>NC_140581.1:48505498-50965498 GCF_964204655.1 Triturus cristatus | reverse complement strand
TGTTTTGATCACTCGGGGAGCATGCCATTTCTAATGGCGCTCATGTTCCATTTGAGTAAAGAATGGAACATGAGTGGAATTAGAAATGGCACGTTCACTGTTTTCACTCAAAACCGGTTTGTGGGTAGCTTTGCTCTGGCTGGGTTTGGAGCCAGCCTGACTCATTTTCCATGCGTAAAGGTTATGCACTCTATGTGGGCAGTAAGGTGACTTATTTATATTTTGAAATCAGGTTTTTGTAGCTGCCAAATAGTGATTTCCTCAGGTGTGTGCAGCAGGGTTGGACGTGGGGCATGCCTAAAGGCTGCTTTCCATTGTCATTGTAGTGGTCGGCACAATAGGTGCTGCAATTCACAGGTGGCATTTAACTTACATATACTAGAGACTAATAGGTGAGTAAGGGAGAGCACGGGCACTTCTCTTCTGTTTAGCATGGGTAAGCCGCACAGAGTTTTAAGTCCAGCTAAAATAGGGTCGAGAGAAAGGTAACAAAGTATGGGGTGATGAAGAAAAGGAAGATTTCCAACAGTAACAAGGTATTCAGAAACAAATGTTTATATTCAAAGTGAGGTTTCAGAAAGTCAAGGCAATCAGAGATAAAATGCAAGAAGAAGAGAATGACACTTAAAAACTGTCCGCAGGTCACCTGTGCTGATAATGAATGCATCATAGCCCACTAAAAAAAGAAGAAAAAACTACAAGATTACACTCTTTCTCTGTAAGGGAATTCACAAGTAAGCCATCCAATGAAGACAGCTATTTCATTAGCAGTGTTAATCAGACAATCGACTCCTAGAAGTATTAGTTTGTCCTGATTTTGCACTTAGCAAACTGTCATTGTTGGCCTGGGCCCTCTCTGAAGGGTCACCAAAAACTCTTTGACTTCACTCCCTTACTTTTCTGGACCAATGTTTGTTTCCGTTTTTGACCCTGTGCACTTTACCTCTGCTCACCAGTGTGTGCTCTCTTCCTAAAACATGGTACAATCGGCCTGCACCGGATAGACACATTTAATTTACTTATAAGTCTATAGTATACGGTATTACATGTACCCAGGGCCTGTAAATTAAATGCTACCAGTTGGCCATGTACTGAAGTAGCCTTTAAAGCTTGCCTTAGGCCTGCCATGGCAGCCTGTAGGGAAATTTAAAACTGCCAATTTGAGTTTTTTATGGCTTTTAATTCACCACTGAGGTATGCCCTTATTGCTCACATGGCAATGTATTTAAAAAGTAAAACAAGTGGGTTTACGCTTTATATGTTCTGGTGGTGAAAAACACATACATTTGTTTTTCTCTACTGTAAGACCTATTTATCCTATTGGATAACAATGGGTTACTGTATTACATTTAATAAGTAATAACTTTGGGTTGGAGCAGGTAGAGATGTCATGTTTATGCTGAAATGAATTGTAATTTAAAATAATCTTTAATGGTAAAGTTTGAAAATGCATTTTTTAGAAAATTGCATTTTCTTATTGTAACCATTGGGTGCCTGCCACCAGTGTTCTGGATCATATGACTGTGATTAGCTTAGCTTTATGTGTCTCAGACCATGAGACAAAGGAGGACTAGGTGTTGGCAGGATGGGCCATCCTGCCAGTATTGCTGGGGCAGAGCTGTTCTCTTCCCCACTTACACTTCAAAGGGCTGCCTTCAGCACACATAAAGGAATCTGACACTGGCCCTTTGTCACCCCAGACGTCTTGGAGGCTTGGCAGAGCAGGAACTTTCCAGAACCAGATGTGGGGTAGGTATAAATATTGGACCCTCAGAACACATCTTTGATACACTCCCCGCCCTGTGGACTACAAAAGAAGTACTGCCTTTTTTCCTTGAGGACTACCTTGCTGCTTGAGGTCTGATGTGTTCACAGAGGACTTCCCTGCTTCCACTAGAGGACTGCCCTGCTGCTTGAGGCTTGCCTTGCTCACTGGAGAACTGCTATGCTACCTGAAGCCTGTCCTGCTCCTCCGAAGGAAGACTGGGCCTGCTTCCTTCATCCCAGGCTAGCATGAGTGACTCCAAAGGTACGTTGGTTGACCTCTTGTTCTAAGCTAGAGGGACAAAGTAACCTCCAAAGGCCTCCCTGCATCTGCTAAAGTGACCTGCCTGGACCTGCAACTTGGCTTGCCTGAGCCCTGCTGGCCTCTGCTGGAGTAGGTCCCTGATCTCCAATATGTTCCTTCCCAGGTCCTAAACGCTTGGCTGACATCAAAGTGCACTAATCTGTGAAGAAAGGAGAAATACTGATGTTTTGGGCTCTTTGTAATGGCCAAAGGGCCTGTTTACGCAAGACCTTACCACCAACAAGAAGCTCCGGCAACAATAGTCCATGCTGCCTGACTGGCTCTTTGCGCTAATGAGAGACAGCCTGCACTGCCTGGCCTGCTCCTCATGCTACAGCAGCTTCCATCCTCGATGCTCTCCCTGCTCATCAGTCGCCTCCACCATAAATGGAACTGTTTGCACCAGATTTTGAGCAGTGCTAACCTGGCCCCGATATCTGGCCTGCACTCCATCACAGCTGGCCTGCACTCCATCACAGCTGGCCTGCACTCCATCACAGCTGGCCTGCACTCCATCACAGCTGACCTGCACTCCATCACAGCTGGCCTGCACTCCATCACAGCTGGCCTGCATTCCATCACAGCTGGCCTGAACTCCATCATAGCTGGCCTGAACTCCATCACAGCTGGCCTGCACTCCATCACAGCTGGCCTGCACTCCATCATAGCTGGCCTGCACGCCATCACAGCTGGCCTGAACTCCATCACAGCTGGCCTGCACTCCATCATAGCTGGCCTGAACTCCATCATAGCTGGCCTGAACTCCATCACAGCTGGCCTGCACTCCATCACAGCTGGCCTGCACTCCATCATAGCTGGCCTGCACTTGTGACTTTCCCCCAGTCTAACGTGACCAGTTGACCATGAGCAGTGCTTTGTGCTTTCAGGTGCTCTATCTACCTTAAAACTTTGAAAGTCGATAGCTCTGGCTCTATTGATTTAATGTTTGTCATTATAGAGTCATTTTGTTTATTAACAGTTATCTTATTATCTTAAATTAGTTTGTGATTTCTGTTGTGTGGTGTTTTCTGCAGGAAACTGGCTCTCTATATAGTGCCCCAAAATGAGGCACACTGTAGAAAGAGTCCAGGCGACCCTTACTGGTTTACAGGGGTTAAAATGATAATCCCAAATGCTCTCTTTTGTGGTAGAGTGGGCGAGTATTTTTGGCTTATCAAGTACTTTTTAAGATAGTGATTTTTCAAGACTTAGAAAATGCACTACAATGTATCTTTAACGCTGTAATGTTATCCTACGGGAAAACATACACTTTGTTTAGTCACTTGGCAATGACTTACGGGACTGTTCTTCAGGATTTAAGTTAAGTATGAGGCAAGGTCAAAGGCAGCATGACCAGATCACCATGACCAGCTCTGATGCGTCCGGGTGCAGAAATGCTTTTTGGCGTCAGGTCCGCCGGTAAAGACAATAGGAAATGGTCCTGTTGAAAAGAGGCTGCAAGTGGGCACTGGAGTTCCAGTCCGGTAGACCCCACATGGAGGCTCAAGTCTTGAAGGTCTTGGTCACGTTGGAACAACATCAGTCCACTCAAACTCAGGCTGGGGGGCTCGTGTGCAGTGGGGCTTTGTCCAGCGAGGTTGCATTGCTGTAGACTCTTGCGGTTCTTGATTCCTGCAGAAAAAGGTTGCAGGTGGAGGACCAGTCTGGCCAAACCCAAGGGTGGGCACAGCTTTAGAGGATCTCAGAACCATGTTGGCACTGTTGTCTCCCTCGATCTTCGGCTGTGGGGTGCAGTTGCAGGACTGCTTTGATGCCTTGGTTTGCAGTCTATCATAGACTTGCTCCAAGTCTTGGTGACCCGGTGAAAAGGGGAAATAGAGCAGCAGGGCCACTCTCAGTGCTGGCCTGGTGGGAATTGTTGTCCCTCAATGGTAGACCTTGCTTTGAGCTGTTGGAGTCCGGACTGGACCAACATCAAGCCTTGGTTGCTGCAACTGCTCCTATACTCATGGTATTGGTGCTGGGCAGCACCTGGGCATCCTGAGGTCTTCAAACTCGGTAAGGGGAAGGAGCTGTCCTCTTGGAGCTCAAAGACCTTTCTCCTGTTGCGCTGCTCCTTCGGTGAACCAGATGGCTAGCAACACGGTGAACTAGCAGATGATTTGTAGTGACTGCAGAATTTTAATGTAACATGGACGAGACACATTGTTTGTCACTGATGTTTTATGAGTACGCATTGACATCCCCATCCACATTCGGGATCAGAAAGAAATATTAGTGAGATTATGTTTAATTTGCACCTCCCCCTGATTTGTCGGATGAGGTGACTACCATATGCTTGTTCTTACTGCTTCATCTACTTTTTTATAGTCTTTTTGTTATGCATCACTGATTTTCATTTGGAGCACCTGTTCATTTGAATAGAACATAATGATCAGTCTCTTGTGAAACATTGCTTTAGAATACAAAACTGAAACATCTGCATTATTATTGGACAAATAGCTGTTCAGAGTAAATTTTTGATGCATTCTTTCGTACAGTGAAAAATCCATGATGTTTTGTTTTGAGTTGGAATCGTGGTGGAACACTGGTTTCGCAGATGCATGGGAGCAGCTCCTCTACTCTAAGGGATGTCTTACCCGGTTGTTGGTGGGCGGGGCAATACTACAAGAGTCTGGGAAGGATGTCCAGCTCTTGACAAAAGTGGTCCAGCAATTGTCCAAGTGCATGGAGCCTGGCAGGGATTTTCACCAATCTTTGGGGCAGGTCTTCAATTCTCACTCTCTTCGGTCCTTCTTCATTCTTCCTTGGTTCCCAATAGTTGAATCTGATTTCCTGGTGTCAGGGGGGCCACTAAAAATATATTTAGGGATGTTAAGGGGACTGAAGAGTAATAGCCAATGGGCTACTTATCCCTGAGATCACTACACTCCTAGATTAGCATTTCCTGTGGGGAGTGGGCATCACCCTGTCCCAGAGCTCCTAATTCCACCACACACAAGATGATCGAATTCTCTCTTTCAGGCTGCCCACCTTAGGGATGTGACTAGCCTTGACATGCAACATGCCGCCTTGCATAGCTGTTTCCCACCTGTCCTGGTGCCAAAAGGGTCTTAGGGCCAAGGGTGGCATCTCCCAGGTTTGAGGGAAGCCAGGCTCCCATATAAAAAGGAGGTGTGCTTTTTTAAGCTCCCTGCCTTGACATGCCAATTTACTAGCCATCCTGCTGGAGGAGGTGTAAACACCTCTTCATAGGGCAAATGCTATCTCTGACATCTGACGGCGGGACTCTCACCTCCTACAGGGTCAGAAACTTGTCTATGGTGACAGGCTGGGGTGGAGCAGTCAGCCAGCACACTAGAGAACTAGTAGAGTTTAGGGGTACCTCTAAGATACCCTCTGGGTGTATGTATTAGCAAAACCATCACTGGAATCAGTGAGGGTTTATTAATATGAGGTGTTTGATACCAAGCACCATAGGCTTCAGTGTTGCCATTATGGAGCTGAGTAACTCATTTTGACCAGTGCCCAGTGCGTACCTTAGGATGGCTTCCCGGTTCACTTGCAATGTCTAGCAATAGAACCAGACAGTACAGGGGCATATCTGCTCATGCAGATATGTCCTCACATAAAACATAATTCACCCTGCCTTAGGGCTCGAAGGCCTGCTGTAGGATGACTTACATGTATTAAATGCGGTGACTTTGGCATGACACACAGGAGCGTGTCAGGTCATGTTTTCAATCATGGTTTGCCCCATGTCATACAGCCCGCAATGGCAGTCTGTGTGGAATTTGTGTGTGGGTCGCTTAGGGCGGCATAAGATATCCTGTAGCCCTTAGGGACCCTTCTTAGTACCCTGGCCCTAGACACCAGGTGTACCATTTACTAGGGACTTACAGGGGAGACACAGGCCTTAGTCAATTGTAAACAATCAGACGTCACTTTGGTTCAAGGAGGCAGAACTGGCACTGAGATCTGGTCAGCAGGCCTCAGCACTGGCACTGAGATCTGGTTAGCAGGCCTCAGCACTGGCACTGAGATCTGGTTAGCAGGCCTCAGCACTGGCACTGAGATCTGGTTAGCAGGCCTCAGCACTGGCACTGAGATCTGGTCAGCAGGCCTCAGCACTGGCACTGAGATCTGGTCAGCAGGCCTCAGCACTGGCACTGAGATCTGGTTAGCAGGCCTCAGCACTGGCACTGAGATCTGGTTAGCAGGCCTCAGCACTGGCACTGAGATCTGGTCAGCAGGCCTCAGCACTGGCACTGAGATCTGGTCAGCAGGCCTCAGCACTGGCACTGAGATCTGGTTAGCAGGCCTCAGCACTGGCACTGAGATCTGGTTAGCAGGCCTCAGCACTGGCACTGAGATCTGGTTAGCAGGCCTCAGCACTGGCACTGAGATCTGGTCAGCAGGCCTCAGCACTGGCACTGAGATCTGGTCAGCAGGCCTCAGCACTGGCACTGAGATCTGGTCAGCAGGCCTCAGCACTGGCACTGAGATCTGGTTAGCAGGCCTCAGCACTGGCACTGTGATCTGGTTAGCAGGCCTCAGCACTGGCACTGAGATCTGGTTAGCAGGCCTCAGCACTGGCACTGAGATCTGGTTAGCAGGCCTCAGCACTGGCACTGAGATCTGGTTAGCAGGCCTCAGGGCACTGTCAAAGTAAAAAATCAGCATCTAGTAGCTAAAAAGGGGGGCAATAAAGTTGGGGGATAACTGCAACAAAAACCCAGTTTCTTACATTTTCACTTTTTCCCTGTGTGTGCTGCATAAACACACTGCTGCTTTGGTGCTACCCTCTCCATGGGTACAGCACAGTTTATTTTAGCGACTTTTGTTTGTCACCATGACAAGGATTGTGTTTATTGCTTGAGTAGGGGGTTCACCCTCCTCAACCAATGACCCAACGTCTTACAGCCGTGATGCATGCGTGGACTGTAGGGGCAAAATGCGATGCATCCCATATCAAACAAGCATTTGCAATGCAATAGGTCTCGCATTTTCGCAAGTTTAAGCTATTGGCATTGTTAATGACTGCCTTTTATTTATGTTTTAAAAACCAAAACATTAATAAAAGTAATTGTCAATTACAATGCCAATAGCTCAAACTTGCTTAAATGCGAGACCTATTGCATTACAAATGCTTGTTATAAGTGGTTAGGTTTTTCTGGCTGATGACAGAGCTGTGTTAAAGTAGTAACGCATTCCATCGGTTAGTTTCCCAGTAAATATATAATGTAGCAAGTACACTGCTGGTTGCCCTAACAGCCTATTATTGCATTTTCAGACTACGTGGCTTTGCGTTTCTATTTCGGTCTTAATGTGTACTATTGTAATGCAAGGTAGTTGAGCCAAAAAAATGAATAATTATACATCCGTCTTTCAATAACTTTAGATTCTTTTACTATAATTTAGATTACTGAATGTTTGCTGTCTCGGATCACGAGAATAAAATGGACACACTTATAAAGGAGGTACACTTTAAAGCTACACTCGTCAAACATGGCAGCAAAGGTTTACTGTTGTGGAAAGTAGAAAATAAGGTTGTGAATCACTTCTCATCAGCATCACACAAGCTGAGTGGCACAGTATGTTAATACCCACGTACCCAAAAGAGTAAGAATTCCCTTCGCGCAGCAGAGGGCCATCGGCAACACTGTACTGAAAACTCTTCTACAGACCTGGTTGGTGCCCAGCAGACATTCCTGCATGAACATGCATGAGAAGTTGGGGAGGGGGGGGTTAGGTAGGGCAATCCCTTCCTTAAACATTCCAACTCCTCCCTCTCTTCAAAGGTGCCAATGCCGACAAACAAAGAACACAATTGCCTGAAAACAGCAGTGATTTCTGATTAACACGTTTCACAGACACAACAGACCCTGGCTCCAAAGGACAGCCTTTTGTTCAGTGAAGTTCTGTGCACCCCTCCCACCCCCAATGGCCCTCCGGTGGGATCCATCTTGGCGAAAAGGATGTGCTGTTAGTGAAAATATCCAGAGCACAGGGAAGTGGAGCAGCACTCGGGTGTTTCCAGGGAGCAAATGTACTCTGGACATGGCGCGCCACTCTGGCTTTCTACAGCCGTTGGAGTGGAAAAGAGTAAACTCTTCATCGTTTCGTCATGGCTGGTATTTTATAGTTCAAAAGCTTTATTTCGACAGTTAGTCATAAAAGCACAACAATACAACACATATCGCACAATAAATAAGACATAATACAATACAGTTACAAGATAAAATGATTATTAAATTCCATATACTGTCGGATATCTAAAAGTTTAATAAAAAAAGGATATTACTGTAACAGCTGTTTCCTTGCAGATCTTATCCTCCAAGCCCAACCCAAAAATTTAGCTAAACAGCAGGCAAAGAAGGGACGAGCGTCAGAGTGCAATATGCGTAAAGCTTCCAAGTATGATCTTGTACCAAGGCTCCTACATAAAGGCTTCAGCCATCTCGACCTAGGCACAGAATAAGCATGGCACTCGAACAACAGATGAGCTATGGACTCGACCCTTAAATTACAAAAGGGACAGTAAGGGACAGTTTGGTATGGAGGTTTCCAGGTAGACGTAAAATGACCTAGGGGAAGAACACCCACCCTGAATTTAAAGTATAATGCTCTATCACCTGGGTTGGAGATTGCATCCAAATAAGGTTCTCTGAAAGGGATCTCCTTGACTAACAAAAACTGGGCGACAGATTTACAATGATTGGGGTTACACAACCTCTCATTATCCACCCAGAGCCAATCGATCTTTTTGAGCAATTGTTTTGAGGGTGCTGTTCTATTGACCCAAGCATCTCCTAAACCCAGGTCATAGAGAATTCGCTTAACCTCCCTGTTTTTCTTCGAAAGAGGGGAGAAAGGCCCCTATCCCTTACTCGCCAGGTAATAAGCGTTAGTCGAGAGGTACTGGTTCTTGCCCAATGACAGGGGGAAACCCCTATCCCCCTAGTTTTAGCAAAAGTTCTGATGGGTTGTCTAGGCAAGATTGGTATATTCTGATTCTTGGAGGAACAAATTCCAATTCAAAACAAGTTGATTTAAACGTGAGCTAGTCCTTTATTCGCACTCACACATAGGAGTGGGTATGAGAAAAAACCAAGGGGTGGCACAGCCAACACGTGTTTCGCCCCCTACATGGCCTTTGGGCCTGGGGCTTCTTCAGGGCGGGTATTACTGGAAATAGAAGTTTCAACGATGTGCTAGAAAAATAGCGTAGGATTCTAAGGGGAGGGGATCTCAAGTCTTGGCTAATGCCTGGTACGAGCGTTCTGTTTGATTCAGTTCAGAACTTCTATTTCCAGTAATACCCGCCCTGAAGAAGCCCCAGGCCCAAAGGCCATGTAGGGGGCGAAACACGTGTTGGCTGTGCCACCCCTTGGTTTTTTCTCATACCCACTCCTATGTGTGAGTGCGAATAAAGGACTAGCTCACGTTTAAATCAACTTGTTTTGAATTGGAATTTGTTCCTCCAAGAATCAGAATATACCAATCTTGCCTAGACAACCCATCAGAGCTTAACCTCCCTGTGCCAGATTACCTTATGCCAACCGGATGAGGATAAGATTTCGCTCAGGGCATCTGCGTAACTACTCAATTCAGGGACATTCCATATACTGGCCCATAATAAAAGGGGACGTAGCCTGGCTTGCTCGCTGATTGAGCGTGTGCCTGCGTCAAACAGGAGGGGAATTGTGGGGGTACTGTGGGGTAATTTCATAAGGTCTTTATGAAAGTTGTTTTCAAGGTGTGTCAAAATGTCAACTCTTTGTACACCCCACAATTCCGCACCATACAGAGCTGCACTCACCACCCTTGCCCTGTATATATCAAGAAGTGCCCCAATAGGTTTTAAAGCTGAGGCACGTTGTTCCTTGAGCAGGGCCCCTGTGACCCTCTTGTGGGTCAAGAACACCTTTTGGTGATGCGCCTTCCAGCTCATATTGGCACATAGACGGATACCTAGATAGTCAAATTCGTTGACTCTATCAAGGGGAACAGAGTCCAGGGAAGGAGGAACAGCCGCTTTCCTGGGAGGGTTGAGAACAAGGAATTTGGTCTTGCTTATATTTATGGACAGGCCCTTGGTATCACAAAAGGCCTTAAAACTAGAAAGCAACTTTTGGATACCTGCTGGTGACTTTGAAATTAGGAGGGTATCATCCGCAAAAAGGAGCGTAGGTACTTTTCTGCCAGCCAAGGATGGTGCGTCTGACGGCTGTTGGAGCAGATGTTCCACCACTCCGTTAACATAAAGAGAAAACAGAGTGGGGGCAAGCACACATCCCTGGCGGACGCCCCTATCTACGGAGATACGAGATGTTTTCTCCCCCTGGGTACCCCACCTAATCTGGGCAAAGTTGCTTTCATGAAACTTTATAAGCAAGGCCAACAAATAGGGAGGTAAACCCAACCTACCTAAGACATTCCACAGTTGGACTCGTGGGACCAGGTCGAAGGCAGTTCGCAAGTCTATAAAGACTAAATACAAGCTGCCCCCACCCAGCACAACCACTTTCCAATATATCATTAGAAGGCGAAACGTCTGCTCGATGGTACCCATCCCTGCTCTAAAACCAGCCTGGAAATCTGACAGAACCTGATTTTCTTCAATCCACTGCAGAATCCTACCTAGTACCACTTTGCCCGCAACCTTTTGAGTAGAATCAAGCAAGCTAATAGGACGATAATTAGCTGGGTCGTCCCGACAACCTTTTTTGAAAATAGGGACGACCTCAGCACCCCTCCATGAGTCAGGGAGAGAACCTCCCGACACAACCTCATTCAATAGTGATGCAATTAACCTACTCCAGGATAATGGGTATTTCTTCAGCAAGTCACCCGGGATTCCGTCCGGTCCGGCAGCCTTGTTAGAAACAATACAACTAATTGCCCTTGCAACTTCCTCAGTGCTGAAGGGGCAGGGATTAATGGAGGTCTCAGCTGATAAGCTGGCGAGAAGGCCCATGTTAGGATGAAGTACCCCACTTTGGGCAGAGTAGAGTTTAGAGAAGTGGGCAAACCAAAGATCGCCAGGAATATTGCAGGTAAGCAGGGAATCAAAAGGTTTGTCCCTAGCTCTCAGCAGCTCCCAGAACCCCTTGGTGTCTTTCCTGGAGTTTGCCTCCACTAAATCCCACCAAAAACTATAATCATGGGCCTCCTTTGCCTCAGCCATAACTTTTTTATAGCGTTTCCTCGCCCATCTAATGCTGCCTGCATCCTTGCTTTTCACTGCAGAAATAAGTTCCCCCTTTGCGGCCCGACATTTAGAGGAATACCACTTGTTTCTTGCTCTAGGAGCGCTTTTCGCAGAAACATTCGCGCTGGGTTGGGGTATAATAAACAAATCACTTAACAGCGCAATGGTTTCTGTGAATAATGATGAAACAGATTGGCCGGTGGTACCCAGGGCTTCAAGGCGCGTGCCCGATGCTGCCATAGTGGTCCCTGCCTGTGCCATCCTTTCCTCATCCGCTGCTACTTTAGCCCACTTTAGGCGCCTGCCACAGCGCGAAGGAGCAAGCTCATGGGAGGTTTTCCACTTGTAGGGGAACTCAGCTATGTTCCCAGCCTGCCAGGGGGAAATCAATGTTAAGGAGAGAGGATTATGGTCGCTATCGCAAGACGCAATAACCTCCATATCGTAATGGAGTGGCCACAAGTTATAATTCAACAGAACATAATCTATTCTAGAAGTGTGTCTAATCCTGTTATAGGTGTGCGCACCCAAAAGATCCGATTTGGATCGACCATTAGTTGATCTTAGGTCAAATTCCATACAGAGAGCATTGATGTCTACCGCGCTCTGGGACCATTTAGGGATCGGGTCTAGGGTCAGGGTGGGAATGCCTCTCCTTATATCCTCATCCCAGGTATCCAGAATATCCTCCCTGGCCAATGGCTCGAAACAGCAATTAAAATCGCCTGCGAGAAGAATATAAGAATCAATACAGCAGGCGGCAAGATCGTTACTTAATCCTGTGGAGGATAGAGTAGAAGACCCGCCCCTAGCCCCCCTTAAGTAGAGGTTAAAGACCTCCAACTTCCTGCCCCCTGGGCAAAGGATGGATATCCTCTGGAGATCAGGAGAATGCGTCGGCTTTTGGGTTACACTTAAACCTAAAGCGATATTAACCCATATAAGAAGGCCACCCGACGGGCGGCCTTTACGTCCATATTGAAGGGAGGCTGGAACAAAGTAGGTCGTAAATCCCACTCTGTGTTTAGGTTCAAGGCACCACGTTTCCTGCAAAAGACAGATGTTATAAGGGTCCAAAAAGGCATTCCATTCAGGGATTTCAAAGTTACGGGCGAGCCCTGCTACATTCCAATTTATAATCTTTAACAAAGGGACGTCAGGGGTAATCTCCCTTGGAGGATTATCTAGTGTGGCAAGAATGGACGCAGGTCCTACCCCCTCCGCAGTAGATCTGTTTAGCCTAGGTAGTGGCTCAAACTGGTGGTGATAGGGTGCTATTGCTACATCAGACAACCTCCTGATTGATGAAACATTTTGGATTGGCAAAACATCCTGAATTGGAGGCAAGAGGATCGTACAAGATGGATTCAGTTGATCCCCTACTACTTGGGAGACGGAAATACATGGCGTATACAAACTCTCCTCTATAGGTAAAACAGAAAACGTTCCCTCTAGACTAAGGGAGCTAACAACCGAAGGAACAGACACTACAAGAGAAGAGTCGTTGTGCCCCAAGGCCTGTAATGAGGGGACCTGGGGAACCGGTTGGCATACGAGTCAATCTACCTCCTCAAGCCCAGCAAACCGATTCGGGGTGGAGAAACCATACCAATTTATACATGAATCTTGAACTTTTTTGGGATGGCTCCTCCAGTTATGGTGGTGTACAATAGACCAATTCTCTTCCCGTGTGTAACTAGGACACGGAGGGTAAAAAAATGGCAATGGCCTAGGTGTAACAAGAGAACCTTCACCAGTAGGCCAGGAGCAGATGAAATGTGCCGTGTGAGGGTCCTCAAAGGTCACCACTATACAGTCCCCGGGACTAGATTTCTTTGAGGGGCCCACCCAGGGGGTTCTGCGTACCATCAAGATTCTACTTCTCTGTCCAATAGGGATTGGTCTATTCACGTTAAGCCAATGAACTGTCTTGTTCTTCAGAGACTCATAGTTCTCATGATGGCCACTTCCTAACTCAGGGACACCCGTCAGCACAACCACATGTTCATTGGCCTCTGGAGGGAGATCAATGTAACCCCCTCTAAAGTTGTTCTTAGCAGGAGGGCTCTTAGATGAATGTAACGCCACTTCGCTAGGAGGGGGCCTACGCGGTGCACCAACTTTGGATTTAGCTAATAGTTGGGGGGTAGGACGCTTTAGAGCCTTAGGTATGGAGGCGGTGTTAGTAGGATCCACACCCACAGTCCCTGATGTAGGAATAAAACGTGCAGTGGCGGGGACAGGAAGGGAGGTTTGCGGGACTTGAGGGGGTAAACCATGGGAGGGTGGCTCAACAGCAGGAAAACCCTGGTTTTCTAGACTTCTCAGGCCGAGAGTGGCCAGAGCAATGATGCTCTTTTCCATCTCGAGCAGATTATTCTCAATACGTGAGAGTCTAAGATCGAGAGGAGTAAGAAGTTTTTTGAGGGTTTCCCAAACTAAACCTATGAATTCTCCTTCATTACTATCCCCATTCTCTACATGTAGGCCCTCTACCTCAACCTCTGACTCCGTGACCGTAGAAGCAGTCAAGGGAGCAGAGACTGGACCCTCTTTGGCTCCCACATGATGTGGTTGTTCCCTGGGCACACGCCCTTCTATGGAATTTAATGCCGGGGCACTAGTCAAATTCGGGTATTGTGCAACCACAATTTTAGCCTTCTTGCGGCCGTAAGCAGACCGGGAGGTGCATCTTTTTTTGGGTTGATATTTTTTATTAATAGAGCGCCTGAGTGGAAACAAAGCAGGGGTAGAATTATTAGAACTAACATCCTGCTTAAAAGGCGTATTAGGAGAATTCATTGCACTATCCTGGGTCAGTGGCTCTAAAGTAGGGGGTAATGTGGGGAGAACCGGGGTGTGATGAACATCAACCTGTGCAACTACACAGTGGGGGATAGATGGGCTCACCGGGGTAACCACAGTAGCTATATGGCCTGGGGAAGATTTTTTTGACTGATCAATTACCTGGGACAGTCTCCTAGCGGATGCCAGTTCCAGAGAAACTCGAGTCTGGAGTTTAGAAATCTCATAGTCTATAGCTGTGTTAGTACGGGTAATAAAATCGTCCATAGGACCAATGATTGAGGGGCCGCCATTTGCGACCTTGCTCCGTGTCTGCCTTGTAGACATAGCTTTGTAAACAACAACGGCAACCCCCTGGCCAGACTGAGGGTAAGAAATAGTAACTAATCAACAAATAAGGAGCAACAGAACTGTTAAAATGATATACAAAAGAGGGTAGCCCCGACCTGACCTCGCTGACCTCGAACGGCCTCAAACGGCCCGCTCTTTGCCCGGTCTTTGCCCCGGGCTGCGTCCCGCGCGCGTCCCGCTAGCGCGAGTAGGCAGGGAGACGATCATATAATGGAGGGCAACAGTATTGGGGGAGGAGTCAGGAAGAGGACCAGGTGCGGCTGATCTGCATCGTGCACAGCACCCTGGTCCTCGCAGTCCTGAATACGCCGGTTCTTGCAGGGTCAGAGTCAGCACACCAGCAACAATTCCCCAAGTGACTGCAGCAGAGTCCCGGTCCCTCGAGCGGCTCCCGCGAAGCGGGGGCCGCGAGGGGCGGTGTTGATTTCAAAAGAGCTGGGATGAAAGTCCAAGAAGTCCCTCCGATGGGCAGCAGCACCAGCCGAGATCACAGATGGAGCCCACGATCAGGGGGCTGCACCGCCTGTTTAAGGTGTTGGGGGAGGAGTCAGGAAGAGGACCAGGTGCGGCTGATCTGCTTCGTGCACAGCACCCTGGTCCTCGCAGTCCTGAATACGCCGGTTCTTGCAGGGTCAGAGTCAGCACACCAGCAACAATTCCCCAAGTGACTGCAGCAGAGTCCCGGTCCCTCGAGCGGCTCCCGCGAAGCGGGGGCCGCGAGGCGCGGTGTTGATTTCAAAAGAGCTGGGATGAAAGTCCAAGAAGTCCCTCCGATGGGCAGCAGCACCAGCCAAGATCACAGATGGTATTTTATAGAAGGTGAAATAAAATTGGGTGCAATTTTTTTTTTTTAAAGCGCCTGCTGCTTTCTGACAGGTAACATTTTCGGGGTGTTAACGAACACAATTGTGTTGGCATCTATCTTTCATGAGGATGTTCAAACAGCTAAAACATGGTTCCATGACCAGAGACACTGCTCAAACGTTCCACATTTAAAAGGCAGTAAAGTAAAAGTACCGGAAGCGGAGCCAATGAAGTACAGGTACAAAGAAATGCATGCAATGAAAAACAAGAGCAAATAAGTGTGCACACGAGTCCTAGTTAAAAGAACCAAAGCAATCATTCCCACATGATGGGCTGGGCAGAAAGCAACTAAAATTTACCCCATCTAATGCGTGGTGTGTCGATGTTGTGAGGGCTAGTCGGGAGGGGCTCTGGAAGAGAGACTCGACATGAGGCTCTTTCAATTTACAGTGAAAGCACTTGTTGTACACGTTTGTGTAATGAAGGGAGCCCAGTGAAGCAAAAGGGAGGAAGGGGTTAAGGGTGGGTGCATGATGGAAGGGTGGCTCTGTGAGGCCGGGAAACCAAGATAAACCTTGTAAAAAAGCTTAATGCCTGTAACCGAGGATGTGGCTTACCATCCAAGGCTGCTGCCTTTGTAGCTGGCGTCTTGTAAGTAAATAATTCTTGGGATTGCTAATGAAAGCACCCAATTTAGGACACTAGTAAAAGGGGGTGGCAAATGTTGTTCACGGGCGCTTTGATGTCCTCAGTGGCCGCGCGGCTCACTGAGAACATCAAAGCGCCCGCGAAATGTAAGTGATCGCAATCGCGATCACACTTCAAAGCGCGGCCGTGTGGCAGGCGAAAGTGAAAGAAAACGAGTGCTTTCAGGCCTCCAAATGGTGCGCGCGCCCGGCACACATGCACTGTATTTGGAGGCCTGAAAGCACTTGTTTGCACTTCCAAAACTCGCTTACTATAAGTCTCGCCAGAGCAGCGCTAAAGCGCTGTCTCAGACGAGACCTAAAAAACCCACGTTCTCCTCTTTATCACTTACACACAATATTATGCCTAATTGGCCCAATGACGCCACTACGGCAAAACTGGACTATATTTCTGAATTTCCTTCCTCTCATAGACCATGAAATCTGACTAGGGTATGCACTTTCTGGACTGTGCATGTACACCCATCAGTTTCTCTACCCAAACACTATTGATGTGTGTTTTGCAAATGTGGGGCCCATTTGAAACATTTTAATGTGGCTCCACCATTCTGTGAAAGTGCTGACACACTGAAATGAACAGAATATACTAAACCATTTCACAGGGTAAAACATAAATATTGATGATTTGGAAAATACCTGATTAGGCAATTCTCTCAGTCATTTCACTGAAAAAGCGATGAGAGCCTCTATCTTTCATCTCTGCAAGTCACGGCTTCATCTTGAAACTTTGCCTTTTCTTGCTGCGTGATTTAGTCAAGCCAGCAACATAATGTGCACTTTTGTGCTGAAGACAATTCAAATGAATAATGTTAGCCGAGTCAGTAGCTGAATGTATTTTAGGGCTGTTATGTCACATTTCAGAAGCATGCTTAGACACATCCTGGTCTTTCACTTCCCGCCTTCCAGAAATGCTCCCCTGTGCGGGCTCGCCCTGTCCTTCGGTGGGATGCAGATAGCACGAGCTTGGGTGCCAGCATGTGCACCATTAGATGCTCTCTCTGGGGAGGACACCTAATGTTAGGAGGGTGGAGTATGAGCTAATGCTCGGGGAGGGCTCTGAAGGTCACTCCCGATATCAGTAAAATGTGCAACATTTGCTCGCAGGTGTTTGCCAAGATTATTCACCATCTGGTTAATAGTCGCAGGACGAGAATTTCCGTCTGTTGATTGTTGGCATTGGTTCTGTGGAAACAGTTCTACCTCGAATGCTTCCTCCTAATTTGCATTTCAGATTCTATATCTACAAAGATCTCTACTCCACCATCACTCACTGAGTGGGACATCCCACCTGAGGCGACGGAAGACAAGAGCGGCATCGGTGAGGCCTGACACCATCACTCACTGAGTGGGAGAGATCCCATCTGACCCTGGGAGATCCACCAGCGAAGTGACCTGACCTGACCTCGAGTAATCCGTCAGAAGGTGAGAAGGTTATTTCTTTGCAACTTTGAGAAGTTTGAATTGGTAAAAACACAAATGTCTTGGCAGGAGCTGCAGGGCATCTCTGCCAAATGTTAGTTTGTGTGAGAAACCGTCAGCAACAGAAGGGCTTTTATTGGCAACACATGTTTTGAGAGAAACTTCAAGGGCAAACCCTTCTTTTTTGTGGGATAAACACCTCCTGCAAAAAAAGAAAGGGGAACTTGCAAACCTGTCAAGCTTTTCAAAGGCCACACACAGTTCAAAGGAGGCCTGTCTGCAACATAAGCGCTTCCATTAAATAATCAATATCTCCCCCCTCAGGCACTCCCGACGTGGGTTTAAGGCTGGCATTCCTCAGGGAACACTTAGGGCAGATCACCAAAGTGTTTCCAAAGGCTCTCAGCCCAGATACCGACTCGGAAAGGCTTCTCTGAATCATGGAACAGGTTTAGGGAATCAGACCGAACTGGAATTTGCGAGGCGCATTCCTTCTAAATACAGCTTTATGTTGGGGTGTATTAATGGTTTGCAACCAAGATCCGGTCGCAAACATTGAGAGCCATAATGACCATTGATTTATGCAACGCAGCGAGACACCTTGCTGCGGTGTGTGTGGGAGGGGGCAGGCATGTGCCATCTCTATCAAGACACGTGGCGTTCCTGCTATCTCCTTGGCTACGCACTTTTGGCGGCCCAGTGCCAATGCAGGCAGGATTGCTTCTGTGCAGCAAGGGGCACCTGCCTGCACAGAAACACTCCTTGGGGGAGCTTTCCCCTTTCAACATGGGCTGCAGAATGCCGCACATGCAGAAGAGGGAAAAAAAAGATTTCTCCTTGTTACGCCTCCCCTGGGAAGGTGTAGCGTGTTCATGCACTCCAGGGTCTACCACTCATGGTAAATCTGGGTAAAAGCCCGAATCCCGCGCTCCACCCCTGGGATGCCTGCCTGGAGCAGAGTGAGCTACGGCAGCAACGTGTGCGGGCTTGCGTCACTCCAGGCTTGCGTGGCTTGGTAAATCACATCTACGTTTTGTATGGCCGTGAGTTTGCTTTCATGCCGCAAGGGAGACACACATCTTTGATACATATGACCCTAATATTTTACGAACATTCACCATTTGCAAATGAGAAGAGGTCCTGTCACACTGGGAATGTATTTCTTTTATTAGTAGGCAGTGGACCATCTGATAACTGCTTACCCTGACAGTATGTGAGACACTTTTTTAATGCTTTGAATGATCTTTTCAGGAAAGCATGTTCATTTAAAAAACATGATTGCTTTATTTAAAAGCGATCATAGATGTGGTGGCGTTCTGACTGCGTTGTGGGTTGTAATTTGCAACTTACCTCATTAATATTAATGAGGTAGGTTGAATTGCAACCCACTATGGTTCTGTATTTTGTGGAATGACGTACTAGCACATAGGTTGGTTCACAAAGTCACAATGCATTGTGTGCGAAGTGCAAGTGTGCCAATGGCCACCAGCACTCCTGAGGCCACCCACAGAGCTCGTGACCAGAGCACCCCCTATCTTCCTTCTGCCGCAGTAGCAAACACTTGCATGATGCTGCCATCACTGGTGGTTGCACGTCATCGCTGTGTTGTGGCGGTAAACTATTGTCTTCCAGTCTACCCTGCCCCTTTGAACACTGTCCCCATATGACTAGTACCGATATCCTGAGAAAGGGCGGGCACTCTGTCAGTGTCTACATACCTTTTTAGCATCTGGCTACACACAGCTGGAGCTGCCTGGTGGCAACACTAATGTTATCATTGAAATGACACATTGCAGACAATTCCATTATGCGGGGCGCGATAGGTGAAGATTGCGGTGCACCCCTCATCCATGGAGGGGGAACAACCTTTACAACGCAACTTTTACAACGCACTACCATTACAACGCATTTTTTACAACGCATAATCCATTACAACGCATGACATTACAACGCATGACACTACAACGCATTTTTAAAAACTACCTTTACAACGCATTCCATTACAACGCATACTACCATTACAACGCATACCATTACAACGCATAATATTACACTATACTATCCAACACTTACCCTACTGATGCACCCCCTGGAGTTAGAATAGTAATTTTTACCCCTATACTATCCAACACTTACCCTACTGATGCACCCCCTGGAGTTAGAATAGTAATTTTTACCCCTATACTATCCAACACTTACCCTACTGATGCACCCCCTGGAGTTAGAATAGTAATTTTTACCCCTATACTATCCAACACTTACCCTACTGATGCACCCCCTGGAGTTAGAATAGTAATTTTTACCCCTATACTATCCAACACTTACCCTACTGATGCACCCCCTGGAGTTAGAATAGTAATTTTTACCCCTATACTATCCAACACTTACCCTACTGATGCACCCCCTGGAGTTAGAATAGTAATTTTTACCCCTATACTATCCAACACTTACCCTACTGATGCACCCCCTGGAGTTAGAATAGTAATTTTTACCCCTATACTATCCAACACTTACCCTACTGTTGCACCCCCTGGAGTTAGAATAGTAATTTTTACCCCTATACTATCCAACACTTACCCTACTGTTGCACCCCCTGAAGTTAGAATAGTAATTTTTACCCCTATACTATCTAATACTTACCTTAAATGTAATTTAATATTATGCGTTGTAATGGTATGCGTTGTAAAGGTAGTATGCGTTGTAATGGTAATGCGTTGTAAAGGTACTTTTTAAAAATGCGTTGTAGTGTCATGCGTTGTAATGTCATGCGTTGTAATGGATTATGCGTTGTAAAAAATGCGTTGTAAGTGCATGCGTTGTAAAAGTGTGCGTTGTAACGTCATACATCCCCATGGAGAGGCGGCTTGGAACCCGTGTCTGATTAACATCCTCGGGTCGGCACACTCCGCGTCTGCATCGCACCCAGGGAGAGGAGCGTGGCCTGTGCATGTCAATGTCACCTCACGAGCTCTGGACCTGCTTGAGTGCAGGGGGAGAGTCGACCCCCCCACTCCACTGCACCCTTTGGCACATGCCCGCCGATGCACCGCAAGGCTTCCGCCCTCCCTCCCTGCAAACACAGGAGCGGGCTCAGTCCTTCATCGCTCTATCGCGACAGGTCCTGATTATGAATTGGTGCAGATAGCTGAAAATACTTTGTATGATTTGTCCACCATAAACAGACATAGCTGTGGCCGCTCAAGGGGCTGACGTACCCTATGACACGCCCTCCCCGTTCGACGGCTGAGAGCCGCTGCCAGCTGCAATTTTAAAACTAGCATCAGCAAAGCCAGGGTCATCGCATTTGCAGCTTAGTGGCTCAGCCAATTTCTTGTGATGACGCTGTACCTCAAAATAAAAAGTAAAACAGTAAAGGTGCGTGACACATGCATGCATTAGAGCACGTGCACTCACCCGGGGTACTGAGGTCCAAGGGCTTGTGGGTAATATGGAGGAGTGTGTGGGGGTGGGGAAGGGAAAAGCAGCACACCTAGGGTAGGGGAGAGAACATCAAAAGGGAGAGAACACCACAGAAGCACACAGGTGAGAGAAGGCAACACTGCGAAACGCAAGAATGCGAGAGAGTAGTGCGGGGGAAGGAGCAGAACACAGGCAAGGGAGTAAAACAAGGGGGGGCAGACAGCTGCATGTGTGCAGTGCTTGTTGTTTAATCAAAAACAAACAAGCGGCCAATAGAGGGAGGGAAAGTAGACAGACGAAAGAGAGAAAAATTAGATGGAGGAAGGGAGAGAATAACATGGTGGAGACAGCTGGAAAACACACGCACTCTCGGGGAGTGCTTCATCAAAAAAATTGTTCCCTGAAACTGAGCAGTAGAAGGATTCAAGTTAAGAGGTTATGCTACAAAGGAAGCACAAAGGCAAGATGGACAATGCAAGTCATCCAATAAGAAGCAAGCAAATGAGAGTGACAATAAAGCCACCCTATGGCAAGCAAAGGTGTGCTTTCAACACACTGCGGACAGTCGATCTTGTGCAGCCAGAGAGCTTGCACTGTCTCGGCGGCTTGACCTAATGAGTGGATATCAGACACCTAGTGTTGGTTTTGTTATGTTGGAATGGTGGGTGATTCCCTTAGCAGTATAGTGATGAGCTGCACCACAGGGGAGTCTCCTGCCGATGCCTCTCCATGTGAACATGGAGTCAGCAGAGAGCTGAATCTCAAGACAGGATTGGCCAACTGCTGGGACCTGAGCCATGTCTTGTATCAGCTCTCCAGTGTCATAGTGTAGACTGCAGCTCTCTGACTGCTGACAGTCATAGTGCCAATATCGGCAACAGTTATCACAACGCACATAAGTACATAAATAAAACACACGACACTGAATGTAAGTGGAGAAATATTGCTGCAGGTTTATTAGCATAAGCAATATGCAAACAAGGTGGGTTATCTTACGGGCGATCCCAGGGCAGGCCAGCCCCTATGCCGCCTGCCCGTCTGATAAGCCTAGAGTCACCATGGCAACGCCAATTGGTGTATACCTAATGTTGGGAGGGTCCCCCCCCTCTCACCCGTGGACCACCAGTCCACTTGCTTCACACGCCCCCCCGTGATGGGTGGGCGGAGCATACATGGCAGCCCCCGGTTGCTCAGACCCACAACCGCCTGTCGGATAGCGGGGCGCCGTCGGTCTTCCAGTGGACACGCTAAACATCCCTGGGTATCCTGGCTTAGCACCACGCGGTGCTGCTGCATGCTATACCCCTTGGTATGTGCAGACCCTGGATCGCCCTGTAACTCCTCCTGCAACACAAAGTGAGAATTGTTAGAAAACCTGGCCCCCCCTTTGTCCCTCCGGACGCCGGGTAAGCGGATGGGCGGGCAAGGCGAACGAGCGGACAAGAGGGCGAGGAGGGGGCGGAGACAGAATATGTACCCCCCCCTGGCTCCTCCCCGCCGGAAGCAGCTATCTGCTGGGGTCTCCCTTGGTCTATCCCAGGGACACGACCTCCCACCCCTGTGCCTTCCTGTGGCACTAAGGCGGCCGCCCTCAAAGGGGCGGGCCGCTGCGCAACCCCCCCCCGGGCAGCCTTACACAGCAGGGGCAGTGTGGACACTGGGGTGGAGGTGATGCTGTCAAGAGAGAGACGCTTCTGATGGGAATCCTGCAGGAGTTGACTCTTTCCAGCCTCTGTCCCTCTGAAGAACACATCTTCTCTATCTCGTGTACTTCTCAAGTCCTTCAGGGTGGTAGAAGGGGCCCGGACTGGCCGTAGCGTGCACCGGGCAATCCCCCGGTGTGCCGCACGGGTCGGGGCCGGTTTTGGCTCCTTGGATCCGTTTTTGTTACAGGGCCGTTTTTGCAGAATAGCCGCAAAATCGGCCCTGTAACAAAACCGGCCGAAAACCGGCCCTGACAAAGCGCTCGGCGGCACCCCCAAGCCGGGGGGGGGGGCGGGGGCTGGCCGAGCACTTTGCCAGGGCCGGTTTTGGTTCTCAGTCCGGCCTGAAAGGTTGAGGTAGAAACAAACTCCTGCAAACCTCACTACTTTTCAAGGGAGACTTTTCCCGCCACCATTCTTTTCTTGATTGCCACAGCTTCAGGTATTTAGCGGTCTCTGTTCTTTACATAAGCGCTTATGATATCTCTCTGCCCTCCTATGCAGGACGAAGACCCGGCTAGCAGTTATCTGAACCCCGGCACCATGGGGCCCCGAATACTGGTTCACTCGCTGGTCATCGTGCTGTCCATCATGGAAAGTTCATATTCTGGTCCAGTTGCCATTTACAGTAAGTTTTCTGACACAAGAGTCTGATGTACTTCCGGTTAAAGAGGAACTTCATGCAGAGACAACAGTGATCATGACACTGTTAGACACCCCCTCCCCCCCAACAAGAGGGTGAAAGCCGTCTCACCCTTACAAAGAGTACTAAAAACACCATCTAATGTGTCCAACCAATGCCCCCTCCAGATGTGCTGCCGCCCAGCTTTAGTGATGTCTCCATAGTATGCGCGCTCTTGGACGGCGCTGAGGCCTCCTCAGAGGTGATCAGAGGAGACCTCCTTCGCTGAGGTGCTTCACCTATGGTACAGGCACGCGCAGGGGTTTGCACATCAGGGCGACCACTGACCGGCAGGTGTTTCTGAACTTTCAAATGTCACTTTCTGAGAACAGTGCTGAACCTGTGATTCAATCACTTGATGCAGCCGGAAGCTGTGCACGTTCCTTATTACTCTTACCTGTTAAATGTGGTTCCAGAGGCTCAGAGCAGAGTTCATCAAAGTGTGTAAAATCATGACTTTAGCAGTTTACTTAAAGGAGTAAAGCCACATGTCCCTGTATAAGGGCACAGAGCAGAGCTCACCCATGTGTGTAAAATCATGGCTTAACCAGGTAACAGAAAGCCTTATGCAGCCCAGCGGCGCTCATTCATGTGTGTGAAGTCATGGAGTGGGCAGTTAATAGAAAGGGACAAAAGCCTTATGTGTTACCATGCAGCCCAGCGGCGCTCATTCATGTGTGTGAAGTCATGGAGGGGGCAGCTAATAGAAAGGGACAAAAGCCTTATGTGTTACCATGCAGCCCAGCGGCGCTCATTCATCTGTGTGAAGTCATGGAGTGGGCAGTTAATAGAAAGGGACAAAAGCCTTACGTGTTACCATGCAGCCCAGTGGCGCTCATTCATGTGTGTGAAGTCATGGAGTGGGCAGTTAATAGAAAGGGACAAAAGCCTTATGTGTTACCATGCAGCCCAGCGGCGCTCATTCATGTTTGTGAAGTCACGGAGTGGGCAGTTAATAGAAAGGGACAAAAGCCTTATGTGTTACCATGCAGCCCAGCAGCGCTCATTCATCTGTGTGAAGTCATGGAGTGGGCAGTTAATAGAAAGGGACAAAAGCCTTATGTGTTACCATGCAGCCCAGCAGCGCTCATTCATCTGTGTGAAGTCATGGAGTGGGCAGTTAATAGAAAGGGACAAAAGCCTTACATGTTACCATGCAGCCCAGCGGCGCTCATTCATGTGTGTGAAGTCATGGAGTGGGCAGTTAATAGAAAGGGACAAAAGCCTTATGTGTTACCATGCAGCCCGGCAGCGCTCATTCATGTGAGTGATGTCATGAAGTGGGCAGTTAATAGAAAGGGACAAAAGCCTTATGTGTTACCATGCAGCCCAGCAGCGCTCATTCATCTGTGTGAAGTCATGGAGTGGGCAGTTAATAGAAAGGGACAAAAGCCTTAGTTGTTACCATGCAGCCCAGCGGCGCTCTTTCATGTTTGTGAAGTCATGGAGTGGGCAGTTAATAGAAAGGGACAAAAGCCTTATGTGTTACCATGCAGCCCAGCAGCGCTCATTCATCTGTGTGAAGTCATGGAGTGGGCAGTTAATAGAAAGGGACAAAAGCCTTACATGTTACCATGGAGCCCAGCGGCGCTCATTCATGTGTGTGAAGTCATGGAGTGGGCAGTTAATAGAAAGGGACAAAAGCCTTATGTGTTACCATGCAGCCCGGCAGCGCTCATTCATGTGAGTGATGTCATGAAGTGGGCAGTTAATAGAAAGGGACAAAAGCCTTATGTGTTACCATGCAGCCCAGCAGCGCTCATTCATCTGTGTGAAGTCATGGAGTGGGCAGTTAATAGAAAGGGACAAAAGCCTTAGTTGTTACCATGCAGCCCAGCGGTGCTCATTCATGTGTGTGAAGTCATGGAGTGGGCAGTTAATAGAAAGGGACAAAAGCCTTATGTGTTACCATGCAGCCCGGCAGCGCTCATTCATGTGAGTGAAGTCATGAAGTGGGCAGTTAATAGAAAGGGACAAAAGCCTGATGTGTTACCATGCAGCCCAGCAGCGCTCATTCATCTATGTGAAGTCATGGAGTGGGCAGTTAATAGAAAGGGACAAAAGCCATATGTGTTACCATGCAGCCCGGCAGCGCTCATTCATGTGAGTGAAGTCATGGAGTGGGCAGTTAATAGAAAGGGACAAAAGCCTTATGTGTTACCATGCAGCCCAGCAGCGCTCATTCATGTGCGTGAAGTCATGGAGGAGGCAGTTAATAGAAAGGGACAAAAGCCTTATGTGTTACCATGCAGCCCAGCAGCGTTCATCCCAGTGCGTAAAGTCATGGAGGGGGCAGTTAATAGAAAGGGACAAAAGCCTTATGTGTTACCATGCAGCCCAGCAGCGCTCATTCATGTGCGTGAAGTCATGGAGGGGGCAGTTAATAGAAAGGGACAAAAGCCTTATGTGTTACCATGCAGCCCAGCAGCGTTCATCCAAGTGTGTAAAGTCATGGAGGGGGCAGTTAATACAAAGGGACAAAAGCCTTATGTGTTACCATGCAGCCCAGCAGCGCTCATTCATGTGCGTGAAGTCATGGAGTGGCCAGTTAATAGAAAGGGACAAAAGCCTTATGTGTTACCATGCAGCCCAGTGGCGCTCATTCATGTGCGTGAAGTCATGGAGTGGGCAGTTAATAGAAAGGGACAAAAGCCTTATGTGTTACCATGCAGCCCAGCAGCGTTCATCCAAGGGTGTAAAGTCATGGAGTGGGCCGTTAATAGAAAGGGACAAAAGCCTTATGTGTTACCATGCAGCCCAGCAGCGTTCATCCAAGTGTGTAAAGTCATGGAGTGGGCAGTTATTAGAAAGGGACAAAAGCCTTATGTGTTACCATGCAGCCCCGCAGCGCTCATTCATGTGCGTGAAGTCATGGAGTGGGCAGTTAATAGAAAGGGACAAAAGCCTTATGTGTTACCATGCAGCCCAGCAGCGTTCATCCAAGTGTGTAAAGTCATGGAGTGGGCAGTTAATAGAAAGGGACAAAAGCCTTATGTGTTACCATGCAGCCCGGCAGCGTTCATTCATGTGAGTGAAGTCATGGAGTGGCCAGTTAATAGAAAGGGACAAAAGCCTTATGTGTTACCATGCAGCCCAGTGGCGCTCATTCATGTGCGTGAAGTCATGGAGTGGGCAGTTAATAGAAAGGGACAAAAGCCTTATGTGTTACCATGCATCCCAGCAGCGTTCATCCAAGTGTGTAAAGTCATGGAGTGGGCAGTTAATAGAAAGGGACAAAAGCCTTATGTGTTACCATGCAGCCCAGCAGCGTTCATCCAAGTGTGTAAAGTCATGGAGTGGGCATTTATTAGAAAGGGACAAAAGCCTTATGTGTTACCATGCAGCCCAGCAGCGCTCATTCATGTGCGTGAAGTCATGGAGTGGGCAGTTAATAGAAAGGGAAAAAAGCCTTCTGTGTCTCTCCTGGTGTGAAGGAGAGCTCATCCATGTGTGTAGAGTCACAGTGTGGGCAGTTAGTAGAGAGGGATGCGGGCCATAGGTGCCCCTCAGATTGGAGAGGAAAACTCACCCGTTTGATTTGGGCAGTTAGGTGAAAAGGCCAAAAGCCACACATGGCTCTGTCTAAAGCTGGAAGCGATGAGCTGCATTGAAGAAGGATGTCCTTGATGGGAATCATGACCTGTGCGCAGCACTCTTTTCTCACTGAACCCACCCCTTTTCTAGGCAGAGGATACTACCGCATCCAGAGCTGATGCAGTGCAATGAGCGCATTATACCTTATCGACTCACACACACTCACTGTATCCTCTAAACTGCAGCAGAATACACACTGATACACTCCATCAACAGACCCTCACACCCTGTCAGGCCTGCTCAATCTTGGGTAATGCCACTCGTGCCGTTACCTCGCTGCACTCTGCATCAGCTTCCTGCATTGTCATATCAATGAATCTGTGATTTAATGAAAGGAAATACCAGTATTTGTAAAGCGCACAGCTAGCTCCGAAGTGGTGTCTGGTGCTGGGGCATTTGGAAGAATAAGCAAGCTATTGCCCAGAGTCACATGGTGCTGGGCTGACCTGCCGCCGGCACCGGGATCAAACCGTGAACCCTGTAGTCTGGAGTCAGGCAGCCTGGCCGCTGCGCCACACCTCTTTCCAACAGTGCATAGCTCTAAATCAGTCAAATATCATATTCCACGTTTTTAGGCATGCAAAAGGCCCAATTTGTAAGATGTTTGCACACCTAAAATGATTTATCAATTGCAAAACCACATTTGCTGATGCACCAATGTAAAGAACATCACATCACAATGCACTACCTGCCCCCAGCCCTGCTTCCTCGCCCATCATTCGTTGACTTTATGATTGTCTTTGACCAGGTACAGGGCTCCACTGAGCCACCAATAGCAGGAATCGGCCGTCTGATCACAAGTGGGCCGTAGACTTGTGGCCTGATTCCAGCTGTCACGGAGACGCTTCTGGCCGTTAACACAAGGGACTAAAGCCCCATGAATCACTGCCTATTAATAAGTGTCATCATCATCCTCCTCATCATCATCCTCTTCTTCATCATCATCATCATCATTATCATCATCATCATCATCATCAAAGTAAT
Organism: Triturus cristatus; assembly: GCF_964204655.1. Classification (NCBI taxonomy): domain Eukaryota; kingdom Metazoa; phylum Chordata; class Amphibia; order Caudata; family Salamandridae; genus Triturus; species Triturus cristatus. Next base: position 50,937,786 of record NC_140581.1, on the reverse strand, counting down.
AGTAATAATTGTAATCATATTAATCAAACAAAAACAATACTACTACCACCAATACTATTAACTCTTTAACCGCTGCGGAAATTCCACGGCGGTGCGGCCGTTTAGCAGAGTGGGCGGGGCTGCGTCAGCCAACGGACGTGCGCAGCACTGCAGAGGCAGTGCTCGCGAGGGCCGTTGGCCGACGAACACACGCAACAGGTTAATAATAAAAATAATAATAATCAATGTATTGGAAACGAGAAACAGTACGCGGCACAGTGTATGATGAAGGCACCAAATTGTGCATGGATCACAAAAGATGATTTTAAAAAGGCTCAATACATCCTGTTGACCATTGAAGGCCAAATCAGGTCATTTACTTGTGTCTCACGGCCAGTACAATTTCAACATGTATGAAAATTGTAAGAATACGAATGACATACAGGGTCCTCTGCATACAAATACAAAGGGGAGCCCCGGTGACCACAAAGGGTCCTTGGAGGTTCACCATAACACGCCAAGTTATCCCTGAAATCCAGAGGGGATCTTCTTGTGAACACAATTGACTCAAGATGAGTTTGGGTCACAGCAGAGCAGCACGAGGCAAGGCTAAACACTGAAGAGGTGGGGAAAGGAACTTAGTGTCCAGGAATGAAACACTGGACTGGCAGAGAGCAGCACAAGGTAAGGTTAAACACTGAAGAGGTGGGGGTCCAGGAATGAAACACTGGACCGGGAGCAGAGCAGCACAAGGCAAGGCTAAACACTGAAGAGGTGGGGAAAGGAACTTAGTGTCCAGGAATGAAACACTGGACTGGCAGAGAGAAGCACAAAGCAAGGCTAAACACTGAAGAGGTGGGAGTCCAGAATGAAACACTGGACTGGCAGAGGGCAGCACAAGGCAAGGCTAAACACTGAAGAGGTGGGGGTCCAGGAATGAAACACTGGAATGGCAGAGAGCAGCACAAGGCAAGGATAAACACTGAAGAGGTGGGGGTCCAGGAATGAAACACTGGACTGGCAGAGAGCAGCACAAGGCAAGGCTAAACACTGAAGAGGTGGGGAAAGGAACTTAGTGTCCAGGAATGAAACACTGGACTGGCAGAGAGCAGCACAAGGCAAGGCTAAACACTGAAGAGGTGGGGGAAGGAACTTAGAGTCCAGGAATGAAACACTGGACTGGCAGAGAGCAGCACAAGGCAAGGTTAAACACTGAAGAGGCGGGGGTCCAGGAATGAAACACTGGACCCGGAGCAGAGCAGCACAAGGCAAGGTTAAACACTGAAGAGGTGGGGGTCCAGGAATGAGACACTGGAATGGCAGAGAGCAGCACAAGGCAAGGCTAAACACTGAAGAGGTGGGGGTCCAGGAATGAAACACTGGACCGGGAGCAGAGCAGCACAAGGCAAGGCTAAACACTGAAGAGGTGGGGGTCCAGGAATGAAACACTGGACTGGGAGCAGAGCAGCACAAGGCAAGGCTAAACACTGAAGAGGTGGGTGTCCAGGAATGAAACACTGGACTGGCAGAGAGCAGCACAAGGCAAGGATAAACACTGAAGAGGTGGGAGTCCAGGAATGAAACACTGGACTGGCAGAGAGCAGCACAAGGCAAGGCTAAGCACTGAAGAGGTGGGAGTCCAGGAACGAAACACAGTACTGGGAGCAGAGCAGCACAAGGCAAGGCTAAACACTGAAGAGGTGGGGGTCCAGGAATGAAACACTGGACTGGCAGAGAGCAGCACAAGGCAAGGATAAACACTGAAGAGGTGGGAGTCCAGGAATGAAACACTGGACTGGCAGAGAGCAGCACAAGGCAAGGCTAAACACTGAAGAGGTGGGGGTCCAGGAATGAAACACTGGAATGGCAGAGAGCAGCACAAGGCAAGGCTAAACACTGAAGAGGTGGGGGTCCAGGAATGAAACACAGGACTGGCAGAGAGCAGCACAAGGCAAGGCTAAACACTGAAGAGGTGGGAGTCCAGAATGAAACACTGGACTGGCAGAGGGCAGCACAAGGTAAGGCTAAACACTGAAGAGGTGGGGGTCCAGGAATGAAACACTGGACTGGCAGAGAGCAGCACAAGGCAAGGCTAAACACTGAAGAGGTGGGGGTCCAGGAATGAAACACTGGACTGGCAGAGAGCAGCACAAGGCAAGGCTAAACACTGAAGAGGTGGGGGTCCAGGAATGAGACACTGGAATGGCAGAGAGCAGCACAAGGCAAGGCTAAACACTGAAGAGGTGGGAGTCCAGGAATGAAACACTGGACTGGCAGAGAGCAGCACAAGGCAAGGCTAAACACTGAAGAGGCGGGGGTCCAGGAATGAAACACTGGACTGGCAGAGAGCAGCACAAGGCAAGGCTAAACACTGAAGAGGCGGGGGTCCAGGAATGAAACACTGGACTGGCAGAGAGCAGCACAAGGCAAGGCTAAACACTGAAGAGGTGGGGGTCCAGGAATGAAACACTGGACTGGCAGAGAGCAGCACAAGGCAAGGCTAAACACTGAAGAGGTGGGGGTCCAGGAATGAAACACTGGACTGGCAGAGAGCAGCACAAGGCAAGGCTAAACACTGAAGAGGTGGGGGTCCAGGAATGAGACACTGGAATGGCAGAGAGCAGCACAAGGCAAGGCTAAACACTGAAGAGATGGGAGTCCAGGAATGAAACACTGGACTGGCAGAGAGCAGCACAAGGCAAGGCCAAACACTGAAGAGGTGGGGGTCCAGGAATGAAACACTGGACCGGGAGCAGAGCAGCACAAGGCAAGGCTAAACACTGAAGAGGCAGGGGTCCAGGAATGAAACACTGAACTGGGAGCAGAGCAGCACAAGGCAAGGCTAAACACTGAAGAGGTGGGAGTCCAGGAATGAAACACTGGACTGGCAGAGAGCAGCACAAGGCAAGGCTAAACACTGAAGAGGCGGGGGTCCAGGAATAAAACACTGGACTGGCAGAGAGCAGCACAAGGCAAGGCTAAACACTGAAGAGGCGGGGGTCCAGGAATGAAACACTGGACTGGCAGAGAGCAGCACAAGGCAAGGCTAAACACTGAAGAGGTGGGGGTCCAGGAATGAAACACTGGACCGGGAGCAGAGCAGCACAAGGCAAGGCTAAACACTGAAGAGGTGGGGAAAGGAACTTAGAGTCCAGGAATGAAACACTGGACTGGCAGAGAGCAGCACAAGGCAAGGCTAAACACTGAAGAGGTGGGGGTCCAGGAATGACACACTAGAATGTCAGAGAGCAGCACAAGGCAAGGCTAAACACTGAAGAGGCGGGGGTCCAGGAATGAAACACTGGACTGGCAGAGAGCAGCACAAGGCAAGGCTAAACACTGAAGAGGTGGGAGTCCAGAATGAAACACTGGACTGGCAGAGAGCAGCACAAGGCAAGGCTAAACACTGAAGAGGTGGGGGTCCAGGAATGACACACTGGAATGGCAGAGAGAAGCACAAGGGATGTATGTCGTTACAACGCACACTTTTACAACGCATGCACTTACAACGCATTTTTTACAACGCACAATCCATTACAACGCATGACATTACAACGCAGGACACTACAACGCATTTTTAAAAACTACCTTTACAACGCATTTCCATTACAATGCATACTACCTTTACAACGCATACCATTACAACGCATAATATTAAATTGCATTTAAGGTAAGTATTAGATAGTATAGGGGTAAAAATTACTATTCTAACTCCAGGGGGTGCAACAGTAGGGTAAGTGTTGGATAGTATAGGGTTAAAAATTACTATTCTAACTCCAGGGGGTGCAACAGTAGGGTAAATGTTGGATAGTGTAGGGGTAAAAATTACTATTCTAACTCCAGGGGGTGCAACAGTAGGGAAAGTGTTGGATAGTATAGGGGTAAAAATTACTATTCTAACTCCAGGGGGTGCAACAGTAGGGTAAGTGTTGGATAGTATAGGGGTAAAAATTACTATTCTAACTCCAGGGGGTGCAACAGTAGAGTAAGTGTTGGATAGTATAGGGGTAAAAATTACTATTCTAACTCCAGGGGGTGCAACAGTAGGGTAAGTGTTGGATAGTATAGGGGTAAAAATTACTATTCTAACTCCAGGGGGTGCAACAGTAGAGTAAGTGTTGGATAGTATAGGGGTAAAAATTACTATTCTAACTCCAGGGGGTGCAACAGTAGGGTAAGTGTTGGATAGTATAGGGGTAAAAATTACTATTCTAACTCCAGGGGGTGCAACAGTAGGGTAAGTGTTGGATAGTATAGGGGTAAAAATTACTATATTATGCGTTATAATGGTATGCGTTGTAATGGTAGTATGCGTTGTAATGGAATGCGTTGTAAAGGTAGTTTTTAAAAATGCGTTGTAGTGTCATGCGTTGTAATGTTATGCGTTGTAATGGATTGTGCGTTGTAAAAAATGCGTTGTAAGTGTAGTGCGTTGTAAAAGTTGCGTTGTAAAGGTTGTTCCCCAGCACAAGGCAAGGCTAAACACTGAAGAGGTGGGAGTCCAGGAATGAAACACTGGACTGGCAGAGAGCAGCACAAGGCAAGGCTAAACACTGAAGAGGTGGGGGTCCAGGAATGAAACACTGGACTGGCAGAGAGCAGCACAAGGCAAGGCTAAACACTGAAGAGGTGGGGGTCCAGGAATGACACACTGGACTGGCAGAGAGCAGCACAAGGCAAGGCTAAACACTGAAGAGGCGGGGGTCCAGGAATGAAACACTGGACTGGCAGAGAGCAGCACAAGGCAAGGCTAAACACTGAAGAGGCGGAGGTCCAGGAATGAAACACTGAACTGGGAGCAGAGCAGCACAAGGCAAGGCTAAACACTGAAGAGGCGGGGGTCCAGGAATGAAACACTGGACTGGCAGAGAGCAGCACAAGGCAAGGCTAAACACTGAAGAGGTGGGGGTCCAGGAATGAAACACTGGAATGGCAGAGAGAAGCACAAGGCAAGGCTAAACACTGAAGAGGTGGGGGTCCAGGAATGAAACACTGGACCGGGAGTAGAGCAGCACAAGGCAAGGCTAAACACTGAAGAGGTGGGGGTCCAGGAATGAAACACTGGACTGGCAGAGAGCAGCACAAGGCAAGGCTAAACACTGAAGAGGTGGGGGTCCAGGAATGAAACACTGGACTGGGAGCAGAGCAGCACAAGGCAAGGCTAAACACTGAAGAGGTGGGGGTCCAGGAATGAAACACTGGACCGGGAGCAGAGCAGTACAAGGCAAGGCTAAACACTGAAGAGGTGGGGGTCCAGGAATGACACACTGGACTGGCAGAGAGCAGTACAAGGCAAGGCTAAACACTGAAGAGGTGGGGAAAGGAACTTAGAGTCCAGGAATGAAACACTGGACTGGCAGAGAGCAGCACAAGGCAATGCTAAACACTGAAGAGGTGGGAGTCCAGGAATGAAACACTGGACTGGGAGCAGAGCAGCACAAGGCAAGGCTAAACACTGAAGAGGTGGGGGTCCAGGAATGAAACACTGGATTGGCAGAGAGCAGCACAAGGCAAGGCCAAACACTGAAGAGGTGGGGGTCCAGGAATGAAACACTGGACTGGCAGAGAGCAGCACAAGGCAAGGCTAAACACTGAAGAGGTGGGGGTCCAGGAATGACACACTAGAATGGCAGAGAGCAGCACAAGGCAAGGCTAAACACTGAAGAGGTGGGGAAAGGAACTTAGAGTCCAGGAATGAAACACTGGACTGTCAGAGAGCAGCTGATGTTTGAAAATACACATAATGACAACTATGGTGATTTTTGACAACCTTGTTTTGTTTTCTTTCATTTTGGCAAGGTTAACGCCAAAACCACTAAAACGTAACCAAGTAAGAAATGAAAAAGAGTGAGTGTAAAACATCACCAGAGTGGGTATTATAAGTATGAGCATGGTTTCTTGAAGAAAATGACAAAGGTACCACAGTGGATAATGGTCTGTTTGACACTCAGCAGCCGCCCAGCTCTTACCAGCCCTGTCTGCCTCCTGTAATTAACCACCCCTGATGTTTTACCCCACTACATGTGTCTCCTCAAGTTCCGCACAATCCTGCTCGATTGATATCTGTTTCCAGTAATACTGGGCTTGCTGGACAATCTAAATATGATACATTTCACTGGAGACTTGTTCAATTTTTGCTGCAAAAAATACATTGAATTGAGCTATTTACTAGCTTTTCTGCCAAAAGTGGCATCACAAGGCCACCTCAGAAATGACATAAAGTCAGAGTAACAGAGAAAACAAAACAACTCGGTGTCGGTGTGTTGAACCCTGTATGGAGGGAGACGGCTCTCATACCTGGCTCCCCCACCCAACAGTAGGGGGCAGTCTAAGGTAGAGCAGTGAACAAAGAGGACAGATTACAAGAAAAATAGTACATATTTTTAAAAGTACTTCAGTTGCACGCAAACTCTGATGTTCTTCTTTGGAAAATAATCAATAAATAAGAACATAAAAAACAACATTTGATATGCTTTAACACTACAACATGTCAACACACGTAAACTGGTGAAGTCAATATAGCTGCTTTGTTAATAAGAAGACAGCCTTTGACTTAAGAGACTGTAGACAGAAAGTACGTTTTTAACCTGTGGTCCACACTCCACTCGGGGTCCCCGATAAGTAATCAGGGGGTCCCGGACTGCTTACAAAATTAAATAATATTAACAAATCAATAAAGTATACATACATAAAAAATCAATTGTAAAATTGAAATTTCTAAAAACGTCTGGAATCGTGATGGAATTTGAAATTAGAGGCAAAACATTAAGTTGGTATCTTCAGATAGATTCCTGAGAGCAATGCAGATGCATCACACAGTGTATATTATAGACGACGGGTGGCCTCAGTTGAGTTTAGAAAATCTCTGAGCTTTCCAATAAAATTCAAATGTAATTTGTTTGTATTAGTTTGATAATTAAATTAAATATTTGATATTTTGTGTTTAATTCATGCCTGTCTCTATTTTTGTGTTTTATTTTGCGGTTCAAATCATCCAAAATTCTCCTGCCAGGCTACCCAACCCCCAGTAGTAACACAGTGGGGGGTCTCAGATTACAATAATGAATCAACAGGGGTACCCGGACTCCAGTAATGATTACGTGGGGGTCAACAGAAGTCAAAAGGTTAAGAACCACTGCTCTAATTGACCATGTAAGTTCAAAGATTCATAATTGTTAACCGGGGGCCACTTAGAGATCCTTGGTGACTGGCAATATATAAAGAAGAGCCCATATACAGAAACTCACTAAATATTAACGGATTCTTCAATTCTTTAATCTTCCCACATGTGCTCCGCATTTTACAACAGTAAATGATTCCTCTTTTTTTGTGAAAGGCATCTAAGGAACAACATTTCACTTGCTTCCATTGGTGAAGGAAACAGCAGACACCATCTCTATCAAAATTGGAAGATCCGTAGGAAGACAGTGAATCTCTTCAGTTTAACAAGAGTATTCCAGATTCTGGAATCTCCATGTGAAAGTCCTTGAGCAAATAAGGAATTGCCAGGGGAATCCGACCCAGAATTACACCTCCTCATGGCAACTATTCATTTCTAAGTGAATCCTCAGGTTGGTGGGATGTGTAACCCCAAGTGAGTTGCCAACACTCCTGGCATCAGTAGCTCTGGGTGTGGGGAAATACAAGTCCAATCTTCACAATGAGAGCCTACAATGGATTGTATTTGATTCCACGTTGAGTTTCAATCACTAAATTTGAGGCACTGTCCACCATGATATCTTTCAGTCAATCCTCCTTACTGTGTGTCAGATCCAGTATTATCCTCTCATGCTCTGGAATGTGTTGCCTGAGGCGTATCCTGCACTAATTCTAATATGTCCATGTCTGATATTACTAGTATATGTCTAGTATAACCATGTCTTCTGATATGGTAAGCATATCTAGTTGATTGGACTAATGAAAACAGCTGCAAACCTGCAGGCAGAGATTAACACCTTTGTACAGGGGCAGATGTTCTACTTTCTCCAGAAGAAGTTCATCTTGATACCCTGCCAACATCGCAGTTTTCCAGTCATGCTTAAGGAACACATCTATACATTCCTATATGCTCCAATGGAGGATCTGTACACACTGCACAATTTAGTCAGGGAAAAAAGTCAACTAATTTTTGCAATTGCACGGTTTTCGTTATGTTTTTTTCTTTAGGAGGAAAATAGTATTTCCACTGAGGAATCACTTAGCTGACACCCACGAACTTTGGGGATGGTCTTCTACCCTACCACCCTGGAAAATAAATGATTCCTGCCCCTGCTAAGAGAAAATCTCCAACTAGGCCTGAATGGAAAAGGGTCATAGGAGAGCTTGTGCCTGCCACAGTCCGGTGTGTATGTGGGCATTGATAAACTTTGAAGGCTGACCAAGCATTGAAACACCAAATCTCGTCCACTCATGTGAGATTCGCTCCTGCAAAATATTGAACTTGGTTTGGGTAATATGACGTGAGAGTGGCAAATTTCATGCAGCAATATTAACTTTTGTGAGTTCATGAATTACTTTTGTGAGATGCAAAGGACTTTGTGTATGTGTAATCTGCCTATGTATGTTTATTATGTGTAGTATGTATTTATATATCATGCCTGTGTAGACTAGGATTTGTTTCCATGTCTACTATGTATCTATATACTGTTAGCCAGACTCTTTAATTTGACTAAAATTGTATGTATGAGGGGCTTTCAGACACCTCTCTTCATCCATTGGCCGGGTGCGTTATTTGCATTTTGCTTCAGCCCACTACAGCATACAGTATCGGGCAATGGGTCAGCTTAGTTAAGCAAGGTAGGTCCCTCAGTACCAGTCGTTCTGTTTTCGCTTTATAATTACTTTAGTGTTGTCTCTGTGTTTAGAGTCCAATGTACTGACAAAACCATTTTGATTGCAGTACAGGCCAAGTGCCAGCTTTATGATATCCCATCTCCTACTAATACTGTGGTCAATTTATTTTGCAGTGGCCTTTATCAATCTGACTACTGCTATTTCACATCTGCACACGCAAACTCTGAACATAAGCTAATCAGTGTGTTTTAGCATTGCAACCCTACATGTCTTTCTTTCTTTCTTTCTTTCTTTCTTTCTTTCTTTCTTTCTTTCTTTCTTTCTTTCTTTCTTTCTTTCTTTCTTTCTTTCGTTCTTTCTTTCTTTTGTTCTTTCTTTCTTTTGTTCTTCCTCTGTTTCTTTTTTCCTTCTTTCTTTCTTGCTTGCTTTCTTTCCTGCCTTATTTCTCTTTTGCCTTTTTTCCTTCTTTCTTTCTTTCTTTCTCTTAGCAATGGGATCTCTGGTTGGCTAAGGCTTGCGCCAAAGCCAGGCAGGGACCACCACTCTAGTCAGGGCAAGGGAGTTACACGCCAAAGATAACCCCTGCTCACCACCTTGGTAGCTTGGCACGAGCAGTCAGGCTTATCCCGGAGGCAATATGTAAAGCATTTGCTCAACACACACAGAAGCAACATACTAGGCACACCACAAAAGGAAGTCCACACAAGGTTATATCAAAAATAGTCTTTGTATTATCATAAAACACATTAGAATAGTAATCACACAATATACACTGTGCCAACTGGCACTGGGCAATATTTACAGGGGATTATATACACATGACAGGGCCACTTAGGCCACTGTCAGAATCATCACTTAGTAAAAATAGTAAATGTAGAACATAGAATAACCATAGAACACAACCAGTAATTACTAGCAAACACTGTACTCATCATCATCCTGTAACACAAACCATGTTATGCACAGTATCACCTGAGGCGTGAAATATATTCTGCGCCAACCTCATAAGCATAAACACATTATGCAATCTTCTCATAAGTCTAAACGCATTAGACCATAACCTTCTGAGCATAACTCACATAGGAAATAATCTCACTAGCATAAACCACAGTAGGCAAATAACCTAATACCTAAACCATAGTAGAGAATAGCTCAAACATAAAACAGTATGCAAAACCTCATAATCATAAAACCACATTTAGAGGCATAAATCAGGGTGCGTAAATCATACTACATAAATCACATTTCCTAGCACCACATAAATCACATTGGTCCACCTGGCCAACTGGCCTTCTTCAAAAGGGGCTCAAATGCCCTATGTCAAAAAGTCAGGGCAGCTGCCAATGCAGCAACATCTCCAAAAGCGCGTAACTGCACTGGGACAGAGAAGTGTCTCTCACTCCTATCTCACACAATGCCCCCAAAGAACTGTGGCCTAAACTTCGCAGCTGGCACTAAGTGCTGCACAGCTGTGGATGTCAAATGAGGCCTGGCACCACTGTGCCCTCCAACAAATATGCGAAGCGTTGCAGCTGCCTGCCCTGGTGCGGTGCAGCTGAGAATCAGGTAAAAGGGTCCTGGCACAACTGTGCCCTCGGGCCCCACTGGGCTTCTTTAAACAAACTTGGCCCCCAAGACGCTGCAGCTCCCCTCTAGCAAAATGGGGCAGCTGTAGAAGACAGCCAGAACTGGACACTAGTACAGGCACCACTGGTCCTCGAGACCCCCACTGGGGCCCTTAAAAAATGGTTGTCCCATCGTTGGAGAGGCCCTCTGTCAGACGGGGCCGCTCAGGAAATAGGTGAGGGGCCGGATCCGGCTCCACCAACGCCAAGAAATGCCCCCATCGGCGGAGCAGCCCGCTGCCCTGCGGGCTTCTCAAGGGAAGGTCACCGCCTGTGCATCGATTCTACCCCCCCCACCCCCCCAGCGATCCCTTACTCACCGGGCTCTCGGCTGTGGGTGAAGCCTCCTCATCCCTTTCAATGTACAGCGCGGGTTGGGCTCCCGCCTGGATTCTCTATTTCTTCATGCAGGCCCTGTCCTGGGACCCGGGACTCTACATCGACATGGCCGGCATTGGCACGGGGCTTCCCTTACTCACGGGAGCCCCGCGCTGCTCTCGGCGGCCTCGGCTGCCTCACTAGACTTCCTCCTCTGGCTGTCCCATGGGCGCGGGGCATCCCTCGGGGAAGCGTAAGTCCCGCCCCACATCAGGCACCACCACCTGGCTTCCAGTTTCGGGCCGCGGCGGTGATTCTTTTCAAGACGCGACAATGAGGGGTAGGCTCCATCTTGATTTAAAAGTATAAAGCGGGGTGGGCTCCCACTGAAGCGGCCATGTGGGGTGGGCACCCACGATTAAAATATAAAAATAAGCGGGGTGGGCACCCGCCGAAAAAGGCACCAAAACGTGAGGGAATCCCCACATCAAACTGCAGCTCTGTTTTCCGAAGCTCACGCTCTCCTTCTCCCAAAGTCAAGCGCTCCCCAGGCGCTAGAACAGGCAAAAGTCCTGTAGTTTTAAAAGAATAAGTCTTCAGCAATGAATGGGGCAATGCAGGGCCAGGGAGGCAAGCCCTCCTGGTAGCCCCCCTGGGCCCTAGCAGCAGCCTGCCCCAGCAGGATCAGCACCAAAGTACAGAGAGACATTATGGGGTCTCAAGCCCTACTTTTATACACCCTTTTTCCTTTGTGTCACAGCACAGGGTTTGGGGATACCAGTCAGAACTGGTTTAAGGGGGATTTGGAGCACTTTGTTTGCCAAGCTCCTCTTCCCCTTTGTCAGGTGGGGGCTCGCCATCAGGGACACCACAGGGGGCGGAGCCAGCATTCACTAGGGAAGCACCATCCTATACAGAGTCAGGGGATTACCCCTCCCACTACTCTTAGCCCAGGTGTCCCATTCAGCCTAGCGCTGACTCACCCTGACCCTCCTGGAGCCACCCACACCTCTCAGGTCCTGTCACTCACAAGCCTGACATGCAATTCACATCAGGCAGGCAGACACATAGCACACAGAAATGCCAACTTCTAAAAGTGGCATTTCTAAAATAACCAGAATAAATCTGCGCACATCATTGCGCAGCATTTATTCACACAATTTCCTACATACCAGACTTGACCACACTGCTCCTCTCGTATCAGGAATAACCACTGACACACACTGATCAGGGAATGCCCAATGCATTCCTATGGGAGGGCAGGCCAACCTTACAAATGTAACACAGAGAGCTCACACACTTTACACTGGACCACAATGGTGAGAGCTAAGGCAAAAAGGTTAGGGGGGGAACCTGCCAAAAAGGGCCAAGTCCAAGATTTTCTCTGTCACTTTTGCCTACTTTCCTTCTTTCTTTGATACTTTATTTCTTAATTTCTTTCCATATAAGCCTCTAGTTGCAACATTCACATTTTTCTTCCACCCACTTCAGAATGCATCAAGGGCCAATGCATCAGCCCACTTCAGCCTTTGACTGACTTCACTATTTCCTATTACATGCTGCCCTTTCACAAGGGGCACATCCATACACTGAGTAGTTCCCTCCAGTGCCAGGGCATTCTACGGTAATGTCAACTTTTTTTGTCAAAATACATTTTTAGCTTTAGCCAATGTTTGTTTTTAGATTGATGGAGGCCCTGGAGCTTCTTGAAAAAGTACAGCTTTACAAAAAGCATGACAAAACAAACATGAGTTGCCAAAGGTTGGTGGCCAACACCAGACCTATTGCCTTAGCCAATTCTTGTTTTGACACTGTGATGACCTCGTAGTTTGCAATCTCCTGGGAGCAGCGTCTCACCTTCACTACTACAATAACGTATTCCTGATATTCCCCTACATTTTCCAGTAAGCCCCAGTTTTAGTAACTTCATACAAATTTATGAAATAAGGCATCAAAGAGGGAGCAGCCATTGGACCGGATGTGCACTTGGGTCACCCGGAAGAGATTACACACCCTATTTTCCCATTATTATATGTAAGATGAGAAGTTAGTTAATAATGTGTAAATTGCTCATTCGCCCATGCATTCTTGTTGCTACATAGTTTGGAGAAAAGGTTACATTTGTCCCTAATTAAGAACTTTTGAAAACAAAAGATGAGCCTTGTATTTGCTGAAGTGTGGTTCTGTGAGAGGGATAAACTCAGCAGCAGGAGCTACAGTTTACATATGTTTGGTTTAAAGAATTAATGATTTAACCTCTCCAAGATATATTTTCCTCCAGATGTTTGTTGTTATTTATTGTATTCTTTCATGTTTAATGGTCAGGCACTAATTAATTACATTGTTTTTTAACTGGTTTCTCTAGGATTCAAGAGGGAAGTTGACTGTAAATCTTCAGCTGCGAATCTCAACGATGCAGTCAGGAGTGTCACTAAAGCCGAGGACGTGAGGTTGGAAGCCGAGCTGATGATGAAGCCCTACGCCAACTGGGAAGAGTTCCTGATGCCCGCCCCCATCTCCATCGCCATTCTGGGAGAGCTGGCAGCCATTTCATCAGCTGGAGGCGACTTCTCTATCAACCTGAATCCACCAAAAGATGGATTCAAGTACATGAAATACCCAGAGTCATTCTCTGCCACCCTAATGCAGGTCTGCAATAAAGCCTGGGTTTCCTTCAGCACAGCAAACAAAAACATGGATCAGATCAGGCTCCTCACAGGTTCCATGCCAGGGGCCAATGCAGAAATTGTCAAGATTCTGTTCCAGAAGACTGCTTTTGTTAATGCCCTGCTCCCGAAGCGCCTAAGCGCTTTGCTCAGTGTGTCCAACGAGTGCATATCATTAGCTCAGTCAGTGGAGATGAGTTTTAGTGACACCATTCATCTAGTCCAGGAGGTGCTTGAAGCTTGTCTGAACTCCAAGAGGGGCTACGAGAAGAAGCTGACTGATGTGAAGATCGCCCTGGAACAGCTCACCATAAGAGAAGCATCTTCAAAGAAATCTGTGCAAATGGCAGAGGAGTTCAGGAAGACTACTGAGACACAACTAAAGGATGCATCAGATGCTTATAAGAATGCTCTGAAGAAAGTGCCATCTGTGTGGGAAACCTTGGGCGCTAATTTTGTGGGTGGCCTTCTTGATGCACTGTCTTTCGCTACGTACAAAGTTATAGACATCTTTCTTGGCCCAGGTAGGCCTGCCAGTGGGACTGCTGGTTCTGCTGGTTCTGCTGGTAGTGTTGGTACTGCTAACACAAGGGATGTGAAGTCCACCCAGGCAACCAACAAAATTTGCTCCAAGTCCAATCAGATGACAGCTATCACAGAAGGCCTTCGAAAAGTCTTGGATAGTAGAGGCACAACTATTAACATAAAGATTGTTTATGATGAGAGAGAGAACGCAGTGACAACAAACTATGTAAAAAGACTGATATTGTCTTTGAAACAGGATATAGCGAATGAAGCTAAGTGTAAAGCACAAACACTGATGGATGCTGTTTTACAATCTGCTGTTGCTATTTGTGAAGACTTGGAAAGAGCTGCATTATCTAAGAATACAGATGGCAAGGAATTGAAATCACTTGCTCAAAGGATACATTTGTTATTTAGCAGCTCAATAAAAGTTGATTCTTACTGTAAATCAGTGACCTACTCTCAGCCTTTGCAGCAAATGCCACTAAATGCGGCGCACACTCAAGGCGGTGTCGGCATAGGCACTCAATCTGCACAAATGGCACAGGCACGAGTGGAACAAGCCACACTCCAATTACAAAAAATTCAGGACATGTACAAGGAATCTTTTGAGAATGTCAAAAAGGAAAATGAGGAACTAACAGCCATCCTGGTTGAAATGAGGGGCCACAAACTGGAGCAAATTGATTTTGATACAGCCAAAAATATGCTCATTAAAGGCTTGGACTCCCTGGGGAAGGTGAAGGAGCAGTGGGAGAAGATGATCCGCTTTTTCCAGATGATATCCAGCCTCATCGGGTCCTGCTTAGGAACAAATGTCAATGAGTTAGTGCAGTCCATCAAATCGGTGCATAGCATTCCCAACTACTCTTCTGAAGCCTTTGTGAAGGACATGTTGTACAACCAAGCCTTTAAAGCCAGCAACATCGCCAACTTAATCAACATGATCTCGTCTACCTACTGTGAGGTGTCACAGCGCTACCTGATGGACCGCGTGAGCGCTTTAGGAAGATTTCTCACCATGACTCCCTCAAATCCGGCGTTCCAGATTGAGCGTGAGAAGTTACAAAGTGGTTGTGCAGAGGCACAAAAATCAATTCAAGATTTGGTGATTGTCAAAAAACAAGACTTTGACATGAGTATAGAGGCAAGAGTTGATGCAATCAATTGCCAGCTGGGATCAGCCATCCCACCCATGTCAGCAGCAGAAAAGAAGCAAATTGTTGAGGCTGTAAATGCAGGGGCAAACGCAGTGGAAGATTCAAGTAACCAGGGGTTGACACATATCTAGCTTTGTCTAAGAGAATAAATATGTTCTCTTTAAGTCAAGGTTAATTCCTTAAGCTTTGCTTTGGAGGTGGTGGGTGGAAGCTGTTTCCATTCAATGGATGTGGGTAGCAGGAACTTTACATTTGGTGTATCACATTTCTTGCTTCAAATACATGTTGTCCATTCATTTAAAATCATGCCTGATATGTCACTCTTTGGAAGTCACATTACACGCAGTACCAAGCAATGATTTATCACTTATGTGCATTGGTATAGATACCTCGATTCATAACCTCGAAGCCACACTCTGCCTTGAAATGAATACATTGATCCATAAGGGAGGGCGGGTCTAAATGGCCACAAGATACATCTGTTATTGAGCTTATATGTATGTGCTTGGACTCAACACAGTCTCAAATATTCTGCCCTTTCAAATTAAAGTAGTAACAGGTGCGTGGTTCCAGTGCCTTCTTCTGACAAGGAATTCTGAATTTAAAGTACATGTGCCTCAGAGCTGCTTAGTTCAGGATTGCCGGGTCAATTTGTATGCAGACCTAGGCCCAGATTTTAAAAAGTGTTACGGAACACATCATAGACTCAAAGTTGCTGAGCCGCATTGCATCACAGGGCCGGAGCAGGAACAGGCCATATCTACAGAGATAGGGCACTCTCCTCCCCTTTCCCTAGTGCTGATGCAAAATCAGGCTGCCGAGCACCACGCATACACCTTTGAACCTGCATAGACTTTGTACTGGAAGGATATCCATTGTAGCTTGTGTATGGTGCTTAGGTGGTGTTGTATAGGGAGTGCAAAGGTAAATTAATATGGTATTTGTAGAGCACAAACTACTCACCCCTATGGGTGAGTAGAGCTGGGGATCAAAGCGAGAGGTCTGTGCTGCAAAGTGAGATGGTCTGGCCCCTGCGCCACAGCTGTGTGGAGAATACAGATTGGCGAGGGTGCGGGAGTTGGCGTTATATGGCCCTAAAATAGGGGGCCTAAGTTGTAAGTTATAGGGTGGCTCTAAAAAGAGCCCTTGTGTTTATTAGTTAGAGCTACATATAAGTGCAGATGGACAGCTTCCAGTTATTCAGGAAAACTCGGTTTCCCTGATCTTTGAAGTGTACTCCATTTTTTCCGAGATTTTTCAATCGGTGGACAAAATTGTTTGGACTTCTGTCTTTGGCATATATTGGAATATACAAAGACAGTTTGAGGCAAAAGTAACATCAATTGTCCAAAGGTGTCCTTCATAAGCATTTCCAAATCTACCCCAGTCAATGTGCTTAGGTTGTTTCTACCACAAAGCACAATCATGAGGTCAGGGTGTTGGAGATGCAAACAGGTTTTAACTAAAGGCAACAATTGGAGCCACTTCAATCCTCTCTGTCCAAACCATTTAATGTCCACATTTTGTAAACATAGGTCTAAGTCAATACGTCTCTTTTCGGCATACCTCTTACACCAGAAAACATAGCTATGTCCTACGATACACACTAGCATTTTGGAGGTATGGCTGGAAGGTATGGAAAGATGTCTGTAGCTCATGCAGTTCCTTCGTAGAATAAGAGAGATGTTTAAAGATGGGGAACTAGTTTCTTTTCGCATACAAAATGGAACCTGATTGGGAGATGAAAAGCATTGTTTTTTAAAAGTAGGGTGCACATTCGTTTTGTGGAAAGGTATGTTTGTGATTGGTTAAGAAAAAGCAGTTTGCACGTACATATAGTACATATTATAGAATAAAATTTGCTCAACTTGCATTTGGAAGGCACTGTTCGATCTTAAAACAATCGTGAACTTTTAACCTGCACGTGCCGTTAAATGTTCGAGAAAATGTTGCAAAATTATATTGCTAGGTTTAAAAATAAATTATGAACTTTTAACCTCCACGTGTTGCAGAATGTTCTAGAAAGCGTGTTGATAGAATACGTTGCATTTCTGACTTCGATGTGTACTTGAATATTAAAAAAACGATTTATATGGAAAAGTAGAAAGACAGTAATAGAGAGAATTTTTGAAAGCTAAAAGAATCAAGGAACTATTGTAATTTGTTCTGGATTACCTACTGGCGGTCGCCAGTTGGTAGGTGTCACTGTTAACGGTCTGAAAGTGCGGTGTTGCTCAGAGTGTCATTGTGATGATATGATATGGTGCTACACTCGGGTATGAAACCAAGAGTCTAAACCATGAGGTCATTGCTGTAAAGTGATGTGGTCTGGTATTTGTAGCATACGTGTGTTAGTAGACGTTTATACCATACAGGGAGTGGGACACAAACTACTGACCGCTACTATGTGTTGATAGTATACCGGAAGCTGGAAGTGAAGTAGTTACGCCTACCGGTGTGAAGGCTTGGGGATGGAACCGAGCTGATTGCTGTAAAGTGATGGTTTCTGGGCGGTGTAGGATACTAGCCGCTGTAGTATAAGTGAGTAGGAAGTGTTAGTATGCGTTTATAGTATTCAGGGAGTGGGAAGCGAATTGCTCATCCCTAGTGGTGTGAAGACTCGGGGATTGAACCGTGAGCCTAAATTGTGAGCTCATTGCTGTAAAGTGATGTGCTCTGGGCGCTGTAGCATACTCGTGGAAGAAGTGTTAGTTTACGTTTATACAATATAAGGAGTGGGAAGCGAAAGTCTTACCCCTACCGGTGTCACAACTCGTGGATAAAACTATGAGCTCATTGCTGTAAAGTCATGTGCTCTGTGTAGTATTCCATTGAAAGTCATAGTAGAATGTTAGTATGTAATTCTACTAGAATCTAAGGGGCATATTATCAAGAAACGGCGTTAAAATTATTGCCGCTTTAGCGGCAGGAAACTGCCACTAATACTGTGATAATGGGCTTGATAATATGCTGTAGAGAATTCCAATAGAAGCCCATGTTAACACCAGAACATGGGCTTCTATTGAAATTCTCTACGGCATATTATCAAACCCATTATCGCTAAATTTAATTGATTTTAACGCCGTTCCTTGATAATATGGCCCTCAGTATGTAATGTTAGAATGTAGGGCTGTCATGAGGGGAACCTTGCGGAGTTTGTACACGGTGCTGGATTAGACAGTTGCTTTGCTGTCTGCTCCTGTTGGTGGTTGTTTCAGGTGTCTTGTTTTCTTGTAATAAATCTACTTATTGGATTCATTGCTGTCTGCCTCTTCACTACATAAATTTGGCGACGAGTGGGAGAAGGCAAAAAGAAGGCACCACTCAGCAATATTTCAAAATTGCGTGCGTTGTGCTGAAGACCCATTTTGTTCGTGTAGCTGTTTCTACTCATGCCAGGGTCGTCGGCTCATTGAACTATGTCATCCGACTTCTGGTAGGATTTATATTATTAGATTTTGCACTTCCTCTGCTTCTTCACTACATTCTGGTCGCTGTACTACACGTATGTAAGTAGTGTTAGTATGCGTTTATACTAACAAATGCATCATGGTAGTAGGGAGGGCGACCTCTCAGGTGCAGCTCATAAAATGTCCCGGGGTGTGCATTCGCTGGACAATTGTGTTTGCTAGTAAAGGGTGGTGCAGGGCTTCCACCCTGTGATAGCAAATACTAGTTCGACTACTTGAAGCGAGAGGAGGAAAACCTCATATCGCTGTAATAGAGGGGATACGGATGTTAAAAATGGAGAGAAAAGAACAAAAAAAAAAGTGGTGAGTGGGTAATGTTCCGTGCCCAATCCAATTATTATATTGTGGGGTTTCTGTAGGAATGGGAATCCTTCCCGGGTATTGCTTACTAATTGTTCGGGGGGTTCGAAGCCAACTTAAGTCCGGGGATAGCCACACTCCGGGTCTTTATTTAAATATGCAGGGTGGGCCTCGGCTGTCCCTGAAGCCTCGGTGGTCCTAGGCAGTGCCTTATTTGTTCTGTAATCACATTGGCAGTACTTATGGTGTTATAAAGTAATACACTCATAGAACTCTTGCAGTTGTACAATTGCCCAGGCTTCATTTGTCTAATAGTAAGTTAGATTATGTTTGGTAGGTGCACTCTAATATTAAATAATGTTATCCTTAAAATCTCCTATAAACAGATGATTTTCACAATAAACAATAGACAAGTGTCGTCAGAAAAAGAAGACCTATACACTCAGTTATTTATTTGAAAAAATAAGTAACCTTTATTAAAACAGAAATAAATAGAAATGTAACTTTAAGAGAACAGTATAATAAAACAAACGAGGGTTGGACTCCAGGGGAAGCAGCGTAGGAAACCTGCAAGACAAAAATGAAACATAAGTATATGTGCTCTGTGGAAGAGGTAAAGAAAGGTAGTATCATTCGTACTACCTTTCTTTACCTCTTCCAGGACCATAGTGAGAATGGAAGGGATGGGGAGTGGGTGGAAGGAAGAAGGGGAGGGAGAGTCAAAAGAAGAGAGGAAGGAGGAGACAGAGCATCGGCCTACTGCACCCAGCCCTTAGTGTTTACCTTCCGTCGCCCATTTGTCTAGGACGCTGGGGTCTGCGAGAAAGAGTGTGGTTCAGCAAGTCCTTAAAATTCAATACATGAGGCCCGAGATTATGGGCCATATTATGAAGGAAGGGCGATAACATTATCGCCGCTTTAGCGGCAGGAAACTGCCGCTAAAGCGGCGATAAGTGGTTGATAATATGCCCTTGTGAATTCTCTTAGAAGCCAAGGTTCTGGTGTGAACCAGGGCTTCTATGGGAATTTACAAGGGCACATTATCAACCCCTTATCGTCGCTTTAGCTGCAGTTTCCTGTCGCTAAAGTGGTGATAATGTTATCGCCGTTGTTTGATAATATAGTCCTACATTATTAGCTATGGGAAAATTGCTTGCATGCACCTGTGCACCCAGGGTGCTGCACCCCACCCCCTTCCCTGCACTGTGCTTAATTGTAGGTCTTGCACACCGAGGCTTCACTGCTCACATGTCCATCAACTGTTGTTTTTGCATTTGTCATCCCGAGTGGGACGGGTATGCTCAGACGTGAGTTCCGTGCTCTCCATGCCACTGGAATCAAGCTATCCTGGCTGAAGAGTGGTGAAACCCCGAAACCGGTCCTAGGATGCTTGTTTCCAGTCCAGGGAGGACCTGGCTTGTCAGTTCGAGCTGGACTGTTCCCATGAGGCACAGGGTCAAGACTGATTTGCATATGGCTGGGTCCAAACTGGAATGGCATGGTGAGCAAAAAAACGATGGATTTAGGCCCAGATCTCTGTACTGGGGTGAATGTATGACATTGTTCTGCATTCTGTCCATCAACTGTTGTTTTTGCATTTCACTGCTCACCTGCCACCACTGGTGTGTCCCACGACGTGTTGGTGCAAGCTCCTAGTCCGCGGTGCCTCTCTCAGGGTGGCACAGCAGGTCTCCGATCTGGGACGGTGTCTTGATACCACGATGGAAGGCGTCAGAATGCCCAGGGCCTCATCACGGGCTGAGCACCTGCTGCACGCATTTTGGTGCAACTAACTCAGTGTCTGAAAAGGGAGAAATAATATAATGATGGAAACGTCTTGAGGTAAATTAAGGTTTATTTCAAGCTTAATAGAGAACACCAGTTGAGTGCATCGTTCCTTCTTGAAGTATGATCTACCAACTGTTAGTGGTAATTGTGGTTCAAAGACGAGTTGGAGTGCACGAGAATACACAAGGTTAAATAATAATATGTTATGCCAACGTTCACATACAAATGAACAGAGCGCATGCGAGAAGTATAATGTGCATGGGTAATGCAGTGGCGTGGTCCTATGTGCATGTACACTTAGTAAGGAGTTCACTACAGTGTCCTAAAAGCCAATGCCACGTGTCTGTAGGGCAGCACTGCCCGCTGGCTCAGGCCTACAGTATGGTCCAGCAGGTCCTTAAAATTAGACTGATGTGACTGAATGAGGTCAGAGATAACATCATTACGCACGGCAACATCGCTTTTTCGCACATGCGCACTCAGGGTGATGCACCCCCCTCCCACAGAACCACCCTCAACAGGTGTCTGCAGGGCAGCGCTGCCCGTAGGCTCAGGCCTACCTTATGGTATAGCAGTTCTTAAAAATGAGACAGAGATGTGACTGAATGAGGTCAAAGATCACATCATAACACATGGCAATATCGCTTATTTGTACATGCGCAGTCTGGCTGATGCATCCCATCCCTCCCGCAGCACCGCGCTGAAGAGGTGTCTGTAGGGCAGCACTGCCCGCTGGCTCAGGCCTACAGTACAGTCCAGCAGGTCTTTAAAATGAGACAGAGATGTGACTGAATGACGTCAAAGTTCACATCATAACACATGGCAATATCGCTTGTTCGGACCTGCGCAGCTAGGTTGAAGCACCCCACCCCCCTCGCCGCAGCGCGCTCAATTGGAGGCCCTGTGCACCCAGGCCGCTCTGCTTACCTGCTGTCATTGTTGTGTGAGCAAACACTACGGGCAGCAGTGCTCACAATTCAGATGGAGTGTTGATTGCAGGAGAGTGTAGACCTCATGGATCCCTTTCGTAAATGACGGGCAGTAGGGCTCACAATTTAGAGCCTGTGTTGATTGCCAGGATGGAGTACTCCTCATGGATCCATTTCTTTTTTTAATGCGCAATGTGATATGCAAGGTGGATGCGGCAAATCATTTGAGGTAGTGTGGAAGAAGAGGGACGTGTGGCGTCGTGGTTATCCTATTTATACGTACGCAAAGAGGGCTGGGCTTGCGTACGCCAAGCCAGCATAGGGGTGTGAATAATTATTCTGGGGACTTGGGCGTTGTTCAGTTCCTGCCTGGCCAGGAAGTGTACTTATGTGTGTTTCTTTTGTAGTTTTGACCTCGCAGAGTGTGCAATTTAGATTAGTATAGCATGTATCAGATTGGCGGAAACTATCGTTAATGAGATGGCATGTGATCTAGGATGTGCAGTCTGCCCATGGCTGATGATGCTCCTTAGAGCCAGCAATACCCAGGCCGAAAGGCAGCACAATAATGTGTAGACACACACACCAGGGGCATTGTGTAACACATATTTGTTTTTTGATGGAACGTTTGAGATGCATGGCAATCACACGTGGAAGGCTAATGTACAGAACATGAATATTGATCAAGATGATTGTTGCATGTTGTGTGTAGTATAAGATATGTTTATACAGGAAAACACTTTTCCAAAAAGCTTTCTAAGCAGAAGAGGTGTCTCTCATCAAATGCTGTAGAGAGAATGAGTAAAATGGGTGGGGTCGTACAACTGTTACAATGGGAAGTGTTATGAACCATTCAAATGCTTTTTTTTTACGGTCACATGGCAATCGCACACCGAGCGTGCAAGGAGGCTGCACCCGACGTGATTTTGAAAAAATATATTTATCAGAATATAAGTTTATTACAGTTAGAAATATATAAATGTTTTAAAATAATTTAGATTTTCGCAAAGTCTCTCGTATACTGTTTAAAGTTATTGATATACTTTTGAGACCAAAAAAAAAAAAGGGAATGGCGTACCCGGCGCAATACTAAACGTCTGTGATGTAGCACAGGGCCTGGCAGTGTGTACTTGTCAAATACGCAATGCGCAGCAGGCGCGACCCATATGTACATGACGTAACGCGTGGCTTGGTACTGCGAACCTGTCGGATAACAAAGTAGTACCTGGGGTGACTTCATGCATATATAATATTACGCGGGATGCGGTGCCACAAACTCGTTGGATATGAAATGCGCATCATTTACGAGTTTAGCAATATGGCGGATAGGATTCGTGTGGTGATGGAGCTTGGTACGCTACCGGTATGGGAGTGCAGTTTTCACCCCCCCAAAAAATAAATATACATATTTTTTGGGGAAGATATAAAACATTACATGATTTTTAAAGTTAAAAACAAGAAGTATAATAGAGATCCAAAATATTTCAAAATATAATAGAAAAAATACAGGTTTTATAAACATTCAAACATGAAATTAGCAATTAAAAAACCTTCGAAATTCACTGAAAAAAACATAGATTTTACAGACGTTATAGTTAGGAATTAGCATTTAAAAACATTAGAAATTTACTAAAAAAAACATTGGTTTCAGGGACGTTATAGTTAGTTGAACATTTGACTCATATAAAAACCAGAGAAATTCACCAGTTATAGTTAGTTGAGCTAACTATAACTCGCGCACCCGCAATGCACTGCTGATGGTGTCACATATTACATCACTCATGACATGGTCAGTGACATCACTGATGACATCACTGATGACATCTCAAATGACATCACTCATGACTTCACTCATGACATCATCCATATGACAATCTGATGCACATACTGATGCTCTAATATAAACTTTGATACACACATTCTAAAATGCTGACTACTATTTTTGAAACCATACACAGAAGATGCCATATACTACATAGCACTCACTATTTCCTAGATCTACACACACATCCAGTCACTTATGCATGTAGTTACTCATTAATAGAGGACTATAATATGCACTCATACATC
Organism: Triturus cristatus; assembly: GCF_964204655.1. NCBI lineage: Eukaryota > Metazoa > Chordata > Amphibia > Caudata > Salamandridae > Triturus > Triturus cristatus. Next base: position 50,914,163 of record NC_140581.1, on the reverse strand, counting down.
TATATATGCAGTCCCACGCTGCCACTCATCCATAGAGTTACTCACACGCCTAGTCAGTAATGCAAAGAATGAATCACACACCCATTTAATCATGTATACAGTTATACACACCGACTTTGTTATTTTTAGACATACCAAATCACTTATTTATACAGATACTAACACATATTTACTGTCTTATACAATCACTGATAGAAGCAGACTCCTATTTATACACCCACTCTTGAAATAACTTAGTCTCACGTATACTCATTTATATACTCCAGCACTCACATATAGTGGCTTAAAACATATGTAGTTAGTCACAGATATACCATTGAGGCACTTATTCACTCACCAACACACCCATAGACACACTAACTCACCCATACAGCCCTTTCCAGATGCACTTTTTAATCCATACAACCACTGAATCACCCACTCAGACATCTATGCACAGACTCATACACCCACCAACCCACACAGACACTCAGGGACCCATACAGATACTCAGACAACACATCAATAACCAATATAGACACTCATGTAGGTATTCAGCAACCCGTGCAGTTGCTTACACACCAATGGAGAGACTAATACAGACTTTTACATAGTTCAGTCACTAACCCATGCATTCAGTAAGACACGTTCAATCACTCACTTATACAGTCAGTCACACACATACGAAATAATTCCTTTAGGCACATGTAAATGCATTCATTCAATACACCTTGGCAGATATATATAAAACATATTTACATTTTATAGAAACACACATTCACTGGATGATGTCATGAGTGCTGTCATCAGTGATGACATTTGAGATGTCATCAGTGAAGTCATCAGTGATGTCACTGACCATGTCATGAGTGATATAATATGTGACACCATCAGCAGTGCATTGCGGGCGCGCAAGTTATAATTAGCTCAACTAACTATAACAGACGAATTTCTCTGGTTTTATATGAGTCAAATGTTCAACTAACTTTAACGTCCCTGAAACCTATGGTTTTGTTTAGTGAATATATATATATATATATATTTCTATCTATCTATCTATCTATCTATCTATCTATCTATCTATCTATCTATCTATCTATCTATCTATCTATCTATCTATCTATCTATCTATCTATCTATCTATCTATCTGTCTGTCTGTCTGTCTGTCTGTCTGTCTGTCTGTCTGTCTGTCTGTCTGTCTGTCTGTCTGTCTGTCTGTCACGGGTGGGAGTGTAGAAGGTCAGGCGATTGTTGAGGTATCTTGGGCCCAGGTCGTGGAGGGCCTTGTGTGCGTGGGTGAGGAGTCGGAACGTGATTCTCTTGCTGACGGGGAGCCAGTGCAGGTCTCTCAGGTGTCCGGAGATGTGGCTGTGTCGGGGGATGTCAAGGATGAGTCGTGCAGAGGCGTTCTGGATGCATTGGAGTCTTTTCTGTAGTTTGGCTGTGTGGAAATTTAGCTCGCAACTGAACATTATCTGCGCCATCTTGTCTCTCCCCAGCGCCGCACACAGAAATCGCGCGGCAACCATTTTAGGCACCCCGCCCATTGCCGATCACCAGCGCGTCCCTCAGGCGCTGCGAACATCCCCCCGCACGCTGGCCACCCCCGCTCTCTCATACATGGGCCATAAAACCTCTCCTTCTGCATGACCCTGCCATGGAATCGCACCCCGTGCCCGACCAAACACCTCCTTTGATCCCATACATGGTCATCCATCCTTTTGATAACCCCCTTCCTCTGCACCCGATTGTCCGGACCGATCCCAGGCCACCACCTAGCCCTGCAGATGCTGTATATTGCCCCTACTGTAAAGGAAACACCTCACATCAAAGGGATTACAGTAGATGAAGGCCCCCACCCCCTGAGACCCGACCGATCGCACACACCCCTGGGAACTGGCGGAATGTCCTGCTGTGTGACAGCCCTCTCCTACTGCGGGTGGGGTGGGGACTTCCACTGTAGTCATGTGCAGGAGCGGATCTGAACCGGGGATTCCGAGGATGTTCTTTCATGTTTCAAAAGCAATCTCAAGAATGTGCCATGTACAATAAACCGGTGTTAACACCATAAATGTGTGTATAAGAGACCAGGTCTCAGAGATGCCGTTAGAGCACCTCGTGACGATACCTTGCTGTCTGATCTGATGTGTTCTACTCCGACGGAATAAAACTTTGTTTCCTACCTTCCAGTCTCCGGCGCCTGCCTCTTTGTTGGTTAATTTTCGAATGGTATAAGAGGCGATTACCGCCGGGCAATACTTGAAAGGTTATCGACTGCAACTGCCGCTACCATTTAACAATTGGCGTCCCAAGCGTGGGGCCCATCAGCGACACGTGGATCCAGTGGGAGAGGTCCCGACGACAGAGTGAACGACTGCAACGATCGGAAAGAGCTCCTGCCCGATAGACCCTCGTCTGGCAGCCGATCATCCGAACTTCACTGGTTCCGAGCAGACCTCTCTCGAGTGATCTACGGTCCTGACTGGGAACCATCAGGAGTGCCGCGGCAATAACGGAGAGTAGAGGACGATCGGGCGCTGGAGGCGGAAGACGAGAAAACTGTCCACGCGGTCCGGGTAAGGTTGTGAAATACGACGAATTGCTAAATGATTGACTAATTGATTGAAAATACTAGTATTGCTTATTGATTGTTCTTTTTGAGGTATTCGCTGCCTACAAACGGGAAGAGTAGAAATACTCTCTCTTCCTTTGCAGATAGTGAAGGGTAGGTAGCGCAGACTTTTGTCACCCATTGTAATCTGTCGCGCCTATTTTCCTCCCCACTGATTGATTGACCGAATATTGATTGTTTTGAAGAATAGTACTTCTTGAGATATTCTCTGTTTACAAATAACGTAGAATAGAAATATTCTGCCTAAGTCTTTGCAGACAGTGAAGGATAAGTAACGCGGACTTTTGTCCCCCATTGTAACCCGTCGTGCTTATCTCTTTTCTCACCATTGATTGATTGATTGTCCGAACACTAGTTGTTCGATATTGGTTCTTTGGAGGTATTCTCTGCTTGCAAATAACGTGGAATAGAGATATTCTGTCTAGTCTTTGCAAGCAGTGAAAAGATAGGTAGTGCAGACTTTTGTCCCTGTTGTAACCCGTCATGCCTATCTTCTCCCCACTGATTGGTAGTTGGTTCTGCCCGGACCGCTTATTAGAGGTGAACCATCCGGCTCCACTGGAAGGCACCCCTAATAAGGACATGTTCACTAAATATGGACTAGTCGCCGTAGCTTATAGCAAGCTATGGCATAAATATACAAAAAAGGACCCCGAGAGTCAGTGGCCACTGATGGGATCCTTCGATGATCATAAAATAGAAGCACTAGAAATAGCTCTACGTAGTAATAAAACAACGCCTACTATGCTTGACAGTATCGGCATGTGGCGCAAAGAAGCAACGCAACGGAAAAAGAGGGAAGAAGTAAAAGCAGAAAAGGAATTACGAAAGGCAGCTCACCTTGCCGCTAGAAAATTAGAGGAAGAGATAAAGGAGAGAAAAGAAGCTAAACTAAAACAAGAGTCTGAAACATCAGGCCAGTGCCCTGTTAGGACCTCCTCTACGCTCTACCCTGAGTTACCTTCCAAACAACGAGCGAATGACGAATTGCTATTAGGTCCCCCGATCATCTACATGCCCCCTCCATACGCTCCCTCCCAACCTGTAGTACAGCACCCGCAACCCCCAAACGCAAGTGAAAGCAGTACCAGGGCCTCGGTCCTCACGGCCTCCGCGCCAGCCGAGCCTCTTGTACTGAACACAACGTTAGCAATAACGTTAGATGACCCTGAGATGAGAAAGAAAGATTCCGCCAGAATGAATCGACTAACAAAGGATGAACGAGCCGGAATCGATAAGGTAGTAAGGACACTAGTAGAACGAAAAGAAAGTGAGGAATATGTAACAGACATGTATAACTCGTATGCCGACAACCGCAGACGACACTTTGTCGTACGACTTTGTTATCATACCCTGAATGCCTATGAGGATAGGTACCAAGATAGAGGTCCCGAAGGCTTAGCGACCTTGTATAGGAAGGTAGACATTGGGGAGGAGGGAGAGGGCGATGTGACGGACCTCTTCACTCGTACACTCGAAGTCTTCCGGCATCTTAAAGAACACAGACAGACAACCAAAGCAGAGACCCCCATAGCGACTGAACCCCAGGCAGGAAAGGCTGATACCATGATGCCCATCAAAGAATCGCCCCCTACTGGGTCCCCCCACGAGGTCAGGGAACACACGATGACATCAACCACCAAGATGCGAAGGGAAGGGTTGTATATAACTGGGTCTACCAGCCATGGGACCGACAAGACATCTTGACCTTTAGAAAAACCCTACCCGACTTAAGAAAGAACCCGACGGCCTTCTACACCGAACTAGGTACGGCCTTAGGTTCAACCATAATGACCTTAGCGGATATCGATTTGTTCTTCGGGTTATGTCCGCCGGCTGATGTGTGAAAGCAAATCCGGAAAGTCGACCACGCTGAGCTGTTCGGATATACCTGGGTACAACTCAATACCATAGATAAGCAGCGAGAACCTGGACAAAAACCCCTAAAAGCCATATTGGAACTCCCAGACAAGATTGTACAGAAATTGAAGACTCTAATCCCAGAAAGAAAGGTAGACTGGTCAATAGTGACGGCTTGTCGCCAGAAACCCCAGGAGGATGTGTCTGAATACTTCTCTCGATTCGAGACAGTGTTTTCCGATTATAGTGGCCAGGACATGACCACTGCAACCGGACATCACCTCTTTGTCCAGAATTATGTGAAGGGTCTGTCACAAGAAGTCTCCCAGAAGCTACAGACCAGCGAGAGTAGTTGGGCAGCCTCCAAACCCGCAGCTATCCTCCAGATGGCCCAATACTACGAACATCAAAAGAATGAGAACGATAGGGCGTCCGAGAGAAAGAAAAAGGAACTGAAGGAGAGGGTAATGATAGCACAGTTGCAAGGGATGACCATAAGAAGGGAGCCCCCTAAAGGAAATTACCAACCAACCGCCCCTAGAAAGCTACCCCCTAGAGGCCATACACCTGCACCCTACACTGGACGAAGAGACTTAGACGGGAACCAATGTGCGTTCTGTAGAGGGTTCGGACACTGGAAATCCCAGTGCCCGGTCCTTCTGGAAATGAACAAAAATAGAGACACCAGAGACATAGCATATGACCCCAGAAGTAGAGGACAGGGACAAGGGTACACGAATGACGCCACCAACGACAGGCCAGGCAGACCAAACACCTTTGATCGCCCCCGACAGAACCAGTGCCAGCAGTCGGACTACGAAAACACCCATGACTTTGCATAGGACCGCCAGGGGCAAGGGAGGGATCCAGTCGAACTCCGTGTTGACCAGCAAGGTCCTTACGTCACTGCTAAGGTCTTGGGCACAAAGTCTCCATTTCTGGTAGATACTGGGGCGACACGTAGTGCGTCATCTAAATGACTGATTCCTAGGGCACCCTTGTCTGGCTCACACGTAACCTCAATAGGCTTTGATGGAACGCCCTCCACTAACCCCTTGTCAGCACCAATCTCCTTTTACTTAGAAGATAACACCACTGACACGACATTCCTGCTCTCCTCCAACACCCCCGATGCTATTATGGGACTTGATTTGCTAAAACATTTCCGAGCTACCATCAGATGTTCCCCAGACGGAGTGCGAGTCATTCTGCACGATAACCCGGATCTGTTCAGGTCTTGTCTCACACGACGTATGTTCTCCATAACCAATGCTGACTTGTCCCTACTCGACACGTTACCCTCACACCTGTGGGCAAAAACCGACTCGGACGTAGGACGCATGGTGATCGACCCCGTACACATAACTGTCCGACCGGACGCGGTGCTCCCAGCTTCCACAGTATCGGATATCGCCCGAAGGCGAGAAGGCATTGGTGGAAATCATCCAGTCCCTAGTCGATGCAGGAGTGGTAGAAGAAGTAGTCAGTAATGTTTGCAACAGCCCTATCCTACCCATTGTAAAGAAGCAAGGCGAGGGAGATGAGAAAGCATACAGCTTCATTGGTGACTTGCGAGAGGTTAACAAAGTAGTCATACCTCAGTACCCCGTGGTCTCGGACATCACCACCATCCTCACCCTGATTCCGTCCACTGCCACCACCTTTACCGTTATTGATCTCAAGAACGCATTCTTTTCCATCCCCATCCACCCAGACAGCCGCTACCTGTTCGGCTTCACCTTAAAAGCCCGTTCATACAGATTCTCTAGGGCACCCCAAGGCTACACTGAGAGCCCCAGCATTTATAGCCAAGCCCTCAAGAGACAACTAGATGCAGTCCAACTACCAGATGGAGTGGTGTTAATACAGTACATCGATGACATTCTTTTGGCGGCCGACACCACTCCACTTGCAGTCACAGCCACCATTCACCTCCTCCACTTCCTCGCGGAGAACGGTCACAAGGTCTCCAGGAAGAAGTTACAATTCTGCCAACCCCAAGTGACATACCTAGGCCACCTCCTATCCAAAGACGGGAGGAAACTTACACCTTACCGAATTCAGACCATCCTAGAAACCCCTTTCCCCAAAACTCAGAAGCAAGTGCGGTCCCTGGTCGGCCTCACCTCCTTCTGTCGACAGTGGTTGCCAAACTTCAGCCTTATTGTAAAACCTCTGCTTTCCCTGCTAGCTAAAGACTCCCCCTTCCCCCTCCCCTGGACACCCGAATGCCAGTCCTCCTTCAAAGAATTGCGAAATGCCCTTTGTTCAGCACCAGTCCTAGGAACCCCAGACTACACTAAACCTTTCTCCCTCTACACCCACGAAAGGGAGGGATGTGCGTTGTCTGTCCTAACCCAGTCCATAGGTCGTAAACAACGCCCTTGTGCCTACTTCTCTGCCACTCTTGACCCTGTAGCCAGAGCTTTGCCCGCCTGCCTTCGAGCAGTAGCCGCCGCTGCTGTCTCTATCCGGCAAAGTGAGGGGATCGTGCTCTCGAACCCCCTCACTGTGTTAGTACCCCATGCGGTTGACACCCTCCTGAACCAGACCAAGACTCAACACCTGACTAGCGCACGACTGACTGGTTATGAACTGACTCTGCTTGCACCCCACATCACATTGAAACGATGCACCACTCTGAATCCAGCTACTCTGCTACCTCTCCCTGACACTGACCCCAATGCGTCCCCTATACATGACTGCGTGACCCTCACCGACGAACAGACTAAGAGTAGGGTTGACCTCCGAGATACTGCCTTCCCGGACCCTGACGGAGAACTGTGGGTAGATGGCTCATGCATCAAGCTCCCCGATGGCACCACCTCAGCTGCCTATGCAGTCACCACAGCCCGAACAGTTGTTGAGACAGCCTGCATCACACAGCGATCCGCACAGGCGGCTGAACTGATTGCTCTCACACGAGCATGCATCCTAGCAGCAGGGACAACTGCAAACATTTACACAGACAGTCAGTACGCCTTCGGGGTAGTTCACCACTTTGGGCTCCTATGGAAGGAGAGGGGATTCTTGACCTCTCATGGCACACCCATCCTACATGGAGATCTAGTCTCCGCTTTGACCGAAGCAGTCCTCCTCCCCACACGGCTGGCTGTGATCAAATGCCAGGCACACAAGAAGGTGACAGACATTATAGGACAGGGAAATGCTCTAGCTGACATTACTGCCCGAACCACAGCCGAGAATAGGTCCACGACCAGCATGTACGTGACCAGGTCACAAACTGAGAAATGGAAGGATTCTAGGGAAACGATTAGGGACATCCAATTAGCCAGCTCACCACACGAATTGGTTGAATGGGCACGGGTGGGATTGAAGGACGATGACGGTTGCTGGCGAACTAAAGACACGAACAAATGGTTGCTACCTGACTCATTCCTGATTCCCATGCTGACCATGACACACTCCCCCGCGCACATAGGGTCTGCCCCCATGATCGAACTCATCTCCAAGGTTTGGCACAACGACAAGATCCCAGACTCAGCCAAACGTCTGGTCCAACAATGCCTGGTATGCCTCCAACACAACCCTGGTAAAGGAACTGCTGTACCCCGGGGAGGGTTTGGGGTTCCTAATCATCCCTTTGAGGTCCTACAGATGGACTACATCCAGTTAGAAAGGTGCCAAAGCTTGAAGTACGTACTTGTCGTTGTGTGTGCTTTCAGCAAGTGGGTAGAAGCCTACCCGACCCGCAACAACACTGCTATGACTACCGCAAAGGTATTGCTGAAAGAATTCTTCCCCCGTTACGGCCTTTGTCGAATTTTGTGGAGCGACAAGGGCCCCCACTTTGTAGCCGAAGTTATCCAACTCATCTTAAAGGGGTTGGGTGTAAAACAAAAGTTCCATGCGGTCTTCCATTCCCAATCTGCAGGCTTGGTTGAGCGACATAATGCCACATTGAAGCTCAAAATAGCCAAAATAGTTGCAATCACAGGACTGAAATGGCCAGACGCTCTCCCGCTAGCATTGCTATCAATGCGTTCCACCCCCACCAAACACCACTTAACCCCCTACGAGGTCGTCTTCAGGCGGCCCATGAACCTTTGGACCGCACCAAAACCAACATCCATTCACGACGTCCCGGACGTCCTCATGTCTGACTATTTGTACAACCTAACTAAAATGTTGTCTGTTATCCATCAGCAGGTGCTGCAAGCCATTCCCGATGCTTCCAGGGGCCCCGGACACGATATCCAACCCGGAGATTACGTCCTAGTGCGTAATTTCCAGCGTGCAAGGAGTCTGGAGCCCCGGTGGACGGGCCCCCTGCAAGTCCTGATCACCACCCGAACAGCTCTTCGAGTGGAGGGGAAGCGCAATTGGCTGCATGCACATCATTGCAAAAAGGTATCCCCGACCCTGACGACAACCGACAACATCGCCGGCCAAGAAGAACTCCTGGACGAAGGCCGACCATCCCTGAGCTGCTACCCGGATATAAAGACACTTGAATTAATGAAATATCCTGATCCCACTGTGCCATCCAAAGAAGGATATAACCTGCGATGAAAGGAGGGAACTTCGGCTAAGCAGATCACGAACTAAGTTGAAATCTCAAACCGGTAGCCTAATCACCTCAAAGGCCTCCAGAAGAGAAATTAAACAAAGTCTGTGTTTCTACCCGCTACCGAGTCCCTTGAAGGTGATGGAAGCGCCCAACATGAAGATGATGGAAGCAACTGGACGTCCGAATATCCACTACAAAAACCCAAAGACTGACAAAATGCACAGCTCAAAGACTATTGCACTTTTTATTACCCTCCTCTTTTGCCTTCTCCTCATGGTCACCTTCTGGATCGTGGAAGAGAGCGCACCCGCCCATAAGACATTGCTGACCACCGTTCAACCAACCACCATGAAAGAACACCATCTGGTCTCACTTTCACCCCAACTCCGAGAAAGGCGTAAGGAGTTCTGGAATAACTCTTTCGTGCAGTTGCTCCACCAACACAATCTTGCCGCCAATGCCACTAACTGCTGGATCTGTGGATTGCTACCACATGCCACTGGACACTCTATCCCTTTCATCCCTTCACCTTTCTCTGTCCATGGCTCCTGCCTCGCGTGGCTAATCCTCCTGCAAGAAAGCTATAAGGACAATGCCACTTCCGGCAAAACTGTGTCACACTTCTACCATAGGTTCTGGCTGAACAAGACTGGAAAAACTTCTGCTCCCTTCTGTCCTCTGAGATCAAACACTTCCTTTCACATGGACATCCCTGCCAAAGAAAGAGTTGAAATGCAGGTGTTCAACAACCCAGCCAGACCCACCTTCTCTTACCTTCGGAAACGAACGGCCGCCACCCTAACAGTGGCCCTATCCATCATCAACATCACTGGTCTTGTGTGCCTCGAAGGCCTGGGGACACAGCTGGTGGGCCACAGTTCCTGTCTCATCACCCGAACATTGGACTCCGTTGATCCACCCTCCTTTGTTACCTCCCCAAATATGTACTTCGTCTGTGGTACTAAGGCCTACACCTGGCTTCCGAAAGGTTGGGGAGGCACCTGCTACATCGCTTTTGTCCTTCCTCCGACATATGTGGCTTCAGCAAACCATCACCGGCAGAAGTGTGCCAAAGACATCGTTCAAGCCGACTCCACCGGAGCACAGTTCCTGGATGCAGTAAAGGGACTTGTTCCACTTTGGGGTCCAATGGCAAACAGCCGTGCCATCCGCCACTTAACCCAGGCAGTCGAAACAACGATGAACATTACGGCTGGCATCCTCGCCAACAACACCGCCGAGATTCAGGCCGTCCGCCTGGTGGCTCTTCAGAACCACCTCGTTCTAGATGTGGTTCTGGCTGACCGTGGAGGAGCATGCCGCATCATTGGATCCAGCTGTTGTACCTACGTACCGGACAACTCACCCTCAGTCTACAAGGCGATCGAACACCTCCACAGACTTTCCTCAGAGATTCATCAAGAACAGGAGGGATGGTCGCTTGGGAGTTGGTTTGGGGACACAATAAAGAGCGGGGGTGGAGATTGTTTTCGTTTATCCTAATACCGATTGTGATACTATGTGGGTGTTGCCTGGGGATTCAGTGCCTGCCACCTTTATGTTCGCTTTTCATGAACTACATCTGCCCTAAGACTTTGAACTTTGAAGCGGTACGAATGAAAGCCCTGTACGAGGTAGAAGTTCATGGTATTATGGGGATAGATCCGAACTAAACAAGCTGGCGAGATATGTTAAAAGGGAGGACTGTGGAAATTTAGCTCGCAACTGAACATTATCTGCGCCATCTTGTCTCTCCCCAGCGCCGCACACAGAAAACGCGCGGCAACCATTTTAGGCACCCCGCTCTCTCTCCCCGCCCATTGCCGATCACCAGCGCGTCCCTCAGGCGCTGCGAACATCCCCCCGCGCGCTTGCCACCCCCGCTCTCTCATACATGGGCCATAAAACCTCTCCTTCTGCACGACCCTGCCATGGAATCGCACCCCATGCCCGACCAAACACCTCCTTTCATCCCATACGTGGTCATCCATCCTTTTGATAACCCCCTTCCTCTGCACCCGATTGTCCGGACCGATCCCAGGCCACCACCTAGCCCTGCGGATGCTGTATATTGCCCCTACTGTAAAGGAAACACCTCACATCAAAGGGATTACAGTAGATCAAGGCCCCCACCCCCTGAGACCCGACCAATCGCACACACCCCTGGGAACTGGCGGAATGTCCTGCTGTGTGACAGCCATCTCCTACTGCGGGTGGGGTGGGGACTTCCACTGTAGTCATGTGTAGGAGCGGATCTGAACCGGGGATTTCGAGGATGTTCTTTCCTGTTTCAAAAGCAATCTCAAGAATGTGCCATGTACAATAAACCGGTGTTAACGCCATAAATGTGTGTATAAGCGACCAGGTCTCAGAGATGCCGTTAGAGCACCTCGTGACGATACCTTGCTGTCTGATCTGATGTGTTCTACTCCGACGGAATAAAACTTTGTTTCCTGCCTTCCAGTCTCCGGCGCCTGCCTCTTTGTTGGTTAATTTTCGAATGGTATAAGAGGCGATTACCGCCGGGCAATACTTGAAAGGTTATCGACTGCAACTGCCGCTACCATTTAACAGGCTGTGGTTCCGGTGTAGAGGGTGTTTCCGTAGTCCAGTCGGCTGGTGATGAGAGCCTGGGTGACCGTCTTTCTGGTTTCGGTGGGGATCCATCGGAAGATCTTTCGGAGCATGCGTAGGATCTTGAAACATGATGATGAGACGGCGTTGACTTGTCTGGTCATCGAGAGGGAGGAGTCCAGGATGAAGCCCAGGTTGCGTGCGTGGTCCGTAGGTTTGGGTGCGCTGCCCAGAGTGGGGGGCCACCAGGAGTCATCCCAGGCGGAGGGTGATGATTCCAGGATGAGGACTTCCATCTTGTCTGAGTTCAGTTTCAGGCGGCTGTTCATCATCCACTCGGCTACGTCTTTCATCCCTTCGTTTAGGTTGGTTCTGGCGGTGGCTGGGTCGTTGGTGAGGGAGAGGATCAGCTGAGTGTCGTCAGCGTAGGAGATGATGTTGAGGTTGTGTTGGCGTGCGATGGCTGCGAGGGGGCTCATGTAGACGTTGAAGAGGGTGGGGCTGAGTGATGATCCTTGCGGGACGCCGCAGATGACTTCGGTGGCCTCAGATCTGAACGGGGGGAGGCGAACTCTCTGGGTTCTTCCGGCAAGGAACGAGATGATCCAATCTAGTGCCTTCTCTTGGATTCCGATGTTGCTGTGGCGCTGTACTAGGGTGCGGTGGCAGACAGTATCGAACGCTGCGGGGAGGTCCAGGAGGATGAGGGCCGCTCTTTCCCCGTTGTCGAGCAGGGCTCGGATGTCGTCAGTGGCAGCGATGAGGGTGGTCTCGGTGCTGTGGTTGGCTCGGAAGCCGGACTGCGAGTGGTCAAGGGATCCGTTTGTCTCGAGGAAGGCGGCAAGCTGTCTGTTGACGGTCTTCTCGATGACTTTGGCAGGAAAAGGGCAGAGCGAGATGGGGCGGTAGTTCTTGAGGTCGGAGGGGTCTGCTGATGGCTTCTTCAGGAGGGTGCTGAGTTCGGCGTGCTTCCAGCTCTCCGGAAAGGTGGCGGTGTTGAAGGAGCAGTTGATGATGTCCCGGAGTTGGGGTGCGATGACAGAGTCGGCCTTGTTGAAGACTTGGTGGGGGCATGGGTCGGTTGGTGATCCGGAGTGGATGGTGTTCATCGTGTGGATGGTGTCTTCGGTGCTGACCGGGGTCCAGGCGCGGAGGGTGGTGGTGGGGGTCATCGGTTCGGTGGTTGGGTGCGTGGTCTGTGCGCCGAAGCTGTTGTGTATCTCTGCGATCTTGCGGTGAAAGAACGAGGCGAGTGAGTCGCAGAGGTCTTGTGAGGGAGTGATGTCGTTGTTTTCGGCGCTGGGGTTGGAGAGCTCTTTGACGATGCTGACGAGTTCCTTGCTGTTGTGTGCGTTGTTGTCTAGTCGTTCCTTGAATGCTGTCCTCTTGGTGGTGTGGATCAGCTGGTGGTGTTTGTGGGAGGTGCGCTTGAGGGGGTCATGTTGTCTGTAGTCGGGTTTTTTCGCCAGGCTTTCTCGAAGGTACGGCAGTTCTTCTTGGAGTTCTTGAGGTCGTCGTTGAACCAGGAGGCTTTCTTGCTGCCGGGCCTGCTGGGATGGTTTTTCAGAGGTGCGAGGTCGTCAGCGCAGTTGGTGATCCACTGTGTGAGGTTGTTGGCTGCTTGGTTGGGGTCCGTTGAGCTGGTGGGAGGGTTCTGGCTCAGTGATGTAGTGAGCTGGTTGGTGGTGATCTTGTTCCAGCTCCTGCGGGGAGCCTGTTGCGGGTGGTGGTGAGTCGTGGTTCTTCTGAAGCTGAAGTGGACGCTGCTGTGGTCTGTCCAGTGGAGTCCGGTGGCGTGGCTGAAGGAGATGTACTTGCTGGAGGAGAAGACTGGATCAAGCGTGTGTCCGGCGTAGTGGGTGGGGGAGTTCACCAGTTGCTTGAGTCCGAGGTTGGCGAGGTTGTCCAGCAGGGTGGTGGTGTTGTTGTCGTTGTTGTTCTCCAGGTGGAAGTTGAGGTCCCCTAGGAGGATGTAGTCAGCGGAGGGGAGGGCGTGTGGGCTGATGAAGTCTGCGATGTATTCGCTGAAATTGAGTGCGGGGTCCTGGGGGTCTGTAGATGAGGGTGCCTCTGAGTGTGGTCTTGGGGTCAAGGTGTATCTGGAAGTGAAGGTGTTCGGCAGCTGTGAGGGTGTCGTCGGAGTTGGTTGTGATGCGGATGGTGTTCTTGTGGACGATGGCGTGGCCTCCTCCTGTCTGGTTGACGCGGTCCCTCCGGGTGATCTTGTATCCGTCCGGGATGGCGATGGCGATGTCGGGTGCTGAGGAGGCATTCATCCATGTTTCCGTGAGGAAGGCGACGTCTAGAGATGTGGTGTCGAGCAGGTTCCAGAGTTCCACGGCGTGTCTGTGGACGGAGCGGGTGTTGAGCAGGATGCACTTCAGGTGGTTGCTGCTGGTGCTCGGCTTGACGGGTGTGGTGCAGGTCCGGATGCAGGAGAACTTGCATATCTATCTATCTATCTATCTATCTATCTATCTATCTATCTATCTATCTATCTATCTATCTATCTATCTATCTATCTATCTATCTGTTAGAATACTTTAAGAACATCACAAGAGATGTGTGGCGATCTGCTGGGGCTGTAAGCGCAAGCCACGTATGATGATTGGCTCAGGGACGCAGCATTCTGCCATAGTCAACTGTCAGAGTTCTGTGAACTAATGCCTGCACAAGCGTGCCCTCAGAACAAATAGGACTCATTGAAAAGTTTTTTCAGAACATATCCAGTTGACCAAGTGCAGGCCCCTGCAGTAGAAGTATGTGACAATGGGAATGTGAGAGACACAGGAGGGCCATCCCATTCAGTGGCATTTCACTCCACTAAAAACGTCCAGAAAGTCACACTTCCCCTTTCCCCCTCCCCCTCCCTTTCTTGATCCCAGCTCCTGTCATCTTTTCCTGTATTATCTTTCTCCTTTTTCCTCCCCAATTACTGACATGTGACTGTTTCCCACCAGGAAGTTATGCAAACTGGCCGTGGATTACATCGCTTCTGGGACAATGCATGAACTGCTCGACTATCGCTCTTCTTGATTTGCTAAATGCATCTGTGAATGTAAAAATGCAATTAGAAGTCCCTTCATGTATCTCCATTTCCCCTAAGCCTGGTACAATTTGTTGCTGTCTGTACTTGATGAAAATCTATAAATAAAGTTTAAGAAAAAAACAGTTAAAAAAGTGGCACCTGTTTAGAAAATTTTGCTGAGATTCGTTGAATGGTGCTAAGGTTATTATCAGCACAATAAACACATTTCATATATATATATATATACTCAATGAAAAAAACATAGGTTTCAGGGGCGTTATAGTTAGGAATTAGCATTTAAAAAACCATTGAAATTCACTGAAAAAACCATAGGTTTCAGGCACGTTACAGTTAGGAATTAGGATTTAAAAAACCTTAAAAATTCACTGAAAAAACCATAGGTTTCAGGGACGTTATAGTTAGCTGGACATTTCACTCATACAAAACCATTGAAATTCCCCCGTTATAGTTAGCTCAGCTAACTATAAATTGCGCGCCCGCAATGCACTGCTGATAACATCACATATTACATCACTCATGACAAGGTCAGTGATATCACTCATGACATGATGACATCTCAAATGACATCACTAATGACATCATCCTTGTGATAGAGTGGCAGACCTCCTATCACCCTAATATAACCTCTGATACACACATTCAAAAATAGAAACTAAAATGTTCAAAACAATGGACATACCAATACCAGTTACAACAACCTATTCAGTAATTCTAAGATCTACATACACATCCACTCATTCACCAACAGTCCTATATAGTCACTCATACATGTACTCACTCATCATATACTCATACACCTATACATCCTGTTACACACTGCCACTCATCCATAGAGTTACTCACACACATAGTCACTCATGCTTATAAAGAATCAAACATCCATTTACTTGCATATAGAGTTATACACACACCACCACACTTACTTCTACAGAAACTTACACATACTTACTCTTTTGAACAATCACTTATAGAAACACATACTTATTCATACAGGAACTCTTCCAATCTCTCACTCTCACATATACTCACTTATATACACCAATACTCACATATACTAGTTTAAAATATAAGTAGTTACTTATAAAGACACTATTGAGACAGTCATTCACTCACTAACACACCCATACTCATCCACCCATACAGTCCTGTACACATACTGTCTTCAGCACATACAAATAGTGACTCACTCATTCATGCATGTATGCACTAAGTATTTCCCCCCACTTAACCAGACAGACACTCAGACACTCATACTGATACTCGAAAAACCAAGTAATAACCCATATAGACACTCATGTAGCTACTCACCAACCCATGCAGCCACTTTTACACAAAGTGAGAGACTGATACAGATATCTATATATTTAAACATTACTCACTAACCCATGTATTCACTAAGATACACTTAATCAGTCAGTTACACAATCAATTTTTCATCAAAAAAATCATCCATTTAGACACTTATATACTCATTTATTCTTCCATCGACCTTGAGATATACATATAAAACATATTTAATTTTCAGAAAAACACACATTTACTGGATGATGTCATCAGTGATGTCATTTGAGCTACTCACCAACCCATGCAGCTGCTTATACACCAACTGAGACACTAAGACAGTTTAGTCACTAACCCATGCATTCAGTAGCACATGTTCAATCACTCACTTATACAGTCAGTCACACACCTACTAAATAATCCATTCAGGCACTTGTAAATTGTGATTCTCCTATTAACATGACTAGAGAATCTGGATTTCATTAAAGACACGGAGGCTATCATTATGCATTAATCTTTTAATGCAGATCACAAGAAGCCGCACTATATCACAAAGAAAACAGTTCTAGAATGCAGTGAGCACAAGCTATAAATGGCATGAGGGGCAAACAGACTGCCTCTTTTAAATGAAACGAAGCAACAAAAGTTCAAAGGAGAGATCTAACTTGAGCTTGAAACTGAAGATGGTGAGAATTCCGAAGCGGGATAAAGATGAGAGCAGGGCATCAGGTGGAGTTATCTGAAAAGAAAGAGGAGAAAGTAAGAAGGTCATAAGCTACCGCTAAAGGCAAAATATAAGCAAATGCATACGGTAATAAAACATTTCAAAAAGTACGCCGTCCAAGCGAGGGACGGGTGGGATAATGATAGCCTCCGTGTCTTTAATGAAATCCAGATTCTCTAGTCCTGTTAATAGGAGAATCGCAATTTCATTACAAGACCGAAGGCTACATTATGCATGTTGGTAGTCCTGAAGGACAACATCAGACATATGCTAAATAGGTTTAGTGGTGAGCGAAGGTTGAAGCATTGAACTAATCGGCCACTTTAAGGATATCATCCAACTTACCGCCAGACCAAAAGGATTTGCTTGCCATAGCACCTCTGAGAGAATGGGCTTGGAATTTAGAAAGGTCAATACCAGCTAGATTCATAACAGACTTGACCCATCTAGCAATGGAGGAAGAAGCAACTGGTTTAAAGGGTTTAACAAAAGAGATAAGGAGTTGTTTGGCATCTACAGGGCGAAGGTCTTTCATTCTCGAGTCATATTCTTTCATACAGTCTACGACACACAGCCTTTTGCAAACATAAAAACGAGGATAAAAAATAGAGTCTGAAATGGTTTTAGTCCTTCTAAATATTTCAAATTTAACCCCAAACATATCATAAGATCTATAAGAAATATTGAGGCATTTGACATCGGAACCTCTACAACAAGAGATTAGACATAAAAGAGTAGCAAGTTTAAGCGAGAGGCCTTTTCTGTTAAGAAAAGCATTATTAGGCCAAGAAGAGAAAAGGTTTAAGATAGCTTTAACATCCCACATGGTTTGGTATTTAGGTCTAGGAGTTCTTTTCAGTCTAATACTTTTCATAATTCTACAAATAATAACATTCTTACCTACCGTTTTACCATTGACAAGGGAATGTCCAGCGTAGATTGCTGATCTATAGCAATTAATAGATCTATAAGAAAGCCCCTTGTCAAATTGTTCGACAAGTAAATTAACTAAATTGACACTATTGAGACAGTCATTCACTCACTAACACACCCATACTCATCCACCCATACAGTCCTGTACACATACTGTCTTCAGCACATACAAATAGTGACTCACTCATTCATGCATGTATGCACTAAGTATTTCCCCCCACTTAACCAGACAGACACTCAGACACTCATACTGATACTCGAAAAACCAAGTAATAACCCATATAGACACTCATGTAGCTACTCACCAACCCATGCAGCCACTTTTACACAAAGTGAGAGACTGATACAGATATCTATATATTTAAACATTACTCACTAACCCATGTATTCACTAAGATACACTTAATCAGTCAGTTACACAATCAATTTTTCATCAAAAAAATCATCCATTTAGACACTTATATACTCATTTATTCTTCCATCGACCTTGAGATATACATATAAAACATATTTAATTTTCAGAAAAACACACATTCACTGGATGATGTCATCAGTGATGTCATTTGAGCTACTCACCAACCCATGCAGCTGCTTATACACCAACTGAGACACTAAGACAGTTTAGTCACTAACCCATGCATTCAGTAGCACATGTTCAATCACTCACTTATACAGTCAGTCACACACCTACTAAATAATCCATTCAGGCACTTGTAAATTGCGATTCTCCTATTAACATGACTAGAGAATCTGGATTTCATTAAAGACACGGAGGCTATCATTATGCATTAATCTTTTAATGCAGATCACAAGTAGCCGCACAACATCACAAAGAAAACAGTTCTAGAATGCAGTGAGCACAAGCTATAAATGGCATGAGGGGCAAACAGACTGCCTCTTTTAAATGAAACGAAGCAACAAAAGTTCAAAGGAGAGATCCAACTTGAGCTTGAAACTGATGGTGGTGAGAATTCCGAAGCGGGATAAAGATGAGAGCAGGGCATCAGGTGGAGTTATCTGAAAAGAAAGAGGAGAAAGTAAGAAGGTCATAAGCTACCGCTAAAGGCAAAATATAAGCAAATGCATACGGTAATAAAACATTTCAAAAAGTACTCCATCCAAGCGAGGGACGGGTGGGATAATGATAGCCTCCGTGTCTTTAATGAAATCCAGATTCTCTAGTCCTGTTAATATGAGAATCGCAATTTCATTACAAGACCGAAGGCTACATTATGCATGTTGGTAGCCCTGAAGGACAACATCAGACATATGCTCAATAGGTTTACAGTAGTGGTGAGCGACGGTTGAAGCATTGAACCAATCGGCCACTTTAAGGATATCATCCAACTTACCGCCAGACCAAAAGGATTTGCTTGCCATAGCACCTCTGAGAGAATGGGCTTGGAATTTAGAAAGGTCAATACCAGCTAGATTCATAACAGACTTGACCCATCTAGCACTGGAGGAAGAAGGAACCGGTTTAAAGGGTTTAACAAAAGAGATAAGGAGTTGCTTGGCATCTACAGGGCGAAGGTCTTTCATTCTCGAGTCATATTCTTTCATACAGTCTACGACACACAGCCTTTTGCAAACATAAAAACGAGGATAAAAAATAGAGTCTGAAATGGTCTTAGTCCTTCTAAATATTTCAAATTTAACCCCAAACATATCATAAGATCTATAAGAAATATTGAGGCATTTGACATCGGAACCTCTACGACAAGAGATTAGACATAAAAGAGTAGCAAGTTTAAGCGAGAGGCATTTTCTGTTAAGAAAAGCATTATTAGGCCAAGAAGAGAAAAGGTTTAAGATAGCTTTAACATCCCACATGGTTTGGTATTTAGGTCTAGGAGGTCTTTTCAGTCTAATACTTTTCATAATTCTACAAATAATAACCTACCGTTTTTACCATTGACAAGGGAATGTCCAGAGTAGATTGCTGATCTATAGCAATTAATAGATCTATAAGAAAGCCCCTTGTCAAATTGTTCGACAAGGCAATTAACTAAATTGACGATAGGAGCTTCCACGGAATCCACGTTCCTCTCAAGCACCAACAAAACCATTTTTTCCAAATGTTATTGTATTTATAGTGCGCTCCAGGTGCCCATGATTCTCCGAGGAGAGTGAGAGCTGATGACGAAAGGCCAGACAATTCATTGGATTGCCTGACACTTTCCAAGCAAGAAGGTTCAAATTCCCGGAAATAATTAGGTGATGATCTTCTCCGTCTGCGTTTGAAACCAGACCCTTGCAAGCTGGAATCAATCAATCAATCAATCATGTCATTTGTAAAGCGCACTACACACCTGGTGGGTTTCAAGGCGCTGGGGGGGGAGGGGAGGAAGGTACTGGTCGAAGAGCCAGGTCTTGAGTTGTCTCCTGTAGGTCAGCAGGTCTTCGGTTTGACGTAGGTGGATGGGGAGGGTGTTCCAGGTCTTGGCAGCGTGATGGGAGAAGGATCTGCCTCCGGAAGTAGTTCTCCGAATGCGTGGGACCGTGGCCAGGGCGTGGTCAGCGGAGCGGAGTTTCCTATTGGGTACGTAGAAGGAGAGTCGGCTGTTGAGGTATGCTGGACCGGTTTTGTGGAGTGCTTTGTGTGCGTGGATCAGGAGCTTGAAGGAGATTCTCTTGTAGACGGGGAGCCAGTGTAGGTTCCTCAGGTGGGGGGTGATGTGGTCGCGGTGCGGGGCGTCGAGGATCAGGCGTGCAGAGGTATTCTGGATTCTCTGTAGTCTGCTAATGAGTTTGGCCGATGTTCCGGCGTAGAGGGCATTTCCGTAGTCGAGCCTGCTGCTGACCAGGGCTTGGGTGACCGCTTTCCTCGTGTTTATCGGGATCCATCTGAAGATCTTGCGGAGCATGCGGAGGGTGTTGAAGCAGGTGGAGGAGACTGCGTTGACTTGTTTGGTCATGGAGAGTTTTGAGTCGAGGATGACTCCCAGGTTGCGTGCGTGGTCGGTGGAGGCCGGGATGGACCCCAGTGATGTGGGCCACCAAGAGTCATCCCATGCGGAGGGGTTTGACCCGAGGATGAGGATTTCTGTCTTGTCTGTGTTCAGTTTGAGGCAGCTGTCCTCCATCCAGTCGGCGACAGCCTTCATTCCCTGATGGAGGTTGGATTTGGCGGTGAGGGGGTCCTTGGTGAGGGAGAGGATCAGTTGCGTGTCGTTGGTGTAGGAGATTATGCTGAGGTCGTGATGTCGGGCGATGCGTGCTAGTGGTGCCATGTAGACATTTAACAGCGTCGGGCTGAGGGATGATCCTTGTGGGATGCCGCAGATGATCTTGAAGGCCTCGGAGCAGAACGGGGGGAGGCGGACTCTCTGAGTTCTGCCGGAGAGTAAGGAGGTGATCCAGTCCAGGGCTTTGTTTCAGATCCCTGCGTCGTGGAGGCGGGTGCGAAGTGTGTGGTGGCAGACGGTGTTGAAGGCGGCAGAGAGGTCTAGGAGTATGAGGGCTGCTGTCTCGCCGTTGTCTAGGAGTATCCTGATATTGTCTGTGGCGGCGATGAGGGCGGTCTCGGTGCTGTGATTGCTGTGGAATCCTGATTGTGATGGGTCCAGGCTGTTGTTGTCTTCGAGGTGTCACGTGAGCTGGGTGTTAACTATCTTCTCGATTACCTTAGCTGGTAACGGGAGCAGGGAGATGGGTCAGATGTTTTTGAGGTCGCTCGGGTCTGCTTTGGGTTTCTTCAGCAGGGTGTTGATCTCTGCGTGCTTCCAGTTCTCAGGGAAGGTGGCGGTCTCGAAGGAGAGGTTGATGATTTTGTGCAGGTGGGGTGCGATGGAGTTGCTGGCTTTGTTGAAGATGTGGTGTGGGAGGGCGTCTGAAGGGTAGCCGGAGTGGAAAGATCCCATGGTCTTGATTGTGTCCTCGATGCTCACAGTAGCCCAGGTGGTCAGGGCCTCGTGGGTGGTGGGTTAGGTGCGGCGTGGTCGGCCGGGGTCGTCCGGAGTCTGAAGCTGTCGTCGATGTCGGTGATTTTCCGGTGAAAGAAGGTGGCAAGTGAGTCGCACAGGGCCTGTGATGGTGGGACGTCGTTGGCGTTGGAGCTGGGGTTGGAGAGTTCCTTCACGATGGTGAAGAGCTCCTTGCTGTTGTGGGCGTTGTTGTCAAGGCGGTCTGTGAAGGAGGTCTTTTTGTCGGTCCTGATGAGGTGGTGGTGGTTGCGGATGGCGTCTTTGTAGGCGGTGTGGCTGTCAGGTGTCTTGTCCCTGTTCCGTGTGTTTTCCAGTTTCCGGCAGGTGCGTTTGGAGTCGAGGAGTTCCGGGGAGAACCAGCTGACTCTTCTGCTGGTGCCTCTGTTGGTGGGGTTTTTCAGCTGTGCGATGGTGTTGGCGCAGTCGTTCATCCAACGTTTGAGGGAGAGTGCCCTATCATCCGGGTTGGTGGGGCTCGTCGAAGGGTTGAGTGCAAGGCTTGTCTGGAGTTGTTCTTCAGTGATTTTGCCCGAGCGGCGGCGGGGGGTCTGTAGTGTGCGGTGGGGTGCGAGCGGGTTTCGGAGGGAGAAATGGATGCAGTGGTGGTCGGTCCAGGTGAGTTCGGAGACGTGGCTGAAGGTGACGTGGGGGCTTGAGGGGAAGATTGCATCAAGTGTGTGGCCGGCGGTGTGGGTCGGCGTAGTGACGAGCTGTTTGAGTCCGAGGTTGGCGAGATTGTCGATCAGGGTGGAGGAGTTGCTGTCATTGT
Organism: Triturus cristatus; assembly: GCF_964204655.1. Lineage (NCBI taxonomy): Eukaryota > Metazoa > Chordata > Amphibia > Caudata > Salamandridae > Triturus > Triturus cristatus. The sequence goes on along the minus strand of NC_140581.1, from coordinate 50,891,904 downwards.
TGTTTTCCAGGTGATAGTTCAGGTCTCCAAGGAGGATGTAGTTGGTGGAGGTCAGTGCGTGTGGGCTGATGAGGTCAGCGATGGAGTCGCAGAATTGAGCCCGGGGCCTGGTGGTCTGTAGACGAGGGTGCCTCTAAGGGTGGTCTTGGGGTTCGTGTGGATCTGGAAGTGCATGTGTTCGGCGGTGCTGAGGTTGTTGTTGGTGTTTGTAGAGATCTTGATGGTGTTTTTGTGAACGATGGCGATGCCTCCTCCGGCTCTGTTTACGCGGTCTCTGCGGGTGATCTTGTACCCGTCTGGGATGGTTATGGTGATGTCAGGCGCTGAGGTTTCGTTCATCCAGGTTTCGGTCAGGAAGGCGACATCTGGGGACGTAGTGTCGAGTATGTCCCAGAGTTCGACGGCGTGTTTGTGTGCGGAGCGAGTGTTGATCAGGATACATCTGAGCTGGTTGGTTCCGTTGTGGTGGGTGTCTTGGTGCTTTCGGTGCAGGAAAAGTTGCAGTTTCGGCAAGTGAAGGGGCCGTGGGTGCGCTTCGGGCGGCTTTGCAGCAGGTGTGAGTTCTTCCTGGGTTGTGAGACTGATGAGGGTCTTGGCGTCACAGCGGAGGCGGTGCTCCTCGTGTCTGGTACGGGGGCCAGGGGTTCTGGCGCTGGGCGTGGTCCAGGCGCAGACGGGTGCAGACGGGCTTGCCTTAGACGCGCCTTCGGCCGCCAGCGGCGCAGCCGCGCAGCGGCCGCCATATATGGGGAGGTGGGGAGGGAGGAGCAGCTGGGAGGCGAGGGACGGGAGCGGCGAATGGGCGTGGAGGGGGAGGGGCCACAGGGGAGGCAGCAGCAGGGACGGGGGACAGGAGACCGGCGAGGTGGTACAGAAATGAAAGCGGGGCACAAAACAGGGTCACAGGCACAAATTAGCACAAATTAAGGACGCGGACGGCGAGGTGGTACAGAAATGAAAGTGGGACACAAAACAGGGTCACAGGCACAAATTAGCACAAATTAAGGACGCGGACAGCGAGGTGGTACAGAAATAAAAGGGGACAAAGCAGCGGAGCGGCAAGCGAGGGGCAGGGGGTGCGGCAGATACAGGCACGGAAGCAGGGTCACATAGGCAGGAAGGCGAGAGACAGCACAAGGCAAATGAACGTACCTAAGGCCACCACTGGCCACCAGGGATGAGGTACAGGTGGGAGCCTGCGGGTGGTGGAGGGCCTCGACTTCTCTGGCAGCAGCGTCGACAGCGGGGCTGCAGGCGGAGCTGCAGCGGGGGGGCGACCTACCAGAAGGACAAGGGTCAAGGGATGTTGCAGGACAGTTCCAGAGAGGTCGGGAACCATGCCTGAGACGGCCAAAACGGGGTTATCAGAACCAAGGAGCATTGGTCTTTTCTGATCTTCTGTAGGACCCTTTGGATGATAGCAAAGGGAGGGAAGGCGTAACCCTGAATGTTGGACCAGCATTGGAGGAAAGCGTTCACCGCTAGAGCACCCGGGTCGGGCATCCAGCTGAAATATTTCGGGAGTTGGAAAGTCAATCTGCTGGCAAATAAGTCCACATCCAGTGGACCCCAAAAATGAAAGAGGACATTGAAAACATTCAGGTTGAGTTTCCAATCGGTGAGGTCTGAAAGGAATCTTGAGTTCCAATCCGCAGATAGATTTGACTTTCCGGGAAAGTATTCTGCCTTCAGAGAAATCTGGTGTTCTAAGCAAAACATCCAGAGTTTCTTGGCTAAAGCAGATAGGTCTGCTGATTTGGTACAGCTAAGGCGGTTGATATATGAGACTCCGGAGATGTTGTCCATCTGCAGAAGAACAGATCTGCCTTGAAGTAAGTGTTTGAATCTCATTAGTGCGTATAAGCCTGCTGTAAGTTCTAAGAAATTTATATGACAGGAAGATTCCGCGAGAGACCAAGTGCCACCAGTGTTTTGCTCGAGGAGGCGAGCACCCCAACCGTGGAGGCTGGCGTCTGATTCCAGAACAAATTCCGGGGCAGAGCCGAAGATTGCTTTTCCATTCCAGGCATCCAAGTTCTCCAGCCACCATGAAAGTTCTGACCTGGCTTCCTGATCTAAGGTCACAGAATCTCCGTACCAGAGACCAGACCTGAGAGCCTTCCCTTTTAATCTTTGAAGGGCACGGTAATTCAGAGGACCCGGAAAGATAGCTTGGATGGAGGAGGAAAGGAGGCCTAGAAGTCTGGCTAATTCTCATAGGGTTAGAGATTCTTGTCTTAGAACATACCTGATCTCTTTTCGAATTTTGGCAGTTTTCTTGGTAGGGAGAAGGAGAAGGCAGTTTGAGGTATCTACAGTGAACCCGAGGAATTCTAGTGATTTGGAGGGAGTTAGGATATATTTTTCCCTGTTTCTAAGGAAGCTGAGACTTTTGATGAGCTCCATGGTAGTATTGAGGCCTTTCAATATTTGAGAGTAGAGTTGGGACATGCTGAGGATGTCGTCTAGATAAATGATGAGGCGAATACCCCTCTCTCTCAGAAGAGAGACGATAGTCCTCATGATCTTGGTAAAACACCAAGACGCAGAGGAAAGAACAAAAGGAAGAGCTTGGAATTGGAAAAGACGCTTCTTCCAGAAGAATTGGAGTAAGCGTTGGTGTTCTTTGGCCATAGGGATGGTGAAGTAAGCGTCTTTTAAGTATAGTTTCACCAGCCAATCTCCTTTCAAGAGAAGGTCCCTGAGGAGGTGAATGCCTTCTATTTTGAAGTATCTGTAAACTAGGTGCTTGTTTACATCCCGAAGGTTTATGACTGGTCTCCACTCTTTTTCCTTTTTTTGAACAAGGAAAAGAGTGCTGACAAAGGTTTTTAGAGGCCATGGTACTTGAACGATAGCTCCTTTTTGAAGCATTGAAGAGATTTCCTCTTCGATAATCTTCTGATGTTCTTCCGAAAGTGTTAGAGGTTTTGGGAGTTGTGATTGAAAGTGAATGTCTATAAAGTCTATTTTGAAACCCTGAATGGTTTCGAGAACCCATGGGTCTTGAGTTAGAGATTCCTTTTTTTTTTTTATATATATTTTTTATTTAGCCAAAAGAGAAAAACAACCAAACAAAATACCAAACAAACCTTAGAGTCAAAATGTACAGCCTGGATAAGAAAATATAGGATTCTTAGTACATGTTACAGAGTATATACAAACCATATCATCGCTACCCTTTAATCCCATTGCAGACATTGCCAAATTCGTTCTATTTTGTTCTGGGAGCGAGGACCCCTGGCCTTTGCCAAGGCTATCTCCAATTCATATACCCCTCTTAACAGCTGCCAAAACTCCGCAAATGTTGGTGGTTTAGGTTCAATCCAGACCCTGGCGATGCATAATCGGCAACTAGCCATAATGATAGAAAATAGAGCTACTGAGATTAAACCTGGCTCATCTATTAACCCCAACAGTATCTCTTTCTCCGAGATAACAATGTTAGTCCCTGAGAGGTTGCATAGCTCCCTGGCGATCCTAGACCAAAAAGCAGATAATGATGGACAAGTAACAAACATGTGTCTAATATCGGCAGCGTACAGAGTGCATTTAGGACAGAGAGTTTTAGGTGCCGTATAGGACGTAGCCCATTTTGAGATGATTTCAGGCGTATAGTATAGAAGAAATAGCATCCGATGTTGCTGAAGTTTTAGGTTAATAGAAGTGACAGAGGTATTTATAATCGATAGTGACCTATATAGTATAGTTGTAGTAATACTAGTGCCAAAATACCGATTTAGTTTCTCAGCAGCCTGAAGAGCGTCATCTACTGCCCCTAAAATTAAACATTTATAAATTTTCCCAATACAGCCCCTGCCTCGAATATGTAAGAATGAACTTGCGGGTTCCCCCAGTATGGTAACTCTCGCTAAACCTTCCCCGTTTATGAAAAAATCCCTAATTTGCAAAAATTTAAAGAAGGAGTGATTGGGGACACCGAATTCATCTCTGAAAAAAGAAAATGGTCTAAATCCGTCCCGATCATATAATTGCCCTAGCTGCAGTAAGCCGCATTGTTGCCAAGTCTTTCAGGCAGAATCGCCAAATAGGACCCCCAGCCTAGGATTCCTAAATAGATAAGTGCTAGCGTGCAACTCTAGGAATATTATACTGCTTTGAGATATCTCGCCAAATCCAAGCGGCGTGACGCAAAATCTTGAAGCGAACGCGTTTGAAATAATTTGGGTCTGTCATCTGGGCTAGTACGAACCTGTAATCCATCCCACATGTTAACTGATATGAAGTCCACTTTTGGGACATACCGGGGCCATCCATCAGACTCTGCAAGCGCATAGCAAAGGCCGCCCAAAAATATAATTTAAAATCAGGTATACCAAAACCACCCCTCTCGTATGGGAGTTTAAGAAGTTTAATGGTCCGCCTGGCTCTTTTATACCCCCAGACGAAACTGCCTATAAAGCCATCCAGTCGTTTAAAAAAAGAAAATGGAACCCGCAGGGGAATACTCCTAAACAAATACAAGAACTTTGGGAGGACATTCATCTTGATAACATTACAGCGCCCCCAAATAGTTAGGGGCAGTTGATGCCACCTGCACAGATCCGTAGCCACTTTCTTAAATAGTGGTTCATAGTTAATCTTAACTATTTCCTCCGTATGGCTGTTGAGGCTAACCCCGAGATAAGTGGCCTTTTGGGTAATACCCAATATAGGTGGACAGGGGCTGTACTCAACATTGGTAATTGTTTGAGTTTTGCTAGTATTTAGTTTATACCCGGAAATTAATCTGAAACGCTGTGCCTCCAAGACGATCTCCCCCATCGCTTGGACAGGGTCCGTAGTAAAGATAGCTAAGTCGTCCGCATAAGCAGTTATTTTAATATAGACTTGATTAAAAAGGACCGGGTTAATCCGCTGATTCGATAACAGATGACAAATGAAAGGCTCGATATATAAAGCAAAAAGAAGAGGAGAGAGGGGACACCCCTGTCGGGTGCCCCTCTGAATGGAAAAAGTATCTGAGGTCAGACCATTACGCCTAATAACAGCCTGCGAGTTTGCGTAGATTTTCTGGATTGCCGAGACAAACTTGCAGCCAATCCCTACTTTTAGCATAATAGCCCAGAGTGAACCCCACGTTACTCGATCGAAAGCCTTCTCTGCATCCAACATTAACATCGCAGCTTTACCACCTAGACATTGAGCCGCATCAAACACAGCTATGGCAGTGTTAATGTGAGAAGTGGTATCCCGCCCAGGAACAAAACCATGTTGTTGATCCAACACTATTAGTTTTATATATGGAGCAAGTCGAGAAGACAAGATTTTTGAAAAAATGTTGGCGTCGTGATTGATAAGTGAGATTGGGCGATAAGAGCCTCTCTCATCTTGGGGCTTCCCTTTTTTAAGGAACACAATTATATTTGTTTGTTTCCAGGATGGAGGGACATCATGGCCGTTCATAATATCGTTCACCATCTTTAAAAAGACCGGTCTCAAAGTTCTTATAAAGGTTCTGTAGAACTCCAAAGGCAGGGTATCCCCCCCAACAGCTTTCCCTGCGGGCAAAGCCTTAATTGCTTCCAATAATTCAGATCCATCCACATCCCTGTCCATTGTAGGAGTAGTAAGAGGGTTTAAGATTTTCAAGCCACTCTCCTGCAGATAAGCATCTAGCCCATGATGATCGGTGGTCGTATCGTCCCTATATAGATCTGTTTAAAATTGCCTAAATTCCTCTAGGATCTCTACCGAATGATGAAAGGTTCGACCATCATCCCCGACAATGCTCTTAATTTGCGTATGAGCTCTAGAGTCCGCTAACTGATAAGCTAGGACCCGTCCAATCCTCTCTCCATATTCATATTGCCTTAATCTGGTTTCATGATACCGACTAGCCATCTTTTCCCTTAGCTCACGCGTGGTCTTAGCTCTCGCTATTACAAGTTTCTGATAGATATCTACTTCTCGATGATCTCTATTTAGTATTGCTTTAATGTGTTGCTGTTCTAATTCCAGGCATTCCCTTTGCCCGGCAGCGGCGAGGAGTACCTTGGCCTGGTTTTGGCGAAACAAGTACTGCTGAGTGATATCCCTAATAAATGCCTTTAAGCTATCCCAGACCATAGACCATGAAGCAGTATGGACATTGGTGTCTATAAAATCCACTAGTTGTCCTTGCATGCGTTGAATATAAAAACAACAATTGATGGACAGAATGCAGAACAATGTCATACATTCACCCCAGTACAGAGATCTGGGCCTAAATCCATTGTTTTTTTGCTCACCATGCCATTCCAGTTTGAACCCAGCCATATGCAAATCAGTCTTGACCCTGTGCCCCATGGGAACAGTCCAGCCCGAACTGCCAAGCCAGGTCCTCCCTGGACTGGAAACAAGCATCCTAGGACCGGTTTCGGGCTTTCAGCCCTCGTCAGCCAGGATAGCTTGATTCCAGTGGCATGGAGAGCAAGGGACTCACGTCTGAGCATACCCTTCCCACTCGGGGTGACAAATGCAAAAACAACAATTGATGGACAGAATGCAGAACAATGTCATACATTCACCCCAGTACAGGGAACTGGGCCTAAATCCATCGTTTTTTTGCTCACCATGCCATTCCAGTTTGAACCCTGCCATATGCAAATCAGTCTTGACCCTGTGCCCCATGGGAACAGTCCAGCCCGAACTGCCAAGCCAGGTCCTCCCTGGACTGGAAACAAGCATCCTAGGACCGGTTTCGGACTTTCAGCCCTCGTCAGCCAGGATAGCTTGATTCCAGTGGCATGGAGAGCAAGGGACTCACGTCTGAGCATACCCTTCCCACTCGGGGTGACAAATGCAAAAACAACAATTGATGGACAGAATGCAGAACAATGTCATACATTCCCCCCAGTACAGAGATCTGGGCCTAAATCCATCGTTTTTTTGCTCACCATGCCATTCCAGTTTGAACCCAGCCATATGCAAATCAGTCTTGACCCTGTGCCCCATGGGAACAGTCCAGCCCGAACTGCCAAGCCAGGTCCTCCCTGGACTGGAAACAAGCATCCTAGGACCGGTTTCGGGCTTTTTTTTCGCCATAAGTTGGCAGGGTATGCTCAGACGTGAGTCCCTTGCTCACTTTGCCACTGGATTCAAGCAAGCCTGGCTGAAGACGGCTGAAATGCCAGAAACCGGTCCTAGGAGGCTTGTTTCCGGTCCAGGGAAGGCATGGCTTGGCAGTTCGGGCTGGACTGTTCCCATGAGGCACAGGGTCAGACTGATTTGCATATGGCCATGCCTGAACTGGGGTGGCAGAGTAGGCTAAAGAACGGTGATGGATCAAACCCAGATCTGTTGACTGGGTGTGAGTGTTTGATTGGTTCTGATGCTCCGTCCATCACCACCCCCTTTTATTCCGCTTTTTTCGCCATAAGTTGGCAGGGTATGCTCAGACGTGAGTCCCTTGCTCACTTTGCCATAGGATTCAAGCAAGCCTGGCTGAAGATGGCTGAAATGCCAGAAACCGGTCCTAGGAGGCTTGTTTCCGGTCCAGGGAAGGCATGGCTTGGCAGTTCGGGCTGGACTGTTCCCATGAGGCACAGGGTCAGACTGATTTGCATATGGCCATGCCTGAACTGGGGTGGCAGAGTAGGCTAAAGAACGGTGATGGATCAAACCCAGATCTGTTGACTGGGTGTGAGTGTTTGATTGGTTCTGATGCTCCGTCCATCACCACCCCCTTTTATTCCGCTTTTTTCGCCATAAGTTGGCAGGGTATGCTCAGACGTGAGTCCCTTGCTCACTTTGCCACTGGATTCAAGCAAGCCTGGCTGAAGACGGCTGAAATGCCAGAAACCAGTCCTAGGAGGCTTGTTTCCGGTCCAGGGAAGGCATGGCTTGGCAGTTCGGGCTGGACTGTTCCCATGAGGCACAGGGTCAGACTGATTTGCATATGGCCATGCCTGAACTGGGGTGGCAGAGTAGGCTAAAGAACGGTGATGGATCAAACCCAGATCTGTTGACTGGGTGTGAGTGTTTGATTGGTTCTGATGCTCCGTCCATCACCACCCCCTTTTATTCCGCTTTTTTCTCCATAAGTTGGCAGGGTATGCTCAGACGTGAGTCCCTTGCTCACTTTGCCACTGGATTCAAGCAAGCCTGGCTGAAGACGGCTGAAATGCCAGAAACCGGTACTAGGAGGCTTGTTTCCGGTCCAGGGAAGGCATGGCTTGGCAGTTCGGGCTGGACTGTTCCCATGAGGCACAGGGTCAGACTGATTTGCATATGGCCATGCCTGAACTGGGGTGGCAGAGTAGGCTAAAGAACGGTGATGGATCAAACCCAGATCTGTTGACTGGGTGTGAGTGTTTGATTGGTTCTGATGCTCCGTCCATCACCACCCCCTTTTATTCTGCGTTGAATATAGTCATGGTTTTTAAGAAGACTTTTAGGGAAAGTAAAGCCCCTTGCCGCCCGGGGAGCTGTTAGTCCGAGACTTATTATAAACAATAGAGGGTTATGATCTGACGTAATTTTTTGACAAACCTCGATACTAGAATTTGATATGCGAGCCCGGTTAACAAACACCATGTCTATCCTGGAGTAATGACGATGTGGTTGCGAAAAATAAGTAAAACCATTATCTAAAGGATAGACCTCCCGCCATATATCAACCAACTGGTGTATTCGTAATAAATCTTTAATAGCCGCCCTAGTAGACACCATTCTAACCCGACCCGAAACATTTGAAGAGTCCATTTTCTGATCTAAAATACAATTGAAATCTCCCATAAGGATAAGCTCACCCTCCCAGCCCAGCAACTCTGAGTTTAGAAAGGAAATATCCTTGGAGCAATCGCTATTCGGACCATAGACCACACAGATGGTAAATTTGTGTCCGTGAACCAAAAGCTGAGCAATGACCCATCTGCCCCTTTTATCACTGAGTGAACGTAATAACGTAAATTTAGTAGTTCGTGCTTGCAAGAGAGCGACACCACGTATTGAGACAGTTTGTGAGGTACAGGTTAATAATTCATATCCCATTTGCTTAAAGAAAATACGGTCCTTGAAAGCCAGGTGGGTCTCTGTTAAACCAATAATCAGCGGTTTATAAGCCTTTAATTCCTCCGAGACTAATCGCCGTTTAGTCGGGGAATTCAGGCCAGCCACGTTCCAGCACATTATGCGAACTCTATACATTTTCTACCGGGTATTAGACCAAAACACTGTCCCTCCAAGCCACAGTCTTGTCCTGATGTGGAAAATCCATCATAATCAATAACATTTTTAACACTCTTTTGGCTATTTTTAACTTTTACCCCCCCTACACCTACCCTCTCCCCCAGCCCCAGCCTGAGTCCCCCCCACAACCATGTGTCTACAGAACGGAATCACCCCCTTACCCAGCTGTCAGCAGACAGCAATACACCAAAGTGCACCCCCCACAAAGAGCACCCCCCGCCTCCAAAAACTAATAGGTACGACAAAATACAGATACGTTGCAGAGCCAGAACCCCGCCTAACCTTACCAGACAAATCATTAAACATTAGTAGATTATCTCAAAAAGAAAACCCATGAAGATGTGCAGAGTTACAAAGACCGTGGTATATCCCCAGTTAGAGACAGCCCCTGTCATTTCTTTGGTAATTGTTGCCATTTAGATAGACTTAACTTGGCCTCTTGTTCGTTAAAGAAAATGTGTGATCGCCCATCTTTGATCACCTTGAGACGTGCAGGATCTTGTAGAAACACCGATGCGCCGACAGCTTTAAAAGGATCCATTAGCTGCCTTAGCTGCCACCGTCTATCCATAGTGTGTTTACACAGATCAGAGCGAACAAAAAAAGACAATGAATCGTATTGTACTGGGGCCGTGGGTCGAGCTTTAAAGAATATGGCTTGCCTCAATAAAAAGTTCCCAATATACACTAGTATTGGTCGAGGGGATGATGAGGATCGAGAGGGGTTAACTGTGAGGGGGAGACGGTGCGCTCTTTGAATTTGCGAATCCATATCCCAATCGCCAAGGTCGGGAAATGCTTTAGAAAAGAGACTAACAATGAACCCTCGGACATCGGCACCCTCCCTTTCTTCAGGTACCCCAAAGACCCTCAGGTTCTGGCGTCTTTGCCGGTTTTCCAGGTCCTCAACCTTTAATTGTATGATGGTCATCGTCTTATCTTGAGCCTTAATTGAAGCACAGGCGGCAGCGTTGGCCTCTTCCACCTCGGCCACCCGCTGTTGAAGATCGGAGACTTCAATACCAAGGTTTGAGACCTTTACGACAACTTCCTCCAGGGCGGTTTTAATCTCTTTCCTATCCGTTCTCGCCTGGAGAAAGTAATGTTGTGTCTCCTCATGTTGAGTTGCCAATACTGAGAGTACAGTAGATAGAGTGGGTTCGGGACACGGAGCAGCGTTTGGAGCTTTGCTACTGCGTTTCTCGGTGTGCTCAGCTGCCTCTTCCGCTGGCAGGCCCACTGGTGTCAGAGATGCCAGACCCGGAGTCCAAGAACCTAGGGGTAGCTGTCGGCCCCCTGCAGTATCAGTTAAGTCAGTTCTTGCTGGATTTTTATCACTAGATGAGACCGGGATTATTACAGAGGAGGATTGAGTAATGGGGCTAGCAGAGGTTTCTGTACCCCCCAAATTGATAACAGGTATTACACCATCCGTCGCAATGTCTCTGATGCCTCTAGTTTGAGCTATTGAGGCTTGATCTTCTCCCGCCACTATTGGTATTTCTAGGGGAGTATTAGGAGCGGATCTATGTCTTTCCGACCGAGTTGCCGAACCTGTTGAAGAATTATCCAGGCTAGCAGATAGGCCGATATTGGATAGACGAGCGACCATGGTTCTCACTTCTCCTTTAGTAGACACCCATTTGCGTAGTGGACTTGATCCCAGATCCTTTTTTAAAGAACTAATAACATCTGGCCTTGTAGCGCCTTTGCCACCCCCTATGGTGCCAGCTGCTTGTGTCTTTCCGTGGCCACGGCCCTTACCAACTCTATAGCCAGCTCCACAAGCTTTGGCGCCTTTGGTTTTGCTGGTTTTAACTACTTGGGGCTGTGACTCCATCTGCTCTTGCTCCGATTCCGCTACATATTCTGTAGTGGAGTCCTGGATTTGAGATACGCTTGGGGACAAGTCTGCATCTTCGGTATTCCCAGATAGCAGACCATCGCATTCTGGAAGGTGGTCGGTACTAGATAGTCCGGTTCTCCCGATTTTCCCAGCCTCGCCCACACCCTTGGCCATCCCACTCTCCACTGCAGCGTTGAGTACCTCGGCTATGGGAAAACCTGGAGCGGAAGTTTCCGACCCAATAGCCTGCAGAAGAACAGTAGCTTGACCAGATTGCAAAAAATGAATAATGGGTTTGCCAAGGCTGCTGATGTTAGTAGTAATTTTGGGTGACACAATTGCAGAGGTGCCCCCGTTACTACAGCTCCCCTTATCCCCACCATGTACCTGCATGGGACTGTGCTGAGTGTTACTGTTGCAATGAGTAGCTGCCAGCTCCACCTCTGCAGCGGCAATTGCTTGTGGAGCCGCTAACTCTCCGCCGTGCTCCGCCCGGATCCGTCGAGTGCCCCGAGGGGGGGGCATCCCGTCGATACGGGGTTGCTCACCTCGTACTAAGCCACAGAGTTTGTTTACCGATCCGGAGCCTGCATGCCACCTCGCGCTACGAGCGCCGAAAACAGAGCCTCTGACTTGCGCGATTCGGCACATAGGTAAGTGTCTTGTGATATACCACGATCAGCTCCTTACGGTTTTATGTTTCGAGTATATTGCAGTTTTTTTGTTGTTGTTTTTTTTTGGTTCTTCGCTTGCTGTATCCGCGTTTGAGACGTTAGTCTTTGCCCGTTTGGCAAGGCGGGGCCATAGCCTTCAGCCGGAGGTCAGGGCAGCGGGTAGGGAGCCCTAAGGAGAGGCGTCCTTCAGAGGCGAACCGACGTCCGCCATCTTCCGTCCATCCCCCGAGTTAGAGATTCCCATATGTGGTAAAAGTATTTTAGTCTGCCCCCTACTTGGGAAGGAGAGGAAAGAGGAGGAAGACTTACTTTGAAGGTTGGAGTTGTTTGTATTTCCACGGGATCTGTAGCCTCTGTTTTGTGGTCCTCTCCCTCGTTGGGGATAGAATTGCTGGTTGGATGGGTAGAACCGTCTACCGGTACCTCTGAATGTTTAGAAGGGCCATTTGATTACCACGGCCGGAAGAGCGGCCTCTTCTTCCAGCCTGTCCAAAAAGGTTGGTGTTGAAGACGTGTTTCATGTTTGCTTGAGCCCTATCGAGTGCAGTAAAGGTTGTGACGTATTTACCTATTGATTTAATCATGTCCTCTCCGAAGAGGAGGCCCTTAGGGTTATCGGAGGGTTCTTTTTCAGCTAAATCACCCAGTTTAGGGTTGATCTTGGTAAGGATGGTTCTCCTTCTTTCGATGCTGAGGCTAGAATTGGCATTGCCGAGGAGTACGATGGCTCTTTGGCTCCAACCTCGAATGAGGTTGACATCGAGGGGGGTATTGGAAATGTATGATTCTTCGGCTAAGTCTAGAATCCTAGTGAGTGGGCCGAGGATGTCAAGTAGGCGGTCCTGACAACCTTTAAGAGCTCTCTTTAGACCTTTTCTAGGGTCCTTCCCCAGTTTAAATAAGAATTTGATCAGGTCAGGGTCAAGGTTAGGGGTTTGCAAAACCTTATCTTGGAATTGAGGGTCTTGGGCACTCAGATTTCAGAGTGTTTCTAGTCTCTCTTTCGAGAGAGTTTCTTAACCACCTTGTTATAAATTTTGAAACATGTTCCTGAGGGAACCATTTTGAGCTATTGGGGTGGAAGATACTGAGGGGGGAGAACATTTCCTCTCCTAGAGGGTTGAGGATCATTTTTTAAGGGAAGAAGGCGAGTCGAGATCACCGGGGTTGTTGAATTACAGGTCTTGGTCATCTAGATCCAGAACGAATTCATAATAAGGGTTAGTAAAACGTTCTTCCTCCTCCTCAGAGTCAGAGACTGCATCATTCTGAGTAGTATTAGAATTTGTGCCACGACGGGCACCGGTCATAGTTGTGCCGCTAGCGACACCCATCATATTTGTGCCGCGAGGGACACCATTATCAGGTGCTAGGACCTCCCAAATCAATTGAGGTGCTATGACCTCCCATAGTGCAGTCAGAAGGGTGATCACAATTTTTTGATTTTTTGCTTCTTCTACGGTGAGTACTGACCTCGTCGGGGAGATCACCTTGGGCAAAGGAGAGAGATCTCTTAGAAGACATCACTTCTTTAAAAGTAGATAGCATACAGGATCTCATTTCTTTCTGCAGGAAAGCTTTGAATGAATTATTGTCATGATTGGGAGAGCTGGCAGTAGCGTCGTCTGAATCGAATTCTGACATTGTGGGCCCGATTCACAGAACTAACTTAAGACAAAATCCTAAACTTACTACCATTTTGGTATTCACAGAAGGCACTTACTCATTTTGGTATTCACAAAAGGCACTTACTCAATTCGGTATTCACAGAAGTTAGGAGTCCTAACTTTAGGACTCCTAAAATTAGGATTTTTCTCAATTCAGTAGTCCTAAGTTTAGGACTCCTAACTTTAGGACTCCTAAATGCCTTCTGTGAATACGGAAAGCCTTAAAATTAGGATTTTTCTCAATTTAGTAGTCCTAAATTTAGACTTAGGACTACTAAATTGCGAAAAATCCTAATTTTAAGACTTTCGGTATTCACAGAAGGCATTTAGGAGTCCTAAAGTTAGGAGTCCTAACTATACTACTACTAAACTGAGAAAAATCCTAATTTTAAGACTTTCGGTATTCACAGAAGGCATTTAGGAGTCTTAAAGTCAGGAATCCTAACTTCTGTGAATACCGAAATGAGTAAGTGCCTTCTGTGAATACCAAAATTAGTAAGTTTAGGATTTTGTCTTAAGTTAGTTCTGTGAATCGGGCCCATTATATTTACAAAGGTCGAGTTATGGTTGGCTTTGAAATGATGTCAGAATAAATAATTAATTAATTGGTTAAAAATAGGTGGTTGGTCTCTCTTTTTTTTGGGTGTTCAGAGCAATCTTATTTACTGGTGGCAAGGTTCAAAAATGGAATTAGCCTCTCAGTCTGTTTAGAGTAGTATCCCCCTTTTTTTGGGGGGGTAAAGCAAAACAATCTCCGGCAGCAGCTGATAACAGCGAAGCAACTGAAAGCTTCGCTCGAGCTCAGTTGCTGCCAGAGAATCAATTAGAGGAAAGGCCGAAGGGGGAGGGCTAATGTGACGGCACCGTTGCTGCTAAGGTGCTTTTCTTTGAGGGATAGACGTGCTCGTGAGGACGGAGCGTGCGCGTTGGTAAAATTATTTGAAGATTGTTATATTCCTGGTTTTGGGATTTAAAATCGCTGTGCCAGAAGCGGTATGCCATCAAGAAATCAAAGCAGGACGGAGGCGCAAGGCCGACGCCGGCAGATGTGAGGGAAGTGAGCTCGCTCTCTCGTGGAGGAAGGAGAACTCACGAAGAGGTATTACCTACGGGAGGGGGTAGGGAGGAGCAGGTGAGGAGACAACCTCAATAGGAAGTCGCTAGGGAAGGGGTGAGGGGGGTATAGGAGAGAAAACCCAGCGTCACCCACAACAGAGGAGGCTTGAAGCCAAGGGCAGAAGCATCAAACGAAGCTTAGGCATACTTACTGGACAAGACAAAAGGGATAAATATGATACAGAAAATGTTAAAATATCAATTAAAATAAGAGCAATAATAAGGAGAGTACTTATCTGCTTGCGAGATGCATTTAAAAGAGGCAGTCTGTTTGCCACTCATGCCATTTATAGCTTGTGCTCACTGCATTCTAGAACTGTTTTCTTTGTGATGTAGTGCGGCTGCTTGTGATCTGCATTAAAAGATTAATGCATAATGTAGCCTCCGGTCTTGTAATGAAATCCTCTCATTCTTCAATACACCTTGGCATAGATATATATGAAACACACATTCACTGGATGATGTCATCAGTGATGTCATCAGTGATGTCACTGACCATGTCATGAGTGATGTAATATGTGATGTCATCACCAGTGCATTGCGGGCGCGAGAGTTATAGTTAGCTCAACTAACTATAACATGCGAATTTCTCTGGTTTTATATGAGTCAAATGGCCAACTAACTATAATGTCCCTCGAAAACTATAGTTTTTCAGTGAATTTTTCAGGTTTATTAAATGCTAATTCCTAACTATAACGTCTGTAAAACTTATGTTTTTTTTGTGAATTTCGAAGGTTTTTTAAATATTAATTTCATATTTTAATCTTTATAAAACCTATATTATTTCAATTTTTTTTGTAAAATTTTGGAACACTATTAACCTTTTTTGTTTCGTTGAAAATAATGTAACTTTTTATAACTTTAAAAAAAGTATGTATATCTTATTTTCTTTTTTTGAGAAAACTGGACTCCCGTAACGGTAGTGTACCAAGCTCCATCAGCATGCAAATCCTATCCACCATATTGCTAAACTCGTAAAGGATGCGCATTTTGTATCCGACGGCTTCGTAGCACCGCGTCCCTCCTAACATTATATATGTATAAGGTCACGCCAGCTGCTAGTTTGGTATGCGATGGGTGCGTGGTACCAAGCCGCGCATTACGTCATATACGTATGAGGTCACGCCAGCTGCGCATTCCGAATGCGACGATTGCACGCTGCCAGGCCCTGTGTTACATCATAGACATATGGTATCGCGCCGGGTACGTAATTCCCTCAATTTAATTTTATGCCTCAAAACTATATCTAAGTAAGTTTAAAGTGTATATGAGAGCAAGTGATAATCTAAAATATTTTAAACATTTATATATTTCTAACTGTAATAAACTTATATTATGGTAAATATATTTTTTCAAAATCGCGTCGGGTGCGGCCTCCTTGCGCGCTCGGTGCGTGATTGCCATGTGACTTTAAAAAAAAGCATTTGATTGGTTCATAACATTTACAATTGTAACAGTTGGAGGACCCCACCCATTTTAGTCATTCTCTCTACAGCGTTTGATGAGAGACACCTCTTCTTCTTAGAGAGCATTTTTTAAAAGTTTTTTGCTGTGTACACATATCTTATAGCACACACAACATGCAACGATCATCTTGATCAATATTCATGCTCTATACAGTAGCCTTCCACGTGTGATGGCCATGCATCTGAAACGTTACATCAAAAAACAAATGTGTGTTACAAGATGCCCCTCATGTGTGAGTGTGTGCGCATTATTGTGCTGCCTTTCGGCCTGGCAATTGGTGGCTCAAAGGGGTATCATCAGCCATGAGTAGAGTGCACATCCTAGATCACATGTGACAAACAGTACAGAGTAATGTGTAGATTTGTGTTGCAGTATGCTCTGTTGTCAGGCTTTACCACTATAGTAGTGTGTCATATGTGAGACGTTGAGATTCACATTTGACATGCATTGCTTGACTGTAATGAGCGTTATCACTGTGTATGACGTAACCTCACTGCTGATCCTCACTCCATCCGAGCACATTCACATGTGTGCGCTTCGCGATAGCAACACTTTCAATAATACCGCACACCATTGATATGCGTGTATGTGCATATCCACAAGCTTGACAATGACATGTGATGTTGTCCATTCAATGTTTTCAGACAGCATCTCATTAGCGATAATTGCCGCCCTCCCGGTACATGCTACATCAATGTAAATTGTGGATTGTGCGAAGTCAAAACTGCAACAGGGACACACACATAAGTACACTTCCTGCCCAGGCAGGAACTGAACAACGTCCAGGTCCCCAGAATAATTATTCACACCCCTACGCTGGCCTGGCGTATGCAAGCCCAGCCCACTTTGCATACTTATCAATGGGATAATAACGATGCCACATGTCCCAGTTCTTCCACACAGCCTCAGGTGATACAGCCGCATCCACCTCGTATATCACAATGCGCAATAAAAAAAAGAGATCCATGAGGTGTACACCATCCTGGCAATCAAAGCTACATCTGAATTGTGAACCCTGCTGGCCGTCAAGTTTGGACACACACCAAAGACAGCAGGTGAGCAGTGGGGCCTGGGTACACAGGAGCTGCAATTGGGCGTGGTGCGGCGGGAGGGGTGGGGTACATCAGCCTGAGTGCGCAGGTGTGAACAAGCGGTGTTGCCGTGTGTAATGATGTGATCTCTGACCTCATTCAGTCACATCTTTGTCTCATTTTAAGGACCTGCTGGACCGTACTGTAGGCCTGAGCCAGCGGGCAGCACTGCCCTACAGACACGTGGTGTTGGCTTTTGGGGCACTGTAGTGAGCTGACTACTAAGTGTACATGCACACAAGCTTGCGCCACTGTATTGCACGCTCACATTATACTTCTAACATGCGCTCTGTTCCTTTGTATGTGAACGTTGGCATAACCTTTTATTATTTAACTTTGTGTATTCTCGTGCACTCCAACTCCTCTTTAGACCATGATTATCACTAACAGTTGGTAGATCGTACTTCAAGAAGGAAGGATACACTCAACTGGTGTTCTCTATTAAGCTTGAAATAAACCTTCATTTACCTCAAGACGTTTCCACCATTATATTATTTCTCCCTTTTCAGACCCTGAGTTGGTGGCACCAGATGAGGCCCTGGGCATTCAGGCGCCTTCCATCATGGTATCAAGACACCGTCCCCGACTGGAGACCTGCTGCGCCACCCTGAGAACGGCACCCCGGAGTTGGAGCTGGCACCGGCACATCGTTGGACACACTAGTTGTGGCAGGTGAGCAGTGAAGCCTCGGTGCCAGGAGCTCCAATTGAGCACACTGCGGCGGAAGGGGCTGGGGTGCAGCAGCCTGGGTGCATAGGTGCAGGCAAGTGATGTTGCCGTAGATAATAATGAAATCTCCAGCCTCATTCATATCTCTGTTTCATTTTAAAGACTTGCTGGGCCGCACTCTTTCTTGTGGACCCCAGCGTCCCAGACACACGGGTGACGGGAGGTGAACAGTGAGGGCTGGGTGCAGTAGGCTGGCGCTCTGTCTCCTCCTCCCTCTGTTCTTTTGACTCTTCCTCACCTTCTCCCTTCCACCCACTCGCTCTCTGTCCCATTCTCACTTTCTCCATTTCATTCTGAGTACCTTTCTTTTTCTCTTGGCACACATACGTATGTTTCCTTTTTGTCTTGCAGGTTTTGTACGCTGCTTCCGGAGGAGTCCCACCCACTTATTTCATGCTTTACTGTTGTTTGTTCGAATAAAGTTGCGTTTCCATTTATTTTTGTTGTTTTAATAAAAGTTCATTTTTTTACCAATAAATAAGTGAGTGTATGGGTCTTCTTTTTCTGACAACAGTAGTTTATTGTGAAAATCGGCGGTTGATAGGAGGTTATGAGGTAAAACATTCGTAATTTTGCAAACAGACTATTTCATAAAAGAAGCCTAGGTAATTCTACAACTGCAAGGCTTCTATGAGTGTATCACTTTATAAAACCATGAGTACTGCCCGTGTTATGGCAGAACCAATAAGGCACTGCCTAGGGCCACCAAGGCTTCAGGGACTGGCGACGCCCACCCTGTATATTTAAGTAAAGTCCCAGAGGGTGGCGATCCCCGGACTTGAGTTTGCCTGGAAGCCCCCCGAACAATTTTTAAACAATACCTGGGGAGGGGCAATCCCCTAGGCTGCGAAACGTGTCTGTGCCCTCCGTGCCTAATTTACATGTGAGATTAAGGTCCCCAGTGCTGCAGATACCCCGCAATATAATAATAGGATTGGCCCCGTAAAATTACCAACAAGGGGGCTCATTTAAATGCAGACCGTCATCGATGACGATCTCCAGCACTGTGTACAAACTCCCCAAGATTCCCCTCATGACATCCCTACATTCTAACATTACATACTTACATTCTAGTAGCATTACATACTAACATTCTACTATGACTTAAATTGGAATAATACACAGAGCACATGACTTTACAGCAATGAGCTCATGGTTTCATCCACGAGTCTTGAGACCGGTTGGAGTGAGTAGTTTGCTTCCCACTCCCTGTATTGTATAAACGCAAACTAACACTATTTCCACAGGTATGCTACAGCACCCAGAGCACATAACTTTACAGCAATGAGCTCATGGTTTAATCTCCGTGTCTTCAGACCAGTAGGGGTGAGTAGTTTGCTTCCAACTCCCTGTATAGTATAAACGCATATTAACACTGCTTACGCAGTTATACTACAGCCGCCAGTATGCTACAGTGTCCAGAGCCCATGACTTTACAGCAATCAGCTCGGTTTGATCCCTGACTCTTCACACCGGTAGGCGTGAGTACTTCGCTTCCCTGGGATAGTATAAACGCACGGTAGACGTCAGTAGTTTGCTTTCCACTCCCTGTATGGTATAAACACCTACTAACACTACTTCCACAGGTATGCTACAAAGACCAGAGCACATCACTTTACAGCAATGAGCTCACGGTGTAGGCTCTCGGTTTCATATCCGAGTGTAGCAGCATCTCATCTCAGCACCATGTCATTCTGAGCAACACCGCACTTTTAGACCGGTAGGAGTGACTACTGCGCTTCGCACTTCCCCACAGAGGTCACAGTGCTCCTGTCCTCCTGTTTCCTACTCTTTTCGCCATTTTTTTCCCCTTTCTAGTTTCAAAGGAATCATAAATTGGCTGTCAACACTTCCTAGTTGCAACAACTCGCAGCCAATAATCAGCAAGCTCGTGCTCGTAACGCCTCAGCCAATCAGATGGCAGAATTCCCAAATATTGATATCTGCAAATGTTGATATTTCTCCAAAACTACTGAACAGATTTACACCAAATAAACAAAAGTGTGCTTTCTAGACCAAGACCCTTCTCCCTGTCAAATGTGGGGTAATACCATTCACCCGTTTGACCTGTAGCCTTGTCTAAATCTTCCTATGGAAATTACATGGAGAAAGCACGTTTTGGGAACCCCCTTTTTTCTCGGCCCCCTTGACAAATCACCCCCAAACTTTCAACATAGGAGCTGATATAAACAAAGAATTAGTTTAGAAAATTTCATGAAGATTCATCAAACAACGCTAAAGTTATAAGCAAAACAAGAAATGCTCTTCCTATGGAAACTTGGTCCTAACTATAACTACTTACTGGCGACCGCTAGTAGGTAATATATATATATACAGATATATGCAAATGTATATATATATATTACCTACTGGCGGTCGCCAGTAGGTAGTTATAGTTAGGACCTATTATCCATAGGAAATCTGCAACATTCTATTTGGAATAACTTTGGCGCCGATTGATGAATCTTCGAGAAATTTTAAAAACTGGTGGGGAGCTCCGGTCCGCTCGGCCTATCCTGAAAGTCTCGGGCTGCTTCGTCAAGCGGGGGCTGAGAAAAAAGGGGGGCCCAAAACGTGTTTTCCCCATGCAGTTTTCTATAGGAACCTTTAATCGCAGCTACAGCCCGAACTGCTGAGCGAAATTACACCAAATTTGGCAAAAAGCTAGCCCTTGGTTTAGAGTCATGCCTTTTGGTTAAATGGTGTAAATCCGTTCTGTAGTTCCTGAGAAAATCAAAAGTAAAATCACATATATATCTGGGCGGAGCCTAACCAAACATCTCATTGTGAGATCTGATTGGCTGTCAGCACTTCATCCAAGAAGTGTTGGCAGCCATCTTGGGACCAATATACATGATAGCACCTCATTAAAAAGCATTGCAGTTAATAAAAGGTTTTAAGACTTTAGTTACATTATAAATAATTTCTGGATGGTACCATACTCATTTTAGGAATTGTGGTGTGTTTTAAGGTGATTTTACCATGTGAAAAAGCCTTCTGCTGGGATATCATGAATCATGTTTGAGTTTTTAACTATTTTCTCATGCTTTTCTCACAGAGGTTTGGAAGGTGATCTATAAGCTAAACTGAGAGCATATTTTCTGTAAATTCACATTATCTTTCTCAGTCATGTGAGAATGAAGTTTGACATTCTCAGTAAAACATGTACATCCAACAAGGGCAGAGACTGTCAGTTGATTCCTTTGTGTTCTACTGCAGCTTCCCAGAGTGTTCTAAAGAACAACTAGAGCGCTAACAGTCCTACTTATGACAAACGTATTGCACACCTGAAGCCATCTTGATTGGAATAAAGTGGTAACTCTTAAAACATTTATTTTAAAAATGAACAAAATGAGGGGGTTCATTTTGACATTGAAAGTATGATTAGTGCTGTAGAAAGAAAAATTAGGGCACATTTTGAGTGACTTCCCAAATCCTCTTCTATTTCATAAAACAATTCTGACATGCAGACTGAAACATGCACTTTCAATACAAGCAGCAGACTTCCCTGGTGAGCAGTAGCTATACTACAGTGATGTAATGAGCAACTAGAGTGCTAACATTCTGAATTTATGGCAAATGTGTGACACATCTGAATGCCTTCTTGATGGAATCAAAGTAAAAAACTGAAAGTATTTCCTACTGAGGAGACTGTAGTAAATGAGGAAATTAGGAAACTTCATAACAAATTAATCTCCCAAGATGGCCACCAAAGACAAAAGAGCCCAAATGTAGTACAAATATCACCCAGATGTAGCCCAAGTATAGCCCAATGACAGAATGTCCCAGAGTGTTCTAAAGAACAACTAGAGCGCTAACAGTCTTACTTATGACAAAAGTATGGCACACCTGAAGCCATTTTGATTGGAATAAAGTGGTAACTCTTAAAACATTTAATTTAAATGGAACAAAGTGAGGGGGTTCATTTTGCCATATAAAGTATGATTAGTGCTGCAGAAAGAAAAATGAGGGCAAATTTTGAGTGACTTCTCAAATCCTCTTCTATTTTATTAAAACAATTCTGACACGCAGACTGAAACATGCACTTTCAAGACAAGCAGCAGACTTCCCTGGTGAGCAGTAGCTTTACTACAGTGATGTAATTAGCAACTAGAGTGCTAACACTCTGAATTTATGGCAAATGTGTGACACATCTGAATGCCTTCTTGATGGAATCAATGTAAAAAACTGAAAGTGTTTCCTACTGAGGAGACTGTAGTAAATGAGGAAATTAGGAAACTTCATAACAAATTAGTCTCACAAGATGGCCACCAGAGACAAAAGAGCCCAAATGTAGCACAAATATCACCCAGATGTAGCCCAACTATAGCTCAATGACAGAATGTCCCAGAGTGTTCTTAAGAACAACTAGAGTCCTTACTGTCTTACTTATGACAAAAGTATGGCACACCTGAAGCCATCTTGATTGGAATAAACTGGTAACACTTAAAACATTTAATTTAAAAAGGCACACAATGAGGGTTCATTTGGCCATAGAAATTATGATTAGTGCTGAAGAAAAAAAAACTGAGGGCACATTTTTAGTGACTTCTCAAATCCTCTTCTATTTCATAAAACAATTCTGACATGCAGACTGAAACATGCACTTTCAATACAAGCAGCAGACTTCCCTGGTGAGCAGTAGCTTTACTACAGTGATGTAATGAGCAACTAGAGTGCTAACATTCTGAAGTTATGGCAAATGTGTGACACATCTGAATGCCTTCTTGATTTTATCAAAGTAAAAAACTGAAAGTATTGCCTACTGAGGAGACTGTAGTAAATGAGGAAATTAGGAAACTTCATACCAAATAAATCTCCCAAGACGGCCACCAGAGACAAAAGAGCCCAAATGTAGCACAAATATCACCCAGATGTAGCCCAACTATAGCCCAATGACAGAATGTCCCAGAGTGTTCTTAAGAACAACTAGAGAGCTTACTGACTTACTTATGACAAAAGTATGGCACACCTGAAGCCATCTTGATTGGACTAAAGTGGTAACACTTAAAACATTTAATTTAAAAAGGCACAAAATGAGGGTTCATTTTGCCATAGAAATTTTGATTAGTGCTGAAGAAAAAAAACTGAGGGCACATTTTGAGTGACTTCTCAAATCCTCTTCTATTTAATTAATAAATTCTGACATGCAGACTGAAACATGCACTTTTAATATCAGCAGCAGACTTCCGTGGTGAGCAGTAGCTTTACCACAGTGATCTTAAGAGCAACTAGAGTGCTAACATTCAGAATTTATGGCAAATGTGTGACATATCTGAATACCTTCTTGATGGAATCAAAGAAAAAAACTGAAAGCATTTCCTACTGGTGAGACTACAGTAAATGAGGAAATTAGAAAACTTCATAACAAATAAATCTCCCAAAATGGCCACCAGAGACAAAAGTATGGCACACCTGAAGCCATCTTGATTGGAATATACTGGTAACACTTAAAACATTTAATTTAAAAAGGAACACAATGAGGGGGTTCATTTTTCCATAAAAATTATGATTAGTGCTGAAGAAAGAAAAATTAGGGCACATTTTGGGTGACTTCTCAAATCCTCTTCTATTTGATTAAATAATTCTGATATGCAGACTGAAACATGCACTTTTAATACCAGCAGCAGACTTCCGTGGTGAGCTGAAGCTTTACTTCAGTGGTCTAATGAGCAACTAGAGTGCTAACATTCAGAATTTATGGCAAATGTGTGACATATCTGAATACCTTCTTGATGGAATCAAAGTAAAAAACTGAAAGCATTTCCTACTGAGGAGACTGCAGTAAATGAGGAAATTAGGAAACTTCATAACAAATAAATCTCCCAAGATGGCCACCAGACACAAAAGAGCCTAAATGCAGCACAAATATCACCCAGATGTAGCCCACATGTAGCCCAATGACAGAAGTGTGCAAAACACTTATTTTTTGTGTATTTGCAGTTTTATATAGTGCAGACTTGTCAGGTATTGGAATGCTTTACATGAGCATTGGTTACATCACACAAGAACAAATTCATTTTGGTTGTAGACATGGGAAGTTTAAGTGATTTGACCAGCATCACAGAATGTCGAGCTGAAGCAAAAAGTCCAACCTGGTTCCTCAGTTGCAAAGTCTGCAGCTCTGGAAGTAGCACCACATCCTCTCCCCTAAGTGCAACATTTATTCAAGTGGTCAACTGGATAAAAAAACATAAAGATAACAAATAATTTAAAAGTTCGTTGTCGCTATTTGAGAACTCATAAAATATGTCCTCATTTCAGTTTTTTAGAGCACTAACCATAATTTTGATGCAAATAAGACCCTCTCATATATGTAATTTCTAAAGGAAATGCTCTAGGTATTACAGTTTTGATTACATCAAGATGGCGTCAGGCATTCCACACTTTTGTAATAAATATAGAATGTTAGCAATCTAGTTGTTCATTAGGATACTGTTGAGAGGCAGAGGCCAGGGGCACGGACTCTGAAAATTGAAGGCAGGTAGGAGGGTGCAGAGGCAACAATTTGACCACACTGGACAGGTAGGAAGGGCAGTGGCAGCACAACAGACTATGGAGGCCAGTGGAAAGGGGGCAGGGACAACAAACCAACATTACAGGACTGGCAAGAGAGGTTGTGGCAATATAATAAACCATTGTGGGCAGAAGGAAGAGGCAGTGGTAATACAACCATACATGCCAACAGACCCGATTCAGCCAGGAAACGCCCAATGTTTTTAAGCTCAAATGGGCTTTATTTGATCTGTCTCCTGTCTACAATCTCCTCTTTTTCAATGTATCTCAAAGGGGAAAATCAATACCCCAGTTTTTTTTTTTAAATCTCCCTCTTACCAAGTTCAAAATGTTCGCGAGTATGGTACATTGAAGGCAGGAGGAATTGGGGTAGGGACATGGACTTGGATAACAGAGGACAGGAGGGACATGGAGAGGTGCACCAAACTGACCCTACAGGGCGGGCATCAGGGTTTGCAGCAGCACAATACACCACACCGGGTATGTGGGACGGGAGTGCAGCACAACAATCCATAGAAAGCAATAGGGAGGGGAGAGAACCATGCACATGAACAACAGAGAACAGAGGGGAAAGGGCAATGGTAGCTAGCTGACCAAAATGGACAGACAGGAGAGAAAGCTGCAGCATAACAGACCATAAAGGGCAGGAGGGACGGATCAGGGGCATTTCAATGGAACAGATAAGCAAGGAGGGAGGGAATATGGGTCTGCACATGGAAACAGAGGGCTGGGGGCAAAGGGGCAGGGCAGGAGCAGCAAGATGACCATGGAGGTCAGGCAGGATGGGCACTAGAAACAAGACACACCATGGAGAGCAACAATGAGACTATGATGGCATCCACACAGATCATGGAGGGAAGGTGGGAGGGGGTCAGGGGCAGCTAGCTGACCACACAGGGAAGGTTGAAGGGGCCATGGCAGCACAGAAGACCATGCATGGCAAGCAGGAGGGTTTGTGGCAGCACAATGGCTATGATGGGCAAGAAGAAGGGTGCAGGGGCATGCACAAAGGACCATGGAGGATAGAAGGGAGTGTCAGGACCTTGGCACAGACAAGAGAGTTCAGGGGAAGGGGCCTCACAACAGACAGCGCGGGGCAGGCAGGAGGAGCAGTTGCAGCACAGCAGACCAGGGAGGGCAGAAGGGTGTGGCAGTAAAATGGACCATGGAGGACAGGAGGAAGGGGATAGTGGCATGGCATGTGGACTGGCAGGGTGGAGGTGGCAGGGACAGGTTACAGTCATCTGACAATGCTAGGCAGGTTGGAGGGGAGTGGCAGCTCAACAGAACACTCAGAGTAGGTAGGAGTGGCAGGTCCATGGAACATGGTGGGCAAAAAGGATGGGGCAGGGGCATGCACAAAGACATCGGAGGGCAGGGGGAAGGAGAATAGGGGCAGCAAGCTAAGCACAGAGGCTAAGCAGGAGGTCAATGATGGGCCATAGAATTGGGCAATGGAGGGCAGGAGGAGTGGACTGGTACATCATGCTAAATGGAGGGCAGTGGCAGCACATCAGACCATGCATGGCAGGAGGGAGGAGGATAGTCCATGGAATCAGACAACAGAGGATAGGGAGGAGGTGGAAGGGGCAGCAAGCTAACTGTTCAGGAAGGTGGGTATTAGGAACTTTATTGTTTTTAAAATGTGTGTCTGTGCGAACTACTTAAAATATGAACAAGTATGCAGCATAATCTCACTTTTATTCAGGAAGAAGAGGACGTTTGTGACTGGGACTCCGGGCTCACTTGGCAGAAACACCCCCTGACCCTCCACTAGGGGTGGGCGGAATTTGCGAAATTAACTTTCGCAAATTATCGCGAAAATGTGTAAAATTATCGCAAACAAGCGGAAATATCTCGAAGATGCGGAAGTTTTTTTCCGGCTTGTTCGCAAGATTTTCTGCATGGTTGCGGGTCGCCAACTTACCCAAGTGGTTGCTTGCGGGCGCGGCCATCTTGTTTTGAGATGTCTCGCGGTGCATGATCGCGAGAAGAAAGACGTGATCGCGCGACGCATGACGTCACTGCGGGCGCGAACTGTCGCGAGACAGCGCAAATGGCTAAAAACAATACAACATCTCATGGAGAACGCGACCGGATCAAGAAACCTTGTCGGCGAACGCAGGGATTCAGGTAAGGTGATCGTGCGCGCGCGAGAATGTATTATTTTACAGCGCGAGCAAGAAACAAATTATCGCCAAGCTGCGGAAACCGGAATTTTTGACATTTTCACGCTCTCCGCGGAACGCGAAAATGTCAAATTATCGCAATTTCCGCGAACGAAATTTTCGCCCAGGCCTACCCTCCACCCCCATCGCAAACTGTAATGCCCGTGAAAAGGGTAGGTGGACGCAGTGTTATATAGAACATAGTCCTGAGAGCACGATTGAAAATGAAAACTAGATATAGTATATGGTATAAACTATGCACCAAAAAGTGTGATATAAGATGAACCGGGCGTGAAATATAATATGCAATGCAATGTGCGCAATGACAGATTCATTGGAGAGCGCGAGATAGCACAGGCACTAGCGCGTGTTATGCGATATGCGCCTTGGAGTGTAATATGCACAGGGCAGTGTTGTGTAACCTAACTAGTCTCTTAAGTTGTAATATAAAATATGTACTGGGGAGTGTAACGTTGCATATGCACTATGACAAAGATATGGATCCCAGATTGTAATATGTATGGCATAGCGCTGTGCGTTATAACATAGGCATTGAGGAAGGCACGTTAGATGGGGCAATGTAACCCGTGTGAAGGCAAGTGTGGCATGACATATTCACGGGGTGGTGTTACAGTGCACATGGGCTAGAGAGTGTCATAGCATACGCACTAGCTGGTGGAATACAACACAGAGGTGTGTGGCACTCGGCGGGCACTGGTGGGTGTAACACAGCATTGGGCTTAGCCAGGAGCACGCTGTGACTCTCAAGTGATGTTCGTCTCCTTTCCAGAGAGTAAAATAAAAAGTATTACACATCTGGCGGTGGATGTGTGTTTTATTAACCGTAAGGGGGGTTTCTTGCATAGTTTGGTCAAATTTTTGTCGAATCCCCTTTGAATGGCTTGGTGTGCGTGTGTATAAAATGTGCCTGTCAATAGCTACCCATGTTTGTATAAATAAACGACAAGGGTGTCTACTTGGAGAGTTCCCACCGCGGGGGCGCCGGGATTAGGCACGGTAGGGCATCAGACATGTCAGAGCTTCACTAGTGGTGTAAATACATTCCACGTGGATTCATTGTATGCATAGTCACCTTTTAATGAATATCACGCAAATTGTCATGGTGATAGGTACGTACGGTTTGTCCAGCATGTCCTAGGTGTTTCTATAAATATATATATAAAAAAAATAATAAAAAACAAAGGCCTACCCCGGGGGATGGGGTCTCCAGAGCCATAAGTGGCCTGAGGAGGGGGGCAACGCAGCCCCCATCCTAAAGTTTTTTTTTAAAAAGGCCATGCCCCAGGGGTTGGGATACCCGGGGCCGATTAAGACCTCGGGAGGGGGGCCACGCGGCCCCCTTCCACATTTCTTTTTCTAAAACAAAAATTAGGGGGCAGGCCCTGGGGGATGGGGTCCCCAGGGCCAATTAATTAGAAAAAGAAGGGGGGCACACAGCCCCCCTTGCAGCACTCTGCAAACGCACCCCCTGGCGAGTTGTAAGTTGGGGAATTAATTCCCCTTCAATACTGAGGGTCCCTGAGGGTCAACTAGCCCAACAGGTATCTTCAGTATGCACCAATGGAGCTGCGTTGCAGACTGGTGTTCTGAGGCCACACACCTTTTTACACCTCTCTGCAATGGCGCTTACTGGACGTACCTAGTGGGCTATTTTGCCCCTAGGGACCCTCAAGATTCAAGGGGATATAATCTCCTAACTTAAAACGCCCACAAGGCGTGTTTACACAGTGGGGAAGGGAGGGGACGGGGTCCTGAGGTGACGTGTGCAAACACGCCCTATGGCATGTTTTAAGTTGGGGAAATAATTCCCCTTCAATCCTGAGGGGCCCTGGGGGCTAACTAGCCCACCAGGTGCTTCCAGTAAGCACCACTGCGCTGAGTTGGAGAGAGGTGGTCCAGGCCGTGCCACTTTTTACACCTCTCTGCAACGCATCTCTGTGGCACTTACTGGAAGTACCTAGTGGGCTAGTTGGACCCTAGGAACCATCAGGATTCTAATAAACTTAATCTCCCAAATAAAAACGGTCACAGGGCGTGTTTACACAGTTATGTTATGTTATGTTATTGAACTTTATAGAGCGCACGATTACCTTATGGTGTCCTGGCGATGAGCACTGATAACCTACGCTGAAAGAAACTAAAACTGAGAGAAGAACCATGTTTTAAGATTTTTCCTAAAAAAGCTGAAGTCAGAGGCATTTCTCAACATAAAAGGGAGTTTGTTCCAGATCTTTGATGCACCATGAACAAAACTCCTTCCTCCCCAGTTTATAATGCAAGGTGTTTTCACTAGCTTAGCCCCGGTAGATCTGAGCATTCTACAGGGAGTATACCAGAAAAACGTATTTTTGAAAAACTCGGGACCTAACCCGTTCAAGGCTCTAAACACTATGCACGAGGCTTTGAAACAAGCTCTCAAGTGGATAGGAAGCCAGTGCAGTTTCTTCAAATCTCCTTTGACTGACACAGTCCTGGGAGTCTAGGTCAGTAGTCTGGCAGCGGCGTTTTGAATAACCTGCAACCTATTTTGATGTTGTAGTTGCATATTGACATAAAGACCGTTACAATAGTCAAGACGCGATAATATAAGTGCAGTCACCACCATACGGAGACACCCCTCAGATAGGTATGACCTGATTTTTCTGATCATTCTGAGTACCATAGAACATCCTGATGTGACCTTGCTCACCTGGTCCCCCATGTTGAGTTTTTCATCAACCACCACTCCCAGGTTTTTAGCTTTCCTACAAGGTGTGGGGCAGAGACCAAGCGAGTCAGGCCACCAATCAGGTGTCCACATCCGAGGATTATTGCCAAACCGCAGCACTTCTGTCTTAGCTGAGTTCAGCTTAAGGCAGTTTGCCGACATCCACCTGGAAATGGATACCATGCATTCTGAAAAACGAGCGCCTGTTTCCTTTCCAACTCCCTCCATCACAGACAGCACAATTTACGTGTCGTCTGCATAGGAGGTGAGCTGAAACCCAAATGATCTAATAATGCCAGCCAGGGGTGCCACATAGATATTAAAAAGTGTAGGGCTGAGAGATGAGCCCTGTGGCACCCCGCATGGAAAAGAAAAAGGTTCAGAGGTGTCGCCATTTAATTCGACTATTTGTGATCTATCCTTCAGAAAGGAAACAAGCAGATTCCATGCTTGTCCTCCTATCCCGATCTCTGACAGCCGATTAAGCAGTACCTTATGATGCACGGTATCAAAGGCCGCGGATAGGTCCAAAAGGATCAACATCGTGTTCCCTCCTTTGTCCATCACCTCTCTAATCTCCTCGGTGGATTTGAGAAGCGCCAGCTCGGTGCTATGATGTGCTCTGAAGCCATATTGAGAGTGATCCAGGGAATTGTTCAACAGAAGAAAATCACTAAGTTGTCTGTGAATGGCTTTTTCGAGCATTTTAGCTGGGAAGGGAAGTCTGGAGATAGGACGGTAGTTAGTTGGATCTTTAGGGTCCAAAGATTGTTTTTTTAATAGTGGAAGCAGAGGAGTTAAGACCCTACAGGCAATATCTGCAATCTGCTTAATAATCCATGTAGGACAGGGATCACTAGGAGCACCGGATTTTATATTATTCATAAGTTTCATCGTGTCCTTTGTGTCCAAATGAAGAAAATGATCCAGGGTACTGACCGGAGGCGGGGAGATTTTGGTAGTAAAATCATTGTGATTTTTGTTAACCAAGTCTGACAGGGAAGAAAAGAGAGTTTCCACTTTTGACTTAAAGAATACGGCAACAGTATTGCAAAAGTCAGGGACAACAGGAACGTTAGGCGTCCAGGGATTTGATAATTTGATAACTGTTTTAAAAAGCTCCTTTGTGTCAGATTTCGCTTTCGTAATTTGTGATGAGAAGCATTCTTTCTTAGCTAACAAGAGGGATTGTTTATAATTCGCAATCGCTGATTTAAAATCGATTTTATCAGCCGTAGCATAGTTTTTTCGCCAGGATCTTTCGGCCCGTTTACATAATAATTTTTTATCCCTAAGCTCTCCTGAATACCAAGGAGCGGTGGGTAAGGCCCTTTTCGGTATCCATTTTCTGGGGGGTGCTGCGTGAAGACACGCATCTTTTAGCCAACTATTATACAAACACATTGCTACTTCAGGGTCATGCGAAGCTGTAGGCATTGAATCCATGAGGGAAGATTCAAGATGTTTGACATCGACTTTACCCCAAGCCCTGGTCGTAATCTCCTTCTTATATTTAGAGCCAATAGGTCCCCTCATAGCATACTTAAGTTCAAAAGTAACTATGAAATGATCAGACCAGGTAATCGGGAGGACGGAGATATTACCCAGGTCACAATTATTAGAAAACATCCCGTCTAGGGTATGTCCTTTCGTGTGGGTGGGAAAGGAGACCAGTAGCATTATTAAGCCTGGCTGTGTCTGGATCTTCCAAATTTTCCAAATGAAAATTAAAGTCTCCCAGCACAACAAATGTTTGTTGACTCAAGCCTTCTTCTAGTAATATATTCAACGAATTTAAAAAATCAATCTTCCCTCCAGGAGGGCGATAGATTAAAATCCCTTTAAAAGGTTTGTAGAGTGCGGAGAAGATATTAAAAGACAGAGCTTCGCATCCTTGATTGTAAACAGGTAGGAAGTGTGGGGTCAGTGAATCATGATATATCACTGCAAGCCCTCCGCCCCTTTTGTGAGTTCGGTCAAGGGAATAACAGCAGAAACCGACTGGAGTGGCTTTCACCAGGTCTGGACCCGAAGTACTGTCCAGCCAAGTCTCTGTAATAAATGCCAATTTGATATTATTGTCTTCCAAAAGAAGGGCGCATTCCACCAAGTGCTTAACAAGCGATCTGGCATTAAATAGGACATATTTCAGGTGATTGTCCCTTCCAATGTTTTTATCCACAACCTGAGCAGTTTCCCTATGTTTAATAGGTAGGTTAAGCAGCGTTGGAAGCGGGATCAAACACTCGCTACACATTGAAGTCCTGCCAGCTCTATCTGCAGCATTATTTGCTTCAGGAATAGTGCCCAGAGACAATTTGTGACAGTGTAAACCTTTATCTACATGATTCCACCTCTGTAGTTCCTCACCAGTATAAACGTAACTTCTACCTGGTGTAGGAGGGCCAGGGAGGACTGGCCCTTGGCCCGGCCCGGGCGCGGACGGGCACAGGCGGGCTTGCCTTAGGCGCGCCTTCGGCACCACAGCGGCGCGCCCGCTGCGCGCGTCCGCTGCATGGGCGCGACAGCGTGCTCCTAAAATACTCCCCCATGAACCACTAGACTGCTAAACGGCGGAAGTGGTGTCCTCTCCGGAGCGAGGCTCCGTGAAAGTGCAACTGCAGATAGCAGCAAACTCCCACTCCCCACTCCGAACGAGTTAAAAGATATAAAATACAGGTAAAACCAATAAGTTTGTTTTAAAAAAAAATAAGTTGCTCACAGTGATTTTCCAATTTTCAATTAGCGCCACCAGCGAGCATTGCACACAGCTTCGCTAGGCGATCAAATGCTGCGAGGGCGTGTCAGCGTGCTCCTAAAATACTCCCCCATGAACCACTAGACCGCTAAACGGTGGAAGTGGTGTTGTCCTCTCCGGAGCGAAGCTCCGTGAAAGTGCAAGTGCAGATAGCAGCAAACTCCCACTCCCCACTCCGAACAAGTTAAAATATATAAAATACAGGTAAAACCAATAAGTTTGTTTTTAAAAAGATAAGTTGCTCACAGTGATTTTCCAATTTCCAATTTTCAATTAGCGCCACCAGCGAGCATTGCACACAGTTTCGCTAGGCGATCAAGTGAAGGGAGGGGACGGAGCCTGAGGTGATGTGTGCAAACACGCCCTGTGGCGCGTTTTAAGTTAGGGGAATAATTCACCTTCAATCATGAGGGACCCTGGGGGCCAACTAGCCCACCAGGTGCTTCCAGTAAGCGCCACTGCGCTGCGCTGCGCTGCGTTGCAGAGAGGTGGTCTTGGCCATGCCCCTTTGTACATCTCTCTGCAACGCAGCTCTGTGGCGCTTACTGGAGGTACCTAGTGGGCTATTTGGACCCAAGGGACCCTCAGGATTCAAGGGGACTTAATCTCCCTACTTAAATCGGCCACAGGGCGTATTTACACAGTGGGGAAGGGAGGGGACGGGGCCTGAGGTGACGTGTGCAAACACGCCCTGTGGCACATTTTAAGAGGTCGTTTTAATCCTCCTGCCCAATTATATATTAGGGGCTTACAGACGAGGTCATGCTAATCACAGGGGGACCCCAACGCATAGTGTTCCCTAGTGTAGGTAGGTGTTTCACTGTATTCTAAGTGTCTTTTAACATAGCACTGGCTCTAGGACTGGTTAGTCAGACTCAGTTACCACCAGTATCCGTCTGAAAAAGTTGAGGGTACAGGATGATTTTGCAACAAGGCTTCTTTCTGCTCTTCTGTTTGTTCTTTCTGCACGTTATCCTTCTTCCTGCACTTTTCTTCATCTTTGAGGACATCTGTTGCTTCTTTCTGCATTTCTTTTTTTTCTTTCTGTGCGTTTTCTCTCCTTTCTTCACATGTCCTATCTCTGTAGGCATAGTTAGAAATTAACATTTTAAAAAAGCTTTGAAATTCACTGAAAAAACCATAGGTTTCAGGCACGTTATAGTTAGGAGTTAGCATTTAGAAAACCTTAGAAATTCAGTGAAAAAACCATAGGTTTCAGGGGCGTTATAGTTAGCTGGACTTTTCACTCGTACAAAACCATTGAAATTCCCCCGTTATAGTTAGTTCAGCTAACTATAACTCGCACGCCCGTAATGCACTGCTGATGACGTCACATATTACATCACTCATGACATGGTCAGTGACATCACTCATGGCATCACTGATGACATCTCAAATGACATCACTGATGACATCACTGATGACATCATCCTTGTGATAGAGTGGCAGACTTCCTCTCACCCTAATATAACCTTTGATACACACATTCAAAAATAGAAACTAAAATGTTCAAAACAATGGACATACTAATACCAGTTACAACAACCTATTCAGTAATTCTAAGATCCACATACACATCCACTCATTCCCCAACAGTCCTTTACAGTCACTCATACATGTACTCACTCATCATATGTACTCATACAACTATACATCCTGTTACACAACGCCACTCATCCATAGAGTTACTCACACACATAGTCACTCATGCTAATAAAGAATCAAACATCCATTTACTTGCATATACAGTACCACACTTACTTCTACAGAAACTTACACATACTTAGTCTTTTAAACAATCACTTCTAGAAACACATACTTATTCATACAGGAACTCTTCCAATCTCTCACTCTCACATATACTCACTTATATACACCAATAGTCACACATACTAGTTTAAAACATATGTAGTTACTCATAAATACACTATTGAGACATTCACTCACTCACACACCCATACACACAATCATCCACCCATACAGTCCTGCACACATGCTGTCTTCAACACATACAAACAGTGAGTCACTCATTCATGCATCTATACACTACGGAATACCCCCCACCGAACCATACAGGCACCCATACTAATACTCAAAAAACCAACTAATAACCTATATAGACACTCATGTAGCTACTCACCAACCTATGCAGCCACTTATACACAAAGTGAGAGACCGATACAGATATTTACATATTTAAACATTACTCACTAAGCCATGTATTCACTAAGATACACTTAATTAGTCAGTTATACAATCATTTTTTTTTTTAAATCTTCCATTTAGACACGAATATACCCATTTATTCTTCCATCGACCTTGAGATATACATATTTAAAACATATTTAATTTTCAGAAAAACACATATTCACTGGATGATGTCATCAGTGATGTCATCAGTGATTTCATTTGAGATGTCATCAGTGATGTCACTGACCATGTCATGAGTGATGCAATATTTGACGTCATCAGCAGTGCATTGCGGGCGCGCGAGTTATAGTTAGCTGAACTAACTATATCGGGGGAATTTCAATGGTTTTGTTCGAGTGAAAAGTCCAGCTAACTATAACGCCCCTGAAACCTATGGTTTTTTCAGTGCATTTCTAAGGTTTTTTAAATGCTAATTCCTAACTATAACGTGCCTGATATCTATATTTTTTTAGTGAATTTCTAAGGTTTTTAAAATGCTAATTTCTATCTATAACGTGCCTTAAACCTATTTTTTTTTCAGCGAAATTCAATGTTTTTTTAATGCTAACTTCTAATTATAATGTTCATTTAACCTATAGTTTTTTCTGACACTCAAGAAGGACACAACACCTACTGCCATAACCCTCAGGACCTCCCCCCGTACAACCCCACTCCCTACTACCACCAAGGCAGTGCAGAACAGAACAGCATACCCTCCAAAAACGGCATGGTCCCTGAGCCATATAATAGCTCAATGTTGGGAAATGTGGCAATCGTTTTTTCAGTAAATTTGAATTTTTATTTTACATAATAATTTCTAACTTTAATCTTCCTGAGACCTATGTTTTTTTTTTAATTTCAAAGGTTATTTAAATACTAATTTCTAATTATAATATTCATAAAACCTCAGTAATTTTGAAAAAATTTGATATTTTGTAACTTTAATATCCTAAAAATTGTTTTTGTATTTTTTATATTTGTTATTTAATGTCTTCTTGTTTTTTAAATATTAACCCCTTCCCTGCTCATGACGGAACCACTCCGTCATGAGCCACGGGCGCCGTGTGCTCATGACGGAGTGGTTCCGTCATGCTGCAGCCGTTGGTGGCCGCTCCGCCCACGCGGCGCTGATTCCCCGCCTGTGCGGGCGATTAGCACGAGTGGGCAGAGTCGTGACGGAACCACTCCGTCATGAGCACAGCGCGCCCGTGGCTCATGACGGAGTGGTTCCGTCATGGGAATGGCGGCGCCGCGCTGCCCCCAAACCCCCCAGCGCCGTGGCAAAATTTGTGCCGCGGCGAAGGGGTTAAACAACTACATACAGTATGAAAGGGAGCCCAGCCCAGAACCACATCTGAAGACCTACACATGTCATAGATCTACTGATCAGCCAGCTCCGACACCCAAGAACGCCACAACACCCACCCCCACCCCCAGGATCCCCCCTCTTCCACCGAGGCAGCGCAGAACAAGACAGCGAACGTTCCGAAAACGCCATGGCCCCTCAGCCACACAATAGCTGAATATTGGGACAGGTGTGAACAAACTATATGTGAAGGAAGCAATTCACCCATGAATAACAATGCACACAATGCAAAGTGTAGCGGTGATGTGCTGGACACATCTCAGTATATAGAACACACACCTCTCCATGTGCACAAATACTATTGGTGCTTGTAGTGTTGTGGACAGTGGACCCAACCATGTTACGTCAAACACTAGGGACGATCTCAGTCATGTAACTGTATTGTTTCCCCTGTAAGCATAAGCATAACCGGAGTGGGCTGGTCCGACGTACGCCACTTCAGCGTAGGAGTGTGAATAAATAGGCCAGGGCTCTGGGCGTAGTTCACTTGTGAACTGTGAAGACCAACGACTGTGCCAGAGCGGCGGGCCTCACCCTGCCACGAGGCTGCCGCCCTAACCGCGGGTCTCCTAGACACAGGCCCCCTGCGAACCCAGCGGCACAGCAAAGCAGACTTATGTCTGTACAGACTACTGCCTTCAATCTACACTGCGGACAGCAGGTCTCACAATTCAGATGGAGTAGCGATTGCAGATGACGCAGTGCAGTACGCCAGATACATTGCTCCCAGTGCGGCCCTCTCGGACCACACGTCATCACAGGGTGCACACACGCTGAGTACTTCAGGTGCCACTAACTCAGTGCACCACAAGTCATTGCCACGTGGCCTTACTGGGGCAGAATTCAAAAGACAAAAGACATTGGTCTGAATGCGGCCCTCCCGGATAACACATCATCGCAGGGTACGTACACGCTGAGTGCCACAGGTACTACAGTGCACAGCAAGTCATCGCCACGTGGCCTTACTGAGGCAGAATTCAATAGACAAAAGACAATGGTCCGAGTTCGGCCCACCCGGACAACGCATCATTGCAGGGTACGTACACACTGAGCGCCAAAGGTACTACTATCTCAGTGCACCACAAGTCATCGACACGTCGCCTTACTGAGGCAGAATTCAATAGACAAAAGACATTGGTCTGAGTGCGGCCCTCCTGGACAACGCATCATCGCAGGGTACGTACACGCTGAGCCCCAAAGGTACTACTAACTCAGTGCACCATAAGTCATCGAAAGGAAGAGTGAACAGTTTTATGTCGGCAGTGAGGCATACTATCACTCGAAAATCACCCAAAAATACTTATAATATAAAAAGAACAGAAGAATCGAAGTACATTAATGATTACAATCCAGTAATTTTGAAGATGTGGAATGCAAATATGGACATACAATATGTTGCAAATAACTCAATTACTGTTCCTCGCATACTATCCAAATAGAAGTCCATACCTGGAAAACATATGTCTATATGAAATACTGCAACATTATAGTTTTAGAAAATGTTTTTACAGAGAAAATAAATGAAGGGAAATATGCTGTAATTGGATCTGATGGATGTTTCCTAAAGAATGCCAAAGGAAATTTGATTAATCTCAGGAAATTAAGTTGTGATACTCCAGATAAGAGAGAGTTTTCTATTTAGCTCTTCTGCAACTCTTCAAACCTTGGAGGACTGAAATGGAATTACTTGGAGATTTTGACTGCTATGAAGATGCTTTCAAAGCATGTAAAGACATTGCTAACAGTGAGGCCCACCCGGACCACGCATCATCTCTGGGTGCGCACACGCTGAGTGCTTCAGGTGGCACTAACTCACTGCACCATAAGTCATCGCCACGTGGACTTATTCAGGCAGAATTCAACACAAGCCGCAACACATGGTGCCACTAACCCTGTTCAACACAAGCCGGCGACACGTGGTGCCACTAACCCTTTCAACACAAGCCAAACAATCCCACATGTGAAACTGTGTCCTGAGTCCTGAATGGCAGTGACCCCAAGTCTGTGACAGCGACCACAGCACCAGACTCCCTCTGATCAGTTAGGCATATTTCCATATGCAACCGGCGACACGTGGTGCCACTAACCCTGTACAACACAAGGCGCGACACATGGTGCCACTAACCCTGTTCAACACAAGCTGAACAATCCCACATGTGGAACTGTGTCCTGAGTCCTGAATGGCAGTGACCCCAAGTCCGTGGCAGCGACCACAGGCACCAGACTCCCTTTGATCAGTTAGGCATATTTCCATATGCAAGGCCAGCGACACGTGGTGCCACTAACCCTGTACAACACAAGGCGCGACACATGGTGTGTTGGACTTGGCCCTTTTGGCAGGTCTACCCCTAAAACATTTGCCTGTTCTTTGACCTGATCTTGATAGTTTTTGGCCTCTGCGCACTTTAGCACTGTGGCCCAGTGTAAAGTGCGTGCGCGCTCTGAGTGAGTGTGGTGATATTGGCCTGCCCTCCCATAGGAATGCATGGGGAAGATGTGTGTCCATGGTAATTCCTGGTATGAGAGGAGTGCAGGGGCGAGTTTAATATGTATGAGTTCGTGAGAATAAATGCTGCGAAGCGGTGTGCTCAGATTTATGGTGACTGGTGGAGAAGTGCCACTTTTAGAAGTTGGCATTTCTGTGTGCTATGTGTCTGCCTGCCTGATGTGGAGTGCATGTATTTATTTTATTTATTTGCATGTTTGTACCGCGCTCGAATCGACTTCCAGAGGAGTATCTCCGCGCCCTTTGTATGGCTTGTGAGTGACAGGAGCTGAGGGGTGTGGGTGTCTCCAGGAGACAAGGTGAGTCAGAAGAGTCAGCCCAGTGGTGAATAGAGTGATCTGCATCTAGATGGGAGGGAGGAGTTGCACCTGGGACCTGAATAGGGCTCTGCCGTCCATCCACAATGCTGGCTCCACCCCCTGTGGTGCGTCTGAGCACTGAGCCCCCACTGGACAAAGGGGAGAGGAGCTGAGCAAAACAAAGTGCTCCAAATCTCCCCTAAACCAGTTGCATCTGGGTTTTCCCAGCCCTGTGCCTACACACAACAAAATGGGATATAAATATAGGGGCTGTGACCCAATGAAGATGTTCTGTTTTGCTATACCTGACTTGGGGGGCCTGCTGCTGCTGCTGGGATCCAGGAGGAACTGCCACGAGGAACTGTATGCTGTCCTGCCTGGGTTAACTTGATTCTTTCTGAAAAGTGCTACATCCTTATTGCTGAGAAACACTGTGCTTCTTGGGAGCAGCGCTTAAATTTTGTCCAGCTTGCCCCTCTGACATTTTGCTGAATTGTGGGCCCTAGCGCTTAGAGGGCACTTCTATTTTGAATTTGCAGCACTGAGAGGCTGCCTGGGGAATCCCCCGCATTTCACCATCTTGCGGGAGCCCACCCCGCGTTATCACTGCATTGGTGTTCTTAAAACTTGCGTGAGCCTACCCCACATTCTGAATGTCACTGAAAGCGGGAGCCTACCCCGCTGATTATTGCTTACTTTTGCGGGAGCCCACCCCGCACTGAGGAGCCGCCGCAGGAATCACCACCGCGGCCCGGAAGTGAGGCACAGTGCCGCCTGACTGAAGGTGGGGCCTCATGACGGAAGCAGGAAGAGGAAGTTGCCGGCTGGCGAGGACGTCCCGGTGCAGGAGGAAGAAACCGGCAAGTCTGTGTGGGGCTCTCGTGAGCTGTGAGAGCCCTGCCCGCCGTCCAGAGGAACCCCATTGAAGGGAGGGCTCAACAAAGCCTTCTAGGACCAAAAGCGGCACCAGAGGAAGACGAGCAGTCAGACCAGAGGAGTTCCCGCAACAGCCCAGTGAGTGGCGCTCGAAGGTGGGCATGGTTGGTGCCAGGGCAAGAATTCTTTTTGGGCCGAGTTGAGGCCCAGCGCAAAAGTCCTGATGTGAGGGGACTAAGCAGGAGCCATCGTTGGTGCTCCTCGGGCACAGTGGAATTAGTGCTTGTTTTATTTTTCCAGAGAGAAGCCCCGTAAGGAGAGGCTCCACAGCTGCTGCGGCGCTGCAAAGCTAGGGGCAATTCTGTTTTCATTATTGTAGTCCCGGAGTGGGACTTGGGGTAATTTGGTATTTAACAGTCCCAGAGTGAGGCTGCAGTGGCACTCTGGTGCCCGGGCTCATTCCCCAGTAGCCCTATGAGCGCACAGGCAGCTGCAAAGTTTGGGCACATATATTTCGTTTAGAGTCCCAGAGAGGGGCTCAGGGGGCACGCTGGTGCCCGTGCTCATTTTCACAGCTGCCCTGCAATTAGTGGGCAGCTGCCACGTTTAGGCCTGCGCAATTGCGCACTTTGCTTCTGCTGCTTTGGCAGCCAGCCCTGACTTTGCAGGACAAAGGGCATTTGAGCCCCTGTGAGAGGCCAGTTGGCCTGGGGCCAGGTTCAGTGCATTGTGCCCCCGATTGGGGCACACTGTGATCATGCTAATTATTGCCTAAGGTGGTTAGCTTTGCGATGCCCATTGCATCTTGTGATTTGATACTTCAGGTGATTTATGTTTAGGAGATTGACACCTAAGGTGTTTTTTTTATGCCTGATGAGATCCCTGCGTAATATGATTTGTGCATTCTATGGTTAATGTTGCAGTATCTGATGCTACGTTCCTAATTTTGCCAGAGGTTACTGGTTGTGCTCTACATTTACTACTTGTGCTACAATTGCTGGTTGTGTTTTATATTTGCATCTACTTACCTTTTCTGATGGTTCTGATCTGGGCCCAATTGGCCTGGTCCTGTATATAATTCCCCCGTAAATACTGCCTAGTGCCAGTTGGCACAGTGTATCTTGTGTGATTATGATCTAATGTGTTTTTATAATACAAAGGCTTTTTTTTAATATAACTTTGTGTGGAGTCCTTTTGTGGTTTGCCTAGTGAGTTTGCCTCTATGTGTGTGTGTTTCGCAAA
Source organism: Triturus cristatus (assembly GCF_964204655.1). Lineage (NCBI taxonomy): Eukaryota > Metazoa > Chordata > Amphibia > Caudata > Salamandridae > Triturus > Triturus cristatus. Next base: position 50,851,473 of record NC_140581.1, on the reverse strand, counting down.
TGCTTTACACATTGCCTGAGGGATAAGCCTGACTGCTCGTGCCAAGCTACAAAGGGGTGAGCAGGGGTTATCTTTGGTGTGTAACTCCCTTGCCCTGACTAGAGTGGTGGTCTCTGCCTGGCTTTGGCGCAAGCCTTAGCCAACCAGAGATCCCATTTCTAACATGGTGCCACCGACCCAGTTCAACACAAGCCGATCCCACATGTGGAACTGTGTCCCGAGTCCTGAATGGCAGTGACCCCAAGTCCGTGGCAGCGACCACAGGCACCAGACTCCCTTTGATCAGTTAGGCATATTTCCATATGCAACTGGCGACACGTGGTGCCACTAACCCTGTTCATGTCTATGTCAGGGCTGGGACCCGATACCTTTAGTCTTTATTGTGGCATGTTGATGGGTCTGGAGTTTGATTTCCCAGAACCCTTATAGGGCTTTTACCCAATGGGAGAGATGTTAGGATTGATTCATTAGGACTGTCTGGGCTGGCGTCACTTCATTAAAGAAGATCGACACTATCCGTGCATAGTTGCGATGACAACATTATTCCCCATATGCAGTACGACGCGCATGCATGGGTGAGCAGCTCTCCCCGGCTACGCATGCGCGTCGGGAGCCCGTACCTGTGCAAGCGCCCTGTCACGCCGAGGGATCTTCGTCCCGGAAGCAGGCGCCGCCAGGGTTTCTCCATTTGGACTATTTAGTCAGAGCCTTGCCCCCTGGGAACTCATTGGGGGAGACGTATGGACGGGGCAGGTACTCTGCAGCCCGCACTCGGACATTATTGTAAGTTAAGCAGAGGGTGCTTGAGGAAGAGGCATTCCGAGCGATTAGAGCTCGGCTCGCGCACAGCCCTTGTAGATTTGGGCTCTGTTGTTTATGCTCTCTTTCAAAATTACTCTCTATTACAGTCCGATTGGGTGCGGGGGTCCACAGTCTCTGCTCTCAGCAGGGACTCTCCTGATAACGCTGGGTAAGGATACTCTATTGGCATTGCTTCCCTATTTGTAAGTCCTGTGAGATAACGTTTACCATACGGGAACAGGTAGCCATACATGACTTATCCTATGTAGAATCATACTGTGGTCAAGGGTACTGTATATCATTTAGACACCCTGGTCCTCCATCTGACATGAAGTGTGTCTGCTAGACCGGCTACATTGTAGGATAAAGTATTTATGGGCAAGCACACATCGGAGAGGGTTTCTTTCTTTCTTTTAGAGTGGCTAAATCCCGGTAGGGAATAAATGGTACATGGGTAACTTTTGGGATGTCCCGAAGTTCTGACTTGTGTGTCTTTTATGGTGGCAGGTCGTGCACACGATTGTGGCACGTTTTGTGGCATCAAGTTGTACTGATACACATACTGCTCATAATTTATTCTGTGTTTCTACCCTAGGTATCCATCAGGAGGATATGCAATTTACTGCCACCCTGTATGGGAAGCAGGGAACTGGCTCACCCTGACTGATCATGAGGGTATCTGTTTTTTATCACTCACTTCACGTGCACTTCACTGTATTTTGTTTTTGATCCTGAAGAAGCGCCTATGACCCTTGTGGCACCAGTGGCGCGAAACATGTCGATCCATTACACGCATATCTATGCCTGTAAGGGTAACTGTTTACCCATGGGGTTCTAATGTGTTTTTATGGGGACTATTCCCGTTTTGAATTTTTGGCCTTAGCAACCCCTGATCAAATTTTATTTAAATTTGCACGCACCTTTCAGCCCTCTTTATTTGGACCCACACCCCACATACCCTCAGGCACCATCCGGCATTGACTTTAAAAGAGCTCCGCCAAAGTGACCCTTCAGGGGACCCGTTGGGCATTGCATCGCCGGGCCCGACGAGGAGCCAATGCCCGATGATGAAGTATGACATCCTGCGGGGTGTGTGAGGGCAACAGGAGACAAGACTTGTTCTTTCTCCTTTTTAGGGGGTCCCCTCTATACCTAGGTCTTTTTCTTCACTCTTGCTTTTTCTTGGTGAGGACTATTGGTCGACATCCGGTAGCCAGCCTTTAGGAACAGTGTCCGTTTTGTTTGTTTAAGTACTATGAAAGAGGAGCATGGACACTGGACCGTAACTTGCTCCTCGGTCCCCCCTCTTTTTTTGATTTAGCAGTAGCACAGCGGTTCAGCTGAGGGACCTATGTCTTTCCTATCCCTTCTATTTCTCTTTTTATTTCTCTTTCACACACAAGCCCGTACCAACCTTTGTACCGGGTCATTTTCTGTAACCCCACTGTGATGCCTATGTCAGGGCTGGGACCCGATACCTTTAGTCTTTATTGTGGCATGTTGATGGGTCTGGGTTTGATTTCCCAGAACCCTTATTGGGCTTTTACCCGATGGGAGAGATGTTAGGATTGATTCATTAGGATTGTCTGGGCTGGCGTCACTTCATTAAAGAAGATCGACACTATCCGTGCATAGTTGCGATGACAACATTATTCCCCATATGCAGTACGACGCGCATGCGTGGGTGAGCAGCTCCTCCCGGCTACGCATGCGCGTCGGGAGCCCTACCTGCGGAAGCGCCCTGTCACGCCGAGGGATCTTCGTCCCGGAAGCAGGCGCCGCCCGGGTTTCTCCATTTGGACTATTTAGTAAGAGTCTTGCCCCCTGGGAACTCATTGGGGGAGACGTATGGATGGGGCAGGTACTCGGCAGCCCGCACTCGGACACTATTGTAAGTTAAGCAGAGGGTGCTTGAGGAAGAGGCATTCCGAGCGATTAGAGCTCGGCTCGCGCACAGCCCTTGTAGTTTTTGGGCTCTGTTGTTTATGCTCTCTTTCAATATTACTCTCTATTACAGTCCGATTGGATGCGGGGGTCCACCCTCTCTGGCCTCAGCAGGGACTCTCCTGATAATGCTGGGTAAGGATTCTCTATTAGAATTGCTTTCCTATTTGTAAGTCCTGTGAGATAACGTTTACCATACGGGAACAGGTAGCCATACATGACTTATCCTATGTAGAATCATACTGTGGTCAAGGGTACTGTATATCATTTAGACACCCTGGTCCTCCATCTGACATGAAGGGTGTCTGCTAGACCGGTTACATTGTAGGATAAAGTATTTATGGGCACGCACACATCGGAGAGGGTTTCTTTCTTTCTTTTAGAGTGGCTAAATACCGGTAGGGGATAAATGGTACATGGGTAACTTTTTGGATGTCCCGAAGTTCTGACTTGTTTGTCTTTTATGGTGGCAGGTCGTGCACACGATTGTGGCACGTTTTGTGGCATCAAGTTGTACTGATACACATACTGCTCATAATTTATTCTGTGTTTCTACCCTAGGTATCCAGCAGGAGGAAATGCAATTTACTGCCACCCTGTATTGGAAGCAGGGAACTGGCTCACCCTGACTGATCATGAGGGTATATGTTTTTTATCACTCACTTCACGTGCACTTCACTGTATTTTGTTTTTGATCCTGAAGAAGCGCCTATGACCCTTGTGGCACCAGTGGCGCAAAACATGTTGATCCATTACACGCATATCTATGACTGTAAGGGTAACTGTTTACCCATGGGGTTCTAATGTGTTTTTATGGGGACTATTCCCGTTTTGAATTTTTGGCCTTAGCAACCCCTGATCAAATTTTATTTAAATTTGCACGCACCTTTCAGCCCTCTTTATTTGGACCCACACCCCACATACACTCAGGCACCATCCGGCATTTACTTTAAAAGAGCTCCGCCAAAGTGACCCTTCGGGGGACCCATTGGGCATTGCACCGCCGGGCCCGACGAGGAGCCAATGCCCGATGATGAAGCATGACAGCTGATGTGGTCTCTACCATTGATGACTCAGGACTCAGTGACATATGTGGGATCTGCCGAGCCTCGAAGAAGCTGATGTGGTCTCCGTTATTCATGACTCAGGACTCAGCAATATCGATGAGATCTGCCGGGGCGTGGGGCTTTAACGGGCATGTGGAGTGCCCTCTGATACACATTCCGGTGGCAGCAGGTAATTATTTGGTCATGGATGCGCAGAGGTGGCAGTATCTCTCTCTCTCTCTTTCTCTCGCTCTCTCTTCCCTCTCTTTACTCTCTCTCTCACTCTCTTCCTTCCTTTCCTTCTCTTTCTCTAACGCCCTTTCTTTCCTTCCCTCTCTTTTTCACTCTGGCTTTTTTTTCCTTCCCTGTGTCTCGCTCCTTTGATATGCGCAGTACACACATCCTTATTTTGTGCTTTACTTTCCAGGCTGTGTTGTCGACATTCATGGTCCCGACAGGAGTCTTCCGCCTTGTTGTTTTGTATTCATTTTGTTAAATTTACTTTATCCTTTATATATACATTTACTAAAAAATGAAGTTTGAAGAAGAAAATAAAATAAAATTCAATAAAGTTTTTGGTTGTTACCTAAGTGCTGTGTGACTCTTTCTCGTTCTTATTACTGTTATTTGGTGGTGCCCACAAGGGCCGTAGCAGTCGATGTTGTAAAGTGGCATGTACCACCTCCAAACGGCAGTGTCACGGTGTGATTGGAATGACGCAGGACATGCGTGAATAGCCATTACAAAGGTGTGCCGTAGGAGTGCACGGGCTACAACAGCGCAGCGCACAAAATGTCATTTGAGATGTCATCAGTGATGTCATGAGTGATGTCACTGACCATGTCATGAGTGATGTAATATGTGACGTCATCAGCAGTGCATTGCGGGCGCGCGAGTTATAGTTAGCTGAACTAACTATAACTGGGGAATTTCAATGGTTTTATACAAGTGAAAAGTCCAGCTAACTATAACACCCCTGAAACCTATGGTTTTTTCAGTGAATTTCTGAGGTTTTTTAAATGCTAATTCCTAACTATAACGTGCCTGAAACCTATGTTTTTTTCTGTGAATTTCAAAGGTTTTTTAAATGCTAATTTCTAACTATGCCTACAGAGATAGGACATGTGAAGAAAGAAGAAAAAATGCACAGAAAGAAAAAAAAGAAGTGCAGAAAAAAGCAACAGAAGTCCTCAAAGACGAAGAAAAGTGTAGGAAGAAGGATAACGTGCAGAAAGAACAAAAAGAAGAGCAGAAAGAAGCCTTGTTGCAAAATCATCCTGTACCCTCAACTTTTTCAGACGGATACTGGTGGTAACTGAGCCTGACTAACCAGTCCTAGAGCCAGTGCTATGTTAAAAGACACTTAGAATACAGTGAAAACACCTACATACAACATTATGCTTTGGGGTCCACCTGTGATTAGCATGACCTCCTCTGTAAGCCCCTAGTATATAATAGGGCAGGGGGATTAAAACTACCTCTTAAAACAGGCCACAGGGCGTTTTTGCACACGTTAACTCAGGCCCCGTCCCCTCCCTTCACCACTGTGTAAACACGGCCTGTGTCCGTTTTTAGTTGGGAGATTAAGTTCATTTGAATCCTGAGGGTCCCTAGGATCCAACTAGCCCACTAGGTACCTCCAGTAAGTGCCACAGAGCTGCGTTGCAGAGAGGTGTAAAAAGTGGCACGGCCTGGACCCCCTCTCTGCAATGCAGCTCAGTGGCGCTTACTGGAAGCACTTGGTGGGCTAGTTAGCCCCCAGGGGCCCTCAGTATTGAAGGGAAATTATATCCCCAATTTAAAACGTGCCATAGTGCGTGTTTGCACACGTCACCTCAGGCCCCGTCCCCTCCCTTCACCACTGTGTAAACGCGCCCTGTGGCTGTTCTAAGTTGAGAGATTAAGTCCCCTTGAATCCTAAGGGTCCCTTGGGTCAAACTAGACCACTAGGTACCTCCAGTAAGCGCCACAGAGCTGCGTTGCAGAGAGGTGTAAAAAGGGGCTTGGCCTCAGAACACCTGTCTGCAGCGCAGCTCCCTGGCGCATACTGGAGATGCCTGTTGGGCTAGTTGGCCCTCAGGGACCCTCAGTATTGAAGAGGAAATTATTCCCCAACTTACAACTCGCCAGGGGGCGCGTTTTCAGAGTGCTGCAAGGAGGGGGCGTGGCCTCCGGCACGATGCCTGTCTTTTATTTATTTTAATTTTTTAAGAAGGGGGGCTGTGTGGTTCCCCTTCTTATTCTAATTTATTGGCCCTGATGACCCCATCCCCAGGGCCTGTCTCCTAATTATATTTTTTTGACCCCAATCCCCAGGGCCGGCCACTGTTTTTTATTATTTTAAAAAACATATATATTTATAGACACACCTAGGACATGCTGGACAAACCGTACGTACCTATCACCATGACGATTTGCGTGATATTCCTTAAAAGGCGACTATGCATACAATGAATCCACGTGGAATGTATTTACACCACTGGTGAAGCTCTGACATGTCTGATGCCCTACCGTGCCTAATCCCGGTAGACACCCTTGTCGTTTATTTATACAAACATGGGTAGCTATTGACGGGCACATTTAATACACATGCACACCAAGCCATTCAAAGGGGATTCGACAAAAATTCAACCAAAACTATGCAAGAAACCCCCCTCACGGTTAATAAAACACACATCCACTGCCGGATGTGTAATACTTTTTATTTTACTCTCTGGAAAGGGGACGAACATCACTTGAGAGTCACAGCGCGCTCCTGGCAGAGCCCAATGATGTGTTACACCCACCATTGCCTGCTGAGTGCCACACACCTCTGTGTTGTATTCCACTAGCTAGTGCGTATGCTATGACACTCTCTAGCCCATGTGCACTGTAACACCACCCCGTGAATATGTCATGCCACACTTCTCTTTGCACGGGTTATATTGCCCCATCTAACGTGCCTTCCTGGATGCCTATGTTATAACGCACAGTGCTATGCCATACATATTACAATCTGGGATCCATATCTTTGTCACAGTGCATATGCAACGTTACACTCCCCAGCACATATTTTATATTGCAACTTTAGAGACTAGTTAGGTTACACAACACTGCCCTGTGCATATTACACTCCAAGGCGCATATCGCATAGCACGCGCTAGTGCCTGTGCTATGTCGCGCTCTCCAATGAATCTGTCATTGCACACAATGTATTGCATATTATATTTCACGCCCGGTTCATCTTATATCACACTTTTTGGTGCATAGTTTATACCATACACTATATCTAGTTTTCATTTTCAATCGTGCTCTCAGGACTATGTTCTATATAACACTGTGTTCACCTACCCTTTTCACGGGCATTACATTTTGCGATAGGGAGTGGAGGGTCAGGGGGTGTTTCTGCCAAGTGAGCCCGGAGTCACAGTCACAAACGTCCTCTTCTTCCTGAATAAAAGTGAGATTATGCTGCATACTTGTTCATATTTTAAGTAGTTCGCACAGACACACGTTTTAAAAACAATAAAGTTCCTAATACCCGCCTTCTCTGAACAGTTAGCTTCCTGTCCCATCCCCCTCCTCCCTATCCTCTGTTGTGTGAATCCATGGACTTGCCTCCTCCCTCCTGCCATGCATGGTCTGATGTGCTGCCACTGCCCTCAATTTAGTATGATGTACCAGTCCACTCCTCCTGCCCTCCATTGCCCAATTCTATGCCCCATCATTGACCTCCTGCTTAAACTCTGTGCTTAGCTTGCTGCCCCTATTCTCCTTCCCCCAGCCCTCCGATGTCTTTGTGCATGCCCCTGCTCAATCCTTTTTGCCCACCATGTTCCATGGACCTGCCACTCCCATCTACTATGAGTGTTCTGTTGAGCTGCCACTCCCCTCCCACCTGCCTAGCATTGTCAGATGACTGTAACCTGCCCCTGCCACCTCCACCCTGCATGTCCACATGCCATGCCCCTATCCTCTTCCTCCTGTCCTACATGGTCCATTGTACTGCCACACCCTTCTGCCCTCCCTGGTCTGTTGTGCTGCAACTGCCCCTCCTGCCTGCCCCGTGCGGTCTGTTGTGAGGCCCCTTCCTCTGAACTTTCTTGTCTGTGCACAGGTCCTGACCCTCCCTTCTATCCTCCATCGTCCTTTGTGCATGCCCTGCACCCTCCTTCTTGCCCATCATAGCCATTGTGCTGCCACTAACCCTCCCACTTGCAATGCATGGTCTTCTGTGCTGCAATGGCCCCTCCCACCTTCCCTGTGTGGTCAGTTAGCTGCCCCTGACCCCCTCCCACCTTCCCTCCATGGTCTGTGTGTATGCCATCACAGTCTCACTGTTGCTCTTCATGGTGTGTCTTGCTTCTAGTGCCCATCCTGCCTGACCTCCATGGCTATCTTGCTGCTCCTGCCCTGCCCCCTTGCCCCCAGCCCTCTGTTTACATGTGCAGACCCCTACTCCCTCCCTCCTGGCTTGTCTGTTCCATTGTAATGCCCCTGATCCATCCCTCCTGCCCTTTATGGTCTGTTATGCTGCAGCTTTCTCTCCTGTCTGTCCATAATGGTCAGATAGCTACCATTGCCTCTTGCCCCTCTGTTCTCTGTTGTCCATGTGCATGGTCCTGTCCCCTCCCTCTTGCTTTCTATGGATTGTTGTGCTGCACTCCCGTCCCGCATGCCCTGTGTGGTGTATTGTGCTGCTGCAAACCCTGATGCCTGCCCTGCAGAGTCAGTTTGGTGCACCTCTCCATGTCCCTCCTGTCCTCTGTTATCCATGTCCATGTCCCTACCCCATGTCCTTCCATGATCCAATGTACCATACTTGCGAACATTTTGAACTTGGTAAGAGGGAGATTTTGAAAAAAAAACTGGGGTATTGATTTTCCCCTTTGAGTTACATTGAAAAAGAGGAGATTGTAGACAGGAGACAGATCAAATAAAGCCCATTTGAGCTTAAAAACATTGGACGTTTCCTGGCTGAATCGGGTCTGTTGGCATGTATGGTTGTACTACCATTGCCTCTTCCTTCTGCCCACAATGGTCTATTACATTGCCACATCCTCTCTTGCAAGTCCTGTATTGTTGGTTTGTTGCCCCTGCCCCCCTTTCCACTTCCCTCCATAGTCTGTTGTGCTGCCACGGCCCTTCCTGCCTGCTCAGTGTGGTTAAATTGTTGCCTTTGCACCCTCCTACCTGCCTTCAATTTTCAGAGTCCGTGCCCCTGGCCTCTGCCTCTACACAGTATCCTAATGAACAACTAGATTGCTAACATTCTATATTTATTACAAAAGTGTGGAACGCCTGACGTCATCTTGATGTAATCAAAACTGTAACACCTAGAGCATTTCCTTTAGAAATGACATATATGAGAGGGTCTTATTGGCGTCAAAATTATGGTTAGTGCTCTAAAAGACTAAAATAAGGACATATTTTCTGAGTTTTCAAATAGCGACAAAGCACTTTTAAATTATTTGTTATCTTTATGTTTTTTTATCCAGTTGACCACTTGATTAAATGTTGCACTTAGGGGTGAGGATGTGGTGTTACTTCCAGAACTGCAGACTTTGCAACTGGGGAACCAGGTTGAAGTTTCTGCTTCAGCTCGACATTCTGTGATTCTGGTCAAATCACTTAGTCTCCCCATGTCTACAACCAAAATGAATTTGTTCTTGTGTGATGTAACCAATGCTCATGTAAAGCACTCCAATACCTGACAAGTCTGCACTATATAACCCTTCAAAAACACAAAATAATAAGTGTTTTGCACACTTCTGTCATTGGGCTATATTTGGGCTACATCTGGGTGATTTTGGGCTACATTTGGGCTCTTTTGTCTCCGGTGGCCATCTTGGGAGATTTATTTGTTATGAAGTTTCCTAATTTCCTCATGTACTGCAGTCTCCTCAGTAGGAAATGCTTTCAGTTTTTTACTTTGATTCCATCATGAAGGTATTCAGATATGTCACACATTTGCCATAAATTCTGAATGTTAGCACTCTAGTTGCTCATTAGATCACTGTAGTAAAGCTACTGCTCACCATGGAAGTCTGCTGTTGGTATTAAAAGTGCATGTTTCAATCTGCATATCAGAATTTTTTTATGAAATAGAAGAGGATTTGAGAAGTCACTCAAAATGTGCCCTAATTTTTCTTTCTTCAGCACTAATCATAATTTCTATGGCAAAATGAACCCCCTCATTGTGTTCCTTTTTAAATTAAATGTTTTAAGTGTTACCAGTTTATTCCAATCAAGATGGCTTCAGGTGTGCCATACTTTTGTCATAAGTAAGACAGTAAGCGCTCTAGTTGTTCTTAAGAACACTCTGGGACATTCTGTCAATGGGCTATACTTGGGCTATATCTGGGTGATATTTGGGCTACATTTGGGCTCTTTTGTCTCTGGTGGCCATCTTGGGAGATTTATTTGTTATGAAGTTTCCTAATTTCCTCATTTACTGCAGTCTCCTCCGTGGGAAAGCTTTCAGCTTTTTATTTTGGTTCCATCAAGAAGGCATTCAGATGTGTCACACATTTGCCATAAATTCTGAATGCTAGCACTCTAGTTGCTCATTAGATCACTGTAGTAAAACTAATGCACACCAGGGAAGTCTGCTGCTGGTATTCAAAGTGCATGTTTCAGTCTGCATGTCAGAATTCTTTTATGAAATAGAAGAGGATTTGAGAAGTCAAAATGTGCCCTAATTTTTCTTTCTGCAGAACTAATCATAATTTCTATGGCAAAATGAACCCCCTCATTTTGTTCCTTTGTAAATGAAATGTTTTAAGTGTTACCACTTTATTCCAATCAAGATGGCTTCAGGTGTGCCATACTTTTGTCATAAGTAAGACGGTTAGCACTCTTGTTGTTCGTTAGAACACTCTGGGACATTCTGACATTGGGCTATACTTGGGCTACATCTGGGTGATATTTGAGCTACATTTGGGCTCTTTTGTCTCTGGTGGCCATCTTGGGAGATTTATTTGTTATGAAGTTTCCTAATTTCCTCATTTACTGCAGTCTCCTCAGTAGGAAATACTTTCAGTTTTTTACTTTGGTTCCATCACGAAGGCATTCAGATGTGTCACACATTTGCCATACATTCTGAATGTTAGCACTCTAGTTGCTCATTGGATCACTGTAGTAAAGCTACTGCTCACCTGGGAAGTCTGCTGCTGGTATTCAAAGTGCATGTTTCTGTCTGCATGTCAGAATTTTGTTATGAAATAGAAGAGGATTTGAGAAGTCAAAATGTACCCTAATTTTTCTTTCTGCAGCACTAATCATAATTTCTATGGCAGAATGAACCCCCTCATTGTGTTCCTTTGTAAATTAAATGATTTAAGTGTTACAATCAATCAATCAATCAATCAAAGACATTTATAGAGCGCACTACTTACCCGTAGGGTCTCAAGGCGCTAATGGGGGGGGGGGTGCCGTTACTGCTCGAACAGCCAGGTCTTGAGCTTCTTCCTGAAGGAGAGGTGGTCTTGGGTCAGGCGCAGGTCGGCCGGGAGGGAGTTCCAGGTCTTGGCGGCCAGGTAGGAGAAGGACCTTCCTCCTGTTGTCGCTCTACGGATGCGTGGGACGGCGGCGAGGGCGTGGCTGGCTGATCGGAGGTGGCGTTTGGGAGCGTAGAAGTTGATTCGGTTGTTGAGGTAGCTCGGGCCTTGATCGTGTAGGGCTTTGTGTGCGTGGGTGAGGAGACGGAAGGTGATTCTTTTGTTGACGGGGAGCCAATGCAGGTCTCTCAGGTGTCCGGAGATGTGGCTGTTTCGTGGGATGTCGAGGATGAGTCTGGCTGAGGTGTTCTGGATCCGCTGGAGTCTCTTCTGGAGCTTGGCGGTGGTTCCGGCGTAGAGGGCGTTGCCGTAGTCCAGTCGGCTGGTGACGAGGGCCTGGGTGACGGTCTTCCTGGTCTCCGTGGGGATCCACCAGAAGATCTTCCGTAGCCACTTTATTCCAATCAAGATGGCTTCAGGTGTGCCATACTTTTGTCATAAGTAAGACTGTTAGCGCTCTAGTTGTTCGTTAGAACACTCTGGGACATTCTGTCATTGGGCTATACTTGGGCTACATCTGGGTGATATTTGGCTACATTTGGGCTCTTTTGTCTCTGGTGGCCATTTTGGGAGACTTATTTGTTACGATGTTTCCTAATTTCCTCATTTACTACAGTCTCCTCAGTAGGAAATACTTTCAGTTTTTTACTTTGATTCCATCAGGAAGGCATTCAGATGTGTCACACATTTGCCATAAATTCGGAATGTTAGCACTCTAGTTGCTTATTAGATCACTGTAGTAAAGCTACTGCTCACCAGGGAAGTCTGCTGCTGTTATTGAAAGTGCATGTTTCAGTCTGCATGTCAGATTTTTTTAATGAAATAGAAGAGGATTTGAGAAGTCACTCAAAATGTGCCCTAATTTTTTTTTCTGCAGCACTAATCATACTTTCTATGGCAATATGAACCCCCTCATTTTGTTCATTTTTAAATTAAATGTTTTACGAGTTACCACTTTATTCCAACCAAGATGGCTTCAGGTGTGCCATACGTTTGTCATAAGCAGGACTGTTAGAGCTCTAGTTGTTCTTTAGAACACTCTGGTAAGCTACAGTAGAACGCAAAGGAATCAACTGATAGTCTCTGCCCTTGTTGGATGTGCATGTTTTACTGAGAATGTCAGACTTCATTCTCACATGACTGAGAAAGATAATGTGAATTTACAAAAAATATGCTCTCAGTTTAGCTTATAGATCACCTTCCAAACCTCTGTGGGAAAAGCATGAGAAAATAGTTTTCTCTCAAACATGATTCATGATATCACAGCAGAAGGCTTTTTCACATGGTAAAGTCACCTTAGAACACACCACAATTCCTAAAATTAGTATGGTACCATCAACAAATGATTTATAATGTAACTAAAGTCTTAAAACCTTCTATTAACTGCAATGCTTTTTAATGAGGTGCTATCATGTGTATTGGTCCCAAGATGGCTGCCAACACTTCTTGGATGAAGTGCTGACAGCCAATCAGATCTCACGATGAGAAGTGTGGTTAGGCTTCGCCCAGATATATATGTGATTTTACTTTTGATTTTCTCAGGAACTACTGAACGGATTTACACCATTTAAGCAAAAGGCACGAGTCTGAAGTGAGGACTACCTCTTTGCCAAATTTGGTGTAATTCCGTTCAGCACTTCGGGCTGTAGCTGCGTCAACAGGTCCTATTGGAAAATGCATGGGGAAAATGCTTTTTGGGACCCCCCTTTTTTCTCGGCCCCCGCTTGACGAATCACCGTGAAATTTTCAGGATAGGAGCGGACCGGAGCTGGCCAAAAGTTTGGAAACTTTTGCCAAGATTCATCAGTCGACGCCAACATTATTCCAAATAGAATGTTGCGAATTTCCTATGGAAAATAGGTCCTAACTATAACTACCTACTGGCGACTGCCAGTAGGTAATATTATCTACTGGCGGTCACCAGTAGATAGTTATAGTTAGGACCGAGTTCCCATAGAAAATCAGAAAATTCTATTTTGAATAACTTTGGCGCCGGTTGACTTATCTTCGTGAATTTTTCAAAACTAATGGGGCGCTCCGCTCAGCTCCTACCCTGAAAGTCTCGGGGTGATTCGTCAAGCGGGAGCTGAGAAAAAAGGGGTCCCAAAACGCGTTTTCCCCATGCATTTTCCCATAGGACCTTTAGTCGAACAGAATTACTTAAAATGTGGCAAAGAGGTAGTCCTCAGGTCAGGCATGTGCCTTTTGCGTGAATGGTGTAAATCCGTTCAGTAGTTCCTGAGAAAATCAAAAGTAAAATCACATATATACCTGGGCGGAGCCTAACCACACATCTCATCGGGAGATCTGATTGGCTGTCAGCACTTCATCCAAGAAGTGTTGTCAGCCATCTTGGGACCAATATACATGATAGCACCTCATTAAAAAGCATTGCAGTTAATAGAAGGTTTTAAGACTTTAGTTACATTATAAATCATTTGTTGATGGTACCATACTCATTTTAGGAATTGTGGTGTGTTCTAAGGTGATTTTACCATGTGAAAAAGCCTTCTGCTGTGATATCATGAATCATGTTTGAGAGAAAACTATTTTCTCATGCTTTTCCCACAGAGGTTTGGAAGGTGATCTATAAGCATATTTTCTGTAAATTCACATTATCTTTCTCAGTCATGTGAGAATGAACTCTGACATTCTCAGTAAAACATGTACATCCAACAAGGGCAGAGACTGTCAGTTGATTCCTTTGTGTTCTACTGCAGCTTCCCAGAGTGTTCTAAAGAACAAATAGAGCACTAACAGTCCTACTTATGACAAACGTATGGCACACCTGAAGCCATCTTGGTTGGAATAAAGTGGTAATTCTTAAAACATTTAATTTAAAAAGGAACGACATGAGGGGGTTCATTTTGCCATAGAAAGTATGATTAGTGCTGCAGAAAGAAAAATTAGGGCACATTTTGAGGGACGCCAAATCTCTAATTTCCTTATCGCCGTGAGGGGAACGGCTGTTGCTTTTACTCACCCACCAGCATTTGCCCGCACTTGCCTGCCGTGAGGGAAACGGCATTGAATTACTTCAACCCCGCTAGCCCGGACTCACTATCCCAGGGGGCTCAGCGACTCCAGAGCGACGGACGACATCAGAGGGCGCAGGAAGCCCTCAAAAGCTGAGAGCGCCTCCCGCAGCCCGTTTCAGCCTGTTCGAGACAGGTAGAGGCAGGGCTGGGCTATCCCTCGTATTGTTGGTGTATGGCTTGAGGACACCTTTAGTACGTCTCGTCTGATTGTATTTGTTTAGGGTTGTTAATCATTCGATACATATTCACCCTATTTTTTTGCTCCATATTTAGTGTTGTGTATCTAGGCTTGCCCACCCACCCTATCCCTTATCATGAATCTGCGGGATGGAAGATCAACAAAACATCATGTGGGAGGGAGTGTCACGGGGACCTTGGATAACTTTATAGTAAGGGCATCTTCCCTATTAGAACGGGAAATTACTTTAACCGAGCGGCGGTTGTCCCTGGATCCCCAAGGTAATAGAAGATCTTCCTTGGGTCCTTTAACGATTGTTAGAACTCCTGAAAGGGTACCTGCTTTAAACCCAGGAACAGCCTATCTTTCCTCAGGAGTTGGTGTATCTCCCGCATTGCACTCTCCTCGTTTTGAAGCGGGGGATGTGGGTACTGCTCCCAGCTCAAATGTAAGAGCATTATCACCTAAGAATCCTGAACCATCATCTGCCCAAACGCTGTCCTCGAGGTCTACGTCTCAAAAAAAGACTGTGCCATTAAGTTCATGTAAGGACACTGTCAATGTTAAAAGGAAACGTGGGGGGACGCACATTCAGGAAAATCCGCAAAAATGTCGAGGTCTGCAAAAACTGTAGTTGGAACTACTTTGCCTCCTCCCTCTCCCTTGGTAGCTGATAGTCCTCATGTGACTATCAACGACCCTGAACCTCCCTTGTTGAGCACCATTCCGTCAAGTATCAATGGGGAGCACCTTTTACTAAAACTAAGGGAAATGTTAACTCTTACGTTGAATCCGATCTTGGATAAATTCGTTCAGATTGAGCATAAACTTTTGCTTTGTGATCAATGTGCTAAGGTTAAGATAACATCTGAGGTTGTAAAATCAGTGGGTCTTCAAACTATCCCTGAGTCTCCTCCTGTCCCTATTAATAGTTCTTCTGGTGGAATTGTTTTGCCCAACCCTTCTGTTCCGTTACCTTTTGTTGCTTCTTCATTGCCAAGTAACCTACTGGAGGGTTCAGGTTTGTGTTCCTTAGCTGGTTGTGTACAGGATGGGGGTGCAGACCCGGTGGATTTGTTGGGGGAGTCGGCGCTGTTTGTACCTTGCTCTCCCCCAAAGGTTGTGGATGATTGTTCGAGGGGGCCAATGGGAGAGCATGAGGTCAGGCAACCACAGATAAGGGGAAACATCGTTCAAGCATGTATGTCTCATAATCTGGGTCAAGCTAGGTTTGTTCGTGGTTCTGTGCCGGGAGTTATTGATTTGCCCCCGGCAGCAGCCCCGCTGGTGGTAATACTTAGACAAGTGCCCCCATTACAAGAGGGACAAAGTGAAACGACGGATCAGTTAATGCTGAAGGTGATGCATTGGCTTAACACCCAAATGAAAAAAAGAGTAAGTCCTGAGTGGGATATTAGTGAGCATCTTATTATAGCGAGGCGGTGCTCATGGTTGGGCCCGACTGCCAAAACTGAGAGTGGTGACTGTGTTGTGGCTAATTTTAATAATTCGGGAGTAGCCAGTATGAGATTAGACTATTTGAGTAACAACACAGGGGGCAGCAATTCATCTAAAATTACCGTTTGCCCCTTAAGCTCCTTTTATAACTCCCATAGTAAATTTATGTCAAGTTATAGAAGGCAGGGCGTTCACATAAGAGACAGAGGGGTGTTACAGGTAGGACCCCTTCGGGTCCCAACCACAAACCGCTTTGCACCACTATCTGGGCTCGAAGATTGTGACTGACTTTCGCAGGAGGGTCGGGGAGTTGAGAAGTTAAAGCCGTTATCCATCATCCAGGGAGAATCCATTGAGATCACTGCTGCTGACTATGTCAACCCTAATGTTCTTTTAGTTGCTGAGAGAGCTGGTAACCATGGGTCATCTAGTCTATCTGAGCCTAGCCCACTTAAAATTCATTCTTGGAATATACCGGGTTTAGGTTCTAAAGTTGCCTCAGAGGATTGGTCTTCCTTTATAGAAGAGGCCGACATAATAATGTTTCAAGAAACCTGGGCAAGGGAAATGTATTTCAGGCCAGGCTTCCTCTCTTTTGGGAAACTAGCTACCTCAGCACCTAGTAACAAGGGTAGATCCTTGGGAGGTCTTTTAATTTGGGTACGACAACGGGCTGATATTGTAGTTAAGGAGGTGGAAATAGTAGATTTGGATATTTTGGCTCTTTCTATTTCCGTTGGATATGGTCTCAAGTGCACCCTAGTGAACGTTTATGCCAGAGGTCAGGTGGGCGGAAGAATTTCACCCACAGTGGTTGCTCTTGATACCTTTTTGCAGTCTCAAAAAAATTCAATGAACATTATTATTGCTGGAGATTTCAATTGCACCTACAAACCCCTTGGTTTTGAGGAGGATTCAGTTTGGCGTATCCCGACCCTGTCATAAGATCCTGTTAAAAATTGGTCGGCAGCCGCATTTCAGCTAAAGGCACTTACTATGGAGTTTGGGCTCCGGGCAGTTAACGGTAGGTCTAAATCAGACCCCCAGGGTAAACCTACTTATAACATGGGTACAAAGCATAGCAGGATAGATTATTTTATTTTAAATATTGAACTGTGGTCTAAATTGATTGATATGGAGGTACGAGCTAGGACAGAGAGTGATCACGACCCACTTTTAGTTCAGTTGGAAGTTTCCACGGAAGAGAGAGTAGTAACTGAGAAAGTTGGTGTTCCGTCCTCTATTTTAGTCTCTAATAATAGTCGAAGAGTTAAGTGGGACCACATTGTAAATGATGAAGTAAAATGCTCTATGATGAGGCAAATTTTATCGGACACCCTTGCTGCTGTTACCCAGTTAAATCTAGATGATGTAGGAGTCAATGTTCAAGGGTTAACAGCACTCCATTTAGTAATGGTCAAGAAGCTGAGGTCTATCCTTTTTAAATCAGGCCCAAATCCCAATTGTGTCAATAAAAATAAAATATATAAGTCGGCTAAGTGGTACAATGGGGACTGTAAAAGGGCTTTCAGGGCTTTATCTTGTGCAATTAAAGTGGGGCAAGTTCCAGAAATTAGGAGATGTCGTGTGGCATATAAGCAAACCCAACATTTAGCGAAAAGGATGTTTGACGAGTCAAGATGGAGGGATTTGTTGTCATCATGTTGCGAGTAAATTTTGGAACCTTATCAAATGGGGAAGTGGTATTGATAACCCTAATCCGGTGAATCATGTATCCCCTGACGACTGGGTTATCTTTGCCCTACCCAAGAGTGGGAGCATTATCATTTTCTTACGCAGAGGTGGAGCATGTAATGGAGGGTTTACCGGCCGGGAAAGCACCAGGCCCGGATGGGATCCCCTCCGATATTTTTAAAATTGATCGTGTAAATTGGGTTAAATATATCCAAATATTGATTAATGGTATTGCAGGAGGTGCCCCCATACCCGATTCATGGCGGGGGGCTGAAATCATCCCTATATATAAAAAGGGAGATCGGGCCCTGCCATCCAAATATAGGCTTATCAGCCTGATTGATACTACCCAGAAGCTGGAGGCCAAAATTGTACTTAATCGGGTAGCAGACTGGATGGATGAAAATTATATATCATCAAATTATCAGGCGGGTTTCCGGAGCCATGTCAGCACTATTGACCAGGTATTCCGATTTATGATGCTGTATTGGAATACAGTAGTGCTGGGTGGCGGTGCCCTATATGCAGCATTTGTGGACCTTAAATCCGCCTTTGATTTGGTTCCACGGAACAAGCTTTGGGAATCTTTGGAGAGGGCTGGGATGCCATTAGAGATTTTGGGCCATATGTAGGTAGGCTAACATTTACTACTTCATAAATACCGAATTTTACCGATTCGGTATTTATGAAGTGGTAAATGATATGTAGGTAATCCATCGGTAATATTTACCGATTCAGAATGGGTCGGCCAGGAGGCCCATAGGAATCAATGGGAAGCCAGTTACCATTACCGAATCGGTAAATACCGATTCGGTAATGGGGGAGCACAATCAAGGGTGGCAGGGTGTCACAGTGACACCCTGTTGCACCCCTGATTCCTGCATGTGTGCACATGTGGCACACATACATGCCCTAAGGGCATGTATGTCTGCCACATTGCACACTTCAAAGTGCAAATAAATGCTTTTTTCCAGCTATTCGTCATTTACCACCAACTTTTAGTTGGTGGTAAATAACGAATCCCCAAGACAACCACACACTCCCCCTACATCTCATTTCAGGATTCGGTATTTACCGAATCGGTAAAATTACCGATTCGGTAATTTTACCGATTCTGTAAATTACCGAATCCTGAAATGTGCCCCCTACATACCAAAAGCCTGAATACCGGTCGGTAACGGGATATTTACCGAAAATCGGTCGTTACCGACCAGTATTGGGCTTCCTACATGTGGCACTTTATCATTTATTATCAGGCTTCATGAAAATAACTCTGGTTGTGTGAGATGGAGAGGGCAAGGGGAGACTACAAATAGTTTTAAAGTGGTTAAAGGTGTGCGTCAGGGGTGCGTGCTTGCCCCCACCTTATTCTCCCTTTTTATTAACAACGTCGTCCCCTATTTCACTGATTACCCCACTGATGCCCCCACACTTGCTGGGTCAAGAATACCGATTTTAATGTTTGCGGACGATACTCTTTTATTGTCCAAAACTAAAAATGGCTTCCAACGTGCTCTGGATCGCTTCCAACTTTTTTGTAGTGATAATGTTTTGTATATTTGTACCTATGGTCATTACTTGATGATATGATTGCTGATAGTCATATTGACAGTGACCACAACTCCCTGATTACTACTTTTAAGGGCGTCACCTTTGATAGACCATCTGTCTCAAACCTTTCCGGGTTGCCCTTTCCATGAAGATCAAATAAACACCAGTGAGTCACTTGGCCTCAGGTTTTGTCTGCTCCAAATCTCATGCAGAGATACACCATTTATTTGTTGATAAAACTGGCACCTTTTTTGGGCATCCCTAAAATGACATTTCTATAATAGAAATCCATGCTAAGCTATTTCCCAAGTTCCAGGAGTTGCTCAACAAAGCGGTTTAGCATAAACCACGCCTTTCTGCCAAAATAAAACTATGGTTTAATCATTAATATGCTGAAGCTAAGAGAGAACTACACCAAGCCATTAGATCACTTTCCCACCTAGATATCAAAAAAGCCAGATACATGCATTAGAGAAGGCGATGAGAGCATGGGAAGATAAAGTGTGGCAAGATCTAGTTCATGTTGCCAGGACAAATAACAACAAAGTACTCTGGCAAATATTGTCACATGAAAGCCTTGATAAAAGCCCTGCAGGATCACATTACATTACAATAAACAGATCTTCATCTTTGCCCCTTTTTAAGGGAGCCCTTAAGACCTGGTTCTTTAATAAAGCATATCACTAACATCGCAGGACTATTCTAGCTATTATTTTAGGCGCCTTGATGCCCTTTGGGCTAAGTTTCTGCGCGTTATAAATTTAATTTCATTCATTCATTCATTCATCTCCCACTTCCCCTCTCTGTAGGCCAAAACTGATATTGCAAATTCATCATCTGGCTCATGTGACTCGACCTTGCCCAGCGATGGCACTTCAGTTGCAAGTTGTTATGTAACTTCCAGCCTTCTTGATACCAGAGGAGTTATATATCATCCTAAGCCAGCAAAGGCCCACCGGCTTGAAAATATCCCTGGTGATCTGTTCAAATCTGAGCCCTTAGTTTGGGATAGCTATATTAATCTCCTGCCTAATGCCATTGCAGCTGGCTGCGAAATCACCTCTATCTGGAAGGGGGCGGAGATCATTCCAATCTTCAAGAAAGGCAATGGTGGAAATCCGTCCAACTATCGCCACATCAGCCTTATTGACAATCTACAAAAGATCTTCGCCAGGCAGGTGCTAGAAATATTATTTGATTGGATGAATGAATACCATATATTCAATCAATCAATCAGGGAATAGTTTGCTCACTGCTACTCACCCCTGAGGGTCTCAGAGCGCGGGCGGGGGAGGACCGCAGATCTGTTCAGTCAAAAAGCCATGTCTTGAGTACCTTCCTGAAGGTGTTCAGGGAGGGGGCGCTTCTGATGTCGATTCGGAGCTTGTTTCAGGTCTTGGACGCGATGTAGGAGAAAGTTCTTCCCCTTGTTCTGGCTCTGTGGATGCATGGTGTTTTGGCGAGGAAGAGGTTGGCTCATCGGAGGTTTCTCTTGGGGACATGGAAGGTGATTCTCTCATTGAGGTATTGGGATCTGGTGTTGTGGAGGCTTTTGTAGGCGTGGGTGAGTATCTTGAAAGTTACTCTCTTCTCGACGGGGAGCCAGTGGAGATTTTGTCGGTGTTGGCTGATGTGCTCGTGGCGAGGTATGCCGAGGACAAGTCTCGCTGCGGTGTTCTTTATCGTCTGGCACATGCAGAGTAAAGACTTGTTGATGCCGGTGTAGTGGGCGTTTCCATAGTCAAGTCTGCTGGTTATCAGTGCGTGGGTGACTGCCTTCCTTGACTCAGGGGGATCCATTTGAAAGTCTTGCGGAGGATGCGGAGGGTGTTGATGCAGCCGGACACAACAGTGTTGAACTGTCGGTTCATGGAGAGGGCGGAGTTGAGTACAATGCTGAGATTTCTTGCATGGTCTGTGTGGGTCAGAGGGCTGCAGAGAGAAGTGGGCCAATAGGTGTTGTCCCATGCTGATGGGGTGGTTCCGAGTAAGAGGACTTCTGTCTTCTCCAAGTTGAGCTTCAGGCAGCTGTTGCTCATCCAGGATGCAACGTCCTCCATTTCTTCCTGGAAGAGTGGTGGTGGGGTCCTTGGTGAGGGAGAGGATGAGTTGGGTGTCATTGGCATAGGATACTATGCTGAGGCCGTGCTGTCTGATGATGGTGGAGAGGGGGCCATGTATTTATTTATTTATTTTATTTATTTTTTAGATTTATACAGCACGTACAATTGCCCGTAGGCGTCTCGGCGCTAGAAGCTTTGAAGGTATTCCCGAGGTTAAGCCGGTAACTATTCTTGATCAAACAGCCAGGTCTTTATCTTTCTACGGAAATGCATCAGGGATGGGCTGTCTTTGATGGATGCTGGCAGGGAGTTCCATAACCTGGGAGCTGCCACAAGGAAGCGTCTATCGCCCCAGTTAACTGTCTTTGTTCGTGGTATTTGAAGGATTTTAAGGTTGTTAGATCGGAGCGATCTTATGGAGGACTGGTATCTGAGATGGGATTTCAGGAAATGTGGACCACAGTTGTGCAATGCTTTATAGAGTATGCACAGCGCTTTAAACTTGATCCTGTTTCGAATCTTGAGCCAATGCAAGTCCCTTATAGTCTCAGAGATTGGTGAGAACTTAGGGATTCCAGACAGGAGGCGGGCTGCAGCATTCTGGATGGTCTGCATTTTGTTGGTCACTCTTGCTTGGGCGTTGATGAATAAGCCGTTACAATAGTCAAGAGATGACAGCACGAGGGCGCTTACCAGCGTCTTACCTGCTGAGGTTGGTAAAAACGGCATGATTTTCTTGTAGATGTTGAAAAGGGCTTGGATGAGCGAAGATCACCGGGGGACTCCACAGATGGTTTCCTTGGGTTCAGGGAGGAATGGTGTCTGATCCTTTGGCTTCTGCCAGTGAGAATCGAGCGGATCCAGTCGAAGGCAGTTCCTTGTATGCAGTCATCATGTAGTCTGACGGCAAGTGTGCGGTGGGAGACGGTGTTGAATGCTGCTGATAGGTCGAGCAGGATCAGGGCTGCGATGTGGCCTTGGTCGTGGAGGGTGCAGATGTTGTCTGCGGCGGCAAGTAGAGCAGTCTTGGTGCTGTGGTTGCTGTGGAATCCGGATTGAGAGGGGTGAAGGATGGAGTTGTCTTTGATGAGCTTTGTTAGTTCTGCGCTGACGGTCTCCTGAGCAACTTTTGCCACGAAAGGGAGGAGCGAGATGGGCCTGTAGTTTTGAGGTCCGTGGGATCTGCTGAGGGCTTCTTGAGCAGGGGTCTGACTTCTGCTCATTTCCAGTTGTCGGGGAAGATGCCAGTCTCAAAGGTGGCATTGATGGTGCATCATAATATTGGCACGATGCCAGCTCTGTGATAGATGTATGGTGGGCAGGGGTCTGTGGGTGCCCTAAGTAGATGCTTTACATGGTTGAGGTGGTCTCTTTGGTCGTGAGCAGTGTCCTGGAGCAGATGGTGGGTTAGTTGGTGTTGCCTGAGGGTGGGGTGGTTGTGCGGTCAGTTGTTTGGTCATTGAAAATGTCATAGAGGTTTTTGATCTTCAGGTGGAAGTAGGATCCAAACTTGTCGCAGCAGTCCTGGAAGGTGTTGGGATTGATGGAGATGGAGAGTATTTTATTGTGGATGAAGGTTCTTTTGGGGGTTCTGATGCGTTGGTGGTATACCCTCATGGCGTTCTTGTAAGATGCATCTCAGGGCATCGATGGTGTTGGTGGCGGGCTGTGGTGTTGGTGGCGGGGGCTGTGGTAAAGGTCTGGTGGCAGTAGCGGCACTAGAACTGGCCATGGGTCATGTTTGGCATGGACAGCTGGCAGTTGTTGTTTCTTCCAGGTTTGGGCTCTCGGAGGGTGGCTGAGTTGTAGCAGTCGATGGTCGGAGATCCAGGGTCTCTGGCACTGGTCACTGTCGGGTCTCATATGGGAGCAGACAAGCTTGCCTTTGGTGGGCTTCTGGCTCACCAGCGATGCGGCCACCAGGGGAGGGGGAGGGAAAGTGCAGCTGGAAGGTGGGAAACGGCAAGGGGGGAGAGGCCATGGGGATGGAGACAGGACAAGGGCTATGAGCCTGGAAAATAACAGCAAACAAGAACAAAATTACACAGCAGTGCACAATACCATAAAACACAATAACAAGCAGAAGTAAAAAAAAAAAAAAAACGAGGGACTGTGAGGACACAATACTGGTAGCAGGGACCAGGGACAGGCAGAGAGCGGGCCCAGAGCAGTCTCGAACCCCACAGCATGCAGCGGCAGATACAGACAGGCGGAGCTTCGAGGTGTACGAGCGGGACTCTGGCCAGAGGGTCAGAGGTCTCGCTCCGTCATCAACGTAGAGGCCACCATTAAATAGGGGAGGGAGGACGGAAAGCTCAGCTGGGAGGTGGGAATGGCAAAGGGGGAGGGGCAGCGGGGACGGTGATAGGACAAGGGCTATGTGCCTGGAAAAAAAACAGAAAACAAGAACAAAATTACACAGCAGTGCACAGTACCATAAAACAAAACAACAAGCAGACATAAAAAATAAAATAAAATCTATAGACTGTGAGGGCACAATACCAGTAGCAGGGACCAGGGGCAGGCAGAAAGCGGGCCGAGAGCTGTCTCGAACCCCGCACCAGGCAGCAGGCAGCTGTAGCTACAGACAGGCGGAGCTGCGGGGACTCTGGCCAGAATGCCCTACAGGTTGGTTTGCATGATAAAACCAGTACTGTTGATGAGTTTGCCCCCTTGTATTGGAAATATGTCATGCTAAAGTACAAAACCTTTATGTAGTATTTGTGACCTCTGTACTGCTTTACATCTTGTCCTAAGAGATAAGCTCTGCAGTGTTCTTGCTGGACAGGGAGCCCCTCTCAAATTCACCTCCCTGGAAGGTTCAAAGACACTTATTCTTCTTCTCTCAGATGGTGCTTTACTCATTTCAAAGACCCTTATTGGTTTACAAAACCTTATTGATCGCTTTCCTTATTGGTTAACAAAACCTTATTGATCGCTTTGTTGGGTTTTGAAATCAAAGAGGGCTGGAACTGAATGCTTCCAAAACTATGCTCATGGTTTCAAGGAACAGACACTTGGGGATTAATTGTATGATAAGTTTGAATGGGATCCCCCAACTTAACAAAAGCATCTTACTTATTCAACACAAGTATAAGGTTATAACACATATGCTCTTTAACAACTGTTCTATTTTTCCAGCTCTGGAAGATTATAGCGCAAAGGCCCAGAATGCTGCCCATTAAGGAGCAAACACATGGGACTTTAAGGATACACATATACTGGCTAGTGCTGAGAATAGTTTCATAAGATCCTTCGTTTAAGTTCCAATAAGTCCACATATTGTACTCTGTTTGATGACACCAGGCTAAAAAGAATATCTAACTTAGCATAACTGAAACTCTTGGTCTATTAGCTAAAGCTGTGGTCCGCCCCAGAACTTATCCATTATAGGAACTGTTTAGAGGGAATATTGAGCCTAACTAGTTCTCATATAAATCCCTTGGTTTAAGCATGTTTCCACTTGGCTTTCAATATCAGGCCTTAAAAGCCTCTTGGACTATCCAACAACTATTAAAAAACTAGTGAATGACCATTATATCCTAAATCCTGGCTATAGCCATCTAACCAACAAATTCTTCAAATTTTCCTCAGTTCCAAACAATCCTAGATAACATTACGCCAACTTCAGCCAGATGCTTATATGTAAGATTCCGACTGGGGAGCTTGCCTATTGATGCTTTGGGGGCTAAATGTTGCAATGGGCAGCATACAACACTTGTCCAGCTTGTGGCACTTCCCCTGAAACTATGGAACATATACTCTTTTGTAGCCCACAGAACTGCTCCCTATGATCCAAGTGGATTAGGAACCCCTTCATTGCCCTCACATTATTGAAATATAATACCTAAGACTCTACAGTTTTCACTGTGAGCCACTTTCTGAGGGTTGTAGGGTTTAAAATGGCACACTATCAACCCAACTTGAGTTATCGCCTATGAACCCAGGGATCTTGCACTATGATTATAACTTAGTTGTGGCAATATGACACCCTTCCTTTGGTGCATTGTCTGATTAGAAGGAAACCTAGGTTGATTGTGGATCATTGCTGCCTGTCTCTTAGGGTTTGTTGTCAAATAATCACACCTGTGATCTGAGCCAGGTGCATGTTTGCATTTGTTCCACCAAGAACCTAGCATCCCTCTAGGAGACGCTATAGTGGAGTATATATAATTCACCAATTTATTCTTGTATTGGGGGAATTTATTAATAGTAATTCACAATTATTAACTAATTATAGACATGTTTATTGTGTATAACAATAGGTGTTGGCATTTTATGTCACACTACTTACTGTATCATAACATCAGGATGGGGGGTCATGAGGCTCCCCTCCTCTTTAAAATAAAGGACCCTAGTGAGACTTGGGGAGAGGGGCTACGTGGCCCACTCCCCTTGAAGAAAATCCTTCCCTGGGGAATGGGGCCCCTGGGGTCTAATGAGGCTTGGGGAGGAGCACCACATGGCAACCCTTTCCTTAAAGAAATATATGGCATTAGGGGGATGGGTTCCCTGAGCCCTAATAAGGATCAGGGAAGGGGGCCATGTCACCCTCCTCCTCTTTAAAATAAATATGGCCCTGAGGGAGACTTGGGAAAGGGGGTTGTGCAGCCCCACTTTTCTTTTTAACAAACAAAAGTGCATGGAATGGGGTCACCATAGCCTATGAGTGCTCAGAGAGGCAGGACCACTCTGTCCCCCCTTTTTTATTGGTTTGGCCTTAGAGGATTGATTCTCTTGGGCCTAAGAAGGTTCAGGGAGGTGGACTGCATGTCTCCCTGCCCTTAGACTTTGGCTCTGAGGATGGGGCTCAAGGGCCCATAAACGCTTGGGCTAATTTGTCCTCAGAGGATGTGGATCTTTTGCCAATTAAGACTCAGGATGGGGGGCTGCATGCCCCTTCTCTAGTTTAATTTTATTTGGCTCCAGGGGTGGGGTCCCCAGGCTAATGAAAGGTCGGGAAAGCTGTATGCCCCCTCTACTTAATTTTTATGTTTTTTGCCCCGGGGGATGGGGTCTTGAAGGCCAACCCTATGCTGTGAGTGCCAAAAGCTATGCATGGTATGGGATTAGCAGCCTGCTAGGGGTTTGGTCACAGGACCTACCGGCAGGTCAAGCCATGTAAGCAACCCTCCACTGCACACAGACAAAGGCTGTGCACAGCATGAGGCTGGCTGCCTGCATGTAATTGGAAGCAGGGCCTGGCTGTAACACAGGCACCGCAGCTAACCCCAAGCCATGTACAACCAAAGGCCATGTGAGTCGTGAGGTTGGCTGCCTCGAGGTCGCTGCCTGTGAGGAATTGCCATGCAGCCAATCCCATGCTCCATGTGACAAAAGGCAGTGCAAAGTGTGGGGTTGGCTGCTACCAGGGGGGTTGGCGCAACACAGGGCCTGTGGCCGTCCCCATGCTCTGCACAGGCAAAGGCTGTGCCCAGTGTGGGGTTGGCTGCCCATGGGGGTGTTTTCTGCAGGGCATGGCTGCATGAAAAAATATGGTAATAAAATATTCATTTACATTTTTTTTTAAAACTAGAAATTCACTGACTAAATCAAAGGTTAAAGTAACATTATGAGTAGGTGTGGTAAAAACATCTGTTTTTTTATTTAAAAAAAAAAAAAAAAAAACTGTGAATATGTCAGTGACACCATTAACGTTATGAACCTAAACCAACACAGAAATTCACAAGTTAAAGTTATCAGAGCTAACTATAGATATTTATAAATATATATTTATAAAGATATAAAGTGGTATGGCATTAAGGTTTGAAATTAAGTACAAATATCTAAGAACAATATGAAGCAACATTAATGCCATTATAGATACCGCTCCCTTAGGTGCGGCAAGAATGTGTTATGTGTAACATTGACCCTGTAACATGCACTTCACAGGAATTCTAGTTCACATTAAAAATCTACCACTGATACATCAGAAACCCTCATTACATTTTGTGTTTGATATGTATACAACTGTTCAGAAAAAGCCACGTTCCTTCAGATGCTCAATGTCTGTTCCAAAATGAATGCCTTACTACGGACAGCTTTTATCTGTATCAAATTCCTCAAAGTCACTGAATATACATCAAGAAATAAAGTTTATATGAGTAGAAAAGTAGGTACTGTAAACAATGTTTGCTCTATGGATAGAGTATACTCTGGACCACATTATTTTGAGACAGTGACACTCACATGAGAAATAAAACATAGTACTCAAAAGTATCTATTTAGAGCAGTGCACACTCTATGCAACACTTGTAAGAAAAAGACACTATTCGCTTAAGATAACCAAGATCTGAAGGTGCGAACGATCATATTACCTGCAGCCTTTGTACAGTGATGAAAACATTCCAGATAGCCCATCCTTGTAAGATAAGCAAGCTTATTTTAACCTGTACCTGGTATACAGGGTCTTGCATCTTACATAGAAATTGTCATGCTACAAAAGTAAAGTCTAACAGCATCTACAGCGTAGAATGTTTGCCCTGTTAGAAGTTTTTTCTGTGGAACCAAAAAACTGGTTTGGAACATACTGGATCCAAGCCTTCAACGGTCATTTACGCACGGAGGTACTCTTCAATACAATGATTTATAATGTGTTAAATACCACAACACACCTATGATGCATTAGAAGCACATGTGGTTTGTAAACACGTCTACCCATTAGCTGGGCACAGGCAGTACATATTTAGGTAATAAAGTAATATGGTAATTACCCGCCACTATGAAAAACATAACATAAACTAGCACACTCATTGGATGATGTCATCAGTGAAGTCATAAGACAAGTGCGTAAAAGTCAGCTATCTAGCAGATGATCATATGCAACATCAAATGTTCATCATTTTTTGTGTATTTGCGTTCCATATCAGGGGCTACACAGCAATATATATGGACATGTGAATCAATCCAGACCATGTATTTCACACTGTTGTCACCAAATCCTCTGCTTTGTATATAACCCATTCCGCTGTGCTACACTAATCCATATCCAATAACCAGGTATTATTATTTGGGGGTTTCCTTTCCTCCCCATAATGATATGATATTCTTTCTGGATACATTTACTGATATACTGAATAATAGCATTTCATATTTGGGTGGCATGGTATCTCCTCAGATGCACAATAGTATATCTTCAATGTTCCACTCAATACTTATTTAAACTATCTTGTTCAAGTGCCTACCTACTTTCTCCCAGCGGTAAGTAATCCCCATCAGGGATTTAGCTACCAGTGGTGCTTCTGGTGCAATACACCAGAGTCCCGCAGTGGGAGGGAAACAACGACAGCAACCCTTCAAGCCCTCCGGGAGAACACGAACCCCATGCTGGAGTTCTGAAGGAGAACGAGCATTAAAGATGATTTTAAATTAAGTTTATCTTGTCACTTTTGCTGTGTGTTCAAAGACAGAGACCAACTATCTATCTATTCTTGCAGCTTATTCTTTTAACATGGAGATTGGTGTTTACTGTTCTTTCACTTATTTTAAAGTATGAGCATTTTGTAAAGTGAACTATGTGAAAATCTTTTTGGGTGAAGGAAAGACTGTAGGATTTTGTTTTCTTCTAACACAGAATGAAATTGAAATACCTATAAATGAACTGTACAAATATTTCAAAAATAAACAGGATAACACAAATTACGTGATTTTGTCTAATTCCAAAGTGTGAGTGGCACAATATTGTAATAGGATCAAAACAAATTAAGACACTTGGGGCCTCATGTAGGTGGGCTTGCATTTACCACTTCATAAATACCGAATCATACCGATTCGGTATTTATGAAGTGGTAAATGCTATGTAGGTAATGAGTCGGTAAATATTACCGATTCGGTAAAATTCGGTAATTACCGAATCGGTATTTACCGATTCGGTAATGAGGCATACCTTCCCATTGATGGGAAGGTATGCCTCATTACCGAATCGGTAAATACCGATTCGGTAATGGGGGGAACACATGCAAGGGTGGCAGGGTGTCACATTGACACCCTGTTGCACCCCTGATTCGGCCATGTGTGCACATGTGGCACACATACATGCCCTAAGGGCATGTATGTCTGCCACATTGCACACTTCTAAGCGCTTTAAAATGCTTAAACACATCCATTCATTATTTACCACCAACTATTAGTTGGTGGTAAATACCGACTCCAAAAAACACCCACACACTCCCCCTACATCTCATTTCTGTATTCGGAATTTACCGAATCGGTAAAATTACCGATTCGGTAATTTTACCGATTCGGTAAATTACCGAATACAGAAATGAGCCCCCTACATCTCAAAAGCCAAAATACCGGCCGGTAACGGTATAATTACCGAAAATCGGCCGTTACCGACCGGTATTTGGCTACCTACATGAGGCCCCAAGTGATGTACAAAAAACTAATATTCCCTGATTTCCAATTACCTCACATTATCATTTGGGCTATACAATTGTATCAGTGAAATTGTATGTTTGTGTCAATTTAGTGGTTATTTCAATGGGCAATGCGCATGGCAGTGGCTACCACATAATGCTTTATTAGTATATTTATGACAGTGTGCTCTTAAATGCAACAACGCCAACATACTATAACCTTACCACTCTCCTGCTGAGTGGCTCATTTGCGACAGATGTTCTTTCTGTGATGCTTGGATTTTTCAGAATCCCACTGAGCTCAGTGATGTAACACTGATGCTGGCACCACCAGTCTTAAAATTGTTTTGGAACCCCTGCCTCCTACGGCCACTGGATTTCTTAATATACTGAGACTTGCTGTTAGGTCAGTCTAATTCCCTCAGCGGCTGGAGTAAGAATGCGAGCAGCAGAATCTACTGAATCACCTGAATGGCCAAGAAGCATGCTCTCTCACTTTTGTAAATGCATAGTATGCTATTCAACCTGGGCTGTCTGGAGCCAATTGAGGTCAAAAAAGAAGGTATGCCCAGGCTGCCTGGTGGCTTCTGAAGACAAGATAGTCAGAATAATGCACAATACCTCCTTATTAAAACTAGATATAGGAGACCTGTGTAAACCAGTCAGACTCATAAAAAACAATATATTTCTCCGCAGACCGAGATACGGTCCCTTTTGGTGTAGTGCCAGTAAAGTTGATTAAAGTGCTTTAAAGATCACTTGCTTCCTAACTGGTAGCCAGTGAAGGGCCTGAAGGCCTTCTCTGACAGAAAGATATTTAAGAGTTCTTTAGGGTAAGATGTGATGTGGCATTTTGAATGACCTGAAGCTTGTTCAACAAAGAATTATTAATGTTCAACTAGAGTGCAATACAGTAATCTAGGCGAGAAGTGAACAGAGAAATGGCCACAGATTTGCATAGATCTGATGGAATAAATGGAAAGATTTTTTTTAAAGTTCTAATAATGTAGAAGGAGTTACTAGTAATATGGTTCACCAGCAGATTAAATTTCAAGGAGTTATCCAAAAGACCCAGAGGTTTTTGACTGTCTCCACTGGGGTGGGTAATTGCCACACGATCTGGGCCACTATCGTTCAGACCAGATGGACTCTGGAGCCCCAAAGCCAGAAACTCGGATTAATCTACATTCAACTTTAGAAAGTTATCTTTCATCTAGCTACTGTTACCTGTCATGCAGTGCTTGAATTTATCAGCCACCAAAGGTATGCTGTCAGCAACAGACAAAATAATGTGTGTGTCATCAGCATACACCAGTACCAGAAAACTGAAAGAGCACACCAGCACAGCTGGGGGGAAACATAGAGATTAAAAAGGGTTGGCCTGGGTGAGGAGCCCTGCGGTACCCCACAAGGTAAACTAAATGGCTTGACCCTAGACTGTCCACAACTGACAACTTGTACCCTGTCTGTGAGAAAGGAATGAAGAAGATTAAAACCTTTGAAATCCACACACTGGTGCTGTATTCGGTGGACCACGCATGCTGACGAAACCATATCAATAGGGGTTCTGTCCTGGTCCACCTAACCTCTAATACAGTCTCCTGAACCAGGTCTGAGATGGATCAAGAAGGTCGTGGGAATTGATGCAATTCATCAGTTCCTGATTGATGTATTTCTCCAAACTTTTCACAGGAGTAGGAAGCAAAAAAATAGGAAAGCCTAGGAAAGACTCCCATCTCAAGAACCTGATTGATGATCTTGACCAAAAATTCCGCAACTGACTCAGCAGCAAATTGCAGAAATTTTGGGAGGCAGGAATCTACAGGGGTGCCAGATTTATTACCAATCAAAGGTTCCTTAACTTGAAGAGCTCACATCGGAACAAAGGTAGATACCATAACGCATGTGACATTGGAGGATGTATCGAAGAAGAGAGATGAGGCATCCTAATAGGGTGCCCATGAGCACTGGAGTTGCTGAGAGGGTGGGTTAGAAAGTCATCTAATAATTTTAAATAGTTCTTTAGAATAGTTTTTCCTGATATTATTTATTATGTAATTGCCTAGGACCACACAATTTGGTCATGTGGCCAAGCTGTGTTTAATTCCAGGTTTTCAGGTTTCACGTTGTATAATTCAGTGACTAAATTGCCATCCCTTTCTCACTCCTGTTGTACATCAAAGTTAAATGCTTAATTTTCATTCTTGGGGCATACTGAATACTGAATACTGAAATATTTATAGAGCGCACGAATGCCGAGGCGTCTTGGCGCTATAGAGACATTGAGAGCGGTGGAAGCGGATCTCAATTGGAAGAAAAGAGCCAGGTCTTTAATGCTTTTCTGAAACATTGTTTGGATTTTTGTGAGCGCAGGTGAGAGGGCAGAGAATTCCATAATCTAGAGGCCTGGTGCGAAAAGGACCTGCCACCCCACCGCGCTCTTCTAATTTTTGGATGGCATATCAGATCATGATTGGCTGATCTTAGCGTACGCGATGGTACATAGCGAGGAAGAAGTTTGGACAAGTCATCTGATCCTGTACCATATAAGGATTTATGTACCAGGCAGAGAGCCTTGAATTGTATTCTGGCTCTAACTGGGAGCCAATGAAGTTCCCTGATGGCTTTTGACGTTGGATGACGGTAGGGCAGGTTGAGCAGAACCCTAGCGGCGGCGTTTTGAATAGCCTGGAGTTTGTTAATTTGTTTTTCCCCTGTGCCCAAGTAGAGTGCATTACAGTAATCTACTCGGGACATTATCAGTGCGCCCATTACAGTCTTTTTTAAAGTTATAGGGATATAGGGTAAAATTTTTCTAAGAATCTTGATGGTGTAAAAGCAGGTTGAGGTAATCTGGTTGATCTGCGCTTTACAAGAGAGATCTTTATCAACCAGGAAACCGAGGTTTCTAACTTTGTCAACCGGATTCGGGCAGGCGCCTGCCTCCTGAGGCCACCATAGGCTGCTCCAGACAGGTGGTTTTTGCCCAAATTCGATAATCTCGGTTTTATCCGCGTTTAGTTTTAGGAAGTTACAGCTCATCCAATTTTTCACATCCAGAAGGCAGTTTTTAAATCGTTCTGCCGTGGCTTCGATGGTCTGGGATACTGACACTACAATTTGAGTGTCGTCGGCGTAGGACACTAATTGTAGGCCATGAGATTGAATAAGGGCAGCTAAAGGAGTGACATATAGGTTAAAAAGGGTGGGCGATAATGCCGAGCCCTGAGGGACCCCGCCAGGAAGGGAGAATTCATCAGATCGTAGATTTTCCCAAAATACCTGTTGGATTCTGGAGTCCAAAAAGGAAGTTAGCAGAGCAAGAGCCGTTCCAGTAAATCCTAAGGTTTTTAGTCTGTTTAGTAGGATTGAATGGTTGACGGTATCAAATGCCGCTGTAAGATCCAATAGGATTAGGGCTGTTCTACTGCCCTCGTCCATCTTCATTCGAATGTTTTCTGTGGCCATGATTAGAGCGGTCTCTGTTGAGTGGAAGGGACGAAATCCATGTTGAGAGGGATCTAAGAGCTTATTTTGGTCAACATATTTCATCATTTCTTGATTCATAGCTTTTTCAAGAATTTTGGCTGGCAGGGGCAGGCAAGATATTGGCCGGTAATTCTTAAGTACCGTTGGATCTAATGAATCCTTCTTGAGGATCGGACGAATACATGCTTTTTTCCAGCATTTGGGGAAATCACCAGACGAGATGATGTTATTTAGGAGAGGGGTCAGAATAGCTGCCACCGTCTGTGGAATCAGGTGTAGAATGCGTGGCGGGCATGGATCTAATGGGGATCCTGACTTCATCTGTGCAATTAACTCTGCCACCCTGGTTTCCTCTAGCAGTGGAAAGCAAGGATAAGTGGGTTCTGTCAGATGGACAGTGTCTGTGTGGTCATTGGGTATGATCAGCGCAGATGAGCTCAGATCATCGTATACTTTCTGCACCTTTTGCTGGAAGAAGGTTGCAATATTGGTAACGAAGTTCTGGTCAGGATTAAAAACAGTATCACGGGGGCTCTTGGTCAAATGCGTAACCGTCTTAAATAGCTCTCTGGTGGTATTAGAGGCTGTCTGGATTTTGTTAGTGAAATATACTGACTTGGCCTGAATTATTGCTGACTTGTACTCTTGTAGGGCTTTTGTGTATACGGATTTGTTTAGGATACTATAATCCGAACGCCACAACCGCTCAAGTCGTCGACATTTCATTTTTATATGTTTCACCTCTGCGGAATACCACAGTGCAGTTGCTGATCGCCTACGTGCTTTTTTTATTTCAGCAGGCGCCAGCAGATTAACTGCCTGACTAATCCAGTTTTGCCACAGTGCAGTTGCTGATCGCCTACGTGCTTTTTTTATTTCAGCAGGCGCCAGCAGATTAACTGCCTGACTAATCCAGTTTGCATGAGTTAAACCCCCAGGAAAGCTTGGCTTATTTTAGGCTTGAGGGCTCAAGCGCACCTCAAACTAAACCAGAACCTGGTTTCTGGCTCGAGCCTGCAGGGGTTCACCACCTCTATACTTTACTCTTGGAATTCTGTGTATGAAATCAGCTTAGATGCTACTGCCCGTGTTATACATGATCTGTCTATGAGGATATCTTAACTTGCACTGCTGATGACCATCTTCTACAGATGATGTGTATGAGGGGAGCGTACACTGCTGCCAAATGATGCACATTGTGAGTGTGTGTGTTTTGATACATAGGCTTGGACTGCCGCTATAGATGTGGTCCATGTTCTGTGCATGTGAGGGAAGGTTACATTGTTTCTGATCAGCTCTGTATGTGCTTTTTGAGTATGAGGGAAGCATGTACTCCTGCCTAGTGCTGTACTTGTTCAGTGTGTGGAAATCTTGCTATGTGTGTAAGTCAGGCTTACACTCATACACCCAAGTACTCATCTTTATACTTGTACCTAATCTGAAATGCTGCTTGTTCATTGTATCGATGGGATGCATTACATGGTGTTGCCAGTGCCTCATTTGTTTCATGTTTTTAAAGAAACCTTGCAGTGCCCTTTCAATACCACATGGGTTCCATGACTTTAAAGGAAAGCTTACACACCTTTTACTTGTCTTTGAAGCAACTTTGCACTGGCCTTGAATACCTTACTTGTTCTGTTGCCTTGAATGAAGCTTACACTGGCCTAGCAGTACCACATTTGTTCCATGTTTTTCAAGGAAGTTTCCAATGGGTAGCACTGTAGTACCACAGTTGTTCTTCGTTTCTGAAGAAACGTGCACTGGTATTGAAGCACCACACTTGCTCCAAGCTTGCAGGGAGGATTACGATGCTTTTGACCTGTGTTGTGCCGTATGTGTGTGAGGTAAGGATCCCCTGCTTCCTGCATCCTGTGCTCTACCAATGTCTGTGCATTTTAGGTCTGGCCAAAAATCAGTTTTAACTGTCTCATCAGCCTTGTGTTTTCTCAAAAATAATAGGTAAGGCCACTTTAGTTATTCATCAGACAGGGTGTCATTCACACATTAGTTTAGCCCTTCTGAACAGCTTACAACTGGGCAGAGGATCTGTCCTCTTCAGCTACTAGCTTTGTAGCCAGTGTGTGGCTCTGCCCTGTAGTCAACTGCTTACTCTTCATTACTCTGCATACAGAAAAGCCCAATCTCCTTAAGTCCATCTCTCATCAGCTCATCTGCAACTGCAAGGAGTGCCAGACAAAACTATTGCAAGCTGCAAAACCACACCACCAATTTAGTCTGCATACTCTATTACTTTTTACTTTTCCAAGTTGACAGCAATGTTCTAAGTGACATTTTTAAAAACTTTTAATGAAGCACATGCCTTCTACATTTTGTTGCCATTTTTCTCTACGGTTTTCGTTATTTCTTTCTTCCTCTATTTTTGCATATGTTTGCACTACAGAGTAAAGCACCACCTTGCTTTTTAGATGGCAAGTGGGACTTTTTTGATGACAAGACATTTTCCAGTAAAAGTTCAAAAAGAACAGACTCACATAGTCTGGAGTGCTGACTGATAGGGGATTACATTACCACAGTGAACATTCAGGCTTCAGTGTAGCTTACTTCAAGAGCTTTGAATTGCAATAGTGGACTGATGCACTAGACACACAACCTGTGCCTGCTTTGCCATCATCTTCCAAAACACTGCTCCCTCCTAGAGAGCAGTGTATATGTGTGTGAGCAGTGTGGATTTGTGAGCGCAGGATAGCCAGCACATTGTGAGTGAATTTCTAGGGGTGTGCATGAGGGAATGCAGGATTAACATTGCCTTTTGTGAGTGCAGGGTAAGCCGTTGAAAGTTGTGCCTTGTATGAGGGCAGAGTTAGGCATATGCCTGTTACACACATCAAAAACCTGTTAGATATTCATTGCAAACAGATATTAGAAACATCTCAATACAAGTCAGTTTAAAAATAAACTGCAGTAACTGCAGAACATCCTATTTCCCTTCTCTCTATTTAAAGAGTGCCAAAATAATCATGTTCTCGCTGCTCATTATTTTGAGATAGGTAAATAGAGCAGAAGAAAGAAAAGCAATGTTACATTTTCATTGCTTTAAACAGCTGCTTTAATTATGCTCTGTGACACAAAACTGAGCTAGTCCTAACAAGGCTTACCCACAACCCTTAGTGCCATCACTTTTGGCCAAAGGAACTGGGCCAATCTCCCTCCCTATCTGCCTCAGCCAAAAGCCCTGGGGTAACAATAAACTGTGGCCTCACCATGAAGTTCCAAATTGGGTCAGTGATATCTACCTGCTTTTTCCAGTTGAGGAAAATAGGAAAGATCAGAAGATTTCTCACCCAGGATGCTTTGATCCAGGTGGTTCTTGCCATGGTTATGTCCCATGATGACTACGCTGATTCCCCATACTCTGGCATCCCGCCATACCTAACCAAATG
This sequence comes from Triturus cristatus, assembly GCF_964204655.1. Classification (NCBI taxonomy): domain Eukaryota; kingdom Metazoa; phylum Chordata; class Amphibia; order Caudata; family Salamandridae; genus Triturus; species Triturus cristatus. The sequence continues at coordinate 50,814,914 of NC_140581.1, read as the reverse complement.
TCTGCAACTGGTACAGAACCAAGCAGCGAGACTGATTTTTCAGCAACCTAGGCAACATCATGTTACCCCCATCTTGATGAAGCTGCACTGGCTCCCTATCACACAGCGATACACCTTCAAGGTATGCTGTCTCATCTTTAAATCTCTGAATGCAAGTAGCCCTAAATTTGTGGATAGCCTTATTCGGAGGCACTTACCTATAAGCAACTTGCGTTCGGCCCACGAGCACCTTCTGTCAACTTCCTCCTTCAAACTAAAGCGCCTGGGTGGTGCTAGGTTTGCCATCACAGCTCCGAGACTTTGGAACTCTCTCCCCTCCGAAATCCGATCCTGCACCAACCTCCTCAGCTTCAGGAAGCTCCTCAAGACCTGGCTGTTTAGACAAGCTTACGAGTAACTCCCTAGGGCTCCGGTACCTCTCAGAGTAACGCCATGAAACCAATCCAGTGTACGAGCACTTTACAAAAGTTTTTAACATAACATAACAAATATCCGCAGTATAAATCATTAAATCAGCTGCATATAGTGCAATCTTCTTCTCCATCCGCTTACACAAAAAAGCACTATTCTTATCTCACTTCTTAGTTGCAGGGCTAAAGGCTCAATATAGAAGTTAAACTGTAGAGGAGAAAGTGGGCACGCTTGCCTTGTCCCCGCTGTAATTTTCAAAAATGGAGTAAGGCTCCCATTTACCTGGACTCGTGCCATAGGAGGAGTATATATCAGTTGCACAGTCGTATTAAAATCTACTCAAATGCCAGAAATATTTCCAATTTATCCTGTCAAACGTCTTCATTGCATCAAAAGCTATAGTGCCTAAAGGATCTTTACTGGTTTGAGCTATGTCAATAGTATCCATAAGGGAGTATGTCAGCTCATGCATATGCCTTACCAGCTGGAAGCCTCCCTGATCCTGATGTATCAACTTATTTGAGAACCCACATAGTCTATTCGCTAAGATACTTGAAAATATTTTGTAATCACGATTAAGAAGAGAGATAGGCCTTTATGATTCAAAGTCTAAAGGGGATTTGTTAGGTTTTAATATATTCATGACTGCTTCATTTCAGGAGAGTAGAATTTGTATCTCTGTCCACAAAAAAACACAAAATATTTTCTTCTATATTTGGATAATACTTTCTTCTAATTTCGGAATACAATCTCAACCAGATGCCTTACATCTGTCAGTTATCCTTATTGCAATTCTAATTTCTTCCTCCTCAATTTGTGCATTCAACATTGCTTTATCTTCTATCTCCAATGATGGAACTGTACCTTTCTTTTTTTTAAATTAAGTCGTTTTATTAAACAGTTGTGATGGTATGGTGACAGATCACAAATCCACATAGTAATAGCATGGAAAAAGAATTACACATGAGCATGCTTACAAACGAGAGCACTTCGTAATATAACATGAGACAGTAAGTTAACATCCATCGAGAATATTTTCCCGCAATTCAATTGAGGGAGAGATACATATATCACAACGGGACTTGTTCCAGTTTGCCCACTTATGATCCTATTTCGAGGGACAACCTCTATGCTTAAACACATCCTTCTTTGCGATCACGGCATTGTCCATATCAACAGCCCACTTTGAATATTTAGATAGATCTCCGGATCCCCACCCCTGAGCTATGCTCCATTTAGCAAGGACAAATCCCAGTTCTGTATGTGTCAGGTCTGTGGCATCCCCCACCTTTAGTAAACACAGTCGAGGGAGTGATTGATGGTCTTCCCACACACCCTCGCTAGTGTTGAGACCCCCAATAAGGCTGAAGCTTTGGGTACTCCCAGATTATAAGAAAGAAGGCACCCTCGGCTGTGCATCCTCTGAGACAACGAGGATCCGAGCGACTACCCATCCTGACCAGTATGTGTGCTGGTAGATGTTCTGTGTAGAATTTTCAGCTGAATGAGTCGTTAACGCATTGGGATGGCAACCTCCCGAGGGGAAGAAATGGCTTCTTGCCAGTCATCGTCCTCTAAATATCCCAGGTCTGTTTCCCATAGCTGTTGAAGACGTATCAGTGGGTCGGGCTTGTTGTTTATTAGTTTGTGGTAGGTGAGTGAGATCGCTTTACGTGTTAGGGGTCTGTCAGGAGCCTATCCTCTAGTGGGGAGGCTTCAGGTAATGCCTCTCTGTTGGCGAAAACAGTGGTGATTGCATGTTGAATTTGGAGATAACGGAATGTCTCTGACTCAGCCAACTGGTATTCTTTTTGAAAATTGGCAAATGAGACCATAGCATTTCGTTTCCATAGGTCCCCCACTGAGGAAATACCAATTAGGTCCCACTTGTCAAAGCCTGGGCATCGGCTCAATATAACAAGCTGTTCGGATTTCCACAGGGGTGTGAGCAATGTTAATTTCTTGTGCCAACCCAGTTTCTTTTTTGCACAGTGCCAAAGTGCCACTGTGTGTGCAGTGGGGCTGGTAAGTGTTGTCTTTTGGGGCTAGAATATAGTGCACACTCTTATCCACCCCTAGTTATTACCCATCTGTCTGTGTGGTATGCCGGCTCAGACTGTGGGGCAAAGACCCATTGATTGACCACCGCAACTGGGAGGCCCAATAATATTGTTTCAGGTCTGGTAACGCAATCCCCCCATCATACCACCCTCTGGTCAGTTTGTGTGCTGCTATGCTTGGGCATTTCCCATCCCATAAAAGAGTTCTAACCTTGCGCTAAACGCTGACAAAATAGGCATCTGGGACCCTATGGGGGGTATTTTGTAGGATGTACAAGAAATACGGAGGGGACAGCATCTTATGCAGTCCTGCTCTGCCAAGCAAGATAAGAGGCAGAGTCCGTCAATGAAGTTCATCTTTTCGGAACCTGACCAATGGAGGTTGAAGGTTAGCCTCATAAAAGTGGGCTGGGTGTGGAGTGATATACATACCAAGATAGCGAAAGCCCTCATTGGTAACTGTAATCTAATATTTTTGGACAGCCGTGATACAGGGCCCCGCAGCATGAACAAAACAGACTTTGTCCAATTAATGGTGTAGCCGGAGTGTGTGCTAAAAATAGCGAAGATGTGCAAAATTCTGTGGATCGAGGCCAAGGGAGCCGCCACGTATAACAGGAAATCGTCAGCATAGAGGGAGATTCTATCCTCATGCTGGTCTGTCCACTTCAGTCCCATTATCATGGGGTCACCCCTGACCCAGGTCGCTAGTGACTCTAACACTAGGGCAAATATAAGGGGTGACAAGGGGCAACCCTGCCTGGTTCCCCTCTCTAGGCAGTAGCTGCAAGAGGTGTGCTGGTTAACTACCACCTGCGCAGCAGGACCTGAATACAATAGTTTGACCCACTGTATAAAACGAGGGCCAAACCCTAGTCATCCGAAGAGGGCAAATAAATAGGGCCATTCAATAGTATCAAACACCATTTTTGCATCCAGTGATAGCAATGCAGCAGGATAGTATTAGTTCTCCCCCTCACCCCGTGGAGTCGTCGGTGGTTAAGAGCTGTATTGCGGCCGGGCATAAAGCCCGACTGATCGGGGTGGACAAGCTGGTTTATAACATAATAGGAGATTGGCCAAATCCTTGGCCAAGATTTTAACCTCAGCTGTCAACAACGAGATAGGTCGATAGGATTTGCATCTCGTCACCACTTTACCCGGCTTATGTTTGACAGCTGTGGAAGCCAGCATCAATTCCTGGGGTAGAGACCCTGCATGGTAACTATCTAAATACATAGCATTTAGAGCGGGTGCTATCTTGGAGGACACCAGCTTAAAAAGCTCTATTGGAAGCCCGTTGGGGCCCATAGCCTTGCCTGACCTAATGCCACCCCTGGCTGTCGTGAGTTCCTCACGGTGAGATCTCCTTCTAGGGTATCACGATTGTCCAGTGTAAGTACAGCTACCGGAATACTGGCCAGGAGGTCCTGCGAGTCCTGCAGGGTGGTGTGAGTGGTGGAGGAGTATATGGATACGAAGTAGGAGGTAAAGGCCTCAGCAATGTGTTGCGGGTCTGTCACTGATTCGCCAGCGTCGATCTCAATAAGGGGCACCTATCTTTGAGCAGTCTCTCGCCTCTCTAACCATGCCAGCATTTTACCAGTGGTGTCACCCAATTCATATTCTGGGAAGAGTTGCTTTATGTTTTGTCTTGGCAGACTCCGCTGCAAGCTGACGATAGTCCAGATCTTTAATACTCAGAGTGTGGGTGAGCTGTGCATCATTGTGTATTGCCACCTTGTCCTCTAATTCCCTGATTTCCTGTTCTAAGACGTCTAATCTGACCATCCGTTCCTTCTTATGCCACACCATTAGTGAGAGGGCCTGACCCTTTATTACTGCCCAAAGGTTCCCCTTACCGTGCAATGGGACTGAACTCAGTGCGTGTTCTCAGCAATGTAGTGATCTACACCCTTGATCAGAGCACTTCTAATCTGGGGGATCTTCAAGCTCCACAGGGTTATAGATAGGGTGAGGTGGCGGTGTCCCTGTGGTATAGCAAGCTGAGCCAGAACTGGGGCGTGGTCTGAAATACCTCGTGCTAGGAATTGTGGTCAGTGAAGTAAGCGAGATCATCACTATGTGTGAGTAGGTGGTCGATTCTGGACTGCTGCCATGGGCACTGGAGTGGAAGGTAAATTTCCGAGCCAATGGATTAAAATGGCGCCAGAGATCTACAAGGCTGAAGGCCAGGATAAACTCCATCAGGGGGAGGTGTCCTGTGGGTCTGGTCGTGGGGGATGCCGGTCTATCTTACCATCTAAGCTAGATTGAAATCACCTCCCAATATCAATGTGCCAGCTGGAAGGTCTAACATGAATTTACCCAGGTCAGACAGCATAGATGTCTTCAGCACTGGAGGAATATAAATTGAAAGGACATTAAGGAGCACCCCCCATGTCCCCTATATGACGGCACATCTACCTAAGTCGTCGGTCCAAGTATTGTTTACGAATGAGAATGTCCGTCCCCCTGGAACCAGATGTAAAACCTGCATGTGCCACTAGCCTGTAGCCCCAGCGATCTAATGCTTTACAGGTATTACCAATAAGATGAGTCTCTTGTAGTAGGACGATATCTGGAGCCTGTCTCTTGAGGTATTGAAGTATGACTCCTCTCTTTAACTTATCACCCAGTCTGTTAACATTCCAAGTGAGAATGGGGAGTGCTCTATTCACGTTACGTTCAGACATAAAGTATATATGTTGTGTGAGATCCTGCCTGTCCATGTCACAAATGTATGTAGCAAAGTCCAGTGCGCTGAATCTATGGGCCTTGAGTGTGTCGTACTTTGAAATTTGGGACCGCGTAGGAGGCAGGGCCCTACCCCTGTCCATCCCGGTAATAGTGAACCGCGAATGGTTAATGCGGTATGTACAAGTGCTTTGTGTAACATTTTAGCTATGAATGCACTGTGTATACGTTATTATACATCACTACGTGGGTTCCATCTTAGAACGGTGGCCATCTTATGGTTGCCCTCACATAGGCTACATATCATGAAGCAAATACGGGCCTTTTAGAGCACATGTGCCTTCCTTTGACTTTTCTGTGACCTGGGCAGCTTGGCTTCGCTGCCCCAGGTCAGTCCGGTCTCACGAGCTCCCCGTCCTCTGGCCACCTGTGATTAGCATCAGGGCTCGACACACCATAAAGCCTTTTCATCCTACACGAGCCTCCAGCTAATCTCTTTCACACCTGACTGTTCCTGCTTTATGGCTTGTTTTCCAAACAGGAGATGGCTTGTGTTTATTGGGGCCTATCGATATCTGATGTGGGATCTGAGCCTTGCTGGGTAAATAATTATGGGCTGGCTTAACTGGAATGTGGGATGGTCATCATGACTCTGCCTTTTCGTTTGATATGGCCATATCGTAAAACCAAGGAATGTGTGCCTGAAGCATGATATTTTGTATTTAAGGAGAAGCCCGTTTCTGTGATTTTTAGCAGTCTCCTAAGAACATACACGCTGTTGTACTTCTTGGATACCTGTAATTGGTCTGCAGCCAATAAACTGATCTCTGACTTCACCCAAAAGACTCTGTGTTTCTGTAGGTCTGAAACAGGAAGAACCCGAAGTCATAGGGTGTGTTCCCCTGCACCGCTGGGCTTAAAATACCCAGTACTTCAGTTGGCGCCCAACTCGGCGCGATTTCAGCGGTACCGGTCCAAGCCAGAGGTTCGTGAGGAGCTTCGTGTGGAAATTCTGGAGGAAGGCCGCCACTTCATCGACCCCTGCATGTCGACGTGGTCCGAAAGTCTTTTCTGCGAGGTTCTCCGCGTCCCGACGGCTACGAAGGACTGCTGCCCTGATTAATCGCCCTGTTTTGGACCCTTGACGATTTTGGTAGAGCAAAACAATCGAAAGAGTCTTCTGGTGAGGCCATCGATCATCGATATTCAGTTAAGTATAAGTGGAGCGTCTCCCAGTTTGTTTGGTATCCTTAGGGATTTTTGGTATCCTTCGGGAACAATTCGATTTGGAGTTTGCAAACCCCAAAGCCAGAGGACTCGTGTATTCACAAGACTATCGTAATCGATAATCCTTTGAAGTTGGGAACTAGACTAGTGAGCAAAGATGCCTGGTGCTAGTGTATTTGGAAGATTGTTTGTTTGAGTTGTGGAAGGGATTTCCAGTTAGAGGATTCATGTCCGGTTCCTCCAATTGGAACTCCAACTTATGAGCTTTATGTAAAACATGGCGTGGGCCCCATTGCATATAATGAAATATGGATCCGATACACCAGAAAGGACGGTGTTTTAAAATGGCCCCAAAATGGTAGTTTCGATACAGATATCTTAGATAATTTGGAAGTGAAATTGTTTAAAAAGAAAGCCCGGCTGGCGATGTTTGATTCTTTCCGCCTATGGCGAAAGGAAGCCAAACAGAAGGAAATTAAGCTAGCGAAAAGAAATAAGAGAGAGAGAGGTATGTCAGTGATGCAAGCAGCTGTGCAATTTAAAGATAATGAGGAGGAACAAATGAATGAGCAATTGCACAGACAGCGCAAACTAGGGATTGCTAAATGTTACCCTGTTTTGTCACCCCTTGTGCAAGATGAGACAAAAGAGAAAGAGAAAGATTCCCTAATGTCCCATTTGTTAAGTTCGCCACCTCCGTATGCGCAAAATGCCACAGCGCCTCCCCAGCTCGTAAATGTGCAGCCTCCGGTTAATGCGCCGCAAGCCTTCCCGCAGCCGCCAGCTCCTCCTCAGCTGGCTCCTATCCCTGCAGTGCAGCCCTCTCAAGGGCCGCCAGTTTTGCTACCTGTTACCCCCGCGCTTCCTGCGACTTTGTCTAACACGCCAGCGGTTTCCCCTGGCGCTCCTTCTTACACTACCCAGGTACCTGTATCTGAATCTGTTTTTCTTCCCTCTGTCTATCCCCCCGTTTTCGCCTCAACTTCTCCTTCAGCACGACAACGACTAGCTAATGTAGTTACTAGTTTAATGTCGCCTCTCTTTGGGTCATCGAGTGCGACTCCTGGCTTACAGCGTAAGCAATTGCGCAGTCAGCTGCCTGGTCCCGACGAGAAAGAGGTGTTAGATCATCTGGCGCGTAGGTGGATTGGTTTCCCTTCACTCTATGATGTGGAATCAGTTGTTACCGTTTTTCATCAATGGGATGCCCCAACACAGAGGTATGTCTTTGATAAAATGTGTGAATTCCTCTGTGAGGAATTGGAGGATAATGGTGCAAACCCAAACCCACAGGAATTGTGTCGAGTGCGATTTGATTTTGAAACAGGTATAATTGTGGGCCCCAATGTAGATAAAGCAGTTGCGACTTTACTGTCCCTCAGAAATGGTGATTGTCAGCAATCGTTGTTTGAGCAGGGTTTCCCTGTGGGGAAAAAGGGAAAAGCGCGACAATACCCTATGAGAGAAGTCCCTCCGGTATGGAAAGAAGCCGTTGCGGCTAATGCCGCTCAAGGTATTGCTGCTGCTCCAGCACATTTTCAGCGTGTTTGGGTGCATGTCCCTTGGAAGCGTTCTGAGGTCTTAGCGCTTAAACAGACATTGCCTGACCCCCGTAAACACCCTACTTTTTATTATAAGGAGTTATCACAAACTGCAGAATCATGTGTAATGAATTTGGCTGACATAGATATATTGTTTGGGAATGTTGTTCCACAGCCTTTATGGGGATCCATTCGTAATGTAGATCACGCTGCAGAATTGAGTAACACATGGGCTAATATCATTGCTGCAGATGCTGGACAAGTTGGTGGCGCGAAGCCTGACCCTTTGGTAGCAGAACTCCCTGGTAGAATTATCACATACATGAAGACTATAATGCCTGCGATGCGCGTAAATTGGGATAAACTATCCGCATGTAAGCAGAAGAAAGATGAGACAGTGTCCGATTTCTTTACCAGGTTTGAAGAAACGTTTATCGACCACAGTGGTCAAGACATGAGCACTGAAGGTGGCCAACGGTTATTTGTTGATAAATTTGTGCAGAATCTACTTCCCGAGTTGTGTAAAAAATTAAAGGACTCAGAAAGTTTGTGGGCTGTTTCCTCTTCAGCGCAAATACTGGCTACTGCACAGTATTATGATAATAGAGACAAAGATGAGAAGGATAGAACAGATAAGAAAACGAAAGAACTAAAAACAAAGGTCCTCTTGCAGCAGGCTTATCCACCACGTGGAGGACAGAATAATTATAGGCAAACCCAAGGTATCGATCAGCAGCCCCAACAGTTTCAGAATAATCAGCAAATGAATGGGTATTATCAACCACGAATCCCTGTAGGTCTCAACCAATGTTCATATTGCAAAGAGGAAGGTCATTTTAAATATAGTTGCCCTAAATTAATGCAGCGTAACAGTAATGCGTATGGTGCAAGAGGTAGAGGTGGTCAGCAAGCTCCTAGAGGCAGAGGGCGTGGAAATGCTCCCCAGAACGCGCGTCCTCTTCCGCCTCAAAATACCATAAATAGCTTTGATCAGCAAGCCAACGCGACTGGTAATACAGCTCAGTACTACAACAATGATTATTATGCAGAAGATGACAATGTAGAAGATAATGATTACTAGGACAGCCGTAGACAGAGAGAGGGAGTTGTTTCAGTGCCAGTGGATCAGAGTGGACCCTATGTTAAAGTAACTACAGCAAATGTAACGGAGCCCTTTCTGCTGGATACTGGTGCTGCAAAGAGTTCAATCATGCATTCAAAACTCCCTGGGGCGCCTTTGTCTGGCGAAATGAATGTTTCAGTAGGTTTTTCTGGCGCCCCAGTTAGGAACCCAATTTCTAGTCCTATGTCACTTTCTGTTGGATCTTGTGAGCTAAAAGCACCCCTCATTCTAACAACAGGTTGTGGTGAAAATTTGCTAGGATTAGATTTGCTAAAAAGATTGCATGCAACGCTATATTGTTCTCCCTCAGGAGTACAACTTACATTAGGCAAGAAAGTGATTTCCCCGAAGTATTTGTCTAAAAATGCAATGCCACCTGAATTGTCATCCCTTCCGGATGTCCTTTGGGCTACTGGTTCCAATGATGTGGGTCTTTTGGAAATACCGCCATACGTGGTCACTTTAAAAGCCAATGTCAGATTGCCACGTATTCCCCAGTACAAGATCTCCAATGAAGGTCAGAAAGCATTGTTAGCAATTGTCAGTGATTTGATTAAAAAGGGTGTAATTGAAGAGACAAGAGGCAACGTTTGCAATAGTCCTGTTTTACCTGTCTTAAAATGAACAGACCCTTCACAGCCACCTGTTTACAGATTTGTGATTGATCTTAGAGAGGTTAATAAGATTGTTGTGCCACAGTTTCCAGTTGTCCCTGATATAACTGCGTTGTTAACCATGATTCCAGCCTCCGCTGCATGGTTCTCAGTGATCGATCTGAAGAATGCCTTCTTTAGCATCCCAATTGCAGAGGAGAGCAGAGACATTTTTGGTTTTAGTTTAGGAGGCCGAAGCTTCCGCTTTAAACGCGCTCCCCAGGGCTACTGTGAAAGTCCATCAATATACAGTCTGGCTTTAAAAGCGCAGCTTGATGCACTTGTTTTACCTAGTGGCGCTATCCTCATTCAGTACGTCGACGATTTACTAATCGCCGCGGATACTGAAAAGATTTGCAAAAACGCTACCTTGTCATTGTTGCGTCATTTGTCTGCCTTTCATCACAAAGTGTCTCTCTCAAAGCTGCAATATTGTCGACAAGAAGTGACCTACTTAGGTCATCTCTTATCGAAGGAGGGAAGCAAACTGACCCCAGAAAGAATTCAAGCCATTACACAGTTGAGTGTGCCAAGAACACAGAGAGAAGTGGGTGCTTTCTTGGGCATTACTTCATACTGTAGGCATTGGATTCCTAATTTTTCCTTGTTGGCAAAACCTTTGTTAGCATTAACATGCAAAGACACACCGAATCCTATCCCATGGTCTGAAGAGTGTCAGAAAAGTTTTGTGGAATTGCGTAATGCATTATGTTCAGCTCCTGTGTTGGGTACACCTGACTACAGCAAGCCTTTTACATTGTATGTTCATGAGAAAGATGGTTGCGCTTTATCAGTGTTAACACAGCCTTTTGGCGACAGACCGCGTCCATGCGCGTATTTTTCGTCAACCTTGGACCCGGTAGCGAGGGCATTGCCACGCTGTCTGAGAGCCACAGCCGCTGCAGCTATGTCTATTCGACAGTCTGCTGGCCTAGTAATGGATAATACATTGATTGTTATGGTTCCACATGCTGTGGACACATTGTTAAACAGGACCAAGACACAGCACTTAACTAGTGCGCGATTATCTGGTTATGAGCTGACACTGTTAGCAAACCATATACACATAAAGAGATGCAACACGTTGAATCCAGCTACACTATTACCAATCCCAGCAGACCTAGATGAGATTGAGCAACATGATTGTCTGTTCAGAACAGAAGAAGAGACAAAAGGAAGAGTAGATCTTAAAGATACTCCCCTGACTGAGTGTGATGGTACTTTATGGGTGGATGGTTCGTGTTTTAAGCTTCCAAATGGTGATACGACTGCTGCATATGCTATCACGACTTTGCACACGATTGTGGAAACTGCACGTGTGCCACAAAATTCGGCTCAAGCAGCAGAATTGATTGCCCTTACGAGAGCATGTGTGTTGTCTGAAGGAATGAAAGTGAACATATATACGGATAGCCAGTACGCCTTTGGCGTGGCTCATAGTTTTGGGCGATTGTGGAAAGAACGTGGGTTCCTGACTTCGCATGGAGCTAAGATTCAGAATGGCAAGTTGGTGAATGATCTCCTTGAGTCGCTGACCCTACCGTCACAAGTTGCGATTATGAAATGCAGTGCGCACAAGAAAATCACTGATGATGTTGGTCGTGGTAATGCGTTTGCTGATGAAGTCGCGAAAGAAACTGCAAAAGATGTAAAGACTCGAATGTATGTTGCAGGCCCTGCAAGATGGGTTGGTGATGTTGGAATGTGTGAAAACACAATAGAGAGTGTAAAGTCCCTTCAAGCTGAAGCCACAGAGAAAGAGTTGAGCAAGTGGAGAGAAAGTATGGGTAAGTTGGATGAGAATGGTTGTTGGATTGATTTGTCAGAACATAGGCGATGGTTGTTACCTGATGCATATGTGCTTCCAGTGGTTACTATGGCACATGGAATGGCACATATTAGTACGAAAGGAATCTGTAAGTTGTTGGCTCCAGTATGGCAGAATGCTGGAATTCCTAAGTGTGCAGAGAATGTGGTCAAGAATTGTATGGTATGCTTGAAGTACAACCCTGGTAGGGGACACCCAACTCCAGCTGGTCATTTTGCGCCTCCATCATATCCATTTGAAGTTTTGCAGCTAGATTTTATCCACATGGAAAGGTGCAACAACCTGAAATATGTATTGGTGGTTGTCTGCGCTTTTTCAAAATGGATAGAGGCCTATCCCCTAAAGGACAACACTGCTCTATCCACAGCCAAAGCCCTTGTGAAGGAATTTTTCCCTAGGCTTGGAATGCCAAGAATGGTGTGGAGTGATAATGGGAGTGAGTTTGTGGGTCAAGTGATGAAGAATGTGTGTGAGGGAGTAGGGATAAAGCAGAAATTCCACGCTGCAAATCACCCCCAATCAGCTGGATTAGTAGAGCGCTACAATGGCGCTCTAAAACTCAAACTGGCCAAAATCCAAGCGAGCTCAGGTCTTAAATGGCCTGACGCTCTGCCTCTAGCACTCCTGTCCCCCAGAATGACCATGCATTCACGAGTGGGACTTAGTCCCTACGAGGTCGTTTTTGGCCGCCCGGCCAATGTATGGGGTGTGCCAAGACCGACAAAATTCAGTGAAATCGAACATCCAGTACTGCTTGATTACTTGTACGAATTGACGGCTAAATTACGTGTTTTACACCAACAGGTGCACAATACTCTTCCCCAGGCCTCTGAGGCTCCAGGACACCCTATCGACCCTGGCACGTGGGTTTTGGTGAAAAATTTTCAGCGCAAAAGCAACGATGAGCCTCGTTGGATCGGCCCTCATCTCGTACTTCTGTCTACAAGATCAGCTGTTCGAGTAAAGGGGAAGAAGAACTGGATCCACGGCACCCACGTGAAAAGGATCCCTTTGCCTCTGCCGTATGACCAGTGGGTCCAGGAGGGTATCGCTGACTCTGAAACAGACACTGTACCTCGTTTTGTGCCGTTCAGTGATGCACGCATAAAAGGCACAACTTCAGCACAACAGAGTGACGATATTTTGCAAGAAGCTGTGCCACCGTCAATTCGATTGGACACCACAGAGCCTGAACTCTTGTTTCAAGATCAGACAGTACCTGGCCATTTTCATTATAATCTAAGACCAAGGACTATGGACAAATAAATATTCTTTTTCCTTACCTTTTTGTTTTTGACACCACAGCTCTCCCATCTGAAGGACTTTCTTGATTTTTGTTTTTCGAACCACCATCCGGGTTCAGCCGCAGGGTCGCGGTGCCAAGACTTTGGGATACAGGCCGAAGACGTTAGGTCAACGGTTCTGGTTGGTCTAGGGCGTTCCCTGGACTGACAGGCGTACTCCTTAGCAGAAGATACTCACCCGCCGCGAGCGGCACGATTAGAGGATGGAGTTTTGTAAGATGGAGAGACTCGCTGAGGAAATGAACTTTAAAGCAAGAATGTGTAAAATAATGAAGAGCAAACGTTTTGTATTTTTATGCCTGTTTGTATTATGTAGTATGGTAGTGTTTACTGTAGGATTTGTATTCTTCTCCTCTCAAGAGCCCATTACACCCACTGTACAGCCTATGCCTCCTCCTACTGTCTCCTCACACTCTTTTCACCCTCTGCCTGAACATGAACAAGCTAGGCGGTCTGAATTTGTAAACAACTCGTTTATTCAGCTCCTGCACCAGCACCAACTAGTCATGAATACAACCAATTGTTGGGTGTGTGGTTTAATGCCACATACCATTAATAAGGGTATTCCTTATCTAGTGCTGCCGTTTAGTTACAATGGATCGTCATGGGCATTCCAGACCATGTTTCTCTTTGCACTAGATGCGTATTCCCCGCGACAACCGCGTTCCATCAAACCTAGCACCAATAATAAAGCCCTAATGAAAGGAGTTGCCGATATGAGCAGAGATATCGATGCATACTCATCTATTCCCAAAGAAGAGTTGAGAGCTTATGTAGGGTGGAACGCGACGGGGTATAGTATTAGTCTGGGTGAAAGACAGCGAAAAATCTCATCCCCAATCTGGGTCGCACCCCACATAGGTCGGTTCTGTTTACAAGGTAATGGTCAGAATCCAAGAGCTCAACTGGGGAGAAGTGACTGTACTGAAACGTACACTTTTCCGTCACAGTTTTCCCCTGCGTTTTTGGCTGCCAATGGTACATATTTTATCTGCAATGACCGAGCATATACATGGTTGCCCCCTGACTTCTCGGGCACATGTTATATTGCAAATCTGCTACCGCCAACATTTACTGCCACCTCTGACTATCACAAGACCAGAGTTGTGAGAGGCGTAATTAGTAAGGAAGATACTGCCGGTCAGGAAGCGGGAGATTTCTTTTTGGGTTTCCTGCCGTTTTGGGGACCTCTGGTCAATAGTAGGAACCTGAGACAACTGACTCGTGTGGTTGAATCCACTGTTAATGTTACGGCTGGTGCCCTTGGTAATTTGACAGCTGAGCTCCAAGCGGATCGCCTCATGACTTTGCAGAACCGCATGGTTCTAGACGTTATACTTGCAGACCGCGGTGGGGTATGTAAGGTTATCCAATCTAGTTGTTGCATTTTCATACCAGACAACGCTCCAACAGTTTATCAAGCCATCTCCAAACTGCATAAAATATCTGAGTCCATACACGTGGATAAAGGAGATTGGTCACTGGTGGGGTGGTTCTTGGAACTGATATCTGCCTGGGGTTGGAAAGTTCTGATGGTCATTGGAGTGATCTTAGCCATCCTTTTCCTGTTCTGTCTGTGCATACAGTGTGCTCCTGCGATATGTGGCCTCTGTGCTACATTATGTGTAAGGAAACCTGTATCGAGGGACGAGCTAAGTAACAGCAACATCTCCATGACTTCATGAATATTGACCTGGACTCGGATTGAAATGAGTATAGTTATTGCCTATGTAAGGGCAAAAGGAGGGTCTGTCGTACTTTGAAATTTGGGACCGCGTAGGAGGCAGGGCCCTACCCCTGTCCATCCCGGTAATAGTGAACCGCGAATGGTTAATGCGGTATGTACAAGTGCTTTGTGTAACATTTTAGCTATGAATGCACTGTGTATACGTTATTATACATCACTACGTAGGTTCCATCTTAGAGCGGTGGCCATCTTATGGTTGCCCTCACATAGGCTACATATCATGAAGCAAATACGGGCCTTTTAGAGCACATGTGCCTTCCTTTGACTTTTCTGTGACCTGGGCAGCTTGGCTCCGCTGCCCCAGGTCAGTCCGGTCTCACGAGCTCCCCGTCCTCTGGCCACCTTTGATTAGCATCAGGGCTCGACACACCATAAAGCCTTTTCATCCTACACGAGCCTCCAGCTAATCTCTTTCACACCTGACTGTTCCTGCTTTATGGCTTGTTTTCCAAACAGGAGATGGCTTGTGTTTATTGGGGCCTATCGATATCTGATGTGGGATCTGAGCCTTGCTGGGTAAATAATTACGGGCTGGCTTAACTGGAATGTGGGATGGTCATCATGACTCTGCCTTTTCGTTTAAAATGTATACATGTATATGGCCATATCGTAAAACCAAGGAATGTGTGCCTGAAGCATGATATTTTGTATTTAAGGAGAAGCCCGTTTCTGTGATTTTTAGCAGTCTCCTAAGAACATACACGCTGTTGTACTTCTTGGATACCTGTAATTGGTCTGCAGCCAATAAACTGATCTCTGACTTCACCCAGAAGACTCTGTGTTTCTGTAGGTCTGAAACAGGAAGAACCCGAAGTCATAGGGTGTGTTCCCCTGCACCGCTGGGCTTAAAATACCCAGTACTTCAAGTGCACCTGAGTGTAGAATGTATATTGCGTCACCTCTATCACAATAAACCAACACCCCTCAACAACCCTTTACCCCCCACCCTGCCTGCCTGCACGACAGGGACAGAACCTCCCACCACCCCAAATTTGCAGAGTGCCTTTCTCCCACCCTTTAATCTATGAGGAACATGGTCCAACCCCACTCCCTAGGGCAGTAATTCATTTTAGAACATGACACACCAAGCATTGACCCCTTGTTATATAGTGGAGGCAGATCAAATGGCAGCAAGTAGATAAACCGACGCTACCCCACCATAGTAAATAAGTATGCTCTCCACGCTAAAGGTAGCAACATCAAGTTAAGCTCAGATCTGATATAAGACAGTTCCACAACCAATCATTATTATGTATATCAGGGCACAGTAGCATAGGCCAAGCAGGCCAAAAACCTCCATCACCCATCATCAATCCGCCGGTCTCTATTCTGTCGAACCCTGTGTCATCAATTCACTGCTGGGTGGGGACACAGGCTGACAGCTCGACCTGTCTCCACTGCTGCCGGTGGAATTCCATTTGCGTTTGCCGACCGTTCACCGGCCGTCGAGCCAGTACCATGCATCCTCAGGTCTGGTAAAGAACCACGCTTTCCCCTTGGATTCAACACGAAGCTTGGCAGGGAACAGCATGGTGTATTTGATTTCTTGGTTGCGTAATGCCCTCTTAATCTCCAAGAAACTACGACATTGTTTCTGTACTCATAGTGTGAAGTCCGAAAAAAAGAGATTTTACTATTGTCAATGACCCGTGGTGGGGCCGCTCTCGCTGTTTGGAGTATGACATCCATATCTTGGAAATTGAACACTCTTGCCAACAGAGGCCGATGCGGCACGCCAGGCTTGGGCCTTCCGCCTGACATGCGGTGCTCCCGTTTGATGGAAAAGTATTTGGCTAGCCCCTTGGGCCAAAGGTGCTTAAGTATTAACTCCTCAACAAAGATGTCTGCCACCTGCTCTTCAGCACATTCCGGCACTCCCGCTATGCAAAAGTTGTTACGGTGCATTCGGTCTTCGTAGTCATCTTGGTGTTGTTCGAGCACATCCTGGTTCGTTTGGAGGTCTGCACCCTGGCGTTTGAGAAGCTCAGTGTCGGTCTTTAAGTCTTTGGTCGTATTTTCAACTTTGGTGATGCGTTTGGCCATTTTCCACATATCTACTCTGATCTGGGAGACCATGGAGGCGACAGTATCAATACGGCTTTCCCGGGAGGTGCGTACTGTCTTTATGGCTGTTAGAATGTCTTGCAGCGTGGGGTCTGAGTGATCCCCACTGGGTTTGGGGTTAGTTTGTGGTTCATCCTGGACTTTCTGCCACGCATAATTTTTCCAACTTAGTTTGGAGCGCGGCACGTCCACTACGGCCAATCGCCATGATATAACAGGTAGGTAGGATGGGTTCACAAAGGGACCAGGCCGTACTAGCTACTCACCACCGCCTGCACAAGGGACAAAACCCTCTCCAGCCTGTCGGGTTTCGCCAGGTAGGCCCAGCCCTATGGATACAGTCCCAGAGGAAGAACACACCAAGAGGGGAGGAACCACTGATGTTAGGGAGGTAGCAACTGCGGCCGCACAAACTATAGCACAGTCTACGTTAAGGATTGTGACTTGGTTCCAATGGGATGAAGAGTGTTGCTCACCCCCTGCAGATGATAAGCATCTCCGACCACCTACATAAATGCTGCACTGAAGAGCGCCCAGGTCAAAACGTAGCTCTCACCCCCATGCCGGTAGGGAAAAATATCCGGTGCCTTTCATGCGCCCCCCCTTCACAATGGCGATAAATGAATGCAGGCTCCGCTAGGTGCACTCCACCAAATGCACAGTCTCAGCTCGCAATGGTACAGAGGCCCTCTCACTGGGCCTCGACCTACCCAGTGGCTCCGGAATTTCACCCTGTGATGCAGTGAACTTTACCACAGCCGCGGTATACAAAGGCCTGTATTTAGGGCCAAGGTACAGCAATAAGGCACTGGAAGAGGTGTGGCGCCGAGGCCAGGGCGACTGGCTCCGGAATCTGGGGATCACGGTCCGATCCCCAGCGCCGGCAGCAGATTAGCCCAGCACCATGTGACTCTGGGCAATAGCTTGCTTAATCTTCCCGACGGCCCCCAGCGCCTAGAGACCCTTATGGGTGATTGTTTGCGCTTTACAAATGTGGATTATTATTATTATTATTAATATTATTATGGTGCAAAACTGTGTGAAGGCCTGAAAAGCCTCAGATGCAGAGAGGGGGAGAAGCCCCGGCAAGCAGGCAAAGTCAATTGAGGCGCTCTGGGCCTATCCAGCCGGTACCGGCAGGCTCAAGTCCGTGGCTGCCACCGCAGATGTGCACACGGGCGGCAACCGGCCCTCGGGGCATGTATGCAATCTGGTAGATCGTCACAGCGGCGGTGGGGAGGCTGAAAACTCACCGGCTCCTTCGCAGCTGGTTCCCAGGCTCAGCGCAGCCCCTCCGTCACGGCAGCAGGCCCAGGATGTACACCGCGGCCACAGCGTTGATTGCCCGATCGCGGCCGAGAGCCTATAGGGCCTGCACCGCATCCATCGGCACTGCAGCAAAGGTTCGGCCGGCTATCTACGCCCAAGCTTCTCCAATCGGGGCAGTCTTCGGCACAGTGGATTGGCACGCTGCAGAGGCCAGGCGAGCTCTGCTGCAGCCGTTTTCGTTTGGGGCAATGATGTGGAATTGGGATATTTAGTGAGTGGCGCGGAGGAGCAAAGCAACCGTGTGGCCATTTCCCTTTGGCAATTGGCCACACCCCCTGGAACTGTACCTTTCTAAGCCACCTCTTTCTCTCTTCCTCTCCTCAAACTGTGTCCTCCAAATAGAGTACACTTGCCTGTGGTGGAGCCAAGAGGGAACATGGTGGCCGACTAGAGATGCTGGTCAGTAGCTCTCAGATTGTTGGGTGATGAAACATGGAAGAAGAAGCCCTTATCATGTATATCTAGAATTGAAGCAAATATTTGAGGTATAGTCAGTGTAAACAATGGAAAAATAAATTGAAGAAAATAAGGATATAACCTGGACTCTTCCCAAAATATCTGCTAAATGTGACTGCTCATTGGGGCAGAGCAGTCGACATTGGCCCCTAAGGGAGTTTGAATGCTGAAGAAGGGTGTGGCACGCACCCCTCTCTGGAGGAACACAGACAGAGTCAGCACTGGACTGATCTCAATAATGGAAATGAGTGAGGAGCAGAATGAGAAGGAGTTTTTTCAACTCATGCAGAGAGGATATAATTTAAGGTTCAATGTTACCAGGATGTGGAGGCAACCAATGCCCCACAACTAACAAAGAAATGGGTAGAGGAAACCTTGTGGGGTGAGAGCAAAGGTGGTAGGAAAGGTCATTGTGCAAGTGCCCAGGAGACAGAGAGGAGAGGGGGGAACAAGCACAGGGGCGTCTTGCATCATATTTTCTAAGTGCCGTCTTGAAACAGGCTTGCCTTATAAAGGAAAGTTACTCATTAGAGTTAACAGGAAGAGGCAAAAAAGGCAAACAAGTCACAGGGCTGATATGTCTGGGGAAAAAGTACCAGCCGCATGAAACCTTAAAAACTGTTCCATTAATCAAAGAAAAGGTGATAAACCCTGCCAAGGTGACATGACAGCTGATAGCAAGGAAGTTGGAGGGCAATTTTAAAAGTTCTACCTCACTTAGGGCCTTTCTTAAAATCCAGCCTGAGAGTAGAGAAAAGACTGGAAATATGGCGGTCAAGATGGCCCTTGGAGTACCCATGAACCAAGCTCTATCTCCACCTGATTCCCCCGTCCTGTAGTGAGCGGGCTCACTTGAGATATACATAATAGATTGACTTGTCTAATACTAGAGAATAAGACAGATGGACCAACCGACAGAGAGCCAGGAGAGGATTGGATAGGAGAGCAGCAGGTGCATAGGAAGACTCTAGAAATGGTACCATTCAGGTGAATGGAGGATATTATGCAAGGATGCTGGCTGAGCTTGCACCTAAGAAGAAAAATAGGTTTTCAACTCCTAAATAAAATAAACATTTTATACAGGAGGCCGGTGCAATTTAGATTGAAAGCTAGAAAAACAGGCAGAATGCACGCAGGTTTTGGAAGAGACAGTGCAAATAATTTTAGTACTTGGATGGGCAAACAAGAATTAAAAATGTAGAAATTGCAACAAAAGGATAAAGAATTTGGGAGAAGTGGAGAAGTTATAGAACAAACAACGCATTACAAAATAAGGATTTAAAATATTAAGGAGGGGCAGAAGGGGGAGCTTTGAAAACCTTTGTGGTAAAACTACTATAAGAGGTGTTACCTATCCCAGAAATGGAGGAAGAACTTTTAGATGACACCCAAAGAATACACTGAGACAATAAAAACAGGTAAACCATGGAAGTTCTTACTCAATTTCTTAACATTTCATGTTAAGAACCAAGAATTAGCCTTAGCAATTCACGCTAAGAAGTTATTTCCACGCTCACCTAGAAACCAGGCTGTTGACAATTACTTCCATTAAGTACTGATCAATACATTTATCAGATCACTCCCTGGTATGGTCAGAATATAATTTGAAAAGATAAAGCATACTCCACTGTGGATCCTCAATAGAAAGATCTTAGTGGAGAGGGAGATAGTGCAGACAGATGTTGTTATCCAACTAAATATGGGATTAGCATCTATAAATATTGTCTTGGGATTGTATGAGGCCTTTCTGAGGGGAGGAATAATTCTATTGTGTGGAGCAAGACAAAAAGAGAAACAGGAAGTATTAGAAATGAAGATCAGGGTTGGAAGTAAATTAAGTATTTATTTAAGGAGTTCTATATAGCTCTAGCCAGACCCGGGGGTATCGGAGTGCTTTACAACAGATTATAAAGCAGGAATCACAGAATAAGGCAAAAGTGTCCAAGTCGGATTCGGAAGTCCCAGCAAGCAGTGCAACATTAAGGTACGGGAGTCATGGGGAGCCTTCCTGAGTGCACGTGGTCTTGGGCGTCGCACTTATCTGTAAGGGGAGGCTGAATGGGCATTTGGGGTGGTACGTCTTAGAGGCAAATGTCATGTAGGTGCGGAGTGCAGGCATGTTTGCTATAGTGATGACTATCGATGCACGAAGGCCCGTTTGAGGAAGAGGTCTTTTAAGAGTTTTTTTAATTTAAAAAAGGACGGGATAGTCCTAATATTTGCTGGGATGGAGTTCCAGATTTTTGGTGCACTTCCAGCGAAGGATCGTGTGGCGGTTTTATTTTTGCGTGTTTTCATGGGGATGAGTAGTAGGGAGTTAGAGTTCCTGAGGATCCTTGTTTGGCCGGCCTTTTTGAGTTTGGCGGCCAGGTATTCAGGTTTCCCTGTGTGTAGGGCTCTGTGTCTGAGACAGGCAGTTCTGAAGCTGGCACGCATTTCTATTGGGAGCCATTTTAGTTCTCTGAGTGCAGGTGATATATGATCACATTTCTTGACTCCAGTGACCATTCTGGCTGCTGCATTGAGAGTTGTTTTGAGGGCTGCCAGGTGGGATTTCTTTGCACCGGTGAGGATTGCATTTCCATATTCCAGTCTGGATATCACCAGTGATTGAGTGGCTTGTTGCAGGTCTGTGAGCGGGATGAAGGGTTTTATTTTGTTGAGAAGCTTCAGGTTGAGGAAGGCACTCCTCGCAGAGTTTTTGATTTGTTTGTCCATATCAAGTTTGGGGTGAAGGGTGATTCCTAATGATTTTACAGATTTGGCCAGTGTGAGATTGTCATTGAGAGCATTGATTGCTTTTAGTTATTCCATGATACGGGGGTTGTCTTCTTTGTTGGAGACGAGGAGGATTTCGGTTTTGTCCTGGTTGAGTTTAAGGTGGTTGATATTTAGCCAGTGTTGTACTTCTTTGAGGTATTAGTCTCGGAATGTCTTCAATAGTGGAGATTTCCAGATAGATCTGGGTATCGTCTGCATAGAGGTGGAAGGAGATGTTGGCTTTTTTAAGAAGGGAGGTGAGGGGTTCCATATATATATTGAATAGTTGGGGGGAGAGGACTGATCCTTGGGGGACGCCTCTGCTGACGGGGTGTAGGTCAGACGTGTAGGTTTTGCTTTTTATACTTTGGGAGCGGTTGTGAAGGAAGGAGGAGAACCAGTGTAGGACCTTTTCATCTGCACCCACCCTGTCTTGGAGCACCTTGATGAGTAGATTGTGATCTACCATGTCAAAGGTTGCTGATAAGTCCAGGAGGATGAGAAGGCAGCATTGATCGGTATCCAGAGATTTTATGAAGCCTGATTGGTGGGGATCAAGAAGGTTGATGCTGTCCATGTGCTGAGTCAGTTGTAGGAGCATGTAATTTTCAAGGATTTTAGAAAGGAAGGTGAGATTGGAGACGGGTCTAAAGTTGTTCAGGTCATTAGGTTCTAGGCCTGGTTTTTTCAGAAGTGGCATGACTTAGCCGACTTTAAGGCAGTCAGGAATGTCGCTGGATCTCAAGGAGCTATTTATGATCTTACACCAGAATGGAGCCAAGGTGAGTTTCAGCTTTTTGGTCAGTTGGGTGGGTATAGGATCAAGAGCATGAGAGGCTTTTTTGGAGGAGTCGATTAGTTTAATAATCTCCACTTCGGTTGTGGGGGTGAAGGTTTTCCAGGCTTTTACAGGTTGTTTGCTTGTATCAGCTTCGGTTTTAGGGATTGGGATTGAGCCAGAGGGATAAGGGATGGTATCGAGTTAGAGCTCAATCTTAGAGATTCTTGTCATTGAAGAAGTTTTCGAAGTTGTCGCACAGGACTTTGGAGGCCTGACCTAAGGAAGTGGAGAGCTTGGATGTTTGTAGCCTGATGATGTTGAATAGTTCCTTGGGTCTGTTCTTTGCATTGTCCAGGGCGGTACAGAAGAAGGTTATTTTTTCTTTGTAGATGTGTTTTTAGTAATTCCTTCAGGTTGCTTTGAGTTGTTCATGGACGTTTGTGGAGGGTTGTTCCTCCATAAACGTTCTGTGGCTCTAAGTTATCTCCTTTCAACGTTGATGTCCGAGTTGAACCAGGATCTGGATGGGATGTTCCTGTTTTTTTTTAGTTTCAGGGGTGCTAATTGGTCTAGGATGTCGGTCATAGTGGAGTTGTAGTGAGAGGTGAGATCCGATGTTGACAGATCATCTGTGGAGGTAGGCAGGAGTGCGCAAAACCTTTTCCTCCAGGTCGGCCATGGAGATTTGTGTCAGGTTTCTCGTCCATTTGGGGGGGTCTTGGTTGGGAGGTTGATAATTGATTGGTTGAGTGATGTGGAATAGGATTAGGTGGTGGTCGGACCAGTCAACAGGTAGGGTGTGATCGACTTTGATAGTGTCATGTTGGGCGATAATGGCATCAAGGATCGCTCCTTTGGTCTGGGTTTCCTCAGAGCAGTGATGTGTAAGGTTGTTATTGTGAAGTAGCTGATTCAGATGCTGGGTTAATGAGCTGTTTTTATCGTTCCAATGTAGGTTCAGGTCTCCCAAAAATAGGTTGTTGGCATCTCGGAGAGAGCAAAGGGCAATCAGGTCTGAAAGGTGTTCTGCGAATGAGGAGGTGTTGCCTGGGGGATAGTAAAGGAGATGACAATGGAGTGACTTGTTGTCACTAATGTTAATGATGGCGGAAAGGCATTCAAAGGAGTTGTAGTTAAAGGTGTCAATTTTTGTCAGGGACACAGTATTGTTGTGAATGATTGCTAACCCTCCGCCTCTTTGGTCTCTACAATCTTTGTTGATGAGAGTAAAGCCTGGGGGTACGAGAGTGTCCATGATAGGGGACCAGGAATAGTTTAGCCAGGTCTCGGTGATGAAGGCTATGTCTATTTCATGGGTGAGGATGGATTCTGCAGGCTTGGTGGCGTGTTTGGTGGCTGATCTGCAGTTTATGAGCATGCAGTTGGCCGTGAGAGCCTCTTTTTCAGGATTCTTCTTCCGGGGGACTCTGGGGATGTTGGTAAGGGCAGTGGGAGGTCTAGGGTGTTTCGGGGGTAGTAGTCTTTTCTGAATCCGGTGATCACTTGGATTTTGGATTGGGGGTCGTCTGTAGAAGGTTTACTCGGAGACATAGCTATTCTGGATCTACTGGTACCGTTTTGGTTACACTTATGGTTTGCTAAGGGAGTAGCGATCCAATTGGGGTGGGGAGCTCTGGGGGGCCATTGAGTAGTGGTGTTGGTGATGGTGGGGGTGCAGTGGGCAGTTTGGGACGTTTTACGGAGCGTGGCGATGTTGGTTAGGATTTCGTTGAGGCCTTGCATTATGATAGATAGTTGGCTTTCAAGCCTGGAGAGACGTTGATCCATCACTGCAGGGGAGAAGGTGGGATGGACAGGGTCCCTACAAGAGGGGTAGGCTTAGTGATGTCTAGTTGGTAGAGAGTAGTTCATGTAGTAGTTGGGCTGGACCGGGCGCGTAGAGTGTGGCGGGTGTGATGTGGCAGCTGCGTACTTATGAGTGTGGGTGTACGGAGGTGTTTGTGAGTCTTGGACTGTGTGTTGCGCTTGGTCATAGTATTGAGGGGGAGAATATAAGCAGGGGGGAGGTCAGAGAAGCAGTCGGGTGGTGGGTAGGCATTGTGTTCTTGGTACCAGATGTGGTGGTGGTGTCATGAGGTAGAGAGCTGGTGGTGTTGATGGGGGGCGTATTGTTCATGGGGGAGCTACGTTGGGGGGTCTGTCTGTCCAATGGAGAGCGAGCAGAGAGTGAAAGGGGGTAGTGCTAAGAGAAGGGAAGAGTGAGTCAAAATCCTCTAGTTTGTCGTTATTGGCTTGGATCAGTACCGTGCCGTTGGAAGATATGGTCAAAGAGGTAGTTCCCCTCGGTCTCGAGCGGTTCGGGATTGAGAACATCAGTTTGCAGCTAAGGGGTGTGTTAGTAGTTTTGGAGATGTGGAATTGTGATCTGATGATGGCGTTCCACTCTTTGGGTCTATTAGTGTGGAAAATGAGATCCATTTTTATCAGTCCATTAGAGGTGCAGTAGTATCTGCCTGCGAATAAAGATTCCAGGTGCTTTTTAATCAATTTATGTTTATTTTTATTTGTGCTTTGGGAGAAAGGTTGGGGGGAAACTGATCGAGTAGGAATTAAGGTAGTTCGCTGTGTGCGGGTTGTTGAGGGTAGACCTGATGGAAGGCATATTTAGAAAATAGGGTAGGGAGCAAGATTCTATAGGGAGAGGAGTGGGACGGTAATACTGGGGGAGTGGGGGCTTAGTCAAAGGGAGTACGGAGAGTGCGGTCAGGGGCTGTCAACCACAGGGTAGCTCACCGGTGCTAAGTTCGGGGGGGGATCCTTCTGGGCCGCTTACAAGTGGACTGCGTAGAGGGTCAGGCCTAGTAGTGTGCCGTTATGGGACAGGCCGTGTAGTGTGTCGAAGGGGGCAGCTTGTCCTAGACGGGGCGAGGCAGATACAAATCCCATTAGTAGCCGGTGGGTCAGGACGGGCGTAGTGATGTTCAGAGTCCCAGTTTGGTGTGATAGTCTGCAGCAGCTGGAGAGGTGGTCTTAGGGTAGCCCTGTGATAGGCTGTGGCTAGATGGAGAGGCAGGGCAGTAGGAAGCACTGCGATGGCTGATATAAGCTGATGAGGTAGGTCAGAAGGTAGCCCTGAGATAGACTGTAAATAGTTATAGAGGTAGATCTGAAGCCCTGAGATAGGCTGTAACTGGTTATAGACCTAGATCTTTAGGAAGCCCTGTGATCATCTGTAACTGGCTGGAGAGATAAGGCTGTAGATAGCTCGGAGCGCAGTGGAGGTAGGCGTTGATGATAGGGCCGAGGAAGCGTTGATGCTGAAAGTCGTGAGGCGTAGCACATGAGGAGGGAGTTGTGGCAGCCCATTTCCTACTCAATTAGAAAGGTGCCGGCTTACCTGAGCAGTTAGATTGCCCTGAAGGTGCTGTGCCGATTCTGGCCATCTTAGGGTCAGGCCTAGGTGGTTCCGTTACGTGGCTCGCAAGAGAATCATAGTTACTGTGGAAATAAGATGCGCTTCCAAAGATTTGCTTGCGTCAGGCTTCCGTCCCGGGTCTGGGTTAGCTGGGAATTACGCTAGAACGATGGTGCTCCCTAGTGCATTACTCCTGGGGTTAGCTCTTAGCGGCCATGTTGTGGTCAGACCTGGAAGGTATATAGCTTGGGGCCGTGGTGTGAAGCGGGGCTCATTCGTTATATTCCCAGTGCTTGGTTTCGAGTTTAGGACCTGAGTTGTAGTTTGATCGCGTGATCCGTGCAGTACCTCAGTGTGGTGATCCTGGGGTTAGCTCTTAGCGGACATGTTGAGGTCAGGCTAAGAAGGTATAAAGCTGGTGGCCGCGGTGCGTAGTGGGGCTCACTCATTATATTCCCTGTGCTTGTATACAGGTATAGCCGGTGCTTGTATACTAGTATGACCAGTGCCGCTCCTCGGTGTAGTGATCCAGGGGTTAGGTTTTTTTGGCCATCTTCGGGTCAGGCACTTTGGGCAAAAGCTAATGTTGAGAGGACTTCATCCCTTCTTTCTTACGACTGGAGGGAGGGGAAGCCGGTATTGCGGCTGTGCAATCTTTACTTTAATTTGCTGAAGAGTACATTTTGTAGTTAGGGTGCCTTGCATATTCTGTGCCAGGGGCCGCCATCATGGGGACAGGCAATAGAAGAACCGGAGCAGAGCCTTCCAGTGCTTGCGATTCACTTCTTCGTGGCGACCAGAGGGATGAGAAGCCGGTAAAGTGGCTGCGCAGTTGTTTCCTTTAATTTGCTGAAGGGTAGATTACAAAGTTACGGCGATTTGTATGTACTGCACCAGGGGCCGCCATCATGGGGACAGGCAATGAATGGACCGGACCGGATTTCTTCCAGTGCTCGCGATTCACTTAGCCTATCTTTCTGTGCTAGTTTGAAAGTAGCTGTGCTCAAGGGTCTGAGGTAAAAGAGGGACTCTCGTGGGTCCGGTGCAGAACAGGACGTCCTTGAATCAAGAAAGGGGCCGCTGGTCGTCGATCCCTTCTGAGGCATAAGTTGCAAGTCCTGGAGGTGTCGGGTGCGGATTGTCGATTCTTTGCTTTCTGATGGAGAAGAAGCGTGATTCAGGCTTGGTTTTGTGTCCGGTGTCCGGTAAGTCCTCGTTCCCTGGGATGGGGGATGTAGGGGGGTGGCAAGAAGGATTTACACGGCAAAGGTGATCCCAGTGTCCGAGAGCTCGTTGTTAGAGCTCCTTCACCTCTACCCTGAATACGTGATAGTATAATTATGTATCAATATAATGACTTTATTTATTGAAAATGAATTATGTAAATTGTGAAGTACATTTTTATTGTATAGTTTCTTAATTTTGTAATGGTAAAGTGTGTGCAGAAAATTTATTATAGTATTATATTAATGTTAATACATACAATTCTTTAATTGTTAATTTTCAAAATTGTGTAATTAAGATATTGTTTGTGTTATATATTAGGTGTCAGTTGTATTTGTAGGGTGAAAGGATGAGGAGTCAATTAAATATCATTAATTTGTTACTAGTTAAATATTAATTGTTTAATTGATTATTAATTATGTAAATTACTAAATTACATTTTTTTAATATATGTATGAGGTGTGGGTTGTTTGCTTTATAAGGATAACAGGTGGGAAGGTAATTAAATAGAATTGATTTAATAATAGGTAATTATTATTAATATTTCAATTGATAAATATTTATGTTAAATGTGTAAATATTATGATTTAATAAACATATTTTAGGTGTGTGTTGTGTAGGTTATATAAGCACAGGGTAGTTACTTAAGTAATAAAAAGTAACAACAAATATGTTTAAAAAATTCTTTTTTTGTTCTGTCATGTGTTAATTGTTTTGTGCTTTTCTTACTTAAAAAAATATTGTATTTATTTGTTGACAGTCTGTCAGAGGCTTTCTGCCCAACATCGTGTGTTTCAATCCGACCGCCTTATTATGATGATATCGGTCGATGGGAAACCCACGGGGGAATTTTGCTTCTCTTCCGACAGGCTCACAGGCCAAAGATGGTTGTATTTGAAAGCCAAAGGGATAGTCTTCAGTCCCATGGTACATGAAAGTGTGTTCTTATAGCGGCCCAATACTAATATTTTAGTCTTATCTGGATTGATGATAAGAAAGTTCTTCACATTGTATGCGTGGAGGCTGGTCAGTGCCCGCTGGAGCCCCACTTTTGAGTGGCCCATGATAACTATGTCGTCTGCATATTGGAGGAAGTGGAGTGGTCTGTGGCCTAAGCAAGGGAGTGCAAGGATACTCTATGCTAAAGCCTTCCTCAGATCTGCTGTATATAAATTGAAAAGTAGGGGCGTTAGCACACATCCTTGCTTCACACCCTCGAAAGTGGAAATTTAGGGGGTGAGTGTAGTTGGGCCAGTTCTTACATTAACCCACATTGCAGAGTACAAAGAGATTATGGCCCTTAAGAGAATCGGAGGATTATCCCATTGTGCTAGCTTCCTCCACAAATTTAGTCTATCAATTTTATTAAATGCTGCAGTAAGGTCAATAAAACAACAGAGGAGTGGAAGTTGTTTGTGTTGCACATCTTGCTGACTGAGGGCAGCTAGTGGGATGATATTGTCAGTGGTGGCTGCTCCTCCACGAAAACCTGTTTGGAAGAAAGGAAACAGCTTGTTTTCTGTTGCACAGGCTTCAAGATTTTTTAATGTGATTCAGGCATAAGCTTTTGCCTCTAAGTCTAGCAAAGCTATTAGGTGATAATTACATACATGGCTTAGATGGATCTCCTTTGAATATCTGGCATAATGTAAAGCCTCTTCAAGCTTCTGGAATTTGACCCAAGCTATAGGCTGAGTTGAAAAGCGGGGTCAGAAAAGATGCCCAATCCTCTGATGCACATTTGAAGATACCTGCTGGGAGACTATTGGGACTCCGTCATCTTTTATATCCTTATACGTTTTATGATTTGAGATGGTGAGGTTAATTCCTGTTCGTCTCCTTTTAGCTGCTGGGTTGGCCCTTCTTTGTTAGTTTCAGAGTGAGCAGGAAAAAGGGCGGTTACATGCCTCTCCCATTCGGTTTCAGAAACAGCATTTTCTCTTGTTGAGTAAGGTGTTTTTAGTGTATTCACGTACTTCCAGAAGCGGGCGAGGAATCAATCCTTGAGCATCCTGTGCATCTTTAGCCATTCCTTTTCTTGTAAGGCTCTCTTAATTGCCCATACAATTGTATCCTTTCCCCAAGTCTTTGACTTCCTTTAAGTTTTGTGGGGTTGATCTTGCATAGGCGGATACTTCTCTTTCGGTTCCTCCGTGCTGAATTGGTGTCCTGGTTGTGCGGCTGTTTATAGGGTTTGGGTTGCAGTGGATTTAAGGAGAAAAGACGGCACCAGGTCTCCAAGATTGTATCTAGCAGTTCTTTAATAATTGTATCCCAGTGAATTAAAATCGCCCCTCCCCAGTTAAGTTGTAGTAGTGGTTGGTTCTGCTGTTGCGCCATTTGGCCACCTGTGCAGAGTTAAAGGGTTGCCATTTGATTCTCCTGACTAAGGGGCTCATTCGATGACGGTCGGAAATCCATCCGTGCTGCTGGCGGTGGCGGAAAACTTTCATTTTTCCGCTCCATGTACAATCATTGTGACCACCAGATTACAATGGTCCAACAGAGGCAATTTTCCATCCGCCACGGTCATTTAGGCTCTGCACATTTTTAGCGTACGCAAGGGTGGCGAACAGAGCCAATAGAGCAAGACCGGCGTGCGGAAACACGTTCCATCCGCCAACCAAATTACGATGTTTCAAACAGCCCTTCCCACCGCTGCGTAAAAAGCACCACATCGCGGATAGCGGAAACACAACAACGGAGAGGAAGAGTAGCTACAGAACCCATCTAAACCACCAGAGCCACCATGGCTCCTGTGCTACAGGCCTTACCACTGCTCTACCTGCTGCACCTCTGGCAAAAAAGACACCACCACGCTCAACAGCAGAGGTACGTACCAAACATCTCCACGCATGCAACCACTGAACAACTACAACTCCCAGCAAACGTGGTGGCACCACGATGAATGTGGCAACCTGCCAAATGCAAAGTGCAAGGCCCACCCAATCCTCATGAGTGACCCTCGGTGCCCCTGAAGGCAATTGGGGCCAATGACAAGCCCCGCAGTTGCAGAGCGCGCACACTGCAATATCAAGAAATGTACGCCGAAGGCTCCCATTGGCTGATGGCTCATTCACATAGTGGTTGCCACACCCCGGCAGCCTGGAAGCTGTGACCGCAACCCTGCATCATTCAATTGGGGCCAATGCGTGTCATCGCTGTGGATGCCATCTACCACGCATGCAAACACACTCTGCATTTGAATTGTTGCCATGCGAATTGCATCACACATCACAACTCATTTGCCTGAAGTGATTGGTGTACCCCATGTGTAATGTTGTTGGGCACGAGGCCCCCATGCACATAAAGTAACCACACAGACACTGTACTTGTATAGGAGAACTGGCCCAGGGCACGTGCGTCCGGCCCCATTTGTTGGCAGGGTCACATGTCCAGTGACACCTGTGCTGGGTGACTGTGGGGTGGGGGTAAGCCAGTCCTCTGGGAGTGGCTGGTAATTCAGAACAACTAGAACAGTGACCAGCCGGTATGAGAGAGTGTGACCTTTGAGTCACGTCTTCACACACATGGTATGTCCAAGAAAAGGAGAGTGAAATTACATACATTGTCATGCCTCGTGGCCAGCATGGACTGAAATGAGGGAAGGAGTCAAAAAGGACAAAGGTCTCTCGCACTGTACTAATGTTGTGTAATGAAACATCCAAATTATGTATATCGCCTATATATCGCTTGACATCTGATAGGCTTCTCTTGGTCAGGGGTCATCTTGTGAAGGGCCAGTGATGTAGACAGACAATTAGAGGTGTACATTGTCTGAAAATCAGACATACTTGTAATCCCTAGCACTCCCAACACACGTACTGGTGTGGCGTGCAGTGTGCCTAGCTGCCATTGCCTGTAAATGTTCTCACATACATCATAGGAGTGCACATGTGAAACAAACAAACATTGCTCTGACTGCCATCATCGGTCATTGTCAGCCATGTGGGCATGTATACACTATCCATGGGCATTTGTGCCTCAATCAGGTGAGCATTACAATGTCTGTTACTCAAATTCCTCACACACTCACGCAGGACTGACTCCATAATGTCCTCATGTGTCTGTCCACCGTGCTGTATATCCATGTTGCATTGTCCAGATGACACTCAGTGCCCTCATTCTGTAATGCTGTTGTGTTTTGTGGGACTAAAGCTTGTGGTTGTGCAGTGACAGCAGCTACATGCAACTCAGCACTGATGCTGGGAAACACAAGTGCTGTGCCATCCAACCACTGGGCAGCTCATCCTTGATGTAGCAGTGTATACTATATACTATATGGCATAGACATCGACTTCTTTGGATGTTGAGTGAGTATGTCGAGTGAGTGAAGAAAAACAATGTCTGAATGCAGGTCACTTGTGCATTTCACTTGACCAAGAGTCCTGTCAATGTTGTGTGAGTCTCTAGGTAAGCTGTTCACCACATCTCATCTATAACTCAGCTCATGCTCATGTACCCTGACATACGTAGGAGGAGACCATCCATCTTTCGACGTGTCCCTGACCTGGCCACAATGGAAGACATTAAAAACATCTGAAAATTCCATTTGGATCACCGCACACTACGAAACCTATGTGCCCAGTTGGAGCCCCATTTGGTGGAGCGCACTTTGGACTACTGAAGTCAAAAATGTAGGTGCCTGGACAAGACTGGTGGTGAACTTATGTACTCACCACAGAAGGTGCGTCAGATAGTAGTCACCTGCTGAATGCTACACAACCTGGCCCTGCAAAAAAGGATCCCCCTGATTCTGGACGACGATGAACAGCATCAGCCCCCCGCTCCCAACCCACACATGCCCAGTAATGATGACAGTGGTGAGGAAGAAGGCCTTGACCAGGGTCAACAGCTCATCGTCAACTATGTCCATTGAGTGAAAGCTAACAATGAGCGACTATGTCTGTGTGCCTTGCTGTTGTCTTTGAGAATTATTGCTGGCATTTGGTACACATACAGGACTATGCACTGGATTCGAGAACTTGGGCAGGCAGGGACTGAGCACCCAGAAGCACCTAGATGCACAGGATTCAATTGCTATACTGCCTCACTAGCTCTCCTACTTACTCAAAGGTATTCAATTGCGAGTATACAAGTAGATAGGTTGAAGGCAAGAAAAGGTTTGAAATGTGCAGTTTTTAGTACAGTGTCAAAACATGCAACATACGTGGCACAACTATTTGAGAATGCATTAGTACCAAACCAGTTACCATAGTGCCATATCCATTTAACATGAAGCAAGATGCTCTGGACGATGACCCATGAGCACATCCCCCACCCCTTGCAGGAAGGAGTTGTATGAGATGTCCCAGGTCTATGGGCTTTGCCAGCAGAACCCATTCCCCAGCCTTTACATGGTGAAATGTAGATCACATGTGCTGTGTCGCTCTCATCACTGGATGGATCACTCTCCATGTGTGGGGCATCTAGCCTGCCTTCCCATGACATCTAAAAGGCACCCGTGTCCTCTATCAGCTGTGAGACTTTGTTGGGTCGGAGTGCTAGGGCCTGACCAGAACAGAATGACCAGGGACAATGTTCTCAGACCACGGACAGAATGTTCAGACAGTACTCCTGGACTGCGCAGAGAACAAGCTCTGTGGACACAACTCATGTGACAGACATATACTAAGGTACTTGCAAAACAACGACACCATGCTATTTTCATGAGCTACAGCTGCATAATGGATACCGGGCTCCTGCCAATCGACAATGTCCACGACGGTTCGATGAGAGCCTCTACTTGCTCAGGTTGGTGGTACCAAGCGAAACAGAACACAGAGGTCAGCAGAGTTAAAGCTAATGCAGACAGGGCTAAAGTCAGAGAGCTGAATGACAATTCCTGTCAGGAGGCGTGAAGAAAGGTAAAAGAATATTGAATTAGGTACCAATGGTTCCTGTTGCTGTTAGTTAGTTACAAATCCATGAAGGCTCAGGCAGCTTCGAAGGCAATCAGTTCCAAAAGATGATCCAAATCATCTTCAGCAAAAAGTACCGCCATCTAATCCAGCAGTATGAAGGAACAGATGTGCTCCTCGCACCAGGAGGATGAAAGGAGCATCCCATGGCAACCTGGGAGAGGTTCGATGTAGGCATGGCACAGGAGCCATTGCACAAACGCACAGGCGCAGCTGGCCGCCTATCTGACACATAGAAATGCATCCCATGAAGGTGTATCACTGAAGCCGTTCTGGTCGTGGACCAATAAAGGACTCACCCACAGCTCATGATCAAGGGCAGCAAGGGATGTGTTGGAAAGGCAGACATCCATGGCCCAGTGAAATAGGCATCGGTGGCAGTAGAACACAGGTTGCACACAGGTGAAATAGGCATAGCGGAAGGACAGCCTATAACTGATGCGTAGCACAGCTAATGGGACACATCCAAAGAGAAGCTGCACGTGGTCACGGTACAGTTGCAACTGACCGGAGTAGGCCTGGACCACAGAACGGTCAGACATGGAGTGAGAATAATCTCAGAACCAGCCCTCAGCTGAACAGCCAAAGTAGTGATTTAATTACTGCTAAATGCAGTATGAAAATTGGAGAAATGACACCCGGTAGTACTCCAAATATAGCATGAAACAAAGGGACAAGGCCAGAGCCCACATTTTTTTTAAAAGTGTGCAACTGACTTCAGTATAAGATGCTATCAATAATTTGTGTGTCAGTTCCCTGGAAAAATGTGGGAGTGCCATGTTCAGCAGTGACTGAATTGCGCGGTACGGTCAAGACACCTGGAATTCGAAGGTCTCCGGGTTGATGTGTGAGTGACTGCTTGTTGAAACAGTGTGCCTGCACACTTATTGAAGTATGCTTTCGCTGTGGGAATGTGAGGCCATAAATGACTATACACAATCACATATGGGGGAGTAAGGAGAACATTGCTACAGCAAGGAACACATTGTGCAACAGTTCCTTAATGCGTGATGCCTGCCCTGTAACCGCAGCAGTTGTGCTCATTCAGGAGAAGATAACTCCGGTTGTAAATTAGATTTAGCATGGGTATGTTGTCAGGGACTGGTGTTCATGTGGGTAAACATGCATAAATCGCACAGGTCACATGAAAAGCCCTGTGCAACAGTACTTGAATGATGTGTGTGAATGCGACATTGTCACCATCGTCCACATGACAGGATGTGTTGTGATGCTGGCTCAGGTGTAGAGGAGTTGGCCTAACGGCTAGGACGGTCGACCTCGAATCGGGAGAACTGGGTTCGAGTCTCGGCAATGAGGTTGAACATCCTGTGATTCTGGGCAAATCACTTAATCTCCCCATGCCTAACAAAAAAATGAATGTGTCCTCTTGTAGCGCAACTGGTGCTATATAAAGCGCTCTGATATCTGATACCTTCGGGTAAAGTTCACACTATATAAACTCCACAAAAAAGAAAAAAAAGGTGGGCACACTGCTGAGAATTTCATTGTTTTGCGCTATGTGATCTGTGAAAACTTCCGTCATGTCCATGTTTATGTTATTAGGGGGATGGGAGCACACTGTTTCACCTCCCAGCACACTTCACCCCTTAGTATTCTGGTAAATGCAGTTCAGTCATGATGCTTAGTTATCATGGTGAAGTGTTTCACCTGAGTTGAGCAGGGAGAGGTACAGAGACACGAGTGGATTGTGGCGGCTTCCTCAGCAGACACCGACCACAATGTATCTTACCTCTACTGATGTAGGATGATAACGCTACACACATGTGTCTAGCGAATTACAGCACTTACGTGCACCAACCTTGGTGACCCACGACAATGGTAACACAAGTAAGCAGTTCAACTGAACTGCATTTACCAGGATGCTAAGGGGTGCACTGTGTTGGGAGGTGCAGTCATGTGCTCCAGTCCCCCTACTGTCCCTGTTGATGGTGTTGGCCAGTGTAATCTGGAATGCATATTATCCAGTGTTGCCTGGGGGTGTGGTTTTGCAGTTATTCCATAATATGTCAACACACTGTTGTTTTCTTGTGTCTTTCCAGCTTCCTCCACTCTCTCAATGGATTTTGGCTTTTACATATTTGGATACATTGCAATGTGGGTTAACATGTTACTTTCTGTAATGAAAATGCTCTTGACACAAAGGCATACTGTTGTGATTTGTGTTTATTTGACAATGAGTTACAGGTGAGGGGTGAAGTTGAAAGTGATGGTACACGGATATTTAGGGTAGGACACACAATGGTAGTATTCTAAAGTCCAACCAAACACTCCCATCCTTGTGGCAATGTGCTTTCGGATTTACCACAAATTCAATGCTCGATGTTACAGTGGTGACATCAACGATTGCTCCAAGAAATGGTACGGCAAGGTTCTGTGGCACGTGATCCTCCCGGGGTCTTTTATGGACGCCCCCTCTTTTGTTTGGCTAGGGGGAACCTGCTACATGCTCAGAGGTGTCTGTGGATTCGCTGTGGTGTGACTCACCACTCCCTGTGGCCGCTGCTGAGGTGGTGTTGCAGACAGCTATTAGAGCTACAGGCATGTCCCTCAGTACACCCACAAGCTGGCCCATGTACTCCACAAGTTGTCCCAAGCGCGTGTCCATGGACCTCTGCAGCAGGTGGAGTTCCTGAACTACTTCAAGGACCTGGCCCATCTGTCCCTGGTTCTGCTGGTATGCACCAAGGACAGTTAGCACAGTGTCCAGGGCCTCAGTCTCATTGTCCTCCTGTGACTATCCCCCAGTTAGCCTCCCACCTGCTCTGCTGCCCCGGAACTGTGGCGGTGCCTGACGCTGCTGCGGCACACGGTCCCCAGCGTCCCCGGTCTGACTGGTGGTACTCGCAACTGCTGGCACAGGGACAGTGTTGGAGGCAGCGGTGGTAATGGTGGAGGTGGCTGCCACAAAGGTCGTTGCTGCAGGGGTCTGCATTGGTGGTGCAGCTGTTATGGGTGTCGTGGTGGCAGTGGTGGGGACAGTGAGGGCCTGAGACTGAGTTGTCCTGGGCATATCGGTGGGACCAGGTCAGTCCTTCTCAGCCGAAAAAGACCAGGTAGTCTGCAACCAAGGGTTTATCTTCCTGGGGTTGAGACTGGCTGGGCTCGTCCATGGCACGGTCGCCTGCTGTTGCTAGTGAGTCACCTGTTGAAGAGAGGTTATATTGTCAGCATGTTCAGTACACAACACAATTTGATGTTTATGTTTAGCACATTTCATTTGAGATGACCTGACTTTTTACCTTAGCATTACTATGCATTCATAACAGTTTGTCAGCAGTCGAACATGATGTTGAGGTACATACAGGGCTTTAAGTGGGCCGGGTCTCACCAGTGCTGAGCACCGGCAGTTTTTTAAAGGGGGCCTCGAAACGGGTCTCTATCGGGCTCTGTTTTGTGCCCTGGCACAGGCGTTCCGTTTTTTTTCTGGACTGCAATGACAGCAGGCACATCGATGTGTGTATGGTCACACTCCTCACTTCTCACTAGTTGAGAAGTTATGGCATGACGTCATGCAAGATGAGCGTTGTGGGGAAGTGAAATCCTTTAAAGAGTAATTTTATCTCTGGATTTCCCTTCTCTTTTTGAAACTCAGGAGCAGCAACATAGTTGTGGTGTCACCAGGTCTTTAAGTGGAAGGTTTTTCAATATTATATACAAGCCATATTAGCTGATATTTTTCTCTTATGCAACTAACAACCATTGACCAAGCCAATAGTCCGGACGTGTTGTAGGTATCATGTTAATTGTTATATCATATACCCAGGTGCAATGACAGAAACAGCAAAATACCAATCTGGCGGCACACTATGGTAAGCACAGATTTTTAGCTTATGTTTTTAAGCCATGCCCTTAATTACATTGGCGACACCCCTTTGAGAGACCCCCCATTTTTTTTAACCCACTTAAATCCCTGGGTACATACATTGCTCGTTAGCGATGTGACATGGCTAAAGGACCAATTTCATATGTACAGATGTTGTATTTCCGAGGACATATCCTCTGGTACAAACTTGTTGCTCATCCAATTCAGTTCAAGATTGGACATTTGGGACTTTTCTATATGTATCTGACAACTATGCCGCAACTGATTTGTGTTGTGCTTTTTGGACGTACCTCCTGTGGTTTGTGAGGGTTGACAGAGTTTTCATGCATGTGTTGTGTTGACCCAAGGTTTTCTGCTTTGAGGCAATGGAACTTGCACATTGGCTTTTTGTGGTCGCGTACTTGTGTTTTATTTTGGAGTTACATGTGATTTCATCAATGACACTGTGAATCAATCAATCAATCAGGGGATTGTAAGCGTGCTTCTCACCCGTGAGGGTCTCAAGGCGCTGGGGGGGTTGCAATTCGCTTAGCCAAAGAGTCAGGTCTTGAGGGTCTTTCTGAAGGTATTCATGGAGGGGGTGCGCCTGATGTCTGCTGGTAGCTCGTTCCATGTCTTGTCTGCGATCTGGTAGAAGGCTCTTCCGCCTGCTCTGGCTCTGTGGATGCGTGGGGTATCAGCCAGAGAGAGGTTGGTGGATCGGAGGTTTCTTTTGGGTACGTGGAAGTTGATTCTGTCGTTGAGGTATTTTGGCCCATTGATGTGTAGGCATTTGTAGGCATGGGTGAGGATCTTGAAGGTGACTCTTTTCTCCACGGGGAGCCAGTGGAGTCTCGTAAGTGTTGGTTAATGTGTTCATGCCAGGGGATGTCTAGGAAGAGTCTGGCGGCGGCGTGCTGTATTGTCTGGAGTCTGTGGAGTAGGGATTTGTTGATGCCAGCATAGAGGGTGTTTCCATAGTCCAGTCTGCTGGTGATAATTGCGTGGGTGACCGTCTTTCGTGACTCAGGGGGGATCCATTTGAAGGTCTTGCAGAGGATGCAGAGTGTGTTAAAGCAGTTGGAGATGATGGTGTTGACCTGTTGGTTCATGGTGAGTGATGCGTCAAGTACAATGCTGAGGTTTTTGGCGTGGTCCGTGGGGGTAGGTGGGCTTCTGAGGGTGGTCAGCTACCAGGTGTTGTCCCATGCCGAGGGGGTGGTTCCGAGAATGAGGACTTCTGTCTTCTTGCGTTGAGCTTTAGGCAGCTGTTGGTCATCCAGACTGCAAGGTCTTGCATTCCTTTCTGGAAGTTGAGTTTGGTGTTGGTGGGGTCTTTGGTGAGAGAGAGGATGAGCTGGGTGTCATTGGCTTAAGATACGATGTTGAGGATGTGTTGTTGGACGATGGCAGCGAGGGGGGCCATGTAGATGTTGAAGAGGGACAGGCTCAGAGATGAACCCTGTGAGACTCTGCAGGTGATTTTGTTGGGCTCGGAGAGGAAGGGTGGCAGTCTGATCCTTTGGCTTCTTTCAGTGAGGAATGATCGGATCCAGTCCAGGGCTGTTCCTTGTATGCCGGCGTCGTGTAGTCTTGCGACTAGTGTGATGTGGGAGATAGTGTTGAAGGCTGCTGATAGGTTGAGGAGGATGAGGGCTGCGAAGTGGCCTTGGTCCAGGAGGGTGCGGATGTCGTCTGTGGCAGAGATAAGGCGGTCTAGGTGCTGTGGTTGCTTCAGAATCCCGATTGAGACAGATTGAGCATGGCATTATCTTTGATTAATCATGTCAATTGCCTATTGACTGTTTTCTCTGCAACTTTGGCTGTGAAAGGGAGGAGTGAGATGAGCTCATAGTTCTTGAGGTCAGTGGTGTCCGTTGTGGGCTTCTTCTGCAGGGGCCTGACTTCAATGCGTTTCAAATCATCTGGGAAGGTGGTGTTGATGGTGCATTGTAGTTCTGGTGTGATGGCTGTCGTAGCTCTGTGGAAGATGTGAGGAGGGTAGGGTTGGTGGGGGCCCCTTAGTGGATGTCTTTCATGGTCGAGGCGGTGTCTTCGGTCGCGATCGGTGCCCAGTTGGAAATGGTGGGATGGCCGGTGTCTCTACGGGGTAGGGACCCAGCTGTGGCATCTGGTGGGTAGTCGTTGAAGTTGTCATAGAGGTCTTTGATTTTGAGGTGGAAGTAGCTTCTGAGTTTGTCGCAGAGGTCTTGGGATGGGGTGATTGTGATGGAGCGGGTAAAATAAAATATTTTGGTATACCCAATTGTAGAGATCTCCAGCTAGGAGATGTCATGGAACTGTTACCTAGTTACTTGTAGTATGACATGGGAAAGGTTCTAAGGGACAGTTGAAGAAAGCCACTGGAGGAGAAGGAACTTGCTCTCTGCTGGGATGCTGTTACATTAATAAATCTTCAAAAAAACTTCAAAGAAACCTGTGAAGGCTCTTCTTTTCATGGCGACGGGACGAGGAAGCTGCGCAAGGAGCAGAAAGCAGCATCTCATCCTTGGATTCACAAAAGAAGATTAAGGCAAGATCAAAACAGATTTAAACTGAAGTAAAGACTACTTTTAATATATAATATAAATAAGACTATTCTCTTAAAAGAGCAATCTTAAAGAGCAAGTTTATTAATAATTATCCACGCCTATATTTATAAGTACATGGTTTTAA
This sequence comes from Triturus cristatus, assembly GCF_964204655.1. Taxonomy (NCBI): domain Eukaryota; kingdom Metazoa; phylum Chordata; class Amphibia; order Caudata; family Salamandridae; genus Triturus; species Triturus cristatus. The sequence continues at coordinate 50,775,913 of NC_140581.1, read as the reverse complement.
ATATTGATCACTTTGGGACGCACTGCTTAAAAGAAACCAGATGATCATCATTCAATATTTTTCCTTGTAATACATCTGACTGTTAAGCAGATCAATGTTCCACGCTGCTTGAAACGATCAATTTCTAAGTAAACATCAAGGTGTTGTCGTGAACTGCATACTTGAAAGGATCCCCGTTCAAAGTAAACATCAGCACGTAGATGTCAATTGTTTAAACTATTTAATTTCAAGCATTTCCTGTGAAGCGCTCAACCAAAACCGAGTAAATACTAGCGTGTATGCAGAGAAAGCTTCAACAATCCAAAGTGTTTACTTTCAAGCATTTCTGGCTGCATCACGCTCCGCGCTGCCTTCACGCTCGAATGCTCGAGCCAAATGAACAATGCCACCTTGTCTGCCTTTCGGCTCGAGTGCTCCAACTAAGTGATTAAAGCCGTCCTTTCACAGTTGACTGCACAAGCTAAATAAACAATGCCGCATTTCGCCTGAAAGCTAAATATAGAACAAATCCACATTCAAGTTGACAGAATAAATGCCAAAATAACGCGTGTTTAAATATATAAGAATAATTTCTTCAACAAAGCACCATACCTCAATGTACTTCACCAATTGCCTTCTCTATGGTCCAAACGAAGTAGAGTGGCAGTGCAAGCAACACTGAAAAAGGACTTTTGGTACAACAGATACAGAAAAGAGACTAACATTCACAAGTGAAAAACAGACAACAGAAAACAAACAAATCCATAGGGATTTTTAGGAAATTATTTACACTAACAATAAATTGCCTTATATATATATATATTCAATGAAAAAACCAAAGGTTTCACACATGTTATAGTTAGCTGGACATTTCACTCGTAAAAAACCATTGAAATTCCCCCGTTATAGTTAGTTCAGCTAACTATAACTCGCGCGCCCGCAATGCACTACTGATGACGTCACATATTACATCACTCATGACATGGTCACTGACATCACTCATGACATCACTGATGACATCTCAAATGACATCACTGATGACATCACTGATGACATCATCCTTGTGATAGAGTGGCAGACCTCCTCTCCCCCTAATATAACCATTGAAACACATATTCAAAAATAGAAACTAAAATGTTCAAAATAATGAACATATCAATATCAGTTACAACAACCTATTCAGTAATTCTAAGAACCACATACACATACAGTAATTCACCAACAGTCCTCTACAGTCACTCATACATGTACTCACTCATCATATGTACTCATACACCTGTACATCCCGTTACACAATGCCACTCATCCATAGAGTAACTCACACACATAGTCACTCATGCTAATAAAGAATCAATCATCCATTTACTTGCATATACAGTTATACACACACCACCACACTTACTTCTACAGAAACTTACATATACTTACTCTTTTAAACAATCACTTATAGAAACACATACTTATTCATACAGGAACTCTTCCAATCTCTCACTCTCACATATACTCACTTATATACACCAATAGTCACATATACTAGTTTAAAACATATGTAGTTACTCATAAAGACACTATTGAGACAGTCATTCACTCACTAACACACCCATGCACACACTCATCCACCCATACAGTCCTGCACACATGCTGTATTCAACACATACAAACAGTGAGTCACTCATTCATGCACCTATGCACTAAGTAATACCCCCCACCGAACCATACAGAAACTCAGACACTCATAGTGATAAAAAACCAACTAATAACCTATATAGACACTCATGTAGCTACTCACCAACCCATGCAGCCACTTATACACAAAGTAAGAAACTGATACAGATATTTAAATATTTAAAGATTACTCAGTAAGCCATGTATTCACTATGATACACTTAAACAGTCAGTTACACAAAAAAAATTCCAAAAAAAAGTATCCATTTAGACACTTATATACCCATTTATTCTTCCTTTGACCTTGAGATATACATAAATATAAAAAATATATAATTTTCATAAAAACACACAATCACTGGATGATGTCATCAGTGATGTCATCAGTGATGTCATTTGAGATGTCATCAGTGATGTCATGAGTGATGTCAGTGACCATGTCATGAGTGATGTAATATGTGACGTCATCAGTAGTGCATTGCGGGCGCGCGAGTTATAGTTAGCTGAACTAACTATAACGGGGGAATTTCAATGGTTTTTTACGAGTGAAATGTCCAGCTAACTATAACATGTGTGAAACCTTTGGTTTTTTCATTGAATTTCTAAGGTTTTTTAAATGCTAATTCCTAACTATAACGTGTGTGAAACCCATGGTTTTTTCAGTGAATTTCAAAGGTTTTTTAAATGCTAATTTCTAACTATGCCTACAGAGATAGGACATGTGAAGAAAGAAGAAAAAATGCACAGAAAGAAACAAAAGAAGTGCAGAAAGAAGCAACAGAAGTCCTCAAATACGAAGATAAGTGCAGGAAGAAGGATAACGTGCAGAAAGAACAAAAAGAAGAGCAGAAAGAAGCCTTGTTGCAAAATCATCCTGTACCCTCAACTTTTTCAGACGGATACTGGTGGTAACTGAGTCTGACTAACCAGTCCTAGAGCCAGTGCTATGTTAAAAGACACTTAGAATACAGTGAAAACACCTACATACACTAGGGAACATTATGCGTTGGGGTCCCCCTGTGATTAGCATGACCTCCTCTGTAAGCCCCTAGTGTATAATAGGGCATGGGGATTAAAACTACCTCTTAAAACAGGCCACAGGGCGTTTTTGCACACATTAACTCAGGCCCCGTCCCCTCCCTTCACCACTGTGTAAACACGCCCTGTGTCCATTTTTAGTTGGGAGATTAAGTTCATTTGAATCCTGAGGGTCCCTAGGGTCCAACTAGCCCACTAGGTACCTCCAGTAAGTGCCACAGAGCTGCGTTGCAGAGAGGTGTAAAAAGTGGCACGGCCTGGACCACCTCTCTGCAATGCAGCTCAGTGGCGCTTACTGGAAGCACTTGGTGGGCTAGTTAGCCCCCAGGGGCCCTCAGTATTGAAGGGAAATTATATCCCCAATTTAAAACATGCCATAGTGCGTGTTTGCACACGTCACCTCAGGCCCCGTCCCCTCCCTTCACCACTGTGTAAACGCGCCCTGTGGCTGTTCTAAGTTGAGAGTCCCCCTGAATCCTAAGGGTCCCTAGGGTCAAACTAGACCACTAGGTACCTCCAGTAAGCGCCACAGAGCTGCGTTGCAGAGAGGTGTAAAAAGGGGCTTGGCCTCAGAACACCTGGCTGCAGCGCAGCTCCCTGGCGCATACTGGAGATGCCTGTTGGGGGCGCGTTTGCAGAGTGCTGCACGGAGGGGGCATGGCCTCCGGCACGATGCCAGTCTTTTATTTATTTTAGTTTTTTAAGAAGGGGGGCTGTTTGGTTCCCCTTCTTATTCTAATTTATTGGCCCTGATGACCCCATCCCCCAGGGCCAGTCTCCTAATTATATTTTTTTGACCCCAATCCCCAGGGCCGGCCACTGTTTTTTATTATTTTTAAAAAATATATATTTATAGACACACCTAGGACATGCTGGACAAACCGTACGTACCTATCACCATGACGATTTGCGTGATATTCATTAAAAGGCGACTATGCATGCAATGAATCCACGTGGAATGTATTTACACCACTAGTGAAGCTCTGACATGTCTGATGCCCTACCGTGCCTAATCCTGGTAGACACCCTTGTCGTTTATTTATACAAACATGGGTAGCTATTGACGGGCACATTTAATACACATGCACACCAAGCCATTCAAAGGGGATTCGACAAAAATTCGACCAAAACTATGCAAGAAACCCCCCTCACGGTTAATAAAACACACATCCACTGCCGGATGTGTAATACTTTTTATTTTACTCTCTGGAAAGGGGACGAACATCACTTGAGAGTCACAGCGTGCTCCTGACAGAGCCCAATGCTGTGTTACACCCACCATTGCCTGCCGAGTGCCACACACCTCTGTGTTGTATTCCACTAGCTAGTGCATATGCTATGACACTCTCTAGCCCATGTGCACTGTAACACCACCCCGTGAATATGTCATGCCACACTTGTCTTCGCACGGGTTATATTGCCCCATCTAACGTGCCTTTCTCGATGCCTATGTTATAACGCACAGTGCTATGCCATACATATTACAATCTGGGATCCATATATTTGTCACAGTGCATATGCAACGTTACACTCCCCAGCACATATTTTATATTACAACTTTAGAGACTAGTTAGGTTACACAACACTGCCCTGTGCATATTACACTCCAAGGCGCATATCGCATAGCACGCACTAGTGCCTGTGCTATCTCGCGCTCTCCAATGAATCTGTCATTGCGCACAATGTATTGCAAATTATATTTCACGCCCGGTTCATCTTATATCACACTTTTTGGTGCATAGTTTATACCATACACTATATCTAGTTTTCATTTTCAATCGTGCTCTCAGGACTATGTTCTATATAACACTGTGTTCACCTACCCTTTTCACGGGCATTACATTTTGCGATAGGGGGTGGAGGGTCAGGGGGTGTTTCTGCCAAGTGAGCCCGGAGTCACAGTCACAAACGTCCTCTTCTTCCTGAATAAAAGTGAGATTATGCTGCATACTTGTTCATATTTTAAGTAGTTCGCACAGACACAATGTTTTAAAAACAATAAAGTTCCTAATACCCGCCTTCTCTGAACAGTTAGCTTGCTGCCACATCCCCTTCCTCCCTATCCTCTGTTGTGTGAATCCATGGACTAGCCTCCTCCCTCCTGCCATGCATGGTCTGATGTGCTGCCACTGCCCTCAATTTAGTATGATGTACCAGTCCAGTCCTCCTGCCCTCCATTGCCCAATTCTATGCCCCATCATTGACCTCCTGCTTAAACTCTGTGCTTAGCTTGCTGCCCCTATTCTCCTTCCCCCTGCCCTCCGATGTCTTTGTGCATGCCCCTGCTCCATCCTTTTTGCCCACCATGTCCCATGGACCTGCCACTCCTATCTACTCTGAGTGTTCTGTTGAGCTGCCCAACCCCGGCGTCACCGGGGTTGGGTGTGGATTTCCGCACACACCGACGGCGGTGCTGTCTGATTTTCCTGCTGTTTCCAGCGATGTGTCCAGGCAGCTGTTGGCCAATTTGAAATCTGGCTCGCCACTTGACCCCTGCCCCGCCAAATTTTTGGCTGGGATGGCGGAGGTGGTGAATCCGCTGGTTAATCCCATCCTCAACGCCTCGCTGAGGGAGGGGAGGGTCCCCAGCTCTTGGAAGAGAGCGATGGTGATCCCCCTCCTAAAGAAACCGGGTCTCGACGTCGAGGTTCTGGCCAATTATAGGCCAATTTCACTTCTTCCGGCCCTCACGAAGATCACGGAAAAACACGTCCACGGTGTCCTGTCGCGCTTTCTGGAAGCTAACAATCTGCTCCATCCATCTCAATCCGGTTTCCGTCCTAATTTTAGTACGGAAACGGCATTGCTAGAGGTCACTGAGATCATCAGGGAGACTCTTGATGTCGGCGGGAGGGCGATGCTGGTCATGTTAGATCTATCGGCGGCCTTCGACACCGTCCCCCACAGGGCGCTCTTAGCGAGGCTTTATGACATCGGCCTTAGGGGGACGGCGCTCAGGTGGTTTACATCCTTCCTTGAAGGCCGCCGCCAGACGGTCTGGGTTTCCCAGAGCTCTGCCGAGATGCCGCCATTGGGAGTGGGGGTTCCACAGGGATCTGTGTTGAGCCCCACGTTGTTTAACATCTTTATGTCCCCTTTGGCGGCCTTGGTGGAAGCATATGGGGCCCAGATCATCTCTTACGCCGACGACACGCAACTCCTCTTCACATGCGGGAAAGACCAGGAGTTTGATGAAGGGAGAATTCGGGACTGTCTTACATTGGTCTTTGACTGGTTCCAACGGAACAGTCTAAGGGCCAACTCGAGCAAGTCCGAGGTTCTGTTTTTTGGTTGCGGTGTCGATCCGGTGTGGCAGCATTGGTGGCCGTCCGACATGAGCCCTCCTGCACAGTCTTCCTTGGTGGCTAAAAACCTGGGTGTCAAGCTGGACAACCAGCTATTGCTGCGAACACACATTCTGGGTCTGGCTGGCACCTGTTATGGAATTTTGAAAATGCTCCGTAAACTCCTGCCCCTGCTGTCTGAGGAGCACAGGCGTATTACTGTGCAGGCTCTCGTCGGTTCGAGGCTTGATTATGCTAATGCCCTCTTCCTTGGCCTCCCTGATTACCTAGTTCAGCGCCTACAGGTGGTACAGAACTCTGCCGCCCGGGCTATTTTTGGCCTGCGTAGACAAGCCCGAGCTTCCGGGCTGCTTGAGGTGCTACATTGGCTGCCTGTCCGGAAGCGGATCCAGTTTAAATCCCTGACTCTGATGCACAAAGCCCTGTTTGGATCAGGGGCTGGATACCTGCGGCGGAGACTAGCCTTCTATCGACCAGTCCGCTCCTTGCGCTCGGAATCCCTTTACAAAGCGGTGGTCCCTCGGGTGAGGAAGGCCCGCATGGGAGGGCGCTCTTTCAGCTGCAAAGCCCCACAGCTGTGGAACTCGCTTCCTCTTTCGCTGCGCAGCACTGTCAATTTGTTCCAGTTCAGGAAGAGCCTGAAGACCTGGCTTTTTAATCTTTAGGCTGTCCTTATTGCTTCAGTTTCAGTTCTTTTTATCATTCTTTTGCTGTGTTGTGTTATTTTTATTCTGAGATGCAGGTGGAAAGCGCCGGAACACTCTTTTCGAGTAGCCGTGCGCTATAAAAGAACGCTATAACATAACATAACATAACATAACTCCCCTCCCACCTGCCTAGCATTGTCAGATGACTGTAACCTGTCCCTGCCACCTCCACCCTGCCTGTCCACATGCCATGCCCCTATCCTCTTCCTCCTGTCCTACATGGTCCATTGTACTGCCACACCCTTCTGCCCTCCCTGGTCTGTTGTGCTGCAACTGCTCCTCCTGCCTGCCCCGTGTGGTCTGTTGTGAGGTCCCTTCCCCTGAACTTTCTTGTCTGTGCACAGGTCCTGACCCTCCCTTCTATCCTCTATTGTCCTTTGTGCATGCCCCTCCACCCTCCTTCTTGCCCATCATAGCCATTGTGCTGCCACTAACCCTCCCACTTGCCATGCATGGTCTTCTGTGCTGCCATGGCCCCTCCCACCTTCCCTGTGTGGTCAGTTAGCTGCCCCTGACCCCCTCCCACCTTCCCTCCATGGTCTGTGTGTATGCCATCACAGTCTCACTGTTGCTCTTCATGGTGTGTCTTGCTTCTAGTGCCCATCCTGCCTGACCTCCATGGCTATCTTGCTGCTCCTGCCCTGCCCCCTTGCCCCCAGCCCTACTCCCTCCCTCCTGGCTTGTCTGTTCCATTGTAATGCCCCTGATCCGTCCCTCCTGCCCTTTATGGTCTGTTATGCTGCAGCTTTCTCTCCTGTCTGTCCATTATGGTCTGCTAGCTACCATTGCCTCTTGCCCCTCTGTTCTCTGTTGTCCATGTGCATGGTCCTGTCCCCTCCCTCTTGCTTTCTATGGATTGTTGTGCTGCACTCCCGTCCTGCATGCCCTGTGTGGTGTATTGTGCTGCTGCAAACCCTGATGCCTGCCCTGCAGGGTCAGTTTGGTGCACCTCTCCATGTCCCTCCTGTCCTCTGTTATCCAAGTCCATGTCCCTATCCCATTTCCTTCCATGATCCAATGTACCATACTTGCGAACATTTTGAACTTGGTAAGAGGGAGATTTTGAAAAAAAACTGGGGTATTGATTTTCCCCTTTGAGTTACATTGAAAAAGAGGATATTGTAGACAAGAGACAGATCAAATAAAGCCCATTTGAGCTTAAAAACATTGGACGTTTCCTGGCTGAATCGGGTCTGTTGGCATGTATGGTTGTACTACCATTGCCTCTTCCTTCTGCCCACAATGGTCTATTACATTGCCACAGCCTTGAAGGAGGGTAGATTTTGTATCACAGGGGGCCCCTGGCCCGTTCTGTCCACACCTGAAGTATGAGACCCTTGTCCTTGCCCTGCCAGCTGCATTTGTAGGCCGTATTAAATTGACCAGCGGGTCCTGTATTGCTATATAATTATCCTGAGACATCCTTACCACTCAGCCAGCATAAAACCCCTGTGTAGGCCCTTCTGTTCAATATGTAGGCCTCTTTGTTAAATTGACCATAGCTCTGCAATTTTAGTGTATAGCAGTCTGAAGGCAGGTCTGCGAGGCCTTCTGATCCAAACTAGTAGCCCCCACCCTACCCGAGTGCTCCGTGCTCGGTATCAAAGTTCAACATCCCCCTGAAGCTGTCGACATACAGTAGGCTGCATCCTGGACTGGTACTTGCTTCCTGGGCAGGTTTCCCGCTTTTAAGGAAGTGGCAACCGCAGAGCGTCAAGTTAGGAGAACTGAGGAGATTTTATACATGAATATATTGAATTCCCGTACAATACCCATTATTTTCTGCTTGCTCTATGGAACTTACGATAAGCGATTGGCCTGAGAGACTGACCTTTTCACCCAGTCCATTGTCAGCATTAAGTGGGTAAATGACGAAATGTCTGGTAAAATCTGCAGTCGAAGCTTTTGGGTAGCATACGTAGGTAGATGTAGCGTGCAAAGGAGCCCACAAAATGATATAAAAAGGGAGCACCCACAGATATCGACGGACTACCTCGCCGTCTGTATGTAGGTTAACAGGCAGTGCAGGTTTTCCCCAAGAGCTGGGAGCTCTTGTCTTCCTTTGCTTAAAATGTCTTGCTCTGCTTTGCTTGAAGTATCTTATTCTATTTTACCTATATGAAATGTCATGTTATGTTTAACCATTGTTCTCTTTACTTTTGCATTTAAAAGATTTTGTATTGTAATTGCAGGAATGCTTGCTCTAAGAGTAAACGTGAGTGTTCCTAGGTAACATTTTCCTTGGTGTAACTTGTTTCTCATGATGCATTTATAGATGTGTTTTCTCTCTCTCTCTGTCAGTACATTAATTGAGATACAGAGAATATTATGACAGCTGTATGATTATCTGGATTCTGTTTTTTGTACTTTATGTCTCTATTCTGCGGTTTCTTTGAAGTTGCATCTTCTCATTAAACTGCCATTGTATTCTGCCTCCAATTCCATGTCTCATATGTCTGTTTTCTTCATTTTTGGAGCAAGCGTTCCTAGGCACCCCGGCTCAAATTAAGGTGCCCCTTTTGTCCCTGACTCACTCTCCTGCTCAGTTCTGTGGTGGCTCCCGGGGATCTGGGGACCGCCTCTAGCTTCCTTGACCCGTAATAGATCTTCCCTCCAACAGCCTCTCTTGCAAGTCCTGTATTGTTGGTTTGTTGCCCCTGCCCCCCTTTCCACTGCCCTCCATAGTCTGTTGTGCTTCCACGGCCCTTCCTGCCTGCTCAGTGTGGTTAAATTGTTGCCTTTGCACCCTCCTACCTGCCTTCAATTTTCAGAGTCCGTGCCCCTGGCCTCTGCCTCTCAACAGTATCCGAATGAACAACTAGATTGCTAACATTCTATATTTATTACAAAAGTGTGGAACGCCTGACATCATCTTGATGTAATCAAAACTGTAATACCTAGAGCATTTCCTTTAGAAATTACATATATGAGAGGGTCTTATTGGCATCAAAATTATGGTTAGTGCTCTAAAAGACTAAAATAAGGACATATTTTCTGAGTTTTCAAATAGCGACAAAGCACTTTTAAATTATTTGTTATCTTTATGTTTTTTTATCCAGTTGACCACTTGATTAAATGTTGCACTTAGGGGAGAGGATGTGGTGTTACTTCCAGAACTGCAGACTTTGCAACTGGGGAACCAGGTTGAAGTTTCTGCTTCAGCTCGACATTCTGTGATTCTGGTCAAATCACTTAGTCTCCCCATGTCTACAACCAAAATGAATTTGTTCTTGTGTGATGTAACCAATGCTCATGTAAAGCACTCCAATACCTGACAAGTCTGCACTATATAACACTGCAAAAACACAAAATAATAAGTGTTTTGCACACTTCTGTCATTGGGCTATATTTGGGCTACTTCTGGTTGATTTTGGGCTACATTTGGGCTCTTTTGTCTCCGGTGGCCATCTTGGGAGATTTATTTGTTATGAAGTTTCCTAATTTCCTCATGTACTGCAGTCTCCTCAGTAGGAAATGCTTTCAGTTTTTTACTTTGATTCCATCATGAAGGTATTCAGATATGTCACACATTTGCCATAAATTCTGAATGTTAGCACTCTAGTTGCTCATTAGATCACTGTAGTAAAACTACTCCACCATGGAAGTCTGCTCCTGGTATTAAAAGTGCATGTTTCAGTCTGCATGTCAGAATTTTTTAATGAAATAGAAGAGGATTTGAGAAGTCACTCAAAATGTGCCCTCATTTTTTTTCTTCAGTATTAATCATAATTTCTATGGCAAAATGAACCTCCTCATTGTGTTCCTTTTTAAATTAAATGTTTTAAGTGTTACCAGTTTATTCCAATCAAGATGGCTTCAGGTGTGCCATACTTTTGTCATAATGAAGACAGTAAGCGCTCTAGTTGTTTTTAAGAACATTCTGGGACATTCTGTCATTGGGCTATACTTGGGCTACATCTGGGTGATATTTGGGCTACATTTGGGCTCTTTTGTCTCTGGTGGCCATCTTGGGAGACTTATTTGTTATGAAGTTTCCTAATTTCCTCATTTACTGCAGTCTCCTCAGTAGGAAATACTTTCAGTTTTTTACTTTGATTCCATCAAGAAGGCATTCAGATGTGTCACACATTTGCCATACATTCAGAATGTTAGCACTCTTTTTGCTCATTAGATCACTGTAGTAAAGCTACTGCTCACCAGGGAAAACTGCTGCTGGTATTGAAAGGGCATGTTTCAGTCTGCATGTCAGAATTTTTTAATGAAATAGAAGAGGATTTGAGAAGTCACTCAAAATGTGCCCTAATTTTTCTTTCTGCAGCACTAATCATACTTTTTATGGAAAAATGAACCCCTCATTTTGTTCCTTTTTAAATTAAATGTTTTAAGAGTTACCACTTTAATCCAAGCAAGATGGCTTCAGGTGTGCCATACGTTTATCATAAGTAGGACTGTTAGCGCTCTAGTAGTTCTTTGGAACACTCTGGGAAGCTGCAGTAGAACACAAAGGAATCAACTGACAGTCTCTGCCCTTGTTGGATGTACATGTTTTACTGAGAATATCAGACTTCATTCTCACATGACTGAGAAAGATAATGTGAATTTACAGAAAATAAGCTCTCAGTTTAGCCTATAGATCACCTTCCAAACCTCTGTGGTAAAAGCATGAGAAAATATTTTTCTCTCAATCATGATATCCCAGCAGAAGGCTTTTTCACATGGTGAAATCACCTTAGAACATACCACAATTCCTAAAATGAGTATGGTACCATCAACAAATGATTTATAATGTAACTAAAGTCTTAAAACCTTCTATTAACTGCAATGCTTTTTAATGAGGTGCTATCATGTATATTTGTCCCAAGATGGCTGCCAACACTTCTTGGATGAAGTGCTGACAGCCAATCAGATCTCAGGATGAGATGTGTGGTTAGGCTCCGCCCACATATATATATGCTTTTAAATGCTATTTACTCAGGAAATACTGAACAGATTTACACCAGACCTGCAAAAGGCACTTCCTTGTCCTTATGGCTACCTCTCTGCCAAATTTCTAGTAATTCTGTTCAGCCGTTCGGGCTGTAGCTCGTTCTAAAGGTCCTATGGAAAAATGCATGGGAAAAACGCGTTTTGGGACCCCCCTTTTATCTCAGCCCCCGCTTGACGAATCCCCCCGAGACTTTCAGGGTAGGAGCGGAGCGTAGCGCCCCACCTATTTTGAGAAATTCGCGAGGATTCATCGACCGGCGCCAAAGTTATTCAAAATAGAATGTTGCGGATTTCCTATGGAAAAGGGGTCCTAACTATAACTACCTACTGGCGACCGCCAGTAGGTAATATATATATATATATATATATATATATATATATATATATATATAGAATTCCAATCCTGGCAATCGAAGAGCAGACAGGCACAGACTCCGTGAAATAATGGCAAAAAGAAGTTTAATCCAACAGCAGCAAGACGCGTTTCGACGGCGAACCGCCTTGTTCACTTGTCTGTTACACATGCCAGTGACACTTACATATGTTAATGTGCAGTTGTCATGGCAACCACCACTCTGTCATCATAGACATAAAGAATCATGACCGAGCTGATCGGCATGACTTGACAAAAACACGAACATACTAATAAACGTGTTTAAATTAAATACATGTGAAAATTAAACACATACATATATTAATAAGCATATATATAAGCAAATGACAATTATTCAGCATTAACTGAAAATAAAAACAAAAGTGCCTTATATGTCTCTCTGTCCCATGAACATATATGGACATAGAAGACATGTAAAAAAGGCCCACAGCGGGAAGCATCATCTAAAACATTCTAAATACACACAAAAGATGCAAAATGCATCTGTCAGGAAAGATACCCAAATGCTAGATACATTTTAAAGTCCAAAAGGAAAGACGCTTTCATTTTACGTGTTTCACACGGGTGTCCGTCTAAACGTGAAGAGTTCAAGTGAACATTCGCAACTGAGACAGGAACAGCCGGGGAGGAAATAGGATACCCTGGCAAAGTGTCGGCCTATTATAAGCAGAGAGCGTCTATGGTGGTCCTAATGCAGCGAATAGTGGGTAGGAAAAAATGAAGGAGGGTGCCGCCCAAGTGGGCCAAGACTGAGAGAAAGGTGTAGAGAAGTGTAATTACAATAAGAGAGTGTGTGAAAGCGTTCCCTGGGGCACAGATGAAGTCAGATAGAATAGGACAGATACAAAGGCAAGGAAAAAATAAAATAAAATTTAGTGTACATGTAGAGAGTGGGTTGCTAAGATGTCAGACACACATAAAAAAAAGGAATTAAAAAAATGTGAACAGACTGTAGCAGAATTTTAGAGAGAGATTGGGAATAGCGGCAAGAGACCCGCTAGACTAAAGGTGGACATTAAGCGCTTCGTCTGCGTTCATACCATTAGGAATTTTTGAATTATACAAAAGAATGTAACGGGATTCCAATCTCCTAAGAGCTAGAAGTCGGTTACCTCCCCTAGGGTTTTTGGGGATGCTGTCTACCACATAGAAAGTGAGATCTTCCGCTTTGCCGTTGTGGTGAGTGTTTATGTGCCTGGCAACTGGGTATGTGACGTCATTGTGCGTAATGGCTCTCAAGTGCTGTAGAATGAGCACGTGAACGGGGTGTATGGTGCTTCCCACATATTTTTTGTCACATGTACAGGTCAATACGTAAACAGCAAAGTCTGTTTTGCATGTGAAATGCTTTCTGATCACATAAGGTGATTGTCTAAATGGTAAGACAATATCTTTGGTATTTTTACCATGTTTGCATGCCTTACATTTGGCACATTTGTAGAAACCTGTAGGCAATCTAAGCCAGGAACCTTCAGCTTTGGTTCTGCTTGGGGCATTATTCACTATTTCCTGTCTCAGAGATTTAGCTTTTCTGAATGTGATTTGGGGTTTGCTGCTAATGGATGTGCCTAGAACTGGATCAATCCTTACTGCATTCCAATGCCTATAGATGATTTTGCGGACTTGGGCATGATAGGCATTGAATCCCGTGACCAATCTCGGGGTATTAGTAGTGGAACTTTCTTTACTACCTACAGTAGTAGTGGTTTTAGTAGTAAGGAGTTCCTTGCGGGTTTTGGTGGATACCTTTGATTTGGCCTTATCAAGGGTTTCTTGGTTATAGCCCCTGTGGGCTAATCTGTTACACAATTTATCAGTGGCTTCTTCGAAGCCGGTGTTAGTGCTACAATTACGCTTCATGCGTAGGTACTCGGCATATGGTATGCTGGCTTTAAGAGAGCTAGGGTGGAAACTGTGCGCGTGTAGGATGGCGTTCCCAGCTGTCGGTTTTCTGAAGGTTTTAGATTGAAGGCTATCTCCTTCTACGAAAAGCTCCAGATCCAAAAAGTGGATAGATTCCCTGCTCATATTACATGTGAAGCTGAGGTTCAGGGTGTTGTTGTTAATTTCTTTAGAGAATTGGGTAGCACTCTCTTCTGAACCCTTCCACAGAATGAATATATCGTCGATGTATCTGACGTATATTCTTACATGCTCTGTGAATGTAGCCTGTTGCTCCACCCTGAGTACCTGCTCCTCCCACCAACCCATATGCAAATTAGCATAGCTGGGGGCGAAGCAGGTACCCATGGCTGTGCCCTGCAATTGCTTGTACATAAGGCCATCAAATATAAATACATTGTTGCCCAAACACAATTCAGCCATTTTCACAAGCATCTCAGTGTGTTGAAACATAGAAATAGGTCTCCTGCCCAGATAGTGGTGAAGTGCATTGAGTCCATCTGTGTGCCTAATACTCGTGTACAATGAATTCACATCGAGCGTCATCATAATTAAGTCACTCTCCCATTGGACATCATAAATTTTTCTGAGAAAGTCTCCAGTGTCTTTTATGTACGCCGGAAGGTTACGCACAAAGGGTTGTAAAAAATAGTCGATGTATCTAGACGTGTTCTCGAACAGTCCTCCTATTGCGGCGATGATAGGCCTACCTGGAGGGTCCGTGGGGTTCTTGTGAATCTTAGGAATTAGATAGAGCAGGGGTGTTACTGGGTAATCACATTTCAGGTATTCAAATTCTTGTTTCGAAATGAGTCCGATACTTTTCCAGTTGTAAAGATCTTTGTGGAGTTTTTCTTTTATTCCCACCATGATGTTAGGACTCACTCGAATATAACACTCCTTGTCGTTAAGTTGTTTGAATGCCTCTTTGTTGTATTGCTCAAGGGGCCACAGAACAACATTGCCTCCTTTGTCCGACCAGCGGACCACTACATCATTTCTTTGTCTGATTTTGTTGATAAGTTCATCATATTTTTTCATTTTGTTGCGGTTACAGCTTGCAAATGTTTTACTGCTTGTGAGCGCCAAATCTTTTAGATCTTTGGTGACGTTTTCAGCAAAGACGTCAATGCCATCCTTCGGCATCATGGGGATGAAGGTGGACTTCGGTTTGAACGGTGTTTTTATGGTGCTGGATATTGGTAGTCCTGAGGTGTTTGCAAAATCGATGAGCGATTCTGGGTTTTGTGTATTGTCCATGTGTACTAGGTCTTGTAGTAGAGCCATGTCCTTAACTGTAAGGGTATTAGGGTCGGTGGGTGTTTCATCTGTATTGTTCAGTTGGTTAGATCCTGAAATAAAATACTTCTGGAGTTTTAGTCTTCTTACAAATTGAAACACATCTATTCTGGTTTGGGCATAATCAAAGTTGTTTTTAGCACAAAAAGTGAGTCCAAGGGAAAGGATATTTTCTTCGTTTTGTGTAAGATTCATATTGGTAAGATTTATCACTGTGTTTTGTGTGTCAGTGTTTCCATTCATCTCCGTTTGTTGTATCTGTGTGAACGAGTATTTTTGTTCTGAGTGTCCCTTGCCCCACCGTCTGTTTTTTCGTCTCCGGTTTTTTGATTTGGCAGTGGTTTGTTGCTGCTGTTCCTTTGCGGTCTTGGCCTTAAACTTGTAAGTCTCTCTAGACGTAAAAAACCAAATTCCTGTACCACTGTTGGTGCTTTGAGTGTTTCTCTGCTACTCGTTTCAACATCCGATTCAAGTTCAGAGCTTAGTTCTGATTCACTAGGAATATTTAAACTTGGCGTTGTTTCACACAGCTGGGAAAGTTGTTGGCGACGGATGTTTTCGAATTTCCTGGAGAAAGTATATATCCTGCCATTCATGTAGTCACTTCTATCTCGCTGGAATTTCACCGCTTTCCTTTCTTTAATTGTTTGTTCGTATTTGGACAATCTGGTTTTCATATCGCCGAGTAGTTTTTCAAGTTCGTCTTGTTGTGGCAATTTGTGCAGTTCACTAAACAAAGCTTCGATTTTTTGCAGTAGTATTTCTCTGTCACTTGTAGCGTATTTGATTAGGATCTGCAGCATTCTGGCCGAAGAGTTGGCGCTGTTTTCTGCCCACTCCTTAAGCATCTCTGGGTTAGGATTTTCATAGGTCGGTGCCACAAGAATTCTGAGGCCTCTTGGGATTCTTCCCACATCTAGATATCTTTGTAACGATTTACACTCCCACCATTTTGATATCTCTATTTTGCGCAATTTCTCAAGTTCATGTGTAAGTGACAGCATATCATTTTTGGGTTGTTGTGCAAGGTTTCCCGATGGTTTGTGCGTTGTACTGGCACTGTTGTCTTCATCACAGAAGATGTCTCTTGCTGCCTCCTCCCGCTCTCTCTCCCATTCTGCTGCCATTGTTGGATGGGTATTCCTTTTTGCCACTCACTGCTCACTACGGAATAAGTGAGACTACCTCTCCCATAAGCCACTATGTTGCGTGTCTACAACACCTAACTCGACCCAAACCCCGAGGCTTACCTGAATCTTTCAACAGTCCTCCAACTTTCTCAAGGGACAGGATGCCTCGTACGGGAACGGCAAGTCTTGGTGTGCACAACGCTGGATTACGGCTTTGGGGGGCTCTGCGGCTTTTTCTTCTAGAAAATACAACAACAAGGGTCCGGATGCGCAGAGCACCAAATCGAGGAGGGTCTGTGGCAAGATCCCGGCAGATCTTCAATATAGAATTCCAATCCTGGCAATCGAAGAGCAGACAGGCACAGACTCCGTGAAATAATGGCAAAAAGAAGTTTAATCCAACAGCAGCAAGACGCGTTTCGACGGCGAACCGCCTTGTTCACTTGTCTGTTACACATGCCAGTGACACTTACATATGTTAATGTGCAGTTGTCATGGCAACCACCACTCTGTCATCATAGACATAAAGAATCATGACCGAGCTGATCGGCATGACTTGACAAAAACACGAACATACTAATAAACGTGTTTAAATTAAATACATGTGAAAATTAAACACATACATATATTAATAAGCATATATATAAGCAAATGACAATTATTCAGCATTAACTGAAAATAAAAACAAAAGTGCCTTATATGTCTCTCTGTCCCGTGAACATATATGGACATAGAAGACATGTAAAAAAGGCCCACAGCGGGAAGCATCATCTAAAACATTCTAAATACACACAAAAGATGCAAAATGCATCTGTCAGGAAAGATACCCAAATGCTAGATACATTTTAAAGTCCAAAAGGAAAGACGCTTTCATTTTACGTGTCTCACACGGGTGTCCGTCTAAACGTGAAGAGTTCAAGTGAACATTCGCAACTGAGACAGGAACAGCCGGGGAGGAAATAGGATACCCTGGCAAAGTGTCGGCCTATTATAAGCAGAGAGCGTCTATGGTGGTCCTAATGCAGCGAATAGTGGGTAGGAAAAAATGAAGGAGGGTATATATATATTTTTATTTCTAACTTTTTCTTCTTTACAGGTACCATGTCTGATCAAGCCATGTCGTCCCCTCCACCTTTCTTATCATCACCTGGAGAGCCATCTATACCTTGGCTACAATGGAAAAAATTGTTTATAACTTATCTTTTAGCCATTGGGGGAGACAAATATGGACCAGTCAGACGCCAAGCTATTCTTTTACATCATTTAGGTGTCGAAGGTAGGAGAGTGTATGAAGAAATACCTGAAATCTCCTTAGGAATGGGGGATGGTCAACCTAGCAATATATATGATATGTCGCTGCAGATGTTAGAATCACATTTCACACCAAAAATGAATGTTGTGCTTGAACGACATAAATTTTTTACAAGGAAGCAAAAGGAAGGTGAAGATATCAAATCTTATGTATCTACGCTAAGGGGATTAGCTATAACATGCAAATTTGAACAACTAAATGATTCCTTAATAAGAGATCAAATTGTACGATGCACCAATAATAAAAAGATAAGAGAAAAATTGCTAATGAAAGAGTATACCTTAGATGAAGCAATACAAATTGCAAAAGGTATGGAGCATACTGACATATGGATAAAAGAAATGGAAGGGCCTGCTAGCAATTTTAAACAAGAAAAAGTTGAACTTATTGAGAAAAAAGAGAGAAGAATGGAAGTAAAAGGCATCAGCGCTATCAAAAAATCTCCACCACAATTTGAGAAAAATAATTTCCAGCCGAGGGAAGTTAAGTGCTTTAGGTGTGGCGCTCCCGGGCACATTGCAACAAGTCTTAATTGTATGGCAAGAGGAACTCTATGCAGAAATTGTGGGAAGAGAGGTCATTTTGCAAAAATGTGCCGTACAAAAGGGTTTGGTAAAAACAAGGTTCAAGAAATAGAAGATATCTGTGAATATGTTGATGATATTCTATTAATGGTTGATGGAGAACAAAAGATAGTAGAGATAAAGGAAAACCATGAGGGACATATGTCAAATGTAAAGATGGAAAGTACTGATAAGCTAGAAAAACCACATTGCGATATTTTGATTAATGGGAAAGAAATGAGAGTATTGGCTGATTCGGGGAGTTTATATACTCTGATATCTAATAAGTCCTTTGAAAGAAATTGGCCTAAAGGAAGTGGTCCGGTTATGTTTAGCCCTGATATACGTGCAGTGGGCTATGCGGGAAAAAGAATTGAGATCCTAAGTATGTCTTGGATGACCTTAGAATTTAAGGGTGAAGCAGTTAGGGGCAGAATATACATCACAGATTATGGGTCAGATCTCCTGGGATGGCGTCATCAGAAGGATCTAAATATCATCATCAACCCTAATGCAAAGGAACCGGTTATGGTACTAGAAAAATGTAATGTCCAAAATGTAAATGATGATGTCAAAATTTTTGAAAAGTATCCCAATGTTTTTAGTTCTAGGTTAGGACTACTAAAGGGATTTGCACACAAAATTATCTTGAAAGAGAATGCCAAGTCTGTAGTCCATAAAGTAAGAAATGTTCCAAACCTCATGTTGGAACCTTTGCATCAAGAAATAGATAAATTATTAGAACAAGGAATTATAGAACCAATTGAAGCTTCTGATTGGTTGGCCCCGATTGTAATTGCCCCTAAGGATGTAAATAAAATTCGTCTATGCATAGACTTACGAGATCTTAACAAAAACATTTGGGTAGACAGAGAACCCTTGCCTAATATATCGGAAATGTTGTCAACTATGGGCAAGGGCAAGATTTTCAGTGTCCTTGATATGTCTGCCGCTTACCATCAGATTAAATTACATGAGTCATCTAGACATTTGACTTCCTTTGCCACACCTCTTGGTGCGTACAGGTACAAGAGGATGCCTTTTGGGTTGGCGTCGGCTTCAGCCGTTTTTCAAAGGGCAATGAAGAACATTTTTGGAGATATGAGGAACATTTGGTGTTTCCAAGACGATATCTTGATTGCAGGGAATGATTTGTTAGATCATGATAAGTTATTTGAGGAAGTAATGAAAAGGTTGGAAAAACATAATTTGACGATCAAACGAGAAAAGTGTCAATTGAGAAAGGAAAAGGTTGAATATTTGGGGCATGAAGTAAGTTCAGAAGGGATACGACCAAAGAAAAGCATTGTTAAGGCTATTGCAATGGCTCCAGAACCATCCAATAAAGATGAACTTAGATCCTTTTTAGGGCTAGCGGAGTATTGCTCAAAGTATGTAAATAGCTTTACTGAGATTGTTGAACCATTAAGAGAAATTATGAAGAAGAATGTTGTCTTTGAATGGTCAAAGAGTTGTAAGGAAAGTTTCGATCTTATAAAAAAAAAAATATCTGAAGCGCCTACTTTAGGACGTTTTGATGTAGGTGCTAAGACCTTTTTAACTACAGATGCGAGTGGAGTTGGTGTTGGAGCAGTGCTATCACAAGTTATTGGTGGGGAGGAACGGATCATTGGTTTTGCATCTAGAAGGTTGCAAGGTGCTGAAAGATCTTATTCAGTAATTGAGAGGGAAGCCTTGGCATGTTGTTGGGCAATGTGTCATTTTAAGTTTTACCTATGGGGTCTTCCTTTCAAGATACGGACCGACCATAAGCCATTGTTGTACATCTTTAAAGGTGGAAGAGGGTTGGAAGGGAGTGTAACTCCAAGAATTTCCAGATGGCTATTCTCTGTCATGGAATTTAATTATGAGATCGAATATGTGAAAGGAGAAAAGAATGTAGTTGCTGATTACTTATCAAGAATGCCTCTTGATGTAAAGTGTGACGAGATTTGTGTGAATACGGATACCAACTTTATTAGTAAAATTGATGTGGTTGCTTTATCGTCTGAAGAATGGAGCAAAGCCATGGAAAATGATCCTGTATTAAAGATGGTACAAAGCAAAATTATTAGTGGCTGGAATTCTGAAGATTGTAAGGATTTGGAATTTATGGAATTTTTCAAGATTAGAGAAGAATTAAGCATAAGTAATGGGAATGTTATGAGAAGGTGGCAAGTGGTACCTCCTAAAGATGTGAGGAAACATATTCTTAATATAATTCATGAAGGTCATCCTGGGCAAGGAATGTCAAAGCGAAGGATAAGAGAATCCTTTTGGTGGCCTGGAGTTGATTCAGAGGTGGAAGCTTTAGTAATAAATTGTCAAATTTGTCAAACAGTGATAAGTCTAAGGTAGTACGTCAACCCCCATTGGAGTGTACAAAATTTCCATCAAGACCGTGGGAGAGGGTAGCTATGGACTTTATTGGACCAGTGAATAAGTTGGGGCTAAGAGATAGATTCATTCTAGTCTTAGTGGATTACTATTCAAAATGGTTCACCATAAGTACAATGGGTGAGATCAATACTAGCAACGTGATAAGATTTCTTGAGAGGATTTTTCTTGAGGAAGGTATACCAGGCAGTATAGTGACCGATAATGGTGTACAATTTGTTTCAAGGGAGATGCAAGACTATCTTGCAGGAATGGGCATTGTTCATGAAAAGGTAGCTCTCTTTAGACCTCAAGCTAATGGTTTGGTGGAAAGGGTTAATCGTATAATAATGGAGAATATTCAGTTATCCCTTGCGAATGGGTTGTCCTGGAAAGAGGAGTTACAGAAAATGATATGGGTGCATAGGATTACTCCTCAATCTAGCACTGGTATAGCTCCTTTTGTTTCCCTTAAAGGAAGAGAACCAGGTAAGAAAGAATGTCCTGTTTGGTTATGTAAGAAGGATAAGATATGGATTGATTGTGAGGAAATGTTGAAGAAAGTTGAAGCGGGTCAACAGAAGATGAAAGATACGTATAATTCTAGAAAGGGAGTTAGACATATGACATTACATGTTGGTGATTGGGTTGTGGTGCGGAAGAATGAATGGGTCCGTAAAGGCGAAAGTAAATATATGGGACCTTTAAAGATCAAAAGTGTGAAATCTAATATTGTGACATTGGAAGATGATAGGATGTGGAGTCTAGGAAATATTTGCAAAGTGCAGGGACCGTAGAATGTTCACTGGGAATATAGATTGGAAGAATATGAATGTTAATCTTCAATTTCTATCTATGTAAGTGTATTATTAGAAAACAAAATATGTTAAGTTTATTGATCTTTTTGCATTCTCATGTTGATGCTTTATATTATGTTTGTTTTTGTATGAAAGGGAGATATGTAGAGATCTCCAGCTAGGAGATGTCATGGAACTGTTACCTAGTTACTTGTAGTATGACATGGGAAAGGTTCTAAGGGACAGTTGAAGAAAGCCACTGGAGGAGAAGGAACTTGCTCTCTGCTGGGATGCTGTTACATTAATAAATCTTCAAAGAAACTTCAAAGAAACCTGTGAAGGCTCTTCTTTTCACCAATCCATTTATATACGTTTTTATTAAAACGACTAAAGAACTAATTCTAATGAATAATAATGTGTGGTAATTGAATTAATCAACCTTATTAACCAAGAGAATACACGTGGGAATGCATTTGCATGGCTAAAATAATAAGTGAACTAAGTTTGTACGCATATTAAATTTATATGTTTAGCTTAAGCAATGTTAATGGGTTTGCGCTTAAATCAGCATTAACGGCTTTAAATGTCGCATATGGCTAGATAAATGCATACACATAAGGGTATTAGTGAGGGAATAACATTGTTTTAGTCATTTCTATGTATTAATTACATTTTGTGTTTCTTTTACCTAAAGTTGACTATTTCGGCCTACTAAAAGATGGCTGCCGACTGAATCCTCACTAAAGTACATTACTTCATGCAAATAGCAATGGAGGAAGGCATCTGCACTGACTACGTAGTGTCCTCTCCTTGAACAGCTGAACCAGGTCCATGAAGACTACTCTGGGCGAGATGCCAATGTCCCTGAACACGGAAGAAATGTTGCAAACTGGGAACCAAAAGCCACCTATTCACAATAGACTGATACTTTCCTGACCTGGGAACGACTTTCCCATGCGCCTAGTTTATACATCATCCGTATGAGAACTTTTAAAATTGTTTCTTAAAATTTGGGACGGGCTGAATTCAACCAATAAGCAGCCTGGAAATAGAGAAAATGCAACATGTATATGTAAAATTTGGTATAAATATTAGTAGTCTAGAGAGGGAAATTAGGCTACCACCCAATGAGCTCGAGATGCACCCTGATCGATGCTACTCTATGCGACTCTTCATGCTGACAGCAGAGGACGGGACGGTAGAATCTCTGATGAATTTCTGAGGACCAGTTTCTGACTTAGAGAACGACAATTAGCAAGAATAGGTCATTATGACAAAAGATTCTATTGCATTTGTTAGGATTTTAACCTGCAATTAATTAGATAAAGAAAAATTATTGTTTGAAGAACTGTGTCGGGTGGTTATTTCTTTAAATGTTTATTGATTAATTTAAGAATTGAAGTGTTTTTCATCAAATTTCTAGAACAACTAAATGATCCAATTGACCTCCGGATGGAGGAATTGTTAGGGTAAAAAATAATAGATGTGGTTTCCTCCATCCCAGAGAATAGAACTGTAGTTCAGGATATTTGAAGATCCCTTTGTAGGCACGGATAGGATTGATGTGAATGAATGTTGGTGTTATGGGCCCCACCAGCGTGTGATGTGTGTATGTGTGTGTGAGGAATCATTCCGTCCGTGGAAGCAGGAGGAGATTTTGTGTTCTGAACTGCACCAGTATTCTTGGTAGCTAGAGATGGTTTTTATTGTTTTGGTTTGATGATTTGGCATGTATATATAGCTTATTGATTATTGATTGGTATTGATGTATGTATTAACACTATATGTAGAAGTCGTATTGAGTTCTATGTAATCTGTACGGCTTCTGGGATGTAAGAAGTCGGTGACAATTCCGTAGTAGGACAGAGGTAAGCACTGTTCTCGGGAAAGACGGGATTGTGGTTGCCCGTAGGTACACGGGAAAACGCGTAAAAATTGAAGTTGCGTGTCGCATTGTCTGGGTTCGTTTCGGTGACATCGCTGTGTGTTGCCATTATAGACAATTTCTGTGTGAGAGAAGTGTATATGATAGCAAAGAGTTATCTGTGAAATTTCGGTCTAAAGTACCAGGAAACCAATAGGTATGCCGATAACGCTTTTTACTGAAAAGGTAGCAGGTGTTCTCTGAGCTTGTTAGAAGGACAAAGTAGAGGTAAGCGCTGCTTTGTTAACGTATGTTATAATTCTGTAGTAGGACAGACTGTTAGCTGTTCTCAGGAAAGCAGGATTCTGTGTGAAGGAATGGTACTTCTTTGTGTGAAAGTGCGTGAATGAAATAGCATTTGGGTTAATTGCGGAACTCTGGTTTTATTTCTCAGGAGCATTGCATTTCCAACTATGTGCTTTAATTCCGGAGAAAACAGTTAATTGATGCATGATAGAAGGGTGAAGTAGAGGGATGCGCTACTTTGCCAACAGACGTAATAATTCTGTAGTAGGGCAGAGGTAAGCGCTGCTCTCGGGAAAACAGGATTCTCGTGGGAAAGGTCTTTTTCTATTCTGTGGTTAGTGGAGCAGACAATGGAGATGTTTGTACGTTGTAACTAACAAGTATTGTATAATTGAAACAAAGTCTATCGCGTAGTTTTGTAAAGGAGGGGTAGACTGAGGACAGGAGTCAGGAGCAGAAGCTGCTGCAGCGACTGTAGACATCAGAAGGACCGCGCTGGGATTGGACAGCTAGTCAGTGACGTAGACGCTCCAGGATTGGTGCGTTAGTGTGAGTCACGCAGGAATTGGACAGCTAGTCAGTGACGTAGACGCTCCAGGATTGGTGCGTTAGTGTGAGTCGCGCAGGGATTGGAGGTTGTGACAGTGACGTAGACGCGCCAGGATTGGTGCGTGAGTAAGAGTCGCGCTACTATTGGATTAGAGATCGTACATTGGTAGAAAAGACTAAAGAGTTCACAAAAGTCAGGAAAAATGTATTATCATTCACCCGAGAGAAAGAAAAAGTCTGTGTTCAGTAAATTGAAGAATTTGTTTGTGAAGGACAAGAAGATTGTGACGAGGGAAGGACAGTTACTCCCTCCGGCAAAGACCCCCGCATTCTTCATGGTTGCGAAATATGGGTACCATACCTGTATCTGGTTAGACAATTGGGCAAAGTATACAAAGGAAGACGGAGTTCTAGCGTTTCCAGAGGATGGGTCTTTTAATTTGGCAATATTAAGGAACTTACGGGAGAGGATGATGAGTTTAGACCTAGGCCTACACAGTTTGAGGCATTAACAGAATGGGAAGATGAGATGCATGAGCGAGAAAAACAGAGAAATGGCAGTAGGTATAGGTACATGTTTGGACAGCCAAATGATCGGGAAACTCATAGTGATCGAATGAGAAGGTGGCGAGATGCTAGTATGACAGAAGGATTATTTCCCCTTAGAACGGAAGGAGAAAGTGGAGGAAAAAAATGCCTAGAAAAGAGAAATCATGTAGAAACCCGGAGGTATGGGGCTAATGAAACTGATGATGATGTCCTAGATGATATGTTTTACAAGAGCCCGCCTCCGTACAGACAGGAACCAGAAACACCAACCACAGGCACGCCAGTAAGGGAGACTCTGAATATCATTAAAACAGAAGTTATGACCCCAGAAGTGAAAAGAAGAAATTAACTTAAAGAAAAGGGAAATAGATTCGAAAACGAAAATTCTAGAGAATTAGCAGAAACCACATTGGAATTGACAGAGAAAATAAGAGAATTAACGAAAAATCTAGAAGCAGTTACAGTCCCTGTGACCATAGGTCCTGTTATGCCTATTTTTGAGAAGCAGAAAAACAGTGAGCATGGGCTAACAGTTCCATATGTGAACCAAAGACAGGCAAAACAGCCCCTGATGAAAACGAAAGAAAATTCCTGGGGACATGCTATGGGTAAAGGTGAACTACATGTGTCAAAGAATCCATTTTATTGTTCCGATACTGCTGAGAGAAGCCGAAGGGTAGAAGGATCAATGTTAGAACCACAGAGACTACCAGAACCAGGGAATGCAGAGAAGTCAGTGAGCATAACTACTGAAGAATTGAATGACTGGCTAAAAGGTTTGCAGGATAAAGAAAAAGAATCTCATACCATTGATGTGGCGAAATTACGAATGGTGTTAGAAGAGTTGATTGTAGGGACTATTCCCACAGAGAAGCTGAAAAACTACCAAGATGAGGAACTACTGTTCCTCTGTAAAAGTGTCACTTGGAGAACAAAGAATTTACATGACAGACTAGCAGAAATAGCGAGTGAAATGGGAATTGACATGGACAAGGTAAAAGCTTTACAGAAACCATACAGAGTGGATTTCACAGAAAAAGACATTGAGAATCTGAACGCTGCAGGACGAATAGGGCAGATTAGGGACATAATCACAGTATTAAGGAAACGGGGAGATGTGGACAAATGGAAGAGCAGGTGGTATAGGAAGCGGGATGACATCTCAGACAGAACATTTCCAGCGTTTCCTGTGAGAGAAAAGGAGAAGGTGGTAATGGAGTTCCCTATGAGAGAGATTCCAGGAGGGGGATATGTGCATGTCCCATGGACCAGACAGGATATTTTGTCATTTACAAATGACTTCCCTAGATTACGGGAAAAGCCGGTCGAATGGTACAGACAGGGAGACAGATTTGTGAAATTGTCAAAAGTGCTGTGGATTGATTTGAATAGTCTGTTTGATATAATAGTGCCAGCAGACTTGTGGGCAGAATGTAAGATAGTCATAGACTGGCCCACTAAAGAATACCCGAGAGATCCCAAAACAGGAGCCCCAGACCCGGAGGTCATGAAGAAATATGAACAGGTTATGGCCTTCCTGAAGAACAAAGTGCCTCCAAAAGAAACAGATTGGGTTAAAATAGATCGAACACATCAGGAAGCGAAAGAGTCAGTCCACGCATACTATGAGAGGCTAATTCTGGCTTTCAAACAGTTTAGTGGGCATGACAGTCTGGGAGAAAAACCCCTGAGTCATTTTGTGTACAGATTTGTGTATGGTCTGCGTCCCGAGATTGGGGACATGATCAAGCAGCACACCGTGGACTGGCAGAGCAAGAAAATAGATGAGATCCTGAGACATGCTAAATACTTTAGTGATGAAATTGAGGCAAAGCAGCGGAAATTAAAAGAGAAAGCAATGTGGGCTCAAGTAAAGGTTGCAGAGAGACAGGAGGCTCAGCTAATAGAAAAAGCAAATAATCCAGGCATAAAATCAAAGTTTGCTCTAGGAAAGGGAAAGGGTAACATTGAAGAAGCCAAGAAAAAGTCTCCCTGTCACAACTGTGGCAGATTAGGGCATTGGAAATCCGAATGTAAAAATCCACCTCTTGCTAATGATGAAAATCCGTCATTAAATCCACAGGTGCAGTGTGAGGGGAGTGGCCCATCGCCGCAACAGCAGAAGGCTGTTAATCTACAGAATCAGGTGCCAAAACCGCCTTTACCACAGAGCCGGAGTACACAGAGATATAGCAAGGAAACGGGATTCTACAATGAAGAACAGGTAAACAAACCGCAACGCGCGAACGCTGTGTCACAATATTGGATGCAAAATGACGAAAGTGAGCCAGAAGAAATGTATTGACGGTACCGAAAAGAGGAAGCAGAGTGCGTACTTGGCGCATCTCTAGAAATAGATCAGACAGGACCATTTGTAGATGGGAAAGTTAATGATGAAAACATTACTTTTCTAGTAGACACTGGAGCTACACGATCTACTGTCAGATCAGCAGATGTGAAAAATCTTCCTCTTTCGGATGAAACAATCCAAGTAGTCGGTGTGTCTAACACCCAGATAAAAACGTATCTTACTGATCCTGTAAAGGTCAGAATAGGAACATTTTCAGACATGCATAGATTCGTGGTGTGTGACACCAGTCCTGTGAATCTATTAGGGAGGGATTTGTTGTGCAAGATGAATTGCACCATATTCTGTACACCAGACGGAATAGCTTTTGAAACACCAGACGAGGATGTTCTGTATAAAATGACCATTGCTAACCGAGAGTGTGAGGTTGCTGGAACCTATGCAATATTCAATCCAGATGAATTGCCCCCGGAATTGAAACAGACAGTGAAAGCAGCAGTTTGGGATTTCACTGGGGAAGATGTAGGTCTGATAAGAAATGTAGACCCAGTGAGAATCGCTGTAAAAGAGGGAGCTGTTTACCCCAAAATTCCACAATACAGACTGACCCCAGAAATAATAGCAGGGGTAACCCCTTTGATTGAGAAGATGATCCAGCAAAGAGTGTTGAGGGAAATAATGAGCAGTCCATGTAATTCGCCTATCATGGGACTGAAAAAGCCAAGTGGAAAATTCAGGATTGTGCAAGATTTGAGAAACATTAACAAGATCGTTGTTTCCTGTTGTCCAATTGTTCCAAATCCCTCAGTGATTTTATATCAGATCCCACACGATGCAGAATGGTACACTGTAATTGATTTGTGTCATGCTTTCTTTTCCATTCCGTTGCATCATGACAGCCAGACACTTTTTGCATTTCGGTTTGGAAACCGTATTTTGGCATAGTGCCGAATCCCACAGGGGTACACAGAGAGCCCCTCCATTTTCAATCAGCTGTTAAAGAAATCTCTGGAACGTCTTACCATGCCTGAGAGTTCAGTTTTAGTCCTGTATATTGACGACCTACTAGTGGCGTCAAAGACACGTGAGGCTTGTGAAACAGACACCATATCTTTGCTAAATCATTTGGCAGATGGAGGGCTTAAGGTATCTCCAACAAAATTGCAATACTGTAAGTGACATACTTGGATCATAATATTGAGAAAGGCCTGAGAAAAGTAACCATAGACAGAATCCGAATCATTAGAGGAATGAGAGCTCCAATGACCCAAAGAGAAGTGAGAATGTTCCTAGGAGTGGTTGGTTATTGTCGTCAGTGGATAAGTAATTTTTCCCTGATTGCCAAACCATTAATAAAATTGACAAAAAGTGAGGTAAAAGACCCCCTTGAACTGAACAAAGAAGAATTGGCAGCATTTAAACAGTTGAAGAACAGTCTTTGTGAAGCCCCTGCACTGGGTATGCCAGACTATGAAAAGGAGTTTGAGCTATACTGTAGTGAGCGAAATGGATGCGCACTTTCAGTGTTGATACAGAAACATGGAAGACAAAGGAGACCAATAGCCTATTTCTCATCAATGCTAGATCCAGTGGCGATAGGTCTGCCAGGATGTCTGAAAGCCGTAGCGGCTACATGCCGAAGTCTAGAGCAGAGTGAAGGAATTGTGATGGGGTATCCAGTAAAAGTGTTTGTACCCCATAGTGTGGCGATCCTTTTAACCAGGAGTCGAACACAGTTCATGTCACATAGTCGGCTAACTAAGTATGAAAAAGTCATTCTAGGTGCAAAAAATCTGAGTCTGGAAAGATGTGTGAATGTGAATCCAGCTACACTTTTGCCTGATGCAGAGAGAGTGGAGATAAGAGAAGAGGCTGATCATGATTGTCTGGATGTGCTTGATTACTGCACGAAACCTCGACCTGATATAAGAGATCTACCACTGCCAGAGAGTGATCATGTGTTTTTTGTGGATGGATCCTGTTTGAGAACGGATGAAGGAGTGTTGAGCGCAGCCTATGCAGTATGCACAGTTTCAGCAGTTATAGAGGCATCGCCCTTGAAAGGAGTTAGATCCGCTCAAGTAGCAGAAATAGTGGCATTAACCAAGGCATGCAAGATTGGGAGGAATGCGAGAGTGACTGTGATGACTGATAGCCAGTATGGCTTCGGAGTCGTCCACGATTTCGGCCAACTATGGCTGCAAAGAGGTTTCCTGACCTCAAGTGGAACTCCCATAAGGAATGCAGAAGTGGTTGGAAAATTACTTGAGGCAATACAAATGCCCAAAGAGTTGGCTGTGGTAAAATGTGCTGCTCATAGACAAGGTAGTGATTACATCACTACCGGAAACCAGTTTGCCAATGACATGGCTCAGTATTGTGCCCGAAACAAATATTCTATTAATCGGTCAAAGGAAAAGGAAATGTCTTTTTGCTCCATAATGTTTACTAACGGTTTGGGAACATGGGATGAAGTGAGGCAATTGCAGGATGAGGCAGTGGATGAAGAAATGAGGCAGTGGGTAAAAGCAGGATGTGCACCCAGGGAAAAGGATCATGTGTGGGTCTATCGGGATAGAAGACCAGTAATACCTGATAGCATGATGTCAACCATGGCACGGATGTATCATGGCCAGGGACATCTGGCAAGGGATGCCATGATAAGGGCCTTTAAACAGACCTGGTATAATCCAAAATTCAGGCTGATTGCAGAGAGTCTCTGTCAGAGATGTTTGACATGTCAGCAGTACAATCCTGGAAGAAAAACGGTGGTGAGTCTGGGTACCATAGGCCGGGAAGGAGGACCTTTTACCAGAATGCAAGTATATTTCATTCAAATGCCCCCTTATAACAAACTGAGGTATGTTTTGGTGGTAGTTTGTCTATTCTCTAGGTGGGTGGAGGCATACCCGACCAGAAGAAATGATGGAATCACAGTGGCTAAGCTATTGTTGAGAGAATTCATCCCAAGGTACGGGTTCCCAATAACCATAGAATCAGACAGAGGTGGACATTTCTACAATGAGATCATGAAATTGATTTGTGAAGCATTGGGTGTACAACAGAAACTGCATTGTGCCTACCGACCAGAGGCTTCTGGTGTGGTCGAGCAAATGAATGGTACCATCAAAAATAGAATTGGAAAAATGTGTTTGGCCACAGGTTTGAAATGGCCTGATGTCTTGCCTCTGGTTTTGATGACCATTAGGTCTACTCCAGATAGAACCACAGGTTTGAGTCCACACAAGATCATCATGGGACGTGCCATGAGACACTTGTTTGTGCCAGTCAACAAGCTGATCACTATAACTGATGACATGATTTTGGATTACTGTAAAGGCCTGGCTGACGCAGTTCATTCTGTGTTTCACCAGGTTGGAGCGGATGCCACCACACTTGAAAAGAAACCAGCCCATGATTTGAGCCCAGGGGATTGGGTAAGGATAAAAGTACATAGAAGAAGAAATTGCCTGGTTCCAACGTGGGGAAGGCCAAGACAGGTCATTTTGACCACAACAACTGCTGTGAAGTGTGCAGGACTGAAAAACTGGGTACATGCTAGTCACACACTGAGAGTTCCAAATCCGGCAGACGGCATTGGGAAAGAATACTTTGACGAATCAGAATCAAGTGATGAGTCAAGCAATGAGAACATAAAAACAAAAGAAAACCCTGAAAGGGGGGAGAATGAGCCAAGACTAGTTCAGACCCCCAGAGATGAAATTCTGAGGAAAAGATTGCAGATTTCAGATACTTCAGATTCTGGAGATGAGCAAAACGCAAGTGATGAACACCTGAGAAAATATTGGAAGAGGAAGAAGGGACAGTTGCAGAAAGAGAGGGACAGATTGCGGAAAATCCCCGAGGAGGTGTAGGGAACTGCAACATCCAGATAGGTGAAGGGACAATTAGTCAGCAAGAAGATTGCGTGCCGGAGATCCGAGGAGGGACAGAAGTAGGGCCAACCCAAGAGGTGGAAAAGGAGACTTCTGAAAAAGAAAAATCAAATGAAACAGAATCTGAAGACAGTGAAACAGAGATACCAGAAGGTCGAGTTCTGAGAAAGAGAACTTGGATCGAGGAAAGAAACGGCATAGACGGCAAAACAAGAAGGAACGCCAAAGGAGACATTTGGCCAAATAAAATTAAGAAACTAAGATACAGATTGACACGAGCTAAACCCTCAGAGGCTGAACAAGTGAATGAAGTAACCAGTCAGCATCCAGAGAAAGAGGGAGAAACAGAAGTGTCAGGAGAAAACAAACGAGCAAGAAAGCCAAATCAGTCACCTGAATGGACGTACGTGGCACTGCCTGAACAAGGAGAAGAGGCGGATAGTCAAGGAAATCCAGAGGAGACTTGGCTGAAACTGATAAAAGAAGAAGAAACTGGGGAAATCCTGAGAGTTATCTTATCCGACATTGGAGAAGAAGCGGAAAATCAGGAAATCCTGCATGCGGATGACGAGAAAGAAGTGAAAAACGACGAAAGGCCAAGCTGAGTAATTTCAGGTGATCCTTGTAGGAATACACAGGATTGAATAAGAAAATTGTAATATTTGGACAACCTGATAAGTTTTAGCTTTAAAAGCTATAAGAGGCGGAGTAGAAGAGGCTAAGTCAAAAGACACGGTTAGATCTAACAAGATGGCTAACATAGATGATAATAAGAGTAGATGTACCTTCATGAGAAGATGGTGTTAGACATGTTGCTGTTGTACAGGACTATTAATGCTTCTTTGGAGCATACTCGCTCTTTTGATCTCTTTCAAAGTAACTTTAGATACATTAGCAGGACATACTGAGAATATGACTAATATAGTGAAGAACTCACAAAAAGTAATACCGGTTAGAACAAGCACAGAGCATGTGCATCAAGATAGGTCAATAAAGGATTTCTCTAGCAATGTGTTTTCAAAATTGTTGTATGAATATGTTAAAACAATGGAAGTAAGGGATTGCTACGTCTGCATGAAATTACCTGCATCTGTTTCAGAAGGGGTGACTTATCATCACCTCCCAGCAACTTATGGAATAACATGTAGCGTCTTAACTAGTATATTTTATCAAGTAGGAAAATTAGAGTATAATTTGTCTAACATAGATAATATTCTTGGTCGATTGCCCATGAATAAAGAATTAAATCCAGCTAAAGAAGCTAATACATCAGGAGAAATTTTTATAGAAACTAAAGGATTAACTCTAGAATATATTTTTAAGAACAATTTAACTTGTAGTTTGAAACCAGGAGAGAAAACATTCTTGGATATGGTTGAGGAGAGAAGATTGAAAATACACAAGAATGCAGAAGGACATAAAGAAGGGGAAAACATTTGGGCAATAGATGGGAACAAGGAAACGCAAGGTGATGTTAGACCACCAATAGCTATAGATTCACCACAGAAAGGGAAATTATGCATCATGAGAGAAAGATCCCAGTATGATTACATATACATAGGGACAAGTGAGTGTCATGATACATACTTCATTGCATCCGGATGGGGATTTAGAGGTGGAGAAGACCCAGTTTTTCCTGGATTGTATTATATTTGTGGGAACAAGGCTTATTACAGGCTGCCTGACCATTGGTATGGCACATGTTATGTAGGCCTGGTCTTTCTAAAGATCTTTCACATGGATAGGGTAGAAAATAGTGGACCAAATAACCTACTAATGCGTAGCAGAAGAGAAACATGGTTAGAAATTGTAGGTGATATTTTTGGAGCCTTGATACCAGCAGTGGGAATATCTTTGAATGCAAATAATATTCGGAAGCTGTCCACCATAGTGGACCGTTTGTCAACAAGCACAGCTGGAGGATTTCTATTGGTAAACACTGAATTAGTTGCCATGTGTGCTATGATTATGCAAAATCGACTTGCCCTTGATATTTTATTGGCAAAAGAGGGTGGAGTCTGTGGAATGCTGAAAGTTCAACATTGTTGCACTTACATTCCTGACGAAAGCAGAGATCTAAAAGTCTATATCAAAAATATTACAGAATTGCATGATGAAATAAAACCACTGGAGGTTGAAAATATCTGGACTAGAATTAGTAATAAGATGGCTGCTATAAAAGCTTTCTTAGGTAAATTAGGTAGTACCATAATAGGGAAAATATTATTTCCATTAACCTGTGTGATTATCGTATTATTACTACTTAGATTAGGATGTATGTGTTGTAGATATAGAAGAAATAAAAAGAAGGTTAAAAGAGAAATTTACAAAAAGAGGGAAAAGAAACCAGAAAAAGATCTTAATGAAATAGAAATGGAAGAGTGGAAGGAGAGTATGTATGATAAAACCCAGAGAGAAGATGAAAGGGAAACAGAATTTTAATTAAGCAAAAAGACATTTCAAATTTTCCACAAAAGGGGAAATAATTTGAAATTTGGTGGGTAGTTTTAGTGGTGATAAAATCACCAAAGGGGGGATTGACGGAGCGGGTAAAATAAAATATTTTGGTATACCCAATCCATTTATATAAGTTTTTATTAAAACGACTAAAGAACTAATTCTAATGAATAATAATGTGTGGTAATTGAATTAATCAACCTTATTAACCAAGAGAATACACGTGGGAATGCATTTGCATGGCTAAAATAATAAGTGAACTAAGTTTGTACGCATATTAAATTTATATGTTTAGCTTAAGCAATGTTAATGGGTTTGCGCTTAAATCAGCATTAACGGCTTTAAATGTCGCATATGGCTAGATAAATGCATACACATAAGGGTATTAGTGAGGGAATAACATTGTTTTAGTCATTTCTATGTATTAATTACGTTTTGTGTTTCTTTTACCTAAAGTTGACTATTTCGGCCTACTAAAAGATGGCTGCCGGCTGAATCCTCACTAAAGTACATGACTTCATGCAAATAGCAATGGAGGAAGGCATCTGCACTGACTACGTAGTGTCCTCTCCTTGAACCGCTGAACCAGGTCCATGAAGACTACTCTGGGCGAGATGCCAATGTCCCTGAACACGGAAGAAATGTTGCAAACTGGGAACCAAAAGCCACCTATTCACAATAGACTGATACTTTCCTGACCTGGGAACGACTTTCCCATGCGCCTAGTTTATACATCATCCGTATGAGAACTTTTAAAATTGTTTCTTAAAATTTGGGACGGGCTGAATTCAACCAATAAGCAGCCTGGAAATAGAGAAAATGCAACATGTATATGTAAAATTTGGTATAAATATTAGTAGTCTAGAGAGGGAAATTAGATTACCACCCAATGAGCTCGAGACGCACCCTGATCGATGCTACTCTATGCGACTCTTCACGCTGACAGCAGAGGACGGGACGGTAGAATCTCTGATGAATTTCTGAGGACCAATTTCTGACTTAGAGAACGTCAATTAGCAAGAATAGGTAATTATGACAAAAGATACTATTGCATTTGTTAGGATTTTAACCTGCAATTAATTAGATAAAGAAAAATGATTGTTTGAAGAACTGTGTCGGGTGGTTATTTCTTGAAATGTTTATTGATTAATTTAAGAATTGAAGTGTTTTTCATCAAATTTCTAGAACAACTAAATGATCCAATTGACCTCCGGATGGAGGAATTGTTAGGGTAAACAATAATAGATGTGGTTTCCTCCATCCAAGAAAATAGAACTGTAGTTCGGGATATTTGAAGATCCCTCTGTAGGCACAGATAGGATTGATGTGAATGAATGTTGGTGTTATGGGCCCCACCAGCGTGTGATGTGTGTATGTGCGTGTGACTGAGGAATCATTCCGTCCGTGGAAGCAGGAGGAGATTTTGTGTTCTGAACTGCACCAATTGTAGTAAGGTTGTCCACGCTGGTAGATGTCGTTTTAGTAGGTTTATTCAAGTAGATAACAAGTAGCTTAAATCCTGTACAGCAACCCCACCAGGAGCAACGTGCTAGCTGCTCAGCCCTTCCACCAACTGTCACCACTCATACCCAGTCACTCAAGCATTCCACTCATGGCCCACACACCAACATTCCAAAAAGAACACTCACACTGGCTGAGCAGTTAGGAACAAGATAACACAGTGCATAATAAAACAACATGAAGATACTACATTATCTCCTTCCTATAAAATAGAAGAATAATTAAACTAAACTTTAAAACTATAAACAACAATGTACAACAAAAGTCAATGGTTCATGACCCAGGGATGAACAGTAGAAACTGCATCACGAGAGGGAAAAAAACACACAAGGAGGAAAGATACATACAAAATACCGATCCTCCTCCTTTAATAAATATAATGTGTATACTTCCCATTTAAGGAGAAAGACCATGTATAAATGTGGAAAAAGGGACTAAAACCCAAATTTCTGCCCCAAATAAGGGACCAAAGGGACCAAAACCTTGTTGAAAGGTAGTAAAAAGCACCCACTATAATGTGCGGCACATGGTGGGTTACGCACACAAGGAACAAAACCTTGCAACAAAAGGCCAAAAATGTACATGGGACTAACACCCAACACAACAACAAACTCTGTGTAGGACATATGTGCGGCACATGGTAGCTTACACACACAAGGACAAAGCTTTGCAACAATTGGAACTAAAATCTATTCTCTACGTAGAAGTGAAAGGGAACAGACCCCTTAAGCCAACCCTCATGTAAGGGTAACATGACTTACAGCAAAGAAAAAGGACTAAAACACATCCCTGCGTGAACTGTAAACAAATGTAAAAGGGAAACAAAACCCTCAACCCAACCCTCATGTAAGGGTACATGTGTCAAAAAGGTGTATATGGGACTAAAACCCATTCCTATCCCAAAGTAAGAGATACATAAATTGAAAAAGTGAGAATATGGGACATAAACTCATTCCTAACCCAATGTAAAGGATACCTTGCCGGCCTCCTGTAAGGCTTGT
This sequence comes from Triturus cristatus, assembly GCF_964204655.1. Lineage (NCBI taxonomy): Eukaryota > Metazoa > Chordata > Amphibia > Caudata > Salamandridae > Triturus > Triturus cristatus. Next base: position 50,740,048 of record NC_140581.1, on the reverse strand, counting down.
AACACTTACCTAACATATAGAAATGGGATACACACAGATAAACATGTGATAAACATGTGCTCTCCTAGAAACACAAATAGAAAGCAAAAACCCATGCAACATGCACTTGTTAACTGCTCTTTACATTTCGCATATGAGATCAGACACAATACGTTATGCAGAGCACATTCTAATTCTGGCAACAAAAGTGCCTGTTACACCGCATTCCTGCATGTCAAGAAAACAATGTTTTAGAAGCCGTCTGGCACAAGAACCGGCAGCTGTTTCTGTGTGCAGTTTTTCAAAGTCAATTAGGTTTATAAAACTATTGTGTCACTTTGACCCCCACACAACAAGGAACCATCCCATGGCCCGGCTAACTGAAAGCAAATAACAACAATTATGGGCATTTCTACAGCACGGAAAGTTCGACTCAAAATGGTGCACCGTTTCCTCGATATGAGACAAGCATTTGGTGTTAAACAACTATAGACACCTACAGATTCATCGTGGATACGTCGATAACAGCTGGTGAAATATCAAGTCACATCTTAACTGAGAAGATGCTGTAGCCAATTCTTCAGCACAGTCCGGTACTGGAAACATCACAAAATGGAGGCACGTTATGAGCGGGAGCACTGGATGGCTCAAGGCACGCTACTGCTTTAAAAACATCTGACGAGGGGCGTGGCCAAGATGGCAAGCGCATAGGACATGCCTTGTCAACGCTCCAGCCCGTCGAGTGCTACAGCTTTGTTATCGCACTCCATCCAGCGTCCTTCCTGGCAGAAGACACTTGCACCGGCTGAAAGACCTTCTGTGACTGCCCATAGAGTGCCTGGATAGCCGCTGCAACCTCGCTGGGTGCAGTGCAGGGCTGCGTGGTTGCTGAGTGCGAGGAGCGGCCCCGGAACCAAACAGCGACAGCTTACAGTGGGGCTCCCGGGGACCTAAGGCTGAGCTCCCCCCCAGACACGGAGGCTTGCCTGTGGCTTCTCTGAATCTTCCATCACCCCTTCAGGGCTACAGGTATCTGCCAGCACGCTGCTCCCCTCCGCCATAGCGAGGGTCCTGCTTGCATAGGCCCGGCCTGCAGAGCGACCCGGACGTGAAAGCTACGACGGCGTCGTCGCCAGGCCAGATCCTGCTGCTGGCAGAATAATTCCCCTATGGTACCTCGTATGATGCTGGAGCCCGCCGGGGTGGAGGCTGCCCAGGGGACGGACTACACGGAGACCGGGTGCATGCTGCACCCCCCTGCTGTCCCCTGTATCTGCCTGGGAGTGTCTGCATCGGGGCGGGGCTCGGAGCCTGTGTACCACTGGGAGCTGAAGCCATTCCAGCAGGGCCTTGCCTGGAATGAGACCTGATCCTGGGCCCACTTCTCAGCAGCCCAGCTCATCTCACCCTTTAGCTGTCTCTCTCCTACGAGACCCAGCCTCCCAATACAAAGGGGTGGTCCCTGAGTGCGGCCTTGCACTCCGGCTTGATCCATCGCGGAGCCCTCATTGCGCCAGCTGAGGAGGAGCCTCTGGGCCTCCGGGGGACACTTGTGAGGAGTCTTCTGTTTGCTGATATAAAGGGCACAGCGAGGGGAGCACCGTTTATGGTGAAGGGAGCTCGGATGACGAAGCCTTGAGCAAGTGGCGAAGCGCGCCCCTCCCCACGGCTCAATTAATTAATGCCATTATTTGAGCGGCTGGATAGAAAGCTACCCCTAAACTGTGCTGCTGTCCTCGTGGTGGAAAAGAGGTCCCGGGTACAACCCATTTGAATGCCCGACGACCGTGTTCAAGTGCACACTACAAAGGCCTGTACGCAAGATCTTTGAGTTCCCCTACCGGATCAACAAGCGGCCCTGCCCCAACACCTGGGCACACACTTACCCCATCCAAATCCTGCGTCTCAGCACGGCCTACAGCATCACCTGGTGGTGGAGACCCATCATACAGGACCTACCTGGATCTAGACCCTCATGGCGTCAGGTGGCCTAGGAAGGATCTCTCAGTAAAAGACATGCTACAGGCCAAGACTGTGGGTCAGGGCTCGGAGATAGCTCAGGGGCAATGGACGGAGCGTATGAACCGGCCACGAAGGCCTTCATGACCTCGTTCTTTGCAGCACTTAAGGAGGATCTTCAGGAACTCAAGGACCAACTGGCGGTGAAGCTCCGTGAGGTCCGTCGTGATGTTTTAGGGATGGGGGACCAAGTTACGATGTTGGAGGAGAACTAAAACGGACGCGACGAGGAACTGGAAATGCTGCAACAGGAAATTCTCCTCCTCAAAGAACAACACGTTGAGTTGCAGGGGCAGGCAGAGGACTTAGAGAACCGCTCCCGCCGCAATAATGTGCATATTCGTGAAGTGAAACAGGGAGGGGGGGAAGGTGATATTGGTGAATTTATCCAAGCCCTTTTTCAACATATCCTAGGCCCGGAACATGCAGCAGAGATCTAAATCGACAGAGTACACCGAGTGGTCTTGCCACACCGGGACAATGCACCTCCACCGGACACCCTAGCGTGTGTTCACAATTTCCAACTGAAAGAACTTATTCTACGCAAAGCCAGAGACTCACACCCTCTACAATTCTGAGGCCTCACTCCAAAGCTCTACCAGGACCTCTCTGAGGCCACACTGTTCAAACTCAATGAGTTCCTATGTCAGCTATGCACACACTGTCCACACACACTTGCCCATCCTCTTCTACCATGTCCTCTTTGCCTTCTTTCCAACTTGGGGTAGAGCGCCCTCTCATAGTGCTTACCTAACGGCTCCCTTCCCACCTGGATCTTAAAATCATCAGTCTCAACGCTCGGGGTGTTAACAACCCAGTTAAGTGGAGGGCGGTATTATCTCTATTTGAGAACTCGGGGGCGATGTATGCCTCATCCAAGAAACCCATCTATTACAAACTGACACCCACCGCTTGCGTCATAGTCATTTCCGCCACCAGTATTGGTCCTCTACAAATAGCAAACGGGGGATGGCCATTTTAGTGGCTAAACATTTTAGGAGCACAGTAATGGGGACCATATTGGAGATTAAAGGGGGCCTCCTAGCAGTGCGGCTCCAATTAGGCTCCTCCTCCTGTACTATTGCCTCCATCTATTCCCCTAATGACCACCCGGAGAAGTTCCTGATGGAAGCCTGCTCTGAGGTTTTATCACTTTCCTGACTCCGTGGTGATAGTGGTGGTGACATCAATCTGGTGATGAACGAGGAGGTGGACCGTTCTGGTTCTCACTCCGGGGGCGAGGGCGCCCTCTCAGCAAAAGTTGGGGATTGGCTGCACAACGCCGGGATTAGGGACACCTGGCGCTGTTTACACCCAGATGAGAAGGATTTTTCATATTATTTGGCCGCGCACAAGACATATGCTTGACATGACCATTTCCTAGTTACCCCAGCAGCTTGGACCTTGGTCACAAGGTCTACTGTTGAGGCGAGGGCCCTTTCTGACCATGCGTTCATTACCTTATCCCTATGCTTCCCCCTGAGCGTTTTGCTTCTGCATTGCGATGGCGCCTGTGAGACTCACTGCTTAGGTCCCCAGATGTACTTAAGGACATCAGGCGGTGCATCACTGCCCATATAGCATCTAATGACAGGGAAGACACACTATTCTCCTCAGAATGGGAGGCACTTAAATTGGTAGTCCAAGGGGCTCTCATAACTAAGGCAGCCTTTGAGAATAAGACTAGACGGACGAAACGCGCAGAACTGGAGGCTACAATAAAAGAACTTGAGGCCATACATAAGCGCGCGGGCACTCCCAGAGTTTGGCGACAGCTGGAGAATGAGCGACTTCAGCTCCACCGTCTTGATCTGACCGAGCGGAACACGCAGCAGTTCTCCTGAAACACAAGTACTTTGTTGGCTCCAATAAAGGAGGCCTCATGTTGACGCATTGCCTTCGCAACCAACAGGAAGCCCACTCGGTTACGACGCTCCATGAGGATGTAGGCCAATCCCTCTCCGGCGATGCTAACATAGTCTCGACCTTTCAATCCTTTTATAACTCCCTCTATGCACCGGATCCCTCTCTGCGGCCGGATCCCTCTGATTAGCAAAGTCCTCTTGAGGCTCAAGCCGGGAGTAGACACCTCTTCACGGTATATGCTTGAGATTGCCTTGGTTTTATTGGTTATAACTGCTTTTGAATGCTAAAACTTTAATAACTGTAAATGGCAATATTCTGCACTTTATTCACAAACTTCCTTGAGATTGCCTTGGTTTTATTTGTATTTAACTGCTTTTAAATGTTAAAACTTTAATAACTGTAAACAGCGATATTCTGCACTTTGTTCACAAACTTGCGAGATTTGCACACATTCCTCTCTCCCGGGGTCCGCTGTTCAACGCGGGAACGCCATCTTGGGAGGAGGCAGGTCAGTGAGCTAGTCTTTCCGCCCCTGACTATACATATTAGAGGCTGGCACGAGCGCGCTCTCCAAAGTCCTCCTGAGGCTTCAGCAGGGAGTAGACACCTCTTCACGGTATATGCTTGAGATTGCCTTGGTTTTATTGGTTATAACTGCTTTCAAATGTTAAAACTTTAATAACTGTAAACGCCGATATTCTGCACTTTATTCATAAACTTGCGAGATTTGCACACATTCCTCTCTCCCGGGGCACGTTGTTGAACGCGGGAATGCCGTCTTGGGAGGAGGCAGGTCAGTGGGCTAGTCTTTCTGCCCCTGACTATACAAATTATGAGGCTAGCGTGGACGCGCCCAGCGGGCGCGCCTAAGGCAAGCCTGTCTGTGCCCGTCTGTGCCCGTCCGCGCTCGGCCTGCGCTCAGTGCCAGTCCCCCTGCCCTGTTTGGCTCAGGAAAACCAAGCACGATAGTCTACTCAAGTAGAACACTACATAGCCTCAACACCTATAAACATACCAGTTGATCAATATTCCAGCCTGGTAATTGCCTTCCACACTCCCAGCTTACATGCCCAGGTAGTGGAATTAAGCTACCGGAACTATTACTACAACCAATTAAACCCTCAGCTAAAACAAGCAGGAGCTTAACTAAAATCTTGCCTAATCAAGTCTGGAAATGTGCCCTGATTAATGCTCAATCATTAGTTCAACACAGCTCCGAGTGTGAAACGTGAATTGAAGATGAGGAAATCAGTATTGCTTTTATCACAGAATCCTGGACGGATGATGCCTCTGGCCCTGACTTGGTGAAAGCCTCCCTTCCTGACTATCTTTCTTTCACACTGAACAGGCCTAATAGGAAAGGGGTGGCCTTTTGGTTATCTACCACAATTCAATAAAGGCATCTTTTAAACCACTTGGCAACTCCAAATATAAAACATTAGATTTTCGTTTCTATCTTTCACACCACTTTACCTTCAAAAGCACTCTAATATACAGACCGCAGGCCCCAGAAGCCAATTCCTAAGGCTAGCATGTTGGAAAACGCACTAAGCACCAATTCACACACTATACTGGGAGATTTTAATTTCCACTTGGAAACACTCATGGATTCAGATACCTCAAATTTGCGGGATTTGATGAATAGTGCTGGTCTAAAGCAACTCATGAATGGCGCCACTCACAAGGCTGGCCATGCGCTGCATTTCATGGGTACTCTCCCGGTAGTCTGGTCAGATCACAAAGCAGTGTTATTTGAGCTTACTTCTCCCGATGTCAGATAGTGAAACCAGCAAAAGAACAACTGGTTAGCAGAGCCTGGAATAAAATAAATGCGGAGGAATTGCAGGAGTTTTTAACTGCAACATCTTCATCCCCCACAGATTTGGATGAGGCCACTAAATCATTTACTAAGTGATTAGAGGCAGCTGGCGACAAGGTTGCTCCAAAAAAACTCCTCCATCCCAATAGGGCACGCCCATCCTACCCGTGGTATCCACAAGAGCTGAGAGACCAAAAATTGGTCTGCAAACACAGAGAAAGAATTTGGAGGAAGGAATACAAATTCAGCTTAGCTGACTACAAACAGTTGCTCCAAATAACCAAACAAGAGTTTTTCACCAAACAAATTAACCTTGCAAAAAATTCGACCAAAGAGCTGTTCAAGACAGTAACATCCTTTGCACACCCAGCCACACCGACTATTTTGGCTACTCGGGAATTATGTGACAAAATAGCTCAATTTGTTTTGGTCAAAGTGGAGGCAATCTTCTCCATATTTTCTAATGTAACAGACAATTCCAGCTCCACCCAGACCGAGGTCTGGCAATCAGAAATTGGTTCCAAAGCAATCTTTGCCCCAGTAACACCAACAGAAACCTTAAATCTCATCATGACAACTAAATCAGGCCCCCCCAATGATCCCTGCCTGATTTCTCTCCTGAAACTGGCATTGGAGCCAATTGCATCGGCACTGACCTCCATTATTAACTCTATGTTTTCCGAAGGCTACTTTCCTAAAATCTGGAAATGCGCCTCAATACTGCCTCTTCTCAAGAAATCTACACTTGACCCTAACAACTTTAGACCAATTTCTAGGCTCCCTCTACCCGCGAAAGTGACAGAGAAACTCATGAACACATGAACACACAACTTATTAGGTTCTTGCTTGAATCACAGGCACTGGATCCATCCCAATATGGATTCAGAGTGGGGCACAGCACCGAGTCAGCCCTCATCAAGTCCACAGAAGAGATCCGGACCGTACTCGATCTAGGAGGCAAAGCAGTGATGATCATATTAGATCTCTCTGCGGCCTTTGATACGGTCCATCATGTCTTATTGATGGACCTCCTGTGTGAGATTGGTATCCAGGGCACCGCCTGGAAACTTCTTGAATCCTTTCTCTCTAATAGAGTTCAAACGGTCACACTAGGGGAATTCTCTTCCAAACCTTTTTCTTTGCCATGTGGAGTCCCTCAGGGCTCCTCACTGAGCCCGACTCTCTTTAATACATATGTTTCATCACTGGCCCCACTTATTGAATCATACGGTTTCTCTCTAACCTCCTAGGCAGGCGATACCGAAATTGTGGTATCATTGCTGCTAGGGTCAATGATGGGAACAGCATCACGTCTCCAAGAATGCATGGCAGCTGTGGGAGGTTGGATGGCCCAAAACTGCCTTAAACTCAACTGCGGTAAAACGGAAGTGGTTTTGTTCAGAAATTAACCCAGCTTCTGGACTCCTGCTTGGTGGCCAGACACACTGGGTCCCCTCCCCACCCCCAACATGAAAGCTAAGAACCTTGGGATCTGGATTGAAAATAAACAAAGCTTTAAAGAACAGGTGAACGTGGTGGTATCCTCCATTGCCTACATCCTCAGAGCATGCAGGAAAATCATGCCATACTTGCCCAAGCGTATCTGTCACCTAATTAATAAGGTGCACCGGTCATAAGAGAAAGCCCTACTGCTAGCAATCGACGCGGAGAAGGCCTTTGATTGCGTGCATTGGCTGTACCTCTTTGCGACTCTCGAGCGCTTTGGTCTGGGACCATGGTTCCGAAGCTGGATAGTGAGTATTTACAGTGCGCCGCAGGCGGCGGGTCAGGTGAATGGCGTCCTCTCTGATCACTTTGTAGTGGGGCGAGGAACACAACAGGGTTGCTCCCTTTCTCCCTTACTATTCACCTTATATATGGAATGGTTGGCCCAGCGACTCCGAGACAACCCCCTTGCGCGCAGCATCAGATTTGGCTTAGACCCTCACCTTGTTAATTTATATGCAGACAACCTCATTTTTTTGGTGGCACACCCACTAACCTCTTCGCCGGCTATTGTGGACGACCTTCAGACGTTTAGTCAGTTCTCTGGCTTTAAAATTAACATGCTGAAGTCACAAGTACTCAATCTCACCGCTACTCCTCAGACGTAGGAAACTCTCCGCAATCGCTTTACCTTTGACTGGGTGACAGAAGGAATTACGTGGCTTGGACTGGTCCTCCACAAAAGGCTTGCGCTAACTGCAGAGTGGAACTACTCAAGCTTAATAAAACTCATCCGCACTGACATACATCAATGGCGTCGCCTTCCCCTGACGTGGTTTGTGAGACTGTCCGCGGTTTAAATGAACATATTGCCGCATGCTCTGTATATATTCCAGACACTGCCACTAGAACTCCCACCGCACGCCCTACGACAGATACAATCGGCTATTGAAGGGTTCGTCTGGGGTCCGATTGCGCCGCGGTTACCGAAAACTCAGCTTCAACAGCCTAAAAAACATGGAGGTTTGGCCTTCCCTAATATCACTCGATACTTTCACGCTTCACAGATACGATATTTGGTGGAGTGGAATCATCCCATGACTGAGAAATATTGGGTATTCATGGACCAGACGGTATCGGGCCATCACTCCTCTCCTGTAACGGGTCCCACAATGTTTGCATTGGACAGAATCTCTCGGAAGGCCAACCTGACCACATTCCCCTCTCCCTTGACCCCGCTTTTCATGAACCCCGCCTTTCAGCCGGGGATGAATAATGGGGATGCCACACGCTGGTTAGAACGGGGATGTAAACGCTCAGGGCATCTATTCGACCTGCGGGGCCTTATCCCCTTTAGGGAACCCCAATCGGACTATAATCTATCCGCGTCCTATTTTTATTTGCATTCCCAGATGATACACTGGATCTCTGGACCCGAAACGCGTTCAGTAGCATTCCGTCTGATGTCGCCATTTTAGAAATGGCTAATTAGCAAGAAAGACGACAAATGCCTTAACTCGGAAATGTACTCCTTCCTTACCACTGCCCTCCCTAGAATTCGCACTGCTGGACAGAAGCGCTGGGAGACAGAACCAGGCCGCGCGCAATCTGACAAGGAGTGGGAGGATGTTTTTTATCGAACTCACCACACTGCGCATTCCTCGAGCAATACGGACACAGACGTTAAGATCGCGGCATATTGGTACTATACCCCTGACAGGGTCTGCAAATGGCAACCCCAATGCGATGCCTCTGTTGGCGGGGGCGTGGTAGTCCCGGGACCTTGATCCACCTACTCTGGCATGGCCCAAAATTAACTCGTTAATGGGATCAGGTACTGGATGACATTGATCGTGCCTTCAACACCTCCATACCCTGGCTTCCTGCGTACACTCTTTTAGGCCTCCCTAATGAGATCACCTTCCCCTGCGCTCACTTAAGGGGAGGCAAATAGCGCTTGCGTTGAACGCTGCACTCAGGTTTATTATGGCAAGGTGGAAATCTGACAGGGTACCGGAGCATATTCACTGGGTACACCAGCTATCGAATCTCCTGGCGATGGAGAAGCTCTCTATGGCGGCAGCAGGAAAGAGCGAAGCCTATGTCAAAACCTGGGCCCCTTTCTTTGCTATTCTCACCACAGCTTTTCGAGAATTGACCTGTCCACAATACATCCGTATCCTCAAATTGGCCCCTGACGACGCCACTATCATCCTATAAGAGGGCGTATTACAGTTCCTCTCCCATTTTCCGACATGGTAGACCCGAAGTAACATACAGGGTACACCGGAGAGCCCGGCGTAACAATATCCAAGTGGTAGGTGTGCAGGAAGGAATGGAGGGCAGTCGGCAGACCTTTTCCTTGAGGACTTAATCCTAAATAAGCTGAAACCTACGCGCCTATCTTCATTATTCTCCATTGAGAGAGCCCACCGGTCGTTGGGAGGCCGGCCGCGGCCAGGAGCACCACCACGCACGATCATACCGAGGGTATTGAACTTTAGAGACAGGGACGCCATACTGCAAGCGGCATGTCAACATGGAGATCTACATCTCGAAAATCTGACTATCCGCTTTTTCCCGGATTTCACCCTACACGTCCAGCACCACTGGCATATGTTCGACGCCGCAAAGCGAGCTCTGCGAGACGTTAATGTGAAATATATGATGCTCTTCCCGGCAAAACTGAAAATTATAAAGGATGGAAAATCATATTTTTTCGACTTCCCTGCAGAAATAAGTAACTGTCTTGAGGTTGGTGCATGGTTGGTCGCAGAGGAGGGAAGTCTCGGGGGCCGCCTGAGACAGGGGACGCCATTGAAGGTGCAGGGTAGTGCAAGAAGCTGACAGTCCCGAGAGAGACCACTGAACGAGGGACAACACAGGTCTTCTCCTCTCCCCCGCAATTATTGTGACTCCATGTTGAAACTTCTGGGACTCAGGGCCTTGCCAGAGGGGTGAGGGCCTGGGGAGGGTGCAGGGTGGGTCAGTTTTTCCACTAAGTTATTCAAAGACACTCCTGTTACCTTATCTTGAGTTACATCATGTAAAAGACAAGAACGGAGTGTGTGGGAACCAATGGATCTAGGTTGCTACTAGTGCATACTTCTGGGGCTCAGACATATCCTGTTGAACATGTAGGGCGCTCTGAGCTGGTGGCTGGCATGCTGGCATGCTATCCCTTCCTTATTGTTTTACTATAACACAGTTTAGGCGACAGGCACTCTTTGTGTATGTGATGTGGGAGGTTTTTACTCACCAAGCAGGGGTGCAGGGAGGGGGGAGTTGGGTATGTTGTTCAATGTTTCTTAACAAGTTTACAGATTTGCTCAGGACCAATATAACCACAAAAGTGCACCCAGATCGCACAAGCTGGAGCCCGGTAGGGAGGAGGGTACAGGGTGGTACAACTGAAGCTATACAACATGGGGGAGCAGACTGACCTAAACGTGTGGACCTGGAATGTGAACGGACTAGGTAATAAAATTAAGCGCACTCTAGTCCTTCAGTACCTCAAGAGGCACTCCCTGGATGTGGTTCTGCTTCAAGAGACACACCTGAAAGGCAGCACATGTAAAGAGCTGGACAGATTTGCCTATAAGCTGGTGGCCCACTCTGGGATTTTCTCTGGGGCACGGTGGGTGGGTATCCTGCTCCACAATGCCTTCCCTCTGATTGTAATTAGTGTACGTACAGATGATGCGGGCTGCCTTGTGGCAGCGGTGGGTAGATGGGAGGGGTGCGCGATAGTATTCTGCTCACTCTACATACAGGATAAGCTCCTTCCTGCTTGGGTTGGCCCTAGGCACCCTCCTCTCTGGGTGGCAACACTAACGCTATTATGAACCCGGACCTCGATCGATCTGCTACCGGGGGGGTAACAGGGAGGCGCACAACCTGGCCAGCTTCATATTGGCCCTTGGCATGATTAAGATATGGTGGGCACATAATCCTATGCCCAGACAATACATGTACTACTCAGCCAGACACAACTCCTTCTCTAGGATAGACTACCTCTTCACACAAAGCGATCAGGTAGAGGAGTTTACCACTCCAAAACAGATGGCTCGGGGTATCTCCGACCACTCTCCAGTGGGGCTGGCCATTGAGGGACCAGTAATTAGTAGGGCGCCCTTCCCGCGGATCGACCACTGGTGCCTGAAAGATCCAGACCATCGAGACCAGATCCGGAAGTGCTCAGAGCAATACTTCCAAGAGAATACAGGCTCGGTCGTCTCCAGCGTCACCTTATGGGAGGAGTATAAAACAGTCCTGAGGGGACAAGCACAGGCACTCATTGGGGGGAAAACCAAGGAAGAGGCGCTTCAAGCTCGATCCCTTGAGCTCGAAATTATAAAGATGGAGAAAGAAGAAGTGGAAGACACATTGAGGGACCTGCGACATGGGCTAGCACTAAACAATACGACTTGGGAGCGCTGGCAGATGGAGCAGCGCAGGCGTATGCACTCGCAACGCAACATAGGCTCTACGATGTAGGGGACAAGGCTGCGAGACTCCTAGCTTGGCTGGAGAAACGAGACAGAGAGAGAGCACTCATGGGTAACAGGAGTGCTGGAACAAGCAGGAGTGCTGCAGACTACTAGCCTGGGTGTAGCAGAGGCTTTTTCAGCACACTTTGAAGGTGTTTACATGCCGGCCGGCGCTAGAAGCAGGGAGACTGTGAGGAATGTTTAAGAGACTTTTCCCTGCCCATGCTACCTGCGGACTCCCGGGCTGCTCTAGGGGCAAATCTCACAAGAGAGGATTTGAGTGAAGCCCTGGAAGATCTCAACTCGGGGAATGCAGCTGGTCCCATTGGGCTTCAAGTTAAGATCTACAAGAACCAAGTCACCACAATAATACTGCCGATGCTGGCTATGTTAGAGGAAGCCTGGGAGAAGAGTGAGCTTCCATTAGATCAAGGAGCAGCCATGATAACAGTTATACACAAGGTGGGGAAGCCGCCAAACCAGTGCGCATCCTACCGCCCGATCTCTTTGATCAATGTCGAGGCGAAGGTGCTCGCCAAGACATTAGCTAACAGTTTGATATCAGTTCTATCTGAAATAGTACATCATGACCAGTCGGGATTTATGCCTAAAAGAAGCACCCAGCACAACCTCAGGAGACTCTATGGAGTGCTCCACCTCACGGGCAGCCCGGAAGCCCAACAAACGGCAGTAATGTCAATGGACGCTTCAATGGCATTCGACAGTATAAAGTGGCCTTACCTATTTAAACTTCTTCGTAAATTGGGCTTTGGCCCCAATTTTAATCAGTGGGTGAGATTATTGTATGAGAGTCCCAGTGCACAAGTGCGAGTCAATGGAGTAGTCTCCAGATCCTTCCGGCTGGGCAAGGAAACCCGGCAGGGTTGCCCCCTGTCCCCATTGCTCTTCGCCCTCGCGGTTGAACCATTGGCACACTGGATTAGAAGGGATCCGATGATCTGGAGGATAGTTGCCCCAGGTGGATGGGAAGAACGCATCTCACTGTATGCAGATGATATCCTCCTATACTTGGCAAGACCATACCACTCTATGGCGCAGGTGCTTCACATTTTTTAGCTCTTCCGCAGTTACTCTGGATACAGTATTAATTGGGCCAAGTCAGTGATATTCCCACTCTCGGGCCTCCCGCCCAGAGTACCGGCTAGCTGTCCTACCCCGAAAGTGTTGGACAGGTTCAATTATTTGGGCATATACGTGATGAGAGACCCAGATGGGTTTCTGCGTGCAAATCTCGGGCCCCAACTGGAGCGCCTCAGTACAAATGTACGCCACTGGCGCACCCTCCCGGTGTCATTGATGGGAAGGGCAGCCTGTACAAAATGATGGCCTTGCCCCGTCTTCTTTATGTTCTCCAAAACACCCCAACAATTTTTAAAAGTATATCTCATGAAGTTAGACTGTTACTATGGCAAGGAGGCTTCCCAAGAATTGCACTCACTAAGTTGCAGAGAGGCATGTATGATGGAGGACTGGCAGTTCCAGATATCAGACTGTATTATTGGGCCTCCCAGCTCATGGTCATCAATGACTGGGTACACACAGACGAGAGCGAATCAGCCTACAGAGTTGACAGAGCGGGCACATTGAGGAGGATGCATCTTAGGGTGTTGTCGGTGCTGGCGTCTGGGCTGTTGGAGGCCGGCATGGTGGTGAAGGTCTGGTGACATTGGAGGCAGGGAAACTGGCCATGGGTCATGTTTGGTATGGCCTTTTGGCAGTCTCTGAGTCTTCTGGGGTTGGGTGCGAGGAGGGTGGTAGTGTCACAGCGGCAGATGGTCGGAGGTCCAGGGATCCTGGCGCTGGTCGCGGACCTGTGCTGACGGGCTTGCTTTAGGCACGCCTTCGAAGCGCCAGCAGCGTGACCACGCAGCGGGTGCCATTAAGTAGGGGAGGGGGAGGGACATGCAGCTAGGAGGCAGGAGCGGGGGCAGTTAGGTGGCAGAGGTTTCGGCGGGAACGAGCTAACAGTAGGTAGCACAACAAGAAAAACAACAAGAAAGGCACAGGCACAATCAGAATGGGCACAACGCAGGGGAAAACAGAGTTAAAAAGACAGAAACAGAATTACAAAATATCAGGGAAAAACAGAATTGAAAATAAAGATATCACCACAACAAGAGGGCACAATGCAGGGAGAACAAAAAAGAGAGTGAATAATACTGGCACAACAAGGGGCAAAATGAAGCAACTGGTACCAGCAAGGTGCACGAGGCACAGCGCTGTCTTGAACCCTGCCTGATTGGGACCAGAGGTAGAGCACGGCAGAGCGGAGCTGCTTTGTGAAGAGCAGATTTCAGACTGAGAGTCAGAGGTCTGTGAATTATGTGGCCTCTCGATGGTATTAGCTGTATATGCACTGCCTACAACTTATGGGGGTTTCCAGAGTTGGCTACCAAGTGCCGGATGTGGGGATCAATTGGCTCCATGCTCTTTGTGAGGGAAGACAGAGGGCCTTGTGGGAGTTGTGGTCTTGCTGTCAAGTCTCAACAACTCCTCCCCTGTAAGATAGCTACCTACCTGTTAGGAGGCACTCTCGATGGTGTTAGCTGTCACATGGCTGTAGGGTGGGGAGGGTTAGCCATGCTGTTTCGGAGGGAGGCCAGGGTGCATGAGCTGACCATCTAACTGTGAGGTGAAGCTGAGTAAGGGAATGCTATCTTTGTGATCCATTCATATTGAAAGCGTGCATTCCACATGAGTTTGATGTGGGCTGGCGAATGAACCTCACTTGTTGTGCACAAAAGTACATTGCAGTGTGATCATTATGTTAGTACTTACCAGCCTCCAGTCCCCCCTCCATTTCGGTGAGACTCTCTGGATGCATTATGGCAAGCACCTTCTCCTCCCATTCGGGGAAGGTTAGTGGTGGAATGGGAGGCCTGCCACCAGTTTTCTGGGCCGCTGCGTGGTTCCTCTGGGCCCAACGCTTGACCCAGGTCTTGAGGTCGACCTACCACCTCCTGATGTCACACACAGTGTGTAGGGTGGTCCCTATGGCATTGACTTTGCTGTGGATCCTTGCCCACATCTGATTCTTGCAAGCAAGTGGGGTGTGTTGGACCAGGTGCCCAAACGAATGTTGTTCTACCCTGATTATCTCGTCTACCATTACTTTCAACTCTGAGTAAGTGAATTTGGGCATTTTCTTGGGGGGCATGGTGCAAATTATTGAGGGGTGCAGGGTGCAAGGTGGTGGTGGAGATATGTGAAGTGTGTGGGGTGTGTGGGTGAGAGTGGTGTTGTCTGGAGATAGGTGGATGTGCTGTTGTGCTGTGTGAGTCAATGGTGTCCTGTCTCTCCGTCACGGCTTGTGGTGTGCAAAGGATGTTGGTCCCATAAGAGGTTGGTTTTATACTGTTCTATGTGGGTGTGTCCACATGTTTGATGACATCCAGATGTCTCTTCCATGTTGTGCATGGCTTTCCTTACCAAGAGCAATTTGGGGTGTATCATTGTGGTGTGTGTGCTGTGATTGAGGGCAGCAGGGAGTACAGGCACACTATGGGCATTATTGTGAAGTTGGTTCTGTCCGCCATTCATTTGGCCTATGTGCGTGCGCAGTGGTCGGACGCAGTGCTCGGTCCGCCAGCTCTGCATTCTTATCGTAATTAGCCGTGCGGTCATACCGCGGCAGGAGCGGCCTTTCCAGTCTGTTGAACCACCTTCCCCGACCGCTGCGTTCAGATTTGCAGCTTTTCCAACCATGGTGGCCAGTGTTTTGTGACATCCGGCTGCCGCGGTCTGATTTTGCGTCCATTGCATCATAATTTGACTGACGTAAATGCCGCGGGTCATGCGGGGGGATCTTTTCCAACACCATGGCGGTCGGAAGGCTTTTCCGTCCGCCATCGTAATCGGGACCTAAGGTTTTTTGTTCTGCTCCAGTTGAAGTACCTGCCTCGTAATATTTGCCTTCCTGTTGGATGCTCTAGGTAAAATTTTAAGGCTAGGGGATTATGATCACTTTCTTCTCAGTTTATTATTTTGAAGTTGAGAAGGTGGTATGGCAGGGGAAGGGACATGAAGATATAGTTGAATGTTGATATACCTTTGAATGTGGGGCAAGAGATAATTGCAAGGCGTGTCGTAACTTAGTCCGCCGACTTTAAGTTGAACGAAGTAAGTAGATTGTTAACTTGTTCCTGTTCCTTGCTCATTTGTACCTTCTTTAGGCCTTTGCCCAGGGTGCGAAAGTCCCCCGCAATCACTACTTTGTGGGAAGGGTGAGCCACAAGAAGTTCTTCTAAAGCTTCTGCAAAGAGAAACAATTGCGGATGCTTTCGGGTTTTTTGAGGGTTGAAATAGCAGCTGATAAGGAGAAAAGGGGAGACCTTCTGACTGAGCCTTAGCACTTTTATTGATACTGCTTGCAGCCCCAGGTGGATTTGGATGAGCGGAAATGTTATGTTCCATATAGGTACCCCAATATCGGCTCAGGTAGTGAATGCACCTGTCACCTACATTCCCTGATATTACACTGCATAACGGTTCTTAGTACTGACCTTTTACCTAGTTATGGTAATGCCTAAAGATGACATCGGGTTTTATCAAAAAAGCTTAAGCCTCATTCATTATGCATGAGAATTCTTGGAATCACAGAAGGACAGCAAGCCTACCGTCTCCTGCATAATAACTATGTGCGAGGCTCATTCCTTCCGTCATCATAGTCAGACATGACACAGCAAGGTATATCCCCTGGAGGTATCACTTTGGGTATATATATACCATATCTTGCTGAGGTAATCAGAGGAGAAAAGGACTTCCATGCGGACACACTGACGCGAGACGCTGAGGTTCCTGCACGCAGACACTACAGCTCGCAGTGGTCTGACATCCCTTGTGGGATGTCCATCTCAAGACCAAGTCGGGGTCCTATAGTCTCTCACTTCAGGTAATGGGGTTGACTTTATCCTAGCGGGATTCTCAGTTTCTACACCTACAAACATGCTAGGTACACTTAGGTACATTTTAATTAGGTTCGCATCGCAGGAGAATGCATTTGTCATGTATTTTATATACTTGCCTGTATTCATTGTTTTAGCGCGAAGTTAGAAATCTACCATCCTTTTACTCTGTTAGTGCTTATAATCATTTATATCTATGAGTGTCAGCACACATATTTTACACTCGAATGACGCTAGTTCAATAAATGCTTATTGAAAAACGTCCCCACTGTTTATTCTGTACGAGTGACTGATCGAAAAGTAGCACTGTTTCCATGATACTTAATGGGACAAGGCTGTCATGTTCAATAGTTGACAAGAACTATTCTCTCCTTGGTAAGAGGGGTTTCTAGTGGCACTGTGAGCTAGCTGGTATACAGGCGAACATACTCGGTAGGGTGTGTAGAATCAGTCTGCCACCAATCCTACAGTGTATGTCGTCTAAACGCGCAGATCCTATGTAGGTTTGTAGTAGCTACACGACGTGGCACCCAATGTTGGTTTGGTACTTATTTAACAGTTAAATCTGAGTCGTTCAGTCATGCTATTCTCAGACAACACTACTCAAATTTTCTTTCAGAGACATCTGAAGTGGGAAGGGAACTATCCGCCATAGCTGAGTAGGCAAATTTTCTGTTTATTGGCTGTAGGTTTATCAAGCTTGGATAACAAACAGTTCCTATATTTGTGCATAAAACCTTATCTCAGTTTACTTTAAACTTTTTCCTTCTTCAAAATAATAGCTGACGAAGACGCCACTGTGCCAACACAACATGCAGCTGCAGTAAGTGAGGAAGAATAGGAAGGAGAAATTAACATTTCAGAAAATGTTAGAACTGCCCTTACTTTAAGACTAGCAGACTAGGGGTGGGACAGTAACTTTGGGTATTTGAGGCACATGAATCGTATAGAACAGAGGTATTCTATTCATAGGTTACATTCCCACAAGCAGATGCACAATCAAATAGATTTCATTCTTACACTCAGGATGAAACACCATTTGAATACATCCATATGAGGACATTGAAATTCCGCTCACCTACCAGGAGCACATGAACTGGCTTAAAGGTGCCCTTCCCCATATAAAAGACAAAGCAAGACTAGGTCCACTCGGAAGAGATGGAGCCACTTGGCCAGTCTTAGCGGCTTACACACAGCATCCAGACATTGACACAATGCCAGTAGCAGACTTACGTCGACTTCATAAAGAAGTAATAAAACTTTACAGAAACCTGACAGAGTTCATGATGAGAACACTCACATTTCAGCCAACAAGAGCTACACAAGCAGGACCCATTCAGGGAAATGCAAATAAAATTACACCACAAACGCTAAACACAGTTACGGGTAAAATGCCCACTAAACATGAGTAAATGCCATTCTGGATAGCTCAGAAAATAACACAGCTACAGGCAGTATTTCCACACACAAGCCCTCAAGAAAAACACAGAATGCTAACAATCTGCTTGCCAATAGGAATAGCTCCTCAGATAGAGGATTGTACCACTTGGGGTACAGTTTTCGCTGCCATATATACCAGAACTTATGGTATCCCGTCATTAGCAGTAATGCCAGACGTATTAAGACACATACAGACTGAGTATGGAGCAGAACCTGCTCTGAACTTAGGGATGAAATTGCTAGGCAATATTGCCCAGGTATCAGCTATTATATTAGCAAACATAAAAGGGGCGGCAGTTGCAGTGGCAATACGCCAAAGCCTGAGGGATTTCACTCCTTTACAACAAGAACGTAAATTACCTAAAATTATTGAGGACAGCTATGTTGAATTAGGAAGAGATAGTTTGGGAGCTAGAGCAATAATACCTCAACTCATGGGTGGTGCTGAAAAGGATAACACTAAGTAAACATCTGATTTTTACAAGAAGAAATTGGATAATAACAATATAAAACAAAAAAATAGATCTCAATCCAGGAGTGGGTTTCCTCAACAAAAGGAGGTACAACCTTAGAAATAGAGATAATATTAAAACCAGATCAAAACTTAAGACAAACTTAAGTTTAACTTGCATTTCCTAACTTAATACAAAATCCTAACTTAAGACAAAACGCAAATTTAAGACAATATCCTAACGTTACTACTACTAAAAATCTTCTGTGAATACCAAAAGTAGTAAGTTTAGGAAATTGTCTCAGATTAGTTCTGTGAATCGGCCCCACAGTCTCTAGGAGACTGCACTGCACAGCTAGCAGAACTAAAAGCACTATTGCTGGCACTAATAAATATAGATCGGGAATTCTCCACATTAATTGTGTGCGATTCGTTTTATTGTGTCCAGTCACACAATGAATATCATTATTACTGGGGTCAAAATGGGTTTAACGACTCAAAAGGTGGCACAATCAAGCATAAACTGTTATGGGAACAGGTAGATGAGTTGTAAAATGAACTACCAAGAGCTCATATGATACACATGCTGAGTCATCAACGTGATGGCGTTCACTTCGAATGGAATTCATTGGCTGATGAAGCTGTGAAGGGGCAGTGCGAAATGCCACCGTAGCTGTAATTACTCGTTCAAATACAAGAATAGACGGACAAATAATGGTAACTGTCATTGCTACACGCAAAAACAGCACAGCCTTATCGAAAGGCTTTTCACTCTAATACTCCTACAAGTTAGATGCAAACAACAGTCCGTATGCTCAAATTCCAGGAGAGGTGGATAAAGATACACCGAATATGGATCGCAGATTAGGTTTAATTCTAGCTGCACACGAAGGTCTAGGTTCTGCACATGCAGGGATTAATGAGACAGTTTCCCTTATTGAAACAACGCTATTGGTGGCCTGGGTTAACAAAACAGACAAATAATTTTGTCCTAAATTGCGACATCTGCTAACAGATCAATGGATCCACCGTAGTACGCCCAGCGCAGACACCATTACTAATATCAGACAGACCACTCGCGTGTGTCTGTCTGGAACTCTGCAGCCCCCTACATTAGGATGGGGCTTACAAGTACATCTTAATGGCAGTGGAATCATGCTTGAGATTGCTATGAGTATGGCCTCAGTGCTCGGCTGACGCTCGAACTGTTATAAAAGATTTCCAAGTCTTTATAGAGACATACATAGTTGGCCCATTACATTCTGACCATTGCCCCGCGTTTAGCTCTAGGGCTTACAAGGAAGCCATGAAAGGTTTGGGTGTAGCATTGCGGTACTCCTCTCCGTACCATCCCAAAGGAAATTTGGTCGTGGAGAGCGAAAATTAGGACTTAAAGCAATCTTTAACAGCAAGAGTATTAGGTTTGGGTGGTAGTTGGGTCAATCACTTATATGGGGTACAAATATCCCTTTACAACATGCCAAGAAGTTCTCTAGGGGGTGTCACTCCTTACGAAGTCCTATTTGGAATTAGCATGTTGGTACCTGATCTCGATTGTGAAGGCACAGTGACGGATGTAAAACAATTTGACATCAATAAACGTTTGATTGTTTTACAGGATCTGAACGAATTCAGAGCAGTACTAAGCAATGTGCAAGTTAAATGCAGCACCACTGGTGAAGTCAAATAAGTCAGATCTGGTCAGAGAAAAGATCGAGGACAAAAAAGACTTTGGACCATCATACAGAAAGCCAGTACCTGTCCTGGCTGTTGAAGGAACAAGAACAGTACTTCTTCAGCCCCTTGCCGGCAAAAACAAAAAGAGATTTATCTCCAATGATCTGATAAAACCACACTATGTGGCCGATACTGAATGGTAGGCCTCGTGGGCTCCTGGGTTGCTGATTCTCTCCACTCGCTACAATCCAGGAAGTTCAGACAGAAAGACTCATAACATTCGAATAGTCACCAATACAAAGTAATGGAATTTCCAACAGTAAAATTAAACTGGTTCCTCTGGAAAGAGAACTTCAAACTACAAATGAAAGACAAATATCAATTCGGCCTTCAACCGATGTCTATATCAATATGCCTCAACAAGAGACAACTGCCAGTTCAACAATACCTGCCGAGCTACCAAAGTTAGATTGAATTGCATCTGGCTACTTCATCGGTTTTGATACCTTCTCGCTTGATCCCAGTGAAGCTGAGACAATGCCCGCGCCAGTTTTCTGTAAGCAGAAAATTTGTGAGTTCTACACTTTTCTGAAAAGGACTTACTTAGGTTCACCTTGGCTCCAACTCTGGATCATTGCTGGAATATTCTTTTTTCTGTTCTGGATTGACTTAGTGACTCTGTTTTGCTTACTTCTGAATGTAAAATATCTCCCAGAACGCTCTGCCGTATCCAATGTGAACTTGGTCCTGAAACCACATACATCATCTCATCCTGAACAAAGAGACTTGTTTTCCGTGAACATTACAGCTGTTCCAATTCCTGATGGTATTGTTTGGGACAAGGTTGATTATGATGTATTTGACCTTACTGAGCTTTTGAAAATACCACATTTATTTAAAATTTCTCTAAAAGATATCATTACCTCCAGTGCATTTTCTGATGATTGGGATTTTGAAACTGTAAAAAATATGTTGTCTGATTTAGAGCAATCTGCTGCATTTTCAAACAAGGAAACATCTGACCTTGATAACACATACTGCTACTAGGATTATGGTCATCACTTACACAAATCCAGTATCCCAAGAAATGTTTTTACATAACACCAGTGGGAGCATGGCCCAACACCACCGAAAGTTAGTTCAAAAACATTTGCACAGAAATCTTCGTATTTTTCAGGGTTTAGCACTTCTGACCTGACCTCATATTACTATAAGGTTGCACCTACTACGGCACAGAAAAATATGCTGACTAACACCAAACAGATTTTCTCTGCATCCTGTATTGCCCAACTGTCTGAACAGGGTTTTGACTTATGGAAGGACACAATAGACACAAACTCAGTCTGGGGTTCTAAGGAATGGCAAGTTCAGGCAACAGAAGCACTATTTAGAGCATGCCTCATGCCACAGCAGATCACCCTTTTGAATGACACAGTGCAACAGACTTTCAGTCTTGGACTAACCAAGAACAAAGATTTGAATGCACCACGATTGCCACACCTTTCACACATCAATTTTCCATCACGTGAAGGGGATACAATAGATGACTTCACAAAGTTCAAGACATCAGACCCCAATTGGAAGGGATAGTTAGTTTGGCCCACAGACACAATCAGATGTCATTCAAGATACAGGGGTACAACCGAAGGGTTTAGTATCCATAGGTCAGAACTACGATATGTACAAAGAGAATATCCGGGGGTGGTTACATCATACAGTGTTGGGAAGTTGTGCTTCAATTGGCTAAAAACCTCAACACTGTCCCAGGTGAAACAGCACTTATCCTTACTCTCAGATGAGGTGGATTTAAGGGATTTTTTATCAGGTCCCCGAAAGCCAAGTCAGAAACGTTTCTATTATGCTGTCTATAATGAAATCCGGAAAATCTCTCAACAAGAAGCTGCAGAGAGACTCTGTGAAATAGATGGAATCAACCTAGAAAAGGCGTTAGCTGTAGTTGACAACGATATGACTATATTAACATCCAGGATTTATTCACTGGGCAACGTTTTATCTTCTGCTATTGATATACTAGAACAGGACTTGTCCATATTACAAAACGGACAATCACAGCTACGTTCTCTTATGCTATTAAGCTGGATACTGTAATCATTGAGTGCTGGTTATGTGCCTTGGTGTTTTATCAACAGTACATCTCTGTTTTCAGCATACAATCTAACAGAAAAACCGATTACAATGGCACAAAGGGGAGCAAAATATACAATGTTGCGTATTGAAAAACTCGACAAGTTACCTTTTACTGTGGCAGAATCAACATCCACAGAATGGTTAATCCATGGCCATATAACATTACCCGTCACAGATTTCCAGTTTAAGTTTTGTCTCGAACTTCAACAGGCAAGCAGATTTGAAGCGTTGGGTATGGAATTTTTCAAGGAATCTTGGGAATTGCCGTACAGATTTCGATGAAGGAATGGGGACACAGAAGTGTTTCTGAGCGGTAGCAACTGTGAGAGCGCTTTAGGCGGATCTGTCATATGCCAGGATATCATAATTCACAGGGCCTGTAATGGTTCAGTTTCAAACTTATCCTATCACTTGAAAGGGACCCCATTTGCCTTGATTAATCTGGTGTTCAAGTTACTTTCAAATGGGAGTTACTTGATGCTGAATGATCAAGGTTGTTGTGGGATGCTCCTGGGCATCGCATATCTTGTCACTGTAAGCTCCAGGGTTACTTGCTGTACGTACGTATTGTTTCCTCCAACACACACAAACAGGGAGGTACCGTTATGGCCGTTGTTGAATGTTTCCTTTTTACAGTTTGATACTCTGAGCCGAATGAAAGCCATGCTTTTACAGAGAACTGTGCCCTTAACCTGTGTATTCACCACAGCCACTGCTGGGGGTGCCTGTGTGTCATCCAAGGCCTGAGCATTTGTTGAGTAGCCGGTATCCTTTCCGACAGGAGCTGAAGCATCCTGTGGTGGCTCTAATAATGCAGTCATCAACATTGGAATACGCTGAGGACACTGCAGAACATGAGCTGTTACCGGGTCCAGTAAAGCATCAATGTCCCGTGGCGCAATTGTTGGAAGTGTTAGACAGAGTTCCAACATGCATTCTTGTCCACAGAACAGGCATCGAAGGTCAGGCAGAATACAGTCAATTCAGGCTGGTCTAGATTATAAAAGAACGAAGATTCGCCCAGTTCTCGAAGATGAGGTGTGCCCAGATCGATTACCATGCGATCAAGGTATCGGCACTCCAAGAGCGTTCTTTCCAAATCCTTGGTGACTGGGACATCGATTGGGTAGCAAAAAGTGACAATCAGGATACCTGCTATTAGGAAGAGGATCAGCGGAAGTCCTCCAAAAATGCTTCAGAATATGGAGTGTATAAAGTTGGGAATAAATCAGAGGATTGTCTGAAAGGTGCTTAACAGTCCAGAACCTATGTTCTTAAATAGGTGGACAATACCCGTCGTACCACACATGTTAAATATGCACTGTGCCATTTCCGTCAAATGGAAAGGGCAGTTAATTCGTACTAGTGCCTGTTTCTCAACCGAGGACCTTGCAACCTGGTCGGATGAGGAGTGGGTGTTATCTTCCATATAGGTACCCCAATATCGGCTCAGGTAATGAATGCACCTTTCACCTACATTCCCTTGATATTACACTGCATACCGGCTCCTAGTACTGACCTTTTACATAGTTATGGTAATGCCTAAAGATGACATTGGGGTTTCCCAGAAAAGCTTAAGCCTTATTCATTATGCATCAGGATTCTTGGAATCACTGCAGGACAGCAGGCCTACCATCTCCTGCATAATAACTACATACAAGGGTCATTCCTTCCTTCATCCTAGTCTGACATGACACAGCAAGGTATATTCCCTGGGGGTACCACTTTGGGTATATATATGCACCATATCTTGCTGAGGTAGTCAGAGGAGAAAAGGACTTCCATGCTGACACACTGACGTGAGACATTGAGGTTCCTGCACGCAGACACTCCAGCTCGCAGTGGTCTGACATCCCTCGAAGGGTGTCCATCTCAAGACCAAGACAGGGTCCCACAGTCTCTCACTTCAGGTAATGGGATTGACTTTATCCAAGAGGGATTCTTGGCTTTTACACCTACAAACATGCTAGGTACACTTACGTACATCTAATTAGGGTTGCATCGCAGGAGTATGCATTTTACTGTCATGTATTTTATATACTTGCCTGTATTCATTGTTTTAGCACAAAGTTAGAAATCTACCACCCTTTTACTCTGTTAGTGCTTAGAATCATTATGTCTGTTACTATCTAATGGTTGTTTCAGCGCACCTATTTTACACTAGAATGACGCTAGTTAATAAATGCTTATTGAAAAACGTCCCACAGTTTATTCTGTGTATCTCTATGAGACAAAGTGAGCACGAGTGGCTGAGCAAAATGTAGCACTGTTTCCACGATCCCTGATGGGACAGGGTTGTCATGTTCTATATTTGCCAAGCACTATTCTCTCCTTGTTAAGAGGGGTTTCTAGTGGCACTGTGAGCGAGCTGGTATACAGGCGAACATACTCGGTGGGGGTGTCTTGAATCAGTCTGCCACCAATCCTACAGTGTATGTCGACTTAACGCGCAGATAGGTTTGTAGGAACTACACGACAGGAGTTACTTCAATTCTAGCTGATTGCTTTATGAATATTAAAAGGCCACCTGATGGCCTGTCAAATAGGCTTGTACGTATGGCGGGCTTAAAGAACTTATAGAAACCATACAATACTGTGCGGTTTAATGCCAGGTTTTTTGCAGGCAAATAATGTAACTGTTTTGAAAGTATTCTTGGCCAGATTTCAATGTCAGGGTAGATTTAAGGCCTGCCACGTTCCATGAGGTGAATAAGAGCTCATTCTTCTTTGGTTGTTTTTGAACCTGGAGGTTAAGTGATCAGAGGGGTAGATCTTGCATGACGCTGGGAAAAGGATTGTCGATTCCCACCCTCAAAGCTGGACAGCTGGTTCCAACCATCGGGATTCTGGGCACTTGGCTGGCATCTAACATTTTTTTGGTTATTGGTGTGGGTTATTACCAAGATGTTTGACGCTTTTGAAGTACTTGGTAGCCAGTCATGAGTTCGTCCCAAGTGCCCTTAAGTACGCTTCAAAGTTGAGTGGCTGAGTCGCCTAGGAGTAATTCATGTGGAAATTTTGGTGGATGTATCTTTTGAAGCTCAATACCCCATCCCTCAAAGGTACGAGCTTTGCTCAAAATGGCGTCTCTAATGGCAGTAGATCCCCATTTGGTAATTGTGGTCTCTGATATCAATTTTTCAGGAGTTTGGGTGAATCTTAAGAGATGAACTCAGCCAATGTTAATAGTGGTCGCAGATTGCCTCTGTTTAGTGTGACCAGGGGGCTGTTAGAGATTAAATTGGGGATAAACGCAAGGCCAGAGTCGTTGCGCTCTACTGTGGGTATTGCTCCTGTGGTGGAAATTTTGCCTAACTCCCACCTTTGCAGCGTGATAAATACGTAGCTGGTCCCTCTTAAAGAATCATTTGTCTGGAGATTTTTGAGAGAGCAGATCGGATGGAATTGACTTGAGTTGTCATTGGGGGAACATGTTGATAGAATCTTCTAAGATTGCCTCTGATTTCATTTCCCTGATCAGAAAGTGAGTCTGAAGTGGTTTGTTCCTTATTGTCCCACACTCTATGGTAGAGCCAGAGAGATTGTTACTTGTGGAGTCACTGGTGCCCCCTATGGGGGGGCAAGACCCAAGTTGCCGTGGGCCTGAGTGCTAATATCCTTGTGAACTTCACTGGATTTCTGTCAAGTTTGCTTGTGATCCCTTGACCCAGATCTGGCGGCATAGAAGTATCCCCCATGTAATGTTCTGCGGTTTGGTGTACCATTCATTCTGTGTTGTAGGGAGGAATAAATACTGGGGTAGATGGTACTCTCCGGACCAATATGGTGCTTCCCTGGTGACCCTTGTTCCTTAGGGCAGCCTCTAGGCTAATTATGGGACTTGCTTCGTCCTCTGTAATAGTCCAGGTTGTGGCTCTTGCATACAAAGTATTAGTCAGCTCAGATGATGCCTTTATGGTTTCTTTGCCTTTGGTAACTGATGACATGGTTGATTTTGTTTCCTTTGGGTTACCTGTCTCAGGGACCTGTTGTGTGGTTTTCTGAGGTGGTTCCTCCATGCTGCGTTGTGCGGTTGCATTCTCTGTGAACCGACTGCTTGGTTTGGTGTCTCAGTTGAAAATAGGGAAAAGCTTACCAGTGCTGCCTTAATGGAGTGTGCTTGTTATGTTATATTTATTTTATAATCTGCACAGCTACCCAAAAAGGGGTTCCCAGCGCCAGCCTGAAGGAACAAAATAATCAGTAATTATTGATTGAATTATTGATTGAACAACCAAGTTTTTAAACATTTACGGAAATTCACATATATTGTTTCATTCCGGAGCGATATAGGAAGAGAGTTCCAGAAGGTTGGACCGAGATAAGCAAATGAACGACCGCCCATCCGTGAAAGTTTAACCCTGGGAACCAAAAATTTCCCATGAGTAGTGGAACGTGGCAGACGTGGAGGTCTTTAAGGGTGGACTAAATCTTGTAGATATTGAGGGGCGGTGCCAGACTTGATCTTAAATATGTATCTCAAGGTTTTAAATTTAACGCGTTTTGCAACCTTGAGCCAATGAAGATCTTTCAAAGAGCCTGAGATGGAAGTAGTTTTAGGGATCCAGCAAAGTAATCTGGCAGAAGAATTCTGCACCACCTGTAGTCTCCATATCACTTCCTTGTTTGCCCCCAAATAGAGGATGTGGCCGTAATCCAGTCTTGAAGTCACAAGTGCCTGGACTACGGTCTTTTGGGAGTAAGGAAGCATTCAGATATTTTTTTTCAGCCATTTAAGAATGGAAAAGTAGATGGCAGCCACCTTCACTACTGCTGTCTCATTGACAATTGGTAATCAATAATGAATCCAAAATTGCGGACAGGATGGGTAGGCTAGGGTAGGGCAACCATTTCAGCAGGCCAGTGCTGGGGGCCCCAGAGGTCTATATTTTTCCCCAGAATCAGGACCTCAGTCTTCTCGCCACTAAATTTAAGTAGATTGACTCGCATCCAAGATGCAATTTTCCTTAAGCCAGCCTGAAGGGCTGACGGTCCGGACATCTTCTCAGCAGAGAGGGAAAAGATGATTTGGGTATCGTCCGCATAGGAGAAAAGGGACAACCCGGCCTCCTCAGCAATTGTCGCCAAAGGTCTAGTATAGACATTAAATAGTAGAGGGCTAAGAATAGAGCCCTGGGGTACCTCATAAGGAGAGGAATAGGATTTGGAAGCGGCCCTAGATGAGAAGACTTGAAATGTCCGATTAGAAAGAAAAGATGTGAGTCAGTCAAGAGCTGGACCAGAGATGCCAAGGGACTGTAGGGATTTTATTAACACTGTGTGAGACACCGTGTCAAACGCGGTGCTCAGATCTAATAATATGAGGGCCACCGTATCTCCAAAGTCCGAACGATGTTGTGGCATTTCTGTGCTTGCTCTGGTGTGTGGCCCAGTTATCAGCAGTTTCCTTTTTATCAGGCACTGTTTTTTGGAGAGTTCTTTTACTTTCTTTTTTGCTCTCACAAAAGAGTGGCCACAGTCACTGGTCCATGTGAGAGCAAAAGTTTGGGCCTTGTAGAGTTGCTCTTTCAACCATTACAGGATTGATGGCTGGCCACTGATGTGCAGTAGAGATGCCTGTTTCCCAGATTTTTAAGAGGTGGGCTCTTGGCTCGATTACTGGGAGTGGTGCTAAACTCCACTGTCGAGGAATATTTAAGGTTTGTGGTTGCTTGTTGGGCTAGCTGTTTATTCCCAGGTGTTTGTGTTGGGTTTTTGAGGCTATCTAGGAGTGCCCAAATAATTTTCGGCAATGTGCTTAGTTTATCAATTAGTTGGTTGCAGGAGCAGAATTGACCAACTTCTATCTGGCAAGTTTACGTTCTAAAGTTCTTAGCCTCGATCCTAGGTCAACAAGCTTGAGACAATAGACTGAATAGATTTAGAGCTCTATTTTTTGTGATTGCTAGAGGGGGGCTTTGGCTATTGTGTCTTGTTTAAAAGTGAAAGAGGGCAAGGTTGCTGTTACTGGGCTTGTGAAGGTTTGGTGTGGGGAGTTGGGACTGTACACCATTGTAGCTACTGGTGTTTGTGCCTGCAATGCATACATTTGGGCCTCTATTTGTGCTTCTAGTGTGGCTAGAAACTGGTCTGTCAAAGTACCACACTTGTATTCAGATGTGCTGCATCTCCTGGATTTCTTGGGTGGTGAGTGTACGTTAGATGGCTCAGCACTAGTTGTTGTCACAGCTTGTGCCTCCGTGTCCATGGTTGGGTAGCTAGTTGAAGGCAAATGAAAGTGTGAACTGGAACTCACATGAATTTGAGAGGTTATCAAGTGTTTGTTTAAGGGGGGATGCATATCCTTGGACTCAAGATCTTGGCGTAAGGCAGGGTGGGAATTTGATTGGCTGAGATTTTTCCCCATTGTTCTTGAGTCCTCCGAGGCTGCTTGTGTAAGGACAAGTATCGCCTGTTTTGTTCATTAGAGCTTTTTAAGCATCTGGGAGAGGGGGACAGGAGTGGTTTGTGGAAAGTATAATTGAATCCAGCCACAGTGGAGGGGTAAGTGTTTTCATCTCTGGATCTTTTCAAGGGAGGGTTGGTCACCTAGGGATTGCAGTGGTCACTTCGAATTTGTGTTTGTGTTTGTGTGGGTCCAATAGGGTCTAACGGTTTGCATGTAAGACCCCCTTGGTGCCCACAGTCAGGCACTGTCTCATATCAGGCACAGCACTGAGAACCTTCCGGACAGTCTTTTGGGGTGAAGTGGGACTGTCGTCCGGAGGGTCAATCTGCTTTTTTCAGGCCAGATTATTTATTTTTTACCATGGTGCATTATGGGAGGCAGAGGTCCGGTGAGTGAGCACCCACTATCTGAACTATTGCTCTGTGGGGCTGTGGAGTGCTCTTTTGTGCTCAGATCAAATATTTGAAAACAGATTTTCCCTTTCTTTTCTCTCCTGTAAGGTCGCCTACTTCACCCAGGAGGTTGTTACTGGGAGGAAATATCTCTTTCTTTCCAGCTCCCAGTTCTTTGGTAGGTAACTGTAAATAACTGAGATTAATTCACTTAAACAAAAGGAACACAGAGGCAGGAAGCACACTTGTAATAAATATGCAATTTGTTTATTTTTAAAATAAATAAATATATATCATTTTTCTATTTAATTATTTAAAAAAAATTATTTAAAAATGTTTTTGAAATTTTTACATTTTAAAAGTGAACTACTGTGTATTTAATGTTGCAAAGAGTGACTGCAGTGGGAAACATAAATGTTACCCCTCTGCAATCAAACACTTTTCCTACTGTTGCACTTACTGGAGTTGGAAAAGTAAATGTTACTCCTCTGCAATAATGCACCATCTCTACTGTTGCAGTGACTGGAGTAGAAATTTCACCCCTCCACAATCCAACACTTTCCCTACTGTTTCACTGACTGGAGTGGGAATAGTAAATCTTACCCCTCCTCCATCCAACACTTTCCCTACTGTTTAGGTCTCGCGAGCCAAAGGCTCGAAGAGACATTTTATATGTGGGCTCCCAAAAGTGCTACCAGGCCAGCCTAGAGCTACAGTGCATGTGCGCGGGCGCGCGCACCGCGTTTACTTTCACATTCACGGCCGCTTTGATCGCGATCACTTTCACTTTCGCGCGGCCGCTTAGCTGCGTAGATCCAGCTTCCTCTGCCGGCACACCCACTATTTGGCTCGTATGAGCATACAATTATTCATTTTAGCGCAGTATAATTTTCAATTACATTAAAGAATCATTATGAATGCGACATGTTTATTCTATGAATGTTAACATGATTCCATGATTAGTATTTGCAGAGGCTTTAGTCCTATTTCTATCTGTTCTTCTAACCTTCCTTACGTTCATGTACGCTTGACGTGATGAATCGGAGACATCCTGGTACTTTAAATATGCCCCGTGGAAGTTTTACACCCGGGTTCTTAGAAGATTGTGAGACACCTTTAGTACGCCAATTTGGTAAGTTTATTTTGTCACGGTCTTGCAGAAAATACACTGCAGTAGACAATGTTCTTATGCACGTTTCCTCTTTTCAGTATGCAACGTGATTCACAAGGAGACAAGATATCAAGTTACGGTCTTACGTAATATTAAGCGTTCTCTGGCCAACTTACATTTTCGGTAAGCCTTGAGTTATATTTTTTGCACACATCGGATCATTTTTATTGATTATGGTTATGGTACAGACGGGACTCATGAGCGTTTTCTCCTTGTCCTTTTCAGTATAACGGTCAGCAGGCAAACAGGGGAACGGCCATTAATTTTCACTAGTACTTTGGGTTTACTAGTGCCTACCTAGATTCTGCATACCACTAATTAATTGGTAAGCTTTACATAGTATTTACTCTTGGTTTGTGTTTAAGCAATGGCATGGCGGTAGCTAGTGTGCTTATGAACGTTGTATATTCTTTGTATTATATAGGGTTCCTTGGTTGTACCAGTCGCTCCGAGTTACGGGGCAGTTAACATATGCGCACGGGCAGTGGACCCGACTAGAGTTTTTTCGTACATTGCAGTGGAGGTGCATAGTTTCGTCGTTTCCTGGGGATTTACTAATTGCATTTTTAGGTCTCGCTGCTTAGATCCAGCCTCCTCTGCCGGCACACCCACTATTTTCAGTGAATCACCTTCAACGCCACTTGTTGCTTCTTACTTTCCTGCCCTTTCTCCTCTACCTTCCTCTCTTTTTAATCTGCCTTCACCGAATATCCTTTGCTCTCCTCCCTTCCTTCTTTACAACCTTCCTTACTTTTTTCATCCTTCCTTCATCCGCTTTCTCGTCTATGCCTTCCATTCTTAACCTTCCTTATTTTCCCTACTTACCTACTTTACTTCATTCCTTTTTATAACTTACGTATCGACCCTGCCTGCATTTTTTTCTGTGCCATGCTCCTTTTCTTACCTCTTGTCCATGCTGACAAAGTTCCTATGTCTTCTCATTCTCTCTTCTCCCCATTAGTTTCTTAAGCTCTCCTTCCTTCATGCCAATTTATCGTCCTTACTTGCTCCTGTGGTATTTGTTTCTCTATCATTGCCTTTCGTGATCCTCTCTTCCTCGCTTCCTTCCTCCTGTACCCTTTGTGCTTTGTTCTGATTGGGTAAGTTGTGTCCTCTACTACTCCCTGATGCTCCCGGGACTGTTTCTCACCTCACTCCCATTTAGTTATTTAATTATTTGTGCAGCAGGAATGTGCTTTTGGGCAGCTTGAGTCATTGTTTGTGCTTCATGCACTATTATTTTTTTATTTATTGTAATTTCATTTAACCATTCTAATATGGGCATCTGCTCTGTTAGAAATGCAAACTAAAACCGGCCGTTTGCATCGAGACCCATGCACAGGTATTTGCACACTAATGAACACACATCATGAGACACTGACTGCCATCTTGGAATGGGGTTTATTTAATAAAAAACACAATTCCAAGATTGCCAGCCGGGCGTGAGCATGCTTCTTGATGCAGGCAAATAGTGAGCGAACCTATCACGGAGGGAAACACGAATGTTAATCAGAAGCCCCGCAAATGTCACTGTCGTGTTTTCTCATCGTGTAATAAAGAAACGCCAAGAAGAGCCGTAGGGATGAGCAATGTGAGTCTTTGACGATATCTGGCGATGCAAACTGGGGCGAACGTTGAAATATTATCCTTAAAAGGATTGGCTTTAATGTTATGAGATATGATTCACTGCAGACGTTCACGCATATAAAAAGTGATATTTTCAGGCAGCTTATATCAGCGCCGAAATGTCAAGTCAGAGCTTCTTTTGTGTACCTCCTCTGGATCTTTTATGCTCCTATATTTAAATTACTCACTCCTGCGCTCTCTCTTTCTGTTGTCTTTTTTCTTATCTAGCCAGTCCTCCTCTTCACTAGGTTTCCTACTTATGTTCCACTTTCATTTTCATTGACCGCCATTGTCTCTGTGCCACAAAATGACTACTCCCCCATGTTTTCCCACTGCTCCTCTACATATTGTTCTGTTTTGCTCCTGAAGCAGGCATACACCAAGGCTTCTTGGCGCTAAGGGATATTTAACAGTACAACAGACTTTACTCACCCCCTCTAAACATTACTAAAAAGCCAGATTTTCAGAGTGTGCTCACTTCTGCCCGGAATTCCTAATTTCACAGCAGAAACTCAGGGTTTCGTTTTTAATCTTCAGCAACTCCACACCTATCGAGTTACTGGTACACCTGGCACTATCATGGGTGGGGTGGGGAGGGTCAAAGTTACCAGTTATATATATGGGCACTAGTAATGAGAAGACTGCCACCCTATAAGATTTTAGTTTACCGAACTTAAGACCAGGGATGGAAAACATCACCTCATTTTAGAAGGCTAAACTATGGGTTATTCCATATTTAAACCTGTGGCATGTATAACTCTGTGTGCCAAGTTCATGGCTTTCAGGCACACGTATTTTATGAATGGATGCCAGAGGAATTTACGAAGCAAGGCTAATATATTGTCATCGTTTTCAGGCCCACAATCAGGTCGATTGCTGCATCTTTGAACCAACTCTAGTTTTCTTTTAGATCTCGCTCAGACGAAGCCAAGTACATGTTATTTCCATAATCTAACTGTGACTAAACTCAGGCCCTTACGGCCACAGTATGAAATGCAGGTTAAGGCAGGACAGGATTATTTCAAACATTTAGAGATAGAAAAAAATGTGCTTTTAACATTAATTACCAGCACATCAAAGGAAAATGTATGAAAATATGAACAGCCAGATTTTGTACAGATTTAGATGGAGTTTTTGTTTTTTTACATTGACGCGGGTCAAATAGTGATGCATCCTGGGGAATATTCCAGGATAGTCAAGAGAATTTGGTGAGATTTCATTTTCCTGTGTCAAAAATCACCATGCACCACAGAATCAAAGCGACTTCGGGGCAGGTGGGTCATTAAATACAGATCGCGCCACTTGTCCTCATAGCCGCCTACGGCAGCAGCATACCTAAACAAGCATTTGCAATGCAATAGTTCTCGCATTTGCAAAAGTTTAAACTATTGGCATTGTTCATGACAATGCCTTTTTTATCTATTTTATAAAACAAACACATAAATAAATGCCATTATCATTTACAATGCCAATAGCTAGTGTTGCATTATTATTAGCAATGCGAACTGCTCACACTTTTTTTATGTCTGGAGTGGGAATAGTAACTTTAACCCACCCGCAAGCCAACATTTTCCCTAATGTTGCAGTGATTAAAATGGGAATAGTAAATTTTACCTCTCTGTAATTCAATACTTTCTCTACTGTTGCACTTATTGGAGTGGGATTAGTCAATTTTAGCTTTCCACAATCCCGCACCTACCCCACTGTTGCACTGAGTGAAGTGGGAATAGTAAATTTTATCCCTGTGCTAAGCAACACTTTCCCAACTGTTCCATTTATTGTAGTGGGAATAGTAATTTGTACTTTTCCTGACTTTAATTATTTTGTACTGTTTTATAAATTGGAGTAGATATGCTATATGTTTTATTTGTGGTATTTAAGAGTTTAGTTTATATTAATTAAACTTATATTTTTTTGTTTTTGTCTACTTAAAATTATAATATTTGAATCTGTATTATACTTTTGTAAAATGGTAATTTTGATATTGTTTAATTTTTATTTGTAATTAAATTGTTATGTTTGTAAACAAGATGTATGTTTTTGGGTGTATATAAAACATATATATATATATATATACAAATTCACTGAAAAAACCATGGGTTTCACACACGTTATAGTTAGGAATTAGCATTTAAAAAACCTTGCAAATTCACTTAAAAAACCATAGGTTTCACACATGTTATAGTTAGCTGGACATTTCACTCGTGAAAAACCATTGAAATTCCCCCGTTATAGTTACTGCAGGCAACTATAACTCACGCGACCGCAATCCTCTGCTGATGACGTCAGATATTACATCACTGTATTTAGACACTTATTTACCCATGTCTTCTTCCATTAATTTTTAGTTATACATATATTACAAATATTTTTTTTTCAGAAAGACACATATGTCATCAGTGATGTAATATCTGACGTCATCAGCAGAGGATTGCGGTCGCGTGAGTTATAGTTGCCTGCAGTAACTATAACGGGGGAATTTCAATGGTTTTTCAC
This sequence comes from Triturus cristatus, assembly GCF_964204655.1. Classification (NCBI taxonomy): domain Eukaryota; kingdom Metazoa; phylum Chordata; class Amphibia; order Caudata; family Salamandridae; genus Triturus; species Triturus cristatus. Next base: position 50,705,694 of record NC_140581.1, on the reverse strand, counting down.
GAGTGAAATGTCCAGCTAACTATAACATGTGTGAAACCTATGGTTTTTTAAGTGAATTTGCAAGGTTTTTTAAATGCTAATTCCTAACTATAACGTGTGTGAAACCCATGGTTTTTTCAGTGAATTTGTACGGTTTTTTAAATGCTAAGTTATGTATTTATTTATTTATTTTTTTTAAAGTTTTTCACCGTGCTGTGGGCTTCGTGCACCGTGTGCCCACGTTACGCCGTTCGCGGAATTTTTCCATTTCTACCGTACGCGCACGCTGCGCGCACTCCGCGATTTTTCGTAAAAAAAATAAAACAAATTTTGGCCCTTGGGGGTCCTTCTGGGACCCCCTGACAAAGGCTAGGGGGTCAGGAACTGTCCACCCTGCCCCCTTTTCACGTTCTCCACCTTTGTTTTTCACCCCCTCAGACTGCGAGATACAAAATGGCGGCCGACACTTCCTGGTTTCGACCGATTCGAATGTTTACTAAGATCTAACAACCAATCAGAAGCGCGCTCACGCACGGCAGCGTGCGCGTACGGTATGTTTTACCGTACGCGCACGGTGCACGCCTATAGATATATATATATGCTTTTAAATGCTATTTTCTCAGGAAATACTGAACAGATTTACACCAGACTTGCAAAAGGCACATCCCTGACCTGAGGACTACCTCTCTGCCAAATTTCAAGTAATTCTGTTCAGCCGTTCGGGCTGTAGCTTGGACTAAAGGTCCTATGGGAAAATGCATGGGGAAAATGCGTTTTGGGACCCCCCCTTTTTCTCGGCCCCCGCTTGACGAATCCCCCCGAGACTTTCAGGGAAAGAGCGGAGCGGAGCGCCCCACCTATTTTGAAAACTTCGCGAGGATTCGTCAATCGGCGCCAAAGTTATTCCAAATAGAATGTTGGGGATTTCCTATGGAAACACGGTCCTAACTATAACTATCTACTGGCGACCGCCAGTAGATAATATATATCTATATATATATCTATATATCTATATATCTATATATATATATATATATGTATTTATATATATATAGATATATGTATATATATAGATATATATATATATATATATATATATATATATATATTACCTACTGGCGGTTACCAGTAGGTAGATATAGTTAGCACCTATTTTCCATAGGAAATCCGCAACATTCTATTTGGAATAACTTTGGCGCCGGTTGACGAATCCTCGCGAAATTTTCAAAATAGGTGGGGCGCTCCGCTCCTACCCTGAAAGTCTCGGGGGGATTCGTGAAGCGGGGGCTGAGAAAAAAGGGGCGCCCCAAAACGCGTTTTCCCCATGCAATTTTCCATAGGGACCTTTAGTCCAAGGTACGGCCCGAACGGCTGAACAGAATTACTTGGAATTTGGCAGAGAGGTAGTCCTCAGCTCAGGGATGTGCCTTTTGCATATATGGAGTCAATCTGTTCAGTAGTTCCTGAGAAAATTGCAGTTAAAAGCACATACATATCTATAGCCGCGCACTGTGCGCGCACCGTGCGAGCACCGTGCGTGCACTGTGCGAGCACCCTAACGTGCGCGAGCATAATTCTGATTGGTGGTTACATGTTAGTCAACGTTCGAATCGGTCGAAATCAGGAAGTGTCGGCCGCCATTTTGTTTGTTTTCAGTGCGAGAGTGAAAAAGGAAGGTGGCGAACGTGAAAAGGGGGCAGGGTAGAGAGTTCCTGACCCCCTAGCCTTTGTCAGGGGGTCCCTGAAGGACCCCGAAGGCAGAAAAAAACATTTTAATTTTTTTTTAAAAAAATCGTGGGGTGCGCGCACGGTGAAAAACCAAAAAAAAGAAAAAAAAACAATTAAAATTTTTTTAATACGTAGTTTATTGTAAAATAAATATATAAAAAAAATAATAATACATACATAACTTAGCATTTAAAAAAACGTACAAATTCACTGAAAAAACCATAGGTTTCACACACATTATAGTTAGGAATTAGCATTTAAAAAACCTTGCAAATTCACTTAAAAAACCGTAGGTTTCACACATGTTATAGTTAGGTGGATATTTCACTCGTAAAAAAACAATGAAATTCCTCCGTTATAGTTAGTTCAGATAACTATAACTCGCGCGGCCGCCACTCTATCACAAGGATGATGTCATCAGTGATGTCATGAGTGATGCCAATGACCATGTCATGAGTGATGTAATATGTGACGTCATCAGCAGTGGATTGCGGGCGCGCGAGTTATAGTTATCTGAAATAACTATAACGGGGGAATTTCATTGGTTTTTTACGAGTGAAATATCCACCTAACTATAACATGTGTGAAACCTATGGTTTTTTAAGTGAATATATATATATATATAGAGAGAGAGATTTATGTACTCTTTAAAATATTTTTATTAAAACTTGTCATACTGGTAAATAAAATAAACATTGAAATTATAATATAAATTAAAATGAATATTTTTATAATAGTTTTACATTGTATATGCATATATAAACATACACATACTTGTTATACTAGTAAATTTAAAAAACATTGAAATTAAAATATAAATTAAAATTACAATTTTATAATAGTTTTACATTGCCTATGTGTATATAAACATACATACATACATATGTATGTGTGTGTGTCTGTTTAAATAAGTACATATTTATATATATTTTTAAATATTATTTAAATATATTTCATTCATATTACATTAATGTTATATGTTAGAATATTTTTTTTTTTCTTTTTAAGAGTCAAAGGCTTTATTTCGATAAATCAATCATAAAAACATCACATTAACACAAAAAGACATTTATACAAAAACAAATTTAAGTTAACCGTTAATTGTAGACATTTTTTCCAAAACATATCGACGAGGATAAAAACAAAGTTAAAAATTAAAGATTTGAAGTTGATCCTTCAATTAAAAAGCTAATTAAACATTAGATGCTGGCCTTTTGGCTCTAATGGACCATGTCCACGATAAAAAATTTGAAAGACCACAAACGTACAATGTCCGGGTGTCCGATGTTAGAATACGGAGTGCCTCACTTGAGTGCCTAGTGCCCATACACCGACATATAGGTATGAGCCACGCTTGCCTTGGGAGCACATAGGCCGGACAGACAAACAGAATATGCGGTACAGTCTCTACACTAATTTGACAAAAGGGACAAAATAGGACTTGTCTGGGACGGGGGCTTCCAATGGGCAGTTAAAGCGCACACTGGAAGAGACCCTACCCTAAATCTAAAATATAGGGCCCTATCATAAGATTTCCATACCAGATCTAGGTAGAGTTCCCGAGATGGAATGTCTTAGGAACTCTTCCGTTAGCCTGCCAAGAGTTGGGTCAGTACTAACTCTATTGGGAACCCAGTTCCAATAGAGGGTCTTTATAGTCGCTTTCGGGGGAGAGGACCGACTATCCCAGGCTTCACTAAGACCTAGCTTACCAAGGAGATGTTTAACATCTTTAAGCCATTTTATTTTATGCCATCCCACCATTGACATTACTTCCGCTAGGCCCTTCGCATACTTGGCAAGTTCTGGGGCTCGCCACAGTCTAGCCCATAGAAGCAACGGCCGAAGTTTTGCCAGATCATTGATGGGTTGGCAACCTAGGTCAAGCAACAGGGGTATCATTGGGGTACTCTGCGGAAGTGACATAATGCCCCTCAAAAATTTGTTCTCAGACCTTGTCAATAGATCTGTGTTAGATGTGCCCCAAAGCTCTGCACTGTAGAGGGCAGAACTAACACCCTTAGCCTTATAAATGTCAATAACAGGTGCAATAGGTTGGGTCGTGGCAGATCGCAGCTCCTTATACAGCGCCCCTGTTACCCTCTTATGTTTTAGCAGCATTTTATGGAGATGGGGGGTCCACTGCATGGCATGAGATACGGATACCTAAATAATCGAATACAGTGACCCTCTCCAGGGATACATTGTTAAGTACGGGGGATCGCCCAAGTTTTTTCGGGGGATTTAGCACTAGAAACTCGGTCTTGTCAGTATTTATAACAAGGCCACGTTGGTCACAAAAGGCCTGAAAATTATCTAGGAGGCCTTGGAGGCCTACCGGAGTCTTTGATATTAGGAGCGTGTCATCGGCGAATAAGAGGGTGGGGATTCGCTCCCCTGCCAGGGATGGTGCATCTGACGGTTTTTCAAGTAGATGCTCAACAACCCCATTCATATATAGTGAGAAAAGGGTTGGAGCAAGAACACATCCCTGGCGGACCACTCTCCCCACCGGTATCCTATTCGTTTTCTGCCCCTCGGTGCCCCCACCTCACTTGCGCGAAGCTACCTTCATGTAGCCTCACTAGAATAGACAGGATATTAGACGGAATCCCCATATCTGCCAGCACACTCCATAGTTGTCCTCTGGGCACAAGGTCAAAGGCAGTCTTTAAGTCGATAAATGCAAGATAAAGACTGCCTTTGCCTATGACAACCACTTTCCAATAAATCAACAATAACCTGAAAGCCTGCTCTATAGTGCCGGTGCCAGCCCTAAAACCCGCTTGATAATCAGAGAGAACCTCATTATCATTAGCCCATTTAAGGATTCTCTCAAGCAGCACCTTCCCCACAACCTTCTGGGTTGAATCTAATAAGCTTATAGGGCGATAATTGGCTGGGTCCTCCCTCTGGCCCTTTTTAAAAATGGGGACGACCTCAGCCCCTTTCCAGGATTCGGGGATAGCGGCACCTTTATCAATTGCAGTGAGTAGGGTATGAATAAGCTTCCCCCATTCCGGCACATTAGATTGAAGCAGATCCCCAGGGATGCCATCAGGGCCAGCTGCCTTTTGGGGGACAATGCAGCTAATCGCATATTCAACCTCCTTAACTGTAAATGGGAATAAGGTGTTATCTTCAGGTAGTATTAGGGAGCTGCAAGGAGCAGAAGTAATAGTGATTCTTAGCTGACAAGAATACAGGCTTGAAAAATGATCAAACCAGGTCTGCCCAGTAATATTACAAGTAATAAGCTCGCTATCGGGCCTGTTCCTTGCCCTTATAGCGCTCCAAAAGCGACCAGCATCCCGCCCAGCACTGGCCTCTCTAAGTGTATGCCAATATGCATCCTCCCACTCTTTTTTGGCTTTTGCAACCACCCAGTTATATTCTTTCCTGGCTTGCTGGATCAAGGGTTGTGACTTCGCCTTGACAGCCTCAATAAGGGAAGATTTCTTCTGTCTACATTTGAATGTATACCATCCCTGCTTCACATTGGGCCTCTGGAGCCCTGTTACCCTACCCCCATATATATGCGCCACAAATTGATTACATACCGATTTTAGGGTCTCCTGGAACAGTGACGTAACTCTAGAGGGATCAGAATGTTCTAAAGAGTACATCTCCATCTCACTTAGCGAGGCATCCACAAGTTGTCCTATAACCCGAATTTTTGCCTCATCTAGGGCAACTTTGCGCCATTTGAGGCGCCTTACACAATTAGATGGAGTAATTACAGATGTGGACTTTAGGTTGCATGGTGAAGCTAAACTATTTTGGTTTACCCAAAGATGCTTTAGGGTTAAAGACAGGAAGTTGTGATCGCTGTCTACAGTGGGTATTACTACCATATCTAGGACAAATCGCCAAAGAGATAAGTCAAGGAGAATATAATCAATCCTAGACGTATGATTCGCCCTATTGTATGTGTGGGCGCCCAAAGGATCTGAAGTAGTTCTGCCATTTAGTGCTCGTAAGCCATACTCCAGGGTCATAGCGTTCAACTGAATCACCTTCTGTGTCCATCTTTTGATTGGTTGGATCGCTAGTATGTGTATACCCCTCTTGGAATCATCCTCAGTGACATCTAGGATGTCTTCAGCCGCAAGGGGCTCAAACGTACAGTTAAAGTCCCCCGCGAGCAATACTTGTATGCCATCACAGGTATCACCAAGAGCTTTTTCTACAAGTGCTACTGTGGGGAATAAAGAGCTACCTTTGGTGCCCCTGGCATATACATTAAATATGTCAAGAGACCTCCCGTTGCCTAATCCTCTCAGTGAAATCCTAAGGATATCAGGTGAGATACTATGTTTTTGGGTGATGCTGCAGCCCAAGGAAATGCTCACCCATATGAGGAGGCCCCCCGAAGGCCGACCCCTCCCCAATGGTGGCAAAACTGCAGGTAAAAAATACTTTAAATAGCAGCCCTTATAGTTAGGTTCAAGGCTCCATGTTTCCTGTAGAATGCATATAGTATAGGACTCCACCAGGGTATTCCAGTCTGGAAGAGCTGTTTTCTTGGCAATTCCTGCTATGTTCCAGCTCATAATCCTCAGATCGGGCCCAGCAGCCTCCACCTTATTCTGCAGTCAGATAAAGTGATCACTAAGTGGTGTTGGTGAATCACCTCCAGAATCAGTTGCCAAAAATAATGGTGGAAGAGCATGCGATGGAGAAGCCTTGCTCTTCCGGACAGAAGTAACTGCTGGAAAGATGGAAATCCCAAGGGGGGTAACAGATATATTGTAACAATACGATAAACCAAATCCGGAGGGAGAATTATTAGCACACTCCCCCACAATTGCTATGCAATTACTGGTTGCCTCCGCTCGAGGTGCTAATTCGAGGCTATCCCCCCTATAAATTACCTCAGATTGGGCTGAAAGCAGGTGTTTAGGAGAAATCCCAGGAGAAATAATTGGGGACCTGCACCCTTTGGGCCTTCTGCTATCATCTGGGGCTGACAAGAGATTCAAAGGCAAATAGTCTCTGCGTCAATACCTGGTATTGTTTCCGGGGTGAATATCTCCTCTAACAAAAGCAGGGTTTGGGTAGAATCCAAAGTTATCAACTTGCCCTCCCCACAGTTGGTTGCCAATGCTCTGTCTCTGATACCAGCTTAGTGGCCGCGGGTAAAAGTACCCCAAATCCCGGGTGCTAATTCCACCCTCACCATGCATGTTCTGCTGGCTACAAATAGTCCTTGCTACTCTACTATCTTTAAAATTAACTAGGATACAATCCCCTTGGATGTCCTTAGTCCTTCTTCCCACCCAGCTAACTCGCCTAACAAGAATAATCCTGCCATCTAAGCCCCTCGGAAGTGGCCTATTATTGTTTAGCCAAAATGTAACTTTATTTTTAAGTTCAGTATATGATTCTGTTTTTCCCTGCTTTAAACAAGGGACTCCTGCCAATACAGCTACATAGGGCATACAAGCTGGAGGCAAATTAGTGCATGGAGGGTTAATTTCTCTACTATGAGCTAGTGTTCTGCTTTGGTTTTCCCTCCAGATAGAACCCGCTCCACAGAGCCTTTCTAACCCAAACCAGAACGTTACCCCCTCCCTAGGGCCTTTTTACACCTAAATAACCACATATATAGGTACCACCTAAGGACAGGGAATTCCTATTATATATATATATCAAGACCTCACAGCCTCACGATCTCAGCAACCACAGTCTCGCGGCCTTCAGCAGACCCAGAATCTCCTACCCAGCCGGCAGCAACACACACAGTCTCGCGGCCTCAGTCAGACCCAGAATCTCCTACCCAGACGGCAGCAACACACACAGTCTCGCGGCCTCAGTCAGACCCAGAATCTCCTACCCAGCCGGCAGCAACACACACAGTCTCGCGGCCTCAGGCAGACCCAGAATCTCCTACCCAGACGGCAGCAACACACATAGTCTCGCGGCCTCAGTCAGACCCAGAATCTCCTACCCAGACGGCAGCAACACACACAGTCTCGCGGCCTCAGTCAGACCCAGAATCTCCTACCCAGCCGGCAGCAACACACACAGTCTCGCGGCCTCAGGCAGACCCAGAATCTCCTACCCAGACGGCAGCAACACACATAGTCTCGCGGCCTCAGTCAGACCCAGAATCTCCTACCCAGACGGCAGCAACACACACAGTCTCGCGGCCTCAGTCAGACCCAGAATCTCCTACCCAACCGGCAGCAACACACACAGTCTCGCGGCCTCAGGCAGACCCAGAATCTCCTACCCAGCCGGCAGCAACACACACAGTCTCGCGGCCTCAGGCAGACCCAGAATCTCCTACCCAGACGGCAGCAACACACATAGTCTCGCGGCCTCAGTCAGACCCAGAATCTCCTACCAGACGGCAGCCTTAGCACGAGCTCATCCTATTATTACCGTGGTACACGACAGGGGAATCGGGATTACTATATATCAGATCACACAAAGACTATTAGTTGAGCACAACCTGTTCTCTAGTTCGAGGGGCTCGTTTCCCCCTCATCCAGTTACCACTTACCTGACCAGGATTAACCTCTGTTCATGTTGAGTTAACTCTGACTAAAGGAATAGGCTATCCTCCTATACAAAGATACACAACACATGCTAACTCCCGACAAGCTAAATACTTTATTTAAATGCCACATGCACATTCACAGAATACATCATATATATAACCTGCAAGGAAAGTAAAAGGTTAAGGTACACACTTCAATAGAAAGGGGTCGATATCACCTTGGTCATATGTAGCCTGTACTCAAAGGTCATCTAGGTTCCCTTCCCGTCTGCGCCTCGGCTTCGCCTGGAAGTCACACCTCTGCAGTCACAGATCTACTCCCTTCTCTTTTCTCCGAGTCACTGGGATCTCTTCCTCATCGGCTACTCTCTCCTCTTTAGATTCTTAGGTTTTCTTCTCCTTCAAATTCATCATCTGTCTCCCCTGAAACAAGTAGTAGCTTTTCTGCTAACGGCCAGGTGCCGCCTACGGACTAGAAGCAAGTGCAAGTGTCTGCCTCAGACTTTCACTAATATAGATGTGCATTCTCTCATGGAAATTTCCAGCTCGAAACCTGCCGCCCACCAAATTCCTGTACCTCCCCGTGCCAAGGACACGTTCCCAGCCGGCCGGCCTGATGTAGTGTCTTCGGCATGAAGGAGAATACAATCCTTCGATAAGGGCCGGCCTGAACCGGTTCTCTCCAAGCGAATAACACCTCCTAACTAAAACACTGCCTATGACCTAGAAACTTCCCAAGCTGCCAGAGCAGGAGGAAAGATGGAGTCTCTCCCGTTTAAGGCCTACCAGGCCTGAATGCAGCACAGCTCCATTAGATACCCTCACTACAGAACAGATTACCCCTAATGCTAACGAATCTATCCCCTAGGATATGTATGCAAACCCTGATCTATGGGGAAGAACACAGGATCATGTTGAAGTGCCTAATAAATAGGCTCTATACACTACTCTAACCCTTAGACTTGAATGGAAAGAGACTGAAGTCACATTAGGCCCCCCTTAACACGAAAAGGCCGGGGAAATCGAGCAGTACATTCCACCCTTGACTTCAGTCTATTATACATTCATTAAACAGGACTAACATCGGTGGAAGAATAATATCTCTCCCGTTTAAGGCCTACCAGGCCTGAATTCAGCTCCATGAAATACCCTTACTACAGAACAGATTACCCCTAATGCTAACGAATCTATCCCCTAGGATATGTATGCAAACCCTGATCTATGGGGAAGAACACAGGATCATGTCGAAGTGCCTAATAACTAGGCTCTATACACTACTCTAACCCCTAGACTTGAATGGAAAGAGACTGAAGTCACATCAATCGCTCTACAACACAATAAGGCCGGAAAGATCGAGCAGTACATTCCACCCTTGACTTCAGTCTATTATACAAAACACAGGATCATGTCGAAGTGCCTAATAACTAGGCTCTATACACTACTCTAACCCCTAGACTTGAATGGAAAGAGACTGAAGTCACATCAATCGCTCTACAACACAATAAGGCCGGAAAGATCGAGCAGTACATTCCACCCTTGACTTCAGTCTATTATACCTAATATGAAACAAAACGAACTGATCTATGTCTAGTACCAAGTGTGCAGAATTGAAGAATTGAAGGAATACACTTGAATAAAGCAACAGATAGAAATCAAAATGCCGATAATAATCAGAATACCTAACAATCGTGTCCATGTTTAAGCAAAAGATAATCAATGGCCGCTCGATTTTACAAAATGGTCCTACGTTCACCCTGGGCGTCCAATAGCATGTCAGACAGGACTGTAGAAGTATTATTAATGGATTTCACCATCCAGCAGGCCATTTTCTCATTAGATTTGGCATTATAGACTGCCAAAGCAGGAACACCAATAATTCTCATCCACACAACTTACAAGCACCACTGTGCACACAGAGAAGTTTGAAGCAAGGTAGAGTCAAAAAGGCAGAATCACATTAGACCACGTCAAAGCCAATAGGTCAAAATCATAATTCACCTAACCCAAATAACATTATACGCTAAATCCCTCTGTATACAACATTGAGCACATGTGTGCGCCACCACCCACAAGACTGCACCTCAACATACCATACCTTCTATTCTTGGAAAGACTATTCCACTAAAAGGCAGAACACACTTAAGTCAGTACAGAATGGTGGTGGTTGAGGGTCACCATAGGGTGTCAGACCACAAGTGGCTGATTCACTACATTGCACCCCATGACCCTTGATCATCACCATTCACATATGTCAAAAACAAAATCTAGCAAATAGCAACTGTATTACATAACTGAAAAGCAAAACGATCATTAAAGTACTGCATATCGCAATGGAAAGCAAAAACCATTGAAAACCACATGTCTAAATTAAAAGTCACAACTACTAAAAAGCACATGTTGAAACAGCAACTCATATTTTGAAGTTGCTACACAAAAATACATAATTCAAAACAAAGCATGACTAAAAAGCAAAAAACTCATCAAAGGTATGTGATAATCACTTTAGAGCAAATAAAGTCCGCATTCTCCAAACACATGAAGTAGCCACAACTCAGGTGCAGCTAGAAATAGCTCATAGACATCCGGATACATGTTGAATGGATACAGAAAATAAATCAATCAAGCTTTTGAACGCTCCTAATGCTTCTAATGATCAAACTGGAGACTCCACTGTCAAACTCAGATATAGTAGCAACAGCTACAAGTTATTACTGTTCACTAACTTAGAAAATATCTACTCTGAGCGCTGCAAAGCGTCTCTATTGATCTCCAACCCTAAAAAAAAAAAAACAGTCCTTCAGTATGAAAAAACACACAGCCGCCTTCCAAGGCCTCCGAACTCCACATCGAGAAAACAGTTCTGGCAAAGCACATCCTGTAATCTCCTCTTTTGTCGTTTGTTTTCACCGTCACACAAGCAGTCACCTTGTGTGAAAGGCACACAGCCTTCATGCAAATAAAGATGGTCGCACGTGAAGGAAATAGTTCCACACTTTGCTGATCCCATTTCGCTTGGAAAGAAGCAGGCCATCATGCACTCCGGTATACATATCTTCTTGATAAGGGAGGACCCCATCCAGTCTGGATAGCCACCGGCATCAGCCGCCACCGTCTCGTCTGGTGATCACTCCAGGCTTGGGGGGGGGGAGGGAAGGGAAGGGGGGAGGGGGGGGAGAGGGAGGGCCCCACTCACACGGGAGAAGGGAGTCCCACTCACACGCGGAGAATTGGGCGAATCTGAAAAAGAAACAAGCATCACTTTTCTTGCAAAGAACATTTTAAAAAGTACACTACTTTCGTCTTACATTTCCAAAAATACAATATTTTAATTTCTGTCTATATAGGTCTCCTCCAGCTCTGGGGAATCGTGTAAGAATACTACTAACGCTTTAGCCTCTGAAGTCTTGATAAAATCCCTCTTTTTCTATACACAGCAAGAAGGGCTGGGGCAGTCTCCTTCTCTCACTTCTTTCACTGCACCCCTCACAGGTGCTGCCCCCCTTCACAAATCTCCGCGGACACTAAATGGCCCCTTGCCAAACATAACAAGCAGAGGCTTCTCCGGCTGTCTGTAGCTCACACCTTATCTCCTTCAAGGTCGGAGCGAACTGCACGCCTGCCAACTTTCTTGGACTGTCTGCGACTCTCCTCATGGGGGGGGGGCCTGCGCCTGTGCAAGCCTCCCAGACATCTATCTCCAGGAAGCTGTCCCTGCCTACGGAGGAGAGGAGCTGAGATGAGATGACCCCTCCCGTAGGAATTCCTTCTCGGACTTCACAGAAAGCCCGAGCCCTGCCCAGCGTTGCTGGATGATCTCACTGCAAGACTCCCAAACAGCAATCTGAAAGACGCTGTCAAATAACCTACTTCCAGAACAACTCTTTACAGGTCTGAGAGGAAAAATAGCCGTAACCACTCCTTACCTCCAGCAAGACTGCACATTCCTTAATCTGAAAATGCTCTCCCATAGGCAAACCACATTGCCTCTAACCCTATTCTGTCCAGTATGTGTTGGGGCGCAAAAGCACAACATGTGTCCAGCATCTGAATTTAAAAGCGACCTATTATTTCCCTGCACTTACCTGTAACTAAAAAGGGCACATTGCTCTAGAAGTAACTCACGAAATAAATGTTCATGTTAATGAAGTGGCCACATATCAGACTTATTGTACACAATCAGCTGTTCACATCCAAAATCACATTGTTGCAATTCTCTTTTAAAGCAAAATGTATCATACACTGTCATGTCTAATTTATGTCCGCAACCGGTGATCGTGAAGCCTAAAACATTAGTCTGTTTACTTTCATGCACATTCCATTCAGGCTGAGAAAGCTTCCCAGAGGAAGTAATTAAAACCGTCTGTGTAGCTCATAGCCTGCCTGCATTCTCGGTTACACTTATCACACCTGAATCATTCTGGCATGGCAAAGTGAACAACTTCACAGCCTGGTACACATTTAATTTAGTCTTCAAAGATATATTAGCAAACTGGGCATCAACCAGCTCTGTTTTCAACTCACTACGTTCTTATTGCAAATGCCCACATGTGTAATGCATGTTAACCAACACTTGAAAATAACACCGCTGTCTCTCTCCAAAATGCCATCAATCACCTGCTGAATAACACCCTTCATTGCAACTACGGAGACTGGAATTTCAAGGGAGTCCCACGTTTCAGAGTCATGCTCTGAGATCTTACATGCACTTTGCAACTGAAAACATTAGATATGCATTCCTTAACTAACACTTGAAAGGGATCCAGCCCTCTCTGCCTCATGTAGCAAGCTATTTATAAGCACTCTTTACAAGACATGCTAAAACACACACATACCAATTCTAAATCAGCACAGGTAGCTCACTTCACGAGCCAGCACATCATACGGTCTGCCCCCATGCAAATAAATCAAGTGATATGTAACAGTCTGCTTCCAATTACTCAGCCCACTCACGGGCTAAGGCTTCACAAGGCATTGAATCCCAGCCGGGAATATCAACGGGCAACTTAAAAGTAGATTAACATTGTCTAGAACAGATCGTGAAAAAGAGAGAAGAAGAGAAAGAAAAGAAAGAAGAAGAAAGGCTAGACACACCAGTATATCACAAAGAATATACAAACAAAATCACGCACACGCTGGCAGCAAACACGGGACAACACAACGCACACAGAATACGTAAACGGTTCACGACGCCAAATGTTCTGCTTTGGTTTTCCCTCCAGATAGAACCCGCTCCACAGAGCCTTTCTAACCCAAACCAGAACGTTACCCCCTCCCTAGGGCCTTTTTACACCTAAATAACCACATATATAGGTACCACCTAAGGACAGGGAATTCCTATTATATATATATATCAAGACCTCACAGCCTCGCGATCTCAGCAACCACAGTCTCGCGGCCTTCAGCAGACCCAGAATCTCCTACCCAGCCGGCAGCAACACACACAGTCTCGCGGCCTCAGTCAGACCCAGAATCTCCTACCCAGACGGCAGCAACACACACAGTCTCGCGGCCTCAGTCAGACCCAGAATCTCCTACCCAGCCGGCAGCAACACACACAGTCTCGCGGCCTCAGGCAGACCCAGAATCTCCTACCCAGACGGCAGCAACACACATAGTCTCGCGGCCTTAGTCAGACCCAGAATCTCCTACCCAGACGGCAGCAACACACACAGTCTCGCGGCCTCAGTCAGACCCAGAATCTCCTACCCAGCCGGCAGCAACACACACAGTCTCGCGGCCTCAGGCAGACCCAGAATCTCCTACCCAGACGGCAGCAACACACATAGTCTCGCGGCCTCAGTCAGACCCAGAATCTCCTACCCAGACGGCAGCAACACACACAGTCTCGCGGCCTCAGTCAGACCCAGAATCTCCTACCCAACCGGCAGCAACACACACAGTCTCGCGGCCTCAGGCAGACCCAGAATCTCCTACCCAGCCGGCAGCAACACACACAGTCTCGCGGCCTCAGGCAGACCCAGAATCTCCTACCCAGACGGCAGCAACACACATAGTCTCGCGGCCTCAGTCAGACCCAGAATCTCCTACCAGACGGCAGCCTTAGCACGAGCTCATCCTATTATTACCGTGGTACACGACAGGGGAATCGGGATTACTATATATCAGATCACACAAAGACTATTAGTTGAGCACAACCTGTTCTCTAGTTCGAGGGGCTCGTTTCCCCCTCATCCAGTTACCACTTACCTGACCAGGATTAACCTCTGTTCATGTTGAGTTAACTCTGACTAAAGGAATAGGCTATCCTCCTATACAAAGATACACAACACATGCTAACTCACGACAAGCTAAATACTTTATTTAAATGCCACATGCACATTCACAGAATACATCATATATATAACCTGCAAGGAAAGTAAAAGGTTAAGGTACACACTTCAATAGAAAGGGGTCGATATCACCTTGGTCATATGTAGCCTGTACTCAAAGGTCATCTAGGTTCCCTTCCCGTCTGCGCCTCGGCTTCGCCTGGAAGTCACACCTCTGCAGTCACAGATCTACTCCCTTCTCTTTTCTCCGAGTCACTGGGATCTCTTCCTCATCGGCTACTCTCTCCTCTTTAGATTCTTAGGTTTTCTTCTCCTTCAAATTCATCATCTGTCTCCCCTGAAACAAGTAGTAGCTTTTCTGCTAACGGCCAGGTGCCGCCTACGGACTAGAAGCAAGTGCAAGTGTCTGCCTCAGACTTTCACTAATATAGATGTGCATTCTCTCATGGAAATTTCCAGCTCGAAACCTGCCGCCCACCAAATTCCTGTACCTCCCCGTGCCAAGGACACGTTCCCAGCCGGCCGGCCTGATGTAGTGTCTTCGGCATGAAGGAGAATACAATCCTTCGATAAGGGCCGGCCTGAACCGGTTCTCTCCAAGCGAATAACACCTCCTAACTAAAACACTGCCTATGACCTAGAAACTTCCCAAGCTGCCAGAGCAGGAGGAAAGATGGAGTCTCTCCCGTTTAAGGCCTACCAGGCCTGAATGCAGCACAGCTCCATTAGATACCCTCACTACAGAACAGATTACCCCTAATGCTAACGAATCTATCCCCTAGGATATGTATGCAAACCCTGATCTATGGGGAAGAACACAGGATCATGTTGAAGTGCCTAATAAATAGGCTCTATACACTACTCTAACCCTTAGACTTGAATGGAAAGAGACTGAAGTCACATTAGGCCCCCCTTAACACGAAAAGGCCGGGGAAATCGAGCAGTACAGCTAGGTCAAGATTTAAAGATTGATCATCGCCTTGTCTCTCTATATTGCTACAATTCTGATTGTCCTTCTGCACCTGGGTAGGTGCGCTATCACGTGTCCCCTTATCCCCTTTGGATGGTAACTGAAGCGTTGGATTACTAGCCTTATTTGATTTTATGGCTATCGCTGGCGCTTTGCTCGTTGGCGCTGTTCTCTCCGGGGGATTAGTTCAACTCGGGGTCTCTAAGGCGCCATCCAGCTTTATGGATAAGCATTTGGCCACTTCAGAAGGGGCTACCAGTGAAGATTGTTTCTGAGCATCTACTCCTGGGCTATTTTTAGAATGTAGCTTGATTAAGGCCTTTATGGAAAAAAAGTTGTCCAAAGTTCCCTGTTCAAAGTGGTCAAGTCTTTCTGTTAGCTCTTTCAACCTCTCAGTCAAAGGCAAGATAAAAGACTTCAGAATATGCTCAATGCAAGCAATCAGGGGCATGTCCCTCTCAGAAATGGGGGGGCAGGGTAAGATGGTATTACCACTAACAAGATCGTTGCATTCCTGGATATCAAGGGATTTATCCAGGGGAGTCTCTATTTTTTCCTGAGAGCATGCATCAAGAAATAGACCTCGGGCCTCAGTAGCAGCCACAGCATCCCTAGCCGCATTGTTCTCCGTATTCTTGCCCCTTATTGCACAGTTTCTAACGGGCGCTTTCTTTTTCTTGGCTCCCTCCGATAACCCCTTACAGCTTCTTGCAGTTGGACAATCTTTAGCAGCGTATTTGGACTTACGCCTAGCCATCTGCCCTCTAGTTCTTACACTAGGACTATCCCTGCTTACACTTGACTGCGAATAGGAAGCTGAACTAGTATTAACAGGCGTATTACAACTCCCATTGTCGATAGGAACCCCAACCTGAGACGAGGAATCAACAGTAGCCTGGGTTTGTAAAATGGGAGGGGTCAACGATAGTCTAACAAAGGAAGGGGGAATCTCTGGGGATGAGTTGACCGCCGTGGGGGTTAAATTTTGTAACCTCAGAGGATAACCACCACCTGGAAGAGCAACAAAGGACGGGGCCAGTAGCGAGTCCTGGGAATTGGTAGAGAACAATGATACATTTGCAGGGAGTAAGGGGGGCACAGAGCCAGCAGGAAGCGAGAGACGACGCTCAGTGCTTTCGATGGCATTGACCACCACCCCTATAGTTTTTTGGAGCATGTGATCTATAGCGGTTAAACTAGGGAGCTGGGGTTTTATAACTTCTTTATGCTTTGGGACTGGAGCAGGGACAGGTCTTACAGGGTTGCGCTTCCCCATTCCTTATCCTTATGATATGATACCAGACTGCATGTAACACTATCAACAGAAAATATATAACTTTCATAGCCTTTTACCGCTGATATTACACAAGCAAAAACCCTGATTTGAAATTACAGATAGCAAATAACCAAAGTACGAATACAAAGAGCCAAGAGGGGTGGCCCAGCCCGGCCTCACACGGCCACTAACGACCAGAAACGGGCCCGCGCTGCGGGGCAACTGCGTCCCTTAAGTGTGTATCCCAGGCGCTGCCTGATAACGTCAGCGGCAAGCGCCCGGGGAAGAGGCTGCTGGGAGATGAAGTTTTCCGCTGGCCGGTCCCCTCACGGCGGCGATAATGGTTATGCTGGCTGGAAGAAGGTAAGGGCCCCCAACGATGGCCGTTTCCCTCACGGCAGACTCGCGGATCAATGATATGTCACCAATTCTATGGAGCGCGTCCCGCGCTGCGGGGCAACTGCATCCCTTAAGTGTGTATCTCAGGTGCTGCCTGATGACGTCAGCGGCAAGCGCCCGGGGAAGAAGCTGCTGGGAGATGAAGTTTTCCGCTGGCAGTTCCCCTCACGGCGGCGATAATGGTTATGCTGGATGGAAGAAGGTAAGGGCCCCCAACGATGGCCGTTTCCCTCACGGCAGACTCGCGGGTCAATGATATGTAACCAATTATATGGAGCGTGTCCCGCGCTGCGGGGCAACTGCGTCCCTTAAGTGTGTATCCCAGGTGCTGCCTGATGACGTCAGCGGCAAGCGCCCGGGGAAGAGGCTGCTGGGAGATGAAGTTTTCCGCTGGCCGTTCCCCTCACAGCGGCGATAATGGTTATGCTGGCTGGAAGAAGGTAAGGGCCCCCAACGATGGCCGTTTCCCTCACGGCAGACTCACAGGTCAATGATATGTCACCAATTCTATGGAGCACGTAGAATATTTAGGATTTACTGTTTTTAACTAGATATCTGTATCAAGATATTTTTGGTTTCAATATTGGGCTAGGAAAAGAGCTGGAAGCAAAGGAGTGTGCACTGGCCGCAAGAGGCGATGACCAAGTGAAGAATGGCAAGAATAGATAGATAGAATAGATAGTGCAGGTGAGATTGAGCTGTGATGGAGGCCTCAGAATCATGTCAACTACCAGAGTGGCTGATGCCTCAAAACAAAACAAATGAAAAACGAAACACATCTGCATGGGAACATATCTTCATATTGCTCCAGTCTGGAGGGAGCAGCATAAATAGCTGCTCCCTTCGTGCGGGAGCAATGCTGGTTTCTGCACCATGTGGGGAGCGGGTTGGAGCTGTCACGGCCCTTGGGTTCCCTACATTGCCCCTAACGTGCCATTTTTGAATGCACTGGGCAAGTGCCCATTACCGCTCGGGGACATGGCCACACAACCCCCATTCCCGATAAAATGAAAGGTGTTCCTGACATTTTCCAGGCTGATGGACAGCTCAAGTTAGCAAAGGGGCCCGAGAAAGTTTTCTTCTGCGTTTGATGACGAGTTCTCGATGGAGAGGAATATGAGGACATCTCCACCAAAGAAAAAAGCACTTACTTCATATTATTTAAGAGTATGTACGCTTGTTTGGTGGAGATTCAACTCTTTGTCTGTAGTCTTGTCATCTACTCTATATGAGGATTGATTCTGTCACTGATTTCTGTATGAAATCGCACGAGGAACAATCACATTGCCAAAATTACACATACACAAGGTCACTGGATTCATTACCTTGTGGTCCTTTATGCAGGTGCTGTGTAGTATATGCTCTAGGCATTCACCCATGAGTTAGCACTTACTAATTAACCATTAGATACTGCTACAGTTAGGTCGACATTTTATGCAAAACTGTAGACTCTTCTTGGATAAATACACAGGTGCGGTAACATTCTAGCCCTGATGTGCACAGAAATTAAACCTCAAGGGGAAGAACTTACAAATATAAACATAGCAGGTGCCCTAATTGAAGCTCTACTTCTGTAAAGGACAAATCATCCTAACTTATTGCGCTTAGTCAATGCAAAACAAGAGTGTTCTCTGCAATTCCAAATGATCTGAAATCCTTGATGGAGGTGAATGCACAGTTAATTTATTGAAGCTCAATATCTTCAGTAGTGACTGTCCGAGACAAGTGGGTTTTTTCTTGTCGTCTCCTGGTCTGAGGGCAGAGTCCATGGTTCTACCTTTTAATTCCTGCTGAGTATGCAAATTGTCAGAATCACCTACAAGCTCCCTCTGTTGGGCCCCGCAACTTCAACTTTAGTAGTATGAAACAGTTTTCCCACCATTTTTCAAGCTGATGGACAGCTCAACTTTCCAAAGTGACCTGAGCATGTTTCCCACTGATTTTGATGGGGGTGTTCTTCATGCAGAGAAATATGAAGACTTCTTTACCAAACAAAGAAATACTTCCTTCATGTAATTAAGAGGAAGTAGCCTTGATTGACAGAGATTCACCTCTTCGGGCCTTAATATGAGTTTAGCGGTGCGGGAGCAGGACCGGCCACTCCAGCACCACCAAACCCATGTATGAAATAGGCACGGCAATGGGAATGCCAAAATCAGTAACTGAATGGCATGGACTGCTGCAGTAAATGCCAAGCAGGTACTGCTATGCACAAACACAGGGGGCAGATGTTCTGCCCCCATGTGTGCATCTACATGGCGTGAGGCACCAGGTGGCCCTGTAGGGCCCTCTTTGTTTCCTCACTGCAACACTTTTCATTGGCGATTGCACTGCCATGAAAAGTGTGCCAGTGAGGAAACTCATAATATGCTTGGCGGGTCCACAGCGGCCTCGCCAAGCATATTGCGCCTTTCAAGACCACCACACAACTGCAAGGGATCTCTGATTCCTGGCAGTTGTGGTGGTTCCCAGGGCAGTCTAGCCTCCCTGGTTGGAATAGAGTGATCGGAAGAACGCTACTGCCATTGCCTCATGAGTCTGGCGATCCGTGGGCTTCCAGACTCGTAATAACCCCCTACGTGTGTAGTCTTGTTGTCTTCTCTGTACGAGGATTCATTTTGTCAGTGATTTCTGTATGAAGACACTCAAGGAACAATCACATTGCCAAAATTACATGTATACATGGTCAATGGAGATATTACCTCTTGGACCTTAATGGAGCTGTAGTGTAGAGCATGCACTAGACAAAACAAAAGGTTAAAGTAATGTTATAGTTAGGTGTGATGGGTACCTACCATATCACTTTCACTTTTCTACTGAATTTTGTACAGTGCGGGTCCAGCTAATGGGTGTAATTGTTTACAACCTGCATGTGCTCCTAATGCATCATAGGTGTGTAAAGGTTTTGAAAATGTTATAAATCTTTATATTGAAAAGTAAATCTGTGCGCAGATGACTGTTAATGACTTGTGTCCAGTATGGTTCAAACAAGCTTTTTGACTCTGCTGAAAACGTTTCCAAAAAGGCAAAGATTCTATGTAGTAGATACTAAGGGACATATTTATGAGCCCCTTGGGTCGCCTTAGCGTCTTTTTTTGTGACGCTCCGGTGGTGTAAATCACAAAATCATATTTATGATGTCACTCAATCCCACTTTGCGTGGCTTTGAATGGTCTCATAGATTTTGAGGAAGGCAAGGAAGAGCAAATCGCAGCATTGCCTTACTCTGAGTTAAGGAGACCTTCCCTGGGCATTGCGGTGGGTGTTCCCAGGTCACATCTATGGATTTTGACACTGCCTCATATTTACAAAACCCTGTAAACCTGGGGATGTGCCAAACCCTTACGCCTCACCAGGGGATGGGCAACGTGGAGAAATAACTTTAGTTTCCTTATTTCTTCCACTTTCCATGTGTGCTGCATCCCTAAGCACACCTAGATAGAGAGCAAAAAGCCTCCCAGAACGTACCTCTTCCTGCACAAATACAGTCATTACTACAATTAGTGTGGCAAAGAGTAAACTATCTCCATAAAGTATACACTGTTTACAGTACCCACTCTTCTACTCATATCAACTTAATTTCCCAATGTAGGTTCGGTGACTGTGAGGGGTTTGATACAGATAAAAGCTGTTCATAGTAGGGAATTAGTTTTAGAACAGTCGTTGAGTATCTTGAGGAACTTGGCTGTCTCTGAACAGTTGTATACATATTGAACACCATGTGCAATGTGGATTTCCCATATACCTGTGGTTGATTGTTAATGTGAGCTAGGCTACCCGGGAATTGTTTAGTATAGGGTCAGTGTTGCAAATACCACATGGTTGCTACAGCTATAGAAGTTGCATCTGCGATAGCATAAATGATACTATATATTATTCTGAGCTATTTTGGACTCACTTTCATGTGTCTAATGCCATACTAGTATATAGAGTAATATGCACAAAAGAACCTTAGATGATGTCATCAGCGATGTCATCGGTGATGCCATCAATGATGTTGTTTGAGATGCCATAAGTGATGTTATAAATGATGTCAAAGAACATGTAATAAGTCATGTAATATGTATGGTCATAAGCAGTGAATGGCAGGGGTGCGAGTTATAGTTAGCTCAGCTAACTATTATGGTGAAATTCTGCGCTTTTTAGGTCAAAGCATTAGTATTGTCAGTAACATATTCAAATAACTATAATATGACTTTAACCTTTTTTTTTTTTTAGTGAATATATATATATATATATATCAGTGATGCTTGCAATTTGTGTAAATATGACAATCAGAGCTTGTAAGGATACAGCAGGGAAACCTGCACCATGGAAGGATGTAGCAGCAGTAGAACTCATCCTGCATGATCTTTACTTCAATATCATCACACAAGCTATCTGTATCTTATGTAAAATTATATTTCTCTTTCCCCCACCACAGCAAGAAGGTATAGACAGCCGATCAATCCAAGCAGGCACCATGGAAATCAACATACTCTTTTACGCCCTGGTCTTCTTGTTCTCCACCTGGGAATGTTCTTATTCTGGATCGGTTTCCATTTACAGGAAGTGATTGGATTCAGGGGGCTGACTTGTGATGTCTACCAGTGACTAAATACAGCGGCAGCCAATACGTACTCTACAGTGGCACTCAGGTCACAACACCAAAGAGAGGACAACCATGTCAGCCTTATAGAGAGCAAAGGGAACAGACAATCACAAACCAAACTGCCTGTGGTTTTTGTGAACTCACTACCACACACAAGCAGCTCCCAATTTTAAAGATGTCTCTTCCTGAGACAAATTCCTACTTGTTTCAAACATCTCCTACAGATTCCATGTACTAAAATGAACCATTCCACACGATCGCTTGCCTAGCCCTGTGAACACTTACCATTGGTGATAAACAGGGTTTTCTCTCAGCCCCTGAACTTGGCGCGATTTTTGCAATCTACAATCTATATGCTCTAGCCCTCATAGACTATAGTTGTAACCACAGAATCTGTTATGTTTTTGCTTGTTTTTTTCTTTTGTTGTTTACTACTCCCCACTACTCAATAAAAATAACTGAGTACAAATTTGAATCTTTGCAACATATTTCCTGCCTATTTATGTGCCTAATCCACGATGGAAGCAGTATCTTATGCTGTCTGTTTTTATATAATGTTTTTATAAGTTGTAAGGAATCTCACATTTGTTTCAGCCATTGTTATAGTAAAAACAATAGCGTGGAAGGAATGCTAGCACACACACACTGCTTTGTATGGGTGATATCTGCCCAAGAAAAAATATTGTAAAAATAGGAAAAAGTGTTGAACGTTTTTACAAGACATTCACAGAGAAATTTTAATGATAAAGCTTAGCAGATATGAGAGAATTTAACTTGTTAATGCTTCAATTGCTTACCGGTAATTCCATTACTCTGAGTCCTCTTTCCTTACTTCAATTCATTACAACATAGAGGCATCCCTGCCTCACCAGACGCCAACACTACTTGATTTAATCACATATATAAACTACCCTCCCTCCCTCCTTCTTTCTGTAAGTCCCACTTAACCCAACTCAACACCACTAATTGGTTGGCCTGGACTACATGGGCGGGAGGGAGTGAGGGAGGTATGGATGTAATGAAAAGAAGCGAGGGAAGAGGACTCAGACTAATGCAATTACCGGTAAGTAATTGAAGCATTACGCCATTGTCCCCTCCCCCGCTTCCCTTCATTACAAATAGGCCTGGGCGGTGAACTCCGCTCCGTTAGCAGAGTTTGCGGAGTTTTCTGCACATCGCGCTCCGCTGAGCTTTCGGAATGCAGAAAACTCTGCTACACGTAGTACAACCTAGTTTTTCCCATGCTCACCCTCGCCAACAGTAAGTTGGCAAACGCGAGCTGCTGCTCGGGTACAATTTCTACTCGAGTGGCAGGAAGATCAGTGTGAATGGCAGTTCACACTGCACTCTGTCACTTGCAGAACTCTGCACAGTTTTTTTGTCACTTCACTGAGCTCCAAAAAAGCGAAACTCTGCGAACTATGCCCAGACCTGATTACAACATTGAGATGTACAAAGCCAAACAGGACAACCAAAAAGGTAATGCACAAATCAGGTGTATTAGGCAATTAAGAAAAAAGCAATGAACCACTATTCAGATGACATGGTGGACAACACTTTAGACCCAAACAGCTCAGACTAGTCAACCTCCTGAATAATCTGCTAATGGGAGGCAAAAGTCAACAGAGATGCCCAGGTGGCCACCCTGCAGATCTCAGCAATGGAAGCCCCCTGTCCCACAGCCAAGGAGGTAGACATAGACCTTGTTGACTTACCTTGAGCCCCCAAAGGAGAAGCCTGAAAAGAAGGCTTGTAGAAGTCCGAACACACTCACTGAAAGATGAAGTGGATTGCTTCAACCCCTTACTCACAGAGACAAAATTCACAAACAGGAATTGGAACGCAAAAGAGGAGCAACCCTACCATAATAAATCAGAAGAGCCCTTCTGACAGCCAAACAATATAGTCCCAGTTCCTCTTCAGAAGAAGGAGTCTCTAAAAAGGTGGGCATAATCACTTCTGGTCCCTATGGACCTCAAAATGATTCTGTCATCAAAAAACCTACAAAGAGAATGCTTAAAAGACAAAGCGGCACAGGGTCAAGACTGATTTGCATATGGCTGTGTCTGAAATGGGGTGGCAAAGTGAGCTAATGAATGAAGATGGATTCAACCCAGATCTGTGACTGGGGGTGAGTGTTTCAAATGTTTCAGCACTCCATCCATAATCTCCTTGTGTTTGCTAAAAGACAAAGTGCCCAGCTCACTGAAACACCTAGCAGACAAAATAGCCAGCAAAAACAAAGTCTCAAAGAACATCAAGCTAATATCCACAGAGTACAGGGGCTCAAATGGAGGAGCTATCAAATTGCCTCCAGCACCAAAGTGATTCCTGGGAGAAGGAAGAACGTTCTTCAAGCCTTTTAATAGATGCCCCACCAACGCATCCAAATCAGACAGATTGTTCCAAGAACTCCTAAAAGCTTTAATAGAAGTCCATTGAAGCTTAAGGGAGGCAACCTTCAAACCCAAAGAAGCGCGATCCTGCAGAAACATCATCACCTCAAACAAGTCAGATGAAGTAGGATTCAAACTCTTACCCTGACACCACTTACTGAAAGGAATGCCAGTGACACAAGTAGGACTTATTGACAAGTGCCTAGCAGAACCGGCCTGAAACCCCCGGACACCTTGTGTACTAGGAACAAAAATAAATAGCATTCATTTTCTAGCTATGCCACAGGAACCGGAACTATTGCCCTCTTTACCAGAAGAGCCTGAACCCACTCCAAATGACCGTGTTTCTTCAGCAAATCCCTGAGGATAGGAGTACGAATGGTGCCCCATGTGTGAGGCTGTTTGACAAAGTCTATAAGATAGTCATTACTGACAATGTTCAAGACCCATCAATTCTTCACATCCCTTCTCCAGGCCTCCTGGAAAAACAAAAGCCTGCTGCCCAGAGGAATCAACGATATTGTGCAATAGTTGTCAGTTCTTCTCCTTGGAGGAACCTTGGCGCCCTTTGTGTCCCGCCGATGCAGATGCCTTTTTGTGCTAGAACTTCCTCCTACGATCACAAAATGGGATTGAAACTTTCCTGGCGGAACAAAAGAAAAAGAGAGGAAAAAGCCTGATCCCAAAAGTGCTGAGAGAAAGAAGGCTTCCCTTTGTATGGCAGAGCATACTTCCCATCCTAGAATGTCTCGGTAATCATGCTGTCCAGCACCGAACAGTATTTTTCCTTCAAACGGGATCATTAGGAGAGTAGACATCTCAGAATAGTCTGCCTTCCAATCCCTCATCCACAAATTCCTCTGATCAAACACTTTCGATACCCGAAGATACGTCAGCCAGAAACTTGGCCTTTTACTCCATGTGCACCTGCAGCTCAGAACAATCCATCTCCTTCTGAGTTGCAGTGGCCAATTTCTCAAAATCTGAAACAAGAGACTGAGCAGCATAAGCCAAATATTCCCCAGCTTTCAGAGTCATATTCTCAGCGGAGAATGCCTTCTTAAGTGCCCCCTCTACCTTCTTATCATTAGCATCGGAATGAAAACAAAGAAGTTTAAACAGAAGCCACACAGAAGAGACACATGATCGAGAATTTAAATAGCGGGAAGCCCAATCAGGCAACAAGAGACCCCGTATTTGTGATAAATTGAGCCGAGATTTCGGTTGGTCTACCCTATGTAAGGAATTCCCTGCAATCCACGATAAAGAGAGAAGTTTATCAAGATTAAGTCTGAACCAGCGGGAGGTGAGATTCCCTGTACTACAGTCTTTGGTTTGGATCACGACAGATATAGTTTTTGTCTTGAAGAAGATGGTCTGAATCGGTTAGGTACCACTGAAACACGTCAATGCATATATGAGACTAAATTTGTGGAACATGCCGGCACATTAGATGAGAATTCTCCAATGACCATGTGCCTGTTTTGATTATTTGCCAAAACTAGCAGATAAAGTCATGACAAAGTAATTGTCTTGTGTGTTCTCTTTTCTCTATTTGTGGCTTGTCTTGATGATGTGTACTTTTAACTTTTGCCAAAACAGTTTAATATTTTTTTAAATAATTTTTTTTTATTTCTCGTATGAAATGTATTTTGTACACAAGAAAAACAAGATTATATTAGATGAGTATTGATATTTGTAACAATATTTTTATAATAAGGGGACGATTCCGATAGCTGGTTGGACAGCTGTCCGTAGACTTACTGTGCGACCGACACGTACCCGGAGCCGGTCCTTCCTGTACAGTAAGTACGATGCGCATAACTGCCAAAAACAGGACCGACACGTAGGCTGTGATTCAAGCTCCATTCTCCGTCTGAGCCGTAACTCCTAACGCTGAACCGAGTCGCCCGGAAGCAGTATCCATAGGAGTTTCCGGCATGACAAGTACAATGCGTACTTCCTACGCTCTGGACGGGTCGCCACGTATGGGACGTCACAGCATCCGGAAAACAAGCATATCAGCTACGATTCGCGCCACAACTCAATACACGGCTTCGAGACGGACCATCTTGAAGCGGGTACGAAACGGAGCAACAAGCAGCGTGTACGACACAAACACATCATGAATCCCATCGCGCAGGTCATACCAGTACTCTACATCTATGACCGGCTCAGGAACCGACGGGGCAGGCGGTAAGTCAGACACCTACCAAATAAACAAACGACACGTACCCGCAAAATGGAACACACACACAGGGGATCCACATCCTGGCCACAAACAACAGGCCACCATAGGGGTCACATGGCCAGCTCCACTAACACCCCCACCCATAGGGCTTATGTTGCCAATCACTACTGCCACCCCCAGCCATAGGGCTTATGTTGCCCATCACCCCTGCCACCCCCCTCACAGGGGACCTGTTGCCCATCACCCCTGCCATCACCCCCCCAGGACTTATGTTGCCCATCACTACTGCCACCCCCAGCCATAGGGCCTATGTTGCCCATCACCCCTGCCACCCACACCCACAGGGGACCTGTTGCCCATCACTACTGCCACTCCCAGCCATAGGGCTTATGTTGCCCATCACTACTGCCACCCCCACCCATAGGGCTTATGTTGCCCATCACCCCTGCCACACACACCCATATGGGATCGGTTACCCATCACTACTGCCACCCCCACCCATAGGGAACCTGTTGCCCATCACCCCTGCCACCCCCACCCACTAGGGCTTATGTTGCCCATCACTACTGCCACCCCCAGCCATAGGGCTTATGTTGCCCATCACTACTGCCACCCCCAGCCATAGGGCTTATGTTGCCCATCACTAGTGCCACCCCCAGCCATAGGGCCTATGTTGCCCATCACCCCTGCCACTCACACCCATAGGGGACCTGTTGCCCATCACTACTGCCACCCCCAGCAATAGGGCTTATGTTGCCCATCACCCCTGTCACCCCCACTCACAGGGGACCTGTTGCCCATCATCCCTGCCACCACCCCCCATAGGGCTTATGTTGCCCATCACCCCTGCCACCCCCACTCACACGGAACTTGTTGCCCATCACCCCTGCCACCACCCCCATAGGGCTTATGTTGCCTATCACTACTGCCACCCCCAGCCATAGGGCTTATGTTGCCCATCACTACTGCCACCCCCAGTCATAGAGCTTATGTTGCCCATCACCCCTGCCACCCCCACTCACAGGGGACATGTTGCCTATCCCCCCTGCCACCACCCCCATAGGGCTTATGTTGCCCATCACCCCTGCCACCCCCACTCACAGGGGACCTGTTGCCCATCACTACTGCCAACCCCAGACATAGGGCTTATGTTGCCCATCACCCCTGCCACCCCCACTCACAGGGGACCTGTTGCCCATCACTACTGCCACCCCCAGTCATAGAGCATATGTTGCCCATCACCCCTGCCACCCCCACTCACAGGGGACATGTTGCCTATCCCCCCTGCCACCACCCCCATAGGGCTTATGTTGCCCATCACGCCTGCCACCCCCACTCACAGGGGACCTGTTTCCCATCACCCCTGCCACCACCCCTTATGTTGCCCATCACCCCTGCCACCCCCACTCACAGGGGACCTGTTGCCCATCACTACTGCCAACCCCAGCCATAGGGCTTATGTTGCCCATCACCCCTGCCACCCCCACTCACAGGGGACCTGTTGCCAATCACCCCTGCCACCCAAACCCATAGGCGACCTGTTGCCCATCACTACTGCCACCCCAGCCATAGGGCTTATGTTGCCCATCACTACTGCCATCCCCAGGCATAGGGCTTATGTTGCCCATCACTACTGCCACCCCCAGCCATAGGGCCTATGTTGCCCATCACCCCTGCCACCCACACCCATAGGGGACCTGTTGCCCATCACCCCTGCCACCACCCCTCATAGGGCTTATGTTGCCCATCACTACTGCCACCCCCAGCCATAGGGCTTATGTTGCCCATCACCCCTGCCACCCCCACCCATCGGGCTTATGTTGGCCCATCACTACTGCCACCCCCAGCCATAGGATGGGTGATGCACAACACATCCAGCATACTCCAACATCAGGTATGGCAGCAAAATACATCCCCCCTAACATCATGTCGACAGTGTGTAGTCTGTCACAAATGCCCACAACAGTGATTATGGCTACAAACATACAATGTAAGTAACAGCACATGTGTGACCAACACATGGGTGTGACATACACAAGGAAAGCATCACCATAGCACTGTGGCACTGTAAAAAGAACACCCCCTCACTGTGTGGAACAGAAGTTAAGTGTGCGCTTCCAAAATGCAGCTGATGTTGAGCATTGTGGTGATGGGGACAACCCCCCCCCCATCACAGTGACCAAAAGGTAAGTGCCATCATGTGCAAAGCTGCAAATAACAAACAGCATGTATTATCCCTGCTCCCAACACATTAAACACTTCTGGGGCAAACTAGTGGTTGTGTCCCATACACACAGAGATGTGGTGAGGCTAACAGTGCTGTGAAAACATAACACACTCTCGGCCATGTGCAGACAAGCACCACACATGGGGGCTGACAATGCATACAGTGTACAATAACACAAGAGCAGAAGTGACCATCACCAAGCATGCCCACATCACGAAAATAGACACACCAATCAAAACAACATGTGTAGACTGTAGGTGTCAGCTCACAAACTCACATTCCATGTCAGCAATGGCACCTAACAACCAGGATGAATGTGCACAATCATGAGACAGCAGGCAAAATCACAGAAACAGCATCCAGACAAAGGCCCACAGCAGCAATACCAATGCACTGGTGCAGATGCACAAACACAAACAGGCAAATTCACACTGCACATCTGACACAGCATGTGTGTGTGTGTTTGTCATAGTATCCCCATGCACATGAGGGGGCAGAACTACAGTGACACAGATGTGGACACAGTGCCATAAAAAAGTAAACCATCATTGGGACACCCTCCGGGGGCAATCAGGCATTGGGAGATGAGAGGGAGCACAACAGACACATGTGACACAAGCTGGAATGTAAACCAACTAACACAGTAAGAGACTGACACACAACAGCACTACCCCCAGGGACCAGACATTGGGGTGACACAAGCATGCATGACACCTTCACTATGATGACAAAGGCAGATGTTGTACAAACTGGGAAACCCAGACATGTGTCCTGTGCCACAAACGGACCTCACACATACACAAACACAAATCACTCAGCATGGCCCCTCATCCATGGACAAACGGGAGCTAGGGGACCATCCATGCAAACATTCACATCAGTCCACCCTCAACACCACACACCCTGAACTGCAACAATGTGTATCTGTGAAGCCCACATGGACAGGTGACATTGCACATGCACCCATGACAAACACAGGAATGTTGGGAGGAACTAAGGTGCACAGACTCATCACACAAGGACAGTTTACAACCCTGGTGAATGACAGACATACTGCACAGTATGCGGTACATGGCCATGACCTCAAAGCTCACGTAACCTTCAGAATCCCTGGCACAGTCCCAGGACAATGCTGAAGCCAAGGAGAACCACAAGGCACACATGCTGACACCTGCCAGCATCGCAGCCATGAACCCGACAAGTGGGAGCAGTCACACACACATACAAATGTCTCAATCTCTGAAAACTACCACCTATGGACAACTATATGAGTTAGCAAATAAACAGGAATCTTGAGGAACCCTGACTGTGTCCCATCTGTGTCTGACAACATCATCACCACTCAGAACTGACAAATCCCAATGATGATACACCAATTAACAGTAGTGTGTCATGCACCCACACATCTGGTAGCCCATTGGAAAAGTAGTGGGATGAACCCAGTACCACTTGAGGGATAAAAAAGGTAGATTTCCCGTATATAAGGAGTATCGGACCGATATTATGTTAGCATGATGCATCTATACGTACACTTTCTGTATTATATATATACTTTTGCTTGGAGGAAACTCGTTTATTTCCTCCCTGTATATCTATTGCTAAAAGAGTAGGCCGAGAACCATACAGACGCCATCTTCTGATTCTATGCTAGAGCGCAGGCCGTGATCACGCATTGATCACGTGCTGTAGTCAGGCCCCAGTTCATCTGAGTTACTGGTAGCAGCTGAAGGTAGGCTATTCACTCTTTGTTGTAAGACTCAAGGTCGCATCTGGCTTTGGGGGTGATAAGCGCATTCCTGGAGGCGCCGTGTCTACACTCCCAGGCACCAAGCCGAAAGGGAGTCACCCCTCCTGACCTCATCAGTAATAGATAGTCAAGCCTTTGTACTGGTCTGATGTGTGCCATATATGGTCCTTTCCTGGAGCTCGAGGGCCAACTGGTGTTTTTTCTTTTACCGTGATTGTATGCGTTGAACCGAAAAGTATATACCCTCATGTTTGAATACGAGCCAACAGTCTTCTCGGCGCACCTGATGGGTGAGGTTCGGAGAGGATCTTCTATAGAGTATTCTGTTTAATAAACGATTGAACTTTCTTCACTGCCAACTGCCTGATTATTTGGTAATGGTATTGGGACTATTGGTAGGTATAGTCCTTTAGTTTATTTTATGGTACATCAGTTGGCGACTCCGCCGGGACTCCGTGACTAGGTCGTCCTCCCCATAAACGGGTGGTAAGGACAAGGGGTAATTCTGGTCGAGAGGGTGGACGGAAAAAGGATCCTTTGAAATTTAGCCATCTTTGGTATGAACTTACTCCGCTCTCACGATCAGAGTATCCCCAGATGCTAGTGACCCTTCACCGGAGTCCTACGGGTGTAACCCAGGAGCTGACTGTGTTGGTCTTCAGGAGTTGGCAGTGGAGAACACGTCTTTGTACCTGTGTGCACCAGGTGAGTGGAATTGTTTTGATGTTCTTGGCATGCACTGTTGAGCAGTGCTTTTGAAGCAGTTAACTGTGTAAGTATTTGGTGGTCAGTGTACCACGGAGAATCTTGGGGGTCTGACGGGGCAGCATTGTGGTGGCTGCAGGTATAGATGTTCCACAGACCTTTTGTGAATAATAGAGACGCCGATCGGACGCCTGGTGTGGCACGTGTGGTGCGCGCCCGGCCGGACTGCTCTCGGAAAAGCCTGTGGCTGTACCAGGTAGCCTTGGGAACACATCTGAAGCGGTGCTAATGTAGCGGGCTTAGTCAGAATAGTCCCAAGAGTGAACCAGGAAGGCTGTGGGATGGTCTGTAGGTCGGTCTGTGGTTACACCTGTCTGACGGTCTCTTGGTAGTCTTTGGACTGCTTGGTTTTGGTATCTGTCGATCTTGGAATCTGGATTTGATCGATTCTCCACGGACAGGAGTCGACGGGCTCTGTTCTTTGTTTGAAAACAATGTCATTTTTTGAATATTTGTGTATGTATATATATATTATTGTCTTGTGTATGTCTGAATGAGTATGCGGTTGTATGTTTTGTGAATGTTTGAACATGGCCATGTTTGGAAATTTATTTTTATGATCGAATGAGGAACGCGTGACGACAATAACCATGCCGTGTTTTAGCAAATTGAATTGTTTTGCCACCCTAATGATATGCGTTTGGCTGAAAGTCAACCTGCTCCGCCTGAGGGCAGCCCAAGTTATATTATGTATGTAAAGCATGGTATGACACCTCTCTTGTTTAATACACTATGGCATAAATATACTAAGGAAATGTGGAATTACAATGGCCCTTAACCGGGTCTTTTGATGAGAAAAAGATACATTTTTTGCAGGATCGATTATTTTCTAAACGTAGTCGACAGTCAATGTTTGACTCCCTAAGCCTGTGGCAGAAGGAAGCAAAGCGTAGGCGTATGCGAGAGGAGAAAGTATGTAGGAGGAAAGGGAATCAGACGATTACGCAGAAAGCTATAGCTTATGATAAAGCATAAACTGAACAAGGGATTCATCGTGTAGACAGACAATTTAGATTGCAAGTGGATAAGACCTATGTGGCTAGGACTGAAGCGGAAGATAAGCTGTAGGATTTATTGGATACTCGTCCACCTCCACCTTATGCTCCGCATCGTATATATCCCGTTGTTCCCCCGACTCTAGTACAGGCCCCTGCAGCTTCCGCCCCTGTTGTTTCTTCTTCCCTTGCCTCTCCGAGAACGTCCTCTGTTTTGTCTCCCTCAGTGTCTGAGACGGCTAATTTATGGCCTGTTACATTGCCATCTTCCGTTATGTCCACAGCTGTTTTGTCTCCCCCCACCTCTGTGTGGGCTTCCCTTTCTGCGAGCACGACCCCATCTCCAACTGTTTCGACTCCATTTTGTGCTCCGGGGGATTTAGACGCAAGGAAGTTGTTTACCCGTTCGGCTGTAGGACAGGATGAGAAACAGATGATTGAGAATCAGTCATCTCAGTGGATGCGACAGCCTATTTATACTATAACTGATATATGGAGCACGCTTCGAGACTATGAGCCTGTTATGCAGCAACATGCTTTGAAACACATGGCTGCACGTATTATTACTCTCTGGGAACCGTGTTTTCCAGGAGGGATGCCCCCCAAGTAATGTATGACATCCGAGACAGGGCTCATAATTCTGAACTTAGCCCAGATGAAGTGTACAGAAATGTGGAGATTTTATTAAATTATCGAGAATGGATGCATAAAAAGTGTCCCTCATGGGACACTCAGCATCCTATGCGGGAAGTTCATCCTATCTTTCATCCTAAAATACAGGAACTAAAGGATGACCATGGCGTGGTGACTAGACCTCGTGCAGAGGCCCGAGTGCTGGAGCAATGGGTTTACACCTCTTGGAAGAGGAGTGAAGTTCTCTCGCTAAAATCACAATTACCAGACCCCCGTAAGAATCCCACGGCTTATTATAAAGAACTCACGGAAGCGGCCTCTTCGGCCGTCATGATCTTAGCTGACACAGAGCTATTTTTTGCATTGCTGGTTCCCGTTGACGTATGGCGTCAGGTGCATGATCAGGACCATGCTCAAGAATTAGGCAGAACGTGGGAGCAGATAAAAGAGTGGGACAAGTATCGTAAGCCTGGAGATAAGCCGAACCTTGAATTATTGCCATTACCTGGCCGTATTATCACTTACATGCATTCCTTAATTCCTCCTCGCAAGGTGGATTGGGACAAATTGACTGCATGTAAACAGAAGAAAGATGAAAGTGTTTCTGATTTGTTCACTAGATTTGAGGGAGTATTCATTGATTTTAGTGGACAGGATTTATCGTTGGAAGGCGGTATACGATTATTTGTTCATTGTTTTGTGACCAATTTGTTACCAGAAGTCTCTGCATGGCTACAAGCCGCTGAAAGTACCTGGACCACTTCCACACCCTCAATAATATTGAGTATGGCCCAATATTATGAACATAGAGAAAATGAGAGTAAGGATAAGACGGAAAAGAAAACGAAGGATCTTAAAACACGGGTGTTGTTGCAACAAGTTGCTCACGGACACGGCAGAGAGAGAGGCGGTAGAGGGTTCGTCCCGAGGGGGGAGGGAACGGGACAAGGCAGAGGGCCAGCTGTCGTTTTGGGAGTAAATCAGTGTGCTTATTGTAAAGAGGAAGGGCATTGGCGATTTCAGTGTCCGTTGTTGCTGGCCCAGAACGGGGATGTGAGAGGTAGAGGATAAGGTCGGGGAAGTGTGGATCGCAGTGATATGCGGCGAGAAGAGGTAACGCAAGTTGGACAAGAAAAGAATTATTTTGATAATCCATGAGGTAGGCAATATTATAATGAGGAGTGTGCAATGGATGCGACCGAAGGGTATGCTTATACATAGGATAGCCATGGACAGAGTGAGGGCCAGGTGTCGGTACCCGTTGATCAGCAAGGACCCCATGTAGAGGCGCATTTGATGGGGACATCTGAAAAGTTTTTAGTTGATACAGGTGCAATGAAGAGTTCTATTTCTCGTTCCCTGGTCCCAGGGGCTGCTCTGTCCGGGCACAATAATGTTTCGGTAGGATTCTCTGGAATTCCGGTGGTGAGCCCCATCTCCAAATCTATTCCTTTTACAATTGGTCCTGTTACGATAGACTCTAAATATTTCTCTGTGATTGATTTAAAAAATGCTTTCTTTAGCATTCCGATTCATCCTGATAGTCACAATATTTTTGGCTTCTCATAACCTGGTTGCAGTTTCCGGTTCTGTCGTGCTCCCCAGGGGTACACAGAGAGTCCCAGTATTTATAGTCAAGCTTTAAAAACGTTGTTGGATGATTTGGTCTTGCCCCCTGGTAATGTGCTTTTGCAATACGTAGATGATTTATTGGTGGCCTCTGATACCGAAGAAGGTTGTAAGAAGGTCACTGTACATTTATTGTCTCATTTGGCTGCTAATGGCAATAAAGTATTCCTTTCTAAATTTCAATATTGTCGACAGGAGGTGACCTATCTCGGTCATCTACTGTCGAAGGAGGGGAGGAGACTAACCCCTGAGCGCGTGACTACCATTTTTAATATGTCTGTACCTCGTACTCAGCGTGATGTTCGTGCATTTATCGGCATAACTTCTTACTGTCGCCAATGGATCCCTAATTTTTCCCTTCTTACTAAACCTCTTCTGTACTTAACCATTAAAGATGTGCATGAACCTTTACCCTGGACTGATGCTTGTCAAGATGCTTTTGACTCTTTAAAATCTGCGCTTTGTTCTGCACCTGTTCTTGGTACTCCTGACTACCGAAAACCTTTTGTGCTTTACGTACACGAGGTGGATGGTTGCTCGCTTTCTGTGTTAACACAAGGATTTGGTGGTAAGCAGAGACCTTGTGCCTATTTCTCGGCGGTGTTGGATAACGTTGCCAGAGCACTTCCTAGCTGTTTAAGAGCTACTGCTGCGGTTGCGGTGGCTATTCGACAGTCGGAAGGGCTCGTTCTGAACACTGACCTCACAGTGATGGTACAGCACGCTGTGGATACATTATTGAACAAAACAAAGACCCAGCAACTTACGAGTGCACGTCTTACTGGATACGAATTGAGTTTGTTTGCTCCACACATTATGATTAAACGATGTGGCACTCTGAAACCTGCTACGTTACTACCCCTCCCTTCGAATGAAAAGAACAATGATGTTCATGATTGTATATTTCGGACTGAGGAAGAAACGAAGGGATGGGTAGACCTGACTGACACTCCTCTATCTGACCCTCAAGGGGAGTTGTACATCGATGGCTCTTGTTTCAAATTACCAGATGGCACGACAACTGCTGCATATGCGATAACTACTCTTCACACTATAGTTGAGGCTTCTCGGATACTCTATCAGTCAGCACAGGTGGCTGAATTCGTGGCATTGTTTCGGGCCTGTGAGTTAAGTGAAGGACTGAGAGTAAATATTTACACCGACAGCCAGTACGCCTTTGGCGTGGCTCATAGTTTTGGCCGACTTTGGGCAGTAAGAGGTTTTCTTACTTCTCATGGTCAGCGAATACAGCATGGCCCCTTGATTTTGCGATTAACGACAGCATTGACATTACCAGAAATAGTGGCTCTAGTCAAATGTACTGCACACAAGGCAGTGGTTGATACAGTGGGGGAGGGTAATGCCTTTGTCGATCAAGTAGCTAAGGAAACTGCGAAATCTAAATTAACCTCAATGTTTGTGACTAGTTCTGCTAGGTGGATGGCTGAAGCAGAAATGTTTGATAATACCATGGAAAGTGTCCGAGAAATACAGAAAGAAGCTACTCCTATTGAACTGGCACATTGAAAGAGCAAATTGGGAGATTAGATGCAGATGGTTGTTGGATTGATCTGACAGAAAAGCAGCGGTGGCTGTTGCCAAATACATTAGTGAATGCGGTGGTGACGATGCCACATGGTTCAGCTCATATTGGGGTGAAAGGTATTTGTGCATTATTAGATCCTGTATGGTACAATCCCAATATTTCTAGGACTGCTGCTCATTTGGTACAATATTGCATGGTTTCTTTACGACATAATCCAGGGGGCAGGGAACATGTTCTGAGCGGAAACTTTGCACAACTATATTTGCCTTTTGAGGTGCATCAAATGGATGATATCCAGCTGGAGCGCGATAACAAGTATGTCCTGGTCGTGGTATGCGCTTTCAGTAAATGGGTGGAAGCCTACCCCGAAAAAGGAAAACACTGCTTTGGCAAAGGCGTTGGTAAAGGAGTATCTCCCTCGCTACGGATTGCCCAGTGTGATCTGGAGTGATAACAGAAGACATTTTAATGCAGAACTCATCATACATATATGTAATGGACTACAGATTAAACAGAAATTCCATGCGGCTTGACACCCCCAGTCCGCTGGGTTGGTCGAGAAGTATAACGGGATATTAAAGCTCAAATTAGCTAAAATTCAAGAAAGTACTGGATTGAGGTGGCCAGATGCTCTGCCGCTGGCATTAATGTCAATACGAGTTACCCCACATTCTCGTTCTGGTTTGTCACCGTATGAGGTTATTTTTGGGCGCCCTGCTAATGTTTGGGGCGTCCCGAGACCCAGAACATTTCGTGATATAGAGTATCCTATGCTGACAGACTATTTGTATGCTTTGACTAAAGATCTTCGTTCCATTCACCAACAGGTTTCAGCAGTTTTGCAGCCCCTGCCGGAGGGTCCTGGACATCGCTTGGAACCAGGACAGTGGGTTCTGGTCCGTAACTATCAGCAAAAATCCAGTTTGGATCCTCGTTGGTCTGAACCGTTTCAAGTCTTGTTGGCCACGCGGACAGCGGTAAAAGTGAAAGGCAAGCGACACTGGATTCATGTGTCACATCTGAAAAAGCTACCCCTCCCGCTTCCATATGATCATCAAATCCAGGACGGGGTTCTAACTCAGGAAAGTGAGCGAGTTCCTCGATTCATCCCTTTTTCTGACACCCAGGTAATTGGAGAAGGGCAAGGAGAAGGTGCACCGGGCTCAGAAGGGGCTCTGTCATCAGCACAATTGAATGCCCCAGATTCTGTTGTTCCTACAGCTAATCCAGAGGCTCGCAGTACCCCTGTTTCACCGGATTCATCATCCTCTGTTTTGTTCTCTGATCAAGAAGTGCCTGGCCTCACTCGGTACAACCTGCGGCCAGAAAACAACACGGTACACCAGGTGAACATGGTAGGAGATAGGGAGAGACTCGAGTGATTGGGTACAGACCTGTGCTATGAATGTCTGTTATATACGCTTCTGGTGTACTGAGCGAGACACTGGACTGAACGCGCTGAGAGCCCTGAACCTTTGTTTGCTCTGTTCAGAAAGAAAGACTGAATTTCATGTTCAAAGGGGCCCAGGTTGTGTTTTCTTCAATGATTGTGTGTTTTGGTATTATCTGTGATGAACGATAGGAGCCTGCCTGTGAGGCTCTAAACAGACACAAGAAAGAAGTACCCTCTGGCAGGTTGGACTGCATTGACCTAGTTTATTGTCGGACTTTTAGTTAGCATGTATCCCTTTGCTAATTTTGTTCCTGAAGAGGAACGTCCTTTTGTACCACGCTATTTTCCTACATATATGCCTGTTTTTTCTAGTTGGACCAATCGTGTTAAAATTGCATTTGTAGCTACGATAGCAATATTGCTAATTATATTACTG
The DNA here is from genome assembly GCF_964204655.1 of Triturus cristatus. Taxonomy (NCBI): domain Eukaryota; kingdom Metazoa; phylum Chordata; class Amphibia; order Caudata; family Salamandridae; genus Triturus; species Triturus cristatus. Next base: position 50,667,998 of record NC_140581.1, on the reverse strand, counting down.
GGAGTATTCATGTATTTAGAATTTCGTCACCCTATGCACACTGTTTTAGGAACAACTATCCCACCTCCGGAACATGTGTTTCATACTTTAGCCCCTCATAAGGAAAGGCATCGTCAGACCTATGTGAAAAACCCATTCATTGAAATGCTTAATCAAGCACACAGTGCCACCAATACTACAAACTGTTGGGTTTGTGGTCTTTTACCATCGGTTATGCACAAGCACGACTTATTTATATCCCCCTTTGTCTCATCTGGGAAGTTGCAAGGCTTGGTTCAAATTGCTTTCTATGATGTATATGCATTACACTGTGGACGCTCTAAGGTTTTCAGAGAGAGATTATGAAATGATTTTAGCATATATTGAGGTTCATCAAGGCTTCAACCCCGATGGGAATAATGGAGAGGGAACCTTAGATCCTAATGCGTGTATGAATATGTATATAATGTACGAGAATACCACTTGGTTGAAAAATGAAATTTTGGATTTTGTTGAATTCAATTTCACTCAATATTATCGACACTTTCAGGACCGTAATGTTACTGAAGATAGGGCTATTCCAGTGTCTGTATTAAACAGTACCTCTACGTTTTGTGTTCAAGGAGCAGGGTACATATCAGTAAGAGAAAGCCGATGTAATTACACTTATCAGTTGCGTACCTTTAGCAGCCCTCCGTTGTTAACCCCTCCTAATGTATATTTTGTCTGTGGAGTAAGTGCCTATACTTGGCTTCCACGATGTTGGACTGGATGTTGCTATCTCACCTTCCTGTGCCTTCCAGTCTATATTGCCCCTTCTAATTATCACAAGGATCACCGACTAGATAAACGTAGCGTACTTATTAGGAGACATAAAAGAGTGAAAGATACCACTGATATAGATCAGACTGATACTCCACTGCAGCATTTCACTGACATTATGAAGGGAGTGTTACCCTTTTGGGGGCCTATACTTACTATCAAAGAAATACGACGTTTGTCTAGAGTAGTAGAAGGGGTAATTAACACTACTGCAGGAATACCAATATAACAGTAGAGCTACAGGCGACCAGACTCGTTTCGATTCAAAATCGTATGGTTTTAGACGTTATTTTGGCAGATCGAGGAGGAGCATGCCGTGTGATCGGCAGCTCTTGCTGTGTTTATATTCCTGACTCCGCCCCCTCCATTCATTTGGCTATACAGAAGCTACATCGTTTAGCTTCTGAAATACATGTAGAAACTGGTACGTGGTCTCTCTCTGGTTGGTCCTGGGGTTTGCTGTCTAATTGGGGATGGAAAATTTTGATGGTGCTGGCATGTATAGCCGGTATCATATTCACGTGTCGTGTTTGTGTACAATGTGGACCTGCATGTTGCTCTTATTGCGCGACAAAACTCACTTCCTCTGTGTCTGGTCCATCCCCAACAGCGGTAAAAGCACAGCTAGTTCAGCAGGAGCTTAAAGACCTAATGCAGATTGATGAGGGAATATTTGAAGATTGAACTGTTTAAGTTAGCTACATCATGCTAAAAGGGCCCTTCTGAGGGATAAAAAAGGTAGATTTCCCGTATATAAGGAGTATCGGACCTATATTATGTTAGCATGATAAATCTATACGTACACTTTCTGTATTATATATATACTTTTGCTTGGAGGAAACTCGTTTATTTCCTCCCTGTATATCTATTGCTAAAAGAGTAGGCTGAGAACCATACAGACGCCATCTTCTGATTCTATGCTCGAGTGCAGGCCGTGATCACGCGTTGATCACGTGCTGTTGTCAGGCCCCAGTTTATCTGAGTTACTGGTAGCAGCTGAAGGTAGGCTGTTCACTCTTTGTACTAAGACTCAAGGTCGCATCTGGCTTTGGGGGTGATAAGCGCATTCCTGGAGGCGCCGTGTCTACACTCCTTTTAGACGTTTCATTCGTCCCGTTACTTTGCTCATCCTGGACTGATCCCGGTTCCAAAATCAGATCGACTTATCCCTACTTGAACGCATTCCGAGGAATGCGGAACAACCCAAGTGACGATACAACTTTTAAGTGCCTTTGATGCACACTCTACCACTCAGTTACTTTCTTCACTTTTGATCCATATCGCTGTCAACGTCCCTTGGTATTCTGACGCTACCCCGCCCGTGGGGTTTCGTTCCCTTTGTCCCTCCACTTCAGAAGTACTTTTGGATCATTGTAACCATAGTCCTGATGATGACCTCAATGTAAAGAGGTTGAAACGTCGTCGACTCCACAACGCCAATTGCAACTTTGAAAAGGGTCATTCATAAATTAAATAATCATGTTTGTAATTGTAAATTCTCTTCTAAATACTTTTGTTTGATCCTCATGTTTTATCTGTCCTTCGCCGTTCCACGTTGTTGCCTAAACACTTATGTCACTGGCCTAAACACTTATGTCACTGCGCCGTTCACTTACCACTTCACCCTCAGTGCACATATGGTTGTTATGGTTACTGTAAATTAGTTGTATTTTTTGTGCTTCTATCTATAAATAACAACCTTTCATCCTCCCCTTGGTCTCCCTTGTCCCTTCTTGTGCTTTATGATTAATTCTTATATCTAGTGGTCCCTTTACATGATTTTCCAGTCGAGACATTGTTTTTCTGTTACTGTGTCTACACTCCCAGGCACCAAGACGAAAGGGAGTCACCCCTCCTGACCTCATCATTAATAGATAGTCAAGCCTTTGTACTGGTCTGATGTGTGCCATATATGGTCCTTTCCTGGAGCTCGAGGGCCAACTGGTGTTTTTCATTTTACCGTGATTGTATGTGTTGAACCAAAAAGTATATAACCTTATTTTTGAATACGAGCCGACAGTCTTCTCGGCGCACCTGATGGGTGAGGTTTGGAGAGGCTCCTATATAGAGTATCCTGTTTAATAAACGATTGAACATTCTTCACTGCCAACTGCCTGATTATTTGGTAATGGTATTGGGACTATTGGTAGGTATAGTCCTTTAGTTTATTTTATGGTACATCACCACTCAGCAAGCATCAACCACAGGAACATATCAAGGGAGCACTGTGTGTGTATGAACAGGGATGTGGACACACACACACATGCTCATACAACACACACCATGGGCCCAGGCCATGTCACTGGACAACACACTTACTTGAAGGGGCACAACTCCTGTGGAAGACCAGCTGTGCCAAACATATTCACCGCAAGTCTCACTCATGTCTGCAGAACACTTGGTCAGTCAGCTATCAGTTAAAACACAATAAAGGCTCTGGTCACAACAGCCTGGGTACGTGAGTCTCCCCTAAGTCATCTGCACATACCCAAAACATATGTCTAGCAAGTTGCACAGAGAACCCAGTTGCTCCTATACCAATGATGCCCACACCTGTAGGTCCAGTGTTGATGAGCACAAAGTCTGTGGAAGTGACAAATTGGACAATGGGAAGCACATCATATGTGCATGGGTGCAAGCCAGAGATGTGACCATGCAAATGAAATGCTCACAGAGAGATGTCCACAAATAGTTGATCCTGACACACAAAGGTAGCTGCAAAGGATGACAAGGATACCCACCAGAATAGGATACATATCTCATGGACCACAGAGAGTACCTCACAGCAACACATCAGTATTCAACATTGTAAACAAAGCATCACAGGTGAAAGGGCATGTTAAACATCATCAACATAGTGTACAGCTACATCAAGTTCACAGGGATAAAGAAAAAAACTTTATTCAGCATATTAAAAGTTAAACGTCTGTTCAAACAAAAGTCCAATGGCCAGTCCATGTCCAAATGCCAAGGAGTGAAGTAGAGTGACAACTGTCACACCTTGCTTGCCTGCACTGCTAAGGACCGGGGTCATCCCCTCGGAGGGGCATACATGGGGGCAGGCCAGGCACTGCAGGGACAGGATCAGGGTGCAGCAGAAGGAGGCAGTGAAGGGGTGGTGGATGCAGGCGAGACACTTGCAACTGCAGTGGACCTGACTGAAGTGGTGGGTGCTGTCACAACTGTGGGGCACAAGTCAGATGGGTTGGGTGCCGCCTCAACTCCAGTGGGCAGGTCAGATGGATTGGATTGGCTCACCACTGCAGAGCCCAAGTCAGACGGGGTGGTCGTGGACACCAATGCAGTGCCAACATCCATGGGAGCAGAATGGGAGGCAGGTGAGGTCGGCAGGGCAGGGGGGGGACACGGTCCCTACATCAGTGGTACAAACCGTCTGACCAGGTGTGGAGGAGCAAGTGCTAGGGGGGGATGGCCTTAGCATTTTGGGGTTGGTGTATCTGTGGGAGGGGGAACCCGGGGCAGGGAGTGGCGGGGGAATCTCTGGAGTGGTGGCCTGGGGGATGGAAGACGGAGACTTTGCCTTGGAGCTGCATGGTGACGGGGTTATTGCTCTTCTGGCGCCGGGGGGACTTGCGGTGGGGGTCTTTGTCTGACTGCGCCTGGGGGAGGGTGTCTGGGTGTGAGGGGCACTCCCATCTGTGTGTGGGGACTTCCTCTTCCCCTTGTAATCAGGATCTGCTGGGTCGGTGGGGAAGAGGCCAAGGTCACAGAGGAAGAGCTTCTGGGGAGATGGGGTTGCAGGTGAGGCAAGGGAAGGGGGCTGGGAGGGAGAGGTCTCGGACGACTGCGGAGTGGTTGTGGATGACTGTGTGTGTGTCTGCAAACCAGCCCCTGTGAGTGTGAAATCAGTCCACTGCGCTTGCTTGTGTGCATGTCTAGACCTTGGTTTGGGGGTTTTGTGCTTGAGATAGGTAGGGTGCTAGGAATCATGGGTGGTGCAGGGTAGGAGGTGCGGGACTGTTGGAGGAGGGACACTGCTGCCGTCAGGGAGGAGGCCATGGACTGATTGGTCCTCTGTAGGGCAGACATGCCCATGGAAATGCCCTCCATGAATGACACCACTTGTGTCAACAGACCTGTGTGTGCATGGAGGACATTCAGCATCGACGTCTGCCCTATATGGGTCTGTCTAATTAAGTCCACAGACTCCTCACTCAGGGCAGCAGGGGACACAGGGGCAGGGGTGTGGTGCCTGGCACAAAGGAGACATGCTCACGAACACGGGAGCCCACATGGACCTCTGGGATGGGAGCCGATGGGAGGGTGGTGGTGGTGGCGGTGGCGGGGACAGACTCACTAGCTGGGGTTTGGTGGCTGCTGACACCCGCCTCCACAAGGGAGTCATCCTCAGAGCTGCTGTGGCCCTCAGCTGGGGGGGATGGTGCTGACGACTCCTCTGTGTGGCTCCACTCGCCCTCCGTGCCACTGGGTCCACCCGACTCCTCTCCTTCTCTCCCTGTAAGGCTCTGTGGCTCCGCCTGGTCTGTGGAGCTGTCCCCTCCTGTGGCCGTGGATGTATCTGGATAGGAATAGGGAGTAAGAGAACAACATCAGTCACCTGCACCTACTGCACACACCACAGTGAGTACATCACATCACAGGGCAAGCCCTGGCATCATCAGCTGAACACAGCTCAAAGTGGCAACACAATTTAGAATAAGACAATTGTCATTCTCAACATCAACAATGGCACACATATCCCTCCTTGACTTTCACACATATGTCCATTGCATGTTGGATGCTAACACCCCAATGTGCCAACATGCACCACCCACACATTAGTTGTACATGCAAGTGAACATGTAGGAGTATACACACATAACATCTCTTGCTACTGACTCAGTACAGGTGTCCGGATAAAGGGATGGGCATAGACTCATTTCACATGCTTGTGATGCATGCCAGCAGCACACACTATGATGTATTCATGTCCTGATGGCCAATGACACAATGGGGTGTACGGTGCTTACTTGAACACAATGCAGGATCACTCATAGCAAGTTCAATGCCACGGCACTGGGATGCCCTGAAAGTCAGTCAACACTGTCTCCTGTCATAGGGGCAGGGAATCCAGACAACAACAATATGCACTGACTCACAATCCTAGCTCAGGGGTAACGCTAACTCTTCAGATGACTGGCGCACTTGACCATCCCATGGGAACAACATATCCAGGACCCAGAAGACCCCACATCATGCAAATCATACATATGAGTCTCTGCAAACACAAATCCCTGTACATTAACACATCACAGTCTGCCATGCATGTACCCCAGCTGCATGAAGGACACCGTTGCATACACCATTGTGCGCTGTCAGCTGATCACACACCTATATGTCACACAGGTCGTGTCTCTCACAGTCACATCTCAGATGGCATGCTGACCCTCTGAATCATGGACACCCCAGTTGTACATAACAACAAGCCACACCCTAATGACACAAAAGCAGACACCTGAGGCCACATGACACTAAGCACAACCTGCAATTTCATACACAGGAGTGGGAATACAGAGTGTTTCAAAATGCCCTTGAGGAGGCATGACTGGCCAGGTCTACGTGAAACAGTGTTTGGCCCTGGACAGTAGTCAGGTGGCTAAGCAAATGTGACATACTTGATATACATACTCCTGAGGCCCCAAAATTGGTGTCCCCTGCTGCATGGGTTTGTTTGGAATACCCCAGCCACATATTGCGAGTCAGACCAGCAATTGGAACACATCTCAAGGGCACATAGAGATCACATGTCAGATCTCAGGCATTGTGTAAACAATTCACCCACCCATGAAACACACAACAGAGTCACGGGAACAGATGCTGACCGGTAGCTGAAGCATAGCTGACTGCAGGGACACAGTGCCCTAGTGAAACAAGCAACAGACTGTAGGGGCCACACCTGTGGAACAGATGAGGTGGGTGCATCACACAATTGGGGGACCTGAGTATTGGACTACAAGACCTACGTAATGTGGAAGTGTGACCATGCCAAAAGACTGCTATTAGCATGTCAGACATAGTACACAGATTAGGCATGGACTTAGCCCCTTCCTGCTGCTGTCTGGCCTGCAGCTGCCTATCCAGACCACCACCAGTATCCGGAGCATGTGGGGAGTCAGGGTCCGGTGTCCGCCCCTCCTGCGTGGAGGTGACAGCTTCAGCTGGACTCTAGCTATCCTCTGGGTCCAGCCCCGAAGGTCCTGCCATCTCTTCTGGCCATTGCAGATCCGGCGCTTGTAGACTCCCACAGAACGAACAGCCCGGGCGATGCTCAGCCAGATCGCCTGCTTCTGGTGGGCATCAACCTGTGAGGATGACAAAGTGAAAAGTTCATTAACACACATGCCCCAGATTTGTGCAGCACACATTTGGATATGCATGTCATCATCACAAAGGGAAATGAATTACACAGGTAGTGCAACCATGGGGAAGGAAAAATCACCTGCATGTCTCACATGTTAACAATGCCTGGATAGTTTAAGCTTGCAATAATGCACTTTAGCAGCAGGAACCCTATTCATTGCATGTACCTACACACTTTGGGGGATGAAAGTCGTCAGTGAGAATGCTTGCCACTTGTGTACACACTGCTAGTACTGCTAGTCAGACAACATGCATAATTAGGAAGTCAGTGGACTGCACACTCACCTGCTTCCCTGGTTTCCCATAGAGCTTGCTGTACTCTGGAAGGAGCCCGTCCAGCAGGGCTTGGTTCTCCTCCTCAGTGAAGGCTGAGGCCCTCTCCAGAGTACATGCCATAGCACGAGCCAGAGGATGCAGAGACAGCAGCAGTGGTAGCAGGGATGTGGTCCAGGAGCATGTAGTGGTGGCAAGTGAGCTCCCTGGGGGCCAGCCAGCCATATATCTGTGCTGCAGAGGCAGAATCTGTGCCATGTGTCCCAAGTGATAGGTACTACACGGTTGCATTCTATGAATCTGGCCAATCCATTTAAAAGTACGACTTGTACACGCCTTCCGCATCGTTCAAATCTTCACCTTCATGGAACACTTGAAATTGCAACATTGTTGTAGGCCTCCAACTGAATTTCCAGTGCACAACTCGTACAAGTTTTGAATCCGCATCCGTCTCTGTAACAGTCCGGAGCCAATGGGTGTGCCCGGCTCGTTCAACTAACTGTACGAAGCGTATTTTGAATATACACATGCACCCATCTCCATACGATTCAATGGCCAAGGCGTACGCCTGTCTCGGACCATGCCTGTCCGATGCGTATGCCTGAAAGTCACCCGCGTCGAACCTCATTGCATTCAATGACCAAGCGTACGCACGGCTCGGACATGACCCGTGCAATGCGTATGCATTGTCACCAGTATCGGTCCTCATTGCATTCAATGACAAAGCATACGCACGGCTCGGACATGACCCGTGCAATGAGTACGCATTGTCACCCGCGTCGGTCCTCATTGCATTCAATGACAAAGCGTACGCACGGCTCGGACATGACCCGTGCAATGCGTACACATTGTCACCCGCGTCGGTCCTCATTAGTGTGACTATTATACGGATGTAACACACATATACTGGCCAGGGACACCTGTGCACACCTACCACACTACAGCATTGGTGACATGTAAGGATGCATTCCCTGGGTGTTTGGGGGGGTCAAATCTGTTTTTTTGGCTGGCACTTTGTGCAGCCACTCCCAGGCTGTGCACGTGTACATGGGGGCAGAATCCTTTGAGTGTTGTGCAAATTACCACTGTGATGTGCAATTGTACAGTAATGGGCATGAGTCATGGACACAATGTCAGGTTGGATATGTTTAGGACAGGTCACACACACCCTGAGTCCTGGGGGTGATGGCATGTACGTCACAGTGAGACCTGTAGCCACAATACTGATGTGTACCCACAGTCTGTGTGCATGTTGTGTCTCAGAAGTGTCTGATCAAATGTGCCCAATGGGTGACAGTCTCCACATCCATGTGGTATATGCATCACCCTTGAAGAGACGTACATGTAGGGCCGGCAGGAACAACAGTGGCCACTACCTGTGGGACTTACGCTTGCCTTGTGGTGTGTACGTGCTACGCCATGTCTGTTGCTGTGTTGATGTGGCAATAGAGGGACCCTGGGTTTCTGCATGGCAAAGATCTGTGATGCCTGGGAGACATGAGGCCTCAATTGTCACTGTGGTGTGTGTTTGGAACGTTGCAGCAGCACATAGGTTGGGTGACACAGTCAGATGATTGGCTATTGCGCTACATGGGACTCATGTGGATTGAGATGTGAGGTGGTGGTCTTATAGGTGACAAATGCGTCCATGACCAACAGCACACACCTCAGTACATTGTGTAATGTCATGATCTAGCATGTGATATTGATCATGGTCATGGCCACATGGGTGGATGAACTGACAATCTTCCTTTGTGCATCTTTGTACTGCAGGGCACCAGCTGTCCATCGGCCATTCCCAGACCTTGCAACCATGCAGGAACGCGACTGCATCAGATGGTACCACTTCACCAGGCCACTGATTGGTGAGTTGTTGGAGCAGTTGGCGCCACATCTGCTACTTGGCCGGACATACCCTACAGCACTGACCCCAGAGGTGAAGGTGATGGCAGCCCTGCACTTCTTTGCTACTGGTACCTTCCAGTACACTGTGGCTACTGCTGGTGGGATGTCGCAAGTGATGTTTAGTCGGGTGCTACGCGATGTCTTGGAGAGGATTTTGCAATTCCTCGACCTGTATATCAAGTTCCCGAGCCCAGCTGAACTCCCTAAAATAAAAGATGCCTTTTATACACTGGGGAGGATGCCGAACGTCATTGGATCCATTGATGCGACACATGTTGCCCTGATAAAACCAGAGGCACATGAGCAGGCATACCGTAACAGGAAGCACTACCATTCGATCAATGCTCTGGTGGTCTGTCTTGCTGACATGTCGATCACACATGTGTGTGCACGGTTCCCTGGTTCTGCGCACGATACCTACATTATGAGGAGTAGTCGCATTGCAATGCTGATGTCACAGATGCCAGCTCAGCATGCCTGGCTTGTCGGTGTGTAATGACTGTTTCTCATTGTGTGTGTTTGTCAATGTTGTATTCTGCACTCCTACAAAACTCAGCTACTTGTTCATTTTTGTGTGTGTAGGTGACACCGGATACCCCAACATGCCGTTGTTGCTGACACCCCTCAGGAACCATGTGACACCAGCCGAGCTGCGCTACAATGAGGCACATGGTCGGAGCAGGAGGGTGATTGAGCGGACATTCGGCCTCCGGAAAAAAGCCGCTTTCACTGCCTCGACAAGACCGGAGGGGCCCTCCCATATGAGCCTGCAAAGGTATGCAAAATAATCCTTATATGCTGCATGCTACACAACATGGCGGTGCGGAAGGCGGTGCCTCTCATCCAGGATGATGATGACGATGACCAACCTCCGGAACCTGTAGAGGATCCCGGACGGGGCCAAGATGCCAGTGATGATGAAGATGATGGTGATGTCCGCTCACAGCTCATCAACAACTTCTTCACCTGAATTTGAGTTTCCAGGTTTGTTATGTGAATGTATGGAGGTAGTCTGGAATGTGTTGTGCCAGCTCTGTTGCTGTCTGAGTGTGTCTGTGTGCCACTTGACTGGATGCGTGCTGTGATGTGTCCATTCAGGTGGTGTGTACTCCACAATAGGGTAGTACTGCTAACTAGCGTTTGTGTAGATGTCTTGCAACATGTTTTGTGCATGTGTATTGCATTTATCTGCTGTTCTTCTGTGCGTTTGACTGTATCTTGTCTGTCCTTCCCAGGGTACTTTGCCTGTTGTGTGGGCAACACTGACCCCCAACACCCAGAAGCCAACACTAGTGTAGAAGTTGACAATTCCCATCAACTGATGTACCACACATCCCTGGACTTCCATTCTCCAACACATTGAGAGCGTGTGTCCACTGTTACGTAGAATTACCGTGCAACTATTTTGGAATAAACGTGTTGCTGATGTGTAATGAACCTGTGCTATGCTTTGTTATGTTTGTTGTCTTCCCACATCTGAGTGACATCTGCTTCCTTCACCTGTGGACTTGTTACCACTGACTGGGCTTGGTGTTGTGTCTGTGCATGCCAATGCGTTTCAGGTCATCATCATTGTGTGTGATGAGTAACATGGTCATGGTGAGTATGTTTTGTGTTGCCATAGTGGTGTGTCTCCTTCACATGTGTTACATCCCCATGACTAACCTTACTTTGGTCACATTGTTGCAGTATTTGGCATGCACTGTGTTGTGCAGCAGTTCGACATCTCCCTGAACATGACAAGTTAGAATCACAACAGAGGCAAGTATGGTGTACTGGTGAGTTTATTTTCAAACATGTGTGAGGGAAGTGCACAGGATGGTGGGTGCTGTACATTGGTTTGGGAATCCAAAGTTCACATTGGAGTTGGAAGTGCTAGTAGATGAAATGTCCAGAGTAAAGTCCACAGTCATCTGATGCATTGGCCCAACATGAACCCTCCATGTCATGTGGACGAGATGTGTGCGATTGGACAATGTGAACGGGTTGCACACAAAGGACATTGTCTAGAACAGGTTTAGAGTAGGCCTGGGCGAAGCACTACGCTACGCTCGCGTAGTTTGCGAAGTTCGCGCTACTTCGCGCTACGCGAACTGCACGTAGCACAGTGCGAACACGCGTAGCGTAGTGTTGCGTAGTGCTGCGGTCATTTTTTGCTTGCTCGCGGTCCTCAACGTCAAGTTGGCGACCGCGAGCAAGCAAAATGACATCCTGGCGAGACTTTTTCCTTGTTCGCGATCGCGAGCATGGAAAATAAACCTCCCGGCGAGATTCCCAACGCGAGAAGGTCAGGTTTCTCATTGCGAGGGGTGCGTATGCTCGCGACCGCTCGCGATGAGAAACTACCAGTTCGCGTTGAGAAAGCTGCAGCTCGAGGAAAAATCTACTCGAGCAGCAGAAAACTACAGCTCGCACTGTGCAAGATGCCATTTTCAATGATTGCACAGTGCCGGTTGCTTGTCCGCACTGTGCAATCATTGAAAACAACATCTTGCACAGTGCGAACATGTTACTTCGCAGTTCGCGAAGTGCTACGCGTAGCTCGCGTAGTGCGAACTTCACTTTGCGTAGCTTCGCGAAGTGCTACTTCGCGAACTACGCCCACCCTTAGTTTAGAGACCCTGGGGGATGTGCTGGGACATCTGCCTCTCATATGTCCTTCTTCAGACAACCCCTCTTCTTCCGGGGGGGGATCCTCATGTGCAGGCCTCTGCAGTGCAGGGGACTCTCCGCCAGAGTCCTCCTCCCTCCCTGTGGCGCTGGCAGATGGTGTTGCGACAGATGTTGTGGGCACACAGGGGGGTGTGGACAGGTTGGTGTTGATCTGGCAGAGTCATTGGAGTATGTCCCGATGCACCGCAGTAATGTCATCCCACTTGGCCTCCATGCGGCATGGTGGGTGACCTGCTTGTGTTGCATGTCCTTGAGGATCCCCACTACCTGGCCAAATCCTCCAGTGCTATCCTGGTACGCATCTAAGATGCGTGCCAGGTGGGGGTAATCATGTAGTCCAGACCCCTCTGCAAGGTGTGACCTGTGCCTCCCACCCCTCTCAGCACCCCTCTCCACATGGGCAGGACCAGCGGCGGGACGCACAGGTGATACTGGGACCCCTTGGGTGGTGTTGCTGGTGGTGTTTGCTGTAGCTTCTGGGGGGTCCTGTGTCCCTGTGCTGTGGGTGTTGATTGGCCTTGGTCTGTCCGTGTTGGCGGGGGTGCCCTGTCGGTGTCCAGATGCTAGAGGCGTGGGTACAGGGGGTGCAGATGTTGATGCTGATGGTGCTGCATGATGGCTCACACTGGAGGGGCCAGGTTGGTCATCGTCATCCGAAGAGGACAGTGAGAGAGTCAGACCAGAGAGCTCAGTGTCCGCCACAGTCTGGGACTGGGTATCCTCATAATTTGGTGCTGAGTACCCCGCACCACCTGCGTTTGGAAGAGACACACAATGTGATTTATGTTTCTACATGCATCGATGGTTCACAAACATGACTTTTTCTACTTTTCGAACAGATGCCTGCCTGTACACTACTTTTTCCCAGCTTGACACGGACAGAGTTTGATATTGTTGTTGGACATTTCCCAGCATGGCCTTGTGCTCCCCACAACAGAGCCCAGTGTCAGACATCTTGTCATTCCCTTCCCACTCCCTGTGATGTGGGCATGTTTCAGAGAGATCTTGATGGGCCAATCAGGAGGGGGAGCATTATATGTGACTACAGGCCCCATCATGCTTTTGGATACACTCACTTCGCCTGCATCCCCACTACTCCTTCCTGACAGTCAGCTGCACTGTGAGGTGGTGTGTTTGTGGTGGCAAACTGTCTGGCAGGGTCTATTTGAGTTTGTGCCACTGGCTTGCTCTATTTCTTTGTAGGTTGGTGCATGTCATGACACAGTTCCCAGTCACTCGGAGATGGCAGGTATTGTGTTTGTCTGACTGGCATACACATCTTGAGCTGATTATCTATTGGTTAGTGTAGCTTTGCTTGCGGTGCATAGTTTCACTGTCCCCTTGCCACACAATCTTGGGTATATTGTTTGTGTACTCACCAGGCTCTGGGATGTCTGTTAGGCCATGGACGCTCTCTGGTGGTAGGATGTCCCGCACCTTCTCCTCCCAGGTCCTGAAGTAGACTGGTTTGGCAGGAGGGCCACCGCTGGTGCACTGACTCAGGGCGTGATCTTTTTCGATGAGTTTCTTGACCCTCCTGTGCACGTCATACCACCTGTTCTGGATATCGTCCTTTGTGCGCCTTGCTGGTGCTTGTGCGTTCACCTTGTCCACAATCCTCGCCCACATCTTGGTTTTCTGTGAGATGGGGGTCCTTTGGACCAATGTACCAGACAAATGTGGCTCTACTTTGATGATCTCGTCTACCAGCACTTCTAACTCACTATCTGTGAACTTTGGAGTCTTTTTTGGGGGCATGGTGATGGGTGGTGGTGGTGAGGTATGTGTGTGTGAGGGTGCAAGTGAGGGTGGTTGGTGTTGGTTTTGCTGGCTGTGTGTGTGCTTTTGTATGAGGTGCTGATGGTGTGTGAGTTGTGTCATGGGGGAGTTGTGTCTGTGGTTGCTGTGTACTGGTGTTTGCTGCTGGCTGTGTCTTCTGTTTGCAAGGGATGATGGTAGTGATTGTAGCCCTTTATATAGTTGGAGTTGTGGGTGTGTCTTTGTCCCATGTTTTTTTAGGGTTATTTATTGGCTTTGTCATTGCTTGATTGGTCCTTTTTTTGTATTTTTCCTTTGGGTTTTTTAGGCAGGAAGGAGACGTTCATGTAACAGAAACGGACGCTTCTGTTGTCTCGTGCGGGCTTCTCCGCCTCGTTCACGCTGCCTATCTTCTGTATTTGGTACGCGTCGGTCGCGTCAGTCTCTATTGCTTGTGTACCGGGTTGTCTGTGTGTGTCGGTCGTGCGGCTTGGTCTCCGTGCGAGTCGGTCTGGTTTTACACGCATTGCATCGGACTGCGCAAATCGTACATCGTGGGTACGGGTCGGTCGGGTTCATTCAGGGTTCGTGTCGGTCGGTGATAATCGCGTCGGTTTTCCGGCCTGATCGCTATTTTCCCTACGACTCGGTCGTACGGCTTGCATTCCGTACGTGTCAGTTGTAATTCACACGCATTGCATCGTACTGCACAGGTCGTACGGCGCTGGTCCGTGTCGGTCGGTATTCGGTCCAAGTCCGTGTCGGTCGGTTCGTTTTGCGGCCGGAATCGGAATCGGCCCCTAAATATGTAATGTAGCTAGCAGTCTTGTGGGACTATATTTGACCCGGGGAGGTTGTTTGTCTGAGTTGTGGCTCAGTTTGAAACAGTGTGTTATTTTTAGTGAATGTTACTTTTTGGTGATGTTATTCCAAAGGGATTACTTTTTGAATTTACAGTCTAATACAGAGCCCTGTCCCTTTGGAAAAAGGGGCCCCTCTCAAGCAATTCTTTGTCATTTTCAGAAGGAGATAAAACATGCCTTCGCTTTGATGCTCCCTTCCCCACCATCATAACAACAATGGCAAAGGAACAGGCTGTCATCTTCAAATAGGCAGACAACACCACAAGGAACCAATTCAAAAGAATGTGATATCACCACAAGCCAATAGTACCAATAACGTCGGCTGTTGAACAAACAACCAGTCCCCAAAGTCCACAATAGTAGCAAAAGTAAGTACAAGCATGTGCAATGCAATAGGTCTTGCACGAGTTTAATCTATTGGCATTATAAATGACAATGCCTTTTATTTATGTTTTAAAAACGAAAACAAAAATAAAAGGCATTGTTCTTTGCAATGTTAATAGCCCAAATAGCCATGCGCACTTGGCATGTTCTCCACTGGGCTGTGTTGTACAGCTCAGTGGAGAACATTCCCAGCCTCCACGGTACTGGCCGCTCAGACCAACCACCGACTTGGTAAATATTAGGGCCCATACATAGCGCCTCTTTACCTTGCTGCCTATGTAAGCACCCACGAGCCTTCGGATCCAGGTCATTCGCCGTGAACACGGGCCTGGCCAAACAATGAACCTCGTCTAACCCATTTTACGATTCATCGAGCCCCACCTTTAGACCAGTAACGCCCACTCCCGGCCCCACAGACAACATCCTTTGTAGACAAGGGCCCACAAACTGACCATAGCGTCTTTATCCCTGCCATAAACCTCTCCACACTGGAACAGGAGCCTCACTGAGCTATAAAGCCACATCTGCGCAGCTACATCCACAAGAAAGCAGGGGAGTGCTTAATTTAAGCCAGTGTTTGCAGGTGGGGCTGTCAGCACTCCTTTTTGGGCACCGGGACTTATTTTTTAATTTTACACTTTGACCAAGATCAAGGGAGAGAAAGGCAGAATGGGAGGGAACGGGTGCAAGGGGAAACAGTGACAAGAGGAAGAGAGAAGGGATTAAAGATTGTAGGCGGGAGAACTAAAGGGTGCAGCAGTGCCTTGTGGGGGACAGATGAGGCGGGACAGGAGGCGACAGCCTCGGTATTTACAGGAATGTCAGCATTCTATAGCGCTGGGGGACGGTTTCTGAGAACTTTGAAGACCGGCGCTTATTATTTTACAAATTCTGGACAGCCTGGCGCAGCACAGAAGGATGTCTGCACACATCTCTTTATCTGGAGCCCCGACCACAGGGGGGTACACTGCGCATGGACACGCTCCTCACCCACAATTGCCCTTGGCAAACAAACACAGCAGGGACTCTACCTGAAATATGATTTTACAGAGATGGACTCCCAAGTTTTGCCTTGAGGGTGGAGTGGGTATTGTTTCGGAGTGCAAAATAAAACGCACGCAAGGAATAACAGATCTTACATGCATGCACCGGCGAGTCAGAGGCTATGTGTGGTATTGAAACCTTTTTAAATGACATATAAAAGTATGCATATGCCCACCCACTGGGTCCGGCCAGGGCTGGACGCACGGCTCTGCTGCCGCGGTATTCATGACTCACGGGGCATGGACCGGCGCCAGCTTCCCAAAGGCGGCCATATACCGGCCCTAAAAGAAACACCACAGCTTTGCCTCTGTGGAGAGCTCTTGTGCTCCCCAGTCCGAGCTCACGCACAACAAATGGTGAAATAAAAAGAGGATTTGGCTGAAATTAGACCCCTTTTGATGGCTAGGCAATGCGTCTGGTGCTAGAAGAGGGGCATACATGTGAACCTGGCACCGCGAACCTAAGTGCTTGCCACATCACATGCCAGCCAGCGATGCGAGCAGAGCAGTGGGCGTTCTAAAAACACGGCCCATCACAGTGCAAATATTACTGAAGAAAAGATGTATGCAAACACTGGCAAAGGCAAGCGGCGTGAATCGGGTTACACGGGAAATACCCTGGAAATGTAATACACAATGCCATTTGCACACGTAAAGGGTGCACGTCTAACATACCGCACTGTGCTGTTTTATAAGGGTAAGTAACGCCAGCGCAAGGTAATATACCAGACTTGGCACATGCTATACAATGAAATTTACTCAAATTATAGTTTGTTGTGGGAAGTGTGTACTATAATTACACGGTGTAAGTTATTAAGCAACACAATGGTGTAAGTATAATATACCACACAATATATAATGCACAATACGAGAAATGTTCTACATTTACAACATAATAAACAATGCAGCACAATTGTAATGCACTATAAATGGAAGGTACAACACGGTTACATACATGTTTAATCTGATATACTAAACACTAAAATACCAAACCCATCATGAACGGCCCCCTATATTCTTATTTGCACTAAATATTCTGTGGCACACTGCATCTAGAAACGAACAGCTTGAGGCGATGTATTTTGCAACGGACAGCACAATGTATTGCAATATTCTTGGAAATGCACATACGGCATAATGTTCTAAACTGTATTTGTTAAATAATATACAAGGTAGTGCACTAAATTTACAACATGCGACAATGTAATATACTATAATTCCAATATATTTGTGATGTACGACGTCGTGTAATACGCCATGCTTGGGATGTAGAACACTATGTAATGAATTGCACTTGTGATGTACTGTGTAATGCTATATTTTATTTACCATGAACCACACAATGCGAGAAATATACTTGTGATGTGGTATACGCTGTGTTTTACTATACATTAGATGCCCTACATAAGGTCACATTTGCAGCGCTTTCCTTAATGAAATGCAATGGACTTGTCATGCAGTTACAGAGTAAGAAGCAACAATAATAACAAAAGTATTTATGCTCTACGTCATTTACATGCTGTACAGTGGAAAGCGCCAATCACAGGGCTTGATATTTGGTGTGGTTTATTTGTAAGTTACTACACCCATGGAGAGCAGACTGCAAGCGCTATATCTGAAACTCTCGACATGCGTGTGCGCACACACACACACAAACAAACATGCATGTTATGCGAGCCCCCTCACCGCCTCTGTACAGGTTCTCTAAGTCTCAAGGACCCCAGGATCGGTGTGACTCCGGCTGACACTAGTGCAGTATTCGCAGAACCGCCGGGTGACTTGCCACGGACCTGGTGTGGTGTGCTATGGCTCCAGAACCGGTGTGACTCCAGTTTGCACTAGTGCAGTGGCCGCAGAACTGCCAGGACAACCCAGGGATGTGGAGCGGCATGACATGGGTCCCAGGGCAGCAGCAATGGCCCCTGTACCCGGATGCCCCAAGGACAGACGCAACACTTCCCACTGCTATGTTTTAGCAGAGCTCGTTTCTAGTGTTCAAGGCAAGCGCTTTTTCAGGCGCCCACCTGGCACACAAAATAATGTGATACCAACAAAGCAATACACACTGGCACACACCGTGGTGTACAGTGAAAAGAACCATATCTCACTGAGGTGTAACTTCCCTCAACACATCGAGAAGTCACGGACTGCAGGAGGGGGGTACAGAAGAAAAAAGTGTTTGAAGTAAAGAGGCCAGTAGCCATGGAAGGATACAAATGACGACATGGCTGTCATGGGGAGGGACTAACAAGCACACAACCAATCTGAAGGCAGCGTTTAGGTCCTAAGCCAATGAAAAAGATTGGTGGAGAGGGGGCAGAGCTTCCACAAAGCTTCCACGCTATACTGAATACTGCATGCCTCGCAAAGCGAGCAACGCATGCACTGCAATGCTAGGTTCGACTTAAAAAATGACCTCACAAGAGGGGTCTTACTGTAAGGGGGAAAGTCTTCTAGCAGAGGAGCTGCACTGTGCCCCAATCCCTGCAGTCTCTATGGCAGGCGGCCATCCAGGAATCAAAGCCCTGGCCACCATGAACCAGCCAACACGCCATACTGGTTCGCAACAGACGAGCTGGCTAGGAGCGCACATCGTCTTCCCTGACGCAGCGCATCCTGGCCGCCATGCTGATCAGGCCGGCCCACAGTGCCCGGAGATGGAAATGCGCAAATCCGGAACAGAAAGAGTGCCTTGCCTTCCTCCAGCGAATACAGGACACGCTGAAAAGAAAAAAGAAAATGCCAGCGCGTGGAATGTGTGTCCTGGTGAGACAAAGAAAAGACAGCAGGAACCAGGGGTAGAGGGTAGTTTTTATTTGTGACTAAATCACGTGGTATGGGTGTCTGCTGAGGTAGGGATGCCTCAATATATTACTGAGGGGAAGCGAGGGACGGGACAATGAGGTAAAATTGGATATTTCTTTGTTGCATTCACTTTGGTATGTTAATTCTACTTGATATTAATTCTTATTAATCAATTAATACATGTTATTGTACTACTTGCATGTACTAAATACAACCCTTGCATAAAGTAAAGCAAGTTTCCGTAATGGGACTCATTAGTTTGAAGCCCTACGCTTGCTTAACATTTCCGTGTGTATGTATTCGCTCTAAACCTTTTTTACGTTGAAAGATTTTTTAGATTTCACAGCTTTGAGATTTTACCTTTAAAGATTATTTTTTATGGCAGGTTCATTTGTCAAGTTACTAGAAATAAATAAGGAAGGACAGTTCTTAGTAAGTTGTGCAGAATTTTACAAGTTCATCAGGGGAGGGTCACCGGCTTTCGAAGCCCTTCAATGTTGACACATCTAATCTCCTTTGACAGACATGATGCTGGTTTCCTTCTTTATTTAAATAATCTTAAATTCTCGGGAATGTGACTGGCATGATGCCAGAGAGCAAAGGGCACCTGGGATAATGCTCCTAATAATTTGCAGAGTTTGTCTGAGAAAGTTGTCTGTTT
The DNA here is from genome assembly GCF_964204655.1 of Triturus cristatus. Taxonomy (NCBI): domain Eukaryota; kingdom Metazoa; phylum Chordata; class Amphibia; order Caudata; family Salamandridae; genus Triturus; species Triturus cristatus. The sequence continues at coordinate 50,648,451 of NC_140581.1, read as the reverse complement.
ACCTGTGGTCAATGATTCTCCATATGTGATTAAAGAGCCTAATATTTTGCTCAACAATCTTCAGCTCAGATTTGGGTTCACCCAAAGCCTCTGACCAGGCTCACAGATGGCTTCTCCATCCACACCCCATCCGTGAGAGAGGCGAATATTGATGACAGCTCATTGATGCTCATGGGCAGGGGACCTATGACATCACCCATATAAGGAGTGGGAGCGCAAACATTGTTGCTTTTGCTAATTGCAGCCTTTACCCCTCGTAGATGTTGGGTTTACTGGAAATATATCTATTTATGAGCCATTCAGGTTCAGGTTCTGCCACAACATCTGTTTATCGTTGTGTGTGACGTCAAACAAACAGGAGGCCTTGGACAAAAACTTCTATGGGACAATTATATTTCTATTGACAAAATGCCACTGAGTCTGAAAAAAGAGAGGTCTGAAAGGCAGATGATACCAGTCAGATCAATATTCAATGCAAAAGGGCGCCCTGTATCCGAGTTAGCCACAGGAGCAGATGGATGCTGTTGGACCCGGCCTCGTAGAAAGGCCCTCCGTGCCCCCGCACCACCGAAACCTGGTGCCTACAGCCCAAGCACGCGGCCCAGCCGACCTTTCCCACCAGGACACCTGCACCAACCCCGGACATCCCCGTCCATGGCCTCCCTCCTTTCGGCCACCCCGGGCCCGCGTGCCCACTCCCTGCAACAAGATGGCCGCCCGGCCCCAGCGCGACCCGGGCCTCGAGGCGCCACTCCGGCTGGAGGACATCACGCTTCCAGGGGATGAGAGAGGGAGGAGCAGTTTCTATCGCACCTCTGAACTCCCCTGGGACGATGGGTTTCGATCGGCCCTCCGGCCTCCCTGCGGGCTGGCTCCGTGCCTGCTGGGTGTCTGGGACTCCTCCCGACCCGGCCCTGAAGGGATCAAAATACAATAGCAGGAAACCCCGACAAGCGGCCCCCAGGTGACAAGACCCCTGCCTGCGCAGACTCCGGACATCAAAGCGGGGTCGACCTATAACAAGGGGTGCTCTGAGACTGTCCGGCAGATTCGACGCTGGAACAACGAGAGCCTGCTGACGTGGTCGCGGCTCCTGGAACTGAAACCTGCCTGAGCCCTGCTGAGTGACTCGCGGCTCCCTGAAGATCGTAAGACCTCCGAACTTGTACCTGAGCCCTGCTGAGTGACTCGCGGCTCCCTGAAGATCGTAAGACCTCCGAACGTGTACCTGAGCCCTGCTGAGTGACTCGCGGCTCCCTGAAGATCGTAAGACCTCCGAACTTGTACCTGAGCCCTGCTGAGTGACTCGCGGCTCCCCCAGACTCTCACGGTCCCGCCGGACCCCGACTCCGACCACGTATCCCCCAGCTCGAGGATTGTGAGCTGTGCGCCGGATACGTCCCTGCTGTGAACCGTTACCAAAGACTGTCCCGCTACCCCCTACCTTTCCGAGACTCTTGAGCCCGTGCTCACCTTGTACATATTTGCAGGGATACCTATTTGATAAAGCTTGTTTCTGAGAATACCCAGTGTGGTCTCTCTGTATCGTGTGGTGCCAGAAGTACGATCCTAGTTACGAGATTCCTCCCCCTGGGGAATCTCTCGCCAGTGCCCGGCTACGATACAACACGGGTGGGACTCAGGGAAGTCAGGACCCCCTTTCCGGGCTCCTCTGGGGTCACCGTCTAACATTGGTGGCAAGCGACGGGATTCGGGCCCATCACCTAGAGATCGTACAGTGAACAACGAACGCACGACCAACAGAGATGGCAGAAGGAAGCGCCATGAGCTCCGCAGAAACCAACGCCAACAGAGTGTTCCAGGTGGAGCATCTGGAAGACTACACACACAAAGAGCTAAAACAATTTTGCAAAGAACTTAAAATAGCTACCACTGGCCTCAACACTAAGGAAGACTTGCAGAAAGCACTGAAAAATTGGGTGGAGACCGGGGCATCCCACCCGGAAGGCACGGGGGAGCGCCCCGACGAAGCCGAACCCCCTCCAAGGGAAAGCAACGACAATCAGGTGCAAGGCATTGTACCAGACGGGGGCCTATCCCCGGGAGAACTTGCGGACAGAGAGAGACGCCGCAGTCATGAACTCGAGTTAGCTAAACTCAAAATCGAGGGCGAATTGAAGTTAGCGGAGAAAAAGCTAGCGGTAGAGCAAATGCGCGTACAAGGCGAACTGGAAGAAAAGAAGCTCCAACGGGAGCACGAAGGAAGAAAGCTCCAACTGGAGCACGAGCGCAGCTTGAAGGAACTCGAGCTCAAGGCCAGAAACGAGGAAGGGAGGCCCCCGGGAAACCGAGAGATGGCCCCCCCAGCGGAACAGAAGGTCCACATCCCCAAGGATGTGGTCAAAGAATATTATAAAAACGATGACATTCAGCAATGTTTTCGGGCCTACGAGGTCGCCATGACCTCCCATCGGATTCCAGAGAAGGACTGGGGGGCGGGGTTGTGGGGGCGGTTTCTGAGCGAAGGAAGGGACACCCTGCTCGACCTACCCCTCTCCCTGCAGACCTCCTACAGCCACATGAAAGAGGCTCTCCTCACAAGATACGGCCTCACCCCAGAAATGTACCGCCAACGGTTCCGGGACTGCCGGAAGATCCCGGGCACCACCTGGGTGGAGTATGTAAACTTTTTTAGTCGGGCCTTCGACGGGTGGGTCAAGGGCAGCAAGGTCACCACCCTTGCCGAACTCACTGACCTCATGTTATGGGAACATCTGGCTGCGAACTGCTTCGTAGAGCTTCGTCAACATCTGCTGGATAGCAAGCTCACAGATCCCCGGAAGCTGGCTGTGGAGGCCGACCGCTGGACCAACACCCGGGTCTCCCGGGGCATGGTAGGAGAGTACCCCCGAACCAGTCAGGGACCACCCCGCCAGAGAGGGGGAGGGAACCAGGGAGGGCCGAGAGAGTCCCAGCCTAGCCCCCCGAAGACACCACCTCCACCTTTCCCGGCGCCCCCCCCACCAGTAACAGGGCCCCCTGGGAGACGAGGACACCGGGTGACCGTGACATGTTTTCGTTGCCAGAAACCCGGGCACTACGCCAATGACCCAGAGTGCCCCATGGCCACCCAAGTCACCCCTCCGAGACAGATAGCCAACGTAGCCCTGGGGGAGGAGGTTGAGGAAGCCGAGGAGTGGGAACCCGCCTCTATGGCCCTAGTATCCCTGGGAGATAGGGAAATGATCCCTGGTAGCCTCCTACCGTCCAACACACAGAAATATGGGCAGCTCGTCAAGATCAATGGCCACCAGGTAGAGGCCCTGCGGGACACCGGGGCCAGTATCACCGGTGTCCTCAGGCACCTAGTTCCCGAGGAGCAGATCCTCCCCAATGTCTTTTGCCCCGTAATCTCTGCAGACAATAGGGAAAGTATGTGTCAGGTAGCCCTGGTGCCATTTGAGTGTGGAGGGGTGATAGGTAAACTCAAGGTGGCCGTAAGGACCTCCCAGCCGGTCGACTGCCTCTTAGGGAACGACCTGGAGAGTTCTCCCTGGAAGCACGTAGAGCGCAAGGCCCACCTAGGAATGATGGGACTCCCCGAGTGGGTGTGTGCCACCACCCGATCTATGACCGCCCGACTCACTCCCCGGAGAGAAGTCGAGAGCACCCCGGCCGAAGAAGCCCGTACCGTCCCCGCCGAGGGTCCTCCCGTTCCCCCATCAGAAGGGTCCGTCGCCAGCGACGAACCCGCACCATCCGACCCCGCCCCGGTCCCCGAGTTGGGGGATCTACCCGAGTTGGCCCATTGGCGCCACGAGGGCGGGCCCACCCGGGAAGAATTTTGCCGGGAGCAAGCCACCTGTCCTTCCCTGGTCGGGCTGCGGCGCCAGGCCGAGGGCCAAGCCGCAGGTGACCAGACCGGAACGCACCGAATCTATTGGGAAAATAACATCCTGTATAGTGAGCAGAAATCAGTGGAGCTGGGATCCGGACGGGTACTGGTGGTACCCCTCCGCTTCCGGGATTTCCTCCTGGGCTTAGCCCACGATGTCCCCCTCGCCGGTCACCTGGGTCAGGACAAGACCTACAGCCGTCTCGTGACCCATTTTTATTGGCCTAAGATGAAAGCAGCGGTAGAGGCCCACTGCAAGTCCTGCCCCACGTGCCAAGCCAGTGGGAAGAGTGGGGGGAAGCGCAAGGCTCCCCTCCAACCCTTCCCGGTCGTCAGTACCCCCTTCGAACGAGTCGGAATCGACATCGTGGGGCCACTGGACCCCCCCACCCCCCAAGGTCACCGTTTCATCTTGGTCCTAGTAGACCACGCCACCCGCTATCCAGAGGCTATTCCCCTGCGCACCATTACGGCCCCCGTGGTGGGCCGGGCCCTGATGGGGATCTTTTCCAGGGTGGGTTTCCCCCGCGAGGTCGTGAGCGATCGCGGCACTAATTTTATATCAAGGTATATGACGTCCCTGTGGCAACAATGTGGGGTGTCCTATAAGTTCACCACCCCGTACCATCCCCAAGGGAACGGCCTAGTAGAGAGGTTTAATAGGACTTTGAAAGGGATGATCGCTGGCCTAGAAGAGCCCCTCCGGCGTAAGTGGGACGTCCTGCTCCCCTGCCTCTTGTTCGCTTACCGGGAGGTCCCCCAGAAGTCCTTAGGGTTCAGCCCGTTTGAATTACTCTATGGGCACCCCGTCCGAGGTCCCCTCAGTTTGGTTAAGGAAGGGTGGGAGGCAGCACCCCAGACCACCCCCCGAGATGTGTTCCAATACGTCCTGGCCCTCCGGAACCAGACCAGGAAGTTCCGAGAACTGGCCGAGGCCAACCTGGAGGCGAGTCAAGAAGAAATGAAGCGCTGGTACGACCAGAATGCTACTCTGGTCGAGTTCCAGCCGGGCCAGCAGGTGTGGGTCATGGCCCCCGTGAAGCCTGGCGCTCTCCAGGACCGATGGACTGGGCCCTACAAAGTGGTTGAGAGGAAGAGCCAAGTCACCTACTTGGTGGACGTCCAGTCGCCTCGGGATCCCCTCCGGGTCCTGCACGTGAACCGCCTCAAGCCTCACTTCGTGCGGACAGAACTGAGCCTCCTGCTGGCCACCGATGACGGGGCCGAAGATGAGTCGGATCCCCTCCCGGACCTCCTGTGTGTCAAGGAGCAGGATGGCTCCGTGGAGGGAGTGAACCTCTCCCCCGCCCTCACTGCCCAGCAACAAGCGGACTGCCGCCAACTCCTCAGACAATTTTCTGACCTCTTCTCCCTGACCCCCCGGGTCACCAACTGGTGTGTTCACGATGTGGACACCGGGGACAGCCCGCCGGTGAGACACCGAGCCTACCGGGTTCCTGACCGGGTCCGGTCCTGTATTCAAGCCGAAGTCTCGAAGATGTTGACCCTGGGGGTGATCGAGCCCTCTGACAGTCCCTGGGCCAGCCCCGTGGTCCTGGTTCCGAAGGCAGCAGCCCCCGGTGTCGCCCCCGAGCTCCGGTTCTGCGTGGATTACCGGGGGCTCAATGACGTTACCCGAGCCGATGCCCACCCCATCCCACGAGCCGACGAGCTCATTGACCGACTAGGGGCCGCCCGGTTCCTCAGCACTTTCGACCTCACCTGCGGCTACTGGCAGATTGCGCTCACCGAAGGGGCCAAGGAGAGGTCTGCTTTCTCCACCCCCGATGGGCACTACCGCTTCCGCGTGATGCCCTTCGGGATGAAAAATGCCCCGGCCACTTTCCAGAGACTGGTAAATAGGGTCCTGGCCGGGCTAGAACAGTTCAGCGCGGCCTATCTGGACGACATCGCTGTCTTCAGTTCAGAGTGGAGTGAGCACCTCCAGCACCTCCGGAGAGTGCTAACCGCCCTGCGCCAGGCAGGCCTCACCATAAAAGCCAGCAAGTGCCAGATCGGGCAAGGATCCGTAGTCTACCTGGGGCACCAAGTCGGGAGTGGCCAGGTCGCTCCTCTACAGCCGAAGATCGACGCCATCCTGGCCTGGGACCCACCCGTCACCCAAACGGAAGTCCGAGCCTTTCTGGGACTCACGGGCTACTACCGCCGATTCATTCAGGGGTATGGCAGCCTGGTCAGCCCTCTCACGGAACTCACGTCTAAAAAACAGCCAAAGAAGGTGCAATGGACGGCTGCCTGCCAGGAAGCTTTCGATGCTCTAAAGAAGGCCATGTGCACGGCCCCCGTCCTCCAGGCTCCCGACTACACCAAGGAGTTCGTAGTCCAGACCGATGCCTCCGAGCATGGCATTGGGGCCGTCCTGTCCCAAGTGAATGATCAAGGCCTAGACCAGCCCGTCGCCTTCCTCAGTCGGCGGCTGCTACCCCGAGAACAGAAGTGGAGCACCATAGAGCGCGAAGCCTTTGCCGTGGTCTGGGCACTCAAAAAACTACGACCCTACCTGTTCGGCACTCATTTCAGGGTCCAAACTGACCATCGGCCCTTGCGATGGCTCATGCAGATGCGAGGAGAGAACCCCAAGCTACTGCGGTGGTCAATCTCCCTCCAGGGAATGGGCTTCACCGTAGAACACCGCCCTGGTACGGACCACGCCAACGCTGACGGCCTCTCCCGGTTCTTCCGCCTCAGCGAAGAGAACCCCCCAAGGTGATGGGCAGTTCTCTCCGGCTTTCAGCTGGGGGGGACGCGTGTTGGACCCGGCCTCGTAGAAAGGCCCTCCGTGCCCCCGCACCACCGAAACCTGGTGCCTACAGCCCAAGCACGCGGCCCAGCCGACCTTTCCCACCAGGACACCTGCACCAACCCCGGACATCCCCGTCCATGGCCTCCCTCCTTTCGGCCACCCCGGGCCCGCGTGCCCACTCCCTGCAACAAGATGGCCGCCCGGCCCGAGCGCGACCCGGGCCTCGAGGCGCCACTCCGGCTGGAGGACATCACGCTTCCAGGGGATGAGAGAGGGAGGAGCAGTTTCTATCGCACCTCTGAACTCCCCTGGGACGATGGGTTTCGATCGGCCCTCCGGCCTCCCTGCGGGCTGGCTCCGTGCCTGCTGGGTGTCTGGGACTCCTCCCGACCCGGCCCTGAAGGGATCAAAAGACAATAGCAGGAAACCCCGACAAGCGGCCCCCAGGTGACAAGACCCCTGCCTGCGCAGACTCCGGACATCAAAGCGGGGTCGACCTATAACAAGGGGTGCTCTGAGACTGTCCGGCAGATTCGACGCTGGAACAACGAGAGCCTGCTGACGTGGTCGCGGCTCCTGGAACTGAAACCTGCCTGAGCCCTGCTGAGTGACTCGCGGCTCCCTGAAGATCGTAAGACCTCCGAACTTGTACCTGAGCCCTGCTGAGTGACTCGCGGCTCCCTGAAGATCGTAAGACCTCCGAACGTGTACCTGAGCCCTGCTGAGTGACTCGCGGCTCCCTGAAGATCGTAAGACCTCCGAACTTGTACCTGAGCCCTGCTGAGTGACTCGCGGCTCCCCCAGACTCTCACGGTCCCGCCGGACCCCGACTCCGACCACGTATCCCCCAGCTCGAGGATTGTGAGCTGTGCGCCGGATACGTCCCTGCTGTGAACCGTTACCAAAGACTGTCCCGCTACCCCCTACCTTTCCGAGACTCTAGAGCCCGTGCTCACCTTGTACATATTTGCAGTGATACCTATTTGATAAAGCTTGTTTCTGAGAATACCCAGTGTGGTCTCTCTGTATCGTGTGGTGCCAGAAGTACGATCCTAGTTACGAGATTCCTCCCCCTGGGGAATCTCTCGCCAGTGCCCGGCTACGATACAACACGGGTGGGACTCAGGGAAGTCAGGACCCCCTTTCCGGGCTCCTCCGGGGTCACCGTCTAACAGATGCTGTGCGCTCACACACCAGACAGGGTGGTAATCGGAGAAGGCTCAGGAGTGAGTGAAAAGAGACCGATTGGAAACTGGTCTCATAAGCAGTATGCATTCTTTAAATTCATTTTCAAAAGACAAGGACAGTCTCTACTGCTGAAGCAATACATCCCAGGAAGGAGCAAGGATGTGGAGAGAAATGGAGGCAACCTGAGCACCAAGTAAGCAAACTTCAAAAGACCCAGACTCCACCTGCACCTGCCAGGCCAAAGGAAGCCAAGAATATCAGCAGGGCTCCTAACTCCTCTCTGGCTTTCGAAGGCTCCCACCGGCAGCTGAGCACCAGTCGGGCAGGCCCTGAACCAGCCAGAAGGTGCCCTTGCAAGCGCTAGAGTGAGAGACGAAGCACTTGGGCACTCCTCCTGATGAGGCCACTCCTCAAATCGTAGCCGCTGCCATTCACCCGAAGGCTGGATAGCAGAATGGGTCTAGACCAGGAAGAAATTAAATCCGACACCATGGAACAGCCAGGCGGATACTTTTCCTGGCGGATCCCGCTAAGTGTCTGAAGAAAACATTTACAAAAGTTTTCAAACATTCTTTTGGTGCTCACACAATTACACCAGTACACTTCTAAGCTCCTAAAGTCCTCAGGGAAGAGGCTCCGAGGGTGCCAGTCAGAGGCCCATAGCAAAGTTCACTCCAGATCCAGTTGCCACTGGTCAACTGGGAACTTCAGAGAATATGCATCTTGCAGTTTGTTGTGCCCCTGCAGCATTATAGGAGGACAGCCAACGAACCCCTGATGCCCACTTCTGCATCCCTGGTACAATGGGGAGCAGGTGCAGCTGGCTATGTCCTTTCCAGATTCTCTGCAAGTCCTGAAATTGTTTGAAGGATGATGCCTGGAGATAACACATGTATGCTTGGCACCAGCTGGTGGGTGGTGATGACTGCTAGGCACGTCCTAATCAATGGGGTAAAGGGTTTTCAGCAGCTCCTGTTTGCCCTACCATAAAAAAATCACACACTTTTTCTCACATTTACAATTCAACACAGAGAAACCCTTCCTTCCCTTGTGAATGGCCTGTGTACCTATCCAGAGGTTTTGCCATGGTAATGAGCTGAACCCCCCACCTCACTACCTGTTCTGGGGGTAGCTGTGCTCTACCTGGGGTTGGTGCCAGCCTGGCTATGGGGGAAAGGCTCGGTCTTTCCCAACTGTCAATTAACATTTATTAGTGTAAGAACAGGCCCGTTGAAGTAAATTAAGTTCCTCAGTACTCTGTAACTGGCCTTACTGTAAGGTGATAAAAACACATCCCCACAACCAGGACTGTGGCTGGAGAGCAAATGAAAATTAGCATCCAGCGGCTTTACCCAGGGTAAAAGCAACACTTTAAAATTATTTTTCCAATATATTTTAAAAAATCATCGTCACTATTTTATTGGACTTTTATTAAATGTACAAATAAGGGTTTGAATGGGGTCTGCAGATGGTACAGATCAAAAGTTAGGAATAAAAGTGTGTAATATATACATACTGGGTGCCAGTTGCAGCCCAAGCAGTGCCAATGTTCTTTTGGGCACTGGGGGAGCATGCAATGTCTAATGCCAGTCATGCTCCATTCTTAAATATTATGCACCCTACTTTGTAAGCAGCAAGGTGTTTTAGTGGTGACGTATTTATTATTTAAAATCAGGTTTTCATACCTGTCAGAACGTTCATTTTCACAGGTCTGTGCAGCAGGTTTCAAGCTGCTGTTGTCAGGGTACATTGGCAGGCCTGAAGCCATGTTTTGATTAACTATCTATTAACCCGTTCCGTGCTCATGACGGAACCACTCCATCATGAGCCACGGGCGCCGTGTGCTCATGACGGAGTGGTTCCGTCATGCTGCGGCCGTTGGCGGCCGCTCCACCCACGCGGCGCTAATTCCCCGCCTGTGCGGGCGATTAGCGCCGTGGGCGGAATCATGACGGAACCACTCCGTCATGAGCACAGCTCGCCCGTGACTCATGACGGAGTGGTTCCGTCATGAGCACGGCGCCGCCGCTGTGCCCCCAAACCCCCCCCAGCGCCGCAGCGGAATTCCTGCCGCGGCGAAGGGGTTAAGAGAGGGAAATGGAAGCAGTCTGGGGTCCCACTCAGCTTCCAAATATGTTACAAAGATTCAACAAGCATTTGCAATGCAATAGGTCTCGCATTTACGCGGGTTGTAGCTATTGGCATTGTAAATGACAAGGCCTTTTATTTATGTTTTGGTTTTTAAAACACAAATAAATAGCATTGTCATTTACAATGCTAATAGCTTGAAGTCTCACAAATGCGAAACCTATTTCATTGCAAATGCTTGTTAAAAAATAGCAACACTACTTTCAAAGTAGTAGTAGAGCTCTTGATGAACCTGGCACAGCTTTGACATATCATTGCTGCTTTGGAGGCGGCGGACAATCGTCCACCTCTTTATACTGGATATGGGTGGCAGTACCGGTCCAGATTCACTCCCTGAGACCCTGACCTTCCTTTCCAACACATAGTACCAGAGGGATGCTGCCGCGAATTGTGTCCGAATCACTCTCCTGATGAAGACCCCTGCAAGTGTCAAGAGGTCCAAACATTCACTGCATATAGTTTGAGTTGTATTTTCATAAATAAAAACAACTCCTGAATCATACAGTTTGCAATAATCTCCCCAATGACGGCAAACAACCAACAGCTAAAACCTGCTTCTGTGCCCTTGTGCATCTGTGTGCTAGACGGTGTGTCTGCACTCTGCACAATCACCAGTCACCGGAGCACTGTGCCGCTGAAACCACCTTTTTCTAGCACCCTGCAACAGACCACTTCCCTATTATGATTGTATTAACAATTATAACGTCAGTTAGTTGCCACTTATGATAAAGTGTTTTTCAGGCAACCTCATTTCCTAATGTGGCGTCAACATAACTGAGGGAGTGTGCGCTTGGATGGTTAATCCTTAAGCACAGTAATGGTATATCAGAAAAACAAGAAAACAAAACGTTGGCAAATCTGTCACGTGCTTTTATTTTTGTAATTAATATTTCATTTTATAATCAAGTAGACAAGTCCTTAAGTGAGAAGTATTGAACTGTCCTTAGCACAGAGGCGGGGCACTGACCCCCGAGGCACATTGTGGAAATGGACCCCGGGCAGCGACATGGACTGGAGCGAATTCCATATGTCGATCACACATGTGTGTGCACGGTTCCCTGGTTCTGCGCATGATAACTACATTATGAGGAGTAGTCGCATTGCAATGCTGATGTCACAGATGCCAGCTCAGCATGCCTGGCTTGTCGGTGTGTAATGACTGTTTCTCATTGTGTGTGTTTGTCAATGTTGTATTCTGCACTCCTACAAATCTCAGCTACTTGTTCATTTTTGTGTGTGTAGGTGACTCCGGATACCCCAACATGCCGTTGTTGCTGACACCCCTCAGGAACCATGTGACACCAGCCGAGCTGCGCTACAATGAGGCACATGGTCAATCAATCAATCAATCATAACACTTGTATAGCGCGCTACTCACCCGGAAGGGTCTCAAGGCGCTTGGGGGAGGGGTCCGCTACTGCTCGAACAGCCAGGTCTTGAGTTGTCTCCTGAAGGCGAGGTAGTCCTGGGTCAGCTGAAGGTGGATGGGGAGGGAGTTCCTTGTCTTGGCCGCCAGGTAGGAGAAGGATCTGCCACCGGCGGTGGCTCTTCGGATGCGTGGTACGGTGGCGAGGGCGAGGCTGGTAGACCGTAGCTGGCGGGTGGGCGTGAAGAAGGTCAGGCGGTCGTTGAGGTACTTGGGGCCCAGGTCGTGGAGAGACTTGTGTGCGTGGGTGAGGAGCCTGAACGTGATCCTCTTGTTGACGGGGAGCCAGTGCAGGTCCCTCAGGTGGCCGGAGATGTGGCTGCGTCGGGGGATGTCCAGGATGAGTTGGGCGGAGGCGTTCTGGTCAGAGCAGGAGGGTGATTGAGCAGAAATTCGGCATCCTGAAAAGCCGCTTTCGCTGCCTGGACAAGACCGGAGGGGCCCTCCCATATGCGCCTGCAAAGGTGTGCAAAATAATCCTTGTCTGCTGCATGCTACACAACATGGCGGTGCGGAAGGTGGTGCCTCTCATCCAGGATGACGATGACGATGACCAACCTCCGGCACCTGTAGAGGATCCCGGACTGGGCCAAGATGCCAGTGATGATGAAGATGATGGTGATGTCCGCTCACAGCTCATCAACAACTTCTTCACCTGAATGTGAGTTTCCAGGTTTGTTATGTGAATGTATGGAGGTAGCCTGGAATGTGTTGTGCCAGCTCTGTTGGTGTCTGAGTGTGTCTGTGTGCCACTTGACTGGATGTGTGCTGTGATGTGTCCATTTAGGTGGTGTGTACTCCACAATAGGGTAGTACTGCTAACTAGTGTTTGTGTAGGTGTCTTGCAACATGTTTTGTGCATGTGTATTGCATTTATCTGCTGTTCTTCTGTTTGTTTGACTGTATCTTGTCTGTCCTTCCCAGGGTACTTTGCGTGTTGTGTGGTCAACACTGACCCCCAACACCCAGAAGCCAACACCAGTGTAGAAGTTGACAATTCCCATCAACTGATGTACCACACATCCCTGGACTTCCATTCTCCAACACATTGAGAGCGTGTGTCCACTGTTACGTAGAATTACTGTGCAACTATTGTGGAATAAACGTGTTGCTGATGTGTAATGAACCTGTGCTATGCTTTGTTATGTTTGTTGTCTTCCCACATCTGAGTGACATCTGCTTACTTCACCTGTGGACTTGTTACCAGTGACTGGGCTTGGTGTTGTGTCTGTGCATGCCAATGCGTTTCAGGTCATCATCATTGTGTGTGATGAGTAACATGGTCATGGTGAGTATGTTTTGTGTTGCCATAGTGGTGTGTCTCCTTCACATGTGTCACATCCCCATGACTCACCTTACTTTGGTCACATTGTTGCAGTATTTGACATGCACTGTGTTGTGTAGCAGTTCGACATCTCCCTGAACATGACAAGTTAGAATCACAACAGAGGCAAGTATGGAGTACTGGTGAGTTTATTTTCAAACATGTGTGAGGGAAGTGCACAGGATGGTGGGTGCTGTACATTGATTTGGGAATCCAAAGTTCACATTGGAGTTGGAAGTGCTAGTAGATGAAATGTCCAGAGAAAAGTCCACAGTCATCTGATGCATTGGCCCAACATGAACCCTCCATGTCATGTGGGCGAGTTGTGTGCGATTGGACAAGGTGAACGGGTTGCACACAAAGGACATTGTCCAGAACAGGTTTGGAGACCCTGGGGGATGTGCTGGGACATCTGCCTCTCACATGTCCTTCTTCAGACAACCCCTCTTCTTCCGGGGGGGGGGGGGATCCTCATGTGTCCTCCTCCCTCCCTGTGGCGCTGGCAGATGGTGTTGCGACAGATGTTGTGGGCACACAGGGGGGTGTGGACAGGTTGGTGTTGATCTGGCGGAGTCATTGAAGTATGTCCCGATGCATCGCAGTAATGTCATCCCACTTGGCCTCCATGCGGCATGGTGGGTGACCTGCTTGTGTTGCAGGTCCTTGAGGATCCCCACTACCTGGCCAAATCCTCCAGTGCTATCCTGGTACGCATCTAAGATGCCTGCCAGGTGGGGATAATCATGTAGTCCAGACCCCTCTGCAAGGCGTGACCTGTGCCTTCCACCCCTCTCAGCACCCCTCTCCACATGGGCAGGACCAGCGGCGGGATGCACAGGTGATACTGGGACCCCTTGGGTGGTGTTGCTGGTGGTGTTTGCTGTAGCTTCCGGGGGGTCCTGTGTCCCTGTGCTGTGGGTGTTGATTGACCTTGGTCTGTCCGTGTTGGCGGGGGTGCCCGGTCGGTGTCCAGATGCTAGAGGCGTGGGTACAGGGGGTGCAGATGTTGATGCTGATGGTGCTGCATGATGGCTCACACTGGAGGGGCCAGGTTGGTCATCGTCATCCGAAGAGGACAGTGAGAGAGTCAGACCAGAGAGCTCAGTGTCCGCCACAGTCTGGGACTGGGTATACTCATCATTTGGTACTGAGTGCCCAGCACCACCTGTGTTTGGAAGAGACACACAATGTGGTTTATGTTTCTACATGCATCGATGGTTCACAAACATGACTTTTTCTACTTTTCGAACAGATGCCTGCCTGTACACTGCTTTTTCCCAGCTTGTCACGGACAGAGTTTGATATTGTTGTTGGCCATTTCCCAGCATGGCCTTGTGCTCCCCACAACAGAGCCCAGTGTCAGACATCTTGTCAGTCCCTTCCCACTCCCTGTGATGTGGATATGTTTCAGAGAGATCTTGATGGGCCAATCAGGAGGGGGAGCATTATCTGTGACTACAGGCCCCATCATGCTTTTGGATACATCCACTTCGCCTGCATCCCCACTACTCCTTCCTGACAGTCAGCTGCACTGTGAGGTGGTGTGTTTGTGGTGGCAAACTGTCTGGCAGGGTCTATTTGGCTTTGTGCCACTGGCTTGCTCTATTTCTTTGTAGGTTGGTGCATGTCATGACACAGTTCCCAGTCACTCTGAGATGGCAGGTATTGTGTTTGTCTGACTGGCATACACATCTTGGGCTGATTATCTATTGGTTAGTGTAGCTTTGCTTGCGGTGCATAGTTTCACTGTCCCCTTGCCACACAATCTTGGGTATATTGTTTGTGTACTCACCAGGCTCTGGGATGTCTGTTAGGCCATGGACGCTCTCTGGTGGTAGGATGTCCCGCACCTTCTCCTCCCAGGTCCTGAAGTAGACTGGTTTGGCAGGAGGGCCACCGCTGGTGCACTGACTCAGGTCGTGATCTTCTTCGAGGAGTTTCTTGACCCTCCTATGCACGTCATACCACCTGTTCTGGATATCGTCCTTTGTGCGCCTTGCTGGTGCTTGTGCATTCACCTTGTCCACAATCCTCTCCCACATCTTGGTTTTCTGTGAGATGGGGGTCCTTTGGACCAATGTACCAAACAAATGTGGCTCTACTCTGATGATCTCGTCTACCAGCACTTCTAACTCACTATCTGTGAACTTTGGAGTCTTCTTTGGGGGCATGGTGATGGGTGGTGGTGGTGAGGGATGTGTGTGTAAGGGTGCAAGTGTGGGTGGGTTGGTGTTGGTTTTGCTGGCTGTATGTGTGTGTGTGCTTTTGTATGAGGTGCTGATGGTGTGTGAGTTGTGTCATGGGGGAGTTGTGTCTGTGGTTGCTGTGTACTGGTGTTTGCTGCTGGCTGTGTCTTCTGTTTGCAAGGGATGATGGTAGTGATTGTAGCCCTTTATATAGTTGGAGTTGTGGGTGTGTCTTTGTCCCATGTTTTTTTAGGGTTATTTATTGGCTTTGTCATTGCTTGTTTGGTCCTTTTTTTGTATTTTTCCTTTGGGTTTTTTAGGCAGGAAGGAGACGTTCATGTGACAGAAACGGACGCTTCTGTTGTCTCGTGCGGGCTTCTCCGCCTCGTTCACGCTGCCTATCTTCTGTATTTGGTACGCGTCGGTCGCGGCGGTCTCTATTGCTTGTGTGCCGGGTTGTCTGTGTGTGTCGGTCGTGCGGCTTGGTCTCCGTGCGAGTCGGTCTGGTTTTACACGCATTGCATTGGACTGCGCAAATCGTACATCGCGGGTACGGGTCGGTCGGGTTCATTCAGGGTTCGTGTCGGTCGGTGATAATCGTGTCGGTTTTCACTATTTTCCCTACGACTCGGTCGTACGGCTTGCATTCCGTACGTGTCAGTTGTAATTCACACGCATTGCATCATACTGAACAGGTAGTACGGCGCTGGTCCGTGTCGGTCGGTATTCGGTCCAAGTCCGTGTCGGTCGGTTCGTTTTGCGGCCGGAATCGGAATCGGCCCCTAAATATGTAATGTAGCTAGCAGTCTTGTGGGACTATATTTGACCCGAGGAGGTTGTTTGTCTGAGTTGTGGCTAAGTTTGAAACTGTGTGTTATTTTTAGTGAATGTTACTTTTTGGTGATGTTATTCCGAAGGGATTACTTTTTGAATTTACAGTCTAATACAGAGCCCTGTCCCTTTGGAAAAAGGGGCCCCTCTCAAGCAATTCTTTGTCATTCTCAGAAGGAGATAAAACATGCCTTCGCTTTGATGCTCCCTTCCCCACCATCATAACAACAATGGCAAAGGAACAGGCTGTCATCTTCAAATAGGCAGACAACACCACAAGGAACCAATCCAAAAGAATGTGATATCACCACAAGCCAATAGTACCAATAACGTCGGCTGTTGAACAAACAACCAGTCCCCAAAGTACACAATAGTAGCAAAAGTAAGTACAAGCATGTGCAATGCAATAGGTCTTGCACAAGTTTAATCTATTGGCATTATAAATGACAATGCCTTTTATTTATGTTTTAAAAACGAAAACAAAAATAAAAGGCATTGTTCTTTGCAATGTTAATAGCCCAAATAGCCATGCGCACTTGGCATGTTCTCCACTGGGCTGTGTTGTACAGCTCAGTGGAGAACATTCCCAGCCTCCACGGTACTGGCCGCTCAGACCAACCACCGTCTTGGTAAATGTTAGGGCCCATACATAGCGCCTCTTTACCTTGCTGCCTATGTAAGCACCCACGGGCCTTCGGATCCAGGTCATTCGCCGTGAACACGAACCTGGCCAAACAATGAACCTCGTCTAACCCATTTTACGATTCATCGAGCCCCACCTTTAGACCAGTAACGCCCACTCCCGGCCCCACAGACAACATCCTTTGTAGACAAGGGCCCACAAACTGTCCACAGCGTCTTTATCCCTGCCATAAACCTCTCCACACTGGAACAGGAGCCTCACTGAGCTATAAACCCACATCTGCGCAGCTACATCCACAAGAAAGCAGGAAAGTGCTTAATTTAAGCCAGTGTTTGCAGGTGGGGCTGTCAGCACTCCTTTTTGGGCACCGGGACTTATTTTTTAATTTTACACTTTGACCAAGATCAAGGGAGAGAAAGGCAGAATGGGAGGGAACGGGTGCAAGGGGAAACAGTGACAGAGGAAGAGAGAAGGGATTAAAGATTGTAAGCGGGAGAACGAAAGGGTGCAGCAGTGCCTTGTGGTGGGGGACAGATGAGGCGGGACAGGAGGCGACAGCCTCGGTATTTACAGGAATGGCAGCATTCTATAGCGCTGGGGGACGGTTTCCGAGAACTTTGAAGACCGGCGCTTATTATTTTACAAATTCTGGACAGCCTGGCGCAGCACAGAAGGATGTCTGCACACATCTCTTTATCTGGAGCCCCGACCACAGGGGGGTACACTGCGCATGGACACGCTCCTCACCCACACTTGCCCTTGGCAAACAAACACAGCAGGGACTCTACCTGAAATATGATTTTACAGAGATGGACTCCCAAGTTTTGCCTTGAGGGTGGAGTGGGTATTGTTTCGGAGTGCAAAATAAAACGCACTCAAGGAATAACAGATCTTACATGCATGCACCGGCGAGTCAGGGGCTATGTGTGGTATTGAAACCTTTTTAAATGACATATAAAAGTATGCATATGCCCACCCACTGGGTCCGGCCAGGGCTGGACGCACGGCTCTGCTGCCGCGGTATTAATGCCTCACGGGGCATGGACCGGCGCCAGCTTCCCAAAGGCGGCCATATACCGGCCCTAAAAGAAACACCACAGCTTTGCCTCTGTGGAGAGCTCTTGTGCTCCCCAGTCCGAGCTCACGCACAACAAATGGTGAAATAAAAAGAGGATTTGGCTGAAATTAGACCCCTTTTGATGGCTAGGCAATGCGTCTGGTGCTGGAAGAGGGGCATACATGTGAACCTGGCACCGCGATCCTAAGTGCTTGCCACATCACATGCCAGCCAGCGATGCGAGCAGAGCAGAGGGCGCTCTAAAAACACGGCCCATCACAGTGCAAATATTACTGAAGAAAAGATGTATGCAAACACTGGCAAAGGCAAGCGGCGTGAATCGGGTTACACGGGAAATACCCTGGAAATGTAATACACAATGCCATTTGCACACGTAAAGAGTGCACGTCTAACATACCGCACTGTGCTGTTTTATAAGGGTAAGTAACGCCAGCGCAAGGTAATATACCAGACTTGGCACATGCTATACAATGAAATTTACTCAAATTGTAGTTTGTTGTGGGAAGTGTGTACTATAATTACACGGTGTAAGTTATTAGGCAACACAATGTTGTAAGTATAATATACCACACAATATATAATGCACAATACGAGAAATGATCTACATTTACAACATAATAAACAATGCAGCATAATTGTAATGCACTATAAATGGAAGGTACAACACGGTTACATACATGTTTTATCTAATATACTAAACAGTAAAATACCAAACCCATCATGAACGGCCCCCTATATTCTTATTTGCACTAAATATTCTGTGGCGCACTGCATCTAGAAACGAACAGCTTGAGGCGATGTATTTTGCAACGGACAGCACAATGTATTGTAATATTCTTGGAAATGCACATACGGCATAATGTTCTAAACTGTATTTGTTAAATAATATACAAGGTAGTGCACTACATTTACAACATGCGACAATGTAATATACTATAATTCCAATATATTTGTGATGTACGACGTTGTGTAATACGCCATGCTTGGGATGTAGAACACTATGTAATGAATTGCACTTGTGATGTACTGTGTAATGCTATATTTTATTTACCATGAACCACACAATGCGAGAAATATACTTGTGATGTGGTATACGCTGTGTTTTGCTATACATTAGATTTCCTACATAAGGTCACATTTGCAGCACTTTCCTTAATGAAATGCAATGGACTTGTCATGCAGTTACAGAGTTTAAAGCAACAATAATAACAAAAGTATTTATGCTCTACGTCATTTACATGCTGTACAGTGGAAAGCGCCAATCACAGGGCTTGATATTTGGCGTGGTTTATTTGTAAGTTACTACACCCATGGAGAGCAGACTGCAAGCGCTATATCTGAAACTCTCGACATGCACGCGCGCGCACACACACACACACAAACATGCATGTTATGCGAGCCCCCTCACCTCCTCTGTACAGGTTCTCTAAGTCTCAAGGACCCCAGGACCGGTGTGACTCCGGCTGCCACTAGTGCAGTATTCGCAGAACCGCTGGGGCATGTCACAGACCTGCTGTGTTGTGCTATGGCTCCAGAACCGGTGTGACTCCAGTTTGCACTAGTGCAGTGGCCGCAGAACTGCCAGGACAACCCAGGGATGTGGAGCGGCATGACATGGGTCCCAGGGCAGCAGCAATGGCCCCTGTACCCGGTGCCCCAAGGACAGACGCAACACTTCCCACTGCTATGTTTTAGCAGAGCTCGTTTCTAGTGTTCAAGGCAAGCGCTTTATTTCAGGCGCCCACCTGGCACACAAAATAATGTGATACCAACAAATGGTGCACAGTAAAAAGAACCATATCTCACTGAGGTGTAACTTTCCTCAACATATCGAGAAGTCAAGGACTGCAGGAGGGGGGTACAGAAGAAAAAAGTGTTCGAAGTAAAGGGGCCAGTAGCCATGGAAGGATACAAATGACGACATGGCTGTCATGGGGAGGGACTAACAAGCCCACAACCAATCTGAAGGCAGCGTTTAGGACTTAAGCCAATGAAAAAGATTGGTGGAGAGGGGGCAGAGCTTCCACGAAGCTTCCACGCTATACTGAATACTGCATGCTTCGCAAAGCGAGCAACGCATGCACTGCAATGCTAGGTGCTACTTAAAAAATGACCTCACAAGAGGGGTCTTACTGTAAGGGGGAAAGTCTTCTAGCAGGGGAGCTGCACTGTGCCCCAATGCCTGCAGTCTCTATGACAGGCGGCCATCCAGGAATCAAAGCCCCGGCCACCATGAACCAGCCAACACGCCATACTGGTTCGCAACAGACGAGCTGGCTAGGAGCGCACATCGTCTTCCCTGACGCAGCGCATCCTGGCCGCCATGCTGATCAGGCCGGCCCACAGTGCCCGGAGATGGAAACAGAACAGAAAGAGTGCCTTGCCTTCCTCCAGCGAATACAGGACGCGCTGAAAAGAAAAAAGAAAATGCCAGCGCGTGGAATGTGTGTCCTGGTGAGACAAAGAAAAGACAGCAGGAACCAGGGGTAGAGGGTAGTTTTTATTTGTGACTAAATCACGTGGTATGGGTGTCTGCTGAGGTAGGGATGCCTCAATATATTACTGAAGGGAAGCGAGGGACGGGACAATGAGGTAAAATTTGTTATTTCTTTGTTGCTTTCACTTTGATATGTTAATTCTACTTGATATTAATTCCTATCAATCAATTAATACATGTTATTGTACCACTTGCATATACTAAATACACCCCTTGCATAAAGTAAAGCAAGTTTCCGTAATGGGACTCATTAGTTTGAAGCCCTACGCTTGCTTAACATTTCCATGTGTATTTATTCGCTCTAAACCTTTTTTACGTTGAAAGATTTTTTAGATTTCACAGCTTTGAGATTTTACCTTTAAAGATTATTTTTTATGGCAGGTGCCTTTGTCAAGTTACTAGAAATAAATAAGGAAGAACAGTTCTTAGTAAGTTGTGCAGAATTTTACAAGTTCATCAGGGGAGGGTCACCGGCTTTCGAAGCCCTTCAATGTTGACACATCTAATCTCCTTCGATAGACATGATGCTGGTTTCCTTCTTTATTTAAATAATCTTAAATTCTCGGGAATGTGACTGGCATGATGCCAGAGAGCAAAGGGCACCTGGGATAATGCTCCTAATAATTTGCAGAGTTTGTCTGAGAAAGTTGTCTGTTTACCCTGTGGTCAATGATTCTCCATATGTGATTAAAGAGCCTTATATTTGCTCAAAAATCTTCAGCTCAAAATTGTGTTGACTCAAAGCCTCTGACCAGGCTTACAGATGACTTCTCCATCCACACCCCATCCTTGAGAGAGGCGAATATTGATGACAGCTGATTGAAGCGCATGGGCAGAGGCCCTATGACATCACCCATATAAGAAGTGGGAGGGCAAACATTTCTTCCAGATTGTTGCTTTTGCTAATTGCAGCCTTTACCCCCTCGTAGATGTTGGGTTTACAGGAAATATATCTATTTATGAGCCATTCGGATTCAGGTTCTGCCACAACATCTGTTTATCGTTGTGTGTGACGTCAAAAAAACAGGAGGCCTTGGACAAAAACTTCTATGGGACAATTATATTTCTATTGACAAAATGCCACTGAGTCTGAAAAAAAGAGAGGTCTGAAAGGCAGATGATACCAGTCAGATCAATATTCAATGCAAAAGGGCGCCCTGTATCCGAGTTACCCTTTAAAGATAATGGGGTAACCCAGTAGCCCTCAGAACCTGGGCACTATAGTGAAAGCAAAAAACAATGGTTCTGTCGGGAAACATACAGACTTATTTGGGTATGTACTTAATACAATGGAGAACAACGAAGGACACACACAAAGCCAAAATAACAGAAATGAATTCGTTTTACTGGATGGAATTATGTAAATCATCACATAGAAACACCGAAGTGTTCACAGTATGGACCAACCAGGAAGCACGTACAAAATTAAACAATTAGTGATACACTGTGTACTTTAACAAACCAAAACATCACATATCACAAATATGTACAATAGACAATACATAAAGATAAACAGGCAGATCCAACTTAGAGTGCATAGACCACAACAGGCTATAATTTCCTAATTCTGTATGTGGATTTGCATGGAAGCATTGGACAAGTAACGTCGACATTTCGACCCTATATGGTGGTGCCAATTAGTGTGCATCAAAGGTGGGTCTTCATCAGGACAGAAGATTGGTTGGGAACCTGGGAAAACCGATTTGGTCTATTGGAAATAGATTCCTCGTGTCACCTTAATGGTCAGCCGGCATCTAATTTGGTAATGAATTCTGAACGACGGTAATTTCATTTAGTATAGATGAGCGGTGCCGTCATAACGATCGGCACGTAATGGTATCCGTGTACTGGACGTCTTTATCCGTCAAACCCTCGGCTGCTAATCCTGTAAACACTTCGTTGTTTCTATATGATAATTGACATAATTCCATCCAGTAAAACGAATTCATTTCTGTTATTTTGGCTTTGTGTGTGTCCTTCGTTGTTCTCCATTGTATTAAGTACATACCCAAATAAGTCTGTATGTTTCCCGACAGAACCATTGTTTTTTGCTTTCACTGTATCCGAGTTAGCCACAGGAGCAGATGGATGCTGTGCGCTCATACACCAGACAGGGTGGTAATCGGAGAAGGCTCAGGAGTGAGTGAAAAGAGACCGATTGGAAATTGGTCTCATAAGCAGTATGCATTCTTTAAATTCATTTTCAAAAGACAAGGACAGTCTCTACTGCTGAAGTAATGCATCCCAGGAAGGAGCAAGGATGTGGAGATAAATGGAGGCAACCTGAGCACCAAGTAAGCAAACTTCAAAAGGCCCAGACTCCACCTGCACCTGCCAGGCCAAAGGAAGCCAAGAATATCAGCAGGGCTCCTAACTCCTCTCTGGCTTTCGAAGGCTCCCACCGGCAGCTGAGCACCAGCCGGGCAGGCCCTGAACCAGCCAGAAGGTGCCCTTGCAAGCACTAGAGTGAGAGATGAAGCACTTGGGCACTCCTCCTGATGAGGCCACTCCTCAAATCGTAGCCGCTGCCATTCACCCGAAGGCTGGATAGCGGAATGGGTCTAGACCAGGAAGAAATTAAATCCGACACCATGGAACAGCCAGACGGATACTTTTCCTGGTGGGTTCCGCTAAGTGCCTGAAGAAAACATTTACAAAAGTTTTCAAACATTCTTTTTGTGCTCAAACAATTACACCAGTACACTTCTAAGCTCCTAAAGTCCTCAGGGAAGAGACTCTGAGGGTGCCAGTCAGAAGCCCATAGCAAAGTTCACTCCAGATCCAGTTGCCACTGGTCAACTGGGAACTTCAGAGAATATGCATCTTGCAGTTTGTTGTGCCCCTGCAGCATTATAGGAGGACAGCCGACTAACCCCTGATGCCCACTTCTGCATCCCTGGTACAATGGGGAGCAGGTGCAGCTGGCTCAGTCCTTTCCAGATTCTCTGCAAGTCCTGAAATTGTTTTAAGGATGATGCTGGAGATAACTCATTTATGCTTGGCACCACCTGGTGGGTGGTGATGACTCCTGGGCACCCCCTAATCAATGGGGTAAAGGGTTTTCTGCAGCTCCTGTTTGCCCCACCATAAAAAAAATCACACACTGTATCTCACATTTAAAGTTCAACACAGAGAAACCCTTCCTTCCCTTGTGAATGGCCTGTGCACCTATCCAGAAGTTTTGCCATGGTAATGAGCTGAACCCTCCACCTCACTACCTGTTCTGGGGGTAGCTGTGCTCTACCTGGGCTTGGTGCCAGCCTGGCTATGGGGGAAAGGCTCGGGGTTTCTCAACTGTCAATTAACATTTATTAGTGTAAGAACAGGCCCGTTGAAGTAAATTAAGTTCCTCAGTACTCTGTAACTGGCCTTACTGTAAGGTGATAAA
Source organism: Triturus cristatus (assembly GCF_964204655.1). Taxonomy (NCBI): domain Eukaryota; kingdom Metazoa; phylum Chordata; class Amphibia; order Caudata; family Salamandridae; genus Triturus; species Triturus cristatus. The sequence continues at coordinate 50,625,122 of NC_140581.1, read as the reverse complement.
AACACATCCCCACAACCAGGACTGTGGCTGGAGAGCAAATGAAAATTAGCATCCAGCGGCTTTACCCAGGGTAAAAGCAACACTTTAAAATTATTTTTCCAATATATTTTAAAAAATCATCGTCACTATTTTATTGGACTTTTATTAAATGTACAAATAAGGGTTAGAATGGGGTCTGCAGATGGTACAGATCAAAAGTTAGGAATAAAAGTGTGTAATATATACATACTGGGTGCCAGTTGCAGCCCAAGCAGTGCCAATGTTCTTTTGGGCACTGGGGGAGCATGCAATGTCTAATGCCAGTCATGCTCCATTCTTAAATATTATGCACCCTACTTTGTAAGCAGCAAGGTGTTTTAGTGGTGACGTATTTATTATTTAAAATCAGGTTTTCATACCTGTCAGAACGTTCATTTTCACAGGTCTGTGCAGCAGGTTTCAAGCTGCTGTTGTCAGGGTACATTGGCAGGCCTGAAGCCATGTTTTGATTAACTATCTATTAACCCGTTCCGTGCTCATGACGGAACCACTCCATCATGAGCCACGGGCGCCGTGTGCTCATGACGGAGTGGTTCCGTCATGCTGCGGCCGTTGGCGGCCGCTCCACCCACGCGGCGCTAATTCCCCGCCTGTGCCGGCGATTAGCGCCGTGGGCGGAATCATGACGGAACCACTCCGTCATGAGCACAGCTCGCCCGTGACTCATGACGGAGTGGTTCCGTCATGAGCACGGCGCCGCCGCTGTGCCCCCAAACCCCCCCCAGCGCCGCAGCGGAATTCCTGCCGCGGCGAAGGGGTTAAGAGAGGGAAATGGAAGCAGTCTGGGGTCCCACTCAGCTTCCAAATATGTTACAAAGATTCAACAAGCATTTGCAATGCAATAGGTCTCGCATTTACGCGGGTTGTAGCTATTGGCATTGTAAATGACAAGGCCTTTTATTTATGTTTTGGTTTTTAAAACACAAATAAATAGCATTGTCATTTACAATGCTAATAGCTTGAAGTCTCACAAATGCGAAACCTTTTGCATTGCAAATGCTTGTTTAAAAATAGCAACACTACTTTCAAAGTAGTAGTAGAGCTCTTGATGAACCTGGCACAGCTTTGACATATCATTGCTGCTTTGGAGGCGGCGGACAATCGTCCACACCTTTATACTGGATATGGGTGGCAGTACCGGTCCAGATTCACTCCCTGAGACCCTGACCTTCCTTTCCAACACATAGTACCAGAGGGATGCTGCCCCGAATTGTGTCCGAATCACTCTCCTGATGAAGACCCCTGCAAGTGTCAAGAGGTCCAAACATTCACTGCATATAGTTTGAGTTGTATTTTCATAAATAAAAACAACTCCTGAATCATACAGTTTGCAATAATCTCCCCAATGACGGCAAACAACCAACAGCTAAAACCTGCTTCTGTGCCCTTGTGCATCTGTGTGCTAGACGGTGTGTCTGCACTCTGCACAATCACCAGTCACCGGAGCACTGTGCCGCTGAAACCTTCTTTTTCTAGCACCCTGCAACATACCACTTCCCTATTATGATTGTATTAAAAATTACAACGTCAGTTAGTTGCCACTTATGATAAAGTGTTTTTCAGGGAACCTCCTTTCCTACTGTGGTGTCAACATAACTGAGGGAGTGTGCGCTTGGATGGTTAATCCTTAAGCACAGTAATGGTATATCAGAAAAACAAGAAAACAAAACGTTGGCAAATCTGTCATGTGCTTTTATTTTTGTAATTAATATTTCATTTTATAGTCGAGTAGACAAGTCCTTAAGTGAGAAGTATTGAACTGTCCTTAGCACAGAGGCGGGGCACTGACCCCCGAGGCACATTGTGGAAATGGACCCCGGGCAGCGACATGGACTGGAGCGAATTCCATATGTCGATCACACATGTGTGTGCACGGTTCCCTGGTTCTGCGCACGATACCTACATTATGAGGAGTAGTCGCATTGCAATGCTGATGTCACAGATGCCAGCTCAGCATGCCTGGCTTGTCGGTGTGTAATGACTGTTTCTCATTGTGTGTGTTTGTCAATGTTGTATTATGCACTCCTACAAATCTCAGCTACTTGTTCATTTTTGTGTGTGTAGGTGACTCCGGATACCCCAACATGCCATTGTTGCTGACACCCCTCAGGAACCATGTGACACCAGCCGAGCTGCGCTACAATGAGGCACATGGTCGGTCAATCAATCAATCAATCAATCAATCATAACACTTGTATAGCGCGCTACTCACCTGGAAGGGTCTCAAGGCGCTTGAGGGAGGGGTCCGCTACTGCTCGAACAGCCAGGTCTTGAGTTGTCTCCTGAAGGCGAGGTGGTCCTGGGTCAGCCGAAGGTGGATGGGGAGGGAGTTCCATGTCTTGGCCGCCAGGTAGGAGAAGGATCTGCCACCGGCGGTGGCTCTTCGGATGCGTGGTACGGTGGCGAGGGCGAGGCTGGTAGACCGTAGCTGGCGGGTGGGCGTGTAGAAGGTCAGGCGGTCGTTGAGGTACTTGGGGCCCAGGTCGTGGAGAGACTTGTGTGCGTGGGTGAGGAGCCTGAACGTGATCCTCTTGTTGACGGAGAGCCAGTGCAGGTCCCTCAGGTGGCCAGAGAGGTGGCTGCGTCGGGGGATGTCCAGGATGAGTCGGGCGGAGGCGTTCTGGTCAGAGCAGGAGGGTGATTGAGCGGACATTCGGCCTCCTGAAAAGCTGCTTTCGCTGCCTGGACAAGACCGGAGGGGCCCTCCCATATGAGCCTGCAAAGGTGTGCAAAATAACCCTTGTATGCTGCATGCTGCACAACATGGCGGTGCGGAAGGCGGTGCCTCTCATCCAGGATGACAATGACGATGACCAACCTCCGGCACCTGTAGAGTATCCCGGACTGAGCCAAGATGCCAGTGATGATGAAGATGATGGTGATGTCCGCTCACAGCTCATCAACAACTTCTTCACCTGAATGTGAGTTTCCAGGTTTGTTATGTGAATGTATGGAGGTAGCCTGGAATGTGTTGTGCCAGCTCTGTTGGTGTCTGAGTGTGTCTGTGTGCCACTTGACTGGATGCGTGCTGTGATGTGTCCATTCAGGTGGTGTGTACTCCCCAAAAGGGTAGTACTGATAACTAGTGTTTGTGTAGGTGTCTTGCAACATGTTTTGTGCATGTGTATTGCATTTATCTGCTGTTCTTCTGTGCGTTTGACTGTATCTTGTCTGTCCTTCCCAGGGTACTTTGCCTGTTGTGTGGTCAACACTGACCCCCAACACCCAGAAGCCAACACCAGTGTAGAAGTTGACAATTCCCATCAACTGATGTACCACACATCCCTGGACTTCCATTCTCCAACACATTGAGAGCGTGTGTCCACTGTTACGTAGAATTACCGTGCAACTATTGTGGAATAAACGTGTTGCTGATGTGTAATGAACCTGTGCTTTGTTATGTTTGTTGTCTTCCCACATCTGAGTGACATCTGCTTACTTCACCTGTGGACTTATTACCACTGACTGGGCTTGGTGTTGTGTCTGTGCATGCCAATGCGTTTCAGGTCATCATCATTGTGTGTGATGAGTAACATGGTCATGGTGAGTATGTTTTGTGTTGCCATAGTGGTGTGTCTCCTTCACATGTGTCACATCCCCATGACTCACCTTACTTTGGTCACATTGTTGCAGTATTTGGCATGCACTGTGTTGTGTAGCAGTTCGACATCTCCCTGAACATGACAAGTTGAAATCACAACAGAGGCAAGTATGGTGTACTGGTGAGTTTATTTTCAAACATGTGTGAGGGAAGTGCACAGGATGGTGGGTGCTGTACATTGGTTTGGGAATCCAAAGTTCACATTGGAGTTGGAAGTGCTAGTAGATTAAATGTCCAGAGTAAAGTCCACAGTCATCTGATGCAATGGCCTAACATGAACCCTCCATGTCATGTGGGCGAGTTGTGTGCGATTGGACAAGGTGAACGGGTTGCACACAAAGGACATTGTCCAGAACAGGTTTAGAGACCCTGGGGGATGTGCTGGGACATCTGCCTCTCACATGTCCTTCTTCAGACAACCCCTCTTCTTCCGGGGGGGGATCCTCATGTGCAGGCCTCTGCGGTGCAGGGGACTCTCCGCCAGAGTCCTCCTCCCTCCAGGTAGGCGCTGGCAGATGGTGTTGCTACAGATGTTGTGGGCACACAGGGGGGTGTGGACAGGTTAGTGTTGATCTGGCAGAGTCATTGGAGTATGTCCCGATGCACCGCAGTAATGTCATCCCACTTGGCCTCCATGCGGCATGGTGGGTGACCTGCTTGTGTTGCATGTCCTTGAGGATCCCCACTACCTGGCCAAATCCTCCAGTGCTATCCTGGTACGCATCTAAGATGCGTGCCAGGTGGGGGTAATCATGTAGTCCAGACCCCTCTGCAAGGCGTGACCTGTGCCTCCCACCCCAGACAGGACCCCTCTCCACATGGGCAGGACCAGCGGCGGGACGCACAGGTGATACTGGGACCCCTTGGGTGGTGTTGCTGGTGGTGTTTGCTGTAGCTTCTGGGGGGTCCTGTATCCCTGTGCTGTGGGTGTTGATTGGCCTTGGTCTGTCCGTGTTGGTGGGGGTGCCCTGTCGGTGTCCAGATGCTAGAGGCGTGGGTACAGGGGGTGCAGATGTTGATGCTGATGGTGCTGCATGATGGCTCACACTGGAGGGGCCAGGTTGGTCATCGTAATCCGAAGAGGACAGTGAGAGACTCAGACCAGAGAGCTCAGTGTCCGCCACAGTCTGGGCCTGGGTATCCTCATCATTTGGTGCTGGGTGCCCTGCACCACCTGTGTTTGGAAGAGACACACAATGTGATTTATGATTCTACATGCATCGATGGTTCACAAACATGACTTTTTCTACTTTTCGAACAGATGCCTGCCTGTACACTGCTTTTTCCCAGCTTGTCACGGACAGAGTTTGATATTGTTGTTGGACATTTCCCAGCATGGCCTTGTGCTCCCCACAACAGAGCCCAGTGTCAGACATCTTGTCAGTCCCTTCCCACTCCCTGTGATGTGGGCATGTTTCAGAGAGATCTTGATGGGCCAATCAGGAGGGGGAGCATTATCTGTGACTACAGGCCCCATCATGCTTTTGGATACACTCACTTCGCCTGCATCCCCACTACTCCTTCCTGACAGTCAGCTGCACTGTGAGGTGGTGTGTTTGTGGTGGCAAACTGTCTGGCAGGGTCTATTTGGCTTTGTGCCACTGGCTTGCTCTATTTCTTTGTAGGTTGGTGCATGTCATGACACAGTTCCCAGTCACTCTGAGATGCAGGTATTGTGCTTATCTGACTGGCATACACATCTTGGGCTGATTATCTATTGGTTTGTGTAGCTTTGCTTGCGGTGCATAGTTTCACTGTTCCCTTGCCCCACAATCTTGGGTATATTGTTTGTGTACTCACCAGGCTCTGGGATGTCTGTTAGGCCAAGGACGCTCTCTGGTGGTAGGATGTCCCGCACCTTCTCCTCCCAGGTCCTGAAGTAGACTGGTTTGGCAGGAGGGCCACCGCTGGTGCACTGACTCAGGGCATGATCTTTTTCGATGAGTTTCTTGACCCTCCTGCACACGTCATACCACCTGTTCTGGATAGCGTCCTTTGTGCGTCTTGCTGGTGCTTGTGCGTTCACCTTGTCCACAATCCTCGCCCACATCTTGGTTTTCTGTGAGATGGGGGTCCTTTGGACCAATGTACCAAACAAATGTGGCTCTACTCTGATGATCTCGTCTACCAGCACTTCTAACTCACTATCTGTGAACTTTGGAGTCTTCTTTGGGGGCATGGTGATGGGTGGTGGTGGTGAGGGATGTGTGTGTGAAGGTGCAGGTGAGGGTGGGTTGGTGTTGGTTTTGCTGGCTGTATGTGTGTGTGTGCTTTTGTATGAGGTGCTGATGGTGTGTGAGTTGTGTCATGGGGGAGTTGTGTCTGTGGTTGCCGTGTACTGGTGTTTGCTGCTGGCTGTGTCTTCTGTTAGCAAGGGATGATGGTAGTGATTGTAGCCCTTTATATAGTTGGAGTTGTGGGTGTGTCTTTGTCCCATTTTTTGGGGGGTTATTTATTGGCTTTGTCATTGCTTGTTTGGTCCTTTTTTTGTCTTTTTTCCTTTGGGTTTTTTAGGCATGATCGAGACGTTCATGTGACAGAAACGGACGCTTCGGTTGTCTCGTGCGGGCTTCTCCGCCTCGTTCACGCTGCCTATCTTCTGTATTTGGTACGCGGCGGTCGCGGCGGTCTCTATTGCTTGTGTGCCGGGTTGTCTGTGTGTGTCGGTCGTGCGGCTTGGTCTCCGTGCGAGTCGGTCTGGTTTTACACGCATTGCATCGGACTGCGCAAATCGTACATCGCGGGTACGGGTCGGTCGGGTTCATTCAGGGTTCGTGTCGGTCGGTGATAATCGCGTCGGTTTTCACTATTTTCCCTACGACTCGGTCGTACGGCTTGCATTCCGTATGTGTCAGTTGTAATTCACACGCATTGCATCGTACCTCACAGGTCATACGGCGCTGGTCCGTGTCGGTCGGTATTCTGTCCAAGTCCGTGTCGGTCGGTTCGTTTTGCGGCCGGAATCGGAATCGGCCCCTAAATATGTAATGTAGCTAGCAGTCTTGTGGGACTATATTTGACCCGAGGAGGTTGTTTGTCTGAGTTGTGGCTAAGTTTGAAACTGTGTGTTATTTTTAGTGAATGTTACTTTTTGGTGATGTTATTCCAAAGGGATTACTTTTTGAATTTACAGTCTAATACGGAGCCCTGTCCCTTTGGAAAAAGGGGCCCTCCTCAAGCAATTCTTTGTCATTCTCAGAAGGAGATAAAACATGCCTTCGCTTGGATGCTCCCTTCCCCACCATCATAACAACAATGGCAAAGGAACAAGCTGTCATCTTCAAATAGGCAGACAACACCACAAGGAACCAATCCAAAAGAATGTGATATCACCACAAGCCAATAGTATCAATAACGTCGGCTGTTGAACAAACAACCAGTCCCCAAAGTACACAATAGCAGCAAAAGTAAGTACTAGCATGTGCAATGCAATAGGTCTTGCACGAGTTTAATCTATTGGCATTATAAATGACAATGCCTTTTATTTATGTTTTAAAAACGAAAACAAAAATAAAAGGCATTGTTCTTTGCAATGTTAATAGCCCAGATAGCCATGCGCACTTGGCATGTTCTCCACTGGGCTGTGTTGTACAGCTCAGTGGAGAACATTCCCAGCCTCCACGGTACTGGCCGCTCAGACCAACCACCGTCTTGGTAAATGTTAGGGCCCATACATAGCGCCTCTTTACCTTGCTGCCTATGTAAGCACCCACGAGCCTTCGGATCCAGGTCATTCGCCGTGAACACGGGCCTGGCCAAACAATGAACCTCGTCTAACCCATTTTACGATTCATCGAGCCCCACCTTTAGACCAGTAACGCCCACTCCCGGCCCCACAGACAACATCCTTTGTAGACAAGGGCCCACAAACTGTCCACAGCGTCTTTATCCCTGCCATAAACCTCTCCACACTGGAACAGGAGCCTCACTGAGCTATAAAGCCACATCTGCGCAGCTACATCCACAAGAAAGCAGGGGAGTGCTTAATTTAAGCCAGTGTTTGCAGGTGGGGCTGTCAGCACTCCTTTTTGGGCACCGGGACTTATTTTTTTATTTTACACTTTGACCAAGATCAAGGGAGAGAAAGGCAGAATGGGAGGGAACGGGTGCAAGGGGAAACAGTGACAGAGGAAGAGAGAAGGGATTAAAGATTGTAGGCGGGAGAACTAAAGGGTGCAGCAGTGCCTTGTGGGGGACAGATGAGGCGGGACAGGAGGCGACAGCCTCGGTATTTACAGGAAAGGCAGCATTCTATAGCGCTGGGGGACGGTTTCTGAGAACTTTGAAGACCGGTGCTTATTATTTTACAAATTCTGGACAGCCTGGCGCAGCACAGAAGGATGTCTGCACACATCTCTTTATCTGGAGCCCCGACCACAGGGGGGTACACTGCGCATGGACACGCTCCTCACCCACAATTGCCCTTGGCAAACAAACACAGCAGGGACTCTACCTGAAATATGATTTTACAGAGATGGACTCCCAAGTTTTGCCTTGAGGGTGGAGTGGGTATTGTTTCGGAGTGCAAAATAAAACGCACGCAAGGAATAACAGATCTTACATGCATGCACCGGCGAGTCAGGGGCTATGTATGTATTGAAACCTTTTTAAATGACATATAAAAGTATGCATATGCCCAGGCACTGGGTCCGGCCAGGGCTGGACGCACGGCTCTGCTGCCGCGGTATTCATGACTCACGGGGCATGGACCGGCGCCAGCTTCCCAAAGGCGGCCATATACCGGCCCTAAAAGAAACACCACAGCTTTGTCTCTGTGGAGAGCTCTTGTGCTCCCCAGTCTGAGCTCACGCACAACAAATGGTGAAATAAAAAGAGGATTTGGCTGAAATTAGACCCCTTTTGATGGCTAGGCAATGCGTCTGGTGCTAGAAGAGGGGCATACATGTGAACCTGGCACCGCGAACCTAAGTGCTTGCCACATCACATGCCAGCCAGCGATGCGAGCAGAGCAGTGGGCGTTCTAAAAACACGGCCCATCACAGTGCAAATATTACTGAAGAAAAGATGTATACAAACACTGGCAAAGGCAAGCGGCGTGAATCGGGTTACACGGGAAATACCCTGGAAATGTAATACACAATGCCATTTGCACACGTAAAGGGTGCACGTCTAACATACCGCACTGTGCTGTTTTATAAGGGTAAGTAACGCGCAGCGCAAGGTAATATACCAGACTTGGAACATGCTATACAATGAAATTTACTCAATTTGTAGTTTGTTGTGGGAAGTGTGTACTATAATTACACGGTGTAAGTTATTAAGCAACACAATGTTGTAAGTATAATATACCACACAATATATAATGCACAATACGAGAAATGTTCTACATTTACAACATAATAAACAATGCAGCACAATTGTAATGCACTTTAAATGGAAGGTACAACACGGTTACATACATGTTTAATCTAATATACTAAACACTAAGGGCCCGATTCACAGAACTAACTTAAGACAAAATCCTAAACTTACTACCATTTTGATATTCACAGAAGGCACTTACTCATTTTGGTATTCACAGAAGGCACTTACGCATTTCGGTATTCACAGAAATTAGGAGTCCTAACTTTAGGACTCCTAAATGCCTTCTGTGAATACCGAAAGTCTTAAAATTAGGATTTTTCTTAGTTTAGTAGTAGTAAAGTTAGGAGTCCTAACTTTAGGACTCCTAAACTGAGAAAAATCCTAATTTTAAGACTTTCGGTATTCACAGAAGGCATTTAGGAGTCCTAAAGTTAGGAGTCCTAACTTTAGGACTACTAAACTGAGAAAAATCCTAACTTTAAGACTTTCGGTATTCACAGAAGGCATTTAAGAGTCCTAAAGTTAGGAGTCCTAACTTTAGGACTACTAAACTGAGAAAAATCCTAATTTTAAGACTTTCGGTGTGCACAGAAGGCATTTAGGAGTCCTAAAGTTAGGAGTCCTAACTTTACTACTACCAAACTGAGAAAAATCCTAACTTTAAGACTTTCGGTATGCACAGAAGGCATTTAGGAGTCCTAAAGTTAGGACTCCTAACTTTTGTGAATACCGAAATGAGTAAGTGTCTTCTGTGAATACCAAAATGAGTAAGTGCCTTCTGTGAATACGAAAATGGTAGTAAGTTTAGGATTTTGTCTTAAGTTAGTTCTGTGAATAAGGCCCTAAAATACCAAACCCGTCATGAACGGCCCCCTATATTCTTATTTGCACTAAATATTCTGTGGCACACTGCATCTAGAAATGAACAGCTTGAGGCGATGTATTTTGCAACGGACAGCACAATGTATTGCAATATTCTTGGAAATACACATACGGCATAATGTTCTAAACTGTATTTGTTAAATAATATACAAGGTAGTGCACTAAATTTACAACATGCGACAATGTAATATACTATAATTCCAATATATTTGTGATGTACGACGTTGTGTAATACGCCATGCTTGGGATGTATAACACTATGTAATGAATTGCACTTGTGATGTACTGTGTAATGCTATATTTTATTTACCATGAACCACACAATGCGAGAAAAATACTTGTGATGTGGTATACGCTGTGTTTTACTATACATTAGATGCCCTACATAAGGTCACATTTGCAGCGCTTTCCTTAATGAAATACAATGGACTTGTCATGCAGTTACAGAGTAAGAAGCAACAATAATAACAAAAGTATTTATGCTCTACGTCATTTACATGCTGTACAGTGGAAAGCGCCAAGCACAGGGCTTGATATTTGGCGTGGTTTATTTGTAAGTTACTAGACCCATGGAGAGCAGACTGGAAGCTCTATATCTGTAAGGCCCTGCACACCAATGTCCTGTCCTTGTGATGCACTATTGTTTGGATTACACGGATAGAACACAGATCGCTGTGTGTGGACGGGCCTTGTGCACGGTTCCGGCAGGAGCACGTATTCACACGTCATAGCCTGGTGTCATGGCGCCGGCTTTACACGCTCTCGTGTCTGCACGAGAAACTCTCGACATGCTCGCGCACACACACACACACAAACATGCATGTTATGCGAGCCCCCTCACCTCCTCTGTACAGGTTCTCTAAGTCACAAGGGCCCCAGGACCGGTGTGACTCCGGCTGACACTAGTGCAGTATTCGCAGAACCGCCGGGACATGCCACTGACATGGTGTGGTGTGCTATGGCTCCAGAATCGGTGTGACTCCAGTTTGCACTAGTGCAGTGGCCGCAGAACTGCCAGGACAACCCAGGGATGTGGTGCGGCATGACATGGGTCCCAGGGCAGCAGCAATGGCCCCTGGACCCGGATGCCCCAAGGACAGACGCAACACTTCCCACTGCTATGTTTTAGCAGAGCTCGTTTCTAGTGTTCAAGGCCAGCGCTTTATTTCAGGCGCCCACCTGGCACACAAAATAATGTGATCCCAACAAAGCAATACACACTGGCACACACCGTGGTGCACAGTGAAAAGAACCATATCTCACTGAGGTGTAACTTCCTTCAACATATCGAGAAGTCACGGACTGCAGGAGGGGGGTACAGAAGAAAAAAGTGTTCGAAGTAAAGAGGCCAGTAGCCATGGAAGGATACAAATGACGACATAGCTGTCATGGGGAGGGACAACAAGCCCACAACCAATCTGAAGGCAGCATTTAGGTCCTAAGCCAATGAAAAAGATTGGTGGAGAGGGGGCAGAGCTTCCACGAAGCTTCCACGCTATACTGAATACTGCATGCCTCGCAAAGCGAGCAACGCATGCACTGCAATGCTAGGTTCGACTTAAAAAATGACCTCACAAGAGGGGTCTTACTGTAAGGGGGAAAGTCTTCTAGCAGGGGAGCTGCACTGTGCCCCAATGCCTGCAGTCTCCATGACAGGCGGCCATCCAGGAATCAAAGCCCCGGCCACCATGAACCAGCCAACACGCCATACTGGTTCGCAACAGATGAGCTGGCTAGGAGCGCACATCGTCTTCCCTGACGCAGCGCATCCTGGCCGCCATGCTGATCAGGCCGGCCCACAGTGCCCGGAGATGGAAATGCGCAAATCCAGAACAGAAAGAGTGCCTTGCCTTCCTCCAGCGAATACAGGACGCGATGAAAAGAAAAAAGAAAATGCCAGCGCGTGGAATGTGTGTCCTGGTGAGACAAAGAAAAGACAGGAGGAACCAGGGGTCGAGGGTAGTTTTTATTTGTGACTAAATCACGTGGTATGGGTGTCTGCTGAGGTAGGGATGCCTCAATATATTACTGAGGGGAAGCGAGGGACGGGACAATGAGGTAAAATTGGTTATTTCTTTGTTGCATTCACTTTGATATGTTAATTCTACTTGATATTAATTCATATCAATCAATTAATACATGTTATTGTACTACTTGCATGTACTAAATACACCCCTTGCATAAAGTAAAGCAAGTTTCCGTAATGGGACTCATTAGTTTGAAGCCCTACGCTTGCTTAACATTTCCGTGTATATTTATTCGCTCTACACCTTTTTTACGTTGAAAGATTTTTTAGATTTCACAGCTTTGAGATTTTACCTTTAAAGATTATTTTTTATGGCAGGTGCCTTTGTCAAGTTACTAGAAATAAATAAGGAAGGACAGTTCTTAGTAAGTTGTGCAGAATTTTACAAGTTCATCAGGGGAGGGTCACCGGCTTTCGAAGCCCTTCAATGTTGACACATCTAATCTCCTTTGACAGACATGATGCTGGTTTCCTTCTTTATTTAAATAATCTTAAATTCTCGGGAATGTGACTGGCATGATGCCAGAGAGCAAAGTGCACCTGGAAAAATGCTCCTAATAATTTGCAGAGTTTGTCTGAGAAAGTTGTCTGTTTACCTGTGGTCAATGATTCTCCATATGTGATTAAAGAGCCTAATATTTGCTCAGAAATCTTCGGCTCAAAATTGTGTTGACCCAAAGTCTCTGACCAGGCTCACAGATGGCTTCTCCATCCACACCCCACCCTTGAGAGAGGCGAATATTGATGACAGCTGATCGATGCTCATGGGCAGAGGACCTATGACATCATCCATATAAGGAGTGGGAGGGCAAACATTTCTTCCAGATTGTTGCTTTTGCTAATTGCAGCCTTTACCCCCTCGTAGATGTTGGGTTTACTGGAAATATATCTATTTATGAGCCATTCAGGTTCAGGTTCTGCCACAACATCTGTTTATCGTTGTGTGTGACGTCAAACAAACAGGAGGCCTTGGACAAAAACTTCTATGGGACAATTATATTTCTATTGACAAAATGCCACTGAGTCTGAAAAAAAGAGAGGTCTGAAAGGCAGATGATACCAGTCAGATCAATATTCAATGCAAAAGGGCGCCCTGTATCCGAGTTAGCCACAGGAGCAGATGGATGCTGTGCGCTCATACACCAGACAGGGTGGTAATCGGAGAAGGCTCAGGAGTGAGTGAAAAGAGACCGATTGGAAACTGGTCTCATAAGCAGTATGCATTCTTTAAATTCATTTTCAAAAGACAAGGACAGTCTCTACTGCTGAAGCAATACATCCCAGGAAGGAGCAAGGATGTGGAGAGAAATGGAGGCAACCTGAGCACCAAGTAAGCAAACTTCAAAAGACCCAGACTCCACCTGCACCTGCCAGGCCAAAGGAAGCCAAGAATATCAGCAGGGCTCCAACTCCTCTCTGGCTTTCGAAGGCTTCCACCGGCAGCTGAGCACCAGCCGGGCAGGCCCTGAACCAGCCAGAAGGTGCCCTTGCAAGCGCTAGAGTGAGAGACGAAGCACTTGGGCACTCCTCCTGATGAGGCCACTCCTCAAATCGTAGCCGCTGCCATTCACCCGAAGGCTGGATAGCAGAATGGGTCTAGACCAGGAAGAAATTCAATCCGACACCATGGAACAGCCAGGCGGATACTTTTCCTGGCGGGTCCCGCAAAGTGTCTGAAGAAAACATTTACAAAAGTTTTCAAACATTCTTTTGGTGCTCACACAATTACACCAGTACACTTCTAAGCTCCTAAAGTCCTCAGGGAAGAGGCTCCGAGGGTGCCAGTCAGAGGCCCATAGCAAAGTTCACTCCAGATCCAGTTGCCACTGGTCAACTGGGAACTTCAGAGAATATGCTTCTTGCAGTTTGTTGTGCCCCTGCAGCATTATAGGAGGACAGCCAACGAACCCCTGATGCCCACTTCTGCATCCCTGGTACAATGGGGAGCAGGTGCAGCTGGCTATGTCCTTTCCAGATTCTCTGCAAGTCCTGAAATTGTTTGAAGGATGATGCCTGGAGATAACACATGTATGCTTGGCACCAGCTGGTGGGTGGTGATGACTGCTAGGCACGTCCTAATCAATGGGGTAAAGGGTTTTCAGCAGCTCCTGTTTGCCCTACCATAAAAAAATCACACACTTTTTCTCACATTTACAATTCAACACAGAGAAACCCTTCCTTCCCTTGTGAATGGCCTGTGTACCTATCCAGAGGTTTTGCCATGGTAATGAGCTGAACCCCCTACCTCACTACCTGTTCTGGGGGTAGCTGTGCTCTACCTGGGCTTGGTGCCAGCCTGGCTATGGGGGAAAGGCTCGGTCTTTCCCAACTGTCAATTAACATTTATTAGTGTAAGAACAGGCCCGTTGAAGTAAATTAAGTTCCTCAGTACTCTGTAACTGGCCTTACTGTAAGGTGATAAAAACACATCCCCACAACCAGGACTGTGGCTGGAGAGCAAATGAAAATTAGCATCCAGCGGCTTTACCCAGGGTAAAAGCAACACTTTAAAATTATTTTTCCAATATATTTTAAAAAATCATCGTCACTATTTTATTGGACTTTTATTAAATGTACAAATAAGGGTTTGAATGGGGTCTGCAGATGGTACAGATCAAAAGTTAGGAATAAAAGTGTGTAATATATACATACTGGGTGCCAGTTGCAGCCCAAGCAGTGCCAATGTTCTTTTGGGCACTGGGGGAGCATGCAATGTCTAATGCCAGTCATGCTCCATTCTTAAATATTATGCACCCTACTTTGTAAGCAGCAAGGTGTTTTAGTGGTGACGTATTTATTATTTAAAATCAGGTTTTCATACCTGTCAGAACGTTCATTTTCACAGGTCTGTGCAGCAGGTTTCAAGCTGCTGTTGTCAGGGTACATTGGCAGGCCTGAAGCCATGTTTTGATTAACTATCTATTAACCCGTTCCGTGCTCATGACGGAACCACTCCATCATGAGCCACGGGCGCCGTGTGCTCATGACGGAGTGGTTCCGTCATGCTGCGGCCGTTGGCGGCCGCTCCACCCACGCGGCGCTAATTCCCCGCCTGTGCGGGCGATTAGCGCCGTGGGCGGAATCATGACGGAACCACTCCGTCATGAGCACAGCTCGCCCGTGACTCATGACGGAGTGGTTCCGTCATGAGCACGGCGCCGCCGCTGTGCCCCCAAACCCCCCCCAGCGCCGCAGCGGAATTCCTGCCGCGGCGAAGGGGTTAAGAGAGGGAAATGGAAGCAGTCTGGGGTCCCACTCAGCTTCCAAATATGTTACAAAGATTCAACAAGCATTTGCAATGCAATAGGTCTCGCATTTACGCGGGTTGTAGCTATTGGCATTGTAAATGACAAGGCCTTTTATTTATGTTTTGGTTTTTAAAACACAAATAAATAGCATTGTCATTTACAATGCTAATAGCTTGAAGTCTCACAAATGCGAAACCTATTGCATTGCAAATGCTTGTTAAAAAATAGCAACACTACTTTCAAAGTAGTAGTAGAGCTCTTGATGAACCTGGCACAGCTTTGACATATCATTGCTGCTTTGGAGGCGGCGGACAATCGTCCACCTCTTTATACTGGATATGGGTGGCAGTACCGGTCCAGATTCACTCCCTGAGACCCTGACCTTCCTTTCCAACACATAGTACCAGAGGGATGCTGCCCCGAATTGTGTCCGAATCACTGTCCTGATGAAGACCCCTGCAAGTGTCAAGAGGTCCAAACATTCACTGCATATAGTTTGAGTTGTATTTTCATAAATAAAAACAACTCCTGAATCATACAGTTTGCAATAATCTCCCCAATGACGGCAAACAACCAACAGCTAAAACCTGCTTCTGTGCCCTTGTGCATCTGTGTGCTAGACGGTGTGTCTGCACTCTGCACAATCACCAGTCACCGGAGCACTGTGCCGCTGAAACCACCTTTTTCTAGCACCCTGCAACAGACCACTTCCCTATTATGATTGTATTAACAATTATAACGTCAGTTAGTTGCCACTTATGATAAAGTGTTTTTCAGGCAACCTCATTTCCTAATGTGGCGTCAACATAACTGAGGGAGTGTGCGCTTGGATGGTTAATCCTTAAGCACAGTAATGGTATATCAGAAAAACAAGAAAACAAAACGTTGGCAAATCTGTCACGTGCTTTTATTTTTGTAATTAATATTTCATTTTATAATCAAGTAGACAAGTCCTTAAGTGAGAAGTATTGAACTGTCCTTAGCACAGAGGCGGGGCACTGACACCCGAGGCACATTGTGGAAATGGACCCCGGGCAGCGACATGGACTGGAGCGAATTCCATATGTCGATCACACATGTGTGTGCACGGTTCCCTGGTTCTGCGCATGATAACTACATTATGAGGAGTAGTCGCATTGCAATGCTGATGTCACAGATGCCAGCTCAGCATGCCTGGCTTGTCGGTGTGTAATGACTGTTTCTCATTGTGTGTGTTTGTCAATGTTGTATTCTGCACTCCTACAAATCTCAGCTACTTGTTCATTTTTGTGTGTGTAGGTGACTCCGGATACCCCAACATGCCGTTGTTGCTGACACCCCTCAGGAACCATGTGACACCAGCCGAGCTGCGCTACAATGAGGCACATGGTCAATCAATCAATCAATCATAACACTTGTATAGCGCGCTACTCACCCGGAAGGGTCTCAAGGCGCTTGGGGGAGGGGTCCGCTACTGCTCGAACAGCCAGGTCTTGAGTTGTCTCCTGAAGGCGAGGTAGTCCTGGGTCAGCTGAAGGTGGATGGGGAGGGAGTTCCTTGTCTTGGCCGCCAGGTAGGAGAAGGATCTGCCACCGGCGGTGGCTCTTCGGATGCGTGGTACGGTGGCGAGGGCGAGGCTGGTAGACCGTAGCTGGCGGGTGGGCGTGAAGAAGGTCAGGCGGTCGTTGAGGTACTTGGGGCCCAGGTCGTGGAGAGACTTGTGTGCGTGGGTGAGGAGCCTGAACGTGATCCTCTTGTTGACGGGGAGCCAGTGCAGGTCCCTCAGGTGGCCGGAGATGTGGCTGCGTCGGGGGATGTCCAGGATGAGTTGGGCGGAGGCGTTCTGGTCAGAGCAGGAGGGTGATTGAGCAGAAATTCGGCATCCTGAAAAGCCGCTTTCGCTGCCTGGACAAGACCGGAGGGGCCCTCCCATATGCGCCTGCAAAGGTGTGCAAAATAATCCTTGTCTGCTGCATGCTACACAACATGGCGGTGCGGAAGGTGGTGCCTCTCATCCAGGATGACGATGACGATGACCAACCTCCGGCACCTGTAGAGGATCCCGGACTGGGCCAAGATGCCAGTGATGATGAAGATGATGGTGATGTCCGCTCACAGCTCATCAACAACTTCTTCACCTGAATGTGAGTTTCCAGGTTTGTTATGTGAATGTATGGAGGTAGCCTGGAATGTGTTGTGCCAGCTCTGTTGGTGTCTGAGTGTGTCTGTGTGCCACTTGACTGGATGTGTGCTGTGATGTGTCCATTTAGGTGGTGTGTACTCCACAATAGGGTAGTACTGCTAACTAGTGTTTGTGTAGGTGTCTTGCAACATGTTTTGTGCATGTGTATTGCATTTATCTGCTGTTCTTCTGTTTGTTTGACTGTATCTTGTCTGTCCTTCCCAGGGTACTTTGCCTGTTGTGTGGTCAACACTGACCCCCAACACCCAGAAGCCAACACCAGTGTAGAAGTTGACAATTCCCATCAACTGATGTACCACACATCCCTGGACTTCCATTCTCCAACACATTGAGAGCGTGTGTCCACTGTTACGTAGAATTACTGTGCAACTATTGTGGAATAAACGTGTTGCTGATGTGTAATGAACCTGTGCTATGCTTTGTTATGTTTGTTGTCTTCCCACATCTGAGTGACATCTGCTTACTTCACCTGTGGACTTGTTACCAGTGACTGGGCTTGGTGTTGTGTCTGTGCATGCCAATGCGTTTCAGGTCATCATCATTATGTGTGATGAGTAACATGGTCATGGTGAGTATGTTTTGTGGTGCCATAGTGGTGTGTCTCCTTCACATGTGTCACATCCCCATGACTCACCTTACTTTGGTCACATTGTTGCAGTATTTGACATGCACTGTGTTGTGTAGCAGTTCGACATCTCCCTGAACATGACAAGTTAGAATCACAACAGAGGCAAGTATGGAGTACTGGTGAGTTTATTTTCAAACATGTGTGAGGGAAGTGCACAGGATGGTGGGTGCTGTACATTGATTTGGGAATCCAAAGTTCACATTGGAGTTGGAAGTGCTAGTAGATGAAATGTCCAGAGAAAAGTCCACAGTCATCTGATGCATTGGCCCAACATGAACCCTCCATGTCATGTGGGCGAGTTGTGTGCGATTGGACAAGGTGAACGGGTTGCACACAAAGGACATTGTCCAGAACAGGTTTGGAGACCCTGGGGGATGTGCTGGGACATCTGCCTCTCACATGTCCTTCTTCAGACAACCCCTCTTCTTCCGGGGGGGGGGGGGGGGATCCTCATGTGTCCTCCTCCCTCCCTGTGGCGCTGGCAGATGGTGTTGCGACAGATGTTGTAGGCACACAGGGGGGTGTGGACAGGTTGGTGTTGATCTGGCGGAGTCATTGAAGTATGTCCCGATGCATCGCAGTAATGTCATCCCACTTGGCCTCCATGCGGCATGGTGGGTGACCTGCTTGTGTTGCAGGTCCTTGAGGATCCCCACTACCTGGCCAAATCCTCCAGTGCTATCCTGGTACGCATCTAAGATGCCTGCCAGGTGGGGATAATCATGTAGTCCAGACCCCTCTGCAAGGCGTGACCTGTGCCTTCCACCCCTCTCAGCACCCCTCTCCACATGGGCAGGACCAGCGGCGGGATGCACAGGTGATACTGGGACCCCTTGGGTGGTGTTGCTGGTGGTGTTTGCTGTAGCTTCCGGGGGGTCCTGTGTCCCTGTGCTGTGGGTGTTGATTGACCTTGGTCTGTCCGTGTTGGCGGGGGTGCCCGGTCGGTGTCCAGATGCTAGAGGCGTGGGTACAGGGGGTGCAGATGTTGATGCTGATGGTGCTGCATGATGGCTCACACTGGAGGGGCCAGGTTGGTCATCATCATCCGAAGAGGACAGTGAGAGAGTCAGACCAGAGAGCTCAGTGTCCGCCACAGTCTGGGACTGGGTATACTCATCATTTGGTACTGAGTGCCCAGCACCACCTGTGTTTGGAAGAGACACACAATGTGGTTTATGTTTCAACATGCATCGATGGTTCACAAACATGACTTTTTCTACTTTTCGAACAGATGCCTGCCTGTACACTGCTTTTTCCCAGCTTGTCACGGACAGAGTTTGATATTGTTGTTGGCCATTTCCCAGCATGGCCTTGTGCTCCCCACAACAGAGCCCAGTGTCAGACATCTTGTCAGTCCCTTCCCACTCCCTGTGATGTGGATATGTTTCAGAGAGATCTTGATGGGCCAATCAGGAGGGGGAGCATTATCTGTGACTACAGGCCCCATCATGCTTTTGGATACATCCACTTCGCCTGCATCCCCACTACTCCTTCCTGACAGTCAGCTGCACTGTGAGGTGGTGTGTTTGTGGTGGCAAACTGTCTGGCAGGGTCTATTTGGCTTTGTGCCACTGGCTTGCTCTATTACTTTGTAGGTTGGTGCATGTCATGACACAGTTCCCAGTCACTCTGAGATGGCAGGTATTGTGTTTGTCTGACTGGCATACACATCTTGGGCTGATTATCTATTGGTTAGTGTAGCTTTGCTTGCGGTGCATAGTTTCACTGTCCCCTTGCCACACAATCTTGGGTATATTGTTTGTGTACTCACCAGGCTCTGGGATGTCTGTTAGGCCATGGACGCTCTCTGGTGGTAGGATGTCCCGCACCTTCTCCTCCCAGGTCCTGAAGTAGACTGGTTTGGCAGGAGGGCCACCGCTGGTGCACTGACTCAGGTCGTGATCTTCTTCGAGGAGTTTCTTGACCCTCCTATGCACGTCATACCACCTGTTCTGGATATCGTCCTTTGTGCGCCTTGCTGGTGCTTGTGCATTCACCTTGTCCACAATCCTCTCCCACATCTTGGTTTTCTGTGAGATGGGGGTCCTTTGGACCAATGTACCAAACAAATGTGGCTCTACTCTGATGATCTCGTCTACCAGCACTTCTAACTCACTATCTGTGAACTTTGGAGTCTTCTTTGGGGGCATGGTGATGGGTGGTGGTGGTGAGGGATGTGTGTGTAAGGGTGCAAGTGTGGGTGGGTTGGTGTTGGTTTTGCTGGCTGTATGTGTGTGTGTGCTTTTGTATGAGGTGCTGATGGTGTGTGAGTTGTGTCATGGGGGAGTTGTGTCTGTGGTTGCTGTGTACTGGTGTTTGCTGCTGGCTGTGTCTTCTGTTTGCAAGGGATGATGGTAGTGATTGTAGCCCTTTATATAGTTGGAGTTGTGGGTGTGTCTTTGTCCCATGTTTTTTTAGGGTTATTTATTGGCTTTGTCATTGCTTGTTTGGTCCTTTTTTTGTATTTTTCCTTTGGGTTTTTTAGGCAGGAAGGAGACGTTCATGTGACAGAAACGGACGCTTCTGTTGTCTCGTGCGGGCTTCTCCGCCTCGTTCACGCTGCCTATCTTCTGTATTTGGTACGCGTCGGTCGCGGCGGTCTCTATTGCTTGTGTGCCGGGTTGTCTGTGTGTGTCGGTCGTGCGGCTTGGTCTCCGTGCGAGTCGGTCTGGTTTTACACGCATTGCATTGGACTGCGCAAATCGTACATCGCGGGTACGGGTCGGTCGGGTTCATTCAGGGTTCGTGTCGGTCGGTGATAATCGTGTCGGTTTTCACTATTTTCCCTACGACTCGGTCGTACGGCTTGCATTCCGTACGTGTCAGTTGTAATTCACACGCATTGCATCATACTGAACAGGTAGTACGGCGCTGGTCCGTTTCGGTCGGTATTCGGTCCAAGTCCGTGTCGGTCGGTTCGTTTTGCGGCCGGAATCGGAATCGGCCCCTAAATATGTAATGTAGCTAGCAGTCTTGTGGGACTATATTTGACCCGAGGAGGTTGTTTGTCTGAGTTATGGCTAAGTTTGAAACTGTGTGTTATTTTTAGTGAATGTTACTTTTTGGTGATGTTATTCCGAAGGGATTACTTTTTGAATTTACAGTCTAATACAGAGCCCTGTCCCTTTGGAAAAAGGGGCCCCTCTCAAGCAATTCTTTGTCATTCTCAGAAGGAGATAAAACATGCCTTCGCTTTGATGCTCCCTTCCCCACCATCATAACAACAATGGCAAAGGAACAGGCTGTCATCTTCAAATAGGCAGACAACACCACAAGGAACCAATCCAAAAGAATGTGATATCACCACAAGCCAATAGTACCAATAACGTCGGCTGTTGAACAAACAACCAGTCCCCAAAGTACACAATAGTAGCAAAAGTAAGTACAAGCATGTGCAATGCAATAGGTCTTGCACAAGTTTAATCTATTGGCATTATAAATGACAATGCCTTTTATTTATGTTTTAAAAACGAAAACAAAAATAAAAGGCATTGTTCTTTGCAATGTTAATAGCCCAAATAGCCATGCGCACTTGGCATGTTCTCCACTGGGCTGTGTTGTACAGCTCAGTGGAGAACATTCCCAGCCTCCACGGTACTGGCCGCTCAGACCAACCACCGACTTGGTAAATATTAGGGCCCATACATAGCGCCTCTTTACCTTGCTGCCTATGTAAGCACCCACGGGCCTTCGGATCCAGGTCATTCGCCGTGAACACGAACCTGGCCAAACAATGAACCTCGTCTAACCCATTTTACGATTCATCGAGCCCCACCTTTAGACCAGTAACGCCCACTCCCGGCCCCACAGACAACATCCTTTGTAGACAAGGGCCCACAAACTGTCCACAGCGTCTTTATCCCTGCCATAAACCTCTCCACACTGGAACAGGAGCCTCACTGAGCTATAAACCCACATCTGCGCAGCTACATCCACAAGAAAGCAGGAAAGTGCTTAATTTAAGCCAGTGTTTGCAGGTGGGGCTGTCAGCACTCCTTTTTGGGCACCGGGACTTATTTTTTAATTTTACACTTTGACCAAGATCAAGGGAGAGAAAGGCAGAATGGGAGGGAACGGGTGCAAGGGGAAACAGTGACAGAGGAAGAGAGAAGGGATTAAAGATTGTAAGCGGGAGAACGAAAGGGTGCAGCAGTGCCTTGTGGGTAGGGTGACCAGATTCTCAAAACAAAAAACGGGGACAGGTCATAGACATAGAAGTAGGACTATGGTTTGCAGTAACCATTGACATAAAAGTAGGACTATTTGACAGCTGTCATAGACATAGAAAAAGGACTACAATTACAGCTCCCTCCACAGACCGAGATGAAGCATTACAGACAACAAATCCGCGGTCTTTTATTGGCAACCCTCTCCTTCACACAGCAGCATTAGTACTTTTTATTACATTTACACTTTTAAGGACTATAGCATATATTTGCCAAAAATCAATAAAACATCACAGGCTAGCAAACGCCAGATTTACTAGCTTTATCAATGCTCGTTTCTCTAGCTGCACGTCAGCACCACATAAAGTACAACTCACCAATGTTGCTTAGTTGCTCATGACAGAAAAGCATGGGAGGTAAACTGCGGATTGCTAAATTGCCAAATGGCAGCCATGGACCAATGTACAAAAAAAAACTTCTCTCCAGGTATTACTGCCTTAGGGTCTTAAGGGTGGCAAAGGTTGGCCGACCACACTGTCCTCCCACATTTGCGTAGTCACTGCTGGGATGTCATGTTACCTTACTGGGGTATGTATAGTGCACTCTAGCCATTGGTATCATCTCATAGTGCAATAGTGTGAAGACCTGAGCAAAAAGCTCGAGCAGCGCTGCTCGCCTCTCCCACAGGCGTTAACCCGGCTCCTTTAAGTCCTTTCCAGCTAAACAGTTTGCCGTGATCTGAAAGGTCAGTCAAAAGGTCAAGTCATAGCTTTGATATGGAGAACACATAGCATGCATCAATTGGTTATGAATAAAACATGCAATGAGCAATGCATTAATCCTTGCACGGTATGCATAAGGGCTACTGAAAGTTTGTATGACTATGAATACAAGCTACAGGATGAAGAAATATTGTTTTATCCAAAGAAGAAACTTTGGCTGGCACGATGACGTAGGTGGCGCTGCGTGTAAAATGTCTCTCTTCAAAGGATTTCCCTTCTTGCTACAGCGCTCACCTCAGTGACGACACATGACGTAAACAGTGCAAAGAGAGCATGCGCGCGCGCATGCTCAACCGGAACAATGAAAAACAGGGACATTTCTGTGTTTAACGGGGACACTATTTGAAAACAGGGGCATTTGAGTCACTTGGAGAAAAGTGTCGGGACACGGGGACACTTCCCCAAAAACGGGGACCGTCCTGGGAAAACGGGGACGTCTGGTCACCCTACTTGTGGGGGACAGATGAGGCGGGACAGGAGGCGACAGCCTCGGTATTTACAGGAATGGCAGCATTCTATAGCGCTGGGGGACGGTTTCCGAGAACTTTGAAGACCGGCGCTTATTATTTTACAAATTCTGGACAGCCTGGCGCAGCACAGAAGGATGTCTGCACACATCTCTTTATCTGGAGCCCCGACCACAGGGGGGTACACTGCGCATGGACACGCTCCTCACCCACACTTGCCCTTGGCAAACAAACACAGCAGGGACTCTACCTCAAATATGATTTTACAGAGATGGACTCCCAAGTTTTGCCTTGAGGGTGGAGTGGGTATTGTTTCGGAGTGCAAAATAAAACGCACGCAAGGAATAACAGATCTTACATGCATGCACCGGCGAGTCAGGGGCTATGTGTGGTATTGAAACCTTTTTAAATGACATATAAAAGTATGCATATGCCCACCCACTGGGTCCGGCCAGGGCTGGACGCACGGCTCTGCTGCCGCGGTATTAATGCCTCACGGGGCATGGACCGGCGCCAGCTTCCCAAAGGCGGCCATATACCGGCCCTAAAAGAAACACCACAGCTTTGCCTCTGTGGAGAGCTCTTGTGCTCCCCAGTCCGAGCTCACGCACAACAAATGGTGAAATAAAAAGAGGATTTGGCTGAAATTAGACCCCTTTTGATGGCTAGGCAATGCGTCTGGTGCTGGAAGAGGGGCATACATGTGAACCTGGCACCGCGATCCAAAGTGCTTGCCACATCACATGCCAGCCAGCGATGCGAGCAGAGCAGAGGGCGCTCTAAAAACACGGCCCATCACAGTGCAAATATTACTGAAGAAAAGATGTATGCAAACACTGGCAAAGACAAGCGGCGTGAATCGGGTTACACGGGAAATACCCTGGAAATGTAATACACAATGCCATTTGCACACGTAAAGGGTGCACGTCTAACATACCGCACTGTGCTGTTTTATAAGGGTAAGTAACGCCAGCGCAAGGTAATATACCAGACTTGGCACATGCTATACAATGAAATTTACTCAAATTGTAGTTTGTTGTGGGAAGTGTGTACTATAATTACACGGTGTAAGTTATTAGGCAACACAATGTTGTAAGTATAATATACCACACAATATATAATGCACAATACGAGAAATGATCTACATTTACAACATAATAAACAATGCAGCATAATTGTAATGCACTATAAATGGAAGGTACAACACGGTTACATACATGTTTTATCTAATATACTAAACAGTAAAATACCAAACCCATCATGAACGGCCCCCTATATTCTTATTTGCACTAAATATTCTGTGGCGCACTGCATCTAGAAACGAACAGCTTGAGGCGATGTATTTTGCAACGGACAGCACAATGTATTGTAATATTCTTGGAAATGCACATACGGCATAATGTTCTAAACTGTATTTGTTAAATAATATACAAGGTAGTGCACTACATTTACAACATGCGACAATGTAATATACTATAATTCCAATATATTTGTGATGTACGACGTTGTGTAATACGCCATGCTTGGGATGTAGAACACTATGTAATGAATTGCACTTGTGATGTACTGTGTAATGCTATATTTTATTTACCATGAACCACACAATGCGAGAAATATACTTGTGATGTGGTATACGCTGTGTTTTGCTATACATTAGATTTCCTACATAAGGTCACATTTGCAGCACTTTCCTTAATGAAATGCAATGGACTTGTCATGCAGTTACAGAGTTTAAAGCAACAATAATAACAAAAGTATTTATGCTCTACGTCATTTACATGCTGTACAGTGGAAAGCGCCAATCACAGGGCTTGATATTTGGCGTGGTTTATTTGTAAGTTACTACACCCATGGAAGGCAGACTGCAAGCGCTATATCTGAAACTCTCGACATGCACGCCCGCGCACACACACACACACAAACATGCATGTTATGCGAGCCCCCTCACCTCCTCTGTACAGGTTCTCTAAGTCTCAAGGACCCCAGGACCGGTGTGACTCCGGCTGCCACTAGTACAGTATTCGCAGAACCGCTGGGGCATGTCACAGACCTGCTGTGTTGTGCTATGGCTCCAGAACCGGTGTGACTCCAGTTTGCACTAGTGCAGTGGCCGCAGAACTGCCAGGACAACCCAGGGATGTGGAGCGGCATGACATGGGTCCCAGGGCAGCAGCAATGGCCCCTGTACCCGGTGCCCCAAGGACAGACGCAACACTTCCCACTGCTATGTTTTAGCAGAGCTCGTTTCTAGTGTTCAAGGCAAGCGCTTTATTTCAGGCGCCCACCTGGCACACAAAATAATGTGATACCAACAAATGGTGCACAGTAAAAAGAACCATATCTCACTGAGGTGTAACTTTCCTCAACATATCGAGAAGTCAAGGACTGCAGGAGGGGGGTACAGAAGAAAAAAGTGTTCGAAGTAAAGGGGCCAGTAGCCATGGAAGGATACAAATGACGACATGGCTGTCATGGGGAGGGACTAACAAGCCCACAACCAATCTGAAGGCAGCGTTTAGGACTTAAGCCAATGAAAAAGATTGGTGGAGAGGGGGCAGAGCTTCCACGAAGCTTCCACGCTATACTGAATACTGCATGCCTCGCAAAGCGAGCAACGCATGCACTGCAATGCTAGGTGCTACTTAAAAAATGACCTCACAAGAGGGGTCTTACTGTAAGGGGGAAAGTCTTCTGGCAGGGGAGCTGCACTGTGCCCCAATGCCTGCAGTCTCTATGACAGGCGGCCATCCAGGAATCAAAGCCCCGGCCACCATGAACCAGCCAACACGCCATACTGGTTCGCAACAGACGAGCTGGCTAGGAGCGCACATCGTCTTCCCTGACGCAGCGCATCCTGGCCGCCATGCTGATCAGGCCGGCCCACAGTGCCCGGAGATGGAAACAGAACAGAAAGAGTGCCTTGCCTTCCTCCAGCGAATACAGGACGCGCTGAAAAGAAAAAAGAAAATGCCAGCGCGTGGAATGTGTGTCCTGGTGAGACAAAGAAAAGACAGCAGGAACCAGGGGTAGAGGGTAGTTTTTATTTGTGACTAAATCACGTGGTATGGGTGTCTGCTGAGGTAGGGATGCCTCAATATATTACTGAAGGGAAGCGAGGGACGGGACAATGAGGTAAAATTTGTTATTTCTTTGTTGCTTTCACTTTGATATGTTAATTCTACTTGATATTAATTCCTATCAATCAATTAATACATGTTATTGTACCACTTGCATGTACTAAATACACCCCTTGCATAAAGTAAAGCAAGTTTCCGTAATGGGACTCATTAGTTTGAAGCCCTACGCTTGCTTAACATTTCCGTGTGTATTTATTCGCTCTAAACCTTTTTTACGTTGAAAGATTTTTTAGATTTCACAGCTTTGAGATTTTACCTTTAAAGATTATTTTTTATGGCAGGTGCCTTTGTCAAGTTACTAGAAATAAATAAGGAAGAACAGTTCTTAGTAAGTTGTGCAGAATTTTACAAGTTCATCAGGGGAGGGTCACCGGCTTTCGAAGCCCTTCAATGTTGACACATCTAATCTCCTTCGATAGACATGATGCTGGTTTCCTTCTTTATTTAAATAATCTTAAATTCTCGGGAATGTGACTGGCATGATGCCAGAGAGCAAAGGGCACCTGGGATAATGCTCCTAATAATTTGCAGAGTTTGTCTGAGAAAGTTGTCTGTTTACCCTGTGGTCAATGATTCTCCATATGTGATTAAAGAGCCTTATATTTGCTCAAAAATCTTCAGCTCAAAATTGTGTTGACTCAAAGCCTCTGACCAGGCTTACAGATGGCTTCTCCATCCACACCCCATCCTTGAGAGAGGCGAATATTGATGACAGCTGATTGAAGCGCATGGGCAGAGGCCCTATGACATCACCCATATAAGAAGTGGGAGGGCAAACATTTCTTCCAGATTGTTGCTTTTGCTAATTGCAGCCTTTACCCCCTCGTAGATGTTGGGTTTACAGGAAATATATCTATTTATGAGCCATTCGGATTCAGGTTCTGCCACAACATCTGTTTATCGTTGTGTGTGACGTCAAAAAAACAGGAGGCCTTGGACAAAAACTTCTATGGGACAATTATATTTCTATTGACAAAATGCCACTGAGTCTGAAAAAAAGAGAGGTCTGAAAGGCAGATGATACCAGTCAGATCAATATTCAATGCAAAAGGGCGCCCTGTATCCGAGTTACCCTTTAAAGATAATGGGGTAACCCAGTAGCCCTCAGAACCTGGGCACTATAGTGAAAGCAAAAAACAATGGTTCTGTCGGGAAACATACAGACTTATTTGGGTATGTACTTAATACAATGGAGAACAACGAAGGACACACACAAAGCCAAAATAACAGAAATGAATTCGTTTTACTGGATGGAATTATGTAAATCATCACATAGAAACACCGAAGTGTTCACAGTATGGACCAACCAGGAAGCACGTACAAAATTAAACAATTAGTGATACACTGTGTACTTTAACAAACCAAAACATCACATATCACAAATATGTACAATAGACAATACATAAAGATAAACAGGCAGATCCAACTTAGAGTGCATAGACCACAACAGGCTATAATTTCCTAATTCTGTATGTGGATTTGCATGGAAGCATTGGACAAGTAACGTCGACATTTCGACCCTATATGGTGGTGCTAATTAGTGTGCATCAAAGGTGGGTCTTCATCAGGACAGAAGATTGGTTGGGAACCTGGGAAAACCGATTTGGTCTATTGGAAATAGATTCCTCGTGTCACCTTAATGGTCAGCCGGCATCTAATTTGGTAATGAATTCTGAACGACGGTAATTTCATTTAGTATAGATGAGCGGTGCCGTCATAACGATCGGCACGTAATGGTATCCGTGTACTGGACGTCTTTATCCGTCAAACCCTCGGCTGCTAATCCTGTAAACACTTCGTTGTTTCTATATGATAATTGACATAATTCCATCCAGTAAAACGAATTCATTTCTGTTATTTTGGCTTTGTGTGTGTCCTTCGTTGTTCTCCATTGTATTAAGTACATACCCAAATAAGTCTGTATGTTTCCCGACAGAACCATTGTTTTTTGCTTTCACTGTATCCGAGTTAGCCACAGGAGCAGATGGATGCTGTGCGCTCATACACCAGACAGGGTGGTAATCGGAGAAGGCTCAGGAGTGAGTGAAAAGAGACCGATTGGAAATTGGTCTCATAAGCAGTATGCATTCTTTAAATTCATTTTCAAAAGACAAGGACAGTCTCTACTGCTGAAGTAATGCATCCCAGGAAGGAGCAAGGATGTGGAGATAAATGGAGGCAACCTGAGCACCAACTAAGCAAACTTCAAAAGGCCCAGACTCCACCTGCACCTGCCAGGCCAAAGGAAGCCAAGAATATCAGCAGGGCTCCTAACTCCTCTCTGGCTTTCGAAGGCTCCCACCGGCAGCTGAGCACCAGCCAGGCAGGCCCTGAACCAGCCAGAAGGTGCCCTTGCAAGCACTAGAGTGAGAGATGAAGCACTTGGGCACTCCTCCTGATGAGGCCACTCCTCAAATCGTAGCCGCTGCCATTCACCCGAAGGCTGGATAGCGGAATGGGTCTAGACCAGGAAGAAATTAAATCCGACACCATGGAACAGCCAGACGGATACTTTTCCTGGTGGGTTCCGCTAAGTGCCTGAAGAAAACATTTACAAAAGTTTTCAAACATTCTTTTTGTGCTCAAACAATTACACCAGTACACTTCTAAGCTCCTAAAGTCCTCAGGGAAGAGACTCTGAGGGTGCCAGTCAGAAGCTCATAGCAAATTTCACTCCAGATCCAGTTGCCACTGGTCAACTGGGAACTTCAGAGAATATGCATCTTGCAGTTTGTTGTGCCCCTGCAGCATTATAGGAGGACAGCCGACTAACCCCTGATGCCCACTTCTGCATCCCTGGTACAATGGGGAGCAGGTGCAGCTGGCTCAGTCCTTTCCAGATTCTCTGCAAGTCCTGAAATTGTTTTAAGGATGATGCCTGGAGATAACACATGTATGCTTGGCACCAGCTGGTGGGTGGTGATGACTCCTGGGCACCCCCTAATCAATGGGGTAAAGGGTTTTCTGCAGCTCCTGTTTGCCCCACCATAAAAAAAATCACACACTGTATCTCACATTTAAAGTTCAACACAGAGAAACCCTTCTTTCCCTTGTGAATGGCCTGTGCACCTATCCAGAGGTTTTGCCATGGTAATGAGCTGAACCCTCCACCTCACTACCTGTTCTCGGGGTAGCTGTGCTCTACCTGGGCTTGGTGCCAGCCTGGCTATGGGGGAAAGGCTCGGGGTTTCTCAACTGTCAATTAACATTTATTAGTGTAAGAACAGGCCCGTTGAAGTAAATTAAGTTCCTCAGTACTCTGTAACTGGCCTTACTGTAAGGTGATAAAAACACATCCCCACAACCAGGACTGTGGCTGGAGAGCAAATGAAAATTAGCATCCAGCGGCTTTACCCAGGGTAAAAGCAACACTTTAAAATTATTTTTCCAATATATTTTAAAAAATCATCGTCACTATTTTATTGGACTTTTATTAAATGTACAAATAAGGGTTTGAATGGGGTCTGCAGATGGTACAGATCAAAAGTTAGGAATAAAAGTGTGTAATATATACATACTGGGTGCCAGTTGCAGCCCAAGCAGTGCCAATGTTCTTTTGGGCACTGGGGGAGCATGCAATGTCTAATGCCAGTCATGCTCCATTCTTAAATATTATGCACCCTACTTTGTAAGCAGCAAGGTGTTTTAGTGGTGACGTATTTATTATTTAAAATCAGGTTTTCATACCTGTCAGAACGTTCATTTTCACAGGTCTGTGCAGCAGGTTTCAAGCTGCTGTTGTCAGGGTACATTGGCAGGCCTGAAGCCATGTTTTGATTAACTATCTATTAACCCGTTCCGTGCTCATGACGGAACCACTCCATCATGAGCCACGGGCGCCGTGTGCTCATGACGGAGTGGTTCCGTCATGCTGCGGCCGTTGGCGGCCGCTCCACCCACGCGGCGCTAATTCCCCGCCTGTGCCGGCGATTAGCGCCGTGGGCGGAATCATGACGGAACCACTCCGTCATGAGCACAGCTCGCCCGTGACTCATGACGGAGTGGTTCCGTCATGAGCACGGCGCCGCCGCTGTGCCCCCAAACCCCCCCCAGCGCCGCAGCGGAATTCCTGCCGCGGCGAAGGGGTTAAGAGAGGGAAATGGAAGCAGTCTGGGGTCCCACTCAGCTTCCAAATATGTTACAAAGATTCAACAAGCATTTGCAATGCAATAGGTCTCGCATTTACGCGGGTTGTAGCTATTGGCATTGTAAATGACAAGGCCTTTTATTTATGTTTTGGTTTTTAAAACACAAATAAATAGCATTGTCATTTACAATGCTAATAGCTTGTAGTCTCACAAATGCGAAACCTTTTGCATTGCAAATGCTTGTTTAAAAATAGCAACACTACTTTCAAAGTAGTAGTAGAGCTCTTGATGAACCTGGCACAGCTTTGACATATCATTGCTGCTTTGGAGGCGGCGGACAATCGTCCACACCTTTATACTGGATATGGGTGGCAGTACCGGTCCAGATTCACTCCCTGAGACCCTGACCTTCCTTTCCAACACATAGTACCAGAGGGATGCTGCCCCGAATTGTGTCCGAATCACTCTCCTGATGAAGACCCCTGCAAGTGTCAAGAGGTCCAAACATTCACTGCATATAGTTTGAGTTGTATTTTCATAAATAAAAACAACTCCTGAATCATACAGTTTGCAATAATCTCCCCAATGACGGCAAACAACCAACAGCTAAAACCTGCTTCTGTGCCCTTGTGCATCTGTGTGCTAGACGGTGTGTCTGCACTCTGCACAATCACCAGTCACCGGAGCACTGTGCCGCTGAAACCTTCTTTTTCTAGCACCCTGCAACATACCACTTCCCTATTATGATTGTATTAAAAATTACAACGTCAGTTAGTTGCCACTTATGATAAAGTGTTTTTCAGGGAACCTCCTTTCCTACTGTGGTGTCAACATAACTGAGGGAGTGTGCGCTTGGATGGTTAATCCTTAAGCACAGTAATGGTATATCAGAAAAACAAGAAAACAAAACGTTGGCAAATCTGTCATGTGCTTTTATTTTTGTAATTAATATTTCATTTTATAGTCGAGTAGACAAGTCCTTAAGTGAGAAGTATTGAACTGTCCTTAGCACAGAGGCGGGGCACTGACCCCCGAGGCACATTGTGGAAATGGACCCCGGGCAGCGACATGGACTGGAGCGAATTCCATATGTCGATCACACATGTGTGTGCACGGTTCCCTGGTTCTACGCACGATACCTACATTATGAGGAGTAGTCGCATTGCAATGCTGATGTCACAGATGCCAGCTCAGCATGCCTGGCTTGTCGGTGTGTAATGACTGTTTCTCATTGTGTGTGTTTGTCAATGTTGTATTATGCACTCCTACAAATCTCAGCTACTTGTTCATTTTTGTGTGAGTAGGTGACTCCGGATACCCCAACATGCCATTGTTGCTGACACCCCTCAGGAACCATGTGACACCAGCCGAGCTGCGCTACAATGAGGCACATGGTCGGTCAATCAATCAATCAATCAATCAATCAATCATAACACTTGTATAGCGCGCTACTCACCTGGAAGGGTCTCAAGGCGCTTGAGGGAGGGGTCCGCTACTGCTCGAACAGCCAGGTCTTGAGTTGTCTCCTGAAGGCGAGGTGGTCCTGGGTCAGCCGAAGGTGGATGGGGAGGGAGTTCCATGTCTTGGCCGCCAGGTAGGAGAAGGATCTGCCACCGGCGGTGGCTCTTCGGATGCGTGGTACGGTGGCGAGGGCGAGGCTGGTAGACCGTAGCTGGCGTGTGGGCGTGTAGAAGGTCAGGCGGTCGTTGAGGTACTTGGGGCCCAGGTCGTGGAGAGAATTGTGTGCGTGGGTGAGGAGCCTGAACGTGATCCTCTTGTTGACGGAGAGCCAGTGCAGGTCCCACAGGTGGCCAGAGAGGTGGCTGCGTCGGGGGATGTCCAGGATGAGTCGGGCGGAGGCGTTCTGGTCAGAGCAGGAGGGTGATTGAGCGGACATTCGGCCTCCTGAAAAGCTGCTTTCGCTGCCTGGACAAGACCGGAGGGGCCCTCCCATATGAGCCTGCAAAGGTGTGCAAAATAACCCTTGTATGCTGCATGCTGCACAACATGGCGGTGCGGAAGGCGGTGCCTCTCATCCAGGATGACAATGACGATGACCAACCTCCAGCACCTGTAGAGTATCCCGGACTGAGCCAAGATGCCAGTGATGATGAAGATGATGGTGATGTCCGCTCACAGCTCATCAACAACTTCTTCACCTGAATGTGAGTTTCCAGGTTTGTTATGTGAATGTATGGAGGTAGCCTGGAATGTGTTGTGCCAGCTCTGTTGGTGTCTGAGTGTGTCTGTGTGCCACTTGACTGGATGCGTGCTGTGATGTGTCCATTCAGGTGGTGTGTACTCCACAAAAGGGTAGTACTGATAACTAGTGTTTGTGTAGGTGTCTTGCAACATGTTTTGTGCATGTGTATTGCATTTATCTGCTGTTCTTCTGTGCGTTTGACTGTATCTTGTCTGTCCTTCCCAGGGTACTTTGCCTGTTGTGTGGTCAACACTGACCCCCAACACCCAGCAGCCAACACCAGTGTAGAAGTTGACAATTCCCATCAACTGATGTACCACACATCCCTGGACTTCCATTCTCCAACACATTGAGAGCGTGTGTCCACTGTTACGTAGAATTACCGTGCAACTATTGTGGAATAAACGTGTTGCTGATGTGTAATGAACCTGTGCTTTGTTATGTTTGTTGTCTTCCCTCATCTGAGTGACATCTGCTTACTTCACCTGTGGACTTATTACCACTGACTGGGCTTGGTGTTGTGTCTGTGCATGCCAATGCGTTTCAGGTCATCATCATTGTGTGTGATGAGTAACATGGTCATGGTGAGTATGTTTTGTGTTGCCATAGTGGTGTGTCTCCTTCACATGTGTCACATCCCCATGACTCACCTTACTTTGGTCACATTGTTGCAGTATTTGGCATGCACTGTGTTGTGTAGCAGTTCGACATCTCCCTGAACATGACAAGTTGAAATCACAACAGAGGCAAGTATGGTGTACTGGTGAGTTTATTTTCAAACATGTGTGAGGGAAGTGCACAGGATGGTGGGTGCTGTACATTGGTTTGGGAATCCAAAGTTCACATTGGAGTTGGAAGTGCTAGTAGATTAAATGTCCAGAGTAAAGTCCACAGTCATCTGATGCAATGGCCTAACATGAACCCTCCATGTCATGTGGGCGAGTTGTGTGCGATTGGACAAGGTGAACGGGTTGCACACAAAGGACATTGTCCAGAACAGGTTTAGAGACCCTGGGGGATGTGCTGGGACATCTGCCTCTCACATGTCCTTCTTCAGACAACCCCTCTTCTTCCGGGGGGAGATCCTCATGTGCAGGCCTCTGCGGTGCAGGGGACTCTCCGCCAGAGTCCTCCTCCCTCCAGGTAGGCGCTGGCAGATGGTGTTGCTACAGATGTTGTGGGCACACAGGGGGGTGTGGACAGGTTAGTGTTGATCTGGCAGAGTCATTGGAGTATGTCCTGATGCACCGCAGTAATGTCATCCCACTTGGCCTCCATGCGGCATGGTGGGTGACCTGCTTGTGTTGCATGTCCTTGAGGATCCCCACTACCTGGCCAAATCCTCCAGTGCTATCCTGGTACGCATCTAAGATGCGTGCCAGGTGGGGGTAATCATGTAGTCCAGACCCCTCTGCAAGGCGTGACCTGTGCCTCCCACCCCAGACAGGACCCCTCTCCACATGGGCAGGACCAGCGGCGGGACGCACAGGTGATACTGGGACCCCTTGGGTGGTGTTGCTGGTGGTGTTTGCTGTAGCTTCTGGGGGGTCCTGTATCCCTGTGCTGTGGGTGTTGATTGGCCTTGGTCTGTCCGTGTTGGTGGGGGTGCCCTGTCGGTGTCCAGATGCTAGAGGCGTGGGTACAGGGGGTGCAGATGTTGATGCTGATGGTGCTGCATGATGGCTCACACTGGAGGGGCCAGGTTGGTCATCGTAATCCGAAGAGGACAGTGAGAGACTCAGACCAGAGAGCTCAGTGTCCGCCACAGTCTGGGACTGGGTATCCTCATCATTTGGTGCTGGGTGCCCTGCACCACCTGTGTTTGGAAGAGACACACAATGTGATTTATGTTTCTACATGCATCGATGGTTCACAAACATGACTTTTTCTACTTTTCGAACAGATGCCTGCCTGTACACTGCTTTTTCCCAGCTTGTCACGGACAGAGTTTGATATTGTTGTTGGACATTTCCCAGCATGGCCTTGTGCTCCCCACAACAGAGCCCAGTGTCAGACATCTTGTCAGTCCCTTCCCACTCCCTGTGATGTGGGCATGTTTCAGAGAGATCTTGATGGGCCAATCAGGAGGGGGAGCATTATCTGTGACTACAGGCCCCATCATGCTTTTGGATACACTCACTTCGCCTGCATCCCCACTACTCCTTCCTGACAGTCAGCTGCACTGTGAGGTGGTGTGTTTGTGGTGGCAAACTGTCTGGCAGGGTCTATTTGGCTTTGTGCCACTGGCTTGCTCTATTTCTTTGTAGGTTGGTGCATGTCATGACACAGTTCCCAGTCACTCTGAGATGCAGGTATTGTGCTTATCTGACTGGCATACACATCTTGGGCTGATTATCTATTGGTTAGTGTAGCTTTGCTTGCGGTGCATAGTTTCACTGTTCCCTTGCCCCACAATCTTGGGTATATTGTTTGTGTACTCACCAGGCTCTGGGATGTCTGTTAGGCCATGGACGCTCTCTGGTGGTAGGATGTCCCGCACCTTCTCCTCCCAGGTCCTGAAGTAGACTGGTTTGGCAGGAGGGCCACCGCTGGTGCACTGACTCAGGGCATGATCTTTTTCGATGAGTTTCTTGACCCTCCTGCACACGTCATACCACCTGTTCTGGATAGCGTCCTTTGTGCGTCTTGCTGGTGCTTGTGCGTTCACCTTGTCCACAATCCTCGCCCACATCTTGGTTTTCTGTGAGATGGGGGTCCTTTGGACCAATGTACCAAACAAATGTGGCTCTACTCTGATGATCTCGTCTACCAGCACTTCTAACTCACTATCTGTGAACTTTGGAGTCTTCTTTGGGGCCATGGTGATGGGTGGTGGTGGTGAGGGATGTGTGTGTGAAGGTGCAGGTGAGGGTGGGTTGGTGTTGGTTTTGCTGGCTGTATGTGTGTGTGTGCTTTTGTATGAGGTGCTGATGGTGTGTGAGTTGTGTCATGGGGGAGTTGTGTCTGTGGTTGCCGTGTACTGGTGTTTGCTGCTGGCTGTGTCTTCTGTTAGCAAGGGATGATGGTAGTGATTGTAGCCCTTTATATAGTTGGAGTTGTGGGTGTGTCTTTGTCCCATTTTTTGGGGGGTTATTTATTGGCTTTGTCATTGCTTGTTTGGTCCTTTTTTTGTCTTTTTTCCTTTGGGTTTTTTAGGCATGATCGAGACGTTCATGTGACAGAAACGGACGCTTCGGTTGTCTCGTGCGGGCTTCTCCGCCTCGTTCACGCTGCCTATCTTCTGTATTTGGTACGCGGCGGTCGCGGCGGTCTCTATTGCTTGTGTGCCGGGTTGTCTGTGTGTGTCGGTCGTGCGGCTTGGTCTCCGTGCGAGTCGGTCTGGTTTTACACGCATTGCATCGGACTGCGCAAATCGTACATCGCGGGTACGGGTCGGTCGGGTTCATTCAGGGTTCGTGTCGGTCGGTGATAATCGCGTCGGTTTTCACTATTTTCCCTACGACTCGGTCGTACGGCTTGCATTCCGTATGTGTCAGTTGTAATTCACACGCATTGCATCGTACCTCACAGGTCATACGGCGCTGGTCCGTGTCGGTCGGTATTCGGTCCAAGTCCGTGTCGGTCGGTTCGTTTTGCGGCCGGAATCGGAATCGGCCCCTAAATATGTAATGTAGCTAGCAGTCTTGTGGGACTATATTTGACCCGAGGAGGTTGTTTGTCTGAGTTGTGGCTAAGTTTGAAACTGTGTGTTATTTTTAGTGAATGTTACTTTTTGGTGATGTTATTCCAAAGGGATTACTTTTTGAATTTACAGTCTAATACGGAGCCCTGTCCCTTTGGAAAAAGGGGCCCCTCTCAAGCAATTCTTTGTCATTCTCAGAAGGAGATAAAACATGCCTTCGCTTGGATGCTCCCTTCCCCACCATCATAACAACAATGGCAAAGGAACAAGCTGTCATCTTCAAATAGGCAGACAACACCACAAGGAACCAATCCAAAAGAATGTGATATCACCACAAGCCAATAGTATCAATAACGTCGGCTGTTGAACAAACAACCAGTCCCCAAAGTACACAATAGCAGCAAAAGTAAGTACTAGCATGTGCAATGCAATAGGTCTTGCACGAGTTTAATCTATTGGCATTATAAATGACAATGCCTTTTATTTATGTTTTAAAAACGAAAACAAAAATAAAAGGCATTGTTCTTTGCAATGTTAATAGCCCAGATAGCCATGCGCACTTGGCATGTTCTCCACTGGGCTGTGTTGTACAGCTCAGTGGAGAACATTCCCAGCCTCCACGGTACTGGCCGCTCAGACCAACCACCGTCTTGGTAAATGTTAGGGCCCATACATAGCGCCTCTTTACCTTGCTGCCTATGTAAGCACCCACGAGCCTTCGGATCCAGGTCATTCGCCGTGAACACGGGCCTGGCCAAACAATGAACCTCGTCTAACCCATTTTACGATTCATCGAGCCCCACCTTTAGACCAGTAACGCCCACTCCCGGCCCCACAGACAACATCCTTTGTAGACAAGGGCCCACAAACTGTCCACAGCGTCT
The DNA here is from genome assembly GCF_964204655.1 of Triturus cristatus. Classification (NCBI taxonomy): domain Eukaryota; kingdom Metazoa; phylum Chordata; class Amphibia; order Caudata; family Salamandridae; genus Triturus; species Triturus cristatus. The sequence continues at coordinate 50,587,821 of NC_140581.1, read as the reverse complement.
TTATCCCTGCCATAAACCTCTCCACACTGGAACAGGAGCCTCACTGAGCTATAAAGCCACATCTGCGCAGCTACATCCACAAGAAAGCAGGGGAGTGCTTAATTTAAGCCAGTGTTTGCAGGTGGGGCTGTCAGCACTCCTTTTTGGGCACCGGGACTTATTCTTTTATTTTACACTTTGACCAAGATCAAGGGAGAGAAAGGCAGAATGGGAGGGAACGGGTGCAAGGGGAAACAGTGACAGAGGAAGAGAGAAGGGATTAAAGATTGTAGGCGGGAGAACTAAAGGGTGCAGCAGTGCCTTGTGGGGGACAGATGAGGCGGGACAGGAGGCGACAGCCTCGGTATTTACAGGAAAGGCAGCATTCTATAGCGCTGGGGGACGGTTTCTGAGAACTTTGAAGACCGGTGCTTATTATTTTACAAATTCTGGACAGCCTGGCGCAGCACAGAAGGATGTCTGCACACATCTCTTTATCTGGAGCCCCGACCACAGGGGGGTACACTGCGCATGGACACGCTCCTCACCCACAATTGCCCTTGGCAAACAAACACAGCAGGGACTCTACCTGAAATATGATTTTACAGAGATGGACTCCCAAGTTTTGCCTTGAGGGTGGAGTGGGTATTGTTTCGGAGTGCAAAATAAAACGCACGCAAGGAATAACAGATCTTACATGCATGCACCGGCGAGTCAGGGGCTATGTATGTATTGAAACCTTTTTAAATGACATATAAAAGTATGCATATGCCCAGGCACTGGGTCCGGCCAGGGCTGGACGCACGGCTCTGCTGCCGCGGTATTCATGACTCACGGGGCATGGACCGGCGCCAGCTTCCCAAAGGCGGCCATATACCGGCCCTAAAAGAAACACCACAGCTTTGTCTCTGTGGAGAGCTCTTGTGCTCCCCAGTCTGAGCTCACGCACAACAAATGGTGAAATAAAAAGAGGATTTGGCTGAAATTAGACCCCTTTTGATGGCTAGGCAATGCGTCTGGTGCTAGAAGAGGGGCATACATGTGAACCTGGCACCGCGAACCTAAGTGCTTGCCACATCACATGCCAGCCAGCGATGCGAGCAGAGCAGTGGGCGTTCTAAAAACACGGCCCATCACAGTGCAAATATTACTGAAGAAAAGATGTATACAAACACTGGCAAAGGCAAGCGGCGTGAATCGGGTTACACGGGAAATACCCTGGAAATGTAATACACAATGCCATTTGCACACGTAAAGGGTGCACGTCTAACATACCGCACTGTGCTGTTTTATAAGGGTAAGTAACGCGCAGCGCAAGGTAATATACCAGACTTGGAACATGCTATACAATGAAATTTACTCAATTTGTAGTTTGTTGTGGGAAGTGTGTACTATAATTACACGGTGTAAGTTATTAAGCAACACAATGTTGTAAGTATAATATACCACACAATATATAATGCACAATACGAGAAATGTTCTACATTTACAACATAATAAACAATGCAGCACAATTGTAATGCACTTTAAATGGAAGGTACAACACGGTTACATACATGTTTAATCTAATATACTAAACACTAAGGGCCCGATTCACAGAACTAACTTAAGACAAAATCCTAAACTTACTACCATTTTGATATTCACAGAAGGCACTTACTCATTTTGGTATATACAGAAGGCACTTACTCATTTCGGTATTCACAGAAATTAGGAGTCCTAACTTTAGGACTCCTAAATGCCTTCTGTGAATACCGAAAGTCTTAAAATTAGGATTTTTCTTAGTTTAGTAGTAGTAAAGTTAGGAGTCCTAACTTTAGGACTCCTAAACTGAGAAAAATCCTAATTTTAAGACTTTCGGTATTCACAGAAGGCATTTAGGAGTCCTAAAGTTAGGAGTCCTAACTTTACTACTACCAAACTGAGAAAAATCCTAACTTTAAGACTTTCGGTATGCACAGAAGGCATTTAGGAGTCCTAAAGTTAGGACTCCTAACTTTTGTGAATACCGAAATGAGTAAGTGTCTTCTGTGAATACCAAAATGAGTAAGTGCCTTCTGTGAATACGAAAATGGTAGTAAGTTTAGGATTTTGTCTTAAGTTAGTTCTGTGAATAAGGCCCTAAAATACCAAACCCGTCATGAACGGCCCCCTATATTCTTATTTGCACTAAATATTCTGTGGCACACTGCATCTAGAAATGAACAGCTTGAGGCGATGTATTTTGCAACGGACAGCACAATGTATTGCAATATTCTTGGAAATACACATACGGCATAATGTTCTAAACTGTATTTGTTAAATAATATACAAGGTAGTGCACTAAATTTACAACATGCGACAATGTAATATACTATAATTCCAATATATTTGTGATGTACGACGTTGTGTAATACGCCATGCTTGGGATGTATAACACTATGTAATGAATTGCACTTGTGATGTACTGTGTAATGCTATATTTTATTTACCATGAACCACACAATGCGAGAAAAATACTTGTGATGTGGTATACGCTGTGTTTTACTATACATTAGATGCCCTACATAAGGTCACATTTGCAGCGCTTTCCTTAATGAAATACAATGGACTTGTCATGCAGTTACAGAGTAAGAAGCAACAATAATAACAAAAGTATTTATGCTCTACGTCATTTACATGCTGTACAGTGGAAAGCGCCAAGCACAGGGCTTGATATTTGGCGTGGTTTATTTGTAAGTTACTAGACCCATGGAGAGCAGACTGGAAGCGCTATATCTGTAAGGCCCTGCACACCAATGTCCTGTCCTTGTGATGCACTATTGTTTGGATTACACGGATAGAACACAGATCACTGTGTGTGGACGGGCCTTGTGCACGGTTCCGGCAGGAGCACGTATTCACACGTCATAGCCTGGTGTCATGGCGCCGGCTTTACACGCTCTCGTGTCTGCACGAGAAACTCTCGACATGCTCGCGCACACACACACACACACAAACATGCATGTTATGCGAGCCCCCTCACCTCCTCTGTACAGGTTCTCTAAGTCACAAGGGCCCCAGGACCGGTGTGACTCCGGCTGACACTAGTGCAGTATTCGCAGAACCGCCGGGACATGCCACTGACATGGTGTGGTGTGCTATGGCTCCAGAACCGGTGTGACTCCAGTTTGCACTAGTGCAGTGGCCGCAGAACTGCCAGGACAACCCAGGGATGTGGTGCGGCATGACATGGGTCCCAGGGCAGCAGCAATGGCCCCTGGACCCGGATGCCCCAAGGACAGACGCAACACTTCCCACTGCTATGTTTTAGCAGAGCTCGTTTCTAGTGTTCAAGGCCAGCGCTTTATTTCAGGCGCCCACCTGGCACACAAAATATTGTGATCCCAACAAAGCAATACACACTGGCACACACCGTGGTGCACAGTGAAAAGAACCATATCTCACTGAGGTGTAACTTCCTTCAACATATCGAGAAGTCACGGACTGCAGGAGGGGGGTACAGAAGAAAAAAGTGTTCGAAGTAAAGAGGCCAGTAGCCATGGAAGGATACAAATGACGACATAGCTGTCATGGGGAGGGACAACAAGCCCACAACCAATCTGAAGGCAGCATTTAGGTCCTAAGCCAATGAAAAAGATTGGTGGAGAGGGGGCAGAGCTTCCACGAAGCTTCCACGCTATACTGAATACTGCATGCCTCGCAAAGCGAGCAACGCATGCACTGCAATGCTAGGTTCGACTTAAAAAATGACCTCACAAGAGGGGTCTTACTGTAAGGGGGAAAGTCTTCTAGCAGGGGAGCTGCACTGTGCCCCGATGCCTGCAGTCTCCATGACAGGCGGCCATCCAGGAATCAAAGCCCCGGCCACCATGAACCAGCCAACACGCCATACTGGTTCGCAACAGACGAGCTGGCTAGGAGCGCACATCGTCTTCCCTGACGCAGCGCATCCTGGCCGCCATGCTGATCAGGCCGGCCCACAGTGCCCGGAGATGGAAACAGAACAGAAAGAGTGCCTTGCCTTCCTCCAGCGAATACAGGACGCGATGAAAAGAAAAAAGAAAATGCCAGCATGTGGAATGTGTGTCCTGGTGAGACAAAGAAAAGACAGGAGGAACCAGGGGTCGAGGGTAGTTTTTATTTGTGACTAAATCACGTGGTATGGGTGTCTGCTGAGGTAGGGATGCCTCAATATATTACTGAAGGGAAGTGAGGGACGGGACAATGAGGTAAAATTGGTTATTTCTTTGTTGCATTCACTTTGATATGTTAATTCTACTTGATATTAATTCATATCAATCAATTAATACATGTTATTGTACTTCTTGCATGTACTAAATACACCCCTTGCACAAAGTAAAGCAAGTTCCGTAATGGGACTCATTAGTTTAAAGCTCTACGCTTGCTTAACATTTCCGGGTGTATTTATTCGCTCTACACCTTTTTTACGTTGAAAGATTTTTTAGATTTCACAGCTTTGAGATTTTACCTTTAAAGATTATTTTTTATGGCAGGTGCCTTTGTCAAGTTACTAGAAATAAATAAGGAAGGACAGTTCTTAGTAAGTTGTGCAGAATTTTACAAGTTCATCAGGGGAGGGTCACCAGCTTTCGAATCCCTTCAATGTTGACACATATAATCTTCTTTAACAGACATGATGCTGGTTTCCTTCTTTATTTAAATAATCTTAAATTCTCGGGAATGTGACTGGCATGATGCCAGAGAGCAAAGTGCACCTGGAAAAATGCTCCTAATAATTTGCAGAGTTTGTCTGAGAAAGTTGTCTGTTTACCCTGTGGTCAATGATTCTCCATATGTGATTAAAGAGCCTAATATTTGCTCAGAAATCTTCGGCTCAAAATTGTGTTGACCCAAAGTCTCTGACCAGGCTCGCAGATCTCTTCTCCATCCACACCCCACCCTTGAGAGAGGCGAATATTGATGACAGCTGATCGATGCTCATGGGCAGAGGACCTATGACATCATCCATATAAGGAGTGGGAGGGCAAACATTTCTTCCAGATTGTTGCTTTTGCTAATTGCAGCCTTTACCCCCTCGTAGATGTTGGGTTTACTGGAAATATATCTATTTATGAGCCATTCAGGTTCAGGTTCTGCCACAACATCTGTTTATCGTTGTGTGTGACGTCAAACAAACAGGAGGCCTTGGACAAAAACTTCTACGAGACAATTATATTTCTATTGACAAAATGCCACTGGGTCTGAAAAAAAGAGAGGTCTCAAAGGCAGATGATACCAGTCAGATCAATATTCAATGCAAAAGGGCGCCCTGTATCCGAGTTAGCCACAGGAGCAGATGGATGCTGTGCGCTCATACACCAGACAGGGTGGTAATCGTAGAAGGCTCAGGAGTGAGTGAAAAGAGACCGATTGGAAACTGCTCTCATAAGCAGTATGCATTCTTTAAATTCATTTTCAAAAGACAAGGACAGTCTCTACTGCTGAAGCAATACATCCCAGGAAGGAGCAAGGATGTGGAGAGAAATGGAGGCAACCTGAGCACCAAGTAAGCAAACTTCAAAAGACCCAGACTCCACCTGCACCTGCCAGGCCAAAGGAAGCCAAGAATATCAGCAGGGCTCCAACTCCTCTCTGGCTTTCGAAGGCTTCCACCGGCAGCTGAGCACCAGCCGGGCAGGCCCTGAACCAGCCAGAAGGTGCCCTTGCAAGCGCTAGAGTGAGAGACGAAGCACTTGGGCACTCCTCCTGATGAGGCCACTCCTCAAATCGTAGCCGCTGCCATTCACCCGAAGGCTGGATAGCAGAATGGGTCTAGACCAGGAAGAAATTAAATCCGACACCATGGAACAGCCAGGCGGATACTTTTCCTGGTGGGCCCGCAAAGTGTCTGAAGAAAACATTTACAAAAGTTTTCAAACATTCTTTTGGTGCTCACACAATTACACCAGTACACTTCTAAGCTCCTAAAGTCCTCAGGGAAGAGGCTCTGAGGGTGCCAGTCAGAGGCCCATAGCAAAGTTCACTCCAGATCCAGTTGCCACTGGTCAACTGGGAACTTCAGAGAACATGCATCTTGCAGTTTGTTGTGCCCCTGCACCATTATAGGAGGACAGCCAACGAACCCCTGATGCCCACTTCTGCATCCCTGGTACAATGGGGAGCAGGTGCAGCTGGCTCAGTCCTTTCCAGATTCTCTGCAAGTCCTGAAATTGTTTGAAGGATGATGCCTGGAGATAACACATGTATGCTTGGCACCAGCTGGTGGGTGGTGATGACTGCTGGGCACGTCCTAATCAATGGGGTAAAGGGTTTTCAGCAGCTCCTGTTTGCCCTACCATAAAAAAATCACACACTGTTTCTCACATTTACAATTCAACACGGAGAAAACCTTCCTTCCCTTGTGAATGGCCTGTGCACCTATCCAGAGGTTTTGCCATGGTAATGAGCTGAACCCCCTACCTCACTACCTGTTCTGGGGGTAGCTGTGCTCTACCTGGGCTTGGTGCCAGCCTGGCTATGGGGAAAGGCTCGGTCTTTCCCAACTGTCAATTAACATTTATTAGTGTAAGAACAGGCCCGTTGAAGTAAATTAAGTTCCTCAGTACTCTGTAACTGGCCTTACTGTAAGGTGATAAAAACACATCCCCACAACCAGGACTGTGGTTGGAGAGCAAATGAAAATTAGCATCCAGACAGATTTAGCCAGGGTAAAAGCAACACTTTAAAATTATTTTTCCAATATATTTTAAACAAGCATTTGCAATGCAATAGGTCTCGCATTTATACGAGTTTGAGCTATTGGCATTGTAAATGACAATGCTTTTTATTTAATTTTGTTATTTTTAAAACATAAATAAAAGGCACTGTCATTTACAATGCCAATAGCTCAAACTCGTATAACTGTGAGACCTATTGCATTGCAAATGCTTGTTTTCCTATGTGTTTACTTTTGTAAAAGCCCCTTTAAACATGTTAAAAGCTAATGCGCTGGTCCTGCGATTGCTGCAAACGTAAAGAAATAGACAAAAAAAATTATATTTGTTTACTTTTGAAGCAATCACACTACGTTTTAGCTTAACTGCCTTAACATGTTTAAAGGTAAAGCGCGGGAGCCGCAAATAATGTTTTTCTATTTAATTACTGATCCGAGTTCTAACTAAATTGAAACCTAAGTGCAAAAACGTTTTTTTTTTTTAATGAAAACTGGTTTGTAAAGCACCCGATTTAGCTTACGATGTTTACGCGTAAAGCGCTGGTGCCGCCAATGTAAAAAAAAAGTTAATAGATAGGAAAAAAGGCACGCGACCGAGTTCAGCAATCGCAAGGAATAAAAGAAAAGCGCGGCCACCATTATTAGTGCTCAGGCGTGCCGTGCTGGTTAAATAAAAAAAAAGTAAGAGTTGGCATGCTTGGAACTTTTGGCTGAAAGTTGCGAGGCGAGTTGTTGACTGCTACTTGAGTAGTGTCGTTAGTGACAAATGTTTGCCCCCATGTAGCAGGCTCCTCCTTGTCTGTGTGCTTTGGGTTGCACGCTGCGCTGCAATGCTCCTTCAAAGGCCTAGACTGCACTTCACACAGCTGTGTGCGTCTCAGTACAAACATCAGAAGTTTCACACCTCCGTGTTTGTCTCCCCACAACATGTGTCCCTCGCCCGTCCCTTTCTTTCTGGAAATCTCTATCACCTTAACAACACTGTACATTAACCCACTTGGAGATGAGAGACCTAGAAACTGGACGCAAGATCCCTCTAGGAAATATTGTCCCGATAGACATGAAATCAGCGCCTTGTCAAAAGCAAAGGGATGATTATTATTAGAAAAGATCTCGAACATATTTCCCAGTGTGCATTTTAAGATACATTAGCATGCTGGGTAACCGGAGTCTTGTCGATTTAACACAGCACACTTCACCTAAATATTGTACAGATACAAATTAAAACTTCGGCTAGCTTCAATCTGCCTGTTAATTTGTTTCCTCGCCCACCTCACTCTGGTCTAGGTACTGTGAGGCGGGCATAGGAACCAGAGAAACAGGCAATGTGTGGCAGGGTCGCCATCGCCCGTGTCGTCTCTGAGAAAGGGATTGAGGTTTAGTTCTAAATAAAACGCACGAATTCGTGCTGCCTTCTGTGCTTTTATTTCACAAGCTAAAGCAGCTGCATGACCACGGATCAAGAATAAATGCGCAGCGAGGCTTTTTATTATTACGAACATTGTGAAGAAAACGCCTACTGAGAGGTGTCCAATCAGGGTAGTGCTTTATCTCGCAAGCAAAGAGAAAGGCAGCAGCGGATAAATATCGATGTGAAAAATACAGAGCGCGTCGAAATATGAACGCACTTGGAATTCGCAGAAGCCAGTAAATTGTCCCTCCCAGAGTCAGCAAAAAGAAAAGACAAGCGCGCACTGAAGTTGACGAGGAGGGAGTGGGAGGGGGAGTGGGGGCGGAAAGACAAGCGCGCACTGAAGTTGACGAGGAGGGAGTGGGAGGGGGAGTGGGGGCGGGCACAGTGGTGCGGGACATCAAAGGGGCCCCGAAAGTGAAAGAAAACGAGTGCTTTCAGGCTGCCAAATGGTGCGCGCGCCCGGGGCACATGCACTGTAGTTGGAGGCCTGAAAGCACTCGTTTGCACTTCCAAAACGCGCTTACTATAAGTCTCGCCAGAGCAGCGCTAAAGCGCTGTCTCAGGCGAGACCTAAAAATCATCGTCACTATTTTATTGGACTTTTATTAAATGTACAAATAAGGGTTTGAATGGGGTCTGCAGATGGTACAGATCAAAAGTTATGAATGAAAGTGTGTAATATATACATACTGGGTGCCAGTTGCAGCCCAAGCAGTGCCAATGTTCTTTTGGGCACTGGGGGAGCATGCAATGTCTAATGCCAGTCATGCTCCATTCTTAAATATTATGCACCCTACCTTGTAAGCACCAAGGAGTTTTAGTGGTGACGTATTTATTATTTAAAATCATGTTTTCATACCTGTCAGAACGTTCATTTTCACAGGTCTGTGCAGCAGGTTTCAAGCTGCTTTTGTCAGGCTACATTGGCAGGCCTGAAGCCATGTTTTGATTAACTATCTATTAGGAGAGGGAAATGGAAGCAGTCTGGGGTCCCACTCAGCTTCCAAATATGTTACAAAGATTCAACAAGCATTTGCAATGCAATAGGTCTCGCATTTACGCGGGTTGTAGATATTGGCATTGTAAATGACAAGGCCTTTTATTTATGTTTTGGTTTTTAAAACACAAATAAATAGCATTGTCATTTACAATGCTAATAGCTTGAAGTCTCACAAATGCGAAACCTATTGCATTGCAAATGCTTGTTTAAAAATAGCAACACTACTTTCAAAGTAGTAGTAGAGCTCTTGATGAACCCTTGCACAGCTTTGACATATCATTGCTGCTTTGGAGGCGGTGGACAATCGCTCACCTCTTTATACTGGATATGGGTGGCAGTACCGGTCCAGATTCACTCCCTGGACCCTGACCTTCCTTTCCAACACATAGTACCAGAGGGATGCTGCCCCGAATTGTGTCCGAATCACTCTCCTGATGAAGACCCCTGCAAGTGTCAAGAGGTCCAAACATTCACTGCATATAGTTTGAGTTGTATTTTCATAAATAAAAACAACTCCTGAATCATACAGTTTGCAATAATCTCCCCAATGACGGCAAACAACCAACAGCTAAAACCTGCTTCTGTGCCCATGTGCATCTGTGTGCTAGACTGTGTGTCTGCACTCTGCACAATCACCAGTCACCGGAGCACTGTGCCGCTGAAACCTTCTTTTTCTAGCACCCTGCAACAGACCACTTACCTATTATGATTGTATTAACAATTATAACGTCAGTTAGTTGCCACTTATGATAAAGTGTTTTTCAGGCAACCTCATTTCGTACTGTGGCGTCAACATAACTGAGGGAGTGTGCGCTTGGATGGTTAATCCTTAAGCACAGTAATGGTATATCAGAAAAACAAGAAAACAAAACGTTGGCAAATCTGTCACGTGCTTTTATTTTTGTAATTAATATTTCATTTTATAATCAAGTAGACAAGTCATTAAGTGAGAAGTATTGAACCGTCCTTAGCACAGAGGCGGGGCACTGACCCCCGAGGCACATTGTGGAAATGGACCCCGGGCAGCGACATGGACTGGAGCGAATTCCATATGTCGATCACACATGTGTGTGCACGGTTCCCTGGTTCTGCGCACGATACCTACATTATGAGGAGTAGTCGCATTGCAATGCTGATGTCACAGATGCCAGCTCAGCATGCCTGGCTTGTTGGTGTGTAATGACTGTTTCTCATTGTGTGTGTTTGTCAATGTTGTATTCTGCACTCCTACAAATCTCAGCTACTTGTTTATTTTTGTGTGTGTAGGTGACTCCGGATACCCCAACATGCCGTTGTTGCTGACACCCCTCAGGAACCATGTGACACCAGCCGAGCTGCGCTACAATGAGGCACATGGTCAATCAATCAATCAATCAATCAATCAATCATAACACTTGTATAGCGCGCTACTCACCCGGAAGGGTCTCAAGGCGCTTGGGGGAGGGGTCTGCTACTGCTCGAACAGCCAGGTCTTGAGTTGTCTCCTGAAGGCGAGGTGGTCCTGGGTCAGCCGAAGGTGGATGGGGAGGGAGTTCCATGTCTTGGCCGCCAGGTAGGAGAAGGATCTGCCACTGGAAGTGGCTCTTCGGATGCGTGGTATGGTGGCGAGGGCGAGGCTGGTAGACCGTAGCTGGCGGGTGGGCGTGAAGAAGGTCAGGCGGTCGTTGAGGTACTTGGGGCCCAGGTCGTGGAGAGACTTGTGTGCGTGGGTGAGGAGCCTGAACGTGATCCTCTTGTTGACGGGGAGCCAGTGCAGGTCCCTCAGGTGGCCGGAGATGTGGCTGCGTCGGGGGATGTCCAGGATGAGTCGGGCAGAGGCGTTCTGGGCAGGAGGGTGATTGAGCGGACATTCGGCCTCCTGAAAAGCCGCTTTCGCTGCCTGGACAAGACCGGAGGGGCACTCCCATATGAGCCTGCAAAGGTGTGCAAAATAATCCTTGTCTGCTGCATGCTACACAACATGGCGGTGCGGAAGGCGGTGCCTCTCATTCAGGATGACGATGACGATGACCAACCTCCGGCACCTGTAGAGGATCCCGGACTGGGCCAAGATGCCAGTGATGATGAAGATGATGGTGATGTCCGCTCACAGCTCATCAACAACTTCTTCACCTGAATGTAAGTTTCCAGGTTTGTTATGTGAATGTATGGAGGTAGCCTGGAATGTGTTTGTGCCAGCTCTGTTGGTGTCTGAGTGTGTCTGTGTGCCACTTGACTGGATGCGTGCTGTGATGTGTCCATTCAGGTGGTGTGTACTCCACAATAGGGTAGTACTGCTAACTAGTGTTTGTGTAGGTGTCTTGCAACATGTTTTGTGCATGTGTATTGCATTTATCTGCTGTTCTTCTGTGTGTTTGACTGTATCTTGTCTGTCCTTACCAGGGTACTTTGCCTGTTGTGTGGTCAACACTGACCCCCAACACCCAGAAGCCAACACCAGTGTAGAAGTTGACAATTCCCATCAACTGATGTACCACACATCCCTGGACTTCCATTCTCCAACACATTGAGAGCATGTGTCCACTGTTACGTAGAATTACCGTGCAACTATTGTGGAATAAACATGTTGCTGATGTGTAATGAACCTGTGCTATGCTTTGTTATGTTTGTTGTCTTCCCACATCTGAGTGACATCTGCTTACTTCACCTGTGGACTTGTTACCACTGACTGGGCTTGGTGTTGTGTCTGTGCATGCCAATGCGTTTCAGGTCATCATCATTGTGTGTGATGAGTAACATGGTCATGGTGAGTATGTTTTGTGTTGCCATAGTGGTGTGTCTCCTTCACATGTGTCACATCCCCATGACTCACCTTACTTTGGTCACATTGTTGCAGTATTTGGCATGCACTGTGTTGTGTAGCAGTTCGACATCTCCCTGAACATGAAAAGTTGGAATCACAACAGAGGTAAGTATGGTGTACTGGTGAGTTTATTTTCAAACATGTGTGAGGGAAGTGCACAGGATGGTGGGTACTGTACATTGGTTTGGGAATCCAAAGTTCACAGTTGGAAGTGCTAGTAGATGAAATGTCCAGAGTAAAGTCCACAGTCATCTGATGCATTGGCCCAACATGAACCCTCCATGTCATGTGGGCGAGTTGTGTGCGATTGGACAAGGTGAACGGGTTGCACACAAAGGACATTGTCCAGAACAGGTTTAGAGACCCTGGGGGATGTGCTGGCACATCTGCCTCTCACATGTCCTTCTTCAGACAACCCCTCTTCTTTCGGGGGGGGGGATCCTCATGTGCAGGCCTCTGCGGTGCAGGGGACTCTCCGCCAGAGTCCTCCTCCCTCCCTGTTGCGCTGGCAGATGGTGTTGCGACAGATGTTGTGGGCACACAGGGTGGTGTGGACAGGTTGGTGTTGATCTGGCGGAGTCATTGGAGTATGTCCCGATGCACCGCAGTAATGTCATCCCACTTGGCCTCCATGCGGCATGGTGGGTTACCTGCTTGTGTTGCATGTCCTTGAGGATCCCCACTACCTGGCCAAATCCTCCAGTGCTATCCTGGTACGCATCTAAGATGCCTGCCAGGTGGGGGTAATCATGTAGTCCAGACCCCTCTGCAAGGCGTGACCTGTGCCTCCCACCCCTCTCAGCACCCCTCTCCACATGGGCAGGACCAGCGGCGGGATGCACAGGTGATACTGGGACCCCTTCGGTGGTGTTGCTGGTGGTGTTTGCTGTAGCTTCCGGGGGGTCCTGTGTCCCTGTGCTGTGGGTGTTGATTGGCTTTGGTCTGTCCGTGTTGGCGGGGGTGCCCGGTCGGTGTCCAGATGCTAGAGGCGTGGGTACAGGGGGTGCGGATGTTGATGCTGATGGTGCTGCATGATGGCTCACACTGGAGGGGCCAGGTTGGTCATCGTCATCCGAAGAGGACAGTGAGAGAGTCAGACCAGAGAGCTCAGTGTCCGCCACAGTCTGTGACTGGGTATCCTCATCATTTGGTGCTGAGTGCCCAGCAACACCTGTGTTTGGAAGAGACACACGATGTGAGTTATGTTTCTACATGCATCGATGGTTCACAAACATGACTTTTTCTACTTTTCGAACAGATGCCTGCCTGTACACTGCTTTTTCCCAGCTTGTCACGGACAGAGTTTGATATTGTTGTTGGCCATTTCCCAACATGGCCTTGTGCTTCCCACATCAGAGCCCAGTGTCAGACATCTTGTCAGTCCCTTCCCACTCCCTGTGATGTGGGCATGTTTCAGAGAGATCTTGATGGGCCAATCAGGAGGGGGAGCATTATCTGTGACTACAGGCCCCATCATGCTTTTGGATACACTCACTTCGCCTGCATCCCCACTACTCCTTCCTGACAGTCAGCTGCACTGTGTGGTGGTGTGTTTGTGGTGGCAAACTGTCTGGCAGGGTCTTTTTTGCTTTGTGCCACTGGCTTGCTCTATTTATTTGTAGGTTGGTGCATGTCATGACACAGTTCCCAGTCACTCTGAGATGGCAGGTATTGTGTTTGTCTGACTGGCATACACATCTTGGGCTGATTATCTATTGGTTAGTGTAGCTTTGCTTGCGGTGCATAGTTTCACTGTCCCCTTGCCACACAATCTTGGGTATATTGTTTGTGTACTCACCAGGCTCTGGGATGTCTGTTAGGCCATGGACGCTCTCTGGTGGTAGGATGTCCCGCACCTTCTCCTCCCAGGTCCTGAAGTAGACTGGTTTGGCAGGAGGGCCACCGCTGGTGCACTGACTCAGGGCGTGATATTTTTCGATGAGTTTCTTGACCCTCCAGCGCACGTCATACCACCTGTTCTGGATATCGTCCTTTGTGCGCCTTGCTGGTGCTTGTGCGTTCACCTTGTCCACAATCCTCGCCCACATCTTGGTTTTCTGTGAGATGGGGGTCCTTTGGACCAATGTACCAAACAAATGTGGCTCTACTCTGATGATCTCGTCTACCAGCACTTCTAACTCACTATCTGTGAACTTTGGAGTCTTCTTTGGGGGCATGGTGATGGGTGGTGGTGGTGAGGTATGTGTGTGTGTGAGGGTGCAAGTGAGGGTGGGTTGGTGTTGGTTTTGCTGGCTGTATGTGTGTGTGTGCTTTTGTATGAGGTGCTGATGGTGTGTGAGTTGTGTCATGGGGGAGTTGTGTCTGTGGTTGCTGTGTACTGGTGTTTGCTGCTGGCTGTGTCTTCTGTTTGCAAGGGATGATGGTAGTGATTGTAGCCCTTTATATAGTTGGAGTTGTGGGTGTGTCTTTGTCCCATGTTTTTTAGGGTTATTTATTGGCTTTGTCATTGCTTGTTTGGTCCTTTTTTTGTATTTTTCCTTTGGGTTTTTTAGGCAGGAAGGAGACGTTCATGTGACAGAAACGGACGCTTCTGTTGTCTCGTGCGGGCTTCTCCGCCTCGTTCACGCTGCCTATCTTCTGTATTTGGTACGCGTCGGTCACGGCGGTCTCTATTGCTTGTGTGCCGGGTTGTCTGTGTGTGTCGGTCGTGCGGCTTGGTCTCCGTGCGAGTCGGTCTGGTTTTACACGCATTGCATCGGACTGCGCAAATCGTACATCGTGGGTACGGGGTCTGTCGGGTTCATTCAGGGTTCGTGTCGGTCGGTGATAATCGTGTCGGTTTTCCGGCCGGATCACTATTTTCCCTACAACTCGGTCGTACGGCTTGCATTCCGTACGTGTCAGTTGTAATTCACACGCATTGCATCGTACTGCACAGGTCGTACGGCGCTGGTCCGTGTCGGTCGGTATTCGGTCCAAGTCCGTGTCGGTTGGTTCGTTTTGCTGCCGGAATCGGAATCGGCCCCTAAATATGTAATGTAGCTAGCAGTCTTGTGGGACTATATTTGACCCGAGGAGGTTGTTTGTCTGAGTTGTGGCTAAGTTTGAAACTGTGTGTTATTTTTAGTGAATGTTACTTTTTGGTGATGTTATTCCAAAGGGATTACTTTTTGAATTTACAATCTAATACAGAGCCCTGTCCCTTTGGAAAAAGGGGCCCCTCTCAAGCAATTCTTTGTCATTCTCAGAAGGAGATAAAACATGCCTTCGCTTGGATGCTCCCTTCCCCACCATCATAACAACAATGGCAAAGGAACAGGCTGTCATCTTCAAATAGGCAGACAACACCACAAGGAACCAATCCAAAAGAATGTGATATCACCACAAGCCAATAGTACCAATAACGTCGGCTGTTGAACAAACAACCAGTCCCCAAAGTACACAATAGAAGCAAAAGTAAGTACAAGCATGTGCAATGCAATAGGTCTTGCACAAGTTTAATCTATTGGCATTATAAATGACAATGCCTTTTATTTATGTTTTAAAAACGAAAACAAAAATAAAAGGCATTGTTCTTTGCAATGTTAATAGCCCAAATAGCCATGCGCACTTGGCATGTTCTCCACTGGGCTGTGTTGTACAGCTCAGTGGAGAACATTCCCAGCCTCCACGGTACTGGCCGCTCAGACCAACCACCGACTTGGTAAATATTAGGGCCCATACATAGCGCCTCTTTACCTTGCTGCATATGTAAGCACCCACGAGCCTTCGGATCCAGGTCATTCGCCGTGAACACGGGCCTGGCCAAACAATGAACCTCGTCTAACCCATTTTACGATTCATCGAGCCCCACCTTTAGACCAGTAACGCCCACTCCCGGCCCCACAGACAACATCCTTTGTAGACAAGGGCCCACAAACTGTCCACAGCGTCTTTATCCCTGCCATAAACCTCTCCACACTGGAACAGGAGCCTCACTGAGCTATAAAGCCACATCTGCGCAGCTACATCCACAAGAAAGCAGGGGAGTGCTTAATTTAAGCCAGTGTTTGCAGGTGGGGCTGTCAGCACTCCTTTTTGGGCACCGGGACTAATTTTTTAATTTTACACTTTGACCAAGATCAAGGGAGAGAAAGGCAGAATGGGAGGGAACTGGTGCAAGGGGAAACAGTGACAGAGGAAGAGAGAAGGGATTAAAGATTGTAGGCGGGAGAACCAAAGGGTGCAGCAGTGCCTTGTGGGGGACAGATGAGGCGGGACAGGAGGCGACAGCCTCGGTATTTACAGGAAAGGCAGCATTCTATAGCGCTGGGGGACGGTTTCTGAGAACTTTGAAGACCGGTGCTTATTATTTTACAAATTCTGGACAGCCTGGCGCAGCACAGAAGGATGTCTGCACACATCTCTTTATCTGGAGCCCCGACCACAGGGGGGTACACTGCGCATGGACACGCTCCTCACCCACAATTGCCCTTGGCAAACAAACACAGCAGGGACTCTACCTGAAATATGATTTTACAGAGATGGACTCCCAAGTTTTGCCTTGAGGGTGGAGTGGGTATTGTTTCGGAGTGCAAAATAAAACGCACGCAAGGAATAACAGATCTTACATGCATGCACCGGCGAGTCAGGGGCTATGTGTGGTATTGAAACCTTTTTAAATGACATATAAAAGTATGCATATGCCCAGGCACTGGGTCCGGCCAGGGCTGGATGTACGGCTCTGCTGCCGCGGTATTCATGACTCACGGGGCATGGACCGGCGCCAGCTTCCCAAAGGCGGCCATATACCGGCCCTAAAAGAAACACCACAGCTTTGTCTCTGTGGAGAGCTCTTGTGCTCCCCAGTCCGAGCTCACGCACAACAAATGGTGAAATAAAAAGAGGATTTGGCTGAAATTAGACCCCTTTTGATGGCTAGGCAATGCGTCTGGTGCTAGAAGAGGGGCATACATGTGAACCTGGCACCGCGAACCTAAGTGCTTGCCACATCACATGCCAGCCAGCGATGCGAGCAGAGCAGTGGGCGTTCTAAAAACACGGCCCATCACAGTGCAAATATTACTGAAGAAAAGATGTATACAAACACTGGCAAAGGCAAGCGGCGTGAATCGGGTTACACGGGAAATACCCTGGAAATGTAATACACAATGCCATTTGCACACGTAAAGGGTGCACGTCTAACATACCGCACTGTGCTGTTTTATAAGGGTAAGTAACGCGCAGCGCAAGGTAATATACCAGACTTGGAACATGCTATACAATGAAATTTACTCAATTTGTAGTTTGTTGTGGGAAGTGTGTACTATAATTACACGGTGTAAGTTATTAAGCAACACAATGTTGTAAGTATAATATACCACACAATATATAATGCACAATACGAGAAATGTTCTACATTTACAACATAATAAACAATGCAGCACAATTGTAATGCACTTTAAATGGAAGGTACAACACGGTTACATACATGTTTAATCTAATATACTAAACACTAAGGGCCCGATTCACAGAACTAACTTAAGACAAAATCCTAAACTTACTACCATTTTGATATTCACAGAAGGCACTTACTCATTTTGGTATTCACAGAAGGCACTTACTCATTTCGGTATTCACAGAAATTAGGAGTCCTAACTTTAGGACTCCTAAATGCCTTCTGTGAATACCGAAAGTCTTAAAATTAGGATTTTTCTTAGTTTAGTAGTAGTAAAGTTAGGAGTCCTAACTTTAGGACTCCTAAACTGAGAAAAATCCTAATTTTAAGACTTTCGGTATTCACAGAAGGCATTTAGGAGTCCTAAAGTTAGGAGTCCTAACTTTAGGACTACTAAACTGAGAAAAATCCTAATTTTAAGACGTTCGGTATGCACAGAAGGCATTTAGGAGTCCTAAAGTTAAGAGTCCTAACTTTACTACTACCAAACTGAGAAAAATCCTAACTTTAAGACTTTCGGTATTCACAGAAGGCATTTAGGAGTCCTAAAGTTAGGAGTCCTAACTTTAGGACTACTAAACTGAGAAAAATCCTAATTTTAAGACTTTCGGTGTGCACAGAAGGCATTTAGGAGTCCTAAAGTTAGGAGTCCTAACTTTACTACTACCAAACTGAGAAAAATCCTAACTTTAAGACTTTCGGTATGCACAGAAGGCATTTAGGAGTCCTAAAGTTAGGACTCCTAACTTTTGTGAATACCGAAATGAGTAAGTTTCTTCTGTGAATACCAAAATGAGTAAGTGCCTTCTGTGAATACGAAAATGGTAGTAAGTTTAGGATTTTGTCTTAAGTTAGTTCTGTGAATAAGGCCCTAAAATACCAAACCCGTCATGAACGGCCCCCTATATTCTTATTTGCACTAAATATTCTGTGGCACACTGCATCTAGAAATGAACAGCTTGAGGCGATGTATTTTGCAACGGACAGCACAATGTATTGCAATATTCTTGGAAATACACATACGGCATAATGTTCTAAACTGTATTTGTTAAATAATATACAAGGTAGTGCACTAAATTTACAA
The DNA here is from genome assembly GCF_964204655.1 of Triturus cristatus. NCBI lineage: Eukaryota > Metazoa > Chordata > Amphibia > Caudata > Salamandridae > Triturus > Triturus cristatus. Next base: position 50,569,467 of record NC_140581.1, on the reverse strand, counting down.
CATGCGACAATGTAATATACTATAATTCCAATATATTTGTGATGTACGACGTTGTGTAATACGCCATGCTTGGGATGTATAACACTATGTAATGAATTGCACTTGTGATGTACTGTGTAATGCTATATTTTATTTATCATGAACCACACAATGCGAGAAATATACTTGTGATGTGGTATACGCTGTGTTTTACTATACATTAGATGCCCTACATAAGGTCACATTTGCAGCGCTTTCCTTAATGAAATGCAATGGACTTGTCATGCAGTTACAGAGTACAAAGCAACAATAATAACAAAAGTATTTATGCTCTACGTCATTTACATGCTGTACAGTGGAAAGCGCCAATCACAGGGCTTGATATTTGGCGTGGTTTATTTGTAAGTTACTACACCCATGGAGAGCAGACTGCAAGCGCTATATCTGAAACTCTCGACATGCGCGTGCGCACACACACACACAAACATGCATGTTATGCGAGCCCCCTCACCTCCTCTGTACAGGTTCTCTAAGTCACAAGGGCCCCGGGACCGGTGTGACTCCGGCTGACACTAGTGCAGTATTCGCAGAACCGCCGGGGCATGTCACAGACCTGCTGTGTTGTGCTATGGCTCCAGAACCGGTGTGACTCCAGTTTGCACTAGTGCAGTGGCCGCAGAACTGCCAGGACAACCCAGGGATGTGGTGCGGCATGACATGGGTCCCAGGGCAGCAGCAATGGCCCCTGTACCCGGATGCCCCAAGGACAGACGCAACACTTCCCACTTCTATGTTTTAGCAGAGCTCGTTTCTAGTGTTTAAGGCGAGCGCTTTATTTCAGGCGCCCACCTGGCACACAAAATAATGTGATACCAACAAAGCAATACACACTGGCACACACCGTGGTGCACAGTGAAAAGAACCATATCTCACTGAGGTGTAACTTCCCTCAACATATCGAGACGTCACGGACTGCAGGAGGGGGGTACAGAAGAAAAAAGTGTTCGAAGTAAAGAGGCCAGTAGCCATGGAAGGATACAAATGACGACATAGCTGTCATGGGGAGGGACAACAAGCCCACAACCAATCTGAAGGCAGCATTTAGGTCCTAAGCCAATGAAAAAGATTGGTGGAGAGGGGGCAGAGCTTCCACGAAGCTTCCACGCTATACTGAATACTGCATGCCTCGCAAAGCGAGCAACGCATGCACTGCAATGCTAGGTTCGACTTAAAAAATGACCTCACAAGAGGGGTCTTACTGTAAGGGGGAAAGTCTTCTAGCAGGGGAGCTGCTCTGTGCCCCAATCCCTGCAGTCTCTATGGCAGGCGGCCATCCAGGAATCAAAGCCCTGGCCACCATGAACCAGCCAACACGCTATACTGGTTCGCAACAGACGAGCTGGCTAGGAGCGCACATCGTCTTCCCTGACGCAGCGCATCCTGGCCGCCATGCTGATCAGGCCGCCCACAGTGCCCGGAGATGGAAATGCGCAAATCCGGAACAGAAAGAGTGCCTTGCCTTCCTCCAGCGAATACAGGACGCGCTGAAAAGAAAAAAGAAAATGCCAGCGCGTGGAATGTGTGTCCTGGTGAGACAAAGAAAAGACAGGAGGAACCAGGGGTAGAGGGTAGTTTTTATTTGTGACTAAATCACGTGGTATGTGTGTCTGCTGAGGTAGGGATGCCTCAATATATTACTGAGGGGAAGCGAGGGACGGGACAATGAGGTAAAATTGGTTATTTCATTTTGCTTTCACTTTGATATGTTAATTTTACTTGATATTAATTCCTATCAATCAATTAATACATGTTATTGTACTACTTGCATGTACTAAATACACCCCTTGCGTAAAGTAAAGCATGTTTCCGTAATGGGACTCATTAGTTTGAAGCCCTACGCTTGCTTAACATTTCCGTGTGTATTTATTCGCTCTAAACCTTTTTCACGTTGAAAGATTTTTTAGATTTCACAGCTTTGAGATTTTACCTTTACAGATTATTTTTTATGGCAGGTGCCTTTGTCAAGTTACTAGAAATAAATAAGGAAGAACAGTTCTTAGTAAGTTGTGCAGAATTTTACAAGTTCAACAGGGGAGGGTCACCGGCTTTCGAAGCCCTTCAATGTTGACACATCTAATCTCCTTTGACAGACATGATGCTGGTTTCCTTCTTTATTTAAATAATCTTAAATTCTCGGGAATGTGACTGGCATGATGCCAGAGAGCAAAGTGCACCTGGAAAAATGCTCCTAATAATTTGCAGAGTTTGTCTGAGAAAGTTGTCTGTTTACCCTGTGGTCAATGATTCTCCATATGTGATTAAAGAGCCTAATATTTCGCTCAAGAATCTTCAGCTAATCCTCTGACCAGGCTCACAGATGGCTTCTCCATCCACACCCCATCCTTGAGAGAGGCGAATATTGATGACAGCTGATCGATGCGCATGGGCAGAGACCCTATGACATCACCCATATAAGGAGTGGGAGCGCAAACATTGTTGCTTTTGCTAATTGCAGCCTTTACCCCTCGTAGATGTTGGGTTTACTGGAAATATATCTACTTATGAGCCATTCAGGTTCTGGTTCTGCCACAACATCTGTTTATCGTTGTGTGTGACGTCAAACAAACAGGAGGCTTTGGACAAAAACTTCTATGGGACAGTTATATTTCTATTGACAAAATGCCACTGAGTCTGAAAAAAAGAGAGGTCTGAAAGGCAGATGATACCAGTCAGATCAATATTCAATGCAAAAGGGCGCCCTGTATCCGAGTTAGCCACAGGAGCAGATGGATGCTGTGCGCTCATACACCAGACAGGGTGGTAATCGGAGAAGGCTCAGGAGTGAGTGAAAAGAGACCGATTGGAAACTGGTCTCATAAGCAGTATGCATTCTTTAAATTCATTTTCAAAAGACAAGGACAGTCTCTACTGCTGAAGCAATACATCCCAGGAAGGAGCAAGGATGTGGAGAGAAATGGAGGCAACCTGAGCACCAAGTAAGCAAACTTCAAAAGACCCAGACTCCACCTGCACCTGCCAGGCCAAAGGAAGCCAAGAATATCAGCAGGGCTCCAAGCTCCTCTCTGGCTTTCGAAGGCTCCCACCGGCAGCTGAGCACCAGCCGGGCAGGCCCTGAACCAGCCAGAAGGTGCCCTTGCAAGCGCTAGAGTGAGAGACGAAGCACTTGGGCACTCCTCCTGATGAGGCCACTCCTCAAATCGTAGCCGCTGCCATTCACCCGAAGGCTGGATAGCAGAATGGGTCTAGACCAGGAAGAAATTAAATCCGACACCATGGAACAGCCAGGCGGATACTTTTCCTGGCGGATCCCGCTAAGTGTCTGAAGAAAACATTTACAAAAGTTTTCAAACATTCTTTTGGCGCTCACACAATTACGCCAGTACACTTCTAAGCTCCTAAAGTCCTCAGGGAAGAGGCTCTGAGGCTGCCAGTCAGAGGCCCATAGCAAAGTTCAATCCAGATCCAGTTGCCACTGGTCAACTGGGAACTTCAGAGAATATGCATCTTGCAGTTTGTTGTGCCCCTGCAGCATTATAGGAGGACAGCCAACGAACCCCTGATGCCCACTTCTGCATCCCTGGTACAATGGGGAGCAGGTGCAGCTGGCTATGTCCTTTCCAGATTCTCTGCAAGTCCTGAAATTGTTTGAAGGATGATGCCTGGAGATAACACATGTATGCTTGGCACCAGCTGGTGGGTGGTGATGACTGCTGGGCACGCCCTAATCAATGGGGTAAAGGGTTTTCAGCAGCTCCTGTTTGCCCTACCATAAAAAAATCACACACTGTTTCTCACATTTAAAGTTCAACACAGAGAAACCCTTCCTTCCCTTGTGAATGGCCTGTGTACCTATCCAGAGGTTTTGCCATGGTAATGAGCTGAACCCCCACCTCACTACCTGTTCTGGGGGTAGCTGTGCTCTACCTGGGCTTGGTGCCAGCCTGGCTATGGGGGAAAGGCTCGGTCTTTCCCAACTGTAAATTAACATTTATTAGTGTAAGAACAGGCCCGTTGAAGTAAATTAAGTTCCTCAGTACTCTGTAACTGGCCTTACTGTAAGGTGATAAAAACACATCCCCACAACCAGGACTGTGGCTGGAGAGCAAATGAAAATTAGCATCCAGCGGCTTTACCCAGGGTAAAAGCAACACTTTAAAATTATTTTTCCAATATATTTTAAAAAATCATCGTCACTATTTTATTGGACTTTTATTAAATGTACAAATAAGGGTTTGAATGGGGTCTGCAGATGGTACAGATCAAAAGTTAGGAATAAAAGTGTGTAATATATACATACTGGGTGCCAGTTGCAGCCCAAGCAGTGCCAATGTTCTTTTGGGCACTGGGGGAGCATGCAATGTCTAATGCCAGTCATGCTCCATTCTTAAATATTATGCACCCTACTTTGTAAGCAGCAAGGTGTTTTAGTGGTGACGTATTTATTATTTAAAATCAGGTTTTCATACCTGTCAGAACGTTCATTTTCACAGGTCTGTGCAGCAGGTTTCAAGCTGCTGTTGTCAGGGTACATTGGCAGGCCTGAAGCCATGTTTTGATTAACTATCTATTAACCCGTTCCGTGCTCATGACGGAACCACTCCATCATGAGCCACGGGCGCCGTGTGCTCATGACGGAGTGGTTCCGTCATGCTGCGGCCGTTGGCGGCCGCTCCACCCACGCGGCGCTAATTCCCCGCCTGTGCGGGCGATTAGCGCCGTGGGCGGAATCATGACGGAATCACTCCGTCATGAGCACAGCTCGCCCGTGACTCATGACGGAGTGGTTCCGTCATGAGCACGGCGCCGCCGCTGTGCCCCCAAACCCCCCCCCCAGCGCCGCAGCGGAATTCCTGCCGCGGCGAAGGGGTTAAGAGAGGGAAATGGAAGCAGTCTGGGGTCCCACTCAGCTTCCAAATATGTTACAAAGATTCAACAAGCATTTGCAATGCAATAGGTCTCGCATTTACGCGGGTTGTAGCTATTGGCATTGTAAATGACAAGGCCTTTTATTTATATTTTGGTTTTTAAAACACAAATAAATAGCATTGTCATTTACAATGCTAATAGCTTGAAGTCTCACAAATGCGAAACCGATTGCATTGCGAATGCTTGTTAAAAAATAGCAACACTACTTTCAAAGTAGTAGTAGAGCTCTTGATGAACCTGGCACAGCTTTGACATATCATTGCTGCTTTGGAGGCGGCGGACAATCGTCCACCTCTTTATACTGGATATGGGTGGCAGTACCGGTCCAGATTCACTCCCTGAGACCCTGACCTTCCTTTCCAACACATAGTACCGGAGGGATGCTACCCCGAATTGTGTCTGAATCACTCTCCTGATGAAGACCCCTGCAAGTGTCAAGAGGTCCAAACATTCACTGCATATAGTTTGAGTTGTATTTTCATAAATAAAAACAACTCCTGAATCATACAGTTTGCAATAATCTCCCCAATGACAGCAAACAACCAACAGCTAAAACCTGCTTCTGTGCCCTTGTGCATCTGTGTGTTAGACGGTGTGTCTGCACTCTGCACAATCACCAGTCACCGGAGCACTGTGCCGCTGAAACCTTCTTTTTCTAGCACCCTGCAACAGACCACTTCCCTAATATGATTGTATTAACAATTATAACGTCAGTTAGTTGCCACTTATGATAAAGTGTTTTTCAGGCAACCTCATTTCCTAATGTGGCGTCAACATAACTGAGGGAGTGTGCGCTTGGATGGTTAATCCTTAAGCACAGTAATGGTATATCAGAAAAACAAGAAAACAAAACGTTGGCAAATCTGTCACGTGCTTTTATTTTTGTAATTAATATTTCATTTTATAATCAAGTAGACAAGTCCTTAAGTGAGAAGTATTGAACTGTCCTTAGCACAGAGGCGGGGCACTGACCCCCGAGGCACATTGTGGAAATGGACCCCGGGCAGCGCCATGGACTGGAGCGAATTCCATATGTCGATCACACATGTGTGTGCACGGTTCCCTGGTTCTGCGCACGATAACTACATTATGAGGAGTAGTCGCATTGCAATGCTGATGTCACAGATGCCATCTCAGCATGCCTGGCTTGTCGGTGTGTAATGACTGTTTCTCATTGTGTGTGTTTGTCAATGTTGTATTCTGCACTCCTACAAATTTCAGCTACTTGTTCATTTTTGTGTGTGTAGGTGACTCCGGATACCCCAACATGCCGTTGTTGCTGACACCCCTCAGGAACCATGTGACACCAGCCGAGCTGCGCTACAATGAGGCACATGGTCAATCAATCAATCAATCATAACACTTGTATAGCGCGCTACTCACCCGGAAGGGTCTCAAGGCGCTTGGGGGAGGGGTCCGCTACTGCTCGAACATCCAGGTCTTGAGTTGTCTCCTGAAGGCGAGGTAGTCCTGGGTCAGCTGAAGGTGGATGGGGAGGGAGTTCCTTGTCTTGGCCGCCAGGTAGGAGAAGGATCTGCCACCGGCGGTGGCTCTTCGGATGCGTGGTACGGTGGCGAGGGCGAGGCTGGTAGACCGTAGCTGGCGGGTGGGCGTGAAGAAGGTCAGGCGGTCGTTGAGGTACTTGGGGCCCAGGTCGTGGAGAGACTTGTGTGCGTGGGTGAGGAGCCTGAACGTGATCCTCTTGTTGACGGGGAGCCAGTGCAGGTCCCTCAGGTGGCCGGAGATGTGGCTGCGTCGGGGGATGTCCAGGATGAGTCGGGCGGAGGCGTTCTGGTCAGAGCAGGAGGGTGATTGAGCGGAAATTCGGCCTCCTGAAAAGCCGCTTTCGCTGCCTGGACAAGACCGGAGGGGCCCTCCCATATGAGCCTGCAAAGGTGTGCAAAATAATCCTTGTCTGCTGCATGCTACACAACATGGCGGTGCGGAAGGTGGTGCCTCTCATCCTCTCATCCAGGATGACGATGACGATGACCAACCTCCGGCACCTGTAGAGGATCCCGGACTGGGCCAAGATGCCAGTGATGATGAAGATGATGGTGATGTCCGCTCACAGCTCATCAACAACTTCTTCACCTGAATGTGAGTTTCCAGGTTTGTTATGTGAATATATGGAGGTATATTACCACAAACAAAGGTTGGACACTGTTCCAAGGATAGGGTCCAGAGGTTGACCCATATGTCTTATAAAAAAGACAAAAAGAAAAAAGGGGAGGTCCTGGGTTAGGCAGACCCACCACAAGGGGGAAAGCACATATATTGCCTCTTGTTGCCCTCACACACCCCGAAGGATGTCATGCTTCATCATCGGGCTATGCTCCTCGTCGGGCCGGCGCTGCAATTCCCAACGGGCCCCCGAAGGGTCACTTTCTCGGAGATCTTTTTGAGGCATGCCGGATGGTGTATGAGGGTGTGTGGGGTGACCTCCGTCCCGCTGCCTCCAATGCATCACTGGCTTGGCGGTCGGACGCGTAGGTTCAAGAGTGCAGGCACCTGCCATCTACAGTGAGTACCCGATAATGATAGGGGGTCAGGTCACGCAACCGATGGCACTGGATGTGATGGTTGCACCTCGTGTCCATTTGTGCTTATTCTTTCATTATGCCTCTGTCCTAGCAACCCGATACGGTGCGGGCGACTTAACGCCAACAGCCATTGAAGTGAGCCCTGTTCTTTGGGAGGTAAGAATACCTCAAGTTAGGATGGTTATGTATGTCTAGTTAGACTTGTTTAGGGTCTCATGAAGTGGAGATGCCCCGCTAACAATGGAACGTATATTATTACGAACAGGAAGTGTCTCCGCTCGTCATATAAAGGCATTTCCTTATAAATTTGACACGCCACGATACACCTGCCTGGGTATCCTCCTTATCTTGAGCAAAAACAGATGAGGGAGTTGTGTTTCCCCACTTGGTCCCGCCTTTTTCCTTTTTATCTGTATGACACTGGCATGTTGTGCACACGATTGTGGCACACTACGTTGCATTAAGCTAGTCTAATGCACGTCCTTTGTAACTATTTTTTCTTCTGTTTCTGTGTCCTAGGTCATGTTCAGGAGCAGTACAATTGGCCCGCCCTGATATATATTGTGGGTATTTATTCATATATTTTTTTATATTCACGTACACACTCACGTGCATCTCACTACTCTTTGCACTTCTTTGGTCCTGATGAAGCGCCAACGACTCTAGCAGCGACAGAGGCGCGAAACATGTTGACCGTTTTAATGACACCGAGGCACAATGTGTCCTTGGGGACCATACTCAAAATGAGAGTTTTTTGTTGACAGGAGGGTAACTAAACCAACATAACCCCCAGTCATTTTTAATTCACATTGCACACATTTTACTTACCCTCTTTAGAACACACACCCCACACACCCTCATACACCATCCGGCATGCCTCAAAAAGATCTCCGAGAAAGTGACCCTTCGGGGGCCCGTTGGGAATTGCAGCGCCGGCCCGACGAGGAGCATAGCCCGATGATGAAGCATGACATCCTTCGGGGTGTGTGAGGGCAACAAGAGGCAATATATGTGCTTTCCCCCTTGTGGTGGGTCTGCCTAACCCAGGACCTCCCCTTTTTTAGGTCTCGCCTGACCCAGCGCATGCGCTGGTCTGGCGAGACTTATTGAGAGGGCTCCAAAAAGTGCTACCAGGCCAGCCTAGAGCTACAGTGCATGTGCGCGGGCGCGCGCTGCCGCGCTTTACCGCGATTACTTTCACTTTGATGTTTGCTCGCGATCACTTTCACTTTCGCGGCCGCTTGGCATAGCCAATAGGTCTCGCTTTTGGGACCTTATAAGTATTTACTTATGCAACTGTTGCATGGCTAAACACTTATAAGGTCCCAAAGGCGAGACCTATTGGCTATGCCAATGTTTGTTATTAATAGCCACGGTCCCTACAATCTACAAATCAAAGCTACATAGAACGTAGACGCAAATTTAGACCAGCGCGCGCGCCGCGCTTTACCGCGATTACTTTCACTTTGATGTTTGCTCGCGATCACTTTCACTTTCGCGGCCGCACGGCCGCTTGGCATAGCCAATAGGTCTCGCTTTTGGGACCTTATAAGTATTTAGTTATGCAACTGTTGCATGGCTAAACACTTATAAGGTCCCAAAGGCGAGACCTATTGGCTATGCCAATGCTTGTTCTTTTTGTCTTTTTTATAAGACATATGGGTCAACCTCTGGACCCTATCCTTGGAACAGTGTCCAACCTTTGTTTGTGGTAATATAACTTTTGGGAGCATGGACACTGGACCATTAACCGGCTCCTTGGTCCCCCCTCCCCTCTTTTTTGATGGAATATTTGCACGGCAGTTTTGCCGAGGGACCGTTTATCTTTTCTTTCCCTTCTGTTTTCCATTTCCTTTCATATACGAGACCTACATATTCTCAAGATGGGGTGCTCCAAGGCTCATACTCGAGTGATACTTCCTCCCTGTAATGTGGCTGTTCACTACCCACCCATTTCCTTTGCTACAACATACAATATGAAGTAACTGCATTATCCCTGACAAATGAGTGGTATGGGCTATTCTCCTTGTGTTTTCATCACTAGCCATTATTATTATGCCTCTTGTGATTTATGTTTAGAGTCCAGTAGACGCTGTCATTAGGAGGATTTTACCTACCACGATTGTGACAAGACCGCTTCACCCTGGCGTTGACCGGTACACGTTTCATGAGCTTTGTTTTGACTGTATATAGAGTGCCAGTAAGAATTAGCCTCCACTCGGGACGCCCATGCTCAGGGGATCACTAGTCCCGGTCTGCGCATGCACAGTAAGGGCGCAGCTGCACGCATGCGCTTCTTCAATTTACAGCTAGGCACGCCCCGGAAGGAGGATTTACCTGGGAACCTACGAGTTTAGAAACCTCCGTCCCGCTGCCTCCAATGCATCACTGGCTTGGCGGTCGGACGCGTAGGTTCAAGAGTGCAGGCACCTGCCATCTACAGTGAGTACCCGATAATGATAGGGGGTCAGGTCACGCAACCGATGGCACTGGATGTGATGGTTGCACCTCGTGTCCATTTGTGCTTATTCTTTCATTATGCCTCTGTCCTAGCAACCCGATACGGTGCGGGCGACTTAACGCCAACAGCCATTGAAGTGAGCCCTGTTCTTTGGGAGGTAAGAATACCTCAAGGGAGGATGGTTATGTATGTCTAGTTAGACTTGTTTAGGGTCTCATGAAGTGGAGATGCCCCGCTAACAATGGAACGTATATTATTACGAACAGGAAGTGTCTCCGCTCGTCATATAAAGGCATTTCCTTATAAATTTGACACGCCACGATACACCTGCCTGGGTATCCTCCTTATCTTGAGCAAAAACAGATGAGGGAGTTGTGTTTCCCCACTTGGTCCCGCCATTTTCCTTTTTATCTGTATGACACTGGCATGTTGTGCACACGATTGTGGCACACTACGTTGCATTAAGCTAGTCTAATGCACGTCCTTTGTAACTATTTTTTCTTCTGTTTCTGTGTCCTAGGTCATGTTCAGGAGCAGTACAATTGGCCCGCCCTGATATATATTGTGGGTATTTATTCATATATTTTTTTATATTCACGTACACACTCACGTGCATTTCACTACTCTTTGCACTTCTTTGGTCCTGATGAAGCGCCAACGACTCTAGCAGCGACAGAGGCGCGAAACATGTTGACCGTTTTAATGACACCGAGGCACAATGTGTCCTTGGGGACCATACTCAAAATGAGAGTTTTTTGTTGACAGGAGGGTAACTAAACCAACATAACCCCCAGTCATTTTTAATTCACATTGCACACATTTTACTTACCCTCTTTAGAACCCACACCCCACACACCCTCATACACCATCCGGCATGCCTCAAAAAGATCTCCGAGAAAGTGACCCTTCGGGGGCCCGTTGGGAATTGCAGCGCCGGCCCGACGAGGAGCATAGCCCGATGATGAAGCATGACATCCTTCGGGGTGTGTGAGGGCAACAAGAGGCAATATATGTGCTTTCCCCCTTGTGGTGGGTCTGCCTAACCCAGGACCTCCCCTTTTTTCTTTTTGTCTTTTTTATAAGACATATGGGTCAACCTCTGGACCCTATCCTTGGAACAGTGTCCAACCTTTGTTTGTGGTAATATAACTTTTGGGAGCATGGACACTGGACCATTAACCGGCTCCTTGGTCCCCCCCTCCCCTCTTTTTTGATGGAATATTTGCACGGCAGTTTTGCCGAGGGACCGTTTATCTTTTCTTTCCCTTCTGTTTTCCATTTCCTTTCATATACGAGACCTACATATTCTCAAGATGGGGTGCTCCAAGGCTCATACTCGAGTGATACTTCCTCCCTGTAATGTGGCTGTTCACTACCCACCCATTTCCTTTGCTACAACATACAATATGAAGTAACTGCATTATCCCTGACAAATGAGTGGTATGGGCTATTCTCCTTGTGTTTTCATCACTAGCCATTATTATTATGCCTCTTGTGATTTATGTTTAGAGTCCAGTAGACGCTGTCATTAGGAGGATTTTACCTACCACGATTGTGACAAGACCGCTTCACCCTGGCGTTGACCGGTACACGTTTCATGAGCTTTGTTTTGACTGTATATAGAGTGCCAGTAAGAATTAGCCTCCACTCGGGACGCCCATGCTCAGGGGATCACTAGTCCCGGTCTGCGCATGCACAGTAAGGGCGCAGCTGCACGCATGCGCTTCTTCAATTTACAGCTAGGCACGCCCCGGAAGGAGGATTTACCTGGGAACCTACGAGTTTAGAAACCTCCGTCCCGCTGCCTCCAATGCATCACTGGCTTGGCGGTCGGACGCGTAGGTTCAAGAGTGCAGGCACCTGCCATCTACAGTGAGTACCCGATAATGATAGGGGGTCAGGTCACGCAACCGATGGCACTGGATGTGATGGTTGCACCTCGTGTCCATTTGTGCTTATTCTTTCATTATGCCTCTGTCCTAGCAACCCGATACGGTGCGGGCGACTTAACGCCAACAGCCATTGAAGTGAGCCCTGTTCTTTGGGAGGTAAGAATACCTCAAGGGAGGATGGTTATGTATGTCTAGTTAGACTTGTTTAGGGTCTCATGAAGTGGAGATGCCCCGCTAACAATGGAACGTATATTATTACGAACAGGAAGTGTCTCCGCTCGTCATATAAAGGCATTTCCTTATAAATTTGACACGCCACGATACACCTGCCTGGGTATCCTCCTTATCTTGAGCAAAAACAGATGAGGGAGTTGTGTTTCCCCACTTGGTCCCGCCTTTTTCCTTTTTATCTGTATGACACTGGCATGTTGTGCACACGATTGTGGCACACTACGTTGCATTAAGCTAGTCTAATGCACGTCCTTTGTAACTATTTTTTCTTCTGTTTCTGTGTCCTAGGTCATGTTCAGGAGCAGTACAATTGGCCCGCCCTGATATATATTGTGGGTATTTATTCATATATTTTTTTATATTCACGTACACACTCACGTGCATTTCACTACTCTTTGCACTTCTTTGGTCCTGATGAAGCGCCAACGACTCTAGCAGCGACAGAGGCGCGAAACATGTTGACCGTTTTAATGACACCGAGGCACAATGTGTCCTTGGGGACCATACTCAAAATGAGAGTTTTTTGTTGACAGGAGGGTAACTAAACCAACATAACCCCCAGTCATTTTTAATTCACATTGCACACATTTTACTTACCCTCTTTAGAACCCACACCCCACACACCCTCATACACCATCCGGCATGCCTCAAAAAGATCTCCGAGAAAGTGACCCTTCGGGGGCCCGTTGGGAATTGCAGCGCCGGCCCGACGAGGAGCATAGCCCGATGATGAAGCATGACATCCTTCGGGGTGTGTGAGGGCAACAAGAGGCAATATATGTGCTTTCCCCCTTGTGGTGGGTCTGCCTAACCCAGGACCTCCCCTTTTTTCTTTTTGTCTTTTTTATAAGACATATGGGTCAACCTCTGGACCCTATCCTTGGAACAGTGTCCAACCTTTGTTTGTGGTAATATAACTTTTGGGAGCATGGACACTGGACCATTAACCGGCTCCTTGGTCCCCCCTCCCCTCTTTTTTGATGGAATATTTGCACGGCAGTTTTGCCGAGGGACCGTTTATCTTTTCTTTCCCTTCTGTTTTCCATTTCCTTTCATATACGAGACCTACATATTCTCAAGATGGGGTGCTCCAAGGCTCATACTCGAGTGATACTTCCTCCCTGTAATGTGGCTGTTCACTACCCACCCATTTCCTTTGCTACAACATACAATATGAAGTAACTGCATTATCCCTGACAAATGAGTGGTATGGGCTATTCTCCTTGTGTTTTCATCACTAGCCATTATTATTATGCCTCTTGTGATTTATGTTTAGAGTCCAGTAGACGCTGTCATTAGGAGGATTTTACCTACCACGATTGTGACAAGACCGCTTCACCCTGGCGTTGACCGGTACACGTTTCATGAGCTTTGTTTTGACTGTATATAGAGTGCCAGTAAGAATTAGCCTCCACTCGGGACGCCCATGCTCAGGGGATCACTAGTCCCGGTCTGCGCATGCACAGTAAGGGCGCAGCTGCACGCATGCGCTTCTTCAATTTACAGCTAGGCACGCCCCGGAAGGAGGATTTACCTGGGAACCTACGAGTTTAGAAACCTCCGTCCCGCTGCCTCCAATGCATCACTGGCTTGGCGGTCGGACGCGTAGGTTCAAGAGTGCAGGCACCTGCCATCTACAGTGAGTACCCGATAATGATAGGGGGTCAGGTCACGCAACCGATGGCACTGGATGTGATGGTTGCACCTCGTGTCCATTTGTGCTTATTCTTTCATTATGCCTCTGTCCTAGCAACCCGATACGGTGCGGGCGACTTAACGCCAACAGCCATTGAAGTGAGCCCTGTTCTTTGGGAGGTAAGAATACCTCAAGGGAGGATGGTTATGTATGTCTAGTTAGACTTGTTTAGGGTCTCATGAAGTGGAGATGCCCCGCTAACAATGGAACGTATATTATTACGAACAGGAAGTGTCTCCGCTCGTCATATAAAGGCATTTCCTTATAAATTTGACACGCCACGATACACCTGCCTGGGTATCCTCCTTATCTTGAGCAAAAACAGATGAGGGAGTTGTGTTTCCCCACTTGGTCCCGCCTTTTTCCTTTTTATCTGTATGACACTGGCATGTTGTGCACACGATTGTGGCACACTACGTTGCATTAAGCTAGTCTAATGCACGTCCTTTGTAACTATTTTTTCTTCTGTTTCTGTGTCCTAGGTCATGTTCAGGAGCAGTACAATTGGCCCGCCCTGATATATATTGTGGGTATTTATTCATATATTTTTTTATATTCACGTACACACTCACGTGCATTTCACTACTCTTTGCACTTCTTTGGTCCTGATGAAGCGCCAACGACTCTAGCAGCGACAGAGGCGCGAAACATGTTGACCGTTTTAATGACACCGAGGCACAATGTGTCCTTGGGGACCATACTCAAAATGAGAGTTTTTTGTTGACAGGAGGGTAACTAAACCAACATAACCCCCAGTCATTTTTAATTCACATTGCACACATTTTACTTACCCTCTTTAGAACCCACACCCCACACACCCTCATACACCATCCGGCATGCCTCAAAAAGATCTCCGAGAAAGTGACCCTTCGGGGGCCCGTTGGGAATTGCAGCGCCGGCCCGACGAGGAGCATAGCCCGATGATGAAGCATGACATCCTTCGGGGTGTGTGAGGGCAACAAGAGGCAATATATGTGCTTTCCCCCTTGTGGTGGGTCTGCCTAACCCAGGACCTCCCCCTTTTTTCTTTTTGTCTTTTTTATAAGACATATGGGTCAACCTCTGGACCCTATCCTTGGAACAGTGTCCAACCTTTGTTTGTGGTAATATAACTTTTGGGAGCATGGACACTGGACCATTAACCGGCTCCTTGGTCCCCCCTCCCCTCTTTTTTGATGGAATGTATGGAGGTAGCCTGGAATGTGTTGTGCCAGCTCTGTTGGTGTCTGAGTGTGTCTGTGTGCCACTTGACTGGATGCGTGCTGTGATGTGTCCATTCAGGTGGTGTGTACTCCACAATAGGGTAGTACTGCTAACTAGTGTTTGTGTAGGTGTCTTGCAACATGTTTTGTGCATGTGTATTGCATTTATCTGCTGTTCTTCTGTTTGTTTGACTGTATGTTGTCTGTCCTTCCCAGGGTACTTTGCCTGTTGTGTGGTCAACACTGACCCCCAACACCCAGAAGCCAACACCAGTGTAGAAGTTGACAATTCCCATCAACTGATGTACCACACATCCCTGGACTTCCATTCTCCAACACATTGAGAGCGTGTGTCCACTGTTACGTAGAATTACCGAGCAACTATTGTGGAATAAACGTGTTGCTGATGTGTAATGACCACTAAGAAGGGGGACCCCTGAAGACTGATATCGGCAGGACTATGTAATGATGAAAGATGTCTCGTAGACAGGTGGCTTAGAACAGGTTAAAGGTTTATTCCATAAGTTACAAAGTCCAAGTAAAACACCAGAAAGGCCTCTGCTAAGATCCTATATGAGCCCCACCAGGAGCAGCCTCCCTGCTGCTCAGCCCATCTCTTCCAACTCCAACTCCTCCAGTCCCTCACACCCAACATTCTAAATGACATCACACACATGGCTGAGCAGCAAGGGACAGAGTAGCAATGAGGAAGATGCACATAACACAACAGGTTATAACACACTACCAGGGGAATCATGAGAATTCAGGAGAAAGAAAGAGTACCTGCCATGGATAAATAACACGGAGGCCCTAAACAGGATCCCGATGCTTCAAAAACAACAACCACGAGGCAAACCAGTTCAGGGTCAAGAGAACAAAATAAATAAGATATAAGGGAATAAGCGAGTTTTAGAAAATATATATATTTTTTTATTTATTTTATAATAGTGAGGATAATAGATAAGGAATTAATTTTCAGTACATATAGAGGGAGATTACACAGACCAAATCACAAAGGTATATAATGAGGCAAAAAATCAAAATGATGCAGTTTCTATACAGGCAGTAGTAAATGGTCCCAAAGGTGCTCCTTCAAACAAGACACACATTCATACCAACAACCATATAAAAAAATATATGGAAACAATACACTTTTATAAAAACAAGCAACAATATGAAATGATTATTACACACAGTGTCTTATGGTCTTCACTTCTATCCAAATATATGCAATGGATATGGCGTTGGTGCACCGTTTTGTGTTGTCTATTTTTCTTATCACGAAGCCTCAATCTATTTACCTATCTGGGAGAACGTTTAGTTCTTTTTATTGATAATTCCTTGGTTATTCTGACCACTGGTGGTTGGTTCTTTGCTGCACTCTATTCCAATTTTTAATTTTATTTGGATTAATCCTTATATTGTTTGCTTCAACCTTTGGCTAACCATGTTTATAAAAACCGCTTTAAAACCAATGAGGCTATTCCCCGTATGGTTTTTATTGATTGCTTCCTTCATGTATTATTGGAGGTGTGATTACATATACAAATGCAACTAGAGGATCATGCTATGTTATTATTATATAATCTGCATTTGCTTGTTTCTGTCATTGTTCATACTTTACTTATTTACAGGTGTGCCTGTCCCTGCATCTGTGTTCTCCTTTGCCCTGAAGAAGGTGCAGCCCCTGTTGGGGCTTGATCACCGAAACGCGCGTTGGCACTGTACTATTGAACCCCTGGCCACCACCCACGCTGAACGCTATAGCATGTCTTTTTAGCCGCTTGGACTATGCTCAGTCCTCCCATGTCTTAGAACTTTGTTGTGTAATAATCATTTCATATTGTTGCTTGTTTTTATAAAAGTGTATTGTTTCCATATATTTTTTTATATGGTTGTTGGTATGAATGTGTGTCTTGTTTGAAGGAGCACCTTTGGGACCATTTACTACTGCCTGTATAGAAACAGCATCATTTTGATTTTTTGCCTCATTATATACCTTTGTGATTTGGTCTGTGTAATCTCCCTCTATATGTACTGAAAATTAATTCCTTATCTATTATCCTCACTATTATAAAATAAATAAAAAAATATATATTTTTTCTAAAACTCGCTTATTCCCTTATATCTTATTTATTTGTTCTCTTGACCCTGAACTGGTTTGCCTCGTGGTTGTTGTTTTTGAAGCATCGGGATCCTGTTTAGGGCCTCCGTGTTATTTATCCATGGCAGGTACTCTTTCTTTCTCCTGAATGCTGATGTGTAATGAACCTGTGCTATGCTTTGTTATGTTTGTTGTCTTCCCACATCTGAGTGACATCTGCTTACTTCACCTGTGGACTTGTTACCAGTGACTGGGCTTGGTGTTGTGTCTGTGCATGCCAATGCGTTTCAGGTCATCATCATTGTGTGTGATGAGTAACATGGTCATGGTGAGTATGTTTTGTATTGCCATAGTGGTGTGTCTCCTTCACATGTGTCACATCCCCATGACTCACCTTACTTTGGTCAGATTGTTGCAGTATTTGACATGCACTGTGTTGTGTAGCAGTTCGACATCTCCCTGAACATGACAAGTTGAAATCACAACAGAGGCAAGTATGGTGTACTGGTGAGTTTATTTTCAAACATGTGTGAGGGAAGTGCACAGGATGGTGGGTGCTGTACATTGGTTTGGGAATACAAAGTTCACATTGGAGTTGGAAGTGCTAGTAGATGAAATGTCCAGAGTAAAGTCCACAGTCATCTGATGCATTGGCCCAAACTGAACCCTCCATGTCATGTGGGCGAGTTGTGTGCGATTGGACAAGGTGAACGGGTTGCACACAAAGGACATTGTCCAGAACAGGTTTGGAGACCCTGGGGGATGTGCTGGGACATCTGCCTCTCACATGTCCTTCTTCAGACAACCCCTCTTCTTCCGGGGGGGGGGGGATCCTCATGTGTCCTCCTCCCTCCCTGTGGCGCTGGCAGATGGTGTTGCGACAGATGTTGTGGGCACACAGGGGGGTGTGGACAGGTTGGTGTTGATCTGGCCGAGTCATTGAAGTATGTCCCGATGCACCGCAGTAATGTCATCCCACTTGGCCTCCATGCGGCATGGTGGGTGACCTGCTTGTGTTGCATGTCCTTGAGGATCCCCACTACCTGGCCAAATCCTCCAGTGCTATCCTGGTACGCATCTAAGATGCCTGCCAGGTGGGGATAATCATGTAGTCCAGACCCCTCTGCAAGGCGTGACCTGTGCCTTCCACCCCTCTCACCACCCCTCTCCACATGGGCAGGACCAGCGGCGGGATGCACAGGTGATACTGGGACCCCTTGGGTGGTGTTGCTGGTGGTGTTTACTGTAGCTTCCGGGGGGTCCTGTGTCCCTGTGCTGTGGGTGTTGATTGACCTTGGTCTGTCCGTGTTGGCGGGGTGCCCGGTCGGTGTCCAGATGCTAGAGGCGTGGGTACAGGGGGTACAGATGTTGATGCTGATGGTGCTGCATGATGGCTCACACTGGAGGGGCCAGGTTGGTCATCGTCATCCGAAGAGGACAGTGAGAGAGTCAGACCAGAGAGCTCAGTGTCCGCCACAGTCTGGGACTGGGTATCCTCATAATTTGGTGCTGAGTACCCCGCACCACCTGTGTTTGGAAGAGACACACAATGTGATTTATGTTTCTACATGCATCGATGGTTCACAAACATGACTTTTTCTACTTTTCGAACAGATGCCTGCCTGTACACTGCTTTTTCCCAGCTTGTCACGGACAGAGTTTGATATTGTTGTTGGCCATTTCCCAGCATGGCCTTGTGCTCCCCACAACAGAGCCCAGTGTCAGACATCTTGTCAGTCCCTTCCCACTCCCTGTGATGTGGGCATGTTTCAGAGAGATCTTGATGGGCCAATCAGGAGGGGGAGCATTATCTGTGACTACAGGCCCCATCATGCTTTTGGATACATCCACTTCGCCTGCATCCCCACTACTCCTTCCTGACAGTCAGCTGCACTGTGAGGTGGTGTGTTTGTGGTGGCAAACTGTCTGGCAGGGTCTATTTGGCTTTGTGCCACTGGCTTGCTCTATTTCTTTGTAGGTTGGTGCATGTCATGGCACAGTTCCCAGTCACTCTGAGATGGCAGGTATTGTGTTTGTCTGACTGGCATACACATCTTGGGCTGATTATCTATTGGTTAGTGTAGCTTTGCTTGCGGTGCATAGTTTCACTGTCCCCTTGCCACACAATCTTGGGTATATTGTTTGTGTACTCACCAGGCTCTGGGATGTCTGTGAGGCCATGGACGCTCTCTGGTGGTAGGATGTTCCGCACCTTCTCCTCCCAGGTCCTGAAGTAGACTGGTTTGGCAGGAGGGCCACCGCTGGTGCACTGACTCAGGTCGTGATCTTCTTCGAGGAGTTTCTTGACCCTCCTGTGCATGTCATACCACCTGTTCTGGATATCGTCCTTTGTGCGCCTTGCTGGTGCTTGTGCATTCACCTTGTCCACAATCCTCGCCCACATCTTGGTTTTCTGTGAGATGGGGGTCCTTTGGACCAATGTACCAAACAAATGTGGCTCTACTCTGATGATCTCATCTACCAGCACTTCTAACTCACTATCTGTGAACTTTGGAGTCTTCTTTGGGGGCATGGTGATGGGTGGTGGTGGTGAGGGATGTGTGTGTAAGGGTGCAAGTGTGGGTGGGTTGGTGTTGGTTTTGCTGGCTGTATGTGTGTGTGTGCTTTTGTATGAGGTGCTGATGGTGTGTGAGTTGTGTCATGGGGGAGTTGTGTCTGTGGTTGCTGTGTACTGGTGTTTGCTGCTGGCTGTGTCTTCTGTTTGCAAGGGATGATGGTAGTGATTGTAGCCCTTTATATAGTTGGAGTTGTGGGTGTGTCTTTGTCCCATGTTTTTTTAGGGTTATTTATTGGCTTTGTCATTGCTTGTTTGGTCCTTTTTTTGTATTTTTCCTTTGGGTTTTTTAGGCAGGAAGGAGACGTTCATGTGACAGAAACGGATGCTTCTGTTGTCTCGTGCGGGCTTCTCCGTCTCGTTCACGCTGCCTATCTTCTGTATTTGGTACGCGTCGGTCGCGGCGGTCTCTATTGCTTGTGTGCCGGGTTGTCTGTGTGTGTCGGTCGTGCGGCTTGGTCTCCGTGCGAGTCGGTCTGGTTTTACACGCATTGCATTGGACTGCGCAAATCGTACATCGCGGGTACGGGTCGGTCGGGTTCATTCAGGGTTCGTGTCGGTCGGTGATAATCGCGTCATTTTTCTGGCCGGATCACTATTTTCCCTACGACTCGGTCGTACGGCTTGCATTCCGTACGTGTCAGTTGTAATTCACACGCATTGCATCGTACTGAACAGGTCGTACGGCGCTGGTCTGTGTCGGTTGGTATTCGGTCCAAGTCCGTGTCGGTCGGTTCGTTTTGCGGACGGAATCGGAATCGGCCCCTAAATATGTAATGTAGCTAGCAGTCTTGTGGGACTATATTTGACCCGAGGAGGTTGTTTGTCTGAGTTGTGGCTAAGTTTGAAACTGTGTGTTATTTTTAGTGAATGTTACTTTTTGGTGATGTTATTCCAAAGGGATTACTTTTTGAATTTAAAGTCTAATACAGAGCCCTGTCCCTTTGGAAAAAGGGGCCCCTCTCAAGCAATTCTTTGTCATTCTCAGAAGGAGATAAAACATGCCTTCGCTTGGATGGTAACTTCCCCACCATCATAACAACAATGGCAAAGGAACAGGCTGTCATCTTCAAATAGGCAGACAACACCACAAGGAACCAATCCAAAAGAATGTGATATCACCACAAGCCAATAGTACCAATAACGTCGGCTGTTGAACAAACAACCAGTCCCCAAAGTACACAATAGTAGCAAAAGTAAGTACAAGCATGTGCAATGCAATAGGTCTTGCACAAGTTTAATCTATTGGCATTATAAATGACAATGCCTTTTATTTATGTTTTAAAAACGAAAACAAAAATAAAAGGCATTGTTCTTTGCAATGTTAATAGCCCAAATAGCCATGCGCACTTGGCATGTTCTCCACTGGGCTGTGTTGTACAGCTCAGTGGAGAACATTCCCAGCCTCCACGGTACTGGCCGCTCAGACCAACCGCCGACTTGGTAAATATTAGGGCCCATACATAGCGCCTCTTTACCTTGCTGCCTATGTAAGCACCCACGAGCCTTCGGATCCAGGTCATTCGCCGTGAACACGGGCCTGGCCAAACAATGAACCTCGTCTAACCCATTTTACGATTCATCGAGCCCCACCTTTAGACCAGTAACGCCCACTCCCGGCCCCACAGACAACATCCTTTGTAGACAAGGGCCCACAAACTGTCCACAGCGTCTTTATCCCTGCCATAAACCTCTCCACACTGGAACAGGAGCCTCACTGAGCTATAAACCCACATCTGCGCAGCTACATCCACAAGAAAGCAGGGGAGTGCTTAATTTAAGCCTGTGTTTGCAGGTGGGGCTGTCAGCACTCCTTTTTGGGCACCGGGACTTATTTTTTAATTTTACACTTTGACCAAGATCAAGGGAGAGAAAGGCAGAATGGGAGGGAACGGGTGCAAGGGGAAACAGTGACAGAGGAAGAGAGAAGGGATTAAAGATTGTAGGCGGGAGAACTAAAGGGTGCAGCAGTGCCTTGTGGGGGACAGATGAGGCGGGACAGGAGACGACAGCCTCGGTATTTACAGGAATGTCAGCATTCTATAGCGCTGGGGGACGGTTTCCGAGAACTTTGAAGACCGGCGCTTATTATTTTACAAATTCTGGACAGCCTGGCGCAGCACAGAAGGATGTCTGCACACATCTCTTTATCTGGAGCCCCGACCACAGGGGGGTACACTGCGCATGGACACGCTCCTCACCCACACTTGCCCTTGGCAAACAAACACAGCAGGGACTCTACCTGAAATATGATTTTACAGAGATGGACTCCCAAGTTTTGCCTTGAGGGTGGAGTGGGTATTGTTTCGGAGTGCAAAATAAAACGCACGCAAGGAATAACAGATCTTACATGCATGCACCGGCGAGTCAGGGGCTATGTGTGGTATTGAAACCTTTTTAAATGACATATAAAAGTATGCATATGCCCACCCACTGGGTCCGGCCAGGGCTGGACGCACGGCTCTGCTGCCGCGGTATTAATGCCTCACGGGGCATGGACCGGCGCCAGCTTCCCAAAGGCGGCCATATACCGGCCCTAAAAGAAACACCACAGCTTTGCCTCTGTGGAGAGCTCTTGTGCTCCCCAGTCCGAGCTCACGCACAACAAATGGTGAAATAAAAAGAGGATTTGGCTGAAATTAGACCCCCTTCGATGGCTAGGCAATGCGTCTGGTGCTGGAAGAGGGGCATACATGTGAACCTGGCACCGCGATCCTAAGTGCTTGCCACATCACATGCCAGCCAGCGATGCGAGCAGAGCAGTGGGCGCTCTAAAAACACGGCCCATCACAGTGCAAATATTACTGAAGAAAAGATGTATGCAAACACTGGCAAAGGCAAGCGGCGTGAATCGGGTTACACGGGAAATACCCTGGAAATGTAATACACAATGCCATTTGCACACGTAAAGGGTGCACGTCTAACATACCGCACTGTGCTGTTTTATAAGGGTAAGTAACGCGCAGCGCAAGGTAATATACCAGACTTGGAACATGCTATACAATGAAATTTACTCAAATTGTAGTTTGTTGTGGGAAGTGTGTACTATAATTACACGGTGTAAGTTATTAAGCAACACAATGTTGTAAGTATAATATACCACACAATATATAATGCACAATACGAGAAATGATCTACATTTACAACATAATAAACAATGCAGAACAATTGTAATGCACTATAAATGGAAGGTACAACACGGTTACATACATGTTTAATCTGATATACTAAACACTAAAATACCAAACCCATCATGAATGGCCCCCTATATTCTTATTTGCACTAAATATTCTGTGGCACACTGCATCTAGAAACGAACAGCTTGAGGCGATGTATTTTGCAACGGACAGCACAATGTATTGTAATATTCTTGGAAATGCACATACGGCATAATGTTCTAAACTGTATTTGTTAAATAATATACAAGGTAGTGCACTAAATTTACAACATGCGACAATGTAATATACTATAATTCCAATATATTTGTGATGTACGACGTCGTGTAATACGCCATGCTTGGGATGTAGAACACTATGTAATGAATTGCACTTGTGATGTACTGTGTAATGCTATATTTTATTTACCATGAACCACACAATGCGAGAAATATACTTGTGATGTGGTATACGCTGTGTTTTACTATACATTAGATGCCCTACATAAGGTCACATTTGCAGCGCTTTCCTTAATGAAATACAATGGACTTGTCATGCAGTTACAGAGTAAGAAGCAACAATAATAACAAAAGTATTTATGCTCTACGTCATTTACATGCTGTACAGTGGAAAGCGCCAATCACAGGGCTTGATATTTGGCGTGGTTTATTTGTAAGTTACTACACCCATGGAGAGCAGACTGCAAGCGCTATATCTGAAACTCTCGACATGCACGCGCGCGCACACACACACACACAAACATGCATGTTATGCGAGCCCCCTCACCTCCTCTGTACAGGTTCTCTAAGTCTCAAGGACCCCAGGACCGGTGTGACTCCGGCTGACACTAGTGCAGTATTCGCAGAACCGCCGGGGCATGTCACAGACCTGCTGTGTTGTGCTATGGCTCCAGAACCGGTGTGACTCCAGTTTGCACTAGTGCAGTGGCCGCAGAACTGCCAGGACAACCCAGGGATGTGGAGCGGCATGACATGGGTCCCAGGGCAGCAGCAATGGCCCCTGTACCCGGATGCCCCAAGGACAGACGCAACACTTCCCACTGCTATGTTTTAGCAGAGCTCGTTTCTAGTGTTCAAGGCAAGCGCTTTATTTCAGGCGCCCACCTGGCACACAAAATAATGTGATACCAACAAAGCAATACACACTGGCACACCCCGTGGTGCACAGTGAAAAGAACCATATCTCACTGAGGTGTAACTTCCCTCAACATATCGAGACGTCACGGACTGCAGGAGGGGGATACAGAAGAAAAAAGTGTTCGAACTAAAGGGGCCAGTAGCCATGGAAGGATACAAATGACGACATGGCTGTCATGGGGAGGGACTAACAAGCCCACAACCAATCTGAAGGCAGCGTTTAGGTCCTAAGCCAATGAAAAAGATTGGTGGAGAGGGGGCAGAGCTTCCACGAAGCTTCCACGCTATACTGAATACTGCATGCCTCGCAAAGCGAGCAACGCATGCACTGCAATGCTAGGTTCGACTTAAAAAACTGACCTCACAAGAGGGGTCTTACTGTAAGGGGGAAAGTCTTCTAGCAGGGGAGCTGCACTGTGCCCCAATCCCTGCAGTCTCTATGGCAGGCGGCCATCCAGGAATCAAAGCCCCGGCCACCATGAACCAGCCAACACGCCATACTGGTTCGCAACAGACGAGCTGGCTAGGAGCGCACATCGTCTTCCCTGACGCAGCGCATCCTGGCCGCCATGCTGATCAGGCCGACCCACAGTGCCCGGAGATGGAAATGCGCAAATCCAGAACAGAAAGAGTGCCTTGCCTTCCTCCAGCGAATACAGGACACGCTGAAAAGAAAAAAGAAAATGCCAGCGCGTGGAATGTGTGTCCTGGTGAGACAAAGAAAAGACAGGAGGAACCAGGGGTCGAGGGTAGTTTTTATTTGTGACTAAATCACGTGGTATGGGTGTCTGCTGAGGTAGGGATGCCTCAATATATTACTGAAGGGAAGCGAGGGACGGGACAATGAGGTAAAATTGGTTATTTCTTTGTTGCATTCACTTTGATATGTTAATTCTACTTGATATTAATTCATATCAATCAATTAATACATGTTATTGTACTACTTGCATGTACTAAATACACCCCTTGCATAAAGTAAAGCAAGTTTCCGTAATGGGACTCATTAGTTTGAAGCCCTACGCTTGCTTAACATTTCCGTGTGTATTTATTCGCTCTAAACCTTTTTTACGTTGAAAGATTTTTTAGATTTCACAGCTTTGAGATTTTACCTTTAAAGATTATTTTTTATGGCAGGTGCCTTTGTCCAAGTTACTAGAAATAAATAAGGAAGGACAGTTCTTAGTAAGTTGTGCAGAATTTTACAAGTTCATCAGGGGAGGGTCACCGGCTTTCGAAGCCCTTCAATGTTGACACATCTAATCTCCTTCGATAGACATGATGCTGGTTTCCTTCTTTATTTAAATAATCTTAAATTCTCGGGAATGTGACTGGCATGATGCCAGAGAGCAAAGGGCACCTGGGATAATGCTCCTAATAATTTCCAGAGTTTGTCTAAGAAAGTTGTCTGTTTACCTGTGGTCAATGATTCTCCATATGTGATTAAAGAGCCTAATATTTGCTCAAAAATCTTCAGCTCAGATTTGGGTTCACCCAAAGCCTCTGACCAGGCTCGCAGATGGCTTCTCCATCCACACCCCATTCTTGAGAGAGGCGAATTTTGATGACAGTCGATCGATGCGCATGGGCAGAGGCCCTATGATATCACCCATATAAGCTATTTACAATGCTAATAGCTTGAAGTCTCACAAATGCGAAACCTATTGCATTGCAAATGCTTGTTTAAAAATAGAAACACTACTTTCAAAGTAGTAGTAGAGCTCTTGATGAACCTGGCACAGCTTTGACATATCATTGCTGCTTTGGAGGCGGCGGCCAATCGTCCACCTCTTTATACTGGATATGGGTGGCAGTACCGGTCCAGATTCACTCCCTGAGACCCTGACCTTCCTTTCCAACACATAGTACCAGAGGGATGCTGCCCCGAATTGTGTCCGAATCCCTCTCCTGATGAAGACCCCTGCAAGTGTCAAGAGGTCCAAACATTCACTGCATATAGTTTGAGTTGTATTTTCATAAATAAAAACAGCTCCTGAATCATACAGTTTGCAATAATCTCCCCAATGACGTCAAACAACCACCAGCTAAAACCTGCTTCTGTGCCCTTGTGCATCTGTGTGCTAGACGGTGTGTCTGCACTCTGCACCATCACCAGTCACCGGAGCACTGTGCCGCTGAAACCTTCTTTTTCTAGCACCCTGCAACAGACCACTTACCTATTATGATTGTATTAACAATTATAACGTCAGTTAGTTGCCACTTATGATAAAGGGTTTTTCAGGCAACCTCATTTCCTACTGTGGCGTCAACATAACTGAGGGAGTGTGCGCTTGGATGGTTAATCCTTAAGCACAGTAATGGTATATCAGAAAAACAAGAAGACAAAACGGTGGCAAATCTGTCACGTGCTTTTCTTTTTGTAATTAATATTTCATGTTATAATCAAGTAGACAAGTCCTTAAGTGAGAAGTATTGAACTGTCCTTAGCGCAGAGGCGGGGCACCGACCCCGAGGCACATTGTGGAAATGGACCCCGGGCAGCGACATGGACTGGAGCGGATTCCATATAAACTGATTTCAGGGCCCAGATGAAAGGCGTGACTGAGTGGAGGATTGGCGAATGTACCGCGTACAGAGAGGACGTGGCTGGGGGCACCACTCAGAATGTTTCTCAGTACAGATTGAATTAATAGGCTGATAGAAGCGCGCCTCCACATGACTGGATGCACATTACTGTTGTTAAACAAGCATTTACAATGCAATGGTCTCGGCATTGGTAAAATTAGAGCTATTGGCATTGCTCATGACATTATTTTTGTTTATGTTTTTGTTTTTAAAACATTTAAAGAAACGGCATTGTCATGAGCAATGCCAATAGCTCTAACTTTAACAATGCCGAGACCGTTGCATTGTAAATGCTTGTTAGCTCATTCTTGTGGTGTACAAAAGTGAAATTGCAAGTCGCGGAATGCAATCTACAGTTGACTAAAACACGGTTGTCACTCACAACATACTTGACAGTCACGTGATCCTAGTTAATCAAGCTTCAGGTGTCTCTGGATGGATGGGCCGTTTGTAGTGACCGCGAGATTGTCTCTCTCTTGGAGCCTTTTATTTTCCAGTTGTGTGCCCCTTTGTCGTACCGTGCTGCCGTGCCGGACACACATACAGCCTCCTGGGGTGTGGCTGGTGCGCCCCCTGATAATCTTTCACCGAGCAGGCGTAACGGCCAGAGCTGCCCACATTGCAACTGGGGTACCTGGTTCGAGTCTCGGCTTCGACTCAACATCTGTCCATGTGTAACGTAACTGGTGCTCATGTAAAGCGCTCTAATACCTTCGGGTCGAGTTCGCGCTATATAAATCTGCAAGAAGAAAAGCATCCTGTGATTCTGGTCAAATCACTTTATCTCCCCCTGCCTACCCAAAATGAATGTATCCTTTTGAAACGTAACTGGTGCTCATGTGAAGCGCTCCAATATCTTTAGGTCGAGTTGGCACTACATAAAAATTGCAAAAACTAAACAAACAGAAAACAGTAAAACATTTGTTCTCCTATAAATTTATCCAATCGTGTGGTGTTAGGGAATCTGTATCTATCTGATAATGATCCCCTGCCGTTCCTTCCCTCTTAGCCAATCATTAACGCAGAACCAATTAGCGCCTTATTCAAAGTGCCCACCCTCTCCCCCACGGGCCTGCAACTTTGGCTATGCTAGCGAATTCCATTGAAAGTCACCCCACCCCCAGCACTCACAAAACAATGGTGCAAACTGGACAGAGCAAGACCTGTTAATTCCTTTAGCTGATGGCCCTTTTCTCCGCCCCTCAAACTGAGACGGACAGTTGGCGTTCGCTGCCTAACACCGACGTACTGGGATTTGGGATTTTTTTTTCTCGAGAAGGCGCTGAGCGTGCAGACTATGGTGCCCAGGATTGCCAAGGAGGTTTCTTACTCAGCCGTTTTTTTTTTTTAAATGACCGATAATGGGTTTCAGCCTGATTGTACGCACTTTTTTAAATATCAGAACAAATGCGAAATATTTAAATGACTGGATCCGGAAATGAACTATTTTTCGTCGCAACAATAATAGTAATTTTTCACCCACACGCCTATGCTCTGCGGCACACTTTAAAGATTGCACACTTGCAAATCTATAGAAGAGACATCGGTTCCCTTTTCTGAGAGGAAACAAACTGCGGGCAACCATGTGGCATCGAATGTGGACAAATGTAAGTCAGTGACGAAATATTCATTTGGCGAGCCTGTGCGCGACAGGTACAGAATGACGTCATCGTGAGGTGCAGTTCCCAGTTATATCCAACATCTCCAGCTGGCCACGGATAATTAGCCACATCGTTTGCACGCGAGGCCAGTGTTTACAAAGCGAAAAGCTCGCCTTCGAGGCCATGACTGCACAGTGCAGTGGAAGCCGGATTTAACTAAAAGAAGGCTCGCCCGGAGCTTATAACTAGGCATTCCATTTCTGAGCGATGGTTACAGGGGTACAACACCGACCCTTTACAGATGCCCACACACCAGTGCCCACCCCATTAAAGGCGTAAGCACCCTCACCTGGCATCCTCGTCCCGAGCAATGAGAAGGCGCATGTGACTGGTGGCAGAGGCAGCTCGCAGGATATCCACAGCCCTATGGAGAAAAAACAAGCCGAGGGCACCGGAAGACACCACCGCCTTTCTCCGAGGCAGAGCAGAAATGCCTCGGAGAAAGGCACCGTCTTTTTCGGATTCAGGGACGTGTTTTGCTGTTGTCTCCTCCTTGAGACTTCTTGCAAAAAACACGCCCCCCGATCCGAAAAGGACGGGGCCTAATCTGAATGACTGACCTCTTCTCCAATGGCTGGCCAGCATTCAAGAGGCCAGCCAATGAAGAACAGGGGAGAAGAGGGGCGGGTTCAAGCCCCTCTTCTCCAAGTCATTAAATCTCTCGACTTCCGGTTCTGCCTTCGGCAGACCGGATGGTCCCGAGACCTAAAAATAGCGCCTATGGCATCGTTATGAAAGAGACGACTGGACTGTCCGTAAATAAAGATATCACACGGACTGACTGCAGCTCCTTTGCATGCCCTTGCTGCTGAGCAGGGCGTTCAGTAAAGGGTTTCCGCAAAGCTTTGACGGCTGAGAGAGTATGGGCTGCCAGGGACAGTGGACCGCTGTCATTACAGGGTGAAGGTAGAACTGTCCTGAAATCTTGGACAGGCGTGGGCATAAGTGAAATGCGGAGAACTGCCCCTGGAGCAGATAGAAGACGGCTGAAAAGAATACAATTTACGGGGGTCATGGAATGGATTGACCCAAACTGTGCTTGATGAAGACATAGTACAGGGACAGAATGGGGTAATCATTACATGCAGTGTGCGAGCATTGCTAGGCGGTGAGCACCCAGAGGGGCTTTTTGAAGAGTGGTAACACAGCGACCCATGCACGCCTTTCATTGGCAGAGCCTCTTCTGCTGCCCTCCAGAGCGGGTACTGTGCACGAGGGCATGCGCAGCTGGCTGAGTCCAGATCCGGGAAAGAAGGCGCTCGGTCCGGAGCCCCAGGCAGTCAGAGAGAGATCCAGGACACTGCGCTGCTGCTTCCACTGCTCTACAACAAACAAATGATGGACGGAATGCTGACAATGCAGACATTCTCCCCCAGTCAAGAGATCTGGGTTAAATCCATCGTTCTTTTGCCCACTACGCCACCCCAGTTTAGACATGGCCATATGCAAATCAGTCTTGACCCTGTGCCTCATGGGAACAGTCCAGCCCGAACTGCCAAGCCATGTCTTCCCTGGACCGGAATCAAGCATCCTAGGACCGGTTTCTGGCTATCAGCCGTCATCAGCCAGGATAGCTTGACTCCAGTGGCGTAGTGAGCACGGGTCCCACGTCTGGGAATACCCATCCTACTTAGGGCGAAAAGCGTTACAACAAACAAATGATGGACGGAATGCTGACAATGCAGAAATCCACTGCTCTGGCGCGTGCTCTCGGGCTCTCAGTGCGCGCGCCGAGACGGGTCACGTGCTCTGACTGTAAGCGCAAGGCGCCCCCTTGCAAACCTACTAGTAGACACAACTGTCCATGAAACAATAATTCGAGCAGTTGAGACCCGATAGCATGTGTTTAACAGACTGGAAAATTACAAACTGTATTTGGCCCAAGCTGCGCGCAGATACTAAAGAAGCAATAAAAACAACAAGCGGTCACGAGCGCCGGCAGCTTCAAAAGAGAAAGCGTGAACAGCGTTCAGAATGTAAACAAAGCACGTCGTCCTTCCCGCAGTAGGACAAACTCAATCACGTAAATAGTGCTTAAACCACTGAAAATAACATCTACCGTGTAACAACCAAGTAAAGGGTGCAGTAGCCATGGGAGGATACAAATGACGACACGGCTGTACTAAGGAGGGACTAACAAGCCTCTTTATGAATCAGAAGACAGCATTTACGAAGGACAAAGACACAAGCCAATGAAAAATGAGGCGGGGAGTGGGCGCGGCTTCTCTTCCGCACTGAACTACCCCAGATCATCGCCAGAGCAGCGCTAGCATGGTGGCTCTAGGCTCGACATAAAAAGGAGTGGAGCCCTAAGAAATATGTAGGACGCTCACAAGCCTTTTTCCATATTTGGTATGTCTTTGGCCATTGGAGTAGTCATGGTTGATAGCATCATCATCGGGTCTTGTTGGCCTCCACCAGGAGGTGATCCCGAGGAAATAATTGGGATCTACTTTGTAAAAAAATGAATAAAAATAACCTCTTTATGATAGAATCCAATTTATTCAACGTTAAGGGGAAGGTTAAAAACAGAGGTGAATGTGAAAAATAGAACCTGTGACGTCTCCTTTACATCACTTGTAATGGTATACATATTTCAGCCGACATGCGCCCGGGTCGAATGCTTTCATCAGGACCAACTTTATGGAGAAAGGATAATCCCCCCTTGTTTTTTATATATTACTCACGTCAGGTGTAACTCTATCCCCTGGACCTGATTATGCGGCCAGTCGTTTTCATTCCAGCAAGTGAGATTGCATTTGCTCTCAGCTGTGAATAAAAATAAAGGTTAGTTCACACATATTACCAGATATTGTGTAGTATGTCTGATTTTCGTCCTATAAATATGTGAAATCACATGTTTGTTTTGTGCCCTTAATGATGGTTGTATTATTTAGGTGTGCTTATTACGCTTAGGGGTTCATTAGGATGGCTGGCGGACCTGATTCCGCCCGCCATCCCCACGGTGTTTGGACCAGCCAACAGACATGTGGCGGTCCCGCACCGTGAATTAGGATGCGACCGCTACGATGGTGGTCGCATTCCTCAATTGCAGCAGTTGCAGCTGCTGACAGCATCACCCGCCGCGATGTTAAAATCGCATGTCTGGCATTTCACTGCACCAAATGGCAGGCATCACACTGTGGTGGGAGTAACACGTTGGCTGCCCTTCTTAACCCCTTCAGTGCCCCGCCCTTTCCCCGTCCAGTGCCGGCCCTTTCATTAGCGGGCAGGGTTCATGACGAGATAGTCTCGTCATGGGCACAGCGCAACCGCGCTCCATAACGAGACCATCTCGTCATGGGCACTGAAGGAGTTAAGCAAGGAAAACAAAAGAAAATAAACACTCAAAGAATTATCCCTAATCTAAAGTAAAAGATTGCCTCAGTTAGGGCTTGTGCTAGACAAGAGAATTAACTCTGTTGGCATCTCCATCACTTACTTGAGGTGCAGGTTGTAGCCTCTGGTCTGGTCTCTCCCCTCCTGAATGTACCTGACCGGAGTGCTCAGGCCATATTTATGTAACGTTAGCCCTGCTTATGCTCAAGTGATGTCAATAGATAGCGAAGACAGACTGCTGAACTAAGTAGATTATTAATACAAAATGTACTAAATATATTTTTTTTAAATTGTGTTCAAAGTGGTGTAATTTAATTTAATTTAATTTAAATGGTTCATATAGCATAAATTAGTGTGTGGTTATATTTATGTATTCTTTTGTGATATTTGTAAAAGACTTGTCAGTGTACGTTTGTGTTGACAACCTTCTTTAATTAAGATTGAAGGGGATTCATAGCTCCCATGAAGGAAGTTCTTTTGCTTTAATCCAAGTTAGGTTATGAATTACACCTCATTTATAACATACCTATATAGTGCTTGAAAGGATCTCTTGTTTGTTTTGTGGTGTAAACAGCAAAGAGTCTCTGGGGATCAGATGTATCATATCTCTCATAATTTTTTGCCTTATCTTCATGTTTCTTCATTCCAAATGGGCTGTATGTATATCTTTCATAACAGGGGGCCCCCGGCTCTATTGTGATTCTTGCGTCCATATGTGGAACTCATATCTTGGGATTGGTAGTAAAATATATATTTTTGAGAAAGCTGTTGCTGAGTAGCATGTCTTGATGAAACACTCTTAACAAGCGCAATTGCTGTATATCATTCTGCGGGCATTTGTGAAAGAATTTGTTGTGGTAGGTTTTTGCAATCTTTGTCAAATTATCCTCTATGTGTATTTACTTGAACTGTATTTGTCCTCTGACATGTATAGGCAAATTTCATCTCATTATCTGGCTCTATGGGATTTGTCATTGAGCCCCTCGTGATAGGTGCCCAAATGGTAGAGCCACTGTTGTTCATAAGCCCTAGAATACATTGACGCAAATGCCAAAAGGAACCTGTTACAGAAAGAACAACGGTGGGTCTACTTTGTGATTTCTGGTGCTATATCTGCCTATAAATTTGTGGTTCTACTGATTGCATTTTTGTCATTCTTGTGTCATTTTATTTATTATAGTTTATGATATTTTCCTAAATTTGTTTGGCATTTTTCTTGTGTGGTGATTTTACTTAATTAATGAGTGTGTGCTACATAAATTTCCACTTTGTTTCTAAGTCAAGCCTGACTGCTTTTGTGCCAAGCTACCAGAGGAGTTTCATTTAGGGATTTTTGTGGGTCAAGTATTGTGTTGCTTGTTGCTTGAGCAGGCTTTCACCCCCTGTCGTGTCTTCACAATAACAAGGCACAACTCGAGGAGTGTGGGTGAAACCTTCTTTATTGCAGGAGCAAGGCAACCATAGGCTGTACCTTGCCCAGGCCTGAAAAACTTCTCTTTTCTCTTCCTGTCCCTCCTATGTCTCCCACCTCCCACCTTCGGCTGAGGCCATTATGACACAGCCGGCCGTAGGTAGAGTGACGGTCCTAGTGACCCCAAGTCTACACCTCCTGACATTAAAAATGTTTCCATCAGTCTTGCAAAGTCTTATGTCTTCTATGAATCTGCAAGGTCTTGTCACCAGGCAACCAGACCAGGTGATTGTTTTTGGATACATGGGCTTGGTACCCCTCTGATCATTTGAGACAGGAGCTGGTATGTCCGAGGTGGCTGGGAGTCTATGGGGAGTCAAGTGTGTTCAGTAAACCGGAAGTGTGACGCTTTTCGAGATACTATCTTTCCTGGGCAAGATGCCGTGACCATTCTCCCCTTGACCTCTGTGAAATACAGTAGTTAGGTGTTGAAAGGGCGTCTGCTTTCTTCTTTTGCCATTGCTTGGCCACCACGCAGTCACCTGGATATAAGAGTGTCTCTCAAGCTCTTCACCTGATGTCGGCTTGATCCTTCATTTTCTTTTCTTTGCTCAAAATGTGGTTTTGACTGCATCAGAATCAGAGTCTATGGGTTGCTCCTTTCTCCTGTCTTTGAGCGCCGGGTGGTCCTGGATGCTCTAAAGAAGTGGCAGAGAGCATCTATCAGCACAAGTTTTTCTTACACTGCTCTTTGAAAATTTCCCTTGAATATTCCCATAATTCGCTCTACGATTCTATTGGTTTGGGGTCAAAGCAGGGTTATGCGTTGATGCCTGATGTCTAGGCACTTAAGGAAGTTTTTGAATTCCCCGCTTGTGAATGGCGGCCTATTGTCAGATTTCATAGCCAAAGGGGATTGTCGGTTATTCCTAACAGGTATTTGCCAGATGAAAGCGGGCCAAAAAAGTCCATGGCTATCCTTTCCCACACACCTTCAGGCATCTTCGACAATTCTAGTGGTAAAGGAAGTGTGACTGGTACAAGGAAGATGTATAGTTGGCATTTATGAAGTTCTATCTCCATCATGGTGTCCAGGCATGGAAAACGCCATCTGTCTCAGAAGGCCCTCTTGAAAGGAAACTATCCCTTGATGTCCCTCGTGAGCTAGATCAATGATGTTTTTGCCGGGCATCTTAGCGAATACTATCCATGACCTTCTCCAGATCAGTCCTTCATTGGTGACTGCCAGTTCATCTCTGATGTTATAGAAGCCCCTGATTTCCTCTGGGGCATCACTCCACTCCTTGCTGTGCTCCCACTTGTTTTGCTCGATGAGACATGTTACAAAGGTTAGTGTGCTGTTGTGTTTCTTATGGCTTCTGTTATTTCAGGAATTGAGAGTGCGTGGGGAATGCATGTACTGACAAAGAATTGTAGATATTTCTCAGCCATGGAT
This sequence comes from Triturus cristatus, assembly GCF_964204655.1. Classification (NCBI taxonomy): domain Eukaryota; kingdom Metazoa; phylum Chordata; class Amphibia; order Caudata; family Salamandridae; genus Triturus; species Triturus cristatus. Next base: position 50,535,075 of record NC_140581.1, on the reverse strand, counting down.
GAGTGTACTTTAGGTTAGTCTTGAGGTTGTCCGTCATCATCGTTTTGAATAGAACGTAACATTCGGGTTTCATATTTGGATAGATTGGTCTTCATGGATTTATTGAAATGCAAGTTTTGAAGATCTTTTCTAACTAAATTCTCAAAACGAACCTGATTTTAATAACATCTTTAAAGATCCTCCAATGTTTGCCTACACACGTTCAAAAAATCTGAAAGAATTATTACATTCCCCTAAAAAATCCCCGGTTACCAACTATAAAGGAATGAAAAAATGTCAGAATTGTATACACTGCAATAACGTCATAGTAGGCAATGTGTTACATCATCCAACTACAGGAGAAATCATTAAACTGTTTCATAATTCCGATTGCAATTCAGAGAAATTGATTTATTATATCAAATGCCCATGTGGAAAACTATACGTTGGAAAAACTGAACGAAAAATCAAAGTCCGTATATCGGAACACAAAAGCACGATAAGGACCCAAAATAAAAGTAGTAGCCTTGCTACCCACTGGCAAGAGGAAAGGCACAACATAGCCCAACTCCAATTTTCAGTGTTAGAAAGAGTAACACATAAGACCGATATGGACATGACCAGAGCTCTTCTTCAAAGAGAAACATACTGGATCAGACGTCTAGACACACTCTTAGAAAAGGGAATTAATGACCGAATAGATTATTCATGTTATTTATAATCTGAATTATCCACTGTCTATGGTACATTTTGCGTGAAATACGCTGGAATATGAATGTGCTCCTATGATTTTGAGGTTATATCTTAATTGACTGTTTAATTTTTTCATCTCCTTTTCAACATTTCATCTCACCTTACTCTTTTTTCACATAGCACTCGGACGCACTACAAATCAGTCATTAAGCACACATCATAATATGGCGGCTGCTCATTTTTTGAGTCCACTAAGTCACTAAGAGGTCCGTTTTCAGTTTCCACTAAACTTCACGATCACGTATTAAAGTCCGCCCTCAGCCTCTCTGACATAACCGCGGACTTCCGTGTTTACCTTCAGCCGAGGCGAAGACGCGATAGAACACACCCGAGTTTACCTCCAAGTTAACCAGGAGATTTTTCGGCGGCCTGAGCCTTCCCATCTGGTAAAATTTTTCATAATACCTAGAGAAGATTAGCGAACGATTTCTCCGATTTTTTCCTATACGGTTGGTTTGAATATTTATTTCTTTCGTTCAGGTGACACTTCCAGCAATATGCTTAACAGCGTGGCATCACGTTGATGCTTAAGGTACAAGTTTCCCAGCTTTTCTTTACGTAAAGCGCCTCACGGGTGGCCCCACGACTATAAACTCGGGGCATAGTATTTTCGCATGCACGCATACGTTAGACAGACGTGTTCCGTTATCTTATAAAGTTACTTAACAAGGTGGAGGACCACACAACTTACCTTTACTTTTTCTATTCTATTCTTCTGTTCCTATAACCTTCTGTTTACGTTTATGAGCACACTTATGAATAACAAAGCTTTGGTATATACATTTGTAAAGCATTGATGTTGCAATGGTATATCTGATGTCAGTGACATACCTGTAGAACACTGTTTATGTTCATCTTTTCAGAACCGAAGCCGCTGAAGAAGAGCCAGATCGGCTCGAAATGCATTGGGCATCAAGAAAAGACATGATTTAAAGCGATTGTTGGAAAAAAAAAATTTGTTTTATATTGGAAATTATGGACACTCATTTCAATGGAAATTGAAAAACTTTATTGTTAAAAATATATGAACAATTTTGAATCTGAAATGGATTTGTTTCATGTTTGTTAATATCAAATGAGTTTTGAAGTTGCAAAAGATAATGATGTAGACATACCATGGTATGCTTCACCTATAGCTACAGTGCGCAGAGGACGGGGTCTTATCCATCCCACCAATTGATGCGTTTTACGACATTGTCCGACTGTACATACCTTCCCCTGCAGCACGCTTATGTTGAATTGAGTAAGTTTTTTTGAATAAGAGTATCCCAAAAAGTTTTGACCAGGATTACAAAGTGTGTGCCTCTACAAATATATTGTTATTCCCGATCGAAGTATACACAGGCCCATACCACCACAAGACTTTTTTTCTCAGGTTGTGAATAGGCCTTTATGTTATCTAATAAGCTTCAGCTGACAAATGCGACTATGTGACTTTGGGCCTCAGGCATATCAGAGTTTTGAGCTAGGACAGCTCTGAGCCCCACTGTGCACACTTTCACAGTCACATCTGTATGCAGTTTGGGGTTGAAATAGGCCATGATCGTGGCCAGAGCAGATTTGATTTGCTGTAAACTCCACTCGCAGTCCGGAGACCATTGGAAAGGCACTCCTGATAGTGGCATACATTCTGACGTAGCTGGCCACGCACAGGAATGAGCAGAGCATGAGAACATTAGCTGGTGGTCTGGCAGATGTGAGGGCAGCAACTTTTTCAGGGTTAGAAGATGTGTCCAAAGAATTTCAGCTTTGTCTTGTGGAATTCACACTTGTTGGAGTTGAAGGTGAGACCAGCGTCACAGAGGAGATGGCAATCTTTGTCAATTAAATCAATCAATCAATCAGGATTTGTAGAGCGTGGCTGCATTAGTCATGAGTGTCTCTAGGCACTGTCGGATAATTCTACCTGTTCTTCCATTGGTTGAACATCCATGTCTTGTGATCCTACCAGAATTGCTGGAGTGATGGTGAGGCTCTGAATTGTAGGGGGAGTTTGTTCCAGGTCTTGGTCACCAGATCGGAGAAGAAGCAGCCTCCGCTGTTTATCTAGTGGATGTGACAGGGGACAGATCGGGCAAGGGATCCGTATCTGAGTTTCCTGGTGGGCTTGTAAAAGGGCACGCGTTGGTTAAAGTGTCCTTCATTGTTTATTGCCTTGTATGTTTGGGCGAGTAGCTTGTATTGGCATCTCTTCATAACTAGTAGCCAGTGGAGTTTCCTGAGGTGAGGGGTATGTGCGTTTGTCTGGGGAGGTCGAGGATGAGCCTGGCTGCTGTGTTCTGGATTTTCTGGAGCCTATTCATGATGTGGGCAATTATTCCTACATGCAGGGAGTTGCTGTAGTTTAGTCAGCTGGTGATGATATTCTGCAACACAGTTTACCTGGGTTGGTCGGGAGCCACCCGAAAACATTTCTGACCATACAGAGCGTGAGGAAGCAGGCAGTGGTGAGAGCGCTGACTGTCTTCTTCATGTCCTGTTGAGGATGATGCTGAGGTTGCAGACTTGTTTCATGTCTTCTCAGTGTTGAATTTGAGACAGTTTTCGTTCATCTAGTTGGCAACATCTTTCATGCATCTTTGAAACTTTTCTTTGATGGATCATGGATCGTTAGTCAGAGAGAGGATAATTTGGGTGTAGTTGATGAAGGAGATGATGTTGAGTCCATGGCTTTTAGCAATGTTGGCCAGGGGAGTTGTGTATGTGTTGAGGAGGGTTGGGATGAGGGATGATCCTTGAGGCACCCCATAGGTGATGTTCTTAGGGAGGGAGGAGGATTGCCTGCATTCTTCCTGTGAGGTATTATGTGATGCAATTGAGGACTGCTCCTGGGACATACAGTGGAGCTACAGTGTCATAAGCTGCTGAGTGGTTGAGGGAGGATGAGGGCCACTGTTTCTTCCTGGCCTAGCAGCATTCAGATGTCTTCTGTGGCTGTGGCTAAAGCTATCTCAGTGCTGTGGGTTGTTCTGAAGCCATATTTGGGTGAGGTCCAGAAGGCTGTGGTCCTCCAGATGTCTGGTGGGCTGGATGTTCATTGCCTTTTCGATGACCTAGGGTTGGAACGGGATGGGACGGTAGTACTTCAGTTCTCCTGGATCTGTGGATGGCTTCTTTACCAAAGGCTCCACATCGCCGTGTTTCCAATTCTGAGGGAAGTGGGCTGTGGTGATTGAGGAGTTGAGGACCTTGTTGAGTTCTTTGCTGAGGTTGGAAGAGTAGTGGGGGCAGGAGTCTACAGGGGGCTCCGTAGTGGATGGATCTCATGATGTTTACTGTTCCCTTTTCGGAAAGGGGTTTCTACGAAGTGAGTGGGTGGGCGTTAGTCGGTCCGAGGAAGTTGATCCTGTCTGTGGCATGGGGTTGGGGTGCAAAGTCTTGGTGGATGGTGTTAATCTTGTTGGGGAAAAAGTCCTCTAGGGTGTCGCAGAGATATTATGAGGGTGTGATGTTTCTTTTCTGTTGCTGAAGGGTTGGTGAATTCCTGAATATGTTGAAGAGTTTCTTAAAGTTGTTGGAGCTGTCATCGATGTGGGTGGCTAGGGCGGACTTCTTGGTATTTTTCAGGAGGTGTTGGTAGCGATTGAGGGCAGCTTTGAAGCGTATTTGGTCCTCATGGGTCTTACCGGTGCACCAACTCCTTTCAGTCTGTTTGCAGTTGCATTTCTGGGTTTTTAGTTCCTACTTGAACCAGTAGGGGTGTTGTGTTCATTTTGTGGTGTTCGTAGGTTTCCTTGGGTCAACATCCTCAGCGTTTGCTGTGATCTAGTTTGTGAAGTTGTCCACTGCTTGTTCTGTGTCCTCGGAGGTGGTTGGTAGGTGGAAGTTGAGGGTATTGGTCAGCGTTGTTCTGATACCTTGGACAAGCTGTGCTGTGTTTCACTGTCAGTGGAAGTGGGGGTGTTGAGGAGTTCCGAGATGACAAAGTGGACAGTCCAGGTGAGATCTTGTCAGTGTGGGTGTATTTTACTCTGTTGCCAGCTGCGAAGATAGGGTCAAGCTTGTGTCCTGCGATGTGGGTGGGGTGCGTGACCCGTTGCTTGAGTCCGACGTTGGCCGTACTTTCTAGGAGGTCAGCCATGTTGGTGTAATCAGTGTCCTCAAAGTGAAAGTTGAGGTCTCCTAGGAAGATGTAAAGATTTGAGTTGATGGCGCTAGAAGCGATGAAGTCGGGATGGTGTTGCAGAAGGGAGGGCGGGATCCAGAGGTCTGTATGCACGGGTGCCTCAGATAGTGATTTGAATGTTTGTTTGGAGTTGAAAATTGAGGTGCTCTATGATGGGGGTGGTGTCTTCCGTGGTGGTTTCACGGTTGATGGTCTTTTTGTAAATTATGGCTGTGCCGTATCCACTGCTATAGGTGTGGTCTCGGTGCGTGATCTTGTATCTGTCCAGGGTGGCTGTGACGATGTCAGGTGCTGATGTGCTGATGCGGGGTTTAGCCAGGTCTCTGTGATAAAGACACATCTGGGGCTTGCGTGGTGATGGTGTCCCAGATTTCTGTGGCGTGTTTTCCAAGTGAGCGTGCGTTGATCAACAGGTAGTAGATCTCTCCAGATATGTTGGCACCGGCCTTGTTGCTGCATGTGAGCGACATGTGTGGCTGATGGACATGGTGTCAGTTATTTCCCTTGTGATGCCGGTAAAGTGGCAGTTCCAGCAGAAGAAGGGGCCGTTGGCGGTCCTGGGAGAGAACAGGGCACAGCTGTTTTTCTGGTATCCATGGTCAAAGGCTCAAAGTTCATCCAAAGTGAAGAAAAGGCAATCTGTTGTGGTTGGAGTACTGGCGCAGCATCAGGTCCACTTGCACGGCATGTCCTCTGTGTCCGTCTGCTGCGTTGGTGTGCTAAGTTCTCCATGCCAGGGGGCGGGTGGGGCCGCTAGGAGAGGGGTGGTGGTGGTCTCCGTGGGGAAAGACACCAGGCACGACAGTGAGGAGGTGAGACCCTGGGAAGCAGTATAGTGCATCATAGTGTGCTCCACAGGTGATTCTGAGAATGAGAATGTTGTTGCTGTAGTTAAATGCATTGTGCACAGGCAGAATGATTTTGCAGATGACTTACTGGAAGATTTCAACTGAAGATGAGATGAAGAAAATAAGCCTCTTGTAACGGAATAAACCCAGGTGAGTCATGAATGTTGTGATATGCCAGCATTGTTCCTCCAGCTCAAGCTGATGGTAGCCCTGGTTGAGGTTTAGTTTGGAGAAGATTTGGGATCCATTGAGTTGGGTGATCATGTCTGCGATGTGCGGTCCTGGGTGACGTTCATGTTGTATGGCTTTATTAAGATGATAAATATCTACACATATGTGCACATCCACCGGGTTGTCCTTCTTCAGGAAGCCAACAATGTGGCTATCCATGGATTGGGGCCCTGTCAAGGGCTCTATGATGTTGTGATTAAAGAGATATTTGATTTCTCTTTCCTCTGCAACCTGGAGATGTGATGCAACTCTTCTGTGTTGCTGCACTACTGGGTGGAGGCTCTTGTTTATGTGGAGGCAGACAGGGGATCTTTTCAGCTTGCAAAGCCCAGTCAAGAGGGCCGGGAAATGGTAAGTGATCTTGAGGCCCATTTCAAGGTGGAAATTGATGGAAATGAGTCCCATATGTGCTACTGTGGCAAAACTAGGAAGGCAAGCACTGGATGTATTTCCTTGTAGCACATGGATGGCAGCCTTAGTGGATATTTTGCCATGAGACAAGGTTGCTATTAAGAAGCAACAGCTGTGTACTGGTTAAGACGCGGCCCAGGTGTAGACTTTTACTGATGAGTGTCTGGGGTGCAGCACCAGGTCAAGTGGGGTGAATTGATCAAAGGGCATGATGGTGATTGATGCCCCACTACCAAATTTGAAAGGTATGTTTTGCCGTTCATGAAAAGGTGAACCACTGGGCAGGTGCACAATGCATTTGGAAGGTGAACCTGGTGAATTACTTCGGAGCCTGTGTGTATTTGGACAAGTCCTAATGGGGAGACAGTACTTAGACAGGGAGACAAGATCCTGGCTGCTGACTATGTTGATGGAGACTCCATTGTTGACAATGAAGATCAGGGTGTGTCCATTCAGGGAGAGGGTGATAGTGGGTTCACAGATCAGCATGTTGACATCATCATGAGGTACCCATCCTCCTCACTGACACTCGTGGTTGACATGGCAGAGTGGGAGGATGGTGATGTGGATGACTGGCTTTTCAGCAAGGTGAAAACAATTTGTACGTGATGGCAGGGTTTGTTGCCCGATTTGGGATGACCGCCCTGCTTGTTGTTAAGTTTGTCTCAGCGATGGCTGCAATTGTAGGAGTGGTGTTTTATCTATGCACTGCAGACAGACTTGAAATGGTTTTCTTTGCACAGCTTTAGCATACATGGCCAATAGCAGGACATTTACTGTCATGAGTGAAAACCAAGCCACACCTATAGCAGAAATTCTGGACATCTGATTGTTGTGTCTTGTGTTTGTCTCTGCACACTGCACACTCATTGGCTGGAGCAGAAAGCCAGTACAGATGTCACTGTGCTCAGACCACAGTCCATGTCTGCAGCCTGCTTTTCAGCATGTTCTTCTGCATGGCTGGTTGCAATTATCTTGGCTAGAGAGTGAGTTTTCCAAAAATTCCCCTCTGGAAGCCTTCCAACTGACAGTCATCAATGTTCCTGAGGTGCATGGCTTCTTCATTGAAAAATTCTGAGAAACATCTGTGTTTGATGAGGGTTTCCAAACGCTCTACAAAGTCATCCATGGACATCCCTGGCTGTTGTCAGACTTTGACAAACATATATTTTTCATGGTCCACATTGGTGGCAGGTTTACATTTCTTAGAAAGTTTGTCTTTTAGTTTGCGGTAGGTGTTGGCTTCTTCTTCGGGGATTTTCCTAATGGCTTCATTGATGCTATCCCGTGCAAGATTTTTAGATAGCAGATGATTTTGGAACTATCAGACTCACTGAGAGCCTCAATGAAGTTGCTGAACTGTGTGATCCAGTCAGCCTATCGTAAGAAGTTGTGCTCCTTGAACGTGTCTAACAAGGGTGGTGGTTTAAAAAACACAGCAGCCTCCTATGTAGGATGCCTGTCCATTGCTATGACTCTATGTGGTGGACTGGGTGCTGTTTCTTTAATAATTCTAGTACATCGATACGATTATGGATCCTCACCGGACCGTATAACTGATCTCTGCCACTCCCCCAGATTGGAGCCTTTGGTCCTTCAACTAACTGCACCCATCCTAGCACGGTGCCTCAGAGGTGAGCCTTTTGACCACCTCTCTCACACCCCAGCGTTTCACACAAACTAGTAGACATTTTATTGTTCCCTTTCACTTTTCTTAGGTTGCTCCCTTCTCTGTCCTGTAGAAGACCCGTTTCTAAGGAACAATTAGCCCTTACCCTACACCCAGGGTCGAAACATTGACATACCAACCATACTCAACTGTACTGGAACTATATCCCATATTTAGTCAACAATGTGGAGTCTATAACTCAATGTGGATTATATGAAATGTGTTAATAATTCTCCGACATGTTCTAAAATTGTTTCTAATTGTTCCACTCATTCTTATTTATCTAATTTACAAGCATGTTATCCACCACCTTTCCCCTTGCACCCACCTTGGAGCAAACTGGTCAAAATCGTTCTTCTTTAATGGTATTCGCAGTTTACATGTAATTAATGTATCGACTGATTATCAAATTGCTCAAATATAAAATGGAAAATTGAAATCCAATTCTTTTTTTTGCTTTTGCTTGGGTTCAATTAAGTCTCAACAAAGTCATTAAGTATTTTCTCTTGAAGAATTTTCTTTTTTTTGTTTGGAACACTTGTGTCTTTTTTTATTGTATACACCACATCAATGAAGCAGTTCTTTGTAACAGTCACTCAAGCAGAGTGGCAATCCTTGTAACACAGCAGACCTTACTTCTGGCAGGGTTCTTCATAGGTTCAGTAGTGTCCTGATTTGGCAAGGCTCAGAGCCCCAGGACGTATACCCAAATCTGCCTTTGAAGTGGGGTTGACTTCAAATGTAAGAGTAAGCTCCCTTTCCCCCTTCTTACCTAGGAAGGCTATCAGAATGCAAATGATTGCTGATGAGTTCGTTGTCACACCCACCCTTCCTATGTGTGTGGCTGTCAAGAGGGAATGCACAAAGTGTATCTATCACCCAGCCCAGCACTCAAAGGAAAGTTAAGAGCTGATAGATGTCCAATTTCTAAAAGTGTCATTTCTAAAATAGTAATGTTAAAGCTAACTTTACCATTAAAGAGGATTTATCATTATCATTCCAAAGATATGAAACAGCATGCATCTACTTCATTCTTATCAGTAATTACAGCCTGAAAGTGTTTTAAGGAATTCCCAATGCTAGCCTATGAAAGGAGTGGGCCTCTCACTAATGAAAACGAATGTATCTGTTTCTCACTACCAAGACATGTTAAACTTAACCGTACATGTGCTACCTTTTAGTTACACAGTACCCTGCCTATAGGGCTACCTTGGGCCTATCATAGGGGTAATAAAAGTGAAGGTTAAAGCTTGGCAAGTGGTTTTAAATGCCAAGTCGAAGTGGCAGTATCCTGCACACACAGGCTTTGCAATTGCAATTGCAGGCCTGGTTTGAAAGGCTACTTGTGTGGATGACAGAACCAGTGCTGCATTTAAGTTACAGGTCCTGGGTATATGGTATACCACTTTAAAAGGGGCTGTCTTGGTAAACTGTATATGCCAACGAGGTATAAACACATGTGAAGTGGTAAAGTGCTCAGAGTCCTCAGGAAAACAAAAAGATACAGCAAAAGGAGGAGGAGGAAGGCAACAAGTTTGTGGTGACCCTTCGGAGAGGGCCATTTTCCAACATATAGTAAATCCGTTCACAGAGTAAAATGTGATTGCTGGTAATTTTAAAAGGCCTCATTAGGCAATTCTGTCGGCTTTGTTAAGGCTAAAATATTAAATCTTTCATTTGCAATCTCGAAATCGCAGAGATTAATTCCCAAATCATCAGCCGACAGATTTATTTCATAGTCGCTATTTACTGATATACAGTTGATGTGATATGGGTGAGCACTAGCAAATATTCTTCATGGAGTAGCTTCAACTATTAGATGCATGGGCCTATGGGAAGGCGCAGTTGTTAATTGATTATAAATGATTAAATACCATAAGAGCAGGCCCACTAGAATTATGTGGATCTGCGGCTCTAGAGTTGTTGCATAATTATGGATTTCATGCATTTGCCACATAATCTATGCTCTGCTGCATAATCTGGAGAGTTTAAAATAACAAAGTTTTTTTCCAGCTCAAGCTGTTCGAACGTTACTAAAAAGCACGATGACCAGTGTTCCTGCGCATTGGAAGGCCCTTCTCAAAAGGTTAACTGGTCATCTTTCAGTTGCTTATTGCTGTATTTAGGTGTTAGATTGATACTAAAGAGGTGAAATATTTCCAGAGACAGTGTTACCATGTGTAAAATAGGCAAAATAATGAAGTAATACTATCGCAAAGAAAGCTGCTAATTTGCCCTTTCTGCCAAATAATTTAGTCAAGCCTGCCACATAATGTGATCCTCTTATGCTGCATAATTCTAGTGGCAATGACAAAGGGTTACATTATCAGGCACGTTTGTACCAAACTAGTATTTGAATTTATTTTAGAGCTGTTAAGTTACATTTTAGAAGGAGGCGTAGACGTATGATGTCACTTCCGGTCTTTCAGAAGAGTATGCAGGTCCTGGGGCTCCCTCACCTTTAGTGGCATCCTTGTTGCATGTACTCGGGGACCTACATCTGCAGCATTGAGTGCTTTGTTTTGGGACTACACCTACTTTTAGCATGACTAAATATGATTTAATAATGCCCAGGTCGGGCTCTGACCTCACTCTTACATCTGAATAGCCTGCCTTCCTGCCACAGCCGGGTGTGAGCGGCCATGTAACACGACTCAGGGCTTTCCAGCCCTCAAGTAATAAAGATTAAACAATATTATTTGCTCTCAGCTGTTTGTCGAGATTACTCACCTTCTGAAGAATGTTTGCAGGGTGAAGACTTCCTTCTGGTTGGTTCTGTAGAAGCAGTTCTACCTCGAAAGATTGCTCCTAATTTGCATTGCAGGTTCTATATCTAGAGAGATTTCTACCACAGCATCACTCACCGAGTGTGGGAGAAATCCCACCGGAGCTGGCAGAAGAGAGCAGCAGACAGAGGTGAGTCCTGACACCATCACTCACTGAGTGTGGGAGATCCCACCTGAGAGCAGCAGGCAGTGGTGAGGCCTGACACCATCACTCACTGAGTGTGGGAGATCCCACCTGAGAGCAGCAGGCAGTGGTGAGGCCTGACACCATCACTCACTGAGTGTGGGAGATCCCACCTGAGAGCAGCAGGCAGTGGTGAGGCCTGACACCATCACTCACTGAGTGCGGGAGATCCCACCTGAGTGCAGCAGACAGAGCTGAGACCTGACACCATCACTCACCGAGTGTGGGAGATCCCACCTGAGAGGAGCAGGCCGTGGTGAGGCCTGACACCATCACTCACTGTGTGTGGGAGATACCACCTGAGAGCAGCAGACAGAGGAGAGGCCTGACACCATCACTCACTGAGTGTGGGAGATCCCACCTGAGAGCAGCAGGCAGTGGTGAGGCCTGACACCATCACTCACTGAGTGCGGGAGATCCCACCTGAGTGCAGCAGACAGAGCTGAGACCTATCAACCATCACTCACCGAGTGTGGGAGAAATCCCACCTGAGCTGGCAGAAGAGAGCTGCACACAGAGGTGAGACCTGACACCATCACTCACTGAGTGTGGGAGATCCCACCTGAGAGCAGCAGGTAGTGGTGAGGCCTGACACCATCACTCTCTGAGTGCGGGAGATCCCACCTGAGTGCAGCAGGCAGTGGTGAGGCCTGACACCATCACTCACTGAGTGCGGGAGATCTCACCTGAGAGCAGCAGGCAGTGGTGAAGCCTAACACCATCACTCACTGAGTGCGTGAGATCCCACCTGAGAGCAGCAGGCAAAGGTGAGACCTGACAACATCACTCACCAAGTGTGGGAGAAATCCCATCTGAGCTTGCAGAAGAGAGCAGCAGACAGAGGTGAGACCTGACACCATCACTCACTGAGTGTGGGAGATCCCACCTGAGAGCAGCAGGCAGTGGTGAGGCCTGACACCATCACTCACTGGGTGCGTGAGATCCCACCTGAGAGCAGCAGGCAGTGGTGAGACCTGACACCATCACTCACTGAGTGCAGCAGGCAGAGGTGAGGCCTGACACCATCACTCACTGAGTGTTGGAGATCTGACCTGAGAGCAGCAGGCAGTGGTGATGCCTGACACCATCACTCACTGAGTGTGGGAGATCCAACCTGAGAGCAGCAGGCAGTGGTGAAGCCTGACACCATCACTCACTGAGTGTTTGAGATGCCACCTGAGAGCAGCAGGTAGAGGTGAGACCTGACACCATCACTCACCGAGTGTGGGAGAAATCCCACCTGAGCTGGCAGAAGAGAGCAGCAGACAGAGGTGAAACCTGACACCATCACTCACTGAGTGTGGGAGATCCCACCTGAGAGCAGCAGGCAGTGGTGAGGCCTGACACCATCACTCACTGAGTGCGGGAGATCCCACCTGAGTGCAGCAGACAGAGCTGAGACCTGACACCATCACTCACCGAGTGTGGGAGATCCCACCTGAGAGGAGCAGGCCGTGGTGAGGCCTGACACCATCACTCACTGTGTGTGGGAGATACCACCTGAGAGCAGCAGACAGAGGTGAGGCCTGACACCATCACTCACTGAGTGTGGGAGATCCCACCTGAGAGCAGCAGGCAGTGGTGAGGCCTGACACCATCACTCACTGAGTGCGGGAGATCCCACCTGAGTGCAGCAGACAGAGCTGAGACCTATCAACCATCACTCACCGAGTGTGGGAGAAATCCCACCTGAGCTGGCAGAAGAGAGCTGCACACAGAGGTGAGACCTGACACCATCACTCACTGAGTGTGGGAGATCCCACCTGAGAGCAGCAGGTAGTGGTGAGGCCTGACACCATCACTCTCTGAGTGCGGGAGATCCCACCTGAGTGCAGCAGGCAGTGGTGAGGCCTGACACCATCACTCACTGAGTGCGGGAGATCTCACCTGAGAGCAGCAGGCAGTGGTGAAGCCTAACACCATCACTCACTGAGTGCGTGAGATCCCACCTGAGAGCAGCAGGCAAAGGTGAGACCTGACAACATCACTCACCAAGTGTGGGAGAAATCCCATCTGAGCTTGCAGAAGAGAGCAGCAGACAGAGGTGAGACCTGACACCATCACTCACTGAGTGTGGGAGATCCCACCTGAGAGCAGCAGGCAGTGGTGAGGCCTGACACCATCACTCACTGGGTGCGTGAGATCCCACCTGAGAGCAGCAGGCAGTGGTGAGACCTGACACCATCACTCACTGAGTGCAGCAGGCAGAGGTGAGGCCTGACACCATCACTCACTGAGTGTTGGAGATCTGACCTGAGAGCAGCAGGCAGTGGTGATGCCTGACACCATCACTCACTGAGTGTGGGAGATCCAACCTGAGAGCAGCAGGCAGTGGTGAAGCCTGACACCATCACTCACTGAGTGTTTGAGATGCCACCTGAGAGCAGCAGGTAGAGGTGAGACCTGACACCATCACTCACCGAGTGTGGGAGAAATCCCACCTGAGCTGGCAGAAGAGAGCAGCAGACAGAGATGAAACCTGACACCATCACTCACTGAGTGTGGGAGATCCCACCTGAGAGCAGCAGGCAGTGGTGAGGCCTGACACCATCACTCACTGGGTGCGTGAGATCCCACCTGAGAGCAGCAGGCAGTGGTGAGACCTGACACCATCACTCACTGAGTGCAGCAGGCAGAGGTGAGGCCTGACACCATCACTCACTGAGTGTGGGAGATCCGACCTGAGAGCAGCAGGAAGTGGTGAAGCCTGACACCATCACTCACTGAGTGTGGGAGATCCCACCTGAGAGCAGCAGGCAGTGGTGAAGCCTGACACCATCACTCACTGAGTGTGGGAGATCCCAACTGAGAGGAGCAGGCAGCGGTGAAGCCTGACACCATCACTCACTGAGTGTGGGAGATCCCAGCTAAGAGCAGCAGGCAGTGGTGAAGCCTGACACCATTCCATGCTGGGTGCGTGAGATCCCACCTGAGAGCAGCAGGCAGTGGTGAGGCCTGACACCATCACTCACAGAGTGTGGGAGATCCCACCTGACAGCAGCAGGCAGAGGTGAGGCCTGACACCATCACTCACAGAGTGTGGGAGATCCCACCTGAGAGCAGCAGGCAGTGGTGAGGCCTGACACCATCACTCACTGAGTGTGTGAGATCCCACCTGACAGCAGCAGGCAGAGGTGAGGCCTGACACCATCACTCACAGAGTGTGGGAGATTCTACCTGAGAGTAGCAGGCAGTGGTGAGGCCTGACACCATCACTCACTGAGTGTGGGAGATCCCACCTGAGAGCAGCAGGCAGTGGTGAGGCCTGACACCATCACTCACTGAGTGCGGGAGATCCCACCTGAGTGCAGCAGACAGAGCTGAGACCTGACAACCATCACTCACCGAGTGTGGGAGAAATCCCACCAGAGCTGGCAGAAGAGAGCTGCACACAGAGGTGAGACCTGACACCATCACTCACTGAGTGTGGGAGATCCCACCTGAGAGCAGCAGGTAGTGGTGAGGCCTGACACCATCACTCTCTGAGTGCGGGAGATCCCACCTGAGTGCAGCAGGCAGTGGTGAGGCCTGACACCATCCCTCACTGAGTGAGGGAGATCTCACCTGAGAGCAGCAGGCAGTGGTGAAGCCTGACACCATCACTCACTGAGTGCGTGAGATCCCACCTGAGAGCAGCAGGCAAAGGTGAGACCTGACACCATCACTCACCGAGTGTGGGAGAAATCCCACCTGAGCTGGCAAAAGAGAGCAGCAGACAGAGGTGAGACCTGACACCATCACTCACTGAGTGTGGGAGATCCCACCTGAGAGCAGCAGGCAGTAGTGAGGCCTGACACCATCACTCACTGGGTGCGTGAGATCCCACCTGAGAGCAGCAGGCAGTGGTGAGACCTGACACCATCACTCACTGAGTGCAGCAGGCAGAGGTGAGGCCTGACACCATCACTCACTGAGTGTAGGAGATCTGACCTGAGAGCAGCAGGCAGTGGTGAAGCCTGACACCATCACTCACTGAGTGTGGGAGATCCCACCTGAGAGCAGCAGGCAGTGGTGAAGCCTGACACCATCACTCACTGAGTGTTTGAGATCCCACCTGAGAGCAGCAGGTAGAGGTGAGACCTGACACCATCACTCACCGAGTGTGGGAGAAATCCCACCTGAGCTGGCAGAAGAGAGCAGCAGACAGTGGTGAAACCTGACACCATCACTCACTGAGTGTGGGAGATCCCACCTGAGAGCAGCAGGCAGTGGTGAGGCCTGACACCATCACTCACTGGGTGCGTGAGATCCCACCTGAGAGCAGCAGGCAGTGGTGAGACCTGACACCATCACTCACTGAGTGCAGCAGGCAGAGGTGAGGCCTGACACCATCACTCACTGAGTGTGGGAGATCCGACCTGACAGCAGCAGGCAGTGGTGAAGCCTGACACCATCACTCACTGAGTGTGGGAGATCCCACCTGAGAGCAGGAGGCAGTGGTGAAGCCTGACACCATCACTCACTGAGTGTGGGAGATCCCACCTGAGAGGAGCAGGCAGCGGTGAAGCCTGACACCATCACTCACTGAGTGTGGGAGATCCCAGCTAAGAGCAGCAGGCAGTGGTGAGGCCTGACACCATTCCACACTGGGTGCGTGAGATCCCACCTGAGAGCAGCAGGCAGTGGTGAGGCCTGACACCATCACTCACAGAGTGTGGGAGATCTCACCTGAGAGTAGTAGGCAGTGGTGAGGCCTGACACCATCACTCACTGAGTGTGTGAGATCCCACCTGAGAGCAGCAGGCAGAGGTGAGGCCTGACACCATCACTCAGAGTGTGGGAGATCCCACCTGAGAGTAGCAGGCAGTGGTGAGGCCTGACACCATCACTCACAGAGTGTGTGAGATCCCACCTGAGAGCAGCAGGTAGAGGTGAGGCCTGACACCATCACTCACTGAGTGTGGGAGATCCAACCTCGGAGCAGCAGGCAGTGGTGAGGCCTGACACCATCACTCACAGAGTGTGGGAGATCCCACCTGACAGCAGCAGGCAGAGGTGAGGCCTGACACCATCACTCACAGAGTGTGGGAGATCCCACCTGAGAGCAGCAGGCAGTGGTGAGGCCTGACACCATCACTCACTGAGTGTGTGAGATCCCACCTGACAGCAGCAGGCAGAGGTGAGGCCTGAGACCACCACTCACAGAGTGTGGGAGATCCTACCTGAGAGTAGCAGGCAGTGGTGAGGCCTGACACCATCACTCACTGAGTGTGGGAGATCCCACCTGAGAGCAGCAGGCAGTGGTGAGGCCTGACACCATCACTCACTGAGTGCGGGAGATCCCACCTGAGTGCAGCAGACAGAGCTGAGACCTGACAACCATCACTCACCGAGTGTGGGAGAAATCCCACCAGAGCTGGCAGAAGAGAGCTGCACACAGAGGTGAGACCTGACACCATCACTCACTGAGTGTGGGAGATCCCACCTGAGAGCAGCAGGTAGTGGTGGGGCCTGACACCATCACTCTCTGAGTGCGGGAGATCCCACCTGAGTGCAGCAGGCAGTGGTGAGGCCTGACACCATCCCTCACTGAGTGCGGGAGATCTCACCTGAGAGCAGCAGGCAGTGGTGAAGCCTGACACCATCACTCACTGAGTGCGTGAGATCCCACCTGAGAGCAGCAGGCAAAGGTGAGACCTGACACCATCACTCACCGAGTGTGGGAGAAATCCCACCTGAGCTGGCAAAAGAGAGCAGCAGACAGAGGTGAGACCTGACACCATCACTCACTGAGTGTGGGAGATCCCACCTGAGAGCAGCAGGCAGTGGTGAGGCCTGACACCATCACTCACTGGGTGCGTGAGATCCCACCTGAGAGCAGCAGGCAGTGGTGAGACCTGACACCATCACTCACTGAGTGCAGCAGGCAGAGGTGAGGCCTGACACCATCACTCACTGAGTGTGGGAGATCTGACCTGAGAGCAGCAGGCAGTGGTGAAGCCTGACACCATCACTCACTGAGTGTGGGAGATCCCACCTGAGAGCAGCAGGCAGTGGTGAAGCCTGACACCATCACTCACTGAGTGTTTGAGATCCCACCTGAGAGCAGTAGGTAGAGGTGAGACCTGACACCATCACTCACCGAGTGTGGGAGAAATCCCACCTGAGCTGGCAGAAGAGAGCAGCAGACAGAGGTGAAACCTGACACCATCACTCACTGAGTGTGGGAGATCCCACCTGAGAGCAGCAGGCAGTTGTGAGGCCTGACACCATCACTCACTGGGTGCGTGAGATCCCACCTGAGAGCAGCAGGCAGTGGTGAGACCTGACACCATCACTCACTGAGTGCAGCAGGCAGAGGTGAGGCCTGACACCATCACTCACTGAGTGTGGGAGATCCGACCTGACAGCAGCAGGCAGTGGTGAAGCCTGACACCATCACTCACTGAGTGTGGGAGATCCCACCTGAGAGCAGCAGGCAGTGGTGAAGCCTGACACCATCACTCACTGAGTGTGGGAGATCCCACCTGAGAGGAGCAGGCAGCGGTGAAGCCTGACACCATCACTCACTGAGTGTGGGAGATCCCAGCTAAGAGCAGCAGGCAGTGGTGAGGCCTGACACCATTCCACACTGGGTGCGTGAGATCCCACCTGAGAGCAGCAGGCAGTGGTGAGGCCTGACACCATCACTCACAGAGTGTGGGAGATCTCACCTGAGAGTAGTAGGCAGTGGTGAGGCCTGACACCATCACTCACTGAGTGTGTGAGATCCCACCTGAGAGCAGCAGGCAGAGGTGAGGCCTGACACCATCACTCAGAGTGTGGGAGATCCCACCTGAGAGTAGCAGGCAGTGGTGAGGCCTGACACCATCACTCACAGAGTGTGTGAGATCCCACCTGAGAGCAGCAGGTAGAGGTGAGGCCTGACACCATCACTCACTGAGTGTGGGAGATCCAACCTCGGAGCAGCAGGCAGTGGTGAGGCCTGACACCATCACTCACTGGGTGCGTGAGATCCCTCCTGAGCTGGTAGAAGAGAGCAGCTGAGACGAACACTGAATAATCAGATAGTCAGGTGAGTAGAAAGGATGTTCAAAGGTTTATTCTCGTTACAACTCTGTGAAGTTTGAAGAGATAAAAAAGCAGATGTCTCAGCAGGAAATCTCTGCTAAATGTTTGCTTGTGAGGAAAGTCCGTAGCAACAGAGAAACTCAACCTGCAAACGTGTAGACCTGAACACCTTTTCAAATGGGAACCACAGCGCGCAGGAGGCATTTCTCCACAGTTGGTGCTTCCCTGACATCTCCACCATGGGGAATGAAGAGGTTTGAAGACTGGTCCTCTTAGGGCCAGATCTGCAAAGGCTCTCAGTGACTGTACACCAATGATCGGCACATCGGGGGAGGATGCAAACGCTAAAACCCCTCTGCAAACGTCCTAAGCCCATTGAACACCCAAAGGCTTTTCCGAATCATTGAAGGGGTTTAGGAAACCAGACCCAATGGGTATTTGGAAGGGGCTGTTTTGGGCACCCCTTCTCAATACTGACTCTTTACAGTATGTATTGATGCAAAAGATTAATATTTTACCACCATTACCCATTTGAACATGCAAAGGGGCCATTTACCCATGTGGATGTTGAAAAATAGAATTAGGAGTAGGCAGTGATCCATGGGCAGACTGCTTTCTTTGACTGCATCCAGATTCCCTTTAAGGAAGACATTTGCAATTTAACAAAAATGATTGCTCTATTTAAAACAGATCACAGACCTGTTGGTCTGCTGACACCAGCAGGCCACAATCCCTGTGATGCTCAAATGAAATTCAGTCACTGGCAATCGCTCGTGTGGCATCCAAATCCATCATTCTTTTGCCCACCCGCCCCCTCAGTTTGGAACCGAACCATATGTAAATCAGCCTGGGAACAGTCCTGAACTGGAACACAAGCAACCTAGGACTGGTTCTGCCCTAGTTAGGGCTTCTCAGACTGGTGTAGCTTGGTTCCATTGCAAAGTGAGTCTTGGGACCACGCCGGGGCAGACCCGATGCACTTAGGGCCCAAATGCAAAAACAACAAGGTGATGGATGGAATGCTTGAATTAATCTCAGCCACTGGCAGTCACTCGGGCCGCATTCCATTCCATTGTTTTATGCTCACCATGGGCATACCAGAGGGGGCTCAATATGTATTGATTCCAGTTTATCCCACATACATAGACAGATTTCACAAATCTTTGCCGGTGACACATGTTGTTCCAATCAGAAAGGCACACTTCAGAAAGGAGGGAGATGTCACACCTCTGCTTTGCAACCCTGGGCACTCAAATGACAGCAGGAAGAGAAGCATGACCTGTGAATGTCATTACGCCCTGATGAGCTCAGGACTGGCTTGAATGCAGGGGGGAGAGTCCTCTGACAAAAGAAGTATCCTCACCACCCCCTACTATAGCCCATGTGGCACATGTCCACCGGTCCTATGCAGCGCACAGACTCAAGTCTCCCCAAAGCTGAAAACACAGGAGCGGGCTTAGTCCCTGACTCACTCACTCATGCCAGGGGCTGATTCTGAATTGGAGCAGACAGCTGGAAATGCTTTACCCTCACACTTGATTAATTTGTCCACAATAGAAAGAAGTGGAAGCAGCACAAATGCCTTCCAAGCATTATTACATTACCCATTAGACTGCTGAGAGCTGCTGCCACAGACATGCAGCAAGGAGCCCACTGCCCTTTTAAAACAAGCATTAGCAAAGCCAGGGTGCCTTGTCTTTGCGGCCATTGGGCTTTGCTATGCTTTTGATGGTGCTGCGCATATTCGGGACGCTGTGCAGAATCATCAAAATAAAAAAGTAAAAAAGAAATGGAAGTAATGACATATCAGTGGAATGAGTATAGTGGCATGGGGGGTAACAGAGGAGCTGGTGGGGGTGAGGAAGGGCAAAGCAGCACACCTAGGGTGAGAGCGGAAGGGCAAAATGGAGTGTAGGATGGTGGAGGGAAATACAAGAATGCCAGAGAGTACCATAGGGGAAAGAGAAGCACACAGACAAGAGAGAAAAACCTGCGGGAGGGAAGCGAAGACAGCCCTCAAAACTCAAGCATTCATGAAGTGCTTCAGTGAAAAGAAATGAGACAGAGAAACCAGGGAAGAAAAGTAAAGTAAACAGACTGGAGAGAGCAAAACAGAGCAAAATGGGGAGAAGATAAGCACGCGGAAGGGACAGCTGGCGAGCATTTGCACTCTTGTGGAGTGCTTAAGCTAAAAGAAGAAAAGTAATTCCATGAAAGTGAGCAGAGGAAGAATACAAGTATAGAGGCTGTGCTCTAGGGGAGGGAGAAGCTCAATGTGGACAAGGATAGTTATTGAATAAGAAGCAAGCAAATTAGAGTGACAATAAAGTCAACCAATGGTAAGCATCAGTGGGCTTTAAAGCCCCTGCAGGATCTTGGTAAGCTGACAATAGGTCTTTTCCAAGCAGAGAGTTTACCTTGAGAGAAACATAGCATTGACGTCTGGTTTTCTCAACCTAATATTAAGTAAATATCAGACAGCTAACAGGTGTATTAGTGGTTTCCTTGGAGCTATTTAGCCTTTAATTAGGAGCTTGACCAGAGGGCAGTCGGTCGCAGATAGATACCAATCCCCGTGAACATGGAAACAACGAGTGGGTGAACCTCAAGGCTGGTTTTACCACTTACTGCTATGTGGGCTTTTATCACAGCTTCAGTGTCAGGTCGTAGTCTGATGCAGATAGCAATGAATGACCTACCTCCCATTACACAAGGGTATACTACAACTCTAACTCCTGACTGTGTCACACCGGGGGTGGGGAAGACACATTCAAGGAGGTAAGCTGTCATTGCAAACCCCGCCTTTCAACAGAGAAGATTTTTCTGATGTGGCATATCCAGCATGGCGGGAATACAAGAGTAAACATTTGTTAACCTGAGTAACAATCCTTCTAAATCTGCTGTTGTGTATCCCAGGCGCTTGACTATAACAGGATGAGCTAGGCATTCAATCTGTAATCCAGACATGGGAGCTCTTCTGGGGAGGAGAGACATGAGAATGGATGGGCCAAGTTAGATGAAAACTCCTGCAAACTTCAGGGAGGATTTACAAGCCCCTTGCGACACTTTTGCACCACCGTTGCATCAAAACCTCACGCGTGCTTGAAGCAGGCGTAAGGTGTGACACAGTGTAGTGGGAATAGGCCTCAAAATGCTTTGCTGGAGTTGCATCATGCATGCGACACGACTCCAGCAATGCGTGACTTTTGCCCCAACAGATGCGTCAGAATTTCTGACACATCTGTGAATCCATGCACCATGGTGCGCCATATTGTAAATACAGTGCATCCATGGCGGCGCAAGGGTTTCTAAGGGTGGCGCAGGGAAAGTGATGCATCTCTACAGATGCATCACTTTCTTGCAAATCAGCCTCTCCATTATCTTTTTTATGAAGACATTTCTATCTTCAAATATTAGGCACAATGCTGTTCTTCATAGTCGTAGCTTCAGATATTTAGGGTTTAAAGTTGTCTTCATAAGTTGTTTCATAAGTGAAAAATTATATTTCTCTGCCCTCTTATGCAGGAAGAAGACCTGGCTAGAAGATCAGTCAGCACCGGCACCATGGGACCCCGAATACAAATGTACTCACTGGTCATTCTGTTCTCCATCCTGGGAAGTTCCTTTTCCGGCCCAGTTGCCATTTACAGTAAGTTTGTAGACACAGGAGTCTGACTTTACCTCATGATAAACAGTGACTTCATGTAGTGACAACAGTGGCCATGGCTGCGTTTGACATCCTCGCCCACCACAGCAAGTGGGCAGAAGGTCATCTCAGCTTTACAAAGAGTCATAAAAACAAGGGATCACAGGCTGAGTGGTTGATTCATTCTTTAGAAATACCATAGCTTTTATGAAATCTATCCCACCCTCTACATATGCTGCAGCTCTCAGTTTTAAGAATGCCTCTGTAGTACACTTGCTCTTAGTTTATGCATAGGCTCTATTTAGAGAAGATCAGAGGAGGCTTGAGTCTTTGATCTGCTTTATTTAAGATGCGAGAAGAAACAGGACACTGCATCCGATTCAGGAATAGCATCTCCCTGCAGGTATTTTATCTCCACCCTTGAAGTTCACCTTGTGAAAAGAGATCTGAACTCCATTGAAGACAATGGAGTAGCAGCTCCATATATAAGCTGGTGCAGAACAGCTGCCCTCAACATTTCAATGTCCTAAAGTCCTGTGCCTTTCTCGTTCCTCTGCCACTCCAAAGTATATGGATGGGGCACTGCTAAGTGAAAGGCAGAGGCAATGGAACGGAACACATGGAGCCTTCACCCTTCCCTCCTCCTGTAGCTCAGTGTCACTCAGGCTTAAAAAGGAGGGAAGAGTGAATTCTGCTCAGCCCCTGAGGCTTCACCCTTCCCTCCTCCTGTAGCTCAGTGTCACTGAGGCTTAAAAAGGAGGGAAGAGTGAATTCTGCTCAGCCTCTGAGCCTTCACCCTTCCCTCCTCCTGTAGCTCAGTGTCACTGAGGCTTAAAAAGGAGGGAAGAGTGAATTCTGCTCAGCCTCTGAGCCTTCACCCTTCCCTCCTCCTGTAGCTCAGTGTCACTGAGGCTTAAAAAGGAGGGAAGAGTGAATTCTGCTCAGCCTCTGAGCCTTCACCCTTCCCTCCTCCTGTAGCTCAGTGTCACTGAGGCTTAAAAAGGAGGGAAGAGTGAATTCTGCTCAGCCTCTGAGCCTTCACCCTTCCCTCCTCCTGTAGCTCAGTGTCACTGAGGCTTAAAAAGGAGGGAAGAGTGAATTCTGCTCAGCCCCTGAGCCTTCACCCTTCCCTCCTCCTGTAGCTCAGTGTAACTGAGGCTTAAAAAGGAGGGAAGAGTGAATTCTGCTCAGCCCCTGAGCCTTCACCCTTCCCTCCTCCTGTAGCTCAGTGTCACTGGGGCTTAGGAAGGAGGGAGGAGTGGATGCTGCTCAGCCCCTGAGCCTTCCCCCTTCCCTCATCCTGTAGCTCAGTGTCACTGAGGCTTAAAAAGGAGGGAAGAGTGAATTCTGCTCAGCCCCTGAGCCTTCACCCTTCCCTCCTCCTGTAGCTCAGTGTCACTGAGGCTTAAAAAGGAGGGAAGAGTGAATTCTGCTCAGCCTCTGAGCCTTCACCCTTCCCTCCTCCTGTAGCTCAGTGTCACTGAGGCTTAAAAAGGAGGGAAGAGTGAATTCTGCTCAGCCTCTGAGCCTTCACCCTTCCCTCCTCCTGTAGCTCAGTGTCACTGAGGCTTAAAAAGGAGGGAAGAGTGAATTCTGCTCAGCCCCTGAGCCTTCACCCTTCCCTCCTCCTGTAGCTCAGTGTCACTGGGGTTTAGGAAGGAGGGAGGAGTGGATGCTGCTCAGCTCCTGCTTCTCCCTGGCTTGGCCGAAACGAGGAGAACAAGAGGCCAATTCCTGACAGCCTGCTTTCACAGTCAACATTGAACAGCTGCGGCACTGCGCACTGCTGAAAGCAGTTGAACATTCACAGCAAGAGCAGTGACAGGAAGGCTTCCGTGCTGCTGTGAATTTCAACCCGCTCTGTCTCTCGTACTTTTGTCTTTTCAATTAGGACATTCTGCCCTCACGAGGTGGAATGCTCTAATAGCCTTATAGCCTGTCGTAGCTGGGCGATATCGGCCATCAAAGGTATTAATGCTGGAGAGAGCCGGTGCAGCAGGCTATAACTCTCTAGAATAAAACAAGAACAACAATAATCATTATCATCATCATAAGAATAATATTATGTTAATCATGGAAGCAACCGATATCACTCACACTGTCCTATAATCTGCACACCAATATCACTCACACTGTCCTATAATCTGCACACCAATATCACTCACACTGTCCTAGAACCTGCCCACCACTATCACTCACACTGTCCTATAATCTGCACACCAATATCACTCACACTCTTGTAGAATCTGCACACCACTATCACTCACGCTGTCCTATAATCTGCACACCAATATCACTCACACTGTCCTATAATCTGCACACCAATATCACTCACACTGTCCTAGAACCTGCCCACCACTATCACTCACACTGTCCTATTATCTGCACACCAATATCACTTACACTGTCCTAGAACCTGCCCACCACTATCACTCACACTGTCCTATTATCTGCACACAAATATCACTCACACTCTTGTAGAATCTGCACACCACTATCACTCACGCTGTCCTATAATCTGCACACCAATATCTCCCACAGTTTCCTAGAATCTGCACACCAATATCACTCACACTCTTGTAGAATCTGCACACCAATATCACTCACACTCTTGTAGAATCTGCACACCAATATCTCTCACAGTCTTCTGGAATCTGCCCACCACTATCACTCACACTCTTGTAGAGTCTGCACACCAATATCTCTCACAGTCTTCTAGAATCTGCCCACCACTATCACTCACACTCTTGTAGAATCTGCCCACCACTATCACTCACACTCTTGTAGAATCTGCACACCAATATCACTCACACTCCTGTAGAATTGCACACCAATGTCTCTCACAGTCTTCTAGAATCTGCACACCAATATCACTCACACTCTTGTAGAATCTACACAACAAAAGCACTCACACTCTCTAAAGCAGAGGTTTTCAACCAATGGCCCAGGCACCACTAGGGATCCGCGACAACTAATTGGGGGGCCTGCAGCTGCTTACAAAATGTAATAATATTTTCAGAATAATAATATACACATAATAAAGAAGCAAAATGTCTCTATTTTTGTGCATTCTTCTTCGACATTGCTTAGGCAGTGTCTCTGGCATCCAGCAATGACTTTGTGATGGTCCCAAATTCCAATAATGATTCATCAAGGGTTCGGGGAGTCCAGTAATGATTAAGTGGGGGTCCACAGATATCAAAAGGGTAGAAACCACTGCTCTAAAAGTCCATGTAAGTTCAACGATTCATAATCATTGTACTGTGGCCCAGGGCCACCACATTGTTTCAGAGATCCTTGGTGACTGGCAATTTATAATGAAGGACCTATATACACACCTTCATTTAATATTCCTGAATACTTGCATTATGCAGCATGGAATGTCTTGCTATGTATGCCCTTTTTTTTCGATAGTATATGATTATACCTTTTTCATGGAAGAATTCTAAGGAACAAGTTTCTTCTTAATCCCACTGGGGCTGGAATCAACAGATACTATCCACATCAACATTAAAAGATCTTCTGGAAGACCGTGGATCTCATCAATTCTACAAAAGGATTTAGGTTGCTAAAATTTCCATGTGAAAATCCTGGGGAAAATGAGGAATTATCCCTGGAATCCAACGCAGAATTACAGACTTTGATAGTAAATCATTTCTTAGTGATTCAACAGGTCCCAACTCAGAACTGATGGGAGTTTTATCACCACAAGAGTTACCATTGCCTCTAGCATGAGTAACTTTGGGTGTGGGGAAATTTGCTAGGCTAATTGTAAAGAGAGTCTATAATGGATTGTATGTTTTACCACGTTAAGTTTCAATTGCTGAATTTGAGGTGCTGCCAAACCTGATGTCACATCCGATATTATCATTTGATGCTCTGGAATGTATTGCCTAAGAACTGTCCTGCAATAAGTCTAGTATGTTCATGTCTGGTATCACCTGCTCTATGTCTAGAATAACTCTATCCCCTGATATGATCCGAATATCTAGTTGATTTTAAGTTGCAAATCTGCACTCAAATTTGCACAGGGGCAGGTTTTCTACTTTCTACAGTTTAGAAAAACTTGAACTTGATGACCTGGGACAACTTTGCAGTTTTCCAGCCATGCTTGAGCTAAATTCCTATTTGTTCCTTTGGATGGTAATTTCCAGTTGCGTATTTGAACACAGTATAGAATTTAGTCCAGGAAAAAGTCAACTTATTTGTGCAATGGCACGGTTTTCTGTATGTTTTACTCCATAGGAAGAATTTGTATTCCCATTGCGGAATCTCTTACCTGACACCAACATAGGTTGGGAATGGTCCCCAACCCTTCTCACCCTGGAAGGGAATTTTCTCTTGCTCCTGGCATATGAACATCCCCATTCAGGTCCAATTGGAAAAGGGACATAGGAGAGCTTGTGTCTTCCACAGTCTTATATGTATGTGGGCATTAATAAACTTTAAATTATCCCTGTCTGTTTCCTCTCGTGTTAGTCCTCTACTCCCTTTGCGGCGAGAGTGGGGTGTCATTCTCTTTCTCCTCCATCTTGGGCTTCATTTTCCTGGGTGCGGTCTGGTAGTTAGGTGGATGTCAGGTACCTTCTGACAACCAGCTATAAAAAATAGTTTCAGAAACGAATGCGCCACTGATGCGTCAAAGGCAAACCCGTTTGCTCCCGTCCATGTCCACATTTGACCAGGAACACTGTCCATTTGACACACAACATCTTCAATACAGTAAAGAATATCTTAGGAACTGGGTTCCGATTAGAGAGGCATGAAGAACCTACAGCTTTACACTTATGGATGCCTCTCAGGTTTGCACTGGGTGTGGATTTGAGTTTTCTTCAAGGGTTACAGTGGATGGAGGTTAGCCAAACCCCTTATTGAGTTTGAGCAGGGCAAGGAAGGACTGGTTCGCCCACTTCTGAGGGTTCAAAGACTGTTTAATCAGACCTCTCATGCCACCTACACCAGTCATGCGCACTCTGCCCTTCTCCAAGCAGGCTGCTATGCCATATACCCCATTTGCCCATGGCTAGGTGGCGTCCTGACCAATCACAACGCTGCTTTCAGCGTTGCGATTGGCTTCGGGGAGGGAGCCTGGCTGCCTGCTTCCTGTCGGAGGCAGGAGAGAAGGACCTGAGAAGACACGGGACCCGGCGGGCAGAAAGGAAAGTTGAATTCGATTTAAAAAAATGTTTAATTCCCCGCGAAACCCCCGGGGTACCCCCTGTGAATCCCCCCACAACCCCTCCCACTCAGCCCCTCACCCACGAGCATTGCTGGCAGCTACTGCTTTGGGGTGCAGCTGGCTGATTATATTTCCTCATATGAGGTGAAATACGCACGTAATAATTGTGGGCGAGTGAAATTTTAGTTTTGATGATCCTAAATACCTCTCTGCAATGAAGCTGGGTCAGAGTTCGGTGCTCTTCAATTTAACCAATTGGAAAAGCTCCTACGCACAAGGTAAGACCTATTCTGGATCTTTCTCTTCTGACCTATCTGTTCTTACTGGTCAGATCATTGTGTTTATTTTCCTTAGGCAGAGGGTATATCATTCTAGCTCTAGGGAGAGGGTCTATCTATCTAGCTCCAGACAGCAACAGAGACTCTGGTCCAAATTTGTTTTCTGCAGAAACCCTCAAGCCTTCACTTATTGGTTTGGGTGATTCAATAGAGGAGTGAGTGTAATATGAAGATACACTCTGCAATAGACTGCTCCTTCGACAAGACTCTGCTTTTTCTGAATGTGCAAAGACTTAAACCACATGCCCTGCCCCTGATTCAATCAGCATCTATTAGAGAGGAAGAAAAATTGCAAGTCTTTGGGACTTGTTTAGTGTATATCGTATGGTGAGGGTACTAAATGGAACTACAAAAAGACTATTAAAGAGTACCATAAGTCTATTAGAGCAGAAGACTTGCGTATTACACTGCGAAAACTGAAAACTCTCAACAGTCCAATATAGATGTCTCCATAATTGTAAAGTATCTGATGGATCCGGCACGCCTTTCTCCCAGCCCCTCTCATTCAGAGGAGAACTGTAATGAGCTTGCAGACTTCTTTTTCTTTTAAATGTAGACATTTACACATCTTTCATAGATAGTTGTGGTAATGGTACCGTGAACCACCTACAATTGAGCAACTGGGGAGGGGCAATCTGCAAAATTTGACGTTGCTCAACAAACTAATTTTTATGTTGTAGTGTCCTCTGTAAAATTGGGCTCTCCTTTGGACCTAGCTCTTGCATGGACTTCACCCTATTTTTTGCGTTTCTTTCACAGACATTTTTTGAAAAGGAATATCAATCTCCATCTTTCAAATTACCTCGAGTAACACCATGATTATCAGGCCTCTCAATCTGGCATCCACTCAGGTCACAGTATAGAGTATGCACGTTTGGTGATGACAGAAGAACTAAAAGCTACATTAGATTGAGAGGCACAGCGGCCCTTAACTTGTTGGACCTTGTTCTGGCAATTGACTGAATCCACCGGATGTTGCTCAGAAGGTCTGCTCCGAACTGCTTGATTTCTTATTGGTGCAGTCACTCTTTTCAGGAATCATACAAATCTTCCATTTCATCTGGAAGCCAGATTCGGTGTGGGGTGCCTCAAGGTTCCTCTTTGAGTCCCACCATTTTGAATGTCTATACTTAGCAGACACAATGGAAGCATTTGGCTTTTCTATAATATCCTATGCGGGTGACACCCATATTATCATCAGACTGGTACATGATGAGAACAACGGCTCGTCTACGTTTAAGCTCTGCTTACAATCAGTGGCTAAATGGATGGATGTTAATTGTCTAAAATTGAACAGCAGCTATGGTGATAGAAAAACAGCCCACCTTCAAGGGGCCACAATCGTGGCCTAGAAAACCAGGTCCGTTGCCAGTACTGACATCCAAAATAAAACATTTGGGCATCTTGCTTGATAACCTCTTTTAGTTTGATCAGCAGATCAACACAGTGACAGTCTCCTGTTTCGGCATGCTTAGATGCTTAAGGATGTTTCTCTGATCTCTGCCTGCTAAGAGCCAGAAAACTGTCAGCCAGGCTGGTTTTACATCTTAGCTAGACTATGATAAGGTTGTATATGTGGGAGTATCTAACGCTCTTGTCCAGCAGCTACCAGCTGTGGAGAAGTGTGGCTCAATGGTTAGAGCGGCAGACCTCGATGCAGAGCACCGGTCCGGGACCAGGGTTTGATTCCTGTCACGGCAGGGTCTTGGGCTATAAATTCCGCGGACCGGATATTCTCGCCTCAGTGCCTATTCTAATCATGGGTCCCATGCTGCAACTCTGGGCAATAGCTTGCTTAATCTCCACAACGGCCCACAGTGCTGGGGATGCCTGGCTTCACCCTGGGGATGCCCAGGAGTGGACATTTCACAGGGAAAAGCCAGGAAGGGTTCCCTAGCGGTATGAATACAGCGCCGGGAGACCCTGGTCTGGGGTAGCTGTTCGCTATATAAGTACTAGCACATTTACATAATATTCAGAATGTGTGGGTTTGCCTTCAGGGGTACTTGCCCAAGCACACCCACATCTCAGCCCAACTTAAGGTTCTTCACTGGCTTCCGGTGGCAAACTTATCAGTACAAAGTTCTTTTTTTTTGTCTGCAGAGCTTTGACTGGAGGTGGCCTGGTTTATATCCTCCACATGATCTCAATGTATTGCTCCACTAGAAGTCTTTGGTCCTTTCAGCATCGCCTTGCCTTGCCCAGGTTCTGACAGTAAGGGGGCCGGGCTGGAGAACGGTCATTTAAGTTCCCGGCTTCAAGATTGTGGAATTCTCTTCCTCCCCATTTGCAGTCTTCCCCTACAAAGATTGGATTTCACAAAACTCTGAAAACATGACTTTTCCCCAAAAACAGGATATGTTTTTTTACTTCTCCTAAATGTAAGGTTCCACAGGTTCATCTTTCTGCAGGATTTTTAGTGCTGGGAAACACTGATTGGGTAGCCAAGCGCTCCACAAATTCCATGAACAAAAATATATCAAAACACCCACTCCCCTGCACTTGTGTGAGACTCACTTTTGCAAAACATGGTGGTGACACTGAGTGATATCACATGAGAGTAGTAGTGTTATGCAGCAATGTCAACTTTTGTGAATTCAACGAGCAGCAAATCCTCATACTACTCCAAAAACTAACTTTTACAAGTTGCAAAGGACTTTTTTGAGTTTGAATTGGAATTAGTTTGTCTAGTCTGCCTATTTATGTGTATTATGTGTAGTATGTCTAATTATAGTACGCCTGTGTGGATTAGTATTTTTTCTATGTCTACTATGTATCTGTTTACTCTTAGCCCAGCCATACCTACTTGAATGTTAAAAGGTTTTTGGTTTGGCATTAGCCAAGACCTTTCCCTTTAACTAAAACTAGGGGCCTCATTACGATGTGAGTCAGAAAGCCTCCGACTGCAGATCAGAGGCTTTCCGACTCACATCATAGGTTTCACTTTTGACCGCCACATTACAATGTCAGCAGTCGAAAAGGAAACGGGCAGGTCATTCAGGCTGGATTTCAACAGGGCCAGTCTAAGGTCCCACCGTAATCCCTGAGGACAATGTTACCACAGTTGGGATAAGAATGTCGGTTTGCAACCGGCTTTCCACATCGTGCTTTCCGACATGGAAACCTTGTCTGAAAGCGACTTTGGGGGCCCCTAGCAGGGCCCTATTCCTCCACGGCCTCTGATTGGGGGCCGAAGGGGCACCTATGGTGCCCCCTGTTAATCCCTGCACCATTCGGCAGGCACCTCAAGGTGCCTGCCACGTGGTGCAGGGATTAACAGAATCTCCCATTTCTCTATGTGAGCTTGTGCTATGGCCGATTTACAGGCACAGCACAAGCTCCTGACATACAAAGAAAGAGTATGCTGTTCCTCCTGGTCAGGGGTGATTCTGTGAAGTACACAATCTACCCCGGGTGGAGATAAAGTGAAAAATGAAAAATGATGTCAAAAAATGAAAAGGGGGTGGGGGACCCACAAGGGTGGAACTAAAACCCTCACACACCCAGCAAGCTAGGTGTCATGCTTCATCATCTGGGTTTTGCTCCTCGTCGGGTCGGCGCTGCAATACCCAACGGGCACCCTGTAAGGGGCTCTTTATCGGAGATCTTTTGTTCCTTGCCGCAAGATGAGTGCAAGTAAGGGCCAGGTAGGTGTAGATGTTGGTGGGTGTATTAAAAAGGGTTGATTAGTCTGAATAACGTCATTTATTAGGTCAGTAAACCACCCTATTAAAAAACAGTGTGAGTGGCGGTAGTCTGGACTCATTAAGTCAAGGACTAACAACGCTCAGCTCAGATGGTCAACATGTTTCTCGCCTAATGGTCAGGAGGATCCAGCGGCAATTCATCAGGACCAGTGTGGTGCAAACTATCTACAATCGTGAGGGTGTATGACAGGGTCTCACAAATATGTGTATGTACCTAGTCAAGTCTGCCCTAAGAAAGTGTGAATTAATCTATCACTTTTTCAATGGAGTGGCCTAGAAGAAAGGGTAGAAGCATAGAAGGCCAACAAAAATCAATTAAAATCACTTTATCATAAATGTACATTAGTGTGATGGAGCTGAAGACTCCTCGTGTGCATGCACTATATAGGAAGCAAATGCGCTCGGATATAGTGATCATGCACTAGTGGATGCAGTATGTGACACAGTGTCAAGGCAGTCTTTAAAAACTTAGTTCAGGTAAAACCTAAATCGCGATGATGATGTCATATAACTCACCTAAAAGCTAAACTAGTACCGCTCCAATCGGTGCGTGGCGAGCCTTTTGGGATGGCGTGGTAGCCTCCTGTAATGTACAGTAAAAATAATCTCAACTCGGAGAGTATATGAACAATGTACACCTGCTGTGCGCAAGGTGCAGCTAGGGACATGCAGACTATGGTCCCCAAGCCCGCAGGCAGCAAGGAACACTGTCCGAGGAGAGCCCACCCCAAGAGCCTGACTGGCCACCCACGGGAGTAGGCAGCCCATGTCAGCGTCAGAGTCAGCTCACCCCAAAACAGCGCTCACCTGTCCACCCACGCGTCCACAGACCACAGTTCGTCCGACAATGGCTACGCGGTCCAAGCAGTTACTCACGTTTCTGATGCCCAAGGTGGTCGTAGGACCTACCCGCTCCGCCGAAACCGGGAAATGATGTTCACTTTCCAGTGCTCCATTATAAACCGGTTGAGAGAGGTGAGAATGTGTTACTTAATTGGTCGTCCAGTATCATGTGATTCGTGTATGAAGACCCGCCCAGGTTCTACGTGACTGTGGGCGCCATCTTGGAAAGGGGTACTTAATAAGAACCGGATAGAGTAGAGACAGTATCGGTATCCTTTAAGCAGTGAGAGTGGCCCAGTTGGAATCTAGTCACTCTCTTGAGAAGGAGCTATAATGTACAAGGCCCTGTGTTAGTTAATGTGCGGGTTGCACATCAGAAGGAGACATGTTTGTTATGGGCGTCACACGGAAGGATGAGAAATGTGAATTGGAAACAGGGTGTGTCTAGAGCCACCGGCACAGCGTTAACGCACAAGGGAAGTCTAGCTTATACTGTAAACCAATCGGAGGTAGGTATCCATTCATAGCTGGACAACCCCACTTCACATTCGGCGAGTCACAGGAGTGTAGACTAAATTATAATACTGTAGAAGCAGTTTAATCCTCTCAGTGCGTCAGTGCACCCCATGGTATATCATCATTCAATCCTCTCCTATCAGCTGTTAGTCTGTGTACCCATCTTTATTCGAGTTTGAATCTTGCCTGAGATGTTATTCTCGGGTGTGACTCCAAAACAACCCATCTAAAGGAGTCTGGTGTGTGGTGTAAACTCTTAAAGTGGGTGTACAGTTTGGTGGTCTCCTTCATGCATCTTATATTGCTCTTATGCTCGGTGATGCGTGTTTTAATAGCTCGTGTCGTCATCCCTATGTATATTAGCCCACAGGGACATTTCAGTATGTAAATGCAGTTTGTGGAGTTGCTATTCGTATGGCATGTAAGTGCCCATGTGAAGGTATCAGAAAGGGTAATCTCCTTAGTGGTTATCGTCTGTTTGCAGGAGGTACAATTGTCACAAGGGAAATGTCCAACGACTGGTGGGAGCCCCCATAGTGTACCCTGGGGGTTCTGTATTTCGTTTCTGGCTGGCCTTGTGTGAATCAAAATGTCTTTGAGATTCTGGGTCCTCTTAAATGCGAACCTGGGTTGAGGAATGGACAGCTCCCCAGAAGATAAGATCCCCCAGTGTTTTTTGATCACTTTTTTCATTTCATTGGATGCTGGGGTGAACGAGGTAACACAGGTAAGGATGTCAGTTTGTTCCCTCATCCTGGTCTCTAGAAGTGCCTCTCTGGGGTTGTTCCTAGCGCGTTTCATTGCTCTTTGTACTGTGTTAGTCGGAAATCCTCTGTCTCCTAGGTTGGTCGCTAGGATATCCGCCTCTTTCTTATAGTCCACTACTGAGCTACAGTTTCTCCTAAGACGGAGAAACTGCCCAAAAGGTAAGTTGTCCCTCAGTGCCTTAGGATGGTGGCTGCTGTAGAGTAAGAGGCTGTTCCTATCAGTAGGTTTTTTGTAAAGGCTGGTTGTTAGTCCCCCAGAAGCCAATCTGATGTCAAGGTCCAGAAATGCTATGTGGGTCGTAGAAATGTGGCTCGTGAATTTCAAATAGGGGTTCTGCAAATTGATCCACTGGCAGAATTCATCGCATTGTGTGCGTGACCCATTCCAGAAAATTAGGATATCATCTACGAAGCGTCTCCACATGCTCAGGTTATTGCCAAACGGATTAGTGGGGCTCCAGATGTCCTCCTCTTCGAATGCGGCCATGTACAGACAGGCCACACTCGGGGCAAAGGTACTACCGATTGAAGTGCCCTGGCATTGATGGAATAGCTTATTCTTGAATTCAAAGAAATTCTCAGTCAATACCAGGGAAGCCAGGTCCATGATGAACGACACAGGAGTGGGTGATGGCCATGCCTCCTTCCGGAGGACCGCTTCAATCACTGCGAGGGTTGTCTGTTGTGGGATGTTCGTGTACAAGGCCTCCACATCTAGAGTAACCAGGAGGCTGATCTCCCCGTTGGTTTCAAACTCTTCGATAATTCTAAGGATATCACTGGTGTCTTTGATGTATGAAGGTATTTTTTGGGCCAATGGTTGTAGGAAATGGTCTACGAATCTGGACAAAGGCTCCAGGATAGAACCTATACTGGACACAATAGGTCTGCCCGGGATCGGTGAGGTTCCTTTATGAACCTTTGGTAGAGTGTAAAAATATGGAATCACAGGATCACGGAGATTGAGGTAGTCAGCCTCTTTTTTCGTGATCCATCCATTAGTCTCTGCTTCAAGAGTCAGACTGGTGATGGCATTCTTCAGTCTTGTCGTAGGGTCTGTTGTGATCGGTGTATAGTACTTGCGATCACATAGTTGACGTAGACATTCTGTCTCATAATCAGAGGTGGACTGAATTACTGTAGCACCCCCTTTGTCTGCCTGTTTAATCGTGATCGATTGGTCGTCAGCCAGGGCCCTGGCTGGATCAATTTCCTGTTTAGAGAGGTTGTGAAAGGTCGATTTATTCTGCCCCACTGCTAGGTCTTTAAGAACGGCTTTTTCGAAAGTCAGTACTTCCGAAGGGACCATGCCCGTGCTGGGGATTAAAGTGGATGGTCTATGTAGGCCAGTGTCACTTGAGTCTAAGGGGGGTTCGTTTTGAAAGAAGGCCTTCAGGCGAATCTTTCTAAAGAAACTATGCAGTTTGCATGCTTCTTTGAATTTGTCAACCCTGGGGGTGGGCACGAAGCCCAGTCCTTTTCGAATCACTCGTAGCTCGACACTGTTCAGTGGTCTGTCTGATAAATTAATTACTAAGTCCTTTTGCCCCTGCGTTGGCTCCGGGTCTCCATCAGGGGTTGAGGTTGGTCCTGCCACTGTACATGCTGCACTCCTCGCTTTCACCCTCTTCCTCTGCCCCAGCCTCTGCCTAAAAAAGGTTGGGGATTAACCCCTGGGTAAAATTGAGGAGGGCATTGTGGGAACATTGGGTATTGCCAAAAGTGGGGTTGTGGTGGTCCGGGGAACATTGCTCCCCCTCGATTTTGGAAGGCCCGGTTATTATTTCTTTTCTGGTTTGGGGTGTCCCAGCTCCCAGTACTCGAGTTACTGTTGTTGGATCCCCTCCTGCTATTGTTACTTGACTCCTCGTCACTTGAGTAACTAGTTCTAGAGGGCGTGAAGTCAGTTTTCAGGTAGGGGAAGATCTTTTCCTTGTCGAACCTCGAGATATCTTTTTGTAATTTAGCAATCTTTTGTTTTAATAGATACTCTCTATTCTCTGCTATTTCTGCATTTATCTCTGCTAACTTAGGTTTGAAGATGTTACTGTGTACTGTGGATTTCATGGTTGCCTCAGCAGCCTGGATCCGTAATGGCAGAGCATCAGCAAGTCTCTTAGCGGTGCTGATTATCAACACTAGAAGGTCCCGGGTGCACTTCCACAACACCGAGGACCAATCCTTCTTAAATGGGGAATCCTCCAAGAACAATCTGGGGAATATGTTGGCAATGAGACCATTAGGGGCGATGTTGGCCCTGAGGTACTCTGTCATCAATGCTCCATGGATAGTTATTCTGAGCCATTCTTTCTTTAAAGAAACCAAATTCGTCCAGTCTTCCGACTGTGACACAGTTGCTGTATTTCCATCTCCTCCTAAGAGTGACGGTGTTCTTAAAATGTCAGTGACTGCATCCTCGCCATAGCTAATTCAACCGGCTTTTTCCATATTGTGCTTTCCGACATGGAAACCCTGTCGGAAAGTGACTTTGGGGGCCCCTAGCAGGGCCCTATTCTTCCACGGCCTCTGATTGGGGGCTGAAGGGGCACCCCCTGTTAATCCTTGCACCATCTGGCAGGCACCTCAAGGTGCCTGCCAGGCGGTGAAGGGATTCACAGAATCTCCCATTTCTCTATGTGAGCTTTGCTATGGCCGATTTAAGGACACAGCACAAGCTCCCACAGAGAAATGAGAGTATGCAACCGCACCGTGTGCTGTTGCATTCGGATATTGCGGTCTGGACCGTCGACCATAGGTTTTGTCCAGAATCCGCGATGATGTCAGCTGGAGGTAACTCCAACCGACATCAGAATCAGGGTGGATATGTAACGTTACAAGGCATTCCATGACATCACATGCTGTTACAACGCAAACTTTTACTCTGACTTTCTGCTGGGGGGCGCTGGAAGTTGGAATAGATAAATTAGCTATTCCAACACCAGTGTGTGCAACAGTAGGGAAGGTGTTGGAGTTAAATTCAACACCTTCTACCCAGTGCTGCACACCTTTTGGGTTGCAACGGCATGCGATGTAATGGCATGTGTTGTAATAGTTGCGTTGTTAAGGTTGTTTCCCAAATAGGGCCTATATGTATAATATACTTCCTTAAATTGGCTTTCAGCCACCTGTGTATCTATTGGTCTGTTGCTCTGTTGTTTACATTTCCCTTCCACCCACTTCAGCATAACGCATAGGACAAGGGGTCAGCCTATGTAAGCCACTGCTTAACCTCACTTTGAGTGACTGCATTTTGCTCTTTCACAAGGAGCACATTTGTACACAAAGTAGTTACTTTCAGTGAGAGTGTTTTTTAAAAACTTTATAATTAATGTGGTGTGTGTTTAGACCCTGATGGAATAGCAGGACACTTTTGATGTGAGCGCGGGCCATAGTGAGGCTGTATAGCTCTAGCAGACTCCATCTCCTGCTAATGCTGCAGTAAATTGCTTTTGCAGTCTCTTGTTTATTTGACTGTTGCAGTTTCACATCAGCACACACAGACTCTGAATATAAGCTCATGAGTGTGCCCCATCTGTCTTTGAAACCTCAGGGGTTTTTCTTTCTTTATGGCAGTTTCTTCAACATTAAAGTTTTCTAAAAATCATGGCAAAAACAAAACAAGAGTTGCCAAACTCTGACAGCCAATACTAGAACTATTGCCTTTTCCAATGCTTGTTTTGACACTGTGATGACTTCCTAGTTTGGAATCTCCCATCAGAAGCATCTCACTTCCACTGCTACAAGATCCTATGCCTGAGATGCCCTTACTTTTCCCAGTATTCCCTTGTTTAAGTTATTCTATACAAATTCATGAAATGAGGCATCAAAGAGGGAGCAGGCAATGGACAGGGTGTGCGTCACCCGGAATAGTTTAACACCACATTATCTCCGTTAATACATAAAGGATTATTAGTTCATTGATAACATGTTTTCAGTGATCATTTACTATAGTTGCTTGTTGCTAAGTCATTTAGAGGAAAGGTTACATCCCAAATAAGTATCTTTTGAAATGAATAAATCTAACTCGCACTTGCTGCCCTACATGTGAAGTCTGGTTCTGTGAGAGAGATTAGCTGAGTGGTACAGCTAAAGATTACATATGATAGGTTTATATAGTGTGTTAACTCTTCCAACTGGACATGTTTTCCTCTAGATTTCTGTTTTACCCATTGCATTCTCTCATGTTTAATGGCCAGTAACATAATTAATGTAACTTTTTAAACACTTTTTTTCTCTAGGGTTCAAGAGAGAAGTGGACTGTAAAACATCTTCTGCGAATCTCAACGATGCAGTCAGGAGCGTCACTAAAGCCCAGGACGTGAGGGCGGAAGCCGAGCTGATGATGAAGCCCTATGCCAACTGGGAAGAGTTCCTGATGCCCGCCCCCATCTCCATCGCCATTCTGGGAGAGCTGGCAGCCATTTCATCAGCTGGAGGCGACTTCTCTATCAACCTGAATCCACCAGCAAAAGGATTCGAGTACATGAATTACCCAGAGTCCTTTGCTGCCACCCTTATGCAGGTCTGCAATAAAGCCTGGGTTTCCTTCAGCACAGCAAACAAAAACATGGATCAGATCAGGCTCCTCACAGGTTCCATGCCGGGGGCCAATGCAGAAATTGTCAAGATTCTGTTCCAGAAGACCGCTATTGTTAATGCCCTGCTCCCGAAGCGCCTAAGCGCTTTGCTCAGTGTGTCCAACGAGTGCATATCATTAGCTCAGTCCGTGGAGATGAGTTTTAGTGACACCATTCATCTAGTCCAGGAGGTGCTTGAAGCTTGTCAGAACTCCAAGAAGGGCTACGAGAAGAAGCTGACGGATGTGACGATCGCCCTGGAACAGCTCACCATAAGAGAAGCATCTTCAAAGAAATCTGTGCAAATGGCAGAGGAGTTCAAGAAGGCCACTGACACACAACTAAAGGATGCCTCAGAGGCTTATAAGAATGCTCTGAAGAAAGTGCCATCTGTGTGGGAAACCATGGGCGCTAATTTCGTTGGAGCCATTGTTGAAGGACTGTCTTTAATTAAATACGATGCAGTGGACAATGCGCATGACACAGGTAGTGGGACTGCTGGTGCTGCCGGCACAGGGGATGTGAAGTCCGCACAGGCGACCAACAATATTTGCTCCAAGTCCAATCAGATGACAGCTATCACAGATGGCTTTAGAAAAGTCTTAGACAGTAAGGGAGAAACTATTAACATGAAGATTGTTTACGATGAAAGAGAGCAATCAGTGACGACAAACTATGTAAAAGAACGAATATTGTCTTTGAAAGAGGATATAGCGGATGAAGCTGAGTGTAAAGCACAAATAAGAATGGATGCTGTTTTACAATCTGCTGTTGCTATCTGTGAAGACTTGGAAAGAGCTGCATTATCCAATAATACAGATGACAAGGCATTGAAATCAATTGCTCAAAGGCTAAACTCACTCTTTAGCAACTCTTTAAAAGTTGATTCATATTGTAAATCAGCGACTAATGCTCAGCCTTTGCAGCAAAAGCCACCGAATGCGGCGGGCACGAAAGGCCGTGTCGGCATAGGCACTCAATCTGCACAAATGGCACAGGCACGAGTGGAACAAGCCAATCTCCAATTACAAAAAACTCAGGAAGCATACAAGGAATCCTTTGAGAACCTTAAAAAAGAAAATGAGAAACTAACAGAGATCCTGGTTGAAATGAGGGGCCATAATCTGGAAAAGATTGATTTTGACACAGCTAAAAATATGCTCATTAAAGGCCTGAAATCCCTGGGGCAGGTGAAGGAGCAGTGGGAGAAGATGGTCCGCTTCTTCCAGATGATATCCAGCCTGATCGGGTCCTGCCTCTCAAAAGAAGTCAATAAATTAGTGGAGGATGCCAGATCTACGCAGAGCATTCCCAACTACTCTTCTGAAGCCTTTGTGAAGGACATGTTGTACAACCAAGCCTTCAAAGCCAGCAACATCGCCAACTTAGTCCACATGATCTCGTCTACCTACTGCGAGGTGTCACAGCGCTACCTGATGGACCGCGTGAGCGCTTTAGGAAGAATTCTCACCTTGAACCCCTCAAACCCGGAGTTCAAGATCGAGCGTGAGAAGTTACAAAGTGGTTGTACGGAGGCTCGAAATTCAATTCTAAACTTAGTGGTGTCCAAAAAGCAAGAGTTTGACATGGCCATAGAGGCGAGAGTTGATGCAATCAATTGTCAGCTGGGAGCAGCCATCCCACCCATGCCAGCAGCGGAAAAGAAGCGCATCAGTGAGGCTGTAAATACAGGAGCAAGCGCAGTGGACGACTCGAGTGACATGAATCTGGACACATCAAGCTTTGTCTGAGAGGACCAAGATGTCCTCTTTAAATCAGGTGTAATTCCTTAAGCTTTGCTTAGGCGATAACGAATTGGAGTTGGTGGGTGGAAGTTGTTTTTTTTCTAGTGGTAGAGGGAGGTGTTCACTTTAAATTTGTCGTGTCAAGCTTCCTTGCTCCAAATACATTTTGTCATTTCATTTAAAATTGTGCTTGCATTGTCATTCTTTGGAAAATGTATTAAAGGCCGATGCCAAGCAGTGATGACTCCCTTATCTGCACTGGTATGTTAGATACATCCACGGATTCGCTAGAGGTTGTGCCATGAACTCGAAGCATTGGTAAATATCTCTATCCTTCTTCTCCGGCTGTGTCAAATATCTCTGCTCCAGATGTAAAAGTGCACAAGATACATCTGCCCTTGTCTCAAATGACCTGGTCTTTGAAGTGAAAATAATGTCAGGTACCTCTAATGCCCATGCCTTTCTCTGGCCAGGAATTCTGGGGCATATTTGCAATAACTGGCGCATCCCTGCATATCAGCAGAGATGCGCCAGTTATTGTGCGTCACGGCTCCGCCACCATGGATGCGCCGCATTTATAATGCAGCGCACCATGGGACAAAAACGCCACACATGCATCTGTGCTGTAAAAGTGGCGCATTGCTGGCAAGCGCGACACAACTCCAGCATTGCTCTGGGGGCCCCTATCTTGTTAATGCTGCGTCAATCCTTACGCCTGCTTCAGGCAGGCGCAGGATTTTGACGCAGCATGGGCCTAAATGCAACTGAGTGAAATCTTGTAGATTTCACTCAGCCGCTTTTAGGAGGCGTTCCTGCGCCGGAACGACCCCCCCTGCGCAGGAACGCCTACATGTGGCGCAGGGCTTTACAACGTGACGCATCCGTTGTACGTACCCCGCACCATGGCGCAGGATTTGCGCCGCTGCTGCGTCACAAAAGTGACGCGACGGCG
Organism: Triturus cristatus; assembly: GCF_964204655.1. Lineage (NCBI taxonomy): Eukaryota > Metazoa > Chordata > Amphibia > Caudata > Salamandridae > Triturus > Triturus cristatus. The sequence continues at coordinate 50,494,807 of NC_140581.1, read as the reverse complement.
GTGTAAATGAGGCGCAAGGGGCTTGTAAATCTGCCCCTCTGTATCTGAGGTGGGTGGCCTGTGCCTGGGGTGGGATCACGCTCCGGCTGGGAATAGGGGGCTAAACAACATTAGACATCACAATCAGCAATTAGAAATGTCCTTTTCCACCAGCGAATCCCCCCAAGAACATTCGGGGCGCACTACAATCAGAACTGTATTAATATTGTCTTTATTCGGAAGCAAATGGATCCATAAAAGTGCATTTTAAAATCGCAATCAATGCTAAAACGGACATTTCATTATAATCACAGTAACATATTATAAAATATCTCATTCATCTATAATAAAACCATCGATGGAGCCCGGACAGTGACTTTCATGCCCACACAACAAGTACTTACATCATCAGTGAGTTGGAGCAGCTTGCTATAGGCTTCTCTGGAGTCGCCAAAGGCAGGTTTCTTACATTGAGGGAGTAGAATTCCTTTTGAATACAGAGAATAAAAACCACCAAAGTACAGGAATGTAACAGACATTGACCTGAGCTTCCCTTAGGGCAGGGGGAAATCTCCAAATTTGCCTGGAATCCGAAATGAAAGCACAACAAATATTGCATGGTACCTGCCCTGAAGTGGAACAAAAAAACTGATTTGATGTTAATTGGTAAAGCGCGGGGTCTGCCCTCGGGCGTCGAGGCGCTGCCTGCAATGCAAGGGAGAGAAGGGTCAGAAACAGGAGTCCACAGTGGCAACGCGAAAAGACAAGTTTTGAGAAACGTTCTGAAAACCAGGAAGTTCGGGGTATTGCTTAAATACTCTGGCATTTGACCCAGAGACATGATGTACCATGAGAGAAACTTCTACCTCCCCAGGAGGCTGCGCAGATGTGGAAGACGGAGAGAACCTATCTGTGTGCACCATGAAGACATTTGCATCCGAGATCAGGGCCTCGAAGATGCAATGCATTGTGGGCAATGCAGAGTGCTTTAAAGGCACTCTTCTTTTGACAGGTGACCAGTGGAGTTCATCCCTAGCGTTAGTCACAGATTCTGTCATTTGTTTCAGAACCTGAGCTGCTGCATGTTGCTGTCTCTGGAGCCTGCTCAGAACACACTGCTGGGCTCCAACATACTGGGCATTGCAGGCATCTAATGTTGAAACTACCATTGAGGCTAACACTGTTTCTTGTAAGTCTAAAGGTAGAAAGGGAAGGATTTTCCTCAAAGCTTTAAGTGTGTGAAAGCATGAGGATGTCAGGTGGTCCCTAAAGGAGAGATTTGTATCGGAAATGATTCCGAGATTCCTATTTTTGGACACTGAGTTTTGTTCAATCCACCACACTCAGTCCGGTGCCTGCACTATTCATTCAGGCTGCCACACTCAGCTCTAGAGTCTCAGATGCTAATCTGTCAGCCTGTAAGGCCTTCTATAAAGCTGCTTGCCGCTGTGTTTTGCTGGTAATATGTAGACCATCTGGGGTTTCAGACACCTGCTCACAGCCTGTCTTTTGTAGACCTGATCCCAAAGCTGCCAGCCATGGAATACTCCTGCCTTTTTTACAGGTGAGGCAATCTGAAATAATATCTCTGGTTGGGCTTGCCCCCTGGTTTTTCCATATTGATAGCCAAACAATCAAGGGGCATACAGAAATGTAGTCTTCAAAAATAGGGATGTTCAATTTTTTGGGACAGATGAAATTGAAAGTAGAAATGAGTACACCCAAGACTCTTCTGCAAAATCAATTTTCTTCTATTTGAATTATGTTGCATTTGTTAATACTCAATATCTCACCCCATATCTAGCAATCGGGAGGCATTGCACTTTAAAAACCTGCAGGAGTGGGAGTAGAACTCCACCCCTGTTTGGTTAAGGTGAGCTAAATAGTGAGTTAATCGCTCTTGAAAATGTATTGCTACTTTGTGCAACATCTGCTGTCCAAGATCCGTTGTCAGCAAACATTAGTTCCAAATACAAGAATTGAGAGTGCAACTTAGAGTGGACTCACCCACTTTTAGTGAAAACAGATTATGTTTCTTTGGGCCACAAATCATTATATAAGATTTATTAAAATTAGTACTTAAGTCCAGTGATGTCATTAACTTGACGAAGCGTGTTCTAACTGTCGTAAGGCAATCGGAGTGCGAGCATTCAGCACAGCAAATAGGAATGATGGTAAAAATGAGCCTTTGACTTTAGGGACATCAGGAGTCACAGATAATAAAAAAGAGTGGAGAGCGTTTATATATAGAATAAATAAAATCCTATCTGTTGACTCTTGATATAATGACATAATAAACCATTTGTGGGGCTGGAGTTGTGCCTATGGAGGGAAAGTCTGTTTGCGATTTGCTGACTCGATTATTGGAGGTGGTCTGGAAATGCAGGACAGCAAATATAGTCAACTGTATCTGGATGTACAACTATTGCGAAGGGGTGTTGTAGCAAGTCCAACATTTGTGGGTGGAGCCAGAGCACTGAGCCAGCATCCGAATTTCAATGCGATAGATCTTTTTAGATGCCTGAGAAAAAAGATGAGTTAACATCATCCAAAACTAAATTTACAGTGCAGCCGATTTGGATACACAGTAAAGCCCCAAAAGTCAATAGATGGGGTTAAGTATATGTTTATTACAGATGGAAAGCCAAGCTGATGTACACTAAACTCAAGAAGATACTGAAAAAATGCAGAATCACTACTGGCAGTCCAAATCATCTGAAAAAGTTTAGCCTCAACAGATAAAGCATAAAAGAAATTCAGTAACTGCAATGCAGAAAATAAGAAACAAAATCTGGTGATCAATATATGGTCTTCGATGCTCTTGCCTATGTATGGGTAATTCTAAATTACCTCACTAAGTCTGAACTAAGGAGCATGAAGGGGAAAAGCCTAATTAGATCCAATAAAGAAGAAAGAGAAGGTGTTATCATCTATTTTTTTACAGAGTTTTATATAGTGCGAACTTGACCCAAGTGTATCAGGTAACAGAGCGCTTTACGTGAGCACCAGTTGCGTTACATGAGGACACATTCATTTTTGTTAGGCACGGGGAGATTAAGTGATTTGCGCAGAATCACAGGATGTTGCGCGTACGTGCCGAGACTTTAATCTGGCTCCCCAGATTTGAGGCCAACCACCCCTGGCCGTTAGGCCAACTCCTCTCCCATTGCAGAAGCGTCTGTAGAAGTTTTCCAAAATCAGGAGTATTGCAGAGCATTGAGCCACACAACAGAAATATAGCAAATAAGTCTGTACCACTCAAAGTCTAAAAGGAATCTGACTGAAGCTAAAGTGTGACCACCAATTAAAACCCCACTGAACATTTGAGAATCCCACATCATTGATCCCACTGCTTTCCCACCTTCTCACAGTAAAACTTGCAAACTCTTTCGATACTCACGCCCATCTCCTGGTCCAGACATCAGAACATTCTTGGATTCCTCCAATCCCTAGATATAACACAAATAAGGCTCCTCCCTTTGCTCGATAGTGCCTCTCGTGCTTGCCAAAAGTTCTTCTCCCAGGCCTCACTATCTCTCATACACAATGTGCCTTTCACTAACTATGAGATCACGTGAACACGCCTGCAGGAAAAAGAACACATTGCAACCCGAGCAAACTTTCACTTTGAAGTTTAAACATTTGAATCTAAATGCTTAAGGCCTTTGGTTAACTAACTTAGAAAAACACTTTAATACACATTTAAATGCATGGTTATGGATACGTATATAGTCATAAAATATATTCAGGATACCATTCAAATGAATACGTGATTATTTGAGTTAACAATATGATTATTGTTTTCTTTTTTTCATTGAGGAAGTATAATCAACATGTTATAAAGCAACATAAACATAATTCATGTCTTAAATTGGAATGAATATACATTTATCATGCTTATATCACAGAAAGTGCTAGTGCTTTGTGATGACACAATACCAATAGTTAACTATGGCACCTCAAGCTTGTACCTAAAGCAATGATTAAAAGTGCTAGTGCATACATTTCCTAAACATAGGAATAGATATGTATACAACTATAATCATGAATTGATATACTACCTCAAACATGGCATAAAATGGAGTATAATAATAGTAATAATCAAACAAGTAATAATATCTTTAGTTTTCACCGATTTATAGAAGACAAAGAGAAAGTGCTGATGCTAATGCCTCTGTGTTTATTATGGTCCACTGTACCCTCTAAACCCTTTTGAAAGACTCAGAGGTTTTACACCTAATCAAATTCAAGTAAGTCAGTAAAAGAACTCGTAGAGCGCACAAATGCCAAGGCGTCTTGGTGCAAAGTGTAGCAAGAAAGTGTGAAATAGGGAAGATACCGCATCAGTACGGTGGAGGGAAAACCCAGGTCTTAAGCACCTTCCTAAACCTGAGTCTGGTGGGTTGAAGCCTGATGGTGCCCAGCAGCAGATTCCAGAGCCTCGATGCTTGATAGGGAATGCTTCTACCTCCCCATCTGGCTTTATGGATTTTGGGGACCTGGATCTGACATTTATTGGCAGCTCCAAGATTCCGCCAAAGGGAATACAACTGTACAAGTTTCCGTAAATCCATTGGTCCTCCATCACACAAAGCATTCTGCACCAGGCAAAGCGCCTTGAGCTCAATGCGCTGTTTGACCGGTAGCCAGTGAAGCTCCCCAATGCTGCTCGAGATATGATGGGATTTAGGAATATTGAGCAGCACTCGCGCTGCTGCATTTTTGCAGCGATTACAGTTTTAGCAGTTGGCGTTTGTCTATGCCCAGGAAGATGGCGTTACAATAATATATTCGAGAGAGAATTAGAGGGACTACAACCAATTTTCTGAGGTAAGGTGGAATAAAAGGCAAAATTTTGCGCAAGGTTTTCAATAGGAAAAAGCAGGATGATGTCAAAAGGTTGATCTGTCCTGCAAAATTTAATTGGACATCAAACAGGAATCCTAAGTACCTTGCTTTAGGCGCAGACTACGGAGAGAGACCTGCTTCTACCGGCCACCAAGATTGGTTCCAGAGTGATGGTCCATTCCCAAATTCTATGACTTTCGTTTTGTCTGTGTTTAATTTAAGATAATACCGATGCATCCAACCCATGACATGCTTCAGACAGCTGTGAAAACTCCCCACCACGGCTTCCACACTCGAGGAAATGGAGATAAAAATGTGTGTGTCGTCAGCATATGACACCAACGAGAAACCATGAGCCCTTATCAGCTTGGCCAGACGCTCAACATAGATGTTAAATAAGGCTGGCAACAGTGCTGAGCCTTGGGGAACACCACAGAGGAGGGAGAACCTCTCAGATTTGAAGTTGTTCATTCGCTGTGAGGAACGAGGAGAGAAGGGCTAGGGCCGTCTAGTTGATTCCTATTGCCTTCAGCCACTGCTTTAATACTAGATGGTTCACAGTATCAAAAGCTGTTGATAGGTCAAGTAGGATTAGGACGGCTCTTCCTCCCTGGTCCAGCTGCCTGTGTAGTTCCTCCGTGGCCATGATTACAGCTGACTCAGTGGAGTGCTGTGGTGTGAAGCCATGTTGGGGGGGATCTAAAAAGTTGTTTGCGTCTAAATAGCCAAGTAGCTCTAGGATCATAGTTTTTTCTAGGATTTTGGCCGCCAGAGGTAGGCAGGATATAGGACAGTCGTTTTTCACCTCAGAAGGGTCAAGAGAAGGTTTCTTTAGTATGGGTCTGATGCATGCTTTCTTCCAAGAGGTGGGCAAAGTTCCTGACCTGATGACATTATTCAGCAGTGGGGATAAATGAGTACTGATCTTATCCGAAGCCTGATGTAAAATAGCGGGGGAGAAGGATTTGTCGGGGACCCTGATTTAGTAGATAGTGACAGATTGTTTACTTTGTCCATAGTTAAAAATGAGAAGCTGGTCAACTGGCAGGCAATGGTAAAAGAGGTGGAGTCCTTCGACTGTGGCAACACGGAGGGACCGGGACCCTACCAGCCAATTTGTCATAGACCGTTCTGACTTTAATCTGAAAGAAGTTGGCCACTTTGTCGCACAGGGCTTGGTCAGGTGTAAATTGATTCTCCTGTTGCATTTTGGATAAGGTGGTGACAGTCTTAAAAAAGCTCTCTAGAAGAGTTTTTAGCAGCCTCAATTTTGCTTGTAATATAATTCGTTTTAGAGCTTATTATGGCTTCCTTATATAGTGCTAGATTGTAGGTAAATTTACCTTGGTCTCTGCAGTCTACCCTCCATGCACGCTCAAAGCATCTGCACTTAGATTTTAGAAGTTTAAGATCTGAGTTGTACCAGAGGTCTGAGGCTTTACTTCTCCACTCTTTATTTATTCTTTATGGGACCATCTGATTAATCTCTGACCTAATCCAGTCATCATAATTGTCAGCCACATTATTGTTGTCTGGCACTAGCACGGGTAGACTTTCATCAAGGGTCTGCACTAGTTCGTCCTTCATGATTTTATGCCATTGTCTGAATCTGTCAGGGGGCAGGTTCTTCCACTGAGACATGCTATTCTTCAAACAGGATAGTTTGAAGAAGATGGCCATATGGTCTGTCCAAGTTAAACGTAGTACTTTGTCCACTGTAATGTTAGGATCGTTAGTAAAGATGGCGAAAAGAGTATGGTGAGCCTCATGCATGGGCTCTGAGATTAGTTGTGTCAATCCAAAACCCTCTAGATTATCTAGTAAAGTGGAGGTGTCTGCATTCTTTCCACTTTCTAAGTGAAAATTAAAACCCCCTAGTATTGTGAAGATAGGAGAGTCCAGACTAACCCTGGGCAAAGTACTACGCTCCGCTCACGTACTTTGCGAAGTTTGCGCTACTTCGCACTACACAAATTGCAGGTAGCACAGTGCAAACACTCGTGGCAGTCATTTTTTGCTTGCTCGCGGTCATCAACGTCAAGTTGGCGACCGCGAGCGAGCAAAATGACATTCCCGGCGAAATTTTTCCTCGTTCGCGATCAGCAACATCTAATTGCCGATCGCGAGCGTGGAAAATAAACCTCCCGGTGAGATTCTCAATGCGGGGAAGTTAGGTTTCTCATTGTGAGTGGTTGCATATGCTCACGACCGCTCACGATGAGAAACTACCAGTCCACGTTGAGAAAGATGCTGCTCGAGTAAAAATCTACTTGAGCGGCAGAAAACTACCGCTTGCACTGTGCAAGATGTCGTTTGCAATGATTGCACAGTGCGGACAAGCATCCGGCACTGTGCAATCATCACAAACAGCATTTCCTACCGCACTACGCAGTTCACGTAGTGCAACGCGTAGCTCATGTAGTGCAAAGTGCACTTTGCGTAGCTACGCGTAGCGCTACTACACGAACTATGCCCAGAGTTAGACCAGACAGGATTCCATTAAGGACTTTAGACCTTGAATAAACAGGGGTGTCAGCCCTGACGGCCTGTAAACCCGGGAGGGACAAAATATTAGCAATTTTAATGGTAAAGGTCATAGTTTCGGTCCCAGGCAGCTGAATGGTCTCAAACGTTGCTTGTAGGGGAGTAGGATCTGCTTCACATGGGTACCCCCGCTTTTTGCTGGTGTTTCACTGTTTTTCGACCTTAGTCAGGCTGTTCTTGTCTGTGATGGGGGCATGGATATGACTCCCTCTGTGAGTCCCAGTAACTTGGGCAAGTACAGGCAACAGCCTTTATTCAATGGAGTACAGGCTTTGGCATACAGGGACACAGGAGCAAGTATCACTATGGTGTCAAAAGATCTTGTAGATCCTGGGCAGATTATACTTGTTGAAATGTACCAAGTGACCAATGCTAGCAATGTCAGAACAGACCATTCTCTGGCAGTTGTTAACTTCTCCTGGGGAGGGGTAACTGGCCTTAAGAAGGTTGTGGTGAGTGCAGACCTACCAGTCGAATGCTTGCTTGGCAATGATCTAGAGACTTCAGCTTGGGCAGAAGTAGAGCTCGGGACTCATGCAGAAATGCTGGGCATCCCTGAAGATGTGTTTGCTGTGACCAGGTCACAGGCCAAAATATCTGAAACTGAATAGGCCTTGGATTCTGGAATAATGGACCAAGTGCCATCCAAGGGGATGAGCAGAAGGGTTAAGGCAGAGCCTTCCTCCCTGACTCAGAAGGAGGATCAGTCTCTTGAGGGAGATGATCATGGTCCTGAAGAAGGAACTGTCCCAGAGGAGCTTGAGCCTGATCAGGTTGAGTTCTTGGGGACAGGGGGCCCTTCCAGGGCAGATCTGAGCCAGGAGCAGCATAGCTGCCCCTCTCTTGAACCCCTCAGACAGCAAGCTGCTGCTGAGGCTGCTGGGAGTGCTAGTGGTACCCATAAGGTGTATTGGGATGATAGACTCCTGTACTCAGAGTGTAGAGACCCCAATCCTGGTGCCACCAGGAGGTTGGTTATACCTCTGAAGTTCAGGGGCTTCCTATTGACCCTAGCCCATGAAATCCCTTTAGCAGGTCACCTAGGTCAGAAAAAGACTTGGGACAGACTTGTCCTTCACTTTCACTGGCTCCACATGTCTGAAGACACAAAGGAGTTTTGTCGCTCCTGTGTATCCTGCCAAGCCAGTGGCAAAGCAGGTGGCACTACAAAGCCCCCCCCTGATATCACTACTTGTGGTGGGGGTGCCCTTTGAAAGGGTAGGGATTGACATTGTTGGTCCCATGCATCCCCAAACAGCATCTGGGCACAGATTTATCCTGGTGGTAGTGAATCATGCTACCAGGTACCCAGAAGCTATTCCCCTTAGGACCACTACAGCACCTGTGGTGGCAAGGGCCTTGTTGGGAATTTTCTCAAGAGTGAGTTTTCCTAAGGAGGTGGTATCAGACAGAGGTACTAACTTCATGTCTGGTTACTTAAGGGCAATGTGGAAGGAGTGTGGAGTGACTTACAAATTCACCACACCCTATCACCCACAATGCAATAGTTTAGTTGAAAGGTTCAACAAAACCTTAAAGGGCATGATTAAAGTACTCCCAGAGAAGCTTAGGCAAAGATGGGACATTCTCTTGCCCTGCCTTTTGTTTGCATACAGGGAGGTGCCACAAAAGGGGGTTGGCTACAGCCCCTTTGAACTTTTGTTTGGTCACCCTGTCAGGTGTCCATTGTGTTTGGTGAAGGAAGGATGGGAGTTACCTCGCAAGCCCCCAAAGCAAGAGATAGTGGACTATGTACTTAGTCTCCGCTCCAGGATGGCTGAGTACATTTAAAAGGCAAATAAAAACCTTGAGGCTAGCCAGGAACTGCAAAATGCCTGGCATGACCAAAAGTCTGTACTGACTGTTTACCAGCCAGGACAGAAAGTGTGGGTATTGGAGCCTGTGGCCCCAGCAGCTCTCCAAGACAAATGGAGTGGACCCCACACTATTGTTAAACAAAGGGAGAAATTACTTACTTAGTAGACCTAGGAACTCCCAGAAGTCCCCAAAGTGTTCTCCATGTCAACAGGCTAAAGCCATATGTAGACAGGGCTGACATGGGCTTGCTCATGGCTACTGATGAGGGACAGGAGGAAGAGAGTGACCCACTCCCTGACCTCCTCTCACAGAACCCTGATGATGGGTCAGTTGATGGTGTGGCCTTGGCAGGCAGTCTGACTGCCCAGCAGCAAACTGATTGCAGACAGGTGCTCAATTAGTTCAGAAACATGTTTTCTCTGACTCCAAGTCAGACTACCTGGTGCACTCATGAAGTGGACACTGGGGACAGTCTGCCTATTAAAAATGAGATTTATAGGCAACCTGACCATGTCAGGGACTGTGTCAGGACAGAAGTCCAGAAAATGTTGGATTTGGGAGTTATTGAACCCTCAGATAGCCCTTGGGCTAGTCCAGTGGTCCTTGTGCCAAAACCTCACACCAGTGGTGGGAAAAGAGAGAGGAGGTTTTGTGTGGACTACAGGGGTCTCAATGCAGTCACTAGGACTGATGCCCATCCAATTCCAAGGGCAGATGAGCTTATAGATACTTTGGCATCAGCCAAGTATCTTAGCACATTTGACTGGACAGCTGGCTACTGCCAGATCAGACTAGCTGATGATCCAAAGCTACAAAACAGCATTTTCAACCCCAAGTGGGCATTACCCATTTGTGGTGATGCCCTTCGGTTTGAAGAATGCACCTGTCACTTTCCAAAGGTTGGTGAATACAGTTCTCACAGGTCTGGAAGCCTTCAGTGCAGCTTATCTAGATGATATTGCTGTCTTTAGCTCCACCTGGGAGAATCACCTTGTCCACCTAAGGAATGTTTAGGAGGCCCTGCAAAAGGCAGGCCTCACTATCAAGGCCACCAAGTGCCAGATAGGGCAGAGTCAGGTTGTGTACCTGGGCCACTTTGTAGGTGGAGGCCAGGTTCAACCACTGCAGAGCAAAATTCAGACCATCATGGACTGGGTTGCTCCAACCACCCAGACTCAGGTGAGAGACATCTATAGGAGATTTTTCAAGGGGTATGGATCAATAGTGACACCCCTGAATGACTTAACTTCTAAGAAAATGCCCAAAAAGGTTAAGTGGACAGCTAGCTGTCACAAGGCATTTGATGACCTGAAGCAGGCCATGTGCACTGCTCCCATTCTACAGAGACCTGATTACTCCAAGAAGTTCATTGTCCAAACAGAGACATCTGAATTGGGGGTAGGGGCTGTACTGTCACAATTGAATGATGATGGCCAGGATCAGCCAGTAGCTTTCATAAGCAGAAGGCTGACCCCTAGAGAGAAACGTTGGTCAGCCATTGAGAGGGAGGCATTTGCTGTGGTTTGGGCTCTGAAGAAGTTGAGGCCATACTTGTTCGGCACTCACTTCCTGGTTCAGACAGACCATAAACCCTTCTTATGGCTAAAACAAATGAAGGGTGAAAACCCCAAACTGTAATAGGAAAGTAGGATCTGCTTCACATGGGTACCCCCACTTTTTGCTGGTGTTTCATTGTTTTTCGACCTTAGTCTGACTGTGGCCCTGCTAATCAGGACCCCAGCCTAGCTGCTTCCTCTCTAAAATGGTTTCCATGTACATTAGGTAAATTTCTAATTGGATTCTGGAGTGCCTTATAAGCCCCTAGTATATGGTATACTATGTACCTAGGGCATAGGTACCTCAGAGGCCTACCAGGGGCTGAAGCATGTATTATGCCACCCCTGGGAAGCACTCCAAAATGACACCATAGGTCTGCTACTGCAGCCTGGGTAAGGTGGTGCATGCACCCCTTACTCTGGTATAGGCTACCTATATCACTACCATTGCACACACATATAAAACCTATAAGTTACTCCTATGACAGGCCTTATCAATCCTGAAGGCAGAGTGCTTGGTTTTTATGTGAGAGGTTGCCCCTGCATGAGCAGAGCCCCTCTGCAGTGTTGGGAGTACCTCCTCTGATGCTGTTTGTGGTGCAGCCTGACCATATACTCATAAGTGCATTATAACCTCGCGGTAAATGCTAACTTTGGACTGGCTGCATGGAAACATGTCGTGTTTGGTGTCAAACGCTTTGAAATACTACCTCCCCTCCAGTTCTGGTGGCGGGGGTAGCATTCCACCCTTCTAGAGGGAGAGATATGTTCACACTGGTCTACCTGGTAAAGACTTTCTAAAGCCCTGGCATCACAAAATGGATGCCACTGCCACAGACACGGGTCTGGCCTCCTGCTGCTGACCGAAACTCCGGCAGGGGAGGCCTGGAGAATAGGTTTCCTGTCCCAGGGAGGTGTAACCACCTCCCCAGACAGGCAGATGTGTATTGGGGCTGGGCGGGAGCACTTTCTGGTGCTTTGAAGTCCTGCACTGGGGGCACACTTGGTGTCCCTGTGCATAGTCCAGCTCAAACCGGTTGCAGGCGCGAAACTGGACAAAGGAAATAACCACCCCTCTGTCCATACCCTCCCACAGGTGGGTCCCTAGAGTATGTCCAACCCCCAAACTTTGTATAAGTAGGGGAACCCAGTTCTTGAGACATTAGATTACCCTGGACGAAAGTCTGCAACATATATCCTGGACCTTTGATGTTCTATTTCAACTAGAAGACTTAAGAAATCTCCCGTGGGGTCAAGGAGTGACTCCCCTGCTTGGCAGGCACCAAAGAAGCAACTGTCCGGTCTGCAATTCAGAAGCTGCCATCGGATGCTGAAGTCTCTGCATCCCCAGAGGTAGATATCCAGACTTCCCCGAGGCTACCCTGAGTCCACAGCAAAGCTGAGGCCGTGGCTATCGTGGGTGACGTGGAACCGTGACCCCTGGACACCGTGATCTTTTGCTGATCCATCATCTTCCTGGTCTTCCTCGAAGTTGTGCTTTGAGCTCCGAGTAGCCCCAGCCTTGAGCACCTCCTGCACCGAAGATCTCTGGCCTACACTCCACGAGTGACCCGTAAGCCAGTTTCAAGTGTGACCACTCAAGGGTCCTTCGCAATCGCTAACCCATTGGCTAGTAGGTCCCCACGAAGGTGACTCCTCTTCTGATTGGGCTTTCTTGGTTGCTCCAGATCTGCACCGATGTCCTTTTTCTATTTCCAAGTGACTTGCCGTTGCCAAGGCTTGTTGGGTCCAATCTGGTCGCCGACACCGCAGCACTCGACAGACTTCATGGGACAGCTAAAATCCAGCTCCTGGTCATCCTCGACACCTCCTGGACCTCGCAGCTGAAGAATCAAGACACCCATCAACTCGCCTGAAGCACACAACATCTGTGGGCATTGGACTATCGTGCCCCTGGTCACTGGTAGGTGACCCAGACTCTGTCCCCTCTGCTTTCAGGTTCCTTCCATCCTCGATCCAGGTTTGAATGTCTCCGGACACTTCTCCTCTTCATGGCAGCAGCACTTCTTTGCCAGCTTCCGTTGGAAACAGCGAAGTGACCCGACACCATTTGACACCTATTCACCCGGCTTCCCTGGGTGAGGGAACTCGAGTACTCTGGTGCTCCAGTGGGTGGTGGCCCTAGACACCTCTAAGTCCAGAAGGGTTTGCTCATAGTCATCCCCTAAGGTCCTTAAATTCTTAATTTCCAACCGCGACTTTCCCCATAGAAGTTAATGGCGATTCGTGGCTGTGTTCTCACACTGCACGAGTCCCCCGTGGGTCCCCTGTGTCACTACCTTTTGGTCCAAGCACTTCTACAGGCTCTAGGCCTTGTGTCTAGCTCAGTTGTGGTTCTTATACCACTTTATTGGTATATGGTTTGGAACGCCCGTAGGACCCAAACGGGTATGTGTGCTTTTACTGTTGAATACTGACTTGTAACTTAAGTACTTCGAACTCTAGCCTCATAAAGAGACTAGAGGGGTGTGTTTTATCTTAAATACACATATTTTAAATATATACCTGGTGTGGTTCTCCTTTCATTTGGTCATTCAAGAGATTATAGACTGGTAAAACAAGCTGCTTTACATTGCTTCAAGACTTAGCGTGAAGGCTGCTCTCCATAGCTACCACTAGGATCGCTTTTAATAAAGGTTGTCTTTAACCTATCACCATTAGGGGTTGTTTGGACTGATACAAGGTGTCCACTAGAACTAGTGGACAGCATATATCAGGCCAACTTCTCACATTGATTTAAACTAAGGCCGGAAAATAATTGCTATGCCGCTTCCCTTATGTCCTTTCCTGTCTACAGTGGCTAATGCATAGCCTGCCGGTGGCGCAATAATCCAGTCAGGCTCTGATGTTTCATCAGCCCAAGTTTCCGTTAGGAAGTGCAGATCCGGGTTGGATGTCTGCAGTAGGCCTTCAACTCATACTTGTGCTAAATCACGGATCTATCACTAAGCAGAATAGCATTTAATGAACTGTCTACAGGTTCATTCTGATTGTTCTTTCCTTTAACGGAGTTGCGTTGTGAGACAGATGCGGTGGTAACTATACTGGTATCCGTAACAAAGTCTGGTGAATAGTTATCTTTTTTCAGCAAACTGTGGGCGGAAGAAATAGGGAGAAGGTATGTGATCGGAAATGAGAGGTTGCAGGAAGTGCATTGAAATGGAAGAATATCCCTTTCCTCAGCCCAAGTGGCAGTGTTACAACACTTACCCTTACTAAATGCCAGTAGCTGAGCCCTAGAGTATGTCTGGTGAGAGAAATGGGCAATGGTCCTGGAGCAAGGCGCATTCTGTGTGCTGATGGGCACAGACAGGCTTGCCTTTGGCGACCCTGTGGCACGCCGGCGACGCGCCCGCTGTATGTGTCCATAGCGCGGTCGCATCAGCATCCCCTCGTACATAGAATAACTAGCATGCCGACATTGCTATAGGTGGGCCCGCTCTTACTTACGGGCACCGCAGGTCATGGGGGAGAAAACGCAAAGGCAGTCTGTGGGACAGAGGTCCCTAATGTAAGGTGCAGTGTGCAACAAGCAATTTTAAAATATTAATGATGAGCAACAAATTCAAAGGGTTACAAAATGCTGGCAAATAGCTGTATACCGCCTAACACTCCCCTTTTTGCATATACTTCTTCAAACTGTTTAGTCCTTAACATTTTCACCCACGCCCCTGGAGTGTTGAAACCAGCCGAGTTCTCCAATTTTGCAATATTATTGCCACAGCCTCCTCTATCATTCTAAGAAACATTAAGGAAAATCTTTGGTTCTGGCAATTTGTAAGAGATTGGGAATGGTTCCACTTCAAGATCGTGAATAGGAACTTCCTAAAATAATCACAGAGGTTTATACCTCTGTGGGCTGTGATACCTAGTATACCACAGCGGTTAAACCATATTTAAAAACCAAAAATGACACAGAGGGTTCCATTAAGGAGAAATCTGCAATGGAAAGGAAGAACAAACAGAGGGCAAAGAGAAAAGACAAACCTCTTCGCCCGCTTCTCTGAAATCCATTTGGGGTAGTTACAACTTAAGAGACAGCTAGAAAATGTCAAATTCTGACCGGTATCAGTATTTTGATAGCTGCTCTTAACACTCTTTTCAGGACACTGACAGTAAATGAGCAGTGAGAAGGAGTTGATCTGAGTTCAGTCAGTAATAGCAGTGCCACAGAACCCAGAATCTCCTGAGGCGGAAGCCGGGAGACAGAGACTTTTGTTTTAACTTGATGCACGTGTGATATTGTGTGTCACTCTATTTTCTTGTGTTTTAAAAAAAAATAATCATCTCCTACCTGGCTGCACAGGACTCGACCCTGTAAATCTACCGCTCAGCTGCCCTGCGCTGACAGCGGCTCTCCCCTGACAAACACGGTGCCATTGCCGGCGTGCGACTAGGCCACGCCCCCTTGGAGGCCACGCCCCCTTTTTCATCTGGTACTTAAGCTGACCCACGAGCGCTGCTTGCCAGGACCCAGAATCTCCTGAGGCGGAAGCCGGGAGACAGAGACTTTTATTTTAACTTGATGCACGTGTGATATTGTGTGTCACTCTATTTTCTTGTGTTTTAAAAAAAAGAATCATCTCCTACCTGGCTGCACAGGACTCAACCCTGTAAATCTACCGCTCAGCTGCCCTGCGCTGACAGCGGCTCTCCCCTGAAAAACACGGCGCCATTGCCGGCGTGCGACTAGGCCACGCCCCCTTGGAGGCCACGCCCCTCACCTGTATAAAAGTATGTGTCACTTCCGTACGCGCAGCGGACGGGCGCAGCGGGCGCGCCGTCAGCGCGCCAAAGGCAAGCCCGTCTGGGCCCATCCGGGCCCGACCGGACCCAGGCCCAGGGACGCTGTCGGATCCACCTCTTGACCGCTTGGTGTATTCAGGAAACATGCTCCGTGCTCTCCAACCGGAAAAAACTCTGCCCTGTCACCACACGCACACCGAAGGTAAACCTTTCTCCAACTGTAGGCGTTGTAATCCTACCACCCTAAACTCAGCCAAACTTGGACTTAAGATAGGTCTTCTTAACTGCCGCTCCCTTCCTAAGCATGCACACGAGACCAACCTGTTAATACAAGATCAGGAGTTAGACGCGCTGTTTCTTACCGAAACGTGGCTATCTGACAGCTCTGACTCGGACATCGTCATTGCTCTCCCCTCAGGCTATCTTTGTCAAGCCCTACATAGACCCAGAGGGAGAGGAGGGGGCTTAGCTTTAATCTACAGAGAGCAGCTTATCTGTAGAACCTCCAACGCTCACATCGAAGATTGTGAAAGTTGCCAATTTTCCATTCAAACCTCCCCGGCCCACACCCTGTCGGGACTACTGATCTATCGCCCTCCAGGTGCTCCTGGGAAATTCCTTAATGCCGTTACCGATTCGGTTTCACAATTAGCCTCCTCTGCTCCTAACTTCCTTATCGTAGGTGATCTGAATCTGCACTTTATGGACCCCACTGATCGGATAGCCTCAGATCTTCTTCAGGACCTGTCATCATTTAATATCCGACTGGTCAACAATGACCCTACCCATGATAAGGGACACCTACTAGATCCCGTCCTTACCAATGTCGCTAACATCACCACCAGTCCACCCCTGACTTTGCCATGGACTGATCATTTCCTAGTCCCCATCTCTAGGGATGCCCCCATTATAACCCCTCAAACTACGAAAATCCAGGTCACCGATAGACGGTGGCACAAACTTGTACCCACGGAATGGGCCACCACTCTCTCAAAAACCATCCCTGAGCTCTCCATCGAGCCTGGTACGGCCGATATACAGTTTAATTCCTGGATCACATCTTCGCTAGACAAACTAATACCTAAAACAGACACTCTTAAGCATACCAAAAGAGTGTCCTCTGCTCCGTGGTATACCCCAGAGCTCAAAGCTCTACGCCAGGAATGTAAGAGAACGGAACGCTCCTGGAGGAAAGATAAGTCCAAAGCTAACAAAGACGCTTACTCTACCTCCCTTTCAACTTACAAAACATCCATTCGTAAGATCAAAAGCGCATTCTTCCAGGAGAGAATAGAAAAAGCAGTATGCTCGAGTAAAGAATCCTTCGTCATTCTAAAAGAACTTCTGAAGACCCCAGATCCTGGACCGAGAAACCCCCCGGATCCTAAGGCCGATCAGGAAAAATGCCATCAGTTGGCCAACTTCTTTCAAGAAAAGATACTAAAAATCCTTGATTCAATCCCCCCTGTTAGTTCGTGCGAGGAAAACGACCCCCCGAACACTCGGACATCCATCTGCCTCCCCTCTTGGGGTCAAGTAACTATCGAAGAAGTGGGAAATACTCTAAACTCCATTAAAAGCGGATCTCCCAGGGACCCCGCCCCGCTTCGGACCCTTAAGGAAGTAGCTTCCATCATTGTTCACCCCCTTACCCACCTGATCAACGCCTCATTCCAACAGGGAGTCGTGCCCCCGAGCTGGAAGGCGGCAGTAGTTAAAGCACTACTGAAGAAACCCTCCCTTGATTCCGAAAACCTGGCCAATTTTAGGCCAATCTCTCTTCTCCCAGGGATCAGCAAGGTTGCTGAAAAACTGGCCAACAAGAAACTTTCACAGTTCCTGGAGGACAACAACAGACTAAAAACCTCACAGACAGGTTTTCGTCCGGGGCAGGGCACGGACATTGCCCTCCTGGCAGCGGTAGAGGAGGCCAGAGCACTCTTAGACGAAGGAGGATCAGTGGCAGTGATCCTCCTCGACCTGAGTGCGGCCTTCGATACCGTCAACCACCAACTTCTCATTAAGCGGCTCAAGAGAGTCGGTGTGGAAGGCTCCGCCCTATCCTGGCTGTCATCCTTTCTGGCCCAGCGCACCTTCCAGGTCTGGGAAAACAACACCTGCTCCTCCGAAACTCCCCTCCAATGTGGCGTGCCTCAGGGCTCCTCCCTGAGCCCCACATTATTCAATATCTACATGGCCCCATTGGAGGAGGTTATCACCCCGTTCGGAGTGAGCGTCGTCAGCTATGCTGACGACACACAATTAGTTGTGTCATTATCCCATCCCAGCCAACAACCAGCAGATTTATCTAACTGCCTTACGCAGGTTCAACGCTGGATGAACAGTTCAGCCTTAAAACTGAACGGAGCAAAGACTGACGTTCTCCTCCTTGGCCAGAAAGGACCTACTCTCTCCCCGAACATCTGGCCAGGATGTCTGGGTCCCCCACCTGACCCTAAACAAGAAGTAAAAAGCTTAGGCGTGTGGCTCGATACAGACCTTTCGTTCACCACGCAAGCAAAAAAAGTAGCCGGGACGTGCTTCGGGCTCTTGAAATCAATGAGGAAGATCCTGCCCCTCTTGCCCCCCAACTCGCAAAAATTGCTAATTCAAGGCCTGATTCTCTCTAGGCTTGATTATAGCAATGTGATCTACTTGGGCGCCCCTGAAGCAACAATGAACAAGCTTCAGAGAATTCAGAATGTCGCCGCAAGGATTCTCACTAATACTCCTGCCAGAGCCTCGGCCAAACCAGCATTAAAACTCCTTCACTGGCTCCCAATTAGGGAGCGGGTCAAATTTAAGGCCCTGTGCCTAGCCCACAAACTGCTACAAAATCAAGGCCCCCCTATTCTCAGAAAATTTATCAAACCTTATAAATCCTCTAGATCCCTCCGTTCTGACAATGAGAATCTCATCATCACTCCCAGATTTAAGAAGGCACGTTCAGGCGGAAGACGTTTCTCAGTCCACACCGCCCGCCTCTGGAATGCACTCCCCCGCGACCTGAGAATTGAACCACATTACCTACGCTTCAGGAAGCGGTTGAAAACCCACCTTTTTCCCTAAAAGCAACTTGCTCTTCCGGAACCCCGATCTCCTCGTCACGCATCTGTGCCGTAAAAGTGGCGCATTGCTGGAGTTGCGTCGCAAGCGTGACGCAGCTCCAGCAATGTTCTGGGGGGCCCTATCTGCACAATGCTGCATCAATCCTTACGCCTGCTTCAAGCAGGCGCAGGGTTTTGACACAGCATGGGCTCAAAAGTGACTGAGTGAAATCTTGTAGATTTCACTCAGCCACTTTTAGGAGGCGTTCCTGCGCCGGAACGCCCCCACCTGCCCTGGAACGCCTACATCTGGCGCAGGGCTTTACAACGTGACGCATCACCCAGATGCGTCACGTTGTAAATACCCCGCACCATGGCGCAGGATTTGCGCCGCTGCTGCGTGACAAAAAGTGACGCAACGGCGGCGTAAATGAGGAGCAAGTCAAACATAAATCTGCCCCATAAACTCTAGTAAAGAAAAAGAAGGTAGCAAGAATTTCTGAAAAACATGCAGAGTTATGAGTCCTCCAAAGGAAAGGATTTGGAGAAGGCCATATCTAGACAGCTAAGCAGAAGTCACAATAGTACATCAGAAGGTTCAGAGGTTTCTAGATGCACTCATTCACATATATACAGAAATGCTTAACCACACACTGTGTTACACATAAACCAGACACAAACATACTCCACCGTCCACAGACATCCCCTCACCCTCTTACAAATGCTTACATGAAACTGGACCACACACATATATCCTCACACACTCAGACTCCTAGGCAGTACCCCTCACATAATCATTCACACATTTACACTCATAGACAATAATTGCACTGTCATACAACATCAGACACTTACATTTTAACACATCCACATACATCCTCTCACATGCTCACACATGCTCAAGTAGACTGTCACACACATACCCTCACACACTCGTTCAGACATCTACACACAGAAAACATTAAAAGTGACAGACAGAAGCACCTTGACAAACAAGTAATTTTAATTTCTTCATACCAAAAAATGCAATTCCAGAAATAGTCTTATTTGTTGTTTGAAGACTTCTGTGAAGTTTTTGTATTTTTTGTTGTTTTTCCAAAACTGGGGTAACAAAATGAGAGCGAAGGGTATCGGAACTGGAAGTATGAAAAGCCCAAAATTAAAATAATGTAAATCTTCACCGTTTCTGATCCTCAATTGTCTATTCAAATGCAGGCAGTGACTGCTCCTCTATGCAGATAACCTTACTGCATTTTGAGCAGTAGATGATGGTGTGTTGCATTTTTGGAATGTGATGGAAGTCCTTGCATCACAGTTAGTGGCATTCTGCTGTCTCACTGTACTTTCCAGGCACTTTCTGTGGATGGTCCACATGTGTTTCCACATGCTTGGTGTGCCATGCAAACATATTTCCCAGTGCGCCGTGACAACTTCTTATTTCACAGCACTACCTTGGCTGCAAACATTTTTTCTCCAGATAGAATAGATACAAATTTCCAAACCAAAGATTATTTATTTCTTCTGTAGCTCCTCTTCTTCTTTCTCTTCCTCATGTCTTGCCTCTTCATGGTGCATTTTGTAACCCTAGTAATTGAAGAACAACTGTACGTTTACCCACCTCAGTGCCACACCCAAATGACTGGTAAGTGTGGGAACCTCCTTGCAGAATAGAAGGAAATAGGTTTCAATTAATCATAAGTGTTCCTTGCCCTAGCCATTTGGGGCTGCGGGCACTTAAATTCTGACTGGGCATAGTTGGC
This sequence comes from Triturus cristatus, assembly GCF_964204655.1. Taxonomy (NCBI): domain Eukaryota; kingdom Metazoa; phylum Chordata; class Amphibia; order Caudata; family Salamandridae; genus Triturus; species Triturus cristatus. Next base: position 50,474,488 of record NC_140581.1, on the reverse strand, counting down.
AGTTAGACTTTGTATAGTTCTCCCTAGACAGCCAAACAATAGAGGGAGTAGGTGTACCTGGATGGGCTATCACAGGTAGAATGGGGGGTAGAACTGGGCACAGCCTCAGTTTCACATCAAGAAGCTGTCACATACCCTGTAGTCAGGTTGGAGTCAGGGCAGGAGAGCCAGGAAATGTTAGCACTTCAAAGGAATTCTTTAGGAACTTCTCCAACTTCAAAGAAGGCACTAGGAATAAGTATAGGGCCCTCAGATCCATTCTTCAGTACACATCTGGAATTGTGGAAGACTCAGAAGTAGGACTGTTGACTGCTCTACTGCTGGAAGGACTGCTACTCTGCTTCTCTGAAGCCCTGCTGCTTGAGTGAAAAGGACTTGATCTGTACCTTGAACCCAGGACAAACAGAGTGACTCCAAGAGCAAGCTGGCTGGCCTCTGATCAGAGTCTCAGGGACATAACAGGCTCCCTCCATCTTCAACATGCACCTGGGCCCAGCTTGAGTGACATTCCAAGTGGTGTGCCTTCAGTCCTGGACACTTGGAAGTGGGGCTAAAAGTGACTTAGAAAACTTGGACCTTGGAATATTTTTGGCTACAAGGTGTTCAGAGACCCGAGAGGAGAGCGAGCCTAATCCGCCCAAGGTGCATCGCTGGTCGGTCTGGCTTTGTGGCAGCCCCAGTACATTTTTCTTTGCAGGAGAAAATCCTGTTCAGTGGCCCCTCCGAGCAGGGGTATTTCACTTTGTGGAGCCCTCTTCGGCTGCAGCGTGCAACTTCGTCCAGCTGGAGATTTTCAATATACATTTTGACCACTAAGTCCAAATGTAGACATTTTTCACTGCAACGTCATCCAGTGGCGCCTCATTCTTGGACACCGCCTGCAGCTGAAGTCAGCCTTTTCATATATTTTTCCTCAAAATGTCTTCAAAGTCGGAAGGTAAGCCAAGATCACACACATATATATGTGTATCTATATATATATATATATATTACCTACTGGCAGTCGCCAGTAGGTAGTTATATTTAGGATCTATTTTCCATAGGAAATCCGCAACATTCTATTTGGAATAACGTTGGCGTCGATTGACAAATCTTCGCGAAGTTTACCAATCTTTTGACCAGGTCCGGTCCGCTCCTATCCTGAAAATTTCACGGTGATTCGTCAAGCGGGGGCCGAGAAAAAAGGGGGGTCCCAAAACGCGTTTTCCCCATGCATTTTCCCATAGGACCTGTTGACGCAGCTACAGCCCGAACTGCTTAACGGAATTACACCAAATTTGGCAAAGAGGTAGTCCTCAGTTCAGACTCGTGCCTTTTGCTTAAATGGTGTAAATCCGTTCAGTAGTTCCTGAGAAAATTAGAGTTAAAAAGATAGATATATCTGGGCGGAGCCTAACCACACACCTCATCGTGAGGTCTGATTGGCTGTCAGTACTTCATCCAAAAGTGTTGGCAGCCATCTTGGGACCAATATACATGATAGCACCTCATTAAAAAGCATTGCAGTTAATAGAAGGTTTTAAGACTTTAGTTACAATATAAATCATTTGTTGATGGTACCATACTCATTTTAGGAATTGTGGTGTGTTCTAAGGTGATTTTACCATGTGAAAAAGCCTTCTGCTGTGATATCATGAATCATGTTTGAGAGAAAACTATTTTTTCTCATGCTTTCCCACAGAGGTTTGGAAGGTGATCTATAAGCTAAACTGAGAGCATATTTTCTGTAAATTCACATTATCTTTCTCAGTCATGTGAGAATGAAGTCTGAAATTCTCAGTAAAACATGTACATCCAACAAGGGCAGAGACTGTCAGTTGATTCCTTTGTGTTCTACTGCAGATTTCCAGAGTATTCTAAAGAACAACTAGAGCGCTAACAGTCCTACTTATGACAAACGTATTGCACACCTGAAGCCATCTTGATTGGAATAAAGTGGTAACTCTTAAAACATTTAATTTAAAAAGGAACAAAATTAGGGGGTTCATTTTGCCATAGAAAGTATGATTAGTGCTGCAGAAAGAAAAATTAGGGCACATTTTGAGTGACTTCTCAAATCCTCTTCTATTTCATTAAAAAATTCTGACATGCAGACAGAAACATGCACTTTCAATACCAGCAGCAGACTTCCCTGGTGAGCAGTAGCTATACTACAGTGATCTAATAAGCAACTAGAGTGCTAACATTCTCAATTTATGGCAAATGTGTGACACATCTGAATGCCTTCTTGATGGAATCAAAGTAAAAAACTGAAAGTTTTTCCTGCTGAGGAGACTGTGGTAAATGAGAAAATTAGGAAACTTCATAACAAATAAGTCTCCCAAAATGGCCACCAGAGACAAAAGAGCCCAAATGTAGCACAAATATCACCCAGATGTAGCCCAAGTATAGCCCAATGACAGAATGTCCCAAGTGTTCTAACGAACAACTAGAGCGCTAACAGTCTGACTTATGACAAAAGTATGGCACACCTGAATCCATCTTGATTGGAATAAAGTGGTAACACTTAAAACATTTAATTTACAAAGGAACAAAATGAGGGGGTTCATTTTGCCATAGAAATTATGATTAGTGCTGTAGAAAGAAAAATTAGGGCACATTTTGACTTCTCAAATCCTCTTCTATTTCATAAAAAAATTCTGACATTCAGACTGAAGCATGCACTTTGAATACCAGCAGCAGACTTCCCTGGTGAGCAGTAGCTTTACTACATTGATCTAATGAGCCACTAGAGTGCTAACATTCAGAATTTATGGCAAATGTGTGACACATCTGAATGCCTTCTTGATGGAACCAAAGTAAAAAACTGAAAATATTTCCTACTGAGGAGACTGCAGTAAATGAGGAAATTAGGAAACTTCATAACAAATAAATCTCCCAAAATGGCCACCAGAGACAAAAGAGCCCAAATGTAGCCCAAATATCACCCAGATGTAGCCCAAGTATAGCCCAATGACAGAATGTCCCAGAGTGTTCTAACGAACAACTAGAGCGCTTACTGTCTTACTTATGACAAAAGAATGGCACACCTGAAGCCATCTTGATTGGAATAAACTGGTAACACTTAAAACATTTAATTTAAAATGGAACACAATGAGGGGGTTCAATTTGCCATAGAATTTATGATTAGTGCTGTAGAAAGAAAATTTAGGGCACATTTTGAGTGACTTCTCAAATCCTCTTCTATTTCATAAAAAAAATTCTGATATGCAGACTGAAACATGCACTTTGAATACCAGCAGCAGACTTCCGTGATGAGCAGTAGCTTTACTACAGTGATCTAATGAGCAACTAGAGTGCTAACATTCAGAATTCATGGCAAATGTGTGACACATCTGAATGCCTTCTTGATGGAACCAAAGTAAAAAACTGAAAATATTTCCTACTGAGGAGACTGCAGTAAATGAGGAAATTAGGAAACTTCATAACAAATAAATCTCCCAAAATGGCCACCAGAGACAAAAGAGACCAAATGTAGCCCAAATATCACCCAGATGTAGCCCAAGTATAGCCCAATGACAGAATGTTCCAGAGTGTTCTAACGAACAACTAGAGCGCTTACTGTCTTACTTATGACAAAAGAATGGCACACCTGAAGCCATCTTGATTGGAATAAACTGGTAACACTTAAAACATTTAATTTAAAAAGGAACACAATGAGGGGGTTCAATTTGCCATAGAATTTATGATTAGTGCTGTAGAAAGAAAATTTAGGGCACATTTTAGTGACTTCTAAAATCCTCTTCTATTTCATAAAAAAATTCTGATATGCAGACTGAAACATGCACTTTCAATACCAGCAGCAGACTTCCGTGATGAGCAGTAGCTTTACTACAGTGATCTAATGAGCAACTAGAGTGCTAACATTCAGAATTTATGGCAAATGTGTGACATATCTGAATACCTTCTTGATGGAATCAAAGTAAAAAACTGAAAGCATTTCCTTTTGAGGAGACTGCAGTAAATGAGGAAATTAGGAAACTTCATAACAAATAAATCTCCCAAGATGGCCACCAGAGACAAAAGAGCCCAAATGCAGCACAAATATCACCCAGATTTAGCCCAATGACAGAAGTGTGCAAAACACTTATTTTTTGTATATTTGCAGTTTTATATAGTGCAGACTTGTCAGGTATTGGAGTGCTTTACATGAGCATTGGTTACATCACACAAGATCAAATTCATTTTGGTTGTAGACATGGGGAGATTAAGTGATTTGACCAGAATCACAGAATGTTGAGCTGAAGCAGAAACTCCAACCTGGTTCCCCAGTTGCAAACTCTGCAGCTCTGGAAGTAACACCCCATCCTCTCCCCTAAGTGCAACATTTAATCAAGTGGTCAACTGGATAAAAAAACATAAAGATTACAAATAATTTAAAGTTCTTTTCACTATTTGAAAACTCAGAAAATATGTCCTCATTTTAGTTTTTTAGAGCACTAACCATAATTTTGATGCAAATAAGACCCTCTCATATATGTAATTTCTAAAGGAAATGCTCTATGTATTACAGTTTTGATTACATCAAGATGACGTCAAGCGTTCCACACTTTTGTAAAAAATATAGAATGTTAGCAATCTAGTTGTTCATTTGGATACTGTTGAGAGGCAGAGGCCAGGGGTACGGACTCTGAAAATTGAAGGCAGGTATGAGAGTGCAGAGGCAACAATTTGACCACACTGGGCAGGCAGGAAGGGCAGTGGCAGCACAACAGACTATGGAAGGCAGTGGAAAGGGGGGCAGGGGCAACAAACCAACAATACAGGACTGGCAAGAGAGGCTGTGGCAATATAATAGACCATTGTGGGCAGAAGGAAGAGGCAGTGGTAGTACAACCATACATGCCAACAGACCCGTTTCAGCCACGAAACGTCCAATGTTTTTAAGCTCAAATGGGTTTTATTTGATCTGTCTCCTGTCTACAATCTCCTCTTTTTCAATGTAACTCAAAGGAGAAATTCAATACCCCAGTTTTTTTTAAAAATCTCCCTCTTACCAAGTTCAAAATGTTCACAAGTATGGTACATTGGATCATGGTAGGCAGGAGGAATTGGGGTAGGAACATGGACTCGGATAACAGAGGACAGGAGGGACATGGAGAGGTGCATCAAACTGACCCTGCAGGGCAGGCATCAGGGTTTGCAGCAGCACAATACACCACACAGGGCATGCGGGACGGGAGTGCAGCACAACAATCCATAGAAAGCAATAGGGAGGGGACAGTGTAGGAGAGTAGGGTCTGCAATCCTATGATCACCCAGATTTTTACTTTTGCTTCATTGGTTTACGACTTTCCCTGGCTGTGGGCCTGCCAATCAGACCCACAGCCTAGCTGTTCTCACTCGAAATTAACACACATGTACATTAGGTGCATCCACCAATTGGAACTGGGCCGCCTTGTCAGTCCCTGTCTCAGCATACCACAGGTATCCAGGGCATCTGTGTACCCAGGGCCTACCAGGGGCTGCAGCATGTATTATGCCACCCCTGGATGGCCGCCCAAATCTGACACAACTGGCTGCACGACAGCTGGGGCAACGTGGTGTAATCACCCGTTGCTGTAGGTGTAGTATTCCTACACCTAACCCTAAAATGGACACATGGATTCCTATCAGTCACTCCTATGGCAGGCCTTATCAATCCTGAAGGCAGAGTGCAGGGAATCATGTGGGACGGTGCTCTGGCGCGAGCTGAGCCCGTCGACGGCTTGCGGAACCAAGTCCTAATAGCCGTTCCATGGTGACGCGGGCCATCTACTTGACATGCATTATAATCCTTGCGGTTATTTGCTAACTTTGGCATCGCATCACCTACACATGTCGAGTAAGGTGTCATACGAATTGGAATACGAACCCCTCGCCAGTCCTGGCGACGGGGTTAGCATTCCCCCCTTTTAGAGGGGCACGACATGGAAGTAACCTTGAACCCCGGTTAAAGTTGACTCAAGCCCCAGCATCACAAGATGGATGCTGCCACCAGACACAAGTCTGACCTCCTGCTGCTGGGAGACCTTCCAGCGAGGGGAGCTTGGACAAAGGGTTTCCTGTCGAGGGCGGTGTTAGCACCATCCCAGACAGGGTTTGTTTATCCCAGGTAGGCAGGGCTGAAAGGAAGGTGATTGCAAGTGGCACCCCGGTGCTCACTGTGCATAGCCCGGCTCAAACCAGTTTCGGGGGCAACCCTGCCCCTGAGCCGGGGCGAAGCCGGACAAAGGATAGGGGTGTCACCACCCCCCTCCTGGCTCCACCCATAGGTAGGACCTAGTCACGGGCCAGCCCCTTTTCTTAGCATAAAGGTAGGAGCGAGTCCCCTTCCCAAATTGGATAATCGGATAATTCTGAATCTTGAACTACTTTCCACGAAAGGAACTCTTGACTATTTCTGAAGACTCTCCCTTGTGGCTAAGGAGTAGCCACCCTGCACTAGCAGGCACCACCTAAGCGCTTGCGGTTTGCTGTACGTCTCTCCTACGGATCAAGACTGCCCAGCTCGACGAGACCCGAGTTCCCTGCCATCTCTGACCTTTACCTACATCATCAGCCCAGCTGAGAGTCGTAGGTGTGACGAGACCTGCGGGACCGGCCATCTTCAGAACCTGCACGACGCTTATCTAGCACGCCCACCGAGGGACCCTCGAGTGAGTGCACCTAGGGTTTGAGAAGCCCTAACCCTGAGCAGCTCCAGCACCGAAGTCTGCCTCCCCAGCATCCACGAGATCTGCGTGGGGGGCCCTTCCGCTCCTTGCTGTTCACCGCGTTGTCCGACCACTTGCCGACCGGCTTGTGGCCCTCTTCACGACGCACCACGATTGTTTCATCACTAGTCTGGTTGCTCCAGACTGGCTCTTGCTCCCCTTCAACAGAGGAGTGTTGTAAATTGAAACGACGATGTGATTAAGCATTTACTAAAGACATGAATTCTCCTTCCTTAGAGCATGTCTCTTTTGTTATGTTGACTAAAGTTTGGACTCCATTTTGTATTGTCATGTCTCCACATGCTCAACACGAGAAGAGTCCTACCTTCGTGTTAGTTGCTCTTGTATTCTGCCTAGTAACAGTTTATAAATAGCTCCTTTGTCCATCTGGCGCATGCCCAGACTTGACCACATCTGTTATCAGTTAGCCTTGCTTGACCATGTTTTCGCGGGCTCAAGGAGTGTGTCAGCTCCGCCCATATATTGATTCAGTATCGAAAATGACCATAAAAGGTAATATTCTCTGCCCCCACTTATGAGCCCCTCTGTTGTGTATAAAAGGGGACCGTGTATGCAAGTTCTTTGTGCTACTCTATGCAATACCGAAGGGTGTTGTATGGATTGTAGGACCACCCTTAAGGGTTAATAAACTTTGTCTTTGTACTTTGCAGTTTCCGTGCCAACTTCCTTATAGATTCCATTACAGGAGAGCGAACCCTTGTGTCCTGCGGGCCTAGCTGGGGCTTGTATTCATCAATTGGCGCCCGTCACGTGGGGCTCATCGGCGACTCGGATGCTCGAAGGACTGGTCGCGACGAAGGTGAGGAATTTGGCCGGGGATGTGATCACTGCCAGCGGCGTCTTTCAGCCCTGGCATCCCGAGGTTTTCTTCCTACCCTTCCGAGCTGACCATCTGGGTGGCGCCGGTCCTCGACTGAGACCTCTTCTGTCGGTCCTGCCGTGACAGCCGTTTGGGCGAATTCTGGAGCTTGGCAGTTGGAATCTGGACTCTTGATTGGTAAGAACCGTTGGACGGTACTTGCTCCGAGTTTTTGAAGCCTGGTTTGGCTATTTGAGTTTGATTTGTGATGACCGGTCATATCTTGTATTGGCTATTGTGAAAATATATGCGTTGCAACACATATAGGCAGGTAATGTGGAGAGATTTCTCCGGAGCTGTGTAACTTTGAACGGCGCAACGTTTAAGTGCCATTTTTTTGATAATACTGCATATTCTGCATTATTTTTTGAGCATGCCTGCTTTTAGCGCACTCCGTAAGTGGTGCTGCTGTTTTGGAAACCGGTTAAACCTCGAGGAATCTGCTCCAGCTCCCCCAGAGGGGACTCCTAATAGGGATATGTATGTGAAGCATGGTCTTTCTTCCATAATGTACAGCACAGTATGGAGGAAATATACCAAGAAGGATCCTGAGTTACGATGGCCTTTGTATGGATCGTTTGATATGCGTAAGATTGAGTATGTGGAACAGTGTATGTGCAAACGGCGTGCTCGTCAGGATATGTTTGAGTGTGTGCGGTTGTGGGTGAAGGAAGTGCGGGAGCGGGAGAAACGTGAGAAAGTGCTGTTTGATAAAGAGCAACGGAAGAATGATCATGTGCGAGCACAGGAAGCGAAGCGTCGGGAGGAAAGAGAACAGGCGGAGAGACAGGAGAAGGAGCGTAGGCTACTAGTGTCGGGTCAATATGCTGTTCGGCAGCCTCTTTATCCTGTCCTTACTAATCTTGATGATGATTTTTCCCTATTAGATCGTTCTCCGCCCCCTTATGTTGGCGCGTCTGCCCCGAGGTCACAAGATCCTGGATCGGTTCCGGGTAAGGTAGACACGCGGTCCATGCTATCGGTTGACCGAATGAGTGAGCTTCGGCAAGTTTCTTTTCGTGCACTCAAGGGCAAGTTGTCCCTGGATGAATTGTTGAATTCCTGGGAGCTGTGGCAGGATAGAGAAAAGTTGTATTTTTTGGGCCACTTTTCTGAGGAAGTGATTGCTGCTTTCCGGAAATATTCCAGTGTCTTTGAGCCTGACGATGTGGTATTAGATGCTAAAGCATTGCGTAATGGTGTTTTCTCTCCCTCTAAGGCGCCTGATGCGGTTCGGCGGCTGTTTGCATTGCGGGACGCGGTGAGGAACCTTAAAGAGAAAGCGCGCCAACAAGCTGAGGGGGAGAAGCAGTCGGATTCGCATACCGGAGATGGCCACTCATCCACCTCCCAGTCAGATAAGAGCGACCTAGTGCATGCTAAACCAATGCGAGAGGCGGCGCCTTTGTATGTTCCTCCTAAAGGAACGGGGACTAGTTCGGACATTACCTCCGCCGATGCTAAGGGATATTTTGTGTACAATTGGGTTTATACTCCTTGGCATAGGGCTGATGTCATGGCATTGAAAAATGCATTGCCTGATCCTCGCAAGAATCCAGCGGCCTTCTACGAAGAAGTTGAGGGGGCCCTGAATTCTTGTACTATGACCTTAGCAGATATAGATTTGTTCTTTGGGCTTATTTTACCACCAGATATGTGGCGATCTGTGCGGAAGGTGGATGATGTTGCCGCTTTCAAGGCTCGGTGGTCTGAGCTTGAGGATGAGGATAGGGAAAGGAAGCCCGTGCAGAAACCACCTCAGATTATCTTAGATCTCCCTGCTGCTATTCTGACTAAGCTGAAGACAATCATCCCCCCTAAAAATATTGACTGGAATATGTTAGCCTCGTGTAAGCAGAAGGTTGACGAATCAGTTGCAGATTTCTTTACGCGCTTTGAGGAGACGTTTCATGATTTTAGTGGTCAGTCGCTTACGGATGATACGGGTCGACACCTCTTTGCTGATAAATATGTGGCGAATTTACTACCGGCGATCGCGGCCCGCTTAAAAGCGAGTGAAAGTTCTTGGTCCTCTGCGACCCCGACAGCCCTCCTGACTATAGCTCAGTATTATGAGCGTCAGGAGCAAGACGCGAAGGGACAGGAGGAGAAGAAATCGAAAGATTTAAAAACGAAAGTGATGTTGGCACAAGTATATGGCCCGCCCCGCCGGGGTGTTAATAGAGGTAGGGGAGGATTTTATGGTCCTCCCTCGGGCCGATCTGATTTGAATAGGAATCAATGTGCGTATTGTAAGCAATCGGGACACTGGGCCAGAGATTGCCCGGCCTTGCATGTTTCGCGTCAGGGACATAATCAGGGTGGCCCGAGAGGTAGAGGGGGTTTCTCGAATTTTAGAGGGAATTCTAACGATCACGCTCGTTTTGACCCTGCTGGGCAGCAACGAGATAGATCTAATGTTTTCGATCGACAGAACCAGTATCAAGTGTCGGGGATTGACCGCTCTGGGTACCATGATTCTCAGCATGCATAGGAATACGTTGGATGGGGGTTAGAATCAGTTGAGGTGCCGGTTGATCAGAAGGGTCCTTACGTATCAGCTGAGGTTTTGGGCTCTACTGATCAGTTCCTAGTGGATACAGGAGCGACTCGTAGTGCGCTGTCTAAACAATTGGTTCCGAGGGCTCCCCCATCTGGCTTAATGGTTACATCGGTAGGGTTTGACGGTACACTCTCCCGAAGCCCTCTTTCGCGGCCCCTCACATTTCAGGTTGATTCCTTTTCTGCACCCTGTCCGTTTTTGCTTGCCCCGAACACGCCGGACAACATTATGGGCCTTGATATGTTAAAGCACTTCAGAGCTACGATCCGCTGCTCCCCTGCCGGAGTGCGGGTGATATTAAACGACAATTACCCTCGGTCTGAACGGATGTGTGTGGTTGCAGAGGATTCTGTGTTAGCTACCCTCCCTCGTGCTTTGTGGGCCACTTCGGATACTGATGTGGGACAGATGGTGATTCCGCCTGTTCACATTAGTGTCCAGGAGGGGGCGGTGTTACCACGCCTCCCACAGTATCGTATTTCCCAGGAGGGGGAGGAGGCTCTTATACAGATTGTGCAGGATTTGATTGAGGTGGGAGTAGTGGAGGAAGTTCCCTACAACGTCTGTAATAGCCCGATTCTACCCATTTTGAAAAAGGATACGGATGCCAAAGTCTACCGGTTTATAATTGATTTGAGAGAAGTAAACAAGATCGTGATACCCCAGTACCCAGTGGTCTCTGATATCACGACGTTGCTTACTTTGGTCCCGCCTACGGCGACCACGTTCTCAGTTATTGATTTGAAAAATGCCTTCTTTTCAATTCCTATTCATCCCGATAGTCGATACCTTTTTGGTTTCACTCTCAATAATAGGTCTTATCGATTTTGTAGAATCCCTCAGGGCTACACAGAAAGCCCTAGCATTTACAGTCAAGCTTTGAAAAGACAATTGGATTCCTTTGTTCTGCCCGAGGGTGTCGCCCTCATTCAATATGTCGATGACATCTTGCTGGCGGCCGACACTTCGGAGTTGTGTGAAAAGAGTACGTTGTCCTTGCTTTCCTTTTTGGCATCCCACAATCATAAAGTATCTCGGAAGAAATTACAGTTCTGTAGACCAAAGGTGACTTATCTGGGTCACCTTTTGTCTAAGGAGGGGCGTGCACTCACACCAGATCGTATCCAAGTAATTCTGGACACGCCGACGCCGTCCACGCAGAAGGACGTGCGTGCATTTTTGGGTCTTGTTTCTTTTTGTAGGCAATGGATATTGGGGTTTTCACATATAGCTAAGCCATTATTAGCCCTTTTGACAAAGGATACGCCTATTCCGATTCCTTGGTCAAATGAGTGTGATGCTGCTTTCCAGCATTTACGACAGGCCCTTTGTTCAGCACCAGTGTTAGGGACTCCTGATTATACAAAGCCTTTTTCGCTGTATGTGCATGAAAAAGATGGATGTGCATTATCTGTTTTAGTGCAGATGCATGGCGACAAGCAGCGCCCTTGTGCATATTTTTCGGCTGTACTTGACCCCGTTGCCCGAGCGTTGCCTGGTTGTTTTCGCTCGGTTGCGGCGACAGCTGTGTCAATACGCCAAAGCGAGGGAATTGTGTTATCTCATAAGCTGTTGGTATTAGTCCCCAACGCTGTTGATGCCCTGCTTAATCAAACAAAGACGCAGCATTTGACCAGTGCCCGTTTAACGGGATATGAGCTGACGCTTTTGGCTCCTCATATTACGTTAAAGAGGTGCGTAACGTTAAATCCGGCCACATTGTTGCCATACCCCGAGATTCAGTCTGAAGCACAGAAAGCACATGATTGTATTCTTGTGACTGAGGAACAACAAAGGGTCGTATTGATCTCCAGGATACGCCCTTTCCAGATGTGGATGGAGAACTGTGGGTGGACGGGTCGTGCCTGAAGCTACCAGATGGTACGACTTCAGCAGCGTATGCAATTACCACCTTGCAAACAATAGTGGAGACAGCACGCATACCACAGAAATCAGCTCAAGCAGCGGAACTGATAGCATTAACACGAACATGTGAGCTCAGTACAGGATTGTGTGTGAATGTTTATACAGATAGCCGGTATGCCTTCGGAGTAGCGCACGATTTCGGCCTGCTCTGGAAGGAGAGAGGGTTTTTAACGTCACATGGAGTACAAATAATGCATGGGGAGTTAGTTCACAATCTCTTAACTGCATTGACATATCCGAAGAAAATTGCCATCGTTAAATGTAGCGCCCATAGGAAGGTAGTCGATAAAGTTGGAGAAGGGAATGCGTTAGCAGACCGGGTGGCACGGGAGACTGCGATGCAGCCCGGTGCTACTGCCATGTATGTAGTGAAGTCGCAGGTAGAAAGATGGCACGATGCGAAGGAAGAAGTGCGAGAAATGCAGAGGACCCCTTCTGATAAAGAACGGGAGCAATGGTCCAGTGAGGATGATGAGGGTTGCTGGAGAAATAAGCAGATGGATAGATGGAAATTACCCACGGCTTTTGTACAACCTATGGTTCAGATGGCACATGGGCTAGCACATGTTGGAGCTTCCGCAATTGTAAAATTGCTTACCCAAGTCTGGGAGCATCCAGAGATTGCTAGCACGGCAAAGAGGGTGGTGCAGACCTGTATGATCTGCCTGAGGTACAACCCAGGAAAGGGTACTCGAACTCCAGCAGGAGGATTTGTGACACCTACTGCACCCTTTGAGGTTTTGCAGATGGATTACATCCAGCTTGAGCGCTGTAACAATTTGAAGTATGTTCTAGTAGTGGTTTGCGCCTTCAGTAAATGGGTTGAAGCATACCCTACGAAAGACAATACTGCAATGACTACCGCTAAGCTGCTATTGAAGGAGTTCTTCCCTCGATATGGCGTTTGTAGACTTCTGTGGAGTGATAACGGACCCCACTTTATAGCGGATGTTATAAAGTATGTTTTGAAGGGTCTGGGCATCACCCAGAAGTTCCACGCAGTGTTTCACCCTCAATCTGCGGGACTGGTCGAGAAGTATAATGGTACACTGAAGCTCAAGATCGCTAAAATCCAAGCTTCGACGTCTTTGACTTGGCCAGATGCTTTACCACTGGCGTTATTGTCAATTAGATCGGTACCGCACTCTCGAACCGGTCTTACACCGTACGAGATTGTCTTTGGACGCCCAATGAATATTTGGGGTCCACCAAAACCTAAGACTGTGTATGATGTACCTTGTGTAATGATGAATGACTATCTGGCGCAGTTAACGGATAACTTGGTTTCTATTCATCAACAGGTCCGGGAGGCGCTCCCTGATCGGTCCACCGGTGAAGGACATAGTCTCCGGCCTGGCGACTATGTCATGGTGAAGATTTTCGACAGGACAAACAGCTTGGAGCCGAGATGGGTTGGTCCTGAGCAGGTCCTGCTTGCGACGAGGACGGCTGTGCGAGTTTCCAACAGAAAGAATTGGATCCATTCCCTGCACTGTCGCAAGGTACCGCCCGGATTGGTGGAACCTGCTGTATTGACCGATCAACGAGAAATTCTGGCTGCAGAGAAAGGTCGTGCTGCGGAACCGAACGACACTGAGGAGCTCTTCCCGGACCACGCGACTTCTGGAGGAAAGCGATATCATCTCAGGCCAAGGAAGTGAATTCTTCAGTCCCGGGACATGTTGTCAGAACGACCCTTGGGTTAGTGAAACGGAGAGCCAATGAGGCAAGGGGGGGGATCAGCCCTGCATTAGTGTAGCGACACCCGTCTTGGCCCGCTGGTGAAGAAATCGACCGCTGCCCAAGGGGAAGAGTTCTGACAAACCTTTTAGTTTCAGGAAGATATTGACTCTTTATTCTGACATGGAGAAAAAGAAAATCCTTTGCGCATCAGGTTTTATGCTTACAGTAGCTATTGTTGGGATAACCACATGGTTTGTGGAGGATGTGACTCCCGCTCGAAAGCTACTTGTGTTGACTACTCCAGTGCCTGAGGAGCACTACTTTTATACATTACCGTATCAAGAGTTGAAGCATCGTCAGTCTTATTTGAATAACACTTTCATCCAGATGTTGCATCATACCCACGTTGCTACGAATGCTACGAACTGTTGGATATGTGGTATGATGCCAGCTCATCAGAAGAAAGGAGGAACGCCATTCATACCACTTCCTTTCTCTCATAATGGCTCTTGTAGAGCATGGTACACTTTGCTTTTTGCGACCCGAAAACCTACAGTGGGACGATTACTCTTCAGACTCAATAAAGAATGTCACCAGGATAAAGATGGATATCCACAAGCGAATGGGACAATTTGGGAGTGGGAAGAGTATCGACCAGACAATGAATCAATTCCCTATATTTTCACGAACACCAGAGACACTGTGGGAAAAGACAGATTTGTGATTCAAGTGGCACAAGCTCAAGCGGACCTGTGTGTCCAGAGTGTGGGTTTTATTCCTGTTGGTGTTAGTGATTGTATTACCGTTTTGAACATTGATGGGTTGAATAACAGTACCTTCTTAGCCTCCCATAATACATACTTTGTATGTGGAAATAAAGGTTATTACCGCTTGCCAGCTGGTTGGTCCGGGGTATGTTATGTGGCATTCCTATTACCTCCTGTATTCTTAGCACCAGCATCCTATCACAAAGATTTGAAATTGTTGAACAATGTGACTGTAAATAGGTATAAACGTACTCTATCAATTGATGACGTGGATCAGACTGACACCAGTCTGCAACAGTATATTGATTTTAATTTAGGATTGTTCTTCTTTGTTGGAGCTGCCCTAAATAGTAGGAAAGTTCGAAGGTGAACAAGAGTGGTAGAGGCGGTGACGAACCAAACCGCTGCTGCTCTTGGGAATCTTACGGAAGAATTGCAGATTACTAGGATTGTTGCATTACAGAATCGTATGGTGTTAGATGTTATGTTAGCCGACCGAGGTGGAGCTTGTAAAATTATCGGAAGTAGTTGTTGTGTGTTTATCCCTGACCACACGCCATCAGTCTATAATGCTATTAACATGCTGCATAAAATTGCAGCTGAAATCCATACAGAAAACGGCACTTGGTCCTTTTCTGGATGGTTTTGGGCATTGATCACTGCTTGGGGGTGGAAGGTTTTAACTGGTCTCTGTATTATTGTAGCAGTTCTGTTTTCTTGTTGTATCTGTGTCCAATGTGGTCCCTTGCTCTGTTCCTTATGTGTATCATTCTGTATTCCTGATAAGAAAGCTATTGCCGATGTCACTTATCAGAAACATTTAGCTAAAGAAGTAGAAGAAATGATGACAATTGACATATATGATGATTATCCTAACAAACCGGATGTCTTCAGTAAATGCTGAAAGGGTCGTCTGTTGTAAATTGAAACGACGATGTGATTAAGCATTTACTAAAGACATGAATTCCCCTTCCTTAGAGCATGTCTCTTTTGTTATGTTGACTAAAGTTTGGACTCCATTTTGTATTGTCATGTCTCCACGTGCTCAACACGAGAAGAGTCCTACCTTCGTGTTAGTTGCTCTTGTATTCTGCCTAGTAACAGTTTATAAATAGCTCCTTTGTCCATCTGGCGCATGCCCAGACTTGACCACATCTGTTATCAGTTAGCCTTGCTTGACCATGTTTTCGCGGGCTCAAGGAGTGTGTCAGCTCCGCCCATATATTGATTCAGTATCGAAAATGACCATAAAAGGTAATATTCTCTGCCTCATGTTGTATCCATCCACTTATGAGCCCCTCTGTTGTGTATAAAAGGGGACCGTGTATGCAAGTTCTTTGTGCTACTCTATGCAATACCGAAGGGTGTTGTATGGATTGTAGGACCACCCTTAAGGGTTAATAAACTTTGTCTTTGTACTTTGCAGTTTCCGTGCCAACTTCCTTATAGATTCCATTACAGGAGAGCGAACCCTTGTGTCCTGCGGGCCTAGCTGGGGCTTGTATTCATCAGGAGTACCACGGACCCTCCTGGTCCACTCCAGACGCCATCTTGACTCCACCGCGTGGGCTTGCCACTGCCAAGACCTGCTGCCCCACTCCTGGGCCCAGCATCATCGACAGCAGACACCTGCGTGGGACAGCTCGCCCTCCATCCTGGTCGCCGCCGCGCCTCCTGGTCCGAGGAACAGCCGAGTCCGACGTCATCCACTCACCTGGTCGAGGTGACTTCAGCCGGTACCTTCCTGGTACCCACACGATCGCTGGCTAGCGGTTGAGAACTGAGTCCCCTCTGCTTTCAGGTTTCCTTCATCACCGATCCAGGCTTGGATCTCGCTGAACATCGTCACTGGTCGCCTGCCAGCAACTTCTTCTTTCAGGCTCCTGAGACTACAACGAGGACTCCCGACATCTTGCCGAACCTCCCGCAGCCGCAGCCTCTGGGCTAGGTAACTCGAGCATTTCGGTGCTCCATCGCAGGTTCGCTCTACAAGTGTCCAGTTCCTTTTTCGTTTAGTCCCACTGATCGGATCACTCCGGAATCAGTAACTCCAGACTCTAACCATTCGCATTTCACTGTTAGTGTATATGGTTTCTCGTGCCCCTCGGGCATTTGTGTAAATTGTGCAACTTGAAGTATTTTCGTAAGAGTTTTGTAGTGTGCTTAGCTTCCTGACTCATAAAGAGCCAGGGTAGTCTTGTTATAAATAAATATCCTTTATTTTCATAACAACTTGTGTGGTGTCCTTTCACGTGGTGTTCAAGGGCTATATGTGATGGTAAACAGCTGGCTTAACACGCCCTCTAGAGTTTAGCTTAAGACTGCTCGTATCCACGCTACTAGGATAGCTGGTCTATAAGGTTGACTTACAACCAATCATCAATAAGGGTCGTTTGGAATGATACACAGTGATCACTAGAATAGTGAGCACTACATATCAGGCCAACTTCTCACATTGGTGAGCAGCGGTTGGGATTTGAGCTTGCTGTTGTTTTACCACACACGTATCCTAAGAATATCGAAGTGAAAGATCACATAGGTACCCAGGTACATATAACTTAACTTAGAATACTCCGAGTTCTACTGAACCGGCTGTTGTAGTGTAACAGGGCTTAGCACACCCTGACTACAACTCTTAGCAAGGGATCAGTAGGTAAACACATAGTGTAGGTAGGTGCATCACTTACACCTCACTAGAAAAGCATGTCGGTCCACGGAGAGTTTGCGGAGACTCCCTTAGTGGTCAGTGACCCTCCACAGGTCGTGTCACAATATGCAGCTCTTAGCTTCAAGGAGATGAGACAACTGTGTGCCTCCAGGAAGCTAAACCAGGGTTCTAACCCTACCATCGCAATTCTGATAGGTCTCTTAGAGGCGTACGATGCTAGGAGGTCCTCTAACACAGGTCCCCCCAGTGCTGATGGGAACATGCCTCCCTTAGAGGGAACCCTCGGTGGCCCAGACCTCGACCTCCACACAGAGGACGAGGAGGAGTTATCAGAAGACGAGGCAAACAAAGGTCCAGTGGTAGTCAGCAGGCTTACAAGGACCAACTTAAGCAGGCATGAGAATAGAACTGGGGGAGCCCCGGGCCCACGCTCAAGCAGGCCTAACCTTGGGAACGGACGAGCTAGGTCTCTCTCCAGAGGCTCTGGCAGATCGGTTCATACACATGTCTCTCAGGCATCTTCTCAGAGAGGAATGACGTCCCCTCAGAGAAGGGAGCATGAAGCGAAGATGAGGGAAGTCAATCTGAGGATCGAGCGGGAAGAACTTGCCCTCGCCAAAGAAAGACTTGCCCTGGCCCGAGAGCAGAAATTAAGTGGGTTAGATCCCACTGGTGGCAGCATTCTCAATAGAGAGAAAGACAGGGGTATAGACACTAGACACCTGAGTAAAATAGTGCCCCCCTTTAAACAAGGGGACGACATCCACAAGTGGATAACTGCTTTGGAGAGGGCCTGCACTGTCCAGTGCGTCCCCCCAAGTCAGTGGGCAGCTATACTGTGGCTCTCCTTTGAAGGTAAAGGGCGAGACAAGCTCCTCACTACTAGAGCTGAGGATGCAAACAACTACCAAGTCCTGAAGACCACACTGATTGATGGGTTTGGCTTAACCACGGAGCAGTACAGGTTGCTGTTCAGGGACACCCAGAAAATTCAGTCTCAGGATTGGACTGACTTTGTCGATTGTGCCACTAAGGCTTTGGAAGGCTGGTTGCTGGGTAGCAAGGTTACTGATTACACAGGATTGTACAATCTTATCATGCGAGAACAGATTTTAAACAACTGTCAGAACCAATTGTTGCATCAGCACCTTGTCAACTCGGATCTGACCTCTCCCCAAGAATTGGGAAAGAAGGCAGACAGATGGGTCAGAACAAGGGTCAAGCAGAACCAGAACCAGAACCAGGGTGGTCAGAAGAAAGCAGACCAAAAGGGTAGTAACAAGAACGAACAAAATGACCAGAAGTCTTCGACAGGTCCCCAACAAACCAAAGAGGGTGGGGGTCAGGCTTCACAGAAGAAGAAGACTCAAGAAGGCCAGTCAAAAAGGTGGTGCCAATACTGTAAAAGTAAGACTCACTGGTTTAGTGAGTGCACCAAGAAAGGAGGGCAAACTCCTGCCACTGCAGCCCCTAAGGCACCTGCACCCCCTAGTACAGTCAGCAGTGGTAGTGCGCCTCCCAAGGCATTAGTTGGGTTAACCTTGGGAACCGAGGGGAGTGACGACTTAGTCGGCACGCTCACTCAGGCCGTCCTTGTCTGTACAGGGGATATGGATATGTCCCCTGATGCCAGTCCCAATACTTTGGGCAAATACAGACAGACACCTTTGATCAATGGAAAAATGGCTCAGGCCTACAGGGACACTTGTGCCAGTGTCACTATGGTGACGCCTAACTTTGTGGACCCTGGACAGATCATGCTAGGTACCGATTACCTAGTGACCAATGCCAGCAACGTCACTACCAATCACAGTATGGCAGTTGTTGATTTCTCCTGGGGAGGGGTAAGTGGCCCGAAAAAGGTTGTGGTTAGTTCAGACCTCCCCGTAGAATGTCTGTTGGGCAATGATTTGGAAACGTCACAATGGTCAGAAGTGGAGCAGAGGACTCACATGGAAATGTTAGGCTTGCCAGCACATGTCCTTGCTGTGACCAGGTCACAGGCCAAAAGATGCCCCACTGAACGGGTGCTGGATCCTGGAAGAACGGACCAGACACCTTCCAAGAAGAGGAGCAGTAAGGGAAAGGCTTCGCCTTCCCCCTTGCCCCAGGTCGTGGATCAAGTCTCTGAGGAGGCTGACCTTAAAGAACTGAGGGAAACTAAGCCGAAAGAGCTTGAACCTGGTCAGGTTGAGTTTCTGGGCTCAGGGGGACCCTCCAGGGAAGACCTGGGGAAGGCCCAGTTAGACTGCCCCTCACTTGAACCCCTCAGACAGCAGGCTGCTGCTGAGGCTGCAGGGAATGCCACAGGTACCCACAAAGTGTACTGGGACGATGGACTCCTGTACTCCGAGGCAAGAGACCCCAAACCTGGCGCGACCAGGAGGCTGGTCACCCCCTTGTCTCTGAGAGGTTTCCTTCTTACCTTGTGTGGAAATGTGGATTTTCCTGATCAGTTATGTCCCCTATCTTGGACCCCAACGGTTCTATATGCATGTTACAAGTACATGTATGTTCCCTCCAGTTCCAGTTTCTAAGACGCAAACATATGTGTGTCTACCGTCGACATGTTCTCTGTCAGATCCGCCATCACAGGGCTGGATATTCGATTCCTAAGTATGAAAGGCCACCGACTTTATATGGCTAAGTTACTTCATTTTTACAGTTCAGGCAAGTAGGCCCGATTCTGTCCTCAAGCCTTTCCCTGCTCTCTGTCTCTGACAGCTTCAGCTTGAGCTCGCATCTGTATCCATGAACTTTGTCCTACTCCCTGTGCAGCTAACGGTGCCTGCCTCGGCCAGTTTTCGCCTGTCTGCCAAGAAGTTGTATTTCACCTTCGAATTATCTATTTTGCTCTCCAGCCGATGCATTCCTGTCCAGTGATTTAGGTAAACATTTCCTTTAGCTCACAAGCAAAGGACTCAGCCTTTCCGTCCTCCTGCAAGTGATTCATAGCCCTGTTGCCATGGAAAGTTTTCTATCCCTCGCATCTCATATAGACACTTAGACGCTTGTACACGTACACAGTCAGTATAGAATAGATTCTGTCCGAGAGTCTCTTCCTTGTGGATAACATAGTTCTTTAAACATAGGATGTTAGATATGATTTGGGATTAGGTTGACTTGACCCCCAGACTTCTCGTCTCCACATGTAGAGCTAAATGTCAAGTCCCCTTCACCCCCTAGTTGCACGTCAATTACACGTCATGCTGCCGCGCGCGCATCTATGCCAAGTATTATCTTATAGATCCACCTATGTCTGATAATTCTAACCAATCATGTTTCTTTTATTCCTTATTACGCCTAGTTTCGATTATGTCACTGTTTTGTCACTTTTCTTATCAAATGTTACGCCTTCTACATTCGTTTCATTGTAATGTACTTATTATAAAAATACATGTCTGTTAATAAATTATTGTACTTCACTTCCTGAACCCTCGTGGTGACGGAACCTGAAGGCCGCGACTCGAGTCGGCCATTTTGAATGGAATAAAGCCCATTAGAAAACCTCTTATACCACGGATTCTGCCTCTTGTTATTTTGAGCTATTTACTTTATTTTAAGATTCCGTATGAAATTCAGTCCGGTATTTTTATTTACCACATAATGGCGCCCGAACAGGGACACTTTCTCATCTCACGCGCCGGCGGTGCGTTGCAGGCCCGGTCTCCTGCCACAGCTGGACGGACCATAAACGCGTACCAGCAGGATTTCCTGTAAGCTCCCTCCGGTCAAGCGGGGGCGACTGAGGCTGCGATCAACCCAGACGAGGCGGTGAGAAGTGCGAAGTATCCCGACCAGAGCCTAGCTGAGAGAGCAAGATCCGAGGTATACAGAGGCCCACCAGGTTTTCCGAAATCCCGACGTCCAGAGGGTCCGATGTCCGCAGTTATCGAGTCCTGTCCATTCTCTGAGGCCTTCCGTTTCAAGGAGCTACTCGGTGAGTACCATCGCCGGGGAGGCGTGTTGACGCGCACATAGGTTGTGCCGGTCAAGACGGATTTGGGTACACAAATCCGGTCTGCACTGTTTAGCAGTGTATATGTACTGTTTAGCAGTATATCAAGTATTCCGAAGTATTCAGTTATTGTCAAGAATTCAGCGTGGTGATTAGTTAGGCAGACTGTCATCATTGTCGATCATTGTTATAATGTTTAATGTTTAATGTTTAAAGTATTCAGAAATGTCTTGCATATTGTGGTATGAATGACTGTTCATTGTTCACTGTTCATTTATGGTGTTTTTCGTATTAAGAAAATTCAAGAGTAAGTATCAGATCAGTTGTCAATATGCCGCTCTTCTCGAAGTTAAGACAGATTACTACCAGAAAAGGGGTGCTTGAAGAAGCAGTTCCTATTCCTCCTAGGGACACCCCAGGGCATTTTATGTACCATAAACATGGCTTAGATGCCATATTGTTTCTTGATCTATGGGTAGATTATACCAAAGGATTACCGGAAAGTCAAAGGTGGCCCATAGCGGGAACCTGGGATGCAGAGTGCATCATGAAAGTGGAGGAAGAGTTATGGAAAAGAAAGGTCAGACAGTCACAGAAAGACGCTGTTGAGTTATGGCGTAAAGAATCTCATAGACGAACAGAAAAAGCACGTAGACAAGAAGAGAGGAGTAAAGAAAGTTCAAATAAAGTTCAAGAAAATCTATTAATTGAGGAAGGTATCCGAGTGAAATCAGAACAAGTGAATAGACAAAGAAATGCTCTTATGAATGGTATGTATCCCCTTCTAGCCGAAGGACTACCTAAGGCTGTTACAGAGATGCCAAAAGACTTGCCACCCCCATTATTTCCAATTAAGGTACATCCAAAGGGGCATCCCAGAACCGCAGAAGATGTTTTTCTTTCCTCATATCTAGACGATGCAGCTCCCGAGTATGCTAACGCCACACCACATAGACCGTCTGGCGGAGGGGTTCAACGTCAGGATCAGGTATCTGTCCCCGTGCAACAGCAAGTCCCGATACAAGCTTCGGCAAGCACATCTGTTTCCGCATCTGTCTCCGCAGTCGATCCTATAGGGGTATCGACACCCATAGTTGCTGTGTCACGTTCAACGAATCCATTCACACCCGACGCCCCAGATGGGGCCACGGGAGGTGCTAGCAGTACCTTTACACCACCCAGAATAAATAAACTTGTTTTTCAAGAGTCAGCGCATTCACGTACACCTAAATTCGTAAGTGAACGTACGCTTAAGGAACTCCTTGTAAATTGTAGATATGACCCAGTGGTTGGTAAAGAGGACGAAATGGTCCTGGCATCATTACGTATCAGGCGAGCCGCAGAGTATTTAGCAAGGTTACCAGGGATGACTACGCATCTAGATAACATATATCATTTTGTTCAAACAGGACGAGATCCAGGATGTATTAACAGAGCTATGGAATTCCAGAAAGTAGAGATACAGGGGGAACTGTTACGTTTCCTCATAAACTGTGTAATCAGAAATCAAGATCGTCCGGGGGTAGACCCGAATGCAATGCTTATTCTTACAAGATGGAGTCAGAATATATCAGAAGGGAGACACGATAAGCAAAATTGTATAATAGCCATGTGCCGAAAAATACGTAAAGAAATAGAGCGTATTCATGAAGAGAGATTGGGAACAGACGAGTTTGAGCAAGATGAAGTGTCCGAATCAGGGAATTCCGCAAGACAGTCAGAGACCATAGCCTATGTAGGCAGAGGAAGATACTGTGAAAATACTAGATGTTTTTCTGATCCCATACACTCTGTATGTCCAAATAATAGCAGAACGTATCCGACGCCTGTAATAAATCTGAAATCTCCTGAACATTCGTTTCAAGCCGCAGATAAAATACTACGAGAACGAAGAGGTTACCACCTCCTCGATTCCATGGATGAGCAAGAATTAGCCAGATCAGCCGTTCACTGGATTGACAGTCCTGAAAAATACGGTGATGAGACCGTAGCACACACGTTTTTTAACCTCAGTACAGATGAACAACGTTTAGCTGGAATATATATGATTCAGCAACTCCTCATATTATATAAGAGCCAACATGCTGACCCTGGTCCTTTACCTGATATATTAACGGAACTACTCACGAACAGATGGAGAGGTTCTAGTAACAAGCTAATTAAAGAGATATTAGTGTCACGTAAGCAGTATGTCCTTTTTGTAAGTCCGGATTCTCTCTCGCTGCCCCACAGAGAAAGAGCGCCGTACTATATGGATAGACAAAATCCCCTACGAGAAGTGCACCCAATAAAAGGCGAAGACAATGAGTTTCACCGTGTATTTGTTTACACACCCATATCAAAAATGGAATTATTAGAAATGAAAAAAGTAGTACCTAGTCATGACAAAGACCCAGCGGGTTTCCACCGAGAAATTAAAGACATGTTACTGATGGGAGAGTACACCTTTCCTGATATTATGACGATATTAAAAGTGCTTTTGCCTGCTGGCATATATGAAAAACTGAAAGAAAAAGAGTGGGAAGTGGGAGACCAAAAGATAGACTGGACAGCATTAGCAGAGGAAGAAAGGGGCCGAGCTGCAGGTTCAGGGCTCGGGGATAAAGTTAAACTATTACCAGGTTTACTAGTACAGGTACTGCCACGTTTATTAACTACAAAAAAGGAAGATTGGGGTGCAATCACAGCCTGTAAACAAAAGCAAGATGAAGACACAAGCGATTATTATGCTCGATTTGAAAAATGTTTTGGTATAAATAGTGGTATAAAAGCAAGTAGTGACTCATATCCACATTTATTTGTGACAAAATTAGTGGAAAATGCATTGCCTCCAGTGAAGAATAGAATATTGAAATTCGAGAGTACCTGGCAAAGTAACACTCCGTCGCAAATGCTACAAATGTTACAGTATCATCACAATAGAATTAGGGATGAACAAGAACACGAGCATAGACGCATGAAGGATACAAAAATGAAAATGCTAGTTTCTCAGACAGTACCAGCAGATGGTCACAAAAAGGGTGTGACACATTCTGGTGATTCTGCAGTTCCTGTAAAAGGAACCTGCAATTACTGTAAACAACTAGGCCATTATGTACATGATTGTCCAGTCCTGAAACGTAATATAGCTACAGGTATTGCAAAGGAGAGACCACGATTAGTTAGACAAGATCAGAATGAACAAGGAGCTATGCAGCATGGACAGTCCATGCCAGTTCAGCAACAGTCCATGCCAGCCTCACAGCAACCCATACAGTTTGTGCCAGCTGCACCACCGTTGCCTGCTACTGCCACACAAACCACAACACGACAAATGTATCAGACTGCACAGTATGAATACCCTGAGTATCAGCGTTACGCATGAACCAGCCTAGAGAGGGAAGTTGACTTACCGCTTATCGAGATTCCTGTAGATCAAGAAGGACCTTATGTACATAGTGAATTATTAGGTCAAGATAGAAAATTCTTACTCGATACAGGGGCAAGTCGAACAACCATAAAACGTAGTGAAGTTCCAGGGGCACCCCTCTCAGGCTCTCAAAATGTTTCCCTTGGTTTTTCGGGAAAACCTATTGTTAATGAAGTATCACAGCCTCTACCACTTACGATAGGACCTTTGACACGAACTACAGATTTATTGCTTACTAAATCATGCCCAGAAAATCTGTTAGGAATTAAGACTCTGAAAGCACTAGGAGCCATAATATGTTGTTCTCCGGAAGGAGTAAGGTTGTTTTTACGTGATTTTAAAGGTCACTATGTGTCCAGAGACATGGATCCCCGACTACAGACTTTACCAGTACATCTATGGGCACAAGGCCCTACGGATGTTGGCTGCATGAACATTACACCCTATCGAGTTACATTGAAAGCAGGAGTGGTACTACCACGAATGCGACAATACAAGTTACCGCATGATGCTGTAGTGGCTTTGTTGAAAATCATTGATGAGCTGATTGCCCAGGGAGTAGTTGTAGAAACAGACTCCAATGTATGTAATTCACCGATAATTCCGATTCTTAAACGAACTGATCCTACTGCTCCGCCAGTATACCGATTGGTTATTGATTTGCGTGAACTAAACAAGTGTATTGTACCACAATTCCCTGTGGTCCCTGATATATCATCATTGTTGACAGCAATTGATTCCGAAGCAACATTCTTTACTGTAATTGATCTCAAGAATGCCTTTTTCAGCGTCCCAATAGATCCGGAAAGCCAATACTTGTTCGGATTCAGTTTAAATGGGCGCAGTTTTAAATTCTCACGCGCTCCCCAAGGATTCACAGAAAGCCCCAGCATCTACAGCCAAGCATTGAAACGAGAACTTGACAGTATCCACATGCCAGTCAATACTGCACTGCTTCAATATGTCGATGATCTGCTGATCACCGCGAGAAGCGAGTCAGAATGTGAAAAAGCTTCTCTGACAGTTTTACATTTCCTAGCCGACAAGGGGCACAAGGTGTCCCCTTCTAAGCTGCAATTCTGTGTTCAGCGAGTTATTTATCTTGGTCACTCGCTGTCCAAGGAGGGAAGGCAGCTTACACCAGATCGCATCCAGTTAATTGCTAACATGTCAATACCCCGGACACAAAAGGAGGTGCGAGCTTTCATAGGCCTCACTTCATATTGTAGGCAGTGGATCCCTCAGTACGCATTTCTAGCAAAACCACTCATTCAGTTAACCACACAGGAGGCAGCCACATCGACTGTTCTCCCTTGGACTCAGGAACATACACAAGCTTTTGAAAGCCTAAAGGAAGCTTTATGTCAAGCACCTGTTTTAGCAACACCATGTTATAGCAAACCTTTTACACTCTTTGTTACAGAACGCGAAGGTACTGCCTTGTCAGTACTCACTCAGGATCAAGCAGGATCATGCAAGCCATGTGCTTATTTTTCCAGTACATTAGATCCCGTAGCTCAGGCTTTGCCTGCATGCCTGAAATCAGTGGCAGCGACAGCTTTAGCAATCAGACAAAGCGATGCCATAGTATTAGGACACCCATTGACAGTTCAAGTACCACATGCAGTAGAGGTTCTTGTGAACCGAACACAAACACAACACTTGACCATAGCAAGACTTACCGGTTATGAACTGACATTGTTTCAACCACACATAGAGATCCGACGGTGTAATACATTGAATCCTGCTACACTATTACCTGTAATTGGAACAGACCCACTAGCTCATGATTGTGTTGAAATCATTGAAATAAAGACGAAACCTAGACAAGACTTGACAGACGTTCCATTGTTAGATCCAGACCTGACGTTGTATGTAGACGGATCATGCATGAGAGCAAGTACAGGAGATTTAGTGGCCGCGTATGCAGTCACAACAGACACTGAAGTTATTGAGACACATTGTATAGATACTCTGTCAGCCCAAGCAGCAGAACTTATTGCTCTAACGCAAGCCTGTATTCAAGCCACAAATAAGAAAGTTAATGTATACACTGACTCACGTTATGCATTCGGAGTTGTACACGACTTCGGCGTGCTGTGGCGAGAGAGAGGTTATCTAACGTCCCATGGTGCCCACATTCAGCACGGGCCCCTCATTCATGCTTTGTTAGACGCAATACATCTACCCACTGCTATATCGATTATGAAATGTAAAGCACACACGAAGGTTACTGATACCA
This sequence comes from Triturus cristatus, assembly GCF_964204655.1. Taxonomy (NCBI): domain Eukaryota; kingdom Metazoa; phylum Chordata; class Amphibia; order Caudata; family Salamandridae; genus Triturus; species Triturus cristatus. The sequence continues at coordinate 50,447,697 of NC_140581.1, read as the reverse complement.
TTTCTCAAGGCAATGATTTAGCTGACAGAACAGCTAAACAGACTGCTCAGAATCGCACATTAGACATGACAAAGCCAATAGTTCAGACACCAACACAGTGTATGACAATTAAGGATCCCACACTTGACGTAATTGACATACAGACACATGCCACAGCAGAAGAAATAAAGAAGTGGACTGAACTAGGAGGGATCCAGACAGATCAAGGATGGATGACGAAGGAGAAATCTGTATGGTTTCTCCCTGATTCCATGGTTCAAGCCATTATAGCTACAGTTCACAGTCCAGCACATTTAGGAGAGAAGGCTATGCTAGACAGCATTCAGCACATTTGGTTCAACAAACATTTACGAGCAGCAGCTAAACAAAAAGTTCGTACCTGTATGATATGTTGTCAGTTTAATCCAGGAAAGAGTGTTCCCGTAGAGCAGGGTGGATTTCAGCCTCCTGACCATCCTTTTGAAGTCCTCCAGATGGATTATATTCAGATGGAACGTTGTCGAGGATTCAAATATGTCCTCGTAGTTGTCTGCGCTCTCTCCCGTTGGACAGAGGCGTATCCCGTATCAGATTACACTGCCCCGACTACTGCCAAGCAGCTAGTTCGAGAATTCTTCCCACGGTACGGTTTACCACGTGTTGTATATTCAGATAACGGTCAGCCTTTCTCATCCGAATTAATGAAACATGTCTCACTCTTGTTGGGATATCAGTGGAAATTCCACTGTGTCCGACACCCCGAGGCAGCAGGTCTCGTAGAAAGACATAACCAGACACTGAAAATCAGACTGTCCAAAATATGTAGAGAGAAAGGTGTCGACTGGATAGTAGCATTACCAGTTGCACTCTTTTACATGAGAATGGTAGCACACTCTAGAACAGGGCTATCCCCGTATGAGGTGATCTTTGGTAGACCACCGAATATGTGGGGGACGCCTATACCACGCAAAATAACTGACATTGACTGTAACATGCTGACAGATTACTTGGCTTCCTTGATGTCTGCACTACAATCTTCTCGTTCACAGGTAGCTGCAGCCTTTCCCGACAACACTGAGGCGAAACCCCATGACGTTGTTCCGGGTAATCTTGTCTTTGTGAGAAATTTCGACAGGAAAAGTCAACTGGAGCCCAGGTGGAAAGCACCCAAGTTGGTCCTGTTGACCACAAGAACAGCCGTGAAGATCGAGGGACGCAAAGGGTGGATTCATTCAAGTCACGTCAAAAAATTTCATGGACTACCTTCAGATATAGACACTGTGCCCTGCACTCCCTCACAGACTGATTCAAAACTTCCTTTTGTTGAACAGAATGACTCTCAGTGCTATAAATTAAAGCTTAGGCCCAAACAGTCGAGCAATTTGATTGTTTAAGTCCTCTCCAAGGTGAAGCGGTTGAATTGTCTCCGACATGTATCCCTTGGACCTGAGTAGAGAAAATACCCGAGAAATGTTGAAACGACAGGCGTATTGTAAATCACTGCGTAGCTACTGTATGAGGACATTATTAATTTTGTTTTTATTGAGTATTTTAGTAATTATTACGAGTGTGATTTTGCACATATATCATCCTATCTCTAGACATGTTTATAATGTTGCTGCAGAACATTCTTTTAGTGACCTACCGCCACATGAATTATCTTATAGACTTGCGCTGCGCAATAACACCTTCATTAGTATGTTACATCATTCCCATCAGACTAGTAATGCGACCAATTGTTGGGTGTGTGGCCGACTTCCTCCCTATCAGAATAACAAAGGAGTTCTGCCTTTCTTTCCACATCCATTCACACACAATGGCTCCTGTGGAGCATGGTTTAGTTTATTAAATTCCATAGACCCAGACACAGCAGTTTATCAACAACATTGGATATGGGGAAATCTGAATCTAGTTTTATTCAAAGTCTGTCACCCTAATAAGGAGGGTCACCCCAGTAGAACAGGAACTGATTTAGAAAATGAAGTGTATAAATTAGGTAATTTTACGCCTAATCTTATGATTCTGAATGTCAAATCCGAAGTTGAACTAATTCTGCCCACTATGTCAGTATTTCCAGTTAAGGGTGAATTATGTGTAAGAAAAGTTGGTTCCATACATATGGGCCATAGCCAATGCGTTACTACAGTAGAATATAGTGATCAAGGTAAATCTTCATTTAGAGCTTCTCGCCATTCTTACTTCATATGTGGTCAGACGGCATATATGCGTCTGCCTCTAGATTGGGATGGTACCTGTTACATAGCATTCCTTTTGCCACCTGTTTTCCTAGCTCCCCCTGATTATTATCGAAATGTTCATTTAGTACACAATAGAGAGCAAAGAGATCTCCCAGTTGTCGATTATACTGAGACAGCATGGGACAAGTATGTAGATTTCAATAAAGGTATCTTTCCCTATATAGGTACAATATCAAATAGTAAACTGATACGCAGACTCACCAAGACTCTTGAAGCTGTAGTAAACGAGACTATAGCCGCCCTAGGCAATCTGACAGAGGAACAATCAGTGATGAGAATTGTTGTTCTCCAGAATCGTCTTGTCCTTGACGTCATCCTGGCCGATAGGGGCGGAGCTTGCAGGGTCATCGGATCCAGCTGCTGCATATTCATACCAGAAAATTCGCCATCTGTATATAAAGCTATAACACACCTTCATAAGATTGTAAGCCAGATACACGAAAATCCAGGCACTTGGACGTGGTCCGGGTGGTTTTGGAGTGTGATATCAGCCTGGGGATGGAGAGTTTTATCCTTCCTAGGTATTGGCCTTCTTATGCTCTTCAGTTGTTGTTTATGCCTGCAAGGTGGACCAGCGATTTGTGGTCTGTGTGCCACATCATGCATTCCACATCACAGGTCCCGTTCAGAATGCCGGAAGGAAGAAGAAATGATGCTCCATGAGCAAATCAATGGAATGATGAAGATTGATGTCTCGTGAAGGGCAAGAAGGGGACAAGGAGGGAATGTGGAAATGTGGATTTTCCTGATCAGTTATGTCCCCTATCTTGGACCCCAACGGTTCTATATGCATGTTACAAGTACATGTATGTTCCCTCCAGTTCCAGTTTCTAAGACGCAAACATATGTGTGTCTACCGTCGACATGTTCTCTGTCAGATCCGCCATCACAGGGCTGGATATTCGATTCCTAAGTATGAAAGGCCACCGACTTTATATGGCTAAGTTACTTCATTTTTACAGTTCAGGCAAGTAGGCCCGATTCTGTCCTCAAGCCTTTCCCTGCTCTCTGTCTCTGACAGCTTCAGCTTGAGCTCGCATCTGTATCCATGAACTTTGTCCTACTCCCTGTGCAGCTAACGGTGCCTGCCTCGGCCAGTTTTCGCCTGTCTGCCAAGAAGTTGTATTTCACCTTCGAATTATCTATTTTGCTCTCCAGCCGATGCATTCCTGTCCAGTGATTTAGGTAAACATTTCCTTTAGCTCACAAGCAAAGGACTCAGCCTTTCCGTCCTCCTGCAAGTGATTCATAGCCCTGTTGCCATGGAAAGTTTTCTATCCCTCGCATCTCATATAGACACTTAGACGCTTGTACACGTACACAGTCAGTATAGAATAGATTCTGTCCGAGAGTCTCTTCCTTGTGGATAACATAGTTCTTTAAACATAGGATGTTAGATATGATTTGGGATTAGGTTGACTTGACCCCCAGACTTCTCGTCTCCACATGTAGAGCTAAATGTCAAGTCCCCTTCACCCCCTAGTTGCACGTCAATTACACGTCATGCTGCCGCGCGCGCATCTATGCCAAGTATTATCTTATAGATCCACCTATGTCTGATAATTCTAACCAATCATGTTTCTTTTATTCCTTATTACGCCTAGTTTCGATTATGTCACTGTTTTGTCACTTTTCTTATCAAATGTTACGCCTTCTACATTCGTTTCATTGTAATGTACTTATTATAAAAATACATGTCTGTTAATAAATTATTGTACTTCACTTCCTGAACCCTCGTGGTGACGGAACCTGAAGGCCGCGACTCGAGTCGGCCATTTTGAATGGAATAAAGCCCATTAGAAAACCTCTTATACCACGGATTCTGCCTCTTGTTATTTTGAGCTATTTACTTTATTTTAAGATTCCGTATGAAATTCAGTCCGGTATTTTTATTTACCACACTTGGCCCACGAGATTCCCCTTGCAGGTCACTTAGGCCAGAATAAGACTTGGGACAGAATTGTTCCACACTTTCACTGGCCCCACATGTCCGAAGATACGAAGGAGTTTTGCCGCTCCTGTGTCACTTGCCAAGCCAGTGGTAAGTCAGGTGGCACGACAAAGGCCCCCCTCATACCACTACCGATGGTGGGGGTACCCTTTGAACGAGTGGGGATCGACATTGTCGGACCAATGGAACCCCAGACAGCATCAGGGCACAAGTTTATACTGGTGGTGGACCACGCCACCAGGTATCCTGAAGCTATTCCCCTTAGGACCACTACAGCACCTGTGGTGGCACGGGCCCTACTTGGAGTGTTCTCCAGAGTGGGCTTCCCTAAGGAGGTCATCTCAGACAGAGGTGCAAACTTCATGTCGGGATATCTGACTGCAATGTGGAAGGAGTGTGGTGTCAACTACAAGTTCACCACACCCTATCACCCACAATGCAATGGGCTTGTTGAGAGATTCAACAGGACCCTAAAAGGGATGATTCACGGACTACCTGAAAAGCTTCGGCGGAGATGGGATGTCCTGATACCCTGCCTCTTGTTCGCCTACAGAGAGGTCCCGCAGAAGGGGGTTGGCTACAGCCCTTTTGAGCTTCTGTTCGGACATCCTGTGAGGGGACCCCTTTGTTTGGTAAAGGAAGGATGGGAGAGACCTCTCAGAAAGCCGGCATCAAACATTGTGGACTATGTGCTCGGTCTCCGCTCGCGGATGGCGGAGTACATGGAAAAGGCATCTAAAAACCTTGAGGCGAGCCAAGAATTACAAAAAGCTTGGCACGACCAAAAGGCTGTCCTGACTGTGTATCAGCCTGGACAGAAGGTGTGGGTGCTGGAGCCAGTGGCCCCAGCAGCACTCAAAGACAAATGGTCTGGGCCCCACACGATCATTGAGCAAAAGGGAGAGGTCACCTACCTGGTAGACCTGGGAACTCCCCGGAGCCCCCACAGGGTGCTCCATGTAAACAGGCTCAAGGTATATGTCGACAGGGAGGGCATGGGCTTGCTCATGGCCACAGATGAGGGACAGGAGGAGGAGAGTGACCCTCTCCCGGACCTGCTCTCTCAGAACCCTGACGATGGGTCAGTAGATGGTGTTGTCTTTTGTGGCAGCCTCTCTGGACATCAACAAAAGGATTGTAAACAGGTTCTTCAATCCTTTCGACATATGTTCTCTCTGACGCCCAGTCAGACCAATTGGTGTACCCATGAGGTCGACACTGGGGACAGTCTGCCCGTAAAGAGTAAAATCTATCGGCAACCTGATCATGTCAGAGACTGCATCAAGACAGAGGTGCAGAAAATGTTGGAGCTGGGAGTCATTGAACCCTCGGACAGCCCCTGGGCTAGTCCCGTAGTTCTCGTGCCGAAACCTCACACCCAGGGCGGTAAGAAAGAGATGAGGTTTTGCGTTGACTACAGAGGTCTCAATGCAGTCACTAAGACTGACGCCCACCCGATACCAAGAGCAGACGAACTTATCGACCGGTTGGCTTCGGCCAGCTACTTAAGTACGTTTGACCTGACAGCTGGGTATTGGCAAATCAGGTTAGCTGAGGAGGCCAAGCCCAAAACAGCATTTTCTACCCCGGGTGGGCATTATCAGTTCGTGGTAATGCCCTTTGGTTTGAAAAATGCGCCTGCCACCTTCCAAAGGCTGGTGAATCGAGTTCTCACTGGGTTGGACGACTTCTGTGCGGCGTATCTGGACGATATCGCTGTCTTTAGCTCCACCTGGGAGGATCACCTGGTCCACCTGAGGAAAGTGTTAGAGGCCCTGCAAAAGGCAGGCCTCACTATCAAGGCCACTAAGTGCCAGATAGGGCAGACACAGGTTGTATACCTGGGCCACCTTGTAGGTGGAGGCCAGGTTCAGCCATTGGAGAGCAAAATACAGGCCATCCAGGACTGGGCTCCTCCAACCACCCAGACTCAGGTTCGAGCTTTCTTGGGCCTGACTGGTTATTACCGGAAAATTTATCAGAAATTATGGATCCATTGTGACCCCGCTAAACGACCTGACAAGTAAAAAGATGCCAAAAAAAGTTCAGTGGACAGCAAGCTGTCAGAAGGCATTCGATGACCTAAAGCAGGCCATGTGCACAGCACCTATCCTAAAGAGTCCAGACTACTCCAAGCCATTCATTGTCCAAACAGACGCTTCGGAGCTGGGTGTGGGAGCTGTTCTATCTCAACTGAATTTTGATGGTCATGACCAGCCCATAGCTTTTATTAGCAGGAGGCTGACCCCCAGAGAGAAGAATTGGTCAGCTATTGAGAGGGAAGCCTTTGCTGTGGTTTGGGCCCTGAAGAAGTTGAGGCCATACTTGTTTGGCACTCACTTCAAGATTCAGACCGACCATAAGCCCCTCTTGTGGCTAAATCAAATGAAGGGTGAAAACCCCAAACTACTTAGGTGGTCCATTTCCCTACAGGGGATGGACTTCACAGTGGAGCATAGACCTGGCACTGATCATGGCAATGCAGATGGGCTCTCCAGGTATTTCCACTTAGAGCAAGAAGAATCACCTGGTCAAGGTTAGCTTATTGTCCCAAAGTTTGGGGGGGGTTATGTAGGAGAGTAGGGTCTGCAATCCTATGATCACCCAGATTTTTTGCTTTTGCTTAATTGGTTTACGACTTTCCCTGGCTGTGGGCCTGCCAATCAGACCCACAGCCTAGCTGTTCTCACTCGAAATTAACACACATGTACATTAGGTGCATCCACCAATTGGAACTGGGCCGCCTTGTCAGTCCCTGTCTCAGCATACCACAGGTATCCAGGGCATCGGTGTACCCAGGGCCTACCAGGGGCTGCAGCATGTATTATGCCACCCCTGGATGGCCGCCCAAATCTGACACAACTGGCTGCACGACAGCTGGGGCAACGTGGTGTAATCACCCGTTGCTGTAGGTGTAGTATTCCTACACCTAACCCTAAAATGGACACATGGATTCCTATCAGTCACTCCTATGGCAGGCCTTATCAATCCTGAAGGCAGAGTGCAGGGAATCATGTGGGACGGTGCTCTGGCGCGAGCTGAGCCCGTCGACGGCTTGCGGAACCAAGTCCTAATAGCCGTTCCATGGTGACGCGGGCCAACTACTTGACATGCATTATAATCCTTGCGGTTATTTGCTAACTTTGGCATCGCATCACCTACACATGTCGAGTAAGGTGTCATACGAATTGGAATACGAACCCCTCGCCAGTCCTGGCGACGGGGTTAGCATTCCCCCCTTTTAGAGGGGCACGACATGGAAGTAACCTTGAACCCCGGTTAAATTGACTCAAGCCTCAGCATCACAAGATGGATGCTGCCACCAGACACAAGTCTGACCTCCTGCTGCTGGGAGACCTTCCAGCGAGGGGAGCTTGGACAAAGGGTTTCCTGTCGAGGGCGGTGATAGCACCATCCCAGACAGGGTTTGTGTATCCCAGGTAGGCAGGGCTGAAAGGAAGGTGATTGCAAGTGGCACCCCGGTGCTCACTGTGCATAGCCCGGCTCAAACCAGTTTCGGGGGCAACCCTGCCCCTGAGCCGGGGCGAAGCCGGACAAAGGATAGGGGTGTCACCACCCCCCTCCTGGCTCCAACCATAGGTAGGACCTAGTCACGGGCCAGCCCCTTTTCTTAGCATAAAGGTAGGAGCGAGTCCCCTTCCCAAATTGGATAATCGGATAATTCTGAATCTTGAACTACTTTCCACGAAAGGAACTCTTGACTATTTCTGAAGACTCTCCCTTGTGGCTAAGGAGTAGCCACCCTGCACCAGCAGGCACCACCTAAGCGCTTGCGGTTTGCTGTACGTCTCTCCTACGGATCAAGACTGCCCAGCTCGACGAGACCCGAGTTCCCTGCCATCTCTGACCTTTACCTACATCATCAGCCCAGCTGAGAGTCGTAGGTGTGACGAGACCTGCGGGACCGGCCATCTTCAGAACCTGCACGACGCTTATCTAGCACGCCCACCGAGGGACCCTCGAGTGAGTGCACCTAGGGTTTGAGAAGCCCTAACCCTGAGCAGCTCCAGCACCGAAGTCTGCCTCCCCAGCATCCACGAGATCTGCGTGGGGGGCCCTTCCGCTCCTTGCTGTTCACCGCGTTGTCCGACCACTTGCCGACCGGCTTGTGGCCCTCTTCACGACGCACCACGATTGTTTCATCACTAGTCTGGTTGCTCCAGACTGGCTCTTGCTCCCCTTCAACAGAGGAGTACCACGGACCCTCCTGGTCCACTCCAGACGCCATCTTGACTCCACCGCGTGGGCTTGCCACTGCCAAGACCTGCTGCCCCACTCCTGGGCCCAGCATCATCGACAGCAGACACCTGCGTGGGACAGCTCGCCCTCCATCCTGGTCGCCGCCGCGCCTCCTGGTCCGAGGAACAGCCGAATCCGACGTCATCCACTCACCTGGTCGAGGTGACTTCAGCCGGTACCTTCCTGGTACCCACACGATCGCTGGCTAGCGGTTGAGAACTGAGTCCCCTCTGCTTTCAGGTTTTCTTCATCACCGATCCAGGCTTGGATCTCGCTGAACATCGTCACTGGTCGCCTGCCAGCAACTTCTTCTTTCAGGCTCCTGAGACTACAACGAGGACTCCCGACATCTTGCCGAACCTCCCGCAGCCGCAGCCTCTGGGCTAGGTAACTCAAGCATTTCGGTGCTCCATCGCAGGTTCGCTCTACAAGTGTCCAGTTCCTTTTTCGTTTAGTCCCACTGATCGGATCACTCCGGAATCAGTAACTCCAGACTCTAACCATTCGCATTTCACTGTTAGTGTATATGGTTTCTCGTGCCCCTCGGGCATTTGTGTAAATTGTGCAACTTGAAGTATTTTCGTAAGAGTTTTGTAGTGTGCTTAGCTCCCTGACTCATAAAGAGCCAGGGTAGTCTTGTTATAAATAAATATCCTTTATTTTCATAACAACTTGTGTGGTGTCCTTTCACGTGGTGTTCAAGGGGTATATGTGATGGTAAACAGCTGGCTTAACACGCCCTCTAGAGTTTAGCCTAAGACTGCTCGTATCCACGCTACTAGGATAGCTGGTCTATAAGGTTGACTTACAACCAATCATCAATAAGGGTCGTTTGGAATGATACACAGTGATCACTAGAATAGTGAGCACTACATATCAGGCCAACTTCTCACAGACAGGACCATGCACATGGACAACAGAGAAAGAGGGGAAAGAGGCAATGGTAGCTAGCTGACCATAATGGACAGACAGAAGAGAAAGCTGTAGCATAACAGACCATAAAGGGCAGGAGGGACGGATCAGGGGCATTACAATGCAACAGACAAGCCAGGAGGGATGGAATAGGGGTCTGCACATGGAAACAGAGGGCTGGGGGCAAGGGGGCAGGGCAGGAGTGGTGCAGATCAGAGCTTCCGAATCCCCTCTACTTCCACGGACGGAGTGATCTCACAGTCGCACACACACATCACACGCTGGTGGGGCCCATTACACCAACATTCATCCTACCACCCTATCCGTGACATGTACAAGGGGAAAAACCCTTTATATACCTAACCAATTTGCATATATCCTGAGGTCAATGGCATCAACTAGTTGCTGAAGATCTGGCGAAACATTTTACCATAAGCAAATAAATTCAATAACATGACAATAGAATAACCACCCGACACAGTTATTCAAACAGAATATTTGTTTATCTAAAATTGTAAGAAAAGCCAATTAAATGCAAAACCATTTCTTTCATATTTACCTATTCTGGCTAAAAGTCGTTTTCTAAGTCAGAACCGGTCCTCAGTAAAAGAATCAAACTTTCTAGCTGTCATGTAGAGTCACCGTCCTCTCCAGTAGCGTCAGGACCTCTGATCATTAGTTCGGGAAGAAGTGGCGCTAGACCTCTCTAGTCTACTAATATTTAAACTAAAATTACATTCCAAAAAGTTACAATTGTATTGAACAAAACGGATGAATGGCGGAAATAATGTCATCTTGGTACATTTGCGTTACAGTGCAAGATTTTCTCACACATAAGTCTTCTCAAATAATGAATAGGAAATAAGGGGTCCATCACTAATTCGTTACTTCTACGGATGTCTCATTTGGATAAAATGTATCTTAGTTATGGGATCATTACAAGTTCATAATTCGATATTTCGGTTTTGCAACAGTTCCATGTTCAGGGGCACTTGGCAGACTTCCTGAGCTTGTCGTCATAATCATGGCTTTTCGGATCGTCAAAAGGGCAAGGTCACAGGCAGCACGAAGCTTCCTTGCAAAATTTCCATCAACTCGAATGCAGGCTGCGGATGGTAGCCATCTTTTGGTAGGCCACATTGGTCAACTTAAGTGAAATAGAATACAAAACAAAATTACTGCACGGAAATGATTATACAGTGTTACCCCCCTACTAATACCCTTATGTGTATGTATTTATCTAGCCATTTGCGACATTAAAAGCCATTAATGCATATTAATTATAAGCGCAAAACACAATAACATTACATTAGCAACAATTATTTCTGTCAGTTTGCTCACCAACTTAGTTCACTTATTATTTTAGCCATGCAATAGCATTCCCACATGTAATTCTTTTGTTAATAAGGTTGGTTAGACCAGACTTTACGAATCTTTAGTAGTTATTGATTAATCAGTAGTACTTTTAATACAAATATATGGAAATGAAACAGATATTCGGGTTTAAAGTAAAAACCCTGCTCCATCAATCCCCCCTTTGGTGATATCTAATCACCACAAAATCAAAACCCCAAAAATCAATTTAATTCCCCTTTTTGAAGAAATTCAAAATATCTTCTTGTTAAATTTTCAAACTCTTGTTTCCATCTCATCTTCTTTCTTAATTTCTATATACATGCTTTCTCTTAGCTCTTCTAATTCTATTTCTTGTGGATCTCTTTCTGGTTTCTTTTGTCTCTTTTTAACATTTTCTCTTGTAATTTTCTTTTTATTTCTTCTATATCTACAACACATGCACTCTAATCTAAGAATTAATAATGCAACAATTACACATGTCAATGGAAATTATATTTTTCCAAATATGGTACTACCTAATTTAGCTACAAAATTCTTAATAGCAATCATCTTATTAGCCATTTTAGTCCAGATACATTCAGCTTCCAGTGGTACTAATTCTTCATGCAAATCACTAATATTTTTGATATAAACTTTTAGATATTTACTTTCGTCAGGAATGTAAGTGCAACAATGTTGAACTTTCAGCATTCCACAGACTCCACCCTCTTTTGCCAAAAGTATGTCAAGGGCAAGTCGATTTTGCATTGCCATAGCGCGCAAAGCAACCATTTCAGTATTTACCAAGAGAAAGCCTCCAGCGGTGCTTGTTGACAAGCGATCTACCACTGTTGATAGATTCCGAATGCCAAATGCATTCAAAGAAATTCCCACTGCTGGAATTAAAGCTCCAAAAATATCTCCTACAATTTCTGTCCATGTCTCTCTTCTATAGCGTGTTAATGTATTAGTATGTTCAGCATCATCTACTCTATCCATATGAAAAATCTTTGGAAAGACCAGGCCAACATAACATGTGCCAAACCAATGGTCAGGCAAACGGTAATAAGCCTTATTCCCACAAATATAATACACTCCCGGGAAAACCGGATCTTCTCCTCCTCTAAATCCCCACCCGGTTGCAATAAAGTATGTATCATGACACTCACTAGTCCCTATGAAATAATAATCATACTGGGATCTCTTCCTGATAATGCATAGTTTGCCTTTCTGTGGTGCATCTATAGCCATAGTTGGACCGGCTCCATTTTTCAATTCCTTTTCTTTCTCAATATCCCACATTGTTTCACTCATTTTATGTCCTTCTGCTTTCTTGTTCATGTTCAACCTTCTTCTCTCAACCATGTCTAGAAAATTCTTCTCTTCTCCTTTTAAACTGCAAGTTAAATTGTTTCTAAAAACATATTCTAAGGTTAATTCTCTGGTTTCTAAAATAATCTCACCTAAAGTGTTAGCTTCTTTTGCAGGATTCAGTTCTTTATTCATAGGCAATTGCCCAAGAATATTATCTACATTAGACATATTGTAATCTAATTTTCCTAACTGATAAAATATACTAATTAACACACTACATGAAATTCCATACATAGCCGGAAGATGATGATAAGTCACTCCTTCCGAAACAGAAGCAGGTAATCGCATGCAAACGTAGCAATCCCTTACTTCCATTGTCTTTACGTATTCATACAACAATTTTGAAAACACATTGCTAGAAAAATCATTAATTGACCTATCTTTATGTATATATACATTGCTAGTTCTAGTTGGAACCACCTTTAGTGGACGCTCCAAAGCAGCATTAATAATCCTGAACAGCAGCAGCACATCTTGCACCATCTTTTCAGAAAGGTACATCTACTTTGATTATTGTCAGTGTTAGCCATCTTATTAATTTGACCGTGTCTTTTGACTTAGCCTCTTCTACTCCACTACTGAACTTTAGGGCAGCAAGTACCCAACAGATTATTACAATCTACTAGTTTTAATTTTACTACTTTTCTTTCTTCTCCAGACTTCTTTTGGATCTATTCAATTTGGATTTTCATCACTTCTCACTGTTTCTTCATCATCATCAAACTGTATTAAGTCCTGAACATCCGTTTCTTCTCCAATGTCGGACAAGATAACTCTCAGGATTCCCACAGCTTCTTCTTCATCAACCACTTTCAGCAAAGCCTCCTCTGGACTTCCTTGACTGTCTGCCTCTTCTCCTTGTTCAGGCAGTGCCACATACGTCCATTCTGGTGACTTATACCTCCGGTTTGGTTTTCTGATTCTTTTAGTTCTCTCAGATATCGTTGTTTCTTCTTCATTCGTTGGATTCTGACTTGACACTTCGTTCACTTGTTCAGCTTTCAAAGAGTTAACTCGTGTCAGTCTATACCTCAGTCTCTTTATCTTGTTGGGCCAAAGATCTCCTTTAGCATTTCTCTTTTGTCTTCCTTCTTTATTGTTTCTTTCTCCAAGCCAAGTTCTCTTTCTTAGAACTCGTCCTCCATGTATTTCATTGTCACTTTCATCAGACTCTGTCTCAGTTGCCTCTTGTTCATCAACAATTTTCTTTTCGCCGACAACTTCCTTTTCTCCAACAGTCTCTTTTTCCACCAATTGAGATTTCCCTACTTCTGTCCCTCCTCGGGTCTCCGACACGCAATCGTCTTGCTGTCTACTTGTCCCTTCACCTAGCTTTTTGTCGATGCTCCCTACACCTCCTCGGGGTTTTTCCGCAATCTGTCCCTCTCTGTCTTTTTCTGTCCCTTCTTCTTCAATATTTATCTCAGGTGGAACCTGTCCAACTTCCTTATTTGATTCAGGTGTCGCTTCTGTTGGAATGTTCTTTTCTTTTCTTTCTTTCTTTTTGTGTTGGTCACTGTTAGCTGTAACCTCAGGTACTTCTTCAAAATCTGAACTCGCCTCTGCGGTTTGCGCTGTTTCTTTCAGAACCTCTTCAGGTGGGATGACAATTTCTCTTGTCTCACTTTCCCCACTTTCAGGATTCTTTTTTCTTCTTACTGTCTCGCTGTCTGCATCATCACTGGAATCTGATTCTTCAAAGTATTATTTTCCAGTGCCGTCTCTTGGATTTGGAACTCTCAAAGTGTGACTTGCATGTATCCAATTTTTCACTCCAGCACACTTCACTGCAGTCGTTGTGGTCAGAATGACTTGTCTTGGCCTTCCCCACCTTGGAACCAGGCAATTCCTTCTTCTGTGGACTTATATCCTTCCCCAGTCCCCTGGGCTTAGATCATGGGCTGGTTTCTTTTCAAGTGTGGTGGCATCTTCTCCAACCTGGTGAAACACAGAATGAACTACGTCAGCCAGGCCTTTACAGTAATCCAAAATCATGTCATCAGTTATAGTCATCAGCTTGTTGACTGGTACAAATGCATGTCTCATAGCACGTCCCATGATAATTTCATGTGGACTCAAACCTGTTGTTCTGTCTGGAGTAGACCTAATGGTCATCAGGACTAGAGGCAAGACATCGGGCCATTTCATTCCTGTGGCTAGGCACATTTTGCCAATTCTGTTTTTGATGGTACCATTCATTTGTTCAACCACCCCAGAAGCCTCTGGTCGGTAAGCACAATGTAGCTTCTGCTGTACACTCAATGCTTCACAGATAAAACCCATGATTTCATTATAAAAATGCCCTCCTCTGTCTGATTCAATGGTCACTGGGAACCCATACCTTGGGATGAACTCTCTTAACAGTAGCTTGGCCACTGTTATCCCATCATTTCTCCTTGTTGGATAGGCCTCCACCCACCTGGAGAACAAACAGACCACCACCAGGACATACCTCAATCTATTGACTTGGGGCATTTCAATGAAGTCTATCTGCATTCTTGTGAAGGGTCCTCCTTCCCTGCCTATAGTTTCTAGGCTCACCACTGTTTTCTTTCCAGGATTGAATTGCTCACATATCAGACATCTCTGACAGAGACTTTCTGCTATCAGCCTGAATTTTGGACTATACCAGGTCTGTTTAAAGGCTCTTATCATAGCATCCCTCCCCAGGTGTCCTTGGCCATGATACATCCTTGCCATTGTTGACAGCATGCTATTTGGCATGACTGGTCTTCCATCCCTATAGACCCATACATGGTCTTTCTATCTTGGTGCACACCCTGCTTTCACCCAATCTCTCATTTCCTCATCTCCTGCCTCATCCTGCAGCTGTTTCACCTCCTCCCATGTTCCCACCTCATTAGTGAACATTAAGGAACAAGAAGATATTTCTCTTTCTTTACTCCTGTTAATGGAATGATTGTTTCTGGCACAATATTGTGCTATGTCATTGGCGAATTTATTCCCAACGGTGACAAAATCATCACCTTGACCATGAGCAGCACATTTTACTACTGCTAGTTCTTTAGGCAGCTGTATCGCCTCCAGCAATTTTCCAACCACTTCTGCATTCTTTATGGGAGTTCCACTTGAGGTCAGGAAACCTCTTTGTAGCCATAGCTGGCCAAAATCATGGACAACTCCGAAGCCATACTGGCTATCAGTCATCACAGTCACTCTCACATTTCTTCCAATTTTGCAGGCTTTTGTCAGTGCCACCAATTCTGCCACCTGAGCGGATTTAACTCCTTTCAAAGGTGATGCTTTCACAACTCCTGAAACCATACACACAGCATATGCAGCACTCAATGTTCCCTCATCTGTTCTCAAGCACGATCCATCCACAAACATGATCACTCTCAGGCAGTGGCAGATCTCTTATATCAGGTCCTGGTTTTGTACAGTAATCAAGCACATCCAGGCAGTCATGATCAATTTCATTTCTCACTCCCACGCATTCAGCATCAGGCAACAGTGTCGCTGGATTCACATTCACACATCTTTCCAGGCTCACATTGGTTGCACCAAGAATTACTTTTACATATTTAGTCAACCGACTATGAGACATGAACTGTGTCCGGCTCCTTGTTAAAAGGATTGCCACATCATGAGGTACGAATACCCGTACAGGATATCCCATTATGATTCCCTCACTTTGTTCCAGACTTTTGCAAGTAGCAGCTACTGCTTTCAGGCAACCTGGTAAACCCACAGCTACTGGGTCAAGTGTTGACGAGAAGTAGGCAATTGGCCTTCTCAGACGTCCATGTTTTTGGATTAACACTGAAAGTGCACATCCATTTCTCTCACTACAGTACAGCTCAAATTCTTTTTCGTAATCTGGCATTCCTAAGGCAGGAGCTTCACACAGCCTGTTCTTTAATTCTTTAAATGCTGCCATTTCTTCTGGGTTTAGTTCTAATGGGTCTTTCACCTCACTTTTGGTCAATTTAATCAATGGCTTGGCAATCAGGGAAAAGTTACTTATCCACTGACGACAGTAGCCAACCATTCCCAGAAACATTCTTACTTACCTCTGTGTCATTGGGGCCCTCATTCCCCTGATTATTTTAATTCTGTCAATGGTCACTTTCCTCAGGCCTTTCTCAATATTATGTCCCAGATACTGGACTTCTTTCTTGCAGAATTGCAATTTGGCTGGAGATACGTTTAATCCTCCATCTGCCAAGTGATTCAGTAAAGCAATAGTGTCTACTTCACAAGCTTCACGTGTTTTTGATGCCACAAGCAGGTCATCAATGTATTGGACCAAGACTGAATTTTCAGGCATTGTTAAACTCTCCAGAGATTTCTTCAACAATTGATTAAATATAGAGGGGCTCTCTGTGTACCCCTGTGGAATTCGGCACCATGCCAAAATTCGTTCTCCAAATCTAAATGAAAATATTGGCTGGCTGTCATGATGCAATGGTATTGAAAAGAAAGCATGACACAAATCAATTACGTTACAACAAACAAATGATGGACGGAATGCTGACAATGCATACATTCTCCCCCAGTCAAGAGATCTGGGTTAAATCCATCGTTCTTTTGCCCACTACACCACCCCAGTTTAGACATGGCCATATGCAAATCAGTCTTGACCCTGTGCCCCCGTTTGTACTGCTTTGTTCGCCATAAGTTGGCAGGGTATGCTCAGACGTGAGTCCCTTGCTCACTTTGCCACTGGATTCAAGCAAGCCTGGCTGAAGACGGCTGAAATGCCAGAAACCGGTCCTAGGGAGCTTGTTTCCGGTCCAGGGAAGGCATGGCTTGGCAGTTCGGGATGGACTGTTCCCATGAGGCACAGGGTCAGACTGATTTGCATATGGCCATGTCTGAACTGGGGTGACAGAGTGGGCCAAAAAACGGTGATGGATCAAACCCAGATCTCTTGACTGGGTGTGAGTGTAAGATTGGTTCTGATGCTCCGTCCATCACCACCCCCTTTTGTACTGCTTTGTTCGCCATAAGTTGGCAGGGTATGCTCAGACGTGAGTCCCTTGCTCACTTTGCCACTGGATTCAAGCAAGCCTGGCTGAAGATGGCTGAAATGCCAGAAACCAGTCCTATGGAGCTTGTTTCCGGTCCAGGGAAGGCATGGCTTGGCAGTTCGGGATGGACTGTTCCCATGAGGCACAGGGTCAGACTGATTTGCATATGGCCATGTCTGAACTGGGGTGACAGAGTGGGCCAAAAAACGGTGATGGATCAAACCCAGATCTGTTGACTGGGTGTGAGTGTAAGATTGGTTCTGATGCTCCGTCCATCACCACCCCCTTTTGTACTGCTTTGTTCGCCATAAGTTGGCAGGGTATGCTCAGACGTGAGTCCCTTGCTCACTTTGCCACTGGATTCAAGCAAGCCTGGCTGAAGACGGCTGAAATGCCAGAAACCGGTCCTAGGGAGCTTGTTTCCGGTCCAGGGAAGGCATGGCTTGGCAGTTCGTGATGGACTGTTCCCATGAGGCACAGGGTCAGACTGATTTGCATATGGCCATGTCTGAACTGGGGTGACAGAGTGGGCCAAAAAACGGTGATGGATCAAACCCAGATCTGTTGACTGGGTGTGAGTGTAAGATTGGTTCTGATGCTCCGTCCATCACCACCCCCTTTTGTACTGCTTTGTTCGCCATAAGTTGGCAGGGTATGCTCAGACGTGAGTCCCTTGCTCACTTTGCCACTGGATTCAAGTAAGCCTGGCTGAAGACGGCTGAAATGCCAGAAACCGGTCCTAGGGAGCTTGTTTCCGGTCCAGGGAAGGCATGGCTTGGCAGTTCGGGATGGACTGTTCCCATGAGGCACAGGGTCAGACTGATTTGCATATGGCATTGTCTGAACTGGGGTGACAGAGTGGGCCAAAAAACGGTGATGGATCAAACCCAGATCTGTTGACTGGGTGTGAGTGTAAGATTGGTTCTGATGCTCCGTCCATCACCACCCCCTTTTGTACTGCTTTGTTTGCCATAAGTTGGCAGGGTATGCTCAGACATGAGTCCCTTGCTCACTTTGCAACTGGATTCAAGCAAGCCTGGCTGAAGACGGCTGAAATGCCAGAAACCGGTCCTAGAGAGCTTGTTTCCGGTCCAGGGAAGGCATGGCTTGGCAGTTCGGGATGGACTGTTCCCATGAGGTACAGGGTCAGACTGATTTGCATATGGCCATGTCTGAACTGGGGTGACAGAGTGGGCCAAAAAACGGTGATGGATCAAACCCAGATCTGTTGACTGGGTGTGAGTGTAAGATTGGTTCTGATGCTCCGTCCATCACCACCCCCTTTTGTACTGCTTTGTTCGCCATATGTTGGCAGGGTATGCTCAGACGTGAGTCCCTTGCTCACTTTGCCACTGGATTCAAGTAAGCCTGGCTGAAGACGGCTGAAATGCCAGAAACCGGTCCTAGGGAGCTTGTTTCCGGTCCAGGGAAGGCATGGCTTGGCAGTTCGGGATGGACTGTTCCCATGAGGCACAGGGTCAGACTGATCTGCATATGGCCATGTCTGAACTGGGGTGACAGAGTGGGCCAAAAAACGGTGATGGATCAAACCCAGATCTGTTGACTGGGTGTGAGTGTAAGATTGGTTCTGATGCTCCGTCCATCACCACCCCCTTTTGTACTGCTTTGTTTGCCATAAGTTGGCAGGGTATGCTCAGACGTGAGTCCCTTGCTCACTTTGCCACTGGATTCAAGCAAGCCTGGCTGAAGACGGCTGAAATGCCAGAAACCGGTCCTAGGGAGCTTGTTTCCGGTCCAGGGAAGGCATGGCTTGGCAGTTCGGGATGGACTGTTCCCATGAGGCACAGGGTCAGACTGATTTGCATATGGCCATGTCTGAACTGGGGTGACAGAGTGGGCTAAAAAACGGTGATGGATCAAATCCAGATCTGTTGACTGGGTGTGAGTGTAAGATTGGTTCTGATGCTCCGTCCATCACCACCCCCTTTTGTACTGCTTTGTTCGCCATAAGTTGGCAGGGTATGCTCAGATGTTAGTCCCTTGCTCACTTTGCCACTGGATTCAAGCAAGCCTGGCTGAAGACGGCTGAAATGCCAGAAACCGGTCCTAGGGAGCTTGTTTCTGGTCCAGGGAAGGCATGGCTTGGCAGTTCGGGATTGACTGTTCCCATGAGGCACAGGGTCAGACTGATTTGCATATGGCCATGTCTGAACTGGGGTGACAGAGTGGGCCAAAAAACGGTGATGGATCAAACCCAGATCTGTTGACTGTGTGTGAGTGTAAGATTGGTTCTGATGCTCCGTCCATCACCACCCCCTTTTGTACTGCTTTGTTCGCCATAAGTTGGCAGGGTAAAGCTCAGACGTGAGTCCCTTGCTCACTTTGCCACTGAATTCAAGCAAGCCTGGCTTAAGACGGCTGAAATGCCAGAAACCGGTCCTAGGGAGCTTGTTTCCGGTCCAGGGAAGGCATGGCTTGGCAGTTCGGGATGGACTGTTCCCATGAGGCACAGGGTCAGACTGATTTGCATATGGCCATGTCTGAACTGGGGTGACAGAGTGGGCCAAAAAACGGTGATGGATCAAACCCAGATCTGTTGACTGGGTGTGAGTGTAAGATTGGTTCTGATGCTCCGTCCATCACCACCCCCTTTTGTACTGCTTTGTTCGCCATAAGTTGGCAGGGTAAAGCTCAGACGTGAGTCCCTTGCTCACTTTGCCACTGAATTCAAGCAAGCCTGGCTTAAGACGGCTGAAATGCCAGAAACCGGTCCTAGGGAGCTTGTTTCCGGTCCAGGGAAGGCATGGCTTGGCAGTTCGGGATGGACTGTTCCCATGAGGCACAGGGTCAGACTGATTTGCATATGGCCATGTCTGAACTGGGGTGACAGAGTGGGCCAAAAAACGGTGATGGATCAAACCCAGATCTGTTGACTGGGTGTGAGTGTAAGATTGGTTCTGATGCTCCGTCCATCACCACCCCCTTTTGTACTGCTTTGTTCGCCATAAGTTGGCAGGGTATGCTCAGACGTGAGTCCCTTGCTCACTTTGCCACTGGATTCAAGCAAGCCTGGCTGAAGACGGCTGAAATGCCAGAAACCGGTCCTTGGGAGCTTGTTTCCGGTCCAGGGAAGGCATGGCTTGGCAGTTCGGGATGGACTGTTCCCATGAGGCACAGGGTCAGACTGATTTGCATATGGCCATGTCTGAACTGGGGTGACAGAGTGGGCCAAAAAACGGTGATGGATCAAACCCAGATCTGTTGACTGGGTGTGAGTGTAAGATTGGTTCTGATGCTCCGTCCATCACCACCCCCTTTTGTACTGCTTTGTTCGCCATAAGTTGGCAGGGTATGCTCAGACGTGAGTCCCTTGCTCACTTTGCCACTGGATTCAAGCAAGCCTGGCTGAAGACGGCTGAAATGCCAGAAACCGGTCCTAGGGAGCTTGTTTCCGGTCCAGGGAAGGCATGGCTTGGCAGTTCGGGATGGACTGTTCCCATGAGGCACAGGGTCAGACTGATTTGCATATGGCCATGTCTGAACTGGGGTGACAGAGTGGGCCAAAAAACGGTGATGGATCAAACCCAGATCTGTTGACTGGGTGTGAGTGTAAGATTGGTTCTGATGCTCCGTCCATCACCACCCCCTTTTGTACTGCTTTGTTCGCCATAAGTTGGCAGGGTATGCTCAGACGTGAGTCCCTTGCTCACTTTGCCACTGGATTCAAGCAAGCCTGGCTGAAGACGGCTGAAATGCCAGAAACCGGTCCTAGGGAGCTTGTTTCCGGTCCAGGGAAGGCATGGCTTGGCATTTCGGGATGGACTGTTCCCATGAGGCACAGGGTCAGACTAATTTGCATATGGCCATGTCTGAACTGGGGTGACAGAGTGGGCCAAAAAACGGTGATGGATCAAACCCAGATCTGTTGACTGGGTGTGAGTGTAAGATTGGTTCTGATGCTCCGTCCGTCACCACCCCCTTTTGTACTGCTTTGTTCGCCATAAGTTGGCAGGGTAAAGCTCAGACGTGAGTCCCTTGCTCACTTTGCCACTGAATTCAAGCAAGCCTGGCTTAAGACGGCTGAAATGCCAGAAACCGGTCCTAGGGAGCTTGTTTCCGGTCCAGGGAAGGCATGGCTTGGCAGTTCGGGATGGACTGTTCCCATGAGACACAGGGTCAGACTGATTTGCATATGGCCATGTCTGAACTGGGGTGACAGAGTGGGCCAAAAAACGGTGATGGATCAAACCCAGATCTGTTGACTGGGTGTGAGTGTAAGATTGGTTCTGATGCTCCGTCCATCACCACCCCCTTTTGTACTGCTTTGTTCGCCATAAGTTGGCAGGGTAAAGCTCAGACGTGAGTCCCTTGCTCACTTTGCCACTGAATTCAAGCAAGCCTGGCTTAAGACGGCTGAAATGCCAGAAACCGGTCCTAGGGAGCTTGTTTCCGGTCCAGGGAAGGCATGGCTTGGCAGTTCGGGATGGACTGTTCCCATGAGGCACAGGGTCAGACTGATTTGCATATGGCCATGTCTGAACTGGGGTGACAGAGTGGGCCAAAAAACGGTGATGGATCAAACCCAGATCTGTTGACTGGGTGTGAGTGTAAGATTGGTTCTGATGCTCCGTCCATCACCACCCCCTTTTGTACTGCTTTGTTCGCCATAAGTTGGCAGGGTATGCTCAGACGTGAGTCCCTTGCTCACTTTGCCACTGGATTCAAGCAAGCCTGGCTGAAGACGGCTGAAATGCCAGAAACCGGTCCTTGGGAGCTTGTTTCCGGTCCAGGGAAGGCATGGCTTGGCAGTTTGGGATGGACTGTTCCCATGAGGCACAGGGTCAAACTGATTTGCATATGGCCATGTCTGAACTGGGGTGACAGAGTGGGCCAAAAAACGGTGATGGATCAAACCCAGATCTGTTGACTGGGTGTGAGTGTAAGATTGGTTCTCATGCTCCGTCCATCACCACCCCCTTTTGTACTGCTTTGTTCGCCATAAGTTGGCAGGGTATGCTCAGACGTGAGTCCCTTGCTCACTTTGCCACTGGATTTAAGCAAGCCTGGCTGAAGACGGCTGAAATGCCAGAAACCGGTCCTAGGGAGCTTGTTTCTGGTCCAGGGAAGGCATGGCTTGGCAGTTCGGGATGGACTGTTCCCCTGAGGCACATGGTCAGACTGATTTGCATATGGCCATGTCTGAACTGGGGTGACAGAGTGGGCCAAAAAACGGTGATGGATCAAACCCAGATCTGTTGACTGGGTGTGAGTGTAAGATTGGTTCTGATGCTCCGTCCATCACCACCCCCTTTTGTACTGCTTTGTTCGCCATAAGTTGGCAGGGTATGCTCAGACGTGAGTCCCTTGCTCACTTTGCCACTGGATTCAAGCAAGCCTGGCTGAAGACGGCTGAAATGCCAGAAACCGGTCCTAGGCAGCTTGTTTCTGGTCCAGGGAAGGCATGGCTTGGCAGTTCGGGATGGACTGTTCCCCTGAGGCACAGGGTCAGACTGATTTGCATATGGCCATGTCTGAACTGGGGTGACAGAGTGGGCCAAAAAACGGTGATGGATCAAACCCAGATCTGTTGACTGGGTGTGAGTGTAAGATTGGTTCTGATGCTCCGTCCATCACCACCCCCTTTTGTACTGCTTTGTTCGCCATAAGTTGGCAGGGTATGCTCAGACGTGAGTCCCTTGCTCACTTTGCCACTGGATTCAAGCAAGCCTGGCTGAAGACGGCTGAAATGCCAGAAACTGGTCCTTGGGAGCTTGTTTCCGGTCCAGGGAAGGCATGGCTTGGCAGTTCGGGATGGACTGTTCCCATGAGGCACAGGGTCAGACTGATTTGCATATGGCCATGCCTGAACTGGGGTGACAGAGTGGGCCAAAAAACGGTGATGGATCAAACCCAGTTCTGTTGACTGGGTGTGAGTGTAAGATTGGTTCTGATGCTCCGTCCATCACCACCCCCTTTTGTACTGCTTTGTTCGCCATAAGTTGGCAGGGTATGCTCAGACGTGAGTCCCTTGCTCACTTTGCCACTGGATTCAAGCAAGCCTGGCTGAAGACGGCTGAAATGCCAGAAACCGGTCCTAGGGAGCTTGTTTCCGGTCCAGGGAAGGCATGGCTTGGCAGTTCGGGATGGACTGTTCCCATGAGGCACAGGGTCAGACTGATTTGCATGTGGCCATGTCTGAACTGGGGTGACAGAGTGGGCCAAAAAACGGTGATGGATCAAACCCAGATCTGTTGACTGGGTGTGAGTGTAAGATTGGTTCTGATGCTCCGTCCATCACCACCCCCTTTTGTACTGCTTTGTTCGCCATAAGTTGGCAGGGTATGCTCAGACGTGAGTCCCTTGCTCACTTTGCCACTGGATTCAAGCAAGCCTGGCTGAAGACGGCTGAAATGCCAGAAACCGGTCCTAGGGAGCTTGTTTCCGGTCCAGGGAAGGCATGGCTTGGCAGTTCGGGATGGACTGTTCCCATGAGGCACAGGGTCAGACTGATTTGCATATGGCCATGTCTGAACTGGGGTGACAGAGTGGGCCAAAAAACGGTGATGGATCAAACCCAGATCTGTTGACTGGGTGTGAGTGTAAGATTGGTTCTGATGCTCCGTCCATCACCACCCCCTTTTGTACCGCTTTGTTCGCCATAAGTTGGCAGGGTATGCTCAGACGTGAGTCCCTTGCTCACTTTGCCACTGGATTCAAGCAAGCCTGGCTGAAGACGGCTGAAATGCCAGAAACCGGTCCTAGGGAGCTTGTTTCCGGTCCAGGGAAGGCATGGCTTGGCAGTTCGGGATGGACTGTTCCCATGAGGCACAGGGTCAGACTGATTTGCATATGGCGATGTCTGAACTGGGGTGACAGAGTGGGCCAAAAAACGGTGATGGATCAAACCCAGATCTGTTGACTGGGTGTGAGTGTAAGATTGGTTCTGATGCTCCGTCCATCACCACCCCCTTTTGTACCGCTTTGTTCGCCATAAGTTGGCAGGGTATGCTCAGACGTGAGTCCCTTGCTCACTTTGCCACTGGATTCAAGCAAGCCTGGCTGAAGATGGCTGAAATGCCAGAAACCGGTCCTAGGGAGCTTGTTTCCGGTCCAGGGAAGGCATGGCTTGGCAGTTCGGGATGGACTGTTCCCATGAGGCACAGGGTCAGACTGATTTGCATATGGCCATGTCTGAACTGGGGTGACAGAGTGGGCCAAAACACGGTGATGGATCAAACCCAGATCTGTTGACTGGGTGTGAGTGTAAGATTGGTTCTGATGCTCCGTCCATCACCACCCCCTTTTGTACTGCTTTGTTCGCCATAAGTTGGCAGGGTATGCTCAGACGTGAGTCCCTTGCTCACTTTGCCACTGGATTCAAGCAAGCCTGGCTGAAGACGGCTGAAATGCCAGAAACCGGTCCTAGGGAGCTTGTTTCCGGTCCAGGGAAGACATGGCTTGGCAGTTCGGGATGGACTGTTCCCATGAGGCACAGGGTCAGACTGATTTGCATATGGCCATGTCTGAACTGGGGTGACAGAGTGGGCCAAAAAACGGTGATGGATCAAACCCAGATCTGTTGACTGGGTGTGAGTGTAAGATTGGTTCTGATGCTCCGTCCATCACCACCCCCTTTTGTACCGCTTTGTTCGCCATAAGTTGGCAGGGTATGCTCAGACATGAGTCCCTTGCTCACTTTGCCACTGGATTCAAGCAAGCCTGGCTGAAGACGGCTGAAATGCCAGAAACCGGTCCTAGGGAGCTTGTTTCCGGTCCAGGGAAGGCATGGCTTGGCAGTTCGGGATGGACTGTTCCCATGAGGCACAGGGTCAGACTGATTTGCATATGGCCATGTCTGAACTGGGGTGACAGAGTGGGCCAAAAAACGGTGATGGATCAAACCCAGATCTGTTGACTGGGTGTGAGTGTAAGATTGGTTCTGATGCTCCGTCCATCACCACCCCCTTTTGTACTGCTTTGTTCGCCATAAGTTGGCAGGGTATGCTCAGACGTGAGTCCCTTGCTCACTTTGCCACTGGATTCAAGCAAGCCTGGCTGAAGACGGCTGAAATGCCAGAAACCGGTCCTAGGCAGCTTGTTTCCGGTCCAGGGAAGGCATGGCTTGGCAGTTCGGGATGGACTGTTCCCATGAGGCACAGGGTCAGACTGATCTGCATATGGCCATGTCTGAACTGGGATGACAGAGTGGGCCAAAAAACGGTGATGGATCAAACCCAGATCTGTTGACTGGGTGTGAGTGTAAGATTGGTTCTGATGCTCCGTCCATCACCACCCCCTTTTGTACTGCTTTGTTTGCCATAAGTTGGCAGGGTATGCTCAGACGTGAGTCCCTTGCTCACTTTGCCACTGGATTCAAGCAAGCCTGGCTGAAGACGGCTGAAATGCCAGAAACCGGTCCTAGGGAGCTTGTTTCCGGTCCAGGGAAGGCATGGCTTGGCAGTTCGGGATGGACTGTTCCCATGAGGCACAGGGTCAGACTGATTTGCATATGGCCATGTCTGAACTGGGGTGACAGAGTGGGCTAAAAAACGGTGATGGATCAAATCCAGATCTGTTGACTGGGTGTGAGTGTAAGATTGGTTCTGATGCTCCGTCCATCACCACCCCCTTTTGTACTGCTTTGTTCGCCATAAGTTGGCAGGGTATGCTCAGATGTTAGTCCCTTGCTCACTTTGCCACTGGATTCAAGCAAGCCTGGCTGAAGACGGCTGAAATGCCAGAAACCGGTCCTAGGGAGCTTGTTTCTGGTCCAGGGAAGGCATGGCTTGGCAGTTCGGGATTGACTGTTCCCATGAGGCACAGGGTCAGACTGATTTGCATATGGCCATGTCTGAACTGGGGTGACAGAGTGGGCCAAAAAACGGTGATGGATCAAACCCAGATCTGTTGACTGTGTGTGAGTGTAAGATTGGTTCTGATGCTCCGTCCATCACCAC
The DNA here is from genome assembly GCF_964204655.1 of Triturus cristatus. NCBI lineage: Eukaryota > Metazoa > Chordata > Amphibia > Caudata > Salamandridae > Triturus > Triturus cristatus. The sequence continues at coordinate 50,421,716 of NC_140581.1, read as the reverse complement.
CCCCTTTTGTACTGCTTTGTTCGCCATAAGTTGGCAGGGTAAAGCTCAGACGTGAGTCCCTTGCTCACTTTGCCACTGAATTCAAGCAAGCCTGGCTTAAGACGGCTGAAATGCCAGAAACCGGTCCTAGGGAGCTTGTTTCCGGTCCAGGGAAGGCATGGCTTGGCAGTTCGGGATGGACTGTTCCCATGAGGCACAGGGTCAGACTGATTTGCATATGGCCATGTCTGAACTGGGGTGACAGAGTGGGCCAAAAAACGGTGATGGATCAAACCCAGATCTGTTGACTGGGTGTGAGTGTAAGATTGGTTCTGATGCTCCGTCCATCACCACCCCCTTTTGTACTGCTTTGTTCGCCATAAGTTGGCAGGGTAAAGCTCAGACGTGAGTCCCTTGCTCACTTTGCCACTGAATTCAAGCAAGCCTGGCTTAAGACGGCTGAAATGCCAGAAACCGGTCCTAGGGAGCTTGTTTCCGGTCCAGGGAAGGCATGGCTTGGCAGTTCGGGATGGACTGTTCCCATGAGGCACAGGGTCAGACTGATTTGCATATGGCCATGTCTGAACTGGGGTGACAGAGTGGGCCAAAAAACGGTGATGGATCAAACCCAGATCTGTTGACTGGGTGTGAGTGTAAGATTGGTTCTGATGCTCCGTCCATCACCACCCCCTTTTGTACTGCTTTGTTCGCCATAAGTTGGCAGGGTATGCTCAGACGTGAGTCCCTTGCTCACTTTGCCACTGGATTCAAGCAAGCCTGGCTGAAGACGGCTGAAATGCCAGAAACCGGTCCTTGGGAGCTTGTTTCCGGTCCAGGGAAGGCATGGCTTGGCAGTTCGGGATGGACTGTTCCCATGAGGCACAGGGTCAGACTGATTTGCATATGGCCATGTCTGAACTGGGGTGACAGAGTGGGCCAAAAAACGGTGATGGATCAAACCCAGATCTGTTGACTGGGTGTGAGTGTAAGATTGGTTCTGATGCTCCGTCCATCACCACCCCCTTTTGTACTGCTTTGTTCGCCATAAGTTGGCAGGGTATGCTCAGACGTGAGTCCCTTGCTCACTTTGCCACTGGATTCAAGCAAGCCTGGCTGAAGACGGCTGAAATGCCAGAAACCGGTCCTAGGGAGCTTGTTTCCGGTCCAGGGAAGGCATGGCTTGGCAGTTCGGGATGGACTGTTCCCATGAGGCACAGGGTCAGACTGATTTGCATATGGCCATGTCTGAACTGGGGTGACAGAGTGGGCCAAAAAACGGTGATGGATCAAACCCAGATCTGTTGACTGGGTGTGAGTGTAAGATTGGTTCTGATGCTCCGTCCATCACCACCCCCTTTTGTACTGCTTTGTTCGCCATAAGTTGGCAGGGTATGCTCAGACGTGAGTCCCTTGCTCACTTTGCCACTGGATTCAAGCAAGCCTGGCTGAAGACGGCTGAAATGCCAGAAACCGGTCCTAGGGAGCTTGTTTCCGGTCCAGGGAAGGCATGGCTTGGCAGTTCGGGATGGACTGTTCCCATGAGGCACAGGGTCAGACTAATTTGCATATGGCCATGTCTGAACTGGGGTGACAGAGTGGGCCAAAAAACGGTGATGGATCAAACCCAGATCTGTTGACTGGGTGTGAGTGTAAGATTGGTTCTGATGCTCCGTCCGTCACCACCCCCTTTTGTACTGCTTTGTTCGCCATAAGTTGGCAGGGTAAAGCTCAGACGTGAGTCCCTTGCTCACTTTGCCACTGAATTCAAGCAAGCCTGGCTTAAGACGGCTGAAATGCCAGAAACCGGTCCTAGGGAGCTTGTTTCCGGTCCAGGGAAGGCATGGCTTGGCAGTTCGGGATGGACTGTTCCCATGAGACACAGGGTCAGACTGATTTGCATATGGCCATGTCTGAACTGGGGTGACAGAGTGGGCCAAAAAACGGTGATGGATCAAACCCAGATCTGTTGACTGGGTGTGAGTGTAAGATTGGTTCTGATGCTCCGTCCATCACCACCCCCTTTTGTACTGCTTTGTTCGCCATAAGTTGGCAGGGTAAAGCTCAGACGTGAGTCCCTTGCTCACTTTGCCACTGAATTCAAGCAAGCCTGGCTTAAGACGGCTGAAATGCCAGAAACCGGTCCTAGGGAGCTTGTTTCCGGTCCAGGGAAGGCATGGCTTGGCAGTTCGGGATGGACTGTTCCCATGAGGCACAGGGTCAGACTGATTTGCATATGGCCATGTCTGAACTGGGGTGACAGAGTGGGCCAAAAAACGGTGATGGATCAAACCCAGATCTGTTGACTGGGTGTGAGTGTAAGATTGGTTCTGATGCTCCGTCCATCACCACCCCCTTTTGTACTGCTTTGTTCGCCATAAGTTGGCAGGGTATGCTCAGACGTGAGTCCCTTGCTCACTTTGCCACTGGATTCAAGCAAGCCTGGCTGAAGACGGCTGAAATGCCAGAAACCGGTCCTTGGGAGCTTGTTTCCTGTCCAGGGAAGGCATGGCTTGGCAGTTTGGGATGGACTGTTCCCATGAGGCACAGGGTCAAACTGATTTGCATATGGCCATGTCTGAACTGGGGTGACAGAGTGGGCCAAAAAACGGTGATGGATCAAACCCAGATCTGTTGACTGGGTGTGAGTGTAAGATTGGTTCTCATGCTCCGTCCATCACCACCCCCTTTTGTACTGCTTTGTTCGCCATAAGTTGGCAGGGTATGCTCAGACGTGAGTCCCTTGCTCACTTTGCCACTGGATTTAAGCAAGCCTGGCTGAAGACGGCTGAAATGCCAGAAACCGGTCCTAGGGAGCTTGTTTCTGGTCCAGGGAAGGCATGGCTTGGCAGTTCGGGATGGACTGTTCCCCTGAGGCACAGGGTCAGACTGATTTGCATATGGCCATGTCTGAACTGGGGTGACAGAGTGGGCCAAAAAACGGTGATGGATCAAACCCAGATCTGTTGACTGGGTGTGAGTGTAAGATTGGTTCTGATGCTCCGTCCATCACCACCCCCTTTTGTACTGCTTTGTTCGCCATAAGTTGGCAGGGTATGCTCAGACGTGAGTCCCTTGCTCACTTTGCCACTGGATTCAAGCAAGCCTGGCTGAAGACGGCTGAAATGCCAGAAACCGGTCCTAGGCAGCTTGTTTCTGGTCCAGGGAAGGCATGGCTTGGCAGTTCGGGATGGACTGTTCCCCTGAGGCACAGGGTCAGACTGATTTGCATATGGCCATGTCTGAACTGGGGTGACAGAGTGGGCCAAAAAACGGTGATGGATCAAACCCAGATCTGTTGACTGGGTGTGAGTGTAAGATTGGTTCTGATGCTCCGTCCATCACCACCCCCTTTTGTACTGCTTTGTTCGCCATAAGTTGGCAGGGTATGCTCAGACGTGAGTCCCTTGCTCACTTTGCCACTGGATTCAAGCAAGCCTGGCTGAAGACGGCTGAAATGCCAGAAACTGGTCCTTGGGAGCTTGTTTCCGGTCCAGGGAAGGCATGGCTTGGCAGTTCGGGATGGACTGTTCCCATGAGGCACAGGGTCAGACTGATTTGCATATGGCCATGCCTGAACTGGGGTGACAGAGTGGGCCAAAAAACGGTGATGGATCAAACCCAGTTCTGTTGACTGGGTGTGAGTGTAAGATTGGTTCTGATGCTCCGTCCATCACCACCCCCTTTTGTACTGCTTTGTTCGCCATAAGTTGGCAGGGTATGCTCAGACGTGAGTCCCTTGCTCACTTTGCCACTGGATTCAAGCAAGCCTGGCTGAAGACGGCTGAAATGCCAGAAACCGGTCCTAGGGAGCTTGTTTCCGGTCCAGGGAAGGCATGGCTTGGCAGTTCGGGATGGACTGTTCCCATGAGGCACAGGGTCAGACTGATTTGCATATGGCCATGTCTGAACTGGGGTGACAGAGTGGGCCAAAAAACGGTGATGGATCAAACCCAGATCTGTTGACTGGGTGTGAGTGTAAGATTGGTTCTGATGCTCCGTCCATCACCACCCCCTTTTGTACTGCTTTGTTCGCCATAAGTTGGCAGGGTATGCTCAGACGTGAGTCCCTTGCTCACTTTGCCACTGGATTCAAGCAAGCCTGGCTGAAGACGGCTGAAATGCCAGAAACCGGTCCTAGGGAGCTTGTTTCCGGTCCAGGGAAGGCATGGCTTGGCAGTTCTGGATGGACTGTTCCCATGAGGCACAGGGTCAGACTGATTTGCATATGGCCATGTCTGAACTGGGGTGACAGAGTGGGCCAAAAAACGGTGATGGATCAAACCCAGATCTGTTGACTGGGTGTGAGTGTAAGATTGGTTCTGATGCTCCGTCCATCACCACCCCCTTTTGTACCGCTTTGTTCGCCATAAGTTGGCAGGGTATGCTCAGACGTGAGTCCCTTGCTCACTTTGCCACTGGATTCAAGCAAGCCTGGCTGAAGACGGCTGAAATGCCAGAAACCGGTCCTAGGGAGCTTGTTTCCGGTCCAGGGAAGGCATGGCTTGGCAGTTCGGGATGGACTGTTCCCATGAGGCACAGGGTCAGACTGATTTGCATATGGCGATGTCTGAACTGGGGTGACAGAGTGGGCCAAAAAACGGTGATGGATCAAACCCAGATCTGTTGACTGGGTGTGAGTGTAAGATTGGTTCTGATGCTCCGTCCATCACCACCCCCTTTTGTACCGCTTTGTTCGCCATAAGTTGGCAGGGTATGCTCAGACGTGAGTCCCTTGCTCACTTTGCCACTGGATTCAAGCAAGCCTGGCTGAAGATGGCTGAAATGCCAGAAACCGGTCCTAGGGAGCTTGTTTCCGGTCCAGGGAAGGCATGGCTTGGCAGTTCGGGATGGACTGTTCCCATGAGGCACAGGGTCAGACTGATTTGCATATGGCCATGTCTGAACTGGGGTGACAGAGTGGGCCAAAACACGGTGATGGATCAAACCCAGATCTGTTGACTGGGTGTGAGTGTAAGATTGGTTCTGATGCTCCGTCCATCACCACCCCCTTTTGTACTGCTTTGTTCGCCATAAGTTGGCAGGGTATGCTCAGACGTGAGTCCCTTGCTCACTTTGCCACTGGATTCAAGCAAGCCTGGCTGAAGACGGCTGAAATGCCAGAAACCGGTCCTAGGGAGCTTGTTTCCGGTCCAGGGAAGACATGGCTTGGCAGTTCGGGATGGACTGTTCCCATGAGGCACAGGGTCAGACTGATTTGCATATGGCCATGTCTGAACTGGGGTGACAGAGTGGGCCAAAAAACGGTGATGGATCAAACCCAGATCTGTTGACTGGGTGTGAGTGTAAGATTGGTACTGATGCTCCGTCCATCACCACCCCCTTTTGTACCGCTTTGTTCGCCATAAGTTGGCAGGGTATGCTCAGACATGAGTCCCTTGCTCACTTTGCCACTGGATTCAAGCAAGCCTGGCTGAAGACGGCTGAAATGCCAGAAACCGGTCCTAGGGAGCTTGTTTCCGGTCCAGGGAAGGCATGGCTTGGCAGTTCGGGATGGACTGTTCCCATGAGGCACAGGGTCAGACTGATTTGCATATGGCCATGTCTGAACTGGGGTGACAGAGTGGGCCAAAAAACGGTGATGGATCAAACCCAGATCTGTTGACTGGGTGTGAGTGTAAGATTGGTTCTGATGCTCCGTCCATCACCACCCCCTTTTGTACTGCTTTGTTCGCCATAAGTTGGCAGGGTATGCTCAGACGTGAGTCCCTTGCTCACTTTGCCACTGGATTCAAGCAAGCCTGGCTGAAGACGGCTGAAATGCCAGAAACCGGTCCTAGGCAGCTTGTTTCCGGTCCAGGGAAGGCATGGCTTGGCAGTTCGGGATGGACTGTTCCCATGAGGCACAGGGTCAGACTGATTTGCACATGGCCATGTCTGAACTGGGGTGACAGAGTGGGCCAAAAAACGGTGATGGATCAAACCCAGATCTGTTGACTGGGTGTGAGTGTAAGATTGGTTCTGATGCTCCGTCCATCACCACCCCCTTTTGTACTGCTTTGTTCGCCATAAGTTGGCAGGGTATGCTCAGACGTGAGTCCCTTGCTCACTTTGCCACTGGATTCAAGCAAGCCTGGCTGAAGACGGCTGAAATGCCAGAAACCGGTCCTAGGGAGCTTGTTTCCGGTCCAGGGAAGGCATGGCTTGGCAGTTCGGGATAGACTGTTCCCATGAGGCACAGGGTCAGACTGATTTGCATATGGCCATGTCTGAACTGGGGTGACAGAGTGGGCCAAAAAACGGTGATGAATCAAACCCAGATCTGTTGACTGGGTGTGAGTGTAAGATTGGTTCTGATGCTCCGTCCATTACCACCCCCTTTTGTACTGCTTTGTTCGCCATAAGTTGGCAGGGTATGCTCAGACGTGAGTCCCTTGCTCACTTTGCCACTGGATTCAAGCAAGCCTGGCTGAAGACGGCTGAAATGCCAGAAACCGGTCCTAAAGAGCTTGTTTCCGGTCCAGGGAAGGCATGGCTTGGCAGTTCGGGATGGACTGTTCCCATGAGGCACAGGGTCAGACTGATTTGCATATGGCCATGTCTGAACTGGGGTGACAGAGTGTGCCAAAAAACGGTGATGGATCAAACCCAGATCTGTTGACTGGGTGTGAGTGTAAGATTGGTTCTGATGCTCCGTCCATCACCACCCCCTTTTGTACTGCTTTGTTCGCCATAAGTTGGCAGGGTATGCTCAGACGTGAGTCCCTTGCTCACTTTGCCACTGGATTCAAGCAAGCCTGGCTGAAGATGGCTGAAATGCCAGAAACCGGTCCTAGGGAGCTTGTTTCCGGTCCAGGGAAGGCATGGCTTGGCAGTTCGGGATGGACTGTTCCCATGAGGCACAGGGTCAGACTGATTTGCATATGGCCATGTCTGAACTGGGGTGACAGAGTGGGCCAAAAAACGGTGATGGATCAAACCCAGATCTGTTGACTCGGTGTGAGTGTAAGATTGGTTCTGATGCTCCGTCCATCACCACCCCCTTCTGTACTGCTTTGTTCGCCATAAGTTGGCAGGGTATGCTCAGACGTGAGTCCCTTGCTCACTTTGCCACTGGATTCAAGCAAGCCTGGCTGAAGACGGCTGAAATGCCAGAAACCGGTCCTTGGGAGCTTGTTTCCGGTCCAGGGAAGGCATGGCCTGGCAGTTCGGGATGGACTGTTCCAATGAGGCACAGGGTCAGACTGATTTGCATATGGCCATGTCTGAACTGGGGTGACAGAGTGGGCCAAAAAATGGTGATGGATCAAACCCAGATCTGTTGACTGGTTGTGAGTGTAAGATTGGTTCTGATGCTCCGTCCATCACCACCCCCCTTTGTACTGCTTTGTTCGCCATAAGTTGGCAGGGTATGCTCAGACGTGAGTCCCTTGCTCACTTTGCCACTGGATTCAAGCAAGCCTGGCTGAAGACGGCTGAAATGCCAGAAACCGGTCCTAGGGAGCTTGTTTCCGGTCCAGGGAAGGCATGGCTTGGCAGTTCGGGATGGACTGTTCCCATGAGGCAAAGGGTCAGACTGATTTGCATATGGCCATGTCTGAACTGGGGTGTCAGAGTGGGCCAAAAAACGGTGATGGATCAAACCCAGATCTGTTGACTGGGTGTGAGTGTAAGATTGGTTCTGATGCTCCGTCCATCACCACCCCCTTTTGTACTGCTTTGTTCGCCATAAGTTGGCAGGGTATGCTCAGACGTGAGTCCCTTGCTCACTTTGCCACTGGATTCAAGCAAGCCTGGCTGAAGACGGCTGAAATGCCAGAAACCGGTCCTAGGGAGCTTGTTTCCGGTCCAGGGAAGGCATGGCTTGGCAGTTCGGGATGGACTGTTCCCATGAGGCACAGGGTCAGACTGATTTGCATATGGCCATGTCTGAACTGGGGTGACAGAGTGGGCCAAAAAACGGTGATGGATCAAACCCAGATCTGTTGACTGGGTGTGAGTGTAAGATTGGTTCTGATGCTCCGTCCATCACCACCCCCTTTTGTACTGCTTTGTTCGCCATAAGTTGGCAGGGTATGCTCAGACGTGAGTCCCTTGCTCACTTTGCCACTGGATTCAAGCAAGCCTGGCTGAAGACGGCTGAAAAGCCAGAAACCGGTCCTAGGCCGCTTGTTTCCGTCCAGGGAAGGCATGGCTTGGCAGTTCGGGATAGACTGTTCCCATGAGGCACAGGGTCAGACTGATTTGCATATGGCCATGTCTGAACTGGGGTGACAGAGTGGGCCAAAAAACGGTGATGAATCAAACCCAGATCTGTTGACTGGGTGTGAGTGTAAGATTGGTTCTGATGCTCCGTCCATTACCACCCCCTTTTGTACTGCTTTGTTCGCCATAAAATGGCAGGGTAAAGCTCAGACGTGAGTCCCTTGCTCACTTTGCCACTGGATTCAAGCAAGCCTGGCTGAAGACGGCTGAAATGCCAGAAACCGGTCCTAGGGAGCTTGTTTCCGGTCCAGGGAAGGCATGGCTTGGCAGTTCGGGATGGACTGTTCCCATAAGGCACAGGGCCAGACTGATTTGCATATGGCCATGTCTGAACTGGGGTGACAGAGTGGGCTAAAAAACGGTGATGGATCAAATCCAAATCTGTTCACTGGGTGTGAGTGTAAGATTGGTTCTGATGCTCCGTCCATCACCACCCCCTTTTGTACTGCTTTGTTCGCCATAAGTTGGCAGGGTATGCTCAGACGTGAGTCCCTTGCTCACTTTGCCACTGGATTCAAGCAAGCCTGGCTGAAGACGGCTGAAATGCCAGAAACCGGTCCTAGGGAGCTTGTTTCCGGTCCAGGGAAGGCATGGCTTGGCAGTTCGGGATGGACTGTTCCCATGAGGCACAGGGTCAGACTGATTTGCATATGGCCATGTCTGAACAGGGGTGACAGAGTGGGCCAAAAAACGGTGATGGATCAAACCCAGATCTGTTGACTGGGTGTGAGTGTAAGATTGGTTCTGATGCTCCGTCCATCACCACCCCCTTTTGTACTGCTTTGTTCGCCATAAGTTGGCAGGGTATGCTCAGACGTGAGTCCCTTGCTCACTTTGCCACTGGATTCAAGCAAGCCTGGCTGAAGACGGCTGAAATGCCAGAAACCGGTCCTTGGGAGCTTGTTTCCGGTCCAGGGAAGGCATGGCTTGGCAGTTTGGGATGGACTGTTCCCATGAGGCACAGGGTCAGACTGATTTGCATATGGCCATGTCTGAACTGGGGTGACAGAGTGGGCCAAAAAATGGTGATGGATCAAACCCAGATCTGTTGACTGGGTGTGAGTGTAAGATTGGTTCTGATGCTCCGTCCATCACCACCCCCTTTTGTACTGCTTTGTTTGCCATAAGTTGGCAGGGTATGCTCAGACGTGAGTCCCTTGCTCACTTTGCCACTGGATTCAAGCAAGCCTGGCTGAAGACGGCTGAAATGCCAGAAACCAGTCCTAGGGAGCTTGTTTCCGGTCCAGGGAAGGCATGGCTTGGCAGTTCGGGATGGACTGTTCCCATGAGGCACAGGGTCAGACTGATTTGCATATGGCCATGTCTGAACTGGGGTGACAGAGTGGGCCAAAAAACGGTGATGGATCAAACCTAGATCTGTTGACTGGGTGTGAGTGTAAGATTGGTTCTGATGCCCCGTCTATCACCACCCCCCTTTGTACTGCTTTGTTCGCCATAAGTTGGCAGGGTGTGCTCAGACGTGAGTCCCTTGCTCACTTTGCCACTGGATTCAAGCAAGCCTGGCTGAAGACGGCTGAAATGCCAGAAACCGGTCCTGGGGAGCTTGTTTCCGGTCCAGGGAAGGCATGGCTTGGCAGTTCGGGATGGACTGTTCCCATGAGGCACAGGGTCAGACTGATTTGCATATGGCCATGTCTGAACTGGGGTGACAGAGTGGGCCAAAAAACGGTGATGGATCAAACCCAGATCTGTTGACTGGGTGTGAGTGTAAGATTGGTTCTGATGCTCCGTCCATCACCACCCCCTTTTGTACTGCTTTGTTCGCCATAAGTTGGCAGGGTATGCTCAGACGTGAGTCCCTTGCTCACTTTGCCACTGGATTCAAGCAAGCCTGGCTGAAGACGGCTGAAATGCCAGAAACCGGTCCTAGCCCGCTTGTTTCCGGTCCAGGGAAGGCATGGCTTGGCAGTTCGGGATGGACTGTTCCCATGAGGCACAGGGTCAGACTGATTTGCACATGGCCATGTCTGAACTGGGGTGACAGAGTGGGCCAAAAAACGGTGATGGATCAAACCCAGATCTGTTGACTGGGTGTGAGTGTAAGATTGGTTCTGATGCTCCGTCCATCACCACCCCCTTTTGTACTGCTTTGTTTGCCATAGGTTGGCAGGGTACGCTCAGACGTGAGTCCCTTGCTCACTTTAACACTGGATTCAAGCAAGCCTGGCTGAAGACGGCTGAAATGCCAGAAACCGGTCCTAGGGAGCTTGTTTCCGGTCCAGGGAAGGCATGGCTTGGCAGTTCGGGATGGACTGTTCCCATGAGGCACAGGGTCAGACTGATTTGCATATGGCCATCTCTGAACTGGGGTGTCAGAGTGAGACAAAAAACGGTGATGAATCAAATCCAGATCTGTTGACTGGGTGTGAGTGTAAGATTGGTTCTGATGCTCCGTCCATCACCACCCCCTTTTGTACTGCTTTGTTCGCCATAAGTTGGCAGGGTATGCTCAGACGTGAGTCCCTTGCTCACTTTGCCACTGGATTCAAGCAAGCCTGGCTGAAGACGGCTGAAATGCCAGAAACCGGTCCTAGGGAGCTTGTTTCCGGTCCAGGGAAGGCATGGCTTGGTAGTTCGGGATGGACTGTTCCCATAAGGCACCGGGCCAGACTGATTTGCATATGGCCATGTCTGAACTGGGGTGACAGAGTGGGCTAAAAAACGGTGATGGATCAAACCCAGATCTGTTGATTGGGTGTGAGTGTAAGATTGGTTCTGATGCTCCGTCCATCACCACCCCCTTTTGTACTGCTTTGTTCGCCATAAGTTGGCAGGGTATGCTCAGACGTGAGTCCCTTGCTCACTTTGCCACTGGATTCAAGCAAGCCTGGCTGAAGACGGCTGAAATGCCAGAAACCGGTCCTAGGGAGCTTGTTTCCGGTCAAGAGAAGGCATGGCTTGGCAGTTCGGGATGGACTGTTCCCATGAGGCACAGGGTCAGACTGATTTGCATATGGCCATGTCTGAACTGGGGTGACAGAGTGGGCCAAAAAACGGTGATGGATCAAACCCAGATCTGTTGACTGGGTGTGAGTGTAAGATTGGTTCTGATGCTCCGTCCATCACCACCCCCTTTTTTACTGCTTTGTTCGCCATAAGTTGGCAGGGTATGCTCAGACGTGAGTCCCTTGCTCACTTTGCCACTGGATTCAAGCAAGCCTGGCTGAAGACGGCTGAAATGCCAGAAACCGGTCCTAGGGAGCTTGTTTCCGGTCCAGGGAAGGCATGGCTTGGCAGTTCGGGATGAACTGTTCCCATGAGACACAGGGTCAGACTGATTTGCATATGGCCATGTCTGAACTGGGGTGACAGAGTGGGCCAAAAAACGGTGATGGATCAAACCCAGATCTGTTGACTGGGTGTGAGTGTAAGATTGGTTCTGATGCTCCGTCCATCACCACCCCCTTTTGTACTGCTTTGTTCGCCATAAGTTGGCAGGGTATGCTCAGACGTGAGTCCCTTGCTCACTTTGCCACTGGATTCAAGCAAGCCTGGCTGAATACGGCTGAAATGCCAGAAACCGGTCCTTGGGAGCTTGTTTCCGGTCCAGGGAAGGCATGGTTTGGCAGTTCGGGATGGACTGTTCCCATGAGGCACAGGGTCAGACTGATTTGCATATGGCCATGTCTGAACTGGGGTGACAGAGTGGGCCAAAAAATGGTGATGGATCAAACCCAGATCTGTTGACTGGGTGTGAGTGTAAGATTGGTTCTGATGCTCCGTCCATCACCACCCCCTTTTGTACTGCTTTGTTCGCTATAAGTTGGCAGGGTATGCTCAGACGTGAGTCCCTTGCTCACTTTGCCACTGGATTCAAGCAAGCCTGGCTGAAGACGGCTGAAATGCCAGAAACCGGTCCTAGGGAGCTTGTTTCCGGTCCAGGGAAGGCATGGCTTGGCAGTTTGGGATGGACTGTTCCCATGAGGCACAGGGTCAGACTGATATGCATATGGCCATCTCTGAACTGGGGTGACAGAGTGGGACAAAAAACGGTGATGAATCAAACCCAGATCTGTTGACTGGGTGTGAGTGTAAGATTGGTTCTGATGCTCCGTCCATCACCACCCCCTTTTGTACTGCTTTGTTCGCCATAAGTTGGCAGTGTATGCTCAGACGTGAGTCCCTTGCTCACTTTGCCACTGGATTCAAGCAAGCCTGGCTGAAGACGGCTGAAATGCCAGAAACCGGTCCTAGGGAGCTTGTTTCCGGTCCAGGGAAGGCATGGCTTGGCAGTTCGGGATGGACTGTTCCCATAAGGCACAGTGCCAGACTGATTTGCATATGGCCATGTCTGAACTGGGGTGACAGAGTGGGCTAAAAAACGGTGATGGATCAAACCCAGATCTGTTGACTGGGTGTGAGTGTAAGATTGGTTCTGATGCTCCGTCCATCACCACCCCCTTTTGTACTGCTTTGTTCGCCATAAGTTGGCAGGGTATGCTCAGACGTGAGTCCCTTGCTCACTTTGCCACTGGATTCAAGCAAGCCTGGCTGAAGACGGCTGAAATGCCAGAAACCGGTCCTAGGGAGCTTGTTTCCGGTCCAGGGAAGGCATGGCTTGGCAGTTCGGGATGGACTGTTCCCATGAGGCACAGGGTCAGACTGATTTGCATATGGCCATGTCTGAACTGGGGTGACAGAGTGTGCCAAAAAACGGTGATGGATCAAACCCAGATCTGTTGACTGGGTGTGAGTGTAAGATTGGTTCTGATGCTCCGTCCATCACCACCCCCTTTTGTACTGCTTTGTTCGCCATAAGTTGGCAGGGTATGCTCAGACGTGAGTCCCTTGCTCACTTTGCCACTGGATTCAAGCAAGCCTGGCTGAAGACGGCTGAAATGCCAGAAACCGGTCCTAGGGAGCTTGTTTCCGGTTCAGGGAAGGCATGGCTTGGCAGTTCGGGATGGACTGTTCCCATGAGGCACAGGGTCAGACTGATTTGCATATGGCCATGTCTGAACTGGGGTGACAGAGTGGGCCAAAAAACGGTGATGGATCAAACCCAGATCTGTTGACTGGGTGTGAGTGTAAGATTGGTTCTGATGCTCCGTCCATCACCACCCCCTTTTGTACTACTTTGTTTGCCATAAGTTGGCAGGGTATGCTCAGACGTGAGTCCCTTGCTCACTTTGCCACTGGATTCAAGCAAGCCTGGCTGAAGACGGCTGAAATGCCAGAAACCGGTCCTAGGGAGCTTGTTTCCGGTCCAGGGTAGGCATGGCTTGGCAGTTCGGGATGGACTGTTCCCATGAGGTACAGGGTCAGACTGATTTGCATATGGCCATGTCTGAACTGGGGTGACAGAGTGGGCCAAAAAACGGTGATGGATCAAACCCAGATCTGTTGACTGGGTGTGAGTGTAAGATTGGTTCTGATGCTCCGTCCATCACCACCCCCTTTTGTACTGCTTTGTTCGCCATAAGTTGGCAGGGTATGCTCAGACGTGAGTCCCTTGCTCACTTTGCCACTGGATTCAAGTAAGCCTGGCTGAAGACGGCTGAAATGCCAGAAACCGGTCCTAGGGAGCTTGTTTCCGGTCCAGGGAAGGCATGGCTTGGCAGTTCGGGATGGACTGTTCCCATGAGGCACAGGGTCAGACTGATCTGCATATGGCCATGTCTGAACTGGGGTGACAGAGTGGGCCAAAAAACGGTGATGGATCAAACCCAGATCTGTTGACTGGGTGTGAGTGTAAGATTGGTTCTGATGCTCCGTCCATCACCACCCCCTTTTGTACTGCTTTGTTCGCCATAAGTTGGCAGGGTATGCTCAGACGTGAGTCCCTTGCTCACTTTGCCACTGGATTCAAGCAAGCCTGGCTGAAGACGGCTGAAATGCCAGAAACCGGTCCTAGGGAGCTTGTTTCCGGTCCAGGGAAGGCATGGCTTGGCAGTTCGGGATGGACTGTTCCCATGAGGCACAGGGTCAGACTGATTTGCATATGGCCATGTCTGAACTGGGGTGACAGAGTGGGCTAAAAAACGGTGGTGGTTCAAATCCAGATCTGTTGACTGGGTGTGAGTGTAAGATTGGTTCTGATGCTCCGTCCATCACCACCCCCTTTTGTACCGCTTTATTCGCCATAAGTTGGCAGGGTATGCTCAGACGTGAGTCCCTTGCTCACTTTGCCACTGGATTCAAGCAAGCCTGGCTGAAGACGGCTGAAATGCCAGAAACCGGTGCTAGGGAGCTTGTTTCCGGTCCAGGGAAGGCATGGCTTGGCAGTTCGGGATGGACTGTTCCCATGAGGCACAGGGTCAGACTGATTTGCATATGGCCATGTCTGAACTGGGGTGACAGAGTGGGCCAAAACATGGTGATGGATCAAACCCAGATCTGTTGACTGGGTGTTAGTGTAAGATTGGTTCTGATGCTCCGTCCATCACCACCCCCTTTTGTACTGCTTTGTTCGCCATAAGTTGGCAGGGTATGCTCAGATGTTAGTCCCTTGCTCACTTTGCCACTGGATTCAAGCAAGCCTGGCTGAAGACGGCTGAAATGCCAGAAACTGGTCCTAGGGAGCTTGTTTCCGGTCCAGGGAAGGCATGGCTTGGCAGTTCGGGATGGACTGTTCCCATGAGGCACAGGGTCAGACTGATTTGCATATGGCCATGTCTGAACTGGGGTGACAGAGTGGGCCAAAAAACGGTGATGGATCAAACCCAGATCTGTTGACTGGGTGTGAGTGTAAGATTGGTTCTGATGCTCCGTCCATCACCACCCCCTTTTGTACTGCTTTGTTCGCCATAAGTTGGCAGGGTATGCTCAGACGTGAGTCCCTTGCTCACTTTGCCACTGGATTCAAGCAAGCCTGGCTGAAGACGGCTGAAATGCCAGAAACCGGTCCTAGGGAGCTTGTTTCCGGTCCAGGGAAGGCATGGCTTGGCAGTTCGGGATGGACTGTTCCCATGAGGCACAGGGTCAGACTGATTTGCATATGGCCATGTCTGAACTGGGGTGACAGAGTGGGCCAAAAAACGGTGATGGATCAAACCCAGATCTGTTGACTGGGTGTGAGTGTAAGATTGGTTCTGATGCTCCGTCCATCACCACCCCCTTTTGTACTGCTTTGTTCGCCATAAGTTGGCAGGGTATGCTCAGACGTGAGTCCCTTGCTCACTTTGCCACTGGATTCAAGCAAGCCTGGCTGAAGGTGGCTGAAATGCCAGAAACCGGTACTAGGCAGCTTGTTTCTGGTCCAGGGAAGGCATGGCTTGGCAGTTCGGGATGGACTGTTCCCATGAGGCACAGGGTCAGACTGATTTGCACATGGCCATGTCTGAACTGGGGTGACAGAGTGGGCCAAAAAACGGTGATGGATCAAACCCAGATCTGTTGACTGGGTGTGAGTGTAAGATTGGTTCTGATGCTCCGTCCATCACCACCCCCTTTTGTACTGCTTTGTTCGCCATAAGTTGGCAGGGTATGCTCAGACGTGAGTCCCTTGCTCACTTTGCCACTGGATTCAAGCAAGCCTGGCTGAAGACGGCTGAAATGCCAGAAACCGGTCCTAGGGAGCTTGTTTCCGGTCCAGGGAAGGCATGGCTTGGCAGTTCGGGATAGACTGTTCCCATGAGGCACAGGATCAGACTGATTTGCATATGGCCATGTCTGAACTGGGGTGACAGAGTGGGCCAAAAAACGGTGATGAATCAAACCCAGATCTGTTGACTGGGTGTGAGTGTAAGATTGGTTCTGATGCTCCGTCCATTACCACCCCCTTTTGTACTGCTTTGTTCGCCATAAGTTGGCAGGGTATGCTCAGACGTGAGTCCCTTGCTCACTTTGCCACTGGATTCAAGCAAGCCTGGCTGAAGACGGCTGAAATGCCAGAAACCGGTCCTAGGGAGCTTGTTTCCGGTCCAGGGAAGGCATGGCTTGGCAGTTCGGGATGGACTGTTCCCATAAGGCACAGGGCCAGACTGATTTGCATATGGCCATGTCTGAACTGGGGTGACAGAGTGGGCTAAAAAACGGTGATGGATCAAATCCAAATCTGTTGACTGGGTGTGAGTGTAAGATTGGTTCTGATGCTCCGTCCATCACCACCCCCTTTTGTACTGCTTTGTTCGCCATAAGTGGCAGGGTATGCTCAGACGTGAGTCCCTTGCTCACTTTGCCACTGGATTCAAGCAAGCCTGACTGAAGACGGCTGAAATGCCAGAAACCGGTCCTAGGGAGCTTGTTTCCGGTCCAGGGAAGGCATGGCTTGGCAGTTCGGGATGGACTGTTCCCATGAGGCACAGGGTCAGACTGATTTGCATATGGCCATGTCTGAACTGGGGTGACAGAGTGTGCCAAAAAACGGTGATGGATCAAACCCAGATCTGTTGACTGGGTGTGAGTGTAAGATTGGTTCTGATGCTCCGTCCATCACCACCCCCTTTTGTACTGCTTTGTTCGCCATAAGTTGGCAGGGTATGCTCAGACGTGAGTCCCTTGCTCACTTTGCCACTGGACTCAAGCAAGCCTGGCTGAAGACGGCTGAAATGCCAGAAACCGGTCCTAGGGAGCTTGTTTCCGGTCCAGGGAAGGCATGGCTTGGCAGTTCGGGATGGACTGTTCCCATGATGCACAGGGTCAGACTGATTTGCATATGGCCATGTCTGAATTGGGGTGACAGAGTGGGCCAAAAAACGGTGATGGATCAAACCCAGATCTGTTGACTGGGTGTGAGTGTAAGATTGGTTCTGATGCTCCGTCCATCACCACCCCCTTTTGTACTGCTTTGTTCGCCATAAGTTGGCAGGGTATGCTCAGACGTGAGTCCCTTGCTCACTTTGCCACTGGATTCAAGCAAGCCTGGCTGAAGACGGCTGAAATGCCAGAAACCGGTCCTTGGGAGCTTGTTTCCGGTCCAGGGAAGGCATGGCTTGGCAGTTCGGGATGGACTGTTCCCATGAGGCACATGGTCAGACTGATTTGCATATGGCCATGTCTGAACTGGGGTGACAGAGTGGGCCAAAAAATGGTGATGGATCAAACCCAGATCTGTTGACTGGGTGTGAGTGTAAGATTGGTTCTGATGCTCCGTCCATCACCACCCCCTTTTGTACTGCTTTGTTTGCCATAAGTTGGCAGGGTATGCTCAGACGTGAGTCCCTTGCTCACTTTGCCACTGGATTCAAGCAAGCCTGGCTGAAGACGGCTGAAATGCCAGAAACCAGTCCTAGGGAGCTTGTTTCCGGTCCAGGGAAGGCATGGCTTGGCAGTTCGGTATGGACTGTTCCCATGAGGCACAGGGTCAGACTGATTTGCATATGGCCATGTCTGAACTGGGGTGACAGAGTGGGCCAAAAAACGGTGATGGATCAAACCCAGATCTGTTGACTGGGTGTGAGTGTAAGATTGGTTCTGATGCTCCGTCCATCACCACCCCCCTTTGTACTGCTTTGTTCGCCATAAGTTGGCAGGGTATGCTCAGACGTGAGTCCCTTGCTCACTTTGCCACTGGATTCAAGCAAGCCTGGCTGAAGACGGCTGAAATGCCAGAAACCGGTCCTAGGGAGCTTGTTTCCGGTCCAGGGAAGGCATGGCTTGGCAGTTCGGGATGGACTGTTCCCATGAGGCAGAGGGTCAGACTGATTTGCATATGGCCATGTCTGAACTGGGGTGTCAGAGTGGGCCAAAAAACGGTGATGGATCAAACCCAGATCTGTTGACTGGGTGTGAGTGTAAGATTGGTTCTGATGCTCCGTCCATCACCACCCCCTTTTGTACTGCTTTGTTCGCCATAAGTTGGCAGGGTATGCTCAGACGTGAGTCCCTTGCTCACTTTGCCACTGGATTCAAGCAAGCCTGGCTGAAGACGGCTGAAATGCCAGAAACCGGTCCTAGGGAGCTTGTTTCCGGTCCAGGGAAGGCATGGCTTGGCAGTTCGGGATGGACTGTTCCCATGAGGCACAGGGTCAGACTGATTTGCATATGGCCATGTCTGAACTGGGGTGACAGAGTGGGCCAAAAAATGGTGATGGATCAAACCCAGATCTGTTGACTGGGTGTGAGTGTAAGATTGGTTCTGATGCTCCGTCCATCACCACCCCCTTTTGTACTGCTTTGTTCGCCATAAGTTGGCAGGGTATGCTCAGACGTGAGTCCCTTGCTCACTTTGCCACTGGATTCAAGCAAGCCTGGCTGAAGATGGCTGAAATGCCAGAAACCGGTCCTAGGCCGCTTGTTTCCGGTCCAGGGAAGGCATGGCTTGGCAGTTCGGGATGGACTGTTCCCATGAGGCACAGGGTCAGACTGATTTGCACATGGCCATGTCTGAACTGGGGTGACAGAGTGGGCCAAAAAACGGTGATGGATCAAACCCAGATCTGTTGACTGGGTGTGAGTGTAAGATTGGTTCTGATGCTCCGTCCATCACCACCCCCTTTTGTACTGCTTTGTTTGCCATAGGTTGGCAGGGTACGCTCAGACGTGAGTCCCTTGCTCACTTTGCCACTGGATTCAAGCAAGCCTGGCTGAAGACGGCTGAAATGCCAGAAACCGGTCCTAGGGAGCTTGTTTCCGGTCCAGGGAAGGCATTGGTTGGCAGTTCGGGATGGACTGTTCCCATGAGGCACAGGGTCAGACTGATTTGCATATGGCCATCTCTGAACTGGGGTGACAGAGTGGGACAAAAAACGGTGATGAATCAAACCCAGATCTGTTGACTGGGTGTGAGTGTAAGATTGGTTCTGATGCTCCGTCCATCACCACCCCCTTTTGTACTGCTTTGTTCGCCATAAGTTGGCAGGGTATGCTCAGACGTGAGTCCCTTGCTCACTTTGCCACTGGATTCAAGCAAGCCTGGCTGAAGACGGCTGAAATGCCAGAAACCGGTCCTAGGGAGCTTGTTTCCGGTCCAGGGAAGGCATGGCTTGGTAGTTCGGGATGGACTGTTCCCATAAGGCACAGGGCCAGACTGATTTGCATATGGCCATGTCTGAACTGGGGTGACAGAGTGGGCTAAAAAACGGTGATGGATCAAACCCAGATCTGTTGATTGGGTGTGAGTGTAAGATTGGTTCTGATGCTCCGTCCATCACCACCCCCTTTTGTACTGCTTTGTTCGCCATAAGTTGGCAGGGTATGCTCAGACGTGAGTCCCTTGCTCACTTTGCCACTGGATTCAAGCAAGCCTGGCTGAAGATGGCTGAAATGCCAGAAACCGGTCCTAGGGAGCTTGTTTCCGGTCAAGAGAAGGCATGGCTTGGCAGTTCGGATGGACTGTTCCCATGAGGCACAGGGTCAGACTGATTTGCATATGGCCATGTCTTAACTGGGGTGACAGAGTGGGCCAAAAAATGGTGATGGATCAAACCCAGATCTGTTGACTGGGTGTGAGTGTAAGATTGGTTCTGATGCTCCGTCCATCACCACCCCCTTTTGTACTGCTTTGTTCGCCATAAGTTGGCAGGGTATGCTCAGACGTGAGTCCCTTGCTCACTTTGCCACTGGATTCAAGCAAGCCTGGCTGAAGACGGCTGAAATGCCAGAAACCGGTCCTAGGGAGCTTGTTTCCGGTCCAGGGAAGGCATGGCTTGGCAGTTCGGGATGGACTGTTCCCATGAGGCACAGGGTCAGACTGATTTGCATATGGCCATGTCTGAACTGGGGTGACAGAGTGGGCCAAAAAACGGTGATGGATCAAACCCAGATCTGTTGACTGGGTGTGAGTGTAAGATTGGTTCTGATGCTCCGTCCATCACCACCCCCCTTTGTACTGCTTTGTTCGCCATAAGTTGGCAGGGTATGCTCAGACGTGAGTCCCTTGCTCACTTTGCCACTGGATTCAAGCAAGCCTGGCTGAAGACGGCTGAAATGCCAGAAACCGGTCCTAGGGAGCTTGTTTCCGGTCCAGGGAAGGCATGGCTTGGCAGTTCGGGATGGACTGTTCCCATGAGGCAGAGGGTCAGACTGATTTGCATATGGCCATGTCTGAACTGGGGTGTCAGAGTGGGCCAAAAAACGGTGATGGATCAAACCCAGATCTGTTGACTGGGTGTGAGTGTAAGATTGGTTCTGATGCTCCGTCCATCACCACCCCCTTTTGTACTGCTTTGTTCGCCATAAGTTGGCAGGGTATGCTCAGACGTGAGTCCCTTGCTCACTTTGCCACTGGATTCAAGCAAGCCTGGCTGAAGACGGCTGAAATGCCAGAAACCGGTCCTAGGGAGCTTGTTTCCGGTCCAGGGAAGGCATGGCTTGGCAGTTCGGGATGGACTGTTCCCATGAGGCACAGGGTCAGACTGATTTGCATATGGCCATGTCTGAACTGGGGTGACAGAGTGGGCCAAAAAATGGTGATGGATCAAACCCAGATCTGTTGACTGGGTGTGAGTGTAAGATTGGTTCTGATGCTCCGTCCATCACCACCCCCTTTTGTACTGCTTTGTTCGCCATAAGTTGGCAGGGTATGCTCAGACGTGAGTCCCTTGCTCACTTTGCCACTGGATTCAAGCAAGCCTGGCTGAAGATGGCTGAAATGCCAGAAACCGGTCCTAGGCCGCTTGTTTCCGGTCCAGGGAAGGCATGGCTTGGCAGTTCGGGATGGACTGTTC
The DNA here is from genome assembly GCF_964204655.1 of Triturus cristatus. Lineage (NCBI taxonomy): Eukaryota > Metazoa > Chordata > Amphibia > Caudata > Salamandridae > Triturus > Triturus cristatus. The sequence goes on along the minus strand of NC_140581.1, from coordinate 50,400,945 downwards.
CCATGAGGCACAGGGTCAGACTGATTTGCACATGGCCATGTCTGAACTGGGGTGACAGAGTGGGCCAAAAAACGGTGATGGATCAAACCCAGATCTGTTGACTGGGTGTGAGTGTAAGATTGGTTCTGATGCTCCGTCCATCACCACCCCCTTTTGTACTGCTTTGTTTGCCATAGGTTGGCAGGGTACGCTCAGACGTGAGTCCCTTGCTCACTTTGCCACTGGATTCAAGCAAGCCTGGCTGAAGACGGCTGAAATGCCAGAAACCGGTCCTAGGGAGCTTGTTTCCGGTCCAGGGAAGGCATGGCTTGGCAGTTCGGGATGGACTGTTCCCATGAGGCACAGGGTCAGACTGATTTGCATATGGCCATCTCTGAACTGGGGTGACAGAGTGGGACAAAAAACGGTGATGAATCAAACCCAGATCTGTTGACTGGGTGTGAGTGTAAGATTGGTTCTGATGCTCCGTCCATCACCACCCCCTTTTGTACTGCTTTGTTCGCCATAAGTTGGCAGGGTATGCTCAGACGTGAGTCCCTTGCTCACTTTGCCACTGGATTCAAGCAAGCCTGGCTGAAGACGGCTGAAATGCCAGAAACCGGTCCTAGGGAGCTTGTTTCCGGTCCAGGGAAGGCATGGCTTGGTAGTTCGGGATGGACTGTTCCCATAAGGCACAGGGCCAGACTGATTTGCATATGGCCATGTCTGAACTGGGGTGACAGAGTGGGCTAAAAAACGGTGATGGATCAAACCCAGATCTGTTGATTGGGTGTGAGTGTAAGATTGGTTCTGATGCTCCGTCCATCACCACCCCCTTTTGTACTGCTTTGTTCGCCATAAGTTGGCAGGGTATGCTCAGACGTGAGTCCCTTGCTCACTTTGCCACTGGATTCAAGCAAGCCTGGCTGAAGATGGCTGAAATGCCAGAAACCGGTCCTAGGGAGCTTGTTTCCGGTCAAGAGAAGGCATGGCTTGGCAGTTCGGATGGACTGTTCCCATGAGGCACAGGGTCAGACTGATTTGCATATGGCCATGTCTTAACTGGGGTGACAGAGTGGGCCAAAAAACGGTGATGGATCAAACCCAGATCTGTTGACTGGGTGTGAGTGTAAGATTGGTTCTGATGCTCCGTCCATCACCACCCCCTTTTGTACTGCTTTGTTCGCCATAAGTTGGCAGGGTATGCTCAGACGTGAGTCCCTTGCTCACTTTGCCACTGGATTCAAGCAAGCCTGGCTGAAGACGGCTGAAATGCCAGAAACCGGTCCTAGGGAGCTTGTTTCCGGTCCAGGGAAGGCATGGCTTGGCAGTTCGGGATGGACTGTTCCCATGAGACACAGGGTCAGACTGATTTGCATATGGCCATGTCTGAACTGGGGTGACAGAGTGGGCCAAAAAACGGTGATGGATCAAACCCAGATCTGTTGACTGGGTGTGAGTGTAAGATTGGTTCTGATGCTCCGTCCATCACCACCCCCTTTTGTACTGCTTTGTTCGCCATAAGTTGGCAGGGTATGCTCAGACGTGAGTCCCTTGCTCACTTTGCCACTGGATTCAAGCAAGCCTGGCTGAAGACGGCTGAAATGCCAGAAACCGGTCCTTGGGAGCTTGTTGCCGGTCCAGGGAAGGCATGGTTTGGCAGTTCGGGATGGACTGTTCCCATGAGGCACAGGGTCAGACTGATTTGCATATGGCCATCTCTGAACTGGGGTGACAGAGTGGGCCAAAAAATGGTGATGGATCAAACCCAGATCTGTTGACTGGGTGTGAGTGTAAGATTGGTTCTGATGCTCCGTCCATCACCACCCCCTTTTGTACTGCTTTGTTCGCCATAAGTTGGCAGGGTATGCTCAGACGTGAGTCCCTTGCTCACTTTGCCACTGGATTCAAGCAAGCCTGGCTGAAGACGGCTGAAATGCCAGAAACCGGTCCTAGGAGCTTGTTTCCGGTCCAGGGAAGGCATGGCTTGGCAGTTCGGGATGGACTGTTCCCATGAGGCACAGGGTCAGACTGATTTACATATGGCCATGTCTGAACTGGGGTGACAGAGTGGGCCAAAAAACGGTGATGGATCAAACCCAGATCTGTTGACTGGGTGTGAGTGTAAGATTGGTTCTGATGCTCCGTCCATCACCACCCCCTTTTGTACTGCTTTGTTCGCCATAAGTTGGCAGGGTATGCTCAGACGTGAGTCCCTTGCTCACTTTGCCACTGGATTCAAGCAAGCCTGGCTGAAGACGGCTGAAATGCCAGAAACCGGTCCTAGGGAGCTTGTTTCCGGTCCAGGGAAGGCATGGCTTGGCAGTTCGGGATGGACTGTTCCCATGAGGCACAGGGTCAGACTGATTTGCATATGGCCATGTCTGAACTGGGGTGACAGAGTGGGCCAAAAAACGGTGATGGATCAAACCCAGATCTGTTGACTGGGTGTGAGTGTAAGATTGGTTCTGATGCTCCGTCCATCACCACCCCCTTTTGTACTGCTTTGTTCGCCATAAGTTGGCAGGGTATGCTCAGACGTGAGTCCCTTGCTCACTTTGCCACTGGATTCAAGCAAGCCTGGCTGAAGACGGCTGAAATGCCAGAAACCGGTCCTTGGGAGCTTGTTTCCGGTCCAGGGAAGGCATGGCTTGGCAGTTCGGGATGGACTGTTGCCATGAGGCACAGGGTCAGACTGATTTGCATATGGCCATGTCTGAACTGGGGTGACAGAGTGGGCCAAAAAATGGTGATGGATCAAACCCAGATCTGTTGACTGGGTGTGAGTGTAAGATTGGTTCTGATGCTCTGTCCATCACCACCCCCTTTTGTACTGCTTTGTTCGCCATAAGTTGGCAGGGTATGCTCAGACGTGAGTCCCTTGCTCACTTTGCCACTGGATTCAAGCAAGCCTGGCTGAAGACGGCTGAAATGCCAGAAACCGTTCCTAGGGAGCTTGTTTCCGGTCCAGGGAAGGCATGGCTTGGCAGTTCGGGATGGACTGTTCCCATGGGGCACAGGGTCAGACTGATTTGCATATGGCCATGTCTGAACTGGGGTGACAGAGTGGGACAAAAAACGGTGATGGATCAAACCCAGATCTGTTGACTGGGTGTGAGTGTAAGATTGGTTCTGATGCTCCGTCCATCACCACCCCCTTTTGTACTGCTTTGTTCGCCATAAGTTGGCAGGGTATGCTCAGACGTGAGTCCTTGCTCACTTTGCCACTGGATTCAAGCAAGCCTGGCTGAAGACGGCTGAAATGCCAGAAACCGGTCCTAGGGAGCTTGTATCCGGTCCAGGGAAGGCATGGCTTGGCAGTTCGGGATGGACTGTTCCCATGAGGCACAGGGTCAGACTGATTTGCATATGGCCATGTCTGAACTGGGGTGACACAGTGGGCCAAAAAAACGGTGATGGATCAAACCCAGATCTGTTGACTGGGTGTGAGTGTAAGATTGGTTCTGATGCTCCGTCCATCACCACCCCCTTTTGTACCGCTTTGTTTGCCATAAGTTGGCAGGGTATGCTCAGACGTGAGTCCCTTGCTCACTTTGCCACTGGATTCAAGCAAGCCTGGCTGAAGACGGCTGGAATGCCAGAAACCGGTCCTAGGAAGCTTGTTTCTGGTCCAGGGAAGGCATGGCTTGGCAGTTCGGGCTGGACTGTTCCCATGAGGCACAGGGTCAGACTGATTTCCATATGGCCATGTCTGAACTGGAATGGCAGAGTGGGCTAAAGAACGGTGATGGTCAAACCCAGATCTGTTGACTGGGTGTGAGTGTTTGATTTGTTCTGATGCTCCGTCTATCATCACCCCCTTTTGTACCGCTTTGTTCGCCATAAGTTGGCAGGGTATGCTCAGACGTGAGTCCCTTGCTCACTTTGCCACTGGATTCAAGCAAGCCTTGCTGAAGACGGCTGGAATGCCAGAAACCGGTCCTAGGAAGCTTGTTTCTGGTCCAGGGAAGGCATGGCTTGGCAGTTCGGGCTGGACTGTTCCCATGAGGCACAGGGTCAGACTGATTTGCATATGGCCATGTCTGAACTGGGGTGGCAGAGTGGGCTAAAGAACGGTGATGGTCAAACCCAGATCTGTTGACTGGGTGTGAGTGTTTGATTGGTTCTGATGCTCCGTCCATCACCACCCCCTTTTGTACTGCTTTGTTCGCCATAAGTTGGCAGGGTATGCTCAGACGTGAGTCCCTTGCTCACTTTGCCACTGGATTCAAGCAAGCCTGGCTGAAGACGGCTGAAATGCCAGAAACCGGTCCTTGGGAGCTTGTTGCCGGTCCAGGGAAGGCATGGTTTGGCAGTTCGGGATGGACTGTTCCCATGAGGCACAGGGTCAGACTGATTTACATATGGCCATGTCTGAACTGGGGTGACAGAGTGGGCCAAAAAACGGTGATGGATCAAACCCAGATCTGTTGACTGGGTGTGAGTGTAAGATTGGTTCTGATGCTCCGTCCATCACCACCCCCTTTTGTACTGCTTTGTTCGCCATAAGTTGGCAGGGTATGCTCAGACGTGAGTCCCTTGCTCACTTTGCCACTGGATTCAAGCAAGCCTGGCTGAAGACGGCTGAAATGCCAGAAACCGGTCCTAGGGAGCTTGTTTCCGGTCCAGGGAAGGCATGGCTTGGCAGTTCGGGATGGACTGTTCCCATGAGGCACAGGGTCAGACTGATTTGCATATGGCCATGTCTGAACTGGGGTGACAGAGTGGGCCAAAAAACGGTGATGGATCAAACCCAGATCTGTTGACTGGGTGTGAGTGTAAGATTGGTTCTGATGCAACGTCCATCACCACCCCCTTTTGTACTGCTTTGTTCGCCATAAGTTGGCAGGGTATGCTCAGACGTGAGTCCCTTGCTCACTTTGCCACTGGATTCAAGCAAGCCTGGCTGAAGACGGCTGAAATGCCAGAAACCGGTCCTAGGGAGCTTGTTTCCGGTCCAGGGAAGGCATGGCTTGGCAGTTCGGGATGGACTGTTCCCATGAGGCACAGGGTCAGACTGATTTGCATATGGCCATGTCTGAACTGGGGTGACAGAGTGGGCCAAAAAACGGTGATGGATCAAACCCAGATCTGTTGACTGGGTGTGAGTGTAAGATTGGTTCTGATGCTCCGTCCATCACCACCCCCTTTTGTACTGCTTTGTTCGCCATAAGTTGGCAGGGTATGCTCAGACGTGAGTCCTTGCTCACTTTGCCACTGGATTCAAGCAAGCCTGGCTGAAGACGGCTGGAATGCCAGAAACCGGTCCTAGGAAGCTTGTTTCTGGTCCAGGGAAGGCATGGCTTGGCAGTTCGGGCTGGACTGTTCCCATGAGGCACAGGGTCAGACTGATTTCCATATGGCCATGTCTGAACTGGAATGGCAGAGTGGGCTAAAGAACGGTGATGGTCAAACCCAGATCTGTTGACTGGGTGTGAGTGTTTGATTGGTTCTGATGCTCCGTCCATCATCACCCCCTTTTGTACCGCTTTGTTCGCCATAAGTTGGCAGGGTATGCTCAGACGTGAGTCCCTTGCTCACTTTGCCACTGGATTCAAGCAAGCCTTGCTGAAGACGGCTGGAATGCCAGAAACCAGTCCTAGGAAGCTTGTTTCTGGTCCAGGGAAGGCATGGCTTGGCAGTTCGGGCTGGACTGTTCCCATGAGGCACAGGGTCAGACTGATTTGCATATGGCCATGTCTGAACTGGGGTGGCAGAGTGGGCTAAAGAACGGTGATGGTCAAACCCAGATCTGTTGACTGGGTGTGAGTGTTTGATTGGTTCTGATGCTCCGTCCATCACCACCCCCTTTTGTACTGCTTTGTTCGCCATAAGTTGGCAGGGTATGCTCAGACGTGAGTCCCTTGCTCACTTTGCAACTGGATTCAAGCAAGCCTGGCTGAAGACGGCTGGAAGGCCAGAAACCGGTCCTACGAAGCTTGTTTCTGGTCCAGGGAAGGCATGGCTTGGCAGTTCGGGCTGGACTGTTCCCATGAGGCACAGGGTCAGACTGATTTGCATATGGCCATGTCTGAACTGGGGTGGCAGAGTGGGCTAAAGAACGGTGGTGGTCAAACCCAGATCTGTTGACTTGGTGTGAGTGTTTGATTGGTTCTGATACTCCGTCTATCACCACCCCCTTTTGTACCGCTGTGCGTTATAACATAGGCATCGAGTAAGGCACGTTAGATGGGGCAATATAACCCGTGCGAAGGCAAGTGTGGCATGATATATTCATGGGGTGGTGTTACAGTGCACATGGGCTAGAGAATGTCATAGCATATGCACTAGCTGGTGGAATACAACACAGAGGTGTGTGGCACTCGGCAGGCACTGGTGGGTGTAACACAGCATTGGGCTCAGCCAGGAGCACGCTGTGACTCTCAAGTGAGGTTCCTCTCCTTTCCAGAGAGTAAAATAAAAAGTATTACACATCCGGCGGTGGATGTGTGTTTTATTAACCGTGAGGGGGGTTTCTTGCATTGTTTGGTCGAATTTGTGTCGAATCCCCTTTAAATGGCTTGGTGTGTGTGTGTATTAAATGTGCCCGTCAATACCTACCCATGTTTGTATAAATAAACAACAAGGGTATCTACTTGGAGAGTACCCACCGGCGGGGGCGCCGGGATTAGGCACGGTAGGGTGTCTGACACGTCAGAGCTTCACTAGCGGTGTAAATACATTCCAAATGGATTCATTGTATGCATAGTCGCCTCTTAATAATTATAACGCAAATCGTCATGGTCATAGGTACATACAGTTTGTCCAGCATGTCCTAGGTGTTTCTATAAATATATATTTTTTTAAAATAATAAAAAACAAAGGCCGGCCCAGGGGATGGGGTACCTGGGGCCATAAGTGGCCTGAGGAGGGGGGCAACGCAGCCCCCCTCCTAAAGAATTTTTTTTAAAAAGTCCATGACCCGGAGGTTGGGGTCCCCGGGGCCGATTAAGGCCTTGGGAGGGGTGCCACGCGGCCACCTTCCAAATTAATTTTTTTCAACAGAAAAAATTAGTGTGCAGGCCCTGGGGGATGGGGTACCCAGGGCCAATAAATTAGAAAAAGAAGGGGGGGCCACACAGCCCTCCTTCTTATAAAAATAAAATAAATTAAAGACCGGCATCGCGCCGAAGGCCACGCCCCCTCCTTGCAGCACTCTGCAAACGCGCCGCCTGGCCAGTTGTAAGTTGGGGAATTAATTCCCCTTCAATACTGAGGGTCCCTGAGGGCCAACTAGCCCAACAGGTATCTCCAGTATGTGCCAGTGAGCTGCGTTGCAGACAGGTGTTCTGAGGCCACGCCCCTTTTTACACCTCTATGCAACGCAGCTCTGTGGCGCTTACTGGAGGTACCTAGTGGGCTAGTTTGACCCTAGAGACACTTAGGATTCAAGCGGACTTAATCTCTCAACTTAGAACGGCCACAGGGCGTGTTTACACAGTGGTGAAGGGAGGGGACGGGGCCAGAGGTGACGTGTGCAAACACGCCCTGTGGCGCATTTTAAGTTGGGGAAATAATTCCCCTTCAATCCTGAGGGCCCCTGGGGGCCAACTAGCCCACCAGGTGCTTCCAGTAAGCGCCACTGCGCTGCGATGCAGAGAGGTGGTCTAGGCCGTGCCCCTTTTCACATCTCTCTGCAACGCAGCTCTGTGGCGCTTACTGGAGGTACCTAGTGGTCTAGTTGGACCCTAGGGAGCCTCAGGATACAAGGGGACTTAATATCCCAACTTAAAACGGCCACAGGGTGTGTTTACACAGTGGGGAAGGGAGGGGACGGGGCCTGGGGTGACGTATGCAAACACGCCCTGTGGCGCGTTTTAAGAGGTAGTTTTAATCCCCTGCCCTATTATATACTAGGGGCTTACAGAGGAGGTCATGCTAATCACAGGGGGACCCCAACGCATAGTGTTCCCTAGTGTATGTAGGTGTTTTCACTGTATTCTGAGTGTCTTTTAACATAGCACTGGCTCTAGGACTGGTTAGTCAGACTCAGTTACCACCAGTATCCGTCTGAAAAAGTTGAGGGTACAGGATGATTTTGCAACAAGGCTTCTTTCTGCTCTTCTGTTTGTTCTTTCTACACGTTATCCTTCTTCCTGCACTTTTCTTCATCTTTGAGGACTTCTTTTGATTCTTTCTGCATTTCTTTCTGTGCGTTTTTTCTTCTTTCTTCACACGTCCTATCTCTGTATGCATAGTTAGAAATTAGCATTTAAAAAACCTTTGAAATTCACTGAAAAACCCATAGGGTTCAGGCACGTTATAGTTAGGAATTAACATTTAAAATATCCTTAAAAATTCACTGAAAAAACCATAGGTATCAGGGGTGTTATAGTTAGCTGGACTTTTCACTCGTACAAAACCATTGAAATTCCCCCGTTATAGTTAGTTCAGCTAACTATAACTGGCACGCCCGCAATGCACTGCTGATGACGTCACATATTACATCACTCATGACATGGTCAGTGACATCACTCATGACATCACTGATGACATCTCAAATGACATCACTGATGACATCACTGATGACATCATCCTTGTGATAGAGTGGCAGACCTCCTCTCCCCCTAATATAACCTTTGATACACACATTCAAAAATAGAAACTAAAATTTTCAAAACAATGGACATACCAATACCTGTTACAACAACCTGTTCAGTAATTCTAAGATCCACATACACATACACTCATTCACCAACAGTCCTATACAGTCACTCATACATGTACTCACTCATCATATGTACTCATACACCTATACATCCTGTTACACAACGGCACTCATCCTTAGAGTTACTCACACATAGTCACTCATGCTAATAAAGAATCAAACATCCATTTACTTGCATATACAGTTATACACACACCACCACACTTACTTCTACAGAAACTTACACATACATACAGCCTCATGCATCAACCCAAAATCCAGTCGGTAAAATACCGATTCGGTAATAGCTCCCGGTATTAAGTAAAAAATACCCAATCCCAATGCATCAACCCAAAAGCAGAAATCGCTATTTAAGGAATCCTTAAATAGCGATTCTTTAAATAGGGATTCCTTAAATACCGATTCCTTAAATAGCGATTGCATTTAAGGAATCCCAAAGTGAGATTCCTTAAATGCAATGCATCAAAGTTAAAAAATTAGCGATTTCGCTAATAGGGGGAGCAAATTACCATGAAGATGAACTGCATGGTAATTTGTAAAAACTTTGAAAAATGCACTTTTGTGCATTTTTCAAAGTTTCATGTTGCGCACACACATGCCCTTAGAGCATGTGTGTGTGCAACATATGTGCACATATCATTTTCAGGGGTGCAACAGGGTGTCCTTTTGACACCCTGGCACCCTTGAAAGTGCTCCCGCTATTAGCGATTCGGTAATACCGAATCGCTAATACAGACTGGCTTTACATTCATTCCTATGGGCCTCCAAGCCCATAGGAATGAATGGGTAGGTATTCCTTATTACCGATTCGGTATTACCGATTCGGTAATAAGGAATATTAAGGAATCGCTATTTGAATAGCGATTCCTACATGCATAGCCTTTTGCTATTCCTTATTAGCGATTCCTTATTTTTCGCTAATAAGGAATCGCAAATGGCATTGTTGATGCATAGGCCCCTTAGTCTTTTAAACAATCACTTATAGAAACACATACTTATTCATGCAGGAACTCTTCCAATCTCTCACTCTCACATATACTCACTTAAATACACCAATAGTCACATATACTAGTTTAAAACATATGTAGTTACTCATAAAGACACAATTGAGATAGTCATTCACTCACTGACACACCCATGCACACACTGATCCACCCATACAGTCCTGCACACATGCTTTCTTCAACACATACAAACAGTGAGTCACTCATTCATGCACCTATGCACTACGTAATACCCCCCACCGAACCATACAGACACTCAGACACTCATACTGATACTCAAAAAACCAACTAATAACCTGTATAGACACTCATGTAGCTACTCACCAACCCATGCAGCCACTTATACACAAAGTGAGAGTCTGATACAGATATTTACATATTTAAACATTACTCACTAAGCCATGTATTCACTAAGATACACTTAATCAGTAAGTTATAGAATCAATTTTTCAAAAACAAATCATCCATTTAGACACTTATATACCCATTTATTCTTCCATCGACCTTGAGATATACATATATAAAACATATGTAATTTTCAGAAAACACACATTCACTGGATGATGTCATCAGTGATGTCATCAGTGATGTCATTTGAGATGTCATCAGTGATGTCATAAGTGATGTCACTGACCATGTCATGAGTGATGTAATATGTGACATCATCAGCAGTGCATTGCGGGCGCGCGAGTTATAGTTAGCTGAACTAACTATAACGGGGGAATTTCAATGGTTTTGTACGAGTGAAAAGTCCAGCTAACTATAACACCCCTGAAACCTATGGTTTTTTCAGTGAATATATATATACTTATATATATATTACCTACTGGCAGTCGCCAGTAGGTAGTTATAGTTAGGACCTATTTTCCATAGGAAATCCGCAACATTCTATTTGGAATAACGTTGGCGCTGATTAATGAATCTTCGTGAAATTTTCCAAACTTTTGGCCAGCTCCGGTCTGCTACTATCCTGATAATTTCACGGTGATTCGTCAAGCGGGGGCCGAGAAAAAAGGGGGGTCCCAAAAATCGTTTTCCTCATGCATTTTCCCATAGGACCTGTTGACGCAGCTACAGCCCGAACTGCTGAACGGAATTACACCAAATTTGGCAAAGAGGTAGTCCTCAGTTCAGACTCGTGCCTTTTGCTTAAATGGTGTACATCCATTAAGTAGTTCCTGAGACAATTGGAGTTAAAAAGATAGATATATCTGGGCGGAGCCTAACCACACTTCTCATCGTGAGATCTGATTGGCTTTCAGTACTTCATCCAAGAAGTGTTGGCAGCCATCTTGGGACCAATATACATGATAGCACCTCATTAAAAAGCATTGCAGTTAATAGAAGGTTTTAAGACTTTAGTTACATTATAAATCATTTGTTGACGGTACCATACTCCTTTTAGGAATTGTGGTGTGTTCTAAGGTGATTTTACCATGTGAAAAAGCCTTCTGCTGTGATATCATGAATCATGTTTGAGAGAAAACTATTTTCTCATGCTTTTCCCACAGAGGTTTGGAAGGTGATCTATAAGCTAAACTGAGAGCATATTTTCTGTAAATTCACATTATCTTTCTCAGTCATGTGAGAATGAAGTCTGACATTCTCAGTAAAACATGTAATTCCAACAAGGGCAGAGACTGTCAGTTGATTCCTTTGTGTTCTACTGCAGCTTCCCAGAGTGTTCTAAAGGACAACAAGAGCGCTAACAGTCCTACTTATGACAAACGTATTGCACACCTGAAGCCATCTTGATTGGAATAAAGTGGTAACTCTTAAAACATGTAATTTAAAAAGGAACAAAATGAGGGGGTTCATTTTGCCATAGAAAGTATGATTAGTGCTGCAGAAAGAAACATTAGGGCACATTTTGAGTGACTTCTCAAATCCTCTTCTATTTCATTAAAAAATTCTGACATGCAGACTGAAACATGCACTTTCAATACCATCAGCAGACTTCCCTGGTGAGCATTTACCACAGCTTTACTACAGTGATCTAATAAGCAACTAGAGTGCTAACATTCTGAATTTATGGCAAATGTGTGACACATCTGAATGCCTTCTTGATGGAATCAAAGTAAAAAACTGAAAGTATTTTCTACTGAGGAGACTGTAGTAAATGAGGAAATTAGGAAACTTCATAACAAATAAGTCTCCCAAAATGGCCACCAGAGACAAAAGAGCCCAAATGTACCCCAAATATCACCCAGATGTAGCCCAAGTATAGCCCAATGACAGAATGTCCCAGAGTGTTCTAACGAACAACTAGAGCGCTAACAGTCTTACTTGTGACAAAAGTATGGCACACCTGAAGCCATCTTGATTGGAATAAAGTGGTAACACTTAAAACATGTAATTTAAAAAGGAACAAAATGAGGGGGTTCATTTTGCCATAGAAAGTATGATTAGTGCTTCAGAAAGAAAAATTAGGGCACATTTTGACTTATCAAATCCTCTTCTATTTCATAAAAAAATTCTGACATGCAGACTGAAACATGCACTTTGAATACCAGCAGCAGACTTCCCTGGTGAGCAGTAGCTTTACTACAGTGATCTAATGAGCAACTAGAGTGCTAACATTCAGAATTTATGGCAAATGTGTGACACATCTGAATGCCTTCTTGATGGAACCAAAATAAAAAACTAAAAGTATTTCCTACTGAGGAGACTGCAGTAAATGAGGAAATTAGGAAACTTCATAACAAATAAATCTCCCAAGATGGCCACCAGAGACAAAAGAGCCCATATGTAGCCCAAATATCACCCAGATGTAGCCCAACTATAGCCCAATGACAGAATGTCCCAGAGTGTTCTTAAGAACAACTAGAGCGCTTACTGTCTTACTTATGACAAAAGTATGGCACACCTGAAGCCATCTTGATTGGAATAAACTGGTAACACTTAAAACATTTAATTTAAAAAGGAACACAATGAGGGGGTTCATTTTGCCATAGAAATTATGATTAGTGCTGAAGAAAGAAAAATTAGCGCACATTTTTAGTGACTTTTCAAATCCTCTTCTATTTCTTTAACAAATTCTGATATGCAGACTGAAACATGCACTTTTAATACCAGCAGCAGACTTCCGTGGTGAGCAGTAGCTTTACTGCAGTGATCTAATGAGCAACTAGAGTGCTAACATTCAGAATTTATGGCAAATGTGTGACATATCTGAATACCTTCTTGATGGAATCAAAGTAAAAAACTGAAAGCATTTCCTTCTGAGGAGACTGCAGTAAATGAGGAAATTAGGAAACTTCATAACAAATAAATCTCCCAAGATTGCCACTAGAGACAAAAGAGCCCAAATCCTGCACAAATATCACCCAGATGTAGCCCACGTGTAGCCGAATGACAGAAGTGTGCAAAACACTTATTTTTTGTGTATTTGCAGTTTTATATAGTGCAGACTTGTCAGGTATTGGAGTGCTTTACATGACCATTGGTTACATCACACAAGATCAAATTCATTTTGGTTGTAGACATGGGGAGATTAAGTGATTTGACCAGAATCACAGAATGTTGAGCTGAAGCAGAAACTCCAACCTGGTTCCCCAGTTGCAAAGTCTGCAGCTCTGGAAGTAACACCACATCCTCTCCGCTAGGTGCAACATTTAATCAAGTGGTCAACTGGATAAAAAAACATAAAGATTACAAATAATTTAAAAGTTCTTTGTCGCTATTTGAAAACTCAGAAAATATGTCCTCATTTTAGTTTTTTAGAGCACTAACCATAATTTTGATGCAAATAAGACCCTCTCATATATGTAATTTCTAAAGGAAATGCTCTAGGTATTACAGTTTTGATTATATCAAGATGACGTCAGGCGTTCCACACTTTTGTAATAAATATAGAATGTTAGCAATCTAGTTGTTCATTGGGATACTGTTGAGAGGCAGAGGCCAGGGGCACGGACTCTGAAAATTGAAGGCAGGTAGGAGAGTGCAGAGGCAACAATTTGACCACACTTGGCAGGCAGGAAGGGCAGTTGCAACACAACAGACTATGGAGGGCTGTGGAAAGGGGGGCAGGGGCAACAAACCAACAATACAGGACTGGCAAGTGAAGCTGTGGCAATATCATAGACCATTGTGGGCAGAAGGAACAGGCAGTGATAGTACAACCATACATGCCAACAGACCCGTTTCAGCCAGGAAACGTCCAATGTTTTTAAGCTCAAATGGGTTTTATTTGATCTGTCTCCTGTCTACAATCTCCTCTTTTTCAATGTAACTCAAAGGGGAAATTCAATACCCCAGTTTTTTTTCAAAATCTCCCTCTTACCAAGTTCAAAATGTTCACAAGTATGGTACATTGGATCATGGTAGGCAGGAGGAATTGGGGTAGGGACATGGACTCGGATAACAGAGGACAGGAGGGACATGGAGAGGTGCACCAAACTGAACCTACAGGGCAGGCATCAGGGTTTGCAGCAGCACAATACACCACACAGGGCATGTGGAATGGGAGTGCAGTACAACAATCCATAGAAAGCAATAGGGAGGGGACAGGACCATGCACATGGACAACAGAGAACAGAGGGGAAAAAGGTAATGGAAGCTAGCTGACCATAATGGACAGACAGGAGAGAAAGCTGCAGCATAATAGACCATAAAGGGCAGGAGGGACGGATCAGGGTATTACAATGGAACAGACAAGCCAAGAGGGAGGGAATAGGGGTCTGCACATGGAAACAGAGGGCTGGGGGCAAGGGGGCAGGGCAGGAGCAGCAAGATGACCATGGAGGTCAGGCAGGATGGGCACTAGAAACAAGACACACCATGGAGAGCAACAATGAGACTATAATGGCATAGACACAGACCATGGAGGGAAGGTGGGAGGGGTTCAGGGGCAGCTAGCTGACCACACAGGGAAGGTGGGAGGGGCCATGGCAGCACAGAAGACCATGCATGGCAAGCGGGAGGGTTAGTGGCAGCACAATGGCTATGATGGGCAAGAAGGAGGGTGCAGGGGCATGCACAAAGGACCATGGAGGATAGAAGGGAGGGTCAGGACCTGGGCACAGACAAGAGAGTTCAGGGGAAGGGGCCAAACAACAGACCGCGTGGGGCAGGCAGGAGGAGCAGTTGCAGCACAACAGGCCCGGGAGGGCAGAAGGGTGTGGCAGTAAAATGGGCCATGGAGAACAGGAGGAAGGGGATATGGGCATGGCATCTGGACAGGCAGGGTGGAGGTGGCAGGGACAGGTTACAGTCATCTGACAATGCTACAATAATATTGATGCACACGCTGTTAACAATAAAGATACACAGTAAACGATATTAACACATATGAGCTTCTGTTCTTCTTTTATTATTCATGTAAGATCCTTCCAATCCCAACGCGTTTCGTCATTTTACGGGTGTGTCCCATACGACTTCTTCAGGGTTGGAAGTAATGAATAACCATTGTGTTGGAAACCGGGCCACCGGGTTAGCGGTCACCAGGTTCCCAGCACAGTGGTAGCTTGGCTCGAGCGGTTGGGGGTCAGGCACTGTGTTAAGCGTACGTCACACCCTCACAATAACCATGCGTTCATCCGTTCCAAAAACGACACTACACCGTAAAAATGATGGAAGACAAGATGAAAATATATATGTCTTTATCTTATTTTCTCTTAGTTGCAGGCTCCACATCATAAATACAATACAATAGGATTTTCCTTCAAAAGCGCAGGTCAAATAAATAATGCTACTTTGGAATTTCAACAAATAGGTTCAGGTCATCACTAGGCAAAGAATAAATAGAGGTGCAATAAATACAGACGGCAAATAAATAAAGTCAGACAATAAATACAGTGCAAGAATAAATTAGTGGAAGACAATAAATAAAGCACCTTCAATAAATAAGGTAAAGCAATCAATGACAATCACAGATCAGATCACTTTCATGAAGTCACTTGGTCTTACTTTGCCCATACACAGCTTGTGGTCATTTGGATGGCATGGGGGTGTCCCACCTAGATTGGTCAAGGCTGGGGCTTAAGCTGAGGCAGAACAATGGTAACCTAAAGATCTGGCCCTCCAAACTACACAGCCCTAATTGGAGGTCACTGTACCAGTCTCAGTTCACCCCTGGTACTCCCAGGCTGGTCCTAACACCCCTCTAGCTCCTAGGATGGTCTTTAGGGCTCCACGGGGCCTTAGACGCCCCCACTACCACTTACTGTCCCTTCCACGACGATCGGCTCCGCTCGGCGCCGTGTCGACGCCGTGAGGCGGCTCCGGATCGATGTCGCTGGGCGGCCTCGACTCGATGTCGCTGGGCGGTCTCGACTCGATGTCGCTGGGCGGTCTCGACTCGATGTCGCTTTCCGGCGTCGCAGGGACACGGTCTCCCCGCTTCCGGGTGTCTCCGGAGTGCGATCTCCACTCCCGACCTCCGGCGCGCTTCACCTCAGTTTTCCGGCGACTCCGGTGGGTGGACTTCGCTCCCCCGTCGATGCCTCACCTCGACCTCAGGTGACTCCCTACTCGACCTCCGGCGCCTCTCCACGACCTCCGTCGGTGCCCTCACTCGACCTCCGGCACCTCTCCACGACCTCCGTCGGCGCTCTCACTCGACCTCCGGCGGCTCTGGGTACGACGTCTGCTTTCTGTCAGCGCCGCTTCTCTACCTCAGGCCCCAGGTCTCCAGGCTTCTCGACGTCAGGACTCCAGGAGGATACTGCCGAACAGGTCAGGAACTTGCTGTTCTTCCTCCTTAAGGCCTGTTCCAAATGTTCAGATCCTTAAGATGGTTCTTCTGGTCTTGGTCCCACACAGGGCTTTAGGCTGGGCTTGGTCAGTAGGGACTAGCATCAAGGGTGGGTTTCAGGACCCCACTCCAAGCACTGGTTTCCACCTCTGCTGCCTTACTCCGACCTCCTTCTATCTCTGTCCTCTCCTCTCCAGTCAGATGCCAACTGCCACTCTGAGATGGCCTCCCAACATTCTAAACTTCCTCCCACTATCACAGGATTCTAGAATGTTCCAGGAGGTTCTAGAAACCTCCAGTGAGTTCTGGTTATGTCACAGGTGACAATGGATGGCCACCATTTTGTGTCTCAGGCCCTCAGACAGAAGTTCCAGGGGTAGGGAAAATGGCTCCCTGACCCTGCATCAACACTAACAAGTCTGGTGGTTCCCAAAAAGGAAAAAATATAACAGGGATTGAGGCAGAAGTGGGACAAAATAAATAATGATGAGGAGGGACCACCCAAAGGGCTGACAGGTCTAACACATTGTAATACTCAGTATTAATAATGGGCATCACACATAATGTGCCCCCAAGATGTGTACCAAGTGCAGAGTAATCACACGTGCATACAGGTGCCTTGTAGTACATTACCCCTGTAACAATTACATATACCTATAACCTAAGGCATTTGATAACTGTTATGACATAAACATATCAATTCTTTCATTTTGTATACACAAATACAGTATCTCAATAACTTTGTGTCAATCCAATACTCTCTAAATCCTACATTATTTACTCACCACCCTCGTGAGTTACATGCTTCTTATGGTCATAAACAATATTATATAAAAATCTATACCTGAGTAACTGGAATATATTCAACCTGCAAAATAAATAAATGAAATCTAATTACCTCACAAATAAACTGACTCTGTCTCACTTGAGGCACGATGTATCACAATGCCAACAGGATATTTAAATGTACAACAATACCTTCAAAAGCTCCGTGTAATCCCTAGTAGTAATCTCAAATATCGTTTCTCATGTAATTTTCGGTCCTTAAACGCCAATATCATGGTCCCATAACACCTAAAAAATATTGTAGCGAAACTTAGATGACTCAATATTCCGCGTACATATCCACTCTGCCACATCAGCCTAGTAGTGCTCAAAAAGAAGAATTTGTGCTTACCCGAATTTACGGGTCACCGTCAGCCAGAAATTTTTTCACCAAGTCTCACATCTCACAATATCCAATGCTTCAAGTAAATTCCGATCTGTGACAAAAATAACCACGTTTATCTAGCAACCAATCACTATATCACGTCTCCCCAACTATTAAATGACCTCCAAATCTGCCACAATTCCCATGTCTTACCTGTCGAACGAAGAGAAACCTCGTGTACGAGTAATCAGTACTAACGCTGCACAGCCGCTTATTCTTCCGGTATAAAAATAGTTTCAGTTCAAAGGACATAAACATGGAAAAGGGTGAAGGCGCTATTCAGTATAACACGCACCATATTGGAGTTCCTCAGCTAATTTGTAGTACTGAGAGAATCCATCCAAAGTGATATAATATTGTTCCGCCAACAACCTCCATATATTGTTATTCAGAGTTATTTAACTTTAATACACCATGTTGAAACAACCACTTAATTTATGAACACTCTATATATATTACAGGACTAAGTATACTAGCACAGAGTACTCGCTAGTACAAGATCAGTACTGAAACGCGCCATGTTTGGATTGCCGAATTAGTATAATCATGTACTACACGCACATCGCTAGTACAAGATCTGTGCTAGAACGCGCCATGTTTGAATTGCAAAATTAGTATAATCACGTATTACACGCACATCCTCCATCGTAAATCAAAGCCTATTAGCTCATGAATTGTATAAATGCCATCTTTTAAAATACTCTACATCCAATGATTGTAGCTCTAAATATGTTGTATATGTAATTGTATGCAAATGTCAAAAAATCTATGTGGGAAGTACAATCAGAGCCTTAAAGGATCGTGTCAGTGAACATATGCGAGCCATTAAGAGTTGTGACATGAGATACCCCATTGCAGAGCATGTATATAATTGTAAAGCTCAAGATCATCACAAATCATTTGAATTTTATGGTATAGATCATGTAGCAATTGACCCACGTGCTGGGAATAGAGAGCTGAAACTACGTAGACTTGAGGCAAGATGGATCATGCGCTTACGGGTCTTTCACCTCAATTTTGGTCAATTTAATCAATGGCTTGGCAATCAGGGAAATGTTACTTATCCACTGACGACAGTAGCCAACCATTCCCAGAAACATTCTTACTTCCCTCTGTGTCATTGGGGCCCTCATTCCCCTGATTATTTTAATTCTGTCAATGGTCACTTTCCTCAGGCCTTTCTCAATATTATGTCACAGATACTGGACTTCTTTCTTGCAGAATTGCAATTTGGCTGGAGATACCTTTAATCCTCCATCTGCCAAGTGATTCAGTAAAGCAATAGTGTCTACTTCACAAGCGTCACGTGTTTTTGATGCCACAAGCAGGTCATCAATGTATTGGACCAAAACTGAATTTTCAGGCATTGTTAAACTCTCCAGAGATTTCTTCAACAATTGATTAAATATAGAGGGGCTCTCTGTGTACTCCTGTGGAATTCGGCACCATGCCAAAATTCGTTCTCCAAATCTAAATGAAAATATTGGCTGGCTGTCATGATGCAATGGTATTGAAAAGAAAGCATGACACAAATCAATTACGGCATACCATTCTACATCATGGGGAATCTGATTCAAAATTACTGATGGATTTGGCACAATGGGACAGCATGACACAACAATCTTGTTAATTTTTCTCAAATCCTGTACTATTCTGAACTTTCCATTAGGTTTCTTCAGTCCCATTATTGGTGAATTACATGGGCTGCTCAAGATTTCTCTTAACACCCCCTGCTGAATCATTTTCTCAATTATAGGTGTTATTCCTTCAATTATTTCAGGTGTCAGTCTGTATTGTGGTATGTTTGGGTAAACCACTCCCTCTTTTACAGTAATTTTTTACTGGATCTACATTTCTCATTAGGCCCACATCTTCTCCAGTAAAATCCCAAACTGCTGCTTTCACTGTCTGTTTCAATTCTGGAGGTAATGCATCTGGATTAAATATAGCATATGTCCCCAAAGCCTCACATTCTCTGTTAAACATGGTCATTCTGTATAGAACATCCTCATCTGGTGTTTCAAAGGTTATTCCATCTGGTGTATAGAAAATAGTGCAATTCATTTTGCACAGCAGGTCCCTGCCTAGCAAGTTCACAGGACTAGTGTCACACACCACAAATCGGTGCATGTCTGAGAATTTCCCTATTCTGACCCTTACTGGTTCAGTAAGATGAGTCTTTATCTGTGTGTTCGACACACCAACTACTTGGATAGCTTCATCCGAGAGAGGAAGATTCTTTATATCAGCTGACCTGACAGTTGATCTCGTAGCTCCTGTGTCAACTAGAAAAGTAACACTTTCACCATTGATTTTTCCGTCTACAAAAGGTCCTGCCTGATCTATTTCTAGAGTTGCGCCAAGTACGCACTCTTCCTCCTCTCTTCGGCACCGTCAGAAGTCTCCCTCAGAATCACTTCCCTCGTTTTTCAGCCAATATTGAGCGACAGCGCTTGTGCGTTTTGGCCTGTTTACCTGTTCTTCATCGTAGAACCCCGACTCTTGGCTGTACTTCTGGGATCCTCTTCTTTGTGGCAAGGTTGGTTTTGGCACCTGATTCTGCTGCTTAACAGCCTTCTGCTGTTGCTGATGCTGACCACACCCCTCACTCTGCACCTGTGAATTCAATGATGGATTGTCATCATTAGTAGACGGTGGATTCTTACACTCGGATTTCCAGTGCCCTAATTTTCCACAGTTGTGACATGGGAACTTCTTCTTGGCTTCCTCAATATTTCCTTTCCCTTTTCCTGGACCAAACCTGGGTTTATTTCCTGGGTTATTTGCTTGTTCAACCAACTGAGCTTCCTGTCTCTCTGCAACTTTTACCTGTGCCCACATTGCCTTTTCTTTCAGCTTTCTTTGTTTTGCCTCAATCTCATCACTGAAGTATTTTGCATGTCTCAGAATCTCATCAATCTTTTTGCTCTGCCAGTCTACGGTATGCTGCCTGATCATTTCACTGATTTCAGGTCTTAAGCCATACACAAATCTATATACAAAATGACTCAGATCCTTGTCACCCAGGTGTTCATCTCCACTGAACTGTTTGAAAGCCAATATTAGTCTTTCATAGTAAGCATGGACTGATTCCTTCACTTCATGATGTGTTCGATCAATTTTAACCCAGTCTGTTTCCTTGGGGGGTACCTTATTTTTCAAGAAGGCCATAACCTGTTCATACTTTTTCATGACCTCCGGATCTGGAGCACCTGTCTTTGGATCTCTCGGGTATTCTTTAGTGGGCCAGTCTATGACTATCTTACATTCTGCCCACAGGTCTGCTGGTACAATTATATCAAACAGACTATTCAGGTCAATCCATAGCACCTTTGGCAACTTCACAAATCTGTCAACCTGTCTATACCACTCGACGGGCTTCTCCCTTAGTCGAGGGAAATCATTTGTAAAGGACAAAATATCCTGTATGGTCCATGGGACATGTACGTACCCACCTCCTGGAATCTCCCTCATAGGGTAAGCTGTCACTGATTTCTCCTTTTCTTTCAGAGGGAATGTTGAGTAAGTTCTATCTACCCCATCCTCTCGCTTTCGGTACCATCTATCTTTCCATCTTTCTACATCTCCCCATTTTTTCAGCAAAGCAATCATCTCCTTAATCTGCCCTGTTCGGCCTGCATTGTTCAAATTCTCAATGTCCTTATCTGTAAAATCCACTCGGTAAGGCATTTGTAAAGCTTTTACCTTGTCCATGTCAATCCCCAATTCACAGGCTATTCCTTTCAACCTGTCATGTATATTCTTTGCTCTCCATGTGATACTTTTACACAGGAAGAGGATCTCCCCTTCCTGATAATTTTTCAGCGTTTCTGTAGGGATTGTTCCCACAATCAGCTCCTCCATTTCCATTCGTAGCCTAGCTACATCAATTCCCTGGGATTCTTTTTCTTTCCTCTGCAAAGCCTTCAGCCAATCATTCAAATCTTCAGCAGTTATTCCCACAGATTTTTCTGCACCCCCTGGTTCTGACATTCTTTGTGGTTCTAGGATTGATCCTCTGTTCCCTTCCACACATCCAGAATTCATACTTGAGTTAGTCTGCACACTCAATTCTCCTCCACATATGGTATGTCTCCACTGACTTTCTCCCGTTCTCCACTGTGTTTATCCCGCTCTCATGTCTGTCTGCTCTGGAGGAACAATCAATCTATTGCTCACATACGGAACTGTCAACCCATTTTCACCCGTCCTCTGCTTGTCGAAAATTGGCATAACTGGACCTACTGTCACAGGCACTGTAACTGCCTCAAGATTTTTAGTCAGTTCCCTGATTTTCTCTGTCAATTCGAAGGTAGTCCTTGCTAGTTCTCTGGTCTTTTCATCCTCAACTTCATTCTCCCTTTCTATCTCTCTTTCTCTCTCTCTCTCTCTCTCTCTCTCTTTCTTTCTCTCTCTATCTTTCTCTTTCTCTCTCTCTTTCTTTCTCTCTCTCTCTCTTTCTCTCTCTGCCAGAGAATAACTGCTTTTCAACCCAGGGGTGGTACCCTCTGTTTTTATGACTCTCAGGGTGTCTCTCATTGGGGTAACTGCTGTTCCTACCTCTGGTTCTCGTCTATACGGAGGTGGTCTTTTGTAGAGTATGTCCTCTAAGACATCATCATCAGACTCATTCGCCCCATACCTCCTTGTTTCTACATTATGTTCTTTCTCTGTACACTTTCTTCATTTTGTCTCTTCTGCTGTTCTTACAGGATATAATCCCTCAGTCATGCTGGCATCACGCCATCGTCTCATTCGGTCATGATGGGTTTCGCGATCATACTTCCGCCCAAACATATACCTATAGTTTCCTCCACTCCTCTGCTTTTCTCGCTCATGCATTTCATCTTCCCATTGAGTTAATGCCTCGAATTGTGTCGGCCTAGGCCGAGGCTCTAGACCCATCATTCGCTCCCGTAAGTTCTTCAATATGGCCAAATTAAATGAGCCATGTTCCGGGAAAGCTAAAACTCCATCCTCTCTAGTGTACTTTACCCAGTTGTCTAACCAAATACAGGTATGATACCCATATTTCTCAACCATGAAGGATGCGGGAGTTCTTATCGGAGGAAGTAACTGTCCTTCCCTAGTTACAATATCCTTATCCTTGTTGAACCAGTTCTTAACCTTACTAAACAAGGATTTCTTTTTCTTGTCTTCAGCGTGGTAATTCATTTTCTTATTTTCTGCAACTTTTCGTCCTTTCTACAACTGTACGATCTCCTGTCCAATTGCAGCGCGACTCACACCAACGCACCAATCCTAGAGCGTCTACGTCACTGACTCAATCCACGAATCCCAGCGCGACTCACAATAACGCACCAATCCTGGAGCGCCTACGTCACCCTGTCTGTCTTCCAATCCTTATGCGGCGTACATTAGCGCACCAATCACCGTGCTTCCACCGTTCTAACCCACTGTCCAATCACAGCGCGGTCTTTATGACGTCAGCAGTCGCTGCAGCAGCTTCTGCTCCTGTCTCCTGTCTCTCCCGTCTACCCCTCCTTTACAAGACTACTCGGTAGACTTTGTTTCAATTTCTACGAGTCTGTTAGTTACAACGTACAAACATCTCCATTGTCTGCTTCGCTAGCTACAGAACAGCAAAAGACCTTTCCCACGAGAATTCTGTCTTTCCCGAGAGCAGTGCTTACCTCTGCCCTACAACAGAATCGTTACTTCCATTGATAAAGTAGCACATCCCTCTACTCTACCCTTCTAACAAGCACCAATTAACTGTTTTCTCCGGAATGCTCCTAAGAGTTTCACAATTAACCAGAATGCCTTCTCATTCACGCACTTTCACACCGGAAAATGTAGTACATTCACACAGAATTCTGTCTTTCCCGAGAACAGCGAACAGTCTGTCCTACACAGAAAAGAAGTTTCTAATGGCAACACACGGCGATGCTACCTCATCGAACCCAGACAATGCGACGCGCAACTTCAATTGTCACACGTTTTTCCCTGTCTGCATACAGGGCCAACAATCGCGCCTTTTTCCGAGAGCAGCACTCCCTCTGCCCTACTACAGAACTGTCACCGACTCCCTACGTCCCAGAAGCCATACACAATACATAAAACTCAATACAACTTCGACATATAGTGTTAGTACAAATATCAATCAATAATCAACAAGCCTATATACACGCAAATTTGCCAGATCAAGACAATAGTTAACCATCATTCTGCTACCAAGAAACTGGTGCAGATCAGAGCTTCCGAATCCCCTCTACTTCCACGGACGGAGTGATCTCACAGTCGCACACGCACACACACATCACACGCTGGTGGGGCCCATTACACCAACATTCATCCTACCACCCTATCCGTGACAAGGGGAAAAACCCTTTAGATACCTAACCAATCTGCATATATCCTGAGGTCAATGGCATCAACTAGTTGCTGAAGATCTGGCGAAACATTTTACCATAAGCAAATAAATTCAATAACATGACAATAAAATAACCACCCGACACAGTTATTCAAACAGAATATTTGTTTATCTAAAATTGTAAGAAAAGCCAATTAAATGCAAAACCATTTCTTTCATATTTACCTATTCTGGCTAAAAGTCGTTTTCTAAGTCAGAACCGGTCCTCAGTAAAAGAATCAAACTTTCTAGCCGTCATGTAGAGTCACCGTCCTCTCCAGTAGCGTCAGGACCTCTGATCATTAGTTCGGGAAGAAGTGGCGCTAGACCTCTCTAGTCTACTAATATTTATACTAAAATTACATTCCAAAAAGTTACAATTGTATTGAACAAAATGGATGAATGGCGGAAATAATGTCATCTTGGTACATTTGCGTTACAGTGCAAGATTTTCTCACACATAAGTCTTCTCAAATAATGAATAGGAAATAAGGGGTCCATCACTAATTCGTTACTTCTACGGATGTCTCATTTGGATAAAATGTATCTTAGTTATGGGATCATTACAAGTTCATAATTCGATATTTCGGTTTTGCAACAGTTCCATGTTCAGGGGCACTTGGCAGACTTCCTGAGCTTGTCGTCATAATCATGGCTTTTCGGATCGTCAAAAGGGCAAGGTCACAGGCAGCACGAAGCTTCCTTGCAAAATTTCCATCAACTCGAATGCAGGCTGCGGATGGTAGCCATCTTTTAGTAGGCCACATTGGTCAACTTAAGTGAAATAGAATACAAAACAAAATTACTGCACGGAAATGATTATACAGTGTTATCCCCCTACTAATACCCTTATGTGTATGTATTTATCTAGCCATTTGCGACATCAAAAGCCATTAATGCATATTAATTATAAGCGCAAAACACAATAACATTATATTAGCAACATCTATTTCTGTCAGTTTGCTCACCAACTTAGTTCACTTATTATTTTAGCCATGCAATAGCATTCCCACGTGTAATTCTTTTGTTAATAAGGTTGGTTAGACCAGACTTTACAAATCTTTAGTAGTTATTGATTAATCAGTAGTACTTTTAATACAAATATATGAAAATGAAACAGATATTCGGGTTTAAAGTAAAAACCCTGCTCCATCAGCAGCAGCAAGATGATCATGGAGGTCAGTCAGGATGGGCACTAGAAACAAGACACACCATGGAGAGCAACAGTGAGACTATGATGGCATACACACAGACCATGGAGGGAAAGTGGGAGGGGGTGAGGGGCAGCTAGCTGACCACACAGGGAAGGTGGGAGGGGCCATGACAGCACAGAAGACCATGCATGGCAAGCGGGAGGGTTAGTGGCAGCACAATGGCTATGATGGGCCAGAAGGTGGGTGCAGGGGCATGCACAAAGGACCATGGAGGATAGAAGGGAGGGTCAGGACCTGGGCACAGACCAGAGAGTTCAGGGGAAGGGGCCTCACAACAGACCACGCGGGGCAGGCAGGAGTAGCAGTTGCAGCACAACAGACCAGGGAGGCCAGAAGGGTGTGGCAGTAAAATGAACCATGGAGGACAGGAGGAAGGGGATAGGGGCAAGGCATGTGGACAGATAGGGTAGAGGTGGCAGGGACAGGTTACAGTCATCTGACAATGCTAGGCAGGTGGGAGGGGAGTGGCAGCTCAACAGAACACTCAGAGTAGATAGGAGTGGCAGGTCCATGGAACATGGTGGGCAAAAAGGATGGAGCAGGGGCATGCACAAAGACATCGGAGAGCAGGGAGAAGGAGAATAGGGGCAGCAAGCTAAGCACAGAGGCTAAGCAGGAGGTCAATGATGGGCCATAGAATTGGGCAATGGAGGGCAGGAGGAGTGGACTGGTAAATCATGCTAAATGGAGGGCAGTGGCAGCACATCAGACCATGCATGGCAGGAGGGAGGAGGCTAGTCCATGGATTCAGACAACAGAGGATAGGGAGGAGGTGGATGGGGCAGCAAGCTAACTGTTCAGAGAAGGTGGGTATTAGGAACTTTATTGTTTTTAAAATGTGTGTCTGTGCAAACTACTTAAAATATGAACAAGTATGCAGCATAATCTCACTTTTATTCAGGAAGAAGAGGACGTTTGTCACAGTGACTCTAGGCTCACTTGGCAGAAACACCCCCTGACCCTCCACCCCCCATCGCAAAATGTAATGCCCGTGAAAAGGGTAGGTGGACGCAGTGTTATATAGAACATAGTCCTGAGAGCACGATTGAAAATGAAAACTAGATATAGTATTTGGTATAAACTATGCACCAAAAAGTGTGATATAAGATGAACCGGGCATGAAATATAATTAGGCTTTCCTGTTTTCAGTTTCTATTTTTGGTGAATTCTGGTGGTGTTTTTTCAGTGTTTTCCAGTGATTTCAAAACCTCAAAAAAACACTGCTTTTCAGTGGTTACTCATTTTCGCCCCATAAAAACCAACTGAAACGGTGTTTTACCGGTGTTTATGGAACGCTTTGCTTTTATTATTGCTTGCTTTCTTCATTGATGCATGGTATATAGACAGTGTACATACAGTGTATATGAGGTCCAAATACATTTTTACAAGTCGAAGGTTTCAAGATGGTTGGTAGAGTTGACACGCCCTGATTTAGATTTATTTAAATGCCCGCTCTACTTGCCACTCCTTAGAAATTTCTGAACTTTTGGTTGATCTGTATTTGGAAAATGGGATTACTGAGAGCTGAGTTTGGGCCATATCTGGTCCGTGATTAGGGATGAAATTTCACCTAGCTACAAAAATAATTCATGTTGAATTTATCATGGACCCAATATGTGGAGGCAAATCTTCATTTACAAGTCTTTGGAAGGGCATTTACACCCCCTGTCGGAATATAACCAGGGACCCCTAGGGGAAAACACATCTTAAAGACCTACGCTATAACCAATTCAGGCCTACTGTAATTAGCATAAGCTTTCCAACTAACCACAGTGTATAACAGAACCACTCTTTTAGTGGAGGCACACAACTTCTGCACAATCCTATGCTGTATTTAAGACAATCCACATGTGGGATTACCCATAGCCCCTCTAGTTGCGCTTCTTAAATCTTTTTTTCTGTTAACCACATAAAGTCATCAACACCTGCTGATCTAAAAAGCACAATATTGTCCACTGTGCCAGTCAGATTGTGCTTATTTTTAAAAGGAAGGTAAGGATGCTTAATAGCAGGCAGGTGTACTTGGAATGGGTGTAAAACTACTCTTCACCTTTAATTGACTATAGTGAAATAAGCTTTTTATTTTTGCAAAAAAAAAGTGTCTGATGGCTTCAAATTACTGGAAGAATATAACATGGCTTAGAATTTACTGTCAACTTCAGAACTGCAGTGTCCATGTGTGTTGTATAAATGATTACATTTATAAGCATAGGCAGCCAAAAGAGTATTTCAACATTCTCGACCACTTAAGGTGGTTACAATCTGACCACTGTATACACTCCAAATTCATAGGACAATAATAGCCCAAAAAAATTCTTTCATATGTAATTAACATCTCTTTCCTAACCCTGAGTAGAGCTGTTTTCACTTTAAATTGCTTCTGCCAAACGCTTCTGGAAATATCAATCCCCCAAACAATGGAAGCTCTTTTCTGGATTTGCATAAGAGGCCAACTGACTTATGCACACAACTTTCCTAGCAATAAAGAAAATGCCAGCGAACAGCAAGGCCTCAAAATGTATATTATTCACTTAGCAAATTCATTCTGCGTCACAGATGCCCACAATTTCGGCTTTATAAAGCACAGCCATGCATGCCATGTTGATTTCGCAATATAGAATGTTTGTGTGTTTTTGGACATGACTTAGTTTGAAAGGTCGGGAGCCCTTGCTCAATGTCTAACATTAAGGCTTATTGAACTGTTGTACAAATTTGGAAGAAGGTTGGATTGTGAGTACTTCTTGGAAAACATCAGCATCTCTCAGGAAGATCACACTAGGACTTAAAACGCAATACAGAAAAAAAACAGCACATCATTCAAACAAAAGATACAAAACGTACAGACAAACCCAGCACACAACAAAACATCTATAAGACATTTAGAAATTTACCCACGGACATTAAATTGCAAATTCATTATGCAAAACAACTTTCACCAACACTACAATAGGGATGACAACTAGACCTAGTTGTTGTCAAAGACTTGTTCTACAGTTAGGATTAATTACAAAAAAAATAGAAAGTCTCGGAGACCAAATACACCACCCTTAGAAACTCTGAACTGGTAAAAGAATTGTACAAGTCAACCGAGCTATGTATTAAACATTCAGTGTAAGCCTAGTTCACAATCTTCGCAGACCTCTTCTAGCAAACGTACTTTAAAAGTATTTTAAAACGCGTTACCTTCACATGGACTCATGCAAACAGTTTGCATTTCTAAATAGGGATATGCTTCCAAACAGGAATAAATCCTAATCAAGAATGAGAGCAAACAATTTTTTTGCGCAGTTACAGGACACCAATTCCTTCTCTACTGTCGCTGTCCATGGTCAATGTCTTTTTGGGGGCAGGGGTGGCAAGAATCATTTTGGTTAGGTCTGTGGTTCGTGCATCGACCTGTTCATATAGAATCATTGACTGGCGTCCTCATGGACCAATGTCCCGGGATAAAGATTCATTCTGTTTTCAATTATCTCAAGTCAACCGCTTGACTGAATTTGTTGTGGTAGTAAAAAGCCTATTCTTAAGGAACCTTTAACAAGTAGGGTCATAATGCCTTCCAGGGGAGACAACATTTTTCAAATCTTGTCAGCCAATACCAAAAAGGAATAACGTAAAATAATAATAAAGCTTCCGCTAGCATCAGGTTCAATTTTATACATCGTTTAAATTAGCTATACCCATACTGAAAATAAAAAAAACAACATCAAGATACATACCTTAGAAGTATTAACACGCGGGCTCAAGCGAAGACTAAAAACATGCAATTTAATCACCCACTAACTCCGGTTTCCTAATACCAAAAACCAACACACTAATTTGGAGAAGATAGTATTTAAACAGGAATAAACTAATGAACCTGTCCTTTAAGTATGCGATACCCTGTCCTTCGATCATACCATATGAAACACTTGCACTTTCAGAAGAAAACGCATTATGTCATTGGGGAAAATCAAGGCTGGTATGAAAAACGTGAAGACGTGTAACGATGTAAAGCGATTAAACTAGAGTCGAGGACGAGCTGTTGGAGTCGAAGAAACAATTGCTACAAAATGTTATGTTTTGGTAATATGCAAGTTGTGCAATGAAGTTACTAATGTGATAGGCTGCTGGACACAGCAGACTACCATCGAATTCAAACTCTTCGTGTTGAATCGCTTAAAGATATATATCCAGTGAGCAGTTAGTGAGACGTCACGAGCGGTAGGTCAGGTGACAAACAGCATAGAGTAGCTAACAAATGAAAACAAACTGTTTGGTTTGGAGATTGATCTATTAAGGTATACGATTTGTACTCGTTTTTTTATTGTTTATATACACTTAAACGTATGACTGGACGTGACTAACATTAACAGCAATGGAACTACTACAACACACTGGCTGGAACATTTAAAATTTCATGAAATAATCGGAGAATCACAGAACAATCCCCTCACGATGGAACACCTTCTAGAAAGAAGTGCATCTGGTCTGTGGTAATGACCAACAAACTACGGAAAAGTGAATAAGTCACAGTTTCACGTCAAAACAAGAAACATACGACATACAAAAGCAACTTAACTCCGAAAAAGAACTACGTCGTTTGTGTTCGGACACCACAGCTTAAATGTACGCATCTCACTAACCCCCTGGCGAAAAGTTGTCAACGGAACATCATCTAAAACCACACAAAACGCACATACGAGGCATGCAACCAAGTTAGTAAAGAGTATTTACTGTTGCAACTGCCAGTAAAGTCCATGCTGGGAAGTGCAACCTAGAGCATCCTTGAAGAACCACGTTTTCAGTCTTGTGCACTTTTGACCTACCCGGTTTCTGCGCTCAGCCCCGCCCACAGGGGCTCTGAGAAGGGGCGAAAGAACAACAAAGCCTCGTTATCTAAATGGTCTTTTTAAAGACCTGTGAAGTACTCGGGTGCTGCCGCAGTCAGAGAGACGGCAGACCACAACAGCTCCTCTCCCCAGTCAACTATGAAAATCAGTGACACTCGGTTTAAACCGGGTCAGCTGATTTTCATCCGGTAGGGTACTGTCGGTTAGATTCGGTTTAAACCGAATTTCGGACAGCCTAAATATAATATGCAATACATTGTGCGCAATGACAGATTCATTGGAGAGCACGATATAGCACAGGCACTAGCGCGTGCTATGCGATATGCGCCTTGGAGTGTAATATGCACAGGGCAGTGTTGTGTAACCAAACTAGTCTCTAAAGTTGTAATATAAAATATGTGCTGGGGAGTGTAACGTTGCATATGCACTGTGACAAAGATATCGATCCCAGATTGTAATATGTATGGCATAGCGCTATGCGTTATAACATAGGCATCGAGTAAGGCACGTTAGATGGGGCAATATAACCCGTGCGAAGGCAAGTGTGGCATGATATATTCATGGGGTGGTGTTACAGTGCACATGGGCTAGAGAATGTCATAGCATATGCACTAGCTGGTGGAATACAACACAGAGGTGTGTGGCACTCGGCAGGCACTGGTGGGTGTAACACAGCATTGGGCTCATCCAGGAGCACGCTGTGACTCTCAAGTGAGGTTCGTCTCCTTTCCAGAGAGTAAAATAAAAAGTATTACACATCCGGCGGTGGATGTGTGTTTTATTAACCATGAGGGGGGTTTCTTGCATTGTTTGGTCGAATTTTTGTCGAATCCCCTTTGAATGGCTTGGTGTGTGTGTGTATTAAATGTGCCCGTCAATAGCTACCCATGTTTGTATAAATAAACAACAAGGGTATCTACTTGTAGAGTACCCACCGGTGGGAGCGCTGGGATTAGGCACGGTAGGGTGTCAGACACGTCAGAGCTTCACTAGCGGTGTAAATACATTCCACGTGGATTCATTGTATGCATAGTCGCCTCTTAATAATTATCACGCAAATCGTCATGGTGATAGGTACATACAGTTTGTCCAGCATGTCCTAGGTGTTTCTATAAATATATATTTTTTTAAAATAATAAAAAACAAAGGCCGGCCCAGGGAATGGGGTACCTGGGGCCATTAGTGGCCTGAGGAGGGGGGCAACGCAGCCCCCCTGCTAAAGAATAAAAAAAAAAAAGTCCATGACCCGGAGGTTGGGGTCCCCGGGGCCGATAAAGGCCTTGGGAGGGGTGTCACGCGGCCACCTTCCAAATTTATTTTTTTCAACAAAAAAATTAGTGTGCAGGCCCTGGGGGATGGGGTACCCAGGGCCAATAAATTAGAAAAAGAAGGGGGGGCCACACAGCCCTCCTTCTTATAAAAATAAAAGAAATTAAAGACAGGCATCGCGCCGAAGGCCACGCCCCCTCCTTGCAGCACTCTGCAAATACGCCCCCTGGCCAGTTGTAAGTTGGGGAATTAATTCCCCTTCAATACTGAGGGTCCCTGAGGGCCAACTAGCCCAACAGGTATCTCCAGTATGTGCCAGGGAGCTGCGTTGCAGACAGGTGTTCTGAGGCCACGCCCCTTTTTACACCTCTATGCAACGCAGCTCTGTGGCGCTTACTGGAGGTACCTAGTGGGCTAGTTTGACCCTAGGGACACTTAGGATTCAAGCGGACTTAATCTCTCAACTTAAAACTGCCACAGGGCGTGTTTACACAGTGGTGAAGGGAGGGGACGGGGCCTGAGGTGACGTGTGCAAACACGCCCTGTGGCGCGTTTTAAGTCGGGGAAATAATTCCCTTTCAATCCTGAGGGACCCTGGGGGCCAACTAGCCCACCAGGTGCTTCCAGTAAGCGCCACTGCTCTGCGTTGCAGAGAGGTGGTGCAGGCCGTGCCCCTTTTTACACCTCTCTGCAATGGCGCTTACTGGACATACCTAGTGGGCTATTTTGCCCCTAGGGACCCTCAGGATTCAAGGGGACTTAATCTCCCAACTTAAAACGGCCAAAGGGCGTGTTTACACAGTGGGGAAGGGAGGGGACGGGGCCTGAGGTGACGTGTGCAAACACGCCCTGTGGCGCGTTTTAAGAGGTAGTTTTAATCCCCTGCCCTATTATATACTAGGGGCTTACAGAGGA
Organism: Triturus cristatus; assembly: GCF_964204655.1. Classification (NCBI taxonomy): domain Eukaryota; kingdom Metazoa; phylum Chordata; class Amphibia; order Caudata; family Salamandridae; genus Triturus; species Triturus cristatus. Next base: position 50,368,784 of record NC_140581.1, on the reverse strand, counting down.
GGTCATGCTAATCACAGGGGGACCCCAACGCATAGTGTTCCCTAGTGTATGTAGGTGTTTTCACTGTATTCTGAGTGTCTTTTAACATAGCACTGGCTCTAGGACTGGTTAGTCAGACTCAGTTACCACCAGTATCCGTCTGAAAAAGTTGAGGGTACAGGATGATTTTGCAACAAGGCTTCTTTCTGCTCTTCTGTTTGTTCTTTCTACACGTTATCCTTCTTCCTGCACTTTTCTTCGTCTTTGAGGACTTCTTTTGATTCTTTCTGCATTTCTTTTTTTTCTTTCTGTGTGTTTTTTCTTCTTTCTTCACACGTCCTATCTCTGTAGGCATAGTTAGAAATTAGCATTTAAAAAACCTTTGAAATTCACTGAAAAACCCATAGGGTTCAGGCACGTTATAGTTAGGAATTAACATTTAAAAAAACCTTAAAAATTCACTGAAAAAACCATAGGTATCAGGGGTGTTATAGTTAGCTGGACTTTTCACTCGTACAAAACCATTGAAATTCCCCCGTTATAGTTAGTTCAGCTAACTATAATTCGCGCGCCCGCAATGCACTGCTGATGACGTCACATATTACATCACTCATGACATGGTCAGTGACATCACTCATGACATCACTCATGACATCTCAAATGACATCACTGATGATATCATCCTTGTGATAGAGTGGCAGACCTCCTCTCCCCCTAATATAACCTTTGATACACACATTCAAAAATAGAAACTAAAGTTTTCAAAACAATGGACATACCAATACCAGTTACAACAACCTATTCAGTAATTCTAAGATCCACATACACATCCACTCATTCACCAACAGTCCTATACAGTCACTCATACATGTACTCACTCATCATATGTACTCATACACCTATATATCCTGTTACACAACGCCACTCATCCATAGAGTTACTCACACACATAGTCACTCATGCTAATAAAGAATCAAACATCCATTTACTTGCATATACAGTTATACACACACCACCACACTTACTTCTACAGAAACTTACACATACTTAGTCTTTTAGACAATCACTTATAGAAACACATACTTATTCATACAGGAACACTTTCAATCTCTCACTCTCACATATACTCACTTATATACACCAATAGTCACATATTCTAGTTTAAAACATATGTAGTTACTCAGAAAGACACTATTGAGACAGTCATTCACTCACTTACACACCCATGCACACACTCATCCACCCAGACAGTCCGGCACACATGCTGTCTTCAACACATACAAACAGTGTGTCACTCATTCATGCACCTATGCACTACGTAATACCCCCCACCGAACCATACAGACACTCAGACACTCATACTGATACTCAAAAAACCAAATAATAACCTATATAGACACTCATGTAGCTACTCACCAACCCATGCAGCCACTTATACACAAAGTGAGAGACTGATACAGATATTTACATATTTAAACATTACTCACTAAGCCATGTATTCACTAAGATACACTTAACCAGTCAGTTATAGAATCAATTTTTCAAAAACAAATCATCCATTTAGACACTTATATAGCCATTTATTGTTCCATCGACCTTGAGATATACATATATAAAACATATGTAATTTTCAGAAAAACACACATTCACTGGATGATGTCATCAGTGATGTCATTTGAGATGTCATCAGTGATGTCATGAGTGATGTCACTGACCATGTCATGAGTGATGTAATATGTGACGTCATCAGCAGTGCATTGCGGGCGCGCGAGTTATAGTTAGCTGAACTAACTATAACGGGGGAATTTCAATGGTTTTGTACGAGTGAAAAGTCCAGCTAACTATAACGCCCCTGAAACCTATGGTTTTTTCAGTGAATATATATATATATATTGAACACAGATTCTTCTGAGATCAATGTAAATCTAACATTCAAAAACAGAAACAGATGATAGGTCTTCTTATTCATTCGTTTTTATTCTTGTTCCGTCAGAAGTCAAAGTTCACAAAAATAACACACAAAGTGCCAACACGTGTTTCGCGCCAACTGCGCTTCTTCAGGGCTTTTGATTCCTTATGTATTCTCTGTTAGAGTGGCTCCAATGTTGTTCCAAATTATATCAGGCTTCCTATTTTAAAACCAGTTCCTTATTTATGTTCAAATTCCACTAATCAATATTAGTCAATTGGAATCCGGTCAAATTGAAGATTTATATATTTAGCGCTCCATGATAAGATCGCTCAGTCGATTAGCATCCAGAACTCGATCCGTCTGTTCACACTTGTGTGTTATTTTTGTGAACTTTGACTTCTGACGGAACAAGAATAAAAACGAATGAATAAGAAGACCTATCATCTGTTTCTGTTTTTGAATGTTAGATTTACATTGATCTCAGAAGAATCTGTGTTCAATATACTGTACTACACTGGTGGGGACCAGTGTCTGAGACTGTTTTAAGCGCCGGGCAAATGACCTGTAACCCACAATTTTTCTATTTTTAATATATATATATATATATATATATTTCTGCTCCCGTTGCACCTTAGGTCCGAGTCACTCACGGTCGGGTGTTGTAAGTGCGGCGGTGCCTGCCGCAAAACATTAACGCTCCAAAATTCTCCAATAGTAAAGAATAAAAGCACTCACGGGTAGCGTGTCAACGGGACTTTATTCCCAGAACAGACGCGTTTCGGCGACCTGCCTTCCTCGGTGTTCACAGCACACCGTAAACGCCATTATTTAAACCTCACAGTGTGTCATGCGCTAAACATAGAAAGAGGACAGCGTAAATGTACATAGAGAAGGTGGCGCCATCTTGTAATGTATCCATAACCTTGTATACGAATAGATAAACATATGCACAATACTTAAGGTACAAATTGTTCAAAGTTGTCAATAATTAACAGACTTAGAAAAAACTTATTGCCTCGTTAATCACTATCAAAAGATCAACGTTAGTACCAAAGCAGTAATGTTTTTAACACCAATTCTACGTGTTTACTCATAAAGCCGTGTATCGGCTAACGCTCTATTTTAGATTTATGGCACCAACTCTACTTATCATAATCAAGCCGTGTATCGGCATGACAATCAATCAAGCCGTGTATCGGCCTTGCTGTCAAACTATTTTCCACAAATGCAAAGAGGTAATTGAAAAAAGGCAATTAAAAGCTCGCCATAGTGGTCATTGCACTACTAAAACCCAATTCTTTTCATTAATTTCATTATTTACATGACCAGCTGTCTGACTAAGTTCCCAAGTGTACTGATAGTTCCTCATTACTGTTTAAGCCATGAGGGAACTTAGTTTGCAAGTCTATAATGTAGCGTGATTCTAACCTGCGTAACTTCTTGAGGCGGTCACCTCCTCTGATATTATCTGGAATGCAGTCAAGGCCAAAAAACTGTAAAACATTTTTACAATTAGGATGTTTTTCATCATAGTGCCTTGAACAGGATATGAGGCGTCACTCTTCACTATTGCTCTCCTGTGTTCCAGTATTCGAATCTTTAACGAATGAATGGTGCTGCCTATATACAACAGTCCGCTAGGGCAAACAAGGCAATAGACTGCGTAAGGAGTACTACAGGTTAGAAACTTTTGGATAGGTCTTTTCAAATTTACATAGGGCACTGTGTATGTTAAAACTCTCTTACTGTTAGAGCAAGCCTTGCACTTGCCACAAGGAAAGAAACCCTGCATGTGTTTCAAAGTGCCCTGCAGTGTAGGTTGTTTTACTAAGTGACTGCTGACTAGCCTATCCTTTAGTGACCTAGCCTTTTTGAAGGTTATCATGGGGTAGTTTGGAATATCTTACCCTATGATAATATCGCTTTTTAGAATATGCCAATTTTTCTTGAACATTTGTTTTAAAAAATTGGCTTCTGCAGAGTATGTGGTAATGATTCTAAACTTGGCTTCATGGGAGTCATCCGACCCTGTACCTTTACTGGTTTCACTCTTATCCTCAAGTAAACGTTGTCTAGGGATCCCCCTGACCTTAGCTAGTGTTTTATCCAGATGTGCCTTTCCATAGCCTCTTACGCAGAATCTAAATATACATTCTTTTGCTGCTGCCTCAAAATCAAAGGCTCTGGAGCTGTTCCGTTTCAATCTCAAAAGCTCTCCGTATGGGATGCTCTGGATTAATTTCGGAGGATGATTGCTGGTTGCAAAAAGAATGGAATTGCCCGCTGTACTTTTACGGTAAAGAGCAGTTTCCAGCTTGCCTTCGGAGACAAACACCTTCAGGTCCAGATAGTCCACTGCCACTGGACTTACTGTACCCGAAAAGTGCAAGTTGAGGTCATTATTATTTAAAATTTCTATATAACCTCTAGCTGACTCTATCGTGCCTTCCCAGACGATAAACAGGTCATCGATATATCGATACCATGCTTTCACCTCTCCCTTAGTATCTTCTCTCTCATAGGTTCTGGGCACCTGCTCCTCCCACCAGCCCACAAACAAGTTGGCATAGCTAGGGGCGAAGCAGGTGCTCACTGAATGGGCTGAACATACAGCACGATACTGTCAGGGTACTCTAGAAATCTTGGTCAAGTATGCTTGGAGTGACCGAGAGAAGGCCCTATCGGAGATCAAGGATTTGGAGCAACTTCTAACCAAAGAAGAGGATAAAAATAAAGTCGACGAATTCATGGGACAAATGAAAGCACGTCTGTTAAAATATGAAAACAAAATCAAGGCAAGGAAACAAGAGAAATTTGAGCGGGACGAAAAGGATTACCTGCAAGGCAGAGTACTTACGTTTGCGCGTAAATTCGATGGCCCAAGGAAGGAACTGACACAAAGGACAACACTAACAGCAAGCACACGAGTGGAAACTTCAGAATCCGACTTAACGGAAAATGAATCAGGAGATGAACGGAATATACAAGCACTGGAAGGTGTTTCTAGGGTGACTCCTTTTCACGACGAGTTTCAAATTATAAGGCAATCATGGCTGCGGGGCGGCAAAAACAAACCACCCGAATATCAGTCCGGAGAACACATCGATCAGGGTGGGGCCGGAAGAGGCAGAGGAAAATCCGCATGGATGTCACGCAAGAAGAGAAATCAGAAACGCCAGTGAAAGATACTAACCTAACAATTGTTAATCTCACTCCTAAAAAATTAACAGACAATGAAATCAAGGTACTAACTTTGGGGCTGACATTTTGCCCAACCAGTAAACTTGAGTTTACACAAACGAGGATTGACCTGTATAATTTTGTACGGAAATTGAAGCTACACAAATACTTTAAAACAAGACCAGTACTAACCAAAACTACAACAGCGGGAGAAAGAATCACGATAACCGACACACTTACCTGCAATGACTTACCAGGAGTTGAACTTCTGCATAATCTCCATACTGGGGCACCCACTCAATCTGGCATCACTGAAGATATGGCTCAAAGGGCAATAGCTGTGGGTATCGAACAACAATCGGAAGTAAGTCCTTTCAAATTAAAATCTACGTTTGTACCACAAATGCCTTTTGATGCCATAGACGTATTTTTGGATACAATGGTCAAGGACTTATTGAAATTCAGGTGTAACAATAAGAGGCGTAATAGTTGTGATAACTTGACCAAAGAGGAGAAACAAGCTCTCGATGGTCTATTACGTGACACAACGATCATAATAAAGCCTTCTGACAAAAGTGGAAACATAGTGTTACAAACCAGAGACCAATATTGCAGTGAAGCTTTGAGGCAGTTGTCAGATAGCAACTACTATGTAAAATCCACTCGGGAAATCTATCAAGCAAGTGTAAAGAGTTACGAGACTTTGATCAGAAAATGGTACGATGGACAGATGTTGGAGACTGATGAATATCTATTTTTAAGAAATACTACTCCTGTGGTGTCAACTTTTTATCACATTCCAAAAATTCATAAAGACAATGTGAGACCACCAGGAAGACCAATTGTGTCCTCCCAAGGCAGTTTAACAGAACACATGTCCATGTTTATTGACTATTTTCTGTTCTCATTTGTGTCACAGCTCGAATCATATGTAAAAGACACTAAAGATTTTCTGAGTAAACTTAATACTCTAATTTGGGATGCCAAATATAAACTTATGGTATTGGACATTACCAGTTTATACACATGTATAAAACACGAAGACGGTATAAAAGCTGTCCAATTTTTTCTAAACAAAAGACAATTGAGATTTGCAGAACATAACTCTATGTTAATAGAATTCACCAACTTCTGCCTCTCCAACAACATTTTTATCTTTGAGGATCAATACTTCAAACAGGTGTCAGGAACGGCGATGGGCACCTGCTTCGCCCCCAGCTATGCCAACTTGTTTGTGGGCTGGTGGGAGGAGCAGGTGCCCAGAACCTATGAGAGAGAAGATACTAAGGGTGAGGTGAAAGCATGGTATCGATATATCGATGACCTGTTTATCATCTGGGAAGGCACGATAGAGTCAGCTAGAGGTTATATAGAAATTTTAAATAATAATGACCTCAACTTGCACTTTTCGGGTACAGTAAGTCCAGTGGCAGTGGACTATCTGGACCTGAAGGTGTTTGTCTCCGAAGGCAAGCTGGAAACTGCTCTTTACCGTAAAAGTACAGCGGGCAATTCCATTCTTTTTGCAACCAGCAATCATCCTCCGAAATTAATCCAGAGCATCCCATACGGAGAGCTTTTGAGATTGAAACGGAACAGCTCCAGAGCCTTTGATTTTGAGGCAGCAGCAAAAGAATGTATATCTAGATTCTGCGTAAGAGGCTATGGAAAGGCACATCTGGATAAAACACTAGCTAAGGTCAGGGGGATCCCTAGACAACGTTTACTTGAGGATAAGAGTGAAACCAGTAAAGGTACAGGGTCGGATGACTCCCATGAAGCCAAGTTTAGAATCATTACCACGTACTCTGCAGAAGCCAATTTTTTTAAAACAAATGTTCAAGAAAAATTGGCATATTCTAAAAAGCGATATTATCATAGGGGAAGATATTCCAAACTACCCCATAATAACCTTCAAAAAGGCTAGGTCACTAAAGGATAGGCTAGTCAGCAGTCACTTAGTAAAACAACCTACACTGCAGGGCACTTTGAAACACATGCAGGGTTTCTTTCCTTGCGGCAAGTGCAAGGCTTGCTCTAACAGTAAGAGAGTTTTAACATACACAGTGCCCTATGTAAATTTGAAAAGACCTATCCAAAAGTTTCTAACCTGTAGTACTCCTTACGCAGTCTATTGCCTTGTTTGCCCGTGCGGACTGTTGTATATAGGCAGCACCATTCATTCGTTAAAGATTCGAATACTGGAGCACAGGAGAGCAATAGTGAAGAGTGACACCTCATATCCTGTTCAAGGCACTATGATGAAAAACATCCTAATTGTAAAAATGTTTTACAGTTTTTTGGCCTTGACTGCATTCCAGATAATATCAGAGGAGGTGACCGCCTCAAGAAGTTACGCAGGTTAGAATCACGCTACATTATAGACTTGCAAACTAAGTTCCCTCGTGGCTTAAACAGTAATAAGGAACTATCAGTACACTTGGGAACTTAGTCAGACAGCTGGTCATGTAAATAATGAAATTAATGAAAAGAATTGGGTTTTAGTAGTGCAATGACCACTATGGCGAGCTTTTAATTGCCTTTTTTCAATTACCTCTTTGCATTTGTGGAAAATAGTTTGACAGCAAGGCCGATACAGGGCTTGATTGATTGTCATGCCGATACACGGCTTGATTATGATAAGTAGAGTTGGTGCCATAAATCTCAAATAGAGCGTTAAAATTTCAAGGTTTCACCTCGTGAACTTTTCCCCCATAAGCACAGTCACTCGCTGCTCCGAATGCCACTGTAACTAAAAGACAGCAGCGGACCCGCTCAGTTAAGCGGTGGTGACGTCCCACGACCAGGCAGGGCCGCAATATTTGGAAGAAAAGGGTTCACCACATTGCGGGACACACTCGCAGCAAGCCGGTCAAAGCAGGGAAGGTCCGTTGGCAAACCACACCTGACGCGTTTCGGGCCTGACGCCCTTAATCATAGGCAACTGCAGCGTGAATGACCAGCAAACAAGGCTTCCATGCTATTCCCACCTCCTTTTATTTGCATATCAATCAAGTGAGCAAGATAGCAAAGCATTCTGGGAATGGAAGTCTTTACATAATGCCCAAGTGGGCTGCCGGTCTCTCACACTGACAAAGTTCTAAAATTTCAAGGTTTCACCTCGTGAACTTTTCCCCCATAAGCACAGTCACTCGCTGCTCCGAACGGACCTTCCCTGCTTTGACCGGCTTGCTGCGAGTGCGTCCCGCAATGTGGTGAACCCTTTTCTTCCATATATAAATATATATATATATATTTATAACCTACTGGCGCGACCTTGTTTCTATTCAAAAAGCGTTTTTTCTTTTCCCAATAACTTTGGCACCGGATGACGAATCATCGCAAAATTTTAAAAACTTATGGCCCTCTCCGGTCAGCTCCTATCCTGAAAGTTTCGGGGTGATTCGCCAAGCGGGGGCTAAGAAAAAAGGGGGGTCCCAAAACACGTTTTCTGCATGTTATTTCCCATATGTGGCAAAAAGGTAGCCCTTGGTTCAGAAAGAGACCTTTTTTTAAATGATGTGAATCCGTTCAGTAGTTGCTGATAAATTTAAAAAATAAGAGTAAAAAAATCAATTTCCCATAGGAAACTTTATGCAAGGCTACCGCCGAAACTTCTGAATGGATTTACACCAAATTTGGCAAAAAGGTACTGCTTGGCTTATAAAGCGACCTTTTTTAAAAATGGTGGAGTGGCGTGGCTAGCGGCCAGCGAAGATGGCCACCGCCTGAGGGAGCTCCGAGGCCAACGGAGTTTCTCCTCATGAATCCTGCAACTAATCCGCTGCCTGCTTCCTAACATCGCCCGGTAACGAAGACCGGAGAACAGCGGTATCATTTACCGCAACTTCCAGTGCTCACAGTGGCCCTGCTGAGTGGCAACGGTGAGTGGGAGGTCCGCGGCCTGGCTGCGACGTTGAAGTCGGGACCTCGATTGGCGGCGCCCGGCGGTGTGTGGACGGCGAGCACTAAGCCCCGGGTGAGCCTTGCAGTGCGCGACCTGTGGAGGGGGTGCAGCCCGGCTGCGGAAAGGCCCCACATATATCCGGCAGACGGGCGGCAGTGCCCGGACCCGATTGTATATGCGGGCGGGGTCGGCCCCCACCTGAAATGAGGAGAACTTTGGCTGACCGTAATACAATCCACAGCGGATACCTTCCGGGCGGGTGCAGTGCGGTTCTGGCGCGCACTCTACTGGACTGAGACCCGTGCTAGGCAAGTGCTTGAGGGTGGCCTGAAGTGCTGAGGAGCAGCGAAGAGGGCTCCTCTCCATTATTATTGACACATCGTGGCCGCCGCGGCCCTCTAGGCACTATCAGAGAGGCCTCAGATATTGATAACAAAGCCCACAAACAAAAAAAGGGCACAAACAGCACAGTTTCTGTCTTGCCAGCAAATTGGTGTTAATGCCTCTGGGAACTCAGTGGTGAAGCGATCTTTCGACTTGAGTTGAGAAGTGATTGGATTCCCCCAGCCACGGCCTGCCCACCATTTTATAAGTGAAAGTCCCTGGGGAACGGAGGGGACGGCCACGAATTAAGCAATCCTGTGGAGGCAGACGGAAGGGAAAACCGAAAGGCCGTGCATGTCGGTGATTGCGCAGTCAGGCAGCGGCAATTACCTCTTGCCTGGTGCGGCCTCCTGGCCGGCGCGAGATCCTGCCACCATGGGTGGTAAGGGCCAGCACGCACCGCAGCAAAGCAAGCTGGACAAATATGCCCAGTAACACTGAAGATGTCCGGTCGGCGGACGCCAAGGAAGTCACTTTGCAGGATATAATTGTCATGTTGACCCAAATGCAGACTGCAATGGGGACTATATCCACTGATATCTCTCTGCGCCGGGCAAATGTTTCCAGAATAAACACCAGGCTGTCTGACGTAGAATCCACCACGGTGACACTGTCCTCAGATACAGCAGTGCTGCAGCGTCAGGTTCTCAAACTAGAACAGGCACAAAGACAGATGGAAGCTAAACTGGACGACCAAGAAGGGCGCTCTAGGCGTAATAACATTCACCTGGTGGGAGTGCCGGAAAGTATCAGAGGACCGAACCTTGACATGTTAGTGGAGAACTTGATTAAGACTAAGCTCCAGCCCCGAGGATTGTCTAATGTCTTTTCAGTGCAACGGGCGCACCGGGTGCCCGGCAGGAGACCGAGGCCGGGTGTGCCACCCAGACCTATCCTAGCCCAATTCTTCAACTTCAGGGACCGCGATGCGAACTTACAGGCGGCCCGGGTGGCACCTCCCCTTAAAGTTGACAAATGTACAGTGATGCTGTACCCAGACTACACAGCGGGGGTGGCAAAGCAAAGAAGAGACTTCACTGAAGTCAAAAAAGAACTACGTAGCTGTGATCTGAAATACGCCATGCTCTTCCCGGCCAAGTTGAGAGTTGTGGCGGACTGTAAGACATGCTTCTTCACTTCTCCGCAGGAGGCCCAGGAATGGCTTGAAGGGTGGAGGAAGCCTGGAGGGACCAACCGGCACGGGCGCAGACATAGACAGTTATCCGGAGGCTCAGGTACATCAGAGGTGCTGACCATGAAGACAACGGCGGACAGGATATCCCCACGCAGGCTGGAGAACTCAGACTGTCATTGATATTACAGGTGAAGATGAGGAATGGGCATAAACCTGATATAAACTGAAACTTTTGGTGGCACTTCGCTCCATGTAGTGCCGGGACTGACAGCTTTCACGTTGAGTGTTCACCTACAAGCAGACAGGATTGACTCAAGGGAGGGACCCATAGTGGTCGGTCGTGGCTCTCCCCCTACATGCAAGTACATGGTTTGGGGTAGAAAGCACTCTGCTAAGTTGGGGAGGCGGGTAGTTCAAAGTCCGCTAGGCAGGGTAGCAGGGAGGTGGGTGGGGGACGGGATCCAGTTAAGGGGTTTACAGTTACGGTTTGTTTTGAAGCATGTTTCACAAAAGGTTTGCAATCCTTACCAGACCGAGACGTGTCCAAGTATTAGGGAGCACGAGATGCACCACACGACACAGGTGGTTCCCCTGACACTAGTTACCTGGAATGTCCATGGTTTGGGGGACAAAATAAAACTTGGATTAGTCTTGCATAGTTTAAAACGATGTGCCCCCGCTGTGGCCTTACTGCAAGAGACGCATCTGACTGGTACCACCAGTAAAGCTATGGATCGATGGGGTTTTAAAATGGTTACGCACTCGGAGTTCACCTCCGGTTCAAGAGGGGTGGGTATCGGTCCCGTTTGATAATCCATTGCACAAAAACGGACAAAAATGGCTGCTTTGTGGCCATATCTGGTCAATGGGAGGGGAGGTCAATTAACATTGTGTCGGTCTGCATTCCTCCGGCCCTTCACACTGTAACACTTGCAGCACTTGGTAAATTTTTGTTGGATCTGCCAGAGGGCGAACTAGTGATCGGGGGGGACTTTAATAACACCATTGATACGGTCATGGACCGCTACCCAGCTAGACCACGCACACATGGGGTCTCCCCAGTAGGAGGGTTTATAGAGGCACTGGGACTCACTGGCGCATGGAGGCATCGACACCCAGATGAGCGTCAATTCACTTTCCTTTCCGGAGTTCACAATAGTCTCTCTAGGATAGATGATTTTTTTGCCTCACAGGAATGTCTAAGGAATATAGCGACAGTGGAAATTAGACCGAGGTGCATTTAGGATCACTCCCCAGTGCTACTAACGTACACAACTAGTCATAAAATACGACAGCGCATTTACCCCATATACCCGGGGTATCTGCAAGTCCCACAAATCAAGAAGGCTATTACTATAACAACCCAGACTTACTTCCAGGATAATATGTCTTCAGTTAGTTCCCCTACCACTCTCTGGGAGGCCTACAAGACCGTGGTCAGAGGGCAAGCGATAGCAACTATCACTGGTCACAAGCGCGATAAACAACGAAAACTCAATGATATAGAACTTAGACTGCATGAGGCATAAAGACAATGCGCACTCTACCCCTCTCAAGCCGCGACTCAACACCTAACCCTCAGACAACAAGAATACAGGGAGTATCTCAAAGACAAGGTTAAAACGCGCATGGCAGCAACACAACACAAGGTTTACGAAACTGGCGATAAGGCTGGTAAACTCTTCGCATGGTTGGATAGGCGGGAAGAGGGTAGCTCAACTCCGTACGGCCAATGGACAGGTGGTAACGGACCCGGAAGAAATAGTGCAGATGTTGGCAGGGCCCTTCCAACAGGTTTATACATCGTCCGCCACTATGTGCATGGAGGAGGCACAGTCGTATATTAAAGATATCGCTATGCCCAGGCTCACGCCTGGGGAGGCCCTCCAACTGGAAGCTGATCTCACGGTTGCAGAACTGAAGTCGGCGATCGGCTCTCTACATTCAGGGAAGGCCATGGGACCCAATGGTATACCAATAGAAATGTACAAAAGAACGGCGGGCACAATTACATCGTACTTGCTTAATATGTTTCAGGACAGCTTGAAGAATGGTGAATTTCCATTAGACCAAAGACTAACCACTATAGTAGCGATCCCAAAGCCGGGGAAACCTCCCGAGGAGTGTACCTCGTATCGTCCCATATCCTTAATCAATGGGGAGGCCAAAATTCTGGCTAAACTTCTGGCAATGCGACTTGCGCCGCTCCTAGGGACACTGATACATCCAGACCAATCGGGTTACATGCCTGGCAGAAGTACAGCATTGAACTTGAGGCGCCTGCACGGGGTGATGGCTCGTATACCATATATACAAGAGCCAGCACTCATCCTCTCCCTAGACACCCGTATGGCATTTGATATGGTGGAATGGACCTTCCTCTTCACGGTGTTTGATCACATGGGCTTTGGTACCAAATTTTGTGCATGGGTACGCTTGCTATATACTAACCCAATGGCGCATGTGACAGCTAATGAACACATTTCTCGGGATTTCCCACTCTCACGTGGCACACGTCAGGGCTGTCCACTGTCGCCACTCTTGTTTGCTCTAGTACTTGAGCCACTAGCGGCACGAATTAGGTGGGAACCACTGATTTGGGGACTGAGATGGACGGCGGATTGGAAGGATCGTATTTCACTATATGCCGATGATGTGTCACTGTACATGGCCTCCCCCAGTCACTCAATTGCAGCGTATCTGTAAGCTCTTTGGTCGGGCATCTGGGTATACCATAAATTGGTCTAAATCGGTTTTATTCATTTTACATGGGCCGCCCCCTCGGCTCTCCAAGGACTGCCCATTGTCTGTCGCAGATGACACAGGAAAATACTTAGGAATCAATATAACTAGTAGTCCGGAGGCCTTCTATAAGCTGAATCTCGTGCCTCATCTGGATCGCTTCAGACGGGATGTGACACATTGGGGCACGTTGTCATTGACACTCCTGGGAAAGGCGGCGCTTTTCAAAATGATGGTGCTTCCTCGATTTCTTTATGTATTAGAAAATGCGCCATCCCTGGTACCCCCAGGTTACTTCAAGGCGATAGAGGCGCAGGTCTCCAGTTTGCTGTGGGGGAATAAACCGGCACGGATTGCACAGAGCAAACTGGTAAACGGCTGGTATGATGGGGGAATTGTGCTCCCAAATATCCAGCTATACTATTGGGCAGCTCAATTGAAGACTGTTAATCAATGGATACATTCCCCACAATCTGACCCTGCCTTTAAAGCTGATAGACACGAACTTAGGGTGGAAGGTATGATGTCGGCACTATATAATGAGAGGCAACTCCCCTCCTTCCTTGGTCCTGCAAAACATACTGTCGCTCTCTGGCACAAGGCACATACTAAATTAGGCTGGTGGGGGGTTATAACCCAACTCACTCCCTTATGGGACACTAAGCGGCTGGGGCGACTCAGGAACAGCAAGGGCTTCGCTCAATGGGATGCAATTGGCATCTCCACTGTGGGTGATTTGTGGAGTAAAGGAGAAATAATCTCATTCAAGGGTCTTCAGGATCAATACGAACTGGCAGAGTCAGAACGGTTTTGATACCTGCAGATCAAGCATGCATTACAAGCCGCCGTGCCAGCGGGAGTTAAGGTTCAAGAATCTACCCCGTTAGAAGGTAGATTACTAACAGACCATATGCACAAGAGTGCTACTTCCCTCACATACCGAAAAATAGTCAATAATTTAGCGGACCCCACTGAGGCATTTAGGGAAAAGTGGTCCAAAGATGTGGGAGAATTGGGGAATACTGGGCAAGGGTTATGAGAACGATATCGCAGGTTGAGGGGATATCTCTGCTGCCAGAACCCAAGAGTTGCTTATTGAACGTCTGGTAGTCAAATGATCTTACGATCATGGCTCAGGTGTGGGTTACACTGGGAATAATGATTGCAAAGCGGAACATTGCACAGAAATGGGGGGCGAAGGAAATACCAACGATAACAGCTTGGTGTAGTGTTATGGATGGGGTTATGATAACTGAAAAAACAGAATACAGTAACCGTGGATTCCCGAGTAAATGGAATAAAGTATGGGGAGGGTGGAATAAATTTAGGGGATATAGTTGTGAGCCTCCTAAGGCACGATCTGGGGAAACATCTGAGGAAGAAATTGTGCAGACATGTGATAATACTGTAAGAATGGTAATTGAATTTGGAGATCGGTTATATGTACAATCGGAATGATGAAGTCCTAAGATTATTGGAATGCACTTGTACCTTACTATGAGGATGTGAACCGTATAAATAGTTTCCTGTGTAAACAATCAATAAAAATAAATGTAAAAAAATAAAATGGTGTAAATCTGTTCAGTAGTTGCTGAGAAAATCAAAAATAAAAGTTGATATTTAGAGGCACGGAGGATCCATGCACCCTCCCAATCACGAGCTTCATGCTAATTGGCTGTCAACACTCCAAACCAGGAAGTGTTGGGAGCCATCTTGTGCCTCGTGCCTGAAACCTATGTTTTTTTCAGTGAATTTCAAAGGTTTTTTAAATGCTAATTTCTAACTATGCCTACAGAGATAGGACATGTGAAGAAAGAAGAAAAAACGCACAGAAAGAAAAAAAAAGAAATGCAGAAAGAAGCAACAGAAGTCCTCAAAGACGAAGAAAAGTGCAGGAAGAAGGATAACGTGCAGAAAGAACAAACAGAAGAGCAGAAAGAAGCCTTGTTGCAAAATCATCCAGTACCCTCAACTTTTTCAGACGGATACTGGTGGTAACTGAATCTGACTAACCAGTCCTAGAGCCAGTGCTATGTTAAAAAAACACTTAGAATACAGTGAAAACACCTACATACACTAGGGAACACTATGCGTTGGGTCCCCCTGTGATCAGCAGGACCTCCTCTGTAAGCCCCTAGTATATAATAGGACAGGGGAATAAAACTACCTCTTAAAATGCGCCACAGGGCGTGTTTGCACACGACACCTCAGGCCCCGTCCCCTCACTTCCCCACTGTGTAAACATGCCCTGTTGCCGTTTTAAGTTGGGAGATTAAGTCCCCTTGAATCCTGAGGGTCCCTAGGGTCCAACTAGACCACTAGGTACCTCCAGTAAGCGCCACAGAGCTGCGTTGCAGAGAGATGTAATAAGGGGCACGGCCTAGACCACCTCTCTGCAAGGCAGCGCAGTGGCGCTTACTAGAAGCACCTGATGGGCTAGTTGGCCCCCAGGGTCCTCTCAGGATTGAAGGGGAATTATATCCCCAATTTAAAACGCGCCACAGGGCTTGTTTGCACACGTTAACTCAGTCCCCGTCCCCTCCCTTCACCACTGTGTAAACACGCCCTGTGGCTGTTTTTAGTTGGGAGATTAAGTTCATTTGAATCCTGAGGGTCCCTAGGGTCCAACTAGCCCACTAGGTACCTCCAGTAAGCGCCACAGAGCTGCGTTGCAGAGAGGTGTAATAAGGGGCACGGCCTGGACCACCTCTCTGCAACGCAGCTCAGTGGCACTTACTGGAAGCACCTGGTGGGCTAGTTAGCCCCCAGGGGCCCTCAGGATTGAAGGGGAATTATTTCCCCAACATAAAACGCGCCATAGGGCTTGTTTTCACACGTTAACTCAGTCCCCGTCCCCTCCCTTCACCACTTTGTAAATGCGCCCTGTGGCCGTTCTAAGTTGAGAGATTAAGCCCCCTTGAATCCTAAGGGTCCCTAGTGTCAAACTAGCCCACTAGGTACCTCCAGTAAGCGCCACAGAGCTGCGTTGCATAGAGGTGTAAAAAGGGGCGTGGCCTCAAAATACTCTCTGCAACGCAGCTCCCTGGCGCATACTGGAGATACCTGTTGTCCTAGTTGGCCCTCAGGGACCCTCAGTATTGAAGGGGAATTAATTCCCCAACTTACAACTGGCCAGGGGGCGCTTTAGCAGAGTGCTGCAAGGAGGGGGCGTGGCCTCCGGCGCGATGCCGGTCTTTTATTTATTTTATTTTTTTAAGAAGGAGGGCTGTGTGGCCCCCCTTCTTTTTCTAATTTACTGGCCCTGGGGACCCCATCCCTCAGGGCCTGCACCCTAATATTTTTTGTTGAAAAAAATAAATTTGGCCCTCCCAAGGCCTTAATCGGTTCCGGGGACCCCAACCCCCGGGTCATGGCCTTTTTGTTTTTTTTATTCTTTAGGAGGGGGTTGCGTTGCCTCTTTCCCCTCTGTTCTCTGTTGTCCATGTGCATGGTCCTGTCCCCTCCCTATTGCTTTCTATGGATTGTTGTGCTGCACTCCCGTCCCGCATGCGCTGTGTGGTGTATTGTGCTGCTGCAAACCCTGATGCCTGCCCTGTAGGGTCAGTTTGGTGCACCTCTCCATGTCCCTCCTGTCCTCTGTTATCCGAGTCCATGTCCCTACCCCAATTCCTCCTGCCTACCATGATCCAATGTACCATACTTGCGAACATTTTGAACTTGGTAAGAGGGAGATTTAGAAAAAAAAAATGGGGTATTGATTTTCCCCTTTGAGTTACATTGAAAAATAGGAGATTGTAGATAGGAGACAGATCAAATAAAGCCCATTTGAGCTTAAAATCATTGGACGTTTCCTGGCTGAAACGGGTCTGTTGGCATGTATGGTTGTACTACCACTGCCTCTTCCTTCTGCCCACAATGGTCTATTATATTGCCATAGCCTCTCTTACCAGTCCTGTATTGTTGGTTTGTTGCCCCTGCACAATAGTCTGTTGTGCTGCCGCTGCCCTTCCTGCCTGCCCAGTGTGGTCAAATTGTTGCATCTGCACTCTCCTACCTGCCTTCAAGTTTCAGAGTCCGTGCCCCCGGCCTCTGCCTCTCAACAGTATCCCAATGAACAACAAGATTGCTAACATTCTATATTTATTACAAAAGTGTGGAACGCCTGACGTCATCTTGATGTAATCAAAACTGTAATACCTAGAGTATTTCCTTTAGAAATTACATATATGAGAGGGTCTTATTTGCATCAAAATTATGGTTAGTGCTCTAAAAAACTAAAATGAAGACATATTTTCTGAGTTTTCAAATAGCGACAAAGAACTTTTAATTTATTTGTAATCTTTATGTTTTTTTTATCCAGATGACCACTTGATTGAATGTTGCACCTAGGGGAGAGGATGTGGTGTTACTTCCAGAGCTGCAGACTGTGCAACTGGGGAACCAGGTTGGAGTTTCTGCTTCAGCTCAACATTCTGTGATTCTGGTCAAATCACTTAATCTCCCCATGTCTACAACCAAAATGAATTTGATCTTGTGTGATGTAACCAATGCTCATGTAAAGCACTCCAATACCTGACAAGTCTGCACTATATAAAACTGCAAATACACAAAAAATAAGTGTTTTGCACACTTCTGTCATTGGGCTATACTTGGGCTACATCTTGGTGATATTTGGGCTACATTTGGGCTCTTTTGTCTCTGGTGGCCATCTTGGGAGATTTATTTGTTATGAAGTTTCCTAATTTCCTCATTTACTGCAGTCTCCGCAGTGGGAATACTTTCAGTTTTTTATTTTGGTTCCATCAAGAAGGCATTCAGATGTGTCACACATTTGCCATAAATTCTGAATGTTAGCACTCTAGTTGCTCATTAGATCACTGTAGTAAAGCTACTGCTCACCAGGGAAGTCTGTTGCTGGTATTCAAAGTGCATGTTTCAGTCTGCATGTCAGAATATTTTTAGGAAATAGAAGAGGATTTGAGAAGTCAAAATGTGCCCTAATTTTTCTTTCTGCAGCACTAATCATAATTTCTATGGCAAAATGAACCCCCTCATTTTGTTCCTTTGTGAATTAAATGTTTTAAGTGTTACCACTTTATTCCAATCAAGATGGCTTCATGTGTTCCATACTTTTGTCATAAGTAAGACTGTTAGCGATCTAGTTGTTCGTTAGAACACTCTGGGACATTCTGTCATTGGGCTATACTTGGGCTACATCTGGGTGATATTTGGGCGACATTTAGGCTCTTTTGTCTCTGGTGGCCATTTTGGGAGACTTATTTGTTATGATGTTTCCTAATTTCCTCATTTACTACAGTCTCCTCAGTAGGAAATACTTTCAGTTTTTTACTTTGATTCCATCAAGAAGGCATTCAGATGTGTCACACATTTGCCATAAATTCAGAATGTTAGCACGCTAGTTGCTTATTAGATCATTGTAGTAAAGCTACTGCTCACCAGGGAAGTCTGCTGCTGGTATTGAAAGTGCATGTTTCAGTCTGCATGTCAGAATTTTTTAATGAAATACAAGAGGATTTGAGATGTCACTCAAAATGTGCCCTAATTTTTCTTTCTGCAGCACTAATCATACTTTCTATGGCAAAATGAACCCCCTCATTTTGTTCCATTTTAAATTAAATGTTTGAAGAGATACCACTTTATTCCAACCAAGATGGCTTCAGGTGTGCCATAAGTTTGTCATAAGTAGGACTGTTAGCGCTCTAGTTGTTCTTTAGAACACTCTGGGAAGCTGCAGTAGATCACAAAGGAATCAACTGACAGTCTCTGCCCTTGTTGGATGTACATGTTTTACTGAGAATGTCAGACTTCATTCTCACATGACTGAGAAAGATAATGGGAATTTACAGAAAATATGCTCTCAGTTTAGCTTATAGATCACCTTCCAAACCTCTGTGGGAAAAGCATGAGAAAATAGTTTTCTCTCAAACATGATTCATGATATCACAGCAGAAGGCTTTTTCACATGGTAAAATCACCTTAGAACACACCACAATTCCTAAAATGAGTATGGTACCGTCAACAAATGATTTATAATGTAACTAAAGTCTTAAAACCTTCTATTAACTGCAATGCTTTTTAATGAGGTGCTATCATGTATATTGGTCCCAAGATGGCTGCCAACACTTCTTGGATGAAGTGGTGACAGCCAATCAGATCTCACGATGAGATGTGTGGTTAGGCTCCGCCCAGATATATATGTGATTTTACTTCTCTGCCAAATTTGGTGTAATTCCGTTCAGCACTTTGGGCTATAGCTGCGTCAACAGGTCCTATGGGAAAATGCATGGGGAAAACGCGTTTTGGGACCCCCCTTTTTTCTTGGCCCCCGCTTGACGAATCACCGTGAAATTTTCACAGGTGGCAGATGTAGGTCATCGTCATCCTGGATGAGAGGCAACTTCTTCCGCACTGCCATGTTGTGTAGCATTCAGCATACAATGAAAATGTTGCACACCTTTGCAGGGTCATATGGGAGGACCCCTCCGGTCTTGTCCAGGCAGTGGAAGCGGCTTTTCAGGAGACCAAATGTCCACTCGATCACCCTCCTGGTCCAACCATGTGCCTCATAGTAGCGCATCAATGCTGGTGTCACAGGGTTCCTGAAGGGTGTCAGCAATCACGGCATGTAGGGGTATCCGGAGTCACCTACATACAAACAATTGCATATTAGCTGAGTTTTGAAAGAGGATGCAATACAACATTGCCAAACACACACAATGGTAAACAGTCAATACACACCGACAAGCCAGGTACGCTGGTTTGGCATCTGTGACATCATCGTTGCAGTGCGACTACTCCTCATGATGTAGGCATCGTGCGCAGAACCGGGGAAACATGCACACACATGTGTGATACACATGTCCGCTAGACATACCACCAGAGCATTGATAAAGTGGAAATGTTTCCTGTTCCGGTATGTCTGCTCATGTGCCTGTGGTGGTACCAGGGCCACATGTATACCATCAATAGATCCGATGACGTTCGGCATCCTCCCCAGTGTATAAAAAGCAGCCTTTATGTCAGTGAGTCGACCTGGGCTAGGAAACTTAATGTACAGGTCAAGGAAATGCAACATATCCTCCAAGACATCGTGAATCACATGACTGAACATAGTTTGCGACATACCACCAGCAGTAGCCACAGTGTACTGGAAGATACTGGTAGCAAAGAAGTGCAGGGCTGCCATCACCTTCACCTTTGCGGTCAGTGCTGTAGGGTATGTCCGGCCAGGTAGCAGATATGGCGCCAACTGATCCGCAAACTCCTCAATCAGTGGCCTGGTGAAGCGGTACCGTCGGATGCAGTCGCTTCTCAGCATGGTTTCAAGGTCAGGGAACTGTCTATGGACAGCTGGTGGCCTGCAGTACAGAGTGGAACAAAGGAAGATTGTTGATTCATCCACCCATGTGGCTATGACCAAGCAAAATATTACATGATACATCATGACAATTCACAATGATCTGAGGTGTGTGCTGTTGGGTATGGACACATATGTCACCTACATGCCCATCATCTCACATCTCAAGTCCACATGTCTACATAAGTTCCATGTAGTGCAATGGCAAATCATTAGGCTGTGTCACAGTACCTATGTACTGCTGTCATGTCACAAACACACCACAGTGACAAGTGAGGACTGATGTCTCCCAGACATCACAGCTCTGTGACAGGCAGATACCCAGGGTCCCTGCACTGCCACATGGACACTGGCATGACATGGCGTATCATGTACACGCCAAAAAACAACCATGTGTCCCACAGGTAGTGGCCCCTGTTGTCTCTGTAGGTCATACATGGACGTCTCTGAGACACACACACAACATCAATGTTGATGCACAAACCACATGGATGTGGAGACTGTCTCCCATTGGGCACATGGGATCAGACACGTCTGAGACACAACATGCACACAGACTGTGGGTGTGCATCAGAATTGTGGCTATGGGTCTCGCTGTGACGTACATACCATCCCACCCAGGACTCAGGGTGTATGTGACATGTCCTAAACATATCCAACCTGCAACTGTGTTCATGACTCATGCCCATAACTGTACAGTTGCACATCACAGTGGTAATGTGCACAACACACAAAGGATTCTGTCCCCATGAACCCGTGCACAGCCTGGGAGTGGCTGCACCAAAGTGCCACACAACAAACCAAATGTTGCACCCCCCTACACACACAGGTAATGCAGCCTTACATGTCATGGGATACAGTGTGGCACAAGCTGTGGTGTGGTAGGTGTGCACCTGAGTCCCTGGCAAGTAATTGTGTGTGGAATCTGTTAACAAGTCACACCAATGTCAACCAACGCGGGTGCCTTCTACAGAGACGCATCTCACAGTTGTGGACCGAGCTGTGCGCACGCCTTGGCCAGTGACTCCAATGTTAACCGACGTGGGTGACTTTTATGCATACACGTCGTGTAGGCATGGACCAAGCCGTGCGCACGCCTTGGCCAGTGACTGCAATGTGAACCGATGTGGTGGCTTTTATGCATACGCATAGTGCAGGCATGGACCGAGCCGTGCGCATGCCTTGGCCAGTGACTGCAATGTGAACCGACGCGGGTGACTTTTATGCATACGCGTCATGCAGGCATGGACCGAGCCGTGCGCACGCATAGCCCATTGAATCGTATGGAGACAGGTGCGTGTGGATTTTCAAACTACGCGTTGTACAGTTAGTTGACCGAGCCGTGCGCACTCATTGGCTATGGACTGTCATGGAGACGGACGCGGATTCAAAACTTGTACGAGTCGTGCGCTGGAAATTCAGTTGGCTGCCTACAACAATGTTGCAATTCATAGGGTGTAATGAAGGTGAAATTTTAAACGATGCTGAAGACGTGTACGAGTCGTACAATTCCATGGATTGGCCAGATTCATAGGATGCAACCATGTTGGACCTATCACTTAGGACACATTGCACAGATTCTGCCTCTGCAGCATAGATATAAGGCTGGCTGGCCCCCAGAGAACTCACTTGCCTGCACTACATGCTACTGGACCACATCTCTGCTACCACTGCTGCTCTCTCTGCATCCTCCGGCTACTGCTATAGCATGTACTCTGGAGAGAGCCCCAGCCTTCACAGAGGAGGAGAACCAGGCCCTGCTGGGCGGGCTCCTTCCACAGTACTGCAAGCTGTATGGCAAGCCAGGGGAGCAAGTGAGTGTGCAGTCCACTGCCTTCCTAATTGTGCATGTTGTCTGACTAGCAGTACTAGCAGTGTGTACACTAGTGGCAAGTGTACTCACTGAGTACTTTCAACCCCCAAAGTGTGTATGTACATGTGATGAACAGGTGTTCTGCAGCAGAAGTGCATTTGTGCAAGCTTTAACTTCCCAGGCAATGTTACCATGTCAGACATGCAGGACAACTGTCCATGTCCATGGGTGCACTACCTGTGTACCTCATTTACCTTTCTGATGACTACATGTATATCCAACTGTGTGCAGCACAAATATGTGGCATGTGTGGTAATGGCCTTTTCTCTTTGTCATCCTCCCAGGTTGATGCCCACCAGAAGCACAAGATCTGTCTGACCATCGCCCCGGCTGTTAGATCAGTGGGGGTCTACAAGCTCCAGATCTACAACTGCCAGAAGAGGTGGCAGGACCTTCAGGGCTGGACCTGGAGGATCGCAAGGGTCCAGCTGAAGCTGTCGCCTCCTCGCAGGAGGGGCAGACACCGGACCCTGACCCCCTACATGCTCAGGATTCTAGCGGTGGTCTTACCAGACCTGGATGGGCTGCTGAAGGCCAGACAGCAGCAAGGAGGGGGTAAGTCCATGCCTAATCTGTGAACTATGTCTGACATGCTATTTGCAGTCTTTTGACCTGGTTACACTTCCACATTACGTCGGTCTTGTAGTCCAGGACTCATGTCCCTCAATTGTGTAATGCACCCTCCTCATCTGATACACTGTTGTGGCCCCTACAGTCTGTGACTTGTTTCACTTGGGCACTGTGTCCCTGCAGTTGGCTATGCTTAAGGTTCCGGACAGCATCTGTTACCGGGACTCTGTTGTGTGCTTCGTGGGTGGGTCAATTGTTTACACAATGCCTGAGATCTGACATGTGATCTGAGTGTGCCTTTGATATGTGTTCAAATTGCTGCTCTGACTCGCCACATGTGCCTGGGGTATTTCCAACACACCCATGCAGCAGGTGACTCCAATTTTGGGGCATCAGGAGTATGTATATCAAGTGTGTCACACTTGCTTAGCCACCTGCCTACTGTCCATGGCTATACACTGTTTCACGTAGAGCTGGGCAGTCATGCCTACTCCAGGGCATTTAAAAACACTGTACTCCCACTTCTGTGTATCAACTTACAGATTGTACTTAGTGACATGTGCCCTCAGGTGTCTGCCTCTGTGTCATTGTGGTGTGGCTTCCTTTTCAGGACAACTGGGGTGTCCATGAGTTTGAGGGTCAGCAGGACATCTGAGATGTGACTATAGGAGACGAGACCTGTGTGACATATAGGTGTGTGATCACTTGACAGTGCACAATGGTGTATGCAACTGTGAAGTTCAGGCAGCTGTGTTTCATTCACAGCAAACTGTGAGGTGCTCATGTTCAGGGAGTTGTGTTCCCAGTCACTCATATGTCTAATTTGTATGATGTGGGGTCATCAGAGTCTGGAATATGTTCTTTGCAGGGGATGGACAAGTGCACTTGTCAGCTGCAGAGTTTGCTTTACCCATGACCTATGATTGTGACACAGTGCAGACTGTTGTTGTCTGGATGCACTGCCCCTGTGACAGGAGACGGTTATGACTGACTTTCCAGGCATGCCTGTGCCATGGCATTGAACTTGCTATGAGGGATCCTGCATTGGAGTCAGATGTGCTCCATGCACCCCATTGTGGCACTGACTATCAGGACATGGGAACATCCTTGTGTGTGGTGCTGGTATGCATCACAAGCATGTGAAATTAGACTCTGGCCATCCCTTCTTCCTGACACCTCTACTGAGTCAGTGGCAAGAGATGTGATGTGTGTATAGTGACACACTTCTACATTGTTCACTTGCATGTCAAACAACTGTGTTGGTGGTGCATGTCTGCACATTGGGGTATTAGCATCCAACATGCAACAGACATATGGGTGCAAGTCCAGGAGGGATATGAGTGCCATGGTTGAGGGTCAGACTGACAATTGGCTTATTCAAAACAGTGTGAGCACGTTGAGCTGATGATGCCAGGGCTTGCACTGTGATGTGCTGTACTCACTGTGGTGTGTGCGGTCAGTGCAGGTGACTAATGTTGGTCTGGTTTTCCTAATTCTATCCAGATACATCCATGGCCACAGGAGGGGACAGCGTTGGGAAAGAGGGGAGGCAACAACGATAAAATTGATAGCTATGCAGGAAGGAGCAAAATTTTAATCAATATGTCAGGTTTTCCAGATCTGTAAAGACTTTCAATTTGAAAATGATAATCATAGCATGATCATATTTGTATTGATTTTATTTATTTTATTTTATTTTAATATTTTGTTTTTTTGATAGAATTTCAAAGTTTCTTTCTCATATCAAAAATAGAAGAGACATATAAATATACATATGTACAATAAACAGTGAAATAGACAGACAAATTTGCTAGTGACATAAATCAAAACCACATGTACACATTGCCTAAACTCAGCAATGATTCTGGACAATGATAAATGAATGAATAGAATAAGGTAGTACAATTTTCTAGATCATTCTAATACCAGCGTATCATTGCTTGATTCAATGTAGGCTCAAATCTAAATGTACCAATGAAGTAAAGAAAACAGAGATAAATTATCAGTGACGTGTGATGGAAGAACATATAGTGGAAAGACCAACGCGTTTCGGCAATGCCTTCATCAGGATTCCATCATTGTATTTAACTAGACACAAAGAAAAGAGAAAATATAATAATAAAAAAGATATATGTACATATATACATGTGTGAAAAACCAGGATATAAATTTGCTCCTTCATGCAAATATATAATAATAGTGTTAAGCTTAACACCATACTAAAAACTACACAAGTAGCCAGCGCGGGATTGTTAGAACCCGGTCCCCGGGAAAGGGATGGAAGAGTCAAAAATAAGGGAAAACAAAATCAAAAAATATTAAAACATGATTGGAATCTTATATATTATACAAAGGAAGGGTAGGGAATGATAATATGCGAGGGGGACAGCACCACAGACCAGGAGGAGCCGCAGAGCCAGACTGGGACAGCAAGCGAGGAGTTCGAGGGACCCAGTGGCATGGAGGGCGAGTGGAGCCACACCGAGGAGTCCTCAGCACCATCCACCCCAGCTGAGGACCACAGCAGCTCGGCAGATGACTCCCTTGTGGAGGCGGGTGTCAGCAGCCACCAAACCCCAGCTAGTGAGGCTGTCCCAAACACCACCACCATAATCACCCCCCCATCGGCTCCCATCCCAGAGGTCCGTGGAGGTTCCAGTATTTGGGAGCATGTCTCCTTTGTGACAGGCACTGCACCCCCTGCCCCTGTGTCCCCTGCTGCCCTGAGAGTGGATTATGTGGACTTGCTTCCACAAATCCAAGTAGGGCAGACACAAATGCTGAGTGTCCTCCTTGCATACACCAGTCTGTTGACACAACTGGTGTCGTTCATGGAGGGCATGTCATTGGGCATGTCTGCCTTACAGAGGACCAATCAGTCCATGGCCTCCTCCCTGACGGCAGCAGTGTCCCTCCTTTAACAGTCCCTCATCCCTCCTACCTCTGCCCCATCTACAATTCCTAGCACCCTACCTGTCCCAAGCACACACACACCAGCACATTCACCCAAACCCACACACACGGGCAGCACACAAACACCCAAACCAATGTCTAAACGTGCATGCAAGCAACCTCAGGGGACTGATACCACACTCACAGGGGATGGTTTGCAAACACACACACAGGCATCCACAACCATGCCGCAGTCCTCCGATATCTCTCCCTCCAAGACCACTTCCCTTGCCTCACCTGCAACCCCATCTCCCAAGAAGCTCTTCCTCTGTGACCTTGGCCTCTTCCCCACCGATCCAGCAGATCCAGCGTACAAGGGGAAGAGGAAGTCCCCACACACAGAGGGGAGTGCCCCTCACACCTGGACACCCTCCACCAGGTGCCGGCAGACTGAGGCCCCCACCTGCAAGTCCCCCTGGACCTGGAAGAGCAAGACCCCACCCCCACCCCACAGCTCCACAACACTGTCTCCATCCTCCATTCCCCCAGGCCACATGCCCCAGGTTCCCCCACCCACAGATACACCATCCCCAAAATGCTCAGGCCCTCCCCCCTACCACTTGCTCTTCCACCCCCACCCCTGTCAGCATGTGTGTGCCAGTGGTGTGGGGACCGCGGCCCCCTCTCTGTCCTGCCGACCTCACCTTAACCCCATTCTTCTCCCATGGAGTTAGGCACTACAGTGGAGTCCATGACCCCCCCGTCTGACTTGGGCACTGCAGTGGGGACCCAGTCCACTCCATCTGACCTGCCCACTGCAGTTGGGCTGGCACCCACCCCATCTGACTTGTGCCCCACAGTTGTGACTGCACCCACCATGTCAGACACCTCCACTTCAGTTGCCAGTGACTGTCCTGCACCCACCAGCCCTTCACTGCCTCCTTCTGCTGAGCCTTGATCCTGTCCCTGCGGTGCCTGGCCTGTCCCCATGTGTGCCCCTCAGAGTGGATGTCCCCTGTCCTTAGCAGTGCAGGCAAGCAACGTGTGACAGTTGTCACTCACACCCTATTTGGACTTTAGATATGGACTGGACATTGGCCTTTGTTTTTCATGGACTTTTCATTTGAATTTCAAATTTGCTGAATAAAGCATTTGTTGTTATCCTTGTGAATTTGATTTAGCTGTACATTGTGTTGATGATGTTTACCATGACCATGCTGTTATAATGCTGAATTTTCAATGTTGAATACTGAGGTGTTGATGTGATGTACTCCATGTGGTCCATGAGATATGTATCCTATTCTGGTCGGTATCCATGTAATACTTTGAAGCAAACTGGGTGTGTCATGATTAGCAATTTTTGCACATAGATGTAAACATTTCATTTGCATGGTCACATCTGGGACTTGCACCCATGCACATATGATGTGCGTCCCTTTGTCCAATTTGTCTATTTTCCTGACTGTGGGCCCATCTCCACTGGACATGCAGGTGTGAGCATCATTGGTGTAGGAGCAACTGTGTCCTCTGTGCAACTTGCTAGACATATGTATTGAGTATGTGCAGATGACTTAAGGGACACTCCCGTACCCAGGCTGATGTGACCAGAGCCTTCATTGCGTGGTAACTGATGGCTGACTGACCAAGTTTTCTGCTGATATGACTGAGACCTGCTGGGACTATGTTTGGCACAGCTGAGCTTCCACAGGAGTTGAGTCTCCTCAAGTAAGTGTGTTGTTCCGTGACATTGCCTGGGCCCATGGTGTGTGTTGTGTGAGCATGTGTGTGTGTGTCCACATCCCTTTTTCTACACAGGCTGTGTTCCCTTAATATATTCCTGTTGGTGATGCTTGCTGAGTTGTACTGTGTTCATCCCACATCTTTGTCCTGGGCTACCAGATATGTGGCTGCATGACACACTACTGTTCATTGGTGTGTCATCATTGGGATTTGTCAGTTCTGAGTGGTGATGATGTGGTCAGACGCAGATGGGACACAGTCAGGGGTCCCCATGGCACTTGATTGTTCTCTATATCATGTAGTTGTCCCTAGGTGGTACCTTTCAGTGATTGAGACATGTGTATGTGTGTGTGACTGCTCCCACTCGTCAGGTTCAAAGGTGCAATGTTGGCAGGTGTCAGCATGTGTGACTTGTGGTTCTCCTTGTCTTATGCATTGTCCTGGGACTGTGGCAGGGATTCCGAAGGTTACGGGAGCTTTGATGTCATGGCCATGTACCGCATACTGTGCAGTATGTCTATCATTCACCAGGGTTGTAGACTGTCCTTGTGTGATGAGTCTGTGCACCTTAGATCCTCCCAACATTACTGCGTTTGTCATGGGTACATGTGCAATGTCACATGTCCATGTGGGCTTCACTGATATACATTGGTGCAGTTCAGGGTGTGTGATGTTGAGGGTGGACAGATGTGAATGTTTGCACCTTGCTACCTCCCTTTTGTACCTGGATGACGGGCCATGCTGAGTGATTTGTGTTTGTGTAGGTGTGATGTACGTTTGTGGCACAGGACACATGACTGAGTTTCACAATTTGAACGACATCTATCTTTGTCATCACAGTGGACGTATCATGCAGGCTTGTGTCATCCCAATGTATGGTCTCTGGGGGTAGTGCTGTTGTGGGTCTGTCTCTTGCTGTTTAAGTTGCTGTTCATTCCAGCTTGTGTCACATGTGTCTGTTGTGCGCCCTCTCATCTCACAATGCCTGATTGCCCACTAAGGGGTGCCCAATTAATGGGTTACTTTTGTATGGCACTGTGTCCACATCTGTGTCATTGTGGTTCAGCCCCCCTCATGTGTTGTGTAGTTGCCTGGGGATACTGATACACACACACACACATGTTGTGTCAGATGTGCAGTGTGAGGTTGCCTGTTTGTGTTTGTGCATCTGCACCAGTGCATTGGTATTGGTGTTATGGGCCATTGGCTGCATGTTGTTTGGGTGATTTTCCCTGCTGTCCCTGTGAGTCATATCTCATCATTCTGCACATTCATCCTGGTTGTTAGGTCCCACTGCTGCCATGGAATGGGAGTTTGTGACCAGACACCTACAGTCTACACAGGATGTATTGATTTGTGTGTCTATTTTTGAGATGTGTGTATGCATTATGATGGTCACTTCTGCTTTTTTGTCATTGTACCCTGTCTGCAATGTCAGCCCCCATGGGTGGTGCTTTTCTGCACATGGCCGAGAATATGTTTTATTTTCACAGCACTGTTAGCCACACCACATCTCTGTGGGTATGGGACACAACCACTACTTTGCCACAAAAGTGTTTAATGTGTTGGGACCAGGAATCATACATGCTGTTTGGCATTTGCAGCTTTTACCATGATGACACTTACCTTTTGCTCACTGTGAGGATGGGGGGTTTAGACCCCATTACCACAATGCTCAACATTTGCTGCACTTTAGAACCCCACACTTAACTTTTGTTCTACACAGTGAGGGGGGGTTAGTGCACATTGACACAGTGCTATTGTGATGCGTGACTTGTGTAGGCCACACTCAGTTTTTGGTCACACATGTGATGGGAGTTACATTGTATGTTCGAAGTCATATTCACTGTTGTGGGCATTTGTCACAGACTACACACTCTTGTCATGATGTTAGGGGCGATGTATTTTGCTGACATACCTTATGTTGGTGTATGATGGATGTGTGGCGCATCACCCAGCCTATGGGTGTGGGTGTTGATATTGATAGTCACACAGCACCCTATGAGTGGGGGTGGCAGTAGTGATAGGCAACAAGTCTCCTATGAGTGGGGGTGGCAGTAGTGATAGGCAACATACCACCTATGAGTGGGGGTGGCAGTAGTGATAGGCAACAAGTCCCCTATGAGTGGGGGGGCGGTAGTGATGGGCAACAAATCCCCAATGAGTGGGGGTGGCGGTAGTGATAGGCAACATACCCCCTATGAGTGGGGGTGGCAGTAGTGATAGGCAACATACTCCCTATGAGTGGGGGCGGCAGTAGTGATGGGCAACAAGTCCCCTATGAGTGGGGGTGGCAGTAGTGATGGGCAACATACCCCCTATGAGTGGGGATGGCAGTAGTGATAGGCAACATACCCCCTATGAGTGGGGGTGGCATTAGTGATAGGCAACAAGTCCCCCATGAGTGGGGGTGGCAGTAGGGATAGGCAACATACCCCATATGAGTGGGGGTGGCAGTAGTGATAGGCAACATACCCCCTATGAGTGGGGGTGGCATTAGTGATAGGCAACAAGTCCCCTATGAGTGGGGCTGGCAGTGGTGATAGCCATGCAACCCCTATGGTGAACTGTTGTTAGTGGACAGGATATGGATCCCCTGGGTGTGTGTTACATTTGGCAGGTACATGTCGTTTGTTTGTGTGGTGGGTGTCTGAATTACCGTCTGCGCCGTCCGCGTCGTTTCCTGATTCGGTCATAGATGTGCAGTACTGGTATGACCTGCGCGATGGGATCCATGATGTGTTCGTTTCGTACACGCTGCTTGTTGCTCCGTCTCGTACCTGTTGCTAGCTGGTCCATCTCGTAGCCGTGGATTGTGTTCTGGCGCAAATCGTATCTGATATGCAGCTCTCCCGGATGTTGTGGCGTGCTGTACCTGGCGAACCGTCCGGCGCGTAGGATTTGCGCATCGTACTTGTCTGGCCGGAAACTGCTGTGGGAACTGCTTCCGGGCGACTCGAATCGGCGATCGGAGGTACGGCTCGTACGGGAAATGCTGCTGGAATCGCAGCCTACGTATCGGTCAGAATTGTGTCAGTTATGCGAATCGTACTTCATTGCCCGGACGGACTGGCTCCCGGAATGTGTCAGTCGCAAGGTAAGTCTACAAACAGCTCTCGGAGGGCTGTCAGACCCGGATCGGAATCAACCCCTTAGTCGGGAATGCCTCTCTCCTATCTAAGACACTCAAATGTGTGGGGAGGACGCGAGTGGTGGCGATATATCACTTTAGCCTGTCTAACCTATTTAATCACATAGTCACAAATGGAAATAGATAGATATAAATTGAATCATGATTGTTTACTGTGGTTCTAGTAGTTCTTTTTGTTTATTCAACAAAAGGGGCTGAGGAGGGGAGTTGCCTCCGAGTATAGCAGATAGGACTTCCATCAGTCCAAGATAATAATGGGTTGGGTTCTCAAGGGAGGGCTTCAGGGGAAGGGTGCACTGGGTGTGGAGCATGTGGGAAAAAACAACATTTCCTCATTTACCTTAGTTTGTTCATTTACCTCAGCTGCCCTAGTCATACTAGTTATAAATGTTTTAGACTGGTTGTGGCGACCTCTTTTCTTTAAACTCTGTATGTATCTTAAGGTTAAACCATTGTAAGAATGGTCCAGCTGTTAAGCTAAGAAGGGCAAAAATTCTACAATTTATAAGAGACTCTCCCTTGCAGGTTATTATCCTGCAAGAGACACATCTGTCAAAATATGAATCAATTGAGGTATTCAAGAAATTAAAACGGGTTGAACATATGATCTGTGCCAACCAAAGCGCTAATATCAGAGGAGTAGGGGTATTTATTACAAAACAAGTTAAAGCACGCCTATTAGATTTTACAGTTGATACCGGTGGAAGGTGGGTCATTCTTTAAGTATTCATCCTGTGCTCTCTTTTCACCTTGGTAGGCTATTATGGCCCAAATCATCATTATCCTACCCCCTTAAAAGCTATTTTTGCAAACCTGACCCCGCAATCATGCCAGGCAATTTTAACATCGTATTGGACCCCAAATTGGACAAATCGACAAACAGCTGAGCCATGACACCATCTAAATCTCGGGTATATCTCCACTCAATGATGAAGCAGACAGGACTTAGCGATGTCTGGAGAGATAGATCTGGCCAAAAGCTAGGAGTTTCCTACTACAATGGTATGCATGGCCATAAATCAAGAATTGACTATGTTCTGTTCAGCCATATTTTGAGGGGGAGAGTTAAGGATTTTGGCTATTTTACACCCATCTATCTGATCACTCAGAGGTATACCTTGATTTGGATCTGGAAAAATAGGCAGAGTGGTAAAGTCTAGACTCTCGATCGTATGCTGCTCCTGGATACAGAGGAGATGAAGCATTTGAGCTACGAGACGAAGGACTTTTTGGGTCGCAATGTGGGGTCAGGCTCGACTCCCATAGTCTGGGACTCCTTTAAGGCATACCTAAGGGGGACCATTACTAGCAGGGTGTGTTTTAGGAATAGGCAGTACAGAGAGGAGGATTCCCAAAGAGATGCAGAAATGAAGACCATAGAGAAAGGTATGAGCAGTATGATAGAACTATAGAAACAGCAGGAGAGTATGGCCAAATTGAGAGAAATATAGAAACAGCTTGACACCATCCTCCAGACGAGGGTTATGAATCGATGGGAGGAGAGTAAGCTTTCCCATTTTGAATATGGTGAAGTGGCTGGTAGGTTATTAGCATGGAAAGTAAAATCAGATAGAACATGTAACTTGATAAAGGCGATTGAGGATGGCAACAGTAAGACTGTTCTATCCACAGATGAAGGGATAGAGGGCGCCTTTTATGATGTTTTCCGAAAACTGTACTCCGAGGAAGGGTAGTCAATAAATCAGAGGTTGAGGAATGGTTGAGTATGAGCCCTCTCAATTCATTGGA
The DNA here is from genome assembly GCF_964204655.1 of Triturus cristatus. Taxonomy (NCBI): domain Eukaryota; kingdom Metazoa; phylum Chordata; class Amphibia; order Caudata; family Salamandridae; genus Triturus; species Triturus cristatus. The sequence continues at coordinate 50,336,231 of NC_140581.1, read as the reverse complement.
CACAAGTCAACAGGAAATCTCGCAGGAAGAGGTTAAGAGGGCCATTTTAGCTATTGAGAGAGGAAAGGCAGCAATCCCAGATGGTTTGCCAATAGCACTTTATAAAAACCTGGGGGAGGTCTTGATTCCAGTTATGACCCAGCTTTTCAATGAGATTTTAAGCGACGGAGGAAAACTGTCAGGTTCTTGGGGCTGGGCAACGATCATCCTGTTATCAAAGCCAGGGAAGAACCTAGCGAGTTGTGAGTCGTATAGACCCATATCACTCCTAAATGCAGATTACAAAATCTTTGCCAAAGTTTTAGCTGATAGGCTGGGAACAGTAGCAGGGGTATGCTGCACCTTGACTAAAAGGGCTTTGTCAAGGGCAGAAATGTACACAAACTTACATATGATCTTATAGGGGCGATTGATCTAGCCACAATGTACTCGCTTCCCCTTGCAGCTATGAGCTTAGACGCAACTAAGGCCTTTGATACGGTCAACTGGGTGTATCTGTCGGATGTTCTGGAGAAATATAATTTTGGTATGAAATTCTGCAGACCCATCCAGCTGATCTATCAGTACCCGTCTGCAAAACTGATTGAAAGTGGCAACCTAACTAGCCCCTTTAAAATCACTAGGTGCACTAGACAGGGCTGTCCCCTATCTCCCCTCCTCTTTAATCTGTATATCGAGCCATTTGCTCAGAGGCTGAGGGATGAGGTGAAAATCTTACCATTCAAGCACGAGGGATGGGGGGGAAAGTGGCCCTCTATGTGGACGATGTACTGGTCCTCTCCTCTGACCTTTCTTTTGCCTTCCTAGCGGTAATAAAGCATGCCGGAGACTTCAGCAGGATATTAGGGTATGAGGTAAATGCTGAGAAGACTGAGGCTATGTCATGGAACTTAGGGGAGTGCCAATACCAGACCAAAAGAGAGATGAGGTACCTGGGGGTTAGAATAGTACAGGATATTGATAAAATCTCAGAGACTAACCTGGTTAATGTAACAAAGGAGAGCCAGAAGCTTATGAAGAGTTGGGACCACCTTCCTTTGTCAATCTTTGGAAGGGTGAATCTGGTGAAAATGATAGTGCCCCCCGAAATCACCTTCTTCTTTAATGCTATTCCACTACATTTTGGCAAACTGGCTATAGATAAACATCAGCAGGCTATTCATTTATTAATTTGGGCCTGTAGAGGAACCAGAATTGCCTGGAGGATGTTGAGGCGTATGAGGGAGAAGGGAGGACATTCACTGCCGGACCTGCAGTTCTATGCTTGGGCCTTCCAATTGTCCCATTCTAGGATGCTCTTAAAAACACCAGATTGTGCTGGGGTATGGGCAATGTTTTCAGCGACGCTAAGGGGGTGCCAGCTTGGTTCAGGAAGATTTCCTGTTGAAATATGTAGAGCCCAGGTTCTTCAAAAAGATAAGGCTAAAAGTGCGATGGTCAGAACATGGGCAAATATTAGATGGCTGATGGGCCTCAGATATTTTTCTAGTCTTGCCCCTTGTGGGATTCCCCCAGTGGACTGGAGTGCCTAAAGGATAAATTAGCACAGTCACTTAGAGAGGCCAGGCTTAAGGTATGGGGTGATTTAACTCAAGAAGGCACACTTTTACCCTGACTAACGCTCTAAACCATTTTGGAGGGGGGTATCTTGAAATTTAAATATATCCAACTTCAAAGCTGGGTCCAAAACCAGAAATTACCCATTGGTGTGGGTAATATTTTAGAGGAACATCTTGTGGAAAGAAGGAGGTCTCCAAGTGGTATTGCAGCATTGAAGAGGCAATAGATGGGGACTTTCAATTTGCAGAGGAACTGTGGGATGTTCGTATGCCAGACGAATCCTGGGAACATATCTGGCAAACATCATTAAGCATTTGGTTCTCCATAGTTAGGCCTGCTTGGCTAAGAAGAAACCATCTGTTCACAAATCATAGGGCCTACTTAACCCCCCAAAGGCTGTTGAAGATGATGACAGGACCCCCTGTCAAATGCAAGAAATGTGATCTGGAGAAAGCATCTGTCATTTCTCACTTTTGTTTAGAAGTTGGCGAAACCATCTCGGTCTTCCTGGGATTTCAAGTTCAACTGAGCCTTTCGCTACTAATTTTTGGGATATCCAGTAAAGTTACAGGCCCAGGAAGGGCCTTCCTCTTCCATGCCAAACTTTTAGCCAGAAGGGAAATATTCAAAAATGGATGGAAAGCTTGTCTCCTTTGCACGCTGAATGGCTGGCGTAGGTCATTTCGACGTCCAAGCTTGATCTGAGAAGGATCCAGACCAGGAGGAAAAAAGCCCACTGGGACTTTTTATTAAGATGTTCAAATGCTGAGGTGCAAGAGAACTGTTGAGAATCCTGATTATGTATCTGTATCTTTGTTAATAGAAATTGTCCCTATGATTATACCTCTCTGGATATTTCTAGACTACGTTGGTCCTCTATCGCTTCCCTATCGCCAACATCAGCAGTCGCCAGTGAATACAGGACCACATTGGAGAGTGACCATTTTCGGGATTGTGCCCTCCCAGCAGGGAGGTGAAATCTTAAACCTGCAATCAACAACGTGTGAGGTACAGGTGGCTGGTTTGGCCATGGAGCTCAGAGGTGAATGAGGATTTAAAAAAATAAAAAGCATCATCATTAAACTAGTTTTATTATGAGGAGGACCTATAGCATAAGACAACATCTTACATGTTGATCAACATGCATTTATGTGTTTCAATGCCAGCTCCGAAGCTGTAAAAACTATATGTAGGCAAACAGTGAATAAACTTTGTACACAATTTAGAAATCATAAATCAACAATAATTAATAATAAACTTCAAAAGGTCTGTAGCCAATCATTTAAAACTTGTGGCCCACTTGCTCCAAGATTTAAAGATTTTCTCTACAAACGATTTCTTAAAGGAAGAACTACAGGACTCCATGGAAATCTTCTAGATGTAGCATTTAAAAAAAGTTCACACCTCTTTGTGTCTCTGTTGTGGGTACACCAGGGTGTGCTGTGTGAGGCTGGTTCTGGTTGGTGCACAGCAGAGAAAGGAAACTGCCGGTGAGGAGAAGGCTGCGGAAGGAGGCGTGGAGACTTGTACTCCCCATGTGCTGGCTTCGGACATTCAGGGGGGGACAGACCAAGAAGTGAGGGCTGCCTACAGGGGGTGATGCAGTGACACTGTCTACTCCCTGTAGTCACAATGAGCCACGCCGGAGCCACCACACCCTGTTTGTCCCATAGTGGGAGATGCAGCAGCTACCATCTCTCTTCTCATGACTGCTGTCTGGAGGGCCCGGCTATGTTCACCCACCACTGCCTGTTGGGGGCCTCAGAGGCAAACAGTGACCAGGAAAAGCATGGTAAACTGCTGCCCTTGACCCCAGCAGACTCTTCTACCCCCAAGCCTCGAAAACTTCCTCCACCATTGCTTAAAATGCACTAGAATGGTCCATAGCTGGGTGGTAAGCAGCTACAGATAGCGAGGTGGCAGCTTAGAGGTTGTCACCAGAGGCTAGAGCTGGGGGGCAAGTGGAGATGGTCTGACCAGGTACAGGGGTGGTCTGCAAGCCCCCTTGGGAGCTTGCCCACACCTGTCCTCAACCGTTAGCTGATAAACGGGGTCACCATACCACCACCACTACTCCATTATGCTGCCACCTTTAACTGTAACCAACCCAAAGGATCTCAAATATCCTCTCGTACTATGCATGGGGCCAACAGCTAACAAGCCCCTGCCTAGTGATTAGTGCAGGAAGCCCTCTCCAAGAAGCATGCTCGTGCCCTTCCCATCTTTACTGGGAAAGTAAGACAGCGCAAAAACAACAGTTGATGGACAGAATGCAGAACAATGTCATACATTCATGCCAGTACAGAGATCTGGGCCTAAATCCATCGTTTTTTTTGCTCACCATTCCGTTCCAGTTTGAACCCAGCCATATGCAAATCAGTCTTGACCCTGTGCCTCATGGGAACACTCCATCCCGAACTGCCAAGCCAAGCCAGGTCCTCCCTGGACTGGAAACAAGCATTCTAGGACCGGTTTCGGGGTTTCACCCCTCTTCAGCCAGGATAGCTTGATTCCAGTGGCATGGAGAGCACGAGACCCACGTCTGGTCATACCCTTCCCACTTGGGGTGACAAATGCAAAAACAACAGTTGATGGACAGAATGCAGAACAATGTCATACATTCACGCCAGTACAGAGATCTGGGCCTAAATCCATCGTTTTTTTGATCACCATGCCGTTCCAGTTTGAACCCAGCCATATGCAAATCAGTCTTGACCCTGTGCCTCATGGGAACAGTCCAGCCCGAACTGCCAAGCCAGGTCCTCCCTGGACTGGAAACAAGCTTCCTAGGACCGGTTTCGGGGTTTCACCCCTCTTCAGCCAGGATAGCTTGATTCCAGTGGCATGGAGAGCACGGGACCCACGTCTGGGCATACCCTTCCCACTCGGGGTGACAAATGCAAAAACAACAGTTGATGGACAGAATGCAAAACAATGTCATACATTCACGCCAGTACAGAGATATAGGCCTAAATCCATTGTTTTTTTGCTCACCATGCCGTTCCAGTTTGAACCCAGCCATATGCAAATCAGTCTTGACCCCGTGCCTCATGGGAACAGTCCAGCCGAACTGCCAAGCCAGGTCCTCCCTGGATTGGAAACAAGCATCCTAGGGCCGGTTTCGGTGTTTCACCCCTCTTCAGCCAGGATAGCTTGATTCCAGTGGCATGGAGAGCACGGGACCCACGTCTGGGCATACCCTTCCCACTTGGGGTGACAAATGCAAAAACAACAGTAGATGGATAGAATGCAGAACAATGTCATACATTCACACCAGTACAGAGATATGGGACTAAATCCGTCGTTTTTTTGCTCACCATTCCTCTCCAGTTTTAACCCAGCCATATTCTAATCAGTCTTGACCCTGTGCCTCATAGGAACAGTCCAGTAAGACAGCGCTCCCACCTTTTTAGCTTTGCCACGGCAGCCACACTAGCTCAAACCAGTTAAACCAGCTGAAACAAACTGCTACACTTAAATTAGCTGTAAACCACAGTGTTTCTACAGCTGGTATTAGAGGAACAATGCCCCCCTTCAAAATGGGGTCCCACCTTTTTATCAAATAGTCAACGCACGTTCCCTGTTTCACTGCAGAAATACCCTCCTTGAGTTCGACAGAAGAAGGGGGACCCGTCCAACATTGCTGCACTGCGGTCTCGTCCTTCTCGAGCTCGACCGATGAAGATGAACTCATCTCACGAAGGGACCCCCTAACTCCATCTCCCCTCACAAAAAAATCCTACCTTCTCAAGAAGGGCAAAAAACAAACTAAAAAAAACATCAAAAAAACAATGTCTGGTAAAAAAGGAGATCTTTGATTTCAGGCATTGTTAACACTTACAAGGCGGACCAAGAACAGGGGTCTACAAAATGTTTCCCATATTCAACCTAATCTTGAAATCAAGTAGAGAGCGCATTGATCATGAAGCAACCAACAGTGCTGCAAATCATCTCCCAAAAACATCAACAGCTGCTGCACATGGGAGTTTTGGTGCTCAGTTACCTGAAGCAATCGTACAAAATCCAAAGTTACAAAACTTCTATAAAAGCAAACAAGAAGAGGCCAGCAGGGATGTGTACACTGAGAGGCATGCTGGAAATAAAGGGAAACCCTCTTCTCCCAAGTACATAAGTGGGTCAGTGTATAGAGGTCATCCCCTTGAGCTCACTAACAAGTGCACCAAACAACCATGGAATGGTGACCATACAAGGGGCCAGTGGGACCCATCCATCAAATACCACATCACTGGCTTTTGGAGGCTCTACTCCTCTAGTTGAACCTAAAAAATAAACAGTAGACACAAGCACTAATATAATATTTTTACACATCGAACCTATTAACAGAACACCGGCAAAAGACCTCCTCTCCTTCACCAGATGTGGCCAAAAATGTCTCTGACCTAACTCTCCACTGTTCAATAATCTGGTCTATGGGGCACACTACGCCAGCCTAAATGAAAAGCCACAATAGGCTAAACCAATCTTTCATAGTCACCCTCATGACCAGATGCCCAATAGCCTAAGCAGGACAGTTTCCATAAGAAAGCCCTCACTCGATCAGAGGAGCCACCTTGCCGGAGAACCCAGGCCCCTACCTTCTCAACCCCCTAAGCGCATCACAGCTTTTACCCCTGAGACCAGGAGATGACCATCATGCAAGCACTGTGGAACAGTACAAGCTGACATTCATCTCAAACTATACCCAGAAGAGTTTGCAAGACATACGCAACAGGTGCAACCTCTTACATTTATTTAAACACATTCCAGCTTTGCAGGAGCTGACCTGCACAGACCTAACATCCGTAAAGTTCACCCAAATTCCAGAAAAAGGACTCTCAGAGGCGGGAAACAACCTTTACAACGCAGTCATTAAATCGCAACATCCTTTACATCGCATGTCATTACAACGCAGCCATTACATCGCATGTCACTACAACGCATGTCATTGCAATGCATGTCAGAACAACGCAGGCATTACATTGCAAGTCATTACAATGCATACCACCCTTACACTATCCAACACTTACCCTACTGTTGCACTCACTGGAGTTAGAATAGTAATTATTACCCCTACACTAGCCAAAATTTACCTTAAATGCAATGTAATGGTATTCAGTGTAATGGGATGCGTTGTAATGGTATATTGTGATGTAATAGAATGTGTTGTATAGGTGGTTTCCCAAAAATGCGATTTAATGGCATGCGATGTAAAAGAATGCATTGTAAAGGATGTTGCGATGTAAAAACTGCATTGTAAAGACATGCGTTGTAAATGTATGCGTTGTAACGTCATACATTCCTCAGAGGCTACCATAACTGCATGGTCGAGAGAGGGCCTTACGGACAACATCATGGACGAAGCAAGGACACCCCCTAATATATTTTCACGTGTTGCTACATCAGGAAAATCCAGTGCCTCATAGGAGTGTGCTGAGGGACACATAGGGTGCCACCCACGACTGCCTCTCAAGTGCGTCAAAAGCTGAAAACATCATCAAAGTCTCATGCATCCACACCCAAAGATGGGTAAGATACACGACAAGCAGCAGTTACAACTTTAACGGGTGGAGCCAGTTAGGTAACCCCCACAGAGATACCTTAGCCAATTGTTCCTAGCTCGAACCACCAACGCTGTCCTCAAGACCGGATTTCTCTGTCAGGCCCAAATTTATAATTTATAATTACAATTAGGAAGGTGGCAGACCTCAGGTCGCCTATAACAAGTAAACCCGCTTTGACCTCTCTGGACAGAAGTGATGTCCTTTGCCTGCAGGAGACATGGTCATTCACCTCATCAACCAATCAATCATATATAGTGTGACTACTCACCCATGAGGATCTCAAGGTGCCTCATCAGTCCTATATGGCTACTATGAACTATTCAAATCAGCAAAACGCACCAATCTCTTAGGCCGATTATCGGGGTGCCTTTCAATTGTTGACAAGCACTCCTGTAAGCTCAAGGCCATGCCCCTAAACTGGAACTCCCCAGCCTGGCGAGCAGTATTCATCTCAGGTATATCAACTAACAGCAAAAATATCACCCTGGTATTAATAAACTGCTACCACACTGCAATCAGAACATCAAAACTGTCTGCTACCTAAGACCTATACAACAGTCTAGAGGACCTCTCCTTGAAGATTGACACGCATTAAATTCTCCTAGTAGGGGACATAAACATCAGGGCACCAATAACTCAGCCTGTACTACCAAAGCACAGGCAAAAAAGAACAATCTCTTGCCAACCTACAAACTCTTTTCTGATTAATAAACCCTCAAGATGCAAGGCCCTCACTCCCAGTTCCTTGCTATGTTCACAGGGATGTCAACCATTGACTATGTTTTCCTTTCAGCCCCTTTAGCTAGTCGACTTCAAGATCCCTGATCGCCCCGAAAGTGACCACATCAAAACAACCATGGAGTATAAATTACCTGGGGGTATGGTTCTGCGTACCCTCCAGACCAACCTTCCCACTTAATAGCCTTGAAAAAGAAAGCCAGAGCCATGATATACAATCTTACCTTTCTCAATAAGAACTTCAACAGTGCCTTGGCTGTACTTATTTTGAAGGACATGAATGCCTCCTTCATCCCGGCACTATACTACGGCCATCAGTCCTAGGCATGCACCTCCAGCCTAGAACATGCTCAATGCATGCTCAATGCATGGCCTATAAAAGAGTGTTCCAACTGCCCAGATACATCCAGAGGTCGAGACTGCGCCTGGAACTGGGCCTCATAAGAAAATCTCTCACCTGTGAGGCCGATACCTTGAAATTTTATATAAGGGTTCTGAAAGCACATAGAAACTCACTTAAAAGCTCACCTAAAAGAGATATTTGAGAGCACTGGGAACACCTTCAACATGGTCCATGTTTGGACCAAACATATTCACTAGCCACCTAGGTACCTTACGACCTGTTGATGACACCACTGTTTTTATACAGTCCCAGCCTTGTTTCTGAATTAAAATATTCATAGGTCTGGAGCCTATTTTAAAATCACTCTTGCACCTTAACACATATCCAGCACCTGTTGCCCACATACACACTTCACATACGGCGATCTCAGATAAAAAGAACTCCGCCAAAGAAGCCACCAGGCCCGTTGGACATTGCAGTGCCGGTCCGTCGAGGAGCGCCCTATGATGAAGCATGACACCCTAACAGGTGGGTGAGGGCATTATGATCTGAAATTCAGATCTTCCAGTGACAGGAATTATTTTCAGGCATACAGTGACATCTATCACATACTTGCCACAACAGAGGAACTGATTACCTTCATGTGTCTTATGTTGTTTTGCCCTTGTAGGAAAGTGGAATCTGACTATATGGTTGCCCCCAATTTTTTCCTGCTGTTTGCATGGTTTTTGACTAGTCTGGCTGGGATCCGGCTGTCCAGGACCCCAGCCTATCTGCTTTCTCCCTTAAACAACTTGGTGTGCATATTAGATACACTAGTGATTGGATACTGTGGTACCTTATGAGCCCCTAGTATATGGTACCTTAGGTACCTAGGGCATTGGTACTTCACAGGCCTACCAGGGGCTGCAGCATATGTTATGCCACCCCTGGGAAGCATTCTCAATCTGACACCACAGGCCTGCTACTGCAGCCTGTGTGAGGTAGTGTTAGCACTCCTCACTGAGGTATAGGTTCCTATATCTCAACATACACACACATTAAACCTATCAGTCACCCCTAAGGCAGGCCCTATCAATCCTGAGGGCAGGGTGCTTGGTTTCCATGTGAGGGGGTGCCTCTGCCTGAGCAGGGCCCCTCAGCAGCTCTCAGAGTCCATTCTCTGGGGCTGTTTGTGAATGCAGTCAAACCATATACTTTTAAGTGCATTATAACCTCGCGGTAAATGCAAACTTTGGAATGACTGCATCAAAACATGTCATGTTTGGCGTCAAACAACTTGGAATCATATCCCCATACCAGTAACTGGTGTGGGAGTATGATCCCACCCTTGTAATGGGGATGACATGTACCCACTGTACTAAACGGTAGAAATCTAAAGGAGCCCTGGCGTCACAAAATGGATGCCACCAGCACAGACACTGGGCTGCCCTCCTGCTGCTGACTGAAACTCGCAGTGGAGGAAGCCCAACAAAAGGCATCCTGTCACAGGGAGGGGTCACCACCTCCCAGACAGGATTTAGTGTATTGGAGCTGGGTGGGTGAACTCTTAGAGTGCTTTGAAGTCCTGCACTGGGGGAGCAGTAGTGGCCCCTCTGTGCATATGCCAGCTCAAACCGGTTCAGGGGCTACCTGCCCCTGCTCTGGCGCGAAACTGGACAAAGGGAAGTGGGTGTAACTGCTGGAGTGGGAAACATTACAAAAAAAAATTGTATACCCTCTCCATTTGCATGTAATTCTAATTAGAATAATTAATTAATTATAATCATATTAATTGTTTGAAGCGATTTATTAAACCAACCTTACTAACATATGAGATACACGTGGGAACTGCATTTGCATGGCCTAATTAATACGTAAACTAAAATATGTACGCCTACTAACGATAGACTATTAGAATGTTATATGTTGCTCTTGTGGTGTATTGGTGAATTGTGCTATATAAAGTGAGTATAAACCACAATGAGTGTTGCTTTCTGCTAGATAAATACACACACATATGGGTTTTAGCGAGGGAAGAACATTTTATCAATTATTTCCATTTATTAATTACGTTTTTGTGTTTCTTTGCTTAAGTTGATCATTCTGGCCTTTTCGAAAATGGCTGCCATTCCTTGCTGACGAGACATGAGCAACTTTGCATGGTCCTGGGTGAAGTGCACCTGCGCCACCGGCAAGCTACTGTGGCCTTTGTGCGACCTCAGACAGACTGTGCCCATCAAGGTTGCTCTGGGACCACGTCCAAGAACTCATAAAACAATGGACACTTCTTTGAACCGGATTTTACCCGTGTCATGACCTCATGACAAGATGCCTGTGAGAAACCTAAGGGACTATACCAAATCCACCAATCGGAAGGATACTTGCCCATAACTTGTTACATGTATCAATGATTTTTAGTATAAAAAGAGTAGAATAGAGAGGGTCGTAGCCATCACTTCCTGATTGCCTTCTTGATTTCCTGACGTTATGCTGACAGAGGAGACGGTGACACTGCAGGACAGCTGTTATCCCGAAACTCTGATGAACTGATTTGCTGCCCAAATTTCCTGACAAACTGAAATAATTGAATGGGCATAGATTGACGGGTACGTTCCTATGGTCCCTATCCCTTCGTTGGGACTGTAGCGTACTGCAAGACAATCTGACTGACTTAGAGGACGACTTTAGCCAGAATAGGTAAATATGGTCATTTTTAAACTGTTTACATAACTTTCTTTTCAAGACTTATTGATAGATAAATGTTTCAATTATTAATTACAAAGGAGTTGTGTCATTTATTGAAGAGAACTGTTCAATTTGAGGTAATAGGATATTAATAGTTTAAACCTCTCCAACTAATAGATCCGTCCCATTGCATGGAAGGAATATTAGAAAGTGATAAGATATAGAGGTATAGAATTACGGTTCCTTTGAAGCTAGGAAAATTCCTTTCATGCCAGCGCTTGGAATAATCATCTCCCGGGTGAACAGACCAATGAGGTATGAATGTTGGTGTTATGGGCCCCACCAGTGAATGTATTGATTGAATGTGGTAGCGTGATCTTTGGTCTGTAATGAGAAGGCAGATTTTATATTCCGCGCTGCATCATAACCACCCACTACCCTGACCCTCCTAGAGGAGTGGTCATAGAGCTAGTCCCTCCCTATCTTCACTATAAGATAGCAAGCATTGTCATTGCAAAACAGGTAACCCTGGATGAGGCTCTACAAAGAAGAATCCTGGCCCTTCGACGTTCCACTACCTTTGGAAGACAGAAGAATCTCCCTTGGAGTCAAGGAGTGACTCCCCTGCTTGGCAGGCACCAGAAACTTGAATCAACGGTTGCAAACTTTCCCACTCCCGCCGGAGTTCGAAGTCCCTGCTGCCCGAAAAGTGGATTTCCTGACTTCTTCACAGCCCCTGTGAGTCTCCAGCAAAGCTGTGGTGAGTGAACCCCACGAGTGACGAGGAACAGCAATATCCAGGGACAGTGCACTATTGTCGAGTGCAAACTCTAAACAACGTTCTTCGAACTTGTGCATTGGACCATTTGTGGCCCAAGCCTCCAGCAGGTCTTGCACAAAAAATCAGCTGCCTACGCCATCCCGAGTGACCGTGGGCTCCTGTGAAGCATTTCCTGAGGCGGCGTCTTCGCGATTATTTGCCCATTGGCTAGTGGGTCCCCCGAAGAATTTCTCATCAACTCAAAGGGCTCTCCTGGTTGCTCCAGGCTTTCTCTCACTTACCCTTGCTGGGTGAGTCCATCAGACCTTGCTGGTCTGCATCATCGAACATCTTCAGTCTACACGAGACTTGCAGTTGCCAAGGCTTGTTGGCTTCAATCTGGTTGCTGACACCGCCATCAGCTGCAGACGTTGTGGGACACTCTGAATCCAGCTGCTGGTCATTGTCAATCTCTCCTGGACCTCGTGAGCAAAGAGTCAAAACACCATCAACAACCTGAATCGACGCAACATCGGTGGTCATCCATCTTGCAGGCCACTGGTCACTGGCAAGTGACCTTGAACACTGTCCTCTCAATTTTCAGGTCTTCTCCATCTTCAATCCATCTTCAAATTCCAGCGGACACCTCACCAGTCGTCACAAGCAGCAAGTCTTCTTTGGTCTCTATTGAAAACAGCGCCTCGACCCGACACCAAAAGACACCCATGCACCCGGCTTCCCTGGGTGAGGTAACTCGTGCACTCCGGTGCCCAAGTGTGTGTTGGTCCTCGAAGTACTTACCTTGTAAGTGGCTTGCTTGTTGACTTTCTCGAAGTGCCCTAGAACTTTAAAATTCAAACCGCGACTTGCTCCATTGAATCCAATAGGGAACCCGTGGCTGTGTTCACACACTGCACGCGTCTCCCGTGGGCTTGTTACTTACCTGCTAACACTGCAGTAGTGAAGCCCCAGTGATTCCCCAGGCCCTAGGCGTTGTCATTTTGCAAGTCGAGTTTGTTAACCCTTTTCTTTAGTATATGGTCTGGTACGCCCCTAGGGCTCCAACCATATTAGTGCTTAATTTATTGAGAACTGTTGACATTTGAATGTGTACCTGGCTTCTAATCTCATAAAGAGATTAGTAAAGTGTGTCTAGAAATAAATACATATATATTTGATATATATATTAGGCCTGGGCGAAGCACTACGCTACGCTCGCGTAGTTTGCGAAGTTCGCGCTACTTCGCACTACGCGAACTGCACGTAGCACAGTGCGAACACGCGTAGCGTAGTGTTGCGTAGTGCTGCGGTCATTTTTTGCTTGCTCGCGGTCCTCAACGTCAAGTTGGCGACCGTGAACAAGCAAAATGACATCCTGGCGAGACTTTTTCCTTGTTCGCGATCGCGAGCATGGAAAATAAACCTCCCGGCGAGATTCACAACGCGAGAAGGTCAGGTTTCTCATTGCGAGGGGTCGCGTATGCTCGCGACCGCTCGCGATGAGAAACTACCAGTTCGCGTTGAGAAAGCTGCAGCTCGAGGAAAAATCTACTCGAGCAGCAGAAAACTACAGCTCGCACTGTGCAAGATGCCATTTTCAATGATTGCACAGTGCCGGTTGCTTGTCCGCACTGTGCAATCATTGAAAACAACATCTTGCACAGTGCGAACATGTTACTTCGCAGTTCGCGAAGTGCTACGCGTAGCTCGCGTAGTGCGAACTTCACTTTGCGTAGCTTCGCGAAGTGCTACTTCGCGAACTACGCCCACCCTTAATATATATACCTGTGTGGTGTGCTTTCATTTGGTAATTCAAGAGATTATAAGCTAAAACAAGCTGCTTTACATTCCTCAGAGACTTAGCCTGAAGGCTGCTCTCCACAGCTACCACTAGGATAGCTTTCTTTAAAAGGTTGTCTTAAACCTATCTACCATAAGAGTCGGTTTGGACTGGTGCAAGGTGGCCATTATAACTAGAGACCAGCATATGCTAGGCCAACTTCTCACAGCCCTTAGTCATCAGACCTTGTGGAGACGCATGTTATGTGTCTGACTACATAGTAATGGCTACAGCGCCCGACCATTGTAAAAATAAAATTCTTACGGCTCGACTGGTACAACAACAATTTTTTTTCCAACACTGACTGTTGACACATGTTCATTTTTTTCAGGCTGGTGGCCGTGAAAAATTAGAATGCACCAACTTTGCATGATCCAATCTGATAAATGTCGGAGTCAGTGGGCGTCCCTCACACATTGGAATACTCACCACCAACCTCAAAAGTCCCACAAACTTTAGTGAATTACCACGCCTGTTAATTTGGACTGTCATTTTGGAAGGAAGGTCACGGGGATGTCTATCTATCTATCTATCTATCTATCTATCTATCTATCTATCTATCTATCTATCTATCTATCTATCTATCTATCTATCTATCTATCTATCTATCTATCTATCTATCTATCTATCTATCTATCTATCTATCTATCTATCTATCTATCTATCTATCTATCTATCTATCTATCTATCTATCTCTCTATCTATCTCTCTATCTATCTCTCTATCTATCTATCTATCTATCTATCTATCTATCTATCTATCTATCTATCTATCTATCTATCTATCTATCTATCTATCTATCTATGTATCTATCTATCTATCTATCTCCGTCCATCGTCTGTCTGTCAATTTTAGCTCACCATCGCCTCTTTTGAGGTTGCGCTTGCGCAGCACGCAGGCGCTGCATTGGAGTGACCTCTTGGAATCACTCCGTACTTTTGTTGCGTTCTGCACTCAACAAGTTTGGGCGGGTTGTAATCGGCAAATGTTATGCAGCAAACCGTGTGGTATTTTTGTGCGCCGTTTCTGAGTTGCCCTGAATGAGAGCATAGTTAACGAAACAAACCCTTTTCAGTAACATTAGGAATAGATAATGAAACACTGGGGAAAAAAACAGAACGTCCTAACCTATTTTGGTACATTATAGGTGTTTAGCCATGCAACATTTGATGTTGCACCAAGGATATTGTGCTGCATAATTGAATACTTATAAGGTCCCAAAGGCGAGACCTATTGGCTAGTAGGCCAATGCTTGATTTTAAAAGGAGGGAGTGTGTACCGCCCCATCTCCAAGCCACTATCGGCCTAGGGGATCCCATCCATGGGTTAAACAAATATATTATTAGGGTAGAGGGACACCTGGTCTCCCTCCCGGAGCCTTAGGAGAGACCATGGAAAGCATACTCCAGAGCCAAAAACATTTAAAATAATACTATAATTATATGGATGAGTCCCAGAGATACCTTCTTCCAGGCCAATACTTTACTTAAAGGGAAGGAGTTTCATGCCCACCTCCCCTAGCCTTAAAAGGTCCCGGGACCCCAGGGCCAAAGACTTTTACATTAGGGTGGCACATTGCCCCCTCGCCAAGCCCAAATGTACCAGAGGACTCCATCCCTCATGGCGATATTTGAGCTATATTGGAGAAGGGTGTGTGAACCCACTCCTGAACCATAAGAGGCCCCAGGGCTCCCATACCCAGGGTTAAATAATGTATAATTTGAGGAAACTGACAAAATGAGAACAGGGGACCCCATCTCCTGGGGCCAAATGCAATTAAAAAGAGGAGAGGGGTTCACAAACCCTTTCTCTGAGCCTCATGAGGCCCCAGGCACCCTGTTGCCCAGGTCCAAATGCAATAGGAAGGTGAGGGGGCCAGCAGTCCTACTCCCCAAGCTTCATTAGGCCCTGGGGACCCCATACTTCGGGACCCAATCCCCCGGGGCCAGAGGTGGGTGCCCCAGTGTCCACCTGGGGCACCCACAAATCAAAGTTTGGTAGCCACAGAGGGAATACGAGGGTGTCCAAGGTCTCAGCTGACTTCCCACATAGTGTGAGAACTAACAGTGCTCCCGCCCGGAGGGAGCACTTATTTATTCATGCTCCCTCTGGGTAAGAGGAATATCTGTTTACCTTCCCACAGGAGTGCGGGAAGGGAAACAGATGTCTGCTCCCGCCAGCAACAGACTTGCCTTCCCTGCCCAAAATCCTGCAGGTAGGTGACCTATAATGACCCCAAGGAATGGAGTCCCCTTGGCCTTCTGAGGCTCAGGGGCGGAGGGACACTAAGCCTCCCTTTCTTTTTAAGCAATTCTTTGGACCTAAGGGATGGGGTCCAAAGCCTTTTTAGGCTCAAGGAGAGGAGGCGTGTAGCCACTCTATACGTTTTTTAAGAACTCAGCCCCAGGGAATGGGGTCCCTGGGACGTTTTAATGCTCTGCAGGGAAGCCATGTGTCCCCCTCCCTCTTAATTGCAGACATCCATACTGTGGGATAAGTTCCTCTTGTCCTGCAAAGATTTGAGGAGGGAGGATGCACAGACCTCCATCCTGTTATCCTCAATTAGGGTCAGGGAATGGGGTCTCATTCAGCTTGGGGAGTATGGCTGAATAACCCTTCCCCTTATTTACGATACACGGTCCCGGGTGATGTAATCACTGGGACCCAAAATGGGCTCTGGGAAGTAGGCCCTTCTCACAACCCCTCCCCAAATGTTTTAGAAAAAATTGTGGGCAGCATTTTCTTTTTTCTGTTTTGCACAATCCTGTGGGAGTCCCGCAAGATTGCAGTGATAATTTTTAATTTGTTTGTTTTGGCCTGGTGGAGGGTCCTTTTGTGTCCCCATACAGAGCCTAAGGGGGCAGGGTATCCCTAATATGCACCCTTATATTATTTTTAAAAAGTGTTGCAGTACAGGGGACTAAGTCCTTGACATATTCCCATGTCCTTGAGTCCTGTAATGGCTACCAGCAGCATGTTTCTCATGATGCTTGCAGTTAGTCAGAGCGATTGTTCCTGCAGAAGCCTGTCTCCGCATTAGCAAATTGGCCCAAAGGCAAAAAAACCCAGGGCCATTCAGAAGGCTTCATTTTTAGGCCGAGCATTCAAGACCTCTCGTGTGGGGTGAAACACATCCCACTGCTACCCATCTGTTTGTGTCAGTGTCCTTCAGAAATCCTCACTGACTAGTGGTCAATCTTTCTCTTTACCCCTCCTGTTTGTCTTTCTGTTCCTCCCACACAGCAGGGACTAAGTACTGTATTATTACGCCTTAGTTTTTTTAGGCCTCGCCTACGCAGCGTGCATGCGCTGCTTAGGAAAGAGACCTCTTGAAATCGATTCAGCTTTACAGGCAAAAACGTGCATGCATTGCATTGCTTTCAATGCAACGCGTGCACGCTTGGCGAGCCCTTTGCGGGAGCGAGCGGCACCATATGTTAGAAATTATTGCGCTCGCTCCCGCAAGGGAAACGCTGCCTGCTCTTGGCCGCACTCCCCTCCTTACTTGCGAGGCGCGTACGCTTGTTACTTTAATGTTATGGAAGGGGACCATTTAAAGTTTATTATCCCACAATTAGTTTTAATTGTGTCTTTTCAGGGCTCCTGTTTTGTAATGTAGCATGCACATTAGCAGCAGCGCAGGTGGCAATCGCTAGGATAGGAGGTAGAGGGTAGAGACCAATCGGGTATGGCATTTCACCCTCCACACTGACTGTTTCATCACGGTACTCCTATCATGGTGGACGCTCTCTGCACAGCAACAAACTGGATGATGATACAAGCCAAGTATTGTGAATGAGGATTTGACAACTTTTTTTTTCTTTTCATCAGACATTCAGGATTGTCATCATTTTTCACACCTGTCCTCTTCTCTTACCCTAGAGAACGCCCCAGCTAGGGTCGTAGGTTGAGACCGAAAGAAGAGATATTAGCACTTATATTTTCTTAACCTTAATGCAAGTTGCAACAACTGAAAAGGCTTTGTAAAATACCTAATTTAGCAAATGGACCAACAATGAGTAATATTTCCAAACCAGTCATTGCAGAGGCCCATACTTATTCTGTACTATCTATGCTTAGCCCTTACACAGGGACCGACCAGTCTTTCCATAGGACCAGCAGGTACTAACCAGCCTTAGATCAGAGCCAATATTGACACCTGAAAGCTGGCCACCGGGAACAGATTTAGTCTAGGAGCCACGATTAGTATTTATACTGTGTGGCTTCAGTGTCCACTTTCATGTGGGTACAGAACATGGTCTGAAGTGATGCTGGTACCTAGCATAGGCCAATACCATAACACCTGTCAAGATACACATATATATGTGTGCTTTTAAGAGAATTCTGATTTTATTAGCACTTCATGTTTTAATGAGAGGAGATAAACTAATGATTGCACTTTGTTTTAGGGATTTAATGGTTAATGGGTTTTCACTACGATGGAAAATCTGGTGTCATTGGGCTGTTGGGGCCCTACTCAGACATGTGGGCCAATTCTCCTATTCGGAAAAAAGCACAAGGCTTTATGTTCTATAACCCACACCCACCATGGTTACTGCTTGGTGACATGCTTCATTATTAGGGTGTTCCCGTCCCGCTGCGGAACGGAGTGTGCTGGTGCATGTGATTAACACGGAAGCACTGTATAGTCTACACAAAATGATGGGGTAGAGGAGCTGGAGGGGCTCTTTATAGGTTAAAAATCCTGTCTGGTAGGAAAACTGTTTATTCCATCTTCCAGACGGTATGATTAAAAACTTTCAAAATGGTCTACCCGTTTCAAGCCACCCTTCCTTCTGGCTTTCAGAAGGACCAAGGAATACACTCTCTGAGGTAACTCCTAGTCCAAACTTAAAAGAACATGCAAAGTGTTACGACTTCACACACTCTACATGTGCAAATAAACCTTACACCTACTAGGTATTCGTTCTATGTTATCTGGAACATATGAACAGTGAATTAGCCAGCCATGGTAAATCGCACATTCTGAGCAAGATTATGCACTTACCAACTGTATGGCTGACATGGAGCGTCATGCATATTACTAAAATACACCCTTATTTGGTTATGGCCTGTGCTTCTAGAAAGGAGGCTAGATATAGTGTTATAGTGAACACATCTATTAAATCAGTGATAAACCCCTGTGATTGGGCACTCTAATACAACAGACGTACTACGCAACACCATGCGCAAAAAGGAGACACTGCATATATATAACAAGCATTGGCATAGCCAATAGGTCTTGCCTTTGGGACCTTATAAGTGTTTAGCCATGCAACAGTTGATGTTGTTGCACCAAGAATATTGTACTGTATAACTAAACACCTATAAGGTCCCAAAGGCGAGACCTATTGGCTATGCCAATGCTTGTTATTTGTAGTTTGGGGACATTTCATTTCTCCTTTCCTGCTCGTGGAGTGTGTGCCTGTGTTCAGCTCGGTGCCCGTAACTGCTCGCATCTTAATGGAGCTTCCCTTCTTCTCATGTTGCTGCATGCATGCCACTCTCCCTTGTTTATCCAGTTCGCGCCTTTGTTTATTTGACCAACGCATGCTTTTAGTTAGGCGTCCCTGTCACATAAATGCTTTTTCTTAAGCGCCGCAATGCTGTGCTTTAATATTAAAAAATATAGGGGCATATCTACAAGGCGGCGATAGAAAATTATCGCCGCTTTTGCAGCCGTTTTCGGACGAAAAGCGGCGATAATTTTATCGCCTAATCAGCAAGGTCTTGCATTAGCGCACACATTTTTTATGCCCAGCTTTGCATATCTAATGAGATGCAAAGTGGGCGTTCCTGACCTGACATGACAGGAGAAATGTCGCTTATCAAAAAGCCCCAACTACAACCGGCGATAATTATCGCTAAGCGCACTTAGCGCTAGGATAATTATCGCCGGGTAACGTGGATTTTTATCGCTGAGATAGCGTGCTATTAGCAATGCTTATCTCAAAACAGATAAAAATCCTAGCGCTAACTGCCTAACGTGAGATTATCGCTGGAAACCCAGCGATAATCTCACGAAATGTGGCGTTAGCTTGCTGATAGGGACTCACAAACTTAGCCAGCAGGGGTTATCGCTACTTTTCCTGACGCTATGCTTCATAGCGTGGGGCTTGATGATAGGAGAAATGTCGCCTAGCCTGTAATGTCAGGTCAGGAACGCCCACTTTGCATCTCATTAGAGATGCAAAGCTGGGCGTTAGGAATCCCGAAGCTAAAGCAAGGTTTCACGTGTTAGCGTGACCTTGCTGATTAGGCGATAAAATTATTGCCGCTTCTCTGCCGAAAACGGCTGCAAAAGCGGCGATAATTTTTTATCGCCTGCTTGTAAATATTGCCCCTATATTCATTGCTCAGCCGGGGAGATTTTTTTGATTTACAAGGAGTCACAACTGATGGGGCCGATTTAGGCTTTCATCCATCCCTGATAAAATTCTTAGAGGAACTGTTATCTATATTTCTTTCACGATATTAATAAGCTGGAATGCATACCCTGCTGCGCTCCGGTACAGAATTTCCGCCTCCCTGCTCTTCTCTCGTTTCAATGTTTGTCCTCCGGTACCAAAGAAGAAAGAAGAAATGTAACTTAAAAAATGAATTGCCGATATTTTCAGTACTTCAATTACATTGGCTAGCTTCTGTCTGCAGCCACGTCTGCTTCTGTCCACAGAAGACCTTTAGAATCTCCTTAACAAAGGAGTTTTATTGCCTCGTTAATCACACCGGTGTCCCAAGCAGTCTTACCTCAAAGGAATGCAAACAGTCCACTGCTCTGTTCAGAGAAAGAAGGCGCAGAAACACTTTTATAACCGCAAGTGACTTCAAGCTATGCCAGAGCAGGAACTCGGGAGCAGTTCCGTGGGTTTATTTGAAAAGGCTTGTGTGGATCGGGTATTTAAACCTCCTTAGAACGCGCTCTATTTTCTTTAATGCTGATTTGTGCTCCTGTCTGCCCCCAACCCTTGTGATATCAATAGCTTTCGAAGTGCACTGAAGACAGGGGAATATACTCATAATTATATTTTTTCTTGTATTTTTTTTCTTGTGGTACTTAATTTAAGACATTACTTCGGCAGGCCACGATTATTCTTTAGTTACGATACTGCAAGGAGTATGACGGATATTTTCATAAAACATGTTTATTTATTTCAAAGGGTAACTCATTACCATAAAATAGCAAGGTAAGTGGGGGATGCGTTGCATGCTCCGTTTTTTGTAACATTTATTAAGGAAACAGCTTCCCGATGACCGCATACAGAATGTTATAGCTCTGTTGACTTGCATCGAGGCACTTGTCTTTGTGCTTTAAAGTACCTCAGAATGTTTACGAAAATGTTTACTAATGCAAGCATATATTTCTAAAACAGACTACAAGAACTAGTGTATAGCAGTTGTATAGATCTTCAATTTCTGGCTGCACAACACCCAGGATAATGTACTGTATGGCTAAACACTTACAAGGTCCCAAAGGCGAGACCTATTGGCTATGCCAATGCTTGTTTGAAAATAGGGTTTAAGGGACTCTCGCTAGATTCCCTGGAACCCACCCATCTAGATTTACAAATATTGTTTAACCTTAATTTCAGAAAAACTACTGATTGGATTTACATCAAATCACAAAATGCACAATCTATGGACCAAGGACTAGCTTCCTGACAAATTGCGTGTAATCCTGTTCAGCTGTTTATAGGTCTCGGCTGGCGTTGGAGCGCGCAAGCGCTCCTCACCTGCAAGAGCTATACTGAACAACTCAGTGTGAGGAGTTGGCCTGATATATGCTGTCCACTAATTATAGTGGGCACCTTGTATCAGTCCAAACAACCACTTCTGGTGAATAGGTTAAAGACAACCTTTATTGAAAGCTATCCTAGTGGTAGCTATGGAGAGCAGCCTTCAGGCTAAGTCTTGAAGGAATGTAAAGCAGCTTGTTTTACCAGTCTATAATCTCTTGAATGACCAAATGAAAGGACAATCACACCAGGTATATATTTAAAATATATGTATTTAAGATAAAACACACCCCTCTAGTCTCTTTATGAGACTGGAGTTCGAAGTACTTAATTTACAAGTTAGCAATCAACAGTAATAGCATAAATACACGTTTGGGCCCTAGGGGCGTACCAAACCATATACCAATAAAGTGGTATAAGAATCACAACTGGACTAGACACAAGGCCTAGAGCCTGTAGAATTGCTGAGACCCCAAAGAACCACCCAAGGTAGTGACGCAGGGGACCCACGGGGGCCATGCGCAGTGTGTAAACACAACCGCGGGTTTCCGTTAGCTTCTGTGGGCAAAGTCGCGGTTGGAAAATTAAAGATTAGGGACCCTTTGAATCGAGTCAGGACCAAACCCTTTTGGACTTAGGAAGTTCTAGGGCTAGCACCCACGGGAGCACTGGAGTACTCGTGTTACCTCACCAAGGGAAGCCGGGTGCATAGGTGTCTTTTAGTGTCGGGTCGCGTCAACGATTTCAATGGAAGCTGGCGAAGAAGTGCAGCTGTCGTGAAGAGAAGAAGTGTCCAAAGTGATCCAAGCCTGGATCTAGGATTTAAGGAACCTGAAAGCAGAGGGTACAGAGTCTGGGTCACTTTCCAGTGACCAAGGGCAGGATGGACCAATGCCCACAGATGTCGGGTGATTCAGGTGAGTCGATGGGTGTCTTGACTCTTTAGCCACGAGGTCCAGGAGGCGGCGATGACAACTAGGAGCTGGATTCGAGCAGCACCAAAAAGTCTGTCAAGTGCTGCGGTGTCGACGACCAGATTGGATGCAACACGCCTTGGCAACGACAAGTCACTGGAAGACAGAGAAAGGACTGCGGTGCAGACCAGCAAGGTCTGGGGGACTCACCCAGTGAAGGTAAGTTGGCGCACACCTGGAGCAACCAGGAAAGCCCAATCAAAAGAGGAGTTGCCTTCGTGGGGACCTACTAGCCAATGGGCTAGCGATCACGAAGGAGCCTCAAGCGGTCGCACTTGAAACTGGCCCACAGGTCACTTGTGGAGTGGAGGTCAGCAATCTTCAGTGCAGGAGATGCTCAAGGCGGGGGCTACTCGGATCCTATAGCACAACTTCGAGGAAGACCAGGAAGATGATGGTGTTGCAAAAGTTCATGGTGTCTAGGGGTCATGGTTCCAAGTCACCCACGATAGCCACGGGCCTCAGCTTTGCTGTGGACTCAGAGTAGCCTCTAAAAAGTCTGGAAATCCATCTCTGGTGATGCAAAGTCTTCGGGGTCCATCAGGAGCTTCAGCGATGTAGACCGGTCAGTTGCTTCTTTGGTGCCTGCCAAGCAGGGGAGTCACTCCTTGACCCCGAGGGAGATTTCTTCAGTCTTCTAGTCAAAGAAAAACGTCGAAGGTCCAGGATATATATTGCAGAGTTTCGTCCAGGGTAATCTAAAGTCGCTAGGACTGGACTCCCATACTTATACTAAGACTGGGGGTTGGACACACTCTAAGGACCCACCTATGGGAGGGTTTGGAAAGAGGGGTGGTTACACCCATTTCCTTTGTCCAGTTTTGCGCCAGTGCAGGACTTCAAAGCACCAGAGAGTGCTCCCGCCCAGCCCAAATACACATCTGCCTGTCTGGGGAGGTGGTTACACCTCCCTGGGACAGGAAACCTATTGTCCAGGCCTCCCCTGCCAGAGTATCGGTCAGCAGCAGGAGGCCAGACCCGTGTCTGTGGCAGGGGCATCCATTTTGTGATGCCAGAGCTGTAGAAAGTCCTACCGGTTAGACCAGTGTGAACATGTCTCTCCCTCTAGAAGGGTGGCATGCTACCCCCGCCGCCAGAACTGGCAGGGGGGAGTATTCCAAAGCATTTGACACCAAACACGACATGTTTCCGTGCAGCCAGTCCAAAGTTAGCATTTACCGTGATGTTATAATGCACTTAAGAGTATATGGTCAGGCTGCACCACAAACAGCATCAGAGGAGGTTCTCCAAATGCTGCAGAGGGGCTCTGCTCATGCAGGGGCACCATCTCACATAAAAACCAAGCACTCTGCCTTCAGGATTGTTAAGGCCTGCCATAGGAGTGACTTATAGGTTTTATATGTGTGTGCAATGGTAGTTATATAGATAACCTATACCACTCTAAGGGGTGCAAGCACACTCTTACCCAGGCTGCAGTAGCAGACCTGTGGTGCCATTTTGGAGTGCTTCCCAGGAGTGGCATAATACATGCTTTAGCCCCTGGTAGGCCTCTGAGGTACCTATGCCCTAGGTACATAGTATACCATATACTAGGGTCTTATAAGGCACCCAGAATCCAATTAGATATGTACCTAATGTACATAGAAAACATTTTAGAGAGGAAGCAGCTAGGCTGGGGTCCTGATTAGCAGGGCCACAGTCAGACTAAGGTAAAAAAACAGTGAAACACCAGCAAAAAGTGGGGTACCCATGTGAGTAAATCCTACTCTCCTACAGTCAGTTTGGAGAAGGGGACTCTAGCCCCGCCGCTCATTTCCATTGGGTAGCATCAGCGTTTATGGTAAACGCTGGCTTCCTGTTGGACCTGGCTCTTTTGGCAGGTTCACACCTAAACGTTTTGTATTTATCTTAAGCCTTGGTCCCTATATAGTGTTAGTAGTTTTGGGCCTCTAGGCACTTTAGCACAGTGTCACAGTGTAAAGTGCTTGCGCTCTGTGTTACATTTAGAGAGACTGGCCTGCCCTCCCATAGGAATGCATGGGGGATATGTGTGTCCATGGTAATTCCTGATGTGAGAGGAGTACAGGGTCAAGTTTATTATGTGCGAACTCGTAAGACTAAATGCTGCGCAATGATGTGCGCGGATTTATTATAACTATAGGAGAAGTGCCACTTCTAGAAGTTGGCACTTCTGTGTGCTGTGTGTATGCCTGCCTGATGTGGAGTGCATGTCTGTGATTGACAGGTGCTGGATGGTGTGGGGAATTCCAGGAGCCAGGATGGGTCTTCCCGGTGGTGAATAGAGAGATCAGCAGTTAGATGGGAGGGAGGAGTTGCAACAGGGACCTGAATAGGGCTGTGCCTTCCCTCCACAATGCTGGCTCCGCCCCCTGTAGTGCGTCTTATGTCCCTAGCCTGTCCTGGGAATAGGGAGAGGGGCTGAGCCAAACAAAGTGCTCCAGAACCAGTTGTAACTGGTTCTCCCCCTGCCCTACAGTTGTAACAAAGGAAATGTGTGGGTTCTGCTGTGCTGGTCCTGATGCTGGGGGATGGTGCTGCTGGGCTCCAGGAGGAACCGCCACAAGGGACTGCCTCCCTGCTGGAGGGCCCTGTATGCTGACCTGCCTGAGCCCAGCCTTGTGCCCCCCTGAACTTTGCCTTATTGGGAGGAGCGCTTTGTCTTCCATTGCCAAGGAGTGCTGTATTTTTCATTTGGCAAAGCGCTCCACTTTTGACCCTGGACTTTGATTCTAGCACCATGGGAGCACTTTATTTTTAATTTATGCTGAGCACTCTGCTACCCTGAGGAGCGCGGGGGCTTTAGATCCCAGAGTTGCACGTTGCAGGCAGGGGATCCTGAGCGTAGGGATTCCCCCGCATTTGCCAATTCTTGAAAGAGGGTGCCCACCCCGCGTGGTTGTGCCGATTTTCATTAAACGGCGGGTGCCCACCGCGCATCGCCGGGATCTAAGAAGGAATCACCGCCGCGACCCAGAAGTCAGGCCGATCAACCGTGTTTTGGGCGGTGCAAGAAGCAGGAAGCGGACGGGGGCCTACCCCGCTCTCCTGTGCCCAAGGACAAAGCCGACGGGAGCCTACCCCATGCTCCGGTGCCTCAAGGAGTGAAGATGTAAAGGTGGGGGCTTCCGTGCACCAAGAGAGAGGCAGGCAGCGGCTTCCTGAGCAGGGCTCCCGTGTGTTTGTGAGAGCCCTGCAGAGTCCCGAAGTCCTGCACCCACGGAATCCCGAGAGAACAAGCCGTAAGCCGACGGGAGCCCACCCCGCGCTCCGGTGCCCCAAGGAAAAGTGAGCCGGGAGAAGAGTCCAGGCGGGAGCCCACCCCGCACTGGACTGTGGCCGAAGGAGCGAAGGAGTCGAGCAGTGGCTGGCGGGGTCCCCAATGCTGTGAGGGAGAGCCCCGCGCCTACACCGGAGGAGGTGTCCCCCGCAGTGAGGAGAGTCCCACGTGCCATCGCCTGGAGACCAGAGTTGCATCCCCAGACAGCCGGTGAGTGGGACTCGTTGGCAACAGGGTTGGGGGTGTGTTGGGGCACATTGCCGGTGCCTGCCCCCCTCCTGCCAGTACTTACGTCTTTGGGGGCACAGCTGCTGAGCGGACTCGCAGGAGGGCGAGCCGCTCCACCGTGGGGCGTGAGTCTTGTTCAAGGAGACCCAGAGGGGGGGCCCCACCAACCTGTGTTCGTTCTTTCTGTTCTTGGGGGCATATTTGTTTTAGAGCCTGTGTGCTCCAACATGAGGGTATAGAGGTGCCCAGGCCCCATTTCTCCCAGCTGCTCCGCTCACAGAGGGCAACTGCACCAAGAGGGCAAAGATTATTGTTCAGTAGCCCCAGAGCAGGGCTCAGGCCATCTTCCCCGCTGCCCCACCTGATAGAGGGCAGCGGCCACGGTTGGTGCAGATTGATTTAGGAGTCCCTGGAAGGGACAGAGCTGACACAGGGCCTTCACTGCTGCCCAGCAATTAGTGGGCAGCTGCCACGTTTAGGCCTGAACTTCTGCACACTCTACTTTCTCTACCTGCGCAGCCAGCCCTTACATTTGCAGGACATAGGGCCTTTTTGAGCCCCTGTGAGCAGCCAGTTGGCCTGGATCCATTTTAGTGTGTGTGCCCCCAGATGGGGTAAACTGTGTTTATACCTAATGTGATGCCTCCCATGATTATGCATAATGTGTTATGCGAATGGGGTTTAGATATCATGTATTTAGGCTGGTAGTTACATAATGTATCTATGCTTGTAATGCCTACTGTGATGCTAAGTGCGTAATGCAGTATGCTAATGGTTTTTAGATCTCCGATGTTTATGCCGACAATGATTGCAGACTGTGTTCTAGGCCTAATGTGATTATGATTGCGTAGTGTATTCCTAACATTTACCAGTAGTTACTGGTTGTGTTCTACATCTATAATTTGTGCTACAGTTAGTCTATGTTCTACATCTGCTAATTCCACTTTGTGACTGTCCTGACAGTGGCCCAATTGGCGCTGTCTTGTGTAAATAGTCCCCTGAAAATTCTGCCTAGTGCCGGTTGGCACAGTGTAAATTATGTGATTAGTATCCAATGTGCTTATTATAATACAAAGGCTATTTTTATATATAACCTTGTGTGGAGTTTCCTTTGTGGTGGGCCTAGGGTGTTGTTGCTGTGTGCGCGTGCAAACGCTTTACACATTGCCTCCGGGATAAGCCTGACTGCTTGTGCCAAGCTACCAAGGGGGTGAGCAGGGCCTATCTTTGGCGTGTAACTTCCTTGCCCTGACTAGAGTGGTGGTCTCTGCCTGGCTTTGGCGCAAGCCTTAGCCAACCAGAGATCCCATTTCTAACACTTTCCATTGGAAAGGAGGATTTTTCGTTGCCTGCCTTTGGCTTTTTGCCAGACTAGCTCGTCTGATTCACGGCTGTGGTAAAGACTTTTCTTATCTGCTTGTTTATTTAACAAGTAGATAAGAAAAGTCTTCAGGACAGCTGTGAAGCAGGCACAGAGCTCAGAGGTGCACGGTGTCACGGGGAGGACAAGGCAATGGCGAGCGCTTGTTGTTCGCATCTATTTCAGTTACATGTTTTGCTGCATGTATTGTGTAATCCCAAGTATTTTGCCTGGTTGTGCGCTACAAATTGGGGTGTATCACAGCCACCACCTGCATCAGCTGGCTGCAGTTGCTGCCCTACACCTGAGTCGTTTGATTTTGGTGTCTCTTGAACGCGTCTGAATGAACGTATGTTGTCCAGAGCTTTCCCTTTGTGCGTATGTTTGTCTGTGTGTTTTACTAGACGTCTTTGCAAAGTTGCCGCTGCCCTACAACTGAGTGGCTTGATTTTGGTGTCTGTGTGTTTTCGTAGACGTCTTTGCAAATGCGCGTGGCAATTTGCAGGTAATTGTGTATTCCTTCGAGGAGCTGCGATTTCCGCCGGATGTTTGAATGGCCTACAGCAAAGTGGAGAGATGGGGGTAGGTGGCGGCACCCTGCTGGAAGTATATGTGTGTCCCGGGGCTACGTCTTGTCAAGCAATAATTCAGCCAAAGGATTACCCTTTTTAGGTCTCGCCTGAGACAGCGCTTTAGCGCTGCTCTCGCGAGAGCTTTTGTAAATGGGGGATCTGGAAGTGCAAACGAGTGCTTTCAGGCCTCCAAATACAGTGCATGTGCGCCGGGCACATGCACCATTTGGCAGCCTGAAAGCACTCGTTTGCTTTCACTTTCGCAGGCCGCACGGCCGCTTTGATGTGATCGCGATCCCCATTTGCCACCCCCTTCCTTATCCCACTTCCAGCTTGTATTTCCATTTCTATAGTTCATCGTTCTCTACTTAACTTCTCGCCGCCAGTTTCTTCGTGAGCACCTTTCCCGTCCCCTGTTCCCCGCATCTCTTCTTTCTTTCATTCGCTCCTCTTTTCTCCTTTCCTTTCTTCTCCCCGCGGCTCTTCCTTCTTTCCTCTTCTCTCATTTCCTTTATTCTCCCGCTTCTCTTTTCCTTCTTTCTCCGCGCATCTCTTCCTTCTCTCCACTTATCTGCATCTCTCTCTCCCCTTTACCTATCTTGTTCATGAAGCTAATATATCGTGTGGGGGAAGGGAGGGTGATGCAGAAGCTGGGCAACGGATACAAAACGTGCTTGCAGGGTCTAGTTTCTCGCCAGCCATTTTCCCAGCCTTCTCCCGACTGAGTGCCAAGCATGAAAGGAAGCCGCCAACATTAAGAGCAAGTGCAAATAATTGAGATACTTTTAAAAGTTGATAATGTGCTTGCATCATGGAGTGTTTAATGCTGAGTTAGAAAGCCGCTCAGCGTTTGAAGTGCCGGGTTGCTTTATTTCTGTATTGCAAGGTGGTTAACCTCCTGTTGTATCGTAATTGCATAATGTCCCATTATTTGTTGAATCTCTGCGTGGCATTTTATTAATTGGTAACTACAGTGCCTGGGACGCCAGTTGATTCCTCGCCTCATAATTTTATTTCAGTGCATCACGTGAAGTGTGGCACATTATCACATCTGTGGATGAAGACGGTAAAATGTTCGCCACGAGAGATGAGATGGCATCGTAAAAAATACCATTTCCTGTTCTCTTGCTGGTGGATAAAAATGCACATTTTGGATGGGAATATGGAGATGTTTCGTTTCCTTTATCGCTGCTGTCAAGAATTCAGTGAATCCACTTATACAGGCCTCTTGCACAAAAATGGTGAAGGCAGGTAGTAAACAGTGGAAAAGTAAAAGTATGCTGTAATCTAACATAATGTGTGCGAATACCTGTGCACTCCGAACGGGTGCTAAATTTCCCCTGTAGCTAAAGGTGCGTTTGTCATCAAATAATACATGCAGAGATGTTTTCCTGGCTCCTCTCACTGTAATCCACCTGGTCGTGAATATGGATATATTATATGTGATTGGATAGGGAAAGGTTCGGCACACCGCAACATTTTGTCTATCTTACTGCTTTATCAAAGGGCACAAAGTGCGATCGCGATCACTTTCACACAGTGCATGTGCGCCGGGCGCGCGCACCATTTGGCAGCCTGCGTGTACATTTCGCGGGCACTTTGATGTTCTCAGTGAGCCGCGCGGCCACTGCGAACATCAAAGCATCCCCGAAATGTACACGCCATTTGCCACCCCCTCCATTATCCCACTTCCTGCTTGTTTTCCACTGGAGCATTACATTACACTTTGCTCTGAAGTCCTGGTGACTTTACGGGATTAAAACTACTGCCTATACATTTTCCCCTACAAAACAGAAAACGCTGCATCCACCATCCCCTGCTTTGCAGAAAATCCTCCTTGTTTTTTCTTGTCTCTGGAGACCCGCGGTAGCGGATGTAATATATGATCACGTTTTATATAATTGTTGCATACATGCCTAAAGACCCGATTCAGGAGGGATACACCCGTGTCTATTTTGGTGTCTACATTGCTTCTGATTCGATACAAATCAATGAAGAAAATACATTCTCCCGATTATCGTTTTTTTAAGGCTCCCAACTTTTCCTCTTCCAAAATGCTGGCACGTACGTGGTTTCATTCCTTGCTCGTTCAGTGTTTCCACCACTCAGTGACATGGCCGAACAGGAGGTGATTAGATATACGTAAAACAAAGTGAAATGACTAAAGTCACACACATCCTTTGCTTACGTTAGGCCAGTGTGCGCTGTTTTTTTTAATGTTAATTAGATGCTTTTTATTTCTGTGCATGTGCAGTTTCAGTGAGAGGTTTTTTCCGTCGCTTTTTGTTTGTTTAAACGATTGTGCGCAAGAAAGAATCATGGTAAGAGCTTGTTTATTTTACCTTTTGTAAATCACACGGATTGATGCTCAAATCAGTGATTTAGCAAGCACTTGTTTGGGCGTGATGTTTTGTGCAACTACTATTTAGCACACGCGGATGTAAACAAGGGGCAGTTGCTTTTGAGTTTGTGCTTTATTTTGCTATGTTTGGATAAGTCTAATAATGCAAAGAACAAACACGATTAGAATACAATTCCTTGGAGTTTAGCCAACATGCGAAATCAGTGGCAGCACATGTAATGTTTGCCCCTTTTTTGCCGGCTTGTGATTGCACCTGGAAATCCGCCCTTGTGTGTTCACCCGTGACGACTTTGCGAATTGGAGCCTACAGTTATTATTATTATTATTTTTTTTTTTTAAGATTGGTGACAAACATTTGCCGGGAGTGGAAGAGGAATAGAGAGGACATGGAATAGCAGACATTAGGTAGTGGATACTGCGAACTGTATGGAATGCAGTGGCACAGTCATTCGACCAATGAAACAGGATAGCTTCTGCGATCGTGGCAGATGTAGGTGCTGTCATTACATTGGCAAATACAGGGAGGATGGTGGAAATACAGGCAGTGTCAGAGAAGGGACCCAGACGCAGGAAGATAGCTTAGATTCAGACACTTTTGTCGTAGCACTCAGGCACTTTGATGTTCTCAGTGAGCCGCGCGGCCACTGAGAACATCAAAGCGCCAGCGAAAGTGCTCACCATATGCCAGCCCCTCCCTTATCCCACTTCCTGCTTGTTTAGCGAGCAGTAAGTCGAAGGCCGTTTTAGAGGTAAGGAATTTTAGGAATGAGATCAGCAAACAACCTTTCTCTACTCAGGCCACTGTCCACTTTCCTTAGTGAAATTGACAGAGTGCTTCCGGGTCTGTCTGATCTCTCTACAACATGTAGCTGATTAGTGTTAATAGACTAACATTGCAACGTCTTTTCAACAAACAGTTTAAAGTATGACAGTCTTAAATGCATCTAGCATGTTTTCAGTTCGGTGTAATATTTTTTAAGCATAGCTTTCCAGTTACTCTCACTGTGAAAGTATGACCTTTATTGAAAACAGTTTGTCCGTGGCATTAACAAAGTATTTTTAATACTTGGTTCTGCAGACCAATCGCCATGGCTTGTGTGGTTTTTAGCCTTGAATTTTTAGTCGACAGGCCTAAGCCCATGTCTTGTATACCTGTACGTGTATTTATATTTTTAAACGTCCCCGCATGCTTAGCGATGACTCTGTAGAGAATGAAATAAATGTTTTTTCTCCAGGGGCAAACACTACAGGCCTTTATTTGCGTAGCAGGCATCTATTTCAGAAGTGTATTGTTATAGACAACGATCAAAACAATTTGTATTCCATAATTCTGAAATATACAACATGTCCGTCAGATTACCTGCCCTGCGAGCGCATATTTGGCAAAAGCAGATAAGTGTGTAGTGAATCATTTTTTTTTTAACGGAGTTTTATATAACGCGAACTTGATCCGGTATCGGAGCGCTTTACATAACACCAGTTGCGCTACATGAGGACACATACATTTTCTGTTAGGCACGGGGAGATTAGGTGATTTGCCCAGAATCACAGGATGTTCAGCGTCGTTGCCGCGACTCAAACCTGGTTCCCCAGATTCGCGGTCGACCGCCCTAGCCGCTAGGCCAACCCCTCTCTTCATGTCGGGGGCACAGCAAAGAGTTACATTTCAAAGATTATTTGTAAACACATCTGCTAACAGTAGGCAAATTTGTTCCATCCAAATAGAAAGCAGAACATGACAGAGCAAGAACTACATGGAATTGTATGTTTCTTTGGAAGGACTGAATTTTGTGATCCAACTGAGCATGTTCTTGAACTTTGTATTCTGCTGTCACAGCGGGTGACTGGCAGACAGTTTTTCCAACGTTTCTAATTTTAAAAAAACATTTGCAATGCAACAGGTCTCACATTTCTGCGAGTTTGAGCTATTGGCCTTTCATTTATGTTTAGGTTTTTTGAAACATAAATAAAAGGCATTGTCATTTACAATGCTAATAGCTTAAACTCGCGTAAATGCGAGACCTATTGCATTGCAAATGCTTGTTAACAACTTGTGCTGTTAACCAAGCTTTTAACCTGAGGTTTTCCATGATTACGTCTGACATCCGCTCCCGCTTTCTTCGTGGTTGATTGCACGTTTCAGTATATACATAGTTTGCGCAAAATGCCTTCTGATGTTTACAGTGGAAGTAATTTTGTACAGGCTGAGCAGTATGCCCCGCTCTCACATACCATAATTCTAAATCTTGTCACTAACAGACAACTTCCAATCAAGAAGTGATAGGAAAGCGATTATTAATTACACCAATGCAAACATTATCACAACGGCACGGTATACAACGTCAGTGCAAAAGACCTCGCGAGGAGGCAAATTGTAAACTGTGGCTAAACTTGCCCTCCACATTCGTCCTGTCTGGTTTGGACTTCAGTGTAATCCCTTGTTCTTACATAGGGGCATATCAACAACAACCGGCGATAATTATCGCTAAGCGCCCTTAGCACTAGGATAATTATCGCCAGCTAGCGTGGATTTTTATCGCTGAGATAGCGTGCTATTAGCAACGCTTATCTCAAAAGCGATGAAAATCCTAGAGCAAGATGCCAAATGTGCGATTATCGCTGGAAATCCAGCAATAATCACACAACTTTTGGCGATAGCTTGCTGATAGGGCCTCACAAACTTAGCCATGATATCCACCTTCCATCGGATATCATGGCTAAGTCAGTCCTGAAGCAGGCGTAAGGAAAGTAGCGATAACAGGGCTTATCCCTACTTTTCATGCTGCTGTGCTTCATAGCGTGGGGCTGGATGATAGGAGAAATGTCGCCTAGCCTGTAATGTCAGGTCAGGAACGCCCACTTTGCATCTCATTAGAGATGCAAAGCTGGGTGTTAGGAATCCCCACGCTAAAGCAAGGTTTCACGCGTTAGCGTGATCTTGCTAATTAGGTGATAAAATTATCGCCGCTGTCTTCCGAAAACGACCGCAAAAGCGGCGATAATTTATTATCGCCTCCTTGTAAATATGCCCCATAGTGAGTAAACTGAATGGCGGGGTGGGGGAGGGGGAGGCGTTATGGAGCGGTGTGGAAATTCTCAGTTAGATGCTGATTTTGAAGTTCATTCTCTAGCAGGCCTCACAGGGGATGGTTTTGGCCGATTAACTCTCAAGGTGAGGGATGATGGTGAAGAGCCCTGGGGCTACCGTGTCCGTTGTCTGGGAATCACCCAAGGTGTGTAAATAACAAAGGGGCGGGGCTAGGGGCTGTTGGGGCCTACCTGGGGGCAAGGGAGGGCAGAGAGAAGCTGGCGTAGGAGTGTGGGTGCTCCACTCTCCCGGGCATCATAGAAATGTACATTTAAAAATATGTATTTGATTCGTTCAGGTAGAAACCTGAGTTTATAAACTCTGATGTGTTTATTATTGGTGTTGTATAAAGCGCTCACGGATGTATGTCGTTACAACGCACACTTTTACAACGCATGCACTTACAACTCATTTTTTACAACGCACAATCCATTACAACGCATGACATTACAACGCATGACACTACAACGCATTTTTAAAAACTACCTTTACAACGCATTCCATTACAACGCATACTACCATTACAACGCATAACATTACAACGCATAATATTAAATTGCATTTAAGGTAAGTATTAGATAGTATAGGGGTAACAAATACTTTTCTAACTCCAGGGGGTGCAACAGTAGGGTAAGTGTTGGATAGTATAGGGGTAAAAATTACTATTCTAACTCCAGGGGGTGCAACAGTAGGGTAAGTGTTGGATAGTATAGGGGTAAAAATTACTATTCTAACTCCAGGGGGTGCAACAGTAGGGTAAGTGTTGGATAATATAGGGGTAAAAATTACTATTCTAACTCCAGGGGGTGCAACAGTAGGGTAAGTGTTGGATAGTATAGGGGTAAAAATTACTATTCTAACTCCAGGGGGTGCAACAGTAGGGAAAGTGTTGGATAGTATAGGGGTAAAAATTACTATTCTAACTCCAGGGGGTACAACAGTAGGGTAAGTGTTGGATAGTATAGGGGTAAAAATTACTATTCTAACTCCAGGGGGTGCAACAGTAGGGAAAGTGTTGGATAGTATAGGGGTAAAAATTACTATTCTAACTCCAGGGGGTGCAACAGTAGGGAAAGTGTTGGATAGTATAGGGGTTAAAATTACTATTCTAACTCCAGGGGGTGCAACAGTAGGGTAAGTGTTGGATAGTATAGGGGTAAAAATTACTATTCTAACTCCAGGGGGTGCAACAGTAGGGTAAGTGTTGGATAGTATAGGGGTAAAAATTACTATTCTAACTCCAGGGGGTGCAACAGTAGGGTAAGTGTTGGATAGTGTAGTGTAATATTATGCGTTGTAATGTTATGCGTTGTAATGGTAGTATGTTTTGTAATGGAATGCGTTGTAAAGGTAGTTTTTAAAAATGCGTTGTAGTGTCATGCGTTGTAATGTCATGCGTTGTAATGGATTGTGCGTTGTAAAAAATGCGTTGTAAGTGTAGTGCGTTGTAAAAGTTGCGTTGTAAAGGTTGTTCCCCAGCGCTCACATTTACTTCATAGCGCTCAAAAGTCTTGGGCGCTATGGTCTCCGGTGGTGGCCCAGTCCAGGGTTGACTGCCCCTGCAGTATATCTGGGGAGAGAGTTGGCTGGTCAGCGGGCGTTGTTAGGGGTCTAATGCGTCCTTATAAGAATAGGTGACCCTGGGGATGATTTAGTAGCTTGGATAGCTCCTTCTTGAAGAAGCAGGGCCTCGCGGAGCTAGGAACATTGGATTCCACCCAATTAAATACATCCAAAGACAGCTTCCAGTTCACACCCCATCACCATCTGTGGGATAGAAGAGGGCTGTGGCTCAGCTGGTGGTACGGGTGACACTGTACATAGAGGAAAACTGGGGAAACACTGTGAATATGGAACTCTGTACCGAAGCCACTGAAAAGAAAGCTCGCCTCTGGAAGGCCGGCTGAGCTGGGGCAGTGTCAGTTTTTTAGGGAGCCCGTTAGGCATTGCACCGCCGGCCCGACGAGGAGCAGCCCAGATGATGAAGCATGACACCTGAAAGGGTGTGTGAGGGCATTAAAATCCAACAAAAGGATTACCCACTTTACACATAGTGTACATGTAGTCCTTTTAGGCTCAATCACCGATTCACCTCCACTCTTCTCCTCTCTCTGAGGAACTACTGGTAGCCTTCTTTCTAAAAGTGTCAGTTAGATGCCAGCATCCAGTCCACTCCTGTTGTACTTCAGAGACAGAGGCCTCCTAGGGACATAGCTGACACGCGACCGGCGGCTCCAGGCAGCCTTCTAGCCGTCTCTTGTTTTAATCATTGGCTTGAGTGACTCTTCCCCAGCCCTACCGACCCTCCAGATACACCAGCCTGCTGGGAAGCTCAGGACAACTCTTTAATACCACTGTATGTCTGTCTGCCCAAGGAGGCGCGTGAGGAAAGTGCTGGAACGCCAGTTGTCACACGCAGCAAGGTCATTTGTACTGAAGTAGTCAATGGATGAATGAACACACCAAGTGCGGGTCGACGAAGCCTTTCATCCTTCTGAGTCTGGTTCGTGTAATCTTTGATGTGGGAGGTGCCGAGGGGCAGTTGTCATCATCTAGAGAAGCTTTAGCTAGTCATTGAAACTAATTTAACGGGCAGTAACTGTGGTAGGGGTGGGGGCATTGTGCAGCAACGCACACCAGTGTGCAATACTCGCGCAAAGGCTCTAAAGGTTCAAACAGCAGTGCACACCAGCGTGCACTACTTGCGCAAAGGCTCTAAAGGTTCAAACAGCAGCGCACACCAGCGTGCACTACTTGCGCTAAGGCTCTAAAGGTTCAAACAGCAGCGCACACCAGCGTGCACTACTTGCGCAAAGGCTCTAAAGGTTCAAACAGCAGTGCACACCAGTGTGCACTACTCGCGCAAAGGCTCTAAAGGTTCAAACAGCAGTGCACACCAGCGTGCACTACTTGCGCAAAGGCTCTAAAGGTTCAAACAGCAGCGCACACCAGCGTGCACTACTTGCGCAAAGGCTCTAAAGGTTCAAACAGCAGCGCACACCAGTGTGCACTACTTGCGCAAAGGCTCTGAAGGTTGAAACAGCAGCGCACACCAGCGTGCACTACTTGCGCAAAGGCTCTAAAGGTTCAAACAGCAGCGCTCACCTCCGTGCACTACTTGCGCAAAGGCTCTAAAGGTTCAAACAGCAGCGCACACCAGCGTGCACTACTTGCGCAAAGGCTCTAAAGGTTCAAACAGCAGCGCACACCAGTGTGCACTACTTGCGCAAAGGCTCTGAAGATTGAAACAGCAGCGCACACCAGCGTGCACTACTTGCGCAAAGGCTCTAAAGGTTCAAACAGCAGCGCTCACCTCCGTGCACTACTTGCGCAAAGGCTCTAAAGGTTCAAACAGCAGCGCACACCAGCGTGCACTACTTGCGCAAAGGCTCTAAAGGTTCAAACCGCAGCGCACACCAGCGTGCACTACTTGCGCAAAGGCTCTAAAGGTTCAAACAGCAGCGCACACCAGCGTGCACTACTTGCGCAAAGGCTCTAAAGGTTCAAACAGCAGCGCTCACCTCCTTGCACTACTTGCGCAAAGGCTCTAAAGGTTCAAACAGCAGCGCACACCAGCGTGCACTACTTGCGCAAAGGCTCTAAAGGTTCAAACAGCAGCGCACACCAGCGTGCACTCCTTGCGCAAAGGCTCTAAAGGTTCAAACAGCAGCGCACACCAGCGTGCACTACTTGCGCAAAGGCTCTAAAGGTTCAAACAGCAGCGCACACTCCGTGCACTACTTGCGCAAAGGCTCTAAAGGTTCAAACAGCAGCGCTCACCTCCGTGCACTACTTGCGCAAAGGCTCTAAAGGTTCAAACAGCAGCGCACACCTCCGTGCACTACTTGTGCAAAGGCTCTAAAGGTTCAAACAGCAGCGCACACCAGCGTGCACTACTTGCGCAAAGGCTCTAAAGGTTCAAACAGCAGCGCACACCAGCGTGCACTACTTGCGCAAAGGCTCTAAAGGTTCAAACAGCAGCGCACACCAACGTGCACTACTTGCGCAAAGGCTCTAAAGGTTCAAACAGCAGCGCACACCAGCGTGCACTACTTGCGCAAAGGCTCTAAAGGTTCAAACAGCAGCGCACACCAGCGTGCACTACTTGCGCAAAGGCTCTAAAGGTTCAAACAGCAGCGCACACCAGTGTGCACTACTTGCGCAAAGGCTCTAAAGGTTCAAACAGCAGCGCACACCAGCGTGCACTACTTGCACAAAGGCTCTAAAGGTTCAAACAGCAGCGCACACCAGCGTGCACTACTTGCGCAAAGGCTCTAAAGGTTCAAACAGCAGCGCTCACCTCCGTGCACTACTTGCGCAAAGGCTCTAAAGGTTCAAACAGCAGCACACACCAGCGTGCACTACTTGCGCAAAGGCTCTAAAGGTTCAAACAGCAGCGCTCACCTCCGTGCACTACTTGCGCAAAGGCTCTAAAGGTTCAAACAGCAGCGCACACCAGCGTGCACTACTTGCGCAAAGGCTCTAAAGGTTCAAACAGCAGCGCACACCAGCGTGCACTACTTGCGCAAAGGCTCTAAAGGTTCAAACAACAGCGCACACCTCCGTGCACTACTTGCGCAAAGGCTCTAAAGGTTCAAACAGCAGCGCACACCAGCGTGCACTACTTGCGCAAAGGCTCTAAAGGTTCAAACAGCAGCGCACACCTCCGTGCACTACTTGCGCAAAGGCTCTAAAGGTTCAAACAGCAGCGCACACCAACGTGCACTACTTGCGCAAAGGCTCTAAAGGTTCAAACAGCAGCGCTCACCTCCGTGCACTACTTGCACAAAGGCTCTAAAGGTTCAAACAGCAGCGCACACCAGCGTGCACTACTTGCGCAAAGGCTCTAAAGGTTCAAACAGCAGCGCACACCTCCGCGCACTACTTGCGCAAAGGCTCTAAAGGTTCAAACAGCAGCGCACACCTCCGTGCACTACTTGCGCAAAGGCTATAAAGGTTCAAACAGCAGCGCACACCAGCGTGCACTACTTGCGCAAAGGCTCTAAAGGTTCAAACAGCAGCGCACACCTCCGTGCACTACTTGCGCAAAGGCTATAAAGGTTCAAACAGCAGCGCTCACCTCCGTGCACTACTTGCGCAAAGGCTCTAAAGGTTCAAACAGCAGCGCTCACCTCCGTGCACTACTTGCGCAAAGGCTCTAAAGGTTCAAACAGCAGCGCACACCTCCGCGCCCTACTTGCGCAAAGGCTCTAAAGGTTCAAACAGCAGCGCACACCTCCGTGCACCACTTGCGCAAAGGCTCTAAAGGTTCAAACAGCAGCACTCACCTCCGTGCACTACTTGCGCAAAGGCTCTAAAGGTTCAAACAGCAGCGCACACCAGCGTGCACTACTTGCGCAAAGGCTCTAAAGGTTCAAACAGCAGCGCACACCTCCGCGCACTACTTGCGCAAAGGCTCTAAAGGTTCAAACAGCAGCGCACACCAGCGTGCACTACTTGCGCAAAGGCTCTAAAGGTTCAAACCGCAGCGCACACCAGCGTGCACTACTTGCGCAAAGGCTCTAAAGGTTCAAACAGCAGCGCACACCTCCGTGCACTACTTGCGCAAAGGCTATAAAGGTTCAAACAGCAGCGCTCACCTCCGTGCACTACTTGCGCAAAGGCTCTAAAGGTTCAAACAGCAGCGCACACCAGCGTGCACTACTTGCGCAAAGGCTCTAAAGGTTCAAACAGCAGCGCACACCTCCGTGCACTACTTGCGCAAAGGCACTAAAGGTTCAAACAGCAGCGCACACCAGCGTGCACTACTTGCGCAAAGGCTCTAAAGGTTCAAACAGCAGCGCTCACCTCCGTGCACTACTTGCGCAAAGGCTCTAAAGGTTCAAACAGCAGCGCACACCAGCGTGCACTACTTGCGCAAAGGCTCTAAAGGTTCAAACAGCAGCGCACACCTCCGTGCACTACTTGCGCAAAGGCTCTAAAGGTTCAAACAGCAGCACTCACCTCCGTGCACTCGCACAAAGGTTAGTGGCGAATCCAGAGAGGTTCGGATTATAATATGTCTACACATGCCAGGAAGGTGGGTCAGTGAATTGCAAGGTCGCTGCTACCAGGTCCTGGAAGTCAGGAGTTTGAATCCTGCAAAACCCACTCACATGGGGACACTATTTAGGATTATATATATTTTTGTTTTTATCTATAAGCATTATGAGTGCGTAGAAACGGGCTCAGTTAAGGCATTAAGTGCTATAAAAAGAATCAGTGAGAAAGAATCCCCAAACCTACCATGAGGTGTGCAATGCACCAAGGTGGGCAGACACAAACACCCAACCCCTCCCCCCCACTCAACGTGATACAGTGGGAACGTTTTAGCCATGGCCCTAGGAGTCTTCATGGTTAAGGGAAACATTCATTACAATGCAGTCATTTCCACAACCACCTTTACAGCGCAACTGTTACAATGTAACTGCCTTTACATCGCTTGCCATTACAATGCATGTCGTTAAAACGCATGTCACTACGACACATTCCATTACAACGCATACCATTACAATGTATGCCATTGCATTGAATTATAAGGTAAGTAATAGAGATTTTATTAGTTTTGGGGTGGGTATAGGTTATGTGGTACATGGGAATAGCAACATTTACCCCTACACTATTCAACACTTTCCCAACTGTTGCACTCACTGGAGTGGGAATAGTAATTTGTACCCCTACACCATCCAACACTTACCCTACTGTCGCACTCACTGGAATGGGAATAGTAACTTTTACCCCTACAGTAGCCAACACTTACCCTACTCTTGCTCTAAAACTCTTATTTGTTGTAATTTTATGCATTGGAATAGTATGCATTGTAATGGAATGCGTTGGAATGGTAGTTTTTAAAAATGTGTTGTAATGGCATGCGTTGTAAAATCATGCAATGTAATGGTAGTTGCGATGTCAAGACTGTGTTATAAAAGCATGTGTTGTAATTGGATGCGTTGTAACGTCACATATTCCATGTTTAATCCTTGCTTGTCCACTTTGCCAAAACATGCTGGTGGTGAAGTCTGTATTTAAAGTCTGGACAGGTTCCACACACAGTGCCATTTCTTTGGTGACTGTAGTCCCAGGGTCTCACCATTGGAACCCCTCACACCACAGTTATGCAATGAGCAAAGGTGGAAACTATGAAACCAGATGATATTCTTTTTATTAAGCCAGGGTCTCCTTGTGACAAAATGTGTGGATTTGGGCAATCAGTTATGAGCATATTTTTCTCCAATTTACATAACTACTAAGTATCTCATAAGAACAAGCATTTGCAATGCAATAAGTCTCGCCTTTGCAAGAGTTTGAGCTCTTGGCATTGTAAATGATAATGCCTTTTATTTATGTGGTTTGAAAACCTGCAAGTGGTGAGTAAACACGCACTTTGTATTTATAGTTGTTGCTTACGAGAAGCAAGGCTGGCAGTAACTGCGCCTTTTTCATGCCAGCTATTAGTACAAAGTGCATGTTTACAGACCGCTTACAGGTTTTCAAAACACATAAATGAAAAGCATTGTCATTTACAATGACAATAGCTCAAACTATCACAAAGGCGAGACCTATTGCATTGCAAATGCTTGTTACTGTAGTGCTTCTTAAAAAAGTCTATGGAGATTTTGCATTTTTTGGGACCCCACTTTTTAGGTCTCGCCTAGCGTTGCAGCGCGCATGCGCTGCTTGCTTTGCGAGGCATGCAGTATACACTATAGCATGGAAGCTTCATGGAAGTTCCGCCCACTTTCCACCCATCTTTTTGATTGGCTTAGGTCCTAAATGCTGCCTTCCCATTGGTTCTAGCCTTGTTAGTCCCACCTTATCACAAGCATGTCGTCATTTGCGTCCTTCCATGGCTACTGGCCCCTTCACTGCACAGACTACCCGTACTTCCTGTCGGTAGGGCAAGGAGGGGAAGTGACATACCTGCTGCATGGGACTAGGAGAGGGAGGTCAGAATCGGAGAGGAGGAGATAGCTACGGAGGGGTAGGGGTCTCGGAGACAGAAACACGACAGAGATCAGCTCACCCAAATTTGCTCTGCTCTAGTGAGTTCCGATCTAATCATGGCTTCCCAGAACATGGACCCTGCCGCTGCCGCTGCCACCAACTCCGCTACTGCCCGCGAGGAAACCGAGCCTGGGTCCAGCGCCACGAGCAGGGGCTCCGTTGGCAAAAAGTAAAAGGAGCTGGGGGGGTTAGCAGTGGAAGTTTCCGTCCATGGTTTTTGGCGTGCTGAGTGAGAGTCCTGTAAGTCGGGACTATGTTAAGGGCTAGGTTGAGCTTGCCGCAGAACTACAAATGGAAAAATAGAAGTGCAAGTACTCTATACCAGAGTACTTGCTCGTTTCTGAGAAGTGCCGGTTCTCTCCAATTAAAAGTATTCCATTTCTCTTGAGAAGTGCAGGTACTCTTTCTCTAATAAAAAAAAAGTGACGGTACTCAGTACCGGACAGTACTGGCCCATTTTAAAGCACTGGCTTGCTGTAAGTCAATCAATCAATCAATCAATCAGTCATTTGTAAAGCACACTACATACCCGTGAGGGTCTGAAGGCGCTAGAGGGGGGGCGCTACTGATTGAACAGCCAGGTCTTGAGCATCCTCCTGAAGGTCAGCAGGTCTTGAGTCTGTCGTAGGCTCAGTGGGAGGGTGTTCCATGTCTTGGCGGCGAGGTGGAAGAAGGATCTCCTGCCGGTGGTTGTTCTTCGGATGCGTGGGACGTTGGCGAATGAGAGGTCGGCGGAGCGTAGCTGGTGGTTGGGGATGTAGAAGGACAGTCGTCTGTTGAGGTAGGCTGGGCCAGTCTTGTGGAGTGCCTTGTGTGCGTGAATGAGGAGCTTGAAGGATATTCTCTTGCTGACGGGGAGCCAGTGCAGGTCCCTCAGGTGGGGGGTGATGTGGCCATGGCATGGTATGTCGAGGATCAGTCGTGCCGAGGTGTTTTGGATGCGTTGTAGTCGTTTGATGAGCTTGGTCGGGGCTACCGCATAGAGGGCGTTTCCGTAGTCGAGTCTGCTGCTGATGAGGGTCTGGGTGTCTGTTTTTCTTGTATCTGTCGGGAACCATCTGTAGATCTTGCGAAGCATGTGGAGGGTGTTGAAGCAGGAGGAGGAGACGGTATTGACCTGCTTGGTCATTGAGAGCGTTGAGTCGAGGATGATTCCCAGGTTGCGTGTGTGGTCAGTGGGTGTCGGGGCAGCTCCCAGTGCCGTCGGCCACCAGGAGTCGTCCCAGGCTGAAGAGTTCGAGCCGAGGATGAGGACCTCTGTCTAGTCCGAGTTCACCTTCAGATGGCTGGTCTTCATCCAATCGGCGACGGCCTTCATTCCTTCGTGGAGGTTGGCTTTGGCGGTGATGGGGTCCTTGGTGAGGGAGAGGATCAGTTGAGTGTCGTCGGCGTAGGAGATTATGTTGTGGTCGTGCTGTCGGGCGACGTGTGCTAGTGGGGCCATGTAAATGTTGAACAGTCTCGGGCTGAGGAAGGAACCCTGGGGTATGCCGCAGATGATCTCGGAGGCTTCGGACCAGAATGGGGGGAGGCGGACGCTCTGGGTTCTGTCGGAGAGGAAGGAGGTGGTCCATTCCAGAGCCTTGTCTCGGATCCCTGCGGCGTGAAGAGGTGCACGTAGTGTGTGGTGGCAGACGGTGTCGAAGGTGGCGGAGAGGTCTAGGAGGATGAGTGCTGCAGTCTCGCCATTGTCCAGCAGGGTCCTGATGTCGTCAGTGGCGGCGATGAGGGCGGTCTCGGTGCTATGGTTCCTGCGGAACCCTGACTGGGAAAGGTCCAA
This sequence comes from Triturus cristatus, assembly GCF_964204655.1. Taxonomy (NCBI): domain Eukaryota; kingdom Metazoa; phylum Chordata; class Amphibia; order Caudata; family Salamandridae; genus Triturus; species Triturus cristatus. The sequence continues at coordinate 50,293,402 of NC_140581.1, read as the reverse complement.
GATTCTGTTTTCTTCGAGGTATCGGGTTAGCTGTCTGTTGACGATTTTTTCAATGACCTTAGCCGGGAAGGGGAGCAGAGAGATGGGCCGAAAGTTCTTGAGGTCTCTTGGGTCAGCCTTGGTTTTTTTTAGTAGGGCGTTGATCTCTGCATGTTTCCAGCTCTCTGGGAAGGTCACGGTCTCGAGGGAGAGATTGATGATGTTGCGCAGGTGGGGTGCAATGGAGCGGCTTGCTTTGTTGAAGACGTGGTGCGGGAAGGGATCTGATGGAGAGCCGGAGTGGATTGTGCTCATGGTCTTGATGGTGTTGTCGATGCTCACATTGGCCCAGGCTAGCAGGGGGTCGAGGTCGATGGTGTGCGGAGGGTCTGTTGTGTTGCTGTCTGTTGGGTCAGTCTGGGTGTTGAAGCTGTCTTGGATGTCTGCTATCTTGCAGTGGAAGAAGGTGGCGAGGGAGTCGCACAGGGATTGTGATGGTGGGATGTCGGTGTTAGAGCTGGGGTTGGAGAGTTACTTCACGATGTTGAAGAGCTCCTTGCTATTGTGTGTGTTGATCTCGAGGCGGTCTTTGAACGAGATTCTCTTGGCAGCCTTGATGAGGTGGTGGTGGTTGCGGATAGCGTCCTTGTGTGCTGCGTGGTTGTCTGGAGTTTGTTCACTGTGCCATTTCTTCTCAAGTTTCCGGCAGGCTTGCTTGGAGGCTAGGAGTTCTGGGGTGAACCAGCTGGCCCTCTTGTTGGTGTCTCTGTGGGGGGGTTTCTTCAGCGGGGCATAGGTGTTGGTGCAGTCTTCGATCCAGCGTCTGAGGCTGTGGGCAGTGTCATCGGTGTTGGAGGGTTCGGTGGGTGGGCTGAGAGCGAGGTTTGCATGTAGATGGTCTTCATTGATTTTGCTCCAGCAGTGGCGGGGGATCTGTTGGGTGCCGTGGTGTGTGGTGGATTTCTGGAAGGTGAAATGGATGCAGCGGTGGTTGGTCCAGAGGAGTTTGGTGGTGTGACTGACGGAGACGTGCGGGCTTGAGGAGAAGACACGGTCAAACGTGTGGCCGGCAGAGTGGGTGGGCGTTGTGACGAGTTGCTTTAGTCCACGGTTGGCGAGGTTATCGATCAGGGTTGTGGAGTTGTTTTCGTTGTTGTTCTCAAGGTGACAGTTCAGATCTCCAAGGAGGATGTAGTTGGTGGAGGTCAGGGCGTGCGTGCTGATGAAGTCGGTGATGGAGGGGCGTGGTCCGGGGGGTCGGTAGACGAGGGTGCCTCTGAGAGGGGAGTTAGGGTCTGTGTGGATCTGGAAGTGCATATGTTCGGCAGTGCTGAGCGCATCATCAGTGTTACTCGAGACCCTCATGCTGTTCTTGTGGACGATGGTGATTCCTCCTCCGACTCGGTTGGTGTGGTCTCTGCGGGTGATCTTGTAGCCGTCTGGGATAGCTATGGCGGGTGCGGAGGAGTTGTTCAACCAGGTCTATGTCAGGAAGGCGATGTCTGGGGATGTTGTGTCGAGCATGTCCCAGAGCTCGACGGCGTGTTTGTGCGTGCAGCGGGTGTTCAGTAGTATGCATTGCAGGTGGGTGGGGTCTTTCTTGGCAGGTGGTTCGTCGGCTCTGAGGCTGGTGTATCTGCCGTTCTGGCAGGTGAAGGGACCGTGTGTGCGTTTTGGGGCAGCCTTGAAGCAGGTGTGGGTCCATCCGGGGTTGAGGTTGTGGAGTGTGCTGACATCGTAGCGGCGGCGGTCGTCGTGGCAGTAGCAGGGGCCAGGGGTTCTGGCGCTGGGTGCGGTCCAGGTGCGGACGGGCGGAGACAGGCTTGCCTTAGGCGCATGTTCAGCACGCCAGCGGTGCGCCCACTGCGCGCGGCCACTCAGCGTCCGGCATATATGGGGAGATGGGTGGAAGGAGCGAATGGGCAGTCGGGGGGCAGGGCTGCAGGAGACGCAGCGGCAGGGGCGGAGAGGGACGGCGAAGGGAACAGAGGGCAAAAGGGCACCAGCTCGAGGGGGAAACGAGTGGCACTGAAGGCAAAAGGGCACAAAATCAAGGGGAAAACGAGTGGCACAGAAGGCAACAGCGCACAAAATCAAGGGGTAAACGAGTGGCACAGAAGTCAAAAGGGCACAAAATCAAGGGGGAAACGAGTGGCACAGAGGGCAAAAGGGCACAAAATCAAGGGGCAAACGAGTGGCACAGAAGGCAAAAGGGCACAAAAATCAAGGGAGAAACGAGTGGCACAGAGGGCAACAGGCCACAAAATCAAGGGGGAAATGAGTTACACAGAAGGCAAAAGGGCACAAAATCAAGGGGGAAACGAGTGGCACAGAGGGCAAAAGGGCACAAAATCAAGGGGGAAATGAGTCGCACAGAGGGCAAAAGCGCACAAAATCAAGGGGGAAACGAGTGGCACAGAAGGCAAAAAGGGCACAGAAATACAGGGGGAAACGAGTGGCACTGAAGGCAAAAGGGCACAAAATCAAGGGGTAAACGAGTGGCACAGAAGGCAAAAAGGGCACAGAGATACAGGGGTGGTTAGGAAACAGAAGGCAAAAATGGGCAGAGGGACAGGGACAGCGAGGGGAGCAGGCGGGAAAACCGGGCAGAGAGACAGGGGACAGCGAGGGGAACAGAGGGAGAAAAACAGGCGGAGACCACGTATAGGCAGCGGGGAAGTCAGACAACAGCAGTCACAGACGCAGCAAAGAAAATACAGTCAATACAATGAAGCAGTGAAATACAGGCAATACGCTGAAGTAGAGAGAGAAACAGGCAATGCAAGGAAGCAATGAGCGGAAGCTGAACAATCCTACGGCCAACCACAGGCCACTTCGAGCTTCCTCAGCAGTGGCAGCTGGGGCAGGGATGAACAGGCGGTGCTGTGTGGAGGGGGAGCGACCTACCTGGAAGGGTCAAAGGTCGCTCGTAAGTAAAGGTTTGCTGTGACTCACACCCATGTCAGAGGATGTTGTATATCATACATAGCTACAGTTTTTGAACAGCTGCTAAGTTTGTATGGTGAAGTGCCAGTCCTGGTTATGTAGTGGTGGGAAGTATTCGGAGTTTGCGTGGACATGGGTTAGTGAAGAATGAGGGGATGCTTTCAAATCGTAAAGTTGCGTGGCACTACGGGGAGTGGAAAGGCAGATGTGACCAAGAGTTACCAAAGAGGTAGAGGTCAAGAAACTGCAAAGATGTGACTGGAGAGTAGGGTGTTGGGTCGTCGAATGGGAATGTTGCACTAAACTAACTCTCATCTGAGGTGTGGATACTCCGCAAGTACTAGAGAAGAGGTAAATTGTATTCCAGTTTCTCAGTATTTTCTGGGGTAGGAGATGGGCTTTCTTAAAGCTGGAGATTTGTTTTTGATTGTATTACACGTGTAATTCTAAAAATAAGTCCTGGGCAGTTACTGCAAAATATTTCTGCCTGTTTCCAGCAGACAGCGACAGCCTGTAGAAATGATAAAGGAGTAAGTAACAGTGACTAGGGCAAAGTACAAGGAGTTGCGGGGGCAGCACAGGCTCACTTTTTGAAGTATTCACTTATGACAATGGTTACTCCCCTGAGGTTGTTGGTGTGGGGCAGGCGTCGGCAGCTTGATTATAAGTGTGTTTGAGTATGCTGTCCAGCTGGAGTTACTCAGTCATCTAGTTGTCGGATTGTTCTGCCCCCCGTAATTTAAAGTGAAACACGGACGCAGAATGAATCTACGTGGCACTGGATGATGGAGAGACACCCTGGCAGTGGCCATAAACCTGGAAACCCTGCCTGTGGGTTCACTGTGATACAGAATAGGGCTTTTACTAGGTTGCTAATTTCATTAGCGGAGATATCCTCGCGCCTGGGGATAGCAACAGCATGAGCCTTCATCGGACGGCAAAGCGGGATATGGGAGGAGGCTGCCATAGGGCCTGAATCAAACCTGCAGTTGGTCTACCAGGCCGTGCAGGTGCTGTAACACAACCCCAAACCCAGTGGGGGAGCTTCAAAAATCAGTGAGCTCTGGGGGGTGGGACCCGGGTAAAAATGGTTTTAAAGAAAAGGACACTGTTCTGTAGAGATTTTATGAGCATGTCACATCCCATATGTTGGCAGCGCATTTAGTTAAGAGAGAACCTGTGAAACTGGGCAAGCGATTAAGGGCCGTTTTGGGTGTGAAGTTGCATGCGTCGGCATCTTGGATAGTTTTAGTGGGAGGGTTTGGAAAGTTCATCAGGACAGGCCCTAAAGAGCTTACTCTAGGGAAAATAAAGTCGAGGTCGCAGGCAAGGCACAATGATCAGGAGGCTGAGGCTCTTAAGCCAATCATATCACTTTATTTTAAGATATGAACTTGAATCAGCCAATAAGTTAATGTCAGTTCTGAATGGGCGGCAGTCACAGGGCAGTGTAGGAGGAGAGTTGCATCTCTAACAAATGGTTTATTTTTCCCCATTGTTTCGGTTTTCATAGTTGGACAGAAAGGCATCTTATAATGCCATTGATACGGGACAAAAATTGACATGATCTAGAAATCGCGTATGATGATTCTTCCTAAAACACTGTGTGGTTTGAAAATCTTGAGATTCTCTGCATGACTGATTCAGAAATGCCATATTTATTTTAGCTTCATTTAGTGTAGAGGTGGACGCGGCAACAAATTAACAGAGACAGCCAAGGTTCGTATCTTAGAGCCAGTGCACAAGCCGGGCCCTGACAAAATTTGCTATGTTAAATCATACAAAAAACACCATCCAAAAGCCTGACTAAACAGTACTGTGTAAATATTTTTTTATCTTTTCTCCTATAAGTAACTGCAAATTAAATAATTGATCTAACTACACACTTAGTTAAGTGGCTAAATTTCCCGGATTCTGCCATTGTAAAGAACAGTAGATGTTTCAGCACCCATGCTAATATACTGCATAGCTAAATGCATATAAGGTCCCAAAGGCAAGTCCGATGGCATTGCAAATGCTGGTTTCTCAGCCTCCTCACTTGATGGATCACCCCAAAACTTTATATGCACAAACTTGCCAAAAAAACACCTATTTGGAACATTTCGAGGAGATTTGTCAAACGGCGCAAAAGTTATTAGCCAAACAACAAAAATCTTTCCCTATGGAACAGCTGACCTAACTATAACTACCTAGTGCTGCGTTCCATACTGAGGGTCCCTGGAGGCCACTTAGCCCACCAGGTACCTCCAGTAAGCACCACACAGCTGGATTGCAGAAAGGTGGTCCGAGGACACGCCCTTTTTTACACCACTCTGCAAGCATACCTCTTGTTGGCAGCAGTGCGCCAGGAGCCGTGTTTGCAGAGTGGTGTAAAAATAGTGAAAGACTGCGCTATTCTAAGGCCCAGCGGTGCCAGGGGACAACACCTGAAACCTTCGTGGGTTACCTGTTCCGGCGTACAAAACACAGAGACACGGGACACTTCCTGCGGCATCAAAGATCAGCGTTTATTTACTGCAGGGATACAGAAATCGCAAGAAGTACACAACGTGTAGGTTCTGAGAGACTGCTTCGATTTGCAAAAGTGGATCGCTCCTTTTATACACATTTTTGTCATTGCACAACATGGCGAACAAAAGGTTACAACTCAGTTCCCACAGTAAACTTCAAAAGGGTCGCATTCATGTTTCAGAAGCCCGGAACATAATTACAGCAGCATTGCCGGTTCCCAACTGTAAAAACACATTATCCCCACATTAAGCACATTCCATTCCGACTGTAAACGAATTAGGAGAAGGGACAGAAACAGATGCAAAGGAAAAACAAGGATGCACAACAGATTGGAAAAGAGTGTAAAAAGCAATATCGGAAACTTGATTGCAGGATCAAAGGACTCGTGCCTAATGCATGCATGACTGAAACAATAGACTAGCACGGCAAGATGAGCCTCGAGCGGAGCCATCTGCCTCTGCCGTGTCATCCCCCTCATCATAAAGACACCTTCAAAGGAACACGTGTCCTCCACGAAAGCTTGGGAATCCCAGGGTCACGAAGCGAACAAGGCCCGTTCGCTGGCTACTTGAGGGCAAGAAACAAAATGGATGCCGCATCTAAAATGGAACCCGAGGGTTCGGATGGACATACCCAGGAATGAGACGAACCGTACATAGTAGCGTAGCGAAAACGCGTACACCCACTAAACTCGTCATTTGCGGTTCGTAGATACCAAACTCGTCCATATTCGAACACACCCAAAAAGTGTCATTACGATTCCCACGGAACCTCAGACGCTCCTTTTGCCCTCATGTAGGCAAGCACTAGTCGAGATCAGAATCGATTTCGATATTCATCAAATCGTTCAGTTGTTGCTGGAACATCATTCTATCCATCAATGCCTCCTTGGTAACAGATGGCCGTCTTATACACGTTGTGGCACAAAGACCACATAAGGCAGGACCACACTGCACACAAAGACAACACGTGAACAAAAACGTTACAACAACCCCTACGATCATCAGAATCTTCCAACCCCAAGTTGATATCAAGCCCCAAAACCATCCTAGAAGTGTCCAACCACCTTCGTCCACATGTATGGACTCGGAGATCTTATGCAACTTCGAGATGGCTTGGTAAACAGTTGGAGCGTTGTCAGGGATGAAAATGCAACAGCTCGAATGGATCACTTTGCACACACCACCTCTATCTGCAAGAACAACGTCTAGAACCATACGGTTCTGCAACGTCATAAGTCTATCCGCCTGAAGTTCTGCTGTTAAATTACCAAGAGCACTCGCAGTTATGTTAGCAGTCGACTCTACCACACGGATCAACTGTCTCAGGTTCCTACTATTAACCATAGGTCCCCAAAACGGCAAGAAACCCTTAAAGAAGTCTCCTGCTTCTTGACCGGCAGTGTCCTCTTCACTAACAACGCCTCTCACAACTGTAGTCTTGTGATAGTCTGAGGCAACTGTAAAAGTCGGTGGCAAAAGATTCGCAATATAACAGGTACCCGAGAAGTCACGGGGTAACCATGTATATGCCCGTTCATAAAATACGAAATAGGTACCCTTGGCAGTCAAGAAAACAGGGGAGGAGAGCATCGGTAGCACATACGTATCAGTACAAGCACTCTTCCCAAGTTGCGCTCTCGGATTCCGACCAAGACCTTTCAAGCAGAAATTACCGAGGTGGGGTACGATCCATATTGGAGACGAGCTCTTAAGCTGTCTATCACCCACTGACATACTATACTCAGCCTCACTCAGGTCCTTATAGGCTTGCACCTCTTCATCTGGAATAAGCGATGCATTAAAAACATCTCTATCTAAATCCGCAATCACTATCGCCAAAGGCTTGTGGTACGGACCAGGACCGAAGTTTGCAGAGCGTGGCTCTCGACTGGGGTAGGAATCTAGTGCACTACGGAACATAGTTTGGAATGCTCGAGCTGACCCTTGGGAGCTATAAGGAAGAACCAAATACGGAATACCCCTATCCATGGTATGTGGCATTAACCCACACACCCAACAGTTGGTAGTATTCATCACCAACTGATGCTGATGTAGGAGTTGAACGAAGGAGTTATTCATGAATTCCGCACGTCTAACCTGTTCATGTTGGGGCAGAGGATGAAAGGAATGTGGAGAAACAGTGGTGATAGAACTTAGTTTAGGAGAGAAAGTAGGTGAAATGGAAGGCAATATCGACTGTATTCCAAAATACACTCCACCCACCAATAGCATAGATACAGTCAGAAACAGCAGGAATACCTGAAACAAAAAACATTTTGTTCGTACAATCTTATGCAATTTTGATCTTTGCGCCGACATCCTTTCTACTTCCAACAGCTTAGAGAATCCCATCCTCTAAAAACCGTCCGTGACGTCCTTGACGCACTTCGTTCTGAGTAGCGATTATCAATTCCCAGGAGTTCCCAGGAGTCGACAAAAAGTAACCGACCTAGTGTCAGAAACCTGCTAAACAGAAGGGAGTACCCGCACGGCCCTACGGTTAACCCAGATGATAGGTTTTCTTAAACAAACACTCAACTTAATAAAAATCTCTTAGCTTCAAAAAGCACACATAAAAAGGAACTCAAAAATCGGAAAAGGATGTAATTGTTCTTAATGTTCGTGGCAACAGTAAAGGAAAATATAAGAAAATTTTTTATTAGTCTTTGTCACGTGAACGAAGAAAATATCGATTTCTTCCACGTCGAGTCTGCTCTTCAAGTAATTGTTCAACTGGCGAAACAGTGTTCAGTCGATTAGATGACAATTTAGACCTTGAGTTCTCTACAACTGACGACTCAACAGGTGTGTCCGGCTGCAATGAATTGTCTCCTACAGGTTGAGCATCACTAAACGGCACAAAGCATAGAGGGGTCTCGGTTTCCATTGCCGCAATACCAGTTATCACCCAATTATCTGCTGTTGAAGGGATCGGAACCTTTTTGGTATGGGTGGCGTGCACCCAGTTCTTTCTGCCTTCCAACCGAACTGCAGTCCTTGTAGCCAACAATACTTGGAAGGGTCCCACAAATCTCGGCTCCAAGTTACGTTTTCTGCCAAAATTGCGGGTAACAACCCAGTCACCCGGTTGGAGCCGATGTCCAGGACCCTCTGTCTGTGCCGGTAAAGCTTCAAAGACCTGTTGATGAATTAACCTCAGTTTAGTAGTCAGATCATGAAGATAATCAATTAGCATTGGATACTCAAGACTATCAAAGGCCTTAGGTCTCGGGACTCCCCAAATGTTCGCAGGGCGGCCGAACACAATCTCATATGGGCTGAGCCCTACTCGAGAGTGCACAGTCGCTCTGGTTGATAAGAGAGCCAGAGGCAAGGCATCAGGCCATGATAAACCAGTCGTAGCTTGTATCTTCGCAAGTTTCAACTTCAGAGTACCATTGTACCCTTCAACCAAACCCGCTGCCTGGGGATGATTGGCGCTATGGAATTTCTGTCGAATTCCAAGGCCCTTACACACACTCTGCATCACGCTTCCCACAAACTCGCTTCCATTATCTGACCACACAATCCGTGGCATTCCATACCGAGGAAAGTATTCCTTCAGTAGGACTTTCGCTGTGGACAGGGCAGTATTATCCTTAAGAGGATAGGCCTCGATCCATCTGGAGAACGCACAAACCACAACTAAAACATACTTCAGATTATTGCATCTCTCCATATGGATGAAGTCCAGTTGGATAACGTTAAAGGGACAGGCAGGAGGAGCAAAATGACCGGGTGGAGTGGGGGTGCCCTTGCCAGGATTATGCATCAAACACACCATACAATTCTTAACCACCCTCTCAGCATATTTAGCAATACCATCGTTCTTCCATACAGGGGACAATAACTTGCATATACCCTTCGCACTAATGTGTGACAAGCCGTGAGCCATAGACACAACGGCTAGCACATATGCATCCGGTAACATCCACCTCTGATATTCCGACAAGTCAACCCAACATCCATGCGTGTCTAACTTTCCTGTGCTTTCTTTCCACTTGGTCTTTTCAGTTTCAGTGGCCTCATTCTGAATTGCTTTCACACTCTCAACAGTGTCTTCGCACATCCCAGTCTCCGTCGGCCACCTCACTGAACTCGTAATATACATTCGGGTTGCAAGATTCTTAGCCGTTTCCTTAGCAATCTCATCCGCAAATGCATTACCACGACCAACGTCATCCGTAACCTTTCGATGCGCACTACATTTTATGATCGCCACCTGTTTAGGCAATGTAAGTGCATCCAAAAGATCGTTCACGAGCTGTCCGTGTTGGATCTTTGTACCATGCGATGTCATAAATCCTCTTTCTCTCCACAATCGACCAAAACTATGTGCAACACCAAACGCATACTGACTGTCGGTAAACACATTCACTCGCTTTCCCTTAGACAAAACACACACTCTTGTCAACGCAATCAACTCTGCCGCTTGCGCTGAATTCTGACTCAATCTCGCAGTTTCCACAACCGTGCTCAACGTCACTACAGCATATGCAGTCGTCACATCACCATTCGGCAACTTAAAACATGAACCATCAACATACAAAGTGCCATCGGGATCTGTCAATGGAGTGTTTTTCAGGTCCACACGACCCTTCGTTTCTTCCTCAGTTCGTAAATAACAATCATGTGGTGGTACACCATTTGATTCCATATTAGTCGGCAACAATGTCGCCGGATTCAGCACATTACAACGCTTGATCTGTATATGACTTGCCAAAAGTGTCAACTCATACCCGGACAACCTCGCACTCGTCAGATGTTGAGTTTTTGTCCAATTCAGGAGAGTGTCAACTGCATGGGGAACCATCACTTTGAGCATATTATCCATGACCAGACCTGCGGATTGTCAAATAGACACCGCAGCTGCCGCTGTCGCTCTCAAGCAACTTGGCAACGCTCTAGCTACTGGGTCTAAGGTCGAGGAAAAATATGCACATGGACGCTGCTTACCACCAAATTGTTGCGTCAAAACACTCAACGCACAACCTTCTCTCTCGTGAACGTATAGTGTAAATGGCTTACTGTAATCAGGAGTACCTAACACAGGAGCCGAACACAACGCATCACGTAGTTCCGAAAAACGTTTCTGACATTCTTCCGTCCATGGCAAAGGAGTCGAAACATCCTTGCACGTGAGAGCTATCAATGGCTTCGCTAACAGTGAAAAGTTCGGAATCCACTGCCTGCAGTATGACGTGATACCTAGAAAGGCACGCACATCTCTCTGAGTTGTTGGCACAGTCATTCGAGCAATTGCTGCAATTCTTTCAGGGGTCAACCTTCTTCCCGCCTTTGACAATAAGTGACCTAGATAGGTTACTTCTTGACAACAATATTGCAATTTAGAAGGTGACACTTTGTGATGTAAATCACATAGATGCTGTAACAGTGATACTGTAGCAGTTTTGCAAATCTGTTCAGTGTCAGCAGCTACCAACAGATCATCAACGTACTGAATCAAGGCCGCACCAGCCGGTAACACAAACGCATCAAGTTGACTCTTAAGAGCTTGGCTGTAGATCGATGGACTCTCACAGTAGCCCTGAGGTGCGCGTTTGAACCTGAAACTGCGACCACCTAATGAAAAACCGAATAGATCTCTGCTTTCCTCAGCAATTGGAATGCTAAAGAAACCATTCTTCAGATCAATTACCGAGAACCATGATGCAGAAGCTGGAATCAGAGTCAGCAAAGCTGTAATGTCAGGCACCACAGGAAAATGTGGAATAACAATCTTATTTACCTCCCTTAAATCAATAACAAAACGATACACAGGAGGCTTGGATGGATCAGTTCGTTTCAAAATAGGTAACACAGGACTATTACACACGTTACCCCGAGTTTCTTCAATAACATCTTTGTTGATCAAATCGTAAATGATCGCTAATAGTGCTCGTTCTCCATCACGGGAGATACGATACTGGGGAATGCGTGGCAATCGCACATTTGATTTCAATTGAACAACATAAGGTGGTATATCCAGCAGGCCCACGTCATTGGGACCTGTCGCCCACAAAGACTCAGGAAGAGAACTCAATTCCGGTGGGAGCTTATCAGTCGACAAATACATAGGAGAGATCACTCTCTGACCCAACGTAAGCTCCACTCCCGCAGGAGAGCAGTACAAAGTCGCATATAACCGCTTCAACAAATCCAGGCCCAAAAGGAGCTTCTAACTCACGAGACCCAATGGTAAGGGGCAAAGGGCTAGAAACTGGATTGCTAACGGGGGCGCCAGAGAATCCAACGGAAACATTCGTTAAGCCAGACAAAGGCGCGCCAGGGAGTTTCGAATGCATGATGGAACTTTTCGCTGCACCAGTGTCCAACAGAAAAGGCTCAACTACGCCCAATGTGGCAACTGCGACATAAGGCCCTCTCTGATCAACCGGAACTGATACTACTCCCTTTCTTTGTCTACGGCTGTCCTAGTAATTACCGTCAGCATCAACATCATGCTCAACATAATAGTCGTCCACACGATACTGTGCAGATCTACCAGACGATGAATAGCGCCGATCAAAGCAATTTTGCGAGTCTGATGAAGTGGCAAAACGCTCATTCTGATTCTGAGTAACACCACGACCTCTACCACGTGACGCTTGTTGAGGACCACTACGACCTCCTCGAGCCGAAACACCATTGTTTCGGTCACGCAAAACTGGACAATTAAACTTCAAATGGCCCTCACCCCTACAATATGCGCATTGATTATACCCCAACATAGATCGAGGTGTAGAGGAGTCAGTACGTGACTGTGGTCTAGAAAACTGTGATTGTAATCGATTTGGCTGTTGCGAATCATTTTGATTCGAGCGCGGAGGGTACGCTTGCTGCAATAAGACCTTAGTTTTAAGATCCTTAGTTTTCTTATCTGCGCGTTCGCTTTCTTCTTTCTCTCTATTTTCGTAGTATTGGGCCGTGGCTAATATCTGAGCAGTTGTGGAAACGGCCCACGAACTTTCAGAATTCTTCAACTTGTTACTTAGTTCAGGCAACAAATTCGATACAAATTTATCAACAAACAATCGCTGACCTCCCTCAGAGCTCATATCCTGACCACTATGATCGATAAATGCCTCCTCAAATCTCGTAAAGAAATCGGAGACACTCTCGCCCTTCTTTTGTTTGCACGCAGACAATTTGTCCCAATTAACGCGTATTGCTTGCATAAGTGTCTTCATAAGTGTAATTATCCTCTGGGGCAGATTCTCAATAAACTGTTCAGGTTTAGCCCCACCAACTTGCTGGGCGTCAGCCGCCACAAGAGCAGCCCAATCACCGCCTAACTCAGCTGCGTGATTCTCTTGACGGATTTTCGCCCAAATCGGTTGAGGTACTACGTTACCAAACAACATGTCGATATCAGCAAGGTTCATGAAAGTAGCATCCACTAATTGGGATAACTCCTTATAATAACCTGCAGGATTCTTGTGGGGTTCAGGCAAAGTTTGCTTTACCTGCAAAACTTCCGATCGCTTCCACGGGAGGTGTATCCAAACTCTCTGAAAGTGTGGTAAAACAATAGGATTAGCAGCAGGATCACCTGGCATCCATACTGGGGGAACTTCCCGCATAGGATAATGACCAGGTTGTGCCGTCCGCTCCTCAGTTTCGTCCTTAAACAATGCTCGAGGTTGCACTGTAGATCAAAAAGATAACAGACGCTCTAAAGCATGTCGGACATTACCACCCACAATCATACCAGTCGAAAATTGATTCTGAAGCTCAGTGAACTCGGGCGGTACATTGTCTACCTCCTCATTATCCCACTCTTCTCTCAAGGATTTACACATTTCCCCGAACACGAGTCTTTGTGTGGGCTCATTAAACTGGGAAAATGTCTCAAAAACTATACGCGAAGGGTACTTCGCAGAATGCCTAATCCATTTACGCGCCATTTTCACTAACGACTCACGTTCCCTACCATCGGGAATTTGACTGCGCCTCTGAGCGACATCAGAAAGATCGGGCCCGAGTATTGGTCCAAAAAGTGGAGATTAGCGACAGCATTAAATATACGACTACGAACGGAAGGAGAAGAAGAAGGAAGCGCAGGAGCAACGACATTAGGAGTAAACGTAGAAACTGTAGCGGTAGTCGGGATAACAGGAGTAGTAGTAAGATTGGGCTGATGAGATACTGGCAAAGGAGCAGTAGGAAAAAGAGCGGGTAAAGGAGGATGAACAATTTGCGGCACAAGGGGATTCGGAAGAACAGGAGGAACGACAGGCTGACCAGCAGCCGCCAGAACAACAGGTTGAGGAACAGGAGGAATCACAGGACCCACGGTATCTGGTGCATAGGGAGGTGGTGATTTCAATAGATAAGACAATATGGGATCTTCTATCGCTTCCTCTCCCGTCTTATCAGGACTAGACGGTAACACCGGATAACATTTATCCACCGCCATATGATGAAGTCTAGCACAAACTTCCTGCTCCTTCTCGTCTTTGTCTCGCTGATACTGTTCTGCATTTCGCATCACCGTAATAACACCTTCTCTCTTATTTTTCTTAATCTGTTTGATTTCTTTCTGCTTGGCCTCTTTGCGCCATAACCGAAAGGAATCAAACATGGCCGGCCTAGCCTTCTTTTTAAATAATTTAGCTTCAAGATTATCTAATATTGCAGTTTCGAAACTACCATGTGATGGCCAACTAAGAACACCATCATTTTTAGTGTAACGAATCCAATATTCATTATATACGATAGGACCTACTCCGTGGTGACTATAGAGCTCATAAATTGGAGTTCCAACTGGAGGTATCGGACATGAATCCTCCAGTCGGGAATCCGTGCTGCAACATTTAAGGAAACCAAACAAAGTACTACGGCCAGGCATCGTGCACACTAACCGAGTTTACAAACTTCAAGGGCTATCGAATTACGATATCCTCGCAAAAAAAATGCAAGACCCTCGGTTTTTGGCAATTGCAATCGTCAAATAAAACCCAACAACTAAGAACCAACAACTAAGAACCACAAATGCATTGGAACCATGCAAACAACAAAGTAACCGTCCCAAAAAGGAACTACAAAACCATGAACTCTGGGAGCGACCCACAAATACTTAACTGAAAGAGCAATGGCGTCACCAGGAAGGCCCGTCTATCGTCTCGGCGTACAAAGGACTACGCCAGGCGCCAAAACAGGTCGACAGTCAGGGCATCAGTCCGTCGCAGCTGTCAGGAGGCAAGAATCTTCGCGGGAAAAGTCTTCGGGCCACTTATTTCGACAACTGGATCGATGAAGCGGGGTGCACCTTCCCTCGGAGATTTCACACGAAGTTCCTCACGATCGTCGGGCTTTGGACCGGTACCGCTGATGTCGCCCCACATTGGGCGCCAACTGAAGGACTGGGCTATTCTAAGGCCCAGCGGTGCCAGGGGACAACACCTGAAACCTTCGTGGGTTACCTGTTCCGGCGTACAAAACACAGAGACACGGGACACTTCCTGCGGCGTCAAAGATCAGCGTTTATTTACTGCAGGGATACAGAAATCGCAAGAAGTACACAACATGTAGGTTCTGAGAGACTGCTTCGATTTGCAAAAGTGGATCGCTCCTTTTATACACATTTTCGTCATTGCACAACATGGCGAACAAAAGGTTACAACTCAGTTCCCACAGTAAACTTCAAAAGGGTCGCATTCATGTTTCAGAAGCCCGGAACATAATTACAGCAGCATTGCCGGTTCCCAACTGTAAAAACACATTATCCCCACATTAAGCACATTCCATTCCGACTGTAAACGAATTAGGAGAAGGGACAGAAACAGATGCAAAGGAAAAACAAGGATGCACAACAGATTGGAAAAGAGTGTAAAAAGCAATATCGGAAACTTGATTGCAGGATGAAAGGACTCGTGCCTAATGCATGCATGACTGAAACAATAGACTAGCACGGCAAGATGAGCCTCGAGCGGAGCCATCTGCCTCTGCCGTGTCATCCCCCTCATCATAAAGACACCTTCAAAGGAACACTTGTCCTCCACGAAAGCTTGGGAATCCCAGGGTCACGAAGCGAACAAGGCCCGTTCGCTGGCTACTTGAGGGCAAGAAACAAAATGGATGCCGTATCTAAAATGGAACCCGAGGGTTCGGATGGACATACCCAGGAATGAGACGAACCGTACATAGTAGCGTCGCGAAAACGCGTACACCCACTAAACTCGTCATTTGCGGTTCGTAGATACCAAACTCGTCCATATTCGAACACACCCAAAAAGTGTCATTACGATTCCCACGGAACCTCAAGGGGGCACGGCCTCGGACCACTCTCAGAAATCCAGGTGTGTGGCGCTTACTGGAGGAACCTGGTGGGGTAGTTGGCCCTCAGGGACCCTCAGGAATGAAGGGGACTTAATACCCAACTTAGAACGTGACAGGAGGTGTGTTTTCAGAGTGGTGGGGAAAGGGGGCGTGGTGTTTGTCCACCTCTCAGCAATCCCACTGTGTGGGGCTTACTGGTGGTAAGAGGTAGGATAGTTGGCCCCTAAAGGACCCCCAGCTGCAACGGGGACTTCAATCCCCATCCAAGAGCATGCCAGGGAGTGCGTTTCCAGAGTGGTGGGCAAAGGGGACGTGGCTTGCTATGAGAACTTAGCAATGCTGCTGTGTGGAACTTACTGGAGGCAGTAGGAGGGGTAGTTGGCCCTGAATGATGTCCTTGGGGGCCAACTACCCCTCTTGGTACCTCCAGTAAGTTCCACACAGTGGGATTGCTAAGACGTCTTCAGAGGCCGTGCCCCACTTTCTACACCACTCTGCAAACGGGCCTTTCTGGCACACTATGGGATGGGGGATGAAGTCCAATTTAGTCCTAAGAGACATTGGGGGCCAAGAAGCCCTCCTGGTACCTTCTGTAAGTCCTACGCAGCTAAATTCCTGAGCGCTGATCGGAGGCCCAGCACCCTTTCTCCACCACTCTGCAAGCACAACTGCTAGTTAAAGAAGTGTTTGCAATGTAATATGTTTCAAATTTTCGAGAATTAGAGCTATTGGCATTGTAAATGTAAACGTTTTTTACTAATGTTTTTTAGAGTGGAGTGGATGTATGTTGTATGTAGTGGAATTATGTGGTATGTTGTGCAGTGAAATTATGTAGATAGAAAGCATGTGGTATTTAGTGTGTACGAATTATGTATAGTGGGATTATGTGTTATGAAGAGTAATTATGTGGTATGGAAGTCTGTGTTGTAGAGTGGTAACCTCAGGTTTAGTCTTCCTCGTTTCCATAGAATCTCAACTATGAACTCAGTGAGACAAAAAAGAAGGAACCACTGAGGAGCACTTTTGGACCTAGTCAGAGGTATGAGCAGGGCCACTGGAATTATGTGACTGTTTGGCTGAACTGACTTTCGCACAATTATAAATTTTCTGCATTAGCCACATAATTCATCATCTGCTCCCTAATCTGCAAATTTGAACAAAAAAAACCTTGGGGCAGATTTACAAGTCCCTTGCGCCACTTTTGCATCATTTTTCCCATGTTAGAAATGATGCAAAAGTGGCGCAAGGGGCTTGTAAATCTGCCCCTTGTTTCTAGTTCAAACAGCTCAAACGTTACAAAAATGCAGCGACAAGTGTAAGAGCATGGTCGAAGGCCGTTTGTAAACCTAGAATGGTCACCTATTACTTATTGCTATATGTGGGTGTTAAATTGGTACTAATGGTGTGCAAGCCTCTCTTGTTTCCTTCTGCGCCTCTCTTGCCTCTTTCTGCTTTTCAGTTGCCTCTTTCTGCACATTTCTTTCTTTTAATGCACTTCTCTTTCCTTTTTCTACAAATCTCTTGTACTTTCTGCACATCTCTTCCCTCTTTCTGCATGTCTGTTGCCTCTTTCTGCACCTCATTTGCTTTTTTCTGTACCCCTCTTGCCTCTATCTGTACCCTTCTTCCCTCTTTCTGCACTTCTCTTGATTTTTTCTGCAGCCCTCTTAAATCTTTCTGCACCCTTTTTTCCTCTTTCTGGACCTCTGTTCCTTTTTTCTGCACTTTTTTTGTTTTTTTCTGCACCTGTCTTGCTTCTTTCTGTACCCCTAATGGCTCTCTCTCCACCCTTCTTCCCTCTTTCTGTACTTATGTTACTTCTTTCTGCACTTATCTTGCTTCTTTCTGCACCTCACTTGCCTCTTGCTGCACCTCTATTGCCTCTTTCTATAGTTCTCTTGCCTCCTTTTGCACTTCACTTGCCTCTTTTTGTAACTCTCTTGCCTCTTTCTGTGCCTCTCTTGCCTCTTTCTGCATCTCACTTGCTTCTTTCGGCACCCCTTTTGCCTGTTTCTACACCCTTCTTACCTCTTTGTGTAACTCTTTTGCCTCTTTCTATACCTCTCTTACCTTATTCTGCACCACTTTTTCTGTACCTCTGTTCCTTCTTTCTTCATCTCTCTTGTCTCTTTCTGTACCCTTTGGGCCTCTTTCAGCACCTCTGTTGCTTCTTTCTGCAGTTGTCTTCCAATTTCTGCACCCCTCCTGTCTCTTGCTGAAATCCTCTTGCCTCTTTGTGCACCTCTCCTACCCCTTTCTGTGCCCCTCTTGCCTCTTTTTCCCCCTCTATTGGTTCTCTTTGCTGCTCTTTTGCTTTGTTCTGCACTTCACTTGCCTCTTTCTGTACCCCTCTTGCCTCTTTCTACACCTCTGTTGGTTCTTTCTGCACTGCTCTGGCATCTTCCTGCACCTCAGTTCCAAATTTCTTAATCCCTCTTGGCTTTTTCTGCACCCCTCTTCCCTCTTTCTGTGCCTCTCTTGCCTCAGTCTGCCCACCTGATTCCTCTTTCTGCACCCCTTTTGCCTGTTTCTGCAACTCTCTTGTCTCTTTCTGCAGTTCTCTTGCCTCCTTCTGCTCCTCACTTGCCTCTTTGTGCACCTTTGTTGGTTCTTTTGCACTGCTCTTGCTTCTTTCTGCACCTCTCTTGCAAATTTCAGCACCCCTCCTGCCTCTTTCCGAACCCCTTTTACCTGTTTCTTCACCTCTCTTTCCTCTGTCTGCACCTCTGTTCCTTCTTTCTGTACCTCTTTTTAATGTTTCTGCAACTCTCTTGCCTCTTTCTGTGCCTCTCTTGCCTCTTTCTGCACCTCACTTGCTTCTTTCGGCACCCCTTTTGCCTGTTTCTACACCCTTCTTACCTCTTTGTGTAACTCTTTTGCCTCTTTCTATACCTCTCTTACCTTATTCTGCACCCCTTTTTCTGTACCTCTGTTCCTTCTTTCTTCATCTCTCGTGTCTCTTTCTGTACCCTTTGGGCCTCTTTCAGCACCTCTGTTGCTTCTTTCGGCAGTTTTCTTCCAATTTCTGCACCCCTCCTGTCTCTTGCTGAAATCCTCTTGCCTCTTTGTGCACCTCTCCTACCCCTTTCTGTACCCCTCTTGCCTCTTTTTCCTCCTCTGTTGGTTCTCTTTGCTGCTCTTTTGCTTTGTTCTGCACTTCACTTGCCTCTTTCTGTACCCCTATTGCCTCTTTCTACACCTCTGTTGGTTCTTTCTGCACTGCTCTGGCTTCTTCCTGCACCTCAGTTGCAAATTTCTTAATCCCTCTTGGCTTTTTCTGCACCCCTCTTCCCTCTTTCTGTGCCTCTCTTGCCTCAGTCTGCCCACCTGATTCCTCTTTCTGCACCCCTTTTGCCTGTTTCTGCAACTCTCCTGTCTCTTTCTGCAGTTCTCTTGCCTCCTTCTGCTCCTCACTTGCCTCTTTGTGCACCTTTGTTGGTTCTTTTGCACTGCTCTTGCTTCTTTCTGCACCTCTCTTGCAAATTTCAGCACCCCTCCTGCCTCTTTCCGAACCCCTTTTACCTGTTTCTTCACCTCTCTTTCCTCTGTCTGCACCTCTGTTCCTTCTTTCTGTACCTCTTTTTAATGTTTCTGCAACTCTCTTGCCTCTTTCAGGAGTTCGCTTGCCTCCGTCTGCACCTCTGTTGCTTCATTCTGCACTTTACAAGCTTCTTTCTACACCTGTCTTGTTTCTTTCTGCACCCCTGTAGTCTCTTTCTACACTCATCTTCCCTCTTTCTGTATCTTTCTTGACTATTTCTGCATCTCACTTGCCTGTTTCTGTACTTTTCTTGCTTATTTCTACACCTCTTTTGCTTCTTTCAACAATGTGCTTGCCTCTTTCTGCACTTCTCTTGCCTGTTTCTGTACCTCTCTTGCCTCTTTCTGCACCTCTCGTGCCTCTTTCTGCACCCCACTTGCTTCTTTCTGTACTTCTCTTACCTCTCTCTGCACCCCTGTTGCTTCATACTGAACTTTCCATGCTTCTTTCTGCATCTGTCTTGCTTCTTTCTGCACCCCTGTTGTCTCTTTCTGCACTCACCTTCCCTCTTTCTGTGCCTTTCTTGCCTGTTTCTGCATCTCACTTGCCTCTTTTTGCACTTTTCTTGCTTCTTTCTACACCTTTGTTGCTTCTTTCAGCAATTCTCTTGCCTCTTCCTGCACTTCTCTTGCTTGTTTCTGCACCCCTCTTGCCTCTTTCAGCACCCGTCTTCTCTCTTTGTGCAACTCTCTAGCCTCTTTCTACACCTCTCGTCCCTCTTTTAGCACCACTCTTACCTCTTTTTGTACCTCTGTTGCTTCTTTCTGCACTTCTCTTCCTTCTTTCTGCACTCCTTGGGCCTCCTTCTGCAGCTCTGTTGCTTCTATCTGCACTTCTCTTGGTTTTTCTGTACTGCCCTTGCCTCTTTCTGTATCCCTCTTGCCCCTTTGAGCAGCTCTTTTGCTTCTTTCTGTACTTCTCTCTCCTCTTTATGTACCCCTCTTGCCTCTTTGTGCACTTGTGATATTTCTGTCTGCATTCTATTGCCTCTTACTACACCTCCCATGCTTCTTTCTGCAGATGAATTGCCTCTTTTAGCACCCCTGTTGCTTTTTCTGCTGATCTCTTGCCTCTTTCTGCGCCCCTATTTTCTCTTTCTATTCCTCTCTTGCCTCTATTGCACCCCTGTTCCCTCTTTCTGTAACTTTCCTGCCTGTTTCTGCACCTCTCTTGCCTCTTTCTGTACCTCTGTTGCCTCTTTCTGCACCTCTCTTGCTTCTTTCTGCACCTCTCTTGCTTTTTTCTGCAGATGTCTTGCCTCTTTCTGCACCTCTCTTGCCTCTTTCCATACCTCTGTTGCCTCTTTCAACACTTCTCTTACTCTTTCTGCGCCCTTTGTGCCTCTTTCACCACCTCTGTTACTTCTTTCTGCAATCTATTGCCTCTTTCTGTACCTCTCTTGCTTCTTTCTGCACCTCACCTGCTTCTTTCAGCACCTCTGTTGCTTTTTTCTGCAGATCTCTTGCCCCTTTCTGCACCCCTCTTTTCTCTTTCTGCACCCCTGTGCCCTCTTTCTGCAGATTTCCTGCCTGTTGCTGCACCTCTTTTGTCTCTTTCGGTACCACTGTTGCCTCTTTCTGCACTTTTCTTGCCTCTTTTGTATCCCTTTTGCCTCTTTCTGCACCTCTGTTGCTTCTTTCTGTACTTTTCTTGCCTCTTTCTGTACCCCTTTTGCCTTTTTCTGCACCTCACTTGCCTCTTTCAGCACCTCTGTTGCTTTTTTCCGCAGATTTCTTGCCTCTTCCTGCACCCCTCTTTTCTCTTTCTGTACCTCTCTTGCTTCTATCTGCACCCCTGTTCCCTCTTTCTGCATTTTCCTGCCTGTTTCTGCACCTCTCTTGCCCCTTCTGTACCACTGTATCTCTGTTGCCTCTTTCTGCACATCTCTTGCTCGTTGTGCACCCTTCATGCCTGTTTCAGCGCCTCTGTTACTTCTTTCTGCAATTCTCTTCCTTCTTTCTGTACCCCTCCTGCCTCTTTCTGTACCTCTCTTGCCTCTTTGTGCACCCCTCCTATTTTTTTCTGCACCGCACTTGCCTATTTTTGCACCTCTGTTGGTTCTTCCTGCAATGCTCTTGCTCTTTCTGCACACTTCGCGCCTCTTTCAGCACCTCTGTTTCTTCTTTCTGCACTTCTCTTCCTTCTTTCTGCACCTCTCTTGCTTCTTTCTGCACCTCACTTGCCTCCTTCAGCACCTATGTTACCTTTTTCTGCAGATGTCTTGCCTCTTTCTGCACCTCACTTGCCTCATTCTGTACCTCTCTTGCCTCTTTCTACGCCCCGTGCCCTCTTTCTGCCCATTTCCTGCCTGTTTCTGCACCTCTTTTGTCTCTTTTAGTACCACTGTTGCCTCTTTCTGCACTTTTCTTGCCTCTTTCTGTATCCCTTTTGCCTCTTTCTGCACCTCTGTTGCTTCTTTCTGCACTTCTATTGCCTCTTTCTGCATCTCTCTTGCTTCTTTCTGCACTTTTCTTACCTTTTTCTGCACCACTTTGCCTCTTTCTGCACCTCACTTGCCTCTTTCAGCACCTCTGTTGCTTTTTTCCACAGATTTCTTGCCTCTTTCTGTACCCCTCTTTTCCCTTTCGTCACCTCTCTTGCTTGTATCTGCACCCCTGTTCCCTCTTTCTGTATTTTCCTGCCTGTTTCTGCACCTCTGTTGCCTCTTTCTGTACCTCTGTACCTCTGTTGCCTCTTTCTGCACTTCTCTTGCTCTTTCTGCACCCTTCACGCCTGTTTCAGCCCCTCTGTTACTTCTTTCTGCACTTCCCTTCCTTCTTTCTGCACTTCTCCTGCCTCTTTCTTTACCTCTATTGCCTCTTTGTGCACCCTTCCTATCTGTTTCTGCACCACTCTTGCCTATTTTTGCACCTCTGTTGGTTCTTTCTGCACTGCTCTTGCATTTGTGCAACTTACTTGCCTCTTTCTGCACTTCTCTTGCTTCTTTCTACACCTCTGTTGCTTCTTTCAGCAACGCTCTTGCCTGTTTCTGCACTTCTCTTCTTTCTTTCGGCACCCCTCCTGCCTCTTTTGGTACCTCTCTTGCCTCTTTGGGCACCTCTCCTACCTCTTTCTGCACCCACTTGCCTCTTTTTGCACCTCTGTTGGTTCTTTCTGCACTGCGCTTGCTTCTTTATGCACCTCACTTGCCTCTTTTTGTACTTCTCTTAGTTCTTTGTAAATCTCTGTTGCTTCTTTCAGCAATTCTCTTGCCTCTGTCTGCACTTCTCTTGCTTGTTTCTGCACCTCTCGTGTGTCTTTCTGCACCTCTGTTGCGCCTTTCTGCACTTCACTTGCTTCTTTCTGCACCTGCCTTTCCTCTATCGGCACCTCTGTTGCTTCTTTCCGCGATCCTCCTAACTCTTTCAGCACCCCTCTTCCCTATTTGTGCAACTCTCTTGCCTCTTTCTACACCTCTCTTCCCTTGTTCTGTACCACTCTTTCTTCTTACTGTTGTACTGCTGTTGCTTTTTACAGCACTTCTCCTGCTTCTTTGTGTACACTTTGTGCCTCTTTCAGCATCTCTATTGCTTCTTTCTGCACTTCTCGTCCTCCTTTCTGCACTCCTCATGCCTCCATCTGTGCCGCTGTTTCTTCTTTCTACACCTCTGATGGTACTTTCAGAAATTCTCTTGCCTCTTTCTGCACTCTCTTGCCTGTTTCTGCATCATTCTTTCCTCTTTCTGCACCTGTCTTCCCTCTTTGTGCAACTCTTTAGGCTCTTTCGACACCTCTCTTCCCTCTTTCTGCACCACTCTTGCCTCTTTTTGTACCTCTGTTGCTTCTTTCTGCACTTCTCTTGCCTCTTTATGGACCCTTGGTGCCTCTTTTAGCACCTCTGTTGCTTCTTTCTGCACTTATCTTCCTTCTTTCTGCACTCCTCGTGTCTCTTTCTGCACCTCTGTTGCTTCTTTCTGTACTTCTTTTGGTTCTTACTGCACTGCTCTTGCCTCTTTCTGAATCCCTCTTGCCTCTTTGAGCACCTCTTTTGCTTTTTTCTGCACTTCTCTCTCCTCTTTCTGCACCCCTCTTACCTCTTTCTGGTCCTCTGATGCTTCTTTCTGCACTTCTATTGCCTCTTTCTGCACCTCTCTTGCTTCTTTCTGCAGCTGACTAGCCTCTTTCACCACCTCTTTTGCTTTTTTCTGCAAATCTCTTGCCTCTTTCGGCACCTCACTTGCCTGTTTTAACACATCTGTTGCTTTGTTTTGCAGATCTCTTGCCTCTTTCTGCAACCCTCTTTTCTTTTTCTGCACCTCTCTTGCCTCTTTTTGTGCTCCTGTTCCCTCTTTCGGTACCTCTCTTGCCTTTTTCTGTACCTCTGTTGCCTCTTTCTGCACTTCTCTTGCTCTTTCTGCGCATTTCACGCCTCTTTCAGCACCTCTGTTACTTGTTTCTGCACTTTTCTTCCTTCTTTCTGTACCTCTTTTGCTTCTTTCTACACCTCACTTGCCTCTTTCAGCACCTCTGTTGCTTTTTTCTGCAGATTTCCTGCCTCTTTCTGCACCTCACTTGCCTCTATCTGCACTTCTGTTGCCTCTTTCTGCACTTTTCTTGCCTCTTTCTGTACCCCGTTTGCCTCTTTATGCACCTCTGTTGCTTCGTTCAGCACTTTTATTGCCTCTTTCTGCACCTCTCTTGCTTCTTTCTGCACCACACTTTCCTCTTTCAGCACCTCTGTTGCTTTTTTCTGCAGATCTATTGTCCCTTTCTGCACCTCACTTGCCTCTTTCAGCACCTCTGTTGCTTTTTTCTGCAGAGCTCTGGCCTCTTTCTGCACCCTTCTTTTCTCTTTCTGCACCACTCGTGCCTCTTTCTGTGCCCCTGTTCCCTCTTTCTCAACCTTACCTGATGGTTTATACACCTCTCTTGCCTCTTTCTGTACCTCTGTTGCTTTTTTCTGCCTGTTTCAAGCTCTTTCTGCACCGTTTGGCCCTTTCAGCACCTCTGTTGCTTCTTACTGCACTTCTCTTCCTTCTTTGTGTACTTCTCCAGCCTCTTTCTGTACCTCTCTCGCCTTTTTTTGCACCTCTGTTGGTTCTTTCTGTGCTGCTCTTTCTGCACCTCATTTGCCTCCTTCTGCACTTCCCTTGCTCCTTTCTACAGCTCTGTTGCTTCTTTCAACAATTCTCTTGCCTCTTTCTGCACTTCTCTTCCTTCTTTCTGCACTCCTTCTGCCTCTGGATATACCTCTCTTGCCTCTTTCTGCACCTCTCTTGCCTCTTTCTGTACTTCACTTGCTTTTTTCTGAACCTCTCTTGCCTCTTTCAGCACCTCGGTTGCTTCTTTCTCTACTTTTCTTGACTCCTTCTGCAACTCTGAGTTAGAGGTATTTTTAATACCCCTTCCCAATTATGTACTAGGGCCTTACAGGGTAGGTCATGCCAATCACAGGGGTACCCCAAGCCATAGTGTACCCTAGTGTATGTAGGTGTGTTCACTGCATTTTAAGTGTCTTTCAGCATAGCACTGGCTCCGGGCCTGGTTACTCAGAGTCAGATAACACCAGTACCAGTAAGCCAAAAGATGGAGGCACAGGATGACTTTGCAACAAGGCCTCTTTCTACATCTCTGTTGGTTCTTTCTGCATATCTCTTAATTCTTTCTGCACTTTTCTTTGTCTTTCTGGACTTCTGTTGCCTCTTTCTTGATTTCTCTGTCTTCTTTCTGCACCTATCTTCCTCTTTCCGCACATGTCCTACCTCTGGAGGCATAGTTAGAAATTAGCATTTGAAAAACCTTTGAAATTCACTGAAAAAAAACATAGGTTTCGGGGATGTTATATTTATAAATGATCATTTAAAAAAGCTTTGGACTTCACTGAAAAACCATAGGTTTCAGGGGCATTATAGTTAGAAATTAGCATTTATAAAACCATAGAAATTCACTGAAAAAAACACCGGTTTTAGTTAGTTGGACATTTCACTTGTACAAAACCAGAGAAATTAGTCTGTTATAGTTAGTTGAGCTAACTATAACTCGAGCCCCCGCAATGCACTGCTGATGACGTCACATATTACATCATTCATGACATGGTCAGTGACATCACTGATGACATCTCAAATTACATCAGTTTTTCAGTGAATATATATATATATATATATATATATATATATATATATATATATATATATATATTACCTACTGGCGGTCGCCAGTAGGTAGTTATAGTTAGGACCCTGTTTCCATAGGAAATCCGCAACATTCTATTTGGAATAACTTTGGCGCCGGTCGACGAATCCTCGCGAAATTTTCAAAATAGGTGGGGCGCTACGCTCCGCTCCTACCCTGAAAGTCTCGGGGGGATTCGTCAAGCAGGGGCCGAGAAAAAAGGGGGGTCCCAAAACGCGTTTTCCCCATGCATTTTTCCATAGGACCTTTAGACACAGCTACAGCCCGAACGGCTGAACAGAATTACTTGAAATTTGGCAGAGAGGTAGCCATAAGGTCAAGGAAGTGCCTTTTGCAGGTCTGGTGTAAATCTGTTCAGTATTTCCTGAGAAAATAGCATTTAAAAGCATATATATATGTGGGCGGAGCCTAACCACACATCTCATCCTGAGATCTGATTGGCTGTCAGCACTTCATCCAAGAAGTGTTGGCAGCCATCTTGGGACCAATATACATGATAGCACCTCATTAAAAAGCATTGCAGTTAATAGAAGGTTTTAAGACTTTAGTTACATTATAAATCATTTGTTGATGGTACCATACTCATTTTAGGAATTGTGGTATGTTCTAAGGTGATTTCACCATGTGAAAAAGCCTTCTGCTGGGATATCATGATTGAGAGAAAAATATTTTCTCATGCTTTTACCACAGAGGTTTGGAAGGTGATCTATAGGCTAAACTGAGAGCTTATTTTCTGTAAATTCACATTATCTTTCTCAGTCATGTGAGAATGAAGTCTGACATTCTCAGTAAAACATGTACATCCAACAAGGGCAGAGACTGTCAGTTGATTCCTTTGTGTTCTACTGCAGCTTCCCAGAGTGTTCCAAAGAACTACTAGAGCGGTAACAGTCCTACTTATGATAAACGTATGGCACACCTGAAGCCATCTTGCTTGGATTAAAGTGGTAACTCTTAAAACATTTAATTTAAAAAGGAACAAAATGAGGGGGTTCATTTTTCCATTAAAATTATGATTAGTGCTGCAGAAAGAAAAATTAGGGCACATTTTGAGTGACTTCTCAAATCCTCTTCTATTTCATTAAAAAATTCTGACATGCAGACTGAAACATGCACTTTCAATACCAGCAGCAGTTTTCCCTGGTGAGCAGTAGCTTTACTACAGTGATCTAATGAGCAAAAAGAGTGCTAACATTCTGAATTTATGGCAAATGTGTGACACATCTGAATGCCTTCTTGATGGAATCAAAGTAAAAAACTGAAAGTATTTCCTACTGAGGAGACTGCAGTAAATGAGGAAATTAGGAAACTTCATAACAAATAAGTCTCCCAAGATGGCCACCAGAGACAAAAGAGCCCAAATGTAGCCCAAATATCACCCAGATGTAGCCCAAGTATAGCCCAATGACAGAATGTCCCAGAATGTTCTTAAAAACAACTAGAGCGCTTACTGTCTTCATTATGACAAAAGTAAGGCACACCTGAAGCCATCTTGATTGGAATAAACTGGTAACACTTAAAACATTTAATTTAAAAAGGAACACAATGAGGAGGTTCATTTTGCCATAGAAATTATGATTAATGCTGAAGAAAGAAAATGAGGGCACATTTTGAGTGACTTCTCAAATCCTCTTCTATTTCATTAAAAAATTCTGACATGCAGACTGAAACATGCACTTTTAATACCAGGAGCAGACTTCCATGGTGCAGTAGTTTTACTACAGTGATCTAATGAGCAACTAGAGTGCTAACATTCAGAATTTATGGCAAATGTGTGACATATCTGAATACCTTCATGATGGAATCAAAGTAAAAAACTGAAAGCACTTCCTACTGAGGAGACTGCAGTACATGAGGAAATTAGGAAACTTCATAACAAATAAATCTCCCAAGATGGCCACCGGAGACAAAAGAGCCCAAATGTAGCCCAAAATCACCCAGATGTAGCCCAAATATAGCCCAATGACAGAAGTGTGCAAAACACTTATTATTTTGTGTTTTTGCAGTGTTATATAGTGCAGACTTGTCAGGTATTGGAGTGCTTTACATGAGCATTGGTTACATCACACAAGAACAAATTCATTTTGGTTGTAGACATGGGGAGACTAAGTGATTTGACCAGAATCACAGAATGTCGAGCTGAAGCAGAAACTTCAACCTGGTTCCCCAGTTGCAAAGTCTGCAGTTCTGGAAGTAACACCACATCCTCTCCCCTAAGTGCAACATTTAATCAAGTGGTCAACTGGATAAAAAAACATAAAGATAACAAATAATTTAAAAGTGCTTTGTCGCTATTTGAAAACTCAGAAAATATGTCCTTATTTTAGTCTTTTAGAGCACTAACCATAATTTTGATGCCAATAAGACCCTCTCATATATGTAATTTCTAAAGGAAATGCTCTAGGTATTACAGTTTTGATTACATCAAGATGATGTCAGGCGTTCCACACTTTTGTAATAAATATAGAATGTTAGCAATCTAGTTGTTCATTAGGATACTGTTGAGAGGCAGAGGCCAGGGGCACGGACTCTGAAAATTGAAGGCAGGTAGGAGGGTGCAAAGGCAACAATTTAACCACACTGAGCAGGCAGGAAGGGCCGTGGAAGCACAACAGACTATGGAGGGCAGTGGAAAGGGGGGCAGGGGCAACAAACCAACAATACAGGACTTGCAAGAGAGGCTGTTGGAGGGAAGATCTATTACGGGTCAAGGAAGCTAGGGGCGGTCCCCAGATCCCCGGGAGCCACCACAGAACTGAGCAGGAGAGTGAGTCAGGGACAAAAGGGGCACCTTAATTTGAGCCGGGGTGCCTAGGAACGCTTGCTCCAAAAATGAAGAAAACAGACATATGAGACATGGAATTGGAGGCAGAATACAATGGCAGTTTAATGAGAAGATGCAACTTCAAAGAAACCGCAGAATAGAGACATAAAGTACAACATACAGAATCCAGATAATCATACAGCTGTCATAATATTCTCTGTATCTCAATTAATGTACTGACAGAGAGAGAGAGAAAACACATCTATAAATGCATCATGAGAAACAAGTTACACCAAGGAAAATGTTACCTAGGAACACTCACGTTTACTCTTAGAGCAAGCATTCCTGCAATTACAATACAAAATCTTTTAAATGCAAAAGTAAAGAGAACAATGGTTAAACATAACATGACATTTCATATAGGTAAAATAGAATAAGATACTTCAAGCAAAGCAGAGCAAGACATTTTAAGCAAAGGAAGACAAGAGCTCCCAGCTCTTGGGGAAAACCTGCACTGCCTGTTAACCTACATACAGACGGCGAGGTAGTCCGTCGATATCTGTGGGTGCTCCCTTTTTATATCATTTTGTGGGCTCCTTTGCACGCTACATCTACCTACGTATGCTACCCAAAAGCTTCGTCTGCAGATTTTACCAGACATTTCGTCATTTACCCACTTAATGCTGACAATGGACTGGGTGAAAAGGTCAGTCTCTCAGGCCAATCGCTTATCGTAAGTTCCATAGAGCAAGCAGAAAATAATGGGTATTGTACGGGAATTCAATATATTCATGTATAAAATCTCCTCAGTTCTCCTAACTTGACGCTCTGCGGTTGCCACTTCCTTAAAAGCGGGAAACCTGCCCAGGAAGCAAGTACCAGTCCAGGATGCAGCCTACTGTATGTCGACAGCTTCAGGGGGATGTTGAACTTTGATACCGAGCACGGAACACTCGGGTAGGGTGGGGGCTACTAGTTTGGATCAGAAGGCCTCGCAGACCTGCCTTCAGACTGCTATACACTAAA
This sequence comes from Triturus cristatus, assembly GCF_964204655.1. NCBI lineage: Eukaryota > Metazoa > Chordata > Amphibia > Caudata > Salamandridae > Triturus > Triturus cristatus. The sequence continues at coordinate 50,264,220 of NC_140581.1, read as the reverse complement.
ATTGCAGAGCTATGGTCAATTTAACAAAGAGGCCTACATATTGAACAGAAGGGCCTACACAGGGGTTTTATGCTGGCTGAGTGATAAGGATGTCTCAGGATAATTATATAGCAACACAGGACCCGCTGGTCAATTTAATACGGCCTACAAATGCAGCTGGCAGGGCAAGGACAAGGGTCTCATACTTCAGGTGTGGACAGAACGGGCCAGGGGCCCCCTGTGATACAAAATCTACCCTCCTTCAAGGCTGTGGCAATGTAATAGACCATTGTGGGCAGAAGGAAGAGGCAATGGTAGTACAACCATACATGCCAACAGACCCGATTCAGCCAGGAAACGTCCAATGTTTTTAAGCTCAAATGGGCTTTATTTGATCTGTCTCCTGTCTACAATATCCTCTTTTTCAATGTAACTCAAAAGGGAAAATCAATACCCCAGTTGTTTTTCAAAATCTCCCTCTTACCAAGTTCAAAATGTTCGCAAGTATGGTACATTGGATCATGGAAGGAAATGGGATAGGGACATGGACTTGGATAACAGAGGACAGGAGGGACATGGAGAGGTGCACCAAACTGACCCTGCAGGGCAGGCATCAGGGTTTGCAGCAGCACAATACACCACACAGGGCATGCAGGACGGGAGTGCAGCACAACAATCCATAGAAAGCAAGAGGGAGGGGACAGGACCATGCACATGGACAACAGAGAACAGAGGGGCAAGAGGCAATGGTAGCTAGCTGACCATAATGGACAGACAGGAGAGAAAGCTGCAGTATAACAGACCATAAAGGGCAGGAGGGACGGATCAGGGGCATTACAATGGAACAGACAAGCCAGGAGGGAGGGAGTAGGGCTGGGGGCAAGGGGGCAGGGCAGGAGCAGCAAGATAACCATGGAGGTCAGGCAGGATGGGCACTAGAAGCAAGACACACCATGAAGAGCAACAGTGAGACTGTGATGGCATACACACAGACCATGGAGGGAAGGTGGGAGGGGGTCAGGGGCAGCTAACTGACCACACAGGGAAGGTGGGAGGGGCCATGGCAGCACAGAAGACCATGCATGGCAAGTGGGAGGGTTAGTGGCAGCACAATGGCTATGATGGGCAAGAAGGAGGGTGGAGGGGCATGCACAAAGGACGATGGAGGATAGAAGGAAGGGTCAGGACCTGTGCACAGACAAGAAAGTTCAGGGGAAGGGACCTCACAACAGACCACACGGGGCAGGCAGGAGGAGCAGTTGCAGCACAACAGACCAGGGAGGGCAGAAGGGTGTGGCAGTACAATGGACCATGTAGGACAGGAGGAAGAGGATAGGGGCATGGCATGTGGACAGGCAGGGTGGAGGTGGCAGGGACAGGTTACAGTCATCTGACAATGCTAGGCAGGTGGGAGGGGAGTGGCAGCTCAACAGAACACTCAGAGTAGATAGGAGTGGCAGGTCCATGGGACATGGTGGGCAAAAAGGATGGAGCAGGGGCATGCACAAAGACATCGGAGGGCAGGGGGAAGGAGAATAGGGGCAGCAAGCTAAGCACAGAGTTTAAGCAGGAGGTCAATGATGGGGCATAGAATTGGGCAATGGAGGGCAGGAGGAGTGGACTGGTACATCATACTAAATTGAGGGCAGTGGCAGCACATCAGACCATGCATGGCAGGAGGGAGGAGGCTAGTCCATGGATTCACACAACAGAGGATAGGGAGGAAGGGGATGGGGCAGCAAGCTAACTGTTCAGAGAAGGCGGGTATTAGGAACTTTATTGTTTTTAAAACATTGTGTCTGTGCGAACTACTTAAAATATGAACAAGTATGCAGCATAATCTCACTTTTATTCAGGAAGAAGAGGACGTTTGTGACTGTGACTCCGGGCTCACTTGGCAGAAACACCCCCTGACCCTCCACCCCCTATCGCAAAATGTAATGCCCGTGAAAAGGGTAGGTGAACACAGTGTTATATAGAACATAGTCCTGAGAGCACGATTGAAAATGAAAACTAGATATAGTGTATGGTATAAACTATGCACCAAAAAGTGTGATATAAAATGAACCGGGCGTGAAATATAATATGCAATACATTGTGCGCAATGACAGATTCATTGGAGAGCGCGAGATAGCACAGGCACTAGCGCGTGCTATGCGATATGCGCCTTGGAGTGTAATATGCACAGGGCAGTGTTGTGTAACCTAACTAGTCTCTAAAGTTGTAATATAAAATATGTGCTGGGGAGTGTAACGTTGCATATGCACTGTGACAAAGATATGGATCCCAGATTGTAATATGTATGGCATAGCACTGTGCGTTATAACATAGGCATCGAGAAAGGCACGTTAGATGGGGCAATATAACCCGTGCGAAGACAAGTGTGGCATGACATATTCACGGGGTGGTGTTACAGTGCACATGGGCTAGAGAGTGTCATAGCATATGCACTAGCTAGTGGAATACAACACAGAGGTGTGTGGCACTCGGCAGGCAATGGTGGGTGTAACACAGCATTGGGCTCTGTCAGGAGCACGCTGTGACTCTCAAGTGATGTTCGTCCCCTTTCCAGAGAGTAAAATAAAAAGTATTACACATCCGGCAGTGGATGTGTGTTTTATTAACCGTGAGGGGGGTTTCTTGCATAGTTTTGGTCGAATTTTTGACGAATCCCCTTTGAATGGCTTGGTGTGCATGTGTATTAAATGTGCACGTCAATAGCTACCCATGTTTGTATAAATAAACGACAAGGGTGTCTACCAGGATTAGGCACGGTAGGGCATCAGACATGTCAGAGCTTCACTAGTGGTGTAAATACATTCCACGTGGATTCATTGCATGCATAGTCGCCTTTTAATGAATATCACGCAAATCGTCATGGTGATAGGTACGTACGGTTTGTCCAGCATGTCCTAGGTGTGTCTATAAATATATATTTTTTAAAAATAATAAAAAACTGTGGCCGGCCCTGGGGATTGGGGTCAAAAAAATATAATTAGGAGACTGGCCCTGGGGGATGGGGTCATCAGGGCCAATAAATTAGAATAAGAAGGGGAACCAAACAGCCCCCCTTCTTAAAAAACTAAAATAAATAAAAGACTGGCATCGTGCCGGAGGCCATGCCCCCTCCGTGCAGCACTCTGCAAACGCGCCCCCAACAGGCATCTCCAGTATGCGCCAGGGAGCTGCGCTGCAGCCAGGTGTTCTGAGGCCAAGCCCCTTTTTACACCTCTCTGCAACGCAGCTCTGTGGCGCTTACTGGAGGTACCTAGTGGTCTAGTTTGACCCTAGGGACCCTGAGGATTCAGGGGGACTTAATCTCTCAACTTAGAACAGCCACAGGGCGCGTTTACACAGTGGTGAAGGGAGGGGACGGGGCCTGAGGTGACGTGTGCAAACACGCACTATGGCACGTTTTAAATTGGGGATATAATTTCCCTTCAATACTGAGGTCCCCTGGGGGCTAACTAGCCCACCAAGTGCTTCCAGTAAGCGCCACTGAGCTGCATTGCAGAGAGGTGGTCCAGGCCGTGCCACTTTTTACACCTTTCTGCAACGCAGCTCTGTGGCACTTACTGGAGGTACCTAGTGGGCTAGTTGGACCCTAGGGACCCTCAGGATTCAAATGAACTTAATCTCCCAACTAAAAATGGACACAGGGCGTGTTTACACAGTGGTGAAGGGAGGGGACGGGGCCTGAGTTAACGTGTGCAAAAACGCCCTGTGGCCTGTTTTAAGAGGTAGTTTTAATCCCCATGCCCTATTATACACTAGGGGCTTACAGAGGAGGTCATGCTAATCACAGGGGGACCCCAACGCATAATGTTCCCTAGTGTATGTAGGTGTTTTCACTGTATTCTAAGTGTCTTTTAACATAGCACTGGCTCTAGGACTGGTTAGTCAGACTCAGTTACCACCAGTATCCGTCTGAAAAAGTTGAGGGTACAGGATGATTTTGCAACAAGGCTTCTTTCTGCTCTTCTTTTTGTTCTTTCTGCACGTTATCCTTCTTCCTGCACTTATCTTCGTATTTGAGGACTTCTGTTGCTTCTTTCTGCACTTCTTTTGTTTCTTTCTGTGCATTTTTTCTTCTTTCTTCACATGTCCTATCTCTGTAGGCATAGTTAGAAATTAGCATTAAAAAAACCTTTGAAATTCACAGAAAAAACCATAGGTTTCAGGCACGTTATAGTTAGGAATTAGCATTTAAAAAACCTCAGAAATTCACTGAAAAAACCACAGGTTTCAGGGGTGTTATAGTTAGCTGGACTTTTCACTTGTACAAAACCATTGAAATTCCCCCGTTATAGTTAGTTCAGCTAACTATAACTCGCGCGCCCGCAATGCACTGCTGATGACGTCACATATTACATCACTCATGACATGGTCAGTGACATCACTCATGACATCACTGATGACATCTCAAATGACATCACTGATGACATCACTGATGACATCATCCTTGTGATAGAGTGGCAGACCTCCTCTCACCCTAATATAACCTTTGATACACACATTCAAAAATAGAGACTAAAATTTTCAAAACAATGGACATACCAATACCAGTTACAACAACCTCTTCAGTAATTCTAAGATCCACATACACATCCACTCATTCACCAACAGTCCTATACAGTCACTCATACATGTACTCACTCATCATATGTACTCATACACCTATACATCCTGTTACACAATGCCACTCATCCATAGAGTTACTCACACACATAGTCACTCATGCTAATAAAGAATCAAACATACATTTACTTGCATATACAGTTATACACACACCACCATACTTACTTCTACGGAAACTTACACATACTTAGTCTTTTAAACAATCACTTATAGAAACACATACTTATTCATACAGGAACTCTTTCAATCTCTCACTCTCACATATACTCACATATATACACCAATAGTCACATATACTAGTTTAAAACATATGTAGTTACTCATAAAGACACTATTGAGACAGTCATTCACTCACTAACACACCCATACACACACTCATCCACCCATACAGTCCTGCACACATGCTGTGTTCAACACATACAAACAGTGAGTCACTCATTCATGCACCTATGCACTACGTAATACCCCCCACCGAACCATGCAGACACTCAGACTGATACTCAAAAAACCAACTAATAACCTATATAGACACCCATGTAGCTACTCACCAACCCATGCAGCCACTTATACACAAAGTGAGAGACTGATACAGATATTTACATATTTAAACATTACTCACTAAGCCATGTATTCACTATGATACACTTAATCAGTCAGTTACACAATCAATTTTTCAAAAACAAATCATCCATTTAGACACTTATATATATCCATTTATTCTTCCATCGACCTTGAGATATACATATATAAAACATATTTAATTTTCAGAAAAACACACATTCACTGGATGATGTCATCAGTGATGTCATCAGTGATGTAATTTGAGATGTCATCAGTGATGTCATGAGTGATGTCACTGACCATGTCATGAGTGATGTAATATGTGACGTCATCAGCAGTGCATTGCGGGCGCGCGAGTTATAGTTAGCTGAACTAACTATAACGGGGGAATTTCAATGGTTTTGTACAAGTGAAAAGTCCAGCTAACTATAACACCCCTGAAACCTGTGGTTTTTTCAGTGAATATATATATATATATATATATATATATATATATATATATATATATATATATATATATATATATTCACAAAAAGCAAAGCGTTCCTCCATTTCCGGAGCCTCAAACCCTTCGGGGCGGTCTCACCACATGGGCACGGAGCAACCCATTAATCTCACTCTAGCAAGCACAGCAACGTGAGGCCCAATACTTTGGAAAAAAGCATTTATTTCAACATCACGGCGTCAGCTTCCTCTTCATCCAACGTTTCGGCACAGTTTGCCTTGCTCACGGACATGAAATGCCAACGCCCAGGTGTGCTCGGACATTTATTACACATAGTGCATCACGTGACTGCAGATCCCAGTACTACTGATCCCACAATGCACTGTGCCAGTATTTACGAGAGTATTCTGGATGTCCCCATCTGTTTTTCACCTGATGGTATTGTAATTTGGCACACGCACTGATGTCATAGTGGAAATTAGTTCTGCGGCAGGCAGGTGAGTTAGAAAGTTTTTGTTACTTCTTTGATTTGAAAAAACACAGTTTCACCAAAGCACGATCAACACAGGATTTCGTCCCGTATGAATCCCCTCCAACGCGCCATTCCTTTTGCATTAGTGGCAATACCTTGGTATGTAGGGTGGCGCGAGTGGGTAAGGCTCCTCAATTAGTATTCACAAAAAGCAAAGCGTTCCTCCATTTCCGGAGCCTCAAACCCTTCGGGGCGGTCTCACCATATGGGCACGGAGCAACCCATTAATCTCACTCTAGCAAGCACAGCAACGTGAGGCCCAACACTTTGGAAAAAAGCATTTATTTCAACATCAAGGCCTCAGCTTCCTCTTCATCCAACGTTTCGGCACAGTTTGCCTTGCTCACGGACATGAAATGCCAACGCCCAGGTGTGCTCGGACATTTATTACACATAGTGCATCACGTGACTGCAGATCCCAGTACTACTGCTCCCACAATGCACTGTGCCAGTATTTACGAGAGTATTCTGGATGTCCCCATCTGTTTTTCACCTGATGGTATTGTAATTTGGCACACGCACTGATGTCATAGTGGAAATTAGTACTGCGGCAGGCAGGTGAGTTAGAAAGTTTTTGTTACTTCTTTGATTTGAAAAAACACAGTTTCACCAAAGCACGATCAACACAGGATTTCGTCCCGTATGAATCCCCTCCAACGCGCCATTCCTTTTGCATTAGTGGCAATACCTTGGTAGGTAGGGTGGCGCGAGTGGGTAAGGCTCCTCAATTAGTATTCACAAAAAGCAAAGCGTTCCTCCATTTCCGGAGCCTCAAACCCTTCGGGGCGGTCTCACCATATGGGCACGGAGCAACCCATTAATCTCACTCTAGCAAGCACAGCAACGTGAGGCCCAACACTTTGGAAAAAAGCATTTATTTCAACATCACGGCGTCAGCTTCCTCTTCATCCAACGTTTCGGCACAGTTTGCCTTGCTCACGGACATGAAATGCCAACGCCCAGGTGTGCTCGGACATTTATTACACATAGTGCATCACGTGACTGCAGATCCCAGTACTACTGCTCCCACAATGCACTGTGTCAGTATTTACGAGAGTATTCTGGATGTCCCCATCTGTTTTTCACCTGATGGTATTGTAATTTGGCACACGCACTGATGTCATAGTGGAAATTAGTTCTGCGGCAGGCAGGTGAGTTAGAAAGTTTTTGTTACTTCTTTGATTTGAAAAAACACAGTTTCACCAAAGCACGATCAACATAGGATTTCGTCCCGTATGAATCCCCTTCAACGCGCCATTCCTTTTGCATTAGTGGCAATACCTTGGTAGGTAGGGTGGCGCGAGTGGGTAAGGCTCCTCAATTAGTATTCACAAAAAGCAAAGCGTTCCTCCATTTCCGGAGCCTCAAACCCTTCGGGGCGGTCTCACCATATGGGCACGGAGCAAACCATTAATCTCACTCTAGCAAGCACAGCAACGTGAGGCCTAATACTTTGGAAAAAAGCATTTATTTCAACATCACGGCGTCAGCTTCCTCTCCATCCAACGTTTCGGCACAGTTTGCCTTGCTCACGGACATGAAATGCCAACGCCCAGGTGTGTTCGGACATTTATTACACATAGTGCATCACGTGACTGCAGATCCCAGTACTACTGCTCCCACAATGCACTGTGTCAGTATTTACGAGAGTATTCTGGATGTCCCTATCTGTTTTTCACCTGATGGTATTGTAATTTGGCACACGCACTGATGTCATAGTGGAAATTAGTTCTGCGGCAGGCAGGTGAGTTAGAAAGTTTTTGTTACTTTTTTGATTTGAAAAAACACAATTTCACCAAAGCACGATCAACACAGGATTTCGTCCCGTATGAATCCCCTCCAACGCGCCATTCCTTTTGCATTAGTGGCAATACCTTGGTAGGTAGGGTGGCGCGAGTGGGTAAGGCTCCTCAATTAGTATTCACAAAAAGCAAAGCGTTCCTCCATTTCCGGAGCCTCAAACCCTTCGGGGCGGTCTCACCATATGGGCACGGAGCAACCCATTAATCTCACTCTAGCAAGCACAGCAACGTGAGGCCCAATACTTTGGAAAAAAGCATTTATTTCAACATCACGGCGTCAGCTTCCTCTTCATCCAACGTTTCGGCACAGTTTGCCTTGCTCACGGACATGAAATGCCAACGCCCAGGTGTGCTCGGACATTTATTACACATAGTGCATCACGTGACTGCAGATCCCAGTACTACTGCTCCCACAATGCACCGTGCCAGTATTTACGAGAGTATTCTGGATGTCCCCATCTGTTTTTCACCTGATGGTATTGTAATTTGGCACACGCACTGATGTCATTGTGGAAATTAGTTCTGCGGCAGGCAGGTGAGTTAGAAAGTTTTTGTTACTTCTTTGATTTGAAAAAACACAGTTTCACCAAAGCACGATCAACACAGGATTTCGTCCCGTATGAATCCCCTCCAACGCGCCATTCCTTTTGCATTAGTGGCAATACCTTGGTAGGTAGGGTGGCACGAGTGGGTAAGGCTCCTCAATTAGTATTCACAAAAAGCAAAGCGTTCCTCCATTTCCGGAGCCTCAAACCCTTCGGGGCGGTCTCACCATATGGGCACGGAGCAACCCATTAATCTCACTCTAGCAAGCACAGCAACGTGAGGCCCAATACTTTGGAAAAAAGCATTTATTTCAACATCACGGCGTCAGCTTCCTCTTCATCCAACGTTTCGGCACAGTTTGCCTTGCTCACGGACATGAAATGCCAACGCCCAGGTGTGCTCGGACATTTATTACACATAGTGCATCACGTGACTGCAGATCCCAGTACTACTGCTCCCACAATGCACTGTGCCAGTATTTACGAGAGTATTCTGGATGTCCCCATCTGTTTTTCACCTGATGGTATTGTAATTTGGCACACGCACTGATGTCATAGTGGAAATTAGTTCTGCGGCAGGCAGGTGAGTTAGAAAGTTTTTGTTACTTTTTTGATTTGAAAAAACACAATTTCACCAAAGCACGATCAACACAGGATTTCGTCCCGTATGAATTCCCTCCAACGCGCCATTCCTTTTGCATTAGTGGCAATACCTTGGTAGGTAGGGTGGCACGAGTGGGTAAGGCTCCTCAATTAGTATTCACAAAAAGCAAAGCGTTCCTCCATTTCCGGAGCCTCAAACCCTTCGGGGCAGTCTCACCATATGGGCACGGAGCAACCCATTAATCTCACTCTAGCAAGCACAGCAACGTGAGGCCCAATACTTTGGAAAAAAGCATTTATTTCAACATCACGGCATCAGCTTCCTCTTCATCCAACGTTTCGGCACAGTTTGCCTTGCTCACGGACATGAAATGCCAACGCCCAGGTGTGCTCGGACATTTATTACACATAGTGCATCACGTGACTGCAGATCCCAGTACTACTGCTCCCACAATGCACTGTGCCAGTATTTACGAGAGTATTCTGGATGTCCCCATCTGTTTTTCACCTGATGGTATTGTAATTTGGCACACGCACTGATGTCATTGTGGAAATTAGTTCTGCGGCAGGCAGGTGAGTTAGAAAGTTTTTGTTACTTCTTTGATTTGAAAAAACATAGTTTCACCAAAGCACGATCAACACAGGATTTCGTCCCGTATGAATCCCCTCCAACGCGCCATTCCTTTTGCATTAGTGGCAATACCTTGGTAGGTAGGGTGGCACGAGTGGGTAAGGCTCCTCAATTAGTATTCACAAAAAGCAAAGCGTTCCTCCATTTCCGGAGCCTCAAACCCTTCGGGGCGGTCTCACCATATGGGCACGGAGCAACCCATTAATCTCACTCTAGCAAGCACAGCAACGTGAGGCCCAATACTTTGGAAAAAAGCATTTATTTCAACATCACGGCGTCAGCTTCCTCTTCATCCAACGTTTCGGCACAGTTTGCCTTGCTCACGGACATGAAATGCCAACGCCCAGGTGTGCTCGGACATTTATTACACATAGTGCATCACGTGACTGCAGATCCCAGTACTACTGCTCCCACAATGCACTGTGCCAGTATTTACGAGAGTATTCTGGATGTCCCCATCTGTTTTTCACCTGATGGTATTGTAATTTGGCACACGCACTGATGTCATAGTGGAAATTAGTTCTGCGGCAGGCAGGTGAGTTAGAAAGTTTTTGTTACTTCTTTGATTTGAAAAAACACAGTTTCACCAAAGCACGATCAACACAGGATTTCGTCCCGTATGAATCCCCTCCAACGCGCCATTCCTTTTGCATTAGTGGCAATACCTTGGTAGGTAGGGTGGCGCGAGTGGGTAAGGCTCCTCAATTAGTATTTACAAAAAGCAAAGCGTTCCTCCATTTCCGGAGCCTCAAACCCTTCGGGGCGGTCTCACCATATGGGCACGGAGCAACCCATTAATCTCACTCTAGCAAGCACAGCAACGTGAGGCCCAATACTTTGGAAAAAAGCATTTATTTCAACATCACAGCGTCAGCTTCCTCTTCATCCAACGTTTCGGCACAGTTTGCCTTGCTCACGGACATGAAATGCCAACGCCCAGGTGTGCTCGGACATTTATTACACATTATGCATCACGTGACTGCAGATCCCAGTACTACTGCTCCCACAATGCACTGTGCCAGTATTTACGAGAGTATTCTGGATGTCCCCATCTGTTTTTCACCTGATGGTATTGTAATTTGGCACACGCACTGATGTCATAGTTTCTTTGTCTTTCTGGACTTCTGTTGCCTCTTTCTTGATTTCTCTGTCTTCTTTCTGCACCTATCTTCCTCTTTCCGCACATGTCCTACCTCTGGAGGCATAGTTAGGAATTAGCATTTGAAAAACCTTTGAAATTCACTGAAAAAAAACATAGGTTTCGGGGATGTTATATTTATAAATGATCATTTAAAAAACCTTTGGAATTCACTGAAAAACCATAGGTTTCAGGGACATTATAGTTAGAAATTAGCATTTATAAAACCATAGAAATTCACTGAAAAAACCACCGGTTTTAGTTAGTTGGACATTTCACTTGTACAAAACCAGAGAAATTAGTCTGTTATAGTTAGTTGAGCTAACTATAACTCGCGCCCCCGCAATGCACTACTGATGACATCACATATTACATCATTCATGACATGGTCAGTGACATCACTGATGACATCTCAAATTACATCAGTCTTTCAGTGAATATATATATTTTATATATATATATATATATATATATATATATATATATGGCCCAAAGCTTTTGAGGAAGCACTCGACAGCAAATGAAAACCGAAGGGTTTATTTTCACCAAGAAACCAGCATTTGCATTCCAGTTAGCATTCATAGCGCCTGACGCGTTTCAAGGCTCCTGCCTTTTCTTCAGAGGCGACTTACAAGATGTGAATGTTTCCAGAGAGCTATTTATTCACAGCTGCATGTTGTTTGTTAATTGCTTTGCTCAGTGCGCTTTTCTTTTCAGTGCATGCTGGAATGAGTAGTTCAGTACAATGTCAATCACGTCCTTTGTAGGTTCTGTTTAACCATTCACGCTTTTAAAATTCATTATTTCCTTTAGTGGGACCCAGAGTACAGAGCTGGTTAAAATTAACTCACTTGCTGTGCTGCAACAGGTATGGAAATAGTTTCCACCAACATCCTCTCTCATTTCGTGATGGTGCATTCCTCCACGCCTTGAAACGCGTCAGGCGCTATGAATGCTAACTGGAAGGCAAATGCTGGTTTCTTGGTGAAAATAAACCCTTCGTTTTTCATTTGCTGTCAAGTGCTTCCTCAAAAGCTTTGGGCCATTGGAATACATATATATATATATATATATATATATATATATATATATATATATATATATATATATATATTCACTGAAAAACCATAGGTTTCACACATGTTATAGTTATCTGGACATTTCACTCATACAAAACCATTGAAATTTCCCCGTTATATAGTTCAGCTAACTATAACTCGCGCGACCGCAATCCACTGCTGATGACGTCACATATTACTTCACTCATGACATGGTCAGTGATATCACTCATGACATCACTCATGACATCTCAAATGACATAACTGATGACATCACTGATGACATCATCCAGTGAATATCTGTCTTTCTGAAAAATAAATATTTTTTATATATGTATATCTATAGGTTAATGGAAGAATAAATGGGTAAATAATGGGTAAATAAGTGTCTAAATGGATGTGACGTCATCAGCAGTGGATTGCGGTCGCGCGAGTTATAGTTAGCTGAACTAACTATAACGGGGGAATTTCAATGGTTTTGTACGAGTGAAATGCCCAGCTAACTATAACATGTGTGAAACCTATGGTTTTTTCAGTGAATTTGCAAGGTTTTTTAAATGCTAATTCCTAACTATAACGTGTGTGAAACCTATGGTTTTTACTTTGAATTTGCAAGGTTTTTTAAATGCTAATTCCTAACTATAACGTGTGTGAAACCTATGGTTTTTTAAGTGAATTTGCAAGGTTTTTTAAATGCTAATTTCTAACTATAACGTGTGTGAAACCTATGTTTTTTTTGTGAATTTGTAAGGTTTTTCAAATGCTAATTTATGTATGTATTATTATATTTTTTACATATTTATTTTACAATAAACTACCTATGTATATAGTTATAGATTGACTGTATCCTGTAATATGGAATGGCTCTGCTCTTTTTTTTTTGAATTTGTATAAAGTTGAACAGCATAGTTAATATCTTCTATAAACTTATAAACAGTTTAAAATGTAATTTTTTTTATTAAGGGTTTTTCACGGTGCGCGCACCGTGCGCGCACCAACAATTTTTTTTTATTAAACAAAATGTTTTTTTTTTATTTACGAGGTCCTTTAGGGACCCCCTGAGAAGGCCTAGGGAGTCAGGGACTCTCTACCCTGCCCCCTTTTCACGTTCTCCACTTGTGTTTTTAGCTCTCTTCTGCCTCTAAAACTCAAAATGGCGGCTGGGGGGTGCGCGCACCGTGTGCGCACCGTGCGCGCACCCCGTGATTTAAAAAAAAAAAAATATATGTTTTTTTCACCCTTCGGGGTCCTTCAGGGACCCCCTGACAAAGGCTAGGGGGTCAGGAACTCTCTACCCTGCCCCCTTTTCACGTTCTCCACCTTTCTTTTTCACTGTCACACACAAAATGGCGTCCGACACTTCCTGATTTCGACTGATTGGAATGTTTACTGACATCTAACCACCAATCAGAATTACGCTTGCGGACATTTGGTGCGCGCCCCGTGCGCGCACAGTGCGCGCATATAGATGTTTATGTGCTTTTAACTGCAATTTTCTCAGGAACTACTGAACAGATTGACACCATATATGCAAAAGGCACATGCCTGACCTTAGGACTACCTCTTTACCAAATTTCTAGTAATTCTGTTCAGCCGTTCGGGCTGTACCTTCGACTAAAGGTCCTATGGGAAAATGCATGGGGAAAACGCGTTTTGGGACCCCCCTTTTTTCTCACGATCCCCGTGTCTCGAGTGCTGCTCATTTCATTTGAATACCCCATGTGTCTTGATGTATTAGCGGTTGTTCTGCCGCTGAGCTGGCACCACCCCAGGTGAAGGGGGCCACAGAGCTTCGTAACAGTGGGGATCGCTTGTGGAGCACGGACTATGGATTAAGGGCAGATGCGCTGGCTGGGGCTCATCCAGAGCTTGAGATTTGGCAGATATTACAAGGGGCAAGGAATTTCGGGACTGCAACTCCCAGACTGCAATGTATTGCCTCATTTGAGCCGTCCAATCAGGACATACGATATCGCTTAATTAGGAGCTTGCAGCCCGCCATGCGCCTTCTGACCGGAACCGCCTCTGAAGAAGAGTATGACTTGAAACGCGTCAGGTGGCGGTCAGCTGCCTGTTGAATGAACTGGTTTGCGATTCTGCCCATACAAATAAAGTGCCTTGTTGGGGAACAAGAGGTCCGTGTCTCGAGTGCTGCTCATTTCGTTTGAACACCCCACGTGTCTTGATGTATTAGCGGTTGTTCTGCCGCTGAGCTGGCACCACCCCAGGTGAAGGGGGCCACAGAGCTTTGTAACAGCAGGGATCGCTTGTGGAGCACGGACTATGGATTAAGGGCAGATGCGCTGGCTGGGGCTCATCCTGAGCTTGAGATTCGGCAGCTATTACAAGGGGCAAGGAATTTCGGGACTGCAACTCCCAGACTGCAACGTATTGCCTCATTTGAGCCGTCCAATCAGGACATACGATATCGCTTAATTAGGAGCTTGCAGCCCGCCATGCGCCTTCTGACCGGAACCGCCTCTGAAGAAGAGTATGACTTGAAACGCGTCAGGTGGCGGTCAGCTGCCTGTTGAATGAACTGGTTTGCGATGCTGCCCATACAATTAAAGTGCCTTGTTGGGGAACAAGAGGTCCGTGTCTCGAGTGCTGCTCATTTCGTTTGAACATCCCACGTGTCTTGATGTATTAGCGGTTGTTCTGCCGCTGAGCTGGCACCACCCCAGGTGAAGGGGGCCACAGAGCTTCGTAACAGCGGGGATCGCTTGTGGAGCACGGACTATGGATTAAGGGCAGATGCGCTGGCTGGGGCTCATCCAGAGCTTGTGATTTGGCAGATATTACAAGGGGCAAGGAATTTCGGGACTGCAACTCCCAGACTGCAACGTATTGCCTCATTAGAGCCGTCCAATCAGGACATACGATATTGCTTAATTAGGAGCTTGCAGCCCGCCATGCGCCTTCTGACCGGAACCGCCTCTGAAGAAGAGTATGACTTGAAACGCGTCAGGTGGCGGTCAGCTGCCTGTTGAATGAACTGGTTTGCGATTCTGCCCATACCATTAAAGTGCCTTGTTGGGGAACAAGAGGTCCGTGTCTCGAGTGCTGCTCATTTCGTTTGAACACCCCACGTGTCTTGATGTATTAGCGGTTGTTCTGCCGCAGAGCTGGCACCACCCCAGGTGAAGGGGGCCACAGAGCTTCGTAACAGCGGGGATCGCTTGTGGAGCACGGACTATGGATTAAGGGGAGATGCGCTGGCTGGGGCTCATCCAGAGCTTGAGATTTGGCAGATATTACAAGGGGCAAGGAATTTCGGGACTGCAACTCCCAGACTGCAACGTATTGCCTCATTTGAGCCGTCCAATCAGGACATACGATATCGCTTAATTAGGAGCTTGCAGCCCGCCATGCGCCTTCTGACCGGAACCGCCTCTGAAGAAGAGTATGACTTGAAACGCCTCAGGTGGCGGTCAGCTGCCTGTTGAATGAACTGGTTTGCGATTTTGCCCATACCATTAAAGTGCTTTGTTGGGGAACAAGAGGTCCGTGTCTCGTGTCTTGATATATATATATATATATATATATATATATATATATATATATATATATATATATATATATATATATATATATATATATATATATATATATATATATATATATAGAGATATATATAGATTCACTGAAAAAACCATGGGTTTCACACACGTTATAGTTAGGAATTAGCATTTAAAAAACCTTAGAAATTCAGTGAAAAAACCATAGGTTTCACACACGTTATAGTTAGGAATTAGCATTTAAAAAACCTTAGAAATTCAGTGAAAAAACCATAGGTTTCACACATGTTATAGTTAGCTGGACATTTTACTCGTAAAAAACCAATGAAATTCCCCCATTATAGTTAGTTAGTTCAGCTAACTATAACTCGCGCGCCCGCAATGCACTGCTGATGACGTCAATTTCTAAGGTTTTTTAAATGCTAATTCCTAACTATAACGTGTGTGAAACCCATGGTTTTTTCAGTGAATTTGCAAGGTTTTTTAAATGCTAATTTTTTTTTTTTTCTTCTATTTTTTTTAACATATTTTTATTTTAATTTTCTTACCTTTTATAAAGACTATGGTTAAATTTTTAAAATTCTTTAATATGTTTTTTTTAATATATTTTTTAAAATAAACATGTAAAATTTATTTGCAGTACATTTTTTCTATTTTTTTTATTATTTTTTTAGTACGCGTACCGTAAGCTTACTGAAAGCGTACGGTTTACGCAACGCCCGTAATTTTTCTACGCTGCTTGCGTATAGTTACGCAATTTGCGTAGCCGCGCGTACTCCGCGTGGGACGCGTGCGCGCGTACGCTACACGCGCACATTACGCGGAAGTGTCGGGTAGTGACTGTTATGCGCATGCGCGCAAGCGCGTCTTTTTTACGCGCATGCGCACTTTTGCCGTAAGCGTACCGTAAGCGTACGGTAGGTCATGTGATCATGAAACACAACTTTTTTTTTTTTTTTTTATTAATGTTTTTATTGAGCAGAATAGAGCAGGGAAAAAAAAAAAAAAAAGACAGTTTTTAAAGCAATTTTACAGTCTCTTTCTATTACATGTATACATCTGGAACAGCACATCCTGACACACCAATCTATCAAGGATACAAAAAGTGTAGACCTACTAAAGTGCAATGTGCAGTGCAATTGGGCCCTCGACAATTCAACAATGGATGTGTCAAAATACCTATAATGAATACCATATAAATAATCTAAAAAAGTATAGAACTCCTAAAGTGTGATGTATAGGACCGTAAGACTAACTTCTAAACTTCAATTTTATCTTGATAACAGTTTATCTACTAGCCTGCAGTCAATAATATGACTACACCCCTAATTATCATCGTATTTAATCTTTTCAACAACTCAGAGATAAATTGTGCAATGATACAAAATTTCTTAAAGTGCAATATGCGTAAGTGACATGTGCTAAAGTGCAATACTTTATCTGCTGACCTCTGCTCCACAGTAAGAGAAACATTTGCTTTATCCCCTTCATCTTTCCCGGCATGTTTTAATCTGTTTCATCAAATCAACAATAAATTGTGCAATAATGCAAATTATCCTAAAGTGCAACATGCTAAGGTATTGCGAGCTAAAGTGCTGTGCCACTACCATACTAAAATTTTTTTTTTTTTTATATAGCTTGGTACTTATCTAAAAATTTCCAAACCAAAGTAAATTTTTTTACTGCCCCAATCCGCATGGCATATGCTTCTTCATATCTCCTGGTCCTCCACATTTTTATTAACCATTCCGAGTAAGTAGAAATCTGTTCTGTACGCCACTTTTGCAAAATCAATGATCGTGCTATTGCCGCGCCAATAGCCACGAACGTTGCTTCTGCTTTATTTAGGTCAGTTCTTACTCTAGAGATCCCAAACAGTGCTACCTCTGTTTCAGGATCAGGATCGATATTTTTACCCATTGCAATGCTCATAGCCGAAAAAAATTTATTCCAAAAAATCTGAAGTTTTGGGCATGTAAAACAGATATGTAGCCAGTCTCCCTCTCCCAAGGCCTGGCACCGGAAGCAATTGTTAACAACCCCGGCATAGCGTTTATTTAACACTGCCGGAGTATAGTATGCCATCCACCTTGAAAGGAAGGCCATCCTTTTGAAATTGGCCGCTCTCAATGCCTTATTACCCATTAATGCAATCTGTTGCCACTCTTGCTGGGAAAATTTGCAGTTCGTTTCTTGAATGATTTTTTCCAAGAAAGTTTCAACTAAGGGAGCTGACCTCTGTTTTAAAAGTAGAGAGTACCAATTACCTACGCCTTTCATTCTCATCTTATAAAGTGCGTTCACAAGTCCCCCTACTACCTGGTCTGGGCAGATATCATATTTTTTAATTAGATGCGAGATCTGTAAATATTCCAAAAATCCAGGTTTCGCCATATTCCCACATCTGGCTATAACCTGTTCCCAGGACATAAAGGTTTGAACTAAAAAAAAGCTACCTAACTCAAAAAAACCATTGTCCTTCCATTTTGTTAACAGGCGAGAATGCATCTGCAGCCCCAGCGTTCTAATTTCTTCGAGATTTAAAAAAATGTAGCCAGAAGAGTTAGTTTGCTTAAAAAAGCATAGAAGGCGCTTGGAAAAGTCTCGTATTGTCTTATAGCGGGATTTCTTAGGTAATTTGGTTGTTTTAAGAAAGGCAGATAATTGTGTTCCAGATTCACTAAGCATTTTTTCATAGTAAAAAATTTCTGTCGAATCTTTACAATCAAGTAGACGGGCAGTTATGTCCAGAAGGCCAGCCTCATAATAGATTTGGATATTAGGTAGAGCCAATCCCCCCTGGTCTATTTCTAATTGTAGTGTGGAAAGTTTAACTCTGGAGGTCTTGTTATTCCAAATAAACTCTCTAAACATTGAATCAATTTCTTTAAAAAATTTTACATTTATCTTAAGAGGAATATTAATAAATAAAAAATTCAATAAGGGTAGAATAGACATCTTTAAAAGCCCGACCCGGCCTATCAAAGTCAATGGTAGTATAGACCACTTGTCCAATAAACTTTTGATCTTACATTTCATTGTCAAGTAATTCAAGCTAAAAAGGAGATCAGCTTGGCTAGATACATAAATACCCAGATACCTTATTGGGTCTGTTTTCATCGCCTGGGGTTTTAAATTCTGGGGTAAGAAATTATAGTCATTATTTAATATTAACATTTCAGTTTTATTTTCATTTATTTTATATCCCCAATTTGTTCAAATCTTCTAAACTCCGTTAATACCTCGCTCCAGTTCATTTCATCCGGATATAGGTACAAGATTATATCGTCTGCAAATAATTTCATTTTTGGCATCCCGTCAATGGGAGCTCTAATTAAGAGATTATCCCTTATTCTACAAGCCAATGGCTCTATAAAAAATGTAAACAAGATGGGTGAAAGGGGGCAGCCCTGCCTAGTCCCTCGTTTTATTTCTATTTCCCCAATTGATTCACCATTTATAATTAGTTTGGCATGAGCTCCTTGATATATATTCTTTAACATTTTAATAGTTTGACTAGGAAACCCAAACTTAGATAAACCGATGAAAAGAGCTTCCCAATTCACTAAATCGAACGCTTTTTCGGCATCGACCATTGTGATAAAAATGGGTAGTTTATTTACAGAGGCAAAGTCTAAAGTCTGAATTAAAAATCGGGTATTTGTTGACATATATCTACCTAAGATAAACCCAGTCTGGTCTGGATGAATTAAGGCTTGGGCTATGGGTGTAAAGCGCTGGGCCCAGATTTTCATTAATATTTTAAAATCTGCGTTCAAAAGGCTGATTGGTCTATACGAATTCACATCTTTTTCATTCTTCCCCTTTTTAACAAAACTAATCAAAATAGACTCCGTGAAAGTTCTGGGAACCTTACCGCCGTGTTTGATATAAGTAAATATTTTTTTAAGAAAGGGAGTTAGTGTCTTCTTAAAAGTTTTATATAGCTCAATCGGGAGCCCGTCCGCTCCACAGGCTTTTGCCCCTGGAATTAGTCCTATGGCCTTTTCTATTTCGTCTTTGGATATATCTATCTGAAGCTGTTTTACCATTTCTCTTGTAAGACTGGGTGTCTCGACTTGCTCATAAAATTGATCAATCTGGTCTACTCCAACCTGATATTCAGTTGCGTATAATTTAGTGTAGTGACTAGGAGGATGACCCCTACGGAGCACCACGCCTCCACGTAGCGGCAGGAGACCCGTGACCTGAGTCCTAGGTCCCGCCCCAGACTCGAACCGGCAATGGCGTTGACAACGCGGAGGACGCGCTGAGAATGTAGATGCGATCACTCCCCCCCCTCCTCAAGATACAGCGCTGCAACGACCCTGAAAAGGAGGAAAGCGTGAATGCCGAGAGCAGCGCTGAGGGGGAACAAGAGCTTACCAGACGGTAAAAAAAAAAAAACTCGGCGTTAATGGTGCCCGTTATGTTGCTCTGCGGCTCCATTGAAACAGCTGATGCACTGAAGACACGGAGGTTGTGGAGGTATTGAGGTAATCTGCCTGCTTCTCTACGGATGCTCAGTAGACGATCTGCGGCTGCATTTTTTTAATATTGAATAAACGGTATCGACAGGAGAGAGAGAGGTGAGGAGTGGTGGTAATAAGGCTGAGGCTGAGGCTGACAAGGCAAGGGGCTAGGAAAACGTATGGACAATAGCGGCGATAGTGGTAAAAAAATCGCAACCGGCCCATAGCAAAAAAAAAAAAAGGGGGAGAGGAGGAAAAAAAGAAAATGGGGAAACAATTAATGGACTGCAACATCTCGAACAAGGTTAATAAGGAAAACATGGCCCGTCTTAAAAAATCTCGCCAGACCTTGGCTAAAAAAGCGATATTGCGTGGTGCTAAGGCTAACCCCACTTCACCGGGCGCTGAAACTACCTCAGAAAGTTCTGAGGAGGAATCTCCCGCAAGGTATCCTGCACCTCTACAGGATGATGGATTTCTTGATCAACCCGCCCCCCTGTGGACACCGAGCCAGGCCTGTCCAAAGAAACTATACCAGCCTCCATACCAAATCAAAGAAGTGATAGAAAAGAATTGAAAGAAATCAAGGAGTTTCCTTTATTCACTAGCAAATCCACCCCAAGGTCTCAACGCTCTTCACCCTCCTCCTCCTCCTTAGGTGTCTCTATTCAAGGGCCGACTGATATATTAACTACAGAAAATGGTACGGGAGGTGTTGATAGCCACCCTGGGACGATGCAACAGATTACCGAAATATCTGGTTCGATGGCTCTTCCGCATAAACAACTGAATTTCCAGATGAAGCAACCACAACCACAACCGCAGCCTCAAGTACGAGCAGAGCAAACTGAGCGAAATCGCTTGACACATAATTCCATGAATTCTTTGAATATAATGAATAAGGAAATAGAGAACACCGATCACCCGCTCCAGGAACTACTCAATGAAAACAGCGATTCAATGACAGAGGTACCAACAAGCCCATCTAAAGGGCTAGCAGCTGTCACTCCACTGGGAAGCAGGAAAGCTGCCCCAGCGGAGATCGTAGCTCTCTCTCCAACTTTCCTGAGCCCAGCAGTGTTCAAGGCAGGCGGGGCGAATGCTGGTACGAGAGATCAACTCACCAACGTTTGCCAAAGTTCTGAAATTAAGACAACGCATCAACTAGATATCAAAGATATGTTAAATCTTATCCTTGAAGAAATACGAGACATGAAAATTTCACAACAAGTAGAGATTGCTGCGCTCCATACAAGATTAGGAAAGATGGAAGAGACAATGGCTGGACTCCCGAATAGACTACAGGAGGTCGAGTCTCGGGTCTCAACGCTAGAGGATCAAGTATTTACTGCAATGGGAGAGGTCAAAGAGGTTAAAAAAAAGACACTTACTGTTGAAGCCAAGCTGGAGGAGCTTGAAAATTATTCTCGAAGATCGAACCTCAGAATTGTTGGGGTTCCGGAAGGGCTAGAAGGAGCCCAAACAATCCAGTGGGCGACCTCATTCATTAAGAAGCAAGTCCTGCCTGAACTTGATGGAGATCTCACAATAACAAGAGCTCATCAAGTACCTGCACAACCCTTTCCTAATTCTACATATCCTAGAACAATACTACTTAATTTTTCTGACTATAGGATTAAGGAAAGAATTTTAGCGAGGGCGTTCCAGCAGAGACAGTTTCCAGTTACGGAGACCTGTAAATGTAGAATATTCGCAGACATGACAGCAGCTGCCGCTCGCCGGAGGAAAGAATTTGTTAAAATTCTTCAATTATTTAAAGCGCATGGCGCCCAAGCTACTATTGCTCATCAATCAAAACTCAAAGTGCTGGTGAAAGGAAAGTTTTTTTTGTTTTCTGATTTGGAAGAGGCTCAGGCCCTGTTGAAGGAAATTTCGGAAGGTTCTAATAGATGATGGCAATTGGTAGATGTAATGTAATGCAAGAGATTCTGGGTGTGAGGGGGTGCGGGGTGGGTGAAGTTAAAAAAAAAAAATAGCAAAATGCGTTTATTTTTTTATTTTTTTTTGCTGTCGCTACCTCCTGTGATTCTATGGATATGACTCAATTCGATTATGGGTTTAAGTAATTGGTTAAGCATATAGGGTTCTATAATAATCATGGGCTACAGGAGGGTGGGGGGATACAAATGAATGAACGGCAAGGAGGAGAAAAAAAAAAAAAAAAAGGGAATTTTTTTTTTTACGAATGGGTGGGATCTGGGGATAAGGGCGGGTTCATCCTGGGCGTAACTCCAAGACGCCCATAAGGTTTTTGGGAGGGTTGCAATGTGGGCTGCGTGGCAGCTAGGGGTTTTTCCACAATGCAAGGGGAGGGCAAGTGGTAGGGGGTGGGGACTGGGAGGACCTTGGGTTAGCTGGGGGGGTGTAGAAGCAAAATAAAAATGAGCAGAAGTCGTGCAGAAGCTGAAAAGGTTAAATTTGCTAAGCAATGGAAGGTTAAAATAGGTAGACGATGGGTAGGTTATGTTTTTTCAGGCAACAGGTGGAAAGTAGTTAGTGGAAGGAAGATGGAATTATATAGGAGATGACAAACTCATGTACTATCCACTCTCTAAATGTGAACGGGATCTTAAATAAGCAGAAATACGGAGGCCTGATTAGATGGCTTACCTCCCTGACACCTCAAGTCCTGTTTCTACAAGAAACACATTTAAAATCAAATTCTCCAAATTTATTTCTTCCTCGTTGGTTTTCTCATGTCTTTTTCGCCTCTGCCGGACTGGCTTGCAGAGGAGTTGCTATTTATTTTTGTAAAAATCTTCCTTGGGAATTTGGTCAAATAGTAAGAGATCCTCTGGGTAGATGGATCTGGGTTGAAGCCAGATTAAAGGGCGCTACATATAATTTTGTGAATTATTATGCCCCTGTAATGGATGACAACGCAGCTGTAATTAAAATAGGGGAAATATTACGGGGGAGACCGGGAAAAATTATTTGGGGTGGAGATTTCAACTTCATCCAAAACTTAAAAAAAGATACCTCAAATAGGAAAAAAAAAGAGATGAAACCCCAAACCAAGAAAGCGCTAGCAGGCTTAATAGCAGAACATGTCTTAATAGATCCATGGCGTGATGCTAATCCCTATAAGATGGAATTTACCTGTTATTCTAATAAATACAATACAGCATCCAGAATTGATTTTTTTTTAATAACCAAATCTTTGGGGTATAAGAGTGCACAAATTTTGACTAACCCATTTTCGGATCATTCCCTAATAAAAGTGGAGATTAAAATTAATGAAAAGGTGAGATCAAGATCCAAGTGGCAGATGGATCGACTCCTCTTACAGGATAGCCAGTGGGTAAATAACACGGAGGAATGGATAAAAGAATTTTTTAGTAGAAACGAGGACACGGCAGACATATTCTCTGTATGGGGGGGGTTCAAGGCTGCTCTAAGGGGCCAAATAATAGCCTACTCGGCTGCCCAAACGAAACAGAGGAGAGAAAAAAATTAATAATCTCCAACAGAATGTCGAAAAGGCAACAAAGGCAGTAAATAATCGGACTGCAACATTAGAGGAGGATAAAAGACATCTGATCAAAGCTAAATATGAATTGAAAGAATTTTTTATTTTAGAAGAGATAGCTAGCTCCAGAGCGTACCAGCAACGGGTCTATGAAGAAAACCAGCTGATTGGTAAAATGCTTGCTGGCGCTACTAAAACTAAGCAAGAGTCAGCAATGATCACCGAAATCATGGACCCCAGAAATAATGGCCTTTTAACTGAAAAAGGAGAGATTACGCAAATATTCTTGGAACACTACACTAAATTATACGCAAATGAAACACAACTTTTGATTGGTTGAAACTACTTTCAGTTCTAGAACTCTCCTACACCACACCCATTCCCCTCATTTCTGCTTGTGATCCCTTAGGAGAAGGAGCTGGGTTGTCTTTGTGATACGATGGCAGAACAGCAGAGCTCTTCTGAGAGTGAGGCTAGCACTAGCAGCACTACCTTGAGGCAGAGAGCGAGGAAACAAAAGCCCTCTTATGTATGGGATTATTTTACTTTTCCTGAAGGCCAGCAAAAGGTAAATGCACCCTTAGTAACTTGTAGGCTGTGTCAGCGTGTACTTTCAAGAGGTAATCCTGACAGGAAGTATTCCTTTGGGAATCATACCATGAAGAGACACCTCAAGGATGTACACAGAAGGACACATGCTCATCTTTTTGGAGGTAACTCTTCAGAAAGTCAACCAAGTACATCCACAGCAGCTCAGCCTGGACCATCATCTGCAGGGCTGACTCCTTCTTCTGCAGGTCAGATGAGCCCTTCATCTGTGGGGGGAGCATCTCCTTTTGCTGGCCCTCTGGAAATTAACCCTCGATTTCTGAGGGTTGATATTCGATGCGCCTCTTGTCATGATCTAATTTGTCATAGGGAGACCAGTGTTTCCCTAGTGAACAACAAAATAGATCAGCACACTTGTCGCTTTGACTAATTTTCCCATTCTTTCTTTCCTCTGTCCCTGCATGAACACAACGGCTCTTTTAAGAGCCAACCTTATCTTTCATCTTTTTTTTACATATGTTTTTAAAAACTTTTTTTTTTTTTACCGTATGCGTACGGTACGCGTAATTTATTTATTTTTTTTTTTTAAAAACACTAAAAATCAATTATCACATTACAAGGTCCTTGAGAGACTACAATTATTATTATTGACTTACCATACCCACTCAAAAAAATATTTATTCATTTGTTTTAAAAAAAAATTGCTTTAAAAATGGTTCTAGTTTTCGAAATTTTTCTATATCAATCTGAAAAAAAAGAAAAAAGTATTAATATTTTTAAAACATTTTATAATACAGTACACATATTTACATATTTTTCAAAAAATATTTTTGCCTTATTTTTGCTGTTTTCAGAATATATTGCATTTCACTATAAATTGTGAAAGCAATTGCATTCATCATTTTACAGCGGGCAAAAAAAAATAACAATCTCAAAGACTGTATTAAAAAAGCCCAGAATCTCTTTTTACTTAAACTTAACATTATAGAAATGCATAATATTCTAAAAAAATATCATCTAATACCAATACTTATTTCTTTAAAATACCGTCTGATATGTTTGTTTCAGAAGTATAATCACAAGATTATATCTCAAATAACTCCACAATACATCTGATTCCATTTCCTTTAGGCCAAATATTAATTTTAAAAAATTTTTGGGAATAAATTTCCAACGGTAATCCAATAAAATTCTAAAGTTTAATTTGTCCAGATCTCACCGATTCTCTGTAACATTTTGGTTCACGAAAAATTTTTGAATAATTTATTGAGTCCACAATAGAATTGGTTACTTTTCCGCATGGCCAAATAGTAATTTTTAAAATCATTTTTGAAAAAATTTCCAATGGCAGTCCAATAACATTCCATAATTTAAATTGTGCAGATGTTACCGATTATCTCTAAATTATTGGTTTTTGAAAGTTTCATTAAAAATTAAAAAAGTCGACATTACAATTGGTTATCTTTCCATTAGGCCAAATGATAATTTAAAAAATCTTTTTTTTACAAAATTCCAATGGTAATCCAGTAAAATGGTAAAATTATTTTGTCCAGATCTTGCCAAATCTCTCTAAAATTTAGGTTTCAGGAAGATTAGATAGGAATTTGCTAAATCAAAAGGCAAACGTTGTTTGAAAATCAATTGGGAATCATTACACAGTGTCCAGCCTTTTTCACATTTAAGATAAACTGTGTAATGTCCAGAAGTAACAGTAGGTCCATCATGGAAAATTATTGCAACAGTTACAAAAGTTTTTCCTGAAATTGATAATTGCTGTCCTGTAAACTTCTTTATTAAAGTATCCAATTTTGAACCATCAGCTCTACATCGTTGCATCATTAAAATTACATACTGTCCGTATTCCTTTAAAATTAATGTTGAAAACATGTCAGATTTACACTCACCACATTTCATGCTATGATTAGCATCTTTAACTAATTTTGCAAAAGTGACTGTTTTACTCTCTGGCAATGTCAAATAAATAAACCTTTCATTATCAACATTAGAGCCACATATATTATAACAATTTTCACAACTATGTTCCCATTTATAAGAGAGACCAAAAAAATTTTCAATGGGAACTCCTTCTTCTTCCAGTACCTGAAGAAAATACATCAAAAATTCGTGTGCATCTTGCTGTTCATTTTGAGAAAACTGTGTTCGTCCTGAACATATATCTAAAAGTGTTCTAATTTCAGTAGCACTTTCTATTTGAGTTTTATCTTTACTCAGCTTTTGAAAAAGGAGACTCAGCTCAGAACAGAATCTTTTTCCCTGATTTACTATTATCTGCTCTTGCAAACTTTCCAGATAAAATGCAACATTCAGCACTACATTTGCGTAGCAGTTGACACCAGAGCTATTTTCAAAATGACATCCTACAACCTGTTCTTCATTTTCCTTTTTCTTTTTGCTTTGAATTACATCACTCCTCTTTTTTTTTCCTCTTCTCTACATCTTCATTACAGTTATTCTCATTTTTTCTTTTACGAGAAACTACACGTTTCTCCAACACAGGATACTGACCTAAATGAGGAGCATAGCTTCTTCTTAATCTATTATACTCCTTTACACAGTTTGTATCAGCACTAACTTTTAAATCATCAAAGTCTATCATGAATAAACCTGATAATGTTTTCACTCGTGACAAAGCAACATATGCCATACCTTCTTTGAACACAGTTGAACCAATGTTCACAAATGCACAATCTACAGTCAATCCTTGAGACTTGTGAATAGTTACAGCATATGCTAGAGAAAACGGAAACTGCTTCCTACGTACATATAAGTCTTTCACAAGCATGAAACGAACTGTACAACGACAAATATCTTTAACTTCTTCTATCTGATCAAATTTTATTTTTAAACATTCAATTCCTTCTTTTTTCTGATAATTAATAAAACCCACAACTCTTCCCATAGCTCCATTAACTAAACCTTTTTCAACATCCAAATTTCTCCTTAAAAATACTCTACAGTTCATGCAAACATATAGATTTTTTTCTAATCCAGCTGTTTTGGAGATGTTCTTCTCTAGTGAGTCCAATTTATTTTTCAGTTTGCCTGTTACTGTGACAGTAATTCTTCCATCCTCAATTTTGTCCACTGCTTCCAATTTCCTGATCTCTTCCTTTTCCAATTTCAAAAGCTCCTCATTAAATATTGAGCATTCACGTAGAGTTGGCATTAAGCAGATGACACTTTTGTTTTCTGCAATATTCTTGTATATTTTCTCTGCAACTATTTCTTCCTTTGGAAATAAATTATGTAGCAGCCGACTCTGTAATGCTTTTTTGCCAACTTCTGTGAGTAGTCCAATTCTGATATCTTTCAGAATACTTCCATATTCTTCATCGCTTGCTTGCCTCATATTAGTAGTAAGTTCCTTGTACTCAAAGAAGGACCAAATATTTGTATTTCCGATGCTTCCTAATGACTTCTTCGTGTCTTCATGTGTGACAGTATTAAACACTGGTTGTCCTTTAACTGGAGTAAGTTGCAAAAGATCTCCAAAAACTATGACGTGTTTTCCACCAAATAACATGTCATAGTCTGTCTTCAAAATTTGCTACATTCTTAAATGCACAAAGGCAAGCATTAAGTTTGATACCATGCTCACCTCATCAATAATGATAACTTGCATCTTCTTCAATATTCTTGAAACTTCCAAGGATGCTTCTCCAGTTAGCTTGTTGTATTGTATTTTGTTCTCATGCTCCACTGGTAACATTAGCAAACGATGTGATTCCTTTTATGTTATATGCTGCTAACCCAGTTGGAGCAGTAACCACACAAGACAAAGTAGAATCTGTTTTTTGCTGTAGGTAGCTTCTGATGACTTTTATAAGGAAACTTTTTCCAGTTCCAGCTTGTCCACTTACATACATCCTGATTGGATGAAATGATGTGCATGAGCACTCTTTTTTTTCATGTAGAAATCCGTGATCAATTTTGTTTTTGATCTCTTCATAAATTTGTTGCTGCTCTTGATTCAGTTGTCTTTCCAAATTTTCTAAGTCTATAAATTCTTCTTACATTACAATTGGTTATCTTTCCATTAGGCCAAATGATAATTTAAAAAATCTTTTTTTTACAAAATTCCAATGGTAATCCAGTAAAATGGTAAAATTATTTTGTCCTGATCTTGCCAAATCTCTCTAAAATTTAGGTTTCAGGAAGATTAGATAGGAATTTGCTAAATCAAAAGGCAAACGTTGTTTGAAAATCAATTGGGAATCATTACACAGTGTCCAGCCTTTTTCACATTTAAGATAAACTGTGTAATGTCCAGAAGTAACAGTAGGTCCATCATGGAAAATTATTGCAACAGTTACAAAAGTTTTTCCTGAAATTGATAATTGCTGTCCTGTAAACTTCTTTATTAAAGTATCCAATTTTGAACCATCAGCTCTACATCGTTGCATCATTAAAATTACATACTGTCCGTATTCCTTTAAAATTAATGTTGAAAACATGTCAGATTTACACTCACCACATTTCATGCTATGATTAGCATCTTTAACTAATTTTGCAAAAGTGACTGTTTTACTCTCTGGCAATGTCAAATAAATAAACCTTTCATTATCAACATTAGAGCCACATATATTATAACAATTTTCACAACTATGTTCCCATTTATAAGAGAGACCAAAAAAATTTTCAATGGGAACTCCTTCTTCTTCCAGTACCTGAAGAAAATACATCAAAAATTCGTGTGCATCTTGCTGTTCATTTTGAGAAAACTGTGTTCGTCCTGAACATATATCTAAAAGTGTTCTAATTTCAGTAGCACTTTCTATTTGAGTTTTATCTTTACTCAGCTTTTGAAAAAGGAGACTCAGCTCAGAACAGAATCTTTTTCCCTGATTTACTATTATCTGCTCTTGCAAACTTTCCAGATAAAATGCAACATTCAGCACTACATTTGCGTAGCAGTTGACACCAGAGCTATTTTCAAAATGACATCCTACAACCTGTTCTTCATTTTCCTTTTTCTTTTTGCTTTGAATTACATCACTCCTCTTTTTTTTTCCTCTTCTCTACATCTTCATTACAGTTATTCTCATTTTTTCTTTTACGAGAAACTACACGTTTCTCCAACACAGGATACTGACCTAAATGAGGAGCATAGCTTCTTCTTAATCTATTATACTCCTTTACACAGTTTGTATCAGCACTAACTTTTAAATCATCAAAGTCTATCATGAATAAACCTGATAATGTTTTCACTCGTGACAAAGCAACATATGCCATACCTTCTTTGAACACAGTTGAACCAATGTTCACAAATGCACAATCTACAGTCAATCCTTGAGACTTGTGAATAGTTACAGCATATGCTAGAGAAAACGGAAACTGCTTCCTACGTACATATAAGTCTTTCACAAGCATGAAACGAACTGTACAACGACAAATATCTTTAACTTCTTCTATCTGATCAAATTTTATTTTTAAACATTCAATTCCTTCTTTTTTCTGATAATTAATAAAACCCACAACTCTTCCCATAGCTCCATTAACTAAACCTTTTTCAACATCCAAATTTCTCCTTAAAAATACTCTACAGTTCATGCAAACATATAGATTTTTTTCTAATCCAGCTGTTTTGGAGATGTTCTTCTCTAGTGAGTCCAATTTATTTTTCAGTTTGCCTGTTACTGTGACAGTAATTCTTCCATCCTCAATTTTGTCCACTGCTTCCAATTTCCTGATCTCTTCCTTTTCCAATTTCAAAAGCTCCTCATTAAATATTGAGCATTCACGTAGAGTTGGCATTAAGCAGATGACACTTTTGTTTTCTGCAATATTCTTGTATATTTTCTCTGCAACTATTTCTTCCTTTGGAAATAAATTATGTAGCAGCCGACTCTGTAATGCTTTTTTGCCAACTTCTGTGAGTAGTCCAATTCTGATATCTTTCAGAATACTTCCATATTCTTCATCGCTTGCTTGCCTCATATTAGTAGTAAGTTCCTTGTACTCAAAGAAGGACCAAATATTTGTATTTCCGATGCTTCCTAATGACTTCTTCGTGTCTTCATGTGTGACAGTATTAAACACTGGTTGTCCTTTAACTGGAGTAAGTTGCAAAAGATCTCCAAAAACTATGACGTGTTTTCCACCAAATAACATGTCATAGTCTGTCTTCAAAATTTGCTACATTCTTAAATGCACAAAGGCAAGCATTAAGTTTGATACCATGCTCACCTCATCAATAATGATAACTTGCATCTTCTTCAATATTCTTGAAACTTCCAAGGATGCTTCTCCAGTTAGCTTGTTGTATTGTATTTTGTTCTCATGCTCCACTGGTAACATTAGCAAACGATGTGATTCCTTTTATGTTATATGCTGCTAACCCAGTTGGAGCAGTAACCACACAAGACAAAGTAGAATCTGTTTTTTGCTGTAGGTAGCTTCTGATGACTTTTATAAGGAAACTTTTTCCAGTTCCAGCTTGTCCACTTACATACATCCTGATTGGATGAAATGATGTGCATGAGCACTCTTTTTTTTCATGTAGAAATCCGTGATCAATTTTGTTTTTGATCTCTTCATAAATTTGTTGCTGCTCTTGATTCAGTTGTCTTTCCAAATTTTCTAAGTCTATAAATTCTTCTTACATTACAATTGGTTATCTTTCCATTAGGCCAAATGATAATTTAAAAAATCTTTTTTTTACAAAATTCCAATGGTAATCCAGTAAAATGGTAAAATTATTTTGTCCAGATCTTGCCAAATCTCTCTAAAATTTAGGTTTCAGGAAGATTAGATAGGAATTTGCTAAATCAAAAGGCAAACGTTGTTTGAAAATCAATTGGGAATCATTACACAGTGTCCAGCCTTTTTCACATTTAAGATAAACTGTGTAATGTCCAGAAGTAACAGTAGGTCCATCATGGAAAATTATTGCAACAGTTACAAAAGTTTTTCCTGAAATTGATAATTGCTGTCCTGTAAACTTCTTTATTAAAGTATCCAATTTTGAACCATCAGCTCTACATCGTTGCATCATTAAAATTACATACTGTCCGTATTCCTTTAAAATTAATGTTGAAAACATGTCAGATTTACACTCACCACATTTCATGCTATGATTAGCATCTTTAACTAATTTTGCAAAAGTGACTGTTTTACTCTCTGGCAATGTCAAATAAATAAACCTTTCATTATCAACATTAGAGCCACATATATTATAACAATTTTCACAACTATGTTCCCATTTATAAGAGAGACCAAAAAAATTTTCAATGGGAACTCCTTCTTCTTCCAGTACCTGAAGAAAATACATCAAAAATTCGTGTGCATCTTGCTGTTCATTTTGAGAAAACTGTGTTCGTCCTGAACATATATCTAAAAGTGTTCTAATTTCAGTAGCACTTTCTATTTGAGTTTTATCTTTACTCAGCTTTTGAAAAAGGAGACTCAGCTCAGAACAGAATCTTTTTCCCTGATTTACTATTATCTGCTCTTGCAAACTTTCCAGATAAAATGCAACATTCAGCACTACATTTGCGTAGCAGTTGACACCAGAGCTATTTTCAAAATGACATCCTACAACCTGTTCTTCATTTTCCTTTTTCTTTTTGCTTTGAATTACATCACTCCTCTTTTTTTTTCCTCTTCTCTACATCTTCATTACAGTTATTCTCATTTTTTCTTTTACGAGAAACTACACGTTTCTCCAACACAGGATACTGACCTAAATGAGGAGCATAGCTTCTTCTTAATCTATTATACTCCTTTACACAGTTTGTATCAGCACTAACTTTTAAATCATCAAAGTCTATCATGAATAAACCTGATAATGTTTTCACTCGTGACAAAGCAACATATGCCATACCTTCTTTGAACACAGTTGAACCAATGTTCACAAATGCACAATCTACAGTCAATCCTTGAGACTTGTGAATAGTTACAGCATATGCTAGAGAAAACGGAAACTGCTTCCTACGTACATATAAGTCTTTCACAAGCATGAAACGAACTGTACAACGACAAATATCTTTAACTTCTTCTATCTGATCAAATTTTATTTTTAAACATTCAATTCCTTCTTTTTTCTGATAATTAATAAAACCCACAACTCTTCCCATAGCTCCATTAACTAAACCTTTTTCAACATCCAAATTTCTCCTTAAAAATACTCTACAGTTCATGCAAACATATAGATTTTTTTCTAATCCAGCTGTTTTGGAGATGTTCTTCTCTAGTGAGTCCAATTTATTTTTCAGTTTGCCTGTTACTGTGACAGTAATTCTTCCATCCTCAATTTTGTCCACTGCTTCCAATTTCCTGATCTCTTCCTTTTCCAATTTCAAAAGCTCCTCATTAAATATTGAGCATTCACGTAGAGTTGGCATTAAGCAGATGACACTTTTGTTTTCTGCAATATTCTTGTATATTTTCTCTGCAACTATTTCTTCCTTTGGAAATAAATTATGTAGCAGCCGACTCTGTAATGCTTTTTTGCCAACTTCTGTGAGTAGTCCAATTCTGATATCTTTCAGAATACTTCCATATTCTTCATCGCTTGCTTGCCTCATATTAGTAGTAAGTTCCTTGTACTCAAAGAAGGACCAAATATTTGTATTTCCGATGCTTCCTAATGACTTCTTCGTGTCTTCATGTGTGACAGTATTAAACACTGGTTGTCCTTTAACTGGAGTAAGTTGCAAAAGATCTCCAAAAACTATGACGTGTTTTCCACCAAATAACATGTCATAGTCTGTCTTCAAAATTTGCTACATTCTTAAATGCACAAAGGCAAGCATTAAGTTTGATACCATGCTCACCTCATCAATAATGATAACTTGCATCTTCTTCAATATTCTTGAAACTTCCAAGGATGCTTCTCCAGTTAGCTTGTTGTATTGTATTTTGTTCTCATGCTCCACTGGTAACATTAGCAAACGATGTGATTCCTTTTATGTTATATGCTGCTAACCCAGTTGGAGCAGTAACCACACAAGACAAAGTAGAATCTGTTTTTTGCTGTAGGTAGCTTCTGATGACTTTTATAAGGAAACTTTTTCCAGTTCCAGCTTGTCCACTTACATACATCCTGATTGGATGAAATGATGTGCATGAGCACTCTTTTTTTTCATGTAGAAATCCGTGATCAATTTTGTTTTTGATCTCTTCATAAATTTGTTGCTGCTCTTGATTCAGTTGTCTTTCCAAATTTTCTAAGTCTATAAATTCTTCTTGAGCTTTATTCATAGCCGTTTCCACTTCATTCATGGCTATTGATGCTTCATTTTCAACGATTGGTTGTCCTAGGGGATCTTGACTGAGTGTTCCTGAACTTTGGCTGTCCTGAGAACTGTCTCTAGCTATTTCTGCTGCAATTGTAGTTTCCTGTTCAATTTCTTCATTTAACATTTGCAGATAAGTTGAGAATGTACTGCATTGTATGCTGTCTTTGCAAGCATTAAAAGAATCTTCATAGCTTTGAAATTCTCCCAGTAGTTCATCCTCTGTACGCCATGGTTTAAACAACTGTAAAAGAGCCAAGTAGTAAAATTCCTTCTTGTCAGTAGTGTCGCAACTCAGCTTCCTGTGATTTATCAAACTTCCTTTTGTTTGCTTCACCAAACATCCTTCTTCACCAACGACTTTATATTTTCCATTGTTGATGTCTTCTGTGGCTTTCCATGAAAAAATGTAGTTCTGCAGCACTTCATAGAGACACATGTTCTCCAGATGATGACTTCTCTTGGGATAATAAGTGTCCAACATGTTTGATTTCAAAATATCTGTACTTTCTGGGTCATTCTCGGCCAAATATTCAATTTCTCCTACAGATTTCAGTACCCGATTTCTCATTGCTGCAAGGCCTAAACTTGCCCAAATTATTCTTCTTGACTTCG
Organism: Triturus cristatus; assembly: GCF_964204655.1. NCBI lineage: Eukaryota > Metazoa > Chordata > Amphibia > Caudata > Salamandridae > Triturus > Triturus cristatus. The sequence continues at coordinate 50,230,387 of NC_140581.1, read as the reverse complement.
AGTAGAGACTTGCAGAAGATAACCTATCTGAACATTCGTAGGATCCAATTTCTCGATGCGATAACATCTTCAAACTGAAACTGTACAGCTTCTTACTGACAGTCTTCTCGTGAGAAATCTCTTCCCACATTTCCTTCAATTCTGTTTTTTCTGATTTCGTAATGTAAGACGTTACATATCGAGCAACAGCAATGGAATTGTCAGCTACATACTGTATATCCATGTTAGCGTTCCACATGGATAAAATGACTGGGTTGTAGTCATTTATATTTTTTGATTCTTCTTTTCTTTTTAGGTTGTAGGTATTCTTAGGTGATTTTCTTGTGATAGTATGTCTCACAGGTGACATAAAACTGTTGACTCTTCCATTTGAAAGAACAGGTCTTGGAAATCCAAATCGACATTTAGTGTAGTATTTATCTTTGCTCTTGTATTTCCGTCGACAGTATTTTCCACACCGATGACTTTGGAAACGTAAAACTTGCTCCTTTAACTTTTTCTCTTCTGTGCTTTTTGGTATAGCACATGTTGCATATTCTTCAATGTATGATAACACTGCGTCATCAGTATCTGTTCCAAACTTTGGGGCATCCTTGATCCACAACAGCATATGAATATGAGGAGCACCTCTTGCCTGGTACTCTTTTCTCCAAAAGAAATCCTCTACTTCTCCAAGAGGTGGATTTTTTTTATTGCAGATGAAGGACATCATAGCCTCAAATCTATGATTGAAATATCTGCAAACATTAACCGGATCCAATGAGCACAGTTCTCCTGCTGTCTTGTATTCGATGTTTTTAATGTTTGAATTTTCCTCTCGTAGAAAATCCAGTAAATCATCCCAAGCGTACTCGGCACAGCTTAGGGTAACGAACCATGTTGGTGTTCCTAAATTCCGTAACATGCATTTTAATTCACCATGGCGTCGGTACCAATATTCATTTGTCCCACGCTGACAAGCCATCAGATTGATAAGTTGTGTTTCCAAATGATCATCTCGGTGCTGCACTTTCTCCATAAAATCCTTAGCAGACACATTTTGTAAATGTACTCCACTTTTTAAAATGTGATTTACTGCATAAGACAGTGCAGACAAGTCGCTTTCAAATAAAAGATGGAACAAATAAGGAATACTTTGTCGAAATCTGGGATCTTCAGCATATAGTCTTGTAGTCCGATACTCAGAAGCTGGAATCTGTTCTGGACGTTCATCGTATCGTCCTCCTTTTCCTTTAGGAAACAGCTGGGGAAAACATCGAGCTTCCAAGCTCTCCTCCCATACACTCACGGGAGTTCCTTTTGCTTTCTTCATCTGAAAGAGATCAATATTGTCTCCCATAACTTCTTTTGAATGAAGAGGATGTATGCTAAAATGTTCATAAATTTCTTCTTCCTTTGACTTGTCCACTTTTTCAATTTGTCCAGTTGGTGTTTCTGTGTCTTCTTGTAAATCTTCTTCTTCTTCTTCTTCTATATAAATTGATTCATACCATTTGTTATTCCTTTTCAAATACAAATTTGCTCTTTGTACTTTCCGTACATCTACCAGCTCCTGCCAAATCTTCTTATTCTTTGTAGGTACACCATTAACCAGAATAATTAATGGTTCAGTTTCCAAAGTATCCGCATCAATAGTTTCCATATTTTTTTTCAAATCCAAGGGCAAATACACCACTCTACCTTTTAAACCTCTCAGTAAATCTGAAGGAGGTAATTTACCAGTTTTGGGCTCTATACGTACTATGGTCTGGAACGGATGAACACATTGAATGAGTATAGACTCATATGTATTTAATTCAGAAAGTTCAGCAGGAATAGCATCCAATTCTAAATTATTATGTACAGCTCTGGTCGGCATTCTATTTTCCTCTAACTTGTTGTAACAGTATTTACAAATACGCTGATCTTCACCCAAATCAAAACAATTTTCTAGAAATATATATGTGGCAAAATCCTTCCACTTATAATTATCTTCATTTTCACTCTTTCTGTAGAGATCAACATTCCTAGTTTGTTTTCTATAATGAGTTCTGCGGCAACAAATACAAGTAAAATTTGGTCTTTCATTAGAGACAATTGCAAATTTTGTTATGTGATCATTAAATCTGTAACTTACAGAGGGTTCTACATTCTCTTCCACTTCTTCCTCATTTAGTGTGTCCTTCTCTGCACTGTTTTGTTCAGGACCAAAGTAACAAAACTGAATTTCATCAACAACCTTCTCTACATCTGATACCGTTCCTCGGAACAGAGCCCTATTCAATTCATTTAACTTTATTGCTGGACTTTTGGCAAAATACAACCGTCTCACAAACTTTCTCATTTCAGTATGATGAACAGCCAGCATCCTAAAATTATGGAAAACACTATTGCACACTTTTCTAGATAGACAAGCCAGAGAATCACCCTGCAAACCAGTATTCTCTCTCACTCTGCATGGATCCAGACTTTGAAGCACCTTAATCTTCTGTTTTATACTTTTTTTACTATATTCTCTTAGAAACTCTCGAAATTTGTCAATAGATTCCTGACGCACAGTGCAAATACTACTACAATTCCAAGTGTACACTGGGGCTTTAGGACGTCTCCCCATTGCCTCATCTGCCATCACTTGTACCTCATCTCTTGGAACCATTATCTCCTTCTCCATTATGCAACCATTTTTTACTTCGTATGAACGACCTCTGGTGTCAACTGCATGCAGCAAACTATTACTTTGAAAATAGCTTTCTTCATTAAAAAAAGGTTCACTACTTGAACTATGCATCCACTTGCCTAAAAACACTTTACAAAAGTTTGTTCTGTTCACTACTCTTTTCCTTTTGCTATGTGATTTCAGTACATTAACCATTTTGTCTAATGTACGCATCCTATTCAAAATTAATATGAATAGTTTCCTTTTTAATTCTAATGCCTTTGCTGCAATGGCTTCTATTTCTTTTTTTCTTTTATAAAACTTTGTCTTTTTCTTATATTTCTTCACATCCTTCATCAAATTAGACATAACTCTTCTCTGAAACATTTTTCTACGTATCTCTTTAAACGCTGTTTTTCTATTTATATAAATCTTTTCAGTTGCTGAAGGTATATTTGCATTAACTAAATTGTCAATTTTATCCTCTCCTTTTTTTTTAAAAACATCCTTTCGAGTACAGACATTTTGTACATTTTTCATTCTTTTGAATATATTTTTTAGAAATTGTTTTTTGTGCTTACCAGAAGATTTTTTCTTTTTCCCAACATCAGCATCTTCTACTAACTTTGGTCCTCTAGTTGTCTTCAAATATAGGTTTTTTTTTAGCGTTTTTTGAACTCTGGATTTTGTAGGCATCTTAAATTTTGTTCACTGCTCTTCAGCAATACCTGAAAAAAACTAAAAAAAAAATTCCTTTATTTTATTTAAATATATTACTACATTTCTTTTCACAATAGTCACAAAATGAAATTTCTTTGCCAATTTGAATGCACACTTACTGCTCTTTTTTTTTGGCAAGTGAAAATCACTTTTACAGACTGACACATTATGAAACCACTTTTCAGATTTTTTAAAAAGCCCATGTCCAGACTGCTACACTCCAGCAAGGGCAACCAGCCTTAGTGATGCTGAATGTATTTGCATTACAGACTGAAACCTCAAAACCCCACTCGCTTCTAAATACTGTGCATGATTATACATGGAAAGGAGCTGGGTGTGTGCTAAGAGTCTGCTTCTGCACCAAAAAAATCGCTCCCCCTTTTTCCTACTAATGCAACTGTGAAATCACCAGAGCAAAACGCAATAAATCTCTGCCTGTAATTCCTATTTGCACACAGAGTCATGTTTTCACATTAGTCCCAAAACGAAATTTCTTTGCCAATTTGAATGCACACTTACTACTCTTTTTTTTTGGCAAGTGAAAATCACTTTTACAGACTGACACATTATGAAACCACTTTTCAGTTTTTTTAAAAAGCCCATGTCCAAACTGCTTTTTCAGACCACCACCATGTGTAACCTGGGTGGCTGCCTACATTCCAGCAAGGGCAACCAGCCTTAGTGATGCTGAATGTATTTGCATTACAGACTGAAACCTGAAAACCCCACTCGCTTCTAAATACTGTGCATGATTATACATGGAAAGGAGCTGGGTGTGTGCTAAGAGTCTGCTTCTTCCCCCAAAAAATCGCTCCCCCTTTTTCCTACTAATGCAACTGTGAAATCACCAGAGCAAAACGCAATAAATCTCTGCCTGTAATTCCTATTTCCACACAGAGTCATGTTTTCACATTAGTCCCAAAACGAAATTTCTTTGCCAATTTGAATGCACACTTACTGCTCTTTTTTTTTCGCAAGTTAAAATCACTTTTACAGACTAACACATTATGAAACCACTTTTCAGTTTTTTTAAAAAGCCCATGACCAGACTGCTTTTTCAGACCACCACCATGTGTATCCTCAGTGACTGCCTACACTCCTTCAAGGGCAACCAGCCTTAGTGATGCTGAATGTATTTGCATTACAGACTGAAACCTGAAAACCCCACTCGCTTGTAAATACTGTGCATGATTATACATGGCAAGCAGCTGGGTGTGTGCTAAGAGTCTGCTTCTTCCCCCAAAAAATCGCTCCCCCTTTTTCCTACTAATGCAACTGTGAAATCACCAGAGCAAAACGCAATAAATCTCTGCCTGTAATTCCTATTTGCACACAGAGTCATGTTTTCACATTAGTCCCAAAACGAAATTTCTTTGCCAATTTAAATGCACACTTACTGCTCTTTTTTTTTGGCAAGTGAAAATCACTTTTACAGACTGACACATTATGAATCCACTTTTTAAATTTTTTAAAAAGCACATGTCCAAACTGCTTTTTCAGACCACCACCATGTGTAACCTGGGTGGCTGCCTACATTCCAGCAAGGGCAACCAGCCTTAGTGATACTGAATGTATTTGCATTACAGACTGAAACCTGAAAACCCCACTCGCTTGTAAATACTGTGCATGATTATACATGGCAAGCAGCTGGGTGTGTGCTAAGAGTCTGCTTCTGCACCAAAAAATCGCTCCCCCTTTTTCCTACTAATGCAACTGTGAAATCACCAGAGCAAAACGCAATAAATCTCTGCCTGTAATTCCTATTTCCACACAGAGTCATGTTTTCACATTAGTCCCAAAACAAAATTTCTTTGCCAATTTGAATGCACACTTACTGCTCTTTTTTTTTGGCAAGTTAAAATCACTTTTACACACTGACACATTATGAAACCACTTTTCAGTTTTTTTAAAAAGCCCATGTCCAAACTGCTTTTTCAGACCACCACCATGTGTAACCTGGGTGGCTGCCTACATTCCAGCAAGGGCAACCAGCCTTAGTGATGCTGAATGTATTTGCATTACAGACTGAAACCTGAAAACCCCACTCGCTTGTAAATACTGTGCATGATTATACATGGCAAGCAGCTGGGTGTGTGCTAAGAGTCTGCTTCTTCCCCCAAAAAATCGCTCCCCCTTTTTCCTACTAATGCAACTGTGAAATCACCAGAGAAAAACGCAATAAATCTCTGCCTGTAATTCCTATTTCCACACAGAGTCATGTTTTCACATTAGTCCCAAAACGAAATTTCTTTGCCAATTTGAAAGCACACTTACTGCTCTTTTTTTTTGGCAAGTGAAAATCACTTTTACAGACTGACACATTATGAATCCACTTTTTTGATTTTTTTAAATGCACATGTCCAAACTGCTTTTTCAGACCACCACCATCTGTAACCTGGGTGGCTGCCTACATTCCAGCAAGGGCAACCAGCCTTAGTGATGCTGAATGTATTTGCATTACTTACTGAGTCCAACCTCAAACCCTTAAACTATTCTTTTTTTTTCCAGTACACCTTAATTTATCGTGAAAACATAGTCCATATTATTTTACATGTTCCTCACATTTAAATTTCTCCCAAAACAGAAAATGATAAACGCAACTTCAACAAAAGGATTTCCATTTCTATTATTCATTTCTTAATTTACCATATACATCTCCTCTCAAACTCTAACCTCACCTTTAAAATTAGTTAGTTGTGAAAGAAATGTGGCACTCAAACAGCAGATTATCAGAGCCAGGATCTCTGTTCTCTACACCTCTCTCCTCTCAGCAGAACCAGATAATGGCAAACTTTCCCTCTATTTTTCCACACATATACATGTAAGTTTCAAATCTCAGTGCTTCCCCCTTTTTTTCAAATGTAATCACACATTTCTATTGGTTGAAAACCAACCCTTTTCCAAAAGTACCCTTCCCCCAACTTGACTTCTGCCTAGTACCCTTCCCCCAACTTGACTTCTGCCTGCTACCATAGCAACAGCTCATGGAACACTGCTGTGTGGAGTTAGGTCAGAAGTTCGCCACACAATGTTTCAATTCCACAGAGCAAGAGTGCTTGACTTTTCAAACCTAACAGCAAATCCATAGTACTGTTCTTTGGTAACACATTTTTTTGTACCAATACAAAACATGCTTCTATTAATTTACACATACAGCCTAGTTTTTATTCTAGAATGGTATGAAACAGCCAATCAGTTATTTTTGTTTTGAAAAAAATATGTATGCCTCCATTTCCAAACTGTCTTTCTTTTCTTATTGCCATTCTACTGAAAGACACCTCCTGAGTGCATCCAGTTCTCCTTTGAAGATGTTCACAGTGTGGATTGTAGGGCACAGCTATGTCTTCTGGAGTGAAAAGTTTGCAGAGAAAACAGGTATGGTGAGAGACCTTGCTTTGCCAAATGTAGACATTAAATGGATTGGTCAGAGAGGGTTAAAGTGGCACCAATTGATGCCATTGGTGAAATCCTTCATGCAAATCCAACACCCTGACCTCATAATAGCGCACTGTGGTGGCAATGACCTAGGCACTTTGACTGGGGTAGGTCTGGAAAGGCTTATGAAGGACACCTTTGTACAACTGTTTTCACTTTTCCCTAAAACTGCCTTTGTGTTTTCCAACATATGCCAAAGGCAAAAATTGAACTGGTCCAATCATTTCTGTCCGCAGATTGACAAAGCAAGAAAGCACGTCAACAAATCTGTTTCTGCTTTCCTCCGTGACTATGGTATGGGTGCCATTTACCACAACAACTTGCGTTATGACATGCAAGACATTTATAGAGGAGATGGTGTGCACTTCAATGATGAAGGGAACAGAGTCTTCCTCTTGAACCTTAGACTCTGCATCGGTACTTACTTGTAGGTACCACTAAAAAAATGACTTCATAAACACAACGGCTCTTTTTAGAGCTCCCTAATATCTAAACTCTTAAATCTGCATTTCATTTCTTTTTTAATTTATTTTTTCTTCCGTACGCTTACCGTAAGCTTACCGTACGCGTACCCCGTGATTTTTTTAAAAATCAATAAATGTTTTCTTTGTACTTTACAGTCCTTCTTTGACCCCCTCACAAATGTAAGGGGGTCTGTAACTCTCCTCCTTGCCCCCTTTTCTTGTTTTCACTCTTTTTTTTCTGAGTGAAACACACAAAATGGCGGCCGCCGCTTCCTGGTTTCGGCCGATTCGAATGTTTACTAAGATCTAACAGCCAATCAGAATCGCGCTCGCGCACGCCATTTTTCTTCCGTACGCTTACCGTAAGCTTACCGTACGCGTACCCCGTGATTTTTTTAAAAATCAATAAATGTTTTCTTTGTACTTTACAGTCCTTCTTTGACCCCCTCACAAATGTAAGGGGGTCTGTAACTCTCCTCCTTGCCCCCTTTTCTTGTTTTCACTCTTTTTTTTTCTGAGTGAAACACACGAAATGGCGGCCGCCGCTTCCTGGTTTCGGCCGATTCGAATGTTTACTAAGATCTAAGAGCCAATCAGAATCGCGCTCGCGCACGCCACCGTACGCGTACGGTAAGCTTACGGTAAGCGTACCGTAAGCTGGCTCAGATATATATATTGATTTAAAGGCTATTTTCTCAGAATCTACTGAACAGATTTACACCAAACCTACGAAAGGCACTTCCTTGACCTAGGGACTACCTCTCTGCCAAATTTCTAGTAATTCTGTTCAGCCGTTCGGGCTGTAGCCCTGTCTAAAGGTCCTATGGAAAAATGCATGGGAAAAACGCGTTTTGGGACCCCCCTTTTATCTCAGCCCCCGCTTGACGAATCCCCCCGAGACTTTCAGGGTAGGAGCGGAGCGTAGCGCCCCACCTATTTTGAGAAATTCGCGAGGATTCATCGACCGGCGCCAAAGTTATTCAAAATAGAATGTTGCGGATTTCCTATGGAAAAGGGGTCCTAACTATAACTACCTACTGGCGACCGCCAGTAGTAAATATATATATAGAGATATATAGATATATACATATACATATATATACTTGTGAGGAGCAGGTACTATATATAAATATTTTCACACAAAGAGCAAAGGTTACAGGGACGTTATAATTAGTGTCAGATTTCACTCATACAAAACCAGAGAAATTCAGCCGTTATAGTTAGCTGAGTTAACTATAACTCATGCCCCTACAATGAACTGCTTATAACCTCACATATTACATCACTCATGACATGGTCAGTAACATCACTGATGACAATACGCATCCTAGTTAGTACACACACTAGGTACACAAGAACAAGTAGCAGATCTGATACACACACGAGAACACAAAGAACAATCAGCAGCACAGGCACACTAGGTGCACACGGACCAAGCAGAAGATCACACGCACACACACACATGGGTGCACACAGAACAAGCAGCAGCATAGGCAGACACCAACACACACTAGGCACACAGAAAAAGCAGCAATACAGGCACACACAGTAGGTACACATAAAACAAGCAGCAGTACAGGCACACACACAGTAGGTACACAAAGAACAAGCAGGACCAAAGACACGCACACCCACAGACACACATTCTAGGTACACATAGAACAAGCAGAGGCATATATAAAGACACTAGGTACACACAGAACAAGTAATAGCACAGGTACACACATACTAGGCACAAAAAACAAGCAACAACACATGCACACAAACACACACGGTGGGTGCTCACAGAGCAAGCGCAAAAACAACAGTTGATGTACAGAATGCAGAACAATGTCATACATTCACCCCAGTACAGAGATCTGGGCCTAAATCCATCGTTTTTTTGCTCACCATGCCGTTCCAGTTTGAACCCAGTCATATGCAAATCAGTCCTGACCCTGTGCCTCATGGGAACAGTCCAGCCCGAACTGCCAAGCCAGGTCCTCCCTGGACTGGAAACAAGCATCCTAGGACCGGTTTTGGGGTTTCATCCCTTTTCAGCCAGGATAGCTTGATTCCAGTGGCATGGAGAGCACGGGACCCACGTCTGGGCATCCACTTCCCACTCGGGGTGACAAATGCAAATACAACTGTTGATGGACAGAATGCTTAACAATGTCATACATTCACCCCAGTACAGAGATCTGAGCCTAAATCCATTGTTTTTTTGCTCACCATGCTGTTGCAATTTGAAACCAGCCATATGCAAATGAGTCCTGACCCTGTGCCTCATGTGAACAGTCCAGCCCGAACTGCCAAGCCAGTTACTCCCTGGACTGGAAACAAGCATCCTAGGACCAGTTTCGGGGTTTCACCCCTCTACAGCTAGGATTGCTTGATTCTAGTGGCATGGAGAGCATGGGACCCATGCCTGGGCATACCCTTTCCAGTAGGGGTGACAAATGCAAAAACAGCAGTTGATGGACAGAATGCAGAACAATGTCACACATTCACCCCAGTACAGAGATCTGGCCCTAAATGAATAATTTTTTGCTAACCATGCCGTTCCAGTTTGAACCCAGACGTATGCAAATCAGTCTTGACCCTGTGTAGCGTGGGAGCTGTCCAGCCTGAACTGCCAAGCCAGGTTCTCGCTGGAATGGAAACAAGCACCCTAGGACCAGTTTCGGGGTTTCACCCCACTGTTGCAGGGATTCTGCTTATACACAGAACTATGCGTAGAACCCCGGGACCTCAGTGAATTGTGGTGTACCAGAAACTCACCTCAGAACCCAGAACCCAGTATCCGGCTAGCATAAGTGTCCCATTCGTTATCCGAGATTTAGCTCGGCGGTCCCAATGAAAAGACAACCCAGAACAAGCGACTCAGTATACTCTCAGTAATGGTGGGAATCAGAAATACCTGTTCGTATATTATTCTCACATCAGTCCACAACAATAATCAACAGAGACACGGTGTAAATAAAAAGAGTTTATTTTTATAGACCACGTGTCCTAAGATGCAGTACTTTGGCTAATACAAGCAGACAAATGATTAATATCAAAACCATCAACATAGTTACAATACCATAGAATATAAAAGGGGTTATCATATTACAATGACAGTGGATACTACCACCTTCCCTTTACTAAGAAGCTAATATTATTATTATGCTAATCGAAGGTCTCTTAGGCTTGAATAGGGGACCCCATACCTCAAAGATCAGCTTAGTGAAATCACATCACAGGAGCATCAGGAGTCTTCTCGCAGGAAGGCTCGTCTTCGGTCTGAATAATAAACATGATGTCTGTGATATTAAAAGCACCAACTTTCAGGTATTTGCAGCTGCGCGTGTGTTATGGCTAAATAGTGGGTCGATCAACCTAGAGTGGAAAACATGCATTGTGTAATAATCCAGACTGTTTGTCACACCATGTACAGACCAAGGTCGCTGCGCAGAGCTTGGGATGGTAACAACAGATTGCTCTCGTGTGAAGCAAGTCTCGAGTCAGCAGTTTGTTTAAGAAATAACATGTAAACGCAGTGTCGTGTGCAAAAGCAGAAAGATGGCTTTCTAACATTTAACGTGGTTATGCTAACTTAACAATGTATGTACTTATTCAGGGAGAACTCACTACACGCCCCCTTGATCGAAGCACTATTTAATAGGCAAGAAAATAGAGAACGCAGAGTTCAGTTTCAACAGAGCAGAACAAGGCGTAACCAATTCAAAGTTTCAGAATGCGCTAAAGTCCGAAACTACAAAAAAAATATAAACCTGGGTTTTAAAAAAAAAATGCAAGTAAAAAAACTCAAAACGACCATCAGGAAGAGAAAAAAGAGAAAGAAAGGAATAAATGTTGCGTTAGGGTGCTGTCCAGTAGCACAGGCGCAAAGGACGATAGTTCAGTTAATCCATGAATGTATAGGCAGCATATGTGGCAACTGCTTCCAACAAAAAATCGTTTGCAGGGCCACTAAAAGTCTCAGCCATCCAATTAATTAAAGAAAAGGAACATACGTGTTCTTCAACCATCGGAGCCTCTAGCACAATCAGAGGGCACCCGGAATGTTCCTCCAAATAACTCATAGCCAAGAAGTCGTAGGCAGCCGCTGAGATGTCCCAATTACCCAGGATACCATGCGCCGCACCACAGGCCATAATCCGGACACCAGAACAGGCCAACTCGTGAGACACTAAGGGCCTCATCAGTCGATCGAAATCCGGCACCGGAGACACCATGTTGGTCAAGCACAAATCCAGAGGCCATTCAAAGGGACAATCCAGGCAGTGAAATACAGGTTGCACGCAGGTGAAGTAGGAATACCTGAAGGATAATCCATATGCCAGGCTCAAAGTCGCCAATGGCAAAGTACCATAAAAGTCAAGCATCCTATCACGAAGAAGATGCAGACGGGACAGGTGCTCGTGTGGCACAGAAAGAGCAGCCATTCCGTAGCACGAAAAGTAAAAGCAGCACACCTGCCACCAGCGCCAAAAGCAGCGGTACACCACCAAAGACGCTCGAGACAATCGAATGAAAAAATGCCGGAATCACACCAAAAATAGTTTGAAAAGAGGTCACGAGGCCTGAGCCTACAAGTTTAAAAAAATGAGCCAGGCCGGTCGTGGACGAGGCATTGAAAATAGTTTGGATCAAAGTGCCGAAATGCAGGGGGAGGTCAGTATTCAGAAGCGCCTGCACCTCAGTGCGCGTATTAGCAACGTGAAGGACAAATGTTTCACGAGATGAAGTCAATGGCACCTCTTTTTGGGACAATAGAGCTCTTATTCTGCTCAACTTGTTGAACCCTGCTTTCAAGGTTGGAATCGAAGGCCAGATGGAAACATCCAGCCGCCCATGCGGGGGTGGAAAGAGAACATTATTGCAGCAGACAACTTTCTGCGAGACAGTTACTATATACGGGATTCCCACTAACATCCCGCAGCAAGCTTCATTATTCAAAATTAAATAACTACCGTTTGCAAGCAGCGTGAAAGAAGGCGTAATCACAGGCACTGGGATACCTCGTAGGACGCAGGCCAAATTCGGGGCTTGTATATTGCATGCGCCGTGTAACTGAATGTGCCTACATACCAAGGAATGATCTGGTGTCGTGGTACATTCCTCGCCCTTCAAATAAACCTCAGTTCCGTCCCTAGTACATCTATACGTAAAGGGGAGGGACCAAACCTCATGTATGAAAGCGGTGCCCAGCTGTTCATATCTACCCAAAGCATAATGTTTCATACAAGATGTAAACTTAAAAAGTGCGAAAGGCAGAGTTATCAATCCGTGGACCAACCACGTAGCCGAATTGATCTCCGCTACAGAGAAAGGCAACGGTTCCAATTTTTCAATATGTAACAAGGAATATGTAGCATCTTTCATGGACATAAATCGCTGCTTGTCAGTAAGGTTAAAGGGAAGGAATAACGATTTAGTGTTCATATAGTCCCAAGGGACCCTCCCTGCCTTTAACGTCTGCAACGTCCATGCAAACTGCATAACAGAACGCAACTGGTTTTGACCATGATATAACACAGACATATCATCATGCACAATATCAACAACAGAAGAAACAATATTATCTAATGTATAAATCCTAGAAGAGAGAGTGCTAATGCTATTATCTATAACGGCTAAAACCTTCTCCATGTTTGCTTGGTCAATAGCTCTCAATCTGGAAGCCGCCTCAATCTGCGACAACTTCCAGACTTCGTTGTAAATAGCATACGCCCACCTTTTTGTTCTGCCACCCACAGGACCTTTAACAAAATCATTCAAATCTATTTTGTCATGTAATTGTGATAAATGAACTTTGACAGACGCCAAGGTGGAATGTCGCAGCCAAGATTGACATAACTTGCCCACAGAGTATGTAGTTACAGTATGTGACGACTCAAACCGAGGGTCTACGCGTTCCTGAGTATACCCCGGTTTCAGTCCCAGAAAACGACGTTGACAGGTGTCTGAACTGCTTTGCCAAACTAACCAACCCTCACCATTAAATTTCGAAATATTGAAAGATGTGTTTGAAACTAAGGATTGCAAAGCAGTAAGGGACAGATCTGTGTGGTTATCCCAATTGGGATAAGCGCCCAAATCCGGTACAGAAGGTGACTTTAATTGTTTAGAAGTAGCCAATCCAAAACAGGTGGTTTGGAAGATGGATGAATTTAAAAATAGAATATGATTTGGTATAAGACAGGCACGATGTAAAGCCTCTGTACCCTGAACCTGCCACGGTTTGGAACCCCAAACCGACTTTAGATCAATAGTAGCCTTCCACAGATCATAACCTTTGATTGACAACTCGTCCATAAAGGACTTGGAATAAAGCAACTTTGTGTGTGTCAGCCGAACCTTTGCGGCAGACTCAGGCAGCACCTTAAAATAAAATGCCGCCGGGTTGGAAACACTGAAATCAGTAAAATAAGAATACTTATTAACTAGGGTTTGTGAACTTCCGAATGAGGGAGTAGGACAGTGTTCCCATTGGGTAAAATTTACAAAATTTCGAAATGTATTTGCTTTATGCAGGAAGTGATTGCCATAATGTTGAAAACAATACTGTTCCGCATAATTAGCCGCATTTTCATATAAATCCTCAGCATCAAAAGCGGCATAATATTTCAAATCAGAAAACAGTGATTCAATGGCATGTACATCCCAATCATCAGAACGTATGTTCTGCCTAACCACATCACCCATAGAAACACGAAATACATTAGGTACATTAATGACCTCTGTAGGCCCATGAATTTGGAATTTAACAGCATCCCATGCGATTCCATCCAAGACGGGCCAGGCAGTAATATTCACAAAAGTCTGGTCCCTTTTCATGATGTGGGACGAGGAGTGGGGGGCCAAAGTTCCATTGATAAGTCCAATTGTTGATCTCTCTCTCAGATAGTGGCCATCCACCAAACGGAAAAAAACTATCACAAATCCAATTGACATAAACAAAAAAATAGTAAAAAGCATCAACCAGATGTATGTCCAAGGGGCAATCAAAAAATGTCTCTTAAACCAGCTGAAAAAAACAGCAATGTTCGATGGGGGGCTTGAGGGCAATGAGTTAGTGTCAAAGGAGAAACGGGACTGGCCAAGTGCTGTAGATTGTAAAACAGGCGAGGGACCATGTGTGGGATAAGCATACTCAGTCTCTTCGGGCAAACCACCAGCCGATGGTATCAACAAGGGATCAGTAACTGATTGCATCTCGATGGCAACATCAGGCAAGGTGTGAGAAGCAAGAGTCAACATTGAATTTCTTTGCATCGTCTGGCATGAAACTGCTGGAGTCATACTAAGAAGTATCGGCCACTCGCTGAAGTTTGACATTGTCAATAGAGATGTACCTGTTTTCTTTGCGACCAGGAAGTGGAGGTAAAATGACTGTCCGTGTACCCTGCACTCCAAGCACTGGAACTGGTGCACGATAAGAGGGGCCGAACTCCTTCTTGTTCTCCACCTTCTCACGGACCAGGTCTCCAACTCGGGGTAGCCAGCCGACTACCGGAATCTGAAGCTCAGCATCAGACGTGGAGGGCAAGTGTTCCTTCGATAGAGTGTCTCTGGCTTCTTGTAGAGTCTGCAAAACAGCACAGTGATCATCTACGTCAAAGGGTGCGGTCGACGCCGCCATGTCTAGACCATCAAGGTCTGGGACAAACATTCGGATTCCGAAGAGCATCATGTACGGGGTCCACCCACCCAGAGACCTTCTAGGGAGATTATTAAGTGCACGTTGGACGTTATACAAATGGGCTAGCCAGTTCCGGCCTGTGCCTAAAACACGTGCTGTCAATGATTGCTTTAAGTCACGGTTCATTCGCTCCACCACACTATTACCCTCAGGTCGGTAGGGGGACGAAAATTTGACTAGGACCCCCAAATTTCTCATAGCCTCCTTGTAAGCCTTAGAGGCGAACGCAGGGCCCTGATCAGAATGGAAGGTACCACACGCAAAAGTTCCCACAAAGACACGCAAATCCCTGATGACAGTCCGCGAGTCAGCACTCCTTTGTGGCCATACCCATAGAAAACGTGTGCACGAATCCACTGCAACCAAGATGTACTTGTACGCAGTATCAGAAGAAAAAGGACCGCAGTGATCCAAATAAACACAACCAAATGGTTTATTAGATATGTACAACTGTGTTTGTGGTGGGCGCGCAACAGTAGAAGGTTTAATCTGTTGGCAAACGTCACAATCAAGAACATAAGCGCGCGCTTGTTTATATAAACCAAACCACCAGTAACGTTGTTGTAGCAGAGATATTGTAGCTGACACACCGGCGTGGGCAGACGCCAACCTCTCGTGCGCAGCTAGGATCAGTGCTGGTCTGCAGTCCGCGTTGGGAATAATTCTGTCACCAACGTCGTTAATCCTCACTAATGGGACATTATCAGGACTTAAATGATAAATGTAACGAGAAGGAAAACCCTTCGGGTAATCACTTCCCGTCTCTGTAGCAGCAATAGCTGCCAAGATGTCATCATCAATCTTACTTTTGGATCTTGTAACTGCTGCCACTAAGTATGTAGCCACTGCTGTTTTTGCTGCCTCGTCAGCCAAGCTGTTGCCGACAGCATGGACACCAAGTCGCTGGTGACCAAGAGTGTGAATAACATTCACGAGAGGGAGACGTTCTTTAAAGTCTGCCACTCGAACCCAAAGCGTTTTATGCTTAATTGTGCTACCTTTCGTGTCTCGATAATCATTCTGAGACCAGAAATGTAAATTGTCATTGTGGGACTGGACACAGTAGAAGGAATCACTCATTATAAGAGTAGTGACTCGGGGATCAGCAAACTCCAGTGCAAGCACTAGAGCCCTAAGCTCCGCCAATTGCGCGGTACAATCACCCAATGACTGCGTATGCACTGCATCAGATTGGAATTCACCATTTACGAATGTACCTACGACAATTGCGCAAGCCGCTGAGTAAGCGTGCTTCGATCCAATCGCGGGCTGCGCAGACCCGTCAGTGTATATGACACAATGGTATTCTTCGAGCGGGCGCAAAGACAGAGGTGCCGGATGAACAAATTCATACTGCAAGAACTCTTGAGTCTGTAATGAGGCATCAAAGATGTAGGTGACGTCTGGCGACGTCAGTGTTGTGGCCCATTGTATCCACCGAGGATGCAAAGCTTTAGAATTTGGTACACTTGCCTTTGTCACTGCTTCTAAGGCAGGATAGGGCGTTACAACCAGAATCTGTTTCCCATGTGACAGTGCGCGTTCTTTAAGGATCGCCATCTGTACAGCAGTCAGAACTTTTTCGACCGCGGAAAAACGTAATTCAGCAGAGGTGTACAAGTGGGATTTGTACGCAATGGGGACTGTATCGCCCTCATTAAACGTCAAATACGTGAAACCCACGGCGCCTGGCACTATTCTTATTACCAGGTTAGTGCGGTTATCACGTGTCAGCAAATATTGTGAAGCAAGAAGGTCAGCCTATAAAGACTGTAAAATTTTAGAATGTTCCAGCTGCCAGCTGGACTTCGAAAAAGTGGGTTGTACCAAGGCGTAAAGCGGCTTGATACGATGGGCATAATCAGGAATGTACGTACGGCCGAAATTCAGAAAGCCCAGCAAAGATTGTAACTTTTTTAGTGTCGTTGGTGCACTTAAGCATGCGCACTTCTCCAGAAAGTGGGGAGCTAACCCCTTTCCTTCATTATTGAGCTCGTAGCCCAAAAACAACACCGTATATTCCGCGATGTGAGACTTCGCAAAATTGAATTTGTAGCCATAGTCAGCAAAACTCACTACAATATTGTCGACTCGAGACAGATGCGGCAACAGCTCATCATCCGTGAGGTAGATATCGTCCACATAGGAGTATGCCTCGGGGTCTATTCTTTCTAAGAGAGAAACCACGCGAGCGGATAAGACGCCAGGGCTATTTTTGTAGCCCATGGCTAATCTCGTAAACTGTTTTTGTTTGCCGCCCGATGTAAACGCTGTCCACTGGCTACTCAGTGTGGACAGGTTATGGCTAAAAAAGCCATTGGAAATGTCAAGTGTCGTTTTAAACCTCTTACGCACGAGACTGTCGACAAGAGTCGAGCTATGTGTATTTTGTACCGCGCAGGTCCGGCAATGGGAGTTTAGGTGCCGGTAATCCAAAACTAAACGGTACGAGCCGTCAGGCTTCGTTACAGTGAATAAAGGGTTATTCATAGGGGACACACAAGTTTCAATAACACCCTGATATTCCAATTGTTCAAGGATCGCCGCGACGTGGGGTCTAGCTTCACGACGCATGGGATACTGGGGCTGAGGCTGGGGCATAGACCGCAATGGAATCTCATGTCAGGGGGACAACCGGTCCCAACCCACCTGAGTACGATACACCGCTGGCGCAAGCGCCAGCGCCCACTCCCCAGCGTACACTTCAGCCTGGTCCTTAGGCACTGTATGCGCAAAGGACGGGAGGATTTTCTCCTCCCCTTTAGGAGCTTCCAAAATGAAGGCTGGGGGCCAATCTGCCTCCGCTAGGAGGATATCATAGGTGGTGGTCAGATTATCCCAAAAGATCCCTTTTATAGTACGTTGTATGTCACCCTCAATTAATAAGACTATTTCATAAAGTCTGTCAGGGGGAGCCACTCTGGTGTCAGCTGTTTCAACAGTAACCAAGATATCAGTTGCTGTCACCGCCAGAAATGGACGCAGAGCTTGACGGACTATGGTAATTTCCGCCACGCTGTCCAGTAGCGTCAGCGCCCATGTCCGGTTCCGAAGCTGTGTCCGCACTATCTGAGGCATACCTTGCCGTCAGAGCCACCACTTTCTTCTTCTGAAACGGGGGTCTTTGTCGAGCAAATTCGTCCTGCTTGCCTTTGCCCTCAGTCTGTCGGGGTTGGTCACGCTGTTGTGGAGAACCCCGACCTTTGCCACCGCCTCCGCCACCGGACTGTGTAGCCGATGTTTCCTGTGAAGAACGAGGAGAACGCTGTTCAGAAACCTGAAATCTATCAGGAGACTTAATAGTAGCACGATCTCGCAGATCATAAGTGCGTTCACTACTTGACTGTACGGGAGAGGCAGGCCGAGAGCCCTGTTTCTGCTGCTGCTTTCCCTGTTGTTAAGACCGCCAATTTTGTTTCGGAAAATTTGGCCGGCCATCCTTACCAGAAGTTTTTGCCTTACCCTGCTGCTTAAAATCGGGATTTTTGATCACAGGCTTAACTCCTAAAGAGCTACGACCCAAATCTCGATATGCTTCAGAGATTATTTTTGCAAATTCCTGCGGCTTGTCCTCTTCAGCAACTTTCTTCAGTTCATTACGAACCTGAAAGTGCAACGCATCACCCTTAAGGTTTCCCATTATCGTGGTAGCCACCAGGCCAAAATCTCCGAGGAGCCGCATCCCTAATTCTATCGCAGACTCCGCTCCATGGTCCTCTTGAACACGTTTAATAACGGAGGGCAGCTGTAACATAGACGGAGTGCCAAAGCACTGCGCGTACGTTGCAGCAAAAACCTTACTCCAGGAAACACAATCATCCATATGGGGAACTAAGTCTTTAGGCAAACTAATGGTGAGGATCCTGTGTTTCTCCACAGGAGTTGTATGCGGATAAACCGCCTCTATTTGGTCAAACTTTTCAGCAAGCCAAAAGGATAATCATCCCTCGTGAGGGGGCGCTTGCCCATAACAGAATTAACCATAACAGGACTAATGACCACCGCGTGACGATCACTAGGTTGTCCCGCACTAACAGGCGCCCCCGCCTGTACAGTGCGCGACACATACTGCACTAACGCCCTATATACTGTTATAAGGACAGTGTGTAGTACACGCAATTCAGCCACCGTCACCGTGAGGTAACGGGGATGAGGCGTAAATCCGGCTAGTACCGGCCAAGTGGCCCCCGCAATTGATAAAGGGCCCATTCTCGGCGGTATAACCACATGGGGGAGGGCGCCATTAAACCAAATCTGATGTTGCCAAGCAGATATTGGTATCTCCTGTGTCCTATACGGCGCATAGTTAGCAGGCACGGCAGTGGCAGTGTAAGAATGAAAGGTATCATCATCCCCACTGACTGCCGGAATCGTCACCCAAGAGTAGAATAACTCAAACGGATGAGCCGCATCGGCTCCCACCACAAAGATGACGTCCATGCCCGTGTCCGGCACCCCATATTGCGTCAAATGACGTTTCAGTGCCGCACGGCTATGCGCCGCAATGTCTATCGCCATAAGGACAAGCTACACTTCCAGTATTCAGTAGCACAAGGGTTCAATAACCTTTTTAATGATCAAGCTTGAAGGAACCTATATCAATAGAACTAGGTAGGTTTAAATCCGTCAGACTTGTTATCCGGAAACAAGAATGAGGGTGCTGTGGACTAAATGTAAGCACTACTAAGGCGTTTCAACTCATAGACCAAACGTTAGGTGCGCCATGTTGCAGGGATTCTGCTTATACACAGAACTATGCGTAGAACCCCGGGACCTCAGGGAATTGTGGTGTACCAGAAACTCACCTCAGAACCCAGAACCCAGTATCCGGCTAGCATAAGTGTCCCATTCGTTATCCGAGATTTAGCTCGGCGGTCCCAATGAAAAGACAACCCAGAACAAGCGACTCAGTATACTCTCAGTAATGGTGGGAATCAGAAATACCTGTTCGTATATTATTCTCACATCAGTCCACAACAATAATCAACAGAGACACGGTGTAAATAAAAAGAGTTTATTTTTATAGACCACATGTCCTAAGATGCAGTACTTTGGCTAATACAAGCAGACAAATGATTAATATCAAAACCATCAACATAGTTACAATACCATAGAATATAAAAGGGGTTATCATATTACAATGACAGTGGATACTACCACCTTCCCTTTACTAAGAAGCTAATATTATTATTATGCTAATAGAAGGTCTCTTAGGCTTGAATAGGGGACCCCATACCTCAAAGATCAGCTTAGTGAAATCACATCACAGGAGCATCAGGAGTCTTCTCGCAGGAAGGCTCGTCTTCGGTCTGAATAATAAACATGATGTCTGTGATATTAAAAGCACCAACTTTCAGGTATTTGCAGCTGCGCGTGTGTTATGGCTAAATAGTGGGTCGATCAACCTAGAGTGGAAAACATGCATTGTGTAATAATCCAGACTGTTTGTCACACCATGTACAGACCAAGGTCGCTGCGCAGAGCTTGGGATGGTAACAACAGATTGCTCTCGTGTGAAGCAAGTCTCGAGTCAGCAGTTTGTTTAAGAAATAACATGTAAACGCAGTGTCGTGTGCAAAAGCAGAAAGATGGCTTTCTAACATTTAACGTGGTTATGCTAACTTAACAATGTATGTACGTATTCAGGGAGAACTCACTACACCACTTCAACCAGGATAGCTTGATTCCAGTGCCATGGAGAGCACGGGACCCACGTCTGGGCATACCCTTCCCACTCGGGGTGACAAATGCAAAAACAACAGTTGATGGATAGATTGCAGAGCAATGTCATACATTCACCCCAGTACAGAGATCTGGGCCTAAATCCATCGTTTTTTGCTCACCATGCCGTTCCAGTTTGAAACCAGCCATATGCAAATCAGTCCAGCCCGAATTGCCAAGCCAGGTCCTCCCTGGACTGGAAACAAGCATCCTAGGACTGGTTTCGGGGTTTCACCCATTTTCAGCCAGGATAGCTTGATTCCAGTGGCATGGAGAGCACGGGACCCACGTCTAGGCATACCCTTCCCACTCGGGGTGACAAATGCAAAAACAACAGTTGATAGACAAAATGCAGAACAATGTCATACATTCACCCCAGTACAGAGATCTGGGCCTAAATCCATCGTTTTTTGCTCACCATGCCGTTCCAGTTTGAACCCAGTCATATGCAAATCAGTCTTGACCCTGTGCCTCATGGGAACAGTCCAGCCCTAACTGCCAGGCCAGGTCCTCCCTGGACTGGAAACAAGCATCCTAGGACCGGTTTTGGGGTTTCATCTCACTTCAGCCAGGATAGCTTGATTCCAGTGGCATGGAGAGCACGGGACCCACGTCTGGGCATACACTTCCCACTCGGGGTGACAAATGCAAAAACAACTGTTGATGGACAGAATGCAGAACCATGTCATACATTCACCCCAGTACAGAGATCTGAGCCTAAATCCATCACTTTTTTGCTCACCATGCTGTTGCAGTTTGAAACCAGCCATATGCAAATTAGTCTTAACCCTGTGCCTCATGTGAATAGTCCAGCCCGAACTGCAAAGCCAGTTACTCCCTGGACTGGAAACAAGCATCCTAGGACCAGTTTCGGGGTTTCACCCCTCTACAGCTAGGATAGCTTGATTCTAGTGGCATGGAGAGCATGGGACCCATGCCTGGGCAAACCCTTTCCAGTCGGGGTGACAAATGCAAAAACAGCAGTTGATGGACAGAATACAGAACAATTTCATACAATCACCCCAGTACAGAGATCTGGCCCTAAATCAATAATTTTTTGCTAACCATGCCGTTCCCGTTTGAACCCAGCCGTATGCAAATCAGTCTTGACCCTGTGTCGCGTGGGAGCAGTCCAGCCTGAACTGCCAAGCCAGGTTCTCGCTGGAATGGAAACAAGCACCCTAGGACCAGTTTTGGGGTTTCACCCCACTTCAGCCAGGATAGCTTGATTCCAGTGCCATGGAGAGCACGGGACCCACGTCTGGGCATACCCTTCCCACTCGGGGTGACAAATGCAAAAACAACAGTTGATGGATAGATTGCAGAGCACTGTCATACATTCACCCCAGTACAGAGATCTGGGTCTAAATCAATCGTTTTTTTGCTCACCATGCCGTTCCAGTTTGAAACCAGCCATATGCAAATCAGTCCAGCCCGAATTGCCAAGCCAGGTCCTCCCTGGACTGGAAACAAGCATTCTAGGACTAGTTTCGGGGTTTCACCCCTTTTCAGCCAGGATAGCTTGATTCCAGTGGCATGGAGAGCACGGACCCACGTCTGGGCATACCCTTCCCACTCGGGTGACAATTGCAAAAACAACAGTTGATGGACAGAATGCAGATCAATGTCAAACATTCACCCCAGTACAGAGATCTGGGCCTAAATCCATCGTTTTTTGCTCACCATGTCGTTCCAGTTCGAACCCATCCATATGCAAATCAGTCTTGACCCTGTGTCTCATGGGAACAGTCCAGCCCGAACTGCCAAGCCAGGTCCTCCCTGGACTGGAAACAAGCATCACAGGACCGGTTTCGGGGTTTCACCCCTCTTCAGCCAGGATAGCTTGATTCCAGTGGCATGGAGAGCACGGGACCCACGTCTGGGCAGACCCTTCCCACTCGGGGTGACAATTGCAAAAACAACAGTTGATGGACAGAATGCAGATCAATGTCATACATTCACCCCAGTACAGAGATCTGGGCCTAAATCCATCGTTCTTTTGCTTAGAATGCAGTTCCAGTTTGAACCTATCCATATGCAAATCAGTCTTGACCAGGGTGTCTCATGGGAACTGTCCAGCCTGAACTGCCAAGCCAGGTCCTCCCTGGACCGGAAACAAGCCTCCTAGGACCGGTTTTGGGGTTTCATCCCTTTTCAGCCAGGATAGCTTGATTCCAGTGGCATGGAGAGCACGGGACCCACGTCTGGGCATACACTTCCCACTCGGGGTGACAAATGCAAATACAACTGTTGATGGACAGATTGCTTAACAATGTCATACATTCACCCCAGTACAGAGATCTGAGCCTAAATCCATCGTTTTTTTGCTCACCATGCTGTTGCAGTTTGAAACCAGCCATATGCAAATTAGTCTTAACCCTGTGCCTCATGTGAACAGTCCTGCCCGAACTGCCAAGCCAGTTACTCCCTGGACTGGAAACAAGCATCCTAGGACCAGTTTCGGGGTTTCACCCCTCTACAGCTAGGATTGCTTGATTCTAGTGGCATGGAGAGCATGGGACCCATGCCTGGGCATACCCTATCCAGTCGGGGTGACAAATGCAAAAACAGCAGTTGATGGACAGAATGCAGAACAATGTCATACATTCACCCCAGTACAGAGATCTGGCCCTAAATCAATAATTTTTTGCTAACCATGCCGTTCCAGTTTGAACCCAGCCGTATGCAACTCAGTCTTGACCCTGTGTCGCGTGGAAGCTGTCCAGCCTGAACTGCCAAGCCAGGTTCTCGCTGGAATGGAAACAAGCACCCTAGGACCAGTTTCGGGGTTTCACCCCACTTCAGCCAGGATAGCTTGATTCCAGTGCCATGGAGAGCACGGGACCCACGTCTGGGCATACCCTTCCCACTCGGGGAGACAAATGCAAAAACAACAGTTGATGGATAGATTGCAGAGCAATGTCATACATTCACCCCAGTACAGAGATCTGGGTCTAAATCAATCGTTTTTTTGCTCACCATGCCGTTCCAGTTTGAAACCAGCCATATGCAAATCAGTCCAGCCCGAATTGCCAAGCCAGGTCCTCCCTGGACTGGAAACAAGCATCCTAGGACTGGTTTCGAGGTTTCACCCCTTTTCAGCCAGGATAGCTTGATTCCAGTGGCATGGAGAGCACGGGACCCACGTCTAGGCATACCCTTCCCACTCGGGGTGACAAATGCAAAAACAACAGTTGATAGGCAAAATTCAGAACAATGTCATACATTCACCCCAGTACAGAGATCTGGGCCTAAATCCATCGTTTTTTTGCTCACCATGCGGTTCTAGTTTGAAACCAGTCATATGCAAATCAGTCTTGACCCTGTGCCTCATGGGAACAGTCCAGCCCGAACTGCCAGGCCAGGTCCTCCCTGGACTGGAAACAAGCATCCTAGGACCGGTTTGGGGGTTTTATCCCTCTTCAGCCAGGATAGCTTGATTCCAGTGGCATGGAGAGCACAGGACCCACGTTTGGGCATACACTTCCCACTCGGGGTGACAAATGCAAAAACAACTGTTGATGGACAGAATGCAGAACCATGTCATACATTCACTCCAGTACAGAGATCTGAGCCTAAATCCATCGTTTTTTTGCTCACCATGCTGTTGCAGTTTGAAACCAGCCATATGCAAATTAGTCTTAACCCTGTGCCTCATGTGAACAGTCCAGCCCGAACTGCCAAGCCAGTTACTCCCTGGACTGGAAACAAGCATCCTAGGACCAGTTTTGGGGTTTCACCCCTCTACAGCTAGGATAGCTTGATTCTAGTGGCATGGAGAGCATGGGACACATGCCTGGGCAAACCCTTTCCAGTCGGGGTGACAAATGCAAAAACAGCAGTTGATGGACAGAATACAGAACAATGTCATAAATTCACCCCAGTACAGAGATCTGGCCCTAAATCAATAATTTTTTGCTAACCATGCCGTTCCCGTTTGAACCCAGCCGTATGCAAATCAGTCTTGACCCTGTGTCGCGTGGGAGCTGTCCAGCCTGAACTGCCAAGCCAGGTTCTCGCTGGAATGGAAACAAGCACCCTAGGACCAGTTTTGGGGTTTCACCCCACTTCAGCCAGGATAGCTTGATTCCAGTGGCATGGAGAGCACGGGACCCACGTCTGGGCATACCCTTCCCACTCGGGGTGACAAATGCAAAAACAACAGTTGATAGACAAAATGCAGAACAATGTCATACATTCACCCCAGTACAGAGATCTGGGCCTAAATCCATCGTTTTTTTGCTCACCATGCCGTTCCAGTTTGAACCCAGTCATATGCAAATCAGTCTTGACCCTGTGCCTCATGGGAACAGTCCAGCCCAAACTGCCAAGCCAGGTCCTCCCTGGACTGGAAACAAGCATCCTAGGACCGGTTTTGGGGTTTCATCCCTCTTCAGCCAGGATAGCTTGATTCCAGTGGCATGGAGAGCACGGGACCCACGTCTGGGCATACACTTCCCACTCGGGGTGACAAATGCAAAAACAACTGTTGATGGACAGAATGCAGAACAATGTCATACATTCACCCCAGTACAGAGATCTGAGCCTAAATCCATCGTTTTTTTGCTCACCATGCTGTTGCAGTTTGAAACCAGCCATATGCAAATTAGTCTTAACCCTGTGCCTCATGTGAACAGTCCAGCCCGAACTGCCAAGCCAGTTACTCCCTGGACTGGAAACAAGCATCCTAGGACCAGTTTCGGGGTTTCACCCCTCTACAGCTAGGATTGCTTGATTCTAGTGGCATGGAGAGCATGGGACCCATGCCTGGGCATACCCTTTCCAGTCGGGGTGACAAATGCAAAAACAGCAGTTGATGGACAGAATGCAGAACAATGTCATACATTCACCCCAGTACAGAGATCTGGCCCTAAATCAATAATTTTTTGCTAACCATGCCGTTCCCGTTTGAACCCAGCCGTATGCAAATCAGTCTTGACCCTGTGTCGCGTGGGAGCTGTCCAGCCTGAACTGCCAAGCCAGGTTCTCGCTGGAATGGAAACAAGCACCCTAGGACCAGTTTTGGGGTTTCACCCCACTTCAGCCAGGATAGCTTGATTCCAGTGGCATGGAGAGCACGGGACCCACGTCTGGGCATACCCTTCCCACTTGGGGTGACAAATGCAAAAACAACAGTTGATAGACAAAATGCAGAACAATGTCATACATTCACCCCAGTACAGAGATCTGGGCCTAAATCCATCGTTTTTTTGCTCACCATGCCGTTCCAGTTTGAACCCAGTCATATGCAAATCAGTCTTGACCATGTGCCTCATGGGAACAGTCCAGCCCGAACTGCCAAGCCAGGTCCTCCCTGGACTGGAAACAAGCATCCTAGGACCGGTTTTGGGGTTTCATCCCTCTTCAGCCAGGATAGCTTGATTCCAGTGGGATGGAGAGCACGGGACCCACGTCTGGGCATACACTTCCCACTCGGGGTGACAAATGCAAAAACAACAGTTGATGGATAGATTGCAGAGCACTGTCATACATTCACCCCAGTACAGAGATCTGGGTCTAAATCAATCGTTTTTTTGCTCACCATGCCGTTCCAGTTTGAAACCAGCCATATGCAAATCAGTCCAGCCCGAATTGCCAAGCCAGGTCCTCCCTGTACTGGAAAAAAGCATTCTAGGACTAGTTTCGGGGTTTCACCCCTTTTCAGCCAGGATAGCTTGATTCCAGTGGCATGGAGAGCACGGACCCACGTCTGGGCATACCCTTCCCACTCGGGTGACAATTGCAAAAACAACAGTTGATGGACAGAATGCAGATCAATGTCAAACATTCACCCCAGTACAGAGATCTGGGCCTAAATCCATCGTTTTTTGCTCACCATGTCGTTCCAGTTCGAACCCATCCATATGCAAATCAGTCTTGACCCTGTGTCTCATGGGAACAGTCCAGCCCGAACTGCCAAGCCAGGTCCTCCCTGGACTGGAAACAAGCATCACAGGACCGGTTTCGGGGTTTCACCCCTCTTCAGCCAGGATAGCTTGATTCCAGTGGCATGGAGAGCACGGGACCCACGTCTGGGCAGACCCTTCCCACTCGGGGTGACAATTGCAAAAACAACAGTTGATGGACAGAATGCAGATCAATGTCATACATTCACCCCAGTACAGAGATCTGGGCCTAAATCCATCGTTCTTTTGCTTAGAATGCAGTTCCAGTTTGAACCTATCCATATGCAAATCAGTCTTGACCAGGGTGTCTCATGGGAACTGTCCAGCCTGAACTGCCAAGCCAGGTCCTCCCTGGACCGGAAACAAGCCTCCTAGGACCGGTTTTGGGGTTTCATCCCTTTTCAGCCAGGATAGCTTGATTCCAGTGGCATGGAGAGCACGGGACCCACGTCTGGGCATACACTTCCCACTCGGGGTGACAAATGCAAATACAACTGTTGATGGACAGATTGCTTCACAATGTCATACATTCACCCCAGTACAGAGATCTGAGCCTAAATCCATCGTTTTTTGCTCACCATGCTGTTGCAGTTTGAAACCAGCCATATGCAAATTAGTCTTAACCCTGTGCCTCATGTGAACAGTCCTGCCCGAACTGCCAAGCCAGTTACTCCCTGGACTGGAAACAAGCATCCTAGGACCAGTTTCGGGGTTTCACCCCTCTACAGCTAGGATTGCTTGATTCTAGTGGCATGGAGAGCATGGGACCCATGCCTGGGCATACCCTATCCAGTCGGGGTGACAAATGCAAAAACAGCAGTTGATGGACAGAATGCAGAACAATGTCATACATTCACCCCAGTACAGAGATCTGGCCCTAAATCAATAATTTTTTGCTAACCATGCCGTTCCAGTTTGAACCCAGCCGTATGCAACTCAGTCTTGACCCTGTGTCGCGTGGAAGCTGTCCAGCCTGAACTGCCAAGCCAGGTTCTCGCTGGAATGGAAACAAGCACCCTAGGACCAGTTTCGGGGTTTCACCCCACTTCAGCCAGGATAGCTTGATTCCAGTGCCATGGAGAGCACGGGACCCACGTCTGGGCATACCCTTCCCACTCGGGGTGACAAATGCAAAAACAACAGTTGATGGATAGATTGCAGAGCAATGTCATACATTCACCCCAGTACAGAGATCTGGGTCTAAATCAATCGTTTTTTTGCTCACCATGCCGTTCCAGTTTGAAACCAGCCATATGCAAATCAGTCCAGCCCGAATTGCCAAGCCAGGTCCTCCCTGGACTGGAAACAAGCATCCTAGGACTGGTTTCGAGGTTTCACCCCTTTTCAGCCAGGATAGCTTGATTCCAGTGGCATGGAGAGCACGGGACCCACGTCTAGGCATACCCTTCCCACTCGGGGTGACAAATGCAAAAACAACAGTTGATAGACAAAATTCAGAACAATGTCATACATTCACCCCAGTACAGAGATCTGGGCCTAAATCCATCGTTTTTTTGCTCACCATGCGGTTCTAGTTTGAAACCAGTCATATGCAAATCAGTCTTGACCCTGTGCCTCATGGGAACAGTCCAGCCCGAACTGCCAGGCCAGGTCCTCCCTGGACTGGAAACAAGCATCCTAGGACCAGTTTGGGGGTTTTATCCCTCTTCAGCCAGGATAGCTTGATTCCAGTGGCATGGAGAGCACGGGACCCACGTTTGGGCATACACTTCCCACTCGGGGTGACAAATGCAAAAACAACTGTTGATGGACAGAATGCAGAACCATGTCATACATTCACTCCAGTACAGAGATCTGAGCCTAAATCCATCGTTTTTTTGCTCACCATGCTGTTGCAGTTTGAAACCAGCCATATGCAAATTAGTCTTAACCCTGTGCCTCATGTGAACAGTCCAGCCCGAACTGCCAAGCCAGTTACTCCCTGGACTGGAAACAAGCATCCTAGGACCAGTTTTGAGGTTTCACCCCTCTACAGCTAGGATAGCTTGATTCTAGTGGCATGGAGAGCATGGGACACATGCCTGGGCAAACCCTTTCCAGTCGGGGTGACAAATGCAAAAACAGCAGTTGATGGACAGAATACAGAACAATGTCATAAATTCACCCCAGTACAGAGATCTGGCCCTAAATCAATAATTTTTTGCTAACCATGCCGTTCCCGTTTGAACCCAGCCGTATGCAAATCAGTCTTGACCCTGTGTCGCGTGGGAGCTGTCCAGCCTGAACTGCCAAGCCAGGTTCTCGCTGGAATGGAAACAAGCACCCTAGGACCAGTTTTGGGGTTTCACCCCACTTCAGCCAGGATAGCTTGATTCCAGTGGCATGGAGAGCACGGGACCCACGTCTGGGCATACCCTTCCCACTCGGGGTGACAAATGCAAAAACAACAGTTGATAGACAAAATGCAGAACAATGTCATACATTCACCCCAGTACAGAGATCTGGCCCTAAATCAATAATTTTTTGCTAACCATGCCGTTCCAGTTTGAACCCAGCCGTATGCAACTCAGTCTTGACCCTGTGTCGCGTGGAAGCTGTCCAGCCTGAACTGCCAAGCCAGGTTCTCGCTGGAATGGAAACAAGCACCCTAGGACCAGTTTCGGGGTTTCATCCCTCTTCAGCCAGGATAGCTTGATTCCAGTGGCATGGAGAGCACGGGACCCACGTCTGGGCATACACTTCCCACTCGGGGTGACAAATGCAAAAACAACTGTTGATGGACAGAATGCAGAACAATGTCATACATTCACCCCAGTACAGAGATCTGAGCCTAAATCCATCGTTTTTTTGCTCACCATGCTGTTGCAGTTTGAAACCAGCCATATGCAAATTAGTCTTAACCCTGTGCCTCATGTGAACAGTCCAGCCCGAACTGCCAAGCCAGTTACTCCCTGGACTGGAAACAAGCATCCTAGGACCAGTTTCGGGGTTTCACCCCTCTACAGCTAGGATTGCTTGATTCTAGTGGCATGGAGAGCATGGGACCCATGCCTGGGCATACCCTTTCCAGTCGGGGTGACAAATGCAAAAACAGCAGTTGATGGACAGAATGCAGAACAATGTCATACATTCACCCCAGTACAGAGATCTGGCCCTAAATCAATAATTTTTTGCTAACCATGCCGTTCCAGTTTGAACCCAGCCGTATGCAAATCAGTCTTGACCCTGTGTCGCGTGGGAGCTGTCCAGCCTGAACTGCCAAGCCAGGTTCTCGCTGGAATGGAAACAAGCACCCTAGGACCAGTTTCGGGGTTTCACCCCACTTCAGCCAGGATAGCTTGATTCCAGTGCCATGGAGAGCACGGGACCCACGTCTGGGCATACCCTTCCCACTCGGGGTGACAAATGCAAAAACAACAGTTGATGGATAGATTGCAGAGCAATGTCATACATTCACCCCAATACAGAGATCTGGGTCTAAATCAATCGTTTTTTTGCTCACCATGCCGTTCCAGTTTGAAACCAGCCATATGCAAATCAGTCCAGCCCAAATTGCCAAGCCAGGTCCTCCCTGGACTGGAAACAAGCATCCTAGGACTGGTTTCGGGGTGTCACCCCTTTTCAGCCAGGATAGCTTGATTCCAGTGGCATGGAGAGCACGGGACCCACGTCTAGGCATACACTTCCCACTCGGGGTGACAAATGCAAAAACAACAGTTGATAGACAAAATGCAGAACAATGTCATACATTCACCCCAGTACAGAGATCTGGGCCTAAATCCATCGTTTTTTTGATCACCATGCCGTTCCAGTTTGAACCCAGTCATATGCAAATCAGTCTTGACCCTGTGCCTCATGGGAACAGTCCAGCCCGAACTGCCAGGCCAGGTCCTCCCTGGACTGGAAACAAGCATCCTAGGACCGGTTTGGGGGTTTCATCCCTCTTCAGCCAGGATAGCTTGATTCCAGTGGCATGGAGAGCACGGGACCCACGTCTGGGCATACACTTCCCACTCGGGGTGACAAATGCAAAAACAACTGTTGATGGACAGAATGCAGAACCATGTCATACATTCACCCCAGTACAGAGATCTGAGCCTAAATCCATCGTTTTTTTGCTCACCATGCTGTTGCAGTTTGAAACCAGCCATATGCAAATTAGTCTTAACCCTGTGCCTCATGTGAACAGTCCAGCCCGAACTGCCAAGCCAGTTACTCCCTGGACTGGAAACAAGCATCCTAGGACCAGTTTCGGGGTTTCACCCCTCTACAGCTAGGATAGCTTGATTCTAGTGGCATGGAGAGCATGGGACCCATGCCTGGGCAAACCCTTTCCAGTCGGAGTGACAAATGCAAAAACAGCAGTTGATGGACAGAATACAGAACAATGTCATACATTCACCCCAGTACAGAGATCTGGCCCTAAATCAATAATTTTTTGCTAACCATGCCGTTCCCGTTTGAACCCAGCCGTATGCAAATCAGTCTTGACCCTGTGCCCCATGGGAGCTGTCCAGCCTGAACTGCCAAGCCAGGTTCTCGCTGGAATGGAAACAAGCACCCTAGGACCAGTTTCGGGGTTTCACCCCACTTCAGCCAGGATAGCTTGATTCCAGTGCCATGGAGAGCACGGGACCCACGTCTGGGCATACCCTTCCCACTCGGGGTGACAAATGCAAAAACAACAGTTGATGGATAGATTGCAGAGCAATGTCATACATTCACCCCAATACAGAGATCTGGGTCTAAATCAATCGTTTTTTTGCTCACCATGCCGTTCCAGTTTGAAACCAGCCATATGCAAATCAGTCCAGCCCAAATTGCCAAGCCAGGTCCTCCCTGGAATGGAAACAAGCACCCTAGGACCAGTTTTGGGGTTTCACCCCACTTCAGCCAGGATAGCTTGATTCCAGTGGCATGGAGAGCACGGGACCCACGTCTGGGCATACCCTTCCCACTCGGGGTGACAAATGCAAAAACAACAGTTGATAGACAAAATGCAGAACAATGTCATACATTCACCCCAGTACAGAGATCTGGGCCTAAATCCATCGTTTTTTTGCTCACCATGCCGTTCCAGTTTGAACCCAGTCATATGCAAATCAGTCTTGACCCTGTGCCTCATGGGAACAGTCCAGCCCAAACTGCCAAGCCAGGTCCTCCCTGGACTGGAAACAAGCATCCTAGGACCGGTTTTGGGGTTTCATCCCTCTTCAGCCAGGATAGCTTGATTCCAGTGGCATGGAGAGCACGGGACCCACGTCTGGGCATACACTTCCCACTCGGGGTGACAAATGCAAAAACAACTGTTGATGGACAGAATGCAGAACAATGTCATACATTCACCCCAGTACAGAGATCTGAGCCTAAATCCATCGTTTTTTTGCTCACCATGCTGTTGCAGTTTGAAACCAGCCATATGCAAATTAGTCTTAACCCTGTGCCTCATGTGAACAGTCCAGCCCGAACTGCCAAGCCAGTTACTCCCTGGACTGGAAACAAGCATCCTAGGACCAGTTTCGGGGTTTCACCCCTCTACAGCTAGGATTGCTTGATTCTAGTGGCATGGAGAGCATGGGACCCATGCCTGGGCATACCCTTTCCAGTCGGGGTGACAAATGCAAAAACAGCAGTTGATGGACAGAATGCAGAACAATGTCATACATTCACCCCAGTACAGAGATCTGGCCCTAAATCAATAATTTTTTGCTAACCATGCCGTTCCCGTTTGAACCCAGCCGTATGCAAATCAGTCTTGACCCTGTGTCGCGTGGGAGCTGTCCAGCCTGAACTGCCAAGCCAGGTTCTCGCTGGAATGGAAACAAGCACCCTAGACCAGTTTTGGGGTTTCACCCCACTTCAGCCAGGATAGCTTGATTCCAGTGGCATGGAGAGCACGGGACCCACGTCTGGGCATACCCTTCCCACTTGGGGTGACAAATGCAAAAACAACAGTTGATAGACAAAATGCAGAACAATGTCATACATTCACCCCAGTACAGAGATCTGGGCCTAAATCCATCGTTTTTTTGCTCACCATGCCGTTCCAGTTTGAACCCAGTCATATGCAAATCAGTCTTGACCATGTGCCTCATGGGAACAGTCCAGCCCGAACTGCCAAGCCAGGTCCTCCCTGGACTGGAAACAAGCATCCTAGGACCGGTTTTGGGGTTTCATCCCTCTTCAGCCAGGATAGCTTGATTCCAGTGGCATGGAGAGCACGGGACCCACGTCTGGGCATACACTTCCCACTCGGGGTGACAAATGCAAAAACAACAGTTGATGGATAGATTGCAGAGCACTGTCATACATTCACCCCAGTACAGAGATCTGGGTCTAAATCAATCGTTTTTTTGCTCACCATGCCGTTCCAGTTTGAAACCAGCCATATGCAAATCAGTCCAGCCCGAATTGCCAAGCCAGGTCCTCCCTGTACTGGAAAAAAGCATTCTAGGACTAGTTTCGGGGTTTCACCCCTTTTCAGCCAGGATAGCTTGATTCCAGTGGCATGGAGAGCACGGACCCACGTCTGGGCATACCCTTCCCACTCGGGTGACAATTGCAAAAACAACAGTTGATGGACAGAATGCAGATCAATGTCAAACATTCACCCCAGTACAGAGATCTGGGCCTAAATCCATCGTTTTTTGCTCACCATGTCGTTCCAGTTCGAACCCATCCATATGCAAATCAGTCTTGACCCTGTGTCTCATGGGAACAGTCCAGCCCGAACTGCCAAGCCAGGTCCTCCCTGGACTGGAAACAAGCATCACAGGACCGGTTTCGGGGTTTCACCCCTCTTCAGCCAGGATAGCTTGATTCCAGTGGCATGGAGAGCACGGGACCCACGTCTGGGCAGACCCTTCCCACTCGGGGTGACAATTGCAAAAACAACAGTTGATGGACAGAATGCAGATCAATGTCATACATTCACCCCAGTACAGAGATCTGGGCCTAAATCCATCGTTCTTTTGCTTAGAATGCAGTTCCAGTTTGAACCTATCCATATGCAAATCAGTCTTGACCAGGGTGTCTCATGGGAACTGTCCAGCCTGAACTGCCAAGCCAGGTCCTCCCTGGACCGGAAACAAGCCTCCTAGGACCGGTTTTGGGGTTTCATCCCTTTTCAGCCAGGATAGCTTGATTCCAGTGGCATGGAGAGCACGGGACCCACGTCTGGGCATACACTTCCCACTCGGGGTGACAAATGCAAATACAACTGTTGATGGACAGATTGCTTCACAATGTCATACATTCACCCCAGTACAGAGATCTGAGCCTAAATCCATCGTTTTTTGCTCACCATGCTGTTGCAGTTTGAAACCAGCCATATGCAAATTAGTCTTAACCCTGTGCCTCATGTGAACAGTCCTGCCCGAACTGCCAAGCCAGTTACTCCCTGGACTGGAAACAAGCATCCTAGGACCAGTTTCGGGGTTTCACCCCTCTACAGCTAGGATTGCTTGATTCTAGTGGCATGGAGAGCATGGGACCCATGCCTGGGCATACCCTATCCAGTCGGGGTGACAAATGCAAAAACAGCAGTTGATGGACAGAATGCAGAACAATGTCATACATTCACCCCAGTACAGAGATCTGGCCCTAAATCAATAATTTTTTGCTAACCATGCCGTTCCAGTTTGAACCCAGCCGTATGCAACTCAGTCTTGACCCTGTGTCGCGTGGAAGCTGTCCAGCCTGAACTGCCAAGCCAGGTTCTCGCTGGAATGGAAACAAGCACCCTAGGACCAGTTTCGGGGTTTCACCCCACTTCAGCCAGGATAGCTTGATTCCAGTGCCATGGAGAGCACGGGACCCACGTCTGGGCATACCCTTCCCACTCGGGGTGACAAATGCAAAAACAACAGTTGATGGATAGATTGCAGAGCAATGTCATACATTCACCCCAGTACAGAGATCTGGGTCTAAATCAATCGTTTTTTTGCTCACCATGCCGTTCCAGTTTGAAACCAGCCATATGCAAATCAGTCCAGCCCGAATTGCCAAGCCAGGTCCTCCCTGGACTGGAAACAAGCATCCTAGGACTGGTTTCGAGGTTTCACCCCTTTTCAGCCAGGATAGCTTGATTCCAGTGGCATGGAGAGCACGGGACCCACGTCTAGGCATACCCTTCCCACTCGGGGTGACAAATGCAAAAACAACAGTTGATAGACAAAATTCAGAACAATGTCATACATTCACCCCAGTACAGAGATCTGGGCCTAAATCCATCGTTTTTTTGCTCACCATGCGGTTCTAGTTTGAAACCAGTCATATGCAAATCAGTCTTGACCCTGTGCCTCATGGGAACAGTCCAGCCCGAACTGCCAGGCCAGGTCCTCCCTGGACTGGAAACAAGCATCCTAGGACCAGTTTGGGGGTTTTATCCCTCTTCAGCCAGGATAGCTTGATTCCAGTGGCATGGAGAGCACGGGACCCACGTTTGGGCATACACTTCCCACTCGGGGTGACAAATGCAAAAACAACTGTTGATGGACAGAATGCAGAACCATGTCATACATTCACTCCAGTACAGAGATCTGAGCCTAAATCCATCGT
Organism: Triturus cristatus; assembly: GCF_964204655.1. Taxonomy (NCBI): domain Eukaryota; kingdom Metazoa; phylum Chordata; class Amphibia; order Caudata; family Salamandridae; genus Triturus; species Triturus cristatus. Next base: position 50,195,293 of record NC_140581.1, on the reverse strand, counting down.
TTTTTTGCTCACCATGCTGTTGCAGTTTGAAACCAGCCATATGCAAATTAGTCTTAACCCTGTGCCTCATGTGAACAGTCCAGCCCGAACTGCCAAGCCAGTTACTCCCTGGACTGGAAACAAGCATCCTAGGACCAGTTTTGAGGTTTCACCCCTCTACAGCTAGGATAGCTTGATTCTAGTGGCATGGAGAGCATGGGACACATGCCTGGGCAAACCCTTTCCAGTCGGGGTGACAAATGCAAAAACAGCAGTTGATGGACAGAATACAGAACAATGTCATAAATTCACCCCAGTACAGAGATCTGGCCCTAAATCAATAATTTTTTGCTAACCATGCCGTTCCCGTTTGAACCCAGCCGTATGCAAATCAGTCTTGACCCTGTGTCGCGTGGGAGCTGTCCAGCCTGAACTGCCAAGCCAGGTTCTCGCTGGAATGGAAACAAGCACCCTAGGACCAGTTTTGGGGTTTCACCCCACTTCAGCCAGGATAGCTTGATTCCAGTGGCATGGAGAGCACGGGACCCACGTCTGGGCATACCCTTCCCACTCGGGGTGACAAATGCAAAAACAACAGTTGATAGACAAAATGCAGAACAATGTCATACATTCACCCCAGTACAGAGATCTGGGCCTAAATCCATCGTTTTTTTGCTCACCATGCCGTTCCAGTTTGAACCCAGTCATATGCAAATCAGTCTTGACCCTGTGCCTCATGGGAACAGTCCAGCCCAAACTGCCAAGCCAGGTCCTCCCTGGACTGGAAACAAGCATCCTAGGACCGGTTTTGGGGTTTCATCCCTCTTCAGCCAGGATAGCTTGATTCCAGTGGCATGGAGAGCACGGGACCCACGTCTGGGCATACACTTCCCACTCGGGGTGACAAATGCAAAAACAACTGTTGATGGACAGAATGCAGAACAATGTCATACATTCACCCCAGTACAGAGATCTGAGCCTAAATCCATCGTTTTTTTGCTCACCATGCTGTTGCAGTTTGAAACCAGCCATATGCAAATTAGTCTTAACCCTGTGCCTCATGTGAACAGTCCAGCCCGAACTGCCAAGCCAGTTACTCCCTGGACTGGAAACAAGCATCCTAGGACCAGTTTCGGGGTTTCACCCCTCTACAGCTAGGATTGCTTGATTCTAGTGGCATGGAGAGCATGGGACCCATGCCTGGGCATACCCTTTGCAGTCGGGGTGACAAATGCAAAAACAGCAGTTGATGGACAGAATGCAGAACAATGTCATACATTCACCCCAGTACAGAGATCTGGCCCTAAATCAATAATTTTTTGCTAACCATGCCGTTCCAGTTTGAACCCAGCCGTATGCAAATCAGTCTTGACCCTGTGTCGCGTGGGAGCTGTCCAGCCTGAACTGCCAAGCCAGGTTCTCGCTGGAATGGAAACAAGCACCCTAGGACCAGTTTCGGGGTTTCACCCCACTTCAGCCAGGATAGCTTGATTCCAGTGCCATGGAGAGCACGGGACCCACGTCTGGGCATACCCTTCCCACTCGGGGTGACAAATGCAAAAACAACAGTTGATGGATAGATTGCAGAGCAATGTCATACATTCACCCCAATACAGAGATCTGGGTCTAAATCAATCGTTTTTTTGCTCACCATGCCGTTCCAGTTTGAAACCAGCCATATGCAAATCAGTCCAGCCCAAATTGCCAAGCCAGGTCCTCCCTGGACTGGAAACAAGCATCCTAGGACTGGTTTCGGGGTGTCACCCCTTTTCAGCCAGGATAGCTTGATTCCAGTGGCATGGAGAGCACGGGACCCACGTCTAGGCATACACTTCCCACTCGGGGTGACAAATGCAAAAACAACAGTTGATAGACAAAATGCAGAACAATGTCATACATTCACCCCAGTACAGAGATCTGGGCCTAAATCCATCGTTTTTTTGATCACCATGCCGTTCCAGTTTGAACCCAGTCATATGCAAATCAGTCTTGACCCTGTGCCTCATGGGAACAGTCCAGCCCGAACTGCCAGGCCAGGTCCTCCCTGGACTGGAAACAAGCATCCTAGGACCGGTTTGGGGGTTTCATCCCTCTTCAGCCAGGATAGCTTGATTCCAGTGGCATGGAGAGCACGGGACCCACGTCTGGGCATACACTTCCCACTCGGGGTGACAAATGCAAAAACAACTGTTGATGGACAGAATGCAGAACCATGTCATACATTCACCCCAGTACAGAGATCTGAGCCTAAATCCATCGTTTTTTTGCTCACCATGCTGTTGCAGTTTGAAACCAGCCATATGCAAATTAGTCTTAACCCTGTGCCTCATGTGAACAGTCCAGCCCGAACTGCCAAGCCAGTTACTCCCTGGACTGGAAACAAGCATCCTAGGACCAGTTTCGGGGTTTCACCCCTCTACAGCTAGGATAGCTTGATTCTAGTGGCATGGAGAGCATGGGACCCATGCCTGGGCAAACCCTTTCCAGTCGGAGTGACAAATGCAAAAACAGCAGTTGATGGACAGAATACAGAACAATGTCATACATTCACCCCAGTACAGAGATCTGGCCCTAAATCAATAATTTTTTGCTAACCATGCCGTTCCCGTTTGAACCCAGCCGTATGCAAATCAGTCTTGACCCTGTGCCCCATGGGAGCTGTCCAGCCTGAACTGCCAAGCCAGGTTCTCGCTGGAATGGAAACAAGCACCCTAGGACCAGTTTTGGGGTTTCACCCCACTTCAGCCAGGATAGCTTGATTCCAGTGGCATGGAGAGCACGGGACCCACGTCTGGGCATACCCTTCCCACTTGGGGTGACAAATGCAAAAACAACAGTTGATAGACAAAATGCAGAACAATGTCATACATTCACCCCAGTACAGAGATCTGGGCCTAAATCCATCGTTTTTTTGCTCACCATGCCGTTCCAGTTTGAACCCAGTCATATGCAAATCAATCTTGACCCTGTGCCTCATGGGAACAGTCCAGCCCGAACTGCCAAGCCAGGTCCTCCCTGGACTGGAAACAAGCATCCTAGGACCGGTTTTGGGGTTTCATCCCTCTTCAGCCAGGATAGCTTGATTCCAGTGGCATGGAGAGCACGGGACCCACGTCTGAGCATACACTTCCCACTCGGGGTGACAAATGCAAAAACAACAATTGATGGACAGAATGCAGAACAATGTCATACATTCACCCCAGTACAGAGATCTGAGCCTAAATCCATCGTTTTTTTGCTCACCATGCTGTTGCAGTTTGAAACCAGCCATATGCAAATTAGTCTTAACCCTGTGCCTCATGTGAACATTCCAGCCCGAACTGCCAAGCCAGTTACTCCCTGGACTGGAAACAAGCATCCTAGGACCAGTTTCGGGGTTTCACCCCTCTACAGCTAGGATAGCTTGATTATAGTGGCATGGAGAGCATGGGACCCATGCCTGGGCATACCCTTTCCAGTCGGGGTGACAAATGCAAAAACAGCAGTTGATGGACAGAATGCAGAACAATGTCATGCATTCACCCCAGTACAGAGATCTGGCCCTAAATCAATAATTTTTTGCTAACCATGCCGTTCCAGTCTGAACCCAGCCGTATGCAAATCAGTCTTGACCCAGTGTCGCGTGGGAGCAGTCCAGCCTGAACTGCCAAGCCAGGTTCTCGCTGGAATGGAAACAAGCACCCTAGGACCAGTTTTGGGGTTTCACCCCACTTCAGCCAGGATAGCTTGATTCCAGTGCCATGGAGAGCACGAGACCCACGTCTGGGCATACCCTTCCCACTCGAAGTGACAAATGCAAAAACAACAGTTGATGGATGGATTGCAGAGCACTGTCATACATTCACCCCTGTACAGAGATCTGGGTCTAAATCAATCGTTTTTTTGCTCACCATGCCGTTCCAGTTTGAAACCAGCCATATGCAAATCAGTCCAGCCCGAATTGCCAAGCCAGGTCCTCCCTGGACTGGAAACAAGCATCCTAGGACTAGTTTCGGGGTTTCACCCCTTTTCAGCCAGGATAGCTTGATTCCAGTGGCATGGAGAGCACGGACCCACGTCTGGGCATACCCTTCCCACTCGGGGTGACAATTGCAAAAACAACAGTTGATGGACAGAATGCAGATCAATGTCAAACATTCACCCCAGTACAGAGATCTGGGCCTAAATCCATCGTTTTTTTGCTCACCATGTCGTTCCAGTTCGAACCCATCCATATGCAAATCAGTCTTGACCCTGTGTCTCATGGGAACAGTCCAGCCCGAACTGCCAAGCCAGGTCCTCCCTGGACTGGAAACAAGCATCACAGAACCGGTTTCGGGGTTTCACCCCTCTTCAGCCAGGATAGCTTGATTCCAGTGGCATGGAGAGCACGGGACCCACGTTTGGGCAGACCCTTCCCACTCGGGGTGACAATTGCAAAAACAACAGTTGATGGACAGAATGCAGATCAATGTCATACATTCACCCCAGTACAGAGATCTGGGCCTAAATCCATTGTTCTTTTGCTTAGAATGCAGTTCCAGTTTGAACCTATCCATATGCAAATCAGTCTTGACCCTGTGTCTCATGGGAACAGTCCAGCCTGAACTGCCAAGCCAGGTCCTCCCTGGACTGGAAACAAGCATCCTAGGACTAGTTTCGGGGTTTCACCCCTTTTCAGCCAGGATAGCTTGATTCCAGTGGCATGGAGAGCACGGACCCACGTCTGGGCATACCCTTCCCACTCGGGGTGACAAATGCAAAAACAACAGTTGATGGATAGATTGCAGAACAATGTCATACATTCACCCCAGTACAGAATTCTGGGCCTAAATCCATCGTTATTTTGCTCACCATGCCGTTCCAGTTTGAAACCAGCCATTTGCAAATCAGGCTTGACCCTGTACCTCATGGGAACAGTCCAGCCTGAACTGCCAAGCCAGGTCCTCCCTAGACTGGAAACAAGCATCCTACGACCGATTTCGGGGTTTCACCCCTCTTCAGCCAGGATAGCTTGATTCCAATGCATGGAGAGCACAGGACCCACGTCTGGGCACACCCTCCCCACTCGGGGTGACAATTGCAAAAACAACAGTTGATGGACAGAATGGAGATCAATGTCATACATTCACCCCAGTACAGAGATCTGGGCCTAAATCCATCGCTTTTTTGCTCACCATGCTATTCCAGTTTGAACCCAGCCATATGCAAATCAGGCTTGACCCTGTACCTCATGGGAACAGTCCAGCCTGAACTGCCAAGCCAGGTCCTCCCTGGACCGTAAACAAGCCTCCTAGGACCGGTTTCGGGTTTCACCCCACTTCAGCCAGGATAGCTTGATTCCAGTGGCATGGAGAGCACGGGACCCACGTCTGGGCATACCAATCCCACTCGGGGTGACAAATGCAAAAACAACAGTTGATGGATAGATTGCAGAACAATGTCAAATATTCACCCCAGTACAGAATTCTGGGCCTAAATCCATCGTTATTTTGCTCACCATGCCGTTCCAGTTTGAAACCAGCCATTTGCAAATCAGGCTTGACCCTGTACCTCATGGGAACAGTCCAGCCTGAACTGCCAAGCCAGGTCCTCCCTAGACTGGAAACAAGCATCCTACAACCGATTTCGGGGTTTCACCCCTCTTCAGCCAGGATAGCTTGATTCCAATGCATGGAGAGCACAGGACCCACGTCTGGGCACACCCTCCCCACTCGGGGTGACAATTGCAAAAACAACAGTTGATGGACAGAATGGAGATCAATGTCATACATTCACCCCAGTACAGAGATCTGGGCCTAAATCCATCGCTTTTTTGCTCACCATGCTATTCCAGTTTGAACCCAGCCATATGCAAATCAGTCCAGCCCGAACTGCCAAGCCAGGTCCTCCCTGGACAGGAAACAAGCATCCTACGACCGGTTTCGGGGTTTCACCCCTCTTCAGCCAGGATAGCTTGTTTCCAGTGGCATGGAGAGCACGGGACCCACGTCTGGGCATACCCTTTCCACTCGGGGTGGCAAATGCAAAAACAACAGTTGATGGACAAAATGCAGAACAATGTCAAACATTCACCCCAGTACAGAGATCTGAGACTAAATCCATTGTTTTTTTGCTCACCATGCCGTTCCAGTTTGAACCCAGCCATATGCAAATCAGTCTTGACCCTGTGTCTCATGGGAACAGTCCAGCCTGAACTGCCAAGCCAGGTCCTCCCTGGACTGGAAACAAATATCCTAGGACCGGTTTCGAGATGTCACCCCTCTTCAGCCAGGATAGCTTGATCCCAGTGGCATGGAGAGCATGGGAGCCCTGTCTGGGCATACCTTTCCAACTCGGGGTGACAAATGCAAAAACAACAGTTGATGGACAGAATGCATAACAATGTCATGCATTCACCCCAGTACAGAGATCTGGCCCTAAATCCATTGTTTCAGATTGATTTGCATATGGCCATGTCTGAACTGGGGTGGCGGAGTGAGCTAAAGAATGATGATGGATTAAACCCAGATCAGTTGACTGGGGGTGAGTGCTAGCAATGTTCAACACTCCGTCCATCATCCCCTTTGGTTTTGCTTTGCTCGTCCTAAGTTGGCAGGGTATGCCCAGACGTGGCTCCCTTGCTCACTTTGCCACTGGATTCAAGCTATCCTGGCTGATGACGGCTGATTATCCAGAAACCGGTCCCAGGATGCTTGTTTCCGGTCCAGGGAAGACATGGCTTGGCAGTTCAGGCTGGACTTTTCCTGTAGGAGAGTAGGATCTGCTTCACATGGGTACCCCCACATTTTGCAGGTGTTTCACTGTTTTTTGACCTTAGTCTGGCTGTGGCCCTGCTAATCAGAACCACAGCCTAGCTGCTTCCTCTCTAAAATGGTTTCCATGTACATTAGGTACATATCTAATTGGATTCTGGAGTGCCTTATAAGCCCCTAATATATGGTATACTATGTACCCAGCGGCATAGGTACCTCAGAGGCCTACCAGGGGCTGCAGCATATATTATGCCACACCTGGGAAGCACTCCAAAATGGCACCACAGGTCTGCTACTGCTTCCTGGGCAAGGGTGTGCTTACACCCTTTACTGTGGTATAGGCTACCTATATCACTACCCTATACAGACATATATAAACCTATAAGCCACTCCTATGGCATTCCTTGACAATCCTGAAGGCAGAGTGCTTGGTTTTATGTGAGAGGGTGCCCAAGCATGAGCTGAGCCCCTCTGCAGCTTTCGGAAATACTTCCTTATGGCTGTTCTGTGATACAGCCATACCATATACTCTTAAGTGCATTATAACCTCGCGGTAAATGCTAACTTTGGAATGGCTGCATCAAAACATGTCGTGTTTGGTGTCAAATGCATTAGAATACTACCCCCCACCCCAGATCTGGTGGCGGGGGTAGCATTCCACCCTTCTAGAGGGAGAGACATGTTCACACTGGCTAAACCCGGTAGGACTTTCCTGAGCCCCTGCATCACAAAATGGATGCCTCTGCCATAGACACGGGTCTGGCCTCCTGCTGCTGACCGAACCTCCGGCAGGGGAGGCCAGGACAATAGGTTTCCTGTCGAAGGGAGGTGTGACCACCTCCCCAGACAGGCTGATGTGTATTGGGGCTGGGCGGGAGCACTCTCTGGTGCTTTGAAGTCCTGCACTGGGGGCACGTTTGCTGTCCCTGTGCATAGCCCAGTTCAAACCGGTTGCAGGGGCTACCTGCCCCTGTTCTGGCGTGAAACTGGACAAAGGAAATGGGTGTAACCACCCCTCTTTCCAGGCCCACCAATAGGTGGGGCCTTAGAGTTAGTCCATCCCCTAAACTTACTATAAGTATAGGAATCCAGTCCCTAGGACTTTAGCTTACCCTGGACGAAACTCTGCAATGTACATCCTGGACCTTTGATATTCTATCCTGACTAGAAGACTGAAGAGATCTCCCTTGGGGTCAAGGAGTGACTCCCCTGTTTAGCAGGCATCAAAGAAGCAACTGACGCATCTGCATCGCTGAAGCTCCCACTGGATGCCGAAGTCTTTGCATCACCAGAGGTGAATTTCCAGACTTCCCCGAGGCTACCCTGAGTCCACATTAAAGCTGAGGCCAGTGGCTATCGTTGGTCACGTGTAACCATGACCCCTGGACTCCGTGAACTTTTGTAGCAACACTATCTTCCTGGACCTCCTCAAAGTTGTGCTTTGGGCACCGAGTAGCCCAAGCCTTGAGCACCTCCTGCACCGAAGATTGTTGGCCTCCACTCCACGAGTGAGCCGTGGGCCAGCTTCAAGTGCGACCGCTTGAGGCTCCTTCGCGATCACTAGCCCGTTGGCTAGCAGGTCCCCACAAAGGCATCTCCTTTTCTGATTGGGTGTTCCTGGTTGCTCCAGATGTGCCCTGACTTACCCTTGCTGGGTGAGTCCCTCAGACCTTGCTGGTCTGCACAGCAGTCCTTTCTCTGAATTCCAGTGACTTGCGGTTGCCAAGGCTTGTTGGGTCCATTCTGGTCGCTGCGACCGCAGCACTTGACAGACTTCATGGGACAGCTCGAATCCAGCTTGTGGACTTCGTCGACACCTCCTGGACCTCATGGCTGAAGAGTCAAGACACCCATCAACTCACCTGAAGCACCTGACATCTGTGGGCATTGGTCCATCCTGCCCTAGGTCACTGGCAAGTGACCCAGACTCTGTCCCCTCTGCTTTCAGGTTCTTTACATCCTAGACCCAGGCTTGGATCTCTCCGGACACTTCTCCTCTCCACGGCAGCAGCATTTCTTTGCAGGCTCCTATTGAAATCGACGACGCGACCCGACACCAAAAGACACCTATGCACCCGGCTTCCCTGGGTGAGGTAACTCGAGTACTCCGGTGCTCTCGTGGGTGCTAGCCCTAGAATTTCTTAAGTCCAAAAGGGTTTGGTCCTGACTCGATTAGAAGTGTCCCTAATCTTTACATTTCCAACCGCGACATAAAAGATAACGGGAACCCGCAGTTGTGTTTACACACTGCATACAGTCCCCGGGGGTCCCCTGTTTCACTACCTTGGGTGGTTCCTTGGGGTCCCAGCGATTCTAGAGGCTATAGGCCTAGTGTCTATCCCAGTCGTGGTTCTTATACCACTTTTGTGGTATATGGTTTGGTATGCCCCTAGGGCCCAAACATATCTTTGTGCTATTACTGATAATTGCTGACTTGTAAACTAAGTGCTTCGAACTCCAGCATCATAAAGAAACTAGAGGGGTATGTTTTATACTAAATACATATATATTAAATATATACCTGGTGTGGTTGTCTTTTCATTTGATCATTCAAGAGATTATAGACTGGTAAAACAAGCTGCTTTACATCCCTTCAAGACTTAGCCTTAAGGCTGCTCTCCATAGTTACCACTAGGATAGTTTTCAATAAAGGTTGTCTTTAACCTATCACCATAAGGGGTTGTTTGTACTGATACAAGGTGCCACTAGAACTAGTGGACAGCATATATCAGGCCACCTTCTCACAGTTCCAATGAGGCACAGGGTCATACTGATTTGCATATGGCCATGTCTGAACTGGGGTGAGCTAAAGAATGATGATGGATTACACCCAGATCAGTTGACTGGGGTGAGTGCTTGCAATGTTCAGAACTCCGTCCATCATCCCCTTTGGTTTTGCACAGAACAAGCAGTAGCACAAACACACACACAGAACTTGGTGCACACAGAACAAGCAGCACACACATGCACTCTAGTTACACATAGAACAGGTAGTAGCACAGACACACATATACTAGGTGCAGACAGACTAAGCAGTAACACACAAACATCCACCCACACCCACTGGATACACACAGAACAAGCACCAACACAGACACAAACCTACACTAGGTGCATGTAGGACAGCTGCACAGGCACAGACACTCTGAAGGGACACACAGAATAGCAGTACATACAAGCACACTCTAGGTGCACACAGGACAGCACCAGCACAGACACACAGACACATTCTAGGAACACACAGAATAGCAGCACAGACACATAACTCTAGGAACACGTTTGCTACACCATGCACTCCGGCATCAGATTTCCTGTCACCTTCACTCATTTTGCCCAGTGCTGCCCCCCCCCTTCCCCCCAGCACTGTTCGCTCTGGTGTGAGTGAGTGTTACTGGATCATAAAAGCAGCATACACCATTTGCCCAAATAAATAGCGCGACAGCACAGGTCAACAAGGCAGAGAGTCACAAAGTAGCTGTAACAATGTATGAGGTGGAACGGACACCAGTACATTATCGGTACCAGCAGTACTTGGTAGAAAAGCATGAGTTACCGGGACAGTACCTGCACTTCAATTCTAAACAGGACTAGTACTTCTCAGGGGACTTTTAATGGGGCAGTACCAGCACATCTGGGGAGGTGGAGAGTATTTAACACCGCTTGGCTTCCAGCAGCGCCCCCAGCCTCGGAGCGTGATAACTCTGTAGCGGGCCTTGTATGGAGATATTATGGAGACAGTTCTGAGAGGCCCAAGCTTCCATGAGGAGAAAGGCAGCCTGAGCTGTCACTCTCCTGTGGTAAACCTTTGGATACCTCCCCATCAGCCTCTACACATCTGTACGTCTCTCGTATCAGCTGTGAATTTGGGCACCCTGCATTTTTTAATGGCATTTTGGGACCTCTCACTCCAAGTCCTCCAGACCCTCTTCCTGCACGAGAACACCTTACAGCGATTCCCTCTTCTAGCAGAGGGCACACTCAGCTGCTCTTTCCTTCGAAAAGTGCAATGACCCCTTGGTTTGCCTCGGCGCCAGCCACTGCGCAGCGCTAGTAAGCAGAACATTGATTACCCCCATAGCTCAAGAGCCTTGTGTAGAGACAACTGCATACTATCCAAATAGGGCTGCCAGGGACTGGGGCACAGGCTGGGGGAGCTAGGGGGCAGGGTGCACCATGTGTGAGGGGTGGGAATTACACATAACAACAATTGAAACAGTATTAGGTATGCTGTACTCTTTTTGTTGAACCCACAAGGATAAAGGGCTGAGAAAAACAGCAGCATTAAAACTTTCACATGCATGTTTTGCCCATCTCTGCCTGGACAAAGAACCCATGCAACTGCCTTTTCATCGAGAAGGGTGTCCCATGGAGACCCGCGGAGTCTGTCCTGTTAGCCCCTGTTCTCCCACCCAAGTTCTACTGTCAGCTCTTTAAAAGTTTCTGCCTTCTCAGTAGATCTCTTCTATTCGGCCCTTTATGAGCATTGCCCTCCAGAAAAGGAGGGCCTGAATCTTCACATCAAGTAACAATCAACAGGGATACCCTGTGTTCGCCAGAACCTCTGTGTTTTACAATATAAAAATCAGGAGCACAACACACCATCAAGCCCTGATGAAGTCCTACTGGGACGAAATGCGTTGGCTGGGCCAATCGGATTGCTTCTAAATATAATTTGATTCAAAGCAACTCGCAAAGACTCCTGAATAACTTTTATTTGTCACATCATGACTACTTGATCAATTGCTGGAGAAAATTTTAACCAACTGTTGATTTTGGAACAGATAATCCTATATAGAACTGAACACTCCTTTTCATTTGTTATTTCTTGACCTTATGTTGGGTTGGCCTCTTGGCAATGGGATCACAAAAGTAGAGCATTGGAGGAAACAGAATTTGTATTAATTACATACCAGTGCACCATTTGGAGCCCACATTGCCAGTGTGCTGTTTACCAATATAAAAATACATCTGGTACTGTTGGATCAAGATTCAGATGGCCCACCCAGGGGCCTAAATAAACAAAACATGGAAGATTGTGCTTCATTTTTTTTTCTTTACTGCGGATTCGAAGATCCCCCACGATGCCCGACAAAATCTCTCTTTAAAAATGCTTTTTTGGCCCTGGGGTCCCTGTGGGATCCTTTGAATAGGCCCAGGGGGTCAGGGTGTTTCTACCCTCTTCCCTTTTCTTATTATTTCACCATTTGTTTTGTGATTCGGTTTAACCGAGTCACAAGAAGTCTGCTAACACTTCCTGGTTTGAAGTATTAGCATTCAATCAGATTGCAGGCACGAGATCTGGAGGGTTTCTGGATCCTTTGCGTCCCCACTTGTATATCTGAGAAATGTTTACATTCCTCAGGAATGGATTTACACCATTTAACAAAAAGAGTGCTTTCTGAACCAAGAGCTACATTTTTTCCAAATTTGGAGTAATTCAGTTCAGCATCTCAGACTGTAGCCTTGTTTAAAGGTTTAGATGGAAATTAACATGGAGAAAACACATTTTGGGACCCCCCTTTTTCTCAGCCCCGCTTGACAAATCACCTTGAAACTTCCATCACAGCTGCTGACTGCCTCATTACTTTTGAAAATTTCACAAAGATACGTCAAACGATGTCAAAGATATTGGCAAAACCAAAAAGCATTTCCCTATATAAACTAGGTCCTAACTATAACTACCTACTGGTGACCGCCAGTGGGAATATATATATATATATATATATTATCTGGCGGTCGCCAGTAGATAGTTATAGTTAGGACCGTGTTTCCATAGGAAATCCGCAACATTCTATTTTGAATAACTTTGGCGCCGATTGACGAATCCTCGCGAAATTTTCAAAATAGGTGGGGCTCTCCGCTCCGCTCCGTCCATGAAAGTCTCGAGGAGATTCGTCAAGTGGGGGCTGAGAAAAAGGGGGGGTCCCAAAACGCGTTTTCCCCATGCATTTTTCCATAGGACCTTTAGTCCAAGCTGCAGCCCGAACGGCTGAACAGAATTACTTGAAATTTGGCAGAGAGGTAGTCCGAAGGTCAGGGATGTGCCTTTTGCAGGTCTGGTGTAAATATGTTCAGTATTTCCTGAGAAAATAGCATTTAAATCAATATATATATCTATAGGCGCGCTCCGAGCGCGTACCGTAAGCTTACCGTACGCGCACGCTGCCGTGCGCGAGCGCGATTCTGATTGGTTGTTAGATCTTAGTAAACATTCGAATCGGTCGAAACCAGGAAGTGTCGACCGCCATTTTGTCTCTCGCAGTCTGAGGGGGTGAAAAACAAAGGTGGATAACGTGAAAAGGGGGCAGGCTGGACATTTCCTGACCCCCTAGCCTTGGTCAGGGGGTCCCAGAAGGACGCCCAAGGGCAAAAATTTATTTTAATTTTTTTACGAAAATTCGCGGAGTGCACGTAGCGTACGCGCACGGTAGAAACGGAAAAATTCCACGAACTACGTAACGTGGGCGCACGGTGCGCGAAGCGCACCATGCGCGCTCGGTACGCGCACGGTGAAAAAACTTTAAAAAAAGAAATAAATAAATACATAAATTAGCATTTTAAAAAACGTACAAATTCACTGAAAAAACCATAGGTTTCACACACGTTATAGTTAGGAATTAGCATTTAAAAAACCTTGCAAATTCACTTAAAAAACCATAGGTTTCACACATGTTATAGTTAGCTGGGCATTTCACTCATGAAAAACCATTGACATTTCCACGTTATAGTTAGTGCAGGCAACTATAACTCACGCGACCGCAATCCTCTGTTGATGCTAATACTGTATTTAGACACTTATTTACCCATGTCTTCTTCCATTAAATTTTAGCTATACATATATTACAAATATTTTTTTTCCAGAAAAACACATATGTCATCAGTGATGTAATATCTGACGTCATCAGCAGAGGATTGCGGTCGCGTGAGTTATAGTTGCCTGCACTAACTATAACATGGAAATTTCAATGGTTTTTCACGAGTGAAATGCCCAGCTAACTATAACATGTGTGAAACCTATGGTTTTTTAAGTGAATATATATATGATCAAGGCCCCCGTCTGTGGCCGAAACGCATCAGAGACAGCACCTATGAAATAAACTTTTGAATCTTGAAATCAGCTATATACGTTGTTCGTGTCCACATTTGTGCAGAACTGCACAAGGGATTGCTTTGCTTATATATATATAAAATTTATATAAAAAATTCCAGCTTTATGTGATTTTTAGGTCTCGCGACCTGCGTTGCACTGCGCAGCAGTCCTCGCGCAGGCGAGAGTCCTTTTGTCCGGGGTTAAGAAATGGACCCTGGAATCGCACACGCCTGTGCGATTCCTTTTGTGCTACCCCATTGGCCTTTGCGTGCGTCTTTTTATAAAAGACTGCACGCAATTGGCCAAAGGCGGGCGCATTGCTCGACCCACGGCCTATTGGTGTCTATTACGCGCTTGGTGCGCGTAATAGACACCAATAGGCCATGTGGTTTTAATTATCGTGCCCAGACACGGGCGCGATAATTGAAAGCATGTCTAGCTGTGGCGCGCGCGCAACACTCGCAGGATTGTTTATTTTTGGATCCATTTCTCATGGAAGCAACGAACAGAAAGAAGCGCTGACGTCTTGTTTAGGACTTGTTTATTATGGCAGCGTACTGTTTGTAAAATTGTTATAAAACTGAAAGGGGAAGAGTTTGTGAGCTCTTACTAATCTGGTGTGTATGAAAAGGTTGCACCTAGAGTGTAACTCTACTGAGGATGTACGACAGATGTATTTTTAATTCATCAAAGACTAGGAAGTAGGCTAAAAACCTCACCAGTACCTGCTGCTGGGTTAATTGGGTGCCCCTGCGCAGAGTGACTTCGAATGCTGCTAACTGTGGGTGGGGCACCTTTCCCAGGATGTCATCATGGTCTTTCCACTTTCATTATCTAACTTTTAAACTGCACCTGGGAATGTTCAAATCTAAGCTCCCCGCATCGCGTCTGTGTTACTCTCTGGAAGTGCTGAGCCCATCAGGCCAGGAATGCAGGGAGTCTTTGCTCCTGTCCAATTTCTCAAACCCAGTACGATGTACTCAGAGTCCTGCATGGAGGGAGCCTGCAATATGCTGTCACAATCCAGATTTGTCGATAATTAGTCAGTTCAAGTCTGGAAAGGCTACCAGGCTCCTCCAGGGAGAGCATAAACAAACTGCTCTGCCTCACCCATGCCACAGTTCTACCAAGTACCGTGCATATCAGGTGAGAGTAACGCATTTCAGTCATCCATTAGCACCCAAGATCATCACACAATTAAGCTGAATTGCAATGTCAGTCTCAGAGTGTGCAATCCTCAGCCATTATTTCTAACTATGTGTGAATAGTAGTGAGAAATGGCATGCCTGCTACTTGGTCTTCCACGGTCTCCGAGAGGGGAAGGGGGCATTATCCCAGTACTTAGGATTTTACCCTTCCTGTATTCTGTTCCGTGGTATGGTCTACGATTCTGCACGTGCGCGATCACAACGGAAGTGCGTCCAGATCCTTCACAGCAGTGTGGTTTACTGGAATGCTGCCTATGTCCAATGTAAGTAAACAAATACATTCATACAAAATATTTAAATAATCTGACCTTGTTTAATGTAATAGGTGCTTGTGTAAAACACTCCAATGCACTTTGCCACTTCTACTGTTGAGGACACTGCATAAACAAGAAACAAGGCAGAAGAAGCGAGCTGTAACAGGGGAAGGCTTCCAAAGCAAGTTTAGTATAAAGTCCCACTACTTCCAGGCCCCGCCCCACCTCTCATGCATTAAAAACTGTTCAAGGCATTTTAGCAGCTATCATTAAGGGGGGAGGAGGGGTGCAGCCACACCTTTTTTTAAATTAATGCTCTGCTTAAAAGGGTATGAAGAGCCTTTGAGCATAGATTGGGTGTTAGCTATGCTGCAAAATCAATAAAGCCAGTGTATGTTGCTCATAGGTAACTCACTGCCACTGAAATACACAATGTTTAATCTACTGAGTGCATTCTGGGAGTTGTAGTATTTTTTCAGGTACCCTCGCATGCTCAATAAATTATTACAATCACCTGTCGTCAGACTAATATTACAAGGAAGAATTAAATATATCTTTGATGGTGCTATAAAGTGAATATCAGCTGGCAAATGTCTGACATTAAATAGAGTTTTAAGGATTAGAAAATATGAGCTGCAGATTCCTCTTTCAGGTAAAATGTACAATATAGTGTGACAAGCACCTCTGGTGGTGCTCAGATAAAAAAAGAACAAGCATTTGTAATGCAATTGGTCTCACATTGTTAAAGTTTGAGCTATTGGTGTTGCATTATTTAGCAATGCCAATAGCTCAAACTTAAATAATGCGAGACCTATTGCATTGCAAATGCTTGTTAAATTTGTACTCGCTGGAACAACAAAACATCTACCCTCTGTTCACATTATCTCTGGAGCATGTTGGGGCGTAATAAAGTGCATGGGGTCGTGAATCGCAAAGAATAGTCTGGTGTCAGTATCTTAGCCTTCCATTTCAAGGGCTCTGAAGCAGTTTCCAGATATTTCAGGCTTCACGTTGCTCAAATGGGTGTCATTTCTGGCATTTCCCTCGTTTGCTCGTGAGAAAGTGTCATGTCGCTCATAGTCGTTGAGTGTCACTCATAATTACACAGAAATTATAAAAATGTCACACATAAGCAATCGGAATCTTTGGCAGCTATATGGACCCGTAATAACTGTGCTGTGTGTTCTGTATTTATATATTATTTATTAGTTGGTGACAACGCGTTTCAGCTTTACAGCCTTTCTCAAGAGCACGTTAAAACCACCATAGAAAGTGAACAGTGCAAACCAATCAGCAAACACAGAAACATAGAAAACGGACTATCTCAAAAGATGACCCAAGCAACGACATTGATTGTGTCTCTTTATAGGACTGCAGTGATGGAATTATATTATCGCAACCGATGCAGCATTTTTCAAGCAGTTATTCGTGATTTCACAACTCATTAATGATACATTGGACATGCAATGCATATATACATACTTCATGCAATTTTTACAGATTTTCAGATGGTTGTTACTTTTCCAAAAGATCATTATAATCTGTCATAATGATAACTTTGATAAATGTGAAATATTGGGTACCTGCGTTGACGAAATTGTAGGCATCATGATGATTATATGCCAAATGTTCAAATGTTCAAAAGTAATATTTGTCAATAATGAAGATCAGTGGTGGCAAATGCAGCAGTGAAGTGCCTGTGTTTTGTAGCTGTAGATACCTGGCAGACATCTCCCAGTGCTTGGAGTCCACTGTGGCACTCAGCAGGGCTGGGCATGTCCAGGGCTTGGGTTTACAATCTGCACCTCTGTTGTGCCAGGGGAAGGAGCTCCCTGCGTTGTGTGCCTCATTCTTAAAGTGCAAGTGCGTGTGGCAAAAGTAACACGACTGAGTAGTCTGCTAGGTATCGGTGTGAGCCTATATGTACATAGGGCTAGAGCGAGAGCTGGGACGTGTTTCCAGTGTATAAGAAGGCGTGCACACATTATAGGATCTGAGCTGCACGTCACACGCCTCGCGGCCTTACAACACCAAACTCAAAGTGATAAAACAACATTATTTGCTCACTGCTGTTTGCCAAGTTGCTTCTCCAATTGGCGAGAATTTCCTGCTAGTGACTGATAGCGCTGGTTCTTCGGAAACAATTTTCCTCACAGACCTTCCCCTTTATTTGCATTGCAGGTTCTATATCTGGTGAGATCCCTACTCCAGCAACACTCACCGAGTGTGGGAGATCCCTCCTGTGCTCACAGGAAAGAGCAGCAGGCAGGAGAGAGACCTGACACCATCACTCCCTGACTGTGAGAGATCCCTCCTAGCCTGACGGAAGAGAGCAGCAGGCAGAGGTGAGACCTGACACCATCACTCCCTGACTGTGAGAGATCCCTCCTGACCTGACGGAAGAGAGCAGCAGACAGAGGTGAGTGCAGACACCATCACTCCCTGACTGTGGGAGATCCCTCCTGAGCTGACAGAAGACAGACGCAGGCAGAGGTGAGACCTGACACCATCACTCACTGACTGTAGGAGATCCCTCCTGAGCTGACAGAAGAGAGAAGCAGGCAGAGGTGAGTGCAGACACCATCACTCCCTGACTGTGAGAGATCCCTCCTGACCTGACGGAAAAGAGAAGCAGGCAGAGGTGAGTGCAGACACCATCACTCACTGAGTTCGGGAGATCCCTCCTGAGCTCACAGAAGATAGCAGCAGGCAGGAGAGAGACCTTCCACCATCACTAACTGAGTTCGGGAGATCCCTCCTGAGCTCACAGAAGATAGCAGCAGGCAGGAGAGAGACCTTCCACCATCACTCACTGACTATAGGAGATCCCTCCTGAGCTGACAGAAGAGAGAAGCAGGCAGAGGTGAGTGCAGACACCATCACTCCCTGACTGTGAGAGATCCCTCCTGACCTGACGGAAGAGACAAGCAGGCAGAGGTGAGTGCAGACACCATCACTCACTGAGTTCGGGGAGATCCCTCCTGAGCTCACAGAAGATAGCAGCAGGCAGGAGAGAGACCTTCCGCCATCACTCACTGAGTCCGGGAGATCCCTCCTGAGCTCACAGAAGATAGCAGCAGGCAGCAGAGAGACCTTCCACCATCACTAACTGAGTTCGGGAGATCCCTCCTGAGCTCACAGAAGATAGCAGCAGGCAGGAGAGAGACCTTCCACCATCACTCCCTGACTGTGAGAGATCCCTCCTAGCCTGACGGAAGAGAGCAGCAGGCAGAGGTGAGACCTGACACCATCACTCCCTGACTGTGAGAGATCCCTCCTGACCTGACGGAAGAGAGCAGCAGACAGAGGTGAGTGCAGACACCATCACTCCCTGACTGTGGGAGATCCCTCCTGAGCTGACAGAAGACAGACGCAGGCAGAGGTGAGACCTGACACCATCACTCACTGACTGTAGGAGATCCCTCCTGAGCTGACAGAAGAGAGAAGCAGGCAGAGGTGAGTGCAGACACCATCACTCCCTGACTGTGAGAGATCCCTCCTGACCTGACGGAAAAGAGAAGCAGGCAGAGGTGAGTGCAGACACCATCACTCACTGAGTTCGGGAGATCCCTCCTGAGCTCACAGAAGATAGCAGCAGGCAGGAGAGAGACCTTCCACCATCACTAACTGAGTTCGGGAGATCCCTCCTGAGCTCACAGAAGATAGCAGCAGGCAGGAGAGAGACCTTCCACCATCACTCACTGACTATAGGAGATCCCTCCTGAGCTGACAGAAGAGAGAAGCAGGCAGAGGTGAGTGCAGACACCATCACTCCCTGACTGTGAGAGATCCCTCCTGACCTGACGGAAGAGACAAGCAGGCAGAGGTGAGTGCAGACACCATCACTCACTGAGTTCGGGGAGATCCCTCCTGAGCTCACAGAAGATAGCAGCAGGCAGGAGAGAGACCTTCCGCCATCACTCACTGAGTCCGGGAGATCCCTCCTGAGCTCACAGAAGATAGCAGCAGGCAGCAGAGAGACCTTCCACCATCACTCACTGAGTCCGGGAGATCCCTCCTGAGCTCACAGAAGATAGCAGCAGGCAGGAGAGAGACCTTCCACCATCACTCACTGAGTTCGAGAGATCCTTCCTGAGCTCACAGAAGATAGCAGCAGGCAGGAGAGAGACCTTCCACCATCACTCACTGAGTTCGGGAGATCCTTCCTGAGCTCACAGAAGATAGCAGCAGGCAGGAGAGAGACCTTCCACCATCACTCACTGAGTTCGAGAGATCCTTCCTGAGCTCACAGAAGATAGCAGCAGGCAGGAGAGAGACCTTCCACCATCACTCACTGAGTTCGAGAGATCCTTCCTGAGCTCACAGAAGATAGCAGCAGGCAGGAGAGAGACCTTCCACCATCACTCACTGAGTGCGGGATATCCCACCTGCAGTCACAGAAGAGGTGGACCCAAATTCATTAAACTAAAGGCGAGCAGAGGGGATGTGTCATTCAAGGCTTTAAGTGGGATGAAAAGCCGGGGGTCTTCCAGAGGGGTGTGGCCACTGCAATTAGGGGCACTGCTTAAAACACTTAAGATAAGGATCTGTGTTTAGCATAGTATGCCACCGGACTGGTATTTTGCTGTTTCTGTCCATTCATCCAGATATATAACACAACAAGTGATATTATACCTACAACAAGCCAGAACTATTGGCTTTGTCAATTGTTGTAAGTTACATACAATAAATACGCAACAGCTATCACTTAGTTGTATATAATATTCAAAATGCTACTTGCTCTTGTGAGCAAGGCTGTGGTAAGGTTAGAGCAGCCGACCTTCGAGCTGAGAAAACAGATTCGAGCCTGACGGCCTGTGATTCAAACAAGCATTTGCAATGCAATAGGTCTCGCATTTTTGAGAGTTTGAGCTATTGGCATTGTAAATGGCAATTCCTTTTATTTATGTGTTGACTTTTAAAACATAAATAAAAGGCATTGTCATTTACAATGCCAATAGCTTAAACTCTCGTAAAAGCGAGACCGATTGCAGTGCAAATGCTTGTTGATTATAGCATATTACCTGGAGGACAGGCCCTTTTGATGTTGTTCTTCCTATACCTCCCCTTGTTCGGAAAATGAATGCACCTTATACAATCTATCATATGAGCTGGGTACATTGTTGCTGGAACAACGCAACAGCAACACAACAGCAGTGGGCTTACAAGGATTTGATGTTTTTTACATGTCTGTTTGAAGGTAGCTTCTATTGATAGTTTTACAGGTTTACATTGTGCCCCAAATCATTAGCAACCACCATGGAAGCACTCTGCCTGATGCAAAGGACGTTTTACTACTATGAACAGTTTGGTTGGCATAAGTTAAGGAATAGGTTGTACTGAAACTTTTGTCTTTTTACTGGAGCATCCTGGTCATGTCTGTGTGGCTTTACATTTTGTTTTAATAATCAGATGAACCAACACCAGATGACTTGGTCTTTTCTCAACAGCTTGGTGAATATGCATATCAGAGGAGGACAATATTAAAATAGGCCCTGGACACCTCCTCAGATGGAGGGACACTACTACAGCTTATCACTGAATATAATTCCCATTCCCAGAGCATTTACCAAGAGAACATCCCCTGGAGCTTGGCTGGATAGCCTGTGGGCAGCCTGTAGATGTACAGACTCATTATGGATAGTGCATAAACTCATCTATACCAAAGGTTGGCTAGTGACAGTGAACGGAGATATTAAAATAAAGTCAGGATATGTGCTCAACTTTACATTCCATTACATGAGGCTCATCCAGATTTACACTCCACTACAGATGAAATAACTGTTTTAAATACCCCCAGTATTACATCCTCTTAAGGTAGGCAGCATAAAATATTAATGTTGAGATATTTAAAAATTCACACAAGCCTATCAGTCTCAGCATTCAAAGCGCTCCCTTCACTTAGTAACAGGGCAATGTAACATGTTCTTAGATACAAGGGGGGGCACTCTGCCTCTCATCCCAGCACAGTTCACCCCATTGCATTCTGGTAAATGCAGTACGCTTACTTCAAAGTTGCTGTAGTTTTTCACCAAAGTTGGTGCAGGTAGTGCTGTTATCTCCAGACACATGTTTCTGTGATTAGCCCAACATCAGTAGAGTGTTAAGTATAAAGGGGGTGGCCCATAAATACTACCTGACCTGGGTCAATTAGTAATGTCGCTGGAGCTTGTGTAATATGTGTTGTCGACGTTTCGACCCCTGTGGGCAGGACTGGTTGTTGTCCTTGCAGTAGGGTCTTCTTCAGGACTGGGAGGAGCACTCTGTTTGAGAAGACGGGAGACCTCCGCCGTGTGTGTATGGAATGTGGGCTTGATGAAGCTCTAATGTCCTAGGCATGCAGCATGAATGGCTTGCAAACGAGGGAACAAATCACATGAAATCTTGGTTGAAAGGCTCTGAGCTCAACAAGACAGGGGTCGAAACGTCGACAACACATATTACACAAACTCCTGCGACATTATTTTAGAATAATTTATTGTCCACTTGAGTTATGTGTACCTTCCGGGAACAATTGACCTCGTTGAGGCTGGAAAAGAATCATACCAGGAATGTTTATGCACTTATGTCACTAATACCTTTTCCCTGTCCCTTACCCTCACGTTACAAATGAACCCCCACCTCCCTTATTTTTTCCTCTTGTACACTGAGAGCACTGCAGCATACTGTACTCAAATTACATTGAATAACAGCATTGTCTGTGAATGTTAATGCTTTGAATACAACTGCAATTGGGATTTCTTCCCTTTTTTCTAAATTAAAATATTTGGATTCATGCCAGATAAATTAATGTTATGTGTTTTGCTACTATTAATTCTCTTTGCTGAATATAGTATGCTACCACAACCTTTTTTTATATACTGCAACATCAGTAGAGAGCAGAAGTAGTAGAAAGCAGAGGAAAGTCATCTGGGGTTGCTGAAATGCTGCCCAAGTCTTCACTGGTCACAGTGCCACTCCACAGGTGCACCCCAGCTGAGCTTGTTGGCTCAAGGGAGCCTTTCAAAACACAAGGGAGGGATCACACTGCACTCTCACCCCACTTGTTTTTAGAGCTGGCTTTACATTATTTCACAGTTGTGGTATCGGCAGCTTTTCCTTTCTATACCAGACATCTACTTTTAGACCACTGCATTTCCAGCTTAACACCACGGTACTGGTGCAGCAATCAAATAAAAATGTACATTCCCCCACAGTACGGTGGTTTCCAACTTTACACCCCCTCCATTTTGGTTAAGTAGCTTCTCAAATACCCTCTGCTAGTTTACAGGGACGGCTTTTCTCGCTTTACAACATATTAAAGTAGATTTGCATTCAATTAAAAAATTATCTAGTTCGGTATTTATTAACACTTCTAGATTTTTGCTAAATTGCAATATTCCTGGCCACAGTTTCTCATAAGTCAAGCGGCTTTATAATTGCCGCTGTCACACTACGACCTGTACATGCACTCAGAGTTGTGCACTTTAAGTATTTTAAAGTAATTACACTCCACAGTAGCTAGCTGATGTATATTCGTCTTCACAGCCCATTACAGTTGTGCTTATTAAATGCCTAACACCCACATGAGGTTGCAATATTTACACGTCATATGTTACAAATGATGTATGCTCACCATGACATCATATCATAGCCGTGAGATCTTATGCTTTGGGATATTTTTTAATTTTAAAGCGGAAAACACAGTGGCATCTATAATACTTGAGAATCGTTATCTAATCCCACCCATTACATTGGTGTAGCTTCGGCTACAGTTTTCACCAAAACACACTGTGTGAAGCAGCTCCTAAATGAGGAAACGCTCCAGCTGCGTGGTTCTGACGTCAGAAGATGCTCTTGAATAGTTGTTGATGTCATTCAAGTCCTATCTCTAGAATGAGCAGTGAAGGTAATCTCTTGTCACTGCTATTTTTTCAATATACACCAATGCGCATGACAGTCTGTGTAGCTGGACTTACAATGTGGCTAGGCAGCCTGGCGTTTGGTGGACTAACGTTTGTGTTGCAATACTGTTTAATCAGAGGTGGTGTCATGTGTAGACATTCCGGAAGAGAAGAAGGTTCAAAAGCTGAAAGTGGCTGACTGCATGGAGACAGCGGGCTACATTTGCTTTAGGAAACGTAAGGAGGCATCAGGGAGGCTTAACAAGAGAGCAGTCATGGCCGACACTTGCTTAGTACATGGTCACAATAATCCTTGCTAATACAAGCCATATTTTTACTTATTTTATGGATTTGTTTTTTTACTCCTTATTAATTTGCAATAGTTCTTGCATAACAAGAAAGCGTGCTCACAAATGCTACAGTCAAGGATGCTCAATCACCTGATATTTCCCCCTAATATGCTGCCATTGCTCTACCTGCTGCGGTTACTTTGCTTGCTCAGTGAGATTATTTTTAGTGCGACAATTCCATATCCAGCTCAGTCCAATGTTTTCTATGGTATAGGTAAATTACTTCTTGCTAAATAAGCCCCAGTTGTGATACGAATGAGTGAATGTGCTGCTGTCACTCCATCTCCTGTTTAGTATCATGGATGCGATATTTTCTGTTCAGTGTGGTTTGCTAAAGCTGCATTTCTTACCATGAGCCAGTCCCATTCTGCACCTCAGTATCACCGCTGTACCAATCTCTTGCATGCATTGCAACAATTCTTGCTCCACTATCCTACTGTGATTTTATGTTGCTAAACTCATATTTCTTGCTCACTTTCACGGTTGAAGTGAATGATATCGAGGCCTCGGCATTCCTGCATGCATGTCCGCGCCTTGCGACAGCCTAGAATGCCCAAACTTGAACCATGAGCTGGACCAAGAATTAATCATCCAAGATGTCAATAGAAATTGTTTTCATTTTGACAGATACCGGGGTTTGCTTTGAAGGCCATTAAAAAAGTCTAATTATCTCAATTCAGTGTCTGTAGATTCCATTTGGTAGCGCACTGCTTAAGCCTTCACCCTGCACTCTTTTTTATTTTTTTATTTTGTAATCTTTGAGACACCTTGTGAGTAGACTGAGGGAACTGATCTCAGATATGCCACCAAATGTGGACTGGCCAGCCTCGAACACAAAGCATTGTGGGAAGGCTTGATTGATATTTGCTTTCGGACAAAACGGAAGTGAGCATCGCATCAGCAGCCAATAAAAATACATCTAACAATAGCAATTACAAAGTTTAACTAATGGCAAGCAGCAACACAAATGAGCCGGCAATAGGCGGAGTTTCACCTAACATACTAAGGGGCAGATTTACAAGAAAGTGACGCATCTGTAGAGATGCGTCACTTTCCCTGCACCACCATGCAAAACCCTTGCGTCACCATGGATGCGCCGTATTTACAATACGGCGCATCATGGCGCAAGGATTGACAGATGCGTCAGAAATTGTGACGCATCTGTTGACGGAAAATTCACGCATTGCTGGAGTTGTGTCGCAATCACGGCGCAACTTCAGCAAGGCGTGTTGCGGCCTATTCCCAATACACTGCGTCACTCCTTACGCCTGTTTCAAGCAGTCATAAGGTTTTGATGCAGTGGTGTCCTAAAAGTCACGCAGTGAAATCTTGTATATTTCACTGCGTCACTTTTACGAGGCTTTCCTACGTGGGAACGCCTACCCTGCATACATTATACCCGATGCAGGTATAATGTTACGCAGGCCTTTACAACGTGACGCATCTTCCTAGATGCGCCACGTTGTAAATGGGCCGCAACTTTTACGCCGCTGATGCATCACAAAAGTGACGCAACGACAGCGCAAAAGTGACTCAAGGGGCTTGTAAATATACCCCTAATTACTTAATGCCTCGTAGAGGCAGCGCATGCGCTGCCTTATGCAAGACCTAAAAATGAATATATCCTTGTGTAATGTAACTGGTGCTCATGTAAAGCGCTCCAAGTTTGCAGTATAAAAACTGGAAAACAAGTCACTTTGAAGTTACATTAAAGGCTGTGACGGGTTGTAGTATTGAGGGGTTAAGTTTTTTTTCCTTCCCTGAGGTTAAAAACGGAGAGCCCGATAGGGACCCATCTCGGCACCTGCTTTTAACAACTGTAGGTGCTGAGCGCCGGCAGGACTCGGGCCACTTAAAGCCCTGGTGTCATGGTCACAAGATTTATTGTCTCTGTAACTTTGTGAAGTTCCATCCTATAACAAGTATTGGCATAGCCAATAGGTCTCGCCTTTGGGACCTTATAAGTGTTTAACCATGCAACAGTTGATGTTGTTGCAGGAAGGATATTGTGCTGCATAACTAAACACTTATAAGACCCCAAAGGCGAGATCTATTGGCTATGCCAATGCTTGTTTATACACCTTTTGAACTTAAAAGAAGACTGGACAGGGCTCAAGTTCTTGTTACAGCTTTCAGGTATGCTTCAGAGAAACTACTGGACAGAATTGCTCACTTAATTGTTGAAGTAGGGAAAAAAGAACATGTGACTAACAATAACAAGGTAGGACATTGGTTTCCTGACAATGGTGTTGAAACTTTGGCAAGTAGAGTAAGAACCGTCTGAGCATTTTTAAATTGTAGTTTAAATGTATTTTTAAAATTGTTTTTTTTTAAATTAACAAGTAGAACTTGGGCAAAAGAAAGTTGCATGTCATTACAAACTACTGCGACAGGATATGCATAGTCACAACTCACAGCATTAAAGTTCTTCTTTAAACAGGCTTTGCAACGGTCTTTCAAGTATCGAGCAGCGTACCACAATTGCTGGCAACCCTCCGCCTGACACTTTGTAATTGAGGGAGGAATAAGAGTACAACAAACGAGTATTTCATGCCCACATGTCCACGGCCCTGAAACGGAATGTTGTCCCGATGGTGGTATGTGGAGGGTTGAATGTCCTTACTTGTTGAACATCTTGCTTTTGGTTAATTGGTTGAATAGTCACTAACACTCTAGACCTGCAGCATGGTACAGGCTCTTTAAACTCTATAGTATAATGGAGGTATTTTGTCAGATAAATAGAGATGAATGTAGCTCATGGGTTTTTGGGGAGCAGCAAGGGAGTAGCAGCGGCTTGATGACTGCTGGTTGCGTCCGTGCTCAGTACCCACGTTTTATTTATGAAGTATTCTTCCCTCTTCTGTAGAAGGGAATATTTGTGGGATGGGAGGGTTTTATGTCACTCATAGTTGGGGTTTTCAGTGTGGGTGGAGGAAGGGGATAGCTGGAAAGAGTTTCTTTTTGGATTGTGGTACTATATGCTTACACACAGGAATACCTCATGATATTACATTGCCTAAGAGGGGGAGGAGTAGCCACTCAATAGAAATAACATGCAGTAGGCCTGTAACCGTCGCTTTACTTTTAACATTAAAAGTAAAGCGTGGGTGCCGTGATTATAGTAAAAGTAAAGAAATAGATGTTTTTTCTTTTTCTTTACTTTTGCTATATTCATGGCACCCACACTTTACTTTTAATGTTCAAAGTAATGCGCGGGTGCCGTGATTATAGCAAAAGTAAAGAAATAGATGTTTTTTTCTATTTCTTTACTTTTGCGAAAGTGAAAGTCATCACGGTGCTAATGACCCGTGAAAGACAGCTGGCGGCCGGCTGCGCGCGTACACGCTCACGTGAACGCAAGCGCTAGGCCAGCCAGCAGCACTTTGAAAACTCACCTACTAAATGTCTCTCCGAGCAGCGCATGCGCGCAGACTCAGCGAGACCTACAAAGCACAAGTACCAGGGAGAATATCTTAGTAACAGCGAGCATTCTATTTTGTACAAAAATGTGTTATGAGAAACATGAAACAGAACCTTCTTTTGAGTTTAAAACTCGTGCACGAAATTTGAGTGAAGATGTTTCGGGATGTGCTTCCTCATGGAGACGCCTTACCACACAGCTCTCTGTCTCTCTGTGAGCCATTCAGAGTATGAGCCACCCACAGACTCACACCATCTATGAATATTCATTTAATTTTCTCCAATGCCCTTGTCCCACAATCCCACACAGATCTGCATGTGAGTGCTATGAAGTGTGATATGTGCGGGGTGTCACTGAGCCATGGTACCTCCTGTCATCTTCTGTGCAACATTGTTATGGTCTAGGCTGGCCAGTACATCCTGACACTGCCCCTAAGTCACTAGTACATCTGTGGTGAGAAGTGTAATGCTGTGGGGCACTAGGCCCCCATGAATAAATAACCATGACACGGACACTGATACTAGTGCGCAGAACTGGCCCAGGGCACGTGCGCCCAGCCTCTTTAATTAACAGGGTCCCATGTCCTCTGATGCCTGTGTTGGGTGGGTGTGTGGTCGGGTGTAAGCCAGCCCTCCGGGAGTCGCTGGTACAACTGCAAGACTAGAACAGTGACCAGCAGGTCACTACATCCCTCCCAAACGTTATTCAAACAGGAACAACAAAGTCCAACCTGGAGGAGAGAATAAAACAATAACAGAAAATTTCCACTGAGTCTATTCAGCTGCTTGCAGAACAGGACGATGGTACAACTGCAGCTAGGATCACCAGTTCTGCTTGGCACAGTTCAGTTGTGCCCTGTGGGTCCGGTCCTCCTCGGCCCGGATGCGTGGAAGTTGAAACCAAAGTCTCTATATGTTCGGTTCTCTGTGACGGTGCAGATAGAGTGATAGTGAATCTAGTAGATGAAATGTTTGTTAGCTACAGCATGGTGGAGTAATTACAAACATCCCTCTCTCACCAGGATGCCCCTCTCCCGGGTGTTCCTCTCTCACGGAATGTCCTGGAGGTCCACCTCACTAGGTTTCCATTGGACTGGGTGTACTTTGCCGTGTCACTCCAACGCCACCCTCTCGGTTTGTGGGGTAAGCGCTACGAGTCCCACCTTCAAGTCCCTTGACCCACCTGGAGGGTAGTTGTTTCCTGATAGGATTACTCCTGCCACCTAGCATGAGATCTTCGTCTTCCTGGGACCTGTGGAGTAGAGGCGGTAAACTCCTCTCTTGTAGCGGGAGCCACTCTCACCGGCTGTCCCTGAGGCTTTTGCCCCTGGATCGTCATGGTCTTGTGTGGAGTGGTCGGATCCTCTTCTAGACCCCACATTCAAGGTCACTCCGGACATCAGTGCAGTCTCACAATCCAGTCTCTTGTACGACCCCAAAGGTGGATGTCACCAATGGTCCAGCTTGCTCACCTCTGCCGTCACCAGGTTTGCTTGGTGTTACGAAGACTCCTGGATAGCTAGCTTCTCATGGTGCCACTGATGTTACCAAGGTACTGTGTTCCATTCCAGATTTTCTTGCACTGTCTTGTGGTGTGCGAGTTTTCTGATCTCACACTCCTCTCTTCTTTTCTCTTCTTCTTGGAACTTCTTCTGCGGTGGCCTCATTCCACATGACATTCTCTTCCTCGTACTTTCACTTTGCGATGCAGTCTAGTTCCTTCAGGTCTCTCCATGTGACGTGTCACACAGGTCTCCCTGGCACTGTCCTACCCCTAGGACAATGCATTCTCTTTGTTCGGTAACCAGACCTGTCATTGCAACCTTCTTCCTTTTACTACTTCTTGTAGGCTTTCGTACTTTGACTTCTGGTGAATCTTGTCAGACATCTCCTCGATCTTCACTGACCTCTCCTTGGTCATCTTCACTGACCTCTCCTCGGTCATCTTCCCTGACCTCTCACAGGTCACCTTCTCGGACCTTTCTCAGGTCATAGTCTCCCTGACCTCTGGCAGGTCATCTTCTCCTTGACCTCTGGCAGGTCATCTTCTCCTTGACCTCTGGCAGGTCAGAATCTTCTCCCTGACTTTTAGCAGGTCGTCTTCTCTTTGACCTCTGGAAGGTCATCTTCTCTCTCTGACCTCTGGCAGGTCATCTTCTCCCTGGCCTCTGTCGGGCTCTGGCCTTTACAGTCAGTGTCTCGGGTATGATCTTCTGTGCACTTCTCCCCTTGCGCTCTCCATCCTTCATCTGGGGTACTCCTACTTCAGGCGGCTTGCCCACTCCCTTCTTCCACTTGTGGTGGTGTCCTTTTGCCACTGGGCGCGCATGCTGCGCATGTTTTTCAGTCCTTCGGGGACATACTGCCTGGGGCAGTTGCCCTGCACCACCCCTGCCCTCCGAGTGGCATCACCTGTGTCCTTACTGCTGCAGTGACCACCCACGGCCACTAGGCTTCACAGCAAATCACCTTCACAGACCCTGGCTGCCTTTCCGCTTAAAGTTCCTTTTGCGCTTCTTCGCTGACTATATAGTCCTTTGTGCACACATAGCATGACAGAGTCTTGGGGTCTACTAGTTCAGTTTAGGCAGGTACACTTTCTCTCTCCCAGCAACGTGGAGCTGCAGCAGCTGTTCCTGTGCTGTGCTGCATTTCCCTTGCACTGTGCCCTGTGAGAGTTTCATTTGAAAATGGGGAAAGCACTGCAGTTAGGGCTGCCCCTTCATATTCTGCGGGGAGTTACAGTCACTTTTACCTCTCAAATGAAGCAGCCTTACAGCTGTCCGTCTCTCTGTACACTGCCCATGGATGCGGTGACTCCATTTGGCCACTAGGTGGTGGTGCAGCAATGATTGTGGGTCCCGACAGCTTTCTCCACTCTGTGGGCCTCACCTCTTTCACTAGCACTGGAGATTTACCGT
Source organism: Triturus cristatus (assembly GCF_964204655.1). Classification (NCBI taxonomy): domain Eukaryota; kingdom Metazoa; phylum Chordata; class Amphibia; order Caudata; family Salamandridae; genus Triturus; species Triturus cristatus. The sequence goes on along the minus strand of NC_140581.1, from coordinate 50,165,454 downwards.
GGCCAAATCTTTCACCCACGCTGCTGCTGCTTTTCTGTCACACAGACTGAGAACTGCTTTACAAATACTCCTGACCTCCCAGCCAATTATGGCAGGCGTGCCGATTGCTGGGGGCATATGGTGCGGCCTTGGGATACCTCTGGCCAATTTCACTACGCGCTGAGTGACGCCTCAACAGCCAGCAGCCTGCACGGACAGCAGAGCCACCCCGGCTCAAGCAAGGCCTTGCCAAATCCTGCCTAGGTCCTGGGATGGATCCACCCTGTGCAGCAGGGATGCAGCTCTCTTCACCCGCAGGCCTCGCTGTTCCTGTGGCGCGACAGCTATCTCATTTGTGCTGTAACTTTTCCTTCATTCGGGTCACACTGGAGGTTTCACACCAAAGTTTCCTCAGTTTCTCGGGGTACTACATCTACCTCCTTGCGTCTCAATTTTTTTTTGTGCGGTGGCTTCTTTGCTCTTGCCCCTCTGCAACAGCCACTCTCACCTCATGGGCTGCGTGGGGGCTGAAGCCGCCTACGGAGAGTCCCCTGTGCGTGGCCTCAGTTTGGACAGCGGTCTGAGGATCAAGCCGACACCGCTCGCCTGCAGTCTTTTCACCACTCTACGGGAGTCTCCCATGCCCCACAGGCAGTCAGACGCTTCCTACACCTGCTAGCAGGGGGTGCCCTCGATACGGGTTGCTCTCTCTCCCATCCACCACCAACAAGGCGGCTACACACGCGGGCTCACCTGCACTTCCCCAATGTAATGCTGTGGGGCCCTAGGTCCCCATGCATAAATAACCACGAACGGACAGTGATACTTAGTGCGTAGAACTGGCCCAGGGCACGTGTCACTGTGTTGGATGGGTGTATGGTGGGGTGTAAGCCAGCCCTTGGGGAGTGGCTGGTACAAATGCAAGACTAGAACAGTGACCAGCAGGTCACTACAAGAAGGGCCCGGCCCCATCTTGATGCGTCTAGAAGCAGAGCACTTCATTGCACAGTACTTCCACTGAAGTGAAACCCTGTCCACGTGAGACATGACAGCGGCTTCTACATCACATGAGCCTGGTGAGAAATGATGAAATGTGGAGGTGGCGTCTGCACCTCTTCCGGTGCTGTTGCCCAGACAAGCCTCTACTCCATGTGAGATCATTCTCACTAGTAACGCCCAGCACTGCTCTGCCACGAGGCGCTGCTCTGCCACGAGGCGCTGCTCTGCCACGAAGTGCTGATCTGCCTCTGCTGTAGCACATTGTTCAGTTCTGCCTAAGTGCGGACAATTCACTTGTGTGAAGACGAGAGCCGGGTCTGCCGGGATTCATATGAATGTTGATGTTTATATATGAATTGAGACGGCAGTGTTTACCGTTTTTAAGCGCTGTAAGCAGTGGTGAAGCTACCCCTCACTTCGGTGCTGCTTAGTCCTTTAGTCTCAGAGGTCAAGAAAGGGAATCCGATCCTGAACCGCGGCCACCTCAGGCTATGTTGTTAGATTTGGAAAGCGCTCATACATTCTTCGTAGCTCTCTTGACGCTATGGCTAAGCAAGTAACAATCAGAAATTTTATTTATCATGCATCAGTTGCTCAAAATGACGCGAAACATGATACTTCTATGCTCAGGTCCAACGAATTCCATACTTGTGGGGCAAGTAACTCTTCTGTAATAACTTGAAGCTTGTAGCCTGTATGGACCATCAGTCATTAATGTCTACATGTCTCATTCATATGCCACTGGTGGCGATAAAACTCACTGCAGTGGTGACCGCGTCTGTTTTTTACTTTTTGCACAGCAGAACGAGGGGCAAAGCACATTTTGTTATGTTGTGTTATGTTATGTTAGCCATATTTATATAGCGCACAGATGCCCTAGCAAAGGGGCGTCCCGGCGCTGCAACAGACAAGGTATCAGACCAAACATAACCAACAGCAAATCACTAGAAGTTCTGGGGAAAAAGGAAGGTTTTAATAACCTTCCTAAAAACCAGAAGATCATCAATAGCACGAATGTGGGCGGGGAGAGAGTTCCAGAGCCTGGCCGCTAGTACTCTAAAGGAGCGACCACCGGCCCTAACCGTCTTGAAACGGGGGACTACAACAAAGTGAAGTTCAGAAGATCTTAGAGTACGCGAGGGACTATAAGGCTGAATAAGATGCCCCAGGATATGAGGAGAGGAGTGCTTGAGGATTTTAAATAGCAAACAAAGACACTTGAATTTGATCCTCTGTGAGACAGGGAGCCTATGAAGTTTACCAATAGTTTTTTTGGCCGAACAAAATCTCGGTAGGCCAACCAGAGGCAATTTTGACTCTACAGAGCCTTTGAAAACTTCTTGCCACTTGATACATTGTTGCCGCATATCGCCAAAGAGCGGGAGATTGTTCGACACAACCGTGAGCCCTTGAATCTTCTCCCTACTTGCTACAGTGTTGCCGCATACCATCAGACTACACCGCCCAGCAGCCCACGCGGCGCGCACGCAAGGGGAGAGCACCCGGAGGCATTCATAAGGCGGCTAGGGCTCCCGCATCGCGGGATGCGCGTGGGCGTGCCCAGGCCGCGCCAGGGCGAAGCCCGTCAGAGACCAAAAGAGGCCAGGCTGGGCCATATTATTACCAATTTGTAACTGATTGGACTGGAAGATTGTAGCATGTCGCAGGTACCGTGACATACATACATACATACATACATGCAGGTACCGTGTGGACATTTTTAATTAAGTGGTCTAGTTAAGATGAGTAAACGCAAATCTGGTGTAGGGGTTGTGGGGACTCTTGATGCCTTTTTGTTGAGATAGAGCTCACAGAGCGTAGGTTGTCGGTGGAACCACAGCACACCCAGATTTGCAGTGTACAGACACGGCCTCTTGATCAGCAGGAAGAAGAGGAAGTGGTGGAAGAAACGGGCCTTCATAGCAAGCATAGAATTCACTTACAGATTATAGAAGTTGATCCAGAGTTAAACAGATCTTCAGAGTCAGTAAGAAGATTAACCGGGCCAAATATTATTACTAGGGGTCATAAGGCATCAGCCTCGAACCTCCTCCCAAGAAAAGGAAGGGTTGAGGCACACTGAAAAATAATCAACAGTCTCCAAGCGTAACTAGGAGAAAACGTAACACCACTGATAGTGTTAGCAGGCAGGGACATGGTATAGTGACTGCGACTCCTGTTAATGGGCTTCTTCTGGGGCACAATGAGGAGGAATCACGGAAAAGGTTAGAGGTAATGCTTGTAGCACTGTTGGACCCTCTGTCCCATAAATTATCCCATATTGAGGCTAGACTTGCAAAGCTAGAGGAGTCTATCATCAGTATGTCCATACCCCATTTGGACACATGTCCAGGCAGGGGTACTGACCTAGTACCTATGAATGAAATGGGAAATAAGAGTGGCATTCCTACTGGCAATTTAGTTTCTCACAATGATCACTGTCCTAGCACATCTGGCAATAGAGTCAAACACCTAGACTTGATTGATCCCCCACACCAAAGACTAACATCTCCCACTTCTTCACACCCGGGACTTCAGCCTAGTTCAACTGGTTCTAAATCTGCAAATAGACCAGCAGTAACCAAAGGGACACCTAAACTGGGGGACGGTCCAAGACAGCCCACCGCACAGATCTCACAGAGACATAATGAGGGGACTGCTACCAGTTCAAATCTGAACTTGCATCTCCCCCAGAGGTAACTCCCTATGTAGTTGCCCTGGCAAATATTCCACTTTTACCACCTAACGCCCCTGAACATTGGTCAACTTTGCAGAACAAACGTCAGTTTAAAATGGCACAGAGAGTGGGGCAGGGTCGGCAAATCACCTAAGACCCTGCCTGGTGATTGCATGGTTCTAAGCTTCAAGTCAAAAGAACAAAACAAACCCCTTTCAATAATAGCGAAAAAACTGTCCCACAAAAGAGCTAACCAGAATTATCAAAAATTCATAATTTGTTTCAGAGATTATATTTCTTTTTCATATAAACATATATATTTTTCAATTAAGTACAACATTTCTCAAAACAAGACGAAGCCACAAAATAATTCCAAATACATAATTCAACAACAACATGACATACAATAAATATCTGGACAATAACTCAAAACAAGACAAAAACAATAATTATATAGAAATACATATAACAATGAAATACATCCAAACCAAACTAAAACAAACTAAAACAAACAGTTGCAACTAATCCTGGATAGGGCCGGAAATAGTCATATCGTGGCGCAGGAGACAAATATTCTCCAGTTTGGATATTTCTATCAACCCCCCAGAGATTGCTGGCAATTGAGGGGGGGGGGCAAACATTCCCAGGGACTGGGCAGGGCAGAGATGTGATCTCAATTGAAGCTCCATGGCAATCGAGGGGGAGCAAATACTTCCATGGGTCAGGCAGCGTAGCGATGCAATTCCACTTAGTAACCGCTACGAAAGTTTTTACTCGCTCGAAGGAGTAGACTGACTGGACAAATGTATGGCTCACTCAGGAAACTCTTCCCCGAAGCTTGAGATTAACCCAAAGACACTACGATCGCATAGACCCTATAAAGATCATTCTATCCCTGATAAGCTTCATGTAGCCGTAGGTACCCAATTAGTCACACAAGACTCATTAGTGCAAATAGCAGTTTCTGGAGGTCGTAGCAACACACCATTAGGTGAATCTCAGGAGGTTTTTAAGTTCTCAATCCCTGATGAGGTACCGGCTAATGGAGCCGGTCAAATTCCAACGCAGAAGTGCCAATTATTTATTTATTTATTATAACATTTATTAAGCGCGACTGGTACCCGAAGGTGTCCTGGCACTGTGTGAGATCTTGCCCAAGGCTCAAAGCAGTGGGCTGATCAGATTATCCTGTAAACAGCCAAGTTTTTAAGGCTTTTCGAAAAGCCAGTAAGCTGGTCGTACCTCTGAGGTACAGAGGGAGATTATTCCAAGCCTTGGCTGCATTCATTACAAAACGTCTTCCACCCCAGGTGGCCTTTTTCACAAATGGCACATAAACCAGCTTAGCATCAGATGAGCGCAGTGATCTGATTGGTTTGTACCAATGCAGCCGCTCTTTCAAATAAGCTTGTCCCGTGAAGCGCTTTGTGGACCAAACACAAAACTTTAAACTGGGTACGCTTCCTAACTGGCAACCAATGAAGCTTCCGTATCTCATTTGAGATTGGTGCGTATTTTGGAATGCCCGACACCAGTCTAGCAGCAGCATTCTGCAGGAGTTGCAGCTTCTGCATTATTCCTTCCTGGATATTAAAATACAGACTGTTACAATAGTCAAGCCTAGACATGGTAAGAGCTGTGATGACCGTTTGATGACACTCTTTAGGTAAAAGAGGCAACATTTTCTTTGCAGGACCTGAGAGCAAAGGAAGTGGCAGAGGGCACTGAGTTCACTTGGTCTCTAAAGCTAAGCTTCTGGTCCACCCACACTCCCAGGTTCTTTACCTTCCTGCTGGGTGAGGGGAGAGGACCCAAGGTGTTTGGCCACCATTCCGGGGACCAAAAATTCAGATCGTTGCCAAAACATACCACCTCAGTTTTCCCGGAGTTCAATTTAAGGCGGTTTTGGGCCATCCAAATCTCTACGGTGTTCATGCAGTCCTTGAATGGGTCAGCAGTGCTCCGCCACTCATCTGGTTGTAATGAGACCATGATTTGGGTGTCATCCGCGTAGGAGGTCAGGCTAAACCCAAATGACTGAATAAGGGGCGCCAATGAGGACACATAAATGTTAAAAAGTGTCGGACTCATTGAGGACCCTTGCGTGACACCACATGGTAATGAAAAAGGTTCGGACGAGAATTCCCCCAAAGACACTAACTGACTCCGGTTTGACAGGAAAGATTAAAGAAGTCTCCAAGCGGAGCCCTGTACTCCGATCTCCTGCAAACAGTCCATCAACAGATCATGATGGACCGTATCAAATGCTGCTGAAAGATCTAACATGATCAATGCAGCTTTGCCTCCTTGATCTAAAATGGTCCTGTTCTCTTCAGTAGATTTCAGGAGTGAAAACTCCAGAAGTTGACTAAGTTGCATGTTTAAGTTCCTCTCAACAATTTTTGCAGGTAGTGGAAGTCTGGATATAGGCCTGAAATTGTTGGGATCTTTTGAGTCAAGATTGTTTTTTTTTAATAGAGGCAGAATAGATGTTTTTTTCCACTCTAATCGGAAGTACCCTTCTGAGTACATTGTATTAAAAATGGGGGTCAAGACTCGGGAAACTGGTTCTGCCACTAGCTTTAATATTGGTATTGGGCAAGGGTCAAAAGGGGAGCCAGACTTTACCACCATAACAAGATTAAAAGTATGCGTAACTGTGAGCTGGGCAAAATTGTCCAGTTGTGCTTTTTTTCTGTATTTAAATCATCCATTTGGCCCAAGGTATTCTTAGATGTTGCGTTAGAGAAAGTGTAGAAGATGGCATCCACTTTCCCCATAAAAGAATTTGGCCAATTTTTCACCCAGTTCCTGACTGGGTGTAATTGTAATTGCCACTGGGTGGGCTAAGCTGGTGACTGTATTAAACAGCAACTCACTTGAGTGAAATAGCAGCTCTGCTATTTTAATCCCACACCCTGGACAGACCTTATACGACTCCCGGAGCTGGAGATCAGGACTGATACAAAGGCATGAATGGGCAGTAATTTTATTCCACGGGGCAGGAGTGATAAAGTAACCTGTAACTTTGCCTTGTGGAATATTGCAGGTTTACGCTCTAAGATAAGCAACTCCATTTGGTGTGATTTTATAGAAGCCTACGATGTAGTATGCCTCCAGGAAACCGGGTTGAAAGAGGCAGTCCACATTAATGGTTTAATAACTTTCCAAACCCCGGCAGTGGAGGGCCTAAGTGGAAGGGCGAAGGGAGGACTTTGTACCTACATTTCAAACATTCTAAATGTAAAAAAGATAGAGAATTATCTGGAGGAGATCTACAATCAGATAATTGTAATGCACCTTGAGAGAAGGCAACGTATGCCAATGGTTAATTTGTACAACAATATTCCCACTGGAAAAATAGGTCTGGTAGTGACAAAATTGATTAAGGACGTGAAGAATATATGTAGCAAAAGCTCAAATCTTATCGTGGTAGGGGATTTTAATAGCTTTTTATGCCCTAATGTGGATGGAAAGCAGTGTGGTTTTAAATATGAAGAGGGGACTAGCAATACCCATTTTTGTCACTCTTTGTTGGGGGACTTGTACAATGAAATGGTATTCAGGCTTGATTTAGGTTTCGCGAATGAGACTTGTGATCGACCAGCTCCCATGGGCTATACCTTTAATGGAAGAGGTCTATATAGTACCACAGACTATGTATTTTTGACAAATAGTCACTCTTCTAAACTTCGCTCATTTGTTGTTGGAAATCATTCACTTAGCGACCATTTTCCATTATGCTTTTCCATTTCACTGCCGTTAAATAAGTCTGTGAGGTTTGATAACATTGACCAGGCCATACCTAATATCACACTGGATAAGACACATGGTTATACCTTGCGCTGGTCGCTAATGGACCCTTTCGTGGTCACAAAAAAAGTGCTACAGAACTGTAAGATAGCTGTTGAGCCTTGTTTATGTGACTCAGCTGCATCAGTTAATATTTTGACTTTCTTTCAACTTATTTCTGCAGCAGTGAGGGAGACTTTACACGTTCCGACCTCTAAACAAAACCCAGGGATGGTTTGATACAAATTGCACTCAAGTCTACACAAACTTAAAAAAGGTACTACACGAGACCCCTAGAAACCCAAATGGTGTGAGGCCGGCAAGAGCTGATTATAGATTAGCCCTCAAGAAAAGAAAAATTGAATTACGAAATGATGCCTCATTATTGGGAGACAGCTCAGCCTTTTGGAAAGCTGTTAAAGTACCCTTCTTGAACCCTGGAGGTGGCCCGTCTATGGAAATCACCGTAAGCGAATACCACTAGGTGGACCACTTTACAAAGGTATATGACCCTGGTGATAATTTTGAAGTCAGCACGAGAAAACCTTATTGGACTCTAATATCCAATACTGTAATCTTGAGTTTACACTTGAGGAAGTTAATCGGGCTATCTCTGCAATCCTGGGTGGCAAAGCACCCGGCCCTGATGGGGTGCCGGTTGACTTGTTAAAGGCAAATATGTCTTTATGGGGCCCAATTGTTACCCAGGTAATTAATGCCTGTTGTTCGGCTCACTTTTTGGATACCTGGACTGAATCGATAATTGTGCCTATTTTCAAAAAAGATAATCGCCAGGACCGGGTTGGTATAGGCCCATATAATTATTGGACTCTTTGGTTAAAGTCGTGGCTCGAATAATTTTAGAACATTTACACGCCTAGGCAGAGGATAATAATGTCCTCTCCAATATCCAATATGGCTTTAGGGAGGGCCTAGGAACAACTGAGCGGAGTCTAAATTTAGCCATCCTTGTAGTGAAATATACGCGGGTAAAGGGGGTAGGCTGCTTTTAGCCTTTGTGGATCTCACCACTGCATTTGATTCTGTGCAACACAAGAAGCTTTGGGAGATTCTTGAAGAAATAGGGGTGGAAGCTCAAATAATACTTTTTCTCAGGCGCCTATATAATAATGCCCATGGCCGAGTTAAGATTTAGCCTGAGTGGCGAATGCACAGCTCCATTTCCTATAAAGAGGGGGTCAGACAAGGCTGTGTCTTGGTCCCCTTGCTTTTTAACCTCTATATTAATGGTCTGGAAGAGGTGCTGATCAAGGATAGTTATGACTTCGCTCAGATAGCTGGACTTCACATTCCCGCTCTCCTCTACGCAGATGATGCGGTTTTAATGTCCCGCCCGCAAGAAGGTTTACAGAGGGTATTAGATAATATCTCTAACTTTATGAATGGTCTTGGTCTCAGGGTAAATATATAAAAGACCTTTGTTATGAGGTGTGGTTGTGGAAGTCAAAGATGTAAGGACATGTTTGTGGACGGACAAAAGATTGAGCCCACATAGAGATTCTCATGTCTTGGGATACTCTTTGACCAAAAAGATCTATCAGCTCACGCTTTATTATCAAAAAAACTACCTTTCCCAAGAACTACCTCTGCCCTTGTAAATTTCTCAAGGAAACTGTGTAGGAGACCCCCTGTGGAGCTCATCAAAATATATAAAGCTAAAAGCGTCTTCACAGCTATGTATGGAGCTGGGGTATGGGACATTGCTAATACATACCCGTTGCAAACAGTAGAAAACACGTTCCTGAGATACATCTGGTCTGTCCCGACTAGCAAATCCTTGTTTGTCTGTCACGCGGAATTGGGCCTGTCACATATATCAGACCTGATTAAACCTGAGCCCATTCTTTTGTGGCACAGAGTGTGGACAAAAACAGAGACCAAGCTAAATAGAGACATATTGTTTGATAGCCTGAAATTTTAAGGGGCCTTAAAGATCCCTTGGGTAAGGTACATCCGCAACTTTATGGTGGATCTCGGACATCCTGAATATTTTACCGGCCCCAGCACCTTACATATGGTCTCAAGAAAGAATTAAAAAAAGAGGGTCTCCAAATTTTGGACATCACTAGATAGTCAGCTGAGAATTTAAAGCCTAGCGTTCAGCAGAATCAGCTGATTTTAAATACTTTTAATATCCAGCCATATTTGATAGTTATTCCTGGGGGCTACGATTGATTTTTACTGACGAGATTCAGACTGGGGATCTTCCACAGAATCGTAAGTCTTCCAATAATGAATGACTGGGTCCGAGAATTGCAACTGTGTCCGTGTGATAATCTTTCAATTCAATCCACCATACATGTGCTCTTGTTTTGTAAATTCTATAGAGAATTGAGAAAGGTGTGGATTCTTCCTATCCTAAAATGCTTTGGGATTAGACAATGTCGGCCAGCTTTCATTGCTTTACAATCCTTAGACAATGTACATAGTACCTGGAAGATAGCAATGTTCTTAAAGTATGTAGTTAGCCTCAGGAAAAGGATGGCAATTCTAGTCTAAAGGTCATATTGAAGCAAAGGGCATTTTTGTACTACCGATGAAATTAAGATCTTTATGAGCCTTGCTTCTTATCGCTATCTCTTGTAATAATGGTCCTGTTTTCAATGATTTTTTACTTTATGAACAATTAATTGAATTTGTTTTTTATATATAGGATGTTCTTTTTTACCTATTTTTAATTATCTGTACGTTTTTATATATGTGCTTTTATGATTGTATGAAATAGCAATCAAATAAAGCTGTCCTTGACTTGACTCTACGGGTTGGCACAATGCCAAAAATACATAACATAGGCTGGTTTTGCACAACCTGTTTAGCACACACTGATAAAAGCTGCAATATCAGGTTTGGCGGGGGAGAGAGCCACCCTGATTTAAATGCACAAGTTGTATGGAGATGTTCTGCAACTGCAAGCCCCCATGGGTAAATTCGAAAGGCCCTGTTAGGAAAGGTTCACCTAGAGCACATCTGGAATTAAAGTGTAGGGCTCTCTCATCTGGCTGTACTATTCCACCATGTCCTCGGTTTTATACCAGCCCCATCCCCTGGAGACGGTGGTTGCCAACAGGTAAACACACCTACAACCACAGCGTCGTTAATTAACAACACAACTCTAAGCAATAAATAACAATGCATTCTCTCATTCATCGTGTTTCTGGTAATATGATATGTAATTCCTTGTGGTTTGAGTTTTTCTGTACATTTAACTTCACTAGATAGATAGATAGATAGATAGATAGATAGATAGATAGATAGATAGATAGATAGATAGATAGATAGATAGATAGATAGATAGATAGATAGATAGATAGATAGATAGATAGATAGATAGATAGATAGATAGATAGATAGATAGATAGATAGATAGATAGACGCACGGACGGACGGACGGACGGACGGACAGACGGACAGACAGACAGACAGACAGACATGATCTTTCTAAAAAATACCCCCAAATATGCATGTAATATAAAACATACATATGGTGTATGTGTGTAATACAGTCTTATATTGCTTTTGCCCTTGTGGTTTATAATGCCACCACAATTACTTGATGTAGTATTGGACCATATTACACAGTTATTAGTTATGTATTCTATACAGATATAGCCTGTTTTCTTTATAGTGGACGTATCAATGTTTTTTACTACTGCCTAGTCCTCAGCAAACATTTTTTACCATTCACATGAGGCAAAGAGTCCTATTTGCTTTGTGGTAACTTTTCAATGGTTTACAGCTGATATTTCGGTCCTGAACCATTGATGACCTGGTACAGGAAGCTCAATTTGGAAGGAACACTTACAACTCTTCCAAGCAGCGATTCTTCATCCATTTCTAAATCCATTTAGGAGTTTGAAATGAGTTCAATTCATCTCAAAAGACAATTTTGCTGCTGCAAACTCAGAATCAGAGTGTTTGCTGTGGCTCATTCGATAACATGTGCCACCTTCATGTTGCTCTCTTTTTTGTTTTTTTCTTTAATATTTTGTTTGCAAATTTGCATCGAGCATGGTGGTAGGCACAGAGTATGGCACAGGTTGTGTGTTTTAGTTATCACAATTGGCAAATTTCAGTGTCTTGTTGCTTTTTGAGACAGAGCTGTATCTCAGTTTGCTGGGTTTTTTCACTGATTTTTTTTATTTACAAATAATGACTGTATTTCCAACACTTACCTTTGGCTATGCACAATTGCACTTGACTGCAGTGCCTGATTGTGGCCAGGCCCTATATCCAACCTCCTGTGAGCAGTGTTTAATTTGTGAAACAATAAGTGCCAGGGCTCTCGTCAGGAGGCCACTGCAGCTTACACCACCCATTGCCCTCGCTGGCACTGCCATGACAGAACCAACACAACTATTAACCATCAAGCTCTTGCAAGTGTTACAATTCTTACTTTTCCAAGCCTCCAAAGCTATAAGAATGGCTTGGGTGTCACGGATTAGTCATTGTTAATGTAACTTGAATTAATAAACATCTGCTGTTATCGTCATACCTAAAACAGCAAGACAGTGCCACCATATGGCAGACTGTCATAAGCTCCAAGTGCGGGTGTCGAGTCCCGTAAACCACCAGCTCAAATTAAGCACTGCCTGTGAGATGCAAAAGCAGCTGCTCACAGCCTCCAGCCAAGAACGGGGGGTGTAGGGTTGTAGAGTCTTGTCTGCAGCCTGGCTCTGTGTCCTTCTCCCTGCTTTTAGCCTGCCCCCAAGGTGCACAGCCTTCATGCATGCCCAGGAGGATTTGGGCACAAGGGCCTGGTCTTTGCTTGTGATTTCCCTTGCTTTTGATCAGAATGAAAGTCTCAAGCCATAAGTGATTAGAGAGTCATGAAACACTTGAGTCATAAGTGGTTTAAGAGTCAATCATGAAATGGTGGTTAACCCTGGTACTTTTTTTCCACAGCACAAAACACTCGATCCACATTCGACTCAAAAGTGTCAAGATGGGAGAAAACAATTTTAAAAGCCCTTATCTAGCCAGTCACATTTCTTTAAAAAAATCAAAATATGATTGGTAATGCAGAGGTGGAAGTTTGCCTTTTATTGTGGCAGGGTCATCGGAGAGGGACAAGACGTGCTGGGTGTGGTCCGCATAGAAGATGATGTTCAGTCTGTGGTTTCTGACAATGTTGTGCAGGGGATTCATGTAGGTGTTGAAGAGGGAGGGGCTGAGGGATGTGTCATGAAGGATGCCTCAGATGATATTCTTTGGCTCCAAGGTGAAGGGAGGGAGGAGGACCCTCTGAGTCCCTTCGCAGAGGAAGGGTGTGATCTATTTGAGGGCGTCATTTTGGAAGCTGATCTGATGGAGCCTGTTGATCAGGGTGTGATGGGAGACAGTCGAAAGTGCAGAGAGGTCGAGGAGCATTAGGGCGGCTGAGTCTTCTCAGTCCAGGAGGGTTCTTATGTTGTGTGCGGCTCCCCAGACACATACACCCCAATGTATTTTAAAGACTTTATACATGCTCACCTGTGATCAAGTGCAAAAACAACAATTGATGGCCAGAATGCAGAACAATGTCATACTTTCACCCCAGTACAGAGATCTGGGCCTAAATCAATCGTTTGTTTGCTCCCCATGCCATTCCAGTTTGAACCCAGCCATATGCAAATCAGTCTTGACCCTGCATCCAAGACTGATTTGCATATGGCCAGGTCTAAACTGGGGTGGCATGGTGAGGAAAGGAATGATGGGTTTAACCCAGATATCTTGGAGGTGAATGTTTTGATTTGTTCTGCATTCCGTCCATCAAATGTGTGTCTTTTGCTTTCTCACCCTAAGTGCCCCGGGTATGCCCAGACGTGGGTACCAGGCTCACTGTGCCACTGGATTTAAGCTATCCTGACTGATGAGTGGTGAAACCCTGAAACCGGTCCTAGGATGCTTGTTGCCGGTCCAGGGAGAACCTGGCTTGGCAGTTCGGCCTGGACTGTTCCCATGAGGCACAGGGTCAAGACTGATATGCATATGGCCAGGTCTGAACTGGGGTGGCATGGTGAGCAAAAGAATGATGAATTTAACCCAGATCTCTTGATTGGGGGTGAATGTTTTGACTGTGTGTCATTTGCTTTCTCACCTGTGATCAAGGCTAGTTCCTTAGCCAAAACTCGTCAGGAAAGAATGTGTTGCCAGCTTGTCATTGAGTTGAGGCTTTGTTACGTTTTCTTATTTGATCGATTAATCACAGGATGCTCCTTGCCCATTTCAAAGCCGCCCTGCAAGGATAGGGGCTTCCGTCACTTGGAGATTATGTGCAGGCTATATATAGCTATCGATCTTTATGATATATATATATATATATATATATATATATATATATATTTGATGCTTACAGTTTGTTTAGATGTTTGGAAGTGAGTCTGCTCTTATGAGGGATGTACCATGGATACCTGTACTATTTGAGGATTTAGCGGTAGACATCATGCCACATGCTCCTTTAATTAATTCTCCTACAACATGCAGTATAATGATATGTGTTTTCCCCACCACAGGAAGAAGGTAAAGATAGCTGATCAGTCCAAGCAGGCACCATGGAATTCAACATGTTCTTTTACACCCTGGTCTTCTTGTTCTCCATCCTTGAATTTTCTTATTCTGGACCAGTTTCCATTTACAGTAAGTGATTTGATTCAAGGAGCTGACTTGTGATGTCTACCAGTGACTTAATGCATCAAGAGCCAATAATTGCTCAACAGTGGCACTCAGGTCACAACACCAACGAGAGGACAACCATGTCAGCCTTATAGAGAGCCAAGGAAACAGACAACCACAAACAAAACTGCCTGAAGTTTTTGTGAACTCACCACCACACTCAAGCAGCTCTCAATGTTAGGGATGTCTTCTGGTGAATTAAGTTGCCCTCTGGTGCTACTGAAAGTACGTTTTGCAAGAGTTAACTGCAGTGGGGCTACAATTAATTTTATTAAAATCCAGGCCCTGTTCATAACTACAGGGCTAATCATGAATGCACAAGCTAGAAAGTGTTTCAGGGCACAGAAATCCAATGCACGAACATTGGAGGATGTCCAAAACATTTGGTATTCGCCCTAATTTTTCTAACAAAAAACTTCAAAATGTTACCCCAGGGTTTCATATCACTTACAAGTCAAGCAGACTGTCACACTTCCTTTGGCCCGTCAAATTGTTGATTTTCAATGTCATTTAATCATTGCCTTTTCGTACTCTCTCAAACCTTAAATTTCACAACTTGTTGTACTGATGTAGTGGGTAATATTTAGAGTGATTTTGTTCTGATGTAGATAACATTTGTTTTCAGGTATACCTTAGGAATAGTATTGTACCTCTAACTCCTGCAGTAGCACTTAAATACCTGTGTTGAGTATATGTATCTAAGCAGATTGCTTCTAGTTTTACCTTCTAATATCTGGTTTGTTGATAGAGATATTTCATTAGCACACAGACTGCAGATTACAATTATTTGTCACGTTAATAATATATCATTAGCAATCACAAATAATAGATGACAAGGTACAACTTGGATATAGTATCAAGTACTATGAAATGTATTACAGCTAAATCCACAGTTTTCAATCTAAAGACTGATCTGCTTTCCACAAAAGGTAATTGTGAGACAATTCCCCTTTTTTCCTGGTCACACCCATTTGTTGCTGAATTTTAAATCTATTCTTAGGCTCTTACAGCTGGGTAAAGCTGTCCAGGGCCTGATTTAGGTACTCTGAAACATGTAACAAATTGGCTAATCTATGGTTGGCCTAATTAACTCTCCTATAAGGCCATAGTTTATGGCCTTGAAACTATATCTATTTCATGGAAAGGTAAATGTCACCTGTAGAGCAGCAATAATGGTGCCATCCACTAATGTGACAAGGAAAACATAGCTTCAGGCCTTCCATTGAAGCTTGACTCCTTGAGTTTACACCTGTAGACTGACCTGTGAAAATAACGCTTTGGACAAGGGTAAAACATTATTTTTAATTATTAATGATTCGCCCCTATATAGCACATAAGTTAGGATGCTTAGCATTTTAAAATGGGACAACTAGAAAATTGTCACAAAGTCCCAATAGTGACTAGTACCCAAAAACTATTCCCACTGGAGAAGGCTCTAGCTAGCCATTGAGAAACACTGGAAAGCAATGTTAACTTTGAATTCTGTTATCTTGGGTTTGGACACTATTTGTAATATGTATTAAAAGTCCAATTCAATTGTGAAGTAAGATTTTTAATAACTATTTAGGAAAATACCTTTTAGACTGTTTCCTTTCTATGCCTGAGACCCTGGTAAGAAATTGCCCTTAGTTTTTGAGCCGTGGCTCCCAGAGCAGAAACAATTCCCTGGATGTGAGGGAGGATTTTTCTTCCACTTTCAGGAAGACCAGTTAGAGTAGACCCAGGAACCTCCTAAACATATGAAGGACCTGCCCTTTACAAGTATTCAATTCAATTCAATCAACTTTATTTCGGCTCAATGAGCTATAAAAGTGCACAGTGCAAAACAAAATATATAGTTAAAAACACTATAAACACAAATCTCAGCTCATGGCAATGTGTAAAACAGTCATACAATATCAGTTGCCAGAAAAGCTACCATAATGCTCAGAGAAAACCCAGAGGAACAGAAGACTCAAAAAGGTCCTTAGGAGGGGGCTCGTTAGGGGTCTACTATGTCACCCGGGTTATCTGACTTAAATATCAAATATATTGAAAACAATGAATATATAGATAAAAAGCACAACAATCAATATACAAAAATCCATTAAATATCCACCTAAAATTAATAAAACATCACATAAAAACAGTTGCCCTCTGCTTAATAGCGCATTCAATGTATGGCAGCAGAAAAGCAGCTCTTGATCGCGGGCAAGGCTAGAAGGTAGGTGAAAGCATCTCTGCAATAATGAATAGTGGCGGCCCTGAGGATGGGCAGTAAGTAGTGTTTCCTCAGCATTGAGCAAAATTTCCAGAATAATATAAGATGGAGGGTAGTTTGGGGTGATTGATATTTCAAAGGAAATCAATAACGAAAAGAGGTTTGCTCTGCCTGTCTGAATAACACTGGATCAAATAGATCTCACTGATAGATATCACCAAAAGGATCGCTTACTGCCACACCAGTTAGAAGGGAACACACATAAAACTATATATAGTGATAAAGGATTGTATTTTTATTCATTTTTTGTTTTTCTTGGTTCAGAATTTCACTTAATATGTATACATAAATGAAACATATACTCAAAACATGAATTCAAATGGGTTTTTGAAAGGGTATGTGCAAAAAACCAAGCTGGGCCCCCTCAGAGGGGTAAAAGGAATATATAAACAAGTGAATCGCATTCATACTAACCAAGCAAACCAAACAATCTTACTCAGTCAAACAATACATTGGACATACATTTTCTCTACATTTAAAATCCTTTTATATACACGAGAAAAATCTTCTCAAGATCTTGGTGTGTCTAGTTGGATGGACACCAACAGATCGTACAAAAAGATATTTCAAAGGACACATGGGAAGTTGTGAAAAATACGGGCCTTGTGACAGAAAAGCAGCAAGAAGGTGCACCGTGCCTAACCTGAGTCTAGTCAATAAGCATTTATGATGCATATTCCCACTGTTAGAAATGGGGGTCTCTAGTTGGCAATGGTTTGCACATTTGTCCAAATAGGGACCCTTCTTCCTAGTCAGGGTAAAGGGGATACACTTCTAAAATAACCCCTGCCCACCCCCTTGGTAGCTTGGCATGAGCAGACAGGCTTATCTCAGAGACAGTGTGTAAAGCATTTACACATAACCAACAGGAATACAGTGAAAACACTACAAAAGGACACCACACCAGTTTAGAAAAATATCCTATATCTTTATGTATCCAAAACAAGACCAAAATGACACAAATCCAACATACAGTACTTTAAAAGTATGCATTTTGCAAGAATACTTGAAAAACATAGTTCCTTGAAGTTGGTAGCTCGGTCCAGTGCTACCGCAGTGTTGTTAACAACAGAATCGAACAGTTCCGGCTGACCGCGTCGGTCAGGGATGTCAACAGACTCGTAAACAGTACCTTTTGTGTTGCGGCCAACATGGTGTTGCGGGTCGGTCGTGGCAACCGTCGTGGTTGTGGTGTGAAGTAGAACCGTGCGGCGTGCGGTGCCCTCAACTCGCAGTGCAGGCAGCGGCTCGATGGTTCTCGTCCAGCTGCACCAGTGAGACCAGGGCTGCGGGGCGGAGTGAAGGCGGTGCTCATTGTGGTGCTGACAGATTACGGTCCAGACGGCAGAGCCGGTTGGTCGGTCCGGACTGCAGTGTGAGTCGGGGCGGTGCATTGTGAAACTTACAAGCGGTGCCCTCAGCCACGATGCGGTCACGGGTGTCAAAGTTAGCAGGCGCTATGGCGTCGGTGAGACCAGAATGGTGAAGTGAAGCGAGACGGTGCAGAGTGCAGTGCCCACAGGCCACGGTGCAAGCAGCAGCTCGGTGGCAGTGGCATCGGTCGTCGTCATCAGTGCAAGATGCGGATGGTGCCTTCTTCGGTGCCGTCAGGACACAGAGCCAGCAAAGGAGTCGGTTGCTTTTCCCTATTTGGCAACTGACACAGCGATTCCAGAAGCTACACCCAGAAGTTGTTGAAGTCTTTGCAGTCCCTGAGACTTCAGAACAGGAGGCAAGCTCTACTTTAAGCCCTTGGAGATACTCAGCACACGTAAAGAAAGTTCAGTCCAGTCCTTTCACTGCCCAAGGCAGAAGCAGCAACTACAGTCCAACCCAACAAAGCAACAAACACAGCAAAGGGGCAGCACTCCTCCTGGCAGCTCTTCCAGCTCTTCTTCTTGGCAGGTTCCTTGATTCCAGCGAGTTCTAAAGTTCTGTTTTCTAGGCCCCAATATTTATACTCAAAATTCCTTTGTTCTCTCAGGCAGAGTGACTGTGATTATTTTAAACCAGTTTGGTCCTCTCTGGCCCAGCTTTCCAGTAAAATAAATACAATTTCCTATTTCAAAACAGACAGAAGGTGGAGACATCATTGTCCGAGACAGACAGGGCCTATTCAGGTGCAAGGGAAATCTTCTCCCCGACTCTAAATGCAGACCGGGCCTATTCAGGTGCTAGTGACAACTCCTCCCACTACTCTGAATGCAGCGCAGGTCTATTCAGCCCAGCCCTGACACTTTCAGGAAAGGCAGGACACACATCAACCCCCCACCCCCAGGTGGCCGTCTGAAAGAATGCACATCCCCAGCCCCTGTCATTCAAAAGCCAGGCAGTCAATCCACAAACCAGCAGAGGCACACAGGACAGCTAAGCAAGAAAATACCCACTTTCTAAATGTGGTATTTTCGAACACCTAATATACTAAAAGATGCATTTTTAGATTCTGAGTTCAGGCATACTAAACTCCATCTTTCTCTCTTGTCCCAATGGGAAGTTATATTTATAAGATGTTATAAATAAACTTCCATTCTATTCTATAGGACAGATAGCCTTTCAATTGTGAAACTCGAAATTGCAAGTGTTTCACTATCAGGACATGCCACACACATCAGAGCATGTCCTACCTATCACAAACATTGCACACTTCCCACAGGGGTACCTACCTTAGGGGTGACTTACATGTAAGAAAAGGGAAGGTTAGGGCCTGGAAAGTGGGTGCACTTGCCAGGTCGACATGACAGTTACAAACTGTGCGCAGCCACTGCAGTGGCAGGTCTGAGTTACAATTACAGGCTGCTCATGTGGGTGG
Source organism: Triturus cristatus (assembly GCF_964204655.1). Classification (NCBI taxonomy): domain Eukaryota; kingdom Metazoa; phylum Chordata; class Amphibia; order Caudata; family Salamandridae; genus Triturus; species Triturus cristatus. The sequence continues at coordinate 50,146,266 of NC_140581.1, read as the reverse complement.
CACAATCAATGCTGCAGGCCCACTAGCAGCATTTGATTTACAGGCCCTGGGCACACACAGTGCACTGTACTAGGGGATTACTAGTAAAACAAATTTGCCCTTCATGGAAACACCAATCCACAACACAATTTACCTGGAGAGCATATGCACTTTAGCACTGAATAGCAGTGGTAAAGGGCTAAGAGTCCTAAAACCAACAAAAACAGGCTCAAAAACAAGAGGCCAAAAAGTCTGGGGGGATAAACCCGCTGAAAAAGCCAAGTCTAACACAACCCCCTCCCAGCCTAATGCCAGGGTAGATTAATCAATCCATTGATGGACTTCTCTGCTTGGGTGATAGAACATAGATCTGGCCCACAACAGTGGGGGCACGTTCTGGTTCTACGCCTTGCTGAACCCTTTTGGATACCTCTGTTTATACTCCTAGGCCCCACTAAGCTAACCCAGGGGGAACCCCCTTCTTTACCTGTAGAGACCATCTCCCAGCAGGTGGACAGTACCCACATGGCCAACACAGTGGTGTGTCCCAGTCCACCTCCAGGGTGTGACTCCGGTCCTCTCCCCAGGGGCACCTCTGTCCACCATGACAGAAAGTCACCGTAGCCACTGACAGGTGTCAGTGACAAAAGCCAGTCCTCATGCCTCTTAGGGCTCTCTAGCCACTGCTTGACACCCTTTGTCCACTCTCCCTCCTGTCAGATCAGGTATGGCATCCTGTCCCTGACCTATCAGCCCAGGGTCTGTACCCTGTGACTGGTCAGGACACCAGGGTGGGCTCTCCCACACCCTGTCCTCCCTGCTGGGGTCCTGTACCCTCCACTGTGGAGAGGTACCCCCAGACTCCAGAATTGTCAGGGCGACTGGGCCAGCCATCCTGCACAATTCTCCCTCCACTTCAGGATTTCTACCCTGCAACTGGTCTCCCAATCCAGGGACCAAACCCTCAGATTGAACCGGGCCATAGGTGAGTACTCCTTCCCCCTGCACTCCCCTCCAGAGTTCTGCACACGCCCACTTGGAGTGGTGACCCCAGAAGACAAAATGGCAGGGACACTGCTAGAAAATGTCCTTCCCTCCAGGTCAGAAATTACTCTCTACCTAGGAGTGGTGCTGCCAGACAGCAGAACTGGTGGAATGCTGCTTACAGACACCACTCCAAGTTCTCCTGACTCTAGGAGATCCCCCTCAGAGGCTGGTCTTCCAGTACAAAATAGGCTCCCCTCCTGGCATTCACTCATGGAACCAACCAGGCTCTGGGACTGGGTTTTGGGCACCTGGGCACCCACTCTATTCCCACTCCTTCTTTTCTGAGACAGGATATGGGTTCCTACACCCCTCCCACTACAATGGAACCTATCTGGGATACCACAACCCTCCCCGACCTCACTTGGTTGGGGAAAACCTGAGTCAGTTCCTCAATCATCACCCCCAGATGCTTCTTCAGACCCTCTGGAGTCAACCAAAAAGTCTGCCTCCCGGGTGAGCTCCCTGGGGACAGAGAACTCACACACCACCAGATGTTGGCATAGCTCTGGATAACAGGGACTGAACATATGCTCTCCAGCATCCAAATTATACAGCCCCTCACATGTGTCAACCAAACTACCCTTCACCCAACCATCCAGTGCCTCAGAAAAGCACCACACATCATTCTTATACGACTGGTGAGACAGTGTCTTAATGCTGCTGTCCCTCAACCCATACTCTTCTGGCTGGTCTCCAAACTCACTTACCAGGGCTTCTATCATGAGGGACACCCTCTCCCTGCACCTCTCATCTAGAGTGTGAGAGTTTGGCCTGGTATATGGCGTCCACTAGTTAAAGTGGGCACCTTGCACCAGTCCCAACATCCCTTAGGGTGATTTAAGAGGTCAAAGATAACCTTAGAAAGATATCCAAGTGGTAGCTGTGGAGAGAAGCCTTCAGGCTAAGTCTTGAAGTAATGTTAAGCAGCTTGTTTTACCTGAATGCAATCTTATTGTATTAATTAAATCAAAAGAGAACTCTCTCTAGTACGACACAATATCTTCTACATGAAGATGATCACAAATAACACAATACTGTAGCACAGAAATGATAGTAAGTAGCAATAATACACAGTGGGCCCAGAGGGGGACCAAACCATATACTAAAATAGTGGTATAAGAACCACGACTGGAGTCAAGACAAGGTCTAGAGTATGTAGAATCATTGGGACCCCAAGGAACCATCCAAGGTGAGTAAGTAGGAACGTCTTAATCAAATGAGAGAGGGAAGAATCTTGTGGACTAGTTCACTTCCCCTAGTAAGTATGGTAAGTATCAATGAGAACTAGCTTGTGTTACAGAAGCTAGATGTCCATGTCTGGGAAAAACCTTTTGTTTTTTAAGAAGACCCTCACCCACCAACCTAGTTGGTGGCATGCTTCCTAATCGGGTCCCACCCAAGGCGCTGAGTGCACCTCGGGTGTGCTACGACGCCTGATTACAGCGGAGCTGGTTTTTGTGTGGTGAGAGTAAAGTGGTGTTATTGAGTGAGAATTCAAAACTATCCAATGGGTCCCTTAAGACTAAAGGATTTTAATGGTGGGCCCTTGGCAGTATTAAAAACAACAGAACGGATAAATGAGGAGGTAAAATTAAGTCTCCAATATCCTAATGCAAAGGTCAGTTCTACATGTTTCAGCCAGGCTGCTATGTCGGCTAACTTTCTTCAGGACCTATGTGTTAAGTGAGTTAGTGATGGGCAGGTGTGATTTGTTTGACCATAGGTGATACCACACTCGCTAAGGTGCATTGAATGAGGGAGGACTTGTTCCTCCAACTGCTCAAACCCTGTGGAAAAAAGGAACAACAGACAAGACATACAAACACGGACATTTAGTATGGGAAGCTTCTCATATTTGTACAGTAATCAAGTGACAAAATGAAAGCCGTGTCCGATCACTAGGCTGCAAAATAACGGTAGTGAAATGGAAAGTGGTGCCGGTGACATTGGCTTAAATTGGATGCCGACTCATATGCGCTACTGTGCCACTATATATAGCGAATAATGTGGGAATACTACGGGTACCTACATGAGGACAATCTGCGCTGAGGTTTACCAGTTTATCCTCCAAGCTGTACATATACATGCACAAGAGAAAAGGAGCCAAGACACAGACCTGGTATATTATCCTTGCCAGGCTGAAAGCTGGTACCTTACACTGGCAGTAACAGCACTGTGCAGTTCTCTAAGGAAATTAACAATGTAAAGATCAACCCCCATGTCAGTCATGATACCCCACAATTTAGACCTATTTAAACAGTTGAAGGCAGAACTCGAATCCATGAAAGCCAAATACTGCTTACCACACTAGGCCACAGTGTATTTGGCAATGAACAGATATAGATTTAAGGACTGCTCAACTGTGCCTGGGCCGGAGCGGAATTGGAGATCCGAGAGTATGTTACGCTCCTCGGCCCATAGATGCAAACAGTCCAACAGAAATCATCCAATAATCTTTGCAGTGGAATTAATCATTGAGATGGGGCAATAACAGTGGGGGTCATTTTTTGAACTCTTTTTGAAAATAGGAACAATAGTCGTATGGAACCAGTTCTTCGGGGGGCAGCAACTAAGGCGGCATTGAGGACATTTTTCCAATAAAGGGGCTCCCAGTGAATGTTAGTTTTAAACATATCAGTGGGAAGCCCATCAAGATCAGGAGCATGCCAAACCAGACAACTAGCCACAGCCAGCATAACCTCTTCCGATTAAATAGCTGGGCACACAGAAGACTTCGTAGGACGCTAGAACACAATTGGAATGCCGGTCGGTGGCTGGAGAGAAACTAAAGGAATATGTTCAGGGATATCCGGGTTCCCAAAGCAAAGGTCAGGATAGAGCTTGGTAAAATGAGCAACCTAGTTATCAGAGGGATCAACAGTGTCAAAACCAGGATCTTTTTGGCCCAAAAAAGCAGTTTAATGTCACCCAAAAGGCCTTGCAGTCTCTTAGTTTACTTGCCTGAACCACCGATGAAAAGCTACATCATTGATATTATTCTTCCTGATGTTAAGGGCATCTTGATACAGAGTTCCACATCCCTGCACCGCATCCTGTTCTCTAGGAGTTTTTCTCAGTGCAGCGAGTAACTGGTTATGTGCCTGGGTGCAATTAGCATCAAACCACTTTACACGTGGCTAACGTCCACTGTTGTACGGAAACAAAAGGAGGTCAAATGCTGAGCTGCAGATCTTGTCGAAGTTGTTGAGGAGCGCAGGACCCCACCCCTGGGTGTAATCGTCTGATAAACAGATCAAGAAATCGGGATATGTGAAAACCACTAACTCTGCTAATAAAGAGGGTTGGTTGACCTTGGACCATGCTTTTATTAACCCACGATTCCCAGAGGATAGTAAGTGCAAAGGATAAACCACTACAGAGATCCTATAGATCCGTGAGCCGTGTAGAGAGAGAGTCAAAAGCCTGTGGTCACTAAGGGGGGAATCAGCAAGATTGTAATCCAAATAACCCAATCCCTTAGTGATTTAGAAAAGTAATACAATCAATAAGGGTCGAAGTACCTCGCCCCACAAAACTGGGTGTGGTATTTGGTGTCAGGCTTAGAGCATCAAAGGAGAACTAGAGGTTGAATTTAGCCAACAACTGGTTGAGTTTATCACCATGAGGACAATGTGCAAAATGGGTAAAAGGAACCCCAGCCTCATCCTCCAGCCCACATATATTCTCCTTAGAGCTTAGAGAACTGACAAACTTTTAAGTTAAAACCCCCCAACAGTACTAAAACACAGCCACCATGAATATTACTGGTGCATTTCTCTATGTCCTTGAGTAAGGAGCACGCTAGGTGGACCTTGGAATGATCAAAAACCTTATAATATAATCAGCAGCAGTCTTGTTGCAGAACACGGCAACAAGATCATCTGGTAATGTACTGTTTTTGAAAGAGAAAAAACATGCCCTGCCCATAATGCTAGCAATTGCTGGTGTGTGATAGGTAGCATACCCATCCACATAAATTGAGTCAATAAGCCACGTCTCTTGTAAGCATATGATAGCATGATATTCAATAAACTTTAACCTATCTAACCTATCTCATTTACTGGCTAAGCCAGCAATATTCCAAGAGGCTATAGATAATGGATGCATGGTATGGCTTTCAGCAACCCTGGTGGGAGTAGGAGTGCACCTAGCAGGCACATAGGGCCTTGATTCAATGTCAATCCCAGGTTGCACAGGCTCAGGTAGTAGATCACTTGAACCAGAGAGAGTAGATGTGTCAGGAAGTCAGTCCTGTAGGTCCAATTGTGAAGGAGGAGTAAACCTTTTAAAGGTTGGCAGAGTAGGCCCAGATGGTAAGAGAGTGGGCAGATGCCCCTGGGCTCTCAAGATAAAACCCAACGGGAGTGCCTCAATAGCAGTTGGCGCAAGGCAAATAGAATTTAACTTAGACATGATGTAATTTGGCACTCTTCTATCTTTAAAATTAATAACAATACATTTCTTACCATCTCGTTTTGGAGTATTGCCCACCCAGGGAACGATGCTCACAAGGTTTATCTGTTAATGATCTAGCTGGTTACCACCCAGTTGAATGTTAACTCAATGTACAACCTTATTAGCCAATTGCTCAAGATATTCATATGAGGTCTTGCTTAATGGGGGTACATTTCTTTAGATCGTGACAAAAGGGGTGGCCTAAGGGGGCAATTGCAACGTATAGCCCCTAGATTCATGATTGTTTTTATTAATTGGTTTAGACCTCTACGGAGGACAACAATAACATTTTAAAACAGACTTTAGAAAATGTGCTTAGTTACCATAATTTCATCTAATACTATTACAGTGGCGATTTTAAAACATTTATATACATTGTTACATATTCATGTAGCGGAAAATTAATAATAATAATAATAAATACATTTCCCTAGAATAAGCATTAATAGTTCTTAATTTCCATAAGTTCAACAATTGCTAGTAAAATGGTAAAAAGTATTTTAAAAATGTATATACATTGTTACATACAAATTTCGTTGGCAGGGAATTTATAATAGCCATAATGTCCTTCCCTGTAAGGACGTTATTCTTTGAAAGTATAGGATTCAAAAAACAATGCTGAGCTTCTACTATCTCTCCGTTTGGACATATATGTATCATATGAGTTAGATTTTGTTCCCCACCAGAGAATACAAACACCTGCTTTGCCAGTAAAGTTTTCCCAATGTTTAGTATAGGAATTGAAAGGCAGGATCCCTAAACGTAGCAAAATAATTCTTTGTCGCACGCTATGCGCAAGAGTGAATTTCAAGTACTTCTGATGGATCTTATAGTCAAGGGAAGCAGAATAAGTCCTAAAATGGAATAACTGTGAGCAGTGGGCTAAGTCTAGTTCATACCTATGATGAGGGGTCATATTTAAAAAAAAACACTTTCAAATGAGCGGTGACCAAGTCGATAAGAGTGAAGTTGTGCACTTAAAATGTGATAGAGCAACTGCAAGTATTTTGGAAAATTTATTTTTTCCCGAGCCACTCTCAAGAGTTTTAAGTTTTAATAAGGCTCTTACAGTATCTTTTCCTGCATGTAGCATATTATATGCCCACCTGATTATATTGGCCAGGACAATTGTATACGCACTCGTCAAAGATAGTTCTAGGCGGAGAGCCTGAACGGGAGTGAGTAGTATTTGTTATTTTCCGTAGAAATGGAAAAAGTTAAAAAAAAATTCTGGGAAGTATTCTAAGGCATATGTCAAAGTAGGTGGACTCTTTATACGATAAATTTCCAAAACGGCTTGGAAATGTCTCTTTCATGAGTAGGTATGTAGATTTTTTAAGCCACTTACATGGGATGTAGCTTTTTATTCCAAGTGGCATGGATGAGAATTGTTTGCTAGTGTCTGTGAAAGTATTTGCCCTGAGTAAACATGCTCCTTTGCCGTTTCTACTGGTTTAGCATCTAATTTCCAATTGAAATGGATATGATGCTTATTTCCCCTAAAAGGAACCACCTTTGCCTTTAAAGTATTTATTTTCAAAAACTTTTTTTCAGTGTAGGAGCAAAGAGTATCTTAATTATGTTGTAGGCCGATCGGGGTTAAGTCACGAATGACAATATTGTCGGCGTACATTAGGATATATGTTTCATGTGAGGCTATTTTAGGATGGAAACGTTTTATACCTACTAGACATTCGGGTAGGTTGCGTACATACAAGGAAAAAAGTAAGGGGGCTAACAGAGAGCCTTGTTTAAGGCTGTTTGAAGTAGAAATCCTATCAGTTTGGCCCTTTTCTCCTCCCATCTGCACTCTACACCACATTGTAGTATGTAGGGTCACAGTTAATCTTAATAAAGCATCAGGAATTCCCATTTTCATCAGCTTCCTCCATAGGCACGGTCTATTGACCTTGACAAAGGATGTAGAGAAGTCCACAATTACACTATATACAATCTGTGACTTCATTACCACATATTTGTCAAATATTGATTGTAGCAGACCGATGTTATCAATCACTGAAAGCTTTTGACAGAATCTTGCCTGAGCATCACCCTCTTTGAGAAGGCTCCTTCCTTCAGATGGTCCAGGATGCTTGCTATCTGCCTGTAATTGCTTGTAGAAACTCTTGAGCACTTCTTCAAAGGGGGGAGGACAATGCTCCTGGTCCATGATTTTGGTATTTGACCAGTTTTATATATGTAGCAGAATAGAGGGTCCAGAGGTTTACTCCAGGCTTCGGGATTACTTTTTAGGACAGTGACTGTGATCCTGTCTGGACCCATCGCAGATGATGATCCAGACCTTCTGATATATAATACAATTTGTTCTTCCGTTGGAGCACTTATCCAATCTCCTTCTTCTCTGCAGTTTGAAAATTCCACAAAATCTTTTGACAGGGTTCTTCCGAATTTGCCTTATAAAGATCTAGAAGATACTTTCCCCAGTCATTTTGAGATACTGGGTTTCCTGTTGGGGGTTTTTAAGCTCCGGTCCCTTTTGCAATTAGTCGCCAGAACTGTTGCTTATTTTTTTGAGAACTTGCTATCTGCAAGTCAATCTAGTTTTTCTCCATACATTTCTTTTCCTATTGGTGATTATTTTCTTTATTTTTTCCCATAAGTGGAGATTCATTTTTCTTAGAGTCAGAAAAGCTTATGAATTGCTGTCTTATTAAACTATTTAATATTCTTGTAATGTGATCTGTAGATGTTTGTGGTTTATTTAAAGATTTTATGTTTTTTCCTGGTGCCAAAAGGTTTTGTGCGGCTTGAACTACAGCTGAAAGAGTCAAATCAAAATTCAAGATTGGATTATTTTCCATTTTAAACTGAAACAGCTGTTGTGAATTAATTAAACTATTCAACTTCTTCATCCCTGAAGTCCATTAATTTCTACTAGAGTCCAAGAAGAGGAAGAGTGGAGAAACTACTCGATTTTTAATGTCAAAATTGCGTGATCATTACTTTATGTAAAATACGTGCTCATATGCTGTATTCTCTGAAATAGGCCATAGCTACAAACAATGTAGTCTAAGATGGATTGACCAGTGACTCTCCTTCTTGTAAATTTTGCAGGGACATCTCCTTCTGCCCTGCCATTTAAGATTATCCCATTAATTCCTTCTATTAGTGATTGTAATATTTCCCCACGTTTATTACCTGTTATACGCTTCGGAAAAACTGGGTTTGGGAGAGACCAATAGGCGTCTAGATAATTTTTGTTGAGAGGTGCTGATGAGCTATTTGAAACTTTCGCATTGAAATCTCCTAATAATAAGAATTGCGAGTTAGATTCTAGACCTAATATAGAATCTTTTAGATCAAAGTTGTATTCTAAAATTGCATTGTGTTCTGTGCCCGGGAGGACGTAGATTTTGAATAAGAGAAGTATGTTTACGGAGGTGGAATTCTCCTTCAATATTTTTAGCTTGAGGCATTGGAGATTTTTACTTGGTAACTGAATAATTTCATAGTGCCACTTTATTTTTTCGGATAACAAAATGTCTGGACCTCCTTTCGCATGTTCTCATCTCAATTTCTCTGCATGTTTCTCAAAAATGTAATAGCCTGTTTGATCAAACTCTTTTACAGTCCAGGCCTCTTGTAGACAGGCAATTGCTGGTGATGTTGCTAATAATTCAGATACTTTTTTGGGTTCTAGCCCTGCCATATTCCAGGAGACGATGTTATTTATTACTAAAAAGGAATTTTGAAACCTCTTTCCTGCCTATTACCATTTAGAGTGCTCAAGACCCAGGTCCAGCAATTTTTACGTGTTGAGTCCTCAAGCTGCGATTGTTTGTGGTTCCAGATTGTCTTATCGCCATCTTCTGGGTAGAATGTCAGATTTTCTAATGATACTCTATCTGTGGATGGCTTTTGGTATTGACTTTGAGGCTGGGATGGTCTCTCCGTGGGTCCCTGGGTCCAGCTGCAATACTTAGACTGATTTTTTTACTTCAATGACATTGAATCCTTTTTTATAGAGCATTACAGTTTCTTTTAGCACTATCAATGGTATTACGTTGGACCAGAATATCACACTTGCTATTGACACATTAGATTTGTCTGGAAAAGAGACTAATTCTATTTCCGGAGATGACATGGCATGAAGAGACATGAGATTCTGTAAGAGGTTCAGGATCCGTCCAAAGGATCAGTGCCTGTTGAAAATAAGTCCTAAATCTCTAAAGTGCAAGAAATATCTGGAGGAGCTATGTTTTCTATTTGTTGATCAGTGGTATTCACAACTGATATTTGTTGATTCATTAAATTATTATTTTCTGGAAATTTTTGGCTTATAAAATTTTCAGCACATGGGTTCAAATTTTGACAAACATTCTTCTCCAGAGGTTTTTGTAATTAGTCTTTTTCCTGGTTTGTTATGTTTTGCGAATATATCAGTTTTCAAAGATTTGTTTTCTTCTTGTTGAGCGATTTCCTGGGGATCTAATTGAGGGAACTTTATTTTCCAGGGTCTCAGTCTCATGGTTCTTCTTTTCTTTCTATTTACTCTCTTTGCTGGTGCTTTTGTGTGGGCCGGTTTATTTTCTTCAGAGATTTTTTTGTGATGCAACACACACTTCCAACTTTGGACTTTTATTTGTAGAAGATGAAACTAAAGAAATAGGATGCTGGTTCCCTTCTCTTTGTTCAGGTTTTCTATCTGGCCCTCCTATATGATTTTCTTTAGAGATTGATGGTGAATAATTGGAGTGTTTCATTTCACGGGTAACTGCAAATCTCAAGATTTGTGTTACTGTGTCTAAAGATTGATCAGCAATTAATGTAGATTTTTCCAGAAGTTGGAGAACCAATTCTAGCACTCTCTGTAAATAGAGAAGCGACTTAGAAAAGGTTTCTTGAAGAGTTGTAAGCTGTGGAGATGAATATCAGGAGAATAGGATAAGTTTTCTTTTTACCCTTGAGAGTGACTAGCTTTGCTGTTTAATACCTGCAAGGTCTCCTTCGGATCCTATTGGTAACTAAATATGGCAACTGACTCAAATTTATGTTTGGGAGGGTAAAGTCTGTATTTGCCCTTGCCGTCTTGTGTAGGAATTACGAGCTGCATATTTAAATCTGTATCCTTTTCTTGCACTGCTGTAATGTCCAGTTTTTGAGCTTGACTTATTTTTCCAGGCTTAGATTTCACAGGAAAAAACCCTATAATGGGAGATAACCCTACAGGGACGCGTATGCATCTAATTTTACTCCTTCGCAGTATTTGGGCAGTTCCCACTCTTTTCATAAACACTGTCCGATTTTGCACCTTTAGAACAGTTTTGATTGAATTTGAGCTCCACCGACTAAAGGCGAAAAGTTCCTTTTGGTGAAGGAGACGCTAGGGTCGCCAATAAGAAGAGAAAATCCTTTTCCTCCAAGAAGCCCCGACGATGAGGCAATAAATGATGATGCAGATATTATTTTCCCTAAGTGGGGTCATGAATCATGACTGACCAATCGAATAATAACAGGAATATTATATCTCTAGCGCACACTCAAAAGTTGAGGTCATCTCTTGAAGGTTCTATGTTGTATAATATGTGATATATATCACAAGAAACAGATCGCGATTCTCTCCCCTGCCGTCAAGTGCTCTTGACAGGGAGGCAGGTTTCTTTACTATAAGCCTAGCCCACTGTCCTTATTGGGCCCCTGCCGGTTTTGTGACTTGAGGTGAACATAAGGGTCTCACCCCTTCTCCGCCATCTCCTCAAGGTCCTCCGGGCTTGCTTCCAGCAGATGAGCGCTTCCTGGTGATATAGATCTCACGGGCTCCATGGAGGCTATAGGTCTGTAATCATTCTAGTCCCTGCAGGATGTGCTGGCAATGGGCAGTGGGCTTCTAGGTACAACCCAACAACCTGAACCTGTCACTAACTGAGCCGCTTCCGCGGGGGACTCAGGGCACACACTCCACAGCCAGTTACGGCTGTTACACTTGTGCCCCCCTCCTAGGGTGACCAACTGGCATTGGTGAAAATTCAGGACGGTGAGTGTAAAAATTCAGGACAAAGGGTCAAAATTCAGGACACAAATTCAGGACAGGAGGTCAAAATTCAGGACAAAACTTCAGGACAATAGGTAAGATTTACAGACACATCAGAGGAGGTCGCGCAATAGTATAAGTAAGCCCATCCATATCCAAACACATTCAACAATTTGCAAACCTATGCATCATGTATCCTTCCATCTATAATTTCACTCATCCATCCAGCCATTTACCCTTTCACCTATCCAGCCATCCTTTCTCTTACTCATCCATCCACCCAGTCAACCAGTCACTCATTCTTCCACCCATCCACCCTTTCAGTCATCCATCCATCCTCCCTTTCTCTCTCCATCGACCCTTTCACTTAGCTATCCTTCCTTCCATCCATCCACCCACCAATCCATCTACTGATCCACTCATGAATCCATCCATTGACCCTATCACTCATCCATCCTTTCTCTCATCCATTTATGCTTTCACTCCTTCACTCATCTATTCATCCTTTTGTCCACCTACCCTCCCTTTCACTCATCTATCCATCCATTCACCCTTGCACTTATCAATTCATCAATCCATCCATCATTTCACTCATCCATCCACCCACTCACTCACTCATCATCCTGTGGTAAATATTTCTCCTTTACCGGGACTGAATTTGATACAGGAACATAGTAAAATAGCTCAATGAAATGAGAGGCAGAATCCGTGATACTAGAGTTTTCAGAATGGGCTTTATTCCAATAAGCGATTATAATCGGATGCTTCAAGTTCCATCACCACGGGAGTTCAGGAAGTGAAGTACATACTTTATTGACAAGCAGTAACTTTTATAATACATACATCATAATGAAGTGAATATAGTAGGCGTAACAATTGATAAGGACATTGACGTTTAGTGTGCGTTGCCGAAAATGGGTGTAATAATGAGTAAAAAGGAACATGATTGGCTATGATGTAATACATAGGTGGATCTATAAGATAATACTTGGCATTGATGCGCGCGCAGCAGTCTGACGTGTAATTGACGTGTAACTAGGGGGTGACGGGGACTTGACATTTAGCTCTACGTGTGGAGACAAGAAGTCTGGGGGGTCACGTCAACCTAATCCCAAATCATATCTACATCCTATGTTTAAAGATCTATGTTATCCACAAAAGAAGGACTCTCGGACAGAATCTATTCTATACTGACTGTGCGTGCGTGTACAAGCGTCTGGGTGTCTACACTGAATGCGAGGGGGTAGGAATATTCCATGGTAACAGGGCTATGAATTACTTGCATGAGGACAGAGAAGATGGGCCTTTTTGCTTGGTAACTGGAAGAATGTTTACTTAAGCTACTTAGGCAGGAATGCATCGGCTGAGGGGGAAGCAGATAATTCGAAGGTGAAATACAGTTCTTGGCAGAGAATAGGCTGATGTCAGGCTTCGTGAGCTGCGCAGAGAATGAGACAAAGTTCATGGTCACAGATGCAGGCTCAGACTGGAGCTTTCAGAGGCAGAAGGCAAGAGGAGTTTCGATGGCAGAATCAGGGCCTACTTGCCTGGACTGTAAAATGGCATAAGTGAACCATATAAAGCCGGTGGCCTTTCATATTTAGGAATGGAATATCCAGCCCACTTATGGCGGATCTGACAGAGGACATGTTGACGGTGGACGCACATGTGTTTGCGTCATCAAAACTGGAACTGGAGGGAGCATACATGTACTTGCGACATGCACATAGAACCGTTGGGGTCCAAGATAGGGGACATAACTGACCAGGAAAATCCACATTTCCACATTCCCTCCTTGTCCCCTACTTGCCCTTCAAGAGATATCAATCTTCATCAATCCATTGATCTGTTCATATAGCATCATTTGTTCTTCTTTCTTCTTCCGTGATCTTGAATGAAAATCTTGATGTGGAATGCACGATGTGGCACATAGACCACAAATTGCTGGTCCACATTGTAGACATAGACAGCAACTGAATAGTATGAGAAGGCCAATACCTAGGAAGGATAAAACTCTCCATCCCCAGGCTGATACCGTATTCCAGAACCAACTGGACCAAGTCCAAGTGCCTGTGTTCTGGTGTATCTGGCTTACTATCTTATGAAGGCGAGTGATGGCTTTATATACGGATGGCGAATTTTCTGGTATGAATACGCAGCAGCTTGATCCGATGACCCTACAAGCTCCGCCTCTATCAGCCAGGATGACGTCAAGGACAAGACGATTTTGAAGCACAACAATCCGCATAGCAGACTGTTCTTCTGTTAATTTGCCTAAGGCGGAAATAGTTTCATTCACTACTGCTTCAAGGGTTCTAGTTAATCTACGTATTAGCTTACTATTAGTAACAGTACCTATATAGGGAAAGATGCCTTTATTAAAATCTACATACTTGTCCCATGCCGTCTCAGTGTAATCGACAATGGGGAGATCTCTCCGTTCTCTGTTGTGTACTAAATGAATATTTCTGTAATAATCAGGAGGAGCTAGGAAAACAGGTGGCAAAAGGAATGCTATGTAGCAGGTACCATCCCAATCTAGGGGTAGACGCATATATGCAGTCTGACCACATATAAAGTAGGAGTGGCGGGAAGCTCTGAATGAAGATTTGCCTTGATCACTGAATTCTACTGTAGTAGTGCATTTACTATGGCCCATATGTATAGAACCAACCTTTCTTACACACAATTCACCTTTCGCTGGGAATACTGACATGGTGGGTAAGACTAGCTCAACTTCGGATACAACATTTAGAATCATGAGATTAGGTGTAAAATTACCTAATCCATATACTTCATTTTCTAGATCAGTTCCTGTTCTTTTGGGGCGACCCTCCTTGTCAGGGTAGCAGACTTTGAGTAAAACTAGGTTCAGGTTTCCCCATACCCAATTGTCTTGATAAACTGCGGAATTCGAATCTAGGGAATTAATCAAACTAAACCATGCTCCACAAGAGCCATTATGTGTAAATGGATGCGGAAAGAATGGCAGGACTCCTTCATAATTCTGATAGGGAGGGAGTCGGCCACACACCCAACAATTGGTGGCGTTACTAGTCTGATGGGAATAATGTAACATACTAATGAAAGTGTTATTGCGCAGCGCAAGTCTATAAGACAATTCATGCGGAGGTAAGTCACTAAAAGAATGTTCAGCAGCAACATTATAAACATGTCTAGGAATAGGGTAATATATGTGCAACAACATACTTGTAATAATTATTAAAAGACTTAATAAAAACAAAATTAATAATGTCACTATGCAGTGGCTACGCAGTAATTTGCAATACGCCTGTCGTTTCAACATTTTTCCGGTATTTCCTCTACTTAGGTCCAGGGGATACATGTCAGAGACAATTCAACCGCTTCACCTTGGAGAGGACTTAAACAATCAAATTGCTCGACGTCCTAGGCCTTAACTTAACTTTGTAAAGTTCGCTTTCAGTTTTTTCCACCAAAGGAAGTTTTGAATCAGTCTGTGAAGGAGTGCAGGGCACAGTGTCTATATCTGAAGGTAGTCCATGAAATTTTTTTATGTGACTTGAATGAATCCAGCCTTTGCGGCCCTCGATCTTCACGGCTGTTCTTGTGGTCAACAGGACCAACTTGGGTGCTTTCCACCTGGGCTCCAGTTGAGTTTTTCTGTCGAAATTTCTCACAAAGACGAGATTACCCGGAACAACGTCATGGGGTTTCACCTCAGTGTTGTCGGGAAAGGCTGCAGCTACCTGTGAACGAGAAGATTGTAGTGCAGACATCAAGGAAGCCAAGTAATCTGTCAGCATATTACAGTCAATATCAGTTATTTTGCGTGGTATAGGCGTCCCCCACATATTTGGTGGTCTACCGAAGATCACCTCATACGGGGATAGCCCTGTTCTAGAGTGTGCTACCATTCTCATGTAAAAGAGTGCAACTGGTAATGCCACTATCCAGTCGACACCTTTCTCTCTGCATATTTTGGACAGTCTGATTTTTAGTATCTGGTTATGTCTTTCTACGAGACCTGCTGCCTCGGGATGTCGGACACAGTGGAATTTCCACTGATAACCTAACAGAAGTGAAACGTGTTTCATTAATTCGGATGAGAACGGCTGGCCGTTATCTGAGTAGACAACACGTGGTAAACCGTATCGTGGGAAGAATTCTCGAACCAACTGTTTGGCAGTAGTCGAAGCAGTGTAATCTGAAACCGGGTACGCCTCTGTCCAACGGGACAGAGCGCAAACAACTACGAGAACATATTTGAATCCTCGACATCGTTCCATCTGGATATAATCCATCTGTAGGACTTCAAAAGGGTGATCAGGAGGCTGAAATCCACCTTGTTCTACGGGAACACTTTTTCCCGGGTTGAACTGGCAACAGATCATACAGGTACGGACCTTTTGTTTGGCTGCTGCTCGTAAATGTTTATTGAACCAAATGTGTTGAATGCTGTCTAGCATAGCTTTCTCTCCTAGATGTGCTGGACTATGTATAGTGTTAATTATGACTTGGACCATTGAATCAGGAAGGAACCATACAGACTTTTCCTTCATCATCCATCCTTGGTCCGTTTGGATCCCTCCTAATTCAGTCCATTTCTTTACTTCGTCTGGTGTAGCATGTGTCTGTATGTCAATTACGTCAAGAGTAGGATCTTTAACTGTCATACAATGTGTCGGTGTCGGGACTATTGTCTTTGTCATATCGGGGGTTTGAGTTTGAGCAGTCAGTTTAGCTGTTCTGTCGGCTAGATCATTGCCTTGGGAAATGGTATCAGTAACTTTTGTATGGGCTTTACATTTCATAATTGATATTGCAGTGGGTAGATGTATTGCATCTAATAATGCATGAATGAGGGGTCCGTGCTGAATGTGGGCACCGTGAGAAGTTAAATAGCCTCTCTCTCGCCACAGCACGCCGAAGTCATGTACAACTCCGAATGCATAACGTGAATCAGTGTATATGTTGACTTTTTTATTCGTGGCTTGAATACAGGCTTGTGTCAGAGCGATGAGCTCTGCGGCTTGAGCTGACAAAGTATTTATACGATTAGTTTCAATGACTTCAGTGTCTGTTGTGACTGCATAAGCGGCTACTAACTCTCCTGTACTTGTTCTCATGCATGAACCATCGACATAAAATGTCAGGTCTGGATCTGACAATGGAACATCGGTCAAGTCTTGTCTGGGTTTTGTCGTTACGGTAATAACTTCAATACAGTCATGGGCTAGTGGGTCTGTTCCGATTACTGGCAAAAGTGTGGCAGGATTCAATGTGTTACAGCGTCTTATTTCTATATGTGGCTGAAACAATGTAAGTTCATACCCTGTAAGTCGTGCTACGGTCAAGTGTTGTGTTTGTGTTCTATTTACAAGAACCTCTACTGCGTGTGGTACTTGAACTGTTAATGGATGTCCTAATACTATGGCATCGCTTTGTCTGATTGCTAAAGCTGTTGCTGCTACTGATTTCAGGCATGCAGGCAAAGCCTGAGCTACGGGATCTAATGTACTAGAAAAATAAGCACATGGTTTGTGTGCTCCTGCTTGTTCCTGTGTGAGTACTGACAAAGCAGTACCTTCGCGTTCTGTAACAAAGAGTGTAAACTGTTTTCTGTAACATGGTGTTGCTAAAACTGGTGCTTGACATAAAGCTTTCTTTAGGCTTTCAAAAGCTTGTGTATGTTCCTGAGTCCAAGGGAGAACAGTCGATGTGGCTGCCTCCTGGGTTGTCAACTGAATGAGTGGTTTTGCTAGGAATGCATATTGCGGGATCCACTGTCTACAATATGAAGTGAGGCCTATGAAAGCCCGCACCTCTTTTTGTGTCTTGGGTATTGGCATGTTAGCTATCAACTGAATGCGGTCGGGTGTAAGCTGTCTTCCCTCCTTGTCCAGCGAGTGTCCAAGATAAACAACTCGCTGGACACAGAATTGCAGCTTAGAAGGGGACACCTTGTGCCCTTTTTCGGCTAGAAATTGTAAAACTGTCAGTGATGCTTTCTCACATTCAGGTTCACTTCTTGCGGTGATCAGCAGATCATCGACGTATTGAAACAGAGCCGTGTTAACTGGCATGTGGATACTGTCAAGTTCTCGTTTCAATGCTTGGCTATAGATGCTGGGGCTTTCTGTAAATCCTTGAGGTGCGCGTGAGAATTTAAAGCTACGTCCATTTAAACTAAATCCGAACAAATATTGGCTTTCCGGATCTATTGGGACACTGAAGAAGGCATTCTTGAGATCGATTACAGTGAAGAATGTCGCTTCGGAATCAATAGCTGTCAGTAATGACGAGATATCTGGGACCACAGGGAATTGTGGCACAATGCATTTGTTTAACTCGCGCAGATCAATAACCAATCGATATACTGGCGGGGCCTTCGGATCTGTTCGTTTAAGAATCGGTATTATCGGTGAATTACATATATTGGAGTCTGTTTCCACAACTACTCCTTGGGCAATGAGCTCGTCAATGATTTGTAGTAAAGCCACTACAGCATCTGGTGGTAACTTGTATTGTCGCATTCGTGGTAGCACCACTCCTGCCTTTAGCGTGACTCGATATGGTGTAATATTCATGCAACCAACATCAGTAGGGCCTTGTGCCCATAGATGTGTAGGTAGAGTCTGTAGTCGGGGATCCATGTCTCTAGATACATAGTGACCTTTAAAATCACGTAAAAACAATCTTACTCCTTCCGGAGAACAACATATTATGGCTCCTAGAGCTTTTAACGTTTTTATTCCTAATAAATTTTCTGGACATGATTTAGTAAGCAATAAATCTGTAGTTCGGGTCAGAGGTCCTATCGTAAGTGGAAGAGGCTGTGACACTTCATTAACAATAGGTTTGCCTGAAAAACCCAGGGAAATATTCTGTGAGCCTGAGAGGGGTGCCCCTGGGACTTCACTACGTTTTATAGTTGTTCGACTTGCCCCTGTATCGAGTAAAAATTTTCTATCTTGACCTAATAATTTACTATGTACATAAGGTCCTTCTTGATCTACAGGAATCTCGATAAGGGGTAAGTCAACTTCCCTCTCTAGGCTAGTTCATGCGTAACGCTGATACTCGGGATATTCATACTGTGCGGTCTGATACATTTGTCGTGTTGTTGTCTGTGTGGCAGCAACAGGCAATGGGGGTGCAGCTGGCACAAACTGTATTGGCTGTTGTGCGGCTGGCATTGCCTGGACATGCTGTATAGCTTCTTGTTCATTCTGGTCTTGTCTGAGTGGCCGTGATCTTTCTTGTGTTTTACCTATGGCGATATTATGTTTTAAAACTGGACAATCGTGTACGTAATGGCCTGGCTTTTTACAATAATTGCATGTCCCTTTTACAGGTCCTGCTGAATCGGAATGTGTCATACCCTTTTTATGTCCTTCAGCTGGAACTGTCTGGGAAACTAGCATTTTCAGTTTTGTGTCTTTCATGCGTCTGTGTTCATGTTCTTGTTCCTCTTTAATTCTATTGTGGTGGTACTGTAACATTTGTAACATTTGTGTTGGAGTGTTACCTTGCCAGGTACTTTCGAATTTTAATACTCTATTCTTTACTGGAGGCAGAGCATTTTCTACTAATTTTGTTACAAACAGATGTGGGTATGATTCGCTACTTGCTTTTATGCCACTATTTATACCAAAACATTTTTCAAAACGGGCATAGTAATCACTAGTGTCTTCATCTTGCTTCTGTTTACAGGCTGAAATTGTACCCCAATCTTCCTTTTTCGTAGTTAATAAATGTGGCAGTACCTGTACTAGTAGTCCTGGTAATGCCTTAGTTTTGTCCCCAAGCCCCGAACCTGGACCTCGGGCTCTTTCTTCTGCTTCTAATGCTGACCATTCTATCTTTTGATCACCTACCTCCCACTCTTTTTCTTTGAGTTTCTCATAAATGCCAGCAGGCATCAACACCTTTAATATTGTCATAATGTCGGGGTAGGTATACTCTCCCATGAGTAACATGTCTTTAATTTCTCGGTGAAACCCCGCTGGGTCCTTGTCATGACTGGGTACTACTTTCTTCATTTCTAATAATTCTATTTTCGATATAGGCGTATATACAAATACGCGTTTAAACTCATTGTCCTCACCCTTTATTGGGTGCACTTCTCGTAAGGGATTCTGTCTATCTATGTGGTACGTAGTTCTTTCCTTGACGGACAATGGAACATGTTCTGAACATACGAAAAGAATATACTGCTTTCTTGATTCTAGAATTTCTTTAATTAATTCAGTACCTGGACCTCTCCATTTATTCATAAGTAAGTCAGTCAGTATGTCAGGCAAGGGACCAGGGTCCGAATGCTGACTCCGATATAGTATAATGAGTTGTTGGATCATATAAATCCCAGCTAACCTTTGTTCATCTGGGGTAAGATTCAAAAACGTGCGTACTACTGTATCATCACTGTATTTTCCGGGACTGTCCACCCAATGGACAGCTGCCCTGGCTAAATCTTGTTCATCCATAGAATCGAGGAAATGATAACCCCTTCGTTCTCGGAGTAGTTTGTCGGCGGTTTGGAACGCATGCTCGTTAGACCTTATATTAATTATAGGTATTTGAAAATTCCTGTTATTATCTGGACACGTCGGATGTATTGAGTCAGTATGATATCTAGTCTGATTCCTATTACAAGATCTTCCTCTTCCTACATAGGCTATGGTGTCTGACTGTCCTGTGGGCAGTCCTGGCCCTTCTTCCTCGTTTTGTTCGAACTCGTCTGTCTCTAATCTCTCTTCGTGTAGGCGTTCTATTTCTTTACGGATCTTTCGGCACATGGCTATTATACAATTTTGTTTATCATGTCTTCCTTCTGATATATTCTGGCTCCATCTTGTAAGAATTCTCATGGCTTCCGGGTCTACCCCCGGTCGGTCTTGATTTCTGATCACACAATTTATGAGGAAACGTAACAGTTCCCCCTGTATCTCTACTTTCTGGTATTCCATAGCTCTGTAAATACATTCTGGATCTCGCCCTGTTTGGACAAAATGATATATATTATCTAGATGCGCAGTCATTCCTGGTAACTTCGCTAAATACACTGCGGCTCGTCTGATACGCAATGATGCTAGGGTCATTTCGTCCTCTTTTCCAGGCACCGGGTCATATCTACAATCTATAAGAAGTTCCTTAAGCGCACGGGCACTAAGGAGTTTGGGTGTACGTGAATGTGCTGACTCTTGAAAAGTAAGCTTATTTATTCTGGGTGGCGTAGAAAAGACATTGGTAGCTCCTCCCGCGGCTCCATCTGGGGCGTCGGGTGTAAAAGGATTCGTTGAACGTGACACGGCAACTACAGGTGTGGACACAGCCATAGAAGTAGCTGTAGGAGCGGATACAGAAACCGATGTGCTTGCCGGAACTTGTGACTCGATTTGTTGCTGCAGGGATACGGGTACTGGATCTTGGCGTTGAACCTCCCTGGTAGGCGGTCTACGTGGGGCGGAATTGGCATACTCGGGAGCTGCGTCATCTAAATATGAGGAAAGAAAAACATCTTCTGCGGTTCTAGGATGCCCCTTAGGATGTACCTTTATGGGGAACAATGGGGTTGGCAAGTCTTTTGGCGTTTCCGGAGTAGCCTTAGGTAATCCTTCGGCCAGAAGGGGATACATACCATTCATAAGGGCATTTCTTTGTCTGTCTACTTGTTCTGATTTCACTCGGATACCTTCCTCAATTAATAGATTCTCTCGAACTTTATTGGAACTCTCTTTACTCTTCTCCTCCTGTCTACGTGCTTTTTCTGTTCGTCTATGTGATTCTTTACGCCATAATTCAACGGCGTCTTTCTGTGACTGTCTGACTTTCCTTTTCCATAACTCTTCCTCGACTTTCATGATGCACTCTGCATCCCAGGTCCCCGCTGTGGGCCACCTCTGACTTTCCGGTAATCCCTTGGTATAGTCTACCCATAAGTCAAGAAATAATATGGCGTCTAATCCATGTTTATGATACATAAAATGCCCTGGAGTGTCCCTAGGAGGAATAGGGACGGCTTCTTCGAGAACCCCTTTTCTGGTAGTGATCTGTCTTAATTTCGAAAAGAACGGCATATTGAGAACTGACCTTATACTTGATTTCGACCTGATACTTGAATTTGAACAGACTTAATACAATAAACACGATAATGAACAGTCATTCATACCACGATATACTTAAACACTTCAAACATTTAACATTAAACCTTTAACTGAAACAACAATGATGATCGTCTGCATAACTAATCACCAAGCTTAATTCTCGATAATAACTAGATAAATAACTAGACACTTCGGAATACTTCGGAATACTTGATATACTGCTAAACAGTACAGATACACTGCTAAAACAGTGCAGACCGGATTTGTGTACCCAAACCCGTCTTGACCGGCACAACCTATGTGCACGTCAGAAATGCCTCCCCAGCAATGGTACTCACCGGGTAGCTTCGGAAACGGAAGGCCTCAGTAACTTGAACTTGACTCGGATTGGACTGGACTCGACTCGACTCGTCGGACACTGGGCTTGACGTCGGACTGGTGGGTCTCTGTATACCTCGGATCTTGCTCTCTCAGCTAGGCTCTGGTCGGGATACTTCGCACTTCTCACCGCCTCGTCTGGGTGTTGATTGCAGTCTCAGTCGCCCCCGCTTGACCGGAGGGAGATACAGGAAATCCTGCTGGTACGCGTTATTGTCCGTCCAGCTGCGGCAGGAGACCGGGCCTGCAACGCACCGCCGGCGCGTGAGATGAGAAAGTGTCCCTATTCGGGCGCCATCATGTGGTAAATATTTCTCCTTTACCGGGACTGAATTTGATACAGGAACATAGTAAAATAGCTCAATGAAATGAGAGGCAGAATCCGTGATACTAGAGTTTTCAGAATGGGCTTTATTCCAATAAGCGATTATAATCGGATGCTTCAAGTTCCATCACCACGGGAGTTCAGGAAGTGAAGTACATACTTTATTGACAAGCAGTAACTTTTATAATACATACATCATAATGAAGTGAATATAGTAGGCGTAACAATTGATAAGGACATTGACGTTTAGTGTGCGTTGCCGAAAATGGGTGTAATAATGAGTAAAAAGGAACATGATTGGCTATGATGTAATACATAGGTGGATCTATAAGATAATACTTGGCATTGATGCGCGCGCAGCAGTCTGACGTGTAATTGACGTGTAACTAGGGGGTGACGGGGACTTGACATTTAGCTCTACGTGTGGAGACAAGAAGTCTGGGGGGTCACGTCAACCTAATCCCAAATCATATCTACATCCTATGTTTAAAGATCTATGTTATCCACAAAAGAAGGACTCTCGGACAGAATCTATTCTATACTGACTGTGCGTGCGTGTACAAGCGTCTGGGTGTCTACACTGAATGCGAGGGGGTAGGAATATTCCATGGTAACAGGGCTATGAATTACTTGCATGAGGACAGAGAAGATGGGCCTTTTTGCTTGGTAACTGGAAGAATGTTTACTTAAGCTACTTAGGCAGGAATGCATCGGCTGAGGGGGAAGCAGATAATTCGAAGGTGAAATACAGTTCTTGGCAGAGAATAGGCTGATGTCAGGCTTCGTGAGCTGCGCAGAGAATGAGACAAAGTTCATGGTCACAGATGCAGGCTCAGACTGGAGCTTTCAGAGGCAGAAGGCAAGAGGAGTTTCGATGGCAGAATCAGGGCCTACTTGCCTGGACTGTAAAATGGCATAAGTGAACCATATAAAGCCGGTGGCCTTTCATATTTAGGAATGGAATATCCAGCCCACTTATGGCGGATCTGACAGAGGACATGTTGACGGTGGACGCACATGTGTTTGCGTCATCAAAACTGGAACTGGAGGGAGCATACATGTACGTGCGACATGCACATAGAACCGTTGGGGTCCAAGATAGGGGACATAACTGACCAGGAAAATCCACATTTCCACAATCCACCTTTTCACTCATCCATCCTTTCACTCATCCATCCACCCTTTTACCCATCCAGCTACCCTTCCACCCATACATCCAGCTATTTACCTTTTCTCTCATCCATCCTTCCACTCTCTCATCAATTCATCCATATTCTCTCATTATCCATCTATTCAATCATCCATTCACCCTTTCACTAATTTATCCAGCCATCCACCCATTTCTTCACTTACTCACTCGCTCACCTTTTCATATTAATTTTGAGCTGAGCCTTTTTGAGAAGAGGCCCATCAAGAACTTCACCCTCGCTGCAGGAGCGATTCCAGGACTGGGACAGAAGCCACCCAGGGCGGAGACAGGATCCACCACAGGGGGGGGGGGGCAGGTGCCATCACAGGAGGGGGAACAGGATCCACCAGGGTGGGCACAGGGGTGGGCATGCAGTATTCTAGTATCATCTTGGTCTCTTCCAGGGTGGGGTAGGACTCCTCACCCCCTCCTGGACAAGACAACGAGACGACAGGCTATCTTTGCCATCCCCCACTGTGTTGTACAGTACTTAAAGGAGATACTCCAAGAGAACTGATTTCACTGATTGTCCTCCATACTTTGTTAATCAGTGTGGGTGCGATTGTGCCATTTCTTAATTTTATTACATTATAGACTGCATGTTTGAAGAACCGAGGTCTGCTTACAATTTAGTAACAGTAATTAAGCTCTGTGAAGAGAACCACTGCTGCCTCTGGGTAATCAGGGTGGGCCGGTTCTACGATTTTTGGGGCCCTGGGCAGAAAGGGAATGTGTGAGGCCCCTCTAAATTGCAGAGAGATGACGCATTCAGGGCTGTTTGCATCTGAATAGATGCCCCTGCGCCTGAAGCTGCAGCCCCTCCCTCTCAGTCACCTTCAAGCACCTCTTAACAGCTCATCACGGGCGGAAGGTGTGAGGGTTGCCATCCCGCTGTGCCTCTCCAATGCTGCTGGGGATCTGAGCTTTGGCACTGCATCGGAGTCTGTTACACCCGACCTCAACAGCATCGGAGTCAAGAAGGGAGGTGGGTGGAAGCTGTGCCGGCTTTAGGGTGGTGCGACTGTTGCCGGGTAAAATTACGGACAAACGGCGTCCGTTAAAGAATCCTTCACGGACAACGGACAGTCGGCCGAAATTACGGACTGTCCGTGAAATTTACGGACGGTTGGTCACCCTACCCCCTCCTCCTTGAGCCCCAAGCACGCTCCAACGGGGGAATGAATGAGATCCCCCTGACTGACTCCAGCAGCACCAACCACACCAGCAGCTGGATACAATAATATTAATCCATCTTTGCAAAGGGCGAACAATCACCCGTAAGGGTTTCTAGGCGCTGGGGGCTGTCGCGAAGATTAAGCAAGCTATTGCCCAGAGTCACATGGTGCTGGGCTAATCTGCCGCCGGCGCCGGGGATCGAACCGTGATCCCCAGATTCCGGGTTCAGTTGCCCTGGCCGCGGCGCCACACCTCTTCCAACACAATACAGGGGCGGCCTTAGGCATGTGCAAGTTGTGCACCTGCACAGGGCCGCCAAACCCCAGGGGCCACCACGAGGAATCGGATACAATACATATTCGTGGCGGCCCCTGGCAGGGATTTGGCGGCCTTCAACAACACATTAACACGTTACTGTCAGAATTCTCAGAGGTCACATTTAAGAACTCTTGCCTGGGAGACGTATGGTGTTGCTTGGTTTCGTTTTAGTGTTTTCATAGCACTCTAAACTTTGAATGCCTTGCGGCCAAAAGATGCTCACATTACCAGGTCAATGGCTTCTCGTCCAGGAACTACATATCTTGGTATTATAGTGTAGTTGGACAACAGCCCATTAGAAAAGAGTTCAGGTACAGTTTTTACAAGATTTCTCTCCTCAGAAAAGATGCCGAATATTGGAGGACTGCACTGCTCCCAAAATGCAACGTTGAGACCAGTAGATACAATCCTCAGGTGGCTGCTATTGTATAAACATTTGTGTGTTGCTCTCCAATGCAACTCTTTAGTCATAAAAGCAAGAATGTGGAAGCAGAAGGGCCTGCTCCTTTGTTTTTCTTTGAGTAGAAGTCAACACACTCAGCCCTCAGAATATGTCAAAAATTGTAATTGAAATTGCATTTATATAGTGCTAACTACCCCTGATGAGGCTTTGAAGCACTCTAGTCTACACCAAGCAGCACACTGTTCTGGAATCCAAGGCTAGAAGTTAGTCCACTGTTATTAGTTACTCGAATTAGACTTATGCTCCCAAGCAAACCATTTCATGCACTCATTCCAGTGTCTTTGTGTTAGATTAAATTAATAGGAGTTAACATGATCAGTAGTGGGGTGTAAGCTGAGTTCATGAATATCTTTGGTGGGGTTAATAGATGAGCTAGAGGAGATTAGATATTGTTAGGTTGCTGAGTTTAGACTAAAAAAGGAGAGGTTGTGATATTTTAAATGAGTTGTGTAACAGATATTAAAGCAAAAATGCATGTGACTTAGAGAGGTTATGCACTTAGAGGAGGCATGTCAGGGAAGGAGAGAGCCATTTGAAAGGAAAAAAAGGAGAGACAACACTCACAAATTTTAATTAAACCTCAGTTTTTCAGTAGGATTTATAAATATATATAGGATTCTTTTTGCTATAGCATGCAATGGAGGATGCAATAACTGAAGAGAGAAACGGCATAATTTGTATGTGAAGATGGTGACATAAACCGGTCCTAGGACGCTTGATTCCGGTCCAGGGAAGACATGGCTTGGCAGTTCGGGTGGACTGTTCCCATGAGGCACAGGGTCAAGGCTGATTTGCATATGGGCAGGAGCAGCCGCAGGTACTGGTCATCTAACGCCTTTTCTGGACGTTTTATTAAAACTCCTTCCTGAGCTCCACCCCACCCGGACCCCCTCTTCCGGGGCCCTCTACCTACGCTCCCTGCACAGGGCCACCATGAGCCTAGAGCCGCCCCTGCACAATACCTCTTCCAACCAATACAACAAGATGAGACAAGCCAGGACCGGAGCGGTAAAATAGTAGAAACAGAGTCTGCCTGGCCCTCGGGTAATCCCAGCTCCCAGCTCTGCTCTCCAGTCGCCAGGTCACCTTCAATGAGAAAAGAGGGCAGAGACCAAAGCAGGAGCCGCAGCCGAAAGTCGGGCCGTTGCGGCGGAGCTCACTCGCCGCTGCCACTGATTCTAGTGCTGTCTCCGACACTGCCAGCTGCTAATCCTTCCTGGATGCCCAATGAAGGGTATATTGAGGTCCTGATTGCAAGTGTGCCGGTAAATTGTGATCCTTGTTTAAGCTCCTGGTTGTGCAGAATCGAGGTACCATGGAAATTTCCTCACTTCTTGCGATTTTCTCCTGCTGAATTCAGGCATGTCAAAGCTGCTGAAATCCACAGCTCAAAAGATGTACCTCGGAAAGATGGCTCTATGGCGGCTCTATGGCGGCTCTATGGCGGCTGGGGTGAGATGGGAACAGTCCCTGGTGGTGTTCAAGCCACACTGGCCTAACGCCGGCCGCCTGCGCGCATCACTGACTGAACTGCGGCAGAGAGTCTGCAGTCAGCAGATCCGCCGCCTCTGTCACCGCCTCAATAGCCCTGGGCCTTGGAACCTGCCATGGGGCTGTGGTCCGACCCCCTTGGCTCCCGACCCTGCAGCCGAATCTCTGTCGCGTCACTTTTCCATATTTCATGTGGTGATGAAGCACACCTCTCTGCATTAGACTGAACTTAATTGTAAATGCTCTCTCTGCCTTCTCTCTCGTGCCTCACCAAAAGCTGGGCATGGAAGGCCCCCCCCCACCTTGCTTACCATTCCAGGGGGGTGGCAAGAAGCTGGGGATAGAGGCAAAGCGATGCGACAGCCTCCTCTGACTCTGCGTGCCTCGCGTCAGTCTGCCAGCAAACTCCATCAATCCTCCTCAGAGCAGAGGGACCCGAGCGCTGGAACCAATGGCCACCGACCCTGAGCCTGGTCCCCCACTAGTACCTACAAGAGAATTCTGTGGGCATGAACCTGATACGTGAATCGGCCTGGCTGGACTGGAGCTAAAGGCGGTATCCCGAGTAGCCCAAGAAGAATCAGTCACACCATCAATTACTGAGGGGTGTGGTGAAAGGTAGGCTGAAAGGCCCTATCAGTGGCGCAGCCTAAGGGGCTGGGTCAAGAAGCTCTTGCAGAATGTGGCACCAGCAACAAATCCCTCACCTTAGCCAAGGCATCCTCAACCTTTCCTAGTCTATCGATAATGGGAACCAGGGATGCAGTGAGTGAAGATATTACACACCGCCAAGCATTCTAGTATACAACTCACCAGACGAGGGCTGATTTCACAGTTTGAAGTTGGGGCTGGGGTAGATGACACGATTAGTGGTTCTGGATGGAGTCTTTTTAATTTGGCAATTCCAGTATAGTCTCTTCCTCTTGCCCCTTCTGTTATTGGTTGCCTCAGAGTTAGTTGGGTTAGTTGGGCACACAAGTGACTGGTCTTGCTCCATAATATCACCACACCCCTCAGTAGTAGCAACAGTCAAAGTAATAGTGCAGGTTGGAGTGGCCAGATGGTCATGACCCGAGGCAGGTGGAGGAAGAGCAGTGCTTGGTGGTGACAACCCGGCGGAGGCCTGAGACTCAGGGAGATCTTGCGATATCTCTGAAGAAGGCTCAGGCAAAGATGGCATGGACAGACGCAGTTCTGCCAAGTCAATTTCCCTGCTAATGACCCCCACAGCACATTGCAAGAAGCCATCTAAGGTGGAACCTGGGGTAGGATTCCCAGGGGAAGGAGCAGTCTTCCGATTCTCCATTGTCACTCTATGAAGAGCTCAAAGTGCTAGACGGGGGGAAGTAGCACAGGGAGCCAACAAATCACAGCACTAAGAGTAACAGCAAGTAAAACAGAACACTTTGGGGCAGCAGATGTAAAGGGTGCGGCCCACCCCAGTTTTTCCTGTGACTATCGGGCACAGGACGGGCCCTCCCTTGACCCGGGCATTGCTGCGGGACCCCTGGTAATAATTCATGCACCTCTGGGCACAGGAATAGTGTGTCAGGTGGCAGGCAGCTGCCAAGCAAACTGGGGGCTGGAGTCCTCGCCCCTCCTGGCAGCCTTTTCCAATGTTCCAGGTCCCACTCAACAGTGGGCTCCAGGAGATGTTACTGGTCCAAAACTCCCGCAGGTGCAACAGACGGCCAGTGGCCAGCGGCCAGCATGCAATATAAACAGTTGAAGTCCTAAAGTGTTCCAAGGATAATTGAGGTGGTGTTGAGGGCTCTGCTGTACCACTGCCCCCCACCCACCTGTCCCCCCCACCAGTCCAACGAAGGCTGCCTCACTCACCAGATAACCAGGAAGGCTGGAGCGCCAAACGCACATGGAGGAGTAGATCCGCTCGCAGGGGCAACGACCAGGACGACGAAAATACCGGTAATTGGCCCCCACCTCAGCGTGTCCTCCAGTTTGGGAGTGGGTGTCTCTGGAACTACCTGTGTGTGCCCAGGACCCAGACTGTCTCAAGCTAGGACCAGGAGCCAGTCTTCTTATGACACCTCAGGGCAGCAGGACCCCCCACCCCCAGGGGCACCACTGTCATCTGAGGGTCTCAGGAGGCTCACAGCACTTCTTGGGTCAGGCCCGAGGGCCGCCACTCCCTCGATGGGGCAGGGGCCGTGGCGCTGTAGGTCCATAGCACGTCCTCACTACCATGGGGTGCCTGCGACAGGGGGCAAGGTTTTCCGCAACCACCCCTTTTTAGGTCTCGCTGAGCCCAGCGCATGCGCTGACTCGGAGACTGGCTGGCCTAGCGTTTGTGTTCCCGCGAGCATGCACGCGCGAACCGCTAGCCTTCAGCAGCACTTTGAAAACTCTTGCTTTAGCGCGTCATCGCGATCACGATCACTTTCGCTTTTACGGCCGTGCGGCGTTACTTTTACTGCCGCGGGGCCATAGCTTGTTTATTTTATTTTTTTGCAGTGTTATATTGCACAAACTCGACCCGAAGGGATCAGAGCGCTTTACATAACCAGCATTACAGATGGACACATTACATTGTCAGGCATGGGGAGATTAAATGATTTGCAAACAATCACAGGATGCCTGAGCCGACGCCGAGACTTGAACCTGGTTCTCCATCCTGAAGGTAGGCTGCTCTGGCCATTGTCCCACATCCGGCCGCTGCTTAGTGGACTGCACTGGCTTCATGAAAGGCTTGCAGCTGCCGTTTCAATTACCATGCTGTTTACTTTGGTGTTTATTAAGCTTCTGCCACCACAATCTCCTCGTGCTGACCCCTCAGCCAACACATTTGTTTTTTGCACCTTTGCCGCCACATAATATCCCCGTGCCACCCCCACCAAGCCACCCCCTCACACCTCTCAACACTGCTTTTTTTTAATTATATTTCTTTGCAGGGTTATATAGCACCAACTCGACCCGAAGGGATCAGAGCGCTTTATATGACCACCAGTTACATTACAGATGGACACATTCCTTTTTCGGGCATAGGGAGATTAGGTGATTTGCACACAATCACAGGATGCTTGAGCCAACACCGAGATTAAAATCTGGTTCCCCAGCTTCAAGGTCGGACGCTTTGGCTGTTACGCCACATCCGGCCGCTGCTCCCTCCTCTCCTGTTCCTCCCTCTTTCCTCCTCCTCATATGGTCACTCAATCTAGGCACACCACCCTCATCATTTGCCAATGCTTGTTGTTATTTGGCACACAGTGGACACACAATATTTCTTAAAAGGCGCTAATATAGTACTCAATGCAGCTATGAGCCTTAAAGCAACAGCCTAAGCAAGTTTAAGCACCACAATGTTTTTCCAGTCTGAAATAACGAATGCTTTTTTAATTTCAAGGCACATTTCAGTAAATGCAGGTTTTTTTATCATCCCAAGATTTAGAGGATGTACTGCGGCAGGCGCGAGCGGCTGTCTAAGCATGCGCTCATGCACTAGGGCCGGTGTGTGCAACATTTGGTGGCTCTTCGTCCGGAGCACATTGTTGCTAACCCCCCCCCCCCACCCCTACCACAACACTGCTTGTTTTGTTTTTTGCACCTATGCTGCCACTTATTCTCCTCATGTCGCCCCACCCCACGGCTCCTACAACACTGCTTTTTTATATATATTTTTTTGTGCAAAATTATAAAGTGTAAACTGGACCCGAAAGGGGGATCAGAGCGTTTTACATGACCACCAGCTGCATTACAGACACATTCGATTTTCAGGCAGGAGATTAAATTATTTGCGCATAATCACAGGATGCTTGCTTGTCTTCCATTGTGGTTTGCTTGTCTCGTGCCCAGCGTTGACTAAACTTAGTTTCTTTTTTATACTGGGCAGAAAGCCCCCTGTTGACTGACTCACAAGCTTTGAAATACTGTTGGACATTCTGTACCAAGTTTCATGCCGTGAAGATGCGGTGAAAGGGGCCAGGCTCAATCCACTGCATTCAGGGCTGTTTGCATCTTGATGATGGTTGATGGTTCTTGAGAGGGGCTGGAATCCTCTACCTTTTCATGGATGGAGATAACTCCTGGCAACATATTCACAGGCCTTGAGAGACTTGGTGGTCTTTTGCCAGCAGTACCATAGCGCCAGGAAACCTATGGTGTCAGTGCGCTCTATAAATATCACTTAACATAACATAACGTAATATAACTAAAGCACTTTGTGCTGCACTGGAACAATTGCTTATCAGCTGGTGTGCAGTTCGCTTTCTTTCTTGCAGCTTTCCTCATCTCGGTAGCTTTCCTCATCTCGGTCGTCCCATTGCCAAAGGCTGGTATACCTTCATGAGGCTCTGTAGTAAGAAGTAGGGGAGATGTGACTGAACTCTGATCCAACCTAGGTTTCTCGCTCACAGCTGCATGTTCAAACCCCACTGGAATATGTACTTTGACTCGTTGAATATTTAGGCTGTTTGAAGCGACTGTAAATTAAAGGTCCGTTCCTATAGTTAAAGATTATCTGTCAGCACCAGGAGTCTGTCTAGGACTGCACATTAGTCCTCCATGGTCAAGTGGTCATATGAGAATTTCGAGGGATTGGGCTCGACATACACGGCTAAGTATCTTTTCACCATATCATGGGTGTTTAGTTTGCCCATCATCGAATCCTAACTTAAAACAGCATAAAATATCTGCCATGATGGAGTTGAGAAAGGATAAGCAGAAAGCATGCTGTGGGATGGCTTTTCTATGCTTGCCTCAGTCCTCATGTTAATAGCCACTCTATAGTGCTTGGTGGAAATATGCAATGAGGCCCAAATGGTAGTCTTTTGCACTTTATTTGTGATGTCTTCAGCGGAGGCTGCTTTGTGTATGGTGGAAATGACATTAATGTCTCGGGCACCAGTCTCCTTAGCAGTATGGTAACGTAATGCTGTGCATCTCACAGTCGGTCCAAACTGACTTTTCTATAGCAACCTCACTGCAATAGTGGCCAATAGCAACAAAGCGCTTGCAGGATTTTCTCAGACGGCTTTTGCTCGTGCAAGTGGAAGATCCTACTGAGATGTTATTTGCATGGCACAATTCCACAACTAACAATTCCAATTACAACCCACATAATTTCACTACACACTGCATACATCCACTCCAATCACATAAGTAGGAGACATATACAACGCCAATAGCTCTAACTCTCTTTATTTTTTTTAACACCCAAACACACAGGTCTGGGGTCTGGAGCTTAGCTCCGACCTATATGTTATTTTCGTCACTAAAAAGGCAAAGCTATCCACACAGTTACATACCACACAATTCAACTCCACACATTTTTAATCCAAACCACATAATTCAACACCAAACCACATATTACAACTCAACCACACAATTACACAACACACTACATACATCCAATACACATAATTCTACATCATGCCACAAAATTCAACAGCATACTACATAATTAAACTCCACTACATACCACTCCACAACACAAAATACCATTCAACATAGTTACACTCCATGACGCACGATCCCACTCCACATAATTCCAGTACACTCAATACCACATAATTACTAGCCACATAATTTCACAGCATACCTGCCTCATAATTCCACGACACAAATCCACTCCACACCAAACAATCCCACGCCACACAAATACACAACTAACTAATCCACATATTCCACTTTACACCAAAAACATACACTCCATAACACATAGGTAAAAGACATTGCCATAGACAATGCTAATAGCTCTAACTCAAACAAATGCGAGACCGATTGCATTTCCAATGCTTGTTGTAATTGGAGCCCGTGTTGTTGGTGAGAACACAGGCTCCCATGGAAGTCAATGGGAGACCGACCGAACGGTGTTTGGAAACATCGTATTCAGTCGGTCGGACTCACCGAACCCGAGTCAGTCAGAACAGATTCCGTCACAGAGTCGGTCGGAATGCTTTCTGACCAACATCGTAATGAGGCCCTAGGTTCATTAATTTAAATCTGAGCTCAGCCCCTGGTTCTATGTCACTGAGATCTTAGAGAAATGACTAAGGTATTTAGAAGTACCAAAACAGTTTAAAAGCCAAAAACACAACTCAATAATAATCCAGCTCCAATTTATAGAACTTTATTAAAATTTAACTAAAAAATATTTTAACAAAAATATAATCCGGGGAACGGAAGATATACATTTTTGAAGTTTGAAGAGTAAAAGAACCAAGAAAAAATAAAGCACCAATAGAAGGTACTCTTAGCGTGTGACCAGTGCTGCACATTTTCAGGCTAATCGTGATGAAATACGGGTTGGATACACCAAACAGGTTTGTTCCCATTAACAACTTTACCTTATGACTAAATATCTAAAATAGAAGTAAAAATCCTCCAGTGGGGCAAGGCAGCAAGCTGTATCTGGGAAAAATTCCTTTGAAGTCAGACAGGGTTCGAGCATCGTACTGCTGAAGCTGTTGGTTTTTACGGTAACAACTCAGAGCGGTAAAGTCATATTTTGCACCCAGGAAATTCTCTGTTTGGCTGGACATTTTTGGTGTCTTTCCCTTGTCAAGATTTCTACCTTCGAACTTAGTCTCTTTTTCCGAGCTCAGAGTTCTCAACAGGACACCGCTGCAAGCAGTATCAGACAATGAGCTCCTAGTCAGAGATATTAGTCTCTTCCACCCAGTGAAATTGCACCTAGGCCAAATCGACTCACTTGATTGTTACCAGTACTGCTGCAACTAGAAGTCAGAACATTTTTCAGTCCTACAGCTTTTCAGAGATTGTAGTAGAAGGTCCAATTAGACACAGCCAAGGGTCCAAAACCTGAGAGACAGAACTTAAGATTCAAGACTCACTCCAGAACAGGCCAACAATAGAGTCCAGTACAGATCCAGTTCAGGTCCAGTTGTAACTGATGAGGTGGACTTTTTAGGGAAAAAAGGCCCGTCTTTTACAGCTTGTTGTGTCCTTATAGCCACACAGGAGGTTTGCTAACTGACCCTTCAGGTCCTCTTCTTTGTCTGGTTTAAGTGGAAGCTGGTCTAACCCTTGAGGGCTCCTCGCAGATCTCAAACAGCAAGTGTGGTTCTTCTCCTGTTCTTCCATAGGTCCAGAAAGTGTTATGAGTAGGGTGCCAAATTTATGGTTGGCACTAGGAAGTGGGTTGGGGTAACTTCTGGCGCTTCCCTAACAAATGTGGAAAACATTCACAGAGGCTCCCAAGCCTACTTTTTCAGAAGTTCGTGTTTGCCATACTAAAAACAATCCCACAGTGCAGTTTACTTCTTAAATCCCAAGATGTGTAAATCCACCTGGTCGCCCCATTGTATCAGGAATAGGGTCCATTTTGGAACCTTTGTTTAAATTTGCCGTTGCCTTCCTGAGACCACTCATCCAACAAACCAACACTTATTTAAAAGACACCAAAGATG
This sequence comes from Triturus cristatus, assembly GCF_964204655.1. Classification (NCBI taxonomy): domain Eukaryota; kingdom Metazoa; phylum Chordata; class Amphibia; order Caudata; family Salamandridae; genus Triturus; species Triturus cristatus. The sequence goes on along the minus strand of NC_140581.1, from coordinate 50,111,980 downwards.
TACTCAGACTTCTGAAAGACAGAACCATCAACCCTAAAGCAGAGATATTAATGGGATTAGATGTGGAGAGTCTATACACCAGTCTCCCACATGAAGACACGTTGAACATCCCTGAAAATGTACTTTTTGAAGTGGAATGGGAATACTAAACCCCATGAAACGTCGTTATGGAGTGCTGCTAGTGGGCACTAACAAGAAACTTCTTTCAATTCAAAGATACCCTCTACCTTCAAAAACAAGGCACCAGCATGGGCAGTACATTTGCCCCAAGTATAGCGGGGTTATATGTACACCGTTTGGAGAAAAACTGAATCCTCAGCCAAACAAACTCCTTTTTGTCCCACATAAAAATGTGGAAATGTTACATCGATGGCATCCTTACCATATGGAACGGAAATGAAGAGACAGCACATTTGTTCCTTGTATGGCTGAACTATCAGAATGAATACTTGAAATTCACTAATAATGTCTCTAACAAGGAACTGGTCTTTCTAGACCTAAAAATAATGGCAAAAGAAGGTAGACTGATAACTACCACACATATCAAACCAACTGCAAAAAAATGCCTCCTCGTCTACGAAAGTTTCCACCCCAGATACCTGCAGGCCAACCTCCAGTTTAGCCAATTTCTGAGGCTTAGAAGAAACTGCTCAGTCCTTCAGGATTACAGAAAACAAGCTGAGAAGCTGCATCAGAAACTGATAAACAGGAACTATCCACCCCGAATTATCGATCATGCAATGAAACGGGCTAAAAACAATAACAGAGAGGCCCTGTTGGAAAAAATGCCACCCAAACCTTGAGAGGAGAGACCTATTTGTGTAACCACTTACAACACCGCCTCTAACCAAGTAAGCAAAATCATCAATAAACATTGGTGTTTCCTGAACTGTGGCACACTCAATTTCCCAAAACCGATGCTCTCTCACAAAAGGGGCAGAAGCTTAAAAGATATAATAGTTCACACTAGACCACACACAAACAGAGACAGTACAACAGCACTCGGTTTCCTCAACAGAGACAGAGCAATAGCTCCCAGCTTTATTCCATCTCCATCTCGTCATCACCCGTGTGGCAATTGTAGTGTTTGGCATTTGACCACCAAGAGCAGGATAATAACATTCAGCAACAACACCACTTGGAATCAACAACGTTTCACCATCTGCAATACGAAGAGTGTAATCTACATGATCACGTGCCCCTGTTAAATCCAATACATCAGCATGACGAAACACACGGTCAAGACCCGCATATGTAAACACCGCAGCAACCTGAGATGCAAACGAGCCACTGCCAAGATGTACACACATTTCAGTGAAAGAGGACACACCTCACAGGAACTGCAATGGACTTTCATTGAACAAATCACCTATGAGTCCAATCTCTATGAAAAGGAACAGCAATGGGTTTTTTGGCTGGGAACACACATCAGCGGATCAAATGATGACATACCATGGAGTCATTTTGCTTAGAGCCAAGAGCGATTTGAAATGTTACACAAATATATATCACACTAGGGGGTTATAACAAATGGAGTGAATAGTAGCGTCCACATCACCACTCCAGAATATGATCCTCACACAAAATGATGGGATGCTGGTAAAAGGGCAACCAAAATATATCCTTGAATCAAGGGAAAAGGGGAGTCTTATCTCTTAAAGACAAGAACCCTCACTCACCCGAGGGTGACATGCTTCAATGTAAGATAATCCAATGTAACACAAAGACACTAAACAAGACGTGCTAGGAAATCCACCTTCAGCTAACTAACAGAGTGATAAAAATTAAAGAAAAAGGATCCACGAACATATACATGTCATTATGCAGCATCCACACTATTGTGGCATGTGCCCTGCTCACCAATAAAGTCTCTCCACAAGAATGAGGAACAGCAGGCTAGAAGCTGTTTGATGATGGCAGCATAGTCGGATTTTGCTTCCCCAAGCAGTACTATCGCTCGGTATTAACTCTACCTAAGTTAGACGAGCGGTAGAACATGTCTAACATACCATACTGAACCCCAGATCAAAAAGGTTTTTTAAAATATTGAAGAACAACAGGCCAGCAGCTGTTTGATTAGGGCAGCTTAACCGAATATTACCTCCGCAAGCAACACTATCGCTCACTATAAAACGCTACCTCAGTTAGATGAGTGGTTATAACACATCAAACATACTGTACAATAAGATCACAAGTGCCTCACCAGATCGATAAAGTTTTTTCAGAGAAGGACAGCAAGCCGGCACAAAATCCATTCTAACTACCCACATATTTTCTTCCTTTTTTCTCATAATGAGAGGAACACTACTTCAGTGAAACCCCATCACAGTTTCTATTCACAAGTAAACATTTTCGAAACACACAATGTTATCATGGATGTGTTGAGGCACCCTATTACTTGCCATGCAATTGATGGCCAACTTTTCAGATGGATAACATTTTTCCTCAGAAACATTTCAGACAATATATTTTTTTAATTGATTCCATTTTTTGCAATTTTATTATAATTTTTGTTACATCGATGAGCCGGACAACAGACTCGAACCACTGAACTTCCTGATAAAGTAAACAGAAAGTATTCCGTTAGGGGTAGCCATTTTGAGAAGTTATCATTCTAGTGTTTTTAGACGCAAAGGCATGCGTAGATTTCAGCAAAGGCACGCCTTATCAGGAAGTCTCCCAGATCAGTCTTCCATCTTCGGAGCCACGGGTAAGGCAGACTATCCGAGCAAGGGAACTGCTTTGACGATTTAAGCACGGCATAGCCGCAAGGAATGACAGAGGCTCCCATCCCCCTTGGAAATGAGCAAACTCCGGTTTGTCAAGCACGCTCACCCCTACAATATGCTAAATTACAGTCCTTTTTTTGTTTTTATCAGTGTGTGACTACATGCGCCCCTTCCTTCCTGGACCGAGCTCATGGGGCCATTATTAGAGAACTATTATGTATGCTTCTTCTTCTCATTTTTATTTTTGCAGTCACTATACAATGACCACAATATCCTGTACTCCTTGCAAGAGGTATATATATATTATATATATATATATATATATATATATATATATATATATATATATATATATATATATATATATATATATATATATATATATATGTATATATATATATATACATATATATATATATATATATATATATATATATATATATATATTTGTGTGATTTATGTTATCTGTTGTGTCATGTCTTGACATCTTAAGGGCAGCACAACACAATCTGTATATATCTAATAGATTAGTCGTGCACATGTGTAAAATATATTACTATTTTTCCACTATATTGTGATGTGTTTGACCATTCTAAATACTAACACGACATGGTTTAATGATGTTCTTTTGTTACAGGTATTAACAGAAAGTATGCACCAAGTAGGTCTCTAGTAAGAGAATAAATACCAAGTAGGAATCATAAGTTCATGAATCAGTATTTCTTATTCATAACAGCTGTATAACTACAACGCATATAGAGACCATCTACTAATAATAGGAGTGGTATAAGGGATCATATCTGTTGGTCCTGATCAAAAGCCTTAGGGGAAGGCTTGAAACATGTTGACCAGAAGACAGGCACCCATTATAGTGTGAGTCTTCCACCCCCTTTTTCACTAATACTAGCTAGAGGACTTAATAAATTGTTCCCTCCAGATAGCCAGGTACTTTTTAACTTTATTATTTTCTTGACCCTCCCTTCCCTCATAGTCTTACACCCAACAAAGTGCTCCCATGTCTCTGTTGGTTGTAGCACGCCCCATCCCGCAGCGAGGTGGGAAGAACCCAATGATGAAGCATGCCACTATGGGTCAATTTTGTGGGTGGCGATGTTCTAATGCAGGCATAGCTGCAGCAGCAGTGATTATGTCCCCTGTGGTCTGATTGGTCTGCAGCTTCCTAGTGAGTTGTTTGTTGATCCCAGTGTAGGGGGTGCTGTTGTCAGGTTTGTAGTTGATTATGATCCTGAGGATTTTGGCACGGGTGGTGGGGGATGAATGTTGGACCTAGGTCTGTCTGACACCAGGTGCAGATCCACACTGAGGAGCTCTTCCCAAACATCACATCTTCAGTCTTGTTGGTGTTCAGCTTTAGACAACTGGACTTCATCCAGTCAGTGATTGTGGTCATGCATGCCGCGATCTTGTACCCGGTGCTGTGCTGCTTGTTTGTTGAGGGAGAGGATACGTTGTGTGTCATTGGTATAGGAGAGGATGATGATGTCATGAGTGCGGATGATGCATGCCATAGGGATAATGTACGCGTTTGGCCTTGGGGGACGCAGTAGCTGTGGTCACAGGGTTCGCAGGTCAATGGTGCTAGGCTGGCTGACTGGAATCTACCAGTCAGGACGGAGCAGATCCAGCAGTTTTGATGGCATTTTATAAATGTCATGCATTCCACATTGTACTTATATATATTCAATCACATTGGTTGCTGAAGGGGCACACAGCAGCTTAGTAAAACCGACAGTGAGTAAGAAGGACAGGGAAATATCCTTTGTGAAATATTAGTACTTATAACATGTGGTATATTTATTTACAAAAATGGTCTTTTATTGAATTCATGTCAAAGTTCATGTCAATTCTTTTAATCAGCCCAGTATATAGCATCAAAAGCCCTTCGAGCTGATAGAGATGTTTTGCTGCTCTTGTTTGGCCATTCTTTCAGTCACATGTGTGGTATGAGGTGTTGAAACAAGCCCCTATTGGTACGGAACATAAGCCTTTTCTAAATGAAGCAAGGCAGGAAATAAACTATAAAATCAGGAAGTATGATATCAAAGAAGGGACAGAGGCTGGCAGCGCCTACTGGCCAAGACCAGCACTCTTGCCATGTGGCCAAGATGACCCCTCTCCTTCATCGTTCCTCATAGTATCGAAGAATTTGTGTCGATCATTTAGAGGTGTTAACTCCCCTCACCACTCTCATCAAGTTGGGCACAAGTGGGCCACAGATTTAACTCTAGAAATGGGAGGATGAACTTTGTGTAGGATGCTCTACAGTCAAGGTAGGTTCTGTCTCTTAGCAAAGCAGCAGGTACAGGAGTTAGGTGTACAGAGTTTTAATGACAGCCTCAGTGACTAACCTTTGCCGCCGGACAACATTTGCTTAAAATCCATATTTTACCTACCCCAACTTATTTATGAAACTGTATTTCGTCTAGGGCGCAGGAGAGATGCGGACTGTAAGTCAACAGCTGCTAATCTCAACGATGCAGCCTCTAAAGCCCAGGATGTGAGGCTGGATACTGAGCTGATGATGAAGCCCTACGCCAACTGGGAAGAGTTCCTGATGCCCGCCCCCATCTCCATCGCCATTCTGGGAGAGCTGGCAGCCATTTCATCAGCTGGAGGCGACTTCTCGATCAACCTGAATCCACCAAAAGGTGGCTTCCAGATATTGAAATACCCAGATTCCTTCAGTGCTTCCTTGATGCAGGTCTGCAATTCAGCCTGGTTTGCCTTCAACACAGCAAATAAAAACATGGACCAGATCAGGCTCCTCTCAGGTTTCGTTCCAAGGGTCAGTGCAGAAATAGTCAAGATTCTGTCCAAGCCGACTGCCACTGTTAACGCCCTGCTCCCGAAGAAGCTCAACATTTTGCGCCGGGTGTCCAAGGAATGCACATCCTTGGCTCTGTCTGTGGAGGCAAGCTTTAATGAGACAATTCACCTAGTCCAGGAGGTGCTTCAAGCTTGTGTGAACTCCAAGAAGGGCTATGAGAATAAGCTGACGGATGTGAAGACTGCCCTGGAGCAGCTCCACATAAAAGAAGCATCCTCAAGGAGATCTTTGCAGATGACAGAGGCATTGAGGAAGGCCACTGAGACACAACTAACTGACGCAATAGACGCCTACAAGGATGCAATGGACAAAGTGCCCTCTGTGTTGGAAACTGCTGGTGCTGATATACTGGGCACTCTTCTTAACCCATCATCTTACATTGGAAACAAAGCTGTTAAACAAGAGTTAGGCACAGGTCGTCCTGCAGATGGTTCTGCTGAAACTGATGTAAAGTCCACAATCGCAACCAAAAATGTCTGCGCCAGATCTAATCAGATTACATTATTCGCAGAAAACCTACGAAATGTCTTACACACTAACGAGGAAACTATTAACATGAAAAATGTTTATGATGAGAGGAACCAGAAAGTCACAACAGACGTTTATAAACAGCATTTATTGGACCTGCAAAAGGAAATACGGGATGAAGTCAATTGTACTGCAAAGACAATGATGAGTGATGCTCTAGAAAGTGGTAATATTATTTGTGAGGACTTGCAAAGAGCTGCCACATCCAAGACTTTGGATCAGAAGAACTTGAAAGATATTGCTGAAAAGATAAAAGCCCAATATACCATCTCGTATAAAGTTGAGGGGTATTGTCAAAAGGTTACCAATGCCCATCCTATGCAGTTAAGGCCCCCAAATCTGTCTGCAGCTGTATTCAGTGGTGGAATAGGCTCTCAGTCTGCACAGATGGCTTGGGCCAGAGTGGAACAGGCCAGGGTGCAATTAAACAATACTCAGGCCGTGTACATGAAGACGTTCGAGAATCTAAAAAAAGAAAATGAAAAGCTAACAGAAATCCTGGTTGAAATGAAGAGCCACAAACTGGATGAGATTGATTTTGACACAGCCAAGAAGATGCTCATTAAAGGCTTGGATGCCCTGGTGAAAATCAAGGAGCAGTGGGAGAAGATGATCTACTTCTTCCAGATGATATCAAGCCTCATTGAGTCCTGCCTCGTGAAATCTGTCAATGACTTAGTGGTATCTGCCGAATCCGTGCAGAGCATTAACAATTATTCCGCGGAAGCCTTTGTGAAGGACATGTTGTTCATGCAGGCATCTAAAGCCACCAACATAGGCTACCTGGTCAACATGATATCAAGTACCTACTTTGAAGTGTCTCAGCGTTTCCTGATGGACCGCGTGAGCGCTTTAGGAGTATTCCTCGGCATGAATCCCTCAGATCCGGAGTTCAAGTTAGAGCACATGAAGTTACAAACCGGCTGCGAAGAAGCTCGAAGGGCAATCGAGAACTTGGTCATTTTAAAGAAAAAAGAGTTTGACATGGCTATAGAGGCGAGAGTTGAAAGAATCAATTGCCAGCTGGGTGCAGCCATCCCACCCATGTCAGCGGAAGAAAAGAAGACCATCAGTGAGGCTCTACTGGCAGGGGCAAGTGCTGCTGAGGATTCAAGCAGCAACAACCTAATCATGTCTGACTTTGTATAGGAGGTCCAGCACATTTGATGTCATTCATGTCTATTTTATCATTCTTCACTTAGACAGGCATGAATTGGAGTTAGTGGGTATGGGATGTTTGGGTATGGGACATCACACAATCCTGGTCCACTTACATGTGATATTTGACCTTGAACTCAAAGGTATTACCAATAGTCAAATTAGTCAATTTTAAGTCAATAACAGGTATAATGGGCCATATGTAGGTAGCATACAAGTTACCACTTCTTAAATACCGAACTTTACCGATTCGGTATTTAGGAAGTGGTAACTCGTATGTAGGTAATCATTCGGTAAATATTACCGAATCGGATAAATTCGGTAATTACCGAATCGGTATTTACCGATTTGGTAATGAGGCATACCTTCCCATTGATTGAATCAATGGGAAGGTATGCCTCATTACCGAATCGGTAAATACCGATTCGGTAATGGGGGGAGCACATTCAAGGGTGGCAGGGTGTCACATTGACACCCTGTTGCACCCCTGATTCCTGCATGTGTGCACATGTGGCGCACATACATGCCCTAAGGGCATGTATGTCTGCCACATGGCACTGTTAGTCCAGCAAAATATTGCTTTTTGCAATGAATTCGGTATTTAGCACCAACATATATTTGGTGCTAAATACTGAATTATTTTCCCTACACATCACTCATTTGACTGTCACCTACATCTCATTTCAGGATTCGGTATTTACCGAATCGGTAAAAATACCGATTCGGTAATTTTACCGATTCGGTAAATTACCGAATCCTGAAATGTTCCCCCTACATAGCAAAAGCCTAAATACTGGTCGGTAACGGTATATTTACCGAAAATCGGCCGTTACCGACCGGTATTAGGCGACCTACATATGGCCCTTAGTGCCATAAAACATGAGGTGTCCGGGCACCGGCTAAAGGTCCTGCAGCCTACACAAAAATAGGGATTAAGATACAACCTTAATGAGGAAGGTGCTTGAGATCATCCTAACCTTTCCTATACTAGATAATCTCCTGATCTCAGTTGGAAGATCAGTGCACAGTTTTAAGGCAGTGGTTTGCAACAGTTTCCCTTCTAGATATTTTGGCTATGCTTGCAGGACCTAAGCAAGTCTTGATCTTGGAATCTGAAACGCGACATGGCACGTATATTCTTTCAACTTGTGTCTCCAATGATCCAAATATGAAATGTAAAAATACTATAAATTATTGTGGGATCCCAGAATATAACTCTAACGGGAATGAGAATCTCGTGGCTGGCCTAACATGCTCAGGATACCTTCCTCCCTCAACCACCTGTTCAGCAGAGTTTTATAGGGCTGGTACAGAGTATGGCAGAGAAGGTACTCTTGTTGCAAAGGTGACGGAGTACCCTCTCTGCCAAAGCTAAGTTCCACTTACATACTCCTTCAATGGCCCGATGAAGTAAAGGCTGTCGAAGATTTGGCCATGTGCCCGCTTACCCTAGAGTGGGTGACTACATGGCTCGTGTTCACTATTCGCCACCTCCAGGTAAATCCTGGTGGCAAGGGGAAGTGAAAACTGCAAAATTACGCCCTCACCATGGGATAAATATTCCATGCAAGGGAGTCATTGCTTTTTTTAAAAATTGGGATTGACTTTTTGAAAATAAAAAAGTTGAAAGTTTGACGCATTCCTCTGTCATGTTGACGGAGCTGTCGGTCAAATGTTCTTTGAATTTACAGAATTGCTCTGGTGGCAGTTCCTGTAAATGCAGGAGATGTCCACTGGGCAGGAGGGCATCTGTAAATGTGTTGGGGTACCCTCGCCAAGGCACAAGTAAAGTACCACACCAAGGAGACAATTCTAAATCCACACAGTGTGAGACTGCATCTTGCTGTGAGCTCAAAGGTTTATTAAAGAAGTTTGACAGGTATCACCGGCACTGAATTCAAAGGCATATCTCCAAACCCCCTGCCGTGTCCCCCTCACGAAGAATATTTTAAAATGCCATTGCCACAAGTAATAATGAAGTCAGAAGATATGCATTCTTGTGTCAAGTAAGAGTCAGGCTATTAAACCTTATTATCTGACTGTGAGATAAACAGCAAACAGGCATCCCCTATGCTACTCAAAGCCTACAGTGGTAATAGTGTTGCATGCTGTGATTACAGGTACCCCATGTGATTTGTTTTTCGCTTTTGTCATATTTGGGGCAATGTTTATGACATGTTTATTATCTAATTTAGAGCTCATGCTCATTGGCTTGGCATAAATGTTTCCATAAAGTTATATTCATTCTATCACTACATTCTTGGCAATTAACCAGAAACATGTAAGGAGCCCGAGTATTCAGTGTATTAAATGCATGCAGATATATTTTACAGATAACACACTGGCTCGATGGGCCCTGAAAGCAGGTTACAATGTTTCAACTCAGTCAGGACACCAGCACTGAAGAAACTCCAAGTGTGTGGAGGAAGAATGCTTTGCAAGCCAGGTCCACACATATTGAAAAACAAACCCCTTTGTGTTTCGGCGAGGCACTGCTCTCTCTCAAGGCGAACTGAAACATCAAAGCAGGGGACTGAGTTTGAAAGCTATATTTATAGTCCGTCATACAAGTGTTTATCTGAACCTTTCTAGAAGATTACTGAGTGGTTCCTCATGATTAGAAGGCTATCTTCAGCAGGACACTGAGAGAGCAACATTGCGGTTGACAAACAAACACTTAAAGTAATGGCACTTTCCTGAAGATAATTGAGTGTTTTCTGTCAACTAGAAAGATGTCTCTGGCAAGAAACAGAGAGAGGGAGTGGAAACCTTTAAGAAGATGGCAGGACAGATGAAGAAATAAACAACAAGCAAGCACACTGGACGACCTTGAGGTTAGCAGGAAGCTTTCATCTAATTGACCACACCTGTTAGGCAGTTGAATAATAAACAACAGACATGCATCATGTGACCCTGAGGTCTGCAGGAAACAGAAGCTTATAACTGATCAGCACTACCTGTTAGGGCAGTTGTACGTGTAAAAAACAGATGAGCAATTGGCGACCCTGAGGTCTGCAGTAAACAGAAGCTTACAACTGATCAGCACTACCTGTTAGGGCAGTTGTACGTATAAAAAACAGATAAGCAATTGGCGGCCCTGAGGTCTGCAGTAAACAGAAGCTTACAACTGATCAGCACTACCTGTTAGGGCAGTTGTACGTATAAAAAACAGATAAGCAATTGGCGGCCCTGAGGTCTGCAGTAAACAGAAGCTTACAACTGATCAGCACTACCTGTTAGGGCAGTTGTACGTATAAAAAACAGATAAGCAATTGGCGGCCCTGAGGTCTGCAGTAAACAGAAGCTTACAACTGATCAGCACTACCTGTTAGGGCAGTTGTACATATAAAAAACAGATAAGCAATTGGCGACCCTGAGGTCTGCAGGAAACAGAAGCTTTTAACTTAATCAGAACCAACTTTTATGGCAGTTGCACAAATGAATAACAGGCAAGCATTTGGTGAACTTGAGATCAGCAGGAAACAGGCTATTAACTAATCAGCACCACCTGTTTGCATTAGCACTTTGACAAGCATATCTTCAAAATGCCTAAATGAAGTGCATAGCAGAGTTCATTGCACTTACCCAACTAGAAAACAATGACAGCAGATGGGGAACAAACAGAACAGTAAGGCCAGGACATGACAGTTCTCCCTGCTAAAGGTCAACTCACTGGCCATGGCTAAGCTGGATGAGAAGCATGAAAGTTGAGTACTAGACAGGGGGCATGGGCATGTGATTCTGGCTCCCTAGACCTGTCTTAAGAACAGTAGCCTTTCCAATAAATCAGATAATATATGTTTTCCTTATTTCTTTTGGAGCCTGATATTTTCTGGTCCTCATATTTATTGTTACTTTTATTATTATCACTCCAATGAGTATATTTCTTCTTAGTTTTCTGTACTAGATATTCAGAAAGGTTAACATATATGTCAGTAATCCTCTCTTCAAGAGTACATTGCTTTAGTTTTACATTTGTTAAGTATTTTCACACATTTTGAGTAAAATATTGTGGATATGTGTTGGAGACGCCAAGTCAATGGCCCTGGGATCCTGGAAGTTCCTCAACCAGTTCCAGCTTGGTTACAAACTATGGAGATATGGAAGATGCTGATCTCTGTCTACTCCACAAGCAAACAAGTCCTCCTCCGTTATCCTTAGAATCTGGAGACATATTTTTCCTGTCTGAGATGCCATCACTGTGTACACAGCCCAACATAGCCCTAGTTCTGTCCTAATTGTTTTTGACCAAGGCAAATTTACATAGGCGCACCAGCTTTTCTTCTGTGTAGAATACAAATGGCACCCAAATCTGCTACCAGACCTTTGCTCCATCTCCAAAATGAAGATAACAAATCTCCAGTCCTGCAAGTTTTCCAATGGCTGCCAGTGACTAGACAAATGTTTATCAAGACTGCATCTCTCACCAAGCTATGGTCCTGATCACCACTGTGATGCCATACTTTGAGCCCACAGAAGACAATGATTGGGAATTTGCGGTGATCCCAGACACATACACTGCAGTAATTCAGCCTTGAATCAGTAGTTGTGAAAGTGATTGTGATGGGAACACTAGCAGAAAGTGGTGTTGTTAAGTAAAAGTGCAGAGAAGCAAAGGTGATATTACGTGTGTAGGTATGAAACGTAATGCTTGCACAGTAGAGTCACAAGCTAAAAAACATACTACTATTCTAAACACGTGTTTCATGTTGAGAACATGCATATGAAAATAGTATATAATAAAGCAGAAAGAACAGGAAGAAATATTTATAACATAATAAAGATTTGAGATTAAAATGAGTCATGGAAGCACCATTGGTGTTTAGGACCAGTGATAGTTTTATATTTAAAAGATCAGATCTTACCTGCTATAAATTACTTATTAAGTATGTCATATTGGGAGGCCTTGAATGAACAGTGCATAGTTCAAATCCTCCGTTACTAAAAACTCATTTTTCCGAGCACTATGGTGCAGATTTATGTTGGACTTGCGCCACTTTTACGCCGCCGTTGCGTCACTTTTGTGACGCAGCGGCTGTGTAAACCCTACACCACGTTGCGCCCGCTTTTACATCGTGACGCATCTGTGGAGATGCGTCACGGTGTAAAGCCCTGCACCACATGAAACCTGCGTCAGGTTTCATGTGGGCGTTTCTACGGAGGGGGGGGCGTTCCATCGCAGGAACGCCCCTGAAAAGTGACTCAGTGAAATCTACAAGATTTCACTGAGTCACTTACCCAACGCTGATAGGGCACGTTACACGTTACAGATAGGGCAAGTTGGAAGAGTGCTGGAGTTGTGTGCCGCACGCAACACTACTTCAGCACTGCGCCAACTTTACGCCCCAGATGCGACACACATCTGTTTATTCCTGCGCCATGATGTGCCGCTTCGAAATGCGGCGCATCATGGGTTGCGCAAGGGTAAACTTGCGTGCCGCATTTTTCCTGGCGCATCCCTGCTGATTTGCAGGGATGCGCTAGGCAACATAAATCTGCCCCTTAGTTTCAACCAAGATTCTATCTTGAAAACACAGAGCTGAGTTAGGTATGCTCCATGCACATTGGTCAATGCTTCCTGTTCTCAATTTTCTTCTCATCATTTGTGCAATGAAAATGTAGGTATAAAATGTAAATGTCCCAATTACTTACCAATAAACTTCATCACAGTCTGTACGTTTGAGATGGCTCCTCCTTAGAGACCTGTATGCTTCAGCTGTCGTCAGCCCCAAGGCCAGAAGAGCCAAACAAGCAAAAGCATAAGCAGTCCTGCAATCTCAGCTAATACCAAAGTACAGGAGACTGTTAACTAACATTAAATAGCATGAATACTTATTTGTAAAGGAAAAGGGAATGATGAGTTAACAGGGTAAAATAAAGATCCCTTCACACAACTGAATGACGCCCAACCTGTATTAGCACATTGGGGCAAAGGCTACCAGAAGGGTAGTGAAACAAACAAATCTAGTTCCTGTGACCACCGAGAATCTTACTGTGTATGATGCCTACTCCCACCATGGGAAAAACCCATTAAGAGGGACATCTGGGATATGGGAAGCAACTATTTGGATGGGGCAGGAGTCTCCTAAACCTGAGCAGTTTAGTTGAAGTGGCCCCACAACAGGCCAACTGTCTAAAATAGAGGAAGATAATGTCTCCCAAAAGAAGAGAGAATGCTAACAGTGGTGACAAGCAATATAAAGGATACATTAGAAACTACAGATCAGCTAGAAGCTTATGAGGAAAAGATTGATGAAATGGACACTCAGCTAACAGACTCCCAGAAAAAGGTTGCCTTAACGAAGGAAAAATTAAGAAAACTCCCATGTATCGATTTTGTTCACTTGAAAATATATGGAAGACCAGGTAGAAGGCTTGGAGAATTGAAGGCAGAATGGTAAGTAATATCTGACATGGGTAAGGATGGACGTAGAATGACGAAGGTGACCCTGGATTGTGAAAGCATGAGTCAAACACTTCTGGTGATATGGCCCTGAGGAATTACAGTCATGACCAGCTACGAGGCCTGTGGCTGCAGCAATGTTTCAAAAATGCTTGACATGAGGAAAAGGGCACTGAGAAAAGCGGCCTAGTCTTCAATGCTTTATTCTAGTAAGGCTCTGAATAGTGAGGGATAAATAGACTGTTAGGTTTCATATAGGTACCCTAATATAGGCCAGGGTAATATCATACACCGTCACCTACATTATCTCCCTTACACTACACAGTAACAAGCCTTTAGGATTGAACCTTTACCTAGTTCTAGTCCTGGGCATAGAAGGAGGTTTTTTTTCTAAACAATAGAGCCCTATAACTTCATCAATAGACTCACACAGTATGAATGGACATTCATAAGTGTTCTTGGAAATCAGGCAGGGGCTACACCACCTACCCCACCATATCTACGTACAAGGTTCATCCCATACGTCATCCTAAAATCCAACAATGGCTAATAGATGGGACAAGGGACAAAGAAACCCTAGATGTGTTTTGTATAAATACAGCACGTCTTGCTAGGGTTGGCAGAGTGAACCAAGACTTCCAGGCCGACACACTGACCAGAGACACTGAGGCTCTTGCATGCAGACGCTCCAGCTGACAGTGGTCTAAACATCCCTTGTGGGGTGTCCAACTCAATACCAGAACCGGCTCCTACATTCTCAAACTTCAGGTAATGGGGTTCGACTAAATCCTAGAGGGATTCTTGGCTTCACGGTACAAAAGGGGGTGGTGATGGACGGAGCATCAGAACCAATCAAACACTCACACCCAGTCAACAGATCTGGGTTTAATCCATCACCGTTCTTTAGCCCACTCTGCCACCCCAGTTCAGACATGGCCATATGCAAATAAGTCTGACCCTGTGCCTCATGGGAACAGTCCAGCCCGAACTGCCAAGCCATGCCTTCCCTGGACCGGAAACAAGCTTCCTAGGACCGGTTTCTGGCATTTCAGCCGTCTTCAGCCAGGCTTGCTTGAATCCAGTGGCAAAGTGAGCAAGGGACTCACGTCTGAGCATACCCTGCCAACTTATGGCGAACAAAGCGGTACAAAAGGGGGTGGTGATGGACGGAGCATCAGAACCAATCAAACACTCACACCCAGTCAACAGATCTGGGTTTAATCCATCACCGTTCTTTAGCCCACTCTGCCACCCCAGTTCAGACATGGCCATATGCAAATAAGTCTGACCCTGTGCCTCATGGGAACAGTCCAGCCCGAACTGCCAAGCCATGCCTTCCCTGGACCGGAAACAAGCTTCCTAGGACCGGTTTCTGGCATTTCAGCCGTCTTCAGCCAGGCTTGCTTGAATCCAGTGGCAAAGTGAGCAAGGGACTCACGTCTGAGCATACCCTGCCAACTTATGGCGAACAAAGCGGTACAAAAGGGGGTGGTGATGGACGGAGCATCAGAACCAATCAAACACTCACACCCAGTCAACAGATCTGGGTTTAATCCATCACCGTTCTTTAGCCCACTCTGCCACCCCAGTTCAGACATGGCCATATGCAAATAAGTCTGACCCTGTGCCTCATGGGAACAGTCCAGCCCGAACTGCCAAGCCATGCCTTCCCTGGACCGGAAACAAGCTTCCTAGGACCGGTTTCTGGCATTTCAGCCGTCTTCAGCCAGGCTTGCTTGAATCCAGTGGCAAAGTGAGCAAGGGACTCACGTCTGAGCATACCCTGCCAACTTATGGCGAACAAAGCGGTACAAAAGGGGGTGGTGATGGACGGAGCATCAGAACCAATCAAACACTCACACCCAGTCAACAGATCTGGGTTTAATCCATCACCGTTCTTTAGCCCACTCTGCCACCCCAGTTCAGACATGGCCATATGCAAATAAGTCTGACCCTGTGCCTCATGGGAACAGTCCAGCCCGAACTGCCAAGCCATGCCTTCCCTGGACCGGAAACAAGCTTCCTAGGACCGGTTTCTGGCATTTCAGCCGTCTTCAGCCAGGCTTGCTTGAATCCAGTGGCAAAGTGAGCAAGGGACTCACGTCTGAGCATACCCTGCCAACTTATGGCGAACAAAGCGGTACAAAAGGGGGTGGTGATGGACGGAGCATCAGAACCAATCAAACACTCACACCCAGTCAACAGATCTGGGTTTAATCCATCACCGTTCTTTAGCCCACTCTGCCACCCCAGTTCAGACATGGCCATATGCAAATAAGTCTGACCCTGTGCCTCATGGGAACAGTCCAGCCCGAACTGCCAAGCCATGCCTTCCCTGGACCGGAAACAAGCTTCCTAGGACCGGTTTCTGGCATTTCAGCCGTCTTCAGCCAGGCTTGCTTGAATCCAGTGGCAAAGTGAGCAAGGGACTCACGTCTGAGCATACCCTGCCAACTTATGGCGAACAAAGCGGTACAAAAGGGGGTGGTGATGGACGGAGCATCAGAACCAATCAAACACTCACACCCAGTCAACAGATCTGGGTTTAATCCATCACCGTTCTTTAGCCCACTCTGCCACCCCAGTTCAGACATGGCCATATGCAAATAAGTCTGACCCTGTGCCTCATGGGAACAGTCCAGCCCGAACTGCCAAGCCATGCCTTCCCTGGACCGGAAACAAGCTTCCTAGGACCGGTTTCTGGCATTTCAGCCGTCTTCAGCCAGGCTTGCTTGAATCCAGAGGCAAAGTGAGCAAGGGACTCACGTCTGAGCATACCCTGCCAACTTATGGCGAACAAAGCGGTACAAAAGGGGGTGGTGATGGACGGAGCATCAGAACCAATCAAACACTCACACCCAGTCAACAGATCTGGGTTTAATCCATCACCGTTCTTTAGCCCACTCTGCCACCCCAGTTCAGACATGGCCATATGCAAATAAGTCTGACCCTGTGCCTCATGGGAACAGTCCAGCCCGAACTGCCAAGCCATGCCTTCCCTGGACCGGAAACAAGCTTCCTAGGACCGGTTTCTGGCATTTCAGCCGTCTTCAGCCAGGCTTGCTTGAATCCAGTGGCAAAGTGAGCAAGGGACTCACGTCTGAGCATACCCTGCCAACTTATGGCGAACAAAGCGGTACAAAAGGGGGTGGTGATGGACGGAGCATCAGAACCAATCAAACACTCACACCCAGTCAACAGATCTGGGTTTAATCCATCACCGTTCTTTAGCCCACTCTGCCACCCCAGTTCAGACATGGCCATATGCAAATAAGTCTGACCCTGTGCCTCATGGGAACAGTCCAGCCCGAACTGCCAAGCCATGCCTTCCCTGGACCGGAAACAAGCTTCCTAGGACCGGTTTCTGGCATTTCAGCCGTCTTCAGCCAGGCTTGCTTGAATCCAGTGGCAAAGTGAGCAAGGGACTCACGTCTGAGCATACCCTGCCAACTTATGGCGAACAAAGCGGTACAAAAGGGGGTGGTGATGGACGGAGCATCAGAACCAATCAAACACTCACACCCAGTCAACAGATCTGGGTTTAATCCATCACCGTTCTTTAGCCCACTCTGCCACCCCAGTTCAGACATGGCCATATGCAAATAAGTCTGACCCTGTGCCTCATGGGAACAGTCCAGCCCGAACTGCCAAGCCATGCCTTCCCTGGACCGGAAACAAGCTTCCTAGGACCGGTTTCTGGCATTTCAGCCGTCTTCAGCCAGGCTTGCTTGAATCCAGTGGCAAAGTGAGCAAGGGACTCACGTCTGAGCATACCCTGCCAACTTATGGCGAACAAAGCGGTACAAAAGGGGGTGGTGATGGACGGAGCATCAGAACCAATCAAACACTCACACCCAGTCAACAGATCTGGGTTTAATCCATCACCGTTCTTTAGCCCACTCTGCCACCCCAGTTCAGACATGGCCATATGCAAATAAGTCTGACCCTGTGCCTCATGGGAACAGTCCAGCCCGAACTGCCAAGCCATGCCTTCCCTGGACCGGAAACAAGCTTCCTAGGACCGGTTTCTGGCATTTCAGCCGTCTTCAGCCAGGCTTGCTTGAATCCAGTGGCAAAGTGAGCAAGGGACTCACGTCTGAGCATACCCTGCCAACTTATGGCGAACAAAGCGGTACAAAAGGGGGTGGTGATGGACGGAGCATCAGAACCAATCAAACACTCACACCCAGTCAACAGATCTGGGTTTAATCCATCACCGTTCTTTAGCCCACTCTGCCACCCCAGTTCAGACATGGCCATATGCAAATAAGTCTGACCCTGTGCCTCATGGGAACAGTCCAGCCCGAACTGCCAAGCCATGCCTTCCCTGGACCGGAAACAAGCTTCCTAGGACCGGTTTCTGGCATTTCAGCCGTCTTCAGCCAGGCTTGCTTGAATCCAGTGGCAAAGTGAGCAAGGGACTCACGTCTGAGCATACCCTGCCAACTTATGGCGAACAAAGCGGTACAAAAGGGGGTGGTGATGGACGGAGCATCAGAACCAATCAAACACTCACACCCAGTCAACAGATCTGGGTTTAATCCATCACCGTTCTTTAGCCCACTCTGCCACCCCAGTTCAGACATGGCCATATGCAAATAAGTCTGACCCTGTGCCTCATGGGAACAGTCCAGCCCGAACTGCCAAGCCATGCCTTCCCTGGACCGGAAACAAGCTTCCTAGGACCGGTTTCTGGCATTTCAGCCGTCTTCAGCCAGGCTTGCTTGAATCCAGTGGCAAAGTGAGCAAGGGACTCACGTCTGAGCATACCCTGCCAACTTATGGCGAACAAAGCGGTACAAAAGGGGGTGGTGATGGACGGAGCATCAGAACCAATCAAACACTCACACCCAGTCAACAGATCTGGGTTTAATCCATCACCGTTCTTTAGCCCACTCTGCCACCCCAGTTCAGACATGGCCATATGCAAATAAGTCTGACCCTGTGCCTCATGGGAACAGTCCAGCCCGAACTGCCAAGCCATGCCTTCCCTGGACCGGAAACAAGCTTCCTAGGACCGGTTTCTGGCATTTCAGCCGTCTTCAGCCAGGCTTGCTTGAATCCAGTGGCAAAGTGAGCAAGGGACTCACGTCTGAGCATACCCTGCCAACTTATGGCGAACAAAGCGGTACAAAAGGGGGTGGTGATGGACGGAGCATCAGAACCAATCAAACACTCACACCCAGTCAACAGATCTGGGTTTAATCCATCACCGTTCTTTAGCCCACTCTGCCACCCCAGTTCAGACATGGCCATATGCAAATAAGTCTGACCCTGTGCCTCATGGGAACAGTCCAGCCCGAACTGCCAAGCCATGCCTTCCCTGGACCGGAAACAAGCTTCCTAGGACCGGTTTCTGGCATTTCAGCCGTCTTCAGCCAGGCTTGCTTGAATCCAGTGGCAAAGTGAGCAAGGGACTCACGTCTGAGCATACCCTGCCAACTTATGGCGAACAAAGCGGTACAAAAGGGGGTGGTGATGGACGGAGCATCAGAACCAATCAAACACTCACACCCAGTCAACAGATCTGGGTTTAATCCATCACCGTTCTTTAGCCCACTCTGCCACCCCAGTTCAGACATGGCCATATGCAAATAAGTCTGACCCTGTGCCTCATGGGAACAGTCCAGCCCGAACTGCCAAGCCATGCCTTCCCTGGACCGGAAACAAGCTTCCTAGGACCGGTTTCTGGCATTTCAGCCGTCTTCAGCCAGGCTTGCTTGAATCCAGTGGCAAAGTGAGCAAGGGACTCACGTCTGAGCATACCCTGCCAACTTGTGGCGAACAAAGCGGTACAAAAGGGGGTGGTGATGGACGGAGCATCAGAACCAATCAAACACTCACACCCAGTCAACAGATCTGGGTTTAATCCATCACCGTTCTTTAGCCCACTCTGCCACCCCAGTTCAGACATGGCCATATGCAAATAAGTCTGACCCTGTGCCTCATGGGAACAGTCCAGCCCGAACTGCCAAGCCATGCCTTCCCTGGACCGGAAACAAGCTTCCTAGGACCGGTTTCTGGCATTTCAGCCGTCTTCAGCCAGGCTTGCTTGAATCCAGTGGCAAAGTGAGCAAGGGACTCACGTCTGAGCATACCCTGCCAACTTATGGCGAACAAAGCGGTACAAAAGGGGGTGGTGATGGACGGAGCATCAGAACCAATCAAACACTCACACCCAGTCAACAGATCTGGGTTTAATCCATCACCGTTCTTTAGCCCACTCTGCCACCCCAGTTCAGACATGGCCATATGCAAATAAGTCTGACCCTGTGCCTCATGGGAACAGTCCAGCCCGAACTGCCAAGCCATGCCTTCCCTGGACCGGAAACAAGCTTCCTAGGACCGGTTTCTGGCATTTCAGCCGTCTTCAGCCAGGCTTGCTTGAATCCAGTGGCAAAGTGAGCAAGGGACTCACGTCTGAGCATACCCTGCCAACTTATGGCGAACAAAGCGGTACAAAAGGGGGTGGTGATGGACGGAGCATCAGAACCAATCAAACACTCACACCCAGTCAACAGATCTGGGTTTAATCCATCACCGTTCTTTAGCCCACTCTGCCACCCCAGTTCAGACATGGCCATATGCAAATAAGTCTGACCCTGTGCCTCATGGGAACAGTCCAGCCCGAACTGCCAAGCCATGCCTTCCCTGGACCGGAAACAAGCTTCCTAGGACCGGTTTCTGGCATTTCAGCCGTCTTCAGCCAGGCTTGCTTGAATCCAGTGGCAAAGTGAGCAAGGGACTCACGTCTGAGCATACCCTGCCAACTTATGGCGAACAAAGCGGTACAAAAGGGGGTGGTGATGGACGGAGCATCAGAACCAATCAAACACTCACACCCAGTCAACAGATCTGGGTTTAATCCATCACCGTTCTTTAGCCCACTCTGCCACCCCAGTTCAGACATGGCCATATGCAAATAAGTCTGACCCTGTGCCTCATGGGAACAGTCCAGCCCGAACTGCCAAGCCATGCCTTCCCTGGACCGGAAACAAGCTTCCTAGGACCGGTTTCTGGCATTTCAGCCGTCTTCAGCCAGGCTTGCTTGAATCCAGTGGCAAAGTGAGCAAGGGACTCACGTCTGAGCATACCCTGCCAACTTATGGCGAACAAAGCGGTACAAAAGGGGGTGGTGATGGACGGAGCATCAGAACCAATCAAACACTCACACCCAGTCAACAGATCTGGGTTTAATCCATCACCGTTCTTTAGCCCACTCTGCCACCCCAGTTCAGACATGGCCATATGCAAATAAGTCTGACCCTGTGCCTCATGGGAACAGTCCAGCCCGAACTGCCAAGCCATGCCTTCCCTGGACCGGAAACAAGCTTCCTAGGACCGGTTTCTGGCATTTCAGCCGTCTTCAGCCAGGCTTGCTTGAATCCAGTGGCAAAGTGAGCAAGGGACTCACGTCTGAGCATACCCTGCCAACTTATGGCGAACAAAGCGGTACAAAAGGGGGTGGTGATGGACGGAGCATCAGAACCAATCAAACACTCACACCCAGTCAACAGATCTGGGTTTAATCCATCACCGTTCTTTAGCCCACTCTGCCACCCCAGTTCAGACATGGCCATATGCAAATAAGTCTGACCCTGTGCCTCATGGGAACAGTCCAGCCCGAACTGCCAAGCCATGCCTTCCCTGGACCGGAAACAAGCTTCCTAGGACCGGTTTCTGGCATTTCAGCCGTCTTCAGCCAGGCTTGCTTGAATCCAGTGGCAAAGTGAGCAAGGGACTCACGTCTGAGCATACCCTGCCAACTTATGGCGAACAAAGCGGTACAAAAGGGGGTGGTGATGGACGGAGCATCAGAACCAATCAAACACTCACACCCAGTCAACAGATCTGGGTTTAATCCATCACCGTTCTTTAGCCCACTCTGCCACCCCAGTTCAGACATGGCCATATGCAAATAAGTCTGACCCTGTGCCTCATGGGAACAGTCCAGCCCGAACTGCCAAGCCATGCCTTCCCTGGACCGGAAACAAGCTTCCTAGGACCGGTTTCTGGCATTTCAGCCGTCTTCAGCCAGGCTTGCTTGAATCCAGTGGCAAAGTGAGCAAGGGACTCACGTCTGAGCATACCCTGCCAACTTATGGCGAACAAAGCGGTACAAAAGGGGGTGGTGATGGACGGAGCATCAGAACCAATCAAACACTCACACCCAGTCAACAGATCTGGGTTTAATCCATCACCGTTCTTTAGCCCACTCTGCCACCCCAGTTCAGACATGGCCATATGCAAATAAGTCTGACCCTGTGCCTCATGGGAACAGTCCAGCCCGAACTGCCAAGCCATGCCTTCCCTGGACCGGAAACAAGCTTCCTAGGACCGGTTTCTGGCATTTCAGCCGTCTTCAGCCAGGCTTGCTTGAATCCAGTGGCAAAGTGAGCAAGGGACTCACGTCTGAGCATACCCTGCCAACTTATGGCGAACAAAGCGGTACAAAAGGGGGTGGTGATGGACGGAGCATCAGAACCAATCAAACACTCACACCCAGTCAACAGATCTGGGTTTAATCCATCACCGTTCTTTAGCCCACTCTGCCACCCCAGTTCAGACATGGCCATATGCAAATAAGTCTGACCCTGTGCCTCATGGGAACAGTCCAGCCCGAACTGCCAAGCCATGCCTTCCCTGGACCGGAAACAAGCTTCCTAGGACCGGTTTCTGGCATTTCAGCCGTCTTCAGCCAGGCTTGCTTGAATCCAGTGGCAAAGTGAGCAAGGGACTCACGTCTGAGCATACCCTGCCAACTTATGGCGAACAAAGCGGTACAAAAGGGGGTGGTGATGGACGGAGCATCAGAACCAATCAAACACTCACACCCAGTCAACAGATCTGGGTTTAATCCATCACCGTTCTTTAGCCCACTCTGCCACCCCAGTTCAGACATGGCCATATGCAAATAAGTCTGACCCTGTGCCTCATGGGAACAGTCCAGCCCGAACTGCCAAGCCATGCCTTCCCTGGACCGGAAACAAGCTTCCTAGGACCGGTTTCTGGCATTTCAGCCGTCTTCAGCCAGGCTTGCTTGAATCCAGTGGCAAAGTGAGCAAGGGACTCACGTCTGAGCATACCCTGCCAACTTATGGCGAACAAAGCGGTACAAAAGGGGGTGGTGATGGACGGAGCATCAGAACCAATCAAACACTCACACCCAGTCAACAGATCTGGGTTTAATCCATCACCGTTCTTTAGCCCACTCTGCCACCCCAGTTCAGACATGGCCATATGCAAATAAGTCTGACCCTGTGCCTCATGGGAACAGTCCAGCCCGAACTGCCAAGCCATGCCTTCCCTGGACCGGAAACAAGCTTCCTAGGACCGGTTTCTGGCATTTCAGCCGTCTTCAGCCAGGCTTGCTTGAATCCAGTGGCAAAGTGAGCAAGGGACTCACGTCTGAGCATACCCTGCCAACTTATGGCGAACAAAGCGGTACAAAAGGGGGTGGTGATGGACGGAGCATCAGAACCAATCAAACACTCACACCCAGTCAACAGATCTGGGTTTAATCCATCACCGTTCTTTAGCCCACTCTGCCACCCCAGTTCAGACATGGCCATATGCAAATAAGTCTGACCCTGTGCCTCATGGGAACAGTCCAGCCCGAACTGCCAAGCCATGCCTTCCCTGGACCGGAAACAAGCTTCCTAGGACCGGTTTCTGGCATTTCAGCCGTCTTCAGCCAGGCTTGCTTGAATCCAGTGGCAAAGTGAGCAAGGGACTCACGTCTGAGCATACCCTGCCAACTTATGGCGAACAAAGCGGTACAAAAGGGGGTGGTGATGGACGGAGCATCAGAACCAATCAAACACTCACACCCAGTCAACAGATCTGGGTTTAATCCATCACCGTTCTTTAGCCCACTCTGCCACCCCAGTTCAGACATGGCCATATGCAAATAAGTCTGACCCTGTGCCTCATGGGAACAGTCCAGCCCGAACTGCCAAGCCATGCCTTCCCTGGACCGGAAACAAGCTTCCTAGGACCGGTTTCTGGCATTTCAGCCGTCTTCAGCCAGGCTTGCTTGAATCCAGTGGCAAAGTGAGCAAGGGACTCACGTCTGAGCATACCCTGCCAACTTATGGCGAACAAAGCGGTACAAAAGGGGGTGGTGATGGACGGAGCATCAGAACCAATCAAACACTCACACCCAGTCAACAGATCTGGGTTTAATCCATCACCGTTCTTTAGCCCACTCTGCCACCCCAGTTCAGACATGGCCATATGCAAATAAGTCTGACCCTGTGCCTCATGGGAACAGTCCAGCCCGAACTGCCAAGCCATGCCTTCCCTGGACCGGAAACAAGCTTCCTAGGACCGGTTTCTGGCATTTCAGCCGTCTTCAGCCAGGCTTGCTTGAATCCAGTGGCAAAGTGAGCAAGGGACTCACGTCTGAGCATACCCTGCCAACTTATGGCGAACAAAGCGGTACAAAAGGGGGTGGTGATGGACGGAGCATCAGAACCAATCAAACACTCACACCCAGTCAACAGATCTGGGTTTAATCCATCACCGTTCTTTAGCCCACTCTGCCACCCCAGTTCAGACATGGCCATATGCAAATAAGTCTGACCCTGTGCCTCATGGGAACAGTCCAGCCCGAACTGCCAAGCCATGCCTTCCCTGGACCGGAAACAAGCTTCCTAGGACCGGTTTCTGGCATTTCAGCCGTCTTCAGCCAGGCTTGCTTGAATCCAGTGGCAAAGTGAGCAAGGGACTCACGTCTGAGCATACCCTGCCAACTTATGGCGAACAAAGCGGTACAAAAGGGGGTGGTGATGGACGGAGCATCAGAACCAATCAAACACTCACACCCAGTCAACAGATCTGGGTTTAATCCATCACCGTTCTTTAGCCCACTCTGCCACCCCAGTTCAGACATGGCCATATGCAAATAAGTCTGACCCTGTGCCTCATGGGAACAGTCCAGCCCGAACTGCCAAGCCATGCCTTCCCTGGACCGGAAACAAGCTTCCTAGGACCGGTTTCTGGCATTTCAGCCGTCTTCAGCCAGGCTTGCTTGAATCCAGTGGCAAAGTGAGCAAGGGACTCACGTCTGAGCATACCCTGCCAACTTGTGGCGAACAAAGCGGTACAAAAGGGGGTGGTGATGGACGGAGCATCAGAACCAATCAAACACTCACACCCAGTCAACAGATCTGGGTTTAATCCATCACCGTTCTTTAGCCCACTCTGCCACCCCAGTTCAGACATGGCCATATGCAAATAAGTCTGACCCTGTGCCTCATGGGAACAGTCCAGCCCGAACTGCCAAGCCATGCCTTCCCTGGACCGGAAACAAGCTTCCTAGGACCGGTTTCTGGCATTTCAGCCGTCTTCAGCCAGGCTTGCTTGAATCCAGTGGCAAAGTGAGCAAGGGACTCACGTCTGAGCATACCCTGCCAACTTATGGCGAACAAAGCGGTACAAAAGGGGGTGGTGATGGACGGAGCATCAGAACCAATCAAACACTCACACCCAGTCAACAGATCTGGGTTTAATCCATCACCGTTCTTTAGCCCACTCTGCCACCCCAGTTCAGACATGGCCATATGCAAATAAGTCTGACCCTGTGCCTCATGGGAACAGTCCAGCCCGAACTGCCAAGCCATGCCTTCCCTGGACCGGAAACAAGCTTCCTAGGACCGGTTTCTGGCATTTCAGCCGTCTTCAGCCAGGCTTGCTTGAATCCAGTGGCAAAGTGAGCAAGGGACTCACGTCTGAGCATACCCTGCCAACTTATGGCGAACAAAGCGGTACAAAAGGGGGTGGTGATGGACGGAGCATCAGAACCAATCAAACACTCACACCCAGTCAACAGATCTGGGTTTAATCCATCACCGTTCTTTAGCCCACTCTGCCACCCCAGTTCAGACATGGCCATATGCAAATAAGTCTGACCCTGTGCCTCATGGGAACAGTCCAGCCCGAACTGCCAAGCCATGCCTTCCCTGGACCGGAAACAAGCTTCCTAGGACCGGTTTCTGGCATTTCAGCCGTCTTCAGCCAGGCTTGCTTGAATCCAGTGGCAAAGTGAGCAAGGGACTCACGTCTGAGCATACCCTGCCAACTTATGGCGAACAAAGCGGTACAAAAGGGGGTGGTGATGGACGGAGCATCAGAACCAATCAAACACTCACACCCAGTCAACAGATCTGGGTTTAATCCATCACCGTTCTTTAGCCCACTCTGCCACCCCAGTTCAGACATGGCCATATGCAAATAAGTCTGACCCTGTGCCTCATGGGAACAGTCCAGCCCGAACTGCCAAGCCATGCCTTCCCTGGACCGGAAACAAGCTTCCTAGGACCGGTTTCTGGCATTTCAGCCGTCTTCAGCCAGGCTTGCTTGAATCCAGTGGCAAAGTGAGCAAGGGACTCACGTCTGAGCATACCCTGCCAACTTATGGCGAACAAAGCGGTACAAAAGGGGGTGGTGATGGACGGAGCATCAGAACCAATCAAACACTCACACCCAGTCAACAGATCTGGGTTTAATCCATCACCGTTCTTTAGCCCACTCTGCCACCCCAGTTCAGACATGGCCATATGCAAATAAGTCTGACCCTGTGCCTCATGGGAACAGTCCAGCCCGAACTGCCAAGCCATGCCTTCCCTGGACCGGAAACAAGCTTCCTAGGACCGGTTTCTGGCATTTCAGCCGTCTTCAGCCAGGCTTGCTTGAATCCAGTGGCAAAGTCAGCAAGGGACTCACGTCTGAGCATACCCTGCCAACTTATGGCGAACAAAGCGGTACAAAAGGGGGTGGTGATGGACGGAGCATCAGAACCAATCAAACACTCACACCCAGTCAACAGATCTGGGTTTAATCCATCACCGTTCTTTAGCCCACTCTGCCACCCCAGTTCAGACATGGCCATATGCAAATAAGTCTGACCCTGTGCCTCATGGGAACAGTCCAGCCCGAACTGCCAAGCCATGCCTTCCCTGGACCGGAAACAAGCTTCCTAGGACCGGTTTCTGGCATTTCAGCCGTCTTCAGCCAGGCTTGCTTGAATCCAGTGGCAAAGTGAGCAAGGGACTCACGTCTGAGCATACCCTGCCAACTTATGGCGAACAAAGCGGTACAAAAGGGGGTGGTGATGGACGGAGCATCAGAACCAATCAAACACTCACACCCAGTCAACAGATCTGGGTTTAATCCATCACCGTTCTTTAGCCCACTCTGCCACCCCAGTTCAGACATGGCCATATGCAAATAAGTCTGACCCTGTGCCTCATGGGAACAGTCCAGCCCGAACTGCCAAGCCATGCCTTCCCTGGACCGGAAACAAGCTTCCTAGGACCGGTTTCTGGCATTTCAGCCGTCTTCAGCCAGGCTTGCTTGAATCCAGTGGCAAAGTGAGCAAGGGACTCACGTCTGAGCATACCCTGCCAACTTATGGCGAACAAAGCGGTACAAAAGGGGGTGGTGATGGACGGAGCATCAGAACCAATCAAACACTCACACCCAGTCAACAGATCTGGGTTTAATCCATCACCGTTCTTTAGCCCACTCTGCCACCCCAGTTCAGACATGGCCATATGCAAATAAGTCTGACCCTGTGCCTCATGGGAACAGTCCAGCCCGAACTGCCAAGCCATGCCTTCCCTGGACCGGAAACAAGCTTCCTAGGACCGGTTTCTGGCATTTCAGCCGTCTTCAGCCAGGCTTGCTTGAATCCAGTGGCAAAGTGAGCAAGGGACTCACGTCTGAGCATACCCTGCCAACTTATGGCGAACAAAGCGGTACAAAAGGGGGTGGTGATGGACGGAGCATCAGAACCAATCAAACACTCACACCCAGTCAACAGATCTGGGTTTAATCCATCACCGTTCTTTAGCCCACTCTGCCACCCCAGTTCAGACATGGCCATATGCAAATAAGTCTGACCCTGTGCCTCATGGGAACAGTCCAGCCCGAACTGCCAAGCCATGCCTTCCCTGGACCGGAAACAAGCTTCCTAGGACCGGTTTCTGGCATTTCAGCCGTCTTCAGCCAGGCTTGCTTGAATCCAGTGGCAAAGTGAGCAAGGGACTCACGTCTGAGCATACCCTGCCAACTTATGGCGAACAAAGCGGTACAAAAGGTACATCTAGATAGGCATCGTAGGAGTACGAGCTTTCTTTTATCGTGCATTTTATATCCATGTATGCATTTATGATTATTACAAAATGGTAGAACTGTACTATCCATTTATATTTACCGTACTGCTGATTATATATATCTGCTACTGTCTAACGGTTGTTACAGCACATCTATTTTACACTAGAACAACAACTGTGCAATAAATACTCATTGTAACACGCCCAACTGTTTCTTCTGTGTAACTCTCTGAGGCTGAATAAGTGAGCACGTGTGACTGAGTGAAAAGTAGTACATTGTTTCCACAATCCTGAGGGATCAGGATTGTTATGTTCTAAGGTTGCCAGAAACTATTCTCTCCCCGATAAGATGAGACACTACTGGGTCTGTGAGCTAGCTAATGCAAACAGGCTAACATTTCTCAGTGGGGGTGCTCAGAGTCAGTCAGCCACCAAACCCACAGTTTATGTTATCCGAACGTGCAGGTCCTGTATGGGTAATATAGGAAATACACAACAAGACTTGCCAAGTGAAAGTAGCAGAGAAATAACTGAACCCTTAGGCAATCAAAACACCTTTATAACTTTACGATTAGTTGACCATAAACTATGATCATACTGTGATAGGAGTATGTACAAATTATTAACATTATGCTGACACAAATAAAGCCAGAGAGAGAATTTGAAGGTGCCATAAAAGAAGCCTGAGAAGAAGCATGTACATTCTATATTATCGGGTGGGAAAAGCAAAGATATACACAAGATTAGAGATTTACCTCTCTACAGACACTCTGTAGGATGAGATCAAATCAAGGACAGATTACAAGATAAAATTGCAGGTCATCTTTCTGCATCAGCACTGGTATATGTAGCAATCCCCCTTTCCCCTGGTTGCTTCTTCACTGTCTTTAGAACTCCAGTTATTGCTTATTCAACATCAGGCAGAGGGGACCCGGGACAAGAGGACTCTTGGCATGCATACAGTGGAGAACAGGTACATTGAAGGTACCAACTCTCTCTACTAAAGACAGTGAAACCATTTCTCACAGAATGCGATTTTGGAACTTTTGAATCAGGATGATGGCAACCCTCTGCCATGTATTATACCCTGTTTTCAGTAAAACCTAAAACCTGGCTTGCTCATTAAGGTCAGGCTTAATTTTTTCCCTCTCTTCCGACTTCTAGCTGTTTCTTAGTCCAATGCGGGGACATACAAGTTGTTGTAACCAAACCACTTTCCATATGATTTATTATTATTATCAGGATGCAGCATGCATGATCAAAGGCCTGAAGGAATATGACCACACTGTTGGAACACCACTGGCTTTGCTTGCCTTCCTTCACTATCTTGAATGTCATCTATAAAGCCATTGCAGCAGGCACCTACATCTATCTGTCTGACAACTCACCACCTCCTATAGCTGTCAGCTCACACCACACTTGACATCTGACTGGAGACACACAGCAACAGTCCTTCTCCATGTATGCACCTAGAATCTATCTCCAGCAAATCCCTCCATCTATCAGGACTGCCTAGATTTAGGAAAGAGCTGAACACAACCCTCTTTAAATAGCACTACTTCATGCAAAAGTAACAGTCCAATTTCATACCCCAGGTTCCTCTACTATCTCTCGTTGAATGCATCTTGGTCTGTCACCATGTACAGGGCTCCACTGCCTTTTAGTTAGGTTGGTGAGATTCACCCCTTACCATAGGTCATCAAGCCTTCCACTGTCTAGGGAATTCTACCTCCCTCTCCTCTCCAGTCCCTTCGTTCCTAGGAGACCATGTATGCAGCAGCCTCTGCCTGGGGGTTGCCCTTAGTTTAAAATGTTAACATGGGCACTTTATGTAGCATTCGCAGCCAGAATGAAATCCCCAATGGCTGAGGGCAGCCCCTTTGGCTTCCCTTACCTTTTGAATTTTGTCTCCTAGTCCTTTAGGCAATCCTGGGCTTGACGAGAATGTTTCCCTTCTAGGCAGGATGCCAGGCCTCATTTGTCATCTTGGTCATGTTCTAGAGTGGTTATATTGTGTGGTGTGTAAGTGCACAGATAATATCTATTCATGAAACTATATGGTTGTTGGAATGGGAAAGTCCCTCGCATGGTGATGGATATGCACCTTCGACCAAGTGCCCCATTAGTAATAATATTTGGAAACCTAATGCTGTTTTTTTTTTATCATAGGCAACCATGGAACTTGCATGTGCACCATGACATATTGTTTGGATTAAAGTCTTTCTGGGCCGGGTGGGGCACCCAAACAGCTGCCCCATAGCGGTAAAAGGACACTGCCGTTACCAGGACATAAGGAGCTCGAGCGCAGTAGGGTAGCAGCATACTGTGTAGTGATCAGTAGAGGTCAAGAGGCTCTGTTATTTTTTTTAGAGTTTTATATAGCTCGAACTAGACCTGAGACATCGGGTATCAGAGCGATTTACAAGGACAACAGTTTCATTACAGATGGACAGACATGCATTTTTGTTAGGCACGGGGAGATTAAGTGATTTGCCCAGAATCACAGGATGTTGAGCGTCGTTGCTGAGACTTGAACCCGGTTCCCCAGCTTCGAGGTTGACCGCTCTAGCCGTAAGGCTACAAGTTACCTGTGTCACCGGAGTGAGGCCTACAGACTCAATTATGTAAAGTTCTGATCCTGTGGCCTACATCGGTTTGGTGAATGGTGCTGCGCAGTGGGTGTATGCTATATGCATGTTCTAGGTGTATGTGTGCAAGTGAATGGCACAGTGCATGTAAGTCTCTAGGTTCCATTTGGAAGTCCCAAGACTGACTAGAGAAGCATAAGGTGGGGAGGTAGAGGAATTCCCTTCAGACAGGTTTGTGTATTGCAGAATTCCTGTAACTAGGGTGGGACACACTAGAGAAAGGGAGGGCCAGGCGCTCCAGTACACTTCTGAGGGTGATCTTTGATTCAGAGAAAGATCACAAGGAAATGGTCTGCGTGAATCTGAGAAAGGAGTTGGGGTGATAATATAACCATTAGGAGTAGGGCTGAGGCTATGGTGTAACCTTTTCATGCACATGACTGACAGCCAGGTGTGAACCTCTAGTTACTCTCATGGTCTGTATTATTGGGTTATCTGATTTGGAGTCTTTCCTTCTGTGATAGACTGCTTTCTGTAGAAAGAGAGGGCAGAAGAGAGAGCACTTCAAAGGGAAGCAGGCCCCTAACATAAACTCTAAAGTCTCAGATTCTAAATCACATTTGGTGCCTGGAAATCAACTATAAGAAGAGGAGCGCGAGGCCTCAAAAAATGTCAACTATCAAGCAGCCAGCTGGGTTGTGCCAGCAGTAGAAGCTCTGCAAGATTCCTGCCTGCGACCAGGACCGGGGTCTGAGGCCTGTTAGTCTTCCCAGTTGGGTGAGGGGACACAACCCAGTGAATGCAAGACCACCAGCCCTAGAGCAACAACGCCTGTCTGCTTGTCAAGACCAGTGTGCACTGATGAGTTGATCACCTTAGCAAGGTGTGGAGAGACGACTGCACCAATCGGGTCATTGGCTATGTGCAGAGAAGTAAGCAACCCCCGTACGATACAGGAGGGTCTCTGTGAACTAAGCTGTGATCCTTGCTGCACCAAACGGGTCATCGCCTGTGTGCAGTGTTGAGTTGGCAACCCAGTATACCAGGCAGGGCAGCCATGAAGAGTGCTGCTGTGCGGAATGGTCCATAGCCCATGTGTGGTGTTAAGTCAGTGACCCCATATGCCAAGTGGGACTGCTGTGGAGACTGCAGCTGGGCCGCTCGGGCCATAATGAATTTACATTGGAAGGATTATGGCCCCGTACGGCAGAGGGAGCCACCAGGACCAAGCAAGAAGCATGGTCTGGCCTAGATCATCATCGGAGGAGAGAGGCCACTGTGGCGACCCTAGAGGGCCTGAGCTGTGACTGAGGATCTGCACACAGATGGTCGTGCCCTCTCCCCCCACTTGCTGGAGAATGCCGCTGCAGCTTCAGCTGCCACAGAGAGGGCACACCCAGAGGCTCCATTTGCTCGGATGCTGCTGATGCAGATAAGAATGATGTCAGGCCACATGGCCCCAGGGAACTTGCTTGCTAGATATCGCTTTGGCACTGGAACTCTTTTGACTTTAATACAGAGTTGGAGTGGGGTTCCTGAGACTCGGACTATTAGTCAGGTTCAATCTGAATGTCACTTTACTAAATAGGGAACAATCACTATCCCTAAGTTGAGTGATGTGGGACTCAGGACACCGTCTATGAAACACTAGAGCCCTGATCTCAGGGGATTGTATGTATTGTATGTGAATGACGTATTTTACTATGTGGTCGTATATAAATGTTCCTTTTTTCATAAAAAATAAGTATTTGACAGAACAATCATTTATTGCTGCTGCCGAGTGTGTTTAGCGTTATGAGCCTGTATTCACCCCCCTGTGGTTCCTTCCTCCCCAAAAGCCTTGGACTGCTCGACCCATGCTACCGATGAGTCAAGTGCCGAAGTCGTAGTAGTAGATAGTAAGTCAAACCCCAAGTTTGGGCCTAATAACCCCTGCGTGTCCCATGCCTTTCTGGATGGGGTTCTAACAGTACTATATTCTTTTTATGGCATAACATTTAAGTTTCAAACATGCTGCATTCACAAGTAAAGTAGACTCAAATAACCCTAGAGTGAAAGTCACTAGGATCACTTATACTTGGAAGACCAGCGCCAACTAAGCATTCAATTGTGACAGCAAACGCACGATGAATCAGGTCCATGATCCCATAAATCTCCAAGTAGTATTAAAATCTTGACTCACGTCCACATAAGGCCAAGGCCTTGGACAGAACCTCAAAAAAGACGGTTCCTCCAAAGAAATGGGACAGGAGCGATCCATTTGGCCTAACACAGATTTGAACACACACTGTGCCCCACTAACCAAGAACCTTCAAAAGAAATAAGACGCCATAAAGCAGTTAGCCATTCTAGAGAGAGTGGCCCAATACTATCTCTTATTGCTCAAATTTGAAGCGGCCCTGAAGAGCCTCACTCATGGGCAGGTCAGCCATTTTTAAAATGGTATTGTTATCCCATTTTTTGGATCAGTTGCAAAACTACTCATATGACCTGCTCTGCTTCTTTCGCAAAATATACTCAAACAAAGTTTCCCCAGCGTAGCCCTAAAAAAATCCTTCAAATCCACCTGTAACGGTAGAATCACCGTGGATGACATTGAATCTAATTATAAGGCATCCCATTTAGTGATCGTTAACAAATGGTCTAACAATATCCAGGGAAACCACACTTACACTTCTAAGAAATGGGAGCTCTGCAAGACCCCTATCCAGCATCTACTTTAAGGAGGAAGAGTGCGAACACCGCCTCCTCCAATGGTAAGGGTGGTGATCCAGATGTGATAAACCACTGTAACACACATGGAATGGGGGGCTCACGGGGCAGACGCACTGCCGCAGGTAAAGGTGCTGCAAAGCTTCCCAAAATGGGACGTGATAGGCATTTCCACATTGGGGACAAGATTGTGGAATTCCTATACCCAATGCCCAAAACATATTTTTAGGGTCAAGGACAACATATTTTCATGTTTCAAGTCGGCCCAACCCCAGAACAAATGCTTTAACTGCCTGTTATACCGCATTATGGATCTGGGAAGGGCATTGTCTGCAGTTAAGGAAATATTTGTGTCCATATGTCTGTGCTGTTCAAACATTTATTTATGATTCATTATCGCCAAAGTCTTTATTACTAGGGTGAGAGCTCTAAGGAAGTGTTGTAAGGTTTGACTGCACTACCGACAGTGGTACCAGTATAAAAATGTGTACACATGTTTGCAAAGTTTAACAATATGAGGCTATGTGTAATGTTCCCAGAATGCTCTCCGATTAGATGTAAATATTTGCTGAAGCTAGAAAGCAAGATTGATGATTCGTTGCTTTTAAAATAAAATGTTCACAGAAAAATGCAACTAGGAAAAAAAAGTTTTGCTGAACTACTGGAAAATTTTACTCACCTTTTCTTTGAAGCATCATTTAGCAAAATTTGTTGGTGCATGCTAGTATTTCCAAAAATATTCACAATGGAAAATCAGTGTAATCAGTTTCAACAAGATTATGGAAAACATGATTATAAACAAATATTGGCAAAGCCAATAGTTCTGACATTGTTGGTCAACGTTTTGATAGATAGAGATAGAATTTTGATAAAAACAAAAGGCCTTGGTTAAGACCAGTTCTAATTAGGGGCCCAATTCGTCAAGATAATCACAAATGTACACCCAATGGTAAATGTCCAAGCATTAGTGCAGATTTACGGCTTTCATGAATGTATAAGATTTTACAGAAGTGAACTAGGAAATGGTACTCCTATAAAATATTTGTGAACTGCATTTTAGCACAACCAAATATGCATGTCTAGATTGGCACATGTGAAAGTCTGCTGAGTGTTTACAAGTTCACTTTTGCTCCAACCTCTTTTCCCTCAACCCTGGAATATGTTTTACTTCTGCCCTTGTCAGGAGTACATATCCAACCTTTATCAGTATGGAAGAAGATGAGAGAAGAGCTGGTTAATACTCCTAAAACATGCAAATGAGTAGGTTTGCACAGACTCAAAAGGGATTCCAGCCCTGTAACTACTGATAACCACTACTTCCAGCCCCGGTATGTAGATCTGTGGAAAGATGGCAAAATAAGTGAATTGCTAGTATTTAAACCCTACTATAGTATGAGCCCTGGCATAATCAGGCAGGCTATTGTCAGAGTTCTTACATAATAAGATTGCTGCCATAATCTGTCACTGCACTTACGTGGCACCAAATGGACAAGTGGATTTATTTACAGGACAAGTACATTTTCTGAAGCAACCTATCACATTGACAAGTGTATATTTGATAGATTTCTAGATTTCTACACCCCTGCTTCTTCACACCACTTGGGAGTGCTACAAGCTTGCATCATACTGGAGGTGGGTACTCTACTGCTTGGGATTGGTGTTGGGGTGAAAAATGTGTAAAGATCCAAAATTGGTCCTCCTACATGTCACTACAGACCTTGATAAACACTGTTATAAACAAGGTTTGCTGTGGCTGGGCTTGGCCGTTGCCAATAAGGATACAGCTGGTGGAAGGACAACAGCCCCCTCCCCCGTGGGAGAATGCCCAAGGAGACTTGACTGGTGCATGAGCAGAGAAAAGTCAATGTACGACACCAGGGGGTGTCCCCACAAATACATACAAATCTAGAAAAACTGGGCAGAATATCAGGAATCACCATTACTCCAGGGAAATCAATCTTAGAGGCAGAAATCAGCATGTAAGCAGGATAACTTCATGTAGCCCTGTGCAAGCAGACTGCGGTGAGCTCTTCAGCCAGCGGACGGGGTTTAAGGACAGAGGGGTGTGGGGGAGATTGAGTGCAAAATTGCCATGGTTGCATTGATAATGAATAGTTTTTTCTAATGAAACCTTCAACTAAAATCAATAAAAAGTAGAAGAGACTCAACTGTTCATCAATATGCAAAGGCTGATCACATTATTCACCTTGGAGTGAATGGTGGGAGCCCTGACTCATGACCACCAACACCACAGGACAGGAAATGCTTATTATACCGTATTACCAGAATAGAAGCATTGCTCATCTCTTCCACCAAAGCAGTACTAAACTGACAGCCAGCATCCTCAGAAACACAACAAAAGGATGTAAAAGAGTCCCTTGAAGAAGAGCCTCACACGAGAAACAAGGTCTATTCTATGGGGTTTACTGAATGCTCCAGTCAGCAGTAGAGAACTCAGCACATCCAGAATGAACGGCGATGAAGAGAGAAGCTGAAGCCAAATTCATTCCCATTGATGAACCTCAGAACCAGTGCCAGTCTCAAACCATGGTTCACTGAACTAGTGAGTCAGAAGGACCATGAATTACAGTGAGGCACGCTGATGAGGGACCAAAAGAGCACCAGTGGCCATCACCACACCTCCTACAAGGTGATCCAACCCAAAGACCTTCAGAGGGCTTGGAAGCCATTAAGGATCAGTACAATCTCAATATCACCCGGTGAAGCACTGAACCAGTAACCCTGCAAAAGCCACCATTAATGAGAACACCCCCCTCCTCTGGCGCAATGTAAGCAAGCCAGCATCCGTTAACAAATGATGATCAACTTGGGGTTTGACGGACCCACCAGTTAGCCTTGGAAAGTCAGATGAGGTTCAGCTAAAGAGAGAAATCTGGTGTAAGGGTCAAACCCTGGGAGTTCCCTAGCTTCCTTTCTGTCAGCCAGAGTGGCCTCCTTCAGTGATAAAGACCGAGATGGGTAAGAACATCTAAACAACAAGCATTTGCGAAGCCAATAGGTGTCCCCTTTGAGACCTAATTTAACCAAAACTATTGGCTTTGCAAATGTCCTTAAGTTGGGCTGTAGAGTAGTGTGGCTTGTGTGCGGCATGTTGCAAAGTTCTAATACAAAAAATGTTAGAAGCATTTTTGTTACCTTATCTTTAATTAAGATGGGATTATGAATTATTGAACGATTTTATTTTAAAAAATGTAATATAAAAAAGATTTAGTTATTTTTTTTGGGGGGGGGTGTTGTCAACTTTTTCCTGCCTGTTCTAATGGTTGTTATAGGTTTTTTTTGGGTGTGGCGGGAGACATAAACAACAGGAGGATAGAGGTTGGGGAATAGTTTGTGAATTATAATTTGAGTAGCAAATGGATATTAGGGGAGAATTAACAGATGGCAGGTTTTAAGGGTACTTTGGAGCTTTAGCTGAAGTATGGAACAGACAAATAACACGTAATGTTCTTTGTCTTCCACCTGGGGCTATGAAAAGGGTCATGAGTTATTTAAGCACGATCCTACCAATATCAGTTAAGAATATCAGCATAAAAAAGAGACAGCAGTTACTAGCGCTACAAAGCCATAACATAGCAAGCAGTGCACTTTTAACCCCCCCCCCCCCTTATTTTTTACTCCCTTAGTACCATTAGGATTTTTTGCGATACATAAACAATATGAGAATGACATAACGTGAAAAAGAATGTGATGCCACCCCAGTGGCAGAAGTCTGCTATGCAAAAAACAAATAGCATGGAAAAACTGATGAGCTTCACCAAAGGGGAAATACAATTTTGCTATTTATTTTCTTCTCAAAAAGTGACTATTACTTTCCTAACAAGAGGCAGTTGGGCGGTATGGAGAACACATGCAAAAATAAAAAATAAAATTAGGCTCACTTGCCTATTCTCATATGGTGTCGGAAGACTCCAGTAGTGTGGTTCTGGCTGCCAGTAAAGAGCTGTTGTTTAGCCTCCCTCAGTGATCACCCCTTTGCCACGGGATGATGCAGTACAGGAGCGTGTCCCCAGAGGGAAGGAAGGCACCGGGGACCTGTTGTTGTCACTGTAAAATTGCAACACTGGCAGGCCACTGCTCGAACTGCCTCACTGTGCAGCAATCAAAAAACTTTGGGCCCGATTCACAAACGTAATCTGAGACAAAATCCTAACTTTACGACTTTCGCTATTCACAGAAGGCATTTAGGAGTAGTAAAGTTAGGGCTCCTAACTTTAGGACTCCTAAATGCCTTCTGTGAATACTGAAAGTCTTAAAGTTAGGATTTTTCTCAGTTTAGGAGTAGTAAAGTTAGGACACCTAAATGCCTTCCGTGAATACCGAAAGTCTTAAAGTTAGGATTTTTCTCAGTTTAGGAGTAGTAAAGTTAGGAATCCTGGGCCCGATTCACATGAGTAAGTGCCTTCTGTGAATACCAAAATGAGTAAATGGTAGTAAGTTTAGGATTTTGTCTTAAATTAGTTCAGTGAATCAGGCCCCCTAACTTGAGTACTCTTAAATACCTTCTGTGAATACCGAAAGTCGTAAAGTTAGGATTTTGTCTCAGACTACTTTTGTGAACGCGGCCTTTAGCCCCGTTAATATACTTTCCTATTTTCTTATTATTTTTCTAGGAGAAGTTCAGCACCATGGCAAAGCCCTATAAAGCCGGGCATTGGCATTTTAACATCAATCAACCTGTGGCAACATTATGAAAGCTCTTTGTCCACTGATAAATCGGTACCTTGGTGTCAGCTAATTGCACTCAGGGTTTCTCTTGCTTAGTGCTAAACTGACACAGCGTGTGATCTGCGATACCTTTGAACTCTTTCGTAACCTAGGGGGATTTGTGCCAGGGCTTCTGAAAGTGCTGCCTAACAAAGCTGTCTGCTTTGCAGAAAGAGCAAGGATGCGGCTGCTAAGTGTCACATTAAATGTAAATGTAAATTTAATACTTGTATAGCGCACTACTCACCCGCAAGGGTCTCAAGGCGCTTGTACGAATACCGCTGTGGAACCCATCCTGGCTTTCCCTGTGAGGCGTCCACTCCTGGGCACCCCCAAGGTGGAGGCCAGGCATTCTTAGCGTTGTGGGGGCCGTTTAAGGAAAACAATTGCTGTGGTATACTGCGAGACTTGTGTGTCAAGTCAGCTGCCAAGCGGAGGTGGTCCCCTACACACACTGCCCATGAGAGGCTGGTGATACTCAGCCAACTAGACTGCTGCCACCTAAACAAACATTGGCAGGAGGGAGTGAGTTACTGTTTGATCGAAGTAGGTTACCGGTCGGATGTAAATCTGCCCACCTTTTCATGTTACTTTTTACCCTTACATAATCTGGCCAATGGTTTAACCTCTTCTGTGCCCATGACGAGATAGTCTCGTCATGGAGCACGGTCGCGCGGTGCCCATGACGAGACTATCTCGTCATGAACCCCACCCACTAATGCAACGCCCGGCACAGGAGGGGGAAAGGGCGTGGCACTGAAGGGGTTAAAGTAAAAGATAGCTTAAAATTGCATAGATATGTCAATTTGTTCAGAAATGTAATTGTAACTATCAAATGAAATGTGTGGAAGGGATAGTTGGGGTGCTAGATGTTAGAATCTCTACTTCCGACAGTAATGGTACACTCGTGGAAGCCCGCAGAGAAAGGCTGCTTTGCCATATTTGTTAGGTGATACCTGGAAATACTTGAGACTGTGCTGACTGAAGGTTATTACACACTTTGTGCATTTCTTTTACCAGAATTCAGCTTTGAAATATCATTGATCAGTACCTAGAATATATCACAAGAAGACCATACAGCTTCAATAGACATATGTTGCAGAACACACTTTGATATTCTACTTAACGGTGATGTTTGGGATAACAAAGGTCACCAAGAGGCCAGACTGATTCCCAGACAATGTTAACAAACTGCTCAATTAAACAAGAGGGCATTGCAGAATTCTTCTCGCTCTGCTCTGCACATAAACATGTTTTACGAGCTGACACATTGAAAACAATAAACAATAGCACATTAAATATGTCTGTAAAAATGTTTGAAATATATTGATAATGCTCCCTTTTCCACCCCAGCCTCAATGGGAGAGAGTGTGGCATAACAGCCATAGCTGCCGACTCTGGGGAACCAGGTTCGAGTCTCGGCGTCGGTTCAACATTTTGTGATTCTGGGCGAATCACCTAATCTCTCCGTGCATCCCAAAAAGGGAATGTGTCCTTGAATAAGTAACTGGTGCACATGTAAAGCCTCCAATAACTTTGTTCACGGAGGAGGGGCTATGGTGCGCTAGGACGGGAGATGAAGGAAGAAAATGGAGAATGATCAGAGGGTTGAAGAGCGCAGCTCTCTGTTGAGACTGAGATCTGCCCCTACAAACTTACTGAGCAGGGCGCATCTGCAGGGCCAGTGCACAACCTCATGCAGAGTGCTACGAATCAGCACCGACATGTGGAAGGTGTGACAGCTCTAACTAGGCTGAGATGGCCAGGCAAGAGGAGGGACCATTGAGCGCTCTGAAGGAGCGCTGGACGACCAAAAGAAACCATTAGTGAAATGGCCATGGGGTGGGAACGCACACCGAGAGGAGGGACCAAGACGGACAAACACCAATAACAGGCTAGAATTTCTGAATGCCACAGACACAAACCAATGACATTGGTGGGTGTGCCAAAAGCCCACAGAGGAGATTACAACAGGTCTTGCAGGGCTCAACCTAAAAATGGTTGCTTGTGTTCCCAGAGGAAGAAGCTTATAGATAAACCTCTGATGTGCTTAAAAGCGTTGGGCATTCTGTCCCACTACTGGCATATACAAAATTGCCTTGCAGCACTAGGTAATGTCTGGGATGGCTGGGCAGTAGGGCAGAGACCACTTACATGACAGTACTATACAGGCATAATAATTACAGTGCCAAAATCCCCCACAGGGGAACTGACAGCAAACACGTTTTCTACATAACTCTCAACCCAATAGAATGAGTGATATCCCAACTGATTAATCTGACCTGAAAACTGGAGGCCTGGACATCATTACCTGCTGCATTTTGTGCATAACCATCAGAGGTGGACTTTAAGCAACAAATCATTTGGATGGTACCCAGACTTGTTCAACTTATTGGCTCCTTCTGAACAATCACTAGAGTGAGGTAGAGGAAAATTGCAGCCAAGAGGATCCCAGGACAGAATGTATAGATGATACTGACTGAAAACCACTGCACTAATATCTAATATATCATTGCAGTGAAGAAAATAAGGAAGAGTATGTAGGGTCAGGAATACAAACACTTCCAAGTGATAGAGTTAATATAGAAGCTGTAAAGAAAGACAGGCAGGAGGAAGGAACAGAGATACCTAAATAAGAGTTCCAGAAGAATAGACGGGCAGAGGTATTGTACAGCCATGTCCCTGGACCCCAGTAGCCTAAACTCTGGACATACCAGACATTGAGGTATGTCCAGCCAAATTTCTGGATTCACAAGCCAGGCCACAGTTTCCACCAGTCATTGCTTATGTCCTGAAGGTCAAAACATGCAACACATCAGCCAGTCCTCACCACTCACCAGCCAGGCATCAGGACACTGCAGCTGGATTTTGGTACCCCCTAATCCAGTCACCTCCAGTCCAGTCATCTCCAGAAGATTGGTCACTTCCAACTAATAGTTTGCAGGTGTCTATGAGTAGCTCACTACCTGTGAGTTGTATTCCAGGGTTTTGCAAATTCCTCGGCTTCCAAGGCTACACTTTAAAATGCTAAGTGCCTGGTTCTGTGAAGCATGACAGTGTGTCTACCTTTATTTATCTCTCTGTGTTTTTCTCTATTTCTCATTTCTTGTTTTTCCATCTCTCACTGATTTTCTTTTTTCTCCCTCCCTTTCTTTCTACCTCCCCATCTTTCTCTTTTCTTTTTTCCTCTTCCTCCTCATCCTCCCACCCTCTTTCTTCTTTTCTGTTCCTTCCTTTATTCCTTCTGCCTGTCTGTCCTTCTTTCTTTCTAATCTCTTCCTTTCAATCTTTCTCCTTCCTTCCTCTTTTTACCATCTCTTTATCTGTTGCCCCCCTTAAATTCATTCCCTCTCTTTTCACTCTCATTCTCTCTTCCTTTCTTTCTTTCTTTCTTTCTTTCTTTCTTTCTTTCTTTCTTTCTTTCTTTCTTTCTTTCTTTCTTTCTTTCTTTCTCTCTTTCTCTCTTTCTTTCTCTCTTTCTTTCTTTCTCTCTCTCTTTCTTTCTCTCTTTTTTTCTTTCTTTCTTTCTTTCTTTCTTTCTTTCTTTCTTTCTTTCTTTCTTTCTTTCTTTCTTTCTTTCTTTCTTTCTTTCTTTCTTTCTTTCTTTCTTTCTTTCTTCCACCTCCCCTACCCTTTCTTCTCTATACCTCCCACTCTCTCTCACTTTCTCAATACCGCCCTGCCTTTCA
Source organism: Triturus cristatus (assembly GCF_964204655.1). Lineage (NCBI taxonomy): Eukaryota > Metazoa > Chordata > Amphibia > Caudata > Salamandridae > Triturus > Triturus cristatus. Next base: position 50,070,480 of record NC_140581.1, on the reverse strand, counting down.
CTCTTCCTACTTCCACCCCTTCCTTTCTCTCCTCCCTTTGAGATTATTTAGCTTTTAAAACAACTTCTATGGCTGCAGAGGTATATTTCCTGAGGAAATTGATGTAGCCTGCATGTAGCTTGAAAAGTATTCTTTTCTTGTACTGGTGCTAATTACCAGAGCAAATAATAATTTAGGACAACACCTTTTTGATTTGGTTGCATGTGTGTGCAAGCTTAGAAAGAGGTATGATATGGTACATGATCAACTCTTAAGACCTCATATCCCACCTTGCAAGTCTTGCGACCTAAGCATCAGTACACATCTTCTCCAAGCATGAACATAAATGACTGGAGGACATGCTAGCAAGGCTTCAGGACCTAGACGGGCTTCAGAACCTACCTTCCTGATATCAGAACCCACCAGCTACATCTTGGCATCAACTAGCCCATTGTCAAAGCACTCCTGGCAGACCACTTGACCCACCTAGAAGACCTCAGCAAATGCCAATCACACCTGAACACTCATCAAACTGACCCACTAGCAACAGTCAGAATTCGCCTACCAGATCTAATTTAACCAGTCACAGCTTGTAACCCACCAGTCAGATCCTATTACATATCAACCAGATCTCACAAGTCAGGATGCACCAGCCTGGCCCCAGCAGCCATGCATCAGGTTATACGAGCTGATTCTTGGCATCCAGCCTAATGTCTAAGACACCCCCGCCTTCCCCCACCTTGCCGCCCTCAGCAGTTGCCAGCCAGACCTCAGGAACCCCCAGTCAGGTAGTGTCTTAAACAAGTAAAATGTCTGGGTGAATCAACAAGATCTCAGCTTTCACCAGTTAATCCCAAGGCAGATTAAGCAACAGACCAGCTACACCTTCAGCTGTGCATCCAGATTAAGCTTCAGGCTGCACAGTTAGGCTTCAGAACACACCCACCAGGTCATGGTACACACCACCCAGCTATCATAACCCACACACTGAGTCTTGGCACTCACTAGGTAGGGTGTTGTAGCCCACCTGCCTCAACTCAGCTCTCACTAGCCTGACCTCACGACCCACGCGTGGGGCCTTCCAACCCTCCTGCTGGGCCTTTTGACTCACCAACCAGGACTCACCTGCAGCACGGCATCACCACTCACCTAATGAACCTTACTACCCACTTGTAGTGCCAAACCACCTACCTGCCACGTCTCACAAAGCATCAAGACATGTCACCCGGGCATGAGGCCATACCAGGTAGGCATCTGGACCCACCATCCTGACATCCAAACCCACTAGTTAGATCTTGGTGTAAACTTATCAGATGTCAAAACACACCATCGAGATGGCACTTCCCGCTAGCAACATGCCAAGATTCACCAACTAAATCTCAAAATTTCCCAGTCCTATATTATGACCCTCCACTAAACTCCTGAGACACATCAGGCAGATCTCACCACCCACCAGTTAGGCAACAGGACACACTATCAAGAGTGAGGGACTATGAGGTATTGGGTGATTGGTTTAGGGGGTGAAACCCTACTCAAGCAACAGCTACCATCCTTGTTAGGGTGAACCACAAAATATCATTAACTTAACCTTTGCTTAACACTCTGATAGCTTGCCACAAAGCAGTGAGGCTTATCTTAGAGGCAATGTGTAAAGTATTTATGCAGCACACAAACAGGAATAAAGTGAAAACACAACACAAGAAAAATCCCACATCGAATTAGGAACTTAGAGTACATTTTAATAAACTATTTGACACCAAAATTATAAAAACCCAATCAGTAGAACCATAGTTATATTTTTGTTTAAAATGAAAGTGAAAAATAGCAACTAAAAGATCAGAGCGCCAACCACGGAAATCCAGTTTCCACTTGCCTTCGGACTTTGAATTATTTTTGTAAATACATTGCTGTAGAAGGTAAAGTTTGGTGGGGCAAGGCTGCCGGCGGTGTCTGAGGAGGGGCCATTGTCATCGGAGAGCCATTGGACGAAGTTGAGATGAAGAACTCTATGCTGGGACTTTGACACTTTTTTAAAATTCAGAAATCTCCAGTGGGACAAAGTTGCAGACTGTATCCGAAGAGGACTGCACGAAGCTGGATACCCCTTCTGCGAGGAGCCGCTGAAGAGGATTTGCTGTTGTGGAGAAGAACTTAGAGGGAGTGTTGCTCGGGTTCGAATACCCTATTAAAACAGAAGACAAGAGACATTTAGCAAAACAGGAACAGTTTTGCTTAATTAAGCAATTTGACCGGGAGAAGAGTTATAGGCATGAGGTCTGAGGACTGTCTGCGTTTATATGGGTTTGCGTTGCTCTTTTATACATTTAATCATCAAGCCATAAACTCACCGAGAAGCCCATATACGGTGACGAATGTTGGCTGCTGCCTTAGAGTCATAAATTAATGGTCAAACGTTACCACATGTGGGTCTCGTCCTTGCGTGGACATAGTGTGGCCCGTGGTGAATGTGTTCAGATGTCCGGCGTGGGGAGAGCGTGATCACTAGGTGTGATAGGTCGTGATTGGCTATGTGTTCCTAACTCATGTGGCATCTGCCTGTATGTTGTTTTTTGAAGGTCGCGTACCCCCTCAGTACATGTGCGCTTTATTGGGGGCGATATACCCTGACCATTGGGATGTCACTGTGCCTATCTGTGGGATTGATCAAGAGTTTCCTGCCTGCGTTTTTGCCTGCCAGCTATGCACCCTTCCACCTGTGACCTATCAATCAGGGCCTGCCAGACTACATACTTGCCTGTTGAGGTAGATGTGGGGTTCAGGATGGGGGAGTTTATTAATACGTGCGATAGTTCATTTTTGTGGACAAGCAAATCAATATCCATAGTAACATTCCCTCCTTTATTTAACACTATCTAACTTATGCGTTTGTATCATTACTCCATTGGGTTTTTTCTCAACCCTTTGTTCGCATTTGACTATGACAAACTTTCTAGTTATTTGCATTCTACCTAACTGAGGACTGCGTTTTTACAGCAGTGATCCCCAACTATATACCCCAGCAAACCAACAGGAACACAATAGTAATCCTGGGCGTGACACTACGCTTCGCCCACGTAGTGTACGTAGCACTGCCTGCTTCGCAGTTTTTGAAGTAGGCGAAGCAGGCTAGCGCTACGCAAACGCCAGGGCGAAGCGTAGCTGCCTGCTGCCGCCACCCGCCTCCCGCCGGCCCTCCTTTTAAATCAAACCCCGCATGTAAAATAAATAAAAAGTAAAGAAACTTACCTGAAGCGCGGCGTCTCCAGGGCTCCCTCTTCCTCATTTCCAACTTCTTCTGACAAATGCGCATGCGCGGACGCCCGTGCATGCGCATTTCTTGCGAGAAATGCCCATGGGCGGGCGTCCACGCATGCGCATTTGTAAGAAGAAGTTGGAAATGGAAGAGGGAGCCCCGGAGACGCCGCGCTTCAGGTAAGTTTCTTTACTTCCTATTTATTTTACATGTGGGGTTTCATTTAAAAGGAGGGCGGGCGTGAGGCGGGTGGCGCGTAGTGGGGCTACGCGTAGCACGCGAGTGTGCGTAGATTTGGGCACACTACGCGCTGCTTCACGTAGCCCCACTACGCCCACTACGCCCACCCTTACACAATAGCAACTGTCAGCAGTAATTTGTTTAAACTGAAGATCTATCGTGGAAGCCAGGAGAACCAATTTGAAAACCACTCTTGCTCAGCGGTACCTCCTTCTTCACGCATGCTTTGCTATAGATTATGCAGTGCTTGGAACGCAAGTGTCAAAGTTCCATTGTCCGTGTCATTCCCTGTGATGAAGGTACAGCAGGCAGCACTGATCTTGGCACAGACCCCACCCTCTATCGCAGTCATTAAGGCCAACACATACCTATGCTGCATTGCCATGACGCAGATAGCTTGCATTTCTATCTTGATCTAATTGAGGCCGAGCTCAGTGCTGGTCATCATCTTGAGCATTTCCCACTTCATTATTTGCAACCAGAGTGCATTTGTTTTTATCCAAAGGTGAAGAAGGGTATCAACCCCCCCCCCCCCACCTTCAGCTGTGCCTCTGTGAACAGTCTAAACTCTTCTGGGATGTAATTAAACTGAGCCCAGACAAAATAGTCCGCTGCTCTCTTTTCGCAAGCTTGGTGCAGAAAGGTGGTCTTTTTCTTTAACAATTGCCGGTGCAACTCTGTTAGTTCTTCTTTGGGAATGACCAGGGTCGGGTGTGCACGGTCACCAGGGAACAGAGCCCCCTCCAACAAGGAAAACGTTGGGTGTAGGTGTGTTCACCACACTGCCAGTAGAAATCCATAGGTGTGAAGGTGCCCTATTGCATATCCGAAATGTGCAATATCACACTCCAGTTGGCATTCGTGCCCATTGGAAGTGTTCCTTTTCCTTTGAAACATAAGCAATATAGGGTAAGTTGACCCTTCCCCTCTAGCCAAGTGTATCCACCCACCTCAGTGTCCCAGATTTTCTGATATGGGTTAGCCATACTTTCGTTGAACCCTCCCCCATGAGACTTTTTCCCTCTTTATTCCCAAGCTGGACGGCCGTACACAGGAACCTCATATCGGAGGATCAGTTGTTGTTAAAGAAAACCACCCTAGATACACAAAGGGTTACCCTCGGTCTACAGATGGAGGCAGGAGCATTGAGTTGGAGGTTTTGCTACCTCCAAGAATCTCTTCTCTGGGAAGTCTCGGGGCCAACAGTACCCTTCCCCATGGTGCCGTTTCTATGCATCCTGTCCAGCTCAGTTTGTATATCATTGGGTTCAGTAAAGAGGTATAATGCTGTTAGGTTTGTGTCGAATCGGGTCAGATTCACAACTACCCTGAGGTTCTATCTTATTGGGCTCGATCTATATCCTTGTCCTACATAACTAGAGGTGAATAAGGAACTTTGCTTTTTCATTGGCTACATTTTGGGTCTATCTGCACCTACTGCGTGTGGAATGAACGAGCAGATATCACATGACCTGGCTGATGCTTGGTACCTCCCTCACCCTCGGACCACACCCCATTACCTCTGAGCTTACTACTGGGCCTGCTGTCCCTAGCTTCTGACCGCAGCTCCCACAGTCGTGTGTTGGTGCAACCCTTGTCGAATTTTGGAAGGGTGTGGCAAGGGGACTGGACCTCAGAAATCAAAAAACGGGAAAGTTCACAGAACATAGAAGGAGGCTGGCTAAGCTAATATTCACCTTGGAATACCACAAACGTGGCTCACAGAACTTTTGACTAAGAAATTGCAAAGATCTATCAGGTGACGGTGAAAAACCAGGACTGCCTCCGAAAATCCGGGACGCCTGATCACCCTGGTTAACCTCCCCAACTGGAGGCTTGGGCTCAACATCCAATTGAGGCCCCACTGCTCATTGACTCCCTGTGTGTGTGCTGTGGAGTCTTTTAGGGTTTCACAATCCCAGGCGCACGAGAGTCCTAGTTCCCACCACGAAGGACAACTTCATTTTTAGAACTTAAAAGTGGCCTCCATTGGTGCAGAGGCTTCTAGCTTTTGGGGGGCACTGTTGGGACTACATGCCATGTTGGAAACATTGGCCCTGGGCCAAGTGCCAGAGAATGGGGACCTCTTAACTTGGTCTCTGAACGTTTCCCATTTGACTTTGGACACGGGACCCGGGTAGCTCTTTTTAAATAATTTTTTACTACATCCCCTTGTCAGACTGCACTGACCCTAGGGCATGGCCAGCCAATCCCGCCCTGGGGACCAGAAGCAGAGTGTGGTCACTTGAGACCATCCCAGGATGACGAACTTGGTGCATGCCCCCGGTAAAAAAACAGCTCTCAGCCACTCTGGATATATGGATGCAAGTAAAAAATGTTGAACTCCCACTGTTGTCTTTAGTCTTTTATGATCTGGTAGTGGTTTGGGGAAGAGGGGGAGTGGGTGTGCTGGAGCAGGGTTTTCTATTGAAAATTTATTGAGATTTAAACTCCAGTTTATGTTGTTTGTCATGATTAAAATTACTGATTTATAATCATTAATTACTAACTTTGTTAGAAGTCTTGACTAATCAACATTACTAATGAGAGAAATTACACGCGGGAATGCATATACGTTACTTTATTATTACGTGAACTAAATTGGTGAGCAAATTAATTAAATAAGTGTCGCAAAAGTGTCATTTGTTTCGCGTTTATGCTTCTAAATAACGTGCTCTAATGCTTCTTTGTGTTGAAGATGGCTAGGTAATTACATACACATAAGGGTATTAGTGGGAATTAACACTGTATAATCATTACGATGTGGTAACGTTGTTTTGTGTCTCTTTTAATTAAGATGGTCCGTTTTGGCCTAAACCAAGATGGCCGCTATTTACAGCTTGCACTCGAGTGACTGAAATTTGACAAGAGGCCTTGCTGAACATGGTTGGAAGTCACCTGACCACAGCCTCTGTCTGAATTAAAAGTTTCCGTGAGGACAGCAGCTCCAGGCTTGCTGCCAATTGCCCTTGGAGAAGAATAAAGCCACAATGAACTCTGATAAACTTGCGGTGGCTTCACGAGGAAAAGCATTCATGAATGTATCGCTTCCTTAGCTTGAGTTTCCTTCTTCCGTGTTTTTTATTTTTGTGATTTTTCTGAGCGGAGGTTTTCTAAATGTTGCCAGTCAACATCCTTTCCTGCTCGCTCTGCTCAGCAGCTCAACGGACGTTTAGAGTTTGTTTGTTACTTTTATTTTGTAAGTTTCATTATAAATAATGTTAGACTAGAGAGGGTCTAAGGCCACTTCTTCCTGAACCTATGCTCGTGAGGATCGACGCTGATCGAGAGGACGGCGACTCGGGAGACTTTACTGAGAGACCTGTCCTGACTCAAATGACACTTAGCTAGAATAGGTAACTATGAGAATAATAATTTTGCTATTGATTGACTTTCATTTGAACTAATTTAGATAAAAGATAATCTTTGTTTGAATTCCAGTGTCGGGTGGTTATTTCTTTGTCATTTCTTGAGTTTCGAATGTATTTCCTATGTTTAAAATCATGACTCAGGACAATTTCTTTAAGGTCGCATCGACCTCGCTTTAGATGCATATTGGTTTAGGACCTCTCCTATAAATTCAGTGAGGATAGAGTAATAGTTATGAATGTTAGTGTGATGGGCCCTAGCGTATGATGAGTGTATGTGCGTGTGACTGTGGATTTACTCTGTCCGTGGAAGTAGGGAGAATTTATATGCTCCAATCTGCAGCAGGTGTTGGCTAGTAATCACTGCGTTATGAGTCTTCGGGTAGTTCCTATTTATGCTGGGGGTTTTCATTTTTTACTGTGTAGTTTGGTTCTGTGATTATGAGAAGGCGGTGCCTCCCCACACTGTCACCCCTCCCTGTTGGTGTTGTAGCCCGGCCCCTCTTGCATTGGATTCCCTATCTGTGGCTGCTTCTGCCTTTTTGCCCGATGCCCGGACCTCGGTTTTGGTTGAGTGGTGACCAGCGGACCTTCCTGCAACTAGATGTAGGGTGCATTCTGATTCCCCTGTGCATGGTGCCGAGGGAAGATATGTGTGGGGTTTTGTGGTGGCTGGCCTGGTTCATAGGTATCTGCTGTTTTTGCTGCTCATGGTATGCCCCTGCTTATGACAGTAGTAGCTCTCCCTAGGTTCTCATAGCTGCCATAGCCTATTTGGAACCCTCTGGGGTTGTGTGGTGGAGCCCGCATTGAGACGGGTGCCATCCGCGTGGTTGCAGCCCTTGCTGCTCCCTTGATGGCAGCCCTTTTCAAATTGTTTTGAATCAGCTTCGCAGTGTCTCTTTGGGACGCCTCTTGCCCGGGGATTGGGACTGTGGGTCGCTATGGGGGGTACCTATGTCTGCCCCACCGCTCTGTAAGCGGCCTTCTTTACCATGCGGTAGGTGGGGGCATTTCCCTGCTAAAGGTTTTTACCCCCAGTATGTGCGGCACACTTTACTACAGTTACACATAGCGTAATTAGCAGCTTAAAGAGGTCCTTTGGCATGGCGGATATACCGCATGACTTCAGGCAGTCTCGTCTTTGCCACCTCCCAATGCTCCGTAGCATGCTGGTGGTGGCATGAGCTGAGTTCCAGTAACTTGTGATTTGCAGCATTTCCAAAGGCATGTGGTTTCTAGATGTTACTGCCACTGCCATTGCGTGCCTTACCCCTGTCCCATGATTTATCACAGGGAACTCACTCGGTGTATATGTGGCATAGTCACAAATCTCTTCCCCCTCTGACAATTCATTGGCTATAAAGGCTTTTGGCCATTTAATAGCCTCAAGTAAGGGACGATCTGCATGCCGTACCCACTGCATAATGAATTTGCAAAGGTCCAAGAATTTTTGCATGCTCTGTAAGACTGCCTTAGTGAAGGCAGTCTGATCAGTAGGTGAGATCCTCGTTTGTCTACCTGTGCTGTGGGGGTATTTTAATGACATGGGTCTTGGGAAAGGAACTCCAGGGGAGGAGCAGGCCACTGTCCTGCCATCGGAGCATGGTATGGTCATGTTTAACATGGCCTACAAATCTCGCCTCCAAAGATTAGTTGAAGACGAGGGAAAATAGCTGTCCCCTGGCACGACTACCTCTTTGTCTCGTTCTATTGGTTTCGTGAATGGGATCCTTGGCACCGTACCTGAAAGCTCTTGCATAACCCTAGTGTCTTTTGATAGGTGGACAATCCCCTCCCTTAGGCATGACTTTGTCACCACCGTGTCTATTAGGGAGTTGTATGGTGCATTCTGCACGAGTACTGTTACTAAAGGTTCCTCTTCCGGTCGGCACATGGTTGACAGCATGAGGCATGTGTGTCTGTGTGCCCTTTCTTTCTCAAGCGTCAGTTCCGAATTTTCCTCCTCAGCTACCTGGGCAAATCCTGTAGCATTACCCTCCTCATTGGTCCCTGGGGGACTGGGGATCCCTTACTCGCCCGAGCTTGCTGAATCACTGTCCAGATTCACCACAAACTTCCCTCACACCTGCTTACGCTCAACTGACCTAGTGGGAATGCGTATCCTACCTGCCCTTGAGGTGTTTTGTGTCGTGGGTGGCGGACAGGGAATCAAACTTTTGGGGACCCTCCCTAGGAACTTGGGATGAGCTACATATGTCTGGGCCTGCTTAGTTTTACTTCTCTCAGGCTTAGATCTGACTGGCCTTTTCTCGGCGAGTGGCTCGTAGGCTTCTATCACTGGAGGGTTTGAGTCGCCTTGTGTAGGGAAAGCAGGTGTGAGCATGTCCATCCCTGCATATGGTGGGGGTGTGTAGATGGCTTATTTGCTAACGGTAATGTTGGGCCATTGCTCTTGGCCTCTTTGAAGATACAAATGGGTGTGGATCTCATTATTGAGTTGTGTGTCTCACTTATTGACTATTGTGTATATTGGTGAATGTCTAACACTCCCCTCTGTTAAGCCTGGGGCTGCTCGACCACACTATTCCCTAAAGAGCACCTTGGGATTGCTAGAGCAAGCCCCTGTTCACTGGTAAGGGACTACCAGGACTATTTGCACAATATACCTCTATTTGTTATATCATATAAAGAGTCATCTTCCTGCATTGAAGCTGCAGTGGTCGGATATAAGTCTAGACATTTGCTGTACCACAAGGTTTATGATTGATTTCACTAAGGCATCCCAAATTGTCATTAGTGTTCTTAAATTTCTTAATGGCCTTGTGTTAAGTCCCACAGTGAAACTGTTTAGTAATTTAAAAGGATCTAAGTTAGTCGGGTCCTTTAGAAAGTGCTTAAAGTGTTTTGTAGTTTCTAAAAAGGCCCCAACTACTTTAAAAACCATGTCTGATGCAGGGCCTTTCCAGGAGCTCAACCGGGCACCATATCAGAACCTTAGGTTGTTCCAACCTAAGGACCTTTGCAAAGCATGGGAACTTGCCATGGGGACTTGACCCACAAAAGACAACCTGCAGCAGTTGCTGGCAGAAAATGATAGAACACTGGCAGAGAAAGAAGCCCCACTGGGGAAGAGGAGGAAGACCCTGAAGTGGATGAAGTTGATTTTGATTCCAACAAGAGTCCTTCAGAAAACAACACCACTGGGAGCACTACTAGTAGTGCCCCAGAAGAAATAGATAACAAAGATGCAGATCTTCAGAAACTAGCCAAGAGGACAGTATGAGAGGCTGACCTCCTGGCTATAGAAAAGGAAAGAGCAGAGATGGGCCTAGAACCCATCTTTAGTGGCAGCAAAATCGTAAATAGGGAGAAAGATTAAGCTTTTGCCCTTAAAATCCTCAAAGGGATTGTTCCCACATACTCGGAGGGTGATGATATCACCAAATGGTTAACAGCCTTTGAGAGAGCTTGTAAAATGAGGCAGCTCAACAAGATGTATTGTGGCTCTCTTCTCTGGGAGCTGTTCTCAGGCTCCTGACACTAAATCAGGCAGCTGCTGAGTCCTATGACCTCATAAAGGAAACCCTGATTGCATGCTTTGGATTCACCACTGAGGAATACAGGATCAGGTTCAGGGAGACTCCAAAAACCCAGAGTCAGACATGGGTAGATTTTGCAGACTTTTCAGTGAAGACAATAGGGGCCTGATTACAACTTTGGCAGTCCTCTCACGGGCTGCCATGCCACTGCCCTTGTGGGAGAACCGCCAAAGCCATACACCCACCACCTGCCAGATTAGGATTGTAATCCTTAGCAGGCATGCGGTGCTGCAGCGGTGTCACATAGGTGCCTATCTAAAGGCCCATAGGTAAGCCTCAGACAGGCAGCGTTGTGACACTGTCACAGCACGTTAATGCATGGTGTGGCACACACCTTGTAGTGTATGCGGCACCATGCAGGAACTGGGGGTGAAAATCTACAGGGCGGAACAACATGTGCTCCCTTGCATGCATCCCCAAGCCCAGAGGCACAGGGGGGGGCTTTTTGGGGCCCCCTTTGTTGGCTCACCGCCAGTCTTTCCATGGTAGGCTCACCCCCTGCATATTACTCAGGTTGACCGCTGGTTCATCGCCGCAGGATCAAGTATTCCCAGCGGCCGCATCAGTCCAGTGGCAGTCCAACCGCCAATCTCAGAATATGGTGGGTGGACCACCAGTCTGGCAGTTTGTGAACCTCCACCATGGGTTTGGGGGACCCATGGACCGCAAAGCTTGCAATCAGCCCCTATATGGCTGGTTGAAAGGTAGCAATGTGCACAACTGTGATGGGCTTTATAATTTAAATATGAAGGAGCATCTGTTGAGTAATTGTGTTCCTGAGCAATTACATCAGTACCTGGTAGACCTAGGTCCACTTTCTCCTCAAGATGGCAGACCACTGGGTCAAGACAAGAGTGACAAAACTACCACTGGTGGGGGTGACTAAAAGAAATGGGTTGCTAAGCCTCCCAAGGAAAAAATGGTGATCAGTGGGAGGCTGGGCCCCGAAACAATATAAAGTCTAAGGGTGGGTACCCGGGTAAGAACTGGGATCCCGAAATGGCTTGATGTCATGATTTTAAGACCTCAGGGCACTGAACTGTAGACCTTAGCTGTCCCAAAAAAAATAATTCTTATAGTGCATACGCAGTAAATTCGGTGATAAGTCTCCAGACGGGATCACAGGTGAGCCCTGACCATGTCAGAGAGCTCACTGAAGCAATGTTAGTCTCCGAGGGTGGGGTGGATGTAGCTGCCCTGGCTGTCTGGCCCATTAACATTGACAAATACAGACATCAGCCTCACATAAATGGCATCAGAGTTGAAACACTGAGGGAGACAGGTGCAAGAGTAACTATGGTGACTGAAAAACGGATATCTCCATGACAGTATCTGGCTGGTGAGGCATTCACAGTCATCAGTGCGGACAACCAAACTAAGGTCCATCCAGTGACAATGGTGTGCTTAGAATGGGAAGAGGTTACTGTCCAAATGAAGGTGGTGGTATCCTCTGCAATTCCTGTAGCATGTCTGCTAGGAAATGGCTGGAGTCCTTAGCATGGGCTGAGGTTGAAGGAAAGACCCATGCCGCTATGCTGGGTATACCTGAAAGTGTGTGTGTGAAAACAAGAGCACAGTGCATAGCCCATGGTGAAAAAGATGAGTTGGAGTCTGGAATAACAGTCCAACCTTCCAAGAGAAAAGGCAAGAAAACAGTTTCTGAACACACACCAGCTCAGGTCCCCTCTCCTCAGGTAGAAAGCCTGTCAACCCCAGAGGGAACTGAGCCCCAGGAACTTGGGCCTTACACGGAAACATTCCTTGGCTCATGGGGACTCGTTAGGGAAGATCTGTGCCACGGACAGAGGACCTGTCCCACTCTTGAAAGCCTGAGATAGCAAGCTGCTAATCAGGAAAATAGAGATGTCCATGGCTTCCACAGAACCTATTGAGAGGAGGGACTCCTTTACACTGAGTCCAGAAGCCGCAAACCTGGCACCAGTCGTAGTGCCTCGTCAATATAGAGAGGTCCTGCTCACATTGGCTCATAACATCCCCCTAGTTGGGCACCTTAGCTAAGAAAAAACTTGGAGATGGTATGTCCCAGAAGAAAGGAGTTTTGCAACTCCAATGCCACCTGTCAAGCCAGTGGCAAGACAGCTGACCACCCAAAGCCCCCTTAATCTCGCTCTCAGTGGGTGGGGTTCCTGTTGAAAGGACAGGGATTGACATTGTTAGTCTCCAAGACCTTCCAACTGCATCAGGGAACAGATTCATACTGGTAGTAGTGGATCATGCTATCAGGTACCCTGAAGCAATTCCCCTAAGTACTACCACTGTTCCTGAAGTGGCAAGGGCCCTCATTGGAATCTTTGCCAGGGTGGGATTTCCTAAGGAGGTGGTGTCAGACAGAGGTACAAACTACATGTCAGGCTACCTGAAACATGTGGCCAGAATGTGGAGTGACCTATACGTTCACACCCCCATATCACCCCCAAACAAATGGTCTTGTTGAGAGATTCAAACAATATCTTGACAGGTATGATTGGTGGACTCCCTGAAAAAATATTTTTATTTTCAGCCCGTTGGCTTCTTCATTTGTATTTATATAGCCAGTCAACATGTGTTCGTGGTGTGAGGGAGTACCTCACAACTTCTTCAGCGCTGCAAGCTTGACACTCTGTACTCTTGAAGAAACCTGTAAATCGGTTCTAATTCTAACCTGGCAGGCTCTTATTGTGGTACAAACACATATAAATCTAAAACCACTAAGAGTTCACTGTCATGTAAAAAGCAATCCTATATTGTCTGGCAGCTGCTAATATAAAGTATTTTGTTACCTGAATCAACTGTGAAGAAGCAAAAGTCAATCAAGCGAGTATGGTGCATTCCATGGCAACTCCTCAGTACCTTTGATTTGACATGAGGGTACTGACAAATTGGTCTGACCCTAGGAGCAAAAGAAACATCAGCATTCTCAACCCCAGATGGGAACTTTCAGCTCACTGTTATGCCCTTTAGACTAAAGAATGCCCCAGCCACCTTCCAAATGTTGGTAAAAAAATTCCTTGCTGGGTTGGAATCTTTTAGCGCAGCTTATCTTGAAGATATTGCTGTCTATAGTTCCACCTGCCAGGATCAACTGATCCACCTTGGAAAGGTCCTAGAAGCTCTGCAGAGTGCATGCTATACTATCAAGGCAAGCGAGTGCCAGATAGGGCCGGGCTCTGCTGTATGCTTGGGCCACCTTGTAGGTGGAGGCCACGTTCAACCCTTACAACCCGAGATCCAGACAATTGTGGAGTGGGTAGCCCCCACCAGTCAGACTCAAGTCAGGTCATTCCTTGGCTTGACTGAGTACTACAGGAGGTTTGTGAAGGGATATGGGTCCTTTGTGGCCCCCTCACAGAATTAATCTCCCAAAAAAATTCAAAAGAAAGTGAACTGGACAGTGAGCTGTCAAAAGGCTTTTGACATTCTGAAGGAAGCAATGTGCTCAGCACCCATTCTGAAAGCTTCAGATTTTGCAAAACAGTTCGTAGTACAGACAGATGCCTCTGGACATGGGATTGGAGTGAGCCTATCTCAAACCAATATTGATGGCTATGACCAGCATGTGGTTTTAAATTAGCAGGAAGTTACTCCGCAGAGAGCAGCGTTGGAGTGCTATTGAGAGGGAAGCCTTTGCTGTGGTTTGGTCCCTGAAGAAGTTGAGGCCATACTTGTTTGGCTCTCACTTCTTTATTCAGATGAACCACAGGCCTCTGCGATGACTAATGCAAATGAAAGGTGAAAACCCCAAACTGTTGAGGAGGTCCATTTCCCTACAGCGTATGGACTTTAAAGTGGAAACAGACCTGGGACTGACTATGCCATAGCAGGTGTCCCTTCCAGGTTCTTCCACTTAGAAGATGAAGGCTCTCTTGGAAAAGGTTAGTCTAACTATCCTTTGTTTGAGGGTGGGGTTATGTAAGAAAGTGCCCCTTTTTGACATTGTCATCCCCACTTTTTGGCTGGAATTTGATGTAATTTTGCCTGACAGTGCACTGGGTCCCTGCTAACCAAGCCCCTGGTGCCAGATCTCTTTCCCAAATCTGTACAATTGTTTGCCCCTCTCAGCAATATTTTTAGCACTCCCTGTAAGTCCCTAGTAAATGGTACCCCCAGTACCTAGATCATGAGGTGCTAAAGAGGGTCCCTAATGGCTGCAGCATGAATTGTGCCACCCATGCGTTAATGCCATTGCAGGTTGCGTATTTTGGTGCAGACAAAAGTGAAAACACAATATGATACACATCCCAAGGTAAATTGCAAGAAATGGTTGTGATGCACTCAATTTACTGCAATCTTTTTTTTTACTGATAATCAAATACAGATTCAGAATCTGAGCGTGCAAGGCTAGAGCGAGTCCCACCAAATCCGCAAACAATCTTCAAAATAGATAGACCACCTAAGTGTACTAGTTGCAGCCTGCACTGCTATACGCCCTAGGGCTGCTAGTAAACAATATTCATTCAAAATTCATCACAGTTCAACAAATATGTAAACCTAGATTTCCTTGTACATTATACAGTCTTTATTCAACTAATTTCCAATTTTCTTTTGTTATTGCGAAATGTTGCTTCACACTTGCTGAGAACAAAAAAGTAATCATCCTTAATCACAGAAGATATATGCATATGCTGATATGACCAAATGAATTTTGGGTGCCAAGACCCTTCATCAGGGGTAACTCCAAAACAAAAATAATCGGGATGCAACTCCATCAGTAATAATGATTAAATATAGTAAACAGGCATTCAGAAAATGAGAAAGGTCATGAGTAAATCTGAGAAAGCTAGCCAATTTCAGAGTGCATCATGCAGATGTGTGCACCATCACCGCTTATTACTTGTTGTGCCGAATCACACATGTACTGTGCTCAATAGTGACGTGCATGCTGTTATGTGGTGCGTGCCTCAGAGTTTTATCCATTCCAAGAGACCCCCCAAACATAAAGTCATCCCCTATACTGCCCCTATACATGCAACTTAAAATTACATGTCCCAACATGCACCCTTCATGGAGTAAAAATACACTATGAGCTTACCAACAAAAAAACCGGCAAGAAAGTGGAAAAATGCTGTTTTTCCAATATCGACTCTCAAATGTCAATCCTACAATGTAATGACACCATCATAGTAAATTTTCTCTCCATGTGCCAGTGCGATTCACCGCTATAAAGGATACTCCCTGGAGCCATACCTCAAAGTCACTGTGAGAATCATTGCTATGAAGTGGAAGCCTCCAAAGAGTTTCACCAATGTTCCTCTCTGAGAAGCAAAAAGTGATTACCGGTCAAAAACCGATTTGTGAATATATTATAACCCTCACTATGCTTGTCTGAAAGTCAAAGTATCTTGTGTAAAACCGATCCAGGGGACTTGAAATGCTGTTTATAATATATGTCCAGGATGTCCTTGCAACCATATTGAAAAGCTGCAACAAACAATCATACTCTTTTAGTCGCTGCTCACGGACAGTTAAGTACAACTTCTTCTTGTCTCTTACGACTTTGATATTTTAGAACTGTTTTATCTGCCTGTTTGTCATGCTAGATTACATATTTACAAACATTTGGAGTGTTTATATAGTACATTATGGCTGCTTGTGTTTTTTAGTCTATTTAACCTTCTTTTACTTTATTCTTAATAGGTAAGTTTTTCCTACCTTTCGGGGATACCCTTCCAATTTACGGTTGGGCCCTTCATCTTCCTCGTCTATTTCTATCCTTTTACTTAATTTTCCATCCTGATAGGAAGCCCTGACATAGGAAGGGGAAGCGGAGAACTCTTCCTTTATCCTCCGATCGCCTTTTAAGTTTCTTTCCTTTCCCCCCGTGGCATAAACGGAGCCAACTTCCGATTCGGCCTCACCCATTCTTTATTTTCATTTTCTTTTTCTGACGCGACTCGGTGCTTACCTTAAAACACCAAATGCGCATCGTGTCGTCAGCGGGACACAAGCGTTTGCTTTCAAGCATCAACACTTCCGGGTCCCTCCAGCTCCCCCGGAGGTGACCCGCTCAACAAATTATGAGCTTCGTGCTCTTAATGTGACCCGCAAAGCATAAATTAAGCTTCCTGAAGGACTGACTTTGACTCGCGCCGTGCGTCTCCATGGAGACGCACAACGCTGAGCCAAGGGACCGGAGTCAGCTGTTTCTCCGTTCTCGACACGACCTTTGGCTACATTTGTATCGTAGTCTTCCCTAAATTAAGCAATAAGTTCGGTTTTTAACAAAACAACTAGGAAAGGAATCCTTTTAAACATCACTGTGTCTCTTTAAAAGAAAAAAAAAGGAAGGGGATTATTGAGTCATTATTGTTAATTCATTATTAACTCAGAATGTCTCAAGGAGATTCTCAACCTAGTAATGAGACTCATCTCACTGAGACCTCTCTGAGGAACCTCTTTGAGAGGCAATTAAAGTCCTCCCTGAAGGAAGCTGTGGAGGCAGCACTTTCCAAAAGAAAAAGGAATACTCCTGGCGAAGACACAGTGCTCTCTTCGGATGAAGAACAGGACACCCTCCCCAAAAAAGGCGGTAAGGTGTTAAAAAAGACTAAGCACATTGAGCCTTATGGTAATCTACGTGCTACCAATGACAGGATTTTATCTATTGGTAGCCTGTGCGCTACAAATGATCAAGGTGCTCGAGCAGCACAAAAAGAATGATCAACCTTAATGGCGCAAAAAGCACGGGTGCCCTTCGTGGCACACAGAGAATAGGTGCCCATCGCGACACAATAGACCTCAGCGAAGATGACGATGATTGGCTGTCCCCACTCGATATCGATGATGAGGCTGATGAATATGTTTTTGATCCCCAGGAAAAATTTGATGATGACCTCCTTGATGAGGACCTGGGTCAGTCTAATAATAACTGTGACTCTATTAAAGATCCATCAGGGTCTGAGATGTTTAATCCCTCGAAGATCACCCACCCTAGAGGTTCTGAGTGGTGGCCCTTAGATCATGTTTCAAAGTTTATTAAGGCTTGGATTAGAAAGCCACTTGAAAGAGATTCACGCAATCTCATGAAATCTGAGTGTCCAAGACCCTTTTTGAATAACAAAGCAGGTATGACTCCCAACCTTGACCCTGATCTTCTGACTTTCCTATTCAAGACCAGTAGAGATCCTCGCAAAGGGACTGGAACGCTGCCCTAAACAGTGCCACGACAAGCTATTAGACACACTTGGCCCCCTTGCCAGGATCTTGGACCTAGCTGAGGAGTCCTTAATAAATGGGATCCTGGTTGACACTGAACTCCTTTGGGGATGGAGCCAACGTGCCATTTGCCTGCTCGGCAACGCTAACGCCAATCTAACCTCCAAAAGACGAAGAGCAATATTAATGCGTATGAACCCCAAGTTGGGAGATCTAGCAAACAAAGATGTTCAAGGAGCCCCGAACGGTCTACTCTTTGGAGAGACCTTCATTAAGACACTTGGTAAATACGTCTCCACATTCTCCGCCTTTAACAAAGCCCAAACAAACATGAGACGTATGTTCGGAGGCAGAGTTTTTGGAAGGGCTGACAGGGCAGGAGCGGCTGCCAACCGTGGATATAACAGGTCCTTTTACCAACAAAACCAATGCGGTTATTCAAGATACTATCGGGGGAATAACAGCTTCTTCCCCCAGAGGGGCCGCAACAGTCGAACACAAGGCAGAAACAATCGAGGAAGGTTCCAAGGTCAAGGACAACAAGGTAAGGTCAACTCCTCCTCCTGGTTCTTCCCTCCCAAAAGTAGGGGGAATGCTATTGCTTTTCAGTCACAATTGGTCTTCCATAACGAACAATGCCTGGGTCCTAGAGACTGTAAAAGGCTTCAAAATAGACTTTATTACTACTCCTTATCAGACCAAACAACCCAGAGAACTTTCCCTAGACCAGGAACAGTCAAGTATAGTAGATGCAGAGGTGAGTCAGATGCTAGACAAAGGTGCAATTCATTTCAAACACTGGTCTGGGTTTTGTGAGCATAATCTTTCTGTTGAATAAAAAAAGAAAAGGGCTGGTGCCCCGTAATTAATCTAAAGGAATTAAACACCTTCCTTGTGTACAGACACTTCAAACTGGAGGGTATACATCTTTTGAGAGATATTCTCCAAGAGGAAGATTGGCTCATAAGACTAGATCTCAAAGACGCATACTTTACAATCCCTTTTTGGATCCAGATTCTCAGAAATACCTAAGGTTTGTATGGAGGAATGCAACCTACCAGTTTCGCTATCTCCCCTCCCTATCCTCAGCTCCTTGGTGTTTCACCAAGGTCCTGAGGCCAGTGGTCACCTCTTTAAGGAGAAGAGGAGTTCGCCTGATTATCTACCTAGACAACATCTTGTTGATGTCTCAGAGCCAGGAAGAACTCCTAACACATGAAATTGACTGTGGATCTCTTAGAGAGTCTAGGTTTCATCATAAATGTAGAGTAATCCATTATGACCCCTTCGCAGAATCTAGAGTTTCTAGGTTTTCAGGTGAACACACCTTTAGCTCAATTACAACTTCCCACGAAGAAATTGTCAAAAATAAAGAAAGAAGTTTCATATATTTTATCCAAAGACAAAGTGAGCTTGAGGGAACTAGCGAGGGTAGTAGGGCTCTTATCTTCATCCATTCAAGCTATTTCTCCAGGACTGAAGAAAGGTCTTTGGTACTCAGACATCGTCCCCCTGTCCCTGGAAGCTCAAGAGGATCTCCTTTGGTGGCGCAACAACTTAGAGAGTTGGAATGGGAAAGCAATATTCTGGAATACCCCATATCAGTGGTTCCCAAACCTTTGACTCCTGAGGACCCCTATTGAGTCACTATTGGAAGCCAAGGACCCCCAAACAATGTGTACGATTTTACATTTCAAACATTAAAACAGTAGTTTGAAAAAAGTAAACACACACTTGTGCACACCAAACAAATACTCGAATCACTAAAGATTTTAATATTTTTTATAGAAAGAATTAGCAAAATCGAAAACTTTTAATGGGATGGTTAGTGCTGCATCTCGGCAACTAACTTTTCAATATTTTGTTCTATTTCGCAGTATGAGGCTCCTGCCAGGGCCAGACTGGAAACCCAAAGCAGCCCTGGCAAATGTTGTCAGACCAGTCCCAGTACTAAGTGCAGTGAGTCAGCCTGGCCACTGCAAAGCAAACTTTGGGGGGCTCTCCCACCAAGGACATTTGGGGGGAAATGGTGCATTCTGCAACACATTTGTCATTATATATTGAATTGAATTTGCTTTTAAAGCACAGTAAATGATGACCTTACTATGCACCAATTCATCAATCTTTTTGGGGATCTTTTATGAATCCCTCACTGTTACTCTCCAAGAGTGCCTCTCTTCTCTCAATAGCCCCTCTGTCACATGTATTTCATTTGTTTTATAGCATCTCTCATACAAGTGTAGGGTGTCGGAGCACTTTACATCACACACATACAGAGACAATGAATCGTACGTGTGTAAATCAGTGTATAGAAAATGTTATGTTATATAAGGCAAAGGGGACTTCAAGGTGTAGGATTCACATGTAATCAATGCTGGTGAGCATTTTTTAAGAGTGCTTGGTCTGGAGAAGCACAACATCTTGATACAGAATGTAACATAGGGGTTGGCTTTGACTTTAATTAAAACAGTTTAATTCTACCCAAACAAACGTTTTTGGCAAAATGAGGATTATGAAACACTGGGAAGAACAGATAGCATACTAACTTGTACCATGCAGTTTGCATTCAGCTGTTTGATGGCAGCGCATAGCTTAAGGTGCTAGATTATGATTGTAACTCATAAACTGCACAATAAAATAAGAATCTGTGACAAAAGCAGTAACCCACTGAGCTATCCACATAAACTACAGTTTTTTTTTGTTTTTTTTAATGCATGGTACACATTCTTTGCAGCAGGCATATTAACCCTCTGCGCTACCTTAGATGAGTCAAACCTGCTACTGAACAAAACATGCTTCTCTCCCCAGCAGGTACATTAATCACTGGATGTTATCTTGACACTTTTATAGTTGCCTGAAAACTACTGATTATTCAAGGAACTTTGAAGTGCTTTTAAAACTGTTGCTTGCGGACCCCCTGGGAATGTGTCTCGGACCTCTGAGGGTCCACGGACCACAGTTTGGGAAACACTGCCCCAGATCATATACTGGAATCCGATGCAAGCAATCTAGGCTGGGGTGTCAGACTAGGAATGATAGAAACGGGGGGGAAATGGTCCAAAGAAGAACTGACCCTTCAAATAAATTGCCTGGAGATGTTAGCCAGCCTGAACGCCCTTATGAGCTTCAAGTCTATCCTCAAAAACAGTGTAGATCTAATCAAACTAGACAACTTCACAGCCGTCTCCTACATCAATCGATTAGGAGGAGCAAGATCAAAACTTCTAGCAGATCTAGCCCAAAAGATTTGGTATTTCTGATGGAACCACAAAATAACTCTGAGAGCAGAATTCATCCCAGGCCATCTAAACACAAGGGCAGATTGGAACTCAAGGTTCCTAAGAGACTCCAGCGACTGGAAACTGAATCCTTCAGTCTTCCAGAGAGTTCAAGATCTATGGGGTCCCTTCGAGATAGATCTTTTTGCCAGCAGGCTGACCTTTCAGATAAGTCATTTCTTCAGTTGGAGACCAGACCCGGTAGCAACTGCAGTGGACGCTCTTCTCCAACCTTGGGACTCACTGAACTGTTATGCCTTCCCTCCCTTCGCACTAATCCAGAGAGTTCTCTTGAAAGTTCGAAGGGAGCATTGCCACATTGTTCTAATTACTCCTTTTTGAAATTCTCAAATATGGTTTTCAGGGGTGATGGAATTGACAGTAGAGACTCCACTTCTTAACCCAGGAAGGTTGGACCTCCTTCAGGGCCCAAACGGAGAGGTACACCCTCTTCTCTTAGATGGAAAGATGAACTTTCTTGCCTGGACGATTTTAGGGGTTCAGAAAGATACTCGGGTCTTTCAGGAGAGGCTAAAGACCTTTTGGATGAGTCATGGGCTCCGGGAACAAGGAGAAGATACATCGGTTCATGGAAAAAGTGGTGTGGTTGGTGCCTGGAACGGGATTTGGATCCCGTGGACGCACCTGTTGTAGAAGTAGCAAACTACTTAGCAGAGCTTTTTAAATCAGGACTTTCCTATAGAACTGTATATTGTTACAGATCTGCAATTTCTGCAGGACATTCCTTGTTAAATGATTTCTCTATTGGTACTGACCCCCTAGTTAGTAGAGTTATGAAAGAAATAAGACTCAAACGTCCTGCTAAAGCTAAATATGAATCATTATGGAACATAAATCTTATCTTCAAACTTTTTTACTTCCTGGCATGATAACCTCTTCCTTTCAAAGAAACAACTTTCCATTAAGTTAGCTGCACTACTTTGCTTAATTTATTTTAGATGGGTTATCAGATGTTAAAGTTTTAGAAATTTCGAATAGAATTTATTCCCCTGATGGTGTGTTGTTTGATATGGAAAAGAACAAAAACAATGTCGGAAAACATTTTCTACCCTTTCTTTTTTGTTGCATGAATGTGTATGAACAGAAAATGAGTGTTACTAGACATTTAAATGAAAATCAACTATTGATTTCTTTTGTTAAACCCTTCAAAGTAATGAAGCAGGTAAGATAAAATGGTGTATACCTCCTCTATTTTGCATGAAATTAATTACGTAATCATTCTAAGAATTAACTCGTACTAATTAGTTGAAGTGAGAAATGATTAATCAACCCTTACACCTTGATAAACACAAGATACACGTGGGGCTAAAATGCTAATTGCATGGCGGAACAATTAACATAATTAACTATGGTACGTAAACTAACTTTAGATTGTGGTGAAATAGAGAATTGCATGATTTGTGTCGCTTTTGTAAGGGTTTGTGCTTTCAGTACTGCAGAATGGTGAGTATTATTGCTTTAAATGTTGCTACAGGCTAGGAAAATACTAATATACATTGGAACTAGAGTGGGATTAAACATTAGAATCTTCATTTCTGTATTCTAATTACTGTTATGTCTGTTTTTGCTTAAGTTGGCATTCGGGGCTGCTAGGCCGCAGTGCTTAAAATGGAGCTCCTGTGATGCCGTCGTCATGTGAGCGCAATGACTACTGCGCAGAATCGGATGGCTCTGGAGATCTCCAAGTGACCTCAGCTCCGTAATATTGTGTTCCTCGTCAAGGATAGGTGTATGGAGGGTTGCGAAGTGATGAACGGTGTGAACTACCAAGAGGACATTGGCTTGTTATTACTTCGGAACTTTCGTCTGTGAACCGAAGGATACAGGACATTTTTTTTGCTTTGCTATGCCAAGTCGCACGGAAAACCAGTTGGTCATGAGAAACCTTTAAGAACTTACAAATTGAATCGGACTAGTTAATCAGAACACTTTCTACCCCTATATTGTTGCATCTTGATCTGAAGTAAGAGGAAAAAAGGTATACAAATCATTCATTCACCCAAAGGGGGGGGCGGTTCCCTAGGCTGATCGTCAATGGTGTTGGGTCTTCGTTGAGCCGATGAAGATTTCCATGGTTTACTTTGGTTTTCTTTGATTTTCGGAAAGTTAGTTCATCTGATGGTTTGATCATTGCTGTGGGTTAGACAGTTTTCCCGGAGATTGTAGCAGAGACTTTGAATAATCCTCTGTGTAATCGGAGGGCCGGCAACTTTGCTACCTGGTAACTATCAATTGCTTTTCTAAAACTATGCTCATGTTCCAAAGATTTGATTTCTTCTTGAAATAAACTGAATTATGTTATCTTCTGTAGCGCCTAAATGCTAATATGGAGCAAATTAATATTAGATAAACACATTTGGATTAATAAGAAATGAGTTTGTGATTCTTTAATTGAGTACCGAAATTAATCAAATGTTTTCCTAGGTTTTAATTGTGTTTTAGCTGGTTCTAAATCACCATCAACCAAGTGGTGGAGTGCCTTCATGTTAAGGTCAGGATTCTATAGGTGCAGATGTATAGAATGTACATAATGTAAAGAAATGTAATCCTGATAGGTAATAAGGTACCCATATGTCCAGCGCTCTTTCTCCTGTGTACAGATTCGAGTGAGACGAGTGCGTGTTGGTGTTATGGGCCCCACCAATGAATGAGTGTATGGATGAGTGGTTGTGATGATGAGTCTGTGACATAGGGAGAATATGTAAATTTGCCCTTTTCCGCTGGAGGAGTTTTCTTGGTAGCAGATTTATGGTTTTATTGCATTGGTTTGGTGATTATTGATTTATGTTTAACACTTTATGTTGAGTTTGTGTTGCGTTTTATGTTCTCAAATGGTTTAAAGACTTCCGGGAAGTAGGAAGTTGGTTGCCCTGTAGGTAAGCAGGGAAAAGGTGTGGCAAGTGAAGTTGCACAGTGCATTATCTGGTTTCAAGGTGGTAACATCGTCGTGTGTTATCGGTAGGGACATTTTCCGTATGAATATGTATGAGTGAAATAGCAATAGGTTCTCTTGTGAAACTCTGGCCTTAATTCTCAGGAGCATTGTAGTCTCCACATGTGTTTTATCCCCAGATAAACGGGTTAGCCTTTTTGCTTGTTAGAAGGGTAAGGTGGATGGAAGTGCTACTTTATCGGCGAAACGGAATAATTCTGTGGTAGGGTAGAGGTAAGCGCTGCCTACTGGAAAGACAGAATTCTTGTGTAAGTGGACAATACTATCTCAATGGTTTAGCGAAACAGGCAATGGAGATGTTTTATGTTGTTACTAACAGATTTTAATTAAAGAAAATGTAAGAGATCGTTGACGGTAAAACTTTTGTAAAGGAGGGGTCAGCAGACGCAGGAGTAGCGAGAAAGGCTGACGTCAGAAAGACTGCGCTGGGATTGGCCAGCTGTAGAGAGACAAAGCTTTCACTGATTGGTGCGTTAGTGTGAGCAGTGCTAGGAGTGGAGAATTGCCGGTGTCACGTTGACGCCCAGGATTGGTGCGTTAGTGTGAGTCGCGCTGGGATTGGAGAACTTCAGAAGTGACATAGACGTCCAGGATTGGTGCGTTAGTGTGAGTCGCGCTGGGATTGGACAGAATACGGAGAAGCCGCAAATGAAGTGATTTACAAAGCCTAGTTGATTAAGAACTTTAAAAAATAAAAATAATGTACTACGATCCACCTGAGAAAGAGAAAAAATCATGGTTTGGGAAAATTAAAACCCTCTTTAAGAAGGATAAGCCGATTGTGACTAGGGAAGGACAGATACTTCCTCCACCGAAATCGCCTGCATCTTTTATGGTAGCGAAATATGGTTATCATACATGTATCTGGCTGGAGAATTGGGCAAGGTATACCAAGGAGGATGGAGTACTAGCTTTTCCAGAAAGTGGTTCGTTTAGTTTGGCTGTATTACAAAATTTGAGAGAAACAATGAAGAGGTTAGAACCGAAACCCAGACCTACCCAGTTCGAGGCTTTGACGGAGTGGGAAGAAGAGATGTATGAGAGAGAAAGGCATCGGAGTGGAAGGAGGTATAATTACATGTTTGATAGACATTGTGGTCAAGAAAGTCATGATGACAGAATGAGAAGATGGCGGAATACGAATATGACTGATGGTATGTTTCCTCTGAGAAATTCTGAAGAGACGAGTGGCAGGAAATGTACAGAAAAGAGAAATAACACAGAGTCAGAAGGTTATAGACGTGGAGTGAGTGAATCAGAAGATAAAGTGCTGGAAGACATGTTCTATAAAAATCCACCCCCATATCAACCGAATTCTACGTTACTGACGCCAAGTACGCCAGTAAAAGAAACTATGATGAATAAAAACTAATGTGGGAAAAATTAATCCATTTAAAGATTCTGAAATGACACAACCCGTTAGAACTAGAAATGAAAATTCAGCCGAGTTAACTAAGAATACGGAGGTGGTGACCGTACCTGTAACTATAGGGCCGGTGATGCCTGTCTTTGATAAACAGAAGGATAGTGAGCATTGTTTAACAGTTCCCTACAATTGTGGTAGGCAAATAGAGACAGAAAGAAGCGGTTCCGGAGGAAATTAATGGAAAAATGTGGCAGGAACATCATGTTTAAGTACTCCTAAAAATGTAACTGTAAATCAAAGTCCAGCGAGTAAGACACTTATGACCACAGAATCTGCAACTGAATCCCCAGAGAGAATAACGGATAAAATGAGAATTGAGACAACCCCTGTAGGACCCACATCTGAAGAATTAAGTGATTGGTCAAGAAGTTTACAGAGAAAAGATACAGAACCACAACCTTTAGATGTCGCAAAATTGAAGGTAACACTAGAAGAAATAATCGTAGGAACTATTCCAACTGAAAAATTAAAAGCATATCAGGATGAGGAGCTGATGTTCCTCTGCAAAAGTATAACTTGGAGAGCGAGAACTTTGCATGAAAAATTAGAAGAGACAGCCAGTGAAATGGGAATTGATTTTGAGAAAATAAGGTCATTGCAGAAACCATATAGGGTAGATTTTTCCGAAAAAGATATTAAAAATTTGAATACTGCAGGGAGGTTGACCCAAATTAAAGAACTGATTGCCTTGCTAAGGAAATAGGGTGATGTGGATCGATGAAAAAGTAGATGGTTCTGATCCAGCGGTAATTACCTGGTAATTTCCCTATTCAAAACCTCATTACCTATTGTTTACCGCTGTAAAGGGTGAAATGATGGACCTTTTGATGACCGTGTTTCACCAAACAGGAGACTTTACATAAATATGAAAATTAAATGCAAACGATATTTAAGGCAAAAATGAGAGTGGGGAGTTATTTTAAAGGGTTTTATTTTTAAGTCAAAAGTTAAGGTTCTCTGACTCTTTATTCATTAGTCAAATATCAATCAGGTTACGGAATTGAAAAATAGGAAAAATAGCATTAATACAGAACATATTACAGTTTGCATATAAGCATCACATAGAGGAAGGGAAATGTGGCGCAAATTGTCAGTCAAAACTCTTAAATAGTTTCTAAGAAAAAGAGTAAGTCTTGCAAGGTTAATCAATAATTAATAATGGCAAAAATCTCTCATAAAGGGAAATAAATGCATAGGACAAATACATATTTTCAAATGCAGTTAGGTAAAGCATGAAATTTAAAGTTTAGCACCTAAAATCTACCCTGTTCTGATCCTTTCAGCTCTCTCTCTGCTTCTGCCTTGCTGTGCTAGTCTGGGTCTCTGTCTCAGGCTGCAAAATAGCCCCCACAGATGCAGCCCCTCCTTCTCTCTCCTCCCCGTCTCTGTGTCCAGCACAGAAACTGGTCCTGGCCCTCAGAAAAAATGAGCAGAAAGAGGCACTCCTCCCACTTGTAAGCCATATTTCAAGCAAAAGTTCACGTGCTTGGTCCTCATAGCTGGTCCAATCAGAACTTCAAGACACATCATCTCCCCATGGGCTGACTGGATACGTCAATAACCAGGCGTGTTCCTGTTCTAATTTTAGTCTTGTGATTTATGAAAAAATATGTGTGCTCTTCACTCCACGTTTAAACAGGCTACAAAAATATGCAACATAGTGAAGGTCGAATAGACGGAAACAGGAGGGCGTGATTTATTAACAAAGCCCTTTCATTGAAAGTTGGTAGGGAAGAGGAGCACATTCCATTCTAATGTTCAAGGGCAAAAACTGCAGTAAGCTAAAGCAAATTGAAATCACGTGGTTTTCTGTAAAACACATTTCAGCACATTTCTACTCTTGCAAAAATACATGATGCCATTTTGAAAGTACAAATACATTTTCTAAATTAACCCCTTCGCTGCCAGGCCTTTTCCCCCTCCTGTGCCAAGCCTTTTTTTGGCTATTTGGGGTAGTGCGCGGTGAGGCCCCTGTAACTTTTTGACCACATAAGGTATCCACGCCAAATTTGCGTCCTTTTCTTCCAACATCATGGGGATCTAAAGGTACTCAGGTTTTGTGGATTCCCCTGGAGGGGTCACAGAAATGAGCCAAAATACAGCAAAATTTTGTTTTGTTTTTCAGAAAAATGGGAAAAACGGGCTGCAAATGAAAGCATCTGGGTTTTTCTCTGCAAATGTTATCAAAAAAGGGTTTGTGGGGTTGAAATCACCATTTTGCCAGATTTTCGGGAATACCAGACTTTTGTATGAAACCCAACATTTTTTACACAGTTTTGGCATTTTTCTGGGACATAGCCTATTTTTGCTATTTTTTGTGCTTTTGACCTCCTTCCAGTTAATGGCAGAAATGGGTACAAAAGCAATAATGGATCCTGGAAAGCTATACATTTTTGAGAAGTAGACAAAATTCTGAATTCAGCAAGGGGTCATTTGTGTAGATCCATCAAGGTTTTTTTATAGAAACTAACAGTTAAATATAGGATGAATTGAAAATTAGTTAAAAAAACAGCCTTTTCTGTCAACGTTTTCACCTGTAACTTCTTCTAATTATGACAGCTCTTTGAAAGCAATATACCATTACATCCGCTGGACATTACTGGTTGTGGGGATATATAGGACTTGTAGGTTCACCAAGAACCCGACGAACCCAGAGCAAAAAACTGAGCAGCAACTTGCAATGGTTTTTTATTATGTACCGGGTATATAGTAATTATTCTGTAAAAATGTGTACATGGAAAAATCGGTATGAAAGACACCTATGTATTTCTGAAGTGGGAACAAAATATAGAGTTTAGAAACTAGTAGATATTTGCACATTTCTGAAATTGGGAATACTTATACTAGCATGAGAATTATCAGTCATTTTTTAGAATGACTTCTTTTTTACACAATATCTTTCATTTGGAAGGCAGAAATGCATCAAAAGTCAATAGATAATAACAGTTCCTTTACAAATCTGAATTACCCTAAGTCTCCCGATAAAAATGGTACCTCACTTGTGTGGGTAGGCATAGTGCCCGCGACAGGAAACGGCGCAAAACGCAACGTGGTCACAACTCAATATGGCAGTGAAAATATACCCTTTTTTGACAAAGTGCCTAGCTCTACTTTTTGAACCATAGCTCTGCAGGCACCTTGAGAAACCTAGCAAACGTATACATTTTTGAAAACTAGACACCCAGGGAAATCCAGGATGGGGTGACTTGACTGCCTCCCACCAGGGTCTGTTACCGAGAATCCCTTGCAAACCTAAAAAATTGTCAAAAAAAACACATTTTCCCCACATTTCTGTGGTGGAAAGTTCCGGAATCTGCGTGGATCCACAAATTTCCACCCACCCTGCATTCCCCAAAGTCTAACAAGAAAAACGGTACCTCACTTGTGTGGGTCGGCCTAGTGCCCGCGACAGGAAACGGCGTAAAACGCAACGTGGTCACACCTCAATTTCGCTGTGAAAAATGACCCTTTTTTTGCAAAATGTCTAGCTGTAGTTTTTGAACCCTAGCTCTGCGGGCACCTTGGGAAACCTAGCAAACCTATACATTTTTGAAAACTAGACACCCAGGGAAATCCAGCATGGGGTGACTTGACTGCCTCCCACCAGGGTCTGTTACCCAGAATCCCTTGCAAACCTAAAAAATTGTCAAAAAAAACACATTTTCCCCACATTTCTGTCGTGGAAAGTTCCGGAATCTGCCTGGATCCATAAATTTCCACCCACCCTGCGTTTTCCGAAGTCTTACCAGAAAAACGGTACCTCACTTGTGTGGGTCGGCCTAGTGCCCGCGACCGGAAACGGCGCAAAACGCAACGTGGTTACTCCTCAATTTCGCAATGAAAAATTACCCTTTTTTGGCAAAATGTCTAGCTGTAGTTTTTGAACCCCAGCTCTGCGGGCACCTTGGGAAACCTAGCAAACCTATACATTTTTGAAAACTAGACACTCAGGGGAATCGAGGATGGGGTGACTTGACTGCCTCCCACCTGGGTCTGTTACCCAGAATCCCTTGCAAACCTAAAAAATTGTCAAAAAAACCACATTTTCCCCACATTTCTGTCGTGGAAAGTTCCGGAATCTGCCTGGATCCATAAATTTCCACCCACCCGGCGTTCTCCAAAGTCTTACGAGAAAAACGGTACCTCACTTGTGTGGGTCGGCCTAGTGCCCGCGACCGGAAACGGCACAAAACGCAACGTGGTTACTCCTCAATTTCGCAATGAAAAATTACCCTTTTTTGGCAAAATGTCTAGCTGTAGTTTTTGAACCCTAGCTCTGCGGGCACCTTGGGAAACCTAGCAAACCTATACATTTTTGAAAACTAGACACTCAGGGGAATCGAGGATGGGGTGACTTGACTGCCTCCTACCAGGGTCTGTTACCCAGAATCCCTTGCAAACCTAAAAGATTTTCCAAAAAAACACATTTTCCCCACATTTCTGTTGTGGAAAGTTCCGGAATCTGTGTGGATCCACAAATTTCCACCCACCCCGCGTTCCCCAAAGTCTTACTAGAAAAACGGTACCTCACCTGTGTGGGTCGGCCTAGTGCCCGCGACAGGAAACGGCGCAAAACGCAACGTGGTCACACCTCAATTTCGCAGTGAAAAATGACCCCTTTTTGGCAAAATGTCTAGCTGTAGTTTTTGAACCCTAGATTTGCGGGCACCTTGGGAAACCTAGCAAACCTATACATTTTTGAAAACTAGACACCCAGGGGAATCCAGGATGGGGTGACTTGACTGCCTCCCACCAGGGTCTGTTACCCAGAAACCCTTGCAAACCTAAATAATTGTCAAAAAAAGCACATTTTCCCCACATTTCTGTTGTGTAAAGTTCCGGAATCTGCGTGGATCCACAAATTTCCACCCACCCCGCGTTCCCCAAAGTCTTCCGAGAAAAGCTGTACCTCACTTGTGTGGGTCGGCCTAGTGCCCGCGACAGGAAACGGCGCAAAACGCAACATGGTCACACCTCAATTTCGCAGTGAAAAATGACCCTTTTTTGGCAAAATGTCTAGCTGTAGTTTTTGAACCCTAGCTCTGCGGGCACCTTGGGAAACCTAGCAAACCTATACATTGTTGAAAACTATACACCCAGGGGAATCCAGAATGGGGTGACTTGACTGCCTCCCACCATGGTCTGTTACCCAGAATCCCTTGCAAACCTAAAAAATTATCAAACAAAACACATTTTCCCCACATTTCTGTCGTGGAAAGTTCCGGAATCTGTGCGGATCCACAAATTTCCACCCACCCCGCGTTCCCCAAAGTCTTTCAAGAAAAACGGTACCTCACTTGTGTGGGTCGGCCTAGTTCCCGCGACAGGAAGCGGCGCAAAACGCAACATGGTTACTCCTCAATTTCGCAATGAAAAATTACCCTTTTTTGGCAAAATGTCTAGCTGTAGTTTTTGAACCCTAGCTCTGCGGCCACCTTGGAAAACCTAGCAAACCTATACATTTTTGAAAACTAGACACTCAGGGGAATCGAGGATGGGGTGACTTGACTGCCTCCCATCAGGGTCTGTTACCCAGAATCCCTTGCAAACCTAAAAAATTGTCCAAAAAAACACATTTTCCCCACATTTCTGTTGTGGAAAGTTCCGGAATCTGTGTGGATCCACAAATTTCCACCCACCCCGCGTTCCCCAAAGTCTTACTAGAAAAACGGTACCTCACTTGTGTGGGTCGGCCTAGTGCCCGTGACAGGAAACGGCGCAAAACGCAACGTGGTCACACCTCAATTTCGCAGTGAAAAATGACCCTTTTTTGGCAAAATGTCTAGCTGTAGTTTTTGAACCCTAGATCTGCGGGCACCTTGGGAAACCTAGCAAACCTATACATTTTTGAAAACTAGACACCCAGGGGAATCCAGGATGGGGTGACTTGACTGCCTCCCACCAGGGTCTGTTACCCAGAAACCCTTGCAAACCTAAAAAATTGTCAAAAAAAGCTCATTTTCCCAACATTTCTGTTGTGTAAAGTTCCGGAATCTGCGTGGATCCACACATTTCCACCCACCCCGCGTTCCCCAAAGTCTTACGAGAAAAACTGTACCTCACTTGTGTGGGTCGGCCTAGTGCCCGCGACAGGAAACGGCGCAAAACGCAACATGGTCACACCTCAATTTCGCAGTGAAAAATGACCCTTTTTTGGCAAAATGTCTAGCTGTAGTTTTTGAACCCTAGCTCTGCGGGCACCTTGGGAAACCTAGCAAACCTATACATTGTTGAAAACTAGACACCCAGGGGAATCCAGAATGGGGTGACTTGACTGCCTCCCACCATGGTCTGTTACCCAGAATCCCTTGCAAACCTAAAAAATTATCAAACAAAACACATTTTCCCCACATTTCTGTCGTGTAAAGTTCCGGAATCTGTGTGGATCCACAAATTTCCACCCACCCCGCGTTCCCCAAAGTCTTACAAGAAAAATGGTACCTCACTTGTGTGGGTCGGCCTAGTTACCGCGACAGGAAGCGGCACAAAACGCAATGTGGTCACACCTCAATTTCGCAGTGAAAAATGACCCTTTTTTGGCAAAATATCTAGCTGTAGATTTTGAACCCTAGCTCTGCGGGCACCTTGGGAAACCTAGCAAACCTATACATTTTTGAAAACTAGCACCCAGGGGAATCGAGGATGGGGTGACTTGACTGCCTCCCACCAGGGTCAGTTACCCAGAATCCCTTGCAAATCTACAAAATTGTCAAAAAAACACATTTTCCCCACATTTCTGTCGTGGAAAGTTCCGGAATCTGTGTGGATCCACAAATTTCCACCCACCCCGCGTTCCCCAAAGTCTTACGAGAAAAACGGTACCTCACGTGTGTGGGTCGGCCTAGTGCCCGCGACAGGAAACGGCGCAAAACGCAACGTGGTCACACCTCAATTTCGAAGTGAAAAAGGACCCTTTTTTGGCAAAATGTCTAGCTGTAGTTTTTGAACCCTAGCTCTGCGGGCACCTTGGGAAACCTAGCAAACCTATACATTTTTGAAAACTAGACACCCGTGTGCTTCCAGGGAGGCATGGCTTGCGTGGATCCCCCAACGTTTCCTTACCCAGAATCCCCTGCAAACCTCAATTTTAGCTGAAAAAATCACATTTTTCACACATTTTTGTGTGGGAAAGTTGTGGCATCACCGGGCTCACTCAAATTTACCACCACCCAGCGTTCCCCCGGGTCTCACGGTAAAAATGGTGCCTCATTTGTGGTTTTGCAAGGGGGGTCACTTGGGTTTTTGGCCCGGTGCTCGGCGGCCATCTAGGGAAACCTACCAAACCCATACAACCCATCACGTTCTGCGCAAAATTTATTGCTTGAACCTCCCACTTTCAAGAAGAAAAGATCGATGGTACAATCCTTTACAAGCAACGCGGCGAGAATCTGGAACTCAGCCTCAGCTCCGGACCACCCCCTCCCTCTTCCCAGTCCTTCAAAACTGACCTCAAAGTAATCCTCCTGCAAAGACCCTTCCAAACTTAATTCACACCCTCTCTATTGTCTGAAGGAAGTCTTTAAATTATAGGAAATTCTGTTCTCCATGCCTGTGGGTGTTGCTGGGGAAAAAAGACAGCGACCACTCGAAAGAGGTCTGAGAGACAAGTAGTATCGCCACTAATAGTTACCTGCACATACATGACACGGTCCAAGGCTACACAGTTGAAGACACCGGTAACTGGCAGTACAAAAGAGAACACACAGACTGCATGATCTATCTGGGGAATTAGAAAAACCACATGTGACATCCATCAGAGAGCTGTGTGAATAATTACCTGGTAATCCCCTCAGCACAATGCAAACATGCACATACATGACACTGTTCAGGGATCTATCATCTACAGCTGACATTAAATGACCATTCATCATGGTCCCCCCATTAAAGCAGTGCACTTTGTGATCTGCATGGTACATGTTCTTTGCAGCAGGCACATTAACCCTCTGTGCTACCTTTCCAGGAGTCAACCCTTCCACTAGACAAAACTCAATCTCTCTCTATGAAGAACATTAATCACCAAAGTTATCATGACATTTTAATTGTTTCTGAAAATTGCTGGAGGTCAGGAAGGAGGTAGCAAGTTTTTTTCAAACCATAATATACTTGCAAACACTACGCACCCACCCGAAATAGGTCCCCAGTGAGGTCACACCGTTCGCATCGCCCTAACCTGCTCAAGGTTCATGTGACCTCAGTGACAGAGTCACAGCGACTGGATCACTGTTGCTCTAGGGTGTGCTGCTTCGTAGGCCTGCCCGCAAGACTGGAGATGAACTTCAGTATGGATTGTGGTGGACAGGCCTTCAAGGTTAACCCACAATTGACACTACTAGGGTACACCTGCTTGTGCTAAGACATCAAGCCTTCTAAGGTCTAGTGGGGCCTTCTACGGTCTGGCATGGGAATGTGCTCCCTCAGTACAGTGGTGTGGTGGACTGGTCATGAAGGCTGAACCCGGTTCCCCAGTTCCAAATTCGACAGCTCTGGCCATAGTGCCACATCCTCTCCCCCACTGAACACCATACTTCCCCACTGAGAGAAACTCGCACTGCCTTCAGCTATAACCTAATTGTGTCCACTATAAACACTTGGATGTGGCTCAATTCAAATTATGCACTTGATAAGAGTAATATGCTGCCTGAAAAAAAAAGTAAAAGCAAACACTCATAGGGAATGCAAAGCATGTGAAATGTAAGCAGAAACAACATTGTTACCTTAACGATCTCTCACTCACTATTCAGAAATCAGCGAGTGGTTTCACCTGAAAAGTTATGGACATGACTAGAGGGCCCTGAAGGGAACCGTTTCACTGTCCATTGCTTACATCCTTACAAAACGTAAGCAGTATGGTATAAAAAGACCACATCCATAAACACAGAGCCATGGTACACATTGTGTTTTCCAATCCACCCATCAACCAGGTATTGCAGTACCTCCAGGAATGGTACACTTTCCCACCTGGGAACAACAATGCTGTTCAAAGAAAGACGAGAAAACGAAAGTAGCACTTCACTGGCAAACTCTGTAAAGTGATGCTGGTGTATTTGGATGTAAATAAAACCAATCTGGCCACTTTGCAACCCCTCTGTCTTGCTTTATTTAGTTAGGTATTTAATTCTCATATAATACATTCAATTTCTCTCCATCCTGCTGCACTTTGGAATTGAAAATTTCAGAAGAAGGGCATTTCTCGGCAGAGCGTTTTTCTTTTTTGGATCCATTTCACAGGGAAGCAACTACAAAAAAACACGAACGAAGCCGAGCCTTGTGGCATGCCTTCGACCTCCCCCTACATTGGCAAAATGTCTAGCTGTAGTTTTTGAACCCTAGCTCTACGGGCACCTTGGGAAACCTAGCAATCCTATGCATTTTGAAAACTAGACACCCGTGTGCTTCCAGGGAGGCATGGCATGCGTGGCTCCCTCAACGTTTCCTTACCCAGAATCCCCTGCAAACCTCAATTTTAGCTGAAAAAATCACATTTTTGTGTGGGAAAGTTGTGGCATCACCGGGCTCACTCAAATTTCCCACCACCCAGCGTTCCCCCGGGTCTCCCGGTAAAAATGGTGCCTCATTTGTGGTTTTGCAAGGGGGGTCACTTGGGTTTTTGGCCCGGTGCTCGGCGGCCATCTAGGGAAACCTACCAAACCCATACAACCCATCACGTTCTGCGCAAAATTTATTGCTTGAACCTCCCACTTTCAAGAAGGAAAGATCGATGGTACAATCCTTTACAAGCAACGCGGCGAGAATCTGGAACTCAGCCTCAGCTCCGGACCACCCCCTCCCTCTTTCCAGTCCTTCAAAACTGACCTCAAAGTTCTCCTCCTGCAAAGACCCTTCCAAACTTAATTCACACCCTCTCTATTGTCTGAAGGAAGTCTTTAAATTATAGGAAATTCTGTTCTCTATGCCTGTGGGTGTTGCTGGGGAAAAAAGACAGCGACCACTCGAAAGAGGTCTGAGAGACAAGTAGTATCGCCACTAATAGTTACCTGCACATACATGACACGGTCCAAGGCTACACAGTTGAAGACACCGGTAACTGGCAGTACAAAAGAGAACACACAGACTGCATGATCTATCTGGGGAATTAGAAAAACCACATGTGACATCCATCAGAGAGCTGTGTGAATAATTACCTGGTAATCCCCTCAGCACAATGCAAACATGCACATACATGACACTGTTCAGGGATCTATCATCTACAGCTGACATTAAATGACCATTCATCATGGTCCCCCCATTAAAGCAGTGCACTTTGTGATCTGCATGGTACATGTTCTTTGCAGCAGGCACATTAACCCTCTGTGCTACCTTTCCAGGAGTCAACCCTTCCACTAGACAAAACTCAATCTCTCTCTATGAAGAACATTAATCACCAAAGTTATCATGACAATTTAATTGTTTCTGAAAATTGCTGGAGGTCAGGAAGGAGGTAGCAAGTTTTTTTCAAACCATAATATACTTGCAAACACTACGCACCCACCCGAAATAGGTCCCCAGTGAGGTCACACCGTTCGCATCGCCCTAACCTGCTCAAGGTTCATGTGACCTCACTGA
This sequence comes from Triturus cristatus, assembly GCF_964204655.1. Classification (NCBI taxonomy): domain Eukaryota; kingdom Metazoa; phylum Chordata; class Amphibia; order Caudata; family Salamandridae; genus Triturus; species Triturus cristatus. The sequence goes on along the minus strand of NC_140581.1, from coordinate 50,034,684 downwards.
CAGAGTCACAGCGACTGGATCACTGTTGCTCTAGGGTGTGCTGCTTCGTAGGCCTGCCCGCAAGACTGGAGATGAACTTCAGTATGGATTGTGGTGGACAGGCCTTCAAGGTTAACCCACAATTGACACTACTAGGGTACACCTGCTTGTGCTAAGACATCAAGCCTTCTAAGGTCTAGTGGGGCCTTCTACGGTCTGGCATGGGAATGTGCTCCCTCAGTACAGTGGTGTGGTGGACTGGTCATGAATGCTGAACCCGGTTCCCCAGTTCCAAATTCGACAGCTCTGGCCATAGTGCCACATCCCCACTGAACACCATACTTGCCCACTGAGAGAAACTCGCACTGCCTTCAGCTATAACCTAATTGTGTCCACTATAAACACTTGGATGTGGCTCAATTCAAATTATGCACTTGATAAGAGTAATATGCTGCCTAAAAAAAAAAAAAAAGCAACCACTCATAGGGAATGCAAAGCATGTGAAATGTAAGCAGAAACAACATTGTTACCTTAACGATCTCTCACTCACTATTCAGAAATCAGCGAGTGGTTTCACCTGAAAAGTTATGGGCATGACTAGAGGGCCCTGAAGGGAACCGTTTCACTGTCCATTGCTTACATCCTTACAAAACGTAAGCAGTATGGTATAAAAAGACCACATCCATAAACACAGAGCCATGGTACACATTGTGTTTTCCAATCCACCCATCAACCAGGTATTGCAGTACCTCCAGGAATGGTACACTTTCCCACCTGGGAACAACAATGCTGTTCAAAGAAAGACGAGAAAACGAAAGTAGCACTTCGCTGGCAAACTCTGTAAAGTGATGCTGGTGTATTTGGATGTAAATAAAACCAATCTGGCCACTTTGCAACCCCTCTGTCTTGCTTTATTTAGTTAGGTATTTAATTCTCATATAATACATTCAATTTCTCTCCATCCTGCTGCACTTTGGAATTGAAAATTTCAGAAGAAGGGCATTTCTCGGCAGAGCGTTTTTCTTTTTTGGATCCATTTCACAGGGAAGCAACTACAAAAAAACACGAACGAAGCCGAGCCTTGTGGCATGCCTTCGACCTCCCCCTACATAGTGCCCCCACCCTAACCAGACCCACCGATCGCCAAAATCCCCCCTCCCCAGCCCCAAAACTCACCTTCACTCTCCGACGCGCAGGAAGCAAATGGCTTCCAGCGCCTCGGAGAACAAAGGGGAAACCTCCAATGACGTCGGTGCGGCTCCCGCGCTGACGTCATTGATGACGCGGGGTTGGGGGGCGGGGGGAGGCCAGGGAAAGTCTTCCCCTGCCTTCCCAGAAAAAAAAAAATATCGACCACTCACGGGGGGAGCGCCAGCGCTTCCGCCGTGGGTGGGTGTCATGATGAGCTGGACTCGTCATGGGCACAGCGCGACTGTGCTCCATGACGAGTCCAGCTCGTCATGGGCACAGAACGGGTTAATGTGCATTCTATAGGGAGATGTTATATTGATTAATCATATATAAACATGGCTGTTCAACTAATTGAGCATGTTTTCACATGAAAACACCTCCAAACTGAAGCATTCTGATCAGGCCTTATATTTTCATCTTGCTTGCGCCACAATCTGGGTGCCCTTTTAGAAATCATGTCTGCAGCTTTTTGTCATATAAGAATGCATACATTTTATAGGTGAAAGCTGAGCTCCATCAATTCACCCTTTTGATAAATATCAAATCATTGTACCTCAAATGATTTCTAAATTTATCACACTTATTTAATTTCACATGTTACATTTGTTTAAATAAAACGCATCATTGGTTGAGTCAAATATATGTTTTTCTCTACCTAAAATATTACTACACATCTTTAGTGTTCATTAGCACACTTAATTCACACAGGTATCTAAAAGAAAACCCTACTAAATTAATATGTTCTTTATCACTGGGTATTACAAAAGCTGAGCTTATAACAATGTTACCTCTATTTCTAAGGCCACACAAATTTGGTCTGTAAGCAGATCATATATAGCCAAGCTCAAAAGTTCTTGTGCAGATTTCTGTAAGTAGCTTCTTGAAACAGTCTGACAGTTCTCATTCATTGTTTCAGCAAATGTTGGCTCCTTGTCACCTGCTTGCCTTCAGGGTGGCTCAAACAGTTTGGCATCCTGTACTTTTTCCATGCATTTTGACCACTCAGGTGCTGAAAAACTCTGACAGAGCACCATCAATTCCTTGCACTTTTCCAATCCAAGCATTTCACTTTTATTTTCACTTTGATCAGATTCAGATGTTTCAGCTATGGGTGCAAATGATTTTTTAAGGGACCACTGCAAACTTTTTGGATTCCCTTTCAGCCAGCTTTTTCCTACCTCCACTCGTAGGCCCACAGCACTAATATCTTCTTCAGAGGCTGCATCTGACTCTTTCACCCTTTGGACACCGCTTTCATCTGAGTCAGTTTCCACATTTTGCTTTTCCAGTGCCACCTCAGTTTTCTCTAGTGCTGCTTCAAACTCTGTGTGTTCCCTTACAGCTTGACTGACCCTCTTCTGTGGACTTTTGACCACTGCTGACATCTTTTCTTGAAGAGGAGCAGTTTTATCAGGGGGACACAGGGCCATACGTGTGTGAGAGGCATGCACCCAATTTGGAAGGCCACCACATTTCACAACAGTCTTTGCCAGGATCATTTGGAACAGGCCTTTCCATTTCACTGCATCTCTCAGATCAAAGTTTTGGCACCATTCATTATGTAGATCTTGTGCAGCAGCTGCAATCTGGTGAGAAACTGCACACTCCACATCAGTCAGACCTTCACAGCAATGGCTAGTCTTTTCATCTGTGTTTTTCACAAGTGCATTTGCATGTCCATCTTTAAGCGACTTTAGTGATGCTGAAATACAGTCTTTTGCAAAGTGAAACTCTGTGCTGCCTTTGTGTTGCTTTATTATGCTTGAAACTTCAGGCAGATAGCTACAATCCACTCCTTGTCCAGTCTGTGGTTCTGCACTCATCATCTTTGAAACCTCATTATGATCTGATTTTAGAGAAACTGGCAATCTATACCTGGGCATCAGCTTTTGCAATAACACATTTGAGACTAACAGGATACAATATTGTGCAACTGAATTAGCATTTCTCTTTCCCAGGACAACAGTGACTCCCAATTGAGAAATTATATTGCAAGTTATGGTAAGGGCAATCAATCTTGAATGTTGGGCTGAGGTAACTGGTGACAGCCATGAAACTTTGACAACATAATGTATAGGAAGCACAGCATGTGCTGCTCTTAATGTGTCATTATTACCTTTCAAATATGGGCCATCTACAAAATGGTTGGGCTGAATTAGACGTTCATCATTAAAGTCTAACTTTGGTTTCAGGCAGAAATTCATGACATTTAAACATTTAGGTTCAGTTTGAACACAAACAATTTCATTTGCTGGCAGTAAGCTAAATACATTTGAATTTAGACATTTCTTGGTCATAGTATTTTCCCAAAACAACTCTGCAAAGGAAGCAACCATTTCAATAATTGGGAATTCCATTCTTATAAACTCACTCTTTTTATGACTGACATCTACCACAGCTACTAAATTAAGCCAGCTGGGCATTTCTGTGACGTTGGGGTCAAGGGTCATTGGGAAATACGTCACAGAACTTTGGACGCATGCATGTTTTTGAAACAGCACTGAGACAGCGCAGCCCTCCCTCTCACTGCGCATCGGTGTATTTTCTTTTAAATAAATTTGCATTCCTAGTGCCGGGGCACGACACTTTTTCACTTTCAACTCTAGGAATGATTTTGTGCAATTGTTGTCCAATGGAGCGAATCAGACACATCCTTGTGTGTCAGCCTCAGTAAAGGCTTATGCAAAAACAACAGTTGATGGACAGAATGCAGAACAATGTCATACATTCACCCCAGTACAGAGATCTGGGCCTAAATCCATCGTTTTTTTGCTCACCATGCCTTTCCAGTTTGAACCCAGCCATATGCAAATCAGTCTTGACCCTGTGCCTCATGGGAACAGTCCAGCCCGAACTGCCAAGCCAGATCCTCCCTGGACTGGAACCAAGCATCCTAGGACCGGTTTCGGGGTTTCACCCCTCTTCAGCCAGGATAGCTTGATTCCAGTGGCATGGAGAGCACGGGACTCACGTCAGAGCATACCCGTCCCACTCGGGGTGACAAATGCAAAAACAACAGTTGATGGACAGAATGCAGAACAATGTCATACATTTACCCCAGTACAGAGATCTGGGTCTAAATCCATCGTTTTTTTGCTCACCATGCTTTTCCAGTTTGAACCCAGCCATATGCAAATCAGTCTTGACCCTGTGCCTCATGGGAACAGTCCAGCCCGAACTGCCAAGCCAGGTCCTCCCTGGACTGGAACCAAGCATTCTAGGACCGGTTTCGGGGTTTCACCCCTCTTCAGCCAGGATAGCTTGATTCCAGTGGCATGGAGAGCATGGGACTCACGTCTGAGCATACCCGTCCCACTCGGGGTGAGAAATGCAAAAACAACAGTTGATGGACATAATGCAGAACAATGTCATACATTCACCCCACTACATAGATCTGGGCCTAAATCCATCGTTTTTTTGCTCACCATGCCTTTCCAGTTTGAACCCAGCCATATGCAAATCAGTCTTGACCCTGTGCCTCATGGGAACAGTCCAGCCCGAACTGCCAAGCCAGGTCCTCCCTGGACTGGAACCAAGCATCCTAGGACCGGTTTCGGGGTTTCACCCCTCTTCAGGCAGGATAGCTTGATTCCAGTGGCATGGAGAGCACGGGACTCACGTCTGAGCATACCCGTCCAACTCAGGGTGACAAATGCAAAAACAACAGTTGATGGACAGAATGCAGAACAATGTCATACATTCACCCCAGTACAGAGATCTGGGTCTAAATCCATCGTTTTTTTGCTTACCATGCCTTTCCAGTTTGAACCCAGCCATATGCAAATCAGTCTTGACCCTGTGCCAGGGTATGCTCAGACGTGAGTCCCTTGCTCACTTTGCCACTGGATTCAAGCAAGCCTGGCTGAAGACGGCTGAAATGCCAGAAACCGGTCCTAGGAAGCTTGTTTCCGGTCCAGGGAAGGCATGGCTTGGCAGTTCGGGCTGGACTGTTCCCATGAGGCACAGGGTCAGATTGATTTGCATATGGCCATGTCTGAACAGGGGTGGCAGAGTGGGCTAAAGAACGGTGATGGATCAAACCCAGATCTGTTGACTGGGTGTGAGTGTTTGATTGGTTCTGATGCTCTGTCCATCACCACCCCCTTTTGTACCACTTTGTTCGCCATAAGTTGGCAGGGTATGCTCAGACGTGAGTCCCTTGCTCACTTTGCCACTGGATTCAAGCATGCCTGGCTGAAGACGGCTGAAATGCCAGAAACCGGTCCTAGGAAGCTTGTTTCCGGTCCAGGGAAGGCATGGCTTGGCAGTTCGGGCTGGACTGTTCCCATGAGGCACAGGGTCAGACTGATTTGCATATGGCCATGTCTGAACTGGGGTGGCAGAGTGGGCTAAAGAACGGTGATGGATCAAACCCAGATCTGTTGACTGGGTGTGAGTGTTTGATTGGTTCTGATGCTCTGTCCATCACCACCCCCTTTTGTACCACTTTGTTCGCCATAAGTTGGCAGGGTATGCTCAGACATGAGTCCCTTGCTCACTTTGCCACTGGATCCAAGCAAGCCTGGCTGAAGACGGCTGAAATGCCAGAAACCGGTCCTAGGAAGCTTGTTTCCGGTCCAGGGAAGGCATGGCTTGGCAGTTCGGGCTGGACTGTTCCCATGAGGCACAGGGTCAGACTGATTTGCATATGGCCATGTCTGAACTGGGGTGGCAGAGTGGGCTAAAGAACGGTGATGGATCAAACCCAGATCTGTTGACTGGGTGTGAGTGTTTGATTGGTTCTGATGCTCCGTCCATCACCACCCCCTTTTGTACCACTCAGTAAAGGCTTAGCCACTAGGGAAAGGTTTAGCAACCACTCTCTACAGCAGCTAACCATTCCCAAAAACTTCCTGACTTCTTTCTGAATTTGAGGTGGATTCATCGGGTAAATTATTTCCACTCTGTCTGGTGACACCTTTCTACCTCCCTTTCCAATTATGTGTCCCAGACATTCATTTTGTTTCTGACAGTACTCCTCACTAGCTTCATGCAATGGCACTGTGACATGAACTTAGCAAAAATCAATAACTGTAAGCCATTCTTCAGGACATGTAATGTGAAAAAATATATTGTCTGGTTTCGGTACCACAGGACAACATGGAAACATTATGCTATTAATCTCCTGCTCTAATCTGTTCTCTTCATTTGGTTTCTGCGAACCTGTGATCAGAAAGTTACATAAACTTCCAATCAATTCCATCAAAAATCCTTTTATTGGTAAAATTCCTGCAACTGATGCTGTTCTTTAAAACAAGTAATCTAATTCTAATTTGAATGACATGCTCTGCACATTTTATTAATCTGACATCCTTCTCTGTGAACTCTCTTATTTCTATTTTTATTATTTCTTTCAAATCAGAAGGTAATTTTTCAACTGTCTTTTCTGAAAACAATGCTACAGCTGTCTCTTGTTGGGCCATTTTAAAATCTACATCCTCATCAGGAATCTGAAAATTAACATTATCTGGTGTACAGTAATCTGTGCTGTTTAATTTGCAAAACAATTGTTTTCCTGTCAGGCCTGAGTCACAAACAATAAATTGGTAACTTTCCTCAAATGGGCCTATTAGTGGTGAAAATTCTTCTAAAATTGGGTTTATAATTTCTTTGTTTAAAACTCCAACTATGTCTCGACCTTCCACTGCTTTCACAATGGATTTGGTTAATTCAGAATTGTTTGGGTTAAAACTCTAGTTCAACAGTAACCTGTTGAACTGGGTTCTGATTTTGTTTCTGGAAATAATTCACATTTGCTCTGGACAACAGACTTAAATTAATTTGAGCATTTTCCATATTTTGTGGGACGATTTGGGCTTGAAAAATTCCTGCCATTGGTACCTGTTTCTGAACTGACATTTGCATTTGCTTAGCTGGCACCTCTTACACCTGCAGGTCTCTCAGTATTTGCACATTTCCTACTGCTGTGTCATGTTTAAATTTAAATTTCTTCTTCCAATACTCAAATCTGTCACAAAGATGGCAAAAAGACACTTTTTCCAGCAGTACAACGTCCATACCTGAATTTGCACAAACCAAAACACCTTTATTTCCATCCTGTGGAACACCAAATATTCCTCGAGCACTTTTTACCTCTGCTTGTGAAACATCACCGTGTACCACAATTTTATTCTCTGCAAACAGCTTATTCTGAAAATGTTTCTGTGCAAACCTTCTCTGTACCATCATAGGTTTTTCTTCAAACTCTTTTGGCTTCATTCCCTGTCCAACGCAATAGTAACCTTCATCCGCCAGGTGCCATTCTATCAGCTTTTGCGGTATGTGCACACTGATCTGATCAGAAAATATTAAACCAATAACCAACTGAGTCGCAAAGAATCTTATGCTAGTGGCATCAGGACATACTCTACCACTGTGCTGCTGAAACATTAAACACACACTTTCACAAAACTCATGAACCAATTTTAGCTCCTGTTTTGTTCTTTTAATCTGTACCCAATTAGCATATTTTGCTGGCACTCTGCCCTTCAGAAAAGTAATCACTGCTTGATCTTTCTCAACAACAAGAGAAAATGATGGTGCATTCATGCAAACATTTTCCTCTGTCTCCTCACCTGGCCTTTGCACCGCAACTTTAGATTCAAACCATAATTCAGTTTGCATGGCAGTGTCAAAAATCATTTCCAAATGAATACACAACTCCTTTAAAATTTCGATAAATCCATCAACTTGTGGGTACCACAGCATAAGTTTGTCTCTCAATTGTGTGTTCAGAAATGCTGCAAGTTCACTTTTGTTCCGTGGCACATGAACCTGCACTTCTCCCACCATTTCTCTCAATGAGCAAGCAAAAGCTTCTCCCTCATTCTGCTTAGTATTTTCCTCAACTAAATCTGGTGGTTTCTTTTTCTTATCCAGTTTCCTTGCTAGGTCTGGTGGTTTCTTTTTCTTCTCATGTTTTCTTGTGCACTTGTGTCCTAATTTCTCAAACCCATTGCATTAAAAAATATATTTTGTTTCTGCAATGTGCAATTGCATTCCTGAAGAACACATTGTCTCACTTGCCTCTTCATTCATGTGTACCCTGAAGCTTTTCTGAAATGGAAAACTTCCTGAAATATTGAAATTTCACATTTTTGAGCCAAATCGGTCAGTCTACCATGTGTAGTTACTGCACATGTATTTGCTTCCTTACTCAGGGAAATTAATTATTTTCCCTGACACTGGTTCTCATTGTCATGATTTAAATAGCAAGGACTGTTAATTTCTTCATGCTCAAATGTTGAATTTAAAACACTAAGCTGTTTCTCTTTATCGGGGTCTGGGTTAATTTGTTCCCCCATGCTATCTATATTTTTAATTACTACTGCTTCCTCAAAGCAGGTTTGAAAAATCCCATCTCCAAATATATTTATTTTATCCTGGGCTGTGGATTCTGTAAACACCATTTTCCCCCCATCTTTCAATGCTTGGACTGCCTGGGGTAGTTTCTCTGTGAACTCTGAGTTTCTGAAATAACCCCTGACATATTTACTCCTTCTACAACTCTTTGAACCTTTTGAGTAGGGCCCATATTAATTGGGACAGTCACAATTTGTCTAGGCACTGTCTGTGCATCTGCAGCTTGTAGTTTTTTCACTGAACCAGTCACATTTAAAGCAGTAACACCTGGAGGTATCTCTGTCAGTGCTGAATCAACTGGTAGTGGGCCAATCTAAAATGTCTGCACATTTCTCTCATTCTGCATTCCTATCTGTTCAACAGAAGCAATAGCCACTGTAGTACTTACTGGTACACTATTATCGGTATGTTCAATGGGAACCACATAAAGTGGCGGACACTCAAATAACAATGCATCCATTATTTCATCCCCTGAATCATTATTTATTTAAAGCTTTTTATCATCATTAATTCCCTTCTCCTGCATCTGGTGCTTTACCTTTTTATCCTCACTTGCTTTGTCTCTTGCTGTCTTTTCCCACATGCTTAAGGCCTCAAATTGTGCAGCTCTAGATGGTGTCTTTATTTCACATAACACTTCCCTTAATTTGTCAATAACTTGCAATTCAAAAGTACCATCTTTTGGAAACCTCAAAGGACCCTCTTTTTCAGTAATCTTGCACCATTCGTGAACCCACATACATGAATTGTGTCCCAAATTGGTAGACATAAAATGCACAGGTGTTCCTTCAGGAGCATCACCAATAAAAAACTGATTTTTCACTTTACCTCCAAACAGCTTTTTTATTTATATTTATTTATTTATTGGATTTGTAAGGCGCGACAGCTACCCAAGAAGGGTTTTCCGGCGCCTGGACAGTACTGGATGCAGTCAGAAATACGGAAAGAATTATTGATTATATAACCAAGTATTTAATGAACGACGGAACGGGGTGTACATGGTTTCTTTGCGAATAGCAAGAGGAAGGAAATTCCAAAGAGTGGGACCTAGAACCGAAAAAGATCTGCCACCCATTCTGGCAAGTTTAAACCTCGGCACTGAAACTTTTTCAGGCGTGGCAGAGCGGAGATGGCGAGTAGGAACGTAGGGGCAGACGAGGGTGTGCAAGTAGTAGGGTGCTAAGCCCAACTTGATCTTAAACATAAAACTCAGAGCTTTAAGTTCCGTCCGCTTTTCAATTCTGAGCCAATGTAGATCTCGAAGATAATCATAGATGGGAGAGAACCTGGGGTTCCTACAGAGGAGTCTTGCGGCTAAATTTTGCACCAGTTGTAATCTACGGGTCACAGCCTTGTTTGCATCCAGAAAAAGAACATTCCCGTAGTCCAGCCGTGATGTGATACGGGCATGGACCACTGTTTTCTGGGTGGCATTAGGCAACATCCAAAGGATCTTACCCAACCATTTTAGGATGGTGAAGCAAGAAGCTGTAACTTTGACTGCTTGATGGTGCATCGACAAAGAGTCGTCAATATGAAAACCCAGGTTGCAGACATGATCCACTGGCCGCGGAAGAGCACCCATCTCGTCAGGCCAATGAGATGAGCCCCAGAAGTCTTTCTTTTTGCCAAGGATTAGGACCTCGGTTTTGTTACCATTGAGATTCAGATAATTTTGGCTCATCCAAATTGCAATTTGTCGAAGACCCAACTGAAGACCAGAGGAGGAGCAGGGGTCAGAGTTGGAAAGTGAGAAGATAATTTGAGAGTCATCGGCATATGTAAAAAGATTCAGACCAGCTTTGTCAGCAATGTCTGCTAGCGGCCTGACATAAAGATTAAAAAGCAGAGGACTCAAAATAGAGCCTTGAGGGACTCTGAAAGGCGAAGAAAGGACATTGGAGCTATCAGAGGCAGAAAAAACCTGAAAGGTGCGGTCGGCCAAAAAGGAAACCAACCAATCCAGGACTGAGCCACAAATGCCAAAAGATCTCAACGTATTTATTAGTATAGGATGTGAGATAGTATCAAACACCGCGCTCAAATCCAACAGTATGAGCGCAACAGTGTCTCCAGCATCCAGGTGAAGGCGTGGTCTCTCTGTGACCCCTAGAAGAGTGGTTTCTGTCGAGAAACCTGCTTTAAACCCGGATTGTGAAGGATGGAGTAATTTACTAGTTTCAACAAACTTGGAGAGGTAGAAATGGATATGTCTCTCCAGAATTTTAGAAAAAATGGACAGGAGCGAAATAGGTCAATAGTTAGCAAGAACTTTGGGGTCCGCAGTGGGCTTTTTTAACAACGGGACGACCATTGCATGTTTTCAGGTGGAACTTTGGACTCCTGCAATGAGGAGTTCAGAGCTTTCAAGATAACTTGCATATGGGAAGGACCAAGTTGTTTTAGAGTAGAGATGGGTAGTGGGTCATTAGGAAAGCCAGATTTAATTTTGTCAAGCATATTACCAAGGAAGCCCAAATTAAGAATGGGCCAGGAAGCTAACAAGGGGGGGTTAATTAGGTTTTCCGTAGAGACACTAGCCAGTTTAGGAGAAGGCAACATACAGGCTATGGTAGTCGATTTTTGTTTTAGGGAACGAAACAAGGATGAGTTGGTTATTTCCAAATGGATTTTTTCTCTTTTACACGAGAAGAAGAGAGCAAGATCTTCGCACTGCTTCTTATTTAACGGCAGAGGCTTTGCTATGGTTTCAGAAACAGCAAGATTTTGTACTAGGCCAAAAAGTGTCTTAGGGCAATTAGTGACAGCAGTGATAGTTTTGGAAATGTACGTGGCTCTAGCAGTTTTACATAAATTGTGGTAGATTTTTTTGGATTTTTTGTAAACTACTTTCAGATCAGGAGTGTAAAATCTACGCCACTTCCTTTCCAGTGCTTTACATTTGGATTTCTCGACTTTAAGGGTATCGCTATACCAAGGAGCTGGGGAACGATGGTGAAACAGTTTTTTCTTAGTCAAAGGAAGGCACACATCAACAGCATCGGAAAGCCCACTATGAATGTTTTTGGACATTACGTCAACCTGAGAGTCGAAAATAGGAGCATTTACACTGAGAAGATTGTTCAAAGCAATTACGTCAATTTTTTTCCAGTCTCTTTTTGAAGACATGGACAAAGGGCATACGGACGTAAAACTAGAAGGGAAGGAGATTATAAACTTTTGTAAAAACGATCCGACCAGATGATAGGTGTTGCTGGTTCGCATTTAATAGAGGGAAGACTGGAGAAGATGGGATCTAGAAAATGTCCAGCATTATGTGTTGGGCCAAAATTACACAGATTAATGTTCATGGCGCAAGATCAGCAATAAAGTTGATGCATGCCAGATTGGAACTGCCCTCCAAATGTAAGTTCAGATCACCAATTAATGAGAAATTAGTAGAACTCAAGAATAAAGGAGATAAACGACCAGGCAAAGTAGTTGACCAAGAGGTGGAAGGCCAGGTGGGTGGTAAACCAATAGGCCTGAAAAAGTACATTTGGGATTAAGTGTAATTTTAAAGAGCGCAGCTTCGCAGTTAGGAAGGTCTACTGAATCAAGTATACATTGAAGGTGTTGTTTACCGGTGGCTCTATCCATTCTGACGATGGCATAATTGGATGGTAGGGCTATTGCAATATCAGGCCCAGAGCTTTCATTGAGCCAAGTCTCAGTGAGAAAGAAGGCATCAGGTAGTTCATCGAGGAGAAGATCAAAGATATCTCTTGTGTGCTTAGGAAGTGAGCGACAATTTAGACTGAGAAACCGAAACTTAGGAGGGGGGGAGTTATTTGAATTTGTAATAGGACTAAGTTCATTATCCAAAGTCAGCCAAGGCTGGGAAAGAACGAAAGAGGAATTTGAGCCCAAACAAGTATTACTAGCAACATTATCAACTGCCAGTTGTATGCAATCAGATCTGCTGATCGGGCGTAATGCCAGGAGTTGTTTTGCAGAATATACTAGCCTTGAAACGGGCAACGGACCAGGGGTCATGGCCCCTGGCCCCGGTCGGCCGCGGACGGGCGCAGACGGGCTTGCCTTTGGCATGCCGCCGGCGCGCCCGCTGCGGTCGTCCGCTGCGCGAATCGTGATGCATGGAAGTTTAAACCCTCCGCTTGGTCAGGTGACCGAGCGCCCGCAATTCCCCGCCTCCCCTCACCTCTAGCCCAAACAACTGTACCGCGATCTCCCTCTACAACAAACGGGAAAGCCCGGGCTGGAACGGGGAGTGAGCGGTGAGACAGAGGCGTCCAAGACGAAAAGGTGAGCGTGAGGTATGAGTAATTTTAAAAACAAAATGACATTGCTATATTAACCCAAGCAGCGTCTAAATCAATGTTTAAAAGCAAATAATAAAGACTAACTTCCAGCGCGCATCCACTGCACGAGCCTTTAAACCTTTAAACAATTCTATTTCTGCAATATCTTAATGCAATTTATTTTCTCTAGTCCTGCCACAATTTACAGTTTCAGTCCGTTTAACTCCTGCTACTGACCCCTTCTTTACAAACAGGGCTCACTACACACCCACTGTCTCCTCCAGTGCCAGTGCGGCCCTTTGTAACGTCAGTTTTCCTCCTGCTACTAGCCCTCCCTTTACAAAATCTTACGGCAATCTTTTTCTGAGTTTTCTATAATCAAAATTCCGTTAGTAACAACATAAAAACACCACCATTGCCTGTTTCGCTAAACCAAAGGGATAGTTTTGTCCATTTATACAAGAATTCTGTACTTCCAGAAGGCAGCGCTTACCTCTACCCTACCACAGAATTATTCTGTTTCGCAGATAAAGTAGCACTTCCCTCTACCTAACCCTTCTACCAAGCAAAAGGGTAACCGTTTATCTGGGGATAAAACACATGTGGAGACTACAATGCTCCTGAGAATTAAGGCCAGAGTTTCACGAGAGAACCTGTTGCTATTGCAGTCACTCACTTTCACACAGATAACACACGACAATGTCATCAGCTCGAAACCAGACAATGCGTTGTGTGACTTCACTTGCCACACATTTCCCCGTGTACCTACAGGGCAACCAGACAATACACTGTGCAGCTTCACTTTCCACATGTTTTTCCCCGTGTACCTACAGGGCATCCAACTTCCTACATCCCGGAAGTCTTCAAAAACAACATAAAACGCAACACGACTCAACATAGAATGTTAGTACATAAATCAATAATCAATAAATCTGTCCTATGAAATTACCAATTTTCATAGGTGCACTGTGGCACTGGTTGGCAGTGGCACAGTGCGCTGAGCGTCCAACACCATAAAAACACATGAGGCACAGCGACAAAAAGTGGAAGGGAGACTCACGCCAAGGTGCCAGGTCTAACACGTGTCCCCTCCAGCTGAAAAGTGGGGAGAACTACCCTACCCCAGGGAGTTCCTCATCACTAAGGTGGAAAAATCTGGACAGACCGTCAGCATTGGCGTGATCTGTACCAGGGCGATGTTTCACCGTGAAATCCATACCCTGTAGGGAAATGGACCACCTCAACAGCTTTGGATTCTCACCCCTTATATGCATCAACCATCTGAGGGGCCTGTGGTCTGTCTGAACCCAGAAGTGAGACCCAAACAGGTAGGGTCTTAGCTTCTTCAGCACCCAGACCACAGCAAATGCCTCACACTAAATAGCACTCCATCTCTGTTCCCGTGGAAGTAACCTCCTGCTAAGGAAGGCTACAGGTTGATCTAGGACCTCTTCATTAATCTGTGAAAGAACAGCCCCCACACCATGCTCTGAAGCGTCTGTCTGAACGATAAACTCTTTGGAGAAGTTGGGAGCCAAGAGCACGGGCGCCGTGCACATAGCAGCTTTCAGGGCCTCAAAAGCTTTCTGACAGGTGTCAGTCCAAATCACTTTCCTGGGCTGCTTCCTAGAAGTCAGCGCTGTCAAGGGGGCAACAATGTTGCCATACCCCTTGACAAACCTCCTGTAGTACCCGGTGAGACCTAGGAAGGCTCTCACCTCTGTCTGGGTTTTGGGCGACTCCCAATTCAGGATGGTTTCTATCTTGGGTTGAAGGGGCGCCACCTGGCCGCTCCCAACCTGGTGCCCCAAGTACACCACGGAACCCTGCCCGATCTGGCACTTACTCGCCTTGATCATGAGGCCTGCCCTCCGCAGCGCCATCAACACTTCCCAGAGGTGGCGCAGGTGTTCTTCCCAAGTGGAGCTGAACACTGCTATGCCAGCCAGGTAGGCAGCACTGAATGAATCCAGTCCAGCCAACACCTGGTTGACCAACCTCTGGAAGGTAGCAGGGGTATTCTTCATCCCAAAGGGCATAACCCGGAACTGGTAGTACCCATCTGGGGTGGAAAATGCTGACCTCTCTTTGGCCCCATCGGTCAAGGCGATCTGCCAGTACCCAGACGTTAAATCAAACATGCTGAGGTAGTTGGCAGACCCTAGCCGATCTATGAGCTCATCAGCTCTGGGGATGGGGTGTACGTCAGTCCTGGTGACCGAATTGAGTCCTCTGTAGTCCACACAGAACCGGAGTTCGGGTGTGGCTCCCGGCGCTGCAGCCTTTGGGACCAAAACAACTGGGCTGGCCCAAGGACTGCTGGAGGACTCAATTACCCCAAGTGCAAACATCTTGGAGACCTCCTCCTTGATGCATGTCCTCACCCTGTCAGTCACCCTGTAGGCCTTGTGCCTCACGGGTGGAATATCCCCAGTGTCCACATCATGGACGCACCAATCAGTGACACCGGGAATCAGGGAAAACAGATCAGAAAATTGCCCCAGCATTTGGCGACAATCATTCTGTTGCTCAGGGGTCAGGGCGGAAGGGAGGATGACACCATCCACTGACCCATCTTGCTCTTGGGCTGACAGGAGGTCAGGAAGAGGCTCGGTCTCCTCTTCCATCCCAGCATCTGTCGCCAGGAGCATGCCCACTTGGGACCTCTCCAAGTGGGGCTTGAGGCGGTTGACATGAAGGACCCTTAAGGGGTTCCTTGGAGACCGCAAGTCCACCAAATAGGTAACAGGACTCTTGCGCTCCACCACCTCAAAGGGACCGGTCCACTTATCCTGGAGCGCACAGGGCTCCACTGGGGCCAAGACCCATACCTTTTGTCCAGGCTGAAGCTCTACCAGATTGGCATTCTGGTCGTACCACCGCTTCATTTCCTCCTGGCTGGCTTCCAGATTTGCCTCAGCAAGTTGCCTGAATCGCCTAGTCTGATTCCGGAAGGCCAGCATGTAGCTATATACATTCTGGGGAGGTTTCCTGGGAGATTGCTCCCAGCCTTCCTTGACCAGACTTAGAGGTCCTCACACTGGGTGGCCATACAGGAGGTCAAAGGTGCTGAACCCTAGAGACTTCTGTGGCACCTCATGGCATGCAAAGAGAAGGCATGGCAAGAGGACGTCCCACTTACGCCTCATGGGTTCTTCCAGACCCATTATCACGCCCTTGAGGGTACGGTTGAATCTCTCAACCAACCCGTTTCCTTGGGGTGGTAAGGTGTGGTGAACTTGTAGGTTACACCACACTCTTGCCAAAGGGATTTCATATATTTGGATATGAAATTGGTACCCCGGTCAGACACCACCTCTAGAGGGAATCCCACTCTGGAGAAAATTCCCATCAGTGCACGTCCCACCACAGGGGCCGTCACTGTCCTCAGAGGGATGGCTTCCGGGTACTAGGTGGCATGGTCCACCAGGACCAGGATAAACCTGTTGCCCATGGCTGTCCTGGGGTCCAGTGGCCCCACAATGTCAATCCCCACTCGCTGGAATGGGGTACCGACCACAGGGAATGGCTGGAGTGGAGCCTTCTGCTTCCTTCCACTCGCATGTCCTGCAGTGAGTGTCTGAACTTCTGCGCATTTGAGGGCAATAAAAGTGGGTGACAAGCCGTTCAAAGGTCTTGTCCTGCCCCAAATGCCCTGCCAATGGCACATCGTGAGCCAGCCCCAGTAGGAGGGCTCTGAAGTCCTGGGGTACCACCAGCGCACGGGCTGACCCAGGCTCAGCAACCTTAGGCTCTGTATATAGGAGGTCGTTCTACAAGTAAATGAAATGTGACCCAGACTGATCACCTGCGGCCTGGTCTGCAGCCTGCTGCCGCACACCTACGAGAGAAGGGCATTCTTTCTGCACCTTACAAAAGTCCTCCCTGGAGGGGCCTCCTTCCTGCTGCCAATGGGTCAGCTCAGGCAGGTCCCCCAGTTCAGCTATCTGTTCCCCTGTAGGCTCCAGGGCATCCCCCTCAAGGTCTGCTTCCTCCTGGACCGTGGGAACTTCAGGGGCCGGTTTCCCGCGTCCCCTGCTCCTTCTCTCTAAGGCTGGTTCCTGGGCCTCCCTCTCAGGCTCCAGGACCTCTTGAGCACCTCTACTTGCTGCCATGGACCGTGTGGTGACACACACCCAATCCGGCATACCCAACATCTCCA
Organism: Triturus cristatus; assembly: GCF_964204655.1. NCBI lineage: Eukaryota > Metazoa > Chordata > Amphibia > Caudata > Salamandridae > Triturus > Triturus cristatus. Next base: position 50,017,728 of record NC_140581.1, on the reverse strand, counting down.
GGTGAGCACTCCGCTCCACCTTAGCCCAAGGTGAGCTCTCCAAATCGTTCCCTAACAGACAGTCTATAGGCATGGCAGGCCTCACAGCTACCTGAAGAGTACCAGAGACCCCCCCACTCAAAGGGAACCTGAGCCACCTTGCAGTGGCTCTCTGTGTTGTCAGCGGCAACAACTGGATAGAATGCTCCTGGGACCACCTGCTCTTGAGACACCAGGTGACACTTGACAGCTGTCACACTGGCTCCTGTATCTCTCAGAGCTTCCACCCTACGGCCATTGATGGTCACCCACTGCCTGTATTTCTTAGTGTTATCAGGCAGCTGGGTTTGGGGGACCATCTCACAGTCTCCTAATTAGACAAAGGACATCTCTGCGGGACCCCACCCAACTTGGACTGCCATCTCCTCCCCCAAGGCTACACTAGTCATCTGCTGTGGTGGAGCACCTGTGGGTGCTGGTTTACCATACAAGGGACACTTTACATCAGAGGCAAAATGCCCCAGGTTACCACACTTGTAACATTTTAGGGGCCCCTTCTGAACAGGAGGACCTGTCGGGGCCCCGGTCGGTCTCGGGGGTTGTGGAGGCTGAGAACCTTTCCCTTGGTTCCCTTGGGGATTACTTTGGGGCCTTTTTGGGAACTCCCTCTGGTTACCCCTGTCCCCCTCACCCTTCTGCTGGGGACCCTGCCCACCTTTGGCGGAATCTCCCACAGGACCCTTGTGGACCCTGGTACTGACCCAGCGGTCCGCCTCCTCAGCAAGCTTTCAAATCCTCATTTGTGTAGCTCTCAAGTGCGCCTTCTCCCCAATCTATATCATCCATTTCAGAGACTTTAGAGGCTGCCCTTCCTGCAGTGAGTGAACCAGGCATGGTTTCTCAAAAATGGAGATTCTTGGCAAAAACTATCAATAGTATTGTGGCTGCGTTACTGGTCTGCACTGACTATGTGGCGATCAATGATTTACTGTATAAAAACTACAAATGCAAATTCGAAAATCCTCACCGCTGCCTCCAATGTTAGAAATGAGGGGGCTCTGGTTGGCACAGGTGAGTACCAGCAACAAGCAGGGACCCTTTACTTCTAGTCAGGGCGAAGGATGACTCTTTAGAATAACCACTGCTCACCCTCTAGGTGCGTGGCGCGAGCAATCAAGGCTAAACTTCAGGGCGTACACAGTTAAGCATTTGTAATTATACACACAACAAATACATCGCATGCACCACAAACGGACACCAGGTAGGTTTTATATAAAAATAAGGCTTTTATATATCTATCTTTTATGCAGACTTATTACACGACCCAGTAACGTTTGAAAGGTTGGGCCACGATATCTAATATTGCGGAAAGTTCTTTAGTGCGGGCAACAAGGTGAACTGTGGGTCTCGGCGCGCTTCGTGCTGATGCGGCGAAGTGTAGGACGACAGGGAAAACAAACGTTGGGGACCCTGGATCCGATGCGAGCTTGCGGTCGAGTTCGTGTGTCACAGTACCTTATTTCTTTGTAAAGGCGGGTGCGGGGCGTCCAGCAGTTCTTCAGGCGGCGTCCGGGGCTCCCAAGTTTTACGGGGGGATCTGGTCCTTCAGGCTTACAGGGAGAGTGGGGTGCTCAGGTTGGGCAGGTGAGCAGAGCGGGGCAGCCGGGTTTTCCACGTCCGGGCCGTCCGAGGCTTTTGGGATGCTCACAGCGCCGATTCCGGCGGGAGGGGTGAAGGTGCACAGCGGTCCTCCAGCGGCGAGGTGACGGGGGCAGCCCAGCACGGCATAGAGAGAGCGGCTCAGATCGAGTGAGGCTCTTCTCAAGGCAGGGGCGGCCAAGCAGCCCGGTCACGGCCCAAGGAGGGGCTGATGAGTACGAGAGTCATGGCTCCGGCGAGGGAAGGAACACCACAGTCCAGCGTTAGACGGGTGAAGGTCAGGATGAGCCCAATGGTCCTGAGGCTCATTTCAGGGGGCAAGCTCGCTTCCAGGCCCTTGGAGATTGTTTTGAAAGCACAAGGTTCTTGAAATAAAAATGGAGCAAGTCTTAGTAAAGGGTTCTTCTTCTCTCCTTTGGCAGCAAGGTCATCACTGCAGGCCAGTCCCCCAGGATAGGGACAGTCTTCCTCCGTACAGCTTTCCTGGCGCCTCTTCCTCAGGCAGAGATTCTTCTTGGTTCAAAGCAGATCTGATTTCTTAGGAGCAGGGCTCCTACTTTTATACACCATTTCTATTGTTCTTCCAGGCCAGGGGGGGCCTTGCCTAGTTCAGTCCAGTTCTGGAGCACTTTGTTGATGCGATGCAGGCTTCTTCTTTCAGGGTGCAGGGCAGAGCCATCAGACGCTCCACAGGGGGCGGAGCCAGCATTGTGGTGGCAGAGCACAGCCCTATTCAGAGTCGAGGTGTACTCCTCCCACCCATCTATAGGTCAATCTTTCTATTCACCACCAGGCTACCTAGCCCTGCCCATCTGGGTTTCCCCAGCCCTGTCACTCACACAAGCTAGACAGCAGATGCACATCACTCAGAGGCGGGCTGAAATGGTTAGGCAAGCAAAGGCCAACTTTCTAAAAGTGGCATTTGCAAACGCAGAATATTAAAATAAACCTTACGAAAAGATGTACCTTATTATTCTGAGTTCAGGCATACTAAACTCGATTTTCTACCATGTTCCCTGGGTCTGTTAGGGTCGTAGGATGTAACAATCTTAACAGCCCATTCTGGCCTATGAGAACAGGGTAGCCTTACAATAGTGAAAAACTAAAATGGCTGTCATTCACTATTAGGACATGCCACACACATCAGGGCTTGTCCTAGCTTACGCCACAATGCACCCTGCCCTTGGGCCTACCATAGGGGTGACTAACATGAAGTTAAGGGAAGGTTTAGGGACTGGCAAGTGGGTGCACTTACCGGTCAGCATGTCAGTACCAGACTGCACGCAGGTTTTGCAATGGCAGACCTAGACACATTTTACCAGGCCGCTTCTGTGGGTGGCACAACCAGTGCTGCAAGCCCACCAGCGGCATTTGTATTTACACGGCCTGGCACTCCTGGTGCCTTTTACTGGGGTCTGACAGTAAACCAAATAAGCCAATCATGGAATCCAACCAACATATACATTTTACATAGGGAGCACTTGCACTGTGGCACTGGTTGGCAGTGGCACAGTGCGCTGAGCGGCCAACACCATAAAAACACATGAGGCACAGTGACAAAAAGTGGAAGGGAGACTCACGCCAAGGTGCCAGGTCTAACACATACCTGCAAGCACATTAACAGCATTTCACGACCCTATTAATACTCACACCACTCCAGCAATCTTCTTCTTTCATCACCTTTCCAGTACTGCTTTGCCAGTCCTCATTTTCTGAGCACAAGAATCAGGAATCAGGACTTTATCTAACTTGGGCAATTATTTTCTAGTGCTAGGCATTAAACTAACTATGCTCCTTTTGGTGATGGCACTAACCTTAACTCTGCTACCAAAAACTGATCCAGCGGTAATTACCTGGCAATTTCCCTATTTAAAACCTCATTACCTATTGTTTACCGCTGTAAAGGGTGAAATGATGGAACTTTTGATGACCGTGTTTCACCAAACAGGAGACTTTACATAAATATGAAAATTAAATGCACACAATATTTAAGGCAATAATGACAGTGGTGAGTTATTTTAAAGGGTTTTATTTTTAAGTCAAAAGTTAAGGTTCTCTGACTCTTTATTCATTAGTCAAATATCAATCAGGTTACAGAATTGAAAAATAGCATTAATACAGAACATATTACAGTCTGCATATAAGTATCACATATAGGAAGGAAAATGTGGCGCAAATTGTCAGTCAAAACTCTTAAAGAGTTTCTAAGAAAAAGAGTAAGTCTTGCAAGGTTAATCAATAATTAATAATGGCAAAAATCTCCCATAAAGAGAAAAAAATGCATAGGACAAATACATCTTTTCAAAAGCAGTTAGTTAAAGCATGAAATTTAAAATTTAGCACCTAAAATCTACCCTGTTCTGATCCTTTCAGCTCCCTCTCTGCCTCTCCTCGCTGTGCTAGTCTGTGTCTCTCTCTCAGGCTGCAAAATAGCCCCCACAGATGCAGCCCCTCCTTCTCTCTCCTCCCCGTCTCTGTGTTCAGCACAGAAACTGGGCCAGGCCCTCAGAAAAAATGAGCAGAAAGAGGCACTCCTCCCACTTGTAAGCCATATTTCAAACAAACGTTCACGTGCTCGGTCCTCATAGCTGGTCCAATCAGAACTTCAAGACACATCATCTCCCCATTGGCTGACTGGATACGTCATTAATCAGGCGTGTTCCTGTTCAAATTTTAGTCTTGTGATTTATGAAAAAAAATGTGTGCTCTTCACTCCACGTTTAAACAGGCTACAAAATTATGCAACATAGTGAAGGTCGAAGAGACGGAAACAGGAGGGCGTGATTTATTAACAAAGCCCTTTCATTGAAAGTTGGTAGGGAAGAGGAGCACATTCCATTCTAATGTTCAAGGTCAAAAACTGCAGTAAGCTGAGTCCACTAAAGCAAACTGAAATCACGTTGTTTTCTGTAAAACACATTTCAGCACATTTCTACTCTTGCAAAAGTACATGATGCCATTTTGAAAGTACAAATACATTTTCTAAATTAATGTGCATTCTATAGTGAGATTACATATTGATTAATCACATATAAGCATGGCTGTTCAACTAATTGAGCATGTTTTCACATGAAAGCACCTCCAAACTGAAGCATTCTGATCAGGCCTTATGTTTACATCTTGCTTGCGCCACAATCTGTGTGCCATTTTAGAAATCATGTCTGCAGCTTTTTGTCATATAATAATGCATACATTTTATAGGTGAAATCTGAGCTCCATTAGTTCTGAAAAAGGGAGGAATCTACGGATAAGGCGTTCTCAGCATTCCCAGTGAGAGAAAAAGAGTCAGTGGTAACAGAATGTCCCATGAGAGAAATCCCAGGAGGGGTTTGTGCATGTTCCTTGGACTAGATAGGATATTTTTTTATTTACCAATGATTTCCCAAGAGAGAAACCAGTTGAATGGTACCGACAGGTAGAAAGATTTGTCAAACTTTCAAAGGTGTTGTGGATGGATCTGAACGGTCTTTTTGATATAATTGTACCTGCAGATTTATGAGCAGAATGTAAGATTACAATAGATTGGCCAACGCAAGAGTATCCTAGGGCTCCTAAGACGGGGGTCCCTGATCCAGAAGTAATGAAAAAATTTGATCAGGTAAATTACCTTTTTGAAAAATAAAGTATCCCCAAAGGAAACTGACTGGGTAGAAATTGACAGAACTCACCAGGAGGCTAAGGAATCTGTACATGCATATTATGAGAGGTTATTATTAGCCTTTAAGCAATCTAGTGGAGATGAGAAATGAAGCGAAAAGGATCTGAGCCATTTTGTGTACAGATTTGTTTATGGTTTAAAGCCCAAGGTTAGTGAAATGATTAAACAACATACAGTAGATAGGCAGAATAAAAAGATAGATGAAGTTTTACAACATGCAAAATATTTTTGTGATGAAATTGAAGCCAAACAACGTAAACTGAAAGAAAAAGCAATGTGGGCACAGGTTAAGGTAGCTGAGCGACAAGAAGCCCAGTTGATCGAGCAAGCTAATGGCATGGGCCAAGCTAAACAAAAGCCTAATATTGGAAAGGGAAAAGGACAGGTCGGCACAGAGGAAGCAAAGATTAAGTGGCCATGTCATAATTGTGGAAAATTAGGGGATTGGAAATCCGAGTGTAAATTGCCACCGAGAGCTAATGGTGATAATTCATCATTGAATACACAGGTGCAGAATGAGGTGAGTTGCCAATAGCAGCGACAGCAGCAAGTTGTTACCCAACAGTGTCAGGTGCCAAAGCCACCTTTTCCACAGCACGTAAATCCTCAGAGATACAGTAATGAGAAAGGACTCTACACCGAGGAACAGGTGACAAAGCTATCGCTCGCTAGTGCTGTTTCGCAGTATTGGCTGCAACGCGATGAGAGTGAATCAGAAGAGAGTTATTGACGGTGCCTAGGAGAGGAAGAGGAGTGGGTACTTGGCACAACTCTAGAGGAAGACCAGACAGGACCCTTTGTGGATGGAAAGGTGAATGAAGAGAACATCACTTTCCTAGTAGATACTGGTGCTACTCGTTCAACTGTTAGATCAGCTGATGTTAAAAATCTTCCTCTCTCTGGTGAAACAATCCAAGTAGTTGGGGTCTCAAACAGACAGATAAAAGCTCATTTTACGGATCCTGTTAAGGTTAAAATAGGGAAATTCACCGATATGCATCGATTTGTCATGTGTGACACTAGCCCTGTAAATCTGTTGGGGAGGGATTTGTTGTGCAAAATTAACTGCACTATTTTCTGTACTCCGGATGGCATAGCCTTTGAAACTCCTGATTAAGACGTACTGTATAGAAGGACAATGGCAAACTTAGAACCGGAAATCACTGAGGCTTTTGTTGTATTTGATCCGGAGGGATTGCCTCAAGAATTGAAGAAAACTGTAAAACCCGAAGTATGGGATTTCACAGGAGAGGATATTGGATTAATGAAAAGGGTAGATCCTGTGAAAATAGTTGGAAAAGGAGTAGATTACCAGAATATCCCTCAGTATAAACTGACACCAGAAATAATTGCAGGAGTAACGCCTGTAATTGACAGGATGATTGAACAAGGAATTCTCAGAGAGATAATGAGTAGTCCATGTAATTCTCCAATCATGGGTTTCAAAAAACTGAATGGAATTTTTAGGATAGTACAAGATTTGAGAAAAGTGAATAAAATCGTTGTACCATGCTCTCCCATTGTACCGAACCCTTTGGTAATCCTATATCAGATTCCCCATGATGCAGAATAGTACACAGTCATTGACTTTTGTCATGCTTTCTTTTCTATCACCAACACATTTTTGCGTTCCGGTTCAGCGAGCATATTTTGACATGGCGCTGTATGTCTCAAGGGTATACAGAAAGTCCATCAATATTTAATCAGATTCTAAAGAAGTCTCTGGGATATTTAAAAATGCCCGAAAGTTCAGTGCTGGTACAGTACATCAATGACCTATTGGTGGTTTCGAAGACACGTGAGGCATGTGTGGTGGACACAGTTGCACTGTTATATAATTTGGCTGATGGAGGACTCAAAGTATCCCCATCGAAATTACAGTTTTGTCAGAAAAAAGTACAATACTTAGGTCATAAGATCGAAAAGGGTCTGAGGAAGGTGACTGTGGACAGGATCAGAATAATAAAAGGAATGAGAGCACCAATGACCCAAAGAGAAGTCAAAATGTTTCTTGGGATGATAGGATATTGTCGCCAGTGGATCAGCAACTTTTCGCTGATTGCAAAACCATTGGTACGCTTAACAAAAAGTGATGTAAACGATCCCCTTGAGCTGAATAAAGAAGAGATGAAGGCTTTTAGACAATTGAGAGACAGCTTGTGTGAAGCACCAGCTCTTGGAATGCCTGATTACGAAAAGGAATTCGAGCTCTATTGAAGTGAGAGAGATGGATGTGCACTTTCTGTGTTGGTACAAAGGCATGGAAGATTGAGACGACCGATTGCCTATTGTTCAGCGGTGTTAGATCCCGTACCTGTAGCTTTGCCTGGTTGTTTGAAAGCTGTGGCAGCCACGTGCAAAAGCCTGGAACAAAGTGAAGGAATTGTGATGGGACATCCTGTGAGAGTGTTTGTGCCCCATGATGTTGCAATCCTTTTGACAAGGAGCAAGACTCAGTTTATGACGCACAGTCGTCTAACCAAATATGAAAAGGTCATTTTGGGTGCTACAAATGTGAGCCTTGTAAGGTGTACTAATGTGAACCCATCGACATCATTACCTGATGCTGTGAATGCAGAAGTGAAGGATGATGTTGATCACGATTGTTTGGAAGTGTTTGATTTTTGCACCAAACCACGTCCGGACATAAAGGATGTGACTCTAAAGGAGAGCGATTATGTGATGTTTGTGGATGGGTCATGTTTGTGAACTGGAGAAGGGATTTTGAGTGCTGCATATGCTGTATGTACCGTAGCGGCTGTGTTGGAAGCATCTTGTTTGAGAGTACGATCTGCTCAAATTGCTGAGTTGTTTGCACTGATTAAAGCATGCAAGTTGGGAAAGAATCTGCGAGTCACTGTGGTTACTGACAGTCAGTATGGGTTTGGAGTGGTGCATGACTTTGGGCAGATTTGGTCCCAAAGAGGTTTCTTGACGTCGAGTGGAACTCCAATCAGAAATGCAGAAATGGTTGGAAAATTACTTGAGATCTTGATCTGAAGTAAGAGGGAAAAAGGTATAAAAATCATTCATTCACCTAAAGGGGGGGGGGGGTTCTCTAGGCTGATCGTCTATGGCATTGAGTCTTCATTGAGCGGATGAAGATTTCCATTGTTTACCTTGGGTTTCTTTGATTTTCTGAAAGTTATTTCATCTGATGGTTTGATCATTGCTGTGGGTTGGACAGTTTTTCCGGAGATTGTAGCAGAGTCTTTGAATAATCCTATGTGTAATTGGTGGCTCGCCAACTTTGCTACCTGATAACTATCAATTACATTTCTAAAACTATGCTTATGTTCCAAATATTTGATTTCTTCTTGAAATAAACCGAATTATGCTATCTTCTGTAGCGCCTAAATGCTAATACGGAGCAAATTAATATTAGATAAACAAATTTGGATTAATAAGAAATGAGTTTGTGATTCTTTAATTGAGTACCAAAATTAATCAAATGTTTTCCTACATTTTAATTGTGTTTTAGCTGGTTCTAAATCACCATCAACCAGTCCAACTAATTGGTCCGTTGACCAAGTGGTGGAGTGCCTTGATGTTAAAGTCAGGATTCTATAGGTACAGATGTATATAATGTATATAATGTAAAGAAATATAATCCTGATAGGTATTAAGGTACCCACATGTCCAGAGCTTTTTCTACTGTGTACAGATTTGAAGATTCGAGTGAGATGAGTGTGTGTTGGTGTTATGGGCCCCACCAATGAATGAGTGTATGGATGAGTGGTTGTGATGACGAGTCTGTGACATAGGGAGAATATGTAAATTTGCCCTTTTCCGCTGGAGCAAAAGCAATCTCTTCTGCTACTATCTCGAGATGGGTCAGAACGGTAATGATGGAAGGAGGTATTGACTTATCCAAATTTGGCACTCACTCTTCACGAGGGGCTATGGCCAGTAAGGTTTTCTGGAGTGGTGGTTCCATTTCAGATATACTTAAAGCAGCAGACTGTTCAAATGCCTCCACTTTTGTTAATTTTTATCTTAAACCTGTAGAACATGTAAGCAACGTAGCTTTACAGAGCTTTAAACTTGCATAATGTAGCCTCCGGTCTTGTAATGCATATAGCTGGGTCCAAACTGGAATGTCATGGTGAGCAAAAAAACGATGGATTTAGGCCCAGATCTCTGTACTGGGGTGAATGTATGACATTATTCTGCATTCTGTCCATCAATAGTTCTTTTTGCATTTGTCACCCTGAGTGGGACGGGTATGCTCAGACGTGAATCCCGTGCTCTCCATGCCACTGGAATCAAACTATCCTGGCTGAAGAGGGGTGAAACCCAGAAACCGGTCCTAGGATGCTTGTTTTCAGTCCAGCGAGAACCTGGCCTGGCAGTTCGGGCTGGACTGTTCCCATTGGGTACAGGGTCAAGACTGATTTGCATATGGCTGGGTCCAAACTGGAGTGGCATGGTGAGCAAAAAAGCGATGGATTTAGGCCCAGATCTCTGTACTGGGGTGAATGTATGACATTGTTCTGCATTATGTCCATCAATAGTTCTTTTTGCATTTGCCACCCCGAGTGGGACCGGTATGCTCAGATGTGAGTCCCGTGCTCTCCATGCCACTGGAATCAAGCTATCGTGGCTGAAGAGGGGTGAAACCCCAAAACCGGTCCTAGGATGCTTTTTTTCAGTGCTGGGAGGACATGGTCTGACAGTTCGGGCTGGACTGTTCCCATTGGGTACAGGGTCAAGACTAATTTGCAAATGGCTGGGTCCAAACTGGAATGGCATGGTGAGCAAAAAAACTATGGCTTTAGGCCCAGATCTCTGTACTGGGGTGAATGTATGACATTGTTCTGCATTCTGTCCATTAATATTTCTTTTTGCATTTGTCACCCCGAGTGGGATGGGTATGCTCAGACGTGAGTCTCATGCTCTCCATGCCACTGGAACCAAGCTATCCTGGCTGAAGAGGGGTGAAGCCCCGAAACTGGTCCTAGGTTGCTTGTTTTCAGTCCAGGGAGAACCTGGCCTGGCAGTTCGGGCTGGACTGTTCCCATTGGGTACAGGGTCAAGACTGATTTTCATATGGCTGGGTCCAAACTGGAATAGCATGGTGAGCAAAAAAACAATGGATTTATGTAGGAAAGTGGGTTTTTGTTGCAGTAACCCCCACCTTATTTTTGCCTAATAGCTGATGCACTTTTCCTTGTTGTGCCCTGGGTTCCTGCCAATCAGGTGCCCAGGGCCTGTGTTCTTTCCCTAAAAACTGCCTAACAGACAAAACCCAAATTGGCAAACCCTGGCCACATGTCAGCCCCTGGTAAATGGTACCCTAGGTACCCAGGGCCTTGTGACCAGGGAAGGCCTCTAAGAGCTGCAGCACTTATTGTGCCACCCTTACAGGCCCTGTACCCTAACACACACACACTGCTCTTGCAGGCTGAGTGTCTGGGTGCAAGACAAAACAGAGAGTCGACATGGCACACATCCCTGTGTGCCATGCCCACACCTACACTGCCATGGCATACATCAGCCACCCCTCTAGCTGGGTGCCCTATGCCAATGGTGTGGGCACAGGAGCAGGAGCCCTGTGCCCCTACAGTACCCAGGTCCATTCCTGGGTTCTGTAAGTGCAGTGCTGCCCTTTAAGAGTACATGGTGCTGGGAGCTCGTCAAACACAAACTCCACAGCACCATAAAGGCAGCCCTGAAGACTGAGGAGTTTGGTATCAAACTTCTCAGCACATTAAACCCACACTGATGCCAGTGTGGGATTTAATGTGCCAAGCACCCCAGAGGGCATCTTAGAGATGCCCTCTAAAACCTAACCTACAATCCACGTCTGTGCTGAGGCTGCCTAGGCTGCCACACACCAGACATGTTGCTGGACCCCTGGGTAGGAGAGCCCCAGCTCTCCTGGGCCTGCAACAATGCACATCCTGGGCGAGGTGCTAAATCTCCTCCCCCAGGATGGGCAGGGGGAAGCTTCAAAGGCATGCCGCCTCTGTGAGTTTCCCCAGGCCACTGCAAACCCCCACTCTGGCGGGAAGCTTGGCCGGGAACCCCAAATAAGGACAAGGAATGTGCCAGCCTGCCAACCCCACCCCTCAGGTGGGGGAGGCGAGGTGAAGCACATCCCCGGGCTCTGGCCATCTTGAAGATGGGAAGCCCTACCCAATCAGGATTAGGCTACTGCCCCCCTCCCACAGGACAGAGGCAGGATAGGGGGTGTACCCACCCCAGGACAGGGACCCATTGGTCCCTGCCCTGCACCTACCTGTAACGCCCCTAAATCTAGTATTTAGTGCACCCTGAACCTTCCTTCCCCAGATCCCAGATTCGAAACTACAAGAAGAGTAAGAAGAACAAAGACCTGCCCTGCAGCTGCTAAAAAGAGGGAGACACCAACTGCTTTGGCCCCAGCCCTACCGGCCTGTTGACCCTCAAACCTGCTCCTGCTCCAGCGCGGCATCTCTTGTGGCCAGCAACCTCAGAAACCCCGGAGGACCTGGCTACCTTTGAACTCTGATTCCCTGGGACTCCCATGAGTAGAGGCTCTACTCAGAACCTACCTTTCACCCCTGGCAGCAGCCCGGAACCGCGATCCCAGCCCACTCTGCACCCGCCAAGCCTGGCCGGTGCCGGAGTGAACTAAACCCATGAGGGCGACCCCACGGCGACTGTGACCCCGAGTCCGGCACCCAAGGACCCCCCTCGACAATCCTGGAGAAGCCTGCAGCCTCAGAACAGAGTGCCACCCCAACCGCGATCAACAGAGGGTAAGCTTCCCCGACACCAAAAGGCACCCCTGCACCCGGCGCCCCACGGCCCTCTGTGCCCAATCCCGGGGTATCTACCTATCCTCCAACTACCCAACTTACCTCTCGAAGTGGTGGTGGCACCTGAAGAGTCCTCGTCCCCGAGCCTGCAGTCTTTTTCCAAACCGGAGATTTCCCATAGAAATCAATTGAGCGCCCGACGGCTCAAAAGCACCCTGCACCCAGCCGCCCGCGTGGCCCTGGCAGTGAAAACTCTACTCTAACCTACTTCCCCACTTGCCCTGAGTAAGTGACCAGGAGCCCAGCTCCCACAGCCGCGTGGTTTGCCAGACAGCAGCCACCAACCAAGGCCCCCCTATCCCTCATAGGATAACATGGGGCCTAACTCTCTCTGCACCCGGCCGTCCTGAAACCGCTGAGGGTGAACTAACTGTACCTACCTGACACTGGGTTACCCCTGAGTCTATACCCAGAACTTCAACTCTGCCAGTCGAGTACTTACCCTTAAACCGCTAACTTCATTTTCCTCATAGGGTAACATTGACTGGCTTTTTCTGGAAAATTCTTCTAAGTGTGGACTTTTCAAATCTTCAAATAATCACCAAAAATCAGCCGAGTGACAAAAACGAATTTACTCACCTGCCCTTAGGTGAGCTCCCAGTGCTGGATCTTGGTGCCCAGCACTGACTCTGAAAAGTACCCACAACTATACGTACCTTTAACTCATTTTTCTTCCATAGGAAACCATTGACTGCTTTTCTGTGAAATTTCTTCTAAGTGTTGATTTCTGCAATTTCTAAATATTCCTCAAAAATCGTATAACATCTGAGAACATAATTACTTACCTGTTTTTGATAAATGTCCCAGTACTGAGTCTAGACACCCAGTACTGGATTACAAAAGTAACGATAACCTACTGTACCTGTAACCTCTATTTCCTTCCATAGGGAATCATTGATTGTTTGCTCTGAAATATTTTCTAAGTGCTCACTTTTGGAATAGCTAAATATTAGTTAAAAATCACTACAGTACCAAAGTCGACTTTCAACAGCTGATTCTGAGAACTGACCCAGAACTGGATCTAGGATCCAAGCCTGGAATTACAAAAGTAATCTAAAAAGTAGTCTGTTGCATATAATTTGAATTTATCATTGAGCTCAATGTATTGTGTTTAGAAATAGAGTTGCCTACTGCAACTATTTGTAACTGTTTACTAAAAAGTCTATTGCATATCCAAAAGTATTTTTATGAAACATCTCCTGTCGAGAAAGTATATTTTAATTCCAAGTGTTGGTTCTAAAATAAAACAAGATAACATTTTTTCATATACAAACCATTGGCCTAGAGTTCAGTTATTGAGTGTGTGGAACTATTTGCTGACTGAGTGTGTACAACAAATGCTTTACACGTCCTCTGATACTGCCTTACTGCTCGACCAGGCTACCACTTTGGAGAGTAAGGTTATATCTAACTTTAACCTCTGTTAAACCCTTGGGGTCTGTGGACTCTGTACACCCTGTACCTATTAAGGAACAGGATATACAGAGCCGCTTTCTCACATTGGTGGATCAGCAGTGGGATACAAACTTGCATTTGTTGGACTACTTGGTTACCATCTGATCACACGACAGAACTCTTAAAAATTGTCTTTAGAATTCTGATTGGTCTTTTCCAAAATTACTAAAAGTTTTGCTAGGGCCTTGCTTAAGTCCCATTAGAATTTTAGAAAAATAAAAGTCACTGTAGTCAGGGTAGAGGGTTAGAACTGTCAGGTTAGAATGTCTCAAACAAACCCAGCTATTAGTGATAATAATAACATGGACCTGGTGGAGGAGCTCGACCTCACACCTTACTTACACTTGTCTTTCAAGGAATTGAGGTCCTTATGCAAGCTTAAAGATTTACAAATGGGCCTGCATCCAACCAAATTAGGGCTCCAGGAGCTCTTGGCTGAGTATGCTAAGGACCACCCATCTGAACATGGTGATGGCCAGTCAGATGAGGAAAGGGAAGCAGGGGAGGTGAATAATAACCCCCCCATGCTGTTCCCTAGGGAGGAGAGGGCACCCATACCCTCCAACCAAAGGATTAGCATCTGGGCACCTTGAGACCACACAGGTGGCTCTGGTCCCAGAGAGAACACTCGGGGACCCACCAGTGAAGAGGACAGCCTTTTAGCAAGGCTGGCCAAAAGAGGAGAGCTAGAGTCCAGGTTCCTGGCTCTAGAAAAAGAAAGGAGAGAGATGGGTTTAGCACCCATCAATGGTGGCAGCAATAATAAAAACAAGGATAGGGAGGAAACTTCTGATCTTAAAATCCCCAAAGGGATTGCCCCTAAATTTGAGGAAGGTGATGATATCACCAAATGGTTCACAGCCTTTGAGAGGGCTTGTGATATCAGAAAAGTAAAGAAACCTCTCTGGGGGGCACTCCTGTGGGAGCTGTTCTCAGGTAACTGCAGAGACAGGCTTCTGACCCTTTCTGGGCCAGAGGCAGGATCCTATGACTTCATGAATAAAGCTCTGATTGAGGGATTTGGATTCACCACTGAGGAGTATAGAATTAGATTCAGGGGGGCTCACAAAACCCAGAACCAGTCCTGGATTGATTTTGTAGATTTCTCAGTGAAGACACTGGATGGTTGGTTAGCTGGACATGGTGTGCAGGATTTTACTGGATTGTACAATTTATTCATGAAGGAACATATTTTAAGTAACTGCACACATGAAAAGTTGCATCAGCATTTGGTAGACCTAGGTCTAATTTCTCCCCAAGAATTGGGAAAGAAGGCAGACCACTGGGTCAAGACTAGGGTAACTAGGACGTCCACTGGGGGTGACCAAAACAAAGGGGTCCCAAAGCCTCCCCAAAAGAAAGAGAGTGAACCCATTGCGGATAAAAGTAAGGAGTCCCAGGTAGCCCCCCAAAAACCTGTCCAGGAGGGTGGGCCCCAAGACACCTCACAAACTAAACCAGGGTACCAAGGTAGGAACTGGGATCCCAACAGAATATGGTGTTACAACTGTCAGAAGTCTGGACACCACACCAAGGACTCTAGCTGTCCTAACAACAAAATCCCTAGTACAGCTCCAGGGGTGACTAGTGTAGCCCCAGGGGTTGCCAGTGTAGCTTGGGAGGGAGGGTCCTCAGATGAGGAAGTCCCCCTAGCTTTCAACTGGGGAATGGGCCCAAGAAGCAAGCTGGAGGTCCCAGAGGGGAGTAGGAACTTCCACCACCTACTGGTGAATGGAATCCCAGCCACTGCCCTGAGAGATACCTGTGCCAGTCACACTGTGGTGCATGACAGGTTGGTATTCCCAAACCAATATGTCCCAGGGGAAACAAGAAGGGTGAGAACTGTCCCAGGGGGAGTCACTGTTAGGCCTGTGGCTATAGTGCCCCTAGCCACAGCTGGATCCATTAGATGGAGAAAAGTGATAGTCAGTAAAAACCTCCCCCTTGATTGTCTTTTGGGGAATGATCACTTAGGGGTGGAACTGAGCCAAAGAGAGGTGCTGGCCCAATGCCAGGCCTCACCCAAAGAACCTGTGGGTGCTCAACCTGCAGTTAGCGCAGCTGAGCCCCCAAAGAGTAAGAAGAAACAGATTAGGAAAGGTGGGCAACTGTTAGCCACAGTTCCAGAGGGCCAGGGAGATTCTATCCCAGTGAGGGAAGACCCAAACAATGGCACTGGTACAGCCCCCCCTAACCAACAACAAGACCTGACTAGTCAGGCAACTGTCCAACCTGAGTTAGTGGCTCCTCAGATGGCAGAACAGAGGGTGGAGAAAGGGTGCTCCCTACAAAGAGTAGTGACCCCCCACCCTCAAACAGACCAACAGCCAGGACCCAAAGAGACCTATAAGATAGCCCCCTCACTTGTCAGTCAGGAGCTAAAGGTGTGGTTCTGGGCACTGACAGCTGTCAGCAGCCTCTGCTGGGTGTTAGCCTTCATGGCAGCCCTATCCTTGGCATGGTGGCCTAACCCCCTGCCAAATAGCAAGTCAGGCCCCCTGACCTTATTGGTCATGGTGCACCTACCTGTAACGCCCCTAAATCTAGTATTTAGGGGCACCCTGAACCTTCCTTCCCTAGATCCCAGATTCGAAACTACAAGAAGAGCAAGAAGAACAAAGACCTGCCCTGCAGCTGCTAAAAAGAGGGAGACACCAACTGCTTTGGCCCCAGCCCTACCGGCCTGTCGACCCTCGAACCTGCTCCTGCTCCAGCGCGGCATCTCTTGTGGCCAGCAACCTCAGAAACCCCGGAGGACCTGGCTACCTTTGAACTCTGATTCCCTGGGACTCCCATGAGTAGAGGCTCTACTCAGAACCTACCTTTCACCCCTGGCAGCAGCCCGGAACCGCGATTCCAGCCCACTCTGCACCCGCCAAGCCTGGCCAGTGCCGGAGTGAACTAAACCCACGAGGGCGACCCCACGGTGACTGTGACCCCGAGTCCGGCACCCAAGGACCTCCCTCGACAATCCTGGAGAAGCCTGCAGCCTCAGAACAGAGTGCCACCCCAACCGCGATCAACAGAGGGTAAGCTTCCCCGACACCAAAAGGCACCCCTGCACCCGGCGCCCCACGGCCCTCTGTGCCCAATCCCGGGGTATCTACCTATCCTCCAACTACCCAACTTACCTCTCGAAGTGGTGGTGGCACCTGAAGAGTCCTCGTCCCCGAGCCTGCAGTCTTTTTCCAAACCGGAGATTTCCCATAGAAATCAATTGAGCGCCCGACGGCTCAAAAGCACCCTGCACCCAGCCGCCCGCGTGGCCCTGGCAGTGAAAACTCTACTCTAACCTACTTCCCCACTTGCCCTGAGTAAGTGACCAGGAGCCCAGCTCCCACAGCCGCGTGGCTTGCCAGACAGCAGCCACCAACCAAGGCCCCCCTATCCCTCATAGGATAGCATGGGGCCTAGCTCTCTCTGCACCCGGCCGTCCTGAAACCGCTGAGGGTGAACTAACTGTACCTACCTGACACTGGGTTACCCCTGAGTCTATGCCCAGAACTTCAACTCTGCCAGTCGAGTACTTACCCTTAAACCGCTAACTTCATTTTCCTCATAGGGTAACATTGACTGGCTTTTTCTGGAAAATTCTTGTGGACTTTTCAAATCTTCAAATAATCACCAAAAATCAGCCGAGTGACAAAAACGAATTTACTCACCTGCCCTTAGGCGAGCTCCCAGTGCTGGATCTTGGTGCCCAGCACTGACTCTGAAAAGTACCCACAACTATACGTACCTTTAACTCATTTTTCTTCCATAGGAAACTATTGACTGCTTTTCTGTGAAATTTCTTCTAAGTGTTGATTTCTGCAATTTCTAAATATTCCTCAAAAATCGTATAACATCTGAGAACGTAATTACTTACCTGTTTTTGATAAATGTCCCAGTACTGAGTCTAGACACCCAGTACTGGATTACAAAAGCAACGATAACCTACTGTACCTGTAACCTCTATTTCCTTCCATAGGGAATCATTGATTGTTTGCTCTGAAATATTTTCTAAGTGCTCACTTTTGAAATAGCTAAATATTAGTTAAAAATCACTACAGTACCAAAGTCGACTTTCAACAGCTGATTCTGAGAACTGACCCAGGACTGGATCTAGGATCCAAGCCTGGAATTACAAAAGTAATCTAAAAAGTAGTCTGTTGCATATAATTTGAATTTATCATTGAGCTCAATGTATTGTGTTTAGAAATAGAGTTGCCTACTGCAACTATTTGTAACTGTTTACTAAAAAGTCTATTGCATATCCAAAAGTATTTTTATGAAACATCTCCTGTCGAGAAAGTATATTTTAATTCCAAGTGTTGGTTCTAAAGTAAAACAAGCATATATTTTTTTATATACAAACCATTGGCCTAGAGTTCAGTTATTGAGTGTGTGGAACTATTTGCTGACTGAGTGTGTACAACAAATGCTTTACACGTCCTCTGATACTGCCTTACTGCTCGACCAGGCTACCACTTTGGAGAGTAAGGTTATATCTAACTTTAACCTCTGTTAAACCCTTGGGGTCTGTGGACTCTGTACACCCTGTACCTATTAAGGAACAGGATATACAGAGCCACTTTCTCACAATTTAGGCCCAGGTCTCTGTACTGGGGTGAATGTATGACATTGTTCTGCATTCTGTCCATCAATAGTTCTTTTTGCATTTGTCACCCCGAGTGGGATGGGTATGCTCAGACGTGAGTCCCGTGCTCTCCATGCCACTGGAATCAAGCTATCCTGGCTGAAGAGGGGTGTAACCCCGAAACCGGTCCTATGATGCTTGATTTCACTCCAGGGAGGACCTGGCCTGGCAGTTCGGGCTGGACTGTTCCCATTAGGTACAAGGTCAAGACTGATTGGCATATGGCTGGGTCCAAACTGGAATGGCATGGTGAGCAAAAAACAATGGATTTAGGCCCAGATCTCTGTATTGGGGTGAATGTATGACATTGTTCTGCATTCTGTCTATCAATAGTTCTTATTGCATTTGTCACCCGAGTGGGACGGGTATGCTCAGATGTGAGTCCCGTGCTCTCCATGCCACTGGAATCAAGCTATCGTTGCTGAAGAGGGGTGAAACTCCGCAACCGGTCCTAGGATGCTTTTTTTCAGTCCAGGGAGGACATGGCCTGACAGTTCGGGCTGGACTGTTCCCATTGGGTACAGGGTCAAGACTGATTTGCAAATGGCTGGGTCCAAACTGGAATGGCATGGTGAGCAAAAAAACGATGGCTTTAGGCCCAGATCTCTGTACTGGGGTGAATGTATGACATTGTTCTGCATTCTGTCCATCAATAGTTCTTTTTGCATTTGTCGCCATGAGTGAGACGGGTATGCTCAGACGTGAGTCCCGTACTCTCCATGCCACTGGAATCAAACTATCCTGGCTGAAGAGGGGTGAAACCCAGAAACCGGTCCTAGGATGCTTGTTTTCAGTCCAGCGAGGACCTGGCCTGGCAGTTAGGGCTCGACTGTTCCCATTGGGTACAGGGTCAAGACTGATTTGCATATGGCTGGGTCCAAACTAGAATAGCATGGTGAGCAAAAAAACGATGGATTTAGTCCCAGATCTCTGTACTGGGGTGAATGTATGACATTGTTCTGCATTCTGTCCATCAATAGGTCTTTTTGCATTTGCCACCCCGAGTGGAACGGGTATGCTCAGACGTGAGTCCTGTGCTCTCCATGCCACTGGAATCAAGCTATCCTGGCTGAAGAGGGGTGAAGCCCCGAAACTGGTCCTAGGTTGCTTGTTTTCAGTCCAGGGAGGACCTGGCCTGGCAGTTCGGGCTGAACTGTTCCCATTGGGTACAGGGTCAAGACTGATTTGCATATGGCTGGGTCCAAACTAGAATAGCATGGTGAGCAAAAAAATGATGGATTTAGTCCCAGATCTCTGTACTGGGGTGAATGTATGACATTGTTCTGCATTCTGTCCATCAATAGTTCTTTTTGCATTTGTCACCCCGAGTGGGACGGGTATGCTCAGATGTGAGTCCCGTGCTCTCCATGCCACTGGAATCAAGCTATCGTTGCTGAAGAGGGGTGAAACTCCGCAACCGGTCCTAGGATGCTTTTTTTCAGTCCAGGGAGGACATGGCCTGACAGTTCGGGCTGGACTGTTCCCATTGGGTACAGGGTCAAGACTGATTTGTAAATGGCTGGGTCCAAACTGGAATGGCATGGTGAGCAAAAAAATAATGGCTTTAGGCCCAGATCTCTGTACTGGGGTGAATGTATGACATTGTTCTGCATTCTGTCCATCAATAGTTCTTTTTGCATTTGTCGCCATGAGTGAGACGGGTATGCTCAGACGTGAGTCCCGTGCTCTCCATGCCACTGGAATCAAGCTATCGTGGCTAAAGAGGGGTGAAACCCCGAAACCGGTCCTAGGATGCTTTTTTTCAGTCCAGGGAGGACATGGTCTGACAGTTCGGGCTGGACTGTTCCCATTGGGTACAGGGTCAAGACTGATTTGCATATGGCTGGGTCCAAACTAGAATAGCATGGTGAGCAAAAAAACGATGGATTTAGTCCCAGATCTCTGTACTGGGGTGAATGTATGACATTGTTCTGCATTCTGTCCATCAATAGGTCTTTTTGCATTTGCCACCCCGAGTGGAACGGGTATGCTCAGACGTGAGTCCTGTGCTCTCCATGCCACTGGAATCAAGCTATCCTGGCTGAAGAGGGGTGAAGCCCCGAAACTGGTCCTAGGTTGCTTGTTTTCAGTCCAGGGAGGACCTGGCCTGGCAGTTCGGGCTGAACTGTTCCCATTGGGTACAGGGTCAAGACTGATTTGCATATGGCTGGGTCCAAACTAGAATAGCATGGTGAGCAAAAAAACGATGGATTTAGTTCCAGATCTCTGTACTGGGGTGAATGTATGACATTGTTCTGCATTCTGTCCATCAATAGTTCTTTTTGCATTTGTCACCCCGAGTGGGACGGGTATGCTCAGACGTGAGTCCCGTGCTCTCCATGCCACTGGAATCAAGCTATCCTGGCTGAAGAGGGGTGAAACCCCGAAACTGGTCCTAGGTTGCTTGTTTTCAGTCCAGGGAGGACCTGGCCTGGCAGTTCGGGCTGAACTGTTCCCATTGGGTACAGGGTCAAGACTGATTTGCATATGGCTGGGTCCAAACTAGAATAGCATGGTGAGCAAAACAACGATGGATTTAGTCCCAGATCTCTGTACTGGGGTGAATGTATGACATTGTTCTGCATTCTGTCCATCAATATTTCTTTTTGCATTTGTCACCCCGAGTGGGACGGGTATGCTCAGACGTGAGTCCCGTGCTCTCCATGCCACTGGAATCAAGCTATCGTTGCTGAAGAGGGGTGAAACTCCGCAACCGGTCCTAGGATGCTTTTTTTCAGTCCAGGGAGGACATGGCCTGACAGTTCGGGCTGGACTGTTCCCATTGGGTACAGGGTCAAGACTGATTTGCAAATGGCTGGGTCCAAACTGGAATGGCATGGTGAGCAAAAAAACGATGGCTTTAGGCCCAGATCTCTGTACTGGGGTGAATGTATGACATTGTTCTGCATTCTGTCCATCAATAGTTCTTTTTGCATTTGTCGCCATGAGTGAGACGGGTATGCTCAGACGTGAGTCCCGTGCTCTCTATGCCACTGGAATCAAACTATCCTGGCTGAAGAGGGATGAAACCCAGAAACCGGTCCTAGGATGCTTGTTTTCAGTCCAGCGAGGACCTGGCCTGGCAGTTAGGGCTCGACTGTTCCCATTGGGTACAGGGTCAAGACTGATTTGCATTTGGCTGGGTCCAAACTGGAGTGGCATGGTGAGCAAAAAAACGATGGCTTTAGGCACAGATCTCTGTCCTGGGGTGAATGTATGACATTGTTCTGCATTCTGTCCATCAATAGTTCTTTTTGCATTTGCCACCCAGAGTGGAACGGGTATGCTCAGACGTGAGTCCCGTGCTCTCCATGCCACTGGAATCAAGCTATCGTGGCTAAAGAGGGGTGAAACCCCGAAACCAGTCCTAGGATGCTTTTTTTCAGTCCAGGGAGGACATGGTCTGACAGTTCGGGCTGGACTGTTCCCATTGGGTACAGGGTCAAGACTGATTTGCATATGGCTGGGTCCAAACTAGAATAGCATGGTGAGCAAAAAAACGATGGATTTAGACCCAGATCTCTGTACTGGGGTGAATGTATGACATTGTTCTGCATTCTGTCCATCAATAGGTCTTTTTGCATTTGCCACCCCGAGTGGAACGGGTATGCTCAGACGTGAGTCCTGTGCTCTCCATGCCACTGGAATCAAGCTATCCTGGCTGAAGAGGGGTGAAGCCCCGAAACTGGTCCTAGGTTGCTTGTTTTCAGTCCAGGGAGGACCTGGCCTGGCAGTTCGGGCTGAACTGTTCCCATTGGGTACAGGGTCAAGACTGATTTGCATATGGCTGGGTCCAAACTAGAATAGCATGGTGAGCAAAAAAACGATGGATTTAGTCCCAGATCTCTGTACTGGGGTGAATATATGACATTGTTCTGAATTCTGTCCATCAATAGTTCTTTTTGCATTTGTCACCCCGAGTGGGACGGGTATGCTCAGACGTGAGTCCCGTGCTCTCCATGCCACTGGAATCAAGCTATCCTGGCTGAAGAGGGGTGAAACCCCGAAACCGGTCCTAGGATGCTTTTTTTCAGTCCATGGAGGACATGGCCTGACAGTTCGGGCTGGACTGTTCCCATTGGGTACAGGGTCAAGACTGATTTGCAAATGGCTGGGTCCAAACTGGAATGGCATGGTGAGCAAAACAACGATGGCTTTAGGCCCAGATCTCTGTACTGGGGTGAATGTATGACATTGTTCTGCATTCTGTCCAGCAATAGTTCTTTTTGCATTTGTCACCCCGAGTGGGACGGGTATGCTCAGACGTGAGCCTCGTGCTCTCCATGCCACTGGAATCAAACTATCCTGGCTGAAGAGGGGTGAAACCCAGAAACCAGTCCTAGGATGCTTGTTTTCAGTCCAGCGAGGACCTGGCCTGGCAGTTCGGGCTCGACTGTTCCCATTGGGTGCACGGTCAAGACTGATTTGCATATGGCTGGGTCCAAACCGGAGTGGCATGGTGAGCAAAAAAACGATGGATTTAGGTCCAGATCTCTGTCCTGGGGTGAATCTATGACATTGTTCTGCATTCTGTCCATCAATAGTTCTTTTTGCATTTGCCACCCCGAGTGGGACGGGTATGCTCAGACGTGAGTCCTGTACTCTCCATGCCACTGGAATCAAGCTATCGTGGCTGAAGAGGGGTGAAACCCCGAAACCGGTACTAGGATGCTTTTTTTCAGTCCAGGGAGGACATGGTCTGACAGTTCGGGCTGGACTGTTCCCATTGGGTACAGGGTCAAGACTGATTTGCAAATGGCTGGGTCCAAACTGGAATGGCATGGTGAGCAAAAAAACGATGGCTTTAGGCCCAGATCTCTGTACTGGGGTGAATGTATGACATTGTTCTGCATTCTGTCCATCAATAGTTCTTTTTGCATTTGTCACCCCGAGTGGGACGGGTATGCTCAGACGTGAGTCCCGTGCTCTCCATGCCACTGGAATCAAGCTATCCTGGCTGAAGAGGGGTGAAACCCCGAAACCGGTCCTAGGATGCTTGTTTTCACTCCAGGGAGGACCTGGCCTGGCAGTTCGGGTTGGACTGTTCCCATTAGGTACAGGGTCAAGACTGATTTGAATATGGCTGGGTCCAAACTGGAATGGCATGGTGAGCAAAAAAACAATGGATTTAGGCCCAGGTCTCTGTACTGGGGTGAATGTATGACATTGTTCTGCATTCTGTCCATCAATAGTTCTTTTCGCATTTGTCACCCCGAGTGGGATGGGTATGCTCAGATGTGAGTCCCGTGCTCAACATGCCACTGGAATCAAGCTATCCTGGCTGAAGAGGGGTGAAACCCCGAAACCGGTCCTAGGATGCTTGTTTTCAGTCCAGGGAGGACCTGGCCTGGCAGTTTGGGCTGGACTGGTCCCATTGGGTACGAGGGTCAAGACTGATTTGCATATGGCTGGGTCCAAACTGGAATGGCATGGTGAGCAAAAAACAATGGATTTAGGCCCAGATCTCTGTATTGGGGTGAATGTATGACATTGTTCTGCATTCTGTCTATCAATAGTTCTTATTGCATTTGTCACCCGAGTGGGACGGGTATGCTCAGATGTGAGTCCCGTGCTCTCCATGCCACTGGAATCAAGCTATCGTTGCTGAAGAGGGGTGAAACTCCGCAACCGGTCCTAGGATGCTTTTTTTCAGTCCAGGGAGGACATGGCCTGACAGTTCGGGCTGGACTGTTCCCATTGGGTACAGGGTCAAGACTGATTTGCAAATGGCTGGGTCCAAACTGGAATGGCATGGTGAGCAAAAAAACGATGGCTTTAGGCCCAGATCTCTGTACTGGGGTGAATGTATGACATTGTTCTGCATTCTGTCCATCAATAGTTCTTTTTGCATTTGTCGCCATGAGTGAGACGGGTATGCTCAGACGTGAGTCCCGTACTC
This sequence comes from Triturus cristatus, assembly GCF_964204655.1. Classification (NCBI taxonomy): domain Eukaryota; kingdom Metazoa; phylum Chordata; class Amphibia; order Caudata; family Salamandridae; genus Triturus; species Triturus cristatus. The sequence goes on along the minus strand of NC_140581.1, from coordinate 49,993,636 downwards.
TCCATGCCACTGGAATCAAACTATCCTGGCTGAAGAGGGGTGAAACCCAGAAACCGGTCCTAGGATGCTTGTTTTCAGTCCAGCGAGGACCTGGCCTGGCAGTTAGGGCTCGACTGTTCCCATTGGGTACAGGGTCAAGACTGATTTGCATATGGCTGGGTCCAAACTAGAATAGCATGGTGAGCAAAAAAACGATGGATTTAGTCCCAGATCTCTGTACTGGGGTGAATGTATGACATTGTTCTGCATTCTGTCCATCAATAGGTCTTTTTGCATTTGCCACCCCGAGTGGAACGGGTATGCTCAGACGTGAGTCCTGTGCTCTCCATGCCACTGGAATCAAGCTATCCTGGCTGAAGAGGGGTGAAGCCCCGAAACTGGTCCTAGGTTGCTTGTTTTTAGTCCAGGGAGGACCTGGCCTGGCAGTTCGGGCTGAACTGTTCCCATTGGGTACAGGGTCAAGACTGATTTGCATATGGCTGGGTCCAAACTAGAATAGCATGGTGAGCAAAAAATGATGGATTTAGTCCCAGATCTCTGTACTGGGGTGAATGTATGACATTGTTCTGCATTCTGTCCATCAATAGTTCTTTTTGCATTTGTCACCCCGAGTGGGACGGGTATGCTCAGATGTGAGTCCCGTGCTCTCCATGCCACTGGAATCAAGCTATCGTTGCTGAAGAGGGGTGAAACTCCGCAACCGGTCCTAGGATGCTTTTTTTCAGTCCAGGGAGGACATGGCCTGACAGTTCGGGCTGGACTGTTCCCATTGTGTACAGGGTCAAGACTGATTTGTAAATGGTTGGGTCCAAACTGGAATGGTTTGGTGAGCAAAAAAATAATGGCTTTAGGCCCAGATCTCTGTACTGGGGTGAATGTATGACATTGTTCTGCATTCTGTCCATCAATAGTTCTTTTTGCATTTGTCGCCATGAGTGAGACGGGTATGCTCAGACGTGAGTCCCGTGCTCTCCATGCCACTGGAATCAAGCTATCGTGGCTAAAGAGGGGTGAAACCCCGAAACCGGTCCTAGGATGCTTTTTTTCAGTCCAGGGAGGACATGGTCTGACAGTTCGGGCTGGACTGTTCCCATTGGGTACAGGGTCAAGACTGATTTGCATATGGCTGGGTCCAAACTAGAATAGCATGGTGAGCAAAAAAACGATGGATTTAGTCCCAGATCTCTGTACTGGGGTGAATGTATGACATTGTTCTGCATTCTGTCCATCAATAGGTCTTTTTGCATTTGCCACCCCGAGTGGGACGGGTATGCTCAGACGTGAGTCCTGTGCTCTCCATGCCACTGGAATCAAGCTATCCTGGCTGAAGAGGGGTGAAACCCCAAAACCGGTCCTAGGATGCTTTTTTTCAGTCCATGGAGGACATGGCCTGACAGTTCGGGCTGGACTGTTCCCATTGGGTACAGGGTCAAGACTGATTTGCAAATGGCTGGGTCCAAACTGGAATGGCATGGTGAGCAAAACAACGATGGCTTTAGGCCCAGATCTCTGTACTGGGGTGAATGTATGACATTGTTCTGCATTCTGTCCAGCAATAGTTCTTTTTGCATTTGTCACCCCGAGTGGGACGGGTATGCTCAGACGTGAGCCTCGTGCTCTCCATGCCACTGGAATCAAACTATCCTGGCTGAAGAGGGGTGAAACCCAGAAACCAGTCCTAGGATGCTTGTTTTCAGTCCAGCGAGGACCTGGCCTGGCAGTTCGGGCTCGACTGTTCCCATTGGGTGCACGGTCAAGACTGATTTGCATATGGCTGGGTCCAAACCGGAGTGGCATGGTGAGCAAAAAAAGATGGATTTAGGCCCAGATCTCTGTCCTGGGGTGAATCTATGACATTGTTCTGCATTCTGTCCATCAATAGTTCTTTTTGCATTTGCCACCCCGAGTGGGACGGGTATGTTCAGACGTGAGTCCTGTACTCTCCATGCCACTGGAATCAAGCTATCGTGGCTGAAGAGGGGTGAAACCCCGAAACCGGTCCTAGGATGCTTGTTTTCACTCCAGGGAGGACCTGGCCTGGCAGTTCGGGTTGGACTGTTCCCATTAGGTACAGGGTCAAGACTGATTTGAATATGGCTGGGTCCAAACTGGAATGGCATGGTGAGCAAAAAAACAATGGATTTAGGCCCAGGTCTCTGTACTGGGGTGAATGTATGACATTGTTCTGCATTCTGTCCATCAATAGTTCTTTTCGCATTTGTCACCCCGAGTGGGATGGGTATGCTCAGATGTGAGTCCCGTGCTCAACATGCCACTGGAATCAAGCTATCCTGGCTGAAGAGGGGTGAAACCCCGAAACCGGTCCTAGGATGCTTGTTTTCAGTCCAGGGAGGACCTGGCCTGGCAGTTTGGGCTGGACTGGTCCCATTGGGTACGAGGGTCAAGACTGATTTGCATATGGCTGGGTCCAAACTGGAATGGCATGGTGAGCAAAAAACAATGGATTTAGGCCCAGATCTCTGTATTGGGGTGAATGTATGACATTGTTCTGCATTCTGTCTATCAATAGTTCTTATTGCATTTGTCACCCGAGTGGGACGGGTATGCTCAGATGTGAGTCCCGTGCTCTCCATGCCACTGGAATCAAGCTATCGTTGCTGAAGAGGGGTGAAACTCCGCAACCGGTCCTAGGATGCTTTTTTTCAGTCCAGGGAGGACATGGCCTGACAGTTCGGGCTGGACTGTTCCCATTGGGTACAGGGTCAAGACTGATTTGCAAATGGCTGGGTCCAAACTGGAATGGCATGGGGAGCAAAAAAACGATGGCTTTAGGCCCAGATCTCTGTACTGGGGTGAATGTATGACATTGTTCTGCATTCTGTCCATCAATAGTTCTTTTTGCATTTGTCGCCATGAGTGAGACGGGTATGCTCAGACGTGAGTCCTGTGCTCTCCATGCCACTGGAATCAAGCTATCCTGGCTGAAGAGGGGTGAAGCCCCGAAACTGGTCCTAGCTTGCTTGTTTTCAGTCCAGGGAGGACCTGGCCTGGCAGTTCGGGCTGAACTGTTCCCATTGGGTACAGGGTCAAGACTGATTTGCATATGGCTGGGTCCAAACTAGAATAGCATGGTGAGCAAAAAAATGATGGATTTAGTCCCAGATCTCTGTACTGGGGTGAATGTATGACATTGTTCTGCATTCTGTCCATCAATAGTTCTTTTTGCATTTGTCACCCCGAGTGGGACGGGTATGCTCAGATGTGAGTCCCGTGCTCTCCATGCCACTGGAATCAAGCTATCGTTGCTGAAGAGGGGTGAAACTCCGCAACCGGTCCTAGGATGCTTTTTTTCAGTCCAGGGAGGACATGGCCTGACAGTTCGGGCTGGACTGTTCCCATTGGGTACAGGGTCAAGACTGATTTGTAAATGGCTGGGTCCAAACTGGAATGGCATGGTGAGCAAAAAAATAATGGCTTTAGGCCCAGATCTCTGTACTGGGGTGAATGTATGACATTGTTCTGCATTCTGTCCAACAATAGTTCTTTTTGCATTTGTCACCCCGAGTGGGATGGGTATGCTCAGATGTGAGTCCCGTGCTATCCATGCCACTGGAATCAAGCTATCCTGGCTGAAGAGGGGTGAAACCCCGAAACCGGTCCTAGGATGCTTGTTTTCAGTCCAGGGAGGACCTGGCCTGGCAGTTTGGGCTGGACTGGTCCCATTGGGTACGAGGGTCAAGACTGATTGGCATATGGCTGGGTCCAAACTGGAATGGCATGGTGAGCAAAAAAACAATGGATTTAGGCCCAGATCTCTGTATTGGGGTGAATGTATGACATTGTTCTGCATTCTGTCCATCAATAGTTCTTTTTGCATTTGTCACCCGAGTGGGACGGGTATGCTCAGATGTGAGTCCCATGCTCTCCATGCCACTGGAATCAAGCTATCCTGGCTGAAGAGGGGTGAAACCCCGAAAGCGGTCCTAGGATGCTTGTTTCCAGTCCAGGGAGGACCTGGCCTGGCAGTTTTGGCTGGACTGTTCCCATTGGGTACAGGGTCAAGACTGATTTGCATATGGCTGGGTCCAAACTGGAATGGCACGGTGAGCAAAAAAAAGATGGATTTAGGCCAAGATCTCTGTACTGGGGTGAATGTATGACATTGTTCTGCATTCTGTCCATCAATAGTTCTTTTTGCAAATGACGATTCTCCAATTATCATACAGAGAATCTTGATTTCAACGGAGGCTGACATTATCCCTCTCACCACTCCCTGGTGGTTGTTTTAAAATGTTATTTACATGGTTTTTTTCTACTTTGCCATAATATTTCTTTAATATGTATATGGAATAGTCTCTACCATGTTTTCTTTTCTTCTATTTCAGACTCTACATCTTTATAAAGAAGTCATAATCACTTTTATCTTGGAAGAAGTTGCTTATCCTTTTGCAGCTCCATGAGGACGATAGCTGGTTGCCATGGCGCATTGTTATTGTTAAGTGGAATGTTCTTTCTATGATGTATTTTGTTACACTTTAAAGGGCTGCATGTCTTGGGCAGCAATAAAAGTTATTGCATAATGTCAGCCTCTGTTGTCTTTAATGAAATCAAGATTCTCTCTGTTTGATAATTGGAGAATCGTCATTGTACATCTGTTCCAAATGGGACTGGTGCCCAGAATATTTCTGTGGCTTCTTCACAGAATGTAAACAAAACTACCCAGGACTGTGTTTATTCATCTGGTAGGAGAAGTGTTTTACCAAGTAGATTTAAGGGCTTTGAAATGTAAATGATAAATTGTGTTTTTTTTGTTTAGTTTTGAGAAAATGAGGAGTTGTATCCATGGTGTTGTTGTGTGTTTGCGTCCTCACACTTGTTGGGCTTGTGGTCGGTCTTGCATGGAATGCACCAACGGAATGGTGTAAGGCATCCCATGAGAGACGGTTTCGGAGTTGGCAGAAGCAAAGAGGCGATGCTGGGTTCGTGGCTTCAAAATAATAAATGAACTATTAGGGAGAGGATGCGGTCTGACGGCTAGACTGCTGACTTTGCTGCTAGAAACCAGGGTTCGAGCCTTGGGGTGGCGTCCACATCCTGTGATTCTGGGCAAATCACTTAATCTCCCTGTGCCTACCAAAAGAAAAATGAATGTGTCCTTGTGTAAGTAACCGGTGTGCATGTAAAGCGCTCCAATACCTGCGGGTCGAGTTTGTGCTATATAAATCGCAATTAAAATGATGTTGTCCTTTCCTCACAGTCTCATCTCTGATCTTTAGAACCCAACACTCCTATTTTGCAGACATCTTGGTTAATTCAACCTCGACCAGACTTAAGTCCTCTCTTCCCTGCACCCTGATCTACCTTCCCTATATGATCCAAGCATCTAAATCAGGGGTCTCCAACTGGTCGATCGCGAGCTACCGGTAGCTCGCCGAGACCCTTTGAGTAGCGCGTGATGCTTGCGGCTGAATTTAGTAGCCCTTTAGTGTTGTTTGGGCTTTTTAGGCTGTTTGCAGGCTCTGTTGCCCGCCCTCACCCAAACCAGCTGCTCAGATTGATTTTGTGCTTAGCTGGGGCGGGGCTAGCCGGGCCAAAGGGGAAGACGTGCCTCACTTCCTACGCAGATCAGCATCTTCTTGTACCTCGTGACCAGGAGTCTATGCGCCCCCTGCCTCTTCCTCACGGGCACTGCGCTCATTGTGTGAGTCTCGAGTGCGGAGGGCGGTAGTGCGGAGCTGCATTAGGCATGGCAGGGCAGAGCAGCTGTTTGCCGGTCGCGCAAGCAGTATAGAACAGCCGGGATCCGCGACATCTGCCCTTTTCAGCAGTACAGCCTGCCACCCTACCTTCAGTAGAGCAGCAGGTAAGCCGGCGTGGGAGCACACCCAGAACAATTCTGAAGTCTTTAATAATTACACTGGACGGCACGCAAAGAGCACAACATGTTCGAATTTGCAGCTGCTGCCATTTTTTCACAAAAAGCTGTTTATCTGTGATGGCCCCATGCTCTGCGCTTTCCACTTCTCATTCTGCCACTTTCTCCGGCTTCCCCTCCCCTCTATCTCCCTAGGAACAGCAGTTATTTAGCCCACTATTCCGTTTATTGTTATCTCGTGAGCCTGGCTGTATACTGGTAACAGGATGAAAGAAAAAAAAACTGTGATGTATTTTTAACAGCTAAAGGTGAATTTATGTAAAATCACTTCTTAATGAACTGCCTCCACTTTACCTCCCCCCTACCCCCTCCAACCTCGGCCATCAACCCCTCCTTCATTTGGATAAGGCCTGATTTAGAATGCATATTGTAGAAGTGATTGCTTTCAAACTGACATGTTAGGCCTGGAGAAATTAATGATGTTGATAAATTCAATAAAACGGCTAATAATAAATATACTGGCTTGGAGTAAAATGTAGTGCCGGGTTACAATTAACACCCAACAAAATGTACATGAATTACAAAAGTTATCGGCTCAGGGAGCATGTGTGGGGAGGGGGTAGGAGTGACACCTCACAATCAGCTTTGGCAATGCTGAAGTACGAACTCTATTTAGGGACGGATCGACTCTAACACAGGTTGCCCATCCTTTCCTCTCAGATGCGTGGTGAATTCAGATTAGAGCAGAGCAGAGAGGTCCGTCAAGTCAAGTGTTTGAGTCGAGAGCACACAGTGATGGGGAGGTGGTGGCTAGGTCAGCTTGGCACTCCCTGCAGTAAATGAGCTACCTACCGATTGGGAAAATCAGAGGACGAGTATTGTCAGTGTCAGGAAGGGCTTGTCATTTAGTTACTGGTTTGAAGGATGGTAGGGCCAACTCGGCGTGACATCTTTTGAGGACAGTAAAGTATCGATGAGTTGGGTGCAAACAAATGGTAAAAGCAAGTACGGAAACATGCTGGTAACAAAAACAGAAAGGAAAAGAAGTAAAAAGCTAAGAAACAGGCATTCACGTTTAAGTTTTTACATTTAAATGCAGATCCATCTCTTCATGCTTTCTACTACAAGCATATGGAACATTTGTGTTGGCTGTTGAGACTTCTCCAAACGTCTCTTACTACTTACACTACTACAGCCATCCATAGGTCCGACATAGGATTAGTTAGCCATAAACTTTACTCCACCCCCTTACTATAACAGTCCACCAGGACTATAGATAACGGCAGGTTCGTTGACAGAATGTGCTGTGAGCAAATGTGCAGCTAGCCTTAACTACATTTCCTATTTGCTGTGCAGATGAGATAGTAAAGTTAATATTTAAAATGGAAATGTGTCCCTGTCATCTTCAGACAGCATCCATGTAACAAACAAGGCCTGCCAATTACAGCGCAGAGGGGGTTTTGCTACGTGTGAGGACTTGACCAGGCCACAAAGGCTCGCTAAGCTAAGCTAAGCCATCAGGACAGCCTCGGGCAGTCAGTGCACTCTTTGGTGGGAGGGGTGAGTAGGGGGGTCGAATTCTCAGGTGGGGCTCCCCAGTTTGGGACGTTCTTGTTCCTTTTGTCCACACAACCCATTGGGAAAGAATTCCAGAACAATAGTATCACTGCCCTGAAGGTTGTGAACGGCTTAGTATTGCTGCCCTGAAGACTAGTTTACACAACCAGGTGTCATTATTAGCCAATGGGTGCTGGGTTAACTAACACCAGAGGAGCGCAGGTGAACGGCTTAGTATCGCTGTCCTGAAGACTAGTTTACACAACCAGGTGTCATTATTAGCCAATGGGTGCTGGGTAAACTAAGACCAGAGGAGCGCAGGTGAACGGCTTAGTATCGCTGTCCTGAAGACTAGTTTACACAACCAGGTGTCATTATTAGCCAATGGCTGCTGGGTAAACTAAGACCAGAGGAGCGCAGGTGACCGGCTTAAGGTTATCGAGCAATTCACTGTAGGGCAGTGGAGACCGGAAACCGCAGTCTGTTCCCTTAATCCTCACCCCAAGGTTAGTGTTTTTCCCCACTTAAACAGGCTCCATGCCTTGCTGAGATCAACAGTTGTAACCCACAAATGTCCGTCTTATATTCTGCTAGGTGTTTGACGTACAGTGAACAAACCAAAGTGCAGCACAGAAATATCCACAAAATCCTTTGTTTTATTTATACGTGTTTTTATGCAGTTACCCAGCAGGAGTGGATGTAGTTGTAAGTATAGTGTTCAAACCACAGTATGGGCTCTGAAGAAATTAGACTTAACGTCAAAGAAACTGGGCGTGGGAGGTTGTTATGATCTACTGTTTGCCTTTCCCCTTTGCCTATGTATCTATTCCCTACTGCTCAGCCAGATTGAGAGTTAGTGTGCTTGGAGATGTCTGGAATGTTGGATGATTGATGATGTCGTGGAATGCATGGGTGCCTGGTGAGGTTGTGAGTGTCAGTTGGAGTGATCAGGCTGAGCAGCAGGGAGGCTGCTCCTGGTGGGGCATCACCTGGACTTTACATCTTCCAGTAACTAATCTGAAACTGTACCTTTGAATAAACCTACAACGCACTTATACTTAACCTGGCTACAGGAGATCTTTTATTTACAACAGAGGTCTCTCGGAAAAATGCGCGAGTTGCTTGGGGCTTAGTAGCTCAAGACGATTTTCACTGACCAGAAGTAGCTCACACTACACAAAAGGTTAGAGACCCCTGATCTAAATCAATACTTTTACTGTGTATGTCCTTGAAGTGGTAAGATATCCAGACGAATAAGGTAAATTAAGAATGAAGTTTATTTGAAAGTACTCCACCCATCACACGGAGCATCCCTTTCAATCGAGACTCGAACAGCAACTGAATCGTAGCGCGCGATGCATGACTCACACATAATGCCATACCGACAGTAAGTTACCACCACAATCCTCTGCCCAATAGTAGTAATGGTCACACCTGTACACACCCACCGATGTAAATGTCCGGGTTTAACTACTATGCCTGTAGCCCTCTGTAACCCTGTGTCCTGTGTATTGCAAAGCGCTCTGATTCCTCTGGGACCTGCCTGTGCTATGAATATCACGAAGAATTGAATAATCCTCCCTCCTTGTCTTTAATAAAATTGAGAATCGGGGAGCGAATGCCAGAAAATGTTTATTTTCCAGCTGTCTGAATTTGAGCCAATTAGATTCTGCCTACTAACTCCAATCTTGCCTCAGCCGCGTCCAATGGGAGAAGAGAAAAGGTGGGACAATCACGACCCTCAATGCGCAGGTGAAGGGGAAACTGGAAATACCTTGGCGCCTATTTACAAGCCCCTTGCGCCGCCCTTTCTTCACTTTTTCCCATTTTAAAAGTGGCGCGCCGGCGGCGCAAAGTAAGGGGCTTGTAAGCAAGCCTCCATTTGTTTACTTAAGTACTGCAACAGTCACGCAAGTTAAAGTTGTTACTCTTACAGGTTGTGTGGTGTTAACTTGCTGTGGGTTAGCAGTAATGGAAAGTAGAGCCTGATATAAGTCTAGTTTTTTTGATAGAATTTAAAGTGTATAAAAGCACTCAAGTCGGTGATACAACGCTGGGAATGGTCACCAGGTTAAGATGGCCGCCGCCTCGCAGCATTGTAGCCATTGGAGTCCTATTTCTATTTTTCTGCTTCCTATGCCCGGGCTACCTGGGACTGCTTCGGCTGGGCGGCTTGCACCGTAGTTGGTGGAAGAGCTTCTTGGCAGGTATAGTCCGCTGCGGGCACGGGAAGGAGGGTGGGCGCGACTACGGGAGAGCCAGCCGAGGCTGCACCGGGTAATATACTGGGAGAGTCCGGGGAGGGAGCCAGCCTCTGATCCCCCCGTGGGCCCAGGGTGTGGGTTTGCGAGGACTGGGCCCAGGGTGTGGGTCTGCGAGGACTGAGCCCCCGTGGGCCCAGGGTGTGGGTCTGCCTGGATTACTCTTGCTTTGCTTAAGGACCCTCTTGCAGCACGCCATTGGTTCTCGCGAGGGTTTGTACTGTCGCCCTCTCCCGTAATGTGTTTTCCTTCGTGGCCTGCACAGTGTGATGAATAGATGAACGTTTTTGTATAGCGCCACAGGTACCATTCTAAGGTTCCTGGCGCTTTGTATGTTTGGTGACATTCACCTGCTTTACAGCCCGAGGGCCTGCAGCTGGAGACCCCATGGAGTCTTGCCATAACAGCTCTAAAGTCCTGTTCCCAGCGACCTGTCATTGGGCCATCTGATCCCGCAAACAGCTTTGCACGTTTCTCATGAGTTACAGGCTGATATGGAAACGAGCAATGCCCAGAGGTTGTTTTTACAGCTTCTTTATTAGAGTCCGCAGGTTCCACTGGCTCATTGTTGTCTCTAGTTACGGCTTCATCTCAAGCATTCACGGGCCACTCTGAGCTCAAGCAATCATGCATGGCAGCCTAGGGAAACAGAAAGCAAAAATGCACGGCAGGCTGGGGAAACAGAAAGCAAACATGCACGGCAGTCTGGGGAGACTGAAAGCAAACATGCACGGCAGGCTGGGGAAACTGAAAGCAAACATGCACGGCAGGCTGGGGAACCTGAAAGTAAACATGCACGGGAGACTGAAAGCAAACTTGCACGGCAGGCTGGGGAAACAGAAAGCAAACATGCACGACAGTCTGGGGAGACTGAAAGCAAACATGCACAGCAGTCTGGGGAGACTGAAAGCAAACATGCACAGCAGTCAGGGGAAACTGAAAGCAAACATGCACGACAGTCTGGGGAAACTGAAAGCAAACATGCACGACAGTCTGGGGAAACTGAAAGCAAACATGCATGACAGTCTGGGGAAACTGAAAGCAAACATGCACAGCAGTCTGGGGAGACTGAAAGCAAACATGCACAGCAGTCTGGGGAAACTGAAAGCAAACATGCACGGCAGTCTGGGGAAACTGAAAGCAAACATGCACGGCAGTCTGGGGAAACTGAAAGCAAACATGCACGGCAGTCTGGGGAAACTGAAAGCAAACATGCACGGCAGTCTGGGGAGACTGAAAGCAAACATGCACGGCAGTCTGGAGAAACTGAAAGCAAACATGCACGGCAGGCTGGGGAAACAGAAAGCAATTAGGGAGCAGTGCCATTGCATTTCTGCTGACTTTATTGTGTTTCTGTATTATGAGCTAGAATTCCTCCTGCGCCAATCTAGTCTTCCATACTTCCAGAGTACGATGACTACGAGTAAAACAAATCAAAGGAGTTAAAAAACGAGAGGGATCAACGGGTGGGGAAGAAGAACCTGATGATGGGTAGATAAACTCCAGTAACACATGCTTTTTAGGTATCGCCTGGCGAAAGCAGCACATGCGCTGATCTAGCCAGGAGAGCACCTTTTGGAATCAATTCTGCGAGAGCTCTCATGCACGTGTCTGCAATGGACAAAGATGGCTGCTCTCGCCATTTGTCTATTGCAAACAGCATACGCCTGTCCGTGGGACTGTGGACAGTCCCACGCCCTTTTGTTGCCATAGCAACAAAATGCCGCTTCTCGTGTGTTTTTTTTTTTAATGTCAGTCCCCCCGGGGCACAAGCATGCATCCACTTCTGTCTTTTTGCTGCAATCAGCTATCCTGACAGAAGTGGATGCCTGCTTGTACCCCGGGGGAACTGCAGGACAGCCTTTAGCATTTGCAATGCAATAGGTCTCGCATTTATGCGAGTTTGAGCTATTGACATTGCAAATGATAATGCCTTTTATTTGTTTTAAAAACGAAAACAAGAATAAAAGGCATTGCCATTTGCAATGTCAATAGCTCAAACTTGCGTAAATGCGAGACCTATTGCATTGCAAATGCTTGTTTTTTTATGTGACAGTCTCATTTTGTTAGGTCTCGCAAAGGCAGCGCATGCGCTGCTTCTCCGAGGCATCAAGAAATCAGTATTAGTGGTGAAACTCCACCCATTGCGTTTCTATTTGTTTTGTCACTTGCCATTGCTTACATCTGGCATTGCTCTTCTTATCTTGCTCATTGATTGGCTGGTGGTCCGATACGTCACTTCTGTTTTGCAGGAAGCAGCACAGACCAACTACAGTTTAGTTCCGTTGCTCGGCGTTATCTATTAATTTACGGACTACTTCCTTGTTTATTTTCCACCGCCGTTCACCACTGCTTGTTATCATCAGCTGGCCCTTTTCTGAGGTAAGCTCCGAAACAGCACTGAATTCCTAACCGTATCGCTCCAGCGCGTACACTGTACATTTCTTATGAAAAGTGGCGAGGTTGTGGCATTACGGCCACAGCTGCCGACTTTGGAAGTTTTGGCTTCAACGTAACGTTCCGTGATTCTGGGGGAATCACTTCAACTGCCGCCACTAGTCACTGCTTGTTCAAGTTTTTCCTCCAGCCCCGAAATGAAAGAAAGACCTGTTGTCGGACCTGCACACATGGCTCATCTCACTGTAGCAATAGCGCGCCCGACTCTTTTCTTCAGTATTCTTTGTGTACGCTCCGGTATGGTGATCAAGGTTGTGTATGGTGTGCACCTAATTATAATCCACAGGCAGCATACATTATCTGTTTGTCAAGCCAAAGGGGCAGTTCCCTTCTCTTAATTCAAATTCAGCGACTGCAAAAAGAACTGTAAGCTCAGACTTATCACTCTGGGTTTCTTTTGGAATGTGGGCTTCCATCGAGGCACGCGGGTTATTAAAGAGTTAGACAATTTCCGTCACTTTGTCCGAGTAGCTGCCCTTTCTTCCCCCACCGTACACATACTGGACTTCTGTAGAGTAGGAGAACCCAGCCACCCACCCCTCCCTTGTAAAATAGCCCATCACGAGCACAGTCTGTGCGCCAGTGTATAATAATTGTTGGCAGTGCTTTTTGTACTTCCAGGTGTTTTTGTAGGTTCTTCATTGCCGTTTTGTTTAACCCCCACACGCAATTTTGACAAGATGCGGTGCAAGGCACTAATAAATAGCAGGGTTTCGCTATTGTTCCACAAAACTTCTAATACATGGCATGTCTGCATTTTTTTGGGGAAGGCACAGAGGGCCATATTATCAAGGAACGGCGATAACATTATCGCCGCTTTAGCGGCAGGAAAAGCGGCGATAATGGGCTTGATAATATGCCCTTGTGAATTCCGATAGCAGCCCAGGTTCACACCAGAACCTGGGCTACTATGGGAATTCACATGGGCATATTATCAAGCCCATTATCGCCGCTTTAGCTAAAGCGGCAATAATGTTATCGCCGTTCCTTGATAATATGGCCCCACGTGCGCGGAGACTCGAACCACGTTCACAATTCCAAAGTACACAACTTTGCATGTTATGCCACATCGTCTCTCCATATGTATCAAATATGTTTATAGGTGTTTATCTTCGTTTCCCTGAGCACTGCGCCAGCACAGGACAAGCGTATTAACTTAAATTATGCAGAGCTTAGCCTCCAGAGTCTCTCTTCTAGGCCCCTCCCTGCCAGACCTCACAATATCCCAAGGGCCGCATAATTTATCTCCCTCATCGGTCCATAAAGCTTATCAGGATACTCATTTGGTTTGCTCTCGCGTCCTCTCTTCGTTGTCCCTGTGTTACAAATGCTTGTTATTTAAAATGCAAATGAGTATTTGTTTTAAAATTTACCCGGGAGGATTCCTTCAACCCTTTTCATTGAAACCAACCCTCTCCATTTACCTTTTAAATGTAACCCTTTGCTTACTCTGTAGTTACCTCCAGCATTGTCATTGTTCCTTTAAAGCATTTACTCCTCACTATTTTGCTCACCGTTTTTTGTTTTTGTTTCCCATTCATGGGATATTTGATTCCTGAGTGTTTCTTTTTGTCAGAAACAAAAACATGGCGCTGGCAGTTGCACTATATAAGAAGGGGATTTTCAGTTTCTGCACAGCGGGTGCTTTAAGAAGGGGATTTTCAGTTTCTGCACAGCGGGTGAATTAACCATCCTTGAGTCGTGTGCTAGGAATGTGTCACTCCCTGTGATGTCTTGCGTACAGTAGCTTACTTTAGCCCTTATAACGAGTTGCCAAGAGAGAAATACACCCAAGGTTTGGGGTTTCTCTGGTCCCGGAATTATCCACTCTGGATCTGCTGAAGCAGACCAGCAGTCTAATGCAACTGACATGCCTTGCCCCAGCCTGTCCGCCTGCATACAGCACCATGTAAGGAGCAGGAAAAAGCTTCCCTAAACTGAAGTAAAAAGCTCTTTCCCCTCTCTGCCCCCATCATCCTTCGACTTCCCCAGCAATTAAAACAAACATTTGCAATGCAATAGGTCCCGCGTTTGCAATGCAATAGGTCCCGCGTTTGCAATGCAATAGCTCCCGCGTTTGCCAGAATTTGTGCAAGTGGCATTGTAAATGACAATGCCTATTATTTTTTAAAACAGATCAATAAAATGCATTGTTATTTACAATGCCAATAGCTTAAGCAAATGCAAGACCTGTTGCATTGCAAATGCTTGTTTCAGTTAGTGATCTCAAATGGAATATCGGGTATCTCTTTTGCGATGCCCGAACATGCATCTCTATAGTTAAAAGGGCATTGAGTGAGGGGTGAGATCCCCATTGTGATGTCAGTAAGTCATTTTCTAATGCCAGGGAAACTTGTTTCGATGCCGGAAGCCTCTGCCACTGTAAGGAAGCATTATTGTGAAGTCAGGAGGTCCACTTGTGCTAGCAAATTCTGTTTTGTTGCTAGAAAGCCCTTTCGGGATGGAAGACCATCCTCCTTCTGATGTTGCAATCCCTATTTAGATAGGAGTTCTAGAGTCCCTGTGGTAATGTCATGACGCCCTAACATGATATCAAGAGAGGCTATTGTCGTATCAGGAAGACACGTTGTTATTAAAGGAATCTCTATTGCGCAGACACAAATTTATAATATAATGTCACCCAAGCCATGTAATGTTAGTGCTTTTTTGATGTAAGTCAGCTTTTTGTGATGATAGAAAGCCTTGTGAAATGTAAAAGTCTTCTCTTGATAAAATTAAGTTGTCTTGTGCCTTAAGAAGCCCTATCATGCTATGAGGTATCAGAGCGCTGTATTTCATAGAATGGCGTTTTATTGTGAGGTAAGGAAACCCCTTTGGGTGCTGAACCCAATTGCATTGTCTTGAAGCTATGTTTATTACAAAAAGCCCTTTTATGATGCCAGAAAGTTCTGTTTTGATTTCCAAAAATTCCCACTTTGACGTCTTGAATTTCTCTTATGATGCTAGTGGTGACAGGGTCCATATCTTAAAGTCATGAAACCAGTTTAGGTGTTTAATATGATGTTCCACATATCATAGAAATTCAGTAAAATGTAATTGCATTAGTGAGCCTTCGATGCGTCTTTGGTTCTATGTGCTATTTGTATAGCAGAAACCTAGTTCAAAAGACAGCAGAGTGCTGTACAGGGTCAAAGGCTAGCTAAAGTTAACAAGCGATACGTTTGGTAACTGGTTAGTGGATTGTTACTGTATTGTGTGTTTCTATAAAAGCTTTGGTCTTATCTTATTGATGCATGGATATGGTTCCAGATCCTGAGTGCATTAATGGAAAAGTCCTGCTGTCTCACTTTTGTCTTTTTAATTCATGTTGGTCTCCAATCTGGTGGTGTCTTGACTGTGTCAAGAGCCATCAGATATGATGAACTTGTCTTAAAAATAAGTGGGTGTGCTGGTTGTGGTGGCTTATTTTGTTCTTGAATGTGAAACAAATGTTAAGCCAGGATGCACATTACCCTTTCCTCGAGTATCTCCAAGGAAGACAATAAGGATGGGGCATTGTCGCCGTGGAATTTATTTCACTGCAAAGCTGAGGGCCAAAAACCCATTTACTCTAGCAATCCAATACTGAGGCAGAGCACTGCTCCAGCTGCAGTCGGGAGTCAAGTTCCAAGCAGGGTAGAAAAGTAACCTCTGCCTCTGATCTGCCTTCAGGCTCTGGTCATCACCAAGAGAATACTTCAGTCAAGCAAGCTCCCAGCAAAAGGAGACACGCCTCAACACTTTTCCACAGGGCACTGAACCCCCCTTCAGAGCCAAAATTGAGACAGAGCACTAAATCAATACTTGGGGCCCCTTCGACACAGAGATCGGAGGTATCCACTGCTCACACCCTCGAGAAGACTGGTTGAAGTCAGAAAAAAGCAGCTCCTCATGCATCTATAAACTGGCAATATTTCTGCTAAATTGCCTCCAGGAACACCGTCCTCCATGCTGCTCCGAATTCTAGAGAAAAGGCTGTTTTTTTAATAGGAACTCACCTTTGATGTACCCTGACTCCAGGTTCCCCCAAGGCACAGGACAAGGCAACAAGCCCTCGACTTCAGACTCCCAGCCCCAGGTACCAGCTCCTCCAACTCCACCCCTGTATACATCCCCACAGCCATAATCTCCTCATCCTCCATATCCACCAGAATCTCGCCACTGGTTATCACATTTGCCAGGTATAAATCTTGGGGTGAAACAAACCTTTCCAATTGAACAGAGACATTAAGATTTATGACTGGAAAGAAAAAGATGAAAAAAAAAGTCTAGAAGGAAAGACTTTGGGGCCAACTAGAAATTGCTACTGGAATATTAAGGGGGTTTAAGTCCACCCCTGACTAGGCCCCAGATACCCTACATTCTGTTAAAAAAACCCGCTTTCTTTTTTTTTTCTTTTCTTTACTAATTTTGAGCATACTTATCAAGCTGCTAACTGGCCACATAATCATTAGGGGACATGCTGACTGGCTACGTAATCATTAGGGGTCACTCTCTTGGTTGGGCATTAACCAGGGATGTCCAAGCAGCCTATCAAGTGGTGGACCCTGTGAGGACTACACCCTATGCTGAAATTAAGCTTGGAATTCTAGAGCGTACGGGGCAAATGCTGAGAGCTTGAGAATTAGGCTTAGAATAGAAAGAGGAGGTACAGGGAGTACTCCTCTTGCACTATTCTTTAAAATTATGGATGTAGCTGACAAATGGATGGGATCACAAGTAGCCACTGAGGAAGAAGTAATGGGCACAAAAGTACCTCAAACAGTTTATGAAGTCTTTGCCTGCCCACATTCAGCGATTGGTGAAACAGTATAACAACCCAATACTGGCCAATGCTATGGAATGGCTATCGTCTGCTCGATGGCTCAGGCGAGGAAGAGAATATCCAGATACCTAGATACTGCTGCAGGAAGAGTTCCCTTGTTTAAACTTCCAAAGAAAATCCTTAGTCCAAGACAGGAGCTTAGCCCTAAGGTAGCGCAGTAGTTCAACCTAGCAGTAGTGCGTCGAATAAGGACACATTGCCCAGTTCCGTTATAAGAAGAATGAAGAGCCCATGAAATTTGGTGGATGCAAAAGCTTTTATAAGATACAGGAGCTCTCTCCAGATCATTCCTTTGTCCTGTAAAGCTGAACCAAATCGAAATGCAAGCCTTGCTCAACTCAGACTGTTAACGTGACTGTCAGTCAAGGCCAGCACGTACAGTCTTGTCAAATAGATCCTTCTAGAACAGTAGTACTTAAATATGTTCAAGAGAGTACCCTGTAGTTCAAGCAGAGGTTGAGAAACACCACGGTTGTCAAAGCCCAAGTGCGGAAGTTGCTGAGTTGTTGGAGGCAATAATCCTGGGAGTAGAATGCTCATTTTGAGGACTTGTTGAGAGATAATCTGACTATATCCAGTGCCTGTCTGGAGAAGACCCCTGTTAAAACACAGCGAACACATAACAGAAGAAGTCAACATAGGCAAGAGAAACAGAGGGGATATCACTACAGCAGGCCTTATCAGGCCTCTAAAAACCTGCTCGCCCACTCGCTATGACGAGTCATATTTGATCGGGTCGAGCTATTTTTAAGAGCAACTAGTCCTTTGTGGCGAGGAAACTTAACCTAGAAAGGAACATATGTTCTGTTTATTCAGGACGTGATTGAGTAATAGAGATGCTTTTAAATTTTGTTTTTATCTTTACACATTTGCTGTCTGTTCAAAGACAAAGGTCTAATGTTAGTTTGTCTTTTGCTAATTGATGCTTATCTTGGCCTTGAAAATAGTGTTTACTTTGCTTTTGCTTCAAACAGCATATTTTGTGAAGTGAGCTTTCTGACAATCGTTGTGAAACAAAAGAATGTAGGTTGTCAGTTTTGTTTACATCATACAACTTTTAATTAGCTTGTAAAGGAATAGTCCAAATATTTTTAAATGGATCAGGAATTACGAAAGCACATTACTTTTTGTAATTCAGAAGTGTGATGCAAACAAATTTTTAAATAGGAACAAAACAAATCAAAACCCTTTACTTTGTGATATGATGCAAATGAAAAATTTGTGCAGAAACTCGATTTCCAAACTTCAACCTCGAGGCTGGGGAACCTCTCGGCAGAGATGCTCGACATCCTCTGATTCTAAGCAAATCACTTACTCTCCCTGTGCCTAACAAAAATGAATGTGTCCGTCTGTAACGCAACTGGTGCTCGCGTAAAGCGCTCTGATTCTTTCGGGTGTAGTTCATGCTATATTAAAAAGGAAAAAGCAGGCCATAGGCGCATAAAGAGGGGGTGTTTGTGTATGCAGAAGACACCCTAAGATGAGGAGGAGAGTGTGAGTTTGAGGGACGGACACTTTGAAAAGTGACAGGATAGAAACTGTGTTTAAAGACCTGAAGTAACTACATAAGAAAGCCGGGAACAGTGGGGAGGGAGGGAGGGAGAGGGATATATATATATATATATATATATATATATATATATATATATATATATATAAAAGGGGCACCGGGGGGGGGGTAGGCAAGAGATTGACTAGTGCAAAGCTTGAGGAGGTACATTAAGGTAACCTGTGTATGTAGGCAATATAGAAAGGAAACAGGAAGTGTGAGGGAATGATGAAAGAGGGCAGTGGTATTGTGAAATGAGAGTGGGTCTTGGAAGTGAGATAGATGAGAGGGGCAGTGGCTGTGTGGGAGAATGATTAGTGTTGCTAGAAGTGCAAGAGAGATGTCTTGTATTGGAATTGTTTGTTGTGGAAATGTGGATAGTAAACAAATCGTTTTAAGTGTATTGGAATTATGTACAGTGAGATTGTGTGTTAAGGCTTAATTATGTGGAATCGTATTGTGTGTTGTCTAATGGCATGTTGTGGAGTTGATTTCTTTGGTGTGTTAATTTATGTGGAAATATGTAATGTGTATTGGAGGTATGTAGTGTGTCCTGACTGAGACCTGGATGAACAAAGCCTCCTCCCTGGACATCGCCATAGCCATCCCCGACGGGTACACGATCACCCGCAGAGACCGCACCAACGGAGCCGGAGGAGGAATCGCCATCGTCTACAAAAACACCATCAGGGTCTCAACAAACACCAACGACACTCTCAGCACCGCCGAACACATGCACTTCCATATCCACACGTACCCCAAGACCACCCTAAGAGGCACCCTTGTCTACAGACCACCAGGACCCCGGCCACAATTCTGCGACTCCATAGCCGACCTCATCAGCACGCATGCGCTGACCTCCACAGACTACATCCTCCTCGGAGACCTGAACTATCATCTGGAGAACAACAACGACAACCACTCCTCCACCCTGATCGACAACCTCGCCAACCTCGGACTTAAACAGATCGTCACAACACCGAGCCACATCGCCGGTCACACGCTTGATGAAATCTTCTCGTCAAGCCCCCACGTCGCCTTCAGCCACACTTCCAAACTCACCTGGACAGACCACCACTGCATCCACTTCTCCTTCCGAAAATCCCTCACCCTACAGATCCCCCGCTGCTGCTGGGGCAAAGTCACTGAAGAACAACTACAGACAAGCCTCGCACTCAACCCACCGACCAACCCCGACGATGGTGCACTCACCCTCGGACGCTGGATGAATGACTGCGCCAACACCTTAGCCCCGATGAAAATGCCCGCCAACAGAGACACCAGCAAAAGAGCCAGCTGGTTCACCCCGGAACTCCTCGCTTCAAAGCGCACCTGCCGGAAATTGGAAAACATATGGCACAGCAACAAGACGCTGGACAGCCGCGCGGCCCACAAAGACGCCATCCGCAACCACCACCACCACCTCATCAGGAACGCCAAAAGGACCTCCTTCTCAGACCGCCTTGACAACAACGCACACAACAGCAAGGAGCTCTTCAACATCGTGAAGGAACTCTCCAACCCCAGCTCCAGCTCCAACGACATCCCGCCATCGCAAGCCCTGTGCGACTCCCTCGCCACCTTCTTTCACCGCAAGATCACCGACATCCATGACAGCTTCAACCCCCAGACAACCCCTACAGGCCTCGACACGCCGTACCCACTGCACCCCACCAATCACGACTCCCTGACAACCTGGGCCAATGTGAGCATCGAGGACACAATCAAGACCATGGGCACAATCCACTCTGGATCCCCGTCCGACCCTCTCCCACACCACATCTTCAACCAAGCCGGCAGGTCCATCGCACCCCACCTGCGCAACATCATCAACCTCTCCTTCGAGACCGCTACCTTCCCTGAGAACTGGAAGCACGCAGAGATCAACACTCTACTGAAGAAACCCAAGGTGGATCAGAGGGACCTCAAGAACATCCGGCCCATCTCCCTGCTTCCGTTCCCAGCAAAGGTCATCGAGAAGATAGTGAACATCCAGCTCTCCCGTCGCCTCGAAGAAAATAACATCCTGGACCCCTCCCAATCAGGATTCCACAGCACCGAGACCGCCCTCATCGCCGCCACAGACGACATCCGGATCCTTCTAGACAACGGCGAGACGGCGGCCCTCATCCTCTTGGATCTCTCCGCCGCCTTCGACACCGTCTGCCACCGCCCACTACGCATGCACCTCCACGACGCAGGGATCCGTGACAAGGCCTTGGACTGGACCACCTCCTTCCTCACCAGCAGAACTCAAAGTCCGCCTCCCCCGTTCCGATCCGAAGCCTCCGAGATCATCTGCGGCGTCCCACAAGGATCCTCCCTCAGCCAGACGCTGTTCAACGTCTACATGGCACCACTAGCACGCATCGTCCGACAGCACGACTTCAACATAATCTCGTACGCCGACGACACGCAGCTGATCCTCTCCCTCACCGAGGACCCTCTCACCTCCAAATCCAAACTCCACTAGGGAATGAAGGCCGTCGCCGACTGGATGAAGGAAAGCCGTCTTAAGCTGAACTCAGACAAGACGGAGATCCTCATCCTCGGGCCCAACCCCTCATTGTGGGACGACTCCTGCTGGCCCGCATCACTGGGTACACCCCCGGCCCCTACCAACCACGCACACAACCTGGGAGTCATCCTCGACTCAAAACTCACCATGACCAAACAAGTCAATGCAGTCTCCTCCACCTGCTGCAACACCCTCCGCATGCTCCGCAAGATCTACAGATGGATCCCGACAAACAAGAGGAAAACAGTCACCCAGGCCCTAGTCAGCAGCAGACTCGACTACGGAAATGCCCTCTACGCCAGAGCCTCGTCCAAGCTCATCCACAGACTGCAAAGAATCCAGAACGCATCTGCACGCCTAATCCTCGACATCCCACGCTGCAACCACATCACCCCCCACCTGAGGAACCTGCACTGGCTCCCCGTCGACAGAAGAATCTCCTTCAAGTTCCTAGTCCACGCACACAAGGCACTCCACAAAACCGGCCCAGCCTATCTCAACAGTCGACTCTCCTTCCACGTACCCAAAGGAAACTCCGCTCCGCTGACCATGCCCTGGCAACAGCCCCGCGCATCCGCAGAACCACATCCGGAGGTGGGTCCTTCTCCCACCGCGCTGCCAAGTCCTGGAACACCCTCCCCCTCAACCTACGACAAACCGAAGATCTGCTGACCTTCAGAAGACGACTCAAGACCTGTCTCTTCGACCAGTAGCAGCAGCCCCCGCACCCCCCCCCCCCCCGCCCAGTGCCTTGAAACCCTCACGGGTAAGTAGTGCGCTTTACAAATGTTTTGATTGATTGTTGTGGAATTGTGTTGTGTATTTGAAATGTATGGTTTGGTGTGGAATTATGTGGTGTGTATTTGAAATGTGTGGAGTTGAATTGTGTGGCGTTTAGTGAAATTATGCTTATTTGAATTGTGCGTCGCGTGTAGTGCATCTATATGTATTGCTGGTATGTGTCAATTGTGCGTCGCGTGTAGTGCGTCTATATGTATTGCTGGTATGTGTCAGAGTGCATTTATGTGGAATTTATTTATAATGTATTGAGTAAAGTGTAATGTATAGTGAAATTATGTCGTGCTTAGTGGTATGTGGAGTGTTATTATGTTGTGTGGTGCAGAATTGTGTGGCATTGATTTGTGTGGTGTGTAGGATTATATGGCATTGTCTGTAGTGGTGTTATGTGACATGGTCTTAAGTAGTATGTGGGGTGAAATTATGTGGCTGAGGAGAGGGAGTAAAAGAAAAGAGCAGGGGAAAATGAAAAAAGTGAGAACGGAGGAAATGAAGAAAGAGAAGATATAAAGGATAAAAACATATTGGAAATAAGACAGCAGGAAGGAGAGGATGAAAGGAGGGACTGCAAGAGAGGCGAGAAAGTATAGAACCCTATTCCTTAAATGGTTCTCAGTTGACCAGGAAACCCAAAACCAGAGAGTCTGAATAGTCCAGACAGCTGAGCACAGTTGCCTGAACCATTAATGGAGGCATGCATGAGGGAAGGAAAAGAAGATTTGTGCAAATAAGTTTCAAGATTAAGAAGCAGGTAGAAGACAGCTTATTGGCTTCAATTCCACAGCACTGTAAGGCTATGCTGACGGATATACAGCACTAGGCAAATCTCTTTTAACATAAAGGGCATTAAACCAGAAAGAGGGTTTATCATAATTCAGAACAACTTTCTCTCCCCGTAGAGGTTTGGAAGAGATGAAATCTGTACGAATTAGGTAGTAACACTCAGATTGGCAGCTGAAGGCCAGGACTCTATGCTGCTAGTGTTTCGATATAGTCCATGATATGTATTGGTAATGGTTTGGAATTATACTAAGCATTTAGAACACAAGCAATGGCAACGCCAGTAGGTCTCACTTTTGCAAGAGTTAGAGCTAATAGCGTTGTATATGACAATGTCTTTTACCTATGTTGTGGAGTGAATGTTTGTGGTGTGGTGTGGAATTGTGAAGAGTGGATGGAGAAGAGCTTTCTCCACAGGTTTGCTGTACTGAAGCCATAGCTCAGTTGGGTGAAGTAAGATGGAAGGATGCTAGGAACCCTCCCAGAACAAACATTACAGATTGGTTGGACCAGTACATACCTTCACATGCAAGCTACATGAGACAGGAGAGCAATGCACCCCAGAATGTGTGTCGTATAGGAGCTCCCCCGCAGCTGGTGCACTGGATAGAGTTGTGGGATATGGATTATTGTATGGCTCTATTGAGGGGTTGGTACTAGAAGAATATCACCAAGCGCCCTCAAGATTAACTGGAGCGGAGACTTTCCCACATGGGCACACACTAAAGTGATAGGAGGACTAAGCCACTTCCACCAGTAAACTGTAGAGAGGCAGGAAGAAAGAGCCTCTATATCTATCAAACAGAATGGATGTAGGGTCAAAGCCATAGGAGGCTTCGGCACCTCTTGCGGGCAAGCTATAGAGGGGTAGGGAAGCAGACATACTGCTGCATTGCCTGCTGATCGCAGAGGGCTGCCACAGGAGTAATTTCTCAAAGACTCTCTGCTGCATGGCCTGCCAATCGCAGAGGGCTGCCATAGAAGTCATTACTCACAGACTCACCGCTTCATAGCCTGATGATCTCCGAGGGCTACCGCAGAAGTAATTACTCACAGACTCGCCACAGAGGGCTACCGCAGGAGTCATCACTCAGACACATCTCTGCATGGCCTGCCGATTGCAGAGGGCTGCTACGGAAGTCATTACTCACTTACTCAACCCAAAGCTGCTGGCTCTGGCTCACATCCTTCTGCAACAGCAGGAAGGCCTAGTGATTGCTACACTTTTTTTTGCTTGCTTTCTACATGGTGTGCGTGGTTTTGTGTGTGACTTAGGTGGAATGTTGCTACTGCATGCACCTTTTCTACCTCACCGTTCACTCCCTTGGTCCCCCCATCCATTAATGAATCCATCTTGCCTGATACGAGACTTGACCTGATATTATCAACCCTTCAACAAGTCATATCAGACATAGGAGCCCTTCAAAACCTTATCCTACACCAACCTAAGTCCACTTATACTAAACAAAAATACAGCCCGTCCCCACACCCTAAGACCTTCTACCACATCCAACATCACCATACAAACTACCAAACACATGGATCTCCACGCTGGATCACAGTCCCACTCCCTAATGCCTCATCCCGCCCTGTCAGGGGGTTAAACCCTCTATCTGACTTAGACATAATGGCCCTCCTCCAATCCTACGATCTAGCTTACCCTTCTCTCGACACGGGACCTCCAGTTAGCCCGCAATCCGACTCCCAAATTCATTCCATTCCGATCAGCACACACAGATCCCCGAGACTCAATTCCAGAGGTATTGTTGAAAATAACCTCACTAGAATCCCCATCACAGTTGAACCTACCACTGTAAGCACCCAGCCACGTCTAAGATGTATACTCCTCAACTGCAGGTCCGCCTCCAGACACGCAGCTGACCTTGCCGACTTAGTCATCACGAACGAACCTGACATTTTGATCTTGACAGAAACATGGCTAAATGAAACTTCTACTCCCATACTGGACATCTTGTTACCTCCTAACTATGACATCTCCAGACTCGACAGAACTGACAGGCCAGGCGGTGGGATAGCCTGCATACACCAGACCAACTTAACTGTAACCAATTCCTTTGCCCCTGCTACACCATCCTGCGAACACCTATGCTTAAAGATCGCCAACAACAAAAAACAAATCTGTTCTCTCCACACCTTCTACCATCCTCCGGGAGATAACCTCAACTTCATAGAACACTTCATGGACATATTAGCCTCTAATGACAATCAACAGGTTAAACAAATTTTCTTAGGGGACTTTAACCTTCACTGGGATGACCAGAACGACCCTGCGGTTAACAGTCTCAAAGCCTTCCTCACAGACCTCAATCTCACTCAAATTTGCAACAGCCCTACACACGACAAGGGGGCAACGCTCGACCTAATTATCTCCAAAGCGGATTCCACACAGCTAGACTCGATACTCCCATGCGACTGGTCTGACCATCATATCATTTCTTTCCAAATCCTTGAATCTTTTAAACGACTCCCGACACAACCCCTAAGAACTAAGATTTGGAAGAGAAACCTGAAAAACATCGGATCTGACCTCTCATCCTTAGATTACGCAAACCCTCTCCGTCCCCCGGAAGACATGAATGATGTACAGGGGCTGACAAATCACTACTTTCACTCCATGAACACCCTGCTTGACAAAATGGCCCCATTACAACTGAAAAGAACCTCCTCAAAAGATTCTAAACCATGGTACGATGGGAGGCTAAATGATGACAGACGCTCGCTTAGATTAATTGAACGCCGATGGAGAGATACTCCCTCAACGGACCTCCTCCAAACTCTGAGAACAGCCAGAAACGCCTATTTTAGAAAGATCAAAAAATCAAAAACGGATTTCTTCAGGTCTCAATTAGACCTTGCCAAGAACCGCCCCAAAAAGCTATTCGACCATATCAAAACCCAAACTAAAAGCCTTCCTAATGCCCTCAACGCCAGCCCACTCTCTCTACCCAATTGTGAGGAGTTTGCTTCCTTCTTCGCCTCCAAGACAGAATCCATTAAATCGGACTTACTCAAGGACC
This sequence comes from Triturus cristatus, assembly GCF_964204655.1. Lineage (NCBI taxonomy): Eukaryota > Metazoa > Chordata > Amphibia > Caudata > Salamandridae > Triturus > Triturus cristatus. The sequence goes on along the minus strand of NC_140581.1, from coordinate 49,968,017 downwards.
TTAGATCCTTATCAGATTTGACTAAGAGCCCCTCAATCCCCCTGGATGGTGCTTTAGCTAATATCCGCCCATTATTTAAACTAAAAAACAATGCAAATTGGTTGCATTTTGACATTTACTCTGAAGACTCCATATTAAAAACACTCAACACTCTGAAGCCCTCCAATCACTTCACGGACCCGCTCCCTGCGAACTACCTAAAAGACTTCGTCCCTCTTCTACTACCCAGCTGGACTAAGATCATTAACACTTCCCTCCTTCAAGGCTCCATCCCTGACATCCTGAAAACTGGGCAGGTCTCACCTATCCTTAAGAAAACCACGGCTGACCCCTCGGACCCCAACAACTATCGTCCGATTTCTAATATACCTATGTTAGCCAAACTCCTGGAAAAATGTGTTAACGTACAGCTGAACAGTCACATTGATGGATACAACTTGCTGAACCAATTTCAATCAGGCTTCAGAGCAGGTCACAGCACCGAATCAGCCATGGCTCATATTGTAGACGACGCGATCAAAATCCTAGACCAAAATGAAGCTTGTCTACTAATCCTACTCGACCTGTCATCAGCTTTTGACACCGTCAAACACGACAACCTTCTTGACCTCCTAAAACACAGAATGGGAATATCTGGAAATGTACTGAACTGGTTCACCTCCTTCCTCCAAAATAGATCCCAAAGATTCAAGGTCAATTAAACCCTGTCCAACCCTATGCCAGTCACATTAGGAGTACCTCAAGGCTCCTCTCTCTCACCCACCTTGTTCAACCTCTTCATGGAACCTCTCACAGATCTTCTAAGCCTCACCAAGATACACTTCCACATGTACGCAGACGACACACAAATGTACATCAAGATACACTCACTAGAGGACATCAAATCGCTCAACACCACACTTCAAAAAACCCAAACATGGCTGGCAGAAAACCATCTGAAACTTAATTCTCTCAAAACGGAATTCTTTTTAATCGCCCCCCCTAACAAAACCCACACTATCCTGGACTGGATGAAGCACCTAACGGCTCTAAACGGTCACACGCTCATAGTCGACTCAGCGAAATCTCTGGGGATAACGCTAGACAGCAACTTAGAAGATGCAGAAACACATTAGCACCGCAACTAAAGGAGCTAACTTCCAACTAAAGACCCTAAGAAAACTGAAACCCTTTCTGCCTGCACACGATTTCAAACAAGCAGTTCAAGCCCTAGTAATTCCCCGAGTGGAATATGGAGCAGTTACCCTATGCGGCCTCCCAAGATCCTCAACCGCACCGTTAAGAGCCACGATCAACTCAGCTGGGAGACTCATCACAGGATCAAAAAGAAACGCTCACATGTCCCCTGACTTGAGAGCCATCAACTGGCTTCCATTTGAAGACAGAATTCACCTACAAATTGCCTGCATGACGCACAAGGCCCTCTACCACAAAACCCCACAATACCTAGCACAGAAACTGGTTCTCTCTGCGGGAATCAGAGCCTCTAGGAGTGCCAAAACCCTTCTCCTTCAACCTCAACGTTTTGCCAAGAAAAAAAACTTGTAACCGTTCCTTCTCGGGTATGGCTCCTAAGATATGGAACGCTTTGCCCAGTGAAACAAGAATGAACCCTTCCACTTCATCCTTCAAAAGAGAAGTGAAAGCTATCTTCATGGCTAAATTCACTTGAACTCTATATCTATTCATTGTGATTTTGTCTTATTGTCTGTTGTCTATGTACACTATACTTTGCCTCCTTCCATCCTGTAAAGCGCTCTGATACTCGCAAGAGTCTTGTTCGCGCTATATAAAACCTTCAGAATAAAAATAAATAAAATAAAATAAAAAGTTAAGGAAGCTTGTACTGTTGCTGGCCATGTTGTAAAAGTGTGATGTTTAATAATGTTTAAAAATTCATAAAAAGGTTAGTGTAGTACCATTATAGCCATACTGGAGTGTTCAGTAGACAGATAAATTCGATTGAGAAAATATTTTTTCATCGTGATTCTTTTAAATATATATTATCCTGCGTTTCTCCACCTCGCTTCTGCATATTTGTCGCAAAGATTGGAGCACGGAGACCAATTGAGGGCTGAAAGTTCTTTTCATTTTTCGTTTAGCAGCAGTCAGCCATTACAAGTTTCAGCCCAGAAGAGCCTTGATCACATGACGCGCTCTACAGCTTCACTACATCTTTTCTGCCATTTTTAGGTCTCGCCTAACGTTGCAGCGCGAATGCGCTGCATCGCTTTGCGAGACATGCAGTATACACTATAGTGTGGAAGCTCCGCCCACTCTTTGGCCCATTTTCGTCATTGGCTTAGGTTATAAATGCTGCCTTCTGATTAGTTTTAAGCTTGTTAGTCCCTCCCCATGATGGCCATGTCAGTCATTTGTATCCTTCCATGGCTACTGGCCCCTTTAATCGAAATACACTTTTCTTCCCTGTCTCCCCTCTGCCCCCTGCCGCAGCCTGTGACTTCTTTGACCCACTTTGCCTGCCCCCTCCCGTTCATGCCTTCCCGCCCACCCGTTTCCAATGCAATAGGTCTTGCGTAAATGCGAGTCCTATTGCATTGCAAATGCTTGTTTTTAAAGTAGTATCCCAAAAGTTAGGCAGCAGTTGCCTGGTTGTGGGCAGGGCTCAATCGGGAACTGCCAGCAGCAAATGGAAGCCAGGCGTCTTGCAGGGTGTGGAGATAACGAAAATAGGCAACCTCTCCTATACCCCTGTGCTCTGAGAGAGCGGGACATCCATAATTAGAAGGCTCTGGGGATTTGTGCACATCTGCTTGCAACCAAGTGGAATTGGCTTAGAGCAGGGCCATTTCTGTTGATTCTGTAGCATGCCTGGAAGGGAAACTCGTCGCTCTTGAAATCCATGCCCGGCAGTGCCCCAACGCCTCTCTTCCACATTGACCAGGAAAGGTAATATTTTACATATGTCAGTGCATTAACCTAAAACCCATTACAGTGGCAGCCTACAAAAATTTTCACCAAAGGAAATGGGTACAAGGGCGGTTAACTGTCAAGTCCAATGCTTCACCTTTCCGGAATACATGAACCAAATATGTCTCGGCTGCAGTTCGAAGTCCGCTGGAGAATCGGTGTCATCTCGGATGGCAGGACGATAATGCTATGTTTTGAGGTCAGCCATTTTGCATTTTCTTTCAGTGTGACCCACTTGCAGTATGTTGTTCTCTGGCGTTCATGTTAATCCATGCATTACGTGCCCGTCATCCCAATGAATTATGACAGTACATGTCTATTTATTCAATGATTTTCAAGCTTTGGAAAAGCAGGAGCATGTTTCTCATTAAAAATAGAATGCAATTTTAATCAAAACATATTTTAGCTTCTACATATCATTTGTCATTTCTTGTGCTCTTCTTTGTCGCTTTCTGTTATGGGTAAATTGGACACAAGTGTTATCATGTTTACCTCAACTTACATGTTATGATTGAGGATAATGTATGTGTATCCATGGTAATTTTCCACTGTATTTAGGTCGAGCTGAAGGGATTTCACAACTGTATTGTCTCGAAACAGCAGCAAAATTAGCCAAATTGTCAATTAAAATATTTACCCTAAATTGCAATTTTCTTGAAAAACATAAAGAAAACGTGCAGGGTGTTCTTCATTGTCTGTAAATTGTGGATATAACAGAACTAAAATGGGTGAAAAGGATGGTAGAACAACACTTTTAAATCTATTATGAATGTAGCTTATTCTCATCAATGAATAATGACCTCTAAAGTGGTAAGACTGAAGATCTGTACAAAATGTATAAGAGCCCATGAAAAGGGGCACAGCCAAAAACAGCTTTAGTTTCCAAAGTGCACGAGGCTTAATGCTGGAGAATCTTGTTACATAACAAATCTATGATGGAATAACCAATGACATTCAGAAGAATTCCATCTCTATAATGACACTTCAAAACAATACAGTAAACCAGCATATAACCCTCTCTTCAGAACACCACCAGCAGAACACATTCATGGTGATTATACTTTTACCATAGACAATAACTGAGACATATGGAAGCACTTCAACATACTAATTGACAAAGAAAATCATACGCCACATAATCACTCAGCCACATTGGTATTTTACACCCATTACGTTTTGCCACATTCCAAAACACAGTCTAGCACCAGCATGGATTATTGAACTCATTTCCATCACTTGGTTCAGTTATGCCCTTTTCTACTCTCGCAACCTTTAATAGTTCTTTAAACCTTAGAAGACCTTGTTACCTTGTACATCATACTTTTCCTGTGTTCTACATGTCCCCTTTCCACCAAAAATATGATACTACTCTGAATGTTGCTGTGTCAGTTGCAGATTTCGTTTAACAGTTGCATTGGTAAAGACTAGAGACCCACATAAACTAAATGCATAAATTTCACCTTAACCCTACTCAATCCACCTTTTTGAATCAATTCACGGACCACAAACCAGGACACACACCGCTCCCAGGCCCATCTGCCTCGCGCTAGCTCCGCCTTTCGTACTCCTTTATTCCTGCCCTCCCTTTTTTCTTTGTCCCTCTCTTGCTCTGCTCTTTTCTTTTTACTTTTATCCCTCTTCCCCAACTCTCTCTCTTTTAACATTCTTTCATTCTTTCTCTGTCCATACTTGCTCTTTTTCTCTTTAAATTTCTTTCTTTCTCCTCTTTCTTTTTTTTTCTTTCTTTCTTTCTCATCTTTCTTTCTCCTCTTTCTTTCTCCTCTTTCTTTCTCATCTTTCTTTCTCCTCTTTCTTTCTTTCTCCTTTATTTTTTTCTCCTTTTTCCTTTCTTTTTTCTCCTCTTGTTCCTTATTTCTTTCTCCTCTTTCTTTTTTTTTTCTCCTTTTTTCCTTTTTTTTCTTTCTTTCTTTCTCTCTCCCTCCTTCTCTCTTGTTCCATTTCTATCTCTCTCCATCCCTTTCTAGCCACATTTCCACTTCTTTTCTCGTTGTCTCAATGCTATTGTTCCTTCTCTTTTGTGGTCATTCTGACATTCTCAGTCATTTCTTTCTCACACATTCCTTTTATCTTTTCCTTTCTCCTTTGATTCTTTCAAACTTTCTTGTTGTATTTCTCATCCTTCATTTTTCCTTTATTTGCTCTTATATCTTTCACTCACTCGCTTTCTTTTCTATTTACTTCATGTCTGTGTCTTCTTTCCTTTAAAGTTGCTTTTTCTCCACGATTTGTTTAATTTTTCTCTTAATGTCTCACATTTTTGCTTTGCTTGGCCCTTTTCTTCTTTGCCATCCTTGGCACTTTTGTTTCAACCCACCCTCTCCTCGTTCTTTTCTCCTACCACTATTTCTGCATTTTTACTGTCCAAATAATGCACCATATTTGACCATTCTGGCTGTTTCAGTCCTTCTTTCTCTGCTGCTTCTTGCCCCCATCCTCTCCACTTTCTCTGTCTCTGATCCAATCACGTTGTAACTATTTCCAGTCTCTGTTTCTGTGTCTATGAACCCCGATGCAAGCAAAGAAACTGGACCTCCTTGTTCCGCTGGCTTATAAAAACACTACCACAATTGAGGCGTGATTGGCGCATCTGGCCCTTGGCTGAGTTACCACTGCGAGTGTTGCACTCCTGTGACACCCTCTCTGTCTCTTAAAGTAGAGGTGTGCGAGCCATCACATTAACAGGCAGAGACGAGGCAGGGGTCTTTTTGGCTCTAACATCCGGTGCAGGAGCAGAGTATGGAAAAGATTTGGGGGCAGATTTGCAAGCCCCTTGCGCCGCCGGAGCGCCACGTTGCGTGACGCACCAGTGTTGCAGCCTGCTGAGTAATATTTACAAGCACAGGTAAAGTCACCCTACGTGACGTGACCTGTGCTTGTAAATATTGCCCTTGGTGCTTACTTTCCCTCCATGTTAAACAGTAGATGTTTCAGCACCCAGGCTATTGTGCTGCATAGCTAAATAGATATAAAGTCCCAAATGCGAGACCGATTGCATTGCAAATGCTTGTTCTTAAAGTGACAAGTGCATACATTCGGCAGTCATAAAAATGAACAAAAGACTACATGTTTACTAGGGGTGGGCGGAATTTGCGAAAGTGACTTTCGCAAATTATCGGGAAAATGTTACAAATCTTCGCAAACACCCGGAAATATCGCGAAGATGCGGAAGTTTTTTCCCCGCCCGTTCGCGGTATTTTCTGCGTGGTCGCAGCTCGCCAACTTACCCATGCGGTTGCTCGCGGGCGCGGCCATCTTGTTTTCACTCTTCTCGCGGTGCATGATTGCGAGAAGAAAGACGTGATCGCGCGACCAATGACATTACTGCGGGCGCGAACTGTCGCGAGACAGCGCAAATGGCTACCAACAATCCAACATCTCGTGGAGAACGCGACCGGATCGGGAAAACTTGTCGGCGAACGCGGGGATTGAGGTAAGGCGATCGCGCGCGAGAATGTATTATTTTACAGCGCGAGCAAGAAACAAATTATCGCTAAGCTGCGGAATGCGGAAATTTTGAAATTTGTTTGCGCTCTCCGCGGAACGCGAAAATGTCAAATTATCGCAATTTCCGCGAGCTGAACGGAAATTTAGCCCAGGCCTAATGTTTACTCATCTCGTAATTGGTTAAGAACTTGAATATAGTCAATTCACTTTCAAATATTACCATTATATTTAAAATGACTACATATTTGTATTTCAACATCTGTGTATAAATACATAAAACCAATTTTAAAACTGTTTTTTGTTTTACAAGGTTATGCCTTTAGGCGAACCAACAGCTCCGTTTTCAATGCACTATTTAATATCTAAGTACATTTGTTCCTAATAATTGTTCCATTGAAAACTCAAATCAGAATCTCTGTATAATGCACACTGTGCAAAACAGCAAATAAGTAAATGTAAACATTGTTTGGTGCAATAACTATCAAAGTGCATATACATAACCATGATGTGAAAAAAGGTTAAAAATAGATAAAACTGTACGTTCACCTGGGAGGGCGGCTATAATGATTGATTAATTTGTGGTCCATCTGGCTTATAAAGATATATATGCCCTTTAAAATGTTGATAAAACGCCCTATAATTATTTTAACCTTATTTACAGACCAGTGTAGCGGTCTTCGGCAGCATTCGGGCTGCCTGGATGCTTAGAATCTTTAAGTCAAGGATGTATCTGGTTTCCAATCTACGTAACATCCTTTCCCGATTTCCCCCCTCTCCTATTGGGTGGTACGGAATCAATCAAGTAGTATACCAAGTCTTTTGGATCAGAGCTATGGCACTCACCAAAATGTCGCGCCACGGGGTATGCAGTGTCCTGATTTTTGAGGGTTCGAATGTGCTGGAGTATCCTTTTGTGGCCCTGAAGTATAGTACTTCCTACATATCGTAGGCCACAAGAACACTCCAGCACATAGATGACATGGTCAGTCTGGCATGAAATGAAATGAAAAGACAATTTATAGAGCGCGATAGCTACCCTGAGGCGTCCTAGCGCTACGGACAGAGCAGGTAGGTGTGGAACTGGGTACTATGCTGGTCTATTGAAAAGCAGGGTTTTCAGTTTCTTACGGAACCGAAGAAGGTTGGGCTCAGAACGAAGGGAGAGGGGAATGGAGTTCCAAAGGGTGGCCGCGTTGTAGGAGAAAGAGCGGCCTCCACTCCTGGTTCTTTTTATCCTAGGTACCGTGGCGAGGAAGGAGGAGGATGATCTGAGCGGTCTGGAGGGTTTGTAGGGGTTGATAAGAGAGTGGTTGATGGATGCCCCGGTTTTCCAGAAGGCTCGATGGGCAATACATAGGGCCTTGAAATCGATCCTTTCCTTGACTGGGAGCCAATGGAGGTTCCTTAGGCCGGGTTTAGCGGAAGTCCGCCGGGGTATCATGAGCAGGGTTCGGGCGGTGCAATTTTGAAGAGTTTGGAGCTTGCGCAGAGTGGCTTGGGGTGCCCCTAGATAGAGAGCGTTCCCGAAATCCAACCGAGACAGAATGAGACCCTGGACCATTATCTGTCGAGGTTGGGGTGGCAGAAGGGGGAGAATCTTGCGTAGGAGCCGTAGTAGGCCGAAGCAGGTGGCGGACAGTTTGACTGCCTGATCATTAAAGTTGTGGGATTTGTCCAGCCAGATGCCAAGGCTCTTTATTTTGTCTTTAGGGGGGGGGGCCCGATGGAGGTCAGCCAGGATAGGGTGATGGGGGATGGAGAGGAGTTGCCTAAGAGCATCAATTCCGTTTTGTCCCCGTTGAGTTTGAGGCATGATAAAGTCATCCATTTGGTAACCTCCTCGAGGCAGTCCCTAAGGTTATTTTGTGGGGATGAGGATTGATTGAGAGCCACCACTAGCTGAGTGTCGTCTGCGTAGGTGACTATTTTTATTCCGAAAGGACGGACAATCTCAGCTAGGGGGCTCGTGTATATATTTAAAAGGGTAGGGCTTCAGGAGGAGCTCTGAGGGACTCCACATCCGAGGGGTTTGTCCGGGGAGGTAAATTCTCCCTCAAAGACCTGGAAGTAACGGTCCGAGAGAAAGGATTTGAGCCAATCCAGCGCAATGCCTAAGACTCCTAGATTGGTGAGCCGATGTAGGAGGATATTATGGCTAACCGTGTCGAAGGCTGCGCTTAGGTCGAGGAGACTGATTGCCGCACATCCTCCCCGGTCCAGGGTGTTTTTCGCTTCCTCCGTTACTGCCACTAGAGCGGTTTCGGTCCCGTGCATGGGCCGGAAACCAGTCTGGGTGGCGTCGGTGGTTGGATTCAAGGAATTTGGTCAGAGTGGCATTGGCATATGTTTCCAAAATTTTGCTCAGCCATGGCAGCAAGGGAATAGGGCGGTAATTAGTGGGGTTATCAGGGTCTAGATTGGGTTTCTTTAAAAGGGCCTTTACCATAGCACGCTTCCAGGGCAGTGGGACAGGGCCGGTGGAAAGGGATGCATTGAGTATGGTGGGGAGGATATTTCCGGTGGCCGTCAGCAAAGTGCGAGTGGGTGCTGGATCATTGGGGGAGCCAGATTTCACCTGGCGCAGAAGTGGTTCTAACGTGGTGGCAGTAAGAGGGGGGAAGGAATCCAGGGTTTCCTGGAGCTGGGATCCTGCCTCAGCGGGTGAAGGGGGGCGGGGTTGGTGGTGGTGGGGGGGAAGGAGGTGTAGATGGTTTGGATTTTCTGGTAGAAGAACTCAGCCAAGTCATTACAGCGGGTTTGTACATTAGTAGTGTTGGGGGATTTGTCCGCAAGTTTAAGAATGGTTTTTGCGATACGGTAGATTTCTTTTGGACGGGACACCGCTGCGTTGATTTTTTTCTTCAAAGAAAATGGATTGGGAGTTTTTTAATTCAGATTTGTAGGTGCGGATCGCTTGTCTGTAGGCGATCTTCCTAGATGGGTAGTAGTCCAGCCGCCACTGCCTTTCTAGTCTCCTGCATTGGCGTTTTAAATCACCCAATTCAGTGGAATACCAGGGAGCTGTTTTTGTGGGTCGCTTAGTCTTGGTGAGTTTCATGGGGAGCACAGAGTTAAGTGAGTTAGAGATCCACTGATTGTAGTCCTCGTTTGCTGTGGTGGGGTTGGGAGTGTGAGGGGGTCTGGTGGAGTCAAGGGTTGCCTGCCATTTATCTAACGGAAGGTTAGACCAGTTGCGAACTCTACAGGTGTTAGTTGTGATGGGGGGGGGGTGGGAAACGGCGGGTGTCCAAAGTAGGGGAATCAGAAAGTGGTCTGACCAGGGAAGAGGAGATGGAATTCCAACAGAGAGATTCGCACTGTTGCTGAACACAGGGTCCAGTAAGTGGCCCTTGATGTGGGTGGGTTTGGGAACTAATTGTGTCATTTCTAGAGCAGATAGGCTTGAAGAAACTTCTGAGGCGGCGTGGTCCAGAGAGTAGTCGAAATGGATGTTAAGATCGCCTAGAAGTGTAAAGTTGGGTGAATTACATGCTAGGCTGGCTATGATAGGGGGGAGGTTGCAGGTGAATTGTCCTAACATACCGGGTGGACGGTATATGAGTAGGCCGGAGAATGTATTAGTGGGGGAGAAGTCCAGGGCGAAAGACAGACTTTCGCAGTCAGGTAAGATGTTAGGGGTGCTGCGGCACTTGTAGCAATCTCTGAAGATGATTGCTAGGCCGCCTCCTTTCCCTGTTTTCCGGTCTTCTTGTGAGATTAAGTAACCCGGGGGGAGAGATTGGACAAGGTCGGGCTCTGACTCCGAATTGAGCCAGGTCTCTGTTAGGTAAAGAATGTCGGGATGAAGTTCTGCTAGCAGTAGGGAGATTTCCGTCGAGTGTTTTGGCAGTGATCTGCAGTTTAAAAGGAACATGGATATTTTGGTCTTCACAGTGGGTGGAACAGGATGGGGATGGAAATTGCAGTGAGCGCATGGTGTATACGGGTCGGCCGGGTTCCAGGAGGGGTGGCGGTTGGCGGGGGTTATTCCTCTGAATTTGAGGAGGAAAGAGGAGCTATAGGTTATTCTGTGTGATGGGAGGCACGCAGGGTTCGTGGCCCCTGGCCTCGTCCGGCCACGGACGGGCGCAGACGGGCTTGCCTTTGGTGCGCCTTCGGCGCGCCGTCGGCGCCCCCGCTGCGTGCGTCCGCTGTGCGTTCTGCTCTGCATCGGCTTATGTGGGGAGTGGGGAGGAGACAGGACTGCAACCCACCAATCGGAAGCGACTTCCCTCCACACGATCGGGATTAGGACCCGCGGTGGACCGGGGAAAGCAACCTGGGGTTGTGGCAGCGAGAGAAGCCCTCGTGAGTCAGGTATTCTCTTGTGGTCGAGGTTTTTGAACTTTTGTTTTAAAATATACAGTGCAACAAGAATAAAGTGACAGTAAATGGTTTTAAAAACACAGTAAGCGTGATAGCAGCGTCAACAGCTAGCGCCAAGCCACTACCTCAAGCGCGTCTGCTGCGCGTTCTGCTCTGCATCGGCTTATGTGGGGAGTGGGGAGGAGACAGGACTGCAACCCACCAATCGGAAGCGACTTCCCTCCACACGATCGGGATTAGGACCCGCGGTGGACCGGGGAAAGCAACCTGGGGGTGTGGCAGCGAGAGAAGCCCTCCATGAGTCAGGTATTCTCTTGTGGTCGAGGTTTTTGTTCTTTTGTTTTAAATATACAGTGCAACAAGAATAAAGTGACAGTAAATGGTTTTAAAAACACAGTAAGCGTGATACCAGCGTCAACAGCTGGCGCCAAGCCACTACCTCAAGCGCGTCCGCATGTTAGTGATTTTGATTTTGTGATGGTTCTTTCCTGATTCCCAAAAGGGATCCTATATGTTGTTTTGTTAGTGCCATATAGGCAGGCTTTACACAACTTGCACTTAATAAATCCTTTGCGTTGTGTGAGCCAAGATGTTCCGGTTTGGTTCTCAAGATCACTTTTGACCAAACTATCCCTCATTGCGGGTGCCCTACTGTTTGTAATGGACACGTTTTTCGGCAATAGGTGGCCAATAGTGGGATCATTAAGAACTATGGGCCAGTTTCTTTTGATGATATGGTTTTTTTTTTTTTTTTTTTAGGTCGAGCCTGGGCGGCGCATGCACTGCTCTGCGAGGCATGCTGTTTTGAGGTAGGGACTTGAAGCTCCGCCCATATTTTTAATTGGCTTGTGTCATTGTCAACTGCAAACTGTGGCTGTTCATAGTTCAAAAGGCTTAGCAGTCCCTCCTTAGTACCATCTTGTCTCATTTTGTAACCTCCGATGGCAACACCCCCTGTTACATTTGTTGTTACTCAGTAGGCTTTAATTACAGCTTCCAAGAGCTATTTTCTCAAATAGCTTTGTCCTGCTTGCTGTTACAGGCAGGAGAGGACACGTTCTCTCCTAACGCTTTATAAAAAAAAAAATATATAGCTGCAATGTAAATGACAATGCCTTTTATTTATCTGTTTTCAAAACAACATACATAAAAGGCTTTGTCATTTACAATGCCAATAGCTCAAACTCTCATAAAAGCGAGACTTATTGCATTGCAAATGCTTGTTTGTTTTCCCAATAACTTTGGCGCCGGTTAACAAATCTTCGCGAAATTTTTAAAACGTATGGCACGTTACGGTCAGCTCCTATCCTGCAAGTTTCGGGGTGATTCGTCAAGCCGGGGCCGAGAAAAAGGGGGGTCCTAAAACGTGTTTTGTCCATGCTATTTCCCATAGGAAACTTTAGACACTCCTACAGCCCGAACTGTTGAACGGATTTACACCAAATGTGGCAAAAAGGTAGCCCTTGGTTCAGAAAGACCTTTTTTTTTTAAATGGTGTAAATCCGTTCAGTAGTGGCTGAGAAAATAAAAGTTTTGATACCTATGGCCGCGGTGGATCAGTGCACCCTGCCGATCACGAGCTGCATTCCAATTGGCTGTCAACACTTCAAACCAGGAATAGTTGGCAGCCATCTTGTGCGGAAAGCAGGGAAAAAAATGCACAAAAAAACGCAGGCAGGGTAGAAACACCTGACCCCTTAGGGCTGCTCATTGGGTCCCACAAGGACCCCAGGGCCTAAAAAAGCATTAAAAATAAATAAAAATGTCCGAATTCGCGCTGGGTGTGCAAATCCGGCCGAGAAAATTAAAAAAAACTAAGCGCGTGCTTCTGCGCTTCGTTTCATTGAGGCCCCCGGGTGGGCCAGGTCCCAGGGGCAGTAAAAAAACATGTGGGGGGCCCCAATCCCCCCACACTGCCCCGAGGATCGCCACCCCCCGGGGCTTAGAATACATTTTTGCGGGGAGCACAAGGACTTGTTTTTTAAAGTTTGGGGGGGCTCTCATTAATTATATTGGCGGGGGAGCACACTGCCCCCCCGCAGCCCGGGGACCGCCACCCCCAGGGGCTCTCATTAATTATATTGGTGGGGGGGCACACTGCCCCCCCGTAGCCCGGGGACCACCACCCCGGGGCTTGAGCCACCCCCACACGCCCCAGGGACCGTTACCTCCCTGGGGCACTAATCTAGAAATTCAGGGGTCCATTACGGACCCATGAGCCCGGGGACCACCACCTCCCCGGGGCTGTGCCATTGGTGGGTGCCCACCTCCGGGACACGGCTGTTTGCAATGACAGGGCGGGAACCTCGCGGCTCTCGCCCTGTCATTGCAAACTCTGGTTTGGTTTTTAAAAGAGAGAGCAGGGAACCTGCTCTCTCTACCAAAAACCAAACCGGATTGCTTTTCCACACGGGGAGCTGCATGTCAGCAGCTCCCCTTGTTAAAAAGCAATGCCGGCTCCCGCAGGAGGCAGGGAGCCGGCATGACTGTGGGGGAATTGGGGACCCCCCACGGTCCCCAACAAGTATATGGCCTCTGGAGGGGGGCCACGCGGCCCCTTCTATTTAAAAAAAAAAAAAAGGGTCAGGCCGTGGGGGATGGGGTCCACAGGGCCAATAAAATAGGAAAGGAAGGGGGGCCACACAGCTCCCCTTCTTAAGAAAAGAAAAAGACCGGCATCGCGCAGGGGGCCCACCCCCTCCCTGCAGCACTCTGCAAACGCGCCCCCTGGGGCTTTGTAAGATGGGGAACTAATTCCCCTTGAATACTGGGGTCCCTGGGGGCCAACTAGCCCACCGGGAACCTCCAGTATGCGCCAGGGAGCTGCGTTGCAGATAGGTGTTCAGAGGCCACACCCCTTTTTACACCTCTCTGCAACGCAGCTCTGTGGTGTTTACTGGAGGTACATGGTGGGCTAGTTGGACCCCAGGGACCCTCAGGATTCAAGGCGACTTTATCCCCCAACTTAAAACGCACCACGGGACGTGTTTGCACAGTGGTAAAGGGAGGGTGCGGGGCCTGAGGTGACATATGTGTAAATTAATTCCTCCTCAATCCGGAGTGTCCCTGGGGTCCAAATAGCCCACCACGTACCTCCAGTAAGCGCCACTGAGCTGCGTTGCACAGAGTGGTGTAAAAAGTGGCATGGACTGGGCCATCTCTCCAACGGAGGGCAGTGGCGCTTACTGGAGGTCCCTTGTGGGCTAGTTGGCCACCAGGGACCCTCAAGATTGAAGAGGAATTAATTCCCCAACTTAAAACGGCCACAGGGCGTGTTTGCACCCATGTCACCTCAGGCCCCCCCTCCCTTCACCACTGTGCAAACGCGCCCCCTGGCGCGTTGTAAGTTGGGGAATTAAATCACCTTGAATACGGAGGGTCCCTGGGGGCCAACTAGTGCGCCAGGGAGCTGCGTTGCAGAGAGGTGTTCAGAGGCCACGCACCTTTTTACACCTCTCTGCAACGCAGCTCTGTGGTGCTTACTGGAGGTACCTCGTGGGCTAGTTGGCCCCCAGGGGCCCCCAGGATTGAGGGGACATTATCCCTCAACTTAAAATGCACCACGGGGCGCGTTTGCACAGTGGTGAAGGGAGGGGTGGGCCTGAGGTGACGTGTGCAAACACGCCCTGTGTTGCATTTTAAGTTGGGGAATTAATTCCTCTTCAATTCTGACGGTCCCTGGGGGTCAACTACCCCACCAGGTACCTCCAGTAAGCGCCACTGCGCTGGGCTGCAGAGAGGTGGGCCAGGCCACGCCTCTTTTCACACCTCTCTGCAACGCAGCTCTGTGGTGCTTACTGGCGGTACCTGGTTGGCTAGTTGGACCCCAGGGACGGTCAACATTCAAGCGGACTTAATCTCCCAACTTAAAACGGCCACAGGGCGTGTTTGCACACATGTCACCTCAGGGCTCCACCCCCCCTTCATCACTGTGCAAACGCGCCCCGTAGCGCGTTTTAAGAGGTAGTTTTAATCCCCCCTGCCCTATTGTATACTAGGGGCTTACAGAGGAGGTCATGCTAATCACAGGGGGACCCCAACGCATAATGTTCCCTAGTGTATGTAGGTGTTTTCACTGTATTCTAAGTGTGTTTTAGCATAGCACTGGTTCTAGGCCTGGTTAGTCAGTCAGTTACCACCAGTACCCGTCTGAAAAAGTTGTGGGCACAGGATGAGTTTGGAACAAGGCCTCTTTCTGCTCCTCTGTTTGTTGTTTCTGCACATATCTTGCTTTTTCCTGCACTTTTCTTCGTCTTTTTGGACTTTTGTTGCTTCTTTCAGTGCGGTTTTTCTTCTTTCTTTACATGTCCTACCTCTGTATGCATAGTTAGAAACTAGCATTTGAAAAACCTTTGAAATTCAATGAAAAAACCATAGGTTTCAGGCACGTTATAGTTAGAAATTAGCATTTAAATACCTTAGAAATTCACTGAAAAACCATAGGTTTTAGGTTAAGTTATAGTTAGTTGGACATTTCTCTCGTACAAAACCTGTGAAATTCCCCCGTTATAGTTAGTTTAGCTAACTATAACTCGCGCCCCCGCAATGCACTGCTGATGACATCACATATTACATCACTCATGACCTGGTCAGTGACATCACTGATGACATCTCAAATGACATCACTCATGACATAACTGATGACATCATCCAGTGACTGTTTCTGTAAAGTTTAAATATGTTTAATATATAGAGAAAGGTGTATTTAAGAATGAGTGGGTATATAAGTGTCTGAATGGATGATTTAATAGGTGCGTGACTGACTATAAGTGAGTGATTAAACGTATCTTACTGAATGCTTGGGTTAGTGACTAAACTGTGTTTGTCTGTATCCGTCTGTTGGTGTCTAAGCGGCTACATGGGTTTGTGAATAGCTACATGAGTGTCTATATGGGTTATTGATCGGTTGTCTGAGTAGCTGTATGGGTGCCTGAGTGTTTGTGTGGGTGGGGCGTGTGTGACTGTGCATAGATGTGTGATTCACTGGGTGCATGGCTTCAAGGGTGCATCTGTGATGGACTGTATGGGTGGGTGAGTGTGTGTATGGGTGTGTTAGTGAGTGAATGTATATCTCAGTGGTACATGTGTGAGTAACTACATATGTAAAAGGCAGTAAATACGTGTGTTAAGAGTATTTAAATGGCTACAAGTGAGTGTGTGATTGTGAGAGTGGCTGTATTGGATGAGTGTGTGCTTGTATCAGTTATTGTATAAGAGTGCAAGTTTGTTCTAGTATTTGTAGGAGTGATTGAGCTGGTGTGTGTATAACTGTAGAGGGGAGTAAATGGCAGTGTGATTAATTATTTGCATGACTGACTAGGTGTGTGTGTGAGTACCTCTATGGATGAGTGGTGGTGTGTGTGTTTTTATATAGGTGTATGAGTGCATATGATAGTCCTGTACTGAGTGACCATAAGCATGAGTGACTGTACGGGTGAGTGAGTGGATGTGTGTGTGTAAACCTAAGAATCAGTGAGTGTGTATATAGTTATTGCTGTTGGAGTGTCTATGGTTTTGAGAATGGCAGTCTGTAATTTAGAGTGGGTGTATCAAAGGTTATATTGGGTTGTGAGAAGGTACATCAGTTTATCACATGGATGATGTCATCAGTGATGTCACTGACCATGTCATTGATGTAATATGTGACATCATCAGCAGTGCATTGCGGAGGCGCGAGTTAGTTAGCTGAACGAACTAAAACGGAGGAATTTCACGGGTTTTGTATGAGAAAAATGTCCAACTAACTATAACTTTCCCTAAAACCTGTTTTTTTCAGTGAAAAAATAAATATATATATATATATATATATATATATATATATATATATACGCTTTTCCTATGGAAACTAAGTCCTAACTATAACTACCTACTGGCAATCGCCAGTAGGAAATATATATACATACACACACACACACACCTTATGTCGACTTAAGAACCCATCAAAGTATACCAAACATACATAATTTCAACAATTAAAAGTGTATTATATCTAAAAAAAAATATAATATTTTTTTCCTTCATCATGTTTTTTCCTTAAGACTACAATATAGTGTTCACACTTTAAAGGTGGCACATTCAATCTTTAGCTAAGAAGTTTTTGTATCTAAGCTCATAAGTCTTTTAATTTCCACTGCATTTCTTCCCAATTAAATTATGGATCAACCCAATAGTATTGTTCATAAATACTCATTTCTTCTTACTATTGATGTATTTGCGAAGCTTCCCTTTCATAAAAATGTTACTGAAGTCATCACTATCATGCAGACTGAATTCTGACTTGTTTGAGACTGCATAAATAACTGGATTAAGCCTTTCTTTGCACTTTACCAATGCTAACTAGTGCAAAGCTGCAGCATGCATTTTGGCTACAGACTGAACCAATAAGAGCATCTGCTTATTTATCAGTAGTGTGTATACACTATGCGCTCACTGTGCCTTTTAGGACCACCTTGCTTTTTCATAAATGTACTTTTGATGTAATGCTAGCAGGCAGGTGACCAATGAACAGTCAACAGAATTCAATTAGTAAGATAATAGCACTATCGTAAAAATGCCCCCCTATGATCATCAATGCTTCTATTATTAAGAAAATAACCTTCTACAATGACCGGTAATTGGACGGTATGTCAAACCCACGACAGAGCCGTACAAGTGCCTGATTGTTTTATTAATACAACCAATAAAGAAGTGTTACTGGCTCTGCTGCACCCATGCTCCGCCTCTTCCCCATTCTTCCTGGTGTACTGCTTTCAATGTGCACACAAAAACAAACGACAGTGGAGGCAGAAAGAAGACCGGCCAATCAGATTTATATAGCGAAGCAAACTTCACATGGCCAAACCACAGCAAACCCCAAATTAATTGGTGTTAAACCCTCTAGAAGCTTGGCACAGAGCAGTCAGACTTAACTTGGAGGCAATGTGTAAATTATTAATGCAGCACTTCAAAAAATAATCTAGTGAAAACACAAGAAGGCTCCCACTCCAATTTAGAAGAATAGAGCTAAATTTTATAAATAATTTCACACCAGAATGACAAAAATCCAATCAGTAGAATCAAGGCTGAAAAATACGAATTCAGCAAAAATAGGATGATGCTGCAGAAAGGCCTAGTCCAACAGATATTTCTCTGCCTGACTGCTAGGAGGCTGCAGTTGATTCACATATAGTAATGTAGAGCTCCAGTCTATTCAAATATAGCGCTTGCGCTCTGTTCAGAATGCCTTTAACCAGTTTCTTGAAGGACTGAGGTGAAGAGATCATGTTACTCAGACTACGCATGTCCAGTCCAGAACCACATTAAATTAGGACTAGACTGCTGTATATTAAAGGCCTTAAACAGCATGAGCGCCATTTATTTTGAGAGTGAAATCTAGCTCTCTTATACTGCAAGAAAACGTATGTGAATGCCAGTGTCTTTTGCTTTTCCCTAAAGTCAAATTCAAAGGCACAGGTGAAAGATCCTTTACAGTGCATGTTGGAAATGGCCTTTTTTTTTTTTGGCAGGGTTACCCCAAATGTTTTGCCTTCTGCCTCTTTTTAGGTCTCGCCTACGCATCGCGCATACGCTGCATAGGAGACCTTTAGCCGTCGTACAGCTCTTTTTCGAAGCACATACTCGTGTTTGTGGCGGCATACAGCTTGCGGTAGTGCGCAGCGGCGCGCAACAAGCACGAGTATGTACTTTGAAAAAGAGCAGACTGCGCTCGCACGCACCACCGCCCACACATGTACCCATGCCTGCTCCGTACCTGCCTCAAGCACGAGCATGAGCACCCGTTACTTTACCCATGGACACATTTAGCAGCGACCCACTTGATTGAGCCCGGCACTTGTTATGTCATGTTCTGAGTGCAAAGTCAAAACATCTTGTTAATGCACTGGATCCACATGTCTAGTTCCTTTACTTTATATCCTGCCTCTGATTCTACTGTGCCGCTCTTGCCCCAGTTAATGGGTCATGATGCAAGGAGATGGAATAATCGATCCTTACCTTCTGGAAATGGTTCTCATGGCCTGGTCAGAGCTCCAATTCTTAAGTTCTGGCACCGGCGTTGATTCTTAGGTTCAGACACTTCACTAAAGCTGTATTTTTCTGGCACCCATATTCTGTTTCTGTGACCTTTTACAGTAGCTCTTGGTCAGGCGAATGTCGTAGTTTGAGACTAGCTGCTGTTCGCGCTGTGATCTTACTCAACTTTTTTACTGACAATCTCTAATTCAATATTATTCACGAGTCCCGCCGCTTCTTTAGTTCCTAAAGAAACGGCGGGACTCAGTGAATAATATTGAATTCGAGCTTGTCAGCAAGCAGAACCGCAGTGCGCCTGCACCATTTACTGCTGGTTCCGGTCGCCTGACTCCAATCAACTTCACTTCCGGTCAAAAGAATGTCTCTGAGGCCAGTAAGTAGAACAGTGGTACATATACTACTAGAACACCAACTCTACGGTAACTGGCAGCATTGGGCACCAGCTCTGCTTTGGCTATGACAGCTTAAGTGCCGAATAGCTAATTTCACTACAGAGGAATCGAACTTCGGTCACAGGAACGATACTTGCTGGTGCTACTGTTTTTCCCTCCGCAGTTTTATGTAGCTTGGGCTGGGTGCTCTGGAGAACGATACATGATCACCAGATTACGTTAAAACGAGCAGATTTTTGAGGCATATCCTCTCCTTGTCAGTGGTAGAAAGTGCTACAGAAACGCAATTTCAGTTACTGATTTGCCCAGAATCCCGGTATGTTGTGCCGACGCCGGAACTTGAACCTGGATCCCCAGTCTCAAAGTCGGCAACTCAGCCCGATTAGGCCTCGTCTCCTCTGTACAAGTAGGGGTGGGCGGCTGTAGGTCCAAATATATATTTATTATTTCGTAGTTTAGTCATAAACATTTAAATTGCGGTTGGTCTGTAAACAAACAGAGTAATAATATTTTACAACTTGTGGCCAGTGGCACTTTTATTACATGGAGGAAGCTGTTCTGAAAAGACGCAACTTGCTTTCCCTTTTGTCATCAACAAACACATTAACCCTCTCGTTCTATGTCAAAACTCTGTAGTAAGCTGTCCACCAATCTAAAGCTTTCACAACATATGGGTGACACCATGGTGGTGGCATTTAACATGGCAGTGCTGGGTGGTAAATGGCACAAAACTCCATTCAACATGGCGCAGAATAGCTCGTCACCCATTGTCGACAAGCGCACTATTGTCCATATAAAACCCAACATGGCGACAAAAACCAATCGGTGGATCACCTTTCATCGGTTGTAAGCGCCATGGGTGGAGCATAGCAATCGGCCCCTAATTTGTTCAAGGGATAAACGATCAGCTGTGATGCAGGGAGGCTTGGTTGCGATTAGTTGGTGATGGAAAGCACCAATGGTTACTGAAATACAATATAGTGGGCGGGGCATATAACGACTGCTACGAGCTTGTTCAGGTGGCGCCCTCGTTATACCCACCGTTTAAGGGTTGGGCGTGTGGTAGCAGTGGCAGGTGAGTGTGTGCGGGGCTAGAACCAAGTGAGCTATCACTAACCTTCGGACGATTATATCTTTCTAGTTGATATCTATTTATTCTAAAATGATGGCAGAGTGGATTCTTTTGCTGCACAATGGAGACTACATCCCTTTTGGAAAGCAGTTTGGAGGAGGGCTTTATTCTCTTGAAAGGAGAGGCATACCTGGCACCTCACACTCGATGGGAGGACGCCGTTCTCTTTTCAATCCTATGTAGTTAAGCGAGCTACTTTAATAAGTTTGAATTGGTCCATCCTCCTAGGAATGATGGCCCACCCCCTTAAAATAGTTTAAATTTCATTCACTTCAATGGGACCAGCGTCATACATATTTGTTATTTATTAGGAGGGCAATACAATGCGCAGACTGAGCCAACGAGAAAGGGTGGCCGGGATTTGTACAAATGGATGAATATATAATTTCAACGCAGGGAAGTAACAAACAATAGGTCTCGCATTTGGGACTTTATAAGTATTTAGTTTTGCTGCACAATATCCTTGGTGCAACAACATCAACTGTTGGATGGCTAAACACTTATACGGTTCCAAAAGCGAGACGTATTGGCTATGCCAATTCTATTTTTGTTTTTTTTTGTTGGCTTTGTGACTGAGCTCTTTACCACTGCTAATCAGTACTAAAGTGCATGTACTCCTTCCCTATGCATGTGTAATTTGTGTTTACCAGATTTATATATTTTACACACAAAGGCTATGATGGCAGACCCGAGACATGCTTGTATTTTCTTTTAAGGTAGTGTACCATATACCCAGGGCCTGTAAATTGAATGCCACTAGCACTGGTTGGGCCACCTTCACAAGTAGCCTTTCAAACCTGTCATCTCGGGGCCTCTCTGTGCAGTTTACTGCCACCTCAGCTTGGCATTTTAAACCACTTGCCATGCGCTAAATGTCCCTTTTATCACACATAAGTCACTCCTAAGGTAGGGCCTAAGTGATCCTAAGGGCAGGGTGCTGTGTAAATAAAAAGTAGGAAATGGCTGTTGAGTCCTGTATGTCCTGGCAGTGACAAACTGCTAAATTAGTTGTTCACTGTTGTGAGTCCTCCTCCTTCCATAGGCTAGCATTGGGATTCCTTAAAATACCTTTAAAGATGTAATTCCTGATTGGAAAGGAGTAGTTACTTCATGTTTAATATCTTTGGAATGTTGGCGAAAAATCCTCTTTAATGGTCAAGTTGGATTTGACATTACCATTTTAGAAATGCTGCTTTTAGAAAGTTGATATTTCTCTGCCCTTAGCTATGCTGTGTGTACCTGCAGCCTGTCTCCCGTTTACATCTGTGCTAGGAGACAGCTACAGTTTGTGCATTCCCTGTAGAAGGCCACAAGATAGCCACACCACAGGATGGGCTGGGTGTTATGGGATTCATCTACATTCATCAGCATACCTGGGCAGGAAGGAGAAGCGGTGGCTCACACGTCTGAATAGGCTGTTTACTATCCTCGCACAAAGGGGCTCACTACCCCTGGCATACAGGACTGGGCTGATAGGGTTCCTTCTGCACAGCAGATGAATTGTTTTGAGTCACCACTACATCAAAGGCACCTTTGAGCATAAGTACCAGGGCTCTGATTCTACCAAATCAGTTCACTCGAGGACCTGGGAAGAAGTAGAGACTGCTGTGCTGAAAGGATTTCTATCTTGCTGTGATTAACTGTTCTGAGGAACTGTTTCTCCTCTTTGCTGAACTGCCCTGCAGATCTCTGCCTGCCGATGACGAGGACTGGAACCATTTTGCTTGAACCCAGAGTGACTCCAAGGGTTTGCTGGCTTGCCTCCTGTTCTTTTCTGAAGTCTCGGGGACACAGAAGACTTCCTGCTATCCTGCTAGTGCTGTTGGACTCTGCCTTCTGAGTCCTACCCTTGCCTGAGGTGCCCCCTCTGGTCCTGGGCCTCAAAATTGGGTTCTGCAGCTGAATTCTGCAAAACCCTACATGTAGCAACGCAAAGCCTCGCAGAGCCTTGCTGCATTGCTGAGCTCACCGAAACTGACGCCAGATGATGCTGCACAGCCTCTTAAAACCCATGATGCAAGGCCTTGTCAAGCCTCCTGCTGACGACCGCCCGGATCCGACACCATTCGATACAAAGCATTGCAAAGCCTCACGGAACCGGTTCTTGGAACCGACAACAAAGCCGCTCGGGGCACACCGCGCTGCATAATCCAAGGTACTGTGTTCAGTGGGCCCAAACTGGTCCCTCTATCCGGCCAGGGCACCATCACTACCTGCCTGAACTTAGGATTTACACCGGTCCTTTGTGGTCGCAAGTAACCTTTAAACCCCTAGTAACTTCTGAGCACAATTTTCACATTTAATCTTTAAAAATGGATAGCTTGAGTTCTACCTATTGGATGTTTGTTGATTTGGTCTCGTTTTACTCAGATAAATATTATCTGTTTCTAAACCTGTGTGGAGTCTTTGTGTTTTCTTTGAGTTACTGTTTAAGTGATGCACAATACACATTGCCTCTTAAGTAAAGCCTGACTGCTCTGTGCCAAGCTATCGGAGGGTAATCACAGGTTAAATTAGGATGTGTATCTGATTTACTAGAGTGTTGGTCCCTACTTGGACAGGGTGTGAACCTCTACCAACTAGAGACCCCAGTTCAACCAGTGACCTCCCTGAGGGGATAAGTGTTGTGCTTTACAAATATTGTAAAAAAAAAAAAGGCATAGGCCTCTGCACAAAGAATAGAACTCGCTGCACCTTTGCTCACAACTCTTTCCTCATTCATGAACCGATATTAGGAGTTGGGGATATTTAAGGGGTGGATACCACTTAGCATTACCCAAGATATATCTCGGTCTGGTCCGATGTACTCATTCGTGTCATTACAAATATTTTTACATTAATGTTCACTGTTTTTTCTAGCTTGTTTCAAATTCAAAATTCTTTATTTTGTTTCCAATTAAAACCATAAGAGATACACCATAAATGATCACATAAAGATGTGTAAAATATTCTCATTCAAATTGAATAAGTGGGATTAATGCACCTGAGCCTTCAAATGGTGGCACTTAATCATGGAAAGGAAGCATAAATAAAATAGATAATGTAAATGACCAAACCTCAATTTGACAGTTAAAATGTATAATATAATAAATCCATTAAAAGCTAGGCATTACTTATTTTGTAAAAATCATTTGAATAAAATGCTTGAATCAAATATCCCTTACATGGCTGTAACATCATATGATCCTTTCAGTGCAATTCCTTATCATAAGTCTTTTCAAAAGGTACGAATACTTTTTAGTGCAATAGTAAAAACCACAAGGCTTGCCTTGTAACACCATCTGATTTATAAAGCGCGTGTGCATAGCTTACTTAAACCATAGTCTTGAGTACGCATATTCCGAAATCATTAAAACTTCAACCCTGCTTTAGCTCTTATAAAACTCACATTAAATATGTATCCGCTGACACTAAAAACAATTTTAGCAGATGTATCTGTTTTCAATATTCTTTCCGCCTCCAGGCAGGACCTGCTGCTCATATTTTTACAAATGGGTTTGATCCATTTCTTCCTGGGTTTATCATATGCGGAACAAAAGAATAATACATGTACATTGTTTTCCTTAGTCTCAGTTTGACACAATACACGGCGCTCATTGTTATTTTCCTCCTGGTTTCTGGCCCATCTCGATGTGTTCACATTAACTTGCAACACACCATATCTGAATAATGCCAACTGAGTTAGTTTTTCCCAAAAATGTATTAGTCCTAATTTTCCAAACCAGGAAGAAACATGCTTAAGCCACGGGATACTGCTGCTTTGGTCAATTCTTGAAATCTTTGTAGTGGGCAAGTTCTATTGTAGACCAGAGTCGCACCCAGAATAATGAAGGTCTTAATACAGCGTAGTGGCCTAAACGTTTGACCTTTAAGTCCATAACAATGGGGATTAAAGGTGTTCGTACTGGTAGCATAATTTTCTAAACAATGTATTTTCTCCTAACTCGAAAGTTTTTTTTACAAAAAGGCCCCCATATTTTGGCCCCATAAAGGGAGGCAGATTGTGTTCTATGGTTAAATACCTCCAAGTTGGGGGACACTGCCTTGGAGATACTACTCTCATGTCTCTATTATCGGCAGGGAATTTTGGAGCAAAATATTCTTACATTTCTCCAGTTGTGCTTTCCAAGACAATTTTTGATCCAAGGTTATACTTGGGTAATTAAAATTTTGCACGTACTCTAACTTTTGTTTTTTTTATCATTAAATTCTTTTTAAAAGATCTATGTGGATTAATTGCCATGTATTTGGTTTTGCTGGAATTTATTTAAAGGCCCTTCATATTACAATATGTACAAAAGGAGACCATTGAGCATTGTAGTCCTTTAGGGGTTTGGGATATTAATATGGTGTCATCGGCAAATAAAAGAGCTGGTACCGCCTCCCCCCTAACTTAGGCGTCTCATGTACACACCCAAGCAAGTACTCTGGGATATCATTGGCATACAATGAGTATAGGGTGGGCGCCAGTACACTCCTCTGTCGTGCACCACTTTTTACCGGAATTGCCTTGGTGAGTTCACCCCTCGGACCCCATCTTACTTTTGCATAATTATCCTCGTGTAATCTTATTATTTGCATGAGTAGTTCATCTGGCACCCCTTGACATTGTAGCGATTTCCAAAGTAAATTTCGAGGTATAAGGTCGAATACGGCCTTTAAATCTACTAAAGCAATGTACTAATGGCCCTTTTTAAAAGTTATATATTTCCAGCACAAGCATATGAATCTAATAACCTGATTGTGCTAGTTTTAGCTCTAAATCCCGCCTGAAATTTTGAGAGCACAATCGTAGTGATTTCAGCGGCTTTCCAAGATTCAGTGATTGGTGCACCTGAGGCTATTGCAGAACATAAACAATTTATATATGGGCCCCAATCACTGCTATCATGCCTCAGCAAATCTCCCGGTATCTTATCAGGGCCAGGAGATTTCCCCGGCTTGACTGCATCGTTTGCTGTCTACGTTTCTTCCAGACTAAAATATAGATGATTTGTATTGGGATTAATTACAAAATCTTCAATGGTATGTGTTATTTCAGTTGTGGCTACCGCATAAAGGCAGGAAAAATAGGTGACCCAGGTGTTCGCATCAAGAAACAGGTCCTTAGTATCTCTTCCTTTCTTGTTACCTTTTGTTATTAATCGCCAAAAGCCTGCTTGGTCTTTGGATTTAGCTGCACTAATTAAATCTGTCCAAATATTGTCATCCCATGTTTTCTTTGTATGGGCAAGAAGTCTCTTATATTTAACTCTTTTCTCCCTTATAACCGTTACAGTGTTATTTTTTATTGCCAATATGAGCTCAGTTTTTGCCTCATGGCACTCCTTATTGTACCAAGGATTAGCTCCAACACTTGTCATTACTTCTCCCACTGCGCTCTTTAGGAATTCTGCTCACAATAGGTGCTAGTGCATTTACCAGAGCGTAATGTATGAGCTCTCGGCTCAATTGAGTTTAAAAAAAGATTAAGCTGCTCTATTACCGAAGATTCCTTCATAGTTGGGATTGGTCTATTGTCCATGTTGATTAAATATATTTTCTCTTTGTCCCGTGTACTAATTTTCACAGCAACCATGTCCTGTGCAACTGGGTTATGTTAATGTTGAGAGTAATTTTTATCCATATAACAAGGCCTCCCGAGGGCCTGCCTCTTACCGATGGTATGGCTTTAACACTAAATGTCTTAAACCCAACCATGTGAGGGGTTTCTAGTGCCCAGGTCTCCTGCAGGAGGCATATATCACTTTGTTCTATGTACTCCAACCATTCTACATCCCTAAGGTTCCTGTTGAGCCCCGCAATATTCCACGAAGTTAGTCGTATTTCCGACTGCTCCTTTTCCCCTGTGCCCAGGTTTGAACAGTTGTCCATTTTAGGCTGGGTTGCTTGTAACATATGAGGTTCAATCATCATGGGAAAGCGTTTGGCCCAACTACCTCCATTTGTTCATTGGGCTCAAATATCGCTCAAGCGTTTAAAATGTCATGAACTTTAACTAGACCCTGTGTGTTTAAGGAACGTGCCTGGTCCATACTGCATTTAGCCTGAATGGTAGCAAAAGGGTGTATTCTGTGTTCTAAAGGGAGTGGTTGTCAGTCCAAAGCGTCTAAACCAGATAATGCCTGGAACTTATTTGCTAGAGTGATCAAGGCACCATCGTAGGCAAAGTTACTTGGCGGTTGTTTGTAAAAATAGCCTAAAGGGAGAGTGCAGATACAAGTGCTTTTGCAAGATACCTGCTTTTGCATATTTAATAGGCTTCAAACCATCTGAGGCCGACGAAAATTAATCACTATACAATCGCCATCTATATTCTTAGGGGATTGTCCAACCCACCCTACTCTGCGAACCATGAGAATATCTTTCATGTCCGATGGGTGGAATTTTTTATGCTTGGTCAACCAACCAACGGTCTTGTTTTGTAAGTTGGACCAAGATTCATTCTGCTCACCTTTAAGGGTTGGGACCCCAGCTGAAAATAATACATAGGGACATGAGGCAGGGCCAAAACATCAGTATTAGGTTTTGGACCGTTGACCTGTGGGACATGAGGCAGGCCCAAAACATCAGTATTAGGTTTTGGACCGTTGACCTGTGGGACATGAGGCAGGCCCAAAACATCAGTATTCGGTTTTGGACCGTTGACCTGTGGTCCATTTTTTGTGACCAAACCCATATTGTTCACCCTTGAATTCAAAAGTGCCTGTTTAGAAAACATATCGTACACATCCCCTTGTTTGTCATTGGATTCCTGGACCCTTCCCTGTATATTTCTCTCCCTGTTGCTTGGTTTTATTGGAGATTTTGTCACAGGAATGTATTTCCCTCTGTTGCTCATTCTTACTGGATTAGCAATTGTTAGTCCCTCTACTAGGGTTGGTTGGCTCACCCCTTCTACAGAGTCAAAGTGTACAGATCCGTTACTACCTCTCAAATTCTTCATAGCAATGTGCAACTATACCTCTCAAATTCTTCATAGCAATGTGCAACTATTCTATCTTTTCATTCAACAAACAACATTGTTTGTCCATTAGTTCATTAATTTGGACTGACATGGATCCCAAGGTAGATTCTAGCGCTGAGGTAAAAACACGATCCAAATACAGCAATACAACTTGATCATCTGCATGAAGTATTGGTTGGTCCGCAGGCTGAGAACCCCTTGTACTCTTAATTTTAGACTTTTGGTGTCCAACAGCCCGCTTCTTTTTCGCTGGAAGGTCTTTCTCCTTAGTCTCATCCAGTATCTTCGGGGCTCATGATCTAGTTGCTATACCCGGCCCATTGTGTTCATTTGATACTGTAGTTGAAGATGTAGGAGATATGTTTGAATTTAAGTCATTGGCTTATTTTGCGCTATAACTAATGGGCTTAATGGAAAGCATGCTTGCCGATGCGTTGGTAATTTCGAAGGGTCTAATGACAGGCAACTCTCTGCCATTTGAATTTCATATGACAGCAAAGATTCTGCCCTAATAATAAAGGCAACTAGAGTGCCCACAGTACCTTTACGCTTGCTCATACTCTTTGATATACAGTGCTAGCAACACTCCAGATACTTTAGTGACTATAAGACCAAATCCAGGCACATAGAAAACCAGGAACAGTACCTGTGATCCCTGCAATGTGGTTTGGAAGTGTAGGCAACTCTCAAGGGGGGTGGCCCAGCCCAGCCGCGGACTGGTGCGGACGGACGTGCCCTTGGCCCAGGCTTTGCCAGGGCGCGGCCTGCGCCGCGGGGTTTGAGGAGCACTTAAGAGCGCTAGGCTATCAACGCGCTCCTTCCTCCTGGGAGAGCGCTGTACTCTGGGGTGTGTAGTCTCCCCACTGGAGGCAACAACAGACAGTAGCAGGTTTGTAGCTTGTTTCATATCACTTTGTGTTTCATATTTTTCACATAATAATTGTGTTTTTTTTATTTTTATTAATATAGATTTCGACCATGGAGAAGAAGGAATGGTGGCAGGATCCACTAATATCTGACCACATTTTGATCACCATGGAAAATGGAGAACCTCCATTATTCACAGATTTACAGTGCCTTGAGAAGGCAGAACTGTGCATTTATGGAGCAAATGCGCATATCCAAAGATCTCCCTGCAATCTGTGAAAGAGGAGCATGAAACCAATCCTCTGCCTCCAAATCGGGTGACAGCAAAGTCCTTATCGATTGTAAAGGAGATACCAGAAGTTCCACAATGGACCCATCTCTTTTCTTTGAAACTGCTAACTCCAAAAGTATGGTGGATGATTTTTCCAACTCTAGTAACTTAGTACTAGATCTTTCCTACAACCATAAGAGATGTGCCAGAAATTGTATGCCAGATCAGTGTTCTGACCTTGGAAGTACAGTCAGCTCCTTACTGCATCAGTCCTCTGACTGTGGTACAAGAACCAACTCTGTACCAGATCACTTTTCCGACTGTGAAAGTGGTGGTACTAAATCCTTCATTTACCAGTCTTTGGACTATGAACTTGGTGCAGACAACTCTGCATTAGACGAGTTTTCTAACTGTGGGAAAGTTTCCAGGTATCGCTTATTGAAAGAATCATCTGATTCAGAAATGGGTGGCAGCCACCTCACACTGAACCAGTTCACTGACTGTGAAAGGGTTGGCAGCCAGCCAATACTGAACGACTCCACTGACTATGAAAGAGGGTCCAGCGACTTCATACAAGACCAGACTTTTGACCATGAAAAAAGTGGTAGCAGCGCTGCACCAGACCAGTCTTCCAATGTTGAAAGATATGTCAGCAGCCCTATAGCAGATCAGACATCTGATTGTGAGAGTGGTTCTGGACGCTTTATATTGGATCTGTCGTCTCAGTGTCAACCAGGTACTGCCAACTCCATGAATTCTTTAACACAGCAGGAAGATTCAATGGGGGAAGGCCCGTACACGTGTACTGAAAGCTGGGAAGGTTACAGTTCCTTCATACAGCATGATAATAACATAGAAGAAGAGCATTACCCCTTCATGGAAGGCTGGGAAAGTTGTAAAGAACATTGTAAGCTTTTACATCACCCTCTCCCCTTGAGAAATAGTACTAATGAAGATTACGATAAATGTTTCTCTTCAACTGCAGATCAGACTGAACCTAGAATAAATACTCTAATGCCTCCTCAACCCCCTGTAACAGTTGAAAAAGAAAAACCTTTTAAATGTGGTGAATGTGGACGATGTTTCAGGTTCAACTCTGCTCTAGTGAAACATAATCGAATCCATACAGGTGAGAGGCCTTATGCTTGTAACGAGTGTGAAAAAAGTTTTAGTTACAATTCCTCCCTTCTTAAACACAGCAGGATCCACACTGGCGAGAAGCCCTATGCATGTAGCCACTGTGAGAAGTGCTTTAGCGTCAGTTCTACTCTTATAACACATCAGAGAATCCACACTGGAGAAAAGCCCTATACATGCAATGACTGTGGAAAAAGTTTTAGTGTGAGCTCCACTCTCATAAATCATCAAAAAATTCACACCGGAGAGAAAGCATTTGTTTGTAATGAATGTGGGAAAGGATTCAGTAATAAGTCTGCAATGCAAAAACATGAGCGGGTCCACACGGGCGAAAAACCATACACATGTCATCTCTGCGGTAAATGCTTCAGTGAAAGTTCCTCGCTAGTAAAACACTTGAGGATCCACTCGGGGTTAAAAACCTATGTATGTGACAAATGTGACAAAGGTTTCAGCAACAAGTCCTCACTTGTAAAGCACCGGAGAACCCACTCAGGTCACAAACCCTACACTTGTACTGACTGCGGTAAGTGTTTCAGCGTCACCTCCACCCTTCTGACCCATCAAAGAATCCATACAGGGGAGAAGCCCTATAAATGCGAAGAGTGTGGGAAAAGCTTCAGCGTAAGCTCCACCCTTATTACGCACCAGAAGATACATTCTGGAGTGAAAAACATTTCATGCAAGTATTGTGGAAAACTGTTCAACAACAACTCTTCCCTTTTGAAGCACGTGCGTATCCACACTGGGGAGAAGCCCTATTCTTGTGACGAATGTGGGAGGTGTTTTGCAGATGGCTCATCGCTGGTGAAACACAAGAGAATCCACACAGGAGAGAAACCGTACATATGCAGTGACTGTGGCAAAGGGTTCACCAACAACTCCTCCCTTGCAAAACACCAGCGTGTCCACACTGGTGAGAAACCATACTCCTGCACACAGTGTAATAAGCGCTTCAGCCGGAGCTCCCAACTGTTGACGCACTGGAGAATACACACAGGTGAGAAGCCATTTTCCTGCTCTGTGTGTGGCAAGGGCTTCAGTGAAAACTCGTCCATGATTAAGCATCACCGTATCCATACTGGGGAGAGGCCCTTCCCCTGCTATGAATGCGGGAAAAACTTTAGGTACAACTACTCTCTTATGAAGCACCAGAAGATACACATGAGAGATAAAAACTATATTTGTAATGACTGTGGGAGCACCTTTAAGATGACGAAAAGCCTCATTATATTGCAGGGACTGTACTCTAGTCGGAGCTTCTATCGGTGCTATGACTGTGAGATAGGATCAGCAGCAAAAGTACAGCATCCTCGGAAGGCTCAGATATTCACATCCAGCCCCACAATCTCTTGAGAGGCAATATTTAAAAACTGTGTTGTACATCAGAGCTTTGCGAATTGGCTGTGAAGAAGTTCTTCCTTTCCTGCTTTGCACATTGAGATTCCAAAGAGAAAAATACTGTGCAACAGCAAAATTCTCTGAAATCCGAATTCAGGATGTTAATAATTTCCAAGATATATATGTTAGTCCTAATGTCTTCCAGTTTATAGAAGATGCTTATTCCTGTTTTCCTCTACTTTTTCTGTTTTGACTTTCACCATCCTCTGCAAGATAGCACTTCTCAGAGCACTTTACCTCTTATTAACCGCCATTAAGTCAGTTAAAGCTCATCTGTTTACGCTTCTTGTGACCTTGTGAGACTCTTTGAGAGAAGCATCAAACTATCATGAGGCGCCTAATGAACAACTAATTTATGTTAAACTACAATTTCATCTATACATGAAAATCATTGGACATGGGTGAGGTGTGTTTAGAGATAGAAGCATTAACACTGATTTTAGGTTTGATAAAGGCACAATTCCATACTGCCAACTTTTCCATATGGTGCTCAGAAACGTGCCTGGAATACCTATATTGATGCCACGCAGTGACTGGTTAAACCAATTGGTTTAAACTGCCCTGGAATCATGAGAATGGGGCATTACTGTCTTGGTAGGTAACAAAGGTGAAAGGACAAACTGTGGCAGACAACTATACGCCTGTGTAACTATGAAATAGTTGCAACACCTGCATTAACAGGATTGCATCAGGGAATGTTCATACCAGATATCTATAAACAATTTCTGGGAATATACTCTGGGAATAGATTGAGAAAGATGTGATATGTGAGGATCCCAGCAAAGGTTTTAAGAAATTGTTCTAAATAAGTTAACAAGACAGTCCTATTTTAGCACACTACTTTAACCTGCTTAGTGACAGGAGGTAAAGGGTGCAGGCAAATAATTTTTGGGAGAAAGTGATGATCAGTGCAGTGCCATAAAGATGTGCTTGGATGCTTCATTTCCGATGCTTTAATTGTGGACATAGCAAAGATCATATGCAAAAGGGTAAAAGGTCTTTCTGAACGGTATCAACTACGACTGAGCCTGTGAATCCACTCTCACTGTTGATATCAAATCCCCTTCAATCTAGTACGAAGTTGCTGAGAAGATCCCTCTCACTCAAAGACTGGAATAACCCTGTAAATGAGACGCCTTACACAATCATGTCTTCACTTTACACTTTTCCTAATGGAAATTCAGACAAGGTTGCTCACCCCAAGTTACTGTGGATGTGCAATTTTGTCTTTCACTGGGATTCAGCTGAGGCGAGTACAAAGTTCTGCAGTGTTGTCCGATCTGTAGGATAACCTAATATTACTGGAAGTATTGTCTGCTAGTCTGGATGCCTCAACTAGACTATTAGGTCTAGTTCTGGAGAGGGCTTCAGCCTATTGTGTCTATTTCTTATGGCATTATTGGCAGAAGGAAAAAGACAGAGTGTAGGTTGTCCAGAGCAGAGCTACCAGGATAGTGCAAGGTTGCGCCACACATTTAATGCAAAGATATTCAAGGACAGTTAAATTCTAGAAAGGCCTGTGGTAGGCACAGAGAATAATCACAGTGTAAGATTAAGACGAGTACTAAGTAGAGTCACCAGTGATGTTCACACTCTGAAGAGGGCAAGCTTCATTTGCCTGGAGACCAATGTCAGATGTGTGTGACGAGCGATTTACTACCAGATTCCCTATAGAATCTCTTCCTAGAGTGAAGTTTTACAAATGTCAGCCTGAACCTCGGCGGCATCTATTTTAGTTTACAGCAGTGTCTCCCAGTTATCATAGGACAGCACACATAACTCCGCCAAAGGGAGTGCTATTAGGACATGCTGTGCTGCTCATTACAGGTCATTTTCAAGAGTTACAGAATGCCCAATTTTTTTAGCATAAAATATTTGTGGGATTCAAATATATATATTTATATTTGACGTAAATTGCTCACCACACACAGCTGACATGGGTCTCTAGGCAAATGATGTCTGCCCACTTCAGAGTGAGAACATCACTGGTGACTCTACTTAGAACTCTGCTTAATCTAACACTGTGATTGTGTGTGTGTGTATAGGTTGCGTGTGTGTGTGTGTGTGTGCATATACATAAAAATGCGGTATGGGTTTGTATGTAAAATAATGTATGAGCGTAAGTTATGCTCTCTTTGTACACTGTATATACAAATATATATTGACCTGTATCTATATACTAGAAATATCTGTATATAAATGTATCTGTAATATCTGCCTTTCTCACTTCCTTTTTATGCCACTGCGCGTGTACAGTTGAGTGCAATTGCTGCGTTACCTATGCAATCTTTTGACTATCCTTTGACTCGTGCACATAATTCATCACCTAAACTAAGAATACTTAAGCAATTTGTGGTTCATAAAATCACACAGCTACAGGACATGAAAGGACACTGAATCATCGTATCCAAACTCTACTGTGGTGTACGAATAAAAACTGCATTACTGTTTCTGATAGAGACTTCTAACGGCAGATTTCTCATCTTCTAATATTCCCTATGCCTCAGACTGGATTCATAAAATCTTAAGCAATACCTCTGTGCGAAGGTAGGTTACGTTGTTCAGCTCCACATCTGTGCTTTCGGTGTCAGAACTGACGGTGCATGGTCCACGTAAGTAGCACCCGGGCGCACTGGCTTTAGTTCTTTCAGCACCAACAGTGCGGCACTGGAAAGCTACCACTGTAATTTTTGTGTCCCCCTTTTCTTGACTATTTTAAGCTTTCTGCTCTCATGCTAGGGACATGTCCTCTGTTAAAGCTTCAGGGTTTAAACCTTGTCAGGATTATCACAGGAAGAGGTCTGTGTCTGATCCCCACTTGGTCTGTCTCTGGAATGTGGGGTTCGGACACAACTCCAATGCCTTCACCGAGTGTTCCTGAAGGGGATTCACAAGTGGGCGAAGAAGCTCCTGGCAGCACATCAGAAGAAGGCTTTGTGCTGTTTTCAGTCCCATTGTCTGGGCCGTTTCCGCAGACGATTGTCTTCCTGCTGTGAGTTTGCCCTGTACAAGTGAGGTAAGTCAACAAAGCCCCAAACAAAAAGTGTTCTTTTGCTTTTCCTTCTGACCTCGTGCTTCTAGTCCGCACTCCTTCATTTTGACCAGCAGGGCTTCCATCATAGTCTGCACCACTCTACCCGGAGTTCCAGAGAGCTGGTGTGAATCCTTCTGACCTCAAGGACTTTTATGAGGCTATGCATGCCATCTTTGGGCCACCGACTCCCTCAGGTGTGCCTTCAGGCCACAAGATGTGCCCCTTCTGGGTTATCATCAGTGAGTTCGCCCTGAACGTCAGCAAAGCCCTCTGGATCCATTCCCGGATCTGAGCTGATGCTGCCACGGGTGACTCCACCCACCCCAGCTTCTTTCCCTTTGACATAGTCTCCGATGCAATCTACACTGCTCAACAATGAGCCCATCATCATACCGAACAATGATGCGCTGCGTCTCAAACGCAACTCGACGTCTGTCTGTGTCATCCAGGCCCTCCTTCCCTTGGACTTTCCATCCATAGCTAGTGCTCTCCATCCTGAAGGGGGGAGAGAAGGATGATTAGTGTGGTCCACTAGAGAGGGACCCCAAGTAGGTCAACTGATGAGCAGGGTTGTGCCAGTGGTATGGACAACTCCCCAGACTGCCTTGCGTTCCCCTCTGGGCCAGACTTTGGAGGAAGACGCATCCTTTACCTCTGTGATGCGCAGGGCAGCAGAGGTCCTCGACATCTAGCTGACCACTGTCAAGGTCAAGACCAACATCTTGACAGAGGTACTTCAAGCCTGGGAGGTCTTCGCATGAGCCCTCACTGACGTGCTTTTGGGTGCCTAGGTAGAATTCTGAAAAATGGCTACTGTGCATCACATGATTACTTGTTGCCATTTGTCTGTTCCAGGAGACCCAGCCTAAGAGCCTGAAGATACAGGCCTCAACAGTGTAGGTCAACCCAGGCGTATTCCCTTTCACTCCACCGTATAGGGAATGGGAATCCATGATACTGGACAACTTTACCAAATCCTTTTTTTTTCTTCCACCAGCCTTGTATTTTTGTACATGAACACTGTATGGCTCTTTCTAATCCACTAGACTTTGGTAGGCTGCAGGATTACAATGAAGTTCGCCATCCGTTGTGTGCCGGACACCATGAACTCCCTGGCTTGAGCCATGGATTCTATGTTGGTGCTGCGTCACCATGCCTGGTTGTGGTCCAATGGGTTCTCGGGTGATGTCCAGTCATCTCTGATCAACATGCGCTGTGATGGCTTATTTCTTTGGCAACAGGCCTACACAGCGCATGAGCACTTTTGCTAGGTCAGTGCCAGATCACTCAGGCTTTTTTTTTTTTTATCTGCATGGCCGCAACAACAGTCCTTTCACCCCTGCCACACATGTGGAAGGGTTGTATACAAATTAAAAGGGAATGACATTTAACCTTGGGAACCTTGGCAGAGCAACAATACCACTAAACAATGGTCCCTTCGGGGGAAACTGATTGCTTGCTATAGGGAAATAATTCAGTTTAATATGGACAACCTTAGAAATTGGATTAGTGGTTGGTTGAGGTGTGCACCCTATCCAAGCAGGGACCACAATCCTAGTCGGGTAAGTGTAGCACATGCTAAAAGATTACATGTGCTTACCCTCTGGTAGCTTGGCACAGAGCAGTGAGGCTAAACTAAAGATGCAATGTGTTAAGTATCTGTGAACACACACAGTAAGACACTACACCAGTTTAGAAAAATAGCCAGTATTTATCTGAGTAAAACAATGATGAGTTTTGAAAGATTAACCAAAATGCAGTACTTAGAAATCAGCAGCTCCAACTGGGACTATCTGGTATCACTTGACTGGCAAATCCAACAGTTCAGTTTAACCGCGATGGCGCATGCTGTGTTCAGGAGTCACGCTGACCTGCTGATAGTACCTTTGATGTGCAGAAGATCGTAGCTGGTGCGTTGCGCAAAGGAGGGGATGCGCCGCTATGCCATGTTTCTATAGTTGGTGCAACGTTGTTGATGCGTCAAAGATAGTGGACGATGCATTGTGCAACAGGAGGGGATGCATCACTGTTGAATGTGATAATTTCCTAAACCAGGCAGCGTCGGGGGATGCGTTGATGTCAAGAACCAATGTGCATCAAGCTCATGCATCATAGTTGCGTCACTGGCTGCAGGCGATGAGTGCGGCAGAGGGCGATGTGGAGACTCTGCTCCAACAAAGTTGGTACTGCATTGAGGATAGTGAGCAATGCGTGGCGCAGTTGGAAAGCCGTGTCTGTGGCTTCGGTGCAGGCAGTGGCAATGCATTGACATTGTGGGGAAATGCTCCACTTCCGATCGCGCAACATCTTTGATGGGTTGGTTTCTTGGGTATAGAACCACACACTCACTTCCAAGGGCTCAGGACTGGCTTTGTCACCACTTGGCAGAATAGGACTCGCAGCAGAGGATCCCAGGTGCTGGTCCAAGATGCCGGGAAAACCTTTGATATTCCTGATGCTTTAGAAAACTGGAGACAAGATAACAAGCCAGTGGAGAGTTGCAGGATGTAAGGAGTCAAATCCAGTCCTCTTGCTCACAGGCAAAAAGCAGCAGGCCAACACAGGCCTGGCTGCACAGCAGTTCATCTTCCAGAAGTGTTCAGAGTACAGTGTCAGAGCTCCAGTTTTTATACCAATTTTGGCCTTTGAAGTAGGGATACTTCCCAAAAAATGTCTTTGTAGTGCACTAGACCCCGCCGCTCACTGGTTCAAGACTCGCTACAGGGGGTATGCAGCCCATTATGTGAAGACAGGTGCAGCCCTATTCAGGTGCAAGTATCAGCTCCTACTTCTCACTTAAGCTCAGGAAGACCCATCAGCTGGGTGATGGGCCCTCAGGATGTGGGTGGCACACCTCAGATCCCTTTGTGTGTGACTGTTTTAGAAGGAAGCTCAAAGCCCAGCTGTCACACAACCCAGACATGTATTCCAGAGACCAGCAGAAGGGTTTAAGTAAGAAAATGCCATCTTTCTAAAAGTGGCTCTCTCAGACCGGCAATTAAAAAAAACAACTTCACTAAAAGATGTTTTTAAATTGTGATTACAGACACCAAACTAATGGTTAACATCTTCTCCCAATGGAAAGTTACACTTGTCAAATGTTGCCCGGCAGCTCCAATGTCTCCCTATGGGAGATATGGGTCTTGCAGTAGTGAAATAAGAGTTCGAGTATTTCACTACTAGCACATGTAAAACTGAAATGTACATGTCCTACCTTTAAGTACACTGCACCCTGCCCATGGGGTTTCCAGGACCTGCTCTAGGGGTGACCTATGTGTCATAAAAAGGAAGGTTTTGGCGTAACAAGTTAGTTAACTTGTTAGTTTGAAATGGCAGTTTAAAACTGCGCACCCAGGATCTGCAGTGGCAGGCCTGAGATATGTTTAAGGGCTACTCGTGGGTGACACAATCAGTGCTGCAGGCTCACTAGTAGCATTTGATTTACAGGCACTGGGCACACGTAGTGCACTGTACTAGGGACATACAAGTAAATCAAATATGCCAGTCATGGAGAAATCAAATGGCACTACATTTTAGACACCGAGCACATGTACTTCGGCCATGGTCAGCAGTGAAAAAGTCCTAAAGCCATCAAAAACTAAGCACAGCACACAGTCAAAAACAGGATGTCCGAAGGCAAAACATTTGGGGAAACCACACCAAAAGATGCCAGGTCTAACAGATAACAATTAGGTTATGCTCAAAATATATTCAGACATATAGAAATCTTGTATCAAAAGGTGCTCGAAGAAACAACACAGTGACAGTGAATTAAAGTGTGTAAGTGCTATATACAATGCTTCTATACGAAGCAAGTGGCTGATTTGAATGTATGGTGTGAGAGATCCTGAGTAAAGTCAGTCATCTAGCATATTTGTCAAAGTTTTGACCCAATAAGCATTATTTTGTAACAGGATCATCATCAGGACCAAAAGAAGGTAGCACAAATCTGAAGTCAAACATCCAGGTGTATAAATTACTCCACCTCTTGGTACTCTCCACATACCCCACTTTGTGTCACTTATAAGAGGATTTAGCAAAAAGCAAGTAATATATGGCAAGAAAAGTTTGCTCAAACACCATCTACAGATCGATTATGGTTGGCTTCAAATACTGTGCAGCTGCAAGCTGTATATTTCAGAAGCTGTCAAGCAGACTGCTCAGTTCTTTCAAGGAAGGGGCTCTTTTCCAGTTTGTGGTGCTCCCCTTCGGCCATCCCAGTGCTCCCTTGGGTGTTTGTGATGGCGGTGGTTGAACCCATCTGGGAAAGCTAGAGGCTCCAGTCTTCTCCCTACTTCGATCACTTACAGGCTGTTGAAGACAGGCTCATCCTAGGCAGTTGCTGACCATCTTCAGACTACCTTTTGATTTCACAAAGGCTCACTATCAACGTGCAAAACTCACACCCGACTCCCTCTCAGATACTCTCTTTCATCACATTCACTCTGGACACAGTGCAGTTCTTTGCTTGCCCTCCAGAGAGGTGAGTCTCTCTGATATTCAGAATGTGGTTCTGATGTTTTGGCCTCTATCCTGGTTTTTGCGTAGATTAGCTTTGAGGCAGCTGTGCCTCATGGTCTTCTGTGTAGATTAGCTTTGAGGCAGCTGGGCCTCATGGTCTTCTGCATCCTGCTTGGGAATCATGCCAATTGGCATATGCAGGATCTACAGGGAGATTTGAAGTCCCAGTAAGTGCAACCTCATGGAAATTTTTCCATTCTGGTCCAGATATGAGAGGGAACTGCAAAAGATCTACAGTAGTGGCTGACTAACCACGGTTGGGTCTATGGCAGACCCCACGCCCTTCCCCACCCAGACTCAGTGGTGCCAGATATGCCACTCCTGGTTTGGGGCAGCCATCTGGGAGAGGTGGAGATCAGAGGTCTCTGGCAGAGCCTCGGCTCCACATCAAATTGGTGGATTTGCGGGGGATATTCCCTTGGAATTGAAAGCCTTTCTTCCATCCATCAAGGGTAGAAAGTGGCAAGGTGTCACAGACAACACCACTGCCATGTGGTATTGCAACAGATGGGGTGAGGTCACGGATGCTGTGCTAGGAGACTCCGTGCCTCTGGACTTCACTCGAGCACCAGGGCATCTTCCTAGTCATGCAGCCCCTGGGAACTCCCTGAGTACCAGGGCAGACAAGCTCAGTTGGCAATATCTTGTTTATTAAAAATGTCCGCTACATCAGGAGGTGGTGCAAGACCTCTTCTGTGACTGTGGAGACTCTTATCTCGATCTGTTCGGCACCACCAAGAACAAGCAATGTCTATGCTTCTACCCGCTGGAGTTTCCACAGCAGCTCTCGCTCTGAGATGGCACTCAGGACATCTGTATGCCTTTTCAACTATACCACTCCAGCACAGAGTTCACAAGAAGATCATGAATGACTGGGTCAAGTCATCCTAGGGGCTTAGAATTGAACACGGAGAGTATGATATCCCGAACTCATGAACATAGGCATCTGTCCTCTGTTCAGTCTGCCCCTTCAGGAGGATCTTCTGTTGCAGCAACAAGGCAGGATTCTGCACCCGAGTGAACCTAGGTACTTTATCCCTTCATGCCTGAAGATTGAGCCGCAACAGTTGATGGTCTTTGATCACTCTCCCAGGCTATGATGTCCTCTTGGCAGCCAGGCATCCATCCATTAAACCTGTTTACACCTGCTGTGGGATTATTTTGTGATCTGATATTCCTCATGCCACGTGGGCCAACCTTCTGCACCCCTGTCAGAGGTTTTTTCTATTCACTCTATTTTTAGCCTGGTAAGGCATTGCATTGTTGGACTGTTAAAGGTTACTTGTTGGATATTTTGTCTTTTCTGCGGCTGCTGGCTCAACACTTACTGTTCAAGTCACCAGTTGGAACTTATGTTTTGAAAGGCTTACAACATTTATTCCCACTTACTTCTTTTGTGATTCCCCGAAGGAACCTTAATTTGGCCCTTACTTACCCCATGTGTTCTTCCTTCGAGCCCCTGCATAGCTTTTCTCTGCAGCTCTTGACCATCAAAACGTTTTTTCATGGTGGCTATTACATTGGCCAGGAGGGTTAGTGAGCTTCAGGATCTGTTAGTTCACCCTCTATACACCAATGCCTTCCCTGGCACTGGTCCTTCAGACCTGTGCCTCTTTCCTCCCGAACATAGTCACCCCTTTCATATTGGGCAATGCATCACTCTGTCTGCTTTCTGCGCTCTGCCTCATTTTCAAAGGAGGAGGAGAGACCCTAGAGAGCTTTCTCCTATATTGATAGCACCAAAGACCATCAGGTGGATAATAAAGCCTTCATGGGGGTCACCGGAGCAAAGGTCGTCAAGTCTGTGCAGAAACAGACTATCTACTGATGGATAGTACGCTGCATAAAATCTGCTATGCATTGGCCAAGCAGAAACCCCCTGTGGGCTCACTCCACCAGGGCCAAGACTGCCAACACTGTGTGCAGGGTATCTGTCGTGGACATCTTTCAAGCTGCCACATGGGCATCCCTCGACACATTCACAAAGCTCTACTGCTTGGATAGCAATGTGCTTTGAGATGGGTATTGCACCTACTCAGCCTTAAAGTTTATTTTTGTCTATGCCAGGTTGCAGACAGAGCATCTGGGGAGGCATTGCTGGGGTTTCTAATCTAAGGTGAAGAATCTGCTGTTAGAAGTCTCTATTAGAAGAATAAGTTACCTTCAGTAATGCCTTTAACTCCAGATTCATCATCGAACCCCCCCCCCCCCCCCCCCACCCTCCCCTCTTTGCAAACTTGACTCTTCACCCAAAATATTCAATTAGATTCTGCACACTGGCCAAAATAGAAACATTGGGTTTAACGTAGCTTTGCATTTTTGAAGCAGAAATGGCCACAAAAGAAACCGATATTGGTGCACCGGAGTGTCGCCTATATGAACAGCACAATGTTGCTTCCAATACTAATGACGTCACCAACTGCCGTGCAGAGGTACTGCTAAATATTATTCTGATCCAGCCTGACAACCGAGGAATATTCTAAAGTGAGGTATCTGCAATTGGATGGTTTACCTTAAAAGGCGTTACCAAAGCTAAATAATTTGTTAACCAAGGGCCTCCAGTTCATGATGTCCACTCTCGACTTCACTGCAGAAATGTTCACTGTACTAATGTCTTCCTTTGAGCACTGTTTCAAATAGATGAATAAATCATCTGTATTTATGTACCAAAAATATCTTTTTTTATCCAGCAGTTTAATAGGTTTAATATCCATGTAATGTTCACTGCTGACTCCTTGGTAGGGTATTCTGTTTATGCTCTGAAGGGGTTTAGAGCATCTCTAGAGCAGATCACATGTAACACTTCAATCATTTTGTCCCCATTTAGTTCTGGAACGGGACAGTATTGTTTGTTTTTCTCAAAGGCTGTTTTCTTGGGCATCGTGCATGAGTGAAATGACATAAGACCACGTCATCTCTCTTCCACAAACCACAGATTGCACCTCAGATTATTTCTTTCTGCCATTATGTCCAAACGCATTCTCTTTGCGCCATTGGTTTCAGCACCAGAAATCAGAAAACAACTCCAGGACGCACACACCAAGAAAGAAGACGAACTCCTGCAGAAACTCTTCCCGTAATATTACCTAGACACGTTGGGCTTGTGTTGGAAAGTGGTTTATTAGTGGATGTAGGTAGGTACCTATAGCTAGTAATAATACCAGTCCCAAATAAGGTGCAGGTCTCAAATGGATCTTTGCTCTACTGTTGGTAGCTTGGCTGATGAGAAGTCAGGCTTAACATAGGAGACTGGTGTTTAAAGCACTTAATATCACTAAACCAGTAAAGATAGACTAAACGCAATACAAGTACCAATTTATAAAAATAGACAATATATTTATCTCTTAAAATGTCACCAAAATGGCAAATATTCAATGTAAGGAACTGAAGACATGAACTCTTAAAGATTGAATGGAAAAATGTGCTTTCTAGAGATTAAAATTGAAGTGCCCCAACCCCTGCTATATGGTCACAGTAGACCGAGACAAAGTTTTAGGCTGCCCGCGCTGGAGCGAAGGTTGGATGTATAGAGTGGTTGAGACCGGTCAAGTTCTTTCCTTTGCATTTAGTTACTTTTGGAGCTTTTTCTCTCAACATAGAGTAATTAGCTATGGCAATCAAGACTTGAGTTCGACGACAGCAGCCTGCTGCAGCGAAATACCTCTGTAAGTCCTGGAGGTATTTGACTCTTTAATCAAGGCCAGTCATCGTATAGAGCTTTTTCCCAAAAGTTGTCCAAAAGTTCCCAAACTTTTAGAACTTTTTCGGAAAGGTCCGTTGAGGTTCCTTAAGGGTCCACAACATTATCAAGCTCTAATTTGCCTATTTGTCTGCTGGGCTTGTCTTTGTTGGTGTTGGTGACTTCTTCACATTTCTTCTTGTTCTTGATCAGGGAGTCCACTGCTTGATCTTTGAAGCCAGGTAAAGTCTTCTCTTTGCGAAGCCTTAAGAGTATAGTAGGTGCAGTCCTTGTGAGTGCAGTCCTCTCTTGTGCACTCCAAGGGTTCAGCCGGGCAGTCATTCT
Source organism: Triturus cristatus (assembly GCF_964204655.1). NCBI lineage: Eukaryota > Metazoa > Chordata > Amphibia > Caudata > Salamandridae > Triturus > Triturus cristatus. The sequence goes on along the minus strand of NC_140581.1, from coordinate 49,925,518 downwards.
TTTTATTATTTTTCCAAATTGGGGATCAGTGGTGCAGTGCAGCTCTCCCATATGTTTTCTAGATTCTGGGCTGGCAAGAGAAGAGGCACCCCCAATCAGTGGGGTTCAAGTTGCCATCCTCTGTTATGACCACTTCCTGGGAAGTGTGGCATTTTTCTGTCCCAGAAAGCACATCGCAGTCCAAACTCAAAATAGAGAAAATCTATCCTTGGATTTAAGGTCTAGCTAATCAAACCCACAGGTGTGGCTAACTTTTCCCTACACCCCTTCCAGCACGGCTCCTAAGCTAATAAGAGGGGCTCCCATCTGGCTGGGTATGCAGGAAGTGGGGTGGGCCTGGTTCCTGTGCTATTAGTACTTTTCCATTTGAACACCAGTTTAGCCACCCAGCTCCCATCTTGTCCTAGCATCCACAAGTAGAAGATCTCCCTCCCGTCAGACACCTCTATTGTTTCAGCCACAGGCCTCTTCACACCCAATCAAGGAGCAGCTTTGCTCAGGCTTTCAAAGGCTGGTCAATCAGAAAAGGCTTCTGCAGGGCGGTTTAGGTACCTTCAGGAAGGCAAGTTCTAAAACTACTTCTCTGCAATAGTTCTAATGAATCCGACCTTGGAAAGTTGTTGGATTTATTGTAACTAATATTTTGATACATTATATCATGTTCGTAGCTATTCCAGTCAGAGGTTTTACTTTATTAAAGGTTAAAAGAGCTGTTCCATGTTAGCCTAAGGAGATAGCACTACAATGGGGAAAAACAAAATGTATTTATTATTTATTTGCTGTATTTATATAGAAGGAACACTAATACCTCGAGGGTTATCACTGTGCTGAAATGCCACATGTCCTACCAACTGAAGCACTAGGGGCATGGAGATTGTTCTGTTGGCCCGTTAGAATTACTCTGATAAAAGCCATGTTTTCAGTTTTTTTCTGAACATGATGTGGTCAGAGGTAAGGTGGAGGTCCAGGTGCAGTAGTTTCCAGTGGACTGCTACCAGATGGGTAAAGAAGCGGCCTCCTGACTGGCTTTCTTGACACGCATAGTTTTGGCTATCTCTAAATTTAGTTATCTCAAGTTTCCAGCTAGTTTGTAAAATTCCACCTTTGAACAGACTATCACAGGGCCAGAATAGTAGAGTGCTTTATGGGTGTTTCAAAGGAGCTGGAATTAGGCTCTCTTGCATATGGGCAGCCAGTGAATGGTTTTTAGGTATTCTGATGCCGAGCTGTATCTATCTTTATTGCAAATGAGATTGATGGCCACATTTTATATCACCTGCAATCATGTAAAAAGATAATCAGCCATTCCCACATATGGGGCATTTCCTTAGCCCAACCTACTAGTCATTAGGGCTTGTACGAAAATGTTTTCTTGGGAGCATGAGTAAGCCAAAGCATTTGCCACAAGTGGCATTGGCTGGCTCATCAATAGATAGTGTCTTGTCCATGAGAACTAGACTTTTTGCAACTTTTGTTTTCTGTCTTACAGGGCCCAGAAAACCTGGCCAACGAGGATGAGTCCCAGATCTGATAACCTAATAACAAAATCTCTTATCTGCATTTAGTTTTAGGTAGTGAACCATCATCCAATCTTTTTTTTTTTTATCATCAAGCTATGTGAGACGATATTAAATGCCACAGAGAGATAATGTAGAATCAGGGAAACACCATTGTCCTTATCTACTTATAATCTAATATTGTCCAGAACAGCAAGAAGTGTAGATACCATACTGTTCTCTGCTCCAAATCCTGCCTGAGATGGATTCAGCAAATTGTTAACATCCAGAAAGGATGTCCGCAGCGTGTCAAGTCTTTCCAGGACATTGGACATGGATGGGAGGAGGCATATAAGACAGTAGTTAGATAAAGTAGAAAAATGTAGCCCTGATTTTTTGACCACAGGAAAAATGTGTGCTTTCTTCCAGATGTCCAGGTACCCAGCATTTGTCAGTGAGCAATTTAAAATTTGAGTCAAATAGTAACTTAAAATGGTTGATAAGCAAGAGGATATGAAGTGGGGACATGGGTTAAGTGGTGAGCCTGATTTTTAACCTCAGCTCCCCAAGAGGGTTCTTGCCACTGGGTTCAAGCCTGGCTGTTCCCAGGTAAGCTCCTCTGGAAAGGGTTGTGTGTCAAATATTGAATATATTTTATCTGTTAAGTGATCTGCTATTTCTTTGCTATGGGGGCTGAAGGGGCGAAGGCTTGTGATAAGCTGTTGGGTTGGGAGTTATTTTACGGTTTTCAAATAGTTCTCTGGAGGATCGGCTGTTTCCTTCTAATCTTTTAGTAAAGTAATCTTTCTTTGCTCTATGGTAATTATTCAGTTCACTTTTAAAAGCTTGTCGGTCCAGTGGGTTCTTTGAATGTCTCCAGGTTAGCTCAAGAAATTTACATTTCCTCTTTTCTAATCTCAACTCTGAAGAGAACTATTTTTCTGATGTTAAACGCCTGTGAGAATTATTCCTTTTTCAAGGGGCAAAGTTATCCAAGAACTTTGATATAGCACCATTAAAATTTCACCACATAGCTGTCAAGGGACGTATCATCAAACTCTGGGGTAGTTAAATGATCTAAAAAGGAGTCTGCTTTAATTTTGCACCAGGATCTTTTAGGAGTAGTAGAAGACTTTAAAATAGTTTTTAGGCTGAAGGGAGCATAAGCGGGAGAATCAAGAGAGTAGATCGGTGGCTCACTATGAATTGTAGCCGGGTGGTCTGTAGAGGACCAATCCCCCGAGCAGCCTTCACGCTTTGAGACAGCTGGAAGGCTGTCTTGAAATGTCACACAGGGTTAGTGAAAAGCCAGATAAGGCTGATAGCAGGAGAGTGTGGGAGAAAAGAAAACATCAAAACAGCTGTTGATAACTCATAGTAAACATTGGGGTAACTGGAGCCTAGAAAATAGTTATCTCAGCTCACCCTTGTGGAATCAAGATGAGCTTGATTGCCTTAGTTCCCCCAGAACATGCTTGCGTCTCACGCTCTCCACAGGGGCCACCCTCTCGCAGTACCTACCAGGGAAAGCCCCTCACCCTGCCCATGCAGTGCCAGCTTCTGACAGTTCCAGCAGCAGCCTGGCTCAGGAGGGTGCCCTCTCCATTCCCTGGCAATCCTTAGCCTCTCTGCTGACATTGCCAACAGACGTACCTATGTTGTGTTCAACCGTAGAACAGCAAGATAAGGTTGAACGGAAGTTTTCAGCCCGAGGGACCCCAGGCCAGCACTCTGGCACCGTCTATATTACACGGGCCACAGGCCAGGCTCGAAACCACTTGAAGCCCACTCAAGGCGCTCCCCTCAGCCATGTTAGGTATGGTGGTCTTAAGGTGACAAGGATATTACCACAAGTTGTGTGCTGAATGGAACTACATATGGGCTTCTCTGCAAGACTAGGGGGGGTCACGGATGCGCTTGAAGGGTGATGTATGGGGCTCAACGTTTCAGTCACAATGTCTTATTGAGGACGTCTGTAGACATACATCGCTATAGAGTAGAATAAAGTGCCAGGTGTGTGAAGACCAGGCTCACCAGGCCTGGAGTCTATAGTGCACATTGTGCCCCCATGTCAGTTGTGAGACATCTTCTTTAGTCCAGATCTTGGCTAACATCCATTTGCATTCTGGGACTTCTAGTTCTACAGCAGGTCCAACAGTTGGCTTCCTATCGCCCACTGGCACCAAGAGCAGGGCTGAGCTTTCGCACACCCTCCTAATGCATCCTGGGACTTGTAGTTATGGTTGATTCAGTTGTGAAACACAATTCCCTGTACAATCAGAAACCTCCCCCCTTGCCGTACCGCCCTTCTAATGTTACCTTACCTGACCTCCTTGCCACCTTTCCCGACTGGCCATCGTTCAACTCCGGGCGGCCTGCCCCATCCTTCCCAGGGCCTCCTTCGCTGCTCCCTTCCCGGGAGGGGTCTTTTGTCTCTGCCCCTGGCTGATGTTCTCCCCATCATGCACAATGGCTCCCCCTGGCTGTGGGGATTACCCTCCCAATGAGATTAGTACTCTCCAACCACCCTTAATCGTCCCCTCAATTCTGATCCGCTTTTCCGCTTCTTTCCATCCTCACCCCCTTTGAGGGCTATGTGGCGAGGAGGGAGGCGGTGCCCAGGCGCGGAAAGGGCTGCAGCCCCCCCCACGCCCCCCCCAGACATCTTTACTTCCCTTGATTATCACCAGCTACACTGAATGGAGTTTAAAACCTAATGTGCCCACCCACTGAGTGATGTCACAATAGGCCTTATCCAATGAGCAATGGCATGCCACAATAGGTCTCGTCACAATAGGTCTTATCCAATGAGTGATGTCACAATAGTTCTGATCCATTGAGCGATGTCACAATAATTCTCATCCATTGAATGATGTTACAATAGGTCTTATCCATTGAGTGATGTCACAATAGGTCTGATACATTGAGTGATGAATGATGTCACATTAGGTCTCACCAATTGATTGATATCACAATAGGCCTCATCCATTGAGTGATGTTACAATAAGTCTCATCCATTGAGCGATGTCACAATAAGTCTAATCTATTGAGTGATGTCACAATAGGTCTCCTTGATTGGGTGATGTCACAATAGGTCTCATTGATTGAGTGATGTCACAATAGGTCTGATCCATTGAGCGATGTCACAATAAATTATATACACTGAGTGATGTCAAGATAGGTCTTATCCATTGAGGGATGTCACCATAGGTCTCATCCATTGAGTGATGCTCCAATAGATCTTATCCACTGAGTGATGTCACAATAGGTCTCATCCAATTAATTGTGTTACAGGACTCGTACAGCATATTTTGTCATAATAGTTGTCAGCCAGTGAGTTAAGTAACATTATAGAGAGTAACATCCTAGTTAGGATCATCTTGTGAATTATGTCACAATAGAAGTCATTCAGTGAGTTATGTCGCAATAGATTTTGTTTAATGAAGGATGTCACAATACAATAAGATTCACAATCGGTTCACCGGCAATTCATTTTAAATTAGGATCATAAAATCCCGCTGTGCAGGCTAAAACATGTAGGTGGAACAGGCTCAGCGCCGAACTGGCTGGGCTCTTTCCTTGATGCAAACAATGCAAGTATGAAAACACTTTGAGGTCTCTGTCTACTTTCTCACTTCTATTCCAAAAACAACTCACTATTTGGAGCAAAAGGAACACCCCTCCATTTGTAGCGCTGGACCTCAAGTTATCGTCCGTTCATTGTAAAAATCTTGTAACAAGCATTGGCAAGTCCCATAGGTTCTGCCTTGCAAGCGTTTGGCACAAAATACCAAGCATTTGCAATGCAATAGGTCTCGCATTTACACAAGTTTAAGCTATTGGCATTGTAAATGACCATGCCTTTTATTTATGTTTTTAAAACAAAAATAAAAAGCATTGTTGTTTGCAATGTCAATAGCTCAGTCTTGCCTAAATGCGAGACCTATTGCATTGAATATGCTTGTTAATTTTACCTTCCTTGGAACGCTAGACTGCTAACCCCAAAAGGTTGGTCAGCAACAGTTTGTGGGCTGACTAGTTTAACTCGCCTCTGCCGACTAAATTCTACAGTGTGTAACAATTCAAATTAATCAATAGTGATGCCCTCAAAACAGTTCCCTTTGGTAAAATAGCACCCATAATTAATGTAAAAAATCTGTATTTCCCCCCCCCTTTTGTGATTAACAAGGTTTGATTAAAAAAACTCTAAAATCATTAGCAGCAAGAATAAAATGGAATTAGCAACAATATTAAAAGTGCCCTGTGTCTACCAGCATTAGTAACCGCAAAGCATGTGTAAAGTGCCCAGTAACTCTGGGATAAATGAGTGACAAAAACATATTTTAGAATGTCCCTGCTTTTAATTGCAAAGCACTATACCCTTAGGGCACCGAGGACAGACCTTAGGGGTGACTTGTATGTAAATAAAATTTAAAGCCTGATTTGGACCTAGTTTTATTTTAAAAGCAGCCTCCAAGCAGTGCTGGTTTTAAAATGACACTAGACACCATAGCAGTGCACACTTGAGCGCATTAAATCAACTGGAGTCCCTAAACCTCCCTTCCCTATTATATACTAAGAACTTACAGTAGGGTGTCTTGGCTAATTATACTTCTATCAAACACTATATACTTTTAAGGACAGAGCACTGGGTCTGGGCCTGGTTAGGAGTGCACTTTCAGAGTCCGTAACCATCAGTATTAGTCAAACAAGAATTGGCAAAGCCAATCGGTCTCGTCAATCCAGGAGCTACTGGCGTGGTCAATGTCTTTTAGCCATGCTGAATAGCAGCACGGCTGAAAGTCATGTAAAAATTCTAGCACATGGTGACCTCTTCAGTTTTTTTTCCTGAAGTAACACACGAGCACTCACACACACACCAAACCCGGGGCACTGCTGTTTCTGAAAGAGCGAGACAATTCCTGGGGACACCAAGATAATGCAGCCTCTTTGTGACCAATTAAGTATCTAGAACTGATTTGCTGTCACATTTGTCTCTGTTTCAATTTACTAGCTGCAGATTTTATTTCTTCAATGAATGTATAAGATGACTGTAAAACTCCTTTACTCTGCCACACCTTTATGTACAATTTATGGAGTATATTTTTCCAGTTCCAGCTCTGCATGGAGTGTCATTCGCCAAAAATACTTGTGCTTCATCCAAACAGAGCAAAAGTGTGATATGCGTCCCTGACCTTGGTCATAGCGATTGCAAGCGGGGTGGTCACTCATTAAAGACTCCTATAAAAGGGCTAAGTACTATGACAGAACAGCATTGCTACAGAACAAAGAAATCAAAACCGATAACAAACTGGTTTGTGTCACCACACATTCTAACCTTGACTACACAACTTGCTCATTCATCAAACCGACTGATATTTGCCTGCATTTGTCGTCAGTACATCTTTGCTGCCTTCAATGGAAATAAAGGCTAGGAGGAACAGTACTTGAAAGGGAAGACAAGGCACGTTCTAAAGCTGTGTACTTTTCAAAACACGTTTTAAATTTAAAGACACAGAACATATACAGTAGGCATCATTAAAAGTGAAAGAAACCCAAAGGGTGCCACTGTGTTTTTACTTAAGAGCTATGTTCCACGATAAGTTTCTGGTTTGATTATTCACAAACACATATATATTTTCAGCTTAACAGTATAAATAGTTTGCACAGCACCAGAATAATACCTAGTTCATAACCATGAGGTGCCCATATTGAAAGTCCCAGTGAATACACTGCAGCACTAAAACTGTGAACCGCTCCCACTGAAGAAACCCTGGACTTCACAAAAATGCAAAATTAGCACACAGCCCAAGATGGATAGCCCATCTGACAAGCGTTTTCCCTGCATCACAAAAGCCTGGTTCTTTATTTGCTCTGGGCTTCCGCAATGACCAGGGCAGCTGTGACTAGCCTGCTGGATGACTAATTGAAGTTACTAAGTAGGCGAGATTCTTTCTTCCCTCCTGACCCCCATCTCCTCTAGAACGCTCTGTGTTAGAATACAGTTGCCCTCGTTCACAGGTCTGCAAGCTTCTCAATGGCTGGGTGTAGGGGTGGTAGTGGAAGAGAAGTGTGTCATTGGCAAGCAGTGTAGGGTTATTTGACCAATTAGAGGAACAGTTTGATCCTGCAGACACCTGTCTCTCACAGGATCATGGGGTAATTGTTTAAAAAGCACCCTAGGGGAAGGGAGAGGCATTTGGGCAACCTCCTTCCCAGTCCACATCATTAGACCACACAGCTGTCAAGGAAGAAGAGATTAATACCAAGCAGGGTTTACACTGCCAATTTGCAACGTATTTTGAACGATTATTCTGTACACTGCTAGCAGTATTTTATCGAAGAAGCGATGCTGGGGCATTTGGAGGTGTTAGGGCAAACCATAATGGATGGAGCGGGCAAGCAGCAATAAGGGAGGGGTGACGGCTCAAGCAGTGAAGTGGGAGGGTGTTGTGGAACAGGCAAGTGACACCGGAACATGAACAAAAAAAGGTCCACTCACTTTGAAGCCAGAGAAAGATAAGTAAACCGGAGCCCTCGGAAAACAACATCTGACATTTGATCTCAGGCTTTGAATGCACAGCAAATGTTTTGAGATAAGAACAAGATTTGAAGGCCTGTTTACAGAACCGGAGCTCTGAGCGAGTGAAAATACGAGCACTCGTGTGAAGTGCTCTTCCACAAAGAAAAAAGTAGTTCCTAAAGCACTTTCTAAAATGGGAGCAGTGGATGGATAGTAGTAATTGGTCCATGCTCTCGGGGAGAGCTAAACACAGGAAGAGGCTTCCTGCATGCCATGGACAAATGGGGAGAATCTGAGAGTGACAATTGAGCCAGCAAATGGGAAGCCTATGTGCGGGCTGAAGCCCACAAAGTATATTAAACCGTGTCCTCGAGACAGTGCATGCACTGTCTAGCCCAGACCTAAAAATGGGGGTGATCAGGGCAAAAATTAATGAATGTCCTGTAGCTTGTATGACTGACTCCTGGGAAAGGGGACCGAGAGGCAGGATTGCTTGTCGAGAGTGCCCGTTTTTAATCTTTTTTTTTTTTTTTTTTACCCTATATGTAAAGCCTGGTGTCCCCGGAAAGATCACCGTGCAATCTGCAAATAATATTTGTCAATCTTGAGCCGAAAAGGCTACACACCTCAAGCAGAGGATTGGACCCAAGTCCAGAGTGGTTTGAAAATTAATATCTATTTGGTCCCTAAATTAGTCTTCAAGCTGGGCTATATGGATAGTGGGATCATTCCTGAAGATGCTTAGTCAAATATTGCCTGTCCAAAGACTTAGTCACATTGACCTGTAGCACGAAGAGCTGCAGATCAAATGCAGTGAAAAATAATCTGCAACCTGTCAGTCTGATATTTACATGGAACATAGAACCCTTTGTCTGTTAAAGGTTGTAAGCCACATGTGGATGTTTAGTTGCCCAAAGCATCAATTAGCTAGAAGATCTTGCATTCCACTCTGTTTTTAAATATATATATGTGTGTAGGAGAGTAGGATCTGCTTCACATGTTTACCCCCACTTTTTGCTGGTGTTATACTGTTTTTCGACTTTAGTCTGGCTGGGACCCAGTATTCAGGGCTTCAGCCTAGCTGCTTCCTCTCTAAATTGATTGCATGTACTTTAGGTACACCACAGATTGGATCCTAAGGTGTCTTTGTGAGTCCCTAGTATATGGTATACTATGTACCCAGGGCATAGGTACACCAGAGGCCTACCAGGGGCTGAAGCATGTATTATACCACTCCTGGGAAGCCTTCCAAAATGACACAACCGGTCTGCTACGGCAGCCTGGATAAGGTGGTGCATGCACCCCTTACTGAGGTATAGGTTCACTACACCTCACCTATCACTGCACATAGTAACCTATCAGTCACCCTGATGGCAGGCCTTATCAATCCTGAGAGCAGGGTGCTTGGTTATATGTGAGAGGGTGTCCAGGCATGAGCTGAGCCCCTCTGCATCCTTCAGAATCTCTTCTCCGGGGTTGTCAGTGGTGCAGCCTGACCATATTCTCTTAACTGAATTATATCTTAAACGGTTAATGCTAACTTTGGACTGGCTGCATGGAAGCATGTTGTGTTTGGTGTCAAACACCTTAGAATCATACCCCCACATCAGTTCTTGATGTAAGGATATGATCCCACCCTTCTAGAGGGAGAGACATGGCAGTACTGGTATACCGGGTAGAAATCTAATAGAGCCCTGGCATCACAAAATGGATGCTGCAGCCACAGACACGGGTCTGGCCTCCTGCTGCTGATCGCACATCCGGCAGGGGAGGCCTGGACAATGGGTTTCCTGTCACAGGGAGGTGTAACCACCTCCCAGACAGGCCTATGTGTATTGGGGCTGGGTGGGAGCACTCGGAGTGCTTTGAAGTCCTGCACTGGGGGCACATGTGGTGTCCCTGTACATAGTCCAGCTCAAACCGGTTCAGGGGCTTCCAGCCCCTCTCTGGCACGAAACTGGACAAAGGAAATGGGTGTAGCCACCCCTCTTTCCAAGCCCTCCCATAGGTGGGTCCCCAGAGTTAATCCAACCCCTTCCTTAGGTATAAGTAAGGAACCCCTGGCAACAGGACTTTAGATATCTCTGGACGAAACTCTGATGCTGAATCATGGACCTTCGACGTTCTACTAAAGACTAGAAGACTGAAGAAATCTCCCTTGGGGTCAAGGAGTGACACCAACAAGGCATTTTGCCAGTATGCATCTTCGAAGCTCCTGCCGGACTCTGAAGTATTTGCAGCCCAGGAAGAGGATTTCCAGACATCTTAGAGACCGACCCGAGTCCCCAGCAAAGCTGAGACCCGCAGCCCTTGTGAGTAGCGTGGGACGGGAACTCCTGGTCACCGTGCACTTTTGCAAGTACATTGACTTCTCGACGTCTATTGAAGTCATGCTTGGGGTTACTTGTAACCCCCACCTCGAGCAGAGAATCTACCAAAGATTGTCGGCCTAGTCACCCCAAGTGCCATTTTGTGTTTCCTCTCGATGTACCTTCGCGATCCCCGGTCCGTCGACTTGTGGGTCCCTGAGGGGGTAACTTTGATTTTCCTTGCGCTTCCCTGGTTGTTCCAGACATGCCCTGACTCCCAACCAAGTGGTAAGTCCCTCAGACCTTGCTGGTCTGCACCGAAGCATCTTTCTCCTTTCTCCTTCCAAGACTTGTTGTGTCCAATCTGGGCACGGACGCTGCAGCACTCGACATCCTTCGTGGGCAGCTCAAATCCAGCTCCTGGTCGTCCTCGACACCTCCCGGTCCTCATTGCTGAAGAGTCAAGCTTCACCTCCTTCACCTGAAGTCACCCGACATCGGTCGGCATCCGCCTATCGCCTTCCTGGTCACTGGCAAGTGACCCAGACTCCTCTGCTTTCAGGTTCTCCTTGACTTCGATCCGGGCTTGGATCTCTTCGGACACTTTGCATCTTCCCGGCAGCAGCACTTCTTTGCCAGCTCCCATTGAAATCGACGACGCGACCCGACACCATTTGACACCTATGCACCCGGCTTCCCTGGGTGAGGTAACACGAGTACGCCGGTGCTCCCGTGGGTGTTGGCCCTAGAACTTCCTAAGTCCCAAAAGGTTTGGTCCAGACTTATTTCGAAGTGTCCCTAATCTTTAAAAATCGAACTGCGACTTTCACCATAGAAGCTAATGGGAGCTCGTGGCTGTGTTCACACATTGCACACGGCCCCCGTGGGTCCCCTGTGTCACTACCTTGGGTGGTTCCTTGGGGTCCCAGCGATTCTACAGGCTCTAGGCCTTGTGTCTAGTTAAGTCGTGGTTCTTGTACCACTATTTTAGTATATGGTTTGGCTCCCCCCCCAGGGCCTGACGTGTATGTGTGCTATTTTACAGTGATATTTGAAGTGTAACTTATGTTTTTTGACCTCTAGTCTCATAAAGAGACTAGGAGGGTGTGTTTAGAAATAAATACATATATTTTATATATATGTATATACCTGGTGTGGTTGTCTTTCATTTAGCCATTCAAGAGATTATAGACTGGTAAAACAAGCTGCTTTACATTACTTCAAGACTTAGCCTGAAGGCTGCTCTCCATAGCTACCACTAGGATAGCTTTAAATAAAGGTTGTCTTTAACCTATAACCAATAAGGAGGAGTTATGTTATATGAGCTTATAACGCGCACAGCTACTCTGAGGAGTGTCCCGGCACGAGCCTGAAAAGGATCAGATACTGAATCAGAGGACAACACTAGAAGAGGAAGGTTTTCAGCTTTTACCTGAAGATCATAGAGTCTTTAATGCCCCGTTAGGCTAGTGGCATTACATTCCAAGCCCGTGCAGCAATTCGGGTAAAAGAGCTGCCACCCAGCCTCTGGCGATTGAACCGCGGGGTCTGTGCCAGAAGTTGGGAGGAGAAACGCAGCTGTCGCACCGGAGAATAGAAAGCAATCCTCTTCTGCAAATAAATGGGTCCCAGACCATAGAGGGCTTTATGGGCAGTAGATACATTTTTGAATTTTATTCGAACCTCTATCGGGAGCCAATGCAGAGATCGCAAATGAGAACGCACACTGCACCTACTGGAAAGACCCAGCAGGAGTCTGGCGGCCGAGTTTTGGATCACCTGTAGCTTATTCACAAGGTAACCTGGAATGCCCGCATACAGTGCATTAGCGTAGTCCAGACGAGAAAGAATTAAAGCACGGACAACATTTTCTTTTGCAGAATTAGGCAACAGGGGAAGAAACTTCCTCGAGATCTTCAAAATGCTAAAGCAAGTGCCAGCCAACTTCTTAACCGGCGATGAAAAAATCAAGTTCTCATTGAACCAGACCCCCAGATTCTTGACAGAGTCTCCCTTAGAGTTGGGTAGGGGAAAGCCTGGGGGCCATAGCTTCTCTCTGAAGTTGTTTGGACTGGTACAGGGTACCCACTATAATTAATGGACAGCATATACCAGGCCAACTTCTCACAATACATATATATTGGCAGGTGAAATTGCGCAGCCTGTTCTTAGCCTGACGCGTTTCGATTAACATCTTTATCAATGGCCATTAAAAATAGGAACATGGTGCACTCCCATGCTGAATTTGTACTGTCGACAAGCTCCCAATAGGGCCGCTTGAATAAGGCAATGTCCAGTTGCATGCTGGGGATTGTAGTGCTTCTTTATTAAAACAAAAATCATGCTGCACTTATGACCGCGTTGATGAGTGCAGCACGTTCCTGGTTTTAATTGCCTTTGATAAAGGTTGGTAAACTTGTTACTCCACGAGTGCTGCTCATCGGAAATTACCAGTGCTTGGAATATATATATATATATATATATATATATATATCTCGAGGACGCTGCTTTTCACCTTTCGACCTCCCATCCAATTTATTTTTTGGCAAAGCAGACACGGACCCTGATTTATGTGCTTAGGATAGCTTTGTAATGCCGGCCATTACGCATTTCGGTCCTGAAAGGACCTTGATCACATGACAACGCCATCAGTGTCGATAGACCATTTAAATTGCTAAAAAAAGACGAACCACTCCAGTTCTGTGTTTTTAGTATTGCGGGTTTATTTGGCAGACAAACGACGCATTTCGATCTCAGCCGAGATCTTGGTCACATGACCTTAGGTGAGTTTCACATATATTTAAAGGTGTAGTATACAAGCACGACGTAGCGTGCAAAATGAACATAAAAGAAATACTTGTACACATCCAAATGTGTTTGTTCAGTTTAAATTGTTAATAAAGTTCAAAACAACATTTGTTTATTTGTTTCCATTTGTTGAGTTAAATCTTAATTCCCTAGCGTGAGTGGAGTAAGTGATTGTGAGATTAATTAATCGTGCAGTTTAGAAAGAATCATGGTATAGTACTTAATCACAATTCATTGTGGGCTAATGAGGATAAAGGTGTCTACTAAATACTAATAAAACACAAAGTGACGGTGAAATAAAAGGTATAGTACCTTGTGGTCAATTTCACTCAATAGTTGTATTGCTGTTCATAATCCAATGCATCATCAAATTGATATTATTTTGGATATTGATCAGGTGATAGATTTGTAAGGCTAATGATAAATAATCGGAGTGATGCTGTAGAGACGACACTTCAACTGAACTTGCTGAATCTCATGTGCTCTTAACCATAAATCAGTGGCTATTCTCCTTGCGTTATCAATCTGTCAAAATAAAAAGTACAGCATTAGAATTAAGGTTCGTAGCGTATGACCTATATATATCATTTCCATCAATATGTCAATTAGTAATTCAATATATAACACTTACATAGTCCTCATAATGCATTTATTAACAAATATTCCATCCACTGTAGTGACTATTCAAGAGGGAAGGAAAAGAAAACTAGAACAACACACAGGTAAAATAAGTGATTTAAAATGTATCATTCATCTAGAATAATACAAACTGGAAACTCCTGATTTGGTTGCGGGAAGCGTTAACATGTTTACAAATGCACATATAGCTCTTCATCATTGTTCATGCCTGTTGGGAACATACTACCGGCGAGCAAGATCAGCCTTGACTCAAGGCGACGTAAAGCTTGAATTCGATTACCTCCTCTAGGATGATTGGGGACGGTTGCTAGACCAACATATTTACCTTTGGTCCAGTCACCCTCATGTGTCTCATTGAAGTGTCTCGATGTACTGTAGCTAAGGTTGCGGTTAGTGATGGCCCGCCAGTGTTCCAGAATTCTTTTTTTAACTGGAAACGTGGTTGACCCCACATACCGTTTATCGCACGAGGTGATGATAGCATAGACTACAAAATCAGTACCACAAGAGATGGATTTACTGATCTTCCATTTCTTTTTTGACCTACGCAGTGTAACTTCTTTTACATTTACACCATGGCTGCAGGCTTTGCATTTACTGCATTTGTGGAAGCCAACCCTCTGTTCTAACCAGGTTTTTTTATTTTCAGTCTGTAGGTGACTATTCACTGATCTGTCTTTGAGAGATCAGGTCTTCCTGTACGTTATAGCTGGTGACTGTCCTAGCTTTGTTTCAAGAAGGGGGTCTTGTGTAAGAATGTGCCATATCTTTTTCATTATTTTTTTCAGCTCACCTGCCTGTGTGCTGAAAGTAGTAATAAATCTGACTGGTGTGTCAGTGTTATCTCTTCTGTTAGATGTTTTAGGAGGCGATAAGAGAGCATCATTATGACTGATTGAGTCTGCTTTTCTGGCATCTCTCTTTACATCTTGCTAGGGTATCCCCTATTCTTGAATCTAATCATCATGCTTTGTTTTTTTTTTCTTATAGTGCTTCTGTGGTGCAATTTCTTTTGGCTCTCAAAAACTCACTATATGGCACACTCCATCTAAAGTTGGGCGGGTGGCAACTAGCCGAATGGAGAATGGAATTACCTGCCGTCTTTTTTTCTGTACAAGTCTGTGGTCAATTTGCCATTTTGCATTGTCAGCCTAATATCAAGGAAGTCAATACTCTGTTGACTGTATTGCATTGTAAATTTCAAATTCATAGTGTTGCAGTTCAAATAGTTCACAAATTAATATGTCATCTATGAATCTAAGCCATAGTCCGAAGTTATTTGACCATGGCTCCACATCTTCACTCAAGAGTACCTGCTTCTCCCACCACCCCACCATAAGATTGGCGTAGCTTAGGGCGAAGCAGGTACCCATGGAAGTACCTTGCAGTTGTTTATACCACCTCCCATTAAACATGAATACATTTTCGGTAAGGCAGATCTCAATCATTTGCAAAAGCATACGTGTATGTTCCAATAATTCGATATTTCTTGCTTTTAGAAAATATTGGCATGCTTTAAGACCATCTGTGTGTTTTCTGCTTGTATACAAGCTTTCTACGTCTAAGCAGACCATTCAGTATTTGTTCTCCCAGTGTAGGTTTTGGATTTTTTGTAAGAAATCTTTTGTATCTCTTAAGTATGAGTTGAGATATTTAACATAAGGAAACAGAAAATGGTCAATGTATTCAGATGTCTTCTCTAGTAGACTATTTTTAGAGGACACCAGGGGGATTGACAGGGTCTTTGTGTACCTTAGGTAACAAATAAAAAGTGGGCGTGGTCGGAGTCTTATTTAATAGGTACTTTCTTTCATCCCATTTCAAAAGTTTCTGGTCAAATCAGTCATTGAGGTAGCTATGGTACCTATTCAGTAGTGTGTCTAAATATGATTTATCTACCCTCTCGTAGCAAACGGGATTATTCAATTGTCTGGCTGCTTTCATTCGGTTTTAAAGTTTTATTTAGCATTTCCTTACTGATCTGGTGTCCTTCTTCTGTGTTCCTTAAGACACCGGGGGCCGCCATTTTGGGCTGTTGGCGCACTAGTGTTTCTTCGGCCTCAGATATTTATTGAGACAGATGCAAGTGCTCGCCCTGACAGAAGGTTGTTTCCTGTTCTAGACCACGATTTTTGCTGCTAAGTTCTGTTCCTGCTGCTGCTGCATTTTATTAGGCACACTTGCACTTTAAAAACGATTTAACAAAGGGTACATTTGGTCCCTTATTTTACATTAGTTTAGTCTGGCTGCTTTCATTCGGTTTTAAAGTTTAATTTAGCATTTCCTTACTGATCTGGTGTCCTTCTTCTGTGTTCCTTAAGACACCGGGGGCCGCCATTTCGGGCTGTTGGCGCACTAGTGTTTCTTCGGCCTCAGATATTTATTGAGACAGATGCAAGCGCGCAGCGGGCGCGCCAGAGGCAAGCCCGTCTGCGCCCGTCCGCGCCAGACAGCTGCCAGGTGCCAGAGATGCTGTAGAAGCTACTACGGTAAGGAAACGTTTGGGGCGCGAATCTATTTTAGCACTAAGAGATATCGGTGACACGTGCACTCACTCTGGGCAAGAGGCTCATGAGGGTCCTTTTAGTTGCGGGGCCTGTCGGTATACTTCACTAAACAGACATTCTACTGCCATTTTTTGTCCTACTAATATCAGACGTGCTGAAAAGATGAGGAAGATAACGATTCTTTCCCTTAATTGTCGTTTGCTGGTTAAGCACCACAAGGACATTTTTGTCCTTTTGGAGAACTACTCACCCGATATTTGCTTTCTTACAGAAACATGGCTTACCGATGCCTGAAACTCTCTTAGCGCTCCCCGCTGGTTACAGTATTAGGACCGTGAATAGAGAGACCAGGGGTGGGGGTATAGCGGTTGTTTTTACATCTTACCTTACTTGTAATTTGGAGAAACAAATTCTGCGGGTAGTGAATGTGCAAGTTTCAAAATCACTATCTCGCAAAATTATACGGTAGCGGGGCTCTTGATCTATAGACCACCAGGGAGCTCGAGTGTATTTAGAGCAGCCTGTGTAGAGCTCGTGAACAGATTGGCACTTGGGTGGGCCAATTTTACTATTGTGGGTGACTTAAATCTCCACCTAGATAATATAGAAGATCCCGATATAGCTAATTTTATAGCAGACCTTTGGGCCTGTCAATTGGTTCAGTTGGTGCAAGGTTCTACTCACACGGCGGGTCATCTTCTAGACCCAGTGTTTACCAACTTGAACTTCTTGTCTGTAGCGGCCCCATTAAAACTGCTTTGGACTGATCATTATTTGATCATGATGTATCTGTCAATCAAAGGGGCTAGAATTAAGGATTGCTGCCACCTCACATGCAAGAGAGCATGGCATAAGCCCGACTGGGCTAATTACGCTGAAGAATTGGGGACCTCCTGCCCCATGTCTAATGCGGACCCTAACATGGCATATACTGCCTTTTCTACCTGGATCAGACAGCCCTTGGACGAGCTAGTTCCGGAAAAATGGCAACCATCCCGCAAATCTAGCTACAGCCCCTGGTATAACGAAGAACTTGCCGTATTGTGAAAGGACTGCAAAAAACTTGAACGTACTTGGAGAAGGGACTACGACTTGATGGCTAAAGAAAAATATCGTTTGGCCATTAAGATCTACCAAAAAAGGATCCAGGTGGTCCGAGCCACTTTCTATGCGTCACAACTTGCAGGCAGTGGGAATAAGGCTAAATGTATATTTTCCTTAGTTGCCTCATTAACGACAGCTCCTACTGAGCCTTTTATTTCATCCAACAAGCAATGCGATGATTTAGCGGCTTATTTCATTTTCAAAGTGGAAAGGATTTATAAACAATTTCCCGCATCAATACGATCTACTGATTCGGTAGAGGCAACAGCCTGCTCATTGGATAAGTTCCCGCTGATCGTGCCTGCCCAGCTGGAGGCACTCTGTTTTAAAATAAAATCTGGTTCTCCCCTTAATCCGCTTAGGCCAGGTCATTTTCTTAAGCTTCTTCCTACAATTCAGGGCCCTCTGTGTGACATCTTAAATGCTTCATTGACCACAGGAATTGTGCCCACTGCCTGGAAGATAGCCAAAGTCCTGCCTCTAATAAAGAAACCCAACTTAGATCCAGATCGTCCTGAGAACTATAGGCCTATCTCCCGCCTACCTTGGGCATCGAAGATTCTGGAGACATATGTCAATGCCACGCTCTCCAACTTCCTGTCCTCTAATAACATCTTGGATCCCTCGCAAAATGGCTTTCGCCCCGGTCACAGCACGGAGTTAGCACTGTTGGCCGTGACAGAACATCTTTGGGCATCTTTGGATAATGGGCACACTGCGGCATTAATCCTGCTAGACTTGAGTGCCGCATTTGACACCGTGTTCCATGCCATTTTGCTGAGACGATTAGAGGAGGTTGGGATCAATGGCTTGGCCTTACGCTGGCTGACATCCTTTCTAGAGGATAGGACTTTCGAGGCTTCTGTGCCCCCGTTTTCCTCAGGGACTTTCAAGGTGAGACAAGGTGTACCTCAGGGCTCATCTTTGAGCCCTTTGCTTTTTAATATCTACGTGCTGCCACTGGCTCTTCTCGCAAAGAGCCGTGGTTTGACCCTTGTCTCTTATGCTGACGATACACAGTTGGTGGTAGCCCTGTCTAGCAATACCGTTAGGGGTAATAGCCTAGATGCTGCCCGCTTCTGCACCAATTTGGCAGCAGTGGCGGACTGGCTTACCATCAACTGTTTGCAGCTAAACGCTGAGAAAACGGAAATTCTGCTGACGGGGAAAGACCAGGGTCTTTGGAGTAATGATTGGTGGCCCCAGAGCCTTGGACATGCACCCCCTCCAAAGACGGTGGTGAAAAACCTCGGTGTTTGGGTAGATAGCAATCTTAACTACCAAACCCAGACTAAGAAGGTGGCTGGCACATGTTTTGGGCTGCTTAGGAGCTTTAAGTCTATTTTTAAGTTCTTTGATGCCCCTACTAGACAGCTGATTATCCAAGCCACAATCCTGTCACGGCTGAACTATGCTTCGACTCTCTATTTGGGGGGCCAATAAGGTTGAGGTCCACAGGTTACAGAGAGTCCAGACCGCTGCGGCTAGAATGTTGCTAGGTCTACGTAGATCTAGCTCTGCCTCGGATGCAATTCGAAGACTACACTGGTTGCCTATGGAAAGACGTATAGAGTTCAAGGCACTTTGTGTGGTCTTCAAGGCATGGAAGCTGGCTTCTCCACAGATATTAACAGACCTGATCCAGCCTTATGAGCCCACGCGCCAACTTCGATCTTCTAGCCAAAACCTGTTGAAGGTGCCACGGGTTAAGAAAACCAGGGCAGGTGGTAGATCTTTCAGGTATAAGGCAGCCAGGCTGTGGAATTCTCTCCCAGCATTTATTCGTGGTCTAAGGGATTATCAGCCTTTCAGGAAGGCCCTTAAGACCTATCTCTTCCTCAAAGTCTAATCTGTGTTGGAAGGTGTCTTGAGGGCTTAGTCCTTGTCAGGAGCGCCGGGACGCCCCTTTGTTGGGGCAGCTGTTGCGCTATATAAATTGTAACATAACATAACATAACATTACCTCCACCAAGGCAGTCTCAGTACTATGTTTAGCACGAAAGCCTGACTGAGAAACATCCAAAGCACTAGAAGACTCAAGAAAAGCAGATAAGTGCTTAATAATATGTTTCTCCGTGATCTTGCTCTGTAGCGGGAGCAACGAAATCGGACGATAGTTTGACAATTCTTCAGGGGAGATGTTAGAGTTTTTACGGATGGGAATGATTTGGGCGTGTTTCCACCTTTGAGGAAGACTAGCCGATTTTAAAGAATTATTAATTATAGAGCAAAGTGGGGACGCCAGCTGAGCCGCAAATCTAGAAGAGATTTTAGCAGGGATAGTGTCCAGGGGGGATCCAGAGTGTTTGCACTTCAGTGATGGTAATAGCAGGAAATGTAGTCAGACGAGGTCCTTCACTAGTAGGGTGTAATATAATCTCCACAGGAATAGGAGCCAAAATATTAGAGAGGGTGATATTTTGATAAATCTTCTCAACTTTTTGTACAAAAAAGGAGGAGATATTATCACATAGTGACTGAGAAGAACTGTCCCTAGTCTGGCAAGATTTGGGGTTCGTAAAATCGTTTACAATTAGATGGGGCTCTGAATTTGGTCAGACCTGGAGCACCTATTTCAATTCCTAATGTTTGTAGAGTGATGTCGTTACTGCTAAGGTCTAGTGGATTATGTGTATTAGTGGCAGTGTTGTTCAGATCCTGTAAATCCTGCATGGTCATAAGAGCTGGAATGTCGGCTATTGTTAATGCTTGTGCAGTATTAGGGTTAGACTCCTGTGAACTGATACCACTATTGGTGACATTGCCACGTAATGTATGTAGTTTAAACAATTTGATTTTACGTACAAAATGGTAGAGATCGATTCTAGTTTGAGCATAGTCTATATGGTTATCGGGACAAAAGGATAACCCCAATTTTAAGACCTGTTCTTCAGTAGCTGTTATAGGTCTAATCGAAAGATTCATTACCGTTAGTTGTTGGCCGGTGTCTTCCATTATTTCTTCTTGTTGTCCTGGCTTCTTGTCCCCATACCAGTGTTGCTGTTCCTTTGTTCTCCTGCACCGTCTTTTCTTGCTCTTGTGTTGGCGCCTCTTCCTCTTCCCCCCCGGTTTTCCTCTGTAGGACTGTTCGTGGTTCCTCTGTATGAGGCGCATTTCCTCAGAAAAAGACGATAATTCCCCCTGGTTAGATGCGCCACTGTCAACCGATTCTTGATCAGAACTCAAGTCTGTTATTGAGCCATCTGTGCCTTTGTCAATTACTCCCAATGCTTCATCTTTTGCCATATCTGCTCTAATTTTGTCGAACTTTCTCGCAAAAGTTAATATTCGCCCAAGTCTATAGTCTCTTTCATCACGTTGGAATTTTCTTTCTTTTCTTTCTATCACTCCTTTTTCAAACGATTTGATTCTTTCATCAACTGATTTAAGAACATTTTTTACCTCATTCTGGTCTGGGTTTTTCTCTAGTTCATCCATCAATATTTGAATTTGTTGTGTCAATTCTTTATGTTCCTCCCATGCATTTTTTATCAACAAGTGTTGGTATTCTCAGTCCAGTCTTTAAGTAGTTGTGGCTTTGGGCGATTCAATGTGGGAATAATGAAAATTCTCAAGCCTCGTGGGATTCTATCGACTTCTATGTAATTTTGTAAGGAACTGGCTTCCCACCATCTACTTGTTTCCTTTTTGCGCAATCTCTCAAGCTGATTTCCCAATTGCTTAATTGTTGAAGCCTCAGGTAACACTGTCCCTTGCGTGCCTGTATTGTCCCTGGTTTTGGCATTTCTTCTTTTGAAAATTAAATTGGCAGACGTTTCCCGCCCTTTTAACCACTCTTCTGCCATTCCCAGCTCCGCCGTCAATCCGGTCACATAGACCTCGGTGGAACACTTATGAACTGCGCTTCCGTGAACAAGTTCACTCATGGACTCAGGCGTAACCTGATAGCCGTTCATAACTAATACTATCGTACAAATGGACAAATAACAACAGGGGCGTTTTCGGAATTACGAGCAAATGTCGGGCGATTCAGAATAGATACTCGATCTTTTCTCCTCTCACCTGCTTTCTCGCTCGCTCGCTTTTCGTCGGCTCCCAGTGTTCAAACGTTACAGTTCCGAGCTGCTGCTCTTAGATGTTGAATGCCTCTGGTTACGCCGGCGGGCGTGTTCTCTCGGGTTCCAAAAGTCAAGTTGGTGGTAACAAACACTGCCCTTCCTGGCGAGTCGGGGCTCGTTAAGGGGACGCCGCCCCTGAATATGCGCATAGAAATTCCACAATTATTGCAGAAAAGTCGAGCCACTCCAGTTCTGTATTCTTAGTATTGTGGGTTTATTTGGCAGACAAACGACACGTTTCGATCTCAGCCGAGATCTTGGTCACATGACCTTAGGTGAGTTTCACATATATTTAAAGGCGTAGTATACAAGCACGACGCAGTGTGCAAAATGAACATAAAAGAAATACTTGTACACATCCAAATGTTTGTTCAGTTTAAATTGTTAATAAAGTTCAAAACAAAATTTGTTTATTTATTTCTATTTGTTGTGCTAAATCTTAATTCCCTAGCGTAAGTGGTGGAAGTGATTGTGAGATTAATTAATCGTGCAGTTTAGAAAGAATCATGGTATAGTACTTAATCACAATTCATTGTGGGTTAATGAGGATAAAGGTGTCTATGTATTACTAAATACTAATAAAACACAAAGTGACGGTGAAATAAAAGGTATAGTACCTTGTGGTCAATTTCACTCAATAGTTGTATTGCTGTTCATAATCCAATGCATCATCAAATTGATAATATTTTGGATATTGATCAGGTGATAGATTTGTAACGCTAATGATTAATAATCGGAGTGATGCTGTAGAGGCGACAGTTCAACTGAATTTGCTGAATCTCATGTGCTCTTAACCATAAATCAGTGGCTATTCTCCTCTCCATATATATATATATATGTAACCTACTGGTGGTCGCCAGTCGGTAGTTATAGTTAGAACCTTGTTTCTATTCAAAAAGCGTTTTTCTTCTGCCAATATCTTTGGTGCCGTTTGATGAATTTATGGGAATTTTTCAAAACTAATGGTCCGCTCTGGTCATCTTCTGTCTTGAAGTTTTGGGTTGATTCATCAAACGAGGGTTGAGAAAAAAGGGGAGTCCCAAAACGCGTTTTCTCCATGTTCATTTCCATAGGAAAACTTTTTCACAGCTACAGCCGAAATGCTGAATGGAATGGAATTACACCAAATTTGGCAAAGAGGTAGCTCTTGGTCCAGACAACACTCTTTGCTTTAAATGGTGTAAATCCATTCAGTAGTTCCTGAGAAATTCATATTTACAAAATATTAGTATCTGGTGATCGCGGTGGATCCGCGAACCCTTCAAATCATGAGCTTGACTCTGATTGGCTGCCAACACTTCAAACCAAGAAATGTTGAACCGAGTCACAACAAAAAAGGTGACAAAAGAAGAAAAGGGGGGGTAGAAACACCCTGACCCCCCTAGGGCTGCTCAGGGGCCCAAAAAAGCATTTACAAAAACAAATAAATTAGGTGGGATTTGCGTGTGGTTCGCGAATTCGGACAACATTTTTTTTTTAACCAAGTGTGATCTCCCGCACGTCTTATTCTTGAAGACCCCGGGTGGTCCAGGTGGCATTATAACATTGTGATGCGGGGGCCCTGCGGGGCCCCCACAGCCACGGGTACCACCACCTCCCTGGGGTTTTATGATAAAAATAAATTATGGTGGGGGCCACTTGGCCCCTCTCCAATTTTAATTAAAAAAAAACCATAAGGCCGGTCGCAGGGGATGGGGTCCCTGGGGCTATCATTGGCCTCAGTAGGGGGGGCCACAGGACCCCCTCCACAAAAAAAAAAGTCTGGTCAGGCCCCGGGGGATGGGCTCCCTGGGGCCAAAAATGGCCTTGGAGAGGGGGCCCCCTCCATTTTCAATATATATATATATATTTTAAATATGGCTCAGGCCCCAGGGCATGGGGTCCCCAGTGCCCATAAGGGTAAAGGGAAGGGTGGCCACACAGCCACCTTTCCCTAAAGAAAAAGAAACCAGCTACTCGCCGGAGGCCCTGCCGTCTCCCTACACCACTCTCCAAGCGTGCCTCCTGGAGCGCTCTGGGTTGGGAGATAAAGTCCCCTTCACAGGTGAGGGCCCTTAGGGGCCAACTAGGCCACTAGGTACCTTCAGTAAGCCCCACACAGTGGGATTGCTGAGAGGTGGTAGGAGACCATGCCCCTTTTTACACCACTCTGCGAACACACATCTTGGCGCATTGCTGGTGGGGTGATGAGGCCCCCTGGTGTGCAGACGACTTCAGGACTGAAGTGGACTTCATTCCCCAAGCAGCAGTGCACCAGGAGGCACGTTTGCAGAGTGGTGTAAAAAGGGGGCATGGCCTCTGACCACACTCAGCAATCCAGCTGTGTGTTTGACTTAATAGAGGTAATGGGAGGGCTAGTTGGCCCCCAGGTACTCTCAGAAGGCAAGGGGACTTCATCCCCAAACAAGAGCGCACCAGGAGGTGTATTTGCAGAGTGGTGGAGAAAGGGGGCGTGGCCTGTGTCCACCACACAGCAATCCCACTTTGTGGGGCTTACTGGAGGTAACAGGTAGGCTAGTTGGCCCCTAAGGACCCCCAACAGCGAAGGGGACTTCAATTCCCATCAGAGAGTGCACCAGAAAGCGCATTTGCAGAGGTGTGGGGTAAAGGGGGCATTGCCTGCTATGAGAATTTTGTAATCCTGCTGTGTGGGATTTCCTCTAGGTAATAGGAGGGGTAGTTGGCACCCAATGAAGTCCTTGGGGGCCAGCTACCCCTCCTATTACCTCCAGTAAGTCCAACACAGTGGGATTGCTAAGAGATCTTCTGAGGTCACGCCTCCATTTCCCACCACTCTGCAAATGTTCTCCCTGGCGTGCTCTTTGATGGGGATTAAAGACTCCTTTACTGCTGAGTGACTTTGGGGGCCACAAATCCCTTTTGGTACCTCCTGTAAGTGCTATGCAGCAGAATGCCTGTAAATGTAAAAGTTTTCTACCAATGTTTTTTGGAGTGGAGTAGATGTACGTTGTGTGTAGTGGAATTATGTGGTATGTTGTGTAGTGGAATTATGTGGTATGTTGTGCAGTGAAATGTGGATAGAAAGTATGTGGTATTCAGTGTATAGCAATTATGTAGAGCGGGATTATGTGTAAGTTTTCCTGTTTTCAGAAGCAGTGTTTTTCCGGTGTTTATGGAACGTTTCGCTTTTATTATTGCTTGCTTTCTACACTGATAGTGCATGACATATAGAAAGTGTACATACAGTGTAAATGAGGATACAAACACATTTTTACATATCAAACTTATTGTACTACACCATACAATGCATCTTCAGTGAGTCTTTGGTCATGCGCACTCACTCTTATCTTCCCATGTAAACTTTTATCTGTCAAAAAGCCCTCTCAACATTGATGAATGCACAGTTGTTTTACAGGAAAGACCCTGTGCTGTAAATCATATCACCAGGGCCACAGCAGGCTGTGCCTGGATCATGGCTGAGCTCAGTGCAGGGAACATGGGAAGGGGAGGCCCTCAGTGAGCACTATAAGGCTGCCCTACTCTAGCGACAGCTGTTGTGCATGTTTTACCAAATGCTTTTCTGACTCATTCCAGCTGGAGACAGCTTCCCCAATGTAGGGCCTGGGGCCAAGCCTAGTGTCAAAGTGCAGTGCAGTGCGACTTTATATGACCTCTCCATGACTGGGTTTGTACGATCATAATCTAGTACCGCCTGACTTAAAATCCTTGTTCCTGAGAGCTGAGACAGGAGTGAAGTCAGCATAAAAACACCCTCTATGCACGGGCCCACAAGTGAGGCACCAGCTGTCTTATTCAAACATCTAGTCTTCTGGCTTTTCTGTTGCTGGCCAGAGAGGCTCTTTGTTCCAGGAATGGGCCCAGATGGAGGCTGGCCAAGGAAGAGGGTTGACAATGATCTAACCATAGTTGCCAAGAGTGTGAATGAGCTGAAAATGGAAAATAAATTCAGTGTTGTTCAGTGCAGGGGGCCCAAAAGAGTTGCAGATGCGGTGCAACAGATATAGATGCAAGGTACAGCACTAACAGATATAAGCACTGTGCCAACAGATAAAAAGTGTAGCAGCATATGAAAGGTGCATCACTAACAAATACAAAGGCTTGTTATGGCACCTCGTTTGTTGATGCAAGATGATGAATTGGTTTGACATTGGTAGCAGCCACCACATTCTCTCAAGGAGCAGGTCAAGTACTGCCAGCTCAGAGGCACTCTTACCACTCTGCGTTCTTTCCAGTAAATGCTGGAAGGTGGACCGACTCTCTCAGACACTTTATTACTACGGCCTTGTGAGAACCACTTGATGGAGATTCTGAAAGCTACTTTGGCCAGAAAGTGGCAAGTGCTCTTTCAAAAAACTAACCCGCTTTGCCTATTACCAGACCACCCACAGAGCCTTCCTTCTTCCCTTCTCCTATATCTGCAGCTTGCTGGAGATATTCGCCTTTGGTAATTATCAAGTGCAGTTAAAGGAAATGTAAATGTGTGGGGGAGGGCGCTGTGGCATTTCTTCCTAAGTCATGCTGAGCAGCGAGGCTGTTAATTTTAGAATTGTTAAAAGGCACAGACCCACCTCTCTGTTAAAGGAAGAGGGAAGGTTTGCGCTCCCCGCCTCCCAGCACCACCCAAAGGGATAGCATAGGAGATAGAATTTTTAAACCAAACCGCAGGGCATAAGTCCTAAAAAAGGAAGTGGGGGGGACTAACCAGGTTAGGCAGTATCCAAGTGAAATCATTACGCTTGCCTTCACAGCACATGATGTCACGACATGTGACATTGCACGTGACATAACAGGAAGTGACCTCCCTGGATGTGACATCACAAGAAGTGACATCAGATATTAAGACCAGATACATGTTTGTCTGGTATATAACGAGTACATTTCAGCACATTATGAGATTTAACAAATGAGATTTGGCATCAGGGTTGTGCTAAAGCAGTGGCGCAACCCCGACGCAAAATCTGGGCCTCAACTAATATATTTACTTTTTTGAACACTATCACAAAGAAATTGGCAACAAGGAGAAGCTTGGTAGTAGATCTCTTCTGCATAAGTGGTTACAAAGTCTGCATTTTAAAATATTTTATGGGTTAAGGCATCTGCTGTATAGGTGCCCAGTACATTTCAGGGAATAGTTATATTGGTGAGATAACTCTGGAGGTGAATGCATTTGTTGGAGAGATCTTTGTTTTGCGAAGTCCCAGATTTGAATCGAAGTAGTATAAGGTTAATCTGTCTCCTGACAAGCACATCATGTAACATGCAGATGACAGATTTTTATTTTATGTAGATAGTAAAGTGGGTTACTACTTTTAACACAGAGATCCTTTTATTACCTGCAGTTTGTAAATTGTAACCCTTTGAATATAGCACAGTGAGCTATGAAGGACGCGTGGGACATGTGACTCCTACACCTTGTAACCCTGTCTTGTGTAACTCATCTTGTACATTGATTTAGATATGTACATGATTTATTGTCAATGTATAATGTGTATGTTACGTAAAGAGCTCTGACACCCTGCATTGGGTTGCCTAGGGCTATAAAAGAAATATAATAGTGCTATTGAAATTGTTATTTGTGTAAAAACTGGGACAGACCAACACACCTGACATTCTTACAGTGCATGCATCTCTTATACACGAGGAATGAACAAAGGCAAAAGCTGCCTCTCTTAAGTACATGTGAAGAGATAACAAGCTGTGTGCCTTTGTTTCCCCTCCATGACATTTACATTTTTTAAGTGTGAGGTTCCTGGCCGCCACCAGTCACGATATTCAGACAAAAGGAGGCCTGATGGCCCCTTAACTTGCACATAAGGTTGCGTTCCTCTAATTTCGCCCTGTTGGTGTAACATGAGTCCTGATTTCAGTAAATAGCCTGAGTGATTAACTGAACCTAAACCATCGTGCTGCATACAGTCCCTTTCCTAACACCAACACAGAGCCATCAGCAGCGATTCCAAATCAACAACAATAATTTGAGACCTAACCTATGAGATTAAATGTTGCACAAACAAAACAAAAAATAGTAGTGAATACGATTGTTGCATCAACAAAAAATAGAGTTGTTTTAATTTGTAACAGAGCCATCAGTCGGGGGCTCAATAAGGAACCTTTTAATCTCTATTGTTAAAATTGAGGACTGGGCTCCCAACAGAGAATGGAACCCCGGGTAGGCCAAGTGCACCTCTCATAAATGAAACAGGGGGGCATGGGAGGTGGAGAGTCACTTGCACAGCTGGATGCACTCTAACCTACCAGCTGAATTGGGATCACGGAGCCTGCTGCAGGGATCTGTATGCAGCCGGCAGGCCCGATTTGATTTAGGTGAAAGAATAGATTTTCATTTTCCTAATGTCATCAATCAACCCAGGAGGGGAGCGGATGGTGGGCAGACAAAGCAACGGACATTGGAAAGAGAGCAGGACAAGCATGCACAGCCACGGATTGCAGGATGAGGGAGTAAGTGAGCGAACACCACTATGAACAGTGGGAGGAGGGTGAAATGTTTCATTGGAATTACCGATGCCTAGCTCGGATGCTGGTTTGTACTGCTTCGCCTCCCTCAAGTGGCTAAAAGGTGCAGTGGCCAAGTGGTGAATCAAATTTTAAAAAATCAGCGATACTCGGTTTAAACCGTGTCAGCAGATTTGCAGTTGGTAGGGTAATGTCGGGCACAATCGGTTTTAACCGATTTCCAGACAGACTAATTATGTGTTATGGAGAGTAATTATGTGGTATGGTAGTCTGTGTTGTGGAGTGGTAACCTCAGGTTTAGTCTTCCTCATTTCCGTTGAAGCTGAACTATAAACTCAATGAGAATGGGGGGAGCTGCCAGAAATTACCCGTGACCTGCTGGGCCACGCCACGCCATTACCGCCGACACCGCCAAGAGTCCAGGGGACTACAGAGGACACGCCATCTTCCGCGTCGCCGCCCCGGGACTGCATTTCCCGGCATCCTCAGCGGCGGCGCGACGTAGTGACGCAGAGCAAGCGCCAGGAGGCGCCATAAATTACAGGGAGACCGGCGGAGCGGGGGGAGCTGCCAGAAATTACCCGTGACCTGCTGGGCCACGCCACGCCATTACCGCCGACACCGCCAAGAGTCCAGGGGACTACAGAGGACACGCCATCTTCCGCGTCGCCGCCCCAGGACTGCATTTCCCGGCAGCCTCAGCGGCGGCGCGACGTAGTGACGCAGAGCAAGCGCCAGGAGGCGCCATAAATTACAGGGAGACCGGCGGAGCGGGGGGAGCTGCCAGAAATTACCCGTGACCTGCTGGGCCACGCCACGCCATTACCGCCGACACCGCCAAGAGTCCAGGGGACTACAGAGGACACGCCATCTTCCGCGTCGCCGCCCCGGGACTGCATTTCCCGGCAGCCTCAGCGGCGGCGCGACGTAGTGACGCAGAGCAAGCGCCAGGAGGCGCCATAAATTACAGGGAGACCCGCTTCGCGGGACGCGTGCGGGACGCGCCGGGCTAAGCCCGGGCAAAGGGCGGGCCGTCTGTGGCCGTCCGGGGCAGGAGGAGGCAGGGCGGGGCCATCCCCCTGACATCGGACATCAGATCTCCTGCCGCTCCACAGGTATTGCTGTTGTACGCTATACTTACTGTTGCGCCCCTTGTACATTGTTGTGGTGTTGTTTAGTATAGACGGACTTGTGGCTATTTTCCGGATCCTGTCGCGGGGACTGCCAATTCCATGATGTCAGGTCCCAAGAAAAATAAGGTAGTCTCGGGGGCGGGCTCAATGAACAATTTTCTAGTCAAGAGGGTAACTAAGATTAACGAGGATAGAAGAGCTTCCTTGGGTAAAATAGACGATATGGTTCATGCCCCCTCTCTAGCAATAACCGCTACATTGGAGGACTTCTCAGATGGCGATAGAATCACGGACTTTTTTCCACAAGATCATAACGTTACCGAACTAATTTGTAATACAGTAGCTCCTATTGTCCAGGAGCAGGATAACGCAGCAATGGTCTCCATAATCAATGATACGTTACGCCCTGACTCTGAGGAAGACTCAGAAACAGTGGAAGAAACTAGGGGCAAGAGACCAGTTAGATCATGCAGAAGGCTTCAAAGTAAGAGGGGGGGTAAGACCACCCAGAGGAGAAGGGTGGAAACTCATCGGCCAGATAGACACAGTTCCCCCAAAACCAACCTAATTGTAGAGCCTATGAAGGATCCCAAGACTACTTTGAGCCTAGAACAGTTTGATCTGTTAATTGAACGTATTGAGGCTGCGGTAGACCTAAAACTTAAAGCCTGTATTGACCGTCTTACAGCCAAACTGGACACTGCAAATGCGGAAATTAAAAGACTTGGAGGTTTACTGGATCGACAGCTGGTTAAATCCTCTCAGGCGAATCCCTTACCCTCTCATAATAGTTTAGCAAACCTCGGGGTGACGGGATGTAGTGTTACAAAAGCTCCCAACTCTTTATCTATGATTCGTCCTGTTGTTAGTTCAGGCCATAATCTTACTGTCCCCTTAGTAACTCATCCCCCATCAACAGATGTGGATTCCGATCAGGCGAGGGGTCTGCAGAGACCTGGCATTAACATTAATGCTGCACAAAGTAGACGCACCAATACTATTAATTAGCCCCCGGAATGCGCTCCATACGTCATCGTACTTGCAGACGTTCCACTACTCGGCCCAGGCAACTCAGAGCCGCAAGTGGAAGCGCACGAATCCCTCAAAAACAAAGTGGTGGCCTGGTTAGGCGCTAAATGTGGTTTTCCTTCCAAACTTGCTGGAGACATAATCACGACAAGGAGAGTGAACTGGATTGGCCCATCAAGGAAATTTTGTAGAGGGGACTGCGTGGTTGTGAATTTTAAATATCCACAACACGTGGCCACTGTCCTCCTGCGGGCAGCATCTCTGCTGGAGGAGAGCAACAGCATCCGTGTTCGCCCATTGGGGTATTTTTACAACAAGGCCAATTTTCCCTCCGCGTCGAGACCAAGACTTTATCCATTTACCCCGGTGGGGCCTAGTCGGGCGCAGCAATGTTCTTTGCAGTGCCGTGAAAATGCCAGCTCATGGGGTCCCACCATCTTAACGCATAACAGGTTTGATGTGCTCTCAGGTCTCGACCTCTGTGATTGACGGGAAGAGGGAGAGGGTACAGAGGACGCCGCGGTTGCGGCCCGAACATCTATGGTCCACGTACCCTCTTCTGAGGTGGTCAAGAACAATTTACCTGAGATCGTTATTAGTCACATTGGGGGAACGGTTAGGCTGTTATCTTGGAACATTGCTGGTTTGCGGGCCAAGAAGGGAGACCCCAGCTGGGAAAGCTTTGTCAAGAGTTATGATGTTATTGCCTTGCAAGAGACTTGGGACCTGGAATGTGACTACTGGATAGATGGCTTTACATCTTTTTTTGTCCCTGCCTTGCCTTCCCCAGCTGGTCGGAACAAAGGCGGCCTTATGATGTTGGTTTCAGTGAATTTAAAAGGCAAACTGATTATGTTAGACTGTGCTTCCAAAAATTTTATCATTCTGGAGTTAACCATAGAGGATGGTGGTAAATTGTTGTTGGTTAACTGTTACAATGCCCCCAATAGTAATCCAGAATCCTCGCATTTTAATTGGTTATTAGAATTTTTAACTCTCTACGGAGACAAGCAAGCCACTTTGTTTCGAATCATTTTAATGGGTGATTTTAATGTTCATTTGTGTTCTAAATGTGTTATGGTTGATATGGAGGGGCCAGGCAGTGTGTCACCCCCTCATTTAGAACACACACTGAATGGTCGAGCACTTGAAAATGTACTGCTGCTAAATGAGTTATTCGAATCTGAATTTTCTGATACTACCACACGGGTTGCCACTTACACGGGCAGGGCTAGCGACTCGATTATTGACTTTATCTTTATTTCGAGATTCTTTCTTAATTATGTGATTACTTATAATGCTATTGATATGCCCATGAGTGATCACAACCCTGTCGGACTGGTGCTAACAAATAGTGCCTTACTGTCAAAATTGGTTGTTCTCCAGCAGACTATTTTGCCTTTAAAAGTAAAGGATCAGGGGAGAAGACTTAAATGGGAGGCGGTTGTACCAGAACATTTTTTTGTAACTTTATCTAATTCAGTCGCAGATGAGTTAAGGGTATGTGCTACTCCTCTAGCCGGGCACAATGATGTTATATCTTCATTTGAAGGTATTTGCAGGTTTGTGTCTAGCAGTCTTCTAGCCAAAGGGCAGGGGGACAAACAATATCAGGCAAAAGGCTGGTTTGATAAAAACTGTAGTAAAGCCCATAACCGCCTCAAAAAAGCCCTTAGTGCCCGCCCAAGGAACAAGGAGCTTGTGGCTCGACTGAGGAAGGATTATAATACGGTCATTTCTCTACGTAAAAAAGAATTAAAAAGTAAAGCTTGGGAGGACCTAAGGGACAAAGCTACCCTAAAAAATAGTGCTGAATTCTGGACAATAATAAATTCTCCATTTCTTACAGGCGCCCAAAACTCAGTACAGGTACATCTCAGAAGTTGAGTGGCTGTCTCACTTTGAAAAAATATATGACAGCCACAGAGAGCTGGACCCTTTTATAATCCCTGTAACTGGTAGTCCAATGGAACCTGTGAGTTTTGAAACCTGTGAGGTACTTAGAGCCATAGAGGAGACAGCTGGGCGTAAGGCACCCGGCCCAGATGGAGTACCTGCAGATATGTACAGGGCAAATCCACTGTTTTGGGCAAATATTTTAACTAGAGTTTTTAACGCCGCCGCAATAGTGGGTTTCCCTGAGTCCTGGTCCCTCGCTACAATCGTCCCTATTTTTAAAAAAGGGCAGAGAGGAGACCCAAAATGTTATCGACCCATATCGCTTCTGGACTCCTCGGTCAAAATTTTAGGCAAGGTTGTCTTGGCGAGGATTTCCGCGTGGGCCAGGGGAAATAACATCTTATCCGAGGCTCAATTTGGCTTTAGGTCAGGGAGGAGTACTGAGGACCAATGCCTCAACCTCCACCTTATATTGTCCAAATACACTAAAGCAAAAGGGGGCAGCTTATTCCTGGGTTTTATGGATCTGTCCACAGCTTTTGATCTTGTTAATAGATCAAAACTGTGGGCAATGTTGTTGGAGATGGGCCTCGATAGCTCCCTGGTGCACTTTCTAGCGGAGCTTCACAAAGATCTGAGGGCCCGCATTAGAATGACCACCGATGGAAAGTGCACCGAGAGCTTTAGATCCACTAGAGGGGTCCGCCAGGGGTGTATCCTGGCTCCAATGTTGTTCACGCTCTATGTGAACTCTTTGGAGGGTTACCTAACGTCTGTTACAAAAGATTTTCCGTGCATGGGGGGTGCACCAATCCCGGTGCTCCTCTATGCAGATGACGCGGTACTCATAGCTAGGACCCCAGTTGCCCTACAAAAGTTATTAGACGCCTTTTGTAATTTTATGAGTAGTCTCGATCTGGTGATTAATAAAAGTAAATCACATACCATGTCTGTCGGACGTGGCATGCGTAAAGAAAAATCCTTTTTCTGTGACGGAGAGGTGATTACTAGTGTTAAGGTCTTCACCTTCCTGGGTGTGATCTTTGATCAGAGGGGATCTTGGACACCGCAGGTAACATCTAAAATTAATGCGGTAAGAAGTTCGTACGGTGCAATTTTGGGTTTTGCGAAGAGATTGGGGGGGAAACCTATGGAGGCCATTATGGCCATCTATAAAGCCAAGACAATTGCTATTGCTAGATATGGTGTAGCTGTCTGGGGTTACGTTAACGTCATAGATATCCAGACAGAGGAAAATAAATTTTTTCGCTCATTGCTGGGGTTACCCCAGTCAACTGCTACCTTCTCAGTACACTTAGAGCTGGGAATGGGTTACATTTTAGACATTTTACATCTAGCTCCACTTTTGATGTGGATAAAGCTTTGGCTTAACCCAAACCTTAGCCTAAATCACCGGATCATCAAAGATTGCCTCCAACTTGATCACAGAAGGGATATTCAGTGGCTGTCATACATCGAAACTATGACAGCTCTTTTGGGTCGCCCTGAAATTTTTAGTTGCCCTGAAGCCTTGTGTAGAGCTGACTTACAATGGGTGAAAATAAATTTTCTGAGAATTCGCACGGCTGAGCGTGAAGCCCGCGATTTATGCAAACCCTCTGTGAGGGCTCACGTTCTGATATCCCCATCTTGTATGCTGGCCCCTTATTTAACCATGGTAATTAATCCTTTCCATAGATGGCTTTTATCCAAATTTCGGTTTAACCAAATTTATACAGTGCTGTGGGATGTGAAAGACTGGTGCAAGCTGGAGGAATCGGCCCCATGCAAATGTGATGATTTCTCTATTCAGGATAACGCCCACTTTTTGTTTTTTTGTTCCTTCTATCATGAACCGCGTATAAAATACCTAAAATCTATTCTGAAGGACTTGGGATTTATCCAGTACAAGCCTGCACTGTTTTATTTACAAATGTTGCTCTCTCCTCTTATTATGTATTGCACTGCTAGTTTTTTAGCCGCATCTGTGAGATGCAAGAGAACAAGGCTTAGTTTGGAAGAACAATAGGAATTTGGACCCAGCTATATCGCCCAGTCGAGTGCTTTTTAATCTATTTTATGTATCTATCGCCCTTTTAATCTGCTTTTTAACCTATAAACTGTTTAATATTGTATTAAATTTATCAATTGTTTTATAGATGAACTTTTGATATTTGCTGTAGTATGCTTTTATGATTTTAATTAATCGAATAAAGTGGAATTTGACACTGAGTCAAAAAAAGAAGGAACCACTGAGGAGCACTGCTGGACCCACCTGGAGGTATGAACAGGGCCACTGGAATTATGTAACTGTTCAGCTGCACCGATTTTCGCATAATTAGCCATTTTCAGAGTTTGCCACATCATCTACTGCATAATCTGCAGATTTGAACAAAAAACATTTTCGGCTAAAAACTTTACAGCGTGGTGGAAGGCCCTTTACGAACATGGAAAGGTAACCTGTTACTTATTGATAAATGTGGGTGTTAATTTTGTATTAATGGTATGCAAACCACTCTTGCCTCTTTCTGTGCCTCTTGCCTCTTTCAGCATTTCTCTTGCTTCTTTATGCACCTACCTAACTTTTCTGCACTTTTCTTGCAACTTTGTGCACATCTGTTCCGTTAACTACACCTCCCTTCTTTCTGCACCTCTCTTGCTTTTTCTGCACCTCTTGCTTCTTCTGCAGCTCTTCTCTCTTTCTGCAACTTTGTTGCTTCTTTCTGCACTTCTCTTACCTCTTTCTGCACCTCACTTGCTTCTTTCTGCACCTCACTTGCTTCTTTCTGCACCTCTCTTGCCCCTTTCTGCACTTCTCTTACTTCTTTCTGCACCTCTCTTGCTTCCTTCTGCATCACGTTTGCCTCTTTCTGTACCGTTGTTGCTTCTTTATGCCCTTCTCTTGCTTCTTTCTCTACCTCTTGCTTCTTTCTGCAACCCTCTTCCCTCTTTCTGCACCCCTCTTCCCTCTTTCTGCCCTTCTGTTGCCTCTTTCTGCACCTCTGTTGCCTTTTTCTGCACTTCTCTTGCCTCTTTCTGCATTTCTGTTGCTTCTTTCTGAACTTCTCTTGCGTCTTTCTGAACTTCTCTTGCGTCTTTCTGTACCCCTCTTGCCTCTTTCAGCACCTCCGTTGTTTCTTTCTGCACTTTTCTTGCTTCTTTCTGCACCTCTGTTGCTTCTTTCTGCACCTCTCTTGCTTCTTTCTGCACCTCTCTTGCTTCTTTCTGCACCTCTGTTACCTCTTTGTGCACTTCTCTTGCCTCTTTCTGCACTTCTCTTGCCTCTTTCTGCATTTCTATTGCTTCTTTTTGCACTTCTCTTGCCTCTTTCTGCATCCCTCTTGCTTCTTTCTATACCTCAATTGACTCCTTCTGCACTTCTCTTGCTTCTTAGTACACCTCTGTACTTCTATCTGTACTTCTCTTCCTTCTTTCTGCCACCCTCCTGCCTCTTTCTGTACCAGTCTTGCCTCTTTGTGAACCCCTCTTCCCTCTTTTTGCACCTCTGTTGGTTCTTTCTGCACTGCTATTGCTTCTTATTGCACCCGGTTCCCTTTTTCTGCACCTTTCCTGCCTCTTTCTGCACCTCTGTTGCCTCTTTCTGTACCTCTGTTGCTTCTTTCTGCACTTCTCTTCCTTCTTTCTGCACTCCTCCTGCCTCTTTCTGCACCTGCATTTCTCCTACCTTTTTCTGCACCCCTCTTGCCTCTTTTCGCACCTCTGTTGGTTCTTTCTGCACTGATTTTGATTCCTACTGCACCTCACATGCCTCTTTCTTCACTTCTCTTGCTTCGTTCTACATATCTGTTGCTTCTTTCAGCAATTTTCTTGCCTCTTTCTGCACTTCTCTTGCTTGTTGTGAGATGTTGGCCTGATATATGTTGTCCACTAGTTATAGTGGGCACCCTGTATCAGTCCAAACAACCCCTTATTGGTTATAGGTTAAAGACAACCTTTATTGAAAGCTATCCTAGTGGTAGCTATGGAGAGCAGCCTTCAGGCTAAGTCTTAAAGGAATGTAAAGCAGCTTGATTTACCAGTCTATAATCTCTTGAGTGACTAAATGAAAGATATCCACACCAGGTATATATATAAAATATATGTATTTATTACTAAACACACCCTCCTAGTCTCTTTATGAGACTAGAGGCCAAAACACATAAGTAACACAGCAGTAAAATAGCACAAATTAGTGGTTTCAGAACCACGACTTAACTATACACAAGGACTAGAGCCTGTAGAATCGCTGGGACCCCAAGGAACCACCCAAGGTAGTGACACAGGGGACCCACGGGGCTGTGTGCAGTGTGTGAGCACAGCCGTAAGCTCCCGTTAGCTTCTATGGGGAAAGTCGCAGTTAGATTTTTAAAGATTAGGGACATTTAGAAATGAGTCAGGACCAAACCCTTTTGGACATAGGAAGTTCTAGGGTTAGCACCCACAGGAGCACTGGAGTACTCGTGTTACCTCACCCAGGGAAGCCGGATACATAGGTGTCTTTTGGTGTCAGGTTGCGTCGTCGATTTCAATGGTAGCTGGCGAAGAAGTGCTGCTGCCGTAAAGATGCGAAGTGTTCGAAGAGATCCAAGCCTGGATCGAAGATGAGAAGAACCTGAAAGCAGAGGGGACAGAGTCTGGGTCACTTGCCAGTGACCGGGAAGGCGATGAGCAGATGCCCACCGATGTCGGGTGATTTCAGATGAAGGATGTGAAGTTTGACTCTTCAGCCATGAGGTCCAGGAGGCGTCGAGGACAAACAGGAGCTGGATTCGAACTGTCCTACAAAGGATGTCTAGTGCTGCAGCATTGTTGCCCAGATTGGACACAACAAGCCTTGGCAACAGCAACCCACGCAGAAAGGATAAAGATGCTTTGGTGCAGATCAGCAAGATCTGTGGGACTCACCACTTGGTTGGGAGTCAGGACACGTCTAGAGCAACCAGAAAAGCCCAAGGAAATGCAAACTTACCCCCTCAGGAACCCACCAGACAGCGGCCCAGAGATCGCAAAGTGACCCTGAGACTAAACACAAAATGGCAGCCCACGGGTCACTCGGAATGACCAGGCCGACAATCTTCAGTGGATTTAGTGCTCGAGGTGGGGGCTACAAGTCAGTCCAAGCACGACTTCAAGAGACATTGAGAAGTCAAAGCACTTGCAGAAATGCACAGTGACCAGGAGTTCTGGTTCCACGCTACTCACAAGGGCTGCAGGTCTCAGTTTTGCTGGGGACTCGGGCGGCCTCTGAGATGTCTGGAAATCTTCTTCCTGGGCTGCAAATACATCGGAGTGCAACGGAAGCTTCGATGATGCAGACCAGCAAATTGCTTCGTTGGCCTGACCCGTGTCTGTGGCTGCAGCATCCATTTTGTGATGCCAGGGCTCTATTAAGTTTCTACCGGGTTTAACAGTGCTGTCATGTCTCTCCCTCTAGAAGGGTGGGATCATACAGGTATGATTCCAAGGTGTTTGACACCAAACAGGACATGTTTCCGTGCAGCCAGTCCAAAGTTAGCATTTACCGTTTGGTTATAATGCACTTAAGAGTATATGGTCAGGCTGCACTACCAACCGCATCAGAGAAGGGTCTGCGAATGCTGCAGAGGGTCTCGGCTCAGGCAGGGGCACCCTCTCACATAGGAACCAAGCACTCTGCCTTCAGGATTGATTAGCTCTGCCATAGGAGTGACTTATAGGTTTATATGTGGGTATATGGTGAGATATAGTGAACCTATATCTCAGTAAGTGGTGTATGCACCACCTTACCCAGGCTGCAGTAGCAGACCTGTGGTGTCTTTTTGGGTGGCTTTCCAGGGGTGGCATAAAACATGCTTCAGCCCCTGGTAGGCCTCTGGAGTACCTGTGCCCTGGGTACATAGTATATTATAGTATGTTATATACGAGGGGCTTACAAGGGCATCCAATCTGTAATGCACCTAAGGTACATGGAATCATTTTAGAAAAGAAGCAGCTGGGCTGGGGCCCTGATTAGCAGGGTCCCAGCCAGACTAAAGTCGAAAAACTGAAACACCAGGAAAAAGTGGGGGTAAACGTGTGAATCAGATCCTACTCTCTTACATAACCCCCCCCCCCAACCGCAGGGACATTAAACTAACTTTGACCAGTTGAGTCTTCATGTTCCAAGTGGAAAT
Source organism: Triturus cristatus (assembly GCF_964204655.1). Classification (NCBI taxonomy): domain Eukaryota; kingdom Metazoa; phylum Chordata; class Amphibia; order Caudata; family Salamandridae; genus Triturus; species Triturus cristatus. The sequence goes on along the minus strand of NC_140581.1, from coordinate 49,887,384 downwards.
ATCTGGAGAGTCCATCAAAAAAAGCTACTCTGGACCCTAAAGACGCAAATAACTTCAGACCAATCTCCAGACTCCCTCTCCTGGATAACATAGCAGAGAAACTCATGAACACACAACTTAGTAGGTTCCTGTCAGATTCACAGGTGCTGGATCCCTCGCAATATGGTTTCAGAGCTGGTCACAGCACCGAGTCAGCCCTCATCAAGTCCACAGAAGAGATCAGGTCCGTACTTGATCTAGGAGGGAAAGCGGTGATGATCATGTTGGATCTTTCTGCGGCCTTTGATACAGTCCATGACGTTTTATTGATGGATCATTTGCGGGATAGTGGAATCCATGGTACCGCCTGGGATTTACTAGAATCCTTTCTTTCTAACAGAACTCAAACGGCTGCGTTAGGCGAATACTCTTCCAAACCATTCTCCTTGCCTTGTGGAGTCCCTCAGGGCTCTTCGCTGAGCCTGACACTTTTCAATACATATGTCTCATCACTGGCCCCACTTATCGAATCATACGGCTTCTCCCTAACCTCCTACGCAGATGACACCCAAATCGTGGTGTCATTATTGCCAGGGTCAGTGATGAGAACAGCATCAAGTCTGCAAGAGTGCATGTCAGCCGTAGGCGGCTGGATGGCTCAAACTGCCTTAAACTTAACTATGGAAAAACGGAGGTGGTGCTGTTCGGTAATGACCCCACCTTTTGGACTCCTGCATGGTGGCCGGACACACTGGGCCTCCTTCCCACACCCAAGAAAAAAGCAAAAAATCTTGGGGCCTGGGTTGATGACAAACTCAGTTTCAAAGACCAGGTGAATGCGGTGGTTTCCTCTACCTCCAATACTCTAAGAGCATGCAGGAAAATAATGCCATACCTCCCCAAAGACAGTATACAAACAGTCGTCACCTCCATAGCCCTATCCAGGCTTGACTACTGTAATGGGCTCTAGCTCACGCTGCAAAAGGGACTAATGCAAAGAATACAAATCCTTTAGAATGCAGCGGCACGATTGATTACAGGTACACCAAAATATGCCTCTATCTCGGATGAGATGAAACGACTTTAATGGTTACCCATAAGAAAACGGACCCAGTTTAAAGCTCTGTGCCTGGTCCACAAGGCACTACATGGAGTCGGCCCAGAGTTCCTTAAACAACAATTTGTTTGGTATGTACCCAAAAGACCGCTACGCTCAACAGAGGCAAAGCTGATTGTTAGAAATGGGATTTCTGGTTGGCTAGGGCTTGCGCCAAAGACAGGCAGAGACCACCACTTTAAGTCAGGGCTGGGGAGTCACACGCCAAGATAACCCCTGCTCACCCCCTTGGTAGCTTGGCACGAGCAGTCAGGCTTATCCCGGAGGCAGTGTGTAAAGCGTTTGCGCGCGCACACAGCAACAACACCCTAGAACTCACACCAAAGTATTCAGCAAGCTCCTTATTTCAGAGAACTCACACCATTCATCCACACACACACCCCCCAGACTAGTAAGACAGTTTCTACCGCCCCTGATTTCTCAACCTGACCACCACGTGAGACAGGTACTATTACTCCGGGAACTGGGAATGGGACGTTCACATTCTTCCAGCGCATTACACATTCATCCCCAAACCCCTCCCAAGACTGGTAAGACAGTTTCTACCGCCCCTGATTTCTCAACCTGACCACCACGTGACACAGGTACCATTACCCCGGGAACTGGGAATGGGAATACATGCACTGGACACACATCTGCTGCCACCACTGGATCCCACCCTTACTGGTGAATCCAGAAACACATATCCACAGAAATGACACTAAAAAACAAACTTAGAACAATAATCCCTTTCCATGTAACTATCTAAATGCAGAGTTTTGTAGTGCAGCCAGTTGTCGCTGTGGTACTGCGCAAACGCAAGTCCTAATCCCATCGCTGATCACCAATGTTAGAAATGGGATTTCTGGTTGGCTAGGGCTTGCGCCAAAGCCAGGCAGAGACCACCACTCTAAGTCAGGGCTGGGGAGTCACACGCCAAGATAACCCCTGCTCACCCCCTTGGTAGTTTGGCACGAGCAGTCAGGCTTATCCCGGAGGCAGTGTGTAAAGCGTTTGCGCGCGCACACAGCAACAACACCCTAGGCCCACCACAAAGGAACCTCCACACAAGGTTATATATAAAAAATAGCCTTTGTATTATAATAAACGCATTAGATGATAATCACATAATTTACACTGTGCCAACTGGCACTGGGCATAATTTTACAGGGGACTATTTACACAAGACAGGGCCACATGGACCACTGTCAGAATTAGCACAAATCACCAATTGTAAATGTAGAACATATACCAACTGTAGCACAAATTATAATTGTAGAGCACAGCCAGTCCCTACTGGCGCAATAATGACTTCAGCATTATCACAAAATTGTTCCAATTTTTTAAGAGGATGCCACAGTTCTTATAAATGCAAGGCTTTGTTGTTTACTACACTTCTTTTAGGTCTGTGTGCTTCGTAGCACTCTTTGTACGCTTCGTACCGTTTTACAGGAAGAGCCCCACTATACCTCACGCTTCCCGCGTGAGCAAGCGTATGGGGCGGTCAATTTCAAGGAAGTACGCGACGTACTGTTCACTTAGAATGAGGCGTACAGTTCTGAATCTTTTGACTTTAGCAGGTGCGAGGTGTACGGTGCCTTCCTGCCCCAGCGCACAAGTCTCAGCGCACACTGCAGGGCCTCCAAGCAGCAGTACGAGGCGTACAGGCTCTCCGACTGGAGCCGTACACTGCGGATAGACTGGAATTAAACTAGGAAGCGCACAGTTCTCTACAATGCAGCCGTACGCTGCGTGTAAGCCACAGTACCTTGCTTTCTCTTGGCGGTTCGAGGCGAATCAGCAGGCGTAGAGGGGGCGTCCCGCGTCGCGGTGTGGTCCTGCTTCTCGGAGTACAGCGATGCGTTGTGGGGCGGCTCTTGACCTCGATGTCCGTCTCGATTTTGAAGAGGGAGGGGGCGGCGGCTTGAGGGGAATCCAGCGGTGAGGCGCTGTCAGCAGGGCGTCGTCCTGGAGAGGCGAGCTCAGGTGCAGGCAGTCTTCACGGTGTGCTCTACAGCTCGGGGGCCACAGACTCATGTTGTTTGGACCACACGGTCCGTTCTTGCGGTGCGAGCTCCGGCTCGAGGGGGCAGCAGTTCACGGTGCTCAGGCCAGGCGGGGCAGGCCGTTATGATGCTAACTGCGGCACAGTCGTTCAGAGGTCACTTTGCTCGGCAAGATGGGGCGCACAGGCTCTCAGAGTGCGGGACAGATTCCCAGTCGCACTCAGGTCTCCGGAGTCAGCGCTGAAGGGGGAAATACACCAGCAGCAGCTTCCTTCTTCAAGGGAGGGTTAGCGCCCACTGTTCCTGGGGTGCAGTTCAGGGGGCGAGTTCACAAGCAAGCCCTTGGAGATTGTTTAAGATGCACAAGTGAATAAAAAGTCTTTCAGTCTTTTCTTCCTCTCTCCTTCTTGCAGCAAGGCACCCACCACAGGCCAGTCTCTCAGGCTAGAGACAGTACTCCTTCATGTAGCTTTCCCAGGTCCTTCTCTTCAGGCAGAGTTTATTATTGGCGTCAACAGGTTCTAAAGAAAAGCAAAAGGTCCTAAAAGTCCTGGAGGTATCAGGGGGGGGGCAAAACAGCCCCCAGCAAAGGCAGAAGGGTCCCAAGAAGTCCTGGGCATAAAGAAATGGAGCAGAAAAGCTTAAAGCAAAGAAAAGTCCTCCAGGCATCCAGGGGCAGGGCAGGGCCCAGGGAGGCATGCCTTCCCCTGAGCACTAGCAGCAGCAAGCCCCTGGTAGATTCAAGTCCAGAACAAGAACATTTTCATGGGGTCACAGCCCCTCTTTTATACACAGAATCCTTTGTCTCCATAGGTGCAGGAGAGGGGCGGACCAGATGCAACTGGTTCCTGAGCACTTTGTTTTGCTCAGCCCCTCTCCCTATTCACAGGACAGGCCAGGGACATTAGACGCACCACAGGGGGTGGAGCCAGCATTGTGTGGGGAAAGCCCAGCCCTATTCAGGTCCCAGGTGTACTCCTCCCTGCCATCAACATGCAGATCTCTCCACCCACCACCGGGGTAGACCCATCCTGACTCCTGGAGACAGACACACCAGCCAATCACAAGCCAGACAGTCACTGCACATTTATGCCAGCGTCTAGAAGTGGCACTTCTACACTAGCCACAGTAACGCCGCACACATCATCACGCAGCATTTAATCTCACGAGTTCGCACATACCAAACTCGACCCTGCACTCCTCTCACATCAGGACTTAACACGGTCACTCAGATCCCCCATGCATTCCTATGGGAGGGCAGGTCTGTCTCACTACAACATACACAGAGCGCACGCACCTTCCACTGGGACACAGTGTGAAAGCGCCTAGAGCCCTAAAACCACTAGTACAACATAGGAAAAAGGCTAGGATAATGCAAAAAGTTTAGGGGTGAATCTGCCAGAAGGGCCAAGTCCAACACAACCCGCTTCCAGTCAAAACGCAGGGTAGACCAATCACCACTGTGATGGTCTTCCCTGCTTCGGGCGATAGAACACGGACGCAGGCCCGCACTGCAGGGACACCCTCCGGTTCTACGCCATTCTGAATCAACGTGGTTCCATCTGAAAAAAACCAACCAAAAAAAACCTCAGGCCCAACTAGGCTACCCCACTGGTACTACCTAGTTGTCCGCGGCCAGGACCAGACCCTAGGCCACCCAGATACCACTGGTCCTTGCCAAACCCAGAGTGGGGGGTAGTAACCCCTGGCATAGAAGCCATTCTCCACTCTCCCTCTCAGTGTAGTTCCAAACTACCACTGATCCTTCAACCTAAAGTCCGCACCCTCAGGCTGACCAGAGGTCATGGACAAGAATGCCCCACCTTACCTCTACTTCTGGGGTTGCGCACCCTCCCAGGAGAAGCACCCTCCAGAACACAACTCTCCCACCAGTTCAGGACCTCTCTCCATCAACTGGTCTACCACCTGGGATCCACATTCACCGGCTGCACCGGGGTCAGAGGCGATGCCGTCCTCCCTCTGTACCCCCTTCCAGAGTTCCGCACCCTCCCAACTGGAGTGATACCCCTAGAAAGCAAACCGGCCAGGACACTGACTACAGCCCCCTGACGTCCAGATCTGAAAACACCGACTACTGGCTCCCCAACCGAGGGACGTACCCTTTGGTCAGATGCCTGGCGAACCAGGACTTACCGAGGGTGACACATAACTAATGGGTCGTGTGACAGTCTGCCTGGCGCTGATCTCACGACCTCCTGTCCATCTGACAGTGCGTGCAGACCCTCCAGGACAGAAGTGGCGACACCACGGTCACTCAGTGGCGACTCAGCCCTCCCGGCTGGTCCCTGACCTACTGGTTCCCACTGGGGAATCCCTCCCCCTCTCACCCCTCCCTCTGGACTTCCGCACCCTCCCAACTGGAGCGGTACCGCCAGATACCAGAACTACTGGAACTCCGATTACAGACACTTCACGTCCTCTAGACACTGGGAGATCCTCCTCAAGTGACCTATTGGTACAGCCTAGGCCCCCGATCTGATGTTCCCTAAAGAAACCATCCAGGCCCTGAGACTGGGTTTCGGGCACCTGGAGACATGCAGTCCCACCCACTCCTTCTCCGCAGAGTCAGGACGTGAGTCCCTACACCGAGACCTAGCTGGGGTACTCTGAACCTCTTCCTACCACGCTGAGCTGGAAGACATCTCAGCCACTCCTTTTGGAATCACTCCCCAATGCAAGCTCCCTATCCCAGAGAATTCACACCCAATCAACCAGCATGCTCCTTATTTCAGAGAACTCACACCAAAGTATTCAGCAAGCTCCTTATTTCAGAGAACTCACACCATTCATCCACACACACACCCCCCAGACTAGTAAGACAGTTTCTACCGCCCCTGATTTCTCAACCTGACCACCACGTGACACAGGTACTATTACTCCGGGAACTGGGAATGGGACGTTCACATTCTTCCAGCGCATTACACATTCATCCCCAAACCCCTCCCAAGACTGGTAAGACAGTTTCTACCGCCCCTGATTTCTCAACCTGACCACCACGTGACACAGGTACCATTACCCCGGGAACTGGGAATGGGAATACATGCACTGGACACACATCTGCTGCCACCACTGGATCCCACCCTTACTGGTGAATCCAGAAACACATATCCACAGAAATGACACTAAAAAACAAACTTAGAACAATAATCCCTTTCCATGTAACTATCTAAATGCAGAGTTTTGTAGTGCAGCCAGTTGTCGCTGTGGTACTGCGCAAACGCAAGTCCTAATCCCATCGCTGATCACCAATGTTAGAAATGGGATTTCTGGTTGGCTAGGGCTTGTGCCAAAGCCAGGCAGAGACCACCACTCTAAGTCAGGGCTGGGGAGTCACACGCCAAGATAACCCCTGCTCACCCCCTTGGTAGTTTGGCACGAGCAGTCAGGCTTATCCCGGAGGCAGTGTGTAAAGCGTTTGCGCGCGCACACAGCAACAACACCCTAGGCCCACCACAAAGGAACCTCCACACAAGGTTATATATAAAAAATAGCCTTTGTATTATAATAAACGCATTCGATGATAATCACATAATTTACACTGTGCCAACTGGCACTGGGCATAATTTTGCAGGGGACTATTTACACAAGACAGGGGCACATGGACCACTGTCAGAATTAGCACAAATCACCAATTGTAAATGTAGAACATATACCAACTGTAGCACAAATTATAATTGTAGAGCACAGCCAGTCCCTACTGGCGCAATAATGACCTCAGCATTATCACAAAAATGTTCCAATTCTTTAAGAGGATGCCACAGTTCTTATAAATGCAAGGCTTTGTTGTTTACTGCACTTCTTTTAGGTCTGTGCGCTTCGTAGCGCTCTTTGTACGCTTCGTACCGTTTTACAGGAAGAGCCCCACTATACCTCACGCTTCCCGCGTGAGCAAGCGTGTGGGGCGGTCAATTTCAAGGAAGTACGCAACGTACTGTTCGCTTAGAATGAGGCGTACAGTTCTGAATCTTTTGACTTTAGCAGGTGCGAGGTGTACGGGGCCTTCCTGCCCCAGCGCACAAGTCTCAGCGCACACTGCAGGGCCCCCAAGCAGCAGTACGAGGCGTACAGGCTCTCCGACTGGAGCCGTACGCTGCGGATAGACTGGAATTAAACTAGGAAGCGCACAGTTCTCTACAATGCAGCCGTACGCTGCGTGTAAGCCACAGTACCTTGCTTTCTCTTGGCGGTTCGAGGCGAATCAGCAGACGTAGAGGGGGCGTCCCGCGTCGCGGTGCGGTCCTGCTTCTCTGAGGACAGCGATGCGTTGTGGGGCGGCTCTTGACCTCGATGTCCGTCTTGATTTTGAAGAGGGAGGGGGCGGCAGCTTGAGGTGAATACAGCGGCGAGGCGCTGTCAGCAGGGCGTCGTCCTGGAGAGGCGAGCTCAGGTGCAGGCAGTCTTCACGGTGTGCTCTACAGCTCGGGGGCCACAGACTCATGTTGTTTGGACCACACGGTCCGTTCTTGCGGTGCGAGCTCCGGCTCGAGGGGGCAGCAGTGTGCAGTGCTCAGGCCAGGCGGGGCAGGCCGTTACGATGATGTGGTACTGTAAATTTCGGAACCATGTTGGTAGCATGGTCCTACCCTGCCGTTTTTGGTATCAGCGAACCGCAAATGACTAATGCGGTATGTATGAGTGTTTTCATCATGTTTCACCGATGAATTCACCGCGTACACGATACTACATGTCGAACCCTCGGGTTCCATTTTAAAAGGGTAACCATTTTGTGGTTGCCCTCACATAGGCTGCGCATTGAGGCCATGCCTAGGCCTAAAAGACATGCAATCTTTCCTTGACTTCTGTGTGACCTATGCAAACTGACTCCGCTGCCCGTGGTCAGCCCTGCCCGTCCGGTTCCTTTTACTGCGGCCTTATGGGATTAGCATCAGGGCCCAACACATCATAAAATCGTGTATCCCACGCGACTCCTGACTAATCCCTTTTACACCTGACTCTGTTTCCTACTTTATGGCTTGTTTTACGAGTAGGAGGTGTCCGTTTTATTGGGGTCTGCTGCTATCTGATGAGGGTTCTGAGCCTCGCTGGGTAAATAATTATGTGCCGACCGAGCTGAAATGTGGGATTATCATCATGACGGTGCTCTTTCTTTGAAGCGAAAATATGTGAACGACCACTTGTAAAATAGGGGCGGTGTTGCCCAGAGCATAATATTCTGTATATAAGAAAAGACTGGTTTTTGGATAGAGGCAGTCTCCTGAGAACATACATCGTGTTATACTTCTCGGATACCTGTGATTGGTCTGCAGCCAATAAAAACGATCTTTGACTTCACCTAGAAGACTCTGTGTTTCTGTGGTCCAAGACAGGAAGAACTCGAAGTCTTCGGGTGTGTCCCCTGGCACCGCTGGGTTGGTTCTGAAAAACCCAGTACTTCAGTTGGTGCTCAACGTGGGGCGATTTCAGCGGTATCGGTCCAAGCCAGAGGTTCGTGATGAGCTTCGTGTGAAAATTCTGGAGGAAGGCCGCCACCGCATGTCGACGTGGTCTGAAAGTCTTTACTGCGAGGTTCGCCACGTCCTGACGGCTACAAAGGACTGCTGCCCTGACTATCGCCCTGTTTTGGACCCTTGATGATTTGGTAGAGCGAAACGAATTAACGAGTCTTCTGGTGACGTCATCAATACCTCAGTTAAGTATAAGTGGAGCGTCTCCCAGTCCTTAGTTTGGTTTGGTATCCCTTCGGGATCGCTTTGATTTGGAACTTGCAAGTGCCAAAGCCGAAGGACTCGTGTATTCACGAGACTATCGTATTCGATAATCCTTTGAAGTTTGAAACTAGACTAGTGAGCGAAGATGCCTGGTTCTAGTATATTTGGAAATTTGTTTTGTTTGGGTTGACTCCCGATTAGAGGATTTGTGTCCGGTTCCTCCAATTGGAACTCCAACGTATGAGCTTTATGTGAAACATGGCGTGGGCCCCATTGCGTATAATGAAGTATGGATCCGATACACCAGGAAGGATGGTGTTTTAAAATGGCCCCAAAATTGTAGTTTCGAGTCTAAGCCTGGGCAAAGCAATACGCTACGCTCGCGTAGTTTGCGAAGTTCGCGCTACTTCGCACTACGCAAATTGCACGTAGCACAGTGCGAACACGCGTAGCGTAGTGTTGCGTAGTGCTGCGGTCATTTTTTGCTTGCTCGCGGTCCTCAACGTCAAGTTGGCGACCGCGAGCAAGCAAAATGACATCCCGCCGAGACTTTTTCCTTGTTCGCGATCAGCAACATCAAGTTGCCGATCGCGAGCATGGAAAATAAACCTCCCGGCGAGATTCCCAACGCGAGGAGGTCAGGTTTCTCATTGCGAGTGGTCGCGTATGCTCGCGACCGCTCGCGATGAGAAACTACCAGTTCGCGTTGAGAAATCTGCTGCTCGAGTAAAAATCTACTCGAGCAGCAGAAAACTACAGCTCGCACTGTGCAAGATGCCATTTTCAATGATTGCACAGTGCCGGTTGCTTGTCCGCACTGTGCAATCATTGAAAACGACATCTGGCACAGTACGAACAAGGTACTACGCAGTTCGCGAAGTGCTACGCGTAGCTCGCGTAGTGCGAACTGCACTTTGCATAGCTTCGCGAAGTGCTACTTCGCGAACTACGCCCAGGGTTAGTTTCGACACAGAAATCCTGTATAACCTAGAAGTTAAATTATTTAAAAAGTAAGCCCGGCCTTTAAATGTACAGCCTCTAGTTAATTTGCCACAAGCCTTCCCGCAGCCGCCAGCTCCCCCTCAGCCGGCTCCTATGCCTACGACTCAGCCCTCTCAAGGGCCGCCGGTTTCGCTGCCTATCTCTTCTGCGCTCCCTGCGACTTTACCTAGTGCATCAGCTGCCTCCCTCGGCGCTCTTCCCGATACGACCCCTGTACCTGTATCTGCACCCGTTTTTCTTCCCTCTGTCTTTCCCCCTGTTCTTGCCTCAACTTCTCCTTCTACACGACAACGAATAGCTAGTGCGTTCACTAGTTTTATGTCACCTCTCTTCTGGTCATCTAGTACGACCCCTGGTTCACAACGTACGCAGTTGCGTAGTCAGCTGCCAGGTTCTGAAGAGAAAGAAGTATTAGACCGCATGGCACATAAATGGGTTGTTTTTCCTTCAAGATATGATGTGGAATCTGTTGTAAATGTTTTTCATCAATGGGAAGCACCAAAACAGAGATACGTTTGCGAGAAAATGTGTGAATTCCTCTGTGAGGAGTTGGAAGATCATGGTCTAGATTCAAGTCCGCAGGAGTTGTGTCATGTACGGTTCGATTTTGAGAAAGGCACGATTGTGGGAATCGATGTTGATAGAGCGGTTGCGACATTGTTGTCCTTCAGGAATGGGGATTGTCATCAGTCGTTGTTCGAACAGGAGTTCCCTGTAGGGAAAAAGGTAAAAGCGTGCCAATATCCGATGCGTGAGGTTCCTCCAGTTTGGAGACCTGGTGATGCAAATGCTAATCCACCTGTTCTGCCACATTTTCAGCGTGCTTGGGTACACGTGCCGTGGAAGCGAGGTGAAGTGATAGCGCTTAAGCAGACATTGCCTGACCCCCGTAAAAACCCTGCAGGATATTATAAGGAGTTATCACAAACCGCAGAATCGTGTGTCATGAATTTAGCTGACGTTGATATGTTGTTTGGGAATGTTGTTCCACAGCCTTTGTGGGGATTGATTCGTAATACAGATCATGCTGCAGAACTAGGTGGCACATGGGCTAATCTCATTGCTACAGACACTAGACAAGTTGGTGGTGCGAAACCTGAGCCCTTAATAGCAGAGCTCCCTGGTAGAATTATTACCTACATGAAGACTTTAATGCCGGCAATGCGTGTGAATTGGGATAAATTATCCGCATGCAAACAAAAGAAAGACGAAACAGTGTCTGATTTCTTCACCAGGTTTGAAGAAACATTTATCGACCACAGTGGTCAAGACATGAGTACGGAAGGTGGTCAACGGTTATTTGTTGATAAATTTGTGCATAATTTGCTCCCCGAGTTGTGTAAGAAATTTAAAGATTCAGAGAGTTCTTGGGCTATTTCTTCATCAGCACAAATACTGGCTACTGCACAGTATTACGAATATAGGGATAAAGATGAGAAGGATAGAGCAGACAAGAAAACAAAAGAGTTAAAGACGAAGGTTCTTTTACAGCAGGCTTACCCGCCACGTGGAGATCAGAGTAACTATAAGCAAAATCAGAGTAACTATCAACAACCCCAACAGTTTCAGGGTAACATGCAAAGGTTCGGGTATTCCCAACCGCGTGTTCCTGTGGGTCCCAATCAGTGTTCGTATTGCAAACAAGAAGGCCATTTTAAGTATAGTTGTCCTATATTGTTGCAGCGCACGAATAATGCTTATGGCGCGAGAGGTAGAGGTGGTCAGCAAGCTCCTAGGGGTAGAGGGCGTGGGAATGTTCCCCAGAACGCGCGTCCCCTTCCGCCTCAAAATACGATAAACAGTTTTGATCAGCAGGCCAATGTAACTGGTGGGACAGCTCAGTACTATGATAACGACTATTATGCAGAATATGGAAATGCGGAAGGTAATGATTACTAGGACAGCCGTAGACAAAGAGAGGGAGTTGTTTCAGTGCCAGTGGATCAGAGTGGACCGTATGTTAAGGTGTCTACAGCGGATGTGTCAGAGCCTTTTCTGTTGGATACTGGTGCTGCAAAGAGTTCCATTATGCACTCAAAACTCCCTGGCGCACCTTTGTCTGGCGAAATGAATGTTTCAGTAGGTTTTTCTGGCGCCCCGGTTAGGAACCCGATCTCTAGTCCTATGCCACTTTCTGTTGGACCTTGTGAGCTGAAAGCACCGCTTATCCTAACGACAGGATGTGGTGAAAACCTGTTAGGATTGGATTTGTTAAAGAGATTACATGCAACATTATATTGTTCCTCCTCAGGAGTACAACTTACACTGGGTAGGGAAGTGACTTCTCCAATGTATTTGTCGAAGAATAAACTGCCAGCTGAATTGTCGTCTCTTCCGGATGTCCTTTGGGCTACTGGTCCTAACGATGTGGGTCTCTTGGAAATACCACCATATGTGGTCACTTTGAAAGCCAATGTTAAATTGCCACGCATTCCCCAGTACAAGATCTCTAATGAAGGTGAGAAAGCGTTGTTAGCGATCATCTATGACTTGATTGAAAAGGATGTAATCGAAGAGACAAGAGGCAACGTTTGCAATAGTCCGGTTCTGCCTGTTTTAAAACGTACTGACCCTTCTCAGCCACCTGTTTACAGATTTGTGATCGATCTTAGAGAGGTCAATAAGATAGTTGTGCCACAGTTTCCAGTTGTCCCTGATATAACTGCCTTGTTAACTATGATCCCAGCTTCCGCTGCCTGGTTCTCAGTGATTGATTTAAAGAATGCTTTCTTTAGCATTCCGATTGCAGAGGAAAGCAGGGATATTTTTGGTTTTAGTTTAGGAGGTCGCAGCTTCCGCTTTAAATGTGCTCCGCAGGGCTACTGTGAAAGTCCATCAATATACAGTCAGGCTTTAAAGGCGCAGCTTGATACAATTGTCTTACCTAGTGGTGCTACCCTTATTCAGTATGTTGACGATTTACTAATCGCCGCCGATACTGAGGACATTTGTAAAGAAGCTACATTGTCATTGTTGCGTCATTTGTTTGCCTTTCATCACAAAGTGTCTCTCTCAAAACTACAATATTGTCGACAAGAAGTAACCTACTTAGGTCATCTCTTGTCGAAAGAGGGAAGGAAACTGACCCCAGAAAGAATTCAGGCCATTGCACAATTGAGCGTGCCAAGAACACAGAGAGAAGTGCGTGCTTTCTTGGGTATTACTTCCTACTGTAGGCAGTGGATCCCGAGTTTTTCTTTGCTGGCAAAACCTTTGATAGCATTAACATGCAAAGATACACCGAATCCCGCCCCGTGGTCTGAAGAGTGCCAGGAAAGTTTTTCAGAATTGCGTAATGCATTAAGTTCAGCTCCTGTATTGGGTACCCCCGACTACAGTAAACCTTTTACATTGTATGTTCACGAGAAAGAAGGTTGTGCATTGTCGGTGCTGACACAGTCTTTTGGAGACAGACAGCGTCCATGCGCGTATTTTTCGTCAACTTTGGATCCAGTAGCTAAGACATTGCCAAGTTGCTTGAGAGCAACAGCGGCAGCAGCTGTGTCTATTCGACAGTCTGCTGGGTTAGTGATGAATAACACGTTGATTGTAATGGTTCCGCATGCAGTGGACACGTTGTTGAACAGGACCAAGACACAGCACTTAACTAGTGCTCGATTGTCAGGTTATGAATTAACACTGTTAGCGAGTCATGTGCACATAAAGAGGTGCAACACGTTGAATCCAGCTACATTATTACCGATTTCAGCAGACACAGATGAGATTGAACAGCATGATTGTCTGTTCAGAACAGAAGAAGAAACAAAAGGGAGAGTGGATCTTAAAGATACTCCCCTGGTTGAGTGCGATGGTACTTTATGGGTGGATGGCTCGTGCTTCAAGCTTCCGAATGGTGATACGACTGCTGCATATGCTGTCACGACTTTGCACATGATTGTTGAAACTGCACGTATACCGCATAATTCGGCTCAAGCAGCAGAATTAATTGCACTTACAAGAGCATGCGTGTTGTCGAAAGGAATGAAAGTGAACATATATACTGACAGTCAGTATGCCTTTGGCGTGGCCCATAGTTTTGGGCGTTTGTGGAAAGAACGTGGGTTCCTGAGTTCGCATGGAACTAAGATTCAGAATGGTCAGTTGCTGAATGATCTCCTTGAATCACTGACCTTACCGTTACAAGTCGCGATTGTGAAATGCAGTGCACACAAGAAGATTGTTGATGATATTGATCGTGGTAATGCGTTTGCTGACGAAATCGCGAAAGGAACAGCAAAAGATGTGACGAATCGAATGTATGTTACAGGCCCTGCAAGATGGGTTGGTGATGTTGGAATGTGTGAAGACACGATAGAGAGCGTGAAGTCCCTTCAAGCTGAAGCCACAAAGAAAGAATTGAGCATGTGGAGAGAAAGTAAGGGAAAATTGGATGAAAATGGTTGTTGGATTGATTTGTCAGAGCACCGGCGATGGTTGTTACCTGATGCATATGTGCTTCCAGTGGTCAAGATGGCACATGGAATGGCGCATATCAGTGTGAAAGGGATTTGTAAGTTGTTGGCTCCAGTATGGCAGAATGCTGGAATTCCCAAGTGTGCAGAGAATGTGGTCAAAAATTGCATGGTATGTTTGAAATACAATCCTGGTAGGGTAACCCCAACTCCAGCTGGTCATTTTGCGCCTCCAACGTATCCGTTTGAGGTTTTGCAGCTAGATTTCATCCACATGGAAAGGTGCAATAATTTGAAATATGTACTTGTTGTTGTCTGCGCTTTTTCAAGGTGGATAGAAGCATATCCCCTAAAAGACAATACTGCCTTATCGACAGCTAAAGCCCTTGTCAAGGAATTTTTCCCTAGGTTTGGAATGCCAAGAATGGTATGGAGTGATAATGGGAGTGAATTTGTGGGACGAGTGATGAAGAATGTATGTGAGGGACTAGGTATAAGGCAGAAATTCCACGCTGCAAATCACCCCCAATCAGCTGGACTAGTAGAATGCTATAATGGCACATTGAAGCTCAAATTAGCCAAGATCCAAGCGAGTTCTGGTCTTAAATGGCCTGACGCTCTGCCCTTAGCACTCCTATCAACAAGAATGACTGTGCATTCACGAGTGGGACTCAGCCCCTACGAAATCGTGTTTGGCCAGCCGGCCAATACATGGGGAGTGCCAAGACCGACAAAATTCAGTGAGATCGAACATCCAGTACTGCTTGATTATTTGTATGAATTGACGGCTAAATTGCGTGTTTTACACCAACAGGTGCATGATACCCTGCCTCAGGTCTCTGAAGCTCCGGGACACCCCATCAATCCTGGATCATGGGTGCTGGTCAAAAATTTTCAGCGGACGACAAATGATGAGCCCCGCTGGACCGGCCCCATCTCGTCCTTCTCTCGACGAGATCAGCTATTCGAGTGAAGGGGAAAAAGAACTGGATACACGGCATTCACTGCAAGAGGGTCCCTTTGCCTTTGCCTTGCGACCAGTGGGTCCAGGAAGGGATCGCTGACTCAGAGACTGAGAATGTGCCCCGTTTTCTGCCGTTTAGTGATGCACGAGTAAAAGGAACGCTTTCTGAGAAGGAAAGCGATGACATCTTGCAAGAAACTGTACCACCGTCAATTCAATTGGACACTACAGAGCCTGAACTCTTGTTTCAAGACCAAACAGTACCTACAAGAAGTCGGTATAATTTGAGGCCGAGAACTATGGACAAATAAAAATTATTTTTCTTTGATATTTTTGAGTAGTGCAACTCTCTCTTCCATCTGAGAAACTTTCTTATTTTTGCTTTTTCGAACCGCCATCCGGGTTCAGCTGTAGGGTCGCGGTGCCAAGACTTTGGGGTACAAGCCAGAGACGTTAGGTCAACGGTCTGGTTGGTCTAGGGCGTTCCCTGGACTGACAGGTGTACTCCTTAGCAGAAGACACTCATCCGCCGCGGACAGCACGATTAGAGGATGGAGTTTTTCCAGATGAAGAGACCCGCTGAGGAAATACATTTTAAGAACAGAATATGTAAAGTAATGAATAGCAAACGTTTTGTAATATTATGTCTGTTTGTCCTATTTAGCATGATGATGTTTTCCATAGGTTATGTATTATTGTCTTTTCAAGTACCGTTTACACCTACTACACAGCCCATACCTCCTCCTACTGTTTCCTCACACTCTTTTCACCCTCTGCCTGAACACGAACAAGCTAGACGTGCTGAGTTCGTAAACAACTCGTTTATTCAACTCCTGCACCAGCACCAACTAGTTATGAATACGACAAATTGCTGGGTGTGTGGTTTGATGCCACATACCATTAATAAGGGTATCCCATATCTAGTGCTGCCGTTTAGCTATAATGGGTCATCATGGGCATTCCAGACTATGTTCCTTTTTGCGCTTGAAACCTACTCCCCGCGACCACCGCGTTCCACTAGACTTGCACGAACAATAAGGCCTTGATGAAAGGAGTTGCTGATATGAACAGAGATATCGATGCATATTCATCTATTCCCAAGGATGAGTTGAGAGCTTATGTGGGTTGGAATGCGACGGGGTATAGCATTAGTCTGGGCGAGAAACAGCGTAAAAGTTCATCCCCGATTTGGGTCGTACCCCACATAGGTCGGTTCTGTTTACAAGGTAATGGTCAGAATCCAAGAGCTCAATTAGGGAAGAGTGACTGTGCTGAAACGTACACTTTCCCATCACAGTTTTCCCCTGCGTTTTTGGCTGCCAAGGGAACATACTTTGTTTGTAATGATCGAGCATATACATGGTTGCCCCCTGATTTCTCGGGCACGTGTTATGTTGCAAATTTGCTACCGCCGACATTTACCGCCGCCTCTGATTATCACAAGACCAGAGTTGTGAGAGGCGTTGTTAGTAAGGAGGATACTGCCGGTCAGGAAGCGGGAGACTTTTTCCTGGGTTTCCTGCCGTTTTGGGGACCAATGGTCAATAGTAGGAACCTGAGACAACTGACTTGTGTAGTTGAAACCACTGTTAATGTAACGGCTGGTGCCCTTGGTAACTTGACAGCTGAGCTCCAAGCGGATCGCCTCATGACGTTGCAGAACCGTATGGTTCTAGATGTCATACTTGCAGACCGTGGTGGGGTATGCAAGGTTGTCCAATCAAGCTGTTGTATTTTCATACCAGATAGCTCTCCGACAGTCTATCAAGCCATCTCCAAACTGCATAAGATTTCCGAATCCATTCATGTGGATAAAGGAGACTGGTCGATGACGGGGTGGTTCTGGGGACTGATATCAGCTTGGGGATGGAAGATTCTAATAGTCACTGGGACGATCTTAGCCATTCTTTTCCTGTTCGGTCTATGTATACAGTGTGCTCCTGTAATGTGTAGCCTCTGTGTTACATCATGTGTAAGGAAACCTGTATCAAGGGACGAACTAAGCAATAGGATGATGCTATAGCAGCATCTTCATGACTTTATGAATATAGACCTGGACTCAGATTAGTATGAGTATAGTTATTGCCTATGTAAGGGCAAAAGGAGGGTCTGTGGTACTGTAAATTTCGGAACCATGTTGGTAGCATGGTCCTACCCTGCCGATTTTGGTATCAGCGAACCGCAAATGACTAATGCGGTATGTATGAGTGTTTTCGTCATGTTTCACCGATGAATTCACCGCGTACACGATACTACATGCCGAACCCTCTGGTTCCATTTTAAAAGGGTAACCATTTTGTGGTTGCCCTCACATAGGCTGCGCATTGAGGCCATGCCTAGGCCTAAAAGACACGCAATCTTTCCTTGACTTCTGTGTGACCTATGCAAACTGACTCCGCTGCCCGGGGTCAGCCCTGCCCGGCCGGTTCCTTTTACTGCTGCCTTATGGGATTAGCATCAGGGCCCAACACATCATAAAATCGTGTATCCCACGTGACTCCAGACTAATCCCTTTTACACCTGACTCCGTTTCCTACTTTATGGCTTGTTTTACGAGTAGGAGGTGTCCGTTTTATTGGGGTCTGCTGCTATCTGATGAGGGTTCTGAGCCTCGCTGGGTAAATAATTATGTGCCGACCGAGCTGAAATGTGGGATGATCATCATGACTGTGCTCTTTCTTTGAAGCAAAAATATGTGAACGACCACTTGTAAAATAGGGGCGGTGTTGCCCAGAGCATAATATTCTGTATATAAGAAAAGACTGGTTTTTGGTTAGAGGCAGTCTCCTGAGAACATACATCATGTTGTACTTCTCGGATACCTGTGATTGGTCTGCAGCCAATAAAAACGATCTTTGACTTCACCTAGAAGACTCTGTGTTTCTGTGGTCCAAGACAGGAAGAACTCGAAGTCTTCGGGTGTGTTCCCTGGCACCGCTGGGTTGGTTCTGAAAAATCAAAACACAGAAATCCTAGGGTCTACATAAACGCCGCTGGGTGATATTTAAACCTATGTGGTAGAAAGCCTAACTTGAAGGAAGATAAAGCACTACATGTATAAGGGCAGATCCCTTTTAGGACGAGATCCCTCACTCACCATAGGTGACATGCTTCATCATAGGGACTCTCCTCCCAAGGGAAAGACCTAGTTCCCTTGGGGGCTACAACCCTCTCTCCGAGAGGGAGGAGCTCAGGGATATTTTCTTGTTGGTGTTAAAGGACTTGCTACGTCCACATATGATGAGCCAGAAAGTGTGAGCAAGGATGCAGCGCAAAAATAAGAAAAATGTGGAAAATAGTGCAAGGTTAAAACTGGCTAGGAGGCACCAAAACCAACTTTAATTTAAGAGGTACCAACTGTCAGGGTTAAAAAGCAGTACACCTGCAGTATGGATTTAGAACTGCTATGGTGTGGGTTTTAGGTGGTCAACATGTTTCAGCCCACGAAGACCAAAGATGGATCAGGCTTTCGTCAGGACCTTTCAATTAAACGCTACTGCAATATCAAAAAAGTGAATAAACTATAACAAAAAGGATATCAAGCCAATGCGATGTCATCAGCCTGTGGTTGAACCTGCATGTACCTAGAACAAACAAGAGATGCCACATGTCAGGAGAAAATGATGTATATCATAATAATATCAAGAATTAGTTAAAACTGGGAATCTGCATATACATGAATAGAGGAGAGAGTTGCCTTACCCGCATTAGCTGGGCACAGGGTCTCACCTCTCGCCTGGCAACCGTATAATCTGCCCAGGATCCACAAGAGGGACATAGCCATGCCCCTGGCACAGCCTGAGTTGGAACTCTGACTAGGCCAGAGTCCATCTCACAACCCAGGGAAAACCCTACTACACCCTTATTCTGGACATTTCCACCACCTAATGTAGCTGTACTAGGGGGAATAGTTGCCTTAGGGGCAATGGTGGCTGAGTAGATTCTTTGCACTTGGTGCAGTCACTGGTCTAGTGAGTTTTCTGTTTACAGATTTCGCAGCAAGGTTTCTTTTGGCCTTTTCCCTTGTTAGACTGTGAATCCCCACCTGAAGAAGATTTTTGGGGGCCTTGTGAAGACCACTTTGGTTCTGTACCTTCTGCCTCACCCTGGTTCTGACCCACTTGTCTGCCTTCTTTCCCAATTCTTGGGGAGAGGTCAGATCTGAGTCCACCAGGTAATGGTGCAACAGCTGATTTTGACAATTACTAAGGATCTGCTCCCTCATAATCAAATTGTACAATCCTTGATAGTCATGCACTTTACTGCCAAGTAACCAACCTTCCAGAGCCTTAGTAGCACAATCTACAAAGTCTACCCAGTCCTGAGTCTGTGCTTTGTGAGTATCCCTGAACTTTAACCTGTATCGTTCAGTGGTTAGGCCAAACCCATCAATTAAGGCACTCTTCAGACTGTTGTAATTACCTGACTCCTCTTCTCTAACAGTGAGAAGTTTATCTCTACCTTTGTCTGCAAAGGAGAGCCATAAGAGTGCTGCCCACTGCTCCTGGGGGACCCTTTGTACTTTACAGGCCCTTTCCAGTGCAGTTATCCATTTGTGGATGTCATTCCCACTCAGGTGACACCCGATAAAGCAAAATTCCTTCCCCACTTATACTTGTGCAGAATTAGGGCCAAAATCCAACCACTCAAGGTGGAGACCCACAGAGTGGTAGTGAATCTGCCCTGGCATGAGACCAACCCAATGTTTCTAAATCTTTTCATTGAGCCTAACGATATTCAAACTAAGGTGGACATGATGCGCAGGAATGCACAAACACATCCGCTCCTGCCTCGACTTGTGGTCCAAGGGTGGCCCTTAGCATTTCTAGCACAGTCTTCTCTAACAACAAGTGGGCCCCAGGCATGGAGTGTCTGTATAGGGCCATCCAGTACAATGATACATAGGGAAATAAGTCTCATAAGGGATTGTTGAACAAAATCACAGACCCCATGCAGGAAATCTGGGATACTGAGGTGGGTGGGTGCACTTGGCTTGAAAGGAAGGGGCAACCACTAATTGTACAGAAACTTACACTGTATTTCTTGTGTTCCAGATGTAAAGGAATGCTTCCACTGGGCACGAACAAAAACTGCAGCATGATTATGCGCATTCAGGACATGAAATAGTGCACATCCACACTGATGCATATCTACTGGAAGTGCAGTGAGTTTGCCTAAACTCATCCCCGGTTGGCGCAGACTTTGTCCCCTCATAACCATACTCACCCTGACCCTGGTCATTCCCGGAGAAGAACTATTGGATTTAGACCAGCAACCGCTTTCGAAAAAGACAACCATGTTGTAGAACTACAGATTCTTTTGGCTGGGCTCAGTACAAGGACATTCCAGAAGAATTCAGACTGTTCTCGGACACTCAGGTATCAGCGGGGGGGTCCATACCCGTTTTTACCATGCAGGCGACGGCTAACACCGGCTGGCTCCATATAACCAGGTGGGATGTGTTGAAATGATGAACAGCACGGAGCTTAGCCTTAATTTGATCAAGGAAGAAATTAGACCAATCTGCCTCATGGTATTGCTGCATCGGTATGTGCTACACTTAATGACCATGATGGAGGAAGGGGTGCATACCAAGATTGGTGTATACTGCTGCACGTTTATCCCAGGGTACAACATGGATAATGGGACATTGACTCTTGCCATCTAAGCTCTGCGCCATTTGCAAACAGTCACGCTTGAGGAAGGTGGTGCCCCTGAGTAGGAGTGGTTTGTGAATTAGTTTTCGGTGGCTTTCCAGATTATGCACTTTGTTTTTGCTGGTTTTCATTGTGTTCCTATTTTGAATGGCTCTATGCAGTTGGGGATTTCCTGCTGTAAAATGTAGTCCTCAAAGTGGTTAGAATGCAATTATCTGGGAAGGTAGAGATTGTTAAAAGCAAGCTTAAAGAACAACATGCACCATTAATGTAAATTTTGTGAAGTATGGTTTAGATAGTATAATTGAAAATTCAACTAGAGGAGGGATTGTTAGTATTGAGAAAGTCAATGTCAATATAAATGCCCATACGTTTATGTATAAAAAGGAAACCATATCTTTCTTGACGAATTCCCCATTATGAACTCCTTGTCATCCCCTACTCAGATATACGTAGTCAGGCAGACTCTGAGGCCCAGGCCAGAGGTTACTGATTGACAGGTCACAGATGGGGTGGCACGTAGTTAGCAGATAAGCACATGAACATGAAATCCCAGATTAATCCCGCAGATAGGCATAGCGACACCACAATCGTCCAGAGAGGTTGACCCCAGAAAAGCTCACATTGTCCTTGGGGTCCATATATTCAAAAAACACCATAAAGCCAGATGCTACATGAAGCAAGCAACACATAGCCAATCAGGGCACAGCACACACAGTGCATGCAGCAAACCCATGCCGGACATCCGGACACGTTATCCACTGGATGCATTGTGTCCACCTGGATTCCTCATTGAATACATTAATTCATGGCTCCAAAGACAGCGGTTCACATTCCTTTAAAAAAAAGGATAGCTTGAACTATTTTATGCAATTCAATGAATTGTATGAAACCTTGTCCAGATCGATTGTGAGTTAAGACAATCCTCAGACCCTAGGCCTGTAACTTTTCTCCCAGCTGCAATGTTTAATTACACGGGCTGTTCCTGTTTTGCCAAATGCCTCTTGTCTCTTGTTTTTTCAGTGTGTTTATGTTCAAACAACACTAGCATGCATTTAAGTATGCCAGTTTCTTAACTATTTCATAACATGAAGTTTGCATTTCATCTGCACCTGTAGTAATGACAAACAATCTGTCTGTCAAGCAATATTTTCTACTGCTAGCACATTCTAAGCAAGAAGCCAACTCTACAGAATGTTCATAATTCTGTGGTATCTAAAATAAAGGTACCCATAAAATAGACATGTTATCACAGAAAATAATCCTCAATTCAAACTTTGAAGCCACCACTCAGAGCCCTAACGGCATTTCTGCTGCCTATCCATCTGTCGCTCCTCTAACTGGAGATTGAACTCGTGACCCCAGCCAGGACTTAGGCCTCACATGGCCCCAATACCAGGTTCACACAATCACCTATCCTTTAACATGCAAACCTGTCATGCTGGTTGATGTCTAATAAAAGTCTCCTTTTTTACACCTTTCACACAACCTGTCTGCAACTATGAGGAATGTATGCCAATGTCAGAGACCGCTTTATCTTCATTTAGTTTTGACTGGTGCTTCTGATGAAATGTAATTGAATTATCCATCTTTTGTCACAAGCGTATTGTGAATGTCATTGTGGGACCTCCCCAACTTCCCCTATAAAATGACATTTACATTTCAAGCAGTTTTCACCATTGTTGCAGCCAAAAGTGTTTAAAACACGCCGCTTGTTACTAATTTCCAAATGTTCCTTGATGAATATGCGCCGTGTGGATGCAGACCAGCCTGGAGGAGAAATAAAAGAAACGCATTCAGGAAAGAACGTGTGACTCAAGAAGTTCATGCATTTATCTATCTAGCTAAAAAATTGCATTGTTGTTCCATACATGATGTTTTGAGGATCAAACAACACAGAGAATAGCATCAATGAGTAGGTAACTGAAACAGTTCCCTCTTCTGCGAGCTGCTCACTGCTTAAAGCACAATTTCAAACCTTGCATGTTTATAATTGTATTAATAGTTCATTACAGAACCCAATAATATTCCTTACAAAATCAGATTCCTACATCCCCAAGAATCAGCTTTCCCTAGTAGTGGCCATATAATCACTTGTGTAAGTTTTGAGCACCATCTTTTAACAACTCACTTTCTGCTTATTGAGTACCAATAGTGTTTCCTTTTGCTGGTTATTTAAACACAGTTATGACTGTGGATTTTGGCCCCTAGCTCTGCCAGCACCTAGGAATAGCTAGCTAACCTATACATTTTCAAAACTAGACAACCAGGAGAATCCAGGATGGGGTGACTTGAGTTGTTCTCACCACGTTCTTTTACCCAGATTCAATGCAAACCTCAACTTTGTAAAGAAAAAAAAGCGTTTACACACATTTCTGTAATGCAAAGTTCTGAATCTGCGCCGATCCACAAAATTCCACCCCCCCCGCATTCCCCAAAGTCTTCCGATAAAAGTGGTACCTCACTTCTGTGGGTAGGCCTAGTTCCCACAACAGGAAACGGCCTAAAACCCAACAAGGACACACCATATTTTTACAGTGAAAACTGACCCTTTTTGGCAAAGTGCCTAACTGTGGATTTTGTACCATAGCTTAGCCGGCACCTATGGAAACCTAGAAAGTCTATACATTTTTTTAAACTAAACACCTAGAGAAATCAAGGATGGGGTGACTCGAGTGGATCTCTCCAGGTTTTGTTACCCAGAATCCCTTACAAACCTCAAACTATGAAAAAAAAAAAAAACATTTTCGTCACATTTCGGTGATGGAAAATTCTAGAATCTGCATGGATCCACAAAATTCCACCCACTCTGCATTTCCCAAAGTCTTCCAATAAAAACGGTACCTCACTTGTGTGGGTAGGCCTAGGGCCAGCGACAGGAAACGGGCCAAAACTCAATATGGACAAACCACATTTTTACAGTGAAAACTGACCCTTTTTTTCAAAGTGCCTAGCTCTGGATTTTGACCCCTAGATCTGCTGGCACCTACGGAAAGCTAGCAAACCTATACATTTTCAAAACTAGACACCCAGGAGAATCCAGGAGGGGGTGACTTGCATTGCTCTCACCTCATTCTTTTACCCAGAATCAATGCAAACCTCAAACTTTGTAAAAAAAAACACATTTTCCTCACATTTCTCTGATGGAAAGTTCTGAATCTGCTTGGATCCACAAAACTTCACCCTCCCCACATTTCCCAAAGTCTTTCAATAAAAATGGTACCTAACTTATGTGGGTAGGCCTAGTGCCCGCGACAGGAAACGGCCTAAAACGCAATCTGAAAACACCACATTATTATAGTGAAAACTGACCCTTTTTTGCAAAGGGGCTAGCTATAGCTTTTGAACCCTAGCTCTGCCGGCACCTAGGGAAACCTAGCAAACCTATACATTTGTTAAAACTAGACAACCTGGGGAATCCAGTATCGGGAGATTTGTGTGGTTCTCACCAGGTTCTGTTACCCAGAATCCCGTGCACACCTCAAACTTTGTGAAAAAAAAACATTTCTGTGATGGAAAGTTCTGAAATCTGCGTGGATCCACAAAATTCCACCTACCCTGCATTCCGCAAAGTCTTTTGATAAAAATTATACCTCTAGTGTGTGGGTAGGCTTAGTGCCCATGACAGGAAAAAGCCCAAAATGCAAACGTGGACACACCACATTTTTATAGTGAAAACTGACCCTTTTTTGGTAAATTGCCTATCTCTAGATTTTAAATCCTAGCTCTGCCGGCACTGAGGTAAACCGTTAATCTATACATTTTTGAAAACTAGACACCCAAGAAAATCGAGGAGGGGTGACTTGTGTGGTTCTCACCATGTTCTGTTACCCAGAGTCCCTGGCAAACCGCAAACTTCGAAAAAATAAAAATCCTCTCATTTCTGTCCTGGAAAGTTCTGGAATCTGTGTGGATATACAAAATTCCACCCACCCTTCATTTCCCAAAGACTTCCACTAAAAATTGTACATTACTTCTGTGGGTAGGCATAGTGCTCACGACAGGAAACGGGTCAAAACGCAATGTGGACACGCTACATTTTGACAGTGAAAACTGACCCTTTTTTCAAAGTGCCTAGCTCTGGATATTGACCCGTAGATCTGCCGGCACCTAGGAAAAGCTAGCAAACCTATACATGTTCAAAACTAAACACCCAGGAGAATCCAGGATGGGGAGACTTTTGTTGCTCGCACCGCGTTCTTTTAACCAGAATCAATGCAAACCTCAAACTTTGTAAAAAAAACACATTTTCCTCAAATGTCTCCAATGGGAAGTACTGAAATCTGCGTGGATACACAAAATTCCACCCACCCTGCATTCCTCAAAGTCTTCTGATAAAATTGATGCCTCACTTTTGTGGGTAGAATTAGTGCCTGCGGCAGGAAACAGCCCAAAACACAACGGTGTCACACCACATTTTTACAGTGAAAACTGACCCTTTTTTTGCCAAGTGCCTAGCTGTAGATTTTGAACCCTAGCTCTGTCAGCAACTGGGGAATCATGGCACACCTATACATTGTTTAAAACTAGACACCCAGGGGAATCCAGGAGGGGGTGGCCTACCTGGCTCTGACTAGGCTATGTTACCCAGAGTAAATTGCAAACCTCAAACTTTGTCAAAAAAACACCTTTTCCACACATTTCTGTGATGGAAAGTTCTGGAATCTGCGTGGGTCCCCAAACTTCCACCCACCCCTCCTTCTCCCAAGTCTCCCGATAAAAATGGTACCTCACTTGTGTGGGTGGGTCAATGGCCAGCAACAGGTAAGGGCCCAAAACGTATTATAGGGACATCAAAATTACCTATCAGAAAACGACCTGGTTTTGCAGGGGGGGGTACCTGTTTTTTTTTTCCTGGGGTCAGCGGCCATCTTGGGAAACCTACCAAACCCACACATTTTCTGTGTGGGTTTGATGAGGTATGGCTTGCGTGGATCCTCCAACGTTTCCCTACCCAGAATCCCCTGCAAACCTCCAATTTAGCAGACAAAATCAAGTTTTCCACATTGTTTTGTGTTGGATCACCGTTCTGGCACAAATGTCCTACTACCTAGCATTCCCGTTGGTCTGCCTAGCAAAACCAGGTCGTTTTGTGATAGGTAATTTTGATGTCTCTACTATCTACTTTGGGCCCTTGCCTGTCACAGGAACTTGGCCAACTCACATGAGTGAGGTACCGCTTGAAAGTGTTGATAGGTTTCCCTACCTGGGCATTACTTTTGAGAAGAAGGGCTCCCGGCGGGCTGCTGCCCAAGCTAGAGGAGCTGCATTTTCTAAAGCTATAGGAGCCCTGATTAACTTCTCAAAAAAACTCGGGGGACGCCCGATCAACCCCTTATCACAGATTTATCGCGCCAAGTGTGTTTCGACTGGCACATACGGATCTGGGATTTGGGGAATTGATCCGGCAGTTCATATACAGCGCTCCGAGAATTTATTCTTGCGCTACCTCCTGGCCACCCCACGTGGTACTTCTGTTTTTGTAATGCACCATGAACTTGGTTTGACATATATCACGGATACTATAAAATCTGCTCCTATTATTTTATGGCATAAAGTTTGGACCACTCTTGAAACACACTTTAATAGGGAAATTATCATGGATTGTCTCAGCTTGAGTGAGGCTGATAGCCTCAAATGGTTGAATTACGTCAGAAACTTGTCACGTGATATAGGGCACCCAGAATTTTTTGCTGACCCCTCTACACTAAATAATATTCCTAGAGTTAGCTTAAAACGATTAGTCGCTAACCATCTGGCTAATCGTCGTTGGCTCATTGAAAACTCTAAGCATACCGTGTTGGAGCACCAACTTTCCACCACTGTTGAAGGGATGCAACAATATCTATCTTTAATTCCCTCCCCATTTTCCCGTATGCTTGTGACTCGCTTTCGTACCGATACCTTTTTCAGACTGTTGACATTCCCTAATCAGAATAGTTGGTCAAGAAACTTGGAGAAATGCCCATGTGATGGTCTGTCATCACAAACTAATATTCATTGCATTTTATTTTGTAAAAGTTCTACCAATTGCAAAGGGTTATTTATTTGAAACCATTGCTTAAATCCTGGGGATTACGTTCCTGTAGGGCAGCTTATCTTAAAATGAAAGCACTAGATAGCCCATTAACTATCGCAGTGGTCTCTCTCTATCTGAAAAAGATTGTAATAACAAGGGCTTCTATGCAGACATAGATGATGAATGACCTCTTCTACGTCATGTATCTTTTCCCTCCATTAAACGAATCTGATAAGGGTTGTTTCAACACTAAAACTATGTTTATTATTATTCCTTTTAAACTTTTATGTCATTTATGATGTCTTAATATGATTTTACTGTACTTTTATGATAATGTTTTTACATTTCGAATGAAGAATTTTGACTTGACTTGACTTGAGTGAGGTACCATTTATTTCAGGAGACTTTAAAGAATGCAGGGGTGGTGGAATTTTTTGGATCCAAGCAGATTCCAGAACTTTCTATCACAGAAATGTGAGGAAAATTTGTTTTTTTAACCAAATTTGAGGTTTGCAAGGGATTCTGTATAACAGAACCTGGTGGGAGGCACACAAGTCACCCCATCCTGGATTCCCCTTTGTGTCTAGTTTTCCAAAATGTGCAGGTTTGCTAGGTTTTCTTAGGTGCCAGCTGTGCTAGGCCCAAAATGCACAGGTAGGCACATTTCGAAAAAAGATCAGTGCCTAGTGTGCTTTCTGCCTCCGGGGGGAGGTTTGCCCTAATATGCACCCAAGGGGGGGCGGAAAGACTGTGGCTATTTTTTTGGGGGGGCGTGGGCACATTGGTATGCCCATTCTGGAAAGTAACCACCCCCATGTATAAAAAAGCCCGCGTAATCGCTGGTGCCTAGTGGGCTCCCTGCTGACCCCGGGGGGGGGGGGGGGAAGATCTGAGGCTACTGCCCTATCAGTCTCCTGGGGGAAGAAAGACTGGTATTTTTCGGGGGTGGTGGGGGCACTGCAAACCCATTCTGGGCAGTCCCCACCCCTAAATATAAAAAAAAATAATCCCTGGTGCCTATTTGGCTTTCTCCCCCCCCCGGGGCAGATCAGGGTCTACTGTCCCATCTGTCCACTGGGGGACAGAAAGACTGGATTTGTTTTGGAAGGGTTGGGGGCATTGGCATGCCCATCTTGGGCTGCCCCACCCCTAAATAAAATTAAAACAATTTCCTGGCTTCTAGTAGCCTTTCTGCCCCTCTCGGGTGGGCACATTGGTGGATACTGCCCTCATCTGCTCCCCATGGGGGCAGATAGAGTGGAATTTTGCTGGTGGGCATTGTCATGCCCCACTTGGGCAGCCCCCATCCCTATAGCAATACAAGAAGAAAATCCCTAGATTTGGTGGGCTTTCTGCCCCCTGAGGGGCAGATTGGGGGCCGCTGCCCCCATCTGCCCCCAGGGGGGCTGAAAGACTGAATTGGCCCCAAAAAAATTGGGGAGAGCAAAGGCCCTTGCCGAAGGGGCCGCTCCCCCTCCATGTTGTCTAGCGGGTGGATCCCTGTTGAGGGAAACAGCCTCGGGAGCTGGGGAAGCGTTTCTCTAGCTCTCAATGGTGTTCTGTGGAAAAAGAAATCCCTTTGGTGCCCGCACCTGAGGGATTTACGGTGCCATGTGTCAGGACGGCCGCGAGCCGTCCTGAGCACATGAGCACCTTGGCTCAGGACGGCTCCCGGCCATCGTGAGCATGCAAAGGGTTAATGTAGTGCACCATCATCCAGATCAGACAAGTATCATCACAATACCAATTTAGTCACAGTACTTTAGAGTTCTAGCAGTCATCTTATCATGTACAATCAAGTTCTTTATCAGCATCATAAAATGTGTTAATGCACGAGTACTTTGCATAGTAATGGGCCCTCAGGACAATTGTAATCATGCAGTCTCCAAAGTTAAGCAGTGTTCTCTTCGGCTCAGACCGTACTCTCTGGCTTGGGCTGGATGAGGTGCAATCAATAGGCTGTAATGCCATTTTTACAAAAGGGAACATTAGGAACATGTGATACATGGCAGAGGAAGTCATGAAAATCAGTTTGGGCAGGGAAAAGGGTGTGGTTGGTCACTACATAATATCCCAGAAAGGTTTGCTGGGATACCCCGGGTCAAGACTGATTTGCAAATGGCTGGGTCTGAACCGAGGTGGCGATGTGAGCTAAAGAACGATGATAGGTTCAACCCAGATCTGTGACTGGGAGTGTCTGACAAGTTTCAGCGCTCTGTCCATCATCTCCTTGTGTTTGCCTAACATGTACTATTCCCACTCCAGTCTGTGCAGCAGAAGGCAAGCGTTGGGCACCAGAGGGTAAACTTGACTATTCCCACTCCAGTATGTTAAACTGTAGGGAAAGCTTTGCAAAGCAGAGGGGAAACATATTTTATTCCCACTCCAGTCCGTGAAACAGTAGGGAAAGTGTAGGACTCCAAAGGGGTAACATGTACTATCCCTACTCCACTCTGTGCAGCAGTAGAGAGAGAGTAGTTTACTTCAAAGAAATAACATATTTTAAGACCTCTATTAACTAACTAAAAATATAAAATCCTTAATATAAAATTGTGTCTAAACTAAAAACACTACATAAACAAATTAAGTAAGCATTACATTTTTTAATAATTATCATCAATTAAAACAAATATTATTAATTTATTAAAATGCCACAATATATTTCCACATACATAACAGCCAACTATAAAAATGTAATGGAAAGGAAAAAAAGAATACCACAATTAACATATTAAGTAATAAATAAATAAATTATTAATAAATAAATCCATCATTTTGAATCTATTATTACATAAACACCTTCCATCCTATCCTCCTACAAATACAACTGCACACATCTGATATGTAGCATAATAACTTGAATTATTACATAATTTGCAACATTTTCAATAAATAAGCTATTTCAATAAAATTAATAATTAATGACTAATTGGTTATTGATTAATTAACTCCCCACCCTATTGCTCTACAAACTAAACAACCCACACCTGAAATGTCTTAAAGTGTACATTCATGATTATCAATTAAATAATTAATCATACATTATTAATTAAATATCAAGGCATTTTTTCCTAATTAACTTCCCATCCTGTACCACTGCAAACTCAACAACCTGCATGTAAATTATAACTTGAAAAATATAACAATTACACAATTTGTATAAGTGATTATCAATTTAAAAAGTGATAATACATTAGAAAATAATTATTAACTAATTTTGCTTAATTAACTTTCCACACTTCTCCCTAAAAGCCTAACATCCTGCACCTGAAATGTATCTTGAAAAATATATTTACTGAATGTGACATAATGAATTATCAATTAAACAATAAAAAATCAATAGTTAAGTATTCATTAATTATGCTTAATTAGCTTCCCACTCCCTATTCAAATAAAATCTAAACTAAAATATATAAAGATCACTGAAAAGCAATATGTTTTACAACTATATTTTTGTAAAATATAGTAAGAACGCAGATTTACAACAAAATGACTTACCTTGAGAAATCGATATGTTTGTAAATGATATTTCTGCATCACAATATTTCTGTCTCACGATATTAGAAAACTCAATATCTGTGTGAATCAATATTTTTGACTCCATGCTTTGCCCAAATACCTCCCTAAACCCCCTCACTCTTCCCTAATCCACTCTCATTTAGTTGTAAGCGTGTGCTTTTTTCCACACATTCACCCAGTCCCTCCCACATTTACTACTTATTAGTAAACACAGATTTTTGAGGATCTCCCTATTGAGGAGATGTGAGCGTTGGAGATAGAGATGTACATCCTTTAGTAATAATATTGCAGTATTACTAAAGTACTACAAAATGCAGTTGGTGAAAAGGCCTCTTTATGTTTAGTGCTATATCCTCCTCTGAGGCAGTGGTTAATTTGTAAGGGTAGGTGCTGGGGCCCACATTTTTCAAAGACGCCTGCCAGAGCTAAATGCCAGGGGTGCTGCACACCAAGGCTGTCTGTACTTACATTCCCCTCATGCTGCTTTCATTCATGAACACACTCTTCCTTCCCCTCTATTTCACTCTTGGAGATTCCTTTTCATGCCTGCTCTCTCTCATTACCGCTGCCTTTCCATCTTACACGTCCCTTTTTCTTGCTCAAACTCTTATCATTAAAAATACGTTCGGTCTAAGAGTCCCGGTGGACCCCAACTTCAACTGCTTTCTCAAATTAAGCACTGCCCTAAGTTCATGTCAAAGTAGGCAAACATGGATTTAAATGTACAAATCCAAACTGAAACTCACACTGTGCCTCATTCGTGTCTTTATGTTCAGATTTCTCGCTCTGTGTGCAGTGAGAGCTGCCTTCCAGGGTACTGGAGACCTCCTTTGCAAGGGAAGCCCATCTGCTGCTTTAAATGTGTGCAATGTGCGGAGGGAGAGTATTCAAATAGCACGGGTGAGAGAAACATGTACACCGCAGTCTACTGACTCTTCTATGTCTATGTCTTTGCAATTGACCTGATGTTACATTATGTTGCAGAGCTGAAGACAAAACGTGAACATTAGTGTCCTGGCAAAATTACTGAGCTTCACTTTTGCTCCTGACCCAGCACTTTCTGATGGTCATTTGAGCAGGAGGTGACCCGGTGCTGCAGGAACATGTCTAAACTGAGCCCTTAGCTAGAGTTTGGCAGACAGACCCCACTTCAAACACAGAGGGTATCCTGTCCCCCCATTAGAATTGTATCACAGGCTTTGGCACTTGTAATATCTGCCATTAGTGCCAGACATCCAGAGCCTCAGAAACATTCATTTCAAAGATTGGTCTAAGTTATTTGCTGAGCACCTACTTAAGAAGCTTAACATCAAATAAAAAGACTACAGTGAGCACATAGGATTCAGCCGTTTGAATAGCGGAGCTGCGTTAAATAAAAGGCACATATGAGACCTGCAGTGACACCGCAGCCTTACATTATTTTGCAATACCATAATGTGAATAGAGACCCACACACTGGACTTTCATGGTGTTATTGTGTCTGTAGAGAATGGTCATCTGCTGTGTCTTGTACCCACATATGTATGCTGAACTCTTGTTGTTGGCTATGGAACTCTGCACACCTTTCCTCCACTAACTAGAGGTAACGTGCCCGTGCTCCTCCTTTCAACCAATGGGACTGGTAGACCCCTCATTTACCTTTAAGTCTGTAGTATAGGGTACACAGTATACCTAGGGCCCGTTAGTTAAATTTAACTAATAAACTGCAGAACCTATAAGCCATTTGCTACAGATATAGTGTAAACTTTGGGTTCACCGCTCCAATTGCAGCCCGACTAATCTTTAGAAGGGAAACAGCCTGAACACAGAAGTCGGAAGCGGTCCTTAACGAATGAACAACACACCAAGTACAGTGTTGATTAAATACTTAAAATGAACGCTAGACGGCAGTATTTGCTTAAAATACTGCGTGCATCTGACTTCATTGTTTCGGCTGCTTCCCTTATTTCATACCAGTGAAATTTGAGTAATCCAGTGTTTGGGCAACACCACCTTCGGTGTTACCTAGGATGAAAATATTGACACCCCTCATTCCGTTTATTTTTCTTCCAAGCCCCACATTTGTATAAATAACAATCGAAATGAGTGCACAATTTAAATGTTATGGTACAGAACCCTGGGGCGTGCTAATTAGCGAAAGGTAAAATGAGCATTTATTACATTTATATCCCAGAATGCACCCCACCCCAAAATAGGTTTGCATAATTACTAAGCAAGATAGATTTTGACCCAGAACCCAATGTATGTATATTATTTTGGACAGTCCAGGGGCCCATTCGAAAATGTTGATACTATATTTCAGAGCAGCTCTTTAGATTGAAAGAAACACATAGCACCTTTTGAAGCAGGGAAATCTCCACACATTTAGAGATATGCAAATACCTGGAAACA
Source organism: Triturus cristatus (assembly GCF_964204655.1). Classification (NCBI taxonomy): domain Eukaryota; kingdom Metazoa; phylum Chordata; class Amphibia; order Caudata; family Salamandridae; genus Triturus; species Triturus cristatus. Next base: position 49,854,649 of record NC_140581.1, on the reverse strand, counting down.
GAGAGCCCTGGCCTAGATGGTATTAACCAATTGTGGGTGCGTATCATGTTCGTGAAACAGCCTGAACTACAAAGTCAGAAGTTAATGGTATGCACGGTATAGGTACAGGTGATATAATAGCATTTGTATTGATCAGACCTGAATGCTAAGCCCTTCTGGTGTTTTAGGCTTCGTCATGGTTCCACTTGCGCGGTTAAGTTGTGCAATCAATATTCTATCACACAACCACTTTGGGCTGCAATTTGACTGGTCTAAATCTTCCTTTTAAATATTAAGTCATCTCCATCTAAGCCTTGCTGCCCTAAAGGCAGAGTGCAAAGTATTTTAAAGTAGAAATGTTCTGTAAATTATGCCCTTTCAATGAAAAGTACCTAAAAGCTGGTTTCACTTTATCAAGGATGGCTTTTCCAGGGGTGCAATCTTACATTTAATAATGTTATTTTCGGCTGGATACATACATAAATGTCATTCTTGAATTCTTTGTAATATTTCTTAAAAGCCCAATTCATTTGTAAACTCAGATTTTTAATAAATATTTAGGAAAGTTACCTTTCCATGCTCTAACATTTCTGGAGGCTAATTTGAACGAACCCCCTTCGTAGCAGCCCTCAAAGAACTTAAGCCCTGAATGCGGTTTGAACATTGCTACCAGAGGAGAGACACGGGCCTGGGTGTGCAGTGACATTTCTGTTCCTCTGGCAGAATAAACATTTGGGCAGGACCCAGGAAAAATAATTTACTTCATAGGGGCCTCACCCGTCACAGGAAGATATCAGATTGCACTTGGCAAGAACCTTTCGTTGTTCCCTCAGTCACCAGAATTCAATCATCGTGGAAAGGGAGCTGCCCCAGGGCTACTTGAGGTGACCATGGAGAAGGGCTACTCATATCTCTGGCCGTACCCACGGAGTGGACACAGAGGGTCTGCACAAGCGAAGAAGGGCCCTCTCCCTGTCTCCCTGTACACAAGAGGGTCTCCCTGCCTGATTTAGGGTGGGGCAGAGCACAGGTGTGACAATAGCAGAGTTTATCGGTCTCTGCCATGGTGAAAGCCCCCCTGAGGAGTAAGGCTCTAAGTCGCTCACCTAATTTAAATGGGAGGTAAAACCTGCTGGTAGTGAAAAACGTGCTCAATGCCCCCTTTGCATTGAAGGACACTCCCATGGTGATGGGGCAGTGCTTTTTTTACTTAAAAAAAAAAAATCCTGCTTTAAAAATTGTAAAAATGTAAATTTGCAGCACAACTCCACCATGCTGACGTAGGCGTCCGTCAAACTTACAAAGCATTGGTAGCGGGAACTGCTGTGATGCTAACTCTTCTCAATGCTAAAAGTTTCAGCTGGGCTACCAGATATTTCTTAATTTGGTGGCATTCACCTGTCTCAAGGAGACCAAATAATTCACTCCATTGCTCTGCAGAGAAACGGGCTGCCCGCAAACATGTACTACGTGCCTTGAGTCACAGGGTAAAACTCCTGACCCAGTCGAACCTGGCTTCTGAAGACAGCCCATGCTGCATTGCGGTCACCTCAGATTTCACTTGGGTGCCTGGCTAATGCGACCAGTTGATCGTGGCTGGCTCTTAATGCTCTCTGGTTTTGTTCTCGTTTTATTTATTAAAAAGTGCTCTATTTTTCTGAATTGGTTTGAGATTTTCTTGCACTTTGTTTTTTCTTTATTACTTTTTTGTACTACACAACTATTTTATACATTGTCTATAGGTTCATCCTCTTTGGTCTGTGTTGTAGCAGGTAGCCGAGCTCAGGTTTAATTAACTAGTTTAGTGTTTTACCCTGACAAAGGATTGTGAATATTACTTGAGGTGAGTAATAACCCCCATAACTAATACTCACATTTCTTACAATGTCCATGACAATAATGTATCATATATTAATTCTACAGCGTCAAACACCTTTACAGTCAAAACACATCTTTAACTATTTCAGGAGCAAACATGTTGAACATTTCTTACAATATATCAGTTTAATTCATATCTGCTTTGTTATGTCCATAAACAATTCTATACTATTCCATGTATGACATCAGGCTACTTTCTGTTTTATTCTTGTGATCATATTGCAGGCACGGAAACCTGCTTGAAATGCCCAGAGGGCCAGTGGCCACTGACAGGATGGGCGACTCCATCAAGAAAGCCTTTGTTGATCTCTCTTAGAGCGAATTTGTTGGTGCAACGTTGGCATCTGTAGCAATTGTCCTAACTATAACCACAGCTGCAGTACTGGTCATGTTTCTCAGATATCAGTGCGCTCTAATAGTGAAAGCTAATAAGTATCTCAGCTACGCTCTCCTTGTATCTCTGCAGCTGGCCTCCCTCACCGCTCTTCTAATCATTGGATGCTCTGCATTATTGACATGTTTGATCCAACAAGCTGCATTTGGGATTATTTTCACTGTCGCCGTGTGTTGCGTGTTAGTGAAACCATCACTGTTGTCATTGCCTTCAAGGCCATCAAGCCAGGTAGCAGGTTAAGCAGATGCCTGGGCTCTCGGGTGTCTGCTTCCATGGTCCTCGTGTGCACACTGGGGGCAGTAGTCATTTGTCTCACGTGGCTGCTCACTTATCCTCCTCACCCAGCCACTGACTCTCAGTCTGAAACTGGAAAGGTGATCCTACAGAGTGACAACGGTTCTATTGCTGCTTTCTATGGGATGTTTGCTTACCTGGGTCTGCTGGCCTTTACTAGCTTTGTCGTTGCTTTCCTAGCCCGGGACCTCCCTGATAGATTCAATGAAGCCAAGTTCATCACATTCAGCATGCTGGAGTTCTGCAGTGTCTGGGTGTCCTTCCTCCCAGCCTACCTCAGCACTAAGGGCAGGTACAAGGTGGCTGTGGAGATCTTGGCAATTTTAGCATCCAATGCTGGACTGCTGGGCTGTATTTTCATTCCCAAGTGTTACATCATTCTGTTTAGACCAGAAATCAACACTAGGATGCATTCAGAAGCTAGAAATAATGTATGGCCTGATTGTCATGGCATGTTGAATAGACCCTTTTTCAATCTTTTCCCTTTGAAAACTGTATTAATATTTCATGCAGAATCATTTACCTATATTCCACACATTAAGTAAAGTGCATGCTTCACACACCAGTTCATGGAGTAAATATCAATGATTCATATATGCTGAATATAGAGAGATACATTATTTCAATGTATATCCTATAACTATGTATCAATAAAATGTTATTACAGCACAAGTATGTTACTGGTTAATTGTTCAATTCTGTCCCCTTCTTATATTCTATTAATGATTTCTCTTAAAGTTTAAAATCAGGCCTGGGTGTAGTTCGTGGAGTTTTGCTACGTGGAAGTCCACAAATTACAAAAAAAGAGGAGTTCCACAAGTGACGCAGTGCAGTGCAAACTCCTGTTCACGCTGGTCTTCCTGCCACTCGGGTAGAAATTCTATTCAAGTGGTAGCTCGCGCTAGCGAACTTACCGTTCGCGAGCGTAAGCTGGGAAAAAACTCTGCTGCACTATGCAAAGCGGTGTTTTCTGCACTCTGTGAGCTCTGCGGAACACGGAGTGCAGAAACTCCACAAACTCCATGAAAGGAGCGGAGTTCACCGCCCAGGCCTATGTAAAATCGGTAAGTATCATTAATATCTGTTTCTGATATATACAGCTGATTCCCAGACATAGTTCACCAACTGTGTGAATTAGAATGAATGTTATTGAGTAAGTCATTTCAGGAGAGGATATCTCCAATAGGAATTGTGAGAAGGTTGCTTGATATATGCTGTCCACTAGTTCTAGTGGGCACCTTGTATCAGTCCAAACAACCCCTTATGGTGAATTGGTTAAAGACAACCTTTATTGAAAGCTATCCTAGTGGTAGCTATGGAGAGCAGCCTTCAGACTAAGTCTTGAAGGAATGTAAAGCAGCTTGTTTTATCAGTCTATAATTTCTTGAATGATCAAATGAAAGGACAACCACACCAGGTATATATTCAAAATATATGTATTTAGGATAAAACACAGCCCTCTAGTCTCTTTATGAGACTGGAGTTCGAAGTACTTAATTTACAAGTTAGCAATCAACAGTACTAGCACAAATACACGTTTGGGCCCTAGGGGCATACCAAACCATATACCAAAAAAGTGGTATAAGAATCACAACTGAACTAGACACAAGGCCTAGAGCCTGTAGAATCGCTGGGACCCCAAGGAACCACCCAAGGTAGTGACACAGGGGACCCAAGTGTGCAGTGTGTAAACACAACTGCGGGTTCCCGTTAGTTTCTATGGGCAATGTCGCGGTTGGAAATTAAAAGATTAGGGACACTTAGAATCGAGTCAGGACCAAACACTTTTGGACTAAAGAAGTTCTAGGGAGCATCCACGGGAGCACCGGAGTACTCGAGTTACCTCACCCAGGGAAGTCGGGTGCATAGGTGTCTTTTGATGTCGGGTAGCGTCGTCGATTACAATGGAAGCTGGCGAAGAACTGCTGCTGCCGTGAAGAGGAGAAGTGTCCGAAGAGATCCAAGCCTGGATCTAGGATGGAAGGAACCTGAAAGCAGAGGGGACAGAGTCTGGGTCACTAGCCAGTGACCGAGGGCAGGATGGACCAATGCCCACAGATGTCGGGTGCTTCAGGTTAGTTGATGGGTGTCTTGACTCTTCTGCCACGGGTTCCAGGAGGTGCCAATGACAACTAGGAGCTGGATTCAAGCTGTGTTACAAGGTCTGTCGAGTGCTGTGGTGCCGGCGACCAGATTGGACCCAACAAGCCTTGGCAACGGCAAGTCACTGGAAATCAGAGAAAGGACTGCGGTGCAGACCAGCTAGGTCTGAGGGACTCACCCTGCGAGAGTAAGTTGGGGCGCATCAGGAGCAACCAGGAAAGCCAAATTATAAGAGGATTTGTCTTCGTGGGGACCTACTAGCCAACAGGCTAGCGATCGTAAAGGAGCCTAAAGTGGTCGCACTTGAAACTGGCTCACGGGTCACTCGTGGAGTGGAGTGGAGGCCAGCAATCTTCGGTGCAGGAGGTGCTCAAGGCTGGGGCTACTGGGAGCCCAAAGCACAATTTCGTGGAATTCCCAGAAGATAGTGTTGCTGCAAAAGTTCACGGTGTCAAGGGGTCACGATTCCACATCACCCATGATAGCCACGGGCCTCAGCTTTGCTGTGGACTCAGGGTAGCCTTGGGGAAGTCTGGAAATCCACCTCTGGTGATACAAAGACTTCGGCATCCGGCGGGAGCTTCAGCGATGCAGACCGGTCAGTTGCTTCTTTGGGGTCTGCCAAGCAGGGGAGTCACTCCTTGACCCCAAGGGAGATTTCTTCAGTCTTCTAGTCAAAGTAGAACGTCGAAGGTCCAGGATATATGTTGCAGAGTTTCGTCCAGGGTACTCTAAAGTCGCAAGGACTGGGTTCCCATACTTATACTAAGTTTGGGGGTTGAACATACTCTAGGGACCCACCTATGGGAGGGTTTGGAAAGAGGGGTGGTTACACCCATTTCCTTTGTCCAGTTTCTCGCCAGAGCAAGGGCAGCTAGCCCCTGCAACTGGTTTGAACTGGACTATGCACAGGGACACTAAGTGTGCCCCCAGTGCAGGACTTCAAAGCACCAGAGAGTGCTCCTGCCCAGCCCCAATACACATCTGCCTGTCTGGGGAGGTGGTTACACCTCCCTGGGACAGGAAACCTATTGTCCAGGCCTCCCCTGCCGTAGTTTTGGTCAGCAGCAGGAGGCCAGACCCGTGTCGGTGGTAGAGGCATCCATTTTGTGATGCCAGGGCTCAAGAAGGTCCTACCGGGTTAGACCAGTGTGAACATGTCTCTCCCTGTAGAAGGGTGGAATGCTACCCCCGCCGCCAGAACTGGGGGAGGGGGGTAGTATTCCAAAGCGTTTGACACCAAACACGAAATTTTTCCATGCAGCCATTCCATAGTTAGCATTTACCGCGAGGTTATAATGCACTTAAGAGTATATGGTCAGGCTGCACCACAAACAGCATCAGAGGAGGTACTCCGAACGCTGCAGAGGGGCTCTGCTCATGCAGGGGCACCCTCTCACATAAAAACCAAGCACTCTGCCTTCAGGATTGTTAAGGCCTGCCATAGGAGTGACTTATAGGTGTTATATGTGTGTGCAATGATAGTGATATAGGTAGCCTATAACACAGTAAGGGGTGCAAGCACACCCTTACCCAGGCTGCAGTAGCAGACCTGCAGTGCCATTTTGGAGTGCTTCCCAGGGGTGGCATAATACATGCTTCAGCCCCTGGTAGGCCTCTGAGGTACCTATGCCCTAGGTACATAGTATACGATATACTAGGGGCTTATAAGGCACTCCAGAATCCAATTAGATATGTACCTAATGTACATGCAAACCATTTTAGAGAGGAAGCAGCTAGGCTGGGGTCTTGATTAGCAGGATAGCAGCCAGACTAAGGTCGAAAAACAGTGAAACACCAGCAAAAAGTGGGGGTACCCATGTGAAGCAGATCCTACTTTCCTACACAACCCCCCCAAACACAGGGACATTAAACTAACATTGACCTGTTGAGTCTTCATGTTCTAAGTGGAAATACCTAGCCTAGAGTGTCCATCTGCATTGGCATGGTTACTCACAGGTCTATGTTCCACTGTAAAGTCCATCCCCTGTAGGGAAATGGACCACCCAAGCAGTTTGGGGTTTTCAACCTTCATTCGTTTTAGCCATAAGAGGGGCTTATAGTCTGTCTGAACAAGGAAGTGAGTACCAAACAAGTATGGCCTCAACTTCTTCAGAGCCCAAACCACAGCAAAGGCCTCTCTCTCAATGGCTGACCAATGTTTCTCTCTAGGGTTCAGCCTTCTGCTTATGAAAGCTACTGGCTGATCCTGACCTTCATCATTCAATTGTGACAGTACAGCCCCTACCCCCAATTCAGATGCATCTGTTTGGACAATGAACTTCTTGGAGTAGTCAGGATGGGAGCAGTGCACATGGCCTGCTTCAGGTCATCAAATGCCTTTTGACAGCTAGTTGTCCACTGAACCTTTTTGGGCATCTTTTTCGAAGTTAAGTCATTCAGGGGTGTCACTATTGATCCATACCCCTTGACAAATTTCCTATAGTACCCAGTCAGGCCTAAGAAGGCTCTCACCTGAGTCTGGGTAGTTGGAGCAATCCATTCCAATATGGTTTAGATTTTGGTCTGTAATGGTTGAACCTGGCCTCCACCTACAAGGTGGCACAGGTACACAATCTGACTCTGCCCTATCTGGCACTTAGTAGCCTTGATAGTTAGGCCTACTTTTTGCAGGGCCTCCAAAACATTCCTCAGGTGGACCAGGTGATCCTCCCAGGTGGAGCTAAAGACAGCAATATCATCTAGATATGCTGCACTAAAGTCTACCAGGCCTGTAAGGACTTGATTCACCAACCTTTAGAAAGTGGCAGGTACATTCTTCAAACCAAAGGGCATTACCACAAATTGATAGTGCCCACTAGGAGTAGAAAGTGCTGTCTTGGGCGTTGCATCATCAGCTAGTCTGATCTGCCAGTAGCCAGCTGTCAGGTCAAATGTGCTTAGAAACTTGGCTGAGGCCAAAGTATCTATTAGCTCATCTGCCCTGGGTCATCAGTCCTAGTGACTACATTGAGACCCATGTAGTCTACACAAAACCTCATCTCTCTCTTTCCATCTGTGGTGTGAGGTTTAGGTACCAGGACTACTGGACTAGCCCAAGGGCTAACTGATGGTTCAATCACACGTAAATCCAACATCTTTTGGACTTCTGTCCTTATACAGTTCCTGACATGGTCAGGTTGCCTGTAGATCTTATTCTTCACAGGTAGACTGTTCCCAGTGTCCACTTCATGAGTGCACCAGGTGGTCTGACTTGGAGTCAGAGAAAACATATGTCTAAACTGGCTGAGAAGATGTCTGCAGTCAGTTTGCTGCTGGGCAGTGAGGCTGCCTGCCAAGGCTACACCATCAACTGACCCATCATCAGGGTTCTGAGAAAGCAGGTCAGGGAGTAGGTCACTCTCTTTCTCCTGTCCTTCATCAGTAGCCATGAGCAAGCCCATGTCTGCCCTGTCAACATATGGTTTAAGTCTGTTGACATGAAGTACCCTATGGGGACTCCTAGGGGTTCCAAGGTCTACCAAGTAGGCAACCTCCCCTTTCTGTTCAACAATTGTATGGGGGCCACTCCATTTGTCCTGGAGGGCTTCTGGGGCCACAGGCTCCAACACCCACACTTTCTGTCTTGGCTGGTAAACAGTCAGTCCAGCCTTTTGGTCATGCCAGGCTTTTTGCAGTTCCTGGCTAGCCTCAAGGTTTTTGTTTGCCTTTTTCATGTACTCAGCCATCCTGGAGCGGAGACCAAGTACATAGTCCACTATGTCTTGCTTTGGGGGCTTGAGAGGTAACTCCCATCCTTCATTCACCAAACACAATGGATCCCTGACAGGGTGACCAAACAAAAGTTCAAATGGGCTGTAACCAACCCCCTTTTGATGCACCTCCCTGTATGCAAATAAAAGGCAGGGAAAGAGTACTTTCCATTTTCGCCTAAGCTTCTCTGGGAGTCCTTTAACCATGCCCTTTAAGGTTTTGTTGAATCTCTAAACTAAACCATTGCATTGCGGGTGATAGGGTCGGGTGAACTTGTAGTTCACTCCACACTCCTTCCATATAGCAGTCAAGTAACTAGACATGAAGTTTGCAACCCTGTCAGATACTACCTCCTTAGGAAAGCCTACTCTTGAGAACACACTCAGGAAAGCTCTTGCCACAACAGGTGCTGTAGAGGTCCTTACGGGAATTGCCTCTGGGTACCTGGTGGAATGATCCACCACTACCAGTATAAATCTGTGCCCAGATGCTCTTTGGGGATCCATGGGACCAACAATGTCAATCTCAACCCTTTCAAACGGCACCCCCACCACAGGTAGTGGTATCAGGGGGGCCCTATGTAGTGCCACCTGCTCTGCCACTGGCTTGGCAGGTTACACAGGAGCGACAAAACTCCTTTGTGTATTCAGACATGTGCAGCCAGTGAAAGTGAGGACCAATTCTGTCCCAAGTCTTGTTCTGGCCTAGGTGCCCTGCTAGGGAAATATCATGGGCTAGTGTCAATAGGAAACCCCTAAACATCAGAGGTATAACCAACCTCCTGGATGCACAAGGCTTGGGGTCTCTACTCTCTGAGTAAAGTAGTCCATCATCCCAATAAACTTTATGGGTGCCACTAGCATTCCCAGCAGCCTCATCTGCAGCTGGCTTTCAAGAGAGGGGCAGGTTTTCTGCTCCTTGGCTCAGATCAGACCTGAAAGGGCCCTGTTAGAAAGGGTAGACGGACCGGGAGGGTCGGCCGGGGTCAGGAGGAGAGGTCTCCGGGGAGAGCCGTCTCCAGCGATCGTACAGACAAGTAACTTCCCCCCCACCACAGACGGATACCACACACGGATAAGGTTCAGGGTTCTTTATAAGCCCTTCTTAGGGTACGGTTGGATGGTACAAGGAGGTCTGGACTCAGGGGTCCCCTCGATTCAAGTCTCTCAAAGCAGGGTAAGGGGTAGCGGGACAGTCTGTCTACCAGTCAGGTAGTTCGGATGAGATGATGACTAGCTCACAATCCTCGAGCTTAGTTGGTACGGGCCGCGGCAGCGCCAGCAGGTCCCGGTTGAGATGGTCGGTACACGGTCCGCGGTAGCACCAGCAGGTCCCGGAAAGATGGTCGATGTGTGGTCCGCGGCAGCGCCAGCAGGTCCCGGTGAGGATGGTCGTTACAACGGGCCGCGGCAGCGCTAGCAGGTCCCGACGAGGATGGATGTTGTAGAAGGCCGCGGCAGCGCCAGCAGGTCCCGGTGAGGATGGTCGTTACAACGGGCCACGGCAGCGCCAGCAGGTCCCGACGAGGATGGATGTTGTAGAAGGCCGCGGCAGTGCCAGCAGGCAGGACGATGGTTCACAAGAGCGGGCTACGGCAGCGCCAGTAGTCCGTCAAGGCTGAGTTCTCTCGGTGTCTCTCGACTCCAGGATACAACTGCCTTCCTGCTCCGGAGTTGCCCCAGTTATAGGGCAGGCGCCCTTTGATGTCCGGACCCTCGCACTTGGAGGTCGGAGGGCCCGGGATGAAGGTGTCCAGACACCCAGCAGGGGGTGGAGCCAGCGCCTGGGGGAGCTGGAGGCGATCGGCACCTGGCGGGGGAAGAGCTCTTGACACTTCGTCCTCCCATTGACCTGCCAAGTGGTCCGCTCACCTCCCGGGTGGATGGTGGTGCCGGGATGTCGGGGCCGGCCAGGCCCGGGGTTAGGGTCGGGGCGAGGCCACGCGGCCTCGTGGTGCAGGGCCCAAGATGGCGGCTTGAACCGGCCGGGGGAGCCGGTGGGGCTGGGCCCCGTGATGAGTAGAGGTCCGAGGGCAGAAGATCCGTCGGGAGACGGGGTACAGGTGCTTTTCGTGGGTTATGTCTGGTGGGCCGGAGCTCGGGCCCTGTCGTGCGGGGAGGGAGCAAGCCCTTCGTGTGGCCTGTCCAACATGCGTCCCCCCCAGCTGAAGGCGGGGAGAGTCACCCATCTCCTTGGGGACTCTCTTCGTCGAGGCGGAAAAAGCGGGACAGGCCATCCGCGTTGGCGTGGTCTTGGCCTGGTCGGTGCTCCACAGTGAAGTCCATTCCCTGCAGGGAAATGGACCAGCGCAAGAGTTTTGGGTTCTCCCCCCGCATCTGCATCAGCCACTGCAGGGGTCGATGGTCGGTTTGTACCCGGAAGTGGGTACCGAAGAGATAGGGCCGGAGCTTTTTGAGGGCCCACACCACTGCGAAGGCCTCCCTCTCGATGGTGCTCCAGCGCTGTTCTCGGACCAGGAGACGTCGACTGATGAAGGCCACCGGCTGGTCATGACCTTCGGGGTTTAACTGAGAAAGGACGGCTCCGATGCCGTGGTCGGAGGCGTCGGTCTGTACCACGAATTCCCGACTGTAATCGGGGGCCTGGAGCACAGGGGCGGTGCACAGGGCGGCCTTCAGCTTCTCGAAGGCCGCTTGACAATCGGGGGTCCAGTTAATCCGCTTCGGTTGGTTCTTGGACGTGAGACCCGTGAGGGGCCCCACGATGCTGCCGTAGTCCTTCACGAACCGCCGGTAGTAGCCGGTGAGCCCCAAGAAGGCTCGGACCTCGGTCTGGGTGACGGGGGGCTGCCAGGACTGGATGGCAGCAATCTTAAGTTGTAGCGGGGCCACCAGCCCGCTTCCCACTTGGTGCCCAAGGTAGGTCACAGACCCTTGGCCAATTTGGCACTTGCCGGCCTTAATTGTGAGGCCGGCCCGCTGGAGGGCCTGTAGGACCTCTTGGAGGTGACGGAGGTGGTCGGGCCAGTGGCGGCTGTATACAGCGATATCGTCCAGGTAGGCAGCGCTGAACTCTTCGAGCCCCGCCAAGACCTGGTTCACGAGGCGTTGAAACGTGGCGGGGGCATTCTTCATGCCGAAGGGCATGACCTTGAATTGGTAGTGGCCATCGGGGGTAGAGAAGGCTGACCGTTCCTGAGCCCTGGGTGTGAGGCCGATCTGCCAGTAGCCCGCTGTTAGGTCGAAGATACTGAGGTAGCGGGCGGCCCCCAGCCGGTCGATCAGCTCGTCTGCTCGGGGGATCGGATGAGCGTCGGTCCGGGTGACAGCGTTCAAGCCCCGGTAGTCGACGCAGAATCTCAGTTCAGGTGCGGTGCCGGGGGCAGCGGCTTTGGGGACCAATACAACCGGACTGGCCCAGGGACTGTCCGAGGGCTCGATGACCCCGATTGTGAGCATCTTGGCCACCTCCTCCTGTATGCAGGCCCGTACCCGATCTGGTACGCGGTAGGCCCGGTGTCGGACAGGGGGACTGTCCCCGGTGTCCACGTCGTGCAAACACCAAGGGGTGACCCCGGGGGTGAGGGAGAACAGGGTAGCGAACTGCAGCAGGAGGTTCCGGCAGCCCTGGCGTTGCTCCGAAGTGAGGGCGTCAGAGAGCCGGACCCCGTCCACGGAGCCGTCATTCTCCTGAGTCTTCAGAAGATCCGGGAGGGGTTCGGAGTCTTCCTCTGCCCCACTGTCCGTAGCCATCAGGAGGCTGAGTTCTGAGCGCACAAAGTGTGGTTTGAGTCGGTTGGTGTGGAGGACCCGAAGGGGGTTCCGGGAGGTCCCCAGGTTGATGAGGTAAGTGACGGGGCTTTTGCGCTCGACCACTTTGAAGGGCCCCGTCCACTTATCTTGCAAGGCACATGGTTCGGTGGGGGACATCACCCATACTTGTTGTCCAGGCTCGAACTCAACGGAGGAGGCATTGTGATCATACCACTTCTTCATGTCCTCCTGGCTGGCCTCGAGGTTCGCCTTGGCCATCTCTCTGAAGCGCCGGGTCTGATTGCGTAGGGCCAGGAGGTATTTGAAGACGTCTGGAGGGGTCTTTAGGGGGGCCATCTCCCAACCTTCTTTTACTAGGCTGAGGGGCCCTCGCACAGGGTGCCCGTACAGGAGTTCGAAAGGGCTAAAACCGAGGGACTTCTGGGGAACTTCTCGGTAGGCGAAGAGGAGGCACGGGAGTAGTACATCCCACTGGCGACGGAGGGGCTCTTCCAATCCCCCAATCATCCCCTTGAGAGTGCGGTTAAAACGCTCCACTAGTCCGTTCCCTTGGGGGTGATAGGGGGTCGTGAATCTGTAGGTGACCCCGCATTGTTGCCAGAGGGACTTCATGTATTTGGATATAAAGTTTGTGCCTCGGTCGCTGACGACTTCTCGGGGGAAGCCTACCCGGGAGAAGATCCCCATTAGGGCCCGGCCAACCACCGGAGCTGTCACGGTCCGTAGGGGCACCGCCTCGGGGTAGCGGGTGGCATGGTCCACCAGTACTAAGATGAACCTGTGCCCTTGTGCCGTGCGGGGGTCCAGAGGTCCCACAATGTCTATCCCCACCCTCTCGAACGGGGTGGTGACCACAGGGAAGGGTTGCAGAGGGGCTTTCAGCTTCCGACCACTCTTCCCGCCGGCTTGGCATGTGGGGCAAGATCGGCAGTGGTTCAGGACGTCGTTCCTCATTTTCGGCCAGAAAAAGTGGGTCACTAGGTGGCTGTACGTTTTATCCTGGCCCAGGTGTCCAGCCAGGGGGACATCGTGGGCCAGGTTGAGCAGAAAGTCTCTGAAGCGGAGAGGTACCACCAGTACTCGACCGGCCCCCAGCTCGGCGATTCTTTGCTCGCTGTATAGCAGGTCGTTATCCCAGTAGACCCAGTGAGTTCCGGTGGAGTCCCCTGCGTTCTGGGCACTGGCTTGTTGGCTGAGTCCCTCGAGGGAGGGACAGGTCTTTTGTTCCTGGCGGAACTGTTCTTGGGTGGGCCCCCCTTCTTGACGCCACTGAGCCAGGTCAGGAAGGTCCTGGGGTTGCGCGTCCTCTTCGGTCGTCGGGTCTGGGAGGCTGGCCTCGTCGTTGTCTTCTACTGGGGCGACCGGGGGCGGAGGTGCTGGCCATTTTGGTTCTTCTGATCGAGGGACGGCACGGGCGGCCATGGACCGGGTGGTTATGCAGGCCCAGTCCGGGAGGCCCAGCATCCCCAGGTGCTCTCTTCTCTCAACGGTGGCCCACGGGGAACTCTCGAGGTCATTCCCCAGGAGGCAGTCCACGGGGGCATCGTCCCGGACCGTCACCTTCAACAGGCCGGAGACCCCTCCCCATTCGAATGGGACGCAGGCCATTTGACACATACTTTCAGAGTTGTCTGCCGAGCGGACGGGGCAGAGAATGTTCGGCAGGATCTGCTCGGGCTTCACCAGGTGACAGCGGACGGCCGTCACACTGGCGCCTGTGTCACGCAAGGCCTCGGCTCGCTGTCCATTAATGGTCACCCACTGACCGTATTTTCTGGTGTTAGCGGGTAGGGGAGCCCGCGGGACCATGTCTCTTCCCCCTAAGCACGCCAGGACCATGGCGGCCGGTTCCCACTCTTGCTGGGCCGGCTCATACTCCTCTGGTTCCTCCGATGATCGCTCTTCCCCCAGGGAGTCGGCCACTACGCCAATGACCCGAGCTGCCCGCAGAACCAAACACCCAAGCCCCGCCAGGTAGCTGCCAGGTAGCTCCTCCTGACCCCGGCCGACCCTCCCGGTCTGTCTACCCTTTCTAACATTGGTGGCCAGCGGCGCGATCCGAATCAACGCGTAATCGTACAGAGAGTAGCTCACCCCACGACAAAAACACGATGTCAGCCAAAGATAGCAACTCCACCGAGAAATTCCAAATGGATAAATTAGAAGAATACAACCACCGCGAACTGAGACAATTCTGCATAGAACTTGGCATTGCTACCACCGGCCTGAGTACCAAAGATGATCTAAAGCACGCCCTAGAGTCGTGGACAGAAACTGGGGTCGCCGGACCCTCCGACCAAAGCAGCATCACACCAGAGGGGAACGCCACGGCTCCCGAGGAGCGGGGAACGGGCCTCTCGCAGGAGGAGATCCGAGAAAGAGAAAGAACCAGATTGCACGAGTTGGAAATGGCACGACTCAAGATGGATGGCAACTCAAGTTAGCTGAACAGAAACTCAACCTCGAGCACATGCGGCTCCCAGATGAACGAGAAGAGAAGCAGAGACAGAGAGAGCTGTAGGAGAAAAAAATAACGCTCGAGCACGAGCGCAAACTGGCGGAAATAGAACTTCGGAAACAGAATAAAGAACTGGGGGTGCCTGAGCGACCACACACCCCGGGGCCAATCGAGAAAAAAGTCCACATCCCCAAGGATGTTGTCCGCGAGTATGTCCGAGAAGACGACATACAACAGTGGTTTAAAGCCTACGAGATCGCCATGACCTCCCACCGGATCGACCGGAGTGATTGGGGAGCCGGACTTTGGGGGAGGTTTATCAACGAGGGTCGCGATGCCCTACTGCAGCTCCCAGATCACCAAATGTCGTCCTACGACCACATGAAGGCTGCCCTCCTCACCCGCTACGGCCTCACACCCGAGATGTACCGCCAGAGGTTCAGAGATTGCACCCGGATCCCAGGTACAACTTGGGTAGAATACGTGAACTATTTCAGCCGTGCCTTCGAGGGTTGGATAAAGGGGAGCCATGTCACCACCTACGAACAACTCTTTAACCTGATGGTATGGGAGCACCTGTCGAACAACTGCTTTGTCGAGCTCAGGCAGCACCTCCTCGACAGTAAGCTGACTGACCCCCGGCAGCTCGCCGCCGAAGCTGACCGATGGGAAAGCACCCGAGTGGGCCGGAGGGGGCCACACGAACAGAACAGAAACAACCAAGGCCAGCACCGTCCTCTGGGAGGAGGAGGGGGCCAGGGGCGAGGGAGAGACGCCTTGCCCGCAACACCCGTGGCCAGCACCCCGCCTCCGGCCGGCCGGGGCAACCCCCCGTGGCGTCCTGGGGTCCGAGCCAACGTCACATCCCACCGCTGCCACCAATGTTAGAAAGGGTAGACGGACCGGGAGGGTCGGCCGGGGTCAGGAGGAGAGGTCTCCGGGGAGAGCCGTCTCCAGCGATCGTACAGACAAGTAACTTCCCCCCCACCACAGACGGATACCACACACGGATAAGGTTCAGGGTTCTTTATAAGCCCTTCTTAGGGTACGGTTGGATGGTACAAGGAGGTCTGGACTCAGGGGTCCCCTCGATTCAAGTCTCTCAAAGCAGGGTAAGGGGTAGCGGGACAGTCTGTCTACCAGTCAGGTAGTTCGGATGAGATGATGACTAGCTCACAATCCTCGAGCTTAGTTGGTACGGGCCGCGGCAGCGCCAGCAGGTCCCGGTTGAGATGGTCGGTACACGGTCCGCGGTAGCACCAGCAGGTCCCGGAAAGATGGTCGATGTGTGGTCCGCGGCAGCGCCAGCAGGTCCCGGTGAGGATGGTCGTTACAACGGGCCGCGGCAGCGCCAGCAGGTCCCGACGAGGATGGATGTTGTAGAAGGCCGCGGCAGCGCCAGCAGGTCCCGGTGAGGATGGTCGTTACAACGGGCCGCGGCAGCGCCAGCAGGTCCCGACGAGGATGGATGTTGTAGAAGGCCGCGGCAGCGCCAGCAGGCAGGACGATGGTTCACAAGAGCGGGCTACGGCAGCGCCAGTAGTCCGTCAAGGCTGAGTTCTCTCGGTGTCTCTCGACTCCAGGATACAACTGCCTTCCTGCTCCGGAGTTGCCCCAGTTATAGGGCAGGCGCCCTTTGATGTCCGGACCCTCGCACTTGGAGGTCGGAGGGCCCGGGATGAAGGTGTCCAGACACCCAGCAGGGGGTGGAGCCAGCGCCTGGGGGAGCTGGAGGCGATCGGCACCTGGCGGGGGAAGAGCTCTTGACACTTCGTCCTCCCATTGACCTGCCAAGTGGTCCGCTCACCTCCCGGGTGGATGGTGGTGCCGGGATGTCGGGGCCGGCCAGGCCCGGGGTTAGGGTCGGGGCGAGGCCACGCGGCCTCGTGGTGCAGGGCCCAAGATGGCGGCTTGAACCGGCCGGGGGAGCCGGTGGGGCTGGGCCCCGTGATGAGTAGAGGTCCGAGGGCAGAAGATCCGTCGGGAGACGGGGTACAGGTGCTTTTCGTGGGTTATGCCTGGTGGGCCGGAGCTCGGGCCCTGTCGTGCGGGGAGGGAGCAAGCCCTTCGTGTGGCCTGTCCAACATGCCCCCTGTCCCGACGAACTCAACCTGGTCAGGTTCAAGCTCCTCTGGGACAGTTCCTTCTTCAGGTTCAAGATCATCTCCCTGAGGAGACTGATCAGCATTCTGAGTCAGGTGGGAAGGCTCTGTCTTAACCCTACTGCTCCTCCTCTTGTGAGGCACCTGGTCCATTATTCCAGAATCAAGGGCCTGTCCAGCATTTGACATTTTGGCCTGTGACCTAGTCACAGCAAAGACATGAGCAGGGATCCCTAACATTTCTGCATGTGTCCTGAGCTCCACTTCAGCCCACGCTGAAGTTTCTAGATCATTGCCAAGCAAGCACCGTACTGGTAGGTCTGCGCTTACCACAACCTTCTTAAGGCCAGTTACCCCTCCCCAGGAGAAGCTAACAAGTGCCAGAGAATGGTCTGTTCTGACATTGCTAGCATTGGTCACTTGGTACATTTCACCAAGTTTAATCTGCCCAGGATTCACAAGATCTTTTGTCACCATTGTGACACTTGCTCCTGTGTCCCTGAATGCCCAAGCTTCTACTCCATTTATCAAAGGATGTTGTCTGTATGTACCCAGATTACTGGGACTCACACAGGGGGACATATCCATGCCCCCATCACAGACAAGCACAGCCTGAGTTGGAACTCTGACTAGGCCAGAGTCCATCTCAGAACCCAGGATCAACCCTACTAAACCCTTTTTCTGTGTATTCCCACCACCAATTGTAACTGCACTAGGGGAAGCAGGAACCTTAGGGGCATAGGTGGGGGCTAGAGTTTTCTCTTTGGTCTTGGTGCAGTCACTGGTACAGTGAGTTTTCGGCTTATGGATTTTGCACCAAGGTTTATTTTTTCCTTTTCCCTGACTTGACTGTGACTCCCCATTAGAAGAAGATTTTTGGGGCCCTTGAGAAGACTTCTGGTCTTTACCCTTGTCCCCACCCTTGTCAGAGTTCTTAGAATCCTGCTTCTTTGTGTCACCACCTTGGTTCTGTACCTTGTGCCTCACCCTGGTTCTGACCCATTTGTCTGCCTTCTTTCCAAATTCTTGGGGAGAGGTCAGATCAGAGTCTACCAGGTACTTGTGCAACAGCTGATTTTGACAGTTATTAAGAATCTGCTCCCTCATTATCAAATTGTACAATCCTATGAAGTCACCCACTTTACTACCCAGTAACCAACCTTCCAGAGCCCTAGCAGCACAGTCAACAAAGTCAACCCAGTCTTGATGTTATGCTTTTTGGGTATCTCTGAACTTTAACCTGTATTGCTCAGTGGTTAGGTCAAACCCATATATTAGTGCACTTTTCAAGACTTTGTAATCATCAGCATCCTCTTCTCTTACAGTGAGGAGCTTATCTCTACCTTTGTCTGCCAATGAGAGCCATAAGATTGCTGCCCACTGACCTTGAGGGACCTTCTGTTCTTTACAGGTCCTCTCCAAGGCAGTTATCCATTTGTGGATGTCATCCCCACTCTGGTAGGGAGGGACAATCTTACTTAGGTTTCTATGGTCATAAGACCTCTCCTTATCTCTAGGGAAATTGCTGCCACCAAGGGACTCTAGTCCCTCCTTTTTACTAGCTCTGTGGAGCTCTAGGGCTTCCTTATCTAAGGCCATCTGCTGCTTTCTGAGGTAGAACTTTTCTTGCTCATACTTCAGCAGTCTCTCTGTCCTCTCCTGGGAGGTTTCCCTCCCTCTGTGAGAAGAGACAGAGGTCCCTATAGAGGAGTTAGACTGGAGCGATCCCCTTGACAGAGATCTATCCCTTCTAGCCCTATTTTCAGTTCTACCTGGAGGAATAAAGGAAGGAGCATTGTTTTCATCCTTCTCATCCTCATACGGGAGAGCTGTGTTCACCAGATTCTGATCATTGTTATCAGTCTGGTCAGCATTAGAGGTAGGGTCGGGGGAATTGCTACCCCTTGGCCCACCCTCACCAGCTGCCCCACTCACACTGCCTACCCCATCAGAACCACTAGGTCCTGGGAGATCATCCAGCTTCAGTATCTTTATGAGATGCTGGGTGGTTGGGCTTTTGCCTGTCTTCTGCTTCCTAATGGAACATAAGGCCCTAAGCTGAGCAAAGGAGAGGTCGTCATATCTATAGGGGAGGAGCTCACTGGCTCCTGGCAGGGACCCACTGGTTCCTGGCTGGTTAGACTCTACTAATGTGGTGTGGTGTATTGCACTACCTACACTAGTGTGGCCTACTAAACTCTCTTGAGTTGTAGAAAGGGTGTGCTATCCCTTAACACACAACTCTAAGTTCAGTAGACCTTACTGTAGCTAAACGTGATATTATATGTACCTAAGGTACCTTTATTGGTTTTCAGTTGATCACTTCAATTGAGATAATCTGGTAAACCAATAGCAAGCTGGAATCCCACAAGTTGCACACCAATGTGAGAAGGTGGCCTGATATATGCTGTCCACTAGTTCTAGTGGGCTCCTTGTATCAGTCCAAACAACCCCTTTCGGTGAATTGGTTAAAGACAACCTTTATTGAAAGCTTTCCTAGTGGTAGCTATGGAGAGCAGCCTTCAGGCTAAGTCTTGAAGGAATGTAAAGCAGCTTGTTTTACCAGTCTATAATCTCTTGAATGATCAAATGAAAGGACGACCACACCAGGTATATATTCAAAGTATATGTATTTAGGATAAAACACACCCCTCTAGTCTCTTTATGAGACTGGAGTTCGAAGTACTTAATTTACAAGTCAGCAATCAACAGTACTAGCACAAATACACGTTTGGGCCCTGGGGGCGTACCAAACCATATTCCAAAAAAGTGGTATAAGAACCATGACTGAACTAGACACAAGGCCTAGAGCCTGTAGAATCGCTGGGACCCCAATGAACCACCCAAGGTAGTGACACAGGGGACCCAAGTGTGCAGTGTGTAAACACAACAGCGGATTCCCGTTAGCTTCTATGGGCAATGTCGCTGTTGGAAATTTAAAGATTAGGGACACTTAGAATCGATTCAGGACCAAATCCTTTTGGACTTAAGAAGTTCTAGGGCTAGCACCCACGGGAGCACCGGAGTACTCGAGTTACCTCACCCAGGGAAGCCGGGTGCATAGATGTCTTTTGGTGTCTGGTCGCATCATCAATTACAATGAAAGCCGGCGAAGAACTGCTGCTGCCGTGAAGAGGAGAAGTGTCCGAAGAGATCCAAGCCTGGATCTAGGATGGAAGGAACCTGAAAGCAGAGGGGACAGAGTCTGGGTCACTAGCCAGTGACCGAGGGCAGGACGGACCAATGCCTACAGATGTCAGGTGCTTCAGGTGAGTTGGTGGGTGTCTTGACTCTTCAGCCACGAGGTCCAGGAGGCGCCAATGGCAACCAGGAGCTGGATTCAAGCTGTGTTGCAAGGTCTGTCGAGTGCTGTGGTGTTGTCGACCAGATTGGACCCAACAAGCCTTGGCAACGGCAAGTCACTGGAAATCAGAGAAAGGACTGCAGTGCAAACCATCAAGGTCTGAGGGACTCACCCAGCGAGAGTAAGTTGGGGCACGTCCGGCGCAACAAGGAAAGCCCAATTAGAAGAGGAGTTGCCTTCGAGGAGACCTACTAGCCAACAGGCTAGCAATCGTGAAGGAGCCTCAAGTGGTCACACTTGAAACTGGCCCACGGGTCACTCGTGGAGTGGAGGCCAGCAATCTTCAGTGCAGGAGGTGCTCAAGGCTGGGGCTACTGGGAGCCCAAAGCACAATTTCTAGGAATTCCCAGAAGATAGTGTTGCTGCAAACGTTCACGGTGTCCAGGGGTCATGATTCCACGTCACCCACGATAGCCACGGGCCTCAGCTTTGCTGTGGACTCAGGGTAGCCTCGGGGAAGTCTGGAAATCCCCCTCTGGTGATGCAAAGACTTCGGCATCCAGCAGGAGCTTCAGCGATGCAGACCGGTTAGTTGCTTCTTTGGGGCCTGCTAAGCAAGGGAGTCACTCCTTGACCCCAAGGGAGATTTCTTCAGTCTTTTAGTGAAAGTAGAACATCGAAGGTCCAGGATATATGTTGCAGAGTTTCATCCAGGGTAATCTAAAGTCGCAAGGACTGAGTTCCCATACTTATACTAAGTTTGGGGGTTGGACATACTCTTGGGACCCACCTATGGGAGGGTTTGGAAAGAGGGGTGGTTACACCCATTTCCTTTGTCCAGTGTGCCCCCAGTGCAGGACTTCAAAGCACCAGAGAGTGCTCCCGCCCAGCCCCAATACACATCTCCCTGTCTCGGGAGGTGGTTACACCTCCCTGGGACAGGAAATCTATTGTCCAGGCCTCCCCTGCCGTAGTTTTGGTCAGCAGCAGGAGGCCAGACCCGTGTCGGTGGCAGAGGCATACATTTTGTGATGCCAGGGCTCAAGAAGGTCCTACCGGGTGAGACCAGTGTGAACATGTCTCTCCCTCTAGAAGGGTGGAATGCTATCCCCACTGCCAGAACTGGTGGGGGGGGAGGTAATATTCCAAAGCGTTTGACACCAAACACTACATTTCTCGATGCAGCCATCCCAAAGTTAGCATTTACCGCAAGGTTATAATGCACTTAAGAGTATATGGTCAGGCTGCACCACAAACAGCATCAGAGGAGGTACTCCGAACGCTGCAGAGGGGCTCTGCTCATGCAGGGGCACCCTCTCACATAAAAACCAAGCACTCTACCTTCAGGATTGTTAAGGCCTGCCATAGGAGTGACTTATAGGTTTTTTGTGTGTGTACAATGATAGTGATATAGGTTGCCTATACCACAGTAAGGGGTGCAAGCACACCCTTACCCGGGCTGCAGTAGCAGACCTGCAGTGCCATTTTGGAGTGCTTCTCAGGGGTGGCATAATACATGCTTCAGCCCCTGGTAGGCCTCTGAGGTACCTATGCCCTAGGTACATAGTATACGATATGCTAGGGGCTTATAAGGCACTCCAGAATACAATTACATAGGTACCTAATCTACATGCAAACCATTTTAGAGAGGAAGCAGCTAGGCTGGGGTCCTGATTAGCAGGACCGCAGCCAGACTAAGGTCGAAAAACAGTGAAACACCAGCAAAAAGTGGGGGTACCCATGAGAAGCAGATCCTACTCTCCTACACAACCCCCCTCCAAATGCAGGGACATTAAACTAACCTTGACCAGTTGAGTCTTCATATTCTAAGTGGAAATACCCAGAGTGTCCATCTGCATTGGCATGGTTACTCCCAGGTCTATGTTCCACTGTAAAGTCCATCCCCTGTTGGGAAATGGACCACTTAAGCAGTTTGGGGTTTTCACCCTTCATTTGTTTTAGCCATAAGAGGGGCTTATGGTCTGTCTGAAAAAGGAAGTGAGTACCAAACAAGTATGGCCTCAACTTCTTCAGAGCCCAAACCACAGCAAAGACCTCCCTCTCAATGGCTGACCAAAGTTTCTCTCTAGGGGTCACCCTTCTGCTTTTGAAAGCTACTGGCTGATCCTGACCTTCATCATTCAATTGTGACAGTACAGCCCCTACCCCCAATTCAGATGCATCTGTTTGGACAATGAACTACTTGGAGTAGTCAGTGTGGGAGTAGTGCACATGGCCTGTTTCAGGTCATCAAATGCCTTTTGACAGTTAGCTGTCCACTGAACCTTTTTAGGCATCTTTTTAGAAGTTAAGTCATTCAGGGGTGTCACTATTGATTCATACCCCTTGACAAATTTCCTATAGTACCCAGTCAGGCCTAAGAAGGCTCTCACATGTGAGGAAACTCGATTTTCGATCTCTATCGTATCGAGCCACCATTTTGTGTTCCGCCGCCATTTTGTGTTGCCCTCACTCAGGCAGCATGGCGAACGGGTCTTTTCTGCTTTTCCTGCAGCATCGTGTCAAAATAGCCTTCTGCCTCTGTTTACGAACTGGTGTCAGGGACTGGCCGAGTCCACTAATCCCTGTCTGGTCTGACTAATCCCTGTCTCAACTATCTGTTGGTTCGCACCATTCTTTCCTGACTTTACCTTATCCTTTGGCCTTCGCTGTCCTCTGCTTGTATTCTCTCGTTTCACAACTGTCCTCCAAAGCACACAAACGTATCTCGCCACCTGCAAGTCAGTTGTGGACACGTTAATGAATTAACCTGTGGGGAGGGACGACAAACACAGTTGGAGGAGAGGCTTCTTCGGGTTACTCGATACTTTATTTCTCAAGTTCTTTTCATTGGTAAAGCCTTGTTTTTGTACTTTTCTTATTGGCTCTTTTTATATACATTGGGAGTGTTCTTGGTTAATCTGTCTGCCATCCATGTACTATAAGAGATTGTGCGCCACGGAGTGAAGTGGCAGTCTCCTGAGAACATACCGAGTGTACTTCTGGGACAACTGTACTTAGCTGCAGCTAATAAATCTGCTCTTCTATGCCCAACAGAGTGTCCTGTGTCTCTGTTAGATAAAGCAAGTGGACCCAGGAGATTAAGGCGTTCCCTGCGCCGCCAGACCCTTAAGGTTTCTGGTTCTTCAACTGGTCCCCAACATGGGGCGGCTTCAGAGGTAGTAGTCCTGCCTGAAGGTCGTGAGTAGCCCCGCAAGAAAATTCCGGAGGAATCGCGAGCCACGTCAAGCGACCCCTGTATGTTGAAGTGGTCCGAAGGTCTTTTTCAGTGCGGTTTCTCCTTCCTGACGGCTGCTAATGACTGCTGCCCTGACTGCCGCCTTGCTTTGGCCCTTCTTTGGTGATGTATGGTAAGGCGAGACGTTAGACGGGTCTCTGTTGGCGTAAGAAGACACTTAGTTAAGTATTGATGGTGGGTAGCTCCCACTATTTTGTCTGGTCCTTTGGGTCTTTGATTCGGCTATTGTAAAAGCCAAAGCCGAGGGGTGAGTACATTTGTGCTGTGTTCATTGATTTAACCCCCTTGATGTTTGTGAAAAGTCCAGTGAAATAACGATGCCTGGTCTGAGTAAGTTTAGGAAGTTTTGTTGCTTTGGTTGTGATAGGGACTCCCGGCTGGAGGACTCTTGTCCAATTCCTAAGGTTGGAACTCCCACTTATGAACTCTATTCTAAACATGGTGTTGGCCCCATTGCCTTTAATGAGGCATGGATCCGATACACAAAGAACGATGGTGTTTTACAGTGGCCACAGAACGGTAGCTTTGAGCCTGACATATTAGATAATTTGGAAGCAATTTTGTTTAAAAGAAAAGCCCGGCCGGCAATGTTTGACTCTTTCCGCCTTTGGCATAAGGAAGCCAAACAGAGAGAAATTAAGCAGGCAAAACGAGATAAGAAAGCACAAAGTATGACGATTATACAGGCTGCCCAGCAGTTTAAAGATAATGAGATCGATTGTGAAATAGAAGTTTCAGAGAGACAGCATCGTATGGCGATAGATAAATGCTATCCGGTGTTGCCTACTTCCCCTCCTGATAAAAGTAGGAAACTGGAGGAAGACCCTTTGATGTCTCACCTATTGAGATTGCCTCATCCCTATGTACAAGGCGCTAATGCACCCCCAGTAGTACAACCGGTTCAGCCATTAGTTGCGCCTCTGCCTGCTCCGGTTCTTCCGCATTTGCCCCTTCAAGCATTGCCGCCCCCACTTCCTTTGCCACCGGTTGCTTTACCTCCATCCCTAGAGCCACAATCTCCTTTGCCTTCGGCTCCTCTTATAACTGTTAGTTCTTCTCCTATTAGTTTGCCCAATACTTTGTCCCCTGTCCTTATGTCCAATTCTCCTACTGTCCGTAAACGGATCACAGATACTGTCTCTGGGTTTCTGTCTCCTTTCTTTGAGACTCTTAATTTGTCTCCGGCTTTTTCTCGAAGACAGTCTCGTAGTCAGCTTCCAACCATCGATGAACGAGTGGTATTGGACTCTCTCGCTCGTAAATGGATCGAGAAGGGTCCATTATATAGTGCGAACGATATTTTGGCTACCCTTCATCAGTGGGAAGCGCCCACGCAGAGATATGTTTTTAATGTTATGTGTGACACTCTTGTTAAAGGTTGGGAGGATATGGATTTGGGTTCAGTTCCTCAGGGTCTGTTGGATGTTCAGACTAATTTCGATAAGGGACTCATCGTGGGTCCTAAGGTTGAGGACGCTGTAAAGACACTTGTCTCTTTTAGATCCTTAATTTCCTCGCAGACTTTCTTTGATTCCGATCCTGCTGTTAGGCTGACATCCAAACATTATCCAATGAGAGAGGTTCCTCCAGTATGGAAAGAAGAGGTTCCAGCAGCAGGTGCTATTCTAGCTATTCCCGCACACTTCCAGCGTATATGGGTACATGTCCCCTGGAAAAGATCTGAAGTTTTGGCTCTTAAACAGTCTCTACCGGATCCCCGTAAAAACCCTGCTGGTTATTATAAAGTATTGTCTCAGACTGTTGACGCCTGCATTATGAATTTAGCCGATATCGATATGTTAATGGGGAATGTAGTCCCACAAGCATTATGAGCTCGAATTAGGAGAGAGAATCACGCACAAGAATTAGGTGCTGATTGGAATGCTATAATTGCCGCAGATGCAGCCCAAGTAGGTGGTGCTAAGCCTGATGCTTTGATTTCAGAACTGCCTGTTAGGATTATTGCTTTAATGAAAACGATGATGCTTCCCTTGCGAGTTAATTGGGATAAACTAGCTGCATGCGCATTTCTTGCGAGAAATGTGCATGCGCGGGCGTCCGCGCATGCGCATTTGTCAGAAGAAGTTTGAAATGGAAGAGGGAGCTCCGGAGACGCCGCGTTTCAGGTAAGTTTCTTTAATTTAGTATTTATTGTAAATGCGGGGGTTTGATTTAAAAGGAGGGCGGGCGGGAGGCGGGTGGCAGCGGCAGGCAGCTACGCTTCGCCCTGGGTGTGCGTAGCGCTAGCCTGCTTCGCCTACTTCGAAAACTGCGAAGCAGGCAGCTCTACGTACACTACGTGGGTGAAGCGTAGTGTCTCGCCCAGGGTTAATATGGAGCGATGCAACAATCTCAAATATGTTCTAGTGGTGGTATGTGCCTTTTCCAGATGGATAGAGGCCTACCCTCTGAAAGACAACACTGCTTTGTCTACTGCCAAAGTCCTTTTCAAAGGGTAAACAACCTTTACAACGCAACTTTTACAACGCACTACCATTACAACGGGATTTTTACAACGCAAGTGGATTTACAACGCATGCTTTTACAACGCCTGCTTTTACAACGCAAGTACCTTTACAACGCAAGTACCTTTACAACGCAAGTATTTATTTTTAAATGTTATTTTATGTTGTTATTTTTTTTTAAATTATTATATATATATTATTAAATTATATTTCTGATTTATTATATTTATTGAATAAAAAATGTTTAAAATTAGTGAAGTTGTTTTATTAATATTTAAAAGTAGTAAATGGTAAAAATACTCAAGTATTGAGAAATAATACTTTAGTATTAATATATTAAAAAAAGAGAGGTAAATTGAAAGTGTTATTAATAGAAACAAATAGTATTAAAAGTGAGCAAATATATAAAAAGGCATGTTTTAAAACTCAGGTATTAAATATTATTAAATAGAATATTTTTTAAAAAATATATTGAACAAACAAACAAATTTAGAAATTAATACTGTAGTATTTTTATATTTATATTAAAATTAAAATTAAAAAAGAGTGTAAAGGTAATAATTTATTACTTAGGTAAAAAAAAAAAATTAACAAAAAAAAACATTCATACTCTATTAAATTAATTCTAATTTCATTTAAAAAAATGAGTGAAAGGTAAAAATTTTATATTTAGGTATTAAAATTAATATTAATAAAAAAATAATAATAATACTTTAGAAGAAAAAATATTAAAATGTATTAAAATATAAATGGTAAATATCTATATATTTTTAAAATAATTATTATTTGAAATTTTTTATTTAACTATTATTAATAAAAAAGCTCCCACGCTTTTGCATTGTTTTCTATGGGAACAATTGTCCTTCATTTATTTCCATATATCAAGCTGTATCTCCCGCGGAACTGAAAAGGAAGGTGTTAAAAAAGAAGAAAGGGGATCTTTTGCAAGGAAATGGAGTAAGCATCCAGGTAAGGATAAAATTACGTTATTTTACAAGTATTAACAAACAATTAAGATAAATAGATAAAATAAATACATTAATAAAAACATAGTACACAGCTTCGTAAAGTTTTTTTTTTATTCAATAATAAAGAAAAAAAGCATCTTTTTTAAAAAATATTTTCACATATTTACATATTTTTTTGGAAGTAATATATTATTTTATTAAATAACAACAGTAATAATAAAAATAATATAAATAAATAGTCCGTTAACGATGACATAAGCACGTAAACGTGAACGTAAGCGGCCATTTTGAAGAGCATAGATGGAGGAAGCAGCAGGGTGCTGATCTACGTCCAGGTAGGAAACAATTTAAACTTTATTTATATATGTTAAGTTAAAAAAGGATACATATATTGTAAAGAAAGGGTAAGGAGAGGTTGCGGATAAATAATGTAATGTAAAAAAGATAAAAAAGCATGTTGCCGATCGTGTAATTAGAGTATGCCTATGACGGGTCAGAAAAAGTTATCGTCAAAAGTTATTTGTGTTTACAATTGGTTTAAAAAAAAAGATTTATAAATATAGGATAAATGTTGAATACTACTTATTTGTTTAGGAAAAGCTGGATTGAAAAAATAAAATAAATTTGGCGTAGTTTTTTTAATGTACTATGGCAGATATAGTGATAGTAGGGTTTGGTAGGAGGTAGTAATTGTTGAATTTTGAATTGGATGGTCAGAAGAAAAACGATTTTATTTCTTGTGAAAAAAGGAAAATAGCACAGGTTGACATAGGGAGAATATGTTTTTGTAGGAGGTAGATTTGGATCTATTGTTAAATTATAGAAGTACATTTCTGCATTAATTTGGAAAGAAAAACATGGTCATTTAAAGAAGGCAACAAAAGGAAGGCTGACCCGACTTATATTTGTGAAAAATGTTTTGGAAAAATGTTATTGCCAATTGTAATTACTGTTGCATAAAATTTAGGGCAAAGCAGCAAAGTAAGGTGAAAAAGTTATTTAGAAGTTTAGAATGTTTGCAACATTTTCAAGGTAGTCTAGAGCCACACACAACGAAAACTGTTGCATAATACCCAAAAGTCTCTCAGACATTTCCTTTGTTTTCTGTGTAACTCGTGGGTTTAGACTACCTGTTAATGTTTGTGAAAGTCTCATTTCTTGAAAACTTTGCTCCTTCTTCAAAGTTTCCAAAAAAGAGTAGAAATGAGGGTGTGGTTTGCCAATTGTGTGGTTGAAGGAGTTATGCCATCCCTCAATGGCATTATTTGTTTTTGCTTCTCCCTCTGAACAGCTTGTGTAACAGTTCCACCACTCCACATGGAAACGTGGCTTCCTCCTGCGACCCGATCTGCTTAGGTGCCCAATCCATGTGTCTTCAAAATAATTTAGGATGGGTGCCAATTTCTCTTCATTTACTTTGTAATAATCTGATTTTGAAATGGCAGTGTAGTATTCGTCTACACTTACGGGAGGAACAAAACAAAGAGCTGTTAATTTTTGTAACTCAAATTGAAGTTTGCTATCTGTTGAGTACTCTGCAACCAGGGATGTTTTCTGTAACTTACGCCAGAATGCCTGGGAAAAATGGAAAAAACACCCCTGAATTTGTGTATCCGTGTACGTTTTACTGATCACATTGATCATGCTTAATTCAAAATCGACAATTATTTTCCTAGGACTTTTGGATGTTTTATTTTTAATAACTGATAAAAGTTCAGTGTAGGTTGCAGTAGTCTTATCAGGAAGCAAACTATATACTAAGGGGATCACATTATGGTTTATTTTAGCGTGTATAGTGTAAATTTGGGTGAAAGGATGGGGTGTACTTTTAAACGTACCATCCATCATCCATATTTCACTATTTTCTAACTTAACAAGGTTGCGGGGTGTACTAAAAATTAAGATACGTTTTTGAGGGTTTTTGTTGTCAAGGAGAAGGAAAGGTTCATCAGCAAAAGAAATAGTAAGTTCATGTGGAATAATAATGTCAGAAAAGGTATGAGGTGTTGTGGTTCGTGTGTTACTTGCCTGCTTTTGTCTTTGTATAATTCGCCTCAAATTAGGAATTATAGGCATATTACTAGCAACATGACTGGGGAGATGCTGTGCAACCTCTCTTAAAATGGATCCAGTAGAATCATTGGAGGTGCTTGCAAGTTGTTTCATTTCATTTAAGGTTTCCCTTACATCAATCTCTATTGCAGAGGCAGAGTGGTTATGATCTGTTGTCTTAATAATGATATCATCAAGGGTAACCGCTCTTCCGCTGCAATGGGATGAGTAGTATTGCACACACCTCCAATGATTTCTTGGGAAACTTATCCTTTCTTTACAGTATGGTGCCGATTACGATCCTGGAAAATAATTCCCCGTACGACTCGTATCCGGTCTTTTTACCGTACGAATCGTACAAGTGACGTACAAACTGCCAAGTACGATTCGCATGGGAAAAAGTCCATACGAATCGCATTGGGAATTATTCCCCACACGTCCTCGGGTCGGAAAATGTGTCCGACACATCCTCGGACGATTTACCGTACAAATGTGAAAAGTCAAGTCCGACCGCGCTAGTACGATCAATCCCGTGCGTCCGATGTTACAACCGGATGGAAAAAACACCGTCCACACCGAACTCCCATAGCAACCATGGAGACATGTGCCCGCATACGTGCCCAACACTCCCCCCAGCCCTCCTATGTACGAGTCGAATCCCCACCCGTGTATGTACACCCGTGTATGTACGAGACGTACCCCCACCCGTGAATGTACACCCGTGTATGTACACCCGTGTATGTTCACCCGTGTATGTACGAGACGTACCCCCACCCGTGCATGTACACCCCCGTACGTACGGCCCGTACGCCCACCCGCGTATGTATGGAGCGTACCCCCACCCCAACTGTGTATGTACAACCCGTACCCTCACCCGTGTACGTATGGAGCGTACCCCCACCCCAACAGTGTATGTACGACCTGTACCCTCACCTGCGTATGTATGGAGCGTACCCCCACCCCAACAGTGTATGTACAGACCGTACCCCCACCCCAACCGTGTATGTACGGCCCGTACCCACTCCCGCGTATGTATGGAGCGTACCCCCACCCCAACCGTGTATGTACGGCCCGTACCCTCACCCGCATACATATGGAGCGTACCCCCACCCCAACCGTGTATGTACGACCCGTACCCTCACCCGCGTATGCATGGAGCGTACCCCCCCCCAACCGTGTATGTACGACCCGTACCCTCACCCGCGTACGTATGGAGCGTACCCCCACCCCAACCGTGTATGTACGGACCGTACCCCCACCCCAACAGTGTATGTACGAGCCATACCCCCACCCCAACCGTGTATGTACGACCCGTACCCTCACCCACGTACGTATGGAGCGTACCCCCACCCCAACAGTGTATGTACGGACCGTACCCCCACCCCAACCGTGTATGTATGGCTCGTACCCACACCCGCGTATGTATGGAGCGTACCCCCACCCCAACAGTGTATGTACGACCCGTACCCTCACCCGCGTACGTATGGAGCGTACCCCCACCCCAACCGTGTATGTACGGCCCGTACCCCCACCCGCATATGTATGGAGCGTACCCCCACCCCAGCCGTGTATGTACGACCCGTACCCTCACCCGCGTACATATGGAGCGTACCCCCACCCCAACAGTGTATGTACGACCCGTACCCTCACCCGCGTATGCATGGAGCGTACCCCCACCCCAACCGTGTATGTACGACCCGTACCCTCACCCGCGTATGCATGGAGCGTACCCCCACCCCAACTGTGTATGTACGACCCGTACCCTCACCCGCGTACGTATGGAGCGTACCCCCACCCCAGCCGTGTATGTACGACCCGTACCCTCACCCACGTACGTATGGAGCGTACCCCCACCCCAACAGTGTATGTACGGACCGTACCCCCACCCCAACCGTGTATGTACGGCTCGTACCCACACCCGCGTATGTATGGAGCGTACCCCCAACCCAACAGTGTATGTAAGACCCGTACCCTCACCCGCATACGTATGGAGCATACCCCCACCCCAACCGTGTATGTACGGCCCGTACCCCCACCCGCGTATGTATGGAGCGTACCCCCACCCCAACCGTGTATGTACGACCCGTAACCTCACCCGCATACATATGGAGCGTATCCCCACCCCAACCGTGTATGTACGACCCGTACCCCCACCCCAACCGTGTATGTGCGACCCGTACCCTCACCCGCGTACGTATGGAGCGTACCCCCACCCCAACATTCTAAGTACGGAGCGCACCCCAGGCCCCAACACCAGCACCTTCACCAAACATCACGCATGTACGAGTCGTACCAAGCCAGACACAAGGACAGCACTGTACAACAAAATTGCCGAAGTACACACCGTACACACGCTAAAAACGCACGTACACAAACGGGACAAAGCAAAACAACACAAGAATACACTATTCGAATGGCACAAAGCCACAAAACA
Organism: Triturus cristatus; assembly: GCF_964204655.1. Lineage (NCBI taxonomy): Eukaryota > Metazoa > Chordata > Amphibia > Caudata > Salamandridae > Triturus > Triturus cristatus. Next base: position 49,823,511 of record NC_140581.1, on the reverse strand, counting down.
TGTCCAACAAGCACAAATACAACACATTCACTGACCTGCAACTGCCCAAATCCCAAACAGAGGCCCAAAACACAACCACTCCTTATAACACACCCACCCAAAGTTCAAACACAGCCACACCCACCAATGGACCAATAAAAAGGGCCCACAGACACAAACCATGAGCCTTTGCAACAGACTCACTGCTGCCAGACCCCACAGACAACCTACAGCACCATACTTGAACCTTTACTACACCTTACACTTGCACACATTCACACACCCACCTTCACAAACACCCCCTCATCACATTCACACACACACACCTGCACAACCACACCCACACACCCACAACCATCCACACCCACACCCCCCACAACCATCCACACCCACACCCCTCACCATGCCCACTAACAAGAATCCAAAGTTCACTAGCCTAGAGTTGGAGGTCCTTGTCGACGAAATCCTCAGGGTCGAGCCACACCTCTTTGGAACATTGGTCAGACAGACCAGCATTTCCGAAAAAACAGCCATGTGGCAGAGGATTGTCGATGCTGTGAATGCTGTTGCGTCCACCAGAAGGACCAGGCATGAATGCCAAGCCAGGTGGTACGATCTGCGGAGGAGGGTCCGAGCCAAAATGACCGACGACCACAACCAGGCCAACATCACTGGAGGAGGGCCGCCCCGCAGACGCGTACAATACCATCCCTGGGAGGAGAGGGTGATGGCCATACTGCCGGTGGTGGCAGTGGACGGAGTAGATGGACTCCGAGAGCCGGGTGAATACACAAACAACTCACCTCACATGGGGGGGAACGTCATCCACAACCAAACTCACAATCAGGCACGCAACCACCCCAAGCTATCGCATGACTCAACCACACTCCATGAACACGCACATGCCACTAGCGCCACCATGCCCCATGCACCCAGCTGGACAATGCCAAGTCACAGGCCACAGAAAACACCAACACAAGACACGGTAAGCAGGATGGCGGGAGTGTGTGCCGCAAAAATCACATGGTGCAACTCAGAAGCAGACAACAATGCCCTCTGCCCATATGGCCTAGGTCACAGCCAGACAAACAGTGTGTCCCCACACAGGAATGACTTGCCAGCAAATGGCGGACACCTTGCATTAAGACATGGGGGTGAAGGCACGTTTTTGCACATGACAGCAGCTAATGAACAGCCAACACTGTGAAAGAGTGGCAGCACACACCACCACAGCAGCAGGGCAGACACAGACACTACACCCAATGGGTGCCTGGAGATCAGAAACAAACTCACATCAACAAGCCAAGGGCCATTCAAAGATCTGCAAAAAGTGTGTGCCTGGGAAGCTGGGCTGAGGTGACAGAGGGTGACACACAGAGGGAGGGAGAGGGGGAGAGAGAGGGAGCGAGACACAGGGAGACGGACAGAGGGAGGAGGCTGACACAGGGATGGAGGGAGAGGGGGACAGAGAGGGAGTGAGAAAGGGACACACAGGGAGACCAATTCAGCCTTGTGGGGTGTGGGAATGTCTGCTCGTCAGCAGGTGGACTGCGTGCATGTAGACAAGGGTGGGCAGTGCCTGAATCCCCCTCTCTTCTCCATGGCAAAACACTGGGCCATGTCTCAACCTGTGCACGAGCACAACGCCAGCTACCTGCATCATATAAGTGTGTGGAACAACTCCATGTGCCCACGTACAGTGCAACACGGAAGGCGCCAATGCATGGCTCGCCACACCTGCTCACTCCACTGCTGACTGCAGTCACAATTGACGCAGCAAGTAAGACTGTGCCACACATAGGTAAAGTCTCAAAAGCTGTGGCCAAGGGACACACCCATGCACAAGTGCACTGTGAGTGGAATGCAAGACATATCCAAATTCCCAGAGGAAATGTGCCAACTTAGAAACGAATGAAACATGGATGTTGCATGGAACAAAATTAACATTGTCTCTCTCACACACAGGTCAACGTCGTGGATCACCCGCCAACACTGGGGAGGAAGACTCACAGGACCCAGCTCTGCGGGATGACGGACCCACCGGCAGCGACGACTCTCACCACTCTGTGGACGACCCCGACCAAACTGGCCCCTCTGGTGTCCAACCACCTGCAGCACCTGTGTCAGGTACAACTGGGCCAACCACCACCCCCACTCCTGCCACATCCCAGGAGACACCCAGGATCCCTGCCCCACCACCACAATGCAGCCAGGCTGACCAGGAGGGACACGGTGTACCGGGCACCCAGGAGGAGGCAGGCGACAATGCTAATGCCACCCCTCAGGGGTCCCGGAGACCCGATGTGCCCACAAGGGCAGGCCAGGTGCAAGTGGGCAGGGGTGGTGGGAGTGGAGGACGGCGGTGGTGCGAGCCTGACCAGTTGGCTGCGGAACCGGTATATTCCCATGTCAGAAACATCCTGGACACATACCGGCAGGACACCACGGGCATGGCCCAGGTTGTGTCCACCCTCGAGGAGATCAAGACCCAGCAGGCCCAGAAACATGCGGAGCAACATGCCTGTCTACTGCGACACCAAGGGTGGATGGAGGACAGACAGGCTGAGCTCGTGACGGTGTTCACGGGAATTCACCGTACACTCTGTCGGATAGCCGACAACATGGGCAACCCTCCCTGTGCCACCAGTCATAGAACATCACCACCCACAGGGAGGGATCAGGGGGAGGAGGAGACATCTGACGGAGCATCCCAAACATCGTCACCGCCTGCTTCTGAGGGTTCCCGCAGGAGGGCGGGTCGTCCATGGAAAAGACCGTGAGGGTCGGCGCAACAGCACCATCTCCCAGGACACCTGGCCTGGCACCTGGCCCACTGGACCAACAGCAGCACATCAGCAAAAGACATTCTCTGCCACATGGACTTGCTGGTCACTGTCTGACCAATGTTGACAAAGACTGTGGCATGGACTCTGAGGATTTCCAATGGCAAGGACACCAACTCCCCTAGTGAACTTTGGATTCCACACACCCGGAAAGCCCCTCATGTCATACACCCCCCACGTACCCCAACAAAAATAAAAAGTTACACGATAAAGAGATGATGCCTACATTTTGCATTATTACCTTACATGTGTCTTGTAAAGTCTAACCATGCCTGAGTTCTCATATGACTTCAACCATCCACACCCTGGGGCCTGAGTCTGGCACAGGACACACATGGGTCACAATGTATTAGGCAACACAGACATGGAGCACCATACACACCCGTGATGGGCCCAACGAGCTGAGGGGGTGGCCGCACCACCGTGCCGACAGACATATTGAGTACAGCGACAGCCATGCGCAGAGGTCAGGGATCATGTGGAGTGTCCTGGGGGCACCCAGGTATGTGTGGACAGGTGGCAGAACCATGTCCTGCAAGCTTGAGTCAGGTGGATGCAGAGAATGGTGGCCTGGCCAACGTTGGATGCATGGGGATGGCACATGTCACAATACCCACACAGTCATGGACATCATGCACAATACACAGTCTAATCCCACACAAACAGCTTGCATCTTGCTACTCGACACATAGACACATAGCCACTATCACAGAAAACCATGCCAGACATGCCGTATGCACCGTGGCAACACACCAGCATTGACTGAGAATAGGCACCTTGGAGGCATAGGGACACCTCTATTATTTATGTATTCGGGAATGCAGAGGCAACTCGGAGTACACATACACAGGTCATGTGGAGGAACATGTGGGTCCAACACTGGAACCCCCCTTCTGCAGCACAAATGCGTGATAGCCATGGAACTGGCACCCAAGTGTCGGCTAACAGCTAAACACCCCCTGCTGCTCACGGAGAGGCTGACATACACCATTGATCCTCTGATGTGGAAGTCCCACACCATGTCAAGCCAATGCAAACCGTATGTGTCCGAGGGCAGTGTTACACACATTGATGCCATCATCACAATCCACTATCCCATCACAGATGACTGTCAACAAGTCTGACCATCTATTCAGGTGTACCCAGCTACATGTCATGTGTCCCATGGTGATGCGACATGTCTGCAGAGGAACCAAACATCGACAGGGGCAGTGTGCACACATCGTAAACAACTGCCACACCCAATACACCCCTGATGCATCCCTTACCCTAAGGAGACTTCCAAACTTGTCCGTGCGTGTAATGCTGAGTCAGCACACGATGACGTGTCCATGAGGAATAGCAGTGCCACAACAATGCAACCAGCAGACGGCATGCGCAAGTACCTGGGGATGAGAGACACACAAGAAGTCAGCCACAAAAAGCACAGCCACTTGCATGTGCATGTACTCGACACATGTAAGGATGACAATATGCTAGGTCACAATTATGACTGGGGAAATACACTCATCACTGGCACCATCACTCCAGTGACACATCCACACACACCTCTGACTCACGTGGCATACATGCAGATGGACACACACATCGCAACACATGCCTCACGGGGACCAATGCGTGCACACTCAGACACTGGTACTCACCACTAAGCAAAGAAGTCGCGTATGAGCCGACTCCGAATGTCCTCTTGTGGAACCACATCCTCCACATCACTAGCCCCATTGCCAAGCCCTTCATCCTCCACGGGTGGATGGTCCTGATCATCTTGATCCAGGATGAGTGGCACAGCTCTCTCAACTGCCATGTTGTGCAGCATGCAGCAGACCATGAAGATTTTGCAGACCTTCGCCGGGGCATATGGGAGGGCGCCGCCGGTCTTGTGGAGGCATCTGAATCGGCTCTTCAGGAGGCCAAATGTCCTCTCTATCACTCGCCTTGTCCGGCCATGGGCGGTGTTGTAGCGGAGCTGGGCCGGCGAGCTGGGGTTGCGGAGAAGTGTGATCAGCCATGGCATGTTGGGATAGCCAGCGTCCCCTACATGGAAACCACATGGACATAAGTAGGACAGGAGAAGCGGTCGTGCTGGAAGTCTACGCAAAATACAGGACAGACAGAGTGTACCCACCAACAACACATGCTCGTTCGTTGCGCAGCTTCGTCATCAGTTCAGGCACCCTGCTATGCCTCATGATGTAGGCATCGTGTGCTGATCCTGGAAAACGAGCACAGACATGTGAAATCACCATGTTGGACAGACACACCACAAGGGCATTGATGGAGTGGTAGTGTTTGCGATTCCTGTACGCTACCTCCTGTGCCTGTGGTGGTACCAAAGCCACATGTGTCCCATCTATGGACCCAATGACATGGGCATCCCTCCCAGGGCATAGAATCCACGCTTGACCGCAGTCAACAGTTCAGGAGTTGGGAAATGGATGAACTCATCCAGGTGAAGCAACATGGCCTCTAAGAAATCATGCAGCACACGGCTGAACATGCTCTGGGACATGCCACCAACATGAGCTATGGTATATTGAAAGGTACCCGTGGCAAGAAAATGTAGGGCTGCCATTACCTTCAGCTTGGGTGTCAGTGCCGTAGGATACCTGTGCAGCGGTTGCAGGTGTGGTGACAGCCTTGCCGTCAACTCCTCAATCAACGGTTGGGGGAAGCAGTAGCAGCGTATACAGTCATTCTCCCGCATGTCAGCCAAGTCCGGAATTGGTCGGGGAAGAGGCGGCGCTCTGCAGTAATTTGGAAGTGACAAGGAAGAGTGAGTGCACTACAACAACAATTTATTTGTACTGAGCACATGTTAATCTGTCAATACACATATGCTACATACGGAGTCAGGTATGTGCCACATGCCCTGGACACGTATGGCTGCCAGGTGACACTCCTACCAAGACCCAGCTACACACGGAGATTGTGAACCTCCACATGCCATGGCATGGGATTAGCTGTGTCCCAGTGTAAGTGAACAGCCAGACGCAACACAGGAGTGACATACATCAACACATCAGCAGAAGTAGGATGTCGATTTCAGAGACAGGTAGCGGAACACTAGAGCCACAGGTCACATGACATTACACTAGGACAGCCCACACACCTTGCCAATAAGGTGTACATGTAATGACTCACCACACATACATTGAGAGGATGCAGACATGTCCTTGTTACGCCACTCCGTGTCCCATGCATACATACGCACCTCACATCCGATACCACATGTGGCCTGGTGTGCGTAACAGTGTGCCATGTCCATCTACACACAGACACATGTTGGTTGCTGCAACAGCTGATGCCTTTGAGGGAACACCAACATCAAGCTAATGGGAACACACCACACATACATGACATAGACACATCGTGCACCGTGGGTAGTCACATGTCTGGTGTGGTAACCCCTGTAGCGGGCATCAGGGGACACTTGCGTGTGTTGTTGACTGTGTCATGCCAGTGACGCTCATCCCAAGTGTGCAGTACGACATGCAAACATGTCAAAGGAGTTAAGGGCATGCCTGGCACATATTGCACCATCACACATAACATCTGTACACATCTCATCATACATCTATTGCCTTCTCGACTCAGGAGTAATGTGCCACATCACAGCCTTTCACACCTGTGCCCCACACATGTAGTACTGCCCAGACAATGCCTTGATGTCCATCCATGGACAAGTATGTCAGCTCTATTCCTTCCTGTGTGCTGCCTGTCACCACTGTGATGTGTGAAAGGCACCGTACATTCGCTCAGAGGGCCTGTGTACGTTCCCTATCACTATGGGAGTGCTGCCGTATGCGTACCCATAGTGATAGTGAGCGTACGCACGCATGTACGGTCCGTATCACTATGGGTACACATACGCGAGCACACCCATTGTGATAGTGAGCGTACAGGCGTGTGTACGGTCCGTATCACCATGGGTGTGCTCGCGTATGCGTACCCATAGTGATAGTGAGCGTACAGGCGTGTGTACGGTCCGTATCACTATGGGTGTGCTCGCGTATGCGTACCCATAGTGATAGTGAGCGTACAGGCATATTTACGGTCCGTATCACTATGGGTATGCATACGCGAGCACACCCATAGTGATACGGACCGTACACACGCCTGTACGCTCACTATCACTATGGGTGTTCTCGCGTATGCGTACCCATAGTGATACGGACCATACACACGCCTGTATGCTCACTATCACTATGGGTACGCATACGCGAGCACACCCATAGTGATACGGACCGTACACACGCCTGTACGCTCACTATCACTATGGGTATGCTCGCGTATGCGTACCCATAGTGATACGGACTGTACACACGCCTGTACGCTCACTATCACTAGGGGTACGCATACGCGAGCACACCCATAGTGATACGGACCGTACACACGCCTGTACGCTCACTATCACTATGGGTGTGCTCGCGTATGCGTACCCATAGTGATACGGACCGTACACACGCCTGTACGGCCCGTTGGTATGCATTTGGGGTGCCCTAGGGCCCCGGAACGCTCCGTACCTGTGTGTGAAACTCCAAATTACATAGGGGACACATGAGGGACAAGTATAAAGGCCTACATGCATGCTGGTTGTCATGGAGACCAAGTTTAAAGTATGATTTTTTTTCTGCAGGTGCACACCAGAAGTCAGTTTGAACGAATCTACTTTGTTGCAATGTGGTTCTGGAGTTGACATCATGCTCAAGAAAAAAAACAATAAAAACACACTGACTGTGCTAGGTTTGAAGGGATTGGAGGAAACATAGGATGCAAATGTGAGTGACCAATCACTCTGTACTCCTGTGTATGAAACAGGCCAGCAAGGCAGATATAAGGCAGCCAGGTCCCATGAGGGAGCACTTGCCTGCACATCTTTGGATTCTACGACCCAGCTGCTGCTCCTGATTCCCTGGAACCATGTCAAGGTCTGTGGAGAGGGCACAGCCTTTCACCCTGGAGGAGAACCTGGCATTGCTGGATGTGATCCTCCCACAGTACCCCCTGCTGTATGGGCGACCAGGGTATCAGGTGAGTGCAGAGTCTACTAGCACAGACTGTGTCCCTTTTTTGTGACTGTGACTCCTGGCATTGTGTCCAGGTGTGACACACATGCAATGTACTGTAGGGGGGTGCCAGGGGGGTAATGTCTGATGTCTCCCAGCCAGAGCATGCTGTGGTGCATGTCTGCCGTCCTCACTTGCATTGTGTTTACTGTGACAATCACTGCATGGTGCATGCCACATTCTGCCTGTCTTATCCTCCTGGGAATGTAGCCTCTACAGTCCTCATGTGATTATGTGGTCAGCCCAGTGTGACAGGTGACTGTACCCACAGATGTGTGTTAGTTCTGTGTACCTGTGCTGAGAGTGTCCACATGATGTGTTCGTACCCTGGACATTGGTGTGTGTGTAAGTCCCCTGTCATGTGGGTGGGTGCATATGTGGAGTGTAGCACCCGGGCTGCATGAGGGATGGAGATACCCTGCCCATCTGATGTGAGCAGGGAGCAGTGCGGTGTGTCTGACGTGCAGTGCCAGCCCCACACCTGTGAGCCCCCCGTCTAGTGGCACATGTGCAGAGTGAGGTTTGTCGCTGCATTTGGCAATGGCAGGTGAATGTCCTGTGCCTGTGTGTGTCTGTGTACTCTGCTGAGGTAGCATCAGTGGCCTGTGGCATGTGACTGCTTAGAGGTGCTGCACATAATCCTGGTGTAGCTTGTGATGCACAGTGTGAGCCTGGATCATTGATTGTGTCGTTGCCCTCATTCCACCTGTGTACTTTCAATGGCACGTACTGCTTTTGCCCTTCCCCAGAGGATCATGTCCCTATGACAAAGGTGCAATGCGTTGGATGCATACTATGCCTTGTTGTAAACAGCAAATTTGTTCTAATATGTGTCTCTGTGACATGTGCCAGGTGTATTGATGTAGTGTCGCTTGTTCATCCTCACAGGTAGGCGCCTCTGCCAAGAAGCAGATCTGGATGAACGCCGTCAGTGCCGTGAGGAGGACGGAGGGTCGCAAGCGGCGCCTGGCCCAGGTGAGAAAACGCTGGCAGGATATCCGGTGCTGGACGCGGAGGATTGCACGGGTCCTGCTGGGGGACTCACCTGAGACCCATAAGAACCGCGGGCGCCGCCGTCTGACCCACATCCACAAGCGTGTGCTGGCGGTGGTCTTTCCAGACTTGGACAGGCGCTTACAGGAGAAGCAGCAGCAGGAAGGGGGTAGGTACATGTGTGTTTGTTGTGTGTCACCAGCATTTGTAAGTGCACAGTTGCATGGATACACTGCCAGGGTTTAAAGGTGCTGTGCAGATCCGGTTACCCACAGTATAGCGGTGCTCTCTTGCCTCCCTTCCCCTCCTTGCAATGTGTTCCCTGGTCTGTGTGTAGTCACTCCTTCACAAGGTTATCTAGGCTGGCAGTTTATCCACGTGAACAATGCCTGTAGCATCATGTGTGGGGGTGGTGTGTAACAGGTTTTGGGACCTTGCCTGTGCCCTGTCCAGTTCAGTACTTGTGGTTTCCATGTCAGTTGGCACTGATGCTGAGTCCAGACATGGGAGTTAGTCTCTCAAGTGTCATGCCTTACAGCACGCATGTCCTATGTTGTGGCCTGTGACATGATGTGCATGAGTGTGCGATACGCATGGTGCAGGGATGGTGGCGTGTGTTGCAGTCATTCCCATTCAGGACCATGGAGTTGTGTGGCCACTACTGTCCCCTGGGGCATATTTTCCTAGGTGTCATGTGTGTCATCACAAAATGTGGACACTCTCAGTGTCTACAGCATAGGTTGTGCTCTGTGCCATTGTCCCCTGGCACCATGTATATTGACGTAAAATGTAGTACAAGTGTCCACTGTACAGCCTGACCTGATTTTCCTTGTTCATACTCACGGTGGCCATTGCCTGTGCGTCTTGTTACAATCATCTGATGATGCCCATTTGTACATGATTATTTGGACAGGCGCACCTTGGGTATTTTGTGTCCAATCTTGCATTTCTCCAGCCCATGTGTATTTCACCCAGACTAAGAGATGTAAGTGCTTCCTGTGTCTCAGCAAATTGTCTCATGTAGGGGGTGGTTGGTGCGGGCAAAGCCTACATGTCAAAACCTGATATCTCCTTGCTAGGTCTGGCCAGTGTGTGATGTTTGTCTGGACATAAACTCAAGGTGCAGTGAGCCAGTCATGGTGGGCATGTTTTCAGTATTACCTATGCAGCATGTGCCTCAAGTTCATGGATATGGTCCCTGCTCATCCCTATTTTCGGCAACGCTGTGTGGTGCAGATGCAGTGCTGGATTGTCCCCAGAGCCTGGCTCCTCTGTCAGAATCCATTTCATGTCATTTGCTATTGTGTCATGCTCTCCATAGTTTTTCAGTGGCATGGTGGGTCAACCAACTGTGTGTTGCATGCCCTACATATGTACCTTGTTTTGTAGATGTTACTCATCTTTCTTTTCAGGCTATGCACTGTAACCTATGTAGATTGGACTCATGTGACATATGTATACAGGTGTATGATTAATTGCTGTCTATTCACCTTGCCCACAGCATCGTCGGGGGACACGGAGGGAGACATCAGCACAGACGGAGCGGAGGCACCGAGCACCAGTGCCAGCGGTGACATCTTGGCTGGCACATCGAGTGGAACTGAGGCAGAGGAGAGTGAGGCCGAGGACCTGTCCAGTGCCACCACAGAATATGAAGCTGACGGGTCCGAGGATGAGCTCTCCGAGTGGGCGGAGGCTGCACCAGCAGCTGACAGCGGCACAACATCTCTCCCCGCCCCCTCCATTGCCATCAGCCGCCTCCCACTTGCTCGTGTCCCTTCCCAGCGTGCCCGGTCACCACATGTCTCCTTCCTGCCAGGCACCGCACCCCCTGCCCCTGTCTCCACTGCTGCCGCCAATGCCGAGTCTGTGGACATCCAGCGGCAGTTGCAGGTTGGTCAGGCTGCGATGCTTAATGTCCTCCATGGCCACAGCCAAGTGCTGAACAACATGGAGGCATACTTGGAGGGCATTTTCTCATCGCAGGCTGACCAACGCAACTTGCTGAGGTCCATTGACTCGACACTGACTGCAGCAGTGGGTCTCCTGCAGCGCTTCGTCCAACCCCCTACCCCTGACCCATCCACACTTCCCACTCCCATGCCTGTCCCACGTACACCCAGACGTCAGCATGCACCCACCCCAACAGGCACAGGCACCACACCAGCAGGGAAGGTCAAACGCACACCTCCTGGCACGCACACACAGGGTGAAGTAGGCACACCCACTGGGTCGGGGGGCAAACGTAAGACATGCAGCCAGAGTGGGAGTCCGCATTCCACCAAATCCACTCCCTCCAAATCCCCTCCCCTCAGCTCTCCTGGCCACATATCCAGCAAAGACTCCTTCATGGCCGCTCTGTCCCTGAGCCCCACAGTGACACCACCCCGCAAGCGGTCAAGGGAGTCCCCGGTCAGGGTGGTTGAGTCCCCCCCTGTCCACACCCTCCCCCAGTGGCGCTGCGACCCATCCCTCTGATCCCCCCCCCTCCTTGGGGCCTGTGGTTCCTTCGGGTGCAGGGGAGTCGCTGGAGGACCTTGCTAAGGTGTGCAGCGCCATCCTGGCCTCCGCCTTTGGTGCTGCCCCACCCCCTGTGGTGGAGTCCTCCGTCCCTGCACCCACGACGCCTACCCTTCGCCCTCATGTCCCTGTGGTGCCTGGTCCTTCCCCCCCACATGATGCCCCCCCCTCTGGAAGACGAAGGAGTCTGACTGTGCAGGCAAGCTAGGGGACACACGTCCCACTGTGTCCCCCACCTGGATTTGAACTTTGGATTGCCCTATGGGCATTGTACATTTTGAACTTTCAAGGGACAAACAGATTTTTGGATGCTGAATAAAGCAATTTCTTTTTCCTTAGTACACTACTGTCTGTCTGGTATTGCTGTTGGTGGACCTGCTCCATTATTGTGGGTGGTGATAATGTGTTGGGTGTGTGGGAATTGTAGTCTTGTGCTGGTCATAGGGTGGATCCTGGTATCTGTGTGCCATCACAAGCTGTTGGCTACATAACTTTGTTCATGTAAGCAGTTACTGCATGGTGACATCGTCCCAAGGTGTGTTCCTTCCTCTGTGTAACCTGACATCTTCCCTGCAGGGTGTTTCCAATATGTGGTGCTGAGCTGTGTCTACATCAGCTGGGTGTGTGACGGACTCCTTCAACTTTGCACATGCATGCTGAGCGATGTCTCCACCTGCATCATTCGTGGCATCCTTGGTGGTCACTGTACTTGTGTATGTAGACTGTTGGCATGACTTCATGTGGACATGTTCTCTTTTAGGTGCTATGCATGTGTGTACTCCCAGCCTTGCACACATGTGGTACATGTGCTGCAGGGTCTTTGTGCACCTGACTGACATTTGTGGGCATTGTATCTGTGGGTACTCCACCCTTTGCGTTCCATGGGCACTGCTGGGAGGACTCTGCACTCACCCCTCCTGTGTCTGGGCACTGCTGGGAGGACTCTGCACACACCCCTCCTGTGTCTGGGCACTGCTGGGAGGACTCTACACCCACCCCTCCTGCGTCTGGGCACTGCTGGGAGGACTCTGCACACACCCCTCCTGTGTCTGGGCACTGCTGGGAGGACTCGGCACACACCCCTCCTGTGTCTGGGCACTGCTGTGAGTGTTAGGCACCCACCCCTCCTGTGTCTGGGCACTGCTGGGAGGACTCTGCACCCACCCCTCTTATGACTGGGCACTGCTGGGAGGACTCTGCACACACCCCTCCTGTGTCTGGGCACTGCTGGGAGGACTCTGCACACACCCCTCCTGGGTCTGGGCACTGCTGGGAGGACTCTGCACACACCCCTCCTGTGTCTGGGCACTGCTGGGAGGACTCTGCACACACCCCTCCTGTGTTTGGGCACTGCTGGGAGGACTCTGCACACACCCCTCCTGTGTCTGGGCACTGCTGTGAGTGTTAGGCACCCACCCCTCCTGTGTCTGGGCACTGCTGGGAGGACGCTGCACACACCCCTCTTATGACTGGGCACTGCTGGGAGGACTCTGCACCCAACCCTCCTATTTCAGGATATGTACGCTTGTTGTAAATTAAGGCAGAATGTGATTAAGCATTTACTGAAAACATTAATGCTTTCCCTTGTGATCATGTTTTCTTCGTTATGTTGACCGAAGTCCGGACTCCATTTTGTATTGACATGCTGCCATGTGTTCACCACGAGGAGAGTCCGACCTCTGTGTTAGTTGCTCTTGTAATCTGCCTAGCAACAGTTTATAAATAGCTCCCTCTTGTCCGTCTGGCGCATGCCCAGACTTGACCACATCTGTTATAATTAGCTTTGCTTGACCATGTGTTTTCGCGGGCTCAAAGAGTGTGTTAGCTCCGCCCATGTATTGATTCAGTATCGAGAATGACCATAAATGGTAATGTTCTTCGGCCTCATGTTGTATCCACCCACTTATGAGCCCCTCTGTTGTGTATAAAAGGGGACTGTGTACGAATGTTCTTTGTACTACTCCATGCAATACTGAAGAGTGTTGTGTGGATTGTAGGACCACCCTTAAGGGTTAATAAACGTTGTCTTTGTACTTTGCAGTTTCCGTGCCAACTTCCTTATAGATTCCGTTACAGGAGAGCGAACCCTTGTGTCTTGCGGGCCTAGCTGGGGCCTGTATTCATCAATTGGCGCCCGTCACGTGGGGCTCATCGGCGACTCGGATGCTCGAAGGACTGGTCGCGACGAAGGTGAGGAGTTTGGCCGGGGACGTGATCACTGCCAGCGGCGTCTTAGCCCTGGCATCCCGAGGTTTTTCTTCCTTCCCTTCCGAGCTGACCGTCTGGGTGGCGCCGGTCATCGACTGAGACCTCTTCTGTCGGTCCTGCCGTGAGAGCCGTTTGGGCGATTGTGGAGCTTGGCAGTTGGAACCTGGACTCTTGATTGGTAAGAACCGTTGTACGGTACTTGCTCCGAGTTTTTGAAGCCTGGGTTGGCTATTTGAGTTTGATTGATGATGACTAGTCATATTTTGAATTTGTCTTTGTGAAAATATATGCGTTGCAACACATATAGGCAGGTAATGTGGAGAGATTTCTCCAGGAGCTGTGTAAACTTTGAACGGCGCAACGATTAAGTGCCATTTTCTTTATAATATTGCATATTTTGCATTATTCCTAGCATGCCTGCTTTTAGCGCACTCCGTAAGTGGTGCTGCTGTTTTGGAAATCGGTTGAACCTCGAGGAATCTGCTCCAGCTCCCCCAGAGGGGACTCCTAGTAGGGATATGTATGTGAAGCATGGTCTTTCTTCCATAATGTACAGCACGCTATGGAGGAAATACACGAGGAAGGATCCTGAGTTGCGATGGCCTTTGTATGGATCGTTTGATATACGTAAGATTGAGTATGTGGAACAGTGTATGTGTAAGCGACGTGCTCGTCAGGATATGTTTGAGTGTGTGCGATTATGGGTGAAGGAAGTGCGTGAGCGAGAGAAACGTGAGAAAGCGCTGTTTGATAAAGAGCAACGGAAGAATGACCATGTGCGAGCGCAGGAGGCGAAGCGTCGGGAGGACAAAGAGCACACGGACAGACAAGAGAAAGAGCGTAGGCTACAGGTCTCGGGTCAATATGTTGTTCGCCAGCCACTTTATCCTGTCCTTAATAATCCTGATGATGATTTTTATTTACTAGATCGCTCTCCGCCCCCTTATGTTGGCGCATCTGCTCCGCGGCCGCAAGATTCTGGCCCGGCTCCGGGTAAGGTAGACACACGGTCCATGTTATCGGCCGAGCATATGGCTGAGCTTCGGAAACTTTCCCTCCGTGCCCTTAAGGGCAAGATATCTAAGGAGGACTTGTTCCATACTTGGGGGTCGTGGCAAGATAGAGAGAGGGTGTATTTTCTGTCTCATTTCGCGGATGAAGTAATTGCTGCTTTCCGAAAATATTCTAGTGTCCTTGAGCCTGACGAAGTGTCTTCGGATGCCGGAGCATTACGTAATGGTGTTTTTTCTCCCCCTAAGGCTCCTGAGGCGGCTCGGCGGCTGTTCGCTTTGCGGGACGAGGTGCTGGCCCTTAGAGAGAAAGCACGTCAACAAACGGAGGAGGAGAAGCAGTCGGATTCGTCTGCAGCAGGGGGCCACCCATCCGCCTCCCAGTCAGATAAGGATGACATAGTGCATGCTAAACCAATGCGAGAGGCGGCGCCTTTGTATGTTCCTCCTAAGGGAGCAGGGACTAGCTCGGATATTAACTCCGCCGATGCAAGGGGATATTTTGTATATAATTGGGTTTACACTCCATGGCATAGGGCCGATGTTATGGCATTAAAGAATGCGCTGCCTGACCCCCGTAAGAATCCAGCGGCCTTCTATGAAGAAGTCGAGGGGGCCTTGAATTCTTGCATTATGACCTTAGCAGATATAGACCTGTTCTTTGGCCTTATCCTACCACCGGATACGTGGCGCTCTGTCCGAAAGGTAGATGATGCGGTTGCCTTCAAGGCCCGGTGGTCCGACCTTGAGGATGAGGATAGGGAACGGAAGCCCGCACAGAAACCACCCCAGAATATTTTAGATCTCCCTGCGGCTATTGTGGCTAAGTTGAAGACGATTATCCCCCCTAAAAAGATTGACTGGAATATGTTAGCTGCATGTAAACAGAAAGTTGACGAGTCAGTTGCGGACTTCTTTACGCGCTTTGAGGAGACGTTTCATGATTTTAGTGGCCAGTCGCTTACTGACGACACGGGCCGCCACCTTTTCGCGGACAAATATGTGGCTAATCTGCTACCGGCAGTTGCAGCCCGGCTAAAAGCGAGCGAGAGTTCCTGGTCCTCCGCGACGCCGACGGCCCTTCTGACTATCGCTCAGTATTATGAGCGTCAGGAGCACGAGGCGAAGGGCCAGGAAGAGAAGAAATCGAAAGACCTCAAGACTAAGGTGATGTTAGCACAAGTATATGGCCCGCCCCGACGGGGTAATAATAGAGGACGGGGCGGATCTTATGGTCCCCCTCCGGGCCGATCTGATTTGAATAGGAACCAGTGTGCATATTGCAAGCAATTGGGCCATTGGGCCAGGGATTGCCCAGTGTTGCGTGCTTCACGTCAGGGGCACACTCCGGGTGGCCCGAGAGGTAGAGGGGGCTTCTCGAACTTTAGAGGGAATTCTAATGATAATGCCCGTTTCGATACTGCTGGGCAGCACCGAGATAGCTCAAATGTTTTCGATCGCCAGCACCAGTATCATGTATCGGACATCGATCGATCGGGATATCACGATTCTCAACATGCATAGGAATGCGTTGGATGGGGGTCTGAATCAGTTGAGGTGCCGGTCGATCAGACGGGTCCTTATGTATCGGCTGAGGTTTTAGGTTCTACTGATCAGTTCCTAGTGGATACAGGAGCGACACGTAGTGCATTGTCTAGGTACTTGGTTCCGGGGGCTCCCCCATCCGGCTCAATAGTTACATCGGTAGGGTTTGACGGTACACTCTCCCGAAGCCCTCTTTCACAGCCCCTTACATTTAAGGTTGATTCTTTTTCTGCGCCCTGTCCGTTTCTGCTTGCTCCGTATACACCGGATAACATTATGGGCCTTGATATGTTAAAGTATTTTAGGGCTACAATCCGCTGCTCCCCTGAGGGTGTGAGGGTGATATTAAATGACAACTACCCCCGGTCTGGGCGGATGTGTACGATATCAGAGGATGCGTTGTTGGCTACCCTCCCCCGAGCTTTATGGGCGACTTCGGACACAGATGTGGGACAAATGGTGATTCCTCCGGTCCACATTAGTGTCCAGGAGGGGGCGGTGTTACCACGCCTCCCGCAGTATCGTATTTCCCAGGAGGGCGAGGAAGCTCTCATACAGATTGTGCAAGATTTGATCGCAGTAGGGGTAGTGGAAGAAGTTCCCTATAATATCTGTAACAGTCCGATTCTCCCAATTTCGAAAAAGGACACGGATGCAAAGGTCTATCGGTTCATAATTGATTTGAGGGAGGTAAACAAGATCGTGATACCTCAGTACCCGGTGGTTTCCGATATCACGACGTTGCTTACCTTGGTCCCGCCTACGGCGACCATGTTTTCAGTGATTGATTTGAAGAATGCCTTCTTTTCCATTCCCATTCACCCTGATAGCCGATTTCTTTTTGGGTTCACATTAAACAATAGATCTTATCGTTTTTGTAGAATTCCCCAAGGCTATACAGAAAGCCCTAGTATTTACAGTCAGGCTTTAAAACGGCAATTGGATTCCTTTGTTTTACTCGAGGGGGTCGCCCTCATTCAATATGTCGACGACATCTTGTTGGCGGCTGACACCCTGGAGTTGTGTGAGAAAAGCACGTTATCCTTACTTTCCTTTTTAGCATCCCACAATCATAAAGTGTCTAGGAAGAAATTGCAATTCTGTAGACCAAAGGTGACTTATTTAGGTCACCTTTTGTCTAAGGAGGGGCGTGCACTCACACCAGATCGTATCCAAGTAATTTTGGACACACCGAGACCATCCACGCAGAAGGATGTGCGTGCATTTTTGGGCCTTGTTTCTTTTTGTAGACAGTGGATATTGGGGTTTTCACACATAGCTAAGCCATTACTAGCTCTTTTGACAAAAGACACGCCTATCCCAATCCCTTGGTCAGATGAGTGTGATGCTGCTTTTCAGCAACTGCGACAGGCCCTTTGTTCAGCACCAGTGTTAGGGACCCCTGATTATGCAAAACCCTTTTCGTTGTATGTGCATGAGAAAGATGGATGTGCATTGTCAGTTTTAGTGCAGATGCACGGCGATAAGCAGCGCCCTTGTGCATATTTTTCGGCTGTGCTTGATCCTGTCGCCCGAGCATTACCAGGGTGTTTTCGCTCGGTAGCGGCGACAGCTGTGTCAATACGCCAAAGTGAAGGAATTGTGTTGTCCCATAAATTGTTGGTGTTAGTTCCCCATGCTGTGGATGCCCTGCTTAATCAAACAAAGACGCAGCATTTGACCAGTGCCCGTTTAACGGGATATGAGCTGACGCTTTTGGCTCCTCATATTACGTTGAAAAGGTGCGTGACATTAAACCCGGCCACATTGTTGCCATACCCCGAGACCCAGCCTGAGGCGCAGAAAGCGCATGATTGTATTCTTGTGACTGAGGAACAAACAAAGGGTCGTATTGATCTCCAGGATACGCCCTTTTCAGATGTAGATGGAGAGTTGTGGGTAGACGGATCATGCCTGAAGCTACCAGATGGTACGACTTCAGCAGCGTATGCAATTACCACATTACAGACGATAGTGGAGACAGCACGCATACCGCAGAAATCAGCTCAAGCAGCGGAACTGATAGCATTAACACGAGCATGTGAGCTCAGTACAGGATTATGTGTGAATGTTTATACAGATAGCCGCTATGCCTTCGGAGTAGCGCATGACTTCGGCCTACTCTGGAAGGAGAGAGGGTTTTTAACGTCACATGGAGTACAGATAATGCATGGAGAGTTAGTTCATAATCTTTTAACTGCATTGACATACCCAAAGAAAATTGCTATCGTTAAGTGTAGCGCCCATAGGAAAGTGGTTGATAAAGTTGGAGAAGGGAATGCGTTAGCGGATCGAGTAGCACGGGAGACTGCGATGCAGCCCGGCGCTACTGCCATGTATGTAGTAAAGTCACAGGTGGAGAGATGGCGTGATGCGAAGGAGGAAGTGCGAGAAATGCAAAGGACCGCTTCTGATGAAGAGCGGGAGAAATGGGCTAGCGAGGGAGAGTTGGATGATGAGGGTTGTTGGAGAAATAAACAGATGGATAGATGGAAGTTACCCACGGCTTTCGTACAACCTATGGTTCAGATGGCACATGGGCTAGCACATGTTGGAGCTTCCGCAATTGTGAAATTGCTTACCCAAGTCTGGGAGCATCCAGAGATTGCTAGCACGGCAAAGAGGGTGGTGCAGACCTGTATGATCTGTCTGAAGTATAATCCAGGGAAAGGCACTCGAACTCCAGCAGGAGGATTTGCGACACCCACTGCACCCTTTGAGGTTCTGCAGATGGATTACATCCAGCTTGAGCGCTGTAACAATTTGAAGTATGTTCTAGTAGTGGTTTGCGCTTTCAGCAAATGGGTTGAGGCGTACCCTACGAAAGACAATACTGCAATGACCACGGCGAAGCTACTGCTAAAAGAGTTTTTCCATCGATACGGCGTCTGTAGACTTCTGTGGAGTGATAATGGCCCTCACTTTGTAGCGGATGTTATAAAGTATGTCTTGAAGGGCCTAGGCATCACTCAGAAGTTTCATGCCGTGTTCCACCCTCAGTCTGCCGGACTAGTCGAGAAGTATAATGGTACACTGAAGCTTAAGATCGCCAAAATCCAAGCTTCAACGTCTTTGACTTGGCCAGACGCCCTGCCACTGGCGTTATTGTCAATTAGGTCAGTACCACACTCTCGAACCGGCCTTACGCCATACGAAATAGTATTCGGACGCCCAATGAACATTTGGGGTCCACCAAGGCCTAAGGCTGTGTATGATGTACCTTGTGTAATGATGAGCGATTATCTGGCACAGTTAACGGATAACTTGGTTTCTATTCATCAACAGGTCCGAGAGGCGCTCCCTGATCGGTCTACCGGCGAAGGACATGGTCTCCGGCCTGGGGATCATGTCATGGTGAAGGTCTTCGACAGAACGAACAGTTTGGAGCCAAGATGGGTCGGACCTGAGCAAGTCCTCCTTGCAACGAGGACGGCAGTGCGAGTCTCGAACAGGAAGAATTGGATCCATTCCTTACACTGTCGAAAGGTACCGCCCGGATTGGTGGAGTCTGCCGTGCTGACCGATCAACGAGAAATCCTAGCAGCAGAGACAGGCCGTGCTGCGGAGCCAAACGACACTGAGGAGCTCTTTCCGGACCACGCGACTTCTGGAGGAAGGCGATATCATCTGCGACCAAGGAAGTGAGGTTTCCAGTACCGGGACATACTGTCAGAACGGCCCTTGGGTTAGTGAAACGGAGAGCCGATGAGGCAAGGGGGGGGGATCAGCCCTGCATTAGTGTAGCGACACCCGTCTTGGCCCGCTGGTGAAGAAATCAACCACTGCCCAAGGGGAAGAGTTCTGACAGACTTTTTAGTTTCAGGAAGATACCAGGGTATTGTTTCTTTTGACATGGAGAAGAAGAAAATCCTTTGTGCGTTGGGGTTCATGCTAACAGTAGCTATTGTTGGGATAACCACATGGTTTGTGGAGGAGGTAGCTCCTGCTCGGAAAACACTTGTGTTGACAACTCCGGTGCCTGAGGAGCACTACTTTTATACATTACCGTATCAAGAGTTGAAGCATCGACAATCTTACTTGAACAACACTTTCATCCAGATGCTGCATCATACCCACGTTGCTACGAACGCTACGAACTGTTGGATATGTGGGATGATGCCGGCCCATCAGAAGAAAGGAGGTACGCCATTCATACCACTTCCTTTCTCTCATAATGGCTCTTGTAGAGCATGGTACACTTTGCTTTTTGCCACTCGGAAACCGACAGTGGGACGATTGCTTTTCAGACTCAATAAAGAATGTCATCAGGACAAAAATGGATATCCACAAGCGAATGGGACAATTTGGGAATGGGAAGAGTACCGACCAGACAATGAATCCATTCCCTACATCTTTACGAACACAAGAGACACTGTGGGAAGAGATAAGTTTGTAATCCAAGTAGCCCAAGCCCAAGCGGACCTGTGTGTCCAGAGTGTGGGTTTTATCCCTGTTGGTGTCAGTGACTGCATAACCGTATTGAACATTGACGGGTTGAATAACAGTACCTTCCTAGCGTCCCATAATACCTACTTTGTGTGTGGAAATAAAGGTTATTACCGTTTGCCGGCTGGGTGGTCTGGGGTATGCTATGTATCATTCCTATTACCTCCTATATTCCTAGCACCCGCGTCATATCATAAGGATTTGAAACTTTTGAATAATGTGACTGTAAATAGATACAAACGTACTCTATCAATTGATGATGTGGATCAGACCGATACCAGCTTGCAACAGTATATTGATTTTAACTTAGGACTGTTTTTCTTTGTTGGAGCCGCTTTGAATAGTAGGAAGATCCGAAGATTAACAAGAGTGGTAGAAGCTGTGACCAATCAGACTGCCGCTGCTCTTGGGAATCTTACGGAAGAGTTACAAATAACCAGGATTGTTGCGTTGCAGAATCGTATGGTATTAGATGTAATGCTAGCTGATCGAGGAGGAGCCTGTAAAATTATTGGAAGTAGCTGCTGTGTGTTCATCCCTGATCATACGCCATCCGTTTATAACGCCATTAACAAGCTGCATAAAATAGCAGCTGAAATCCACACAGAAAACGGCACTTGGTCCTTTTCTGGATGGTTTTGGGCGTTGGTTACTGCCTGGGGATGGAAGGTCTTAACTGGTCTCTGCATTATTTTAGCAGTTCTGTTCCTTTTCTGTATGTGTATTCAATGTGGACCATTGTGCTGTTCCGTATGCATTTCATTCTGCATTCCAGATAAGAAAGCTATTGCCGATGTTGCTCGCCAGAAGGGTCTAGCTAAAGAGGTTAAGGGAATGATGATAATTGACATATATGATGATTATTCTTGGAAACCGGATGTCTTCAGTAAATGCTGAAAGGGTCGTCTGTTGTAAATTAAGGCAGAATGTGATTAAGCATTTACTGAAAACATTAATGCTTTCCCTTGTGATCATGTTTTCTTCGTTATGTTGACCGAAGTCCGGACTCCATTTTGTATTGACATGCTGCCATGTGTTCACCACGAGGAGAGTCCGACCTCTGTGTTAGTTGCTCTTGTAATCTGCCTAGCAACAGTTTATAAATAGCTCCCTCTTGTCCGTCTGGCGCATGCCCAGACTTGACCACATCTGTTATAATTAGCTTTGCTTGACCATGTGTTTTCGCGGGCTCAAAGAGTGTGTTAGCTCCGCCCATGTATTGATTCAGTATCGAGAATGACCATAAATGGTAATGTTCTTCGGCCTCATGTTGTATCCACCCACTTATGAGCCCCTCTGTTGTGTATAAAAGGGGACTGTGTACGAATGTTCTTTGTACTACTCCATGCAATACTGAAGAGTGTTGTGTGGATTGTAGGACCACCCTTAAGGGTTAATAAACGTTGTCTTTGTACTTTGCAGTTTCCGTGCCAACTTCCTTATAGATTCCGTTACAGGAGAGCGAACCCTTGTGTCTTGCGGGCCTAGCTGGGGCCTGTATTCATCACGCTTAGAACATACACAGGTGTGGGTTCGCTCCATGCATATGGTTGGGTGAGGGTACAGGTCGTACATACACGGTTGGGGTGGGGGTACGCTCCTTGCATACGGGGTGGGGGTACGGTCCGTACGTACACTGTTGGCATGGGCGGTATGCTCCATGCATACGCAGGTGAGGGTACGGGTCGTACATACACGGTTGGGGTGGGGGTACGCTCCATGCATACGGGGTGGGGGTACGGTCCGTACATACACTGTTGGCATGGGTGGTACGATCCATGCATATGCGGGTGAGGGTACGGGTCGTACATACACGGTTGGGGTGGGGGTACGCTCCATGCATACGGGATGGGGGTACGGTCCGTACGTACACTGTTGGCATGGGTGGTACGCTCCATGCATACGCGGGTGAGGGTATGGGCCGTACATACACGGTTGGGGTGGGGGTACGCTCCATGCATACGCGGGTGAGGGTACGGGTCGTACATACACGGTTGGGGTGGGGGTACGCTCCATGCATACGGGGTGGGGGTACGGTCCGTACGTACACTGCTGGCATGGGTGGTATGCTCCATGCATACGTGGGTGAGGGTATGGGTCGTACATACACGGTTGGGGTGGGGGTACGCTCCATGCATACGCGGGTGAGGGTACGGGTCGTACATACACGGTTGGGGTGGGGGTACGCTCCATGCATACGGGGTGGGGGTACGGTCTGTACATACACTGTTGGCATGGGTGGTACGCTCCATGCATACGCGGGTGAGGGTACGGGTCAAACATACACGGTTGGGGTGGGGGTATGCTCCATGCATACGCGGGTGAGGGTACGGGTCGTACATACACGGTTGGGGTGGGGGTACGCTCCATGCATACACGGGTGAGGGTACGGGTCGTACATACACTGTTGGGGTGGGGGTACGCTCCATGCATACGGGGGTGGGGGTACGGTCCATACATATCCGTACCCACGCTGTGGAATGCTTGTGCGGGCCGTACCCAGGCCTTTGCCACGTGGGTACAGCCGTCCCGCCATTGTTGGGGTGACGTAGATGTGGGCGTGGTACGACTCGTACCCACGCTCTTAAGGCGTGGGTACGGGACGTACCTGTATTGTTGTGTTACCGGTTCGCGTCGTCAACCACTTCCGTTGTGGCGGACGCTGGCTTCGCTGGACATGCCCCCACCCCCTCGTAGTGACCAGGGCCTGGGGGTCAGGTATGTCCAGGGCATGTGTGCTGTGTGACTTTGGTGGGGGTTTTGTGGCCTGCCCCTGCTCCTGCCCCCCCCCTTTCCCCCCTCCCTTTGTTGTTCTGACCTTCTGCGGCGCCTGCGTCGTAACCTGTAGAGGAGGTCGACTGCTATGAGGGCCGGGATGACACGTAGGTTCGGGTCCATGTCTGTCCATCGCGTGCAGGTACTCCTTGTTCGCGTCGTCCTGATTTCCCGGCAGTTTTTGGCTGCCGGAAATTATTCTCCGTGCGGGATGACGTCGGTGCGAATCGTACTTTCTGGTTCGTGAATGGCAGGCTGCGTGCGTCCCGACGTCACGTCGGCGCTTTCCCGGATCACATTTGTATGTATATTTTCATCAGTCGGTGTTTTGTACGATTCGTATGGAAATAGTATTTCCGTGCGAATCGTACTTCCATGTTTGTATCTTGTTACGACCGGGTACGCGTCGGACGGGGAATATGCTCCATCCGACGGTTCGTACCCGGTTTTTACAGGATCGTAATCGGCACCTATATGTATCCAGCATGCTTTAGTAATCTGTTTCCTTTTCTGGATTTTATGTAGGAAGCTGTTTCCTGAGTAGACATTATCTGTGAAGAAAATATGTTTGATTTTACTATGTGGAATAAAAAGACAAATAACAATATCCTACATTATCCATAATGTGGCACTTTCTGGGAGTTAGAATAGTAAATTCTGCCTTTACACTATCCACCACTTTCTCTAATGTTCCACCTCCTTGGAGCTAGAATAGTTAATTCTGCCACTACACTATCCCACACTTTCCCTACTGCTGCACCTTCCTGAAGTTAGAATAGTAATTGTTACCCCTACAGTATCCCACACATTCACTACTGCTGCACCTTCCTGGAGTTAGAATAGTAATTGTTACCCCTACACTATTCCACACATTCCCTAATGCAGCACCTTACTGGAGGTAGAATAGTCATTGGTTCCCTGTACACCATTCAACACTTTCACTGCTGCTGCACATATATGGAGTTAGAATAGTAATTGATACCTCTATACCATCCTACACATTTTCTACTGCTGCAGCAACCTGGAGTTAGAAGAGTTATTGTTATCTCGACAAGATGCTACACTTTCTGTATTGTTGCAGCTTTCTTGAATATGTTTTTAAAAATTTTGCAAATTGAATGCTTTCCTACTTGGGAGTGTTCATTTAAATTACCTTGTGATTTAGGTGTTTTCTTCTTGGTCTGGTTTCAGTCTGGTTTCTCGAATTTAGCTGGTCTTTTTTGTTGTCTGTTCTTGTGGGATTCAAATTGTGCTTTGGTTTAGAGAAGATTTATGTGAGTATCTGAAAAAATGAGAAAGTAATGCAAATGCTATTTTTTATTGCAGTGTTTGTGATACAGTACAAAATGTAAACATTTTATGTGCACAAGTGACATTTTACTTTATTTTACTTTATTACTATGCTACACTTTTGCTACTGCTGCACCAACTTGGAGCTAGAATAGTAATTGTTACCCCTACACCATCCCACACTTTCCCTACTGGTGCACCTTCATGGAGGTATTATAGTCATTGGTTCCCTGTACACCATCCAACACTTTCCCTGCTGTTGCAAATTTATGGAGTTAGAATAGTTATTGATACCTGTATACTAGCCTACACTTTTTCTACTGGTGCAGCAACCTGGAGTTAGAATAGTAATTGTTTCCTCTACACCATCCCACACTTTCCATACTGCTGCAATTTCCTGGAGTTATAATAGTAATTATTAACCCTACAGTATCCCACACATTCACTACTGCTGCACCTTACTGGAGTTAGAATAGTAATTGTTAACCGTACACCATCCTACACTTTCCCTCATGTTGCACGTTTTTGGAGTTAAAATCTTAATTGATAGCTCTACAACATCCCACATTTTCTCTGCTGCTGCACCTTTATGACGTTATCTGAATTATTTTAACCTCTACACTTTTTTACACTTTCACATTTATTTTTGCATTCATGAAGACAGCAAAAAAAAAACAGTTATTTAATGTATATAATATTTACCTTCTTTATACATCGACTTTTGAATTTTCAAAGATGAGAATTTTTTTTTTCGTTATTGAATTTCTGTGTGTAAAAAAGATTAAATATGTGTGGATTACAAAATGTTACTAATTTAGAATACTGTTTACAAAAATTTAGGAAAATACCTTCGATTTATTGTTGATGAGTAGTGTGGCTCATTTGGCAAAACGCTTTTTTTTGAAGTAGTCGTTTTCGTCACAGTTTATTGAAGTTGTCTTTTAGAAAAAAAAAATATTTTTGTGATGTTTGAAAAATAATATATATTATAATTTAATTCACAATGCTTTTCTAAAATAAACAATTTACTTTATATCGTAGTAATGTTAAAATGAACTATAGTGATAGGTTGGTGCTTTTTTTAAATGTAAAAATACAAACTCAAACTTATTAGGTGCAGCGTTTTAAATGTTTCAAGTAAACATTTCTGTTATTCGTTTTAGAAACTTACTTGTATTTCGGCAAATATTCCTTCTTAAATGGAGTCGGGTCTTATCTCGGTGAAGAGGTCAGAGGTTCAGCTTTTGGCGTCTGGTCACTCTGGGAGTTGATAATCAACTGATTTTAAAATGGTGTGTTAGTTGTATTTATACGTTTTAGTAAGTGTCATAAATAATTTTAAGAAATACAGCGTTGGTTATATTTTTTTAATAATCTTTTATTTACTGTGGAAACGTATAATTAAAAATAGCATGTTAAGATGTGTTGTTTTCAATATTTTGATCCGTTTTGGCATCCATTTTGCAAGTAGTGTCGTGGTATTAATTTCATGGAAAGTGTTGTAGGACAATTTGGGAACTACAATGTTTAAAATGGCGACTATGTGTATGTCATTCTTTTGTTTTTTACGAATACTTATTTAGTGAATTAGTAATATTTTGTAAGTATATAATATTTAATAAACCGTTGCATGTGTAAATTTTCCAAAATTGAAAATGAGTATTTTTTTTAATACTCGAGTATTAATTTTAATAAATTCTTTGCATTTAATTACATTAACGTTCCGTTTTTCTCTACATTTTAAAACACTTCCCCACCCAAAAAACCCTAATTTCCCTGCATCCCGTGCCAGGTTTTATTTTACAAAATACATTTTTTTTTTTAAAAACCCACTATATTGATGCGTAGTAAATGTATGCGTTATATTTGAATTAGTTGTAATAGCACTTTACAACTAATAACACTATATCGCGTTGTAACAGTATTCGTTGTAACAACACTCGTTGTAAAGGTATTTGCGTTGTAAAAAATGCTTTGTAAAGGCATGCGTTGTAATAGTATGCGTTGTAACGTCATACATCCTTTTGAAAGAGTTCTTTCCTAGGTTTGGTTTGCCGCGCATTGTCTGGAGTGACAATGGGAGTGAATTTGTGGGCCAAGTCATGCAAAAAGTTTGTGCAGGTCTTGGTATAAAGCAAAAGTTCCATGCGGCAAACCATCCACAGTCAGCAGGTTTAGTAGAATGTTATAATGGCACACTCAAGCTCAAACTCGCAAAGATACAAGTCAGCACAGGTGTTGCCTGGCCGGATGCTTTACCTTTGGCTCTTCTGTCCACCACAACAGCTGTGCATTCTCGTTTGGGACTTAGCCCATATGAGGTGGTTTTCGGATGCCCAGCTAATGTATGGGGAGTCCCTCGCCCTAGAAAATATTCTGATATACCATACCCAATTTGCACGACCTTACAACTAAATTGCCTGTTCTCCATCAACAGGTTCAGAACGCTTTGCCAGAGGCCTCTACAGACCCAGGTCATTCCATCCAACCAGGTGACTGGGTTTGCGTGAAGAATTTCCAAAGGACAAAGAATTTGGAACCTCGTTGGAGGGAACCTCGACAGGTCCTCCTGGCGACGCGAACAGCAATAAAGGTCGAAGGAAAGAAAAACTGGATACACGGCGTGCACTGCAAGAAGGTGCCTTTGCCTTTGCCCTTTGATCAGTGGGTCCGTAAGGATATAAGTGACTCTGAAAACGAAAAGGTTCCTAGATTCCTACCTTTTAGCGATGCACGCCTGAGTGGAACTCAGTCGGAGAAAGAAGACAACGATATTCTTCAGGAAGCTGTACCACCACATCTCCGCTTGTACACTACAAACCCACAAACATTGTTTCGAGACCAGACTGTACCTGACAAAGTCCGTTATAATCTCAGGCCAAGACTAATTAGGAAAACTTGAGATTCTCTCTTCCATGTAGTTTCTATCCCGGTTGCAGGGTCACGGTAGGAGTCTTGATTGTGACCTGAGTAGTGGCAATAGGCCTGCAGGACGTGCAGTGTCATAGGACGGCAGATAATCATAACCAAGTGATTGAGGAAGATTGCCGTGAGCATCCACTTAGAAGATGGAGAGTACATTAGGAGAAAGAGATAAGAAGAATGAAATGAGAGAAAAATATTTTAAACTAATGTACAGTTGTTGTGGTATAATGTTATGTGTTTTTATATTATTGTGTATTTTATTGGCGTGTATAGGATGGATTGTTTATGCTATGCAGCAAAAAGTTGTCCCTATTTCTATCTCTGCCTTCTTATTCTACTGTCTGTCCACATCTATTTCATACACTTCCCCAACATGAATTCATAAGAAGAACCGAATACTATAATAATTCATTTGTTCAGTTATTGCACCAGCACCAATTAGTAATTAATACAACTGACTGTTGGGTATGTGGACTTATGCCTCATACCACCGAAAAAGGGATGCCGTACTTAGTCCTTCCGTTCTCCTATGAAGGTTCCGCTTGGGCTTATTTTGTAATATTCTCTAACGCACATCAGAGCCGATTTAAACGACCTGTCAGTTCATATATTGGTGGTCCAGATTTTAGTCATAGTTCGTTGATAAAAGGAATGGTAGCTATGGCTAAAATCATGGAAAATAGTAAAATTTCTGTTGACGAGAGAAAAGCATATACTAATTGGAACGTCACTCATTACATCACTAGCCTTAGTGATAAGGTTAAACAAAGAGAATCTCCACCAATTTGGACTGTACCTCATCAAGGTAATTTCTGCTTACAGATAAATGGTCAGACTGCTAACGCTGGACAAGAGAAGAGCTTTTGTTCCCACACATACATCTACACTTCTCAGAATTCGCCGCCGCTAGTACCATCTCAGGGCACGTATTTTATCTGCCACGGTAGAGCTTATACGTGGTTGCCGACTGGTTTCTCCGGAACATGCTATATAGCTTTCCTTCTTCCCCCTACATATACTGCCTCTTCAACTCACCATAGAAACAGATATGGCAGAGGAATTATTGATTCCAAGGACACAGCAGGACAAGAGGGAGGAGATTTCCTCAAAGGAATTCTTCCTTTTTGGGGTCCAATGGCCAATAGCAGAAACATGAGACAACTGGTTCGTGTTGTAGAGACTACTATAGACATCACTGTAGGAGCCTTAAGTAATATTACAGCTGAACTACAGGCGAATCGTCTTATGACATTACAGAACCGAGTTGCCTTAGATGTTATTCTTGCGGACCGTGGTGGAGTCTGTACATTGATCAGATCTAGTTGCTGTATTTATATACCTGACGATGCTCCGACGGTATACCAAGCCATCTCTAAATTACATGTAATCTCTGAGTCGATACACCAGGACGAAGGAGATTGGTCGTTATTGGGATGGTTTTGGGGACTACTGTAAAAATGAGGATGGAAGGTATTAACATTCCTTGGAATGGTTCTGGCCATCATTTTCTCTTGTTGTTTCTGTCTGCACTGTGGCCCCGCCATCTGCGGCCTTTGTGCTTCTGTATGCATCCCAAAACCTAAGTCACAGAGAACGGAGAACATTAAAATGATGTTACAGCAACAGCTTGATGACCTCATGGCCATCGACATCGACTCAGATTAACGTGAGTCTGTGTATTTTGCCTGAGTTCTGGCAAAAGGAGGGTCTGAGGAAACTCGATTTTCGATCTCGATCGTATCGAGCCGCCATTTTGTGTTGCCCTCACTCAGGCAGCATGGCGAATGGGTCTTTTCTGCTTTTCCTGCGGCATCGTGTCAAAATAGCCTTCTGCCTCTGTTTACGATCTGGTGTCAGGGACTGGCCGAGTCCACTAATCCCTGTCTGGTCTGACTAATCCCTGTCTCAACTATCTGTTGGTTCGCACCATTCTTTCCTGACTTTATCTTATCCTTTAGCCTTCGCTGTCCTCTGATCGTATTCTCTCATTTCACAACTGTCCTCCAAAGCACACAATCGTATCTCGCCACCTGCAAGTCAGTTGCGGACACGTTAATGAATTAACCTGTGAGGAGGGACGACAAACACAGTTGGAGGAAAGGCTTCTTCGGGTTACTTGATACTTTATTTCTCAAGTTCTTTTCATTGGTAAAGCCTTGTTTTTGTACTTTTCTTATTGGCTCTTTTTATATACATTGGGAGTGTTCTTGGTTAATCTGTATGCCATCCATGTACTATAAGAGATTGTGCGCCACGGAGTGAAGTGGCAGTCTCCTGAGAACATACCGAGTGTACTTCTGGGACAACTGTACTTAGCTGCAGCTAATAAATCTGATCTTCTATGCCAAACAGAGTGTCCTGTGTCTCTGTTACATAAAGCAAGTGGACCCAGGAGATTAAGGCGTTCCCTGCGCCGCCAGACCCTTAAGGTTTCTGGTTCTTCACGTGAGTCTGGGTAGTTGGAGCAATCCATTCCATTATGGTTTGGATATTGCTCTGTAATTGTTGAACCTGGCCTCCACCTACAAGGTGGCCCAGGTAAACAATCTGACTCTGCCCTATCTGGCACTTAGTAGCCTTGATAGTTAGGCCTGCTTTTTGCAGGGCCTCCAAAACATTCCTCAAGTGGACCAGGTGATCCTTCCAGGTGGAGCTAAAGACAGCAATATCATCTACATATGCTGCACTAAAGTCTTCCAGGCCTGTAAGGACTTGATTCACCAACCTTTGGAAAGTGGCAGGTGCATTCTTCAAACCAAAGGGCATTTCCACAAATTGATAGTGCCCACTAGGGGTAGAAAATGCTGTCTTGGGCTTTGCATCATCAGCTAGTCTGATCTGCCAGTAGGCCGCTGTCAGGTCAAATGTGCTTAGAAACTTGGCTGAGGCCAAAGTATCTATTAGCTCATCCTTCCTGGGGGTGGAATGGGCATCAGATCCCTGTAGTCTACACAAAACCTCATCTCTCTCTTTCCATCTGTGGTGTGAGGTTTAGGTACCAGGACTACTGGACTAGCCCAAGGGCTAACTGAGGGTTCAATCACACCTAAATCCAACATCTTTTGGACTTCTATCCTTATACAGTCCCTGACATGGTCAAGTTGCCTGTAGATCTTATTCTTCACAGGTAGACTGTTCCCAGCGTCCACTTCATGAATGCACCAGGTGGTCTGACTTGGAGTCAGAGAAAACATATGTCTAAACTGGCTGAGAAGGTTTCTGCAGTCAGTTTGCTGATGGGCAGTGAGGCTGCCTGCCAAGGCTACACCATCAACTGACCCATCATCAGGGTTCTGAGAAAGCAGGTCAGGGAGTGGGCCACTCTCTTCCTCCTATCCTTCATCAGTAGCCATGAGCAAGCCCATGTCTGCCCTGTCAACATATGGTTTAAGTCTGTTGACATGAAGTTCCCTATGGGGACTCCTAGGGGTTCCAAGGTCTACCAAGTAGGTAACCTCCCCTTTCTGTTCAACAAATGTATGGGGGCCACTCCCTTTGTCCTGGAGGGCTGCTGGGGCCACAGGCTCCAACACCCACACAATCTGTCCTGGCTGGTAAACAGTCAGTACAGCCTTTTGGCCATGCCAGGCTTTTTGCAGTTCCTGGCTAGCCTCAAGGTTTTTGTTTGCCTTTTTCATGTACTCAGCCATCCTGGAGTGGAGACCAAGTACATAGTCCACTATGTATTGCTTTGGGGGCTTGAGAGGTAACCCCATCCTTCCTTCACCAAACATAATGGATCCCTGACAGGGTGACCAAACAAAAGTTCAAATGGGCTGTAACCAACCTCCTTTTGAGGCACCTCCCTGTATGCAAATAAAAGGCAGGGCAAGAGTAGGTCCCATTTTGGCCTAAGCTTCAATGGGAGTCCTTTAATCATGCCCTTTAAGGTTTTGTTGAATGTCTAAACTAAACCATTGCATTGTGGGTGATAGGGTCGGGTGAACTTGTAGTTCACTCCACACTCATTCCACATAGCAGTCAAGTAACTAGACATGAAGTTTGCAACCCTGTCAGATACTAACTCCTTAGTAAAGCTTACTCCTGAGAACACACTCAAGAAAGCTCTTGCCACTACAGGTGCTGTAGAGGTCCTTAGGGGAATTGCCTCTGGGTACCTGGTGGCATGATCCACCACCACCAGTATAAATGTGTGCCCAGATGCTGTTTGGGGATCCATGGGACCAACAATGTCAATCCCTACCCTTTCAAAGAGCACCCCCACCACAGGTGGGCCTTTGTAGTGCCACCTGATTTGCCACTGGCTTGGCAGGTTACACAGGAGCGACAAAACTCCTTTGTGTCTTCAGACATGTGGGGCCAGAGAAAGTGAGGAACAATTCTGTCCCAAGTCTTGTTCTGGCCTAAGTTCCCTGCTAGGGAAATATCATGGGCTAGTTTCAATAGGAAACCCCTAAACATCAGAGGTATAACCAAGATGGCCGCTGGGCAGGAGCTCTCCTGAGAATCTCCGGGGCTAGGGATCACAAGTTTGTGAAAATCCCTGTCTATACCCCCCATCCATCCTCCTGCTCATCACCACACCACAGATGAACATTTCAAGAACACTACTCTTCAATCGGATTATCAAATGGGCCAACGACAAGCGAAAACCAACACCCCTAGCAAAAATTTACCGAAAGCCTCCTGGACAAACCGACGCTCCTCCGTGGCCGACCCTGGTCTTGTTGAGGGGTTCGGGGCTTGAGTAGTCACTGGACGAGCTTCTCCCATGACGACGGCCACCCCCTGCTCCATGGACTTTGTTGAAGATCCTGGACTGCGCCCTCCTCCTGCTGCCACGATACGAGACACAAAGTGATCTTGTGGATCACGAGGAATGCTGGCTGCTCCGATCTCGCAGGGCTGGAAAGGTGAGCGTTGGGGCACTGTCCTAGAGAACGCATCCCTTGCCGGTCCACATACCACACTCCCAATGCGGCGACGGGAGGCACAGTCCTCTATATCTGGCTTCGCCCTTTGATTCGAGGACGAGGCAAGGTGGGGACGCAAGGAGGCGAACTTTGGGGCACAAACCGATTGTGCTGGTCTCTGCCATTTGCCCCAAGGATGGTGAAGGGGAGCCTCAATCTCAGCGAGGGCGAGCACGCCTCACCCTCCCTCACGACGGAGCTCGAGGAGGCTCTCCGTGCTCTTCTGCTACGGAGGTCTTACCCGCTGCTAATTGCCCCGGGGTTGTTGAGTGGGGTGCGGCGCTTGCAACCGGGACTCAGCTTGATCCTCCGAGGCTTGTGGGGTGGGGAATGGCTGACGTAGCGGGATATACGGCCCCGTAGATCGGAAGCCTCTCTGGGAGATGCGGCCGAAGACTGCGCGGCGCCGTGAATCTGCCCCGATGTTCCTAGACATTTTAAGGTTCATATTGCCGATGGTGTGCACAGAATTGGTTTTGCTTTGCTGTGACGGTCTGTCCTGTTGGCTCTCTCTTATCCCCGCCTGTGAGACCTCTTAAGTTCCCCCCTCCCCAATGGGAAAGATGGTTTGATTGCCCGCCTACAAGTATGCCTACAAGTACGGCCGGCTCTTCATGTCTTAAATCAAAATCAATTGTACCTCTCCCCCATGAGACTGACTTGTAAGGTTTGTTAATATGTCCCCTGGCGCCCATTTTGTCTCGAACTTTGTGGACTTCAAATGGACTCTCCCAAGCCCCTATAGTGCTTGGAAACAAAAAAAGGACTTCTGACACTCCATCACTTTGGTGGCCATCTTTGAGTGGAGCTTCCCCTCTTTTGACTCTAACCAAATAGAGCTTCAAATCTAAAAAAACCTTGCTCCACACGAATCTCCTTAGCGTCCCTCCCCAGTCTTTCTAAGTGACTGTGATTCTAATTATATTTGAAACCGAAATTGAAATTGCAACTCTAATCCAGTGTGCTTCACCTTGCTCATTGTGTCTCATATTTATGATCAATTAACTCGTGGTGCCCCTTAACTCAATTACGTCTGGATTCTTCTTACTACACGCCAGGCTTCTGAACCACCCTAGCTCTGCCCGTTACCATTATAACTACTTACCCACACTACACGAGTCTGTACGGCTGCTTTCGGCTCCCCCCGCAATTCGTATTTTTTGCTGATTATCTACAGGATACTTCATCCTTATGTGCCCCACACAACCAAACAGATCCACACAACCATACTTACCGCTAGCCAAAACCATATGATCATCCTTATTGAATTACCTCATTTTCTGACAGTCCAAGGTGTCCATAGTCTCACATTGAATATTGCTAATTGCTATTTATTTATTCATTTATGCTCTATGTGCACACATAATGGTCTACCTCATAATTTGTCTCTAATTATAATATAGCCTAACACTGCTTGATAATACATACTGTTGCACTCATACTTTCACCTCTTAGCCTTTCGCTGTCTTGTCTATTTTGTCTCACGGAGTTATTTACCCATCATGTCTCCCCTCAACCATACCCTCATGACACTGGACTCACCCATCACTAGACATGGCCCTAACTCTTGGTCCATCCTTTACCCCCAAAACCTTTCTAAAAACCTTTCAAAAACTTTAAACACAAACTTTTGCTACGCCACCAAGAAACCTTATTTGCCGACAACTACATTAGCGTAACCACCACCATAAAAACGAACTACATCTTCTACTCCAAACGCCCCTCTAAATGGAAAAGTATCTTTCTCCACCACCTTCCGATCTCAAACTCCTGCAAAATCCCTTACGGCATGAAACTATCCACCACTCCTTCACACACTTTCTCTGGCAAAGTCGACATCTCCATCTTCAAATCAGGAAATATCCTTATACAAGCCACGGAGAACCACCTCAGCATTTTTGAGCATCACTTCTACTCCCTATCCCAATACCTTCTACCTACTCCTACCTCTAACCTCCCAGCCTCCCAAACGCAAGATGTCTCCTCGCCCCCTCTCACCCCGGCCCCAACCTATCCACTCCCTGACCTATCACCCAACAATGAAACCCTCAATACCCTGTTACATTCTCCACCAGCCTCAGCAGCATCTCCTCCTCCCCATGACTTTCACTTACCTCCCACAGCCAACCAAACCCCCCCTTATCCCCTTGGTCCCCTGCTCCCCTATCCTTTGACGGGTCCACCTATAACTCCTATCTCTTCATCTCCTAGTAACCTTCCTACAACCCTCCCAGCCACCACAACCTCTCCCGCTCTCCCACTCCGCGATCCCCCGACGGCTCCACCTTTAACTCCAATCCCCTTATCTCCTAGTAACCTTCTAACAACTCCCTCAACCACCCTAACCCTCCCTCCTCTTTATGATCCCTCGATGACTCCACTAACAACCCCTATCACCGCCTCCCCTAGTAACCAACCCCCATTATGTAATCAACAACCTTCTTAAACCCTCCCATGCCCCCTTTTTGTCCCATGACGACCAGCTAATCCCGAGAGTGCACTCTCACATCCTGTAATTCTACCTCTACCCTGCAACCCTAATGCACTCCACTCGCCTCCTCCTGGCTTCCCACCCCACCCCACCCACACTCTAAACTGCCATCCACGACCAACAAAGAACAGACACCCCCTCACCGCGACCTACATACCCCCTGCTCCCCTCCTCCTGGCTTCCCACCCACCCACACCCTAAACCGCCATCCATAACTAACAAAGAACATACCTCCCTCCCCTGTGACCTTCGTGCCCCCCTCCCTATCTCACTTCTTACCCAATCACTCTTCAATATAGAACTCCACCTCTCAACCCTGGTACTAGAGCTCTCTTCACTCAGAAATGAAATTAACTCCCTCTCTTCTAGAATCTCTTCCAATCATTCCTATCCTTTGGAGTTTGTTCAATCTGAGCTCACACTCCCTCCCCAAGGGAATACCTCCCCTTACGATAATCCTCCTTCTATACCGACCTGCAACATTGGCTTACTCAGTTCACCCCTCTCTCTGAGCCATCTCCCCGCTCCTGACCTCCGTGACACTACAAAAAGAACACTCTCTTATTACTTCGACGACAAACACCCTTTCCCCACATTCCTCCATTCCTGTGATCCTGGGGACAAGTCGAATCTCGTCCTCCCCAGTCTCACCTAGACCCCCGCAACAACTCAGTCATCCACTCCTCCTCCCCCCCCCCAAAAAACGGACTCTAAACCCCTTAACTGCATGCTGGTTAACTGCTGATCGGCAGCTTGTCATGCTACAGAAATCGCTGAAAGTATCTTTAGTGAAGGCATTGACATAGCCTTTCTTACAGAAACCTGGCTCAATGCCTACTCAACATCTAGAGTCGACCTGCTCTCTCCCCCCGGTTACTCCATCCTCAGAAAAGACAGGCTTAATAAAATCGGAGGGGGACTCGCCATAATATATAAAGAAGAACTTCAACACCCTGACCTCACTACTTTTGAATACCTTGGTGCCGATCTTATAACTCAAGGATCACCCCCTATCCGCCTTCATACCATCTACCACCCCCCTGGAGACCCTCTTTCCTTTGTGGAAGAACTATCTGATTTTCTCACTCAATCATCGACTTCTAAATCTAGAAACCTCTTTCTCGGAGATTTTAACCTACCTAACTAGTTACTCTCCCCTGAGGCGGAAGCCGGGGGTTCTACTCTATCCCTTTGCGATATTACTAGGGGTGGGCGGAATTTGCGGAATTAACCTTCGCAAATTATCGCGAGAATGTTTAAAATTATCGCAAACAAGCAGAAATATCGCGAAGATGCGGAAGTTTTTTTCCGGCATGTTCGCGAGATTTTCTGCATGATTGCGGGTCGCCAACTTACCCATGTGGTTGCTTGCGGGCGCGGCCATCTTGTTTTGAGTTGTTCTCGCGGTGCATGATCGCGAGAAGAAAGACGTGATCGCGCGACGCATGACGTCACTGCGGGCGCGAACTGTCGCGAGACAGCGCAAATGGCTAAAAACAATACAACATCTCATGGAGAACGCGACCGGATCAAGAAAACTTGTCGGCGAACGCAGGGATTCAGGTAAGGCGATCGCGCGCGCGCGAGAATGTATCATTTTACAGCGCGAGCAAGAAACAAATTATCGCCAAGCTGCGGAAACCGGAATTTTTGACATTTTCGCGCTCTCCGCGGAACGCAAAAATGTCAAATTATCGCAATTTCCGCGAACGGAACGAAATTTTTGCCCAGGCCTAGATATTACTGGGCTATTTTTTAACATTTGTAAATATCTTAATTGTTGTGTTTTAATCAGTATACTACCGCGCTTAGTGAGGACAAGATTTGTCAAGCACCGAGGCGCGCTCCTCTCACCTTTCCTCCCGCCGTGGCCGATCAGGGGCTGACGACGCGGGGTAAAGGCGCCATCTTGGAGGGAGAAAGGGTTGGCGGTCCAGTGGCAGGACGCCTCCCGCCCTCCCGGATATTTAAGCAGTAAGTGTCCATCGCTCTGCGTACTAGTTACTCTCCCCTGAGGCGGAAGCCAGGGGTTCTACTCTATCCCTTTGCGATATTACTGGGCTATTTTTTAACATTTGTAAATATCTTAATTGTTGTGTTTTAATCCGTATACTACCGCGCTTAGTGAGGACAAGATTTGTCAAGCACCGAGGCGCGCTCCTCTCACCTTTCCTCCCGCCGTGGCCGATCAGGGGCTGACGACGCGGGGTAAAGGCGCCATCTTGGAGGGAGAAAGGGTTGGCGGTCCAGTGGCAGGACGCCTCCCACCCTCCTCGGCACAGTATAAAAATATGGGGTCTTTCCGTCCGCGCAGCGGGCGGGCGCAGCGGGCGCGCCGGCGGCACGCCGAAGGCGCGCCAAAGGCAAGCCCGTCTGCGCCCGTCCGCGCCCGTCCGCGCCAGACACGGGCCTAGGGCCACCACCTCTGGCCCTACCGAATCAGCCCGCCCTCCACCCTACACTCGTTCCTCACTAACCGATCTACGTCCACGAGCCATGGAAGGATGTATTAGATAAAGTCCGGAATCCATATTTTCCAAGACAATCCTGAATTGTGAGCACTGTCAGGCGGCCATCCCCCTTTTAAATAAATTGGTGGAAAACGGCTATCAAAATCAGGTAACACAAAATTTTATAACTGCCCTTATCAACGTCCGCTCGTTGGCTAAACACAGGCAAGAAATTGCTGATTTGCTTCTGGACAGGAACATCGATATAATGTTCCTGACAGAGACCTGGATGGATAAAACATCGGACCCAGATCTTGTTATAGCCGTCCCAAAGGGATTTAAAGTATATAGGCTGGACAGAATTAACAAAAGAGGAGGTGGGATAGCAATCATTGCACGAGACACCCTCAAAATTCACATCAAGGCAATACCTACTACTACATGTGAGGCGCTTCACTTTAATATCTATTTATCGTCCTCTTATAACTTCAGAGGCATACTATTATATAGACAACTAGAAACCCGGTTGGGATTTCTCACAGAAATTGCCACTATCTTAGAAACATCTGCAATTGAGAAATCCATAACACTGCTAGGAGATTTTAATTTCCATCTGGACTGTAATGGAGACAAAGACACTATATCCCTACAGTCGGCAATGGAGGTCTTTGGCCTGTCACAATTGGTGACAGGACCTACCCACAATGCCGGGCATACATTAGATGGAATATATACCAACTTAGATAATCTCCTAATCACTGACGTCCTCCCAATGACTTGGACTGACCATCACCTGGTACTAAGTACTATAGAAATTAGTGATACCTCCACTGTTAAAATACCCACTCCCAGACAGGAAACTTTTAAGGTATGGAAAGACATCAATATTCCGAACCTTAAGGTAGCATTAGATAATTCTAAGCCCATCCTGTCTACTGATCCAGAAATAGCCACAAACCAATAGCAAGTTTGGCTGGACCAGGCTACTAATAAATTAGTACCAGTCAAACGAATGTCCAGTAACAGAAGCTCCCCTTCAGCACCCTGGTACACAAAAGAACTTAGAAAACACAAACAGCTATGTAGAAACAAAGAAAGACACTGGAGGAAAAGCTATGACGATGAAAGCAAACATATGTATAAAAAGCTCCAAACTCAGTATAAACTCCTGATCATAGAGGCCAAAAAAAAGTACTACAGCGAGCAAATTGAAAATGCTAAAAACTCTAATAAAAAGCTCTATAACATAACTAAACAGCTTGTAGGAGGTGTTCCTGATTTAAACCCCCCTTGTTCACAAAGTGTCTGTGACTCACTAGCATCCTTCTTTTTCACTAAAGTGAATGATATCTTCTCAGTATTCAACTCTACTGATACTCAAAACACAGATAACATATTAACACCACATATTGAAAACACCCTTCCACAGTTTGCGGAAATCACAGAAAAACAAATTGAGGGCATCATCAAATCCATTAAGTCCGGCTCAGCTCTAGATCCTTGTCCCGTGAAAACTCTTCTCCCATTAATGGACACAGTGGTGCCAGTTATAACTCAAATCTGTAATCTGTTGTTCCGCACAGGTATCTTCCCTTCCCCTTTAAAAAAGACCTTGCTAAAGCCACTTTTGAAAAAAGCTGGCCTGAATAAAACAGAGTTAAAAAATTACATGCCTATAGCCAACCTCCCGTTTCTAGCCAAAATAGTAGAAAAGGCTATGAATGCTCAACTTGCGGAATTTATCGAGCAATACCATTGGCTCGATGATACCCAATTTGGATTCCGCAAGTTTCATGGAACAGAAACGGCTCTGATCAAAGTAGCGGATGATATTCGTCTAATACGAGATCAAGGAGGCTCAGCATTGCTAGTGCTTTTAGATTTATCGGCCGCCTTCGACACGGTCGACCATAAGATCTTGATCGATCGTGTTGAAGGCATGGGCGTGCGAGGCCTAGCGAAGAAACTACTAACATCATTCCTGACGGATAGATCACAGGCAGTCATCCTGGGACAATTCGCGTCAGCAGAGTTGTCCTTGCCATGTGGGGTACCTCAAGGTTCATCCCTCAGTCCGACACTATTTAACATCTATGTGTCGGACCTTGCTAAGACGATCAAAGCACATGGGATGAACCTTACCTCATATGCGGATGACACCCAGTTGATCCTGTCCGTCAGGGACGATGGGGAAACAGTAGGGGAGAGTTTTAGAACAGGTATGCAGGCCATCGGACAGTGGATGTCAGCAAACTGTTTGAAACTGAACTCCGACAAAACCGAGGTGGTAACCTTTGGTCATCTTAACCCTAACTGGTCCTCGATATGGTGGCCGGTATCTTTTGGAGCCTTGCCTAAACCGACCACGAAGGTGAGAAATTTAGGCGTCATTTTTGACGATAAATTGAATTTTATGACTCATGCAAACCATACGGCCTCTACAGCGTTCTATAAATTACGCCTGGTAAAAAAGATCCTTCCATTTCTTCCCAAGAGTGTAGGCAAGACTTTAGTAAGTGCCCTAGTCCTGTCTGCATTGGACTACTGCAATGGCCTGTTTATCAATGCTCAAACTAGGGTCATTAAGAAAATGCAGACAGTACAGAATGCGGCGGCCAGACTCCTCTTGGGTATCCCTAAGTTTGAACCCATAACTGATACCTTGAGAAGCCTCCATTGGCTCCCTATCAGGAATAGAATCAAATTTAAAACATTATGTATAGTTTACAAATCGCTACACTCGCAAGCCCCTCAATTCCTGAAAGATCAGCTTATTCCGTATTGTCCTCCTCGACCACTTCGTTCAGCCAAACTGAACGATATAGTGATACCTCGGACCAGATTAGTCAACTGGGGAGACAGACGTTTCCTGGTGGCTGCCCCGAAACTTTGGAACACACTGCCACAATCCATTAGATCTAGCCCAAATCTCTTGTTATTTAGAAAAATGCTGAAAACATGGTTGTTTAACCTCTAAGAGCTAGAAGCCAAGCAAAGGAGAGTTCACATAGTACAGCGCCGAGACGCCTGCGGGCATTTGTTCGCGCTATATGAAATGTTAAAAATAAATAAATAAACCTCCACTGGAATAAAAATGATGACCCCCCGGTTAATCTCATCAATGACTTACTTGATATCAATAACTTGGAACAGCTCTGCCATTCCCCAATACACACCAAAGGAGCCACTCTTGATGCTATCATCACAAGCAAGGAACTGGCTTCTCTCTCCCACATCATCCCCATTGACTGGTCTGACCACCACCTCATCCTCTTCACGATAAACAGCTTTGTACCCCCACCATACACAAACACCTCCAACCAAAAGAAACTAACTAGAAATCTCCACCGTATTCCTCCAGGCGAACTGGAGAAAAAATTAATGCTCACCTAAGCCTTACTCCTCCCTCCCAAAGTGCTAGTGACCTTATAGAACATTACAACAAATCTATTGTTGATTTCCTTGACCAAATTGCTCCTGCCAAATTAAAACAGCTGAAACGTAACCCCTCCAAATCCTGGTTCAATAGGGACCTCAACAGTGAAAGAGGCGCTCTTAGACAGACAGAACGCTCCTGGAGGCAACAGCTCTCCCCCTCAAATCTTATCCTCCTCAGAGCCGCAGGAGCCAACTACAAAAAACACATCTTTAAGGAAAAGACTTCTTTCTTCCGTTCACAACTTGACCAGGCAAGAAACTGACCTAGAGAACTAATTAGCATTGTCAAAAGCCAAACTGCCTCAGCCCCCCCCCCCCCAATCTTATGGCTACGGTCGAGAGATGTGAAGAAATTGTGAGCTTCTTCTCAGATAAAATCAACAAGATTGATCAATCCTTCATTCTAACGTCCCTCCCTTATGACCAGACACCCTACCTTAACATCCCCCCTAATTCCCCTCCCTCCCTTTACCTTCCCCCGGACTCTTCCCAACTCCCCCCCTTCGACACCCCTCATGAGCCTAACTACATCGCCCCCCAAATAAAAAACAATGCATTCTGGATTAATGTTTGTCTAGTTTCGGAACGGGATGTCTTCAACATCATCTCCAAACTTAAACCTTCCTCTCATACCAAAGATCCCCTTCCAGCCTACCTTGTTCAGGACCTAAAGCACATCAGTGCTCCTTATTGGACCACTATTATCAACTCCTCCCTTACTACCGGTAGTGCCCCTGCCTCCCTCCAACTACGACAAATTACCCCCAACATCAAAAACGCTACAGCTGACCCCAATGACTTAAATAATCTACGCCCTTTTTCTAACCTTCCTTTCCTATCTAAGGCCCTAGAAAAATGCGCTCTGCTCCAGTTAGACAAGCATATTGAACCATCCAACTTCCTGGATGCTTTACAATCAGGCTTTCGAAAGGGCTGCAGCACGGAAACAGCTATGCTCAACATAGTCGATGACATCCACCACTCTCTAGACAAGGGTGAATCTTCCCTTCTCATCCTTCTCGACCTCTCTGCAGCCTTTGATACTGTCAACCATGCTGCCTTACTCAACATTCTCAAAGACCGTTTTGGTCTAAATGGCGCTGTTCTGAAATGGTTCACCTCCTTCCTCCAACATAGAACCCAACAAATTAAAGTCAGTGACTGTCTTTCCAAACCTCTGCCTGTCTCCTTGGGGGTCCCCCAGGGCTCTATTCTCTCCCCCACTCTATTCAACCGTGTTAGACCTGGCACCATTGGCGTGAGTCTCCCTTCCATTTTTTCGCTGTTTCTCCTCTGTTTTTGCTAGTTATAGATGCTCTGGGCTT
Source organism: Triturus cristatus (assembly GCF_964204655.1). Taxonomy (NCBI): domain Eukaryota; kingdom Metazoa; phylum Chordata; class Amphibia; order Caudata; family Salamandridae; genus Triturus; species Triturus cristatus. The sequence goes on along the minus strand of NC_140581.1, from coordinate 49,781,273 downwards.
TGTGCCACTGCCATTCAGTGCCACAGCGCGAAGGCTCCCTTTGTAAAGATGACATGTGAATTGGTACATCCATGATTGGCTTATTTGGTTTACCTGTTAGTCCCTAGTAGTGTGGCCTGTGTGTGCCCAGGGCTGGTAAACCGAATGCTGCTGGTGGGCCTGCAGCACTGGTTTGTGCCACCCACAGAAGCAGCTTGTAAAGTGTGTCTCAGACCTGCCACTGCAGCGTCTGTGTGCAGTCCAGAACTGCCATCTTGGCTGTGAAGTGCACCCACTTCCCAGCCCCTGAACCTTCCCTTGGTATCCTGTAAGCCACCCTTATGATAGGGTGTTTTGTATGTGTAAGGTAGGACATGCTCTGATGTGTGTAGCATGTCCTAGTAGTGAATTATACCCAATTTCGTTTTTCACTACTGTAAGGCTACTTGTTCTCCATAGGCCAGAATGGGAGGTCTGGGCTATTACATCCTTTAGTCCTAACTGACCCACAGAACATGGTAGAAATTCGAATTTAGTATGCCTGAGCTCAGAATATTAAAATACATCTTTTAGTGAAGGTTATTTTTATATTCTGTGTTTGAAACTACCACTTTTAGAGTATAGGTACTTTCTTGCCTAAGCCTTCCAGTGTGCTCTGCTATTATGTGTATTGGCTGTCTGGTTTTGGAGGGACAGGGCAGGCTGAGTCAGACCTGGGTTGAATAGAGAGATCTGCCTTGGAGTGAGGGGAGGGGTAGCTCCTGCACTTGAATAGGGCTGTGCCTGGCAAGGTGAATGCTGGCTCCACCTCCCACTGTGCGTCTGAAGGCAGACCCCCTCTTTTTGAAAGGAAAGATGCAGCCTGGTAAACAAAGTGCTCCAGGGCTGGCCAGAACTGGTTCTGGCTGGGTTCAGAGACTTGTGACTCCTAAGAACAAAGACTTTGGGGGTATAAATATTTGTGCCCCAACCCCTACAATTTGTATTGCTCCTGGACAACAAGAAGAACATCTGTCCGTGTGACTACAAGAATCCGCGGGAGAAGGACTGTCCTTGTGCTTGTGTGCTGTTTCTTGGACTGGCCTGCAGTGGTTACTACTGGACTTGGAAGAAGAGGAAAAGGACTTTGAAGGAACTTTTATTCTGTGGCTACAGCAATCACCCAAGGGCTAGAAGAGAGCTAGCCTCCTGCAGGAGTCTCAGGCACACCAGACTCCACCACCAGCCTCCTGTGTCCTCCCAGCGAGGATTCCTATCTGCAGGTGAGGCTCCTGTGAGTTCTAGGGCCTCTAGTTCTACTGCTGAGAAAAGAGTGCTGAAAATCGTCGCTAACCCCCGTTAGCGGGTCGCTGCAGCTGGTGAGCGTGAGAAAAATCGTTGCTCTGCTGCCGCCGAGCGCTCGCTAACCCCGAAGATTATCGCATCACCCATCAGCGGGCCGGAAAACGCCCGCTATCCCGAAAAGTATCGCATCACCCATCAGCGGGTTTGAAAACGCCCGCTATCCCGAAGATTATCGCATCACCCGTCAGCGGGCCTGAAAACGCCCGCTATCCCGAAGATCATCGCAGAGCCTGTCAGCGGGTCTGAAAACGCTCGCTAACCCAAGTTATTGAATCACCTGTCAGCGGGGCTGAAAACGCTCGCTAACCCAAGGATTGTCGCATTGCCTGTTAGCGTGCCCCAAAGTACTCGCTAACCCCAAATCATTGTACCAAGCTCATCGCAGAGCGGACGCCGAGCGTTCGCCATTTTCCCTGCATCGCATCAGGATCGTCGTTCCCTCGCGGAGCGCCATTTTCTTTCATCTCAGCAAGATCGCACACGCACCAGGCTCGGTGCATCATCCTCCCTTAGTGGCAAGGGTTTTATCGCATCACCGGTTTAGCGTGAAGAAGTTTGTCGCTTTATCCTGCCCGCAACCCAGCGCATCATCCTCCCTTGCGGTAAGGATTCAACGCATCGCTGGTTAGCGTGAGGAAATTTATTGCTACAACTCTTAGCGACATTTTTGTTGTTTTGCTACAGAATCCAGATACCTTGTGAGTAAAAGGGTCGCAGAGACCACTGCATTGAACTGAACATCATTTTGTGCACCTTGAACTATTTTTGCAGCATTTTTAAAGTAACCCTATTTTTCTAGTATTGTGGATTTACTGTTATTGGTCTTGTGATTAAGTCTATATAAATATACTTATTTTTTATAACTACTTGAGTGGTGTCCATTTGTAGTGTTCCTCATTGTATTACTGTGTATGGTCATAAATGCTTCACACACTGCCTCTGAGATAAGCCTAGCTGCTCGTGCTACGTTACCACAGGGTTGAGCAGGGGTTATCAAAGGGTGTAGGCTGCTTACTCTGACTTAGGAAGAAGGGTCCCTACTTGGACAGTGGCCAGCCATTGCCAACTAGAGACCCCCATTTCTAACAAACCTCTTCATGGAACCCCTCACACTCATTCTTAAGCAAGCAAAAATCAGCTACCACCTTTATGATGATGACACCCAACTTTGCTATTAGATCAAATCCCATGCAGATGTCTTGCACCTTAACGCTGCCTTGTCTAAGATCCAATCCTGGTTCCATCACAACCACCTAAAACTTAACCCTAAGAAAACAGAAATCATTCTATTCTCTCCTAAAAACAACTCTCTCACTATCATACATTGGATCTCTGACATCAAAGCTATTAACTGCCCTCTCTCCATCTCTAGCTCAATCAAGTCCCTTGGCATTAGCATCGACCAGAACCTCACTCTTAATCCCCATATAAAACATTTGGCCAAAGACGCTCTCTTCACACACCACCACCTTAAAAGAATTAAACCCTTCATTCCTGCTGATGACTTTAAATCAGTGGTACAATCATTGGTCCTATCTAAACTCGACTACGGTAATGCCACTCTCTCTGGAACTCCCAAAGTCCACCTTGCCCCGATCAAATCCATTCTCAACCTTGCTGCCAGGCTTATTACTGACTGTAAGCGGTTTGATCACATCTCCCCCGTCCTCAAAGACCTTAAATGGCTTCCTATTGAAGGTAGATCCACTTACAAGACTGCCTGCATCACGCACAAAGCCATCCATTAAAATACCCCATATTACCTCTCTGATAAACTCCACAAGTCGGGCTGTACCAGAAATATGAGGAGCACTAACTCTCTCATCCTAATCCCACCCTTCTACATAATCCCGCTCTTTCTCTGGAAATGCGCCTGCCGTATGGAATGCTCTCCCTAAGGAACTACGCTGCAACCCCTCCTACCCCAGCTTAAAAAAAGACCTCAAACTGCTCCTTCTCAACAAATACTGGGGTCCTTAATTTCATTGTTACTGGATACATATGCTTACCCCTGCCCTAACTCTTTCAGTTATGACCACCTCTCCCCCCTTTTCTTAGCATAGATAACTTCCTTCCGCCTCCATCCCCTTTATCCCTCACCCTCCTTAGTAACCCTACTCTCTCTCTCCCCATCCAATAACTAACTTTTGCTTTACTCCACGCCTATTATATTCGATATGCTGTTAGATTTATGACATATCTGTTAACTTTTACCTCATTTAAACCAACCATTGTATGCCTTGTTTTCTGACATATGTGTATAAAAGTTATACTGCAACTCTGTTTTACCTAATCCTGTAAAGCGCTCTGATACTCTTGGGTCCAGCCAGTGCTATATAAAACCTTTTAAATAAAATATATAAAATAAAAACCTCCTGGATGCACAAGACTTGGGGTCTCTACTCTCTGAGTAAAGGAGTCCATCATCCCAATAAACTTTAAGGGTGCCACTAGCATTCCCAGCAGCCTCGTCAGCAGCTTGCATTCTGAGGGGTTCAAGAGAGGGGCAGGTTTTCTGCTCCTGGCTCAGATCAGACCTGGAAGGGCCCCCTGTCCCCAAGAATTCAACCTGGTCAGGTTCCAGCTCCTCTGGGACAGTTCCTTCTTCAGGTTCAAGATCATCTCCCTGAGGAGACTGATCAGCATTCTGAGTCAGGTGGGAAGGCTCTGCCTTAAACCTACTGCTCCTCCTCTTGTGAGGCACCTGGTCCATTATTCCAGAATCCAGGGCCTGTCCAGCATTAGACATTTTGGCATGTGACCTAGTCACAGCAAAGACATGAACAGGGATCCCCAACATTTCAGCTCCACTTCAGCCCAAGCTGAAGTCTTTAGATCATTGCCAAGCAAGCACTGTGCTGGTAGGTCTGCACTTACCACAACCTTCTTAAGACCAGTTACCCCTCCCCAGGAGAAGTTAACAACTGCCAGAGAATGGTCTGTTCTGACATTGCTAGCATTGGTCACTTGGTACATTTCACCAAGTATAATCTGCCAAGGATCCACAAGATCTTTTGTCACCATTGTGACACTTGCTCCTTTGGTGCCGATCACGATCCGGTAAAAAATGTCCCCGTACGACTCGTATCGGGTCTTTTTACCGTACGAATCGTACAAGTGCCGTACGAACTGGCAATCACGATTCGCATGGTAAAAAGTCCATACGAACCGCACTGGGAATCATTCCCCACACGTCCTCGGGTCGGAAAATGTGTCCGACACGTCCTCGGACGATTTACCTTACAAACGTAAAAATCCAAGTCCGACCGAGGAATCACGATCCATCCCGTGCGTCCGAGCGTACAACCGTATGGAAAAAACACCGTCCGCACCGAACACCTATAGCAACCATGGAGACATGTGCCCGCATACGCGCCCAACACTCCCCCCAGCCCCCGTACGTCCGACACGTACCCCCCGTATATGTATACCCCCACCCGTCTAGGTACACCCCAGTACGTTCCAGTCGTACCCCCACCCCAGTACGTGTCGTACCACCGTCAATGTACACCCCCCCACCCCTGTACGTGTCGTACCACCGTCTATGTACACCCCAGTACGTTCCAGTCGTACCCCCACCCCAGTACGTGTCGTACCACCGTGAACCTATACCCCAGTACGTTCGAGCCCCACCCCCACCCCAGTACGTGTCATACCCCCCGTGTACCTACACCCCAGTACGTTCCAGTCGTACCCCCACCCCTGGACGTGTCGTACCACCGTGAACCTACACCCCAGTACGTTCGAGTCCTACCCCCACCCCAGTACGTGTCATACCCCCCGTGTACCTACACCCCAGTACGTTCCAGTCATACCCCCACCCCAGTACGTGTCGTACCCCCCGTGTACCTAAACCCCAGTACGTTCGAGCCCCACCCCCACCCCAGTACGTGTCATACCCCCCGTGTACCTACACCCCAGTACGTTCCAGTCGTACCCCCACCCCAGTACGTGTCGTACCCCCCGTGTACCTACACCCCAGTACGTTCGAGCCACACCCCCACCCCAGTAAGTGTCATACCCCCCGTGTACCTACACCCCAGTACGTTCCAGTCGTACCCCCACCCCAGTACGTGTCGTACCACCGTCAATGTACACCCCCCCACCCCTGTACGTGTCGTACCACCGTCTATGTACACCCCAGTACGTTCGAGCCCCACCCCCACCCCAGTACGTGTCATACCCCCCGTGTACCTACACCCCAGTACGTTCCAGTCGTACCCCCACCCCAGTACGTGTCGTACCACCGTCAATGTACACCCCCCCACCCATGTACGTGTCGTACCACCGTCTATGTACACCCCAGTACGTTCCAGTCGTACCCCCACCCCAGTACGTGTCGTACCACCGTGAACCTACACCCCAGTACGTTCCAGTCGTACCCCCACCCCAGTACGTGTCGTACCAACGTCAATGTACACCCCAGTACGTTCCAGTCGCACCCCCACCCCAGTACGTGTCGTACCCCCCGTGTACCTACACCCCAGTACGTTCGAGCCCCACCCCCACCCCAGTACGTGTCATACCCCCCGTGTACCTACACCCCAGTACGTTCCAGTCGTACCCCCACCCCAGTACGTGTCGTACCACCGTCAATGTACACCCCCCCACCCCTGTACGTGTCGTACCACCGTCAATGTACACCCCCCCACCCCTGTACGTGTCGTACCACCGTCTATGTACACCCCAGTACGTTCGAGCCCCACCCCCACCCCAGTACGTGTCATACCCCCCGTGTACCTACACCCCAGTACGTTCCAGTCGTACCCCCACCCCAGTACGTGTCGTACCAACGTCAATGTACACCCCCCACCCCTGTACGTGTCGTACCACCGTCTATGTACACCCCAGTACGTTCCAGTCGTACCCCCACCCCAGTACGTGTCGTACCACCGTGAACCTACACCCCAGTACGTTCCAGTCGTACCCCCACCCCAGTACGTGTCGTACCACCGTCAATGTACACCCCCCCACCCCTGTACGTGTCGTACCACCGTCAATGTACACCCCCCACCCCTGTACGTGTCGTACCACCGTCTATGTACACCCCAGTACGTTCGAGCCCCACCCCCACCCCAGTACGTGTCATACCCCCCGTGTACCTACACCCCAGTACGTTCCAGTCGTACCCCCACCCCAGTACGTGTCGTACCAACGTCAATGTACACCCCCCCACCCCAGTACGTGTCGTACCACCGTCAATGTACACCCCCCCACCCCTGTACGTGTCGTACCACCGTCTATGTACACCCCAGTACGTTCCAGTCGTACCCCCACCCCAGTACGTGTCGTACCACCGTGAACCTACACCCCAGTACGTTCCAGTCGTACCCCCACCCCAGTACGTGTCGTACCACCGTCAATGTACACCCCCCCACCCCTGTACGTGTCGTACCACCGTCAATGTACACCCCCCCACCCCTGTACGTGTCGTACCACCGTCCATGTACACCCCAGTAGTTCCTGGCGCACCCCCAACACAACCTCCTAAGTACGGAGCGCACCCCATGCCCCAACATCACAACCGCATGTACGAGTCGTACAAAGCCACACACAAGGACATAATCGTACAACCAAATGGCCCATGTACACACCGTACACACGCTCAAAACGCACGTACACAACCAGGACAAAACAAAACAACACAAGAATACACCATTCGAAAGGCACACAGCCACTAAACATGGCCAACAACCACTAAAATAACACAATCACTGACCTGCAACTGCCAAAAACAAACAGAGGCCCAATACACCACCACTCCTTATAACACACCCACCCAAAATTCAAACACTGCCACACCCACCCATGGACCAATAAAAAGGGCCCACACACACAAACCATGAGCCTTTGCAACAGACTCACTGCTGCCAGACACCACAGAACCAGACTACAAGCTACACCACACCTTACACTTGCACACCTTCACACGACCACCCTCACAAACACCCTCTCATCACATTCACACACACACACAACCATCCACACCCCCCCCCAACATCCACACCCCCCCCACACCCACACCATCCCCACCCACACCCCTCACCATGCCCACTACCAAGAATCCAAAGTTCAGTCACCGAGAGTTGGAGGTCCTTGTTGATCAAATCCTCAGAGTCGAGCCACAGATCTTTGGAACATTGGTCAGAAGCACCAGCCAGGCAGCCAAAACAGCCATGTGGCAGACCATCGTCGATGCTGTGAATGCCGTTGCGGACACCAGGAGGACCAAGCAGGATTGCCAGAACAGGTGGTACGATCTGCGGAGGAGGGTCAGAGCCAAGAGGCAGGAGGAACACGACCAGGCCAACGCCACCGGAGGAGGGCCCTCCCGCAGAGCCGTACAGTACCATCCCTGGGAGGAGAGGGTGATGGCCATACTGCCGGTGGAGGCAGTTGAAGGAGTAGAAGGACTCCGAGACCCGGGTGAGTACACAAACAACGCACCTCACATGGGGGGAACTGCAACCACAACCAAAATTACTAACAGGCACGCAACCACCACAAGCCATCGCATGACTCAACCACACTCCATGAGCAGGCACATGCCAATGCTGCCACCATGCCCCATGCACCCAGCTGGACAATGTCAAGTCACAGGCCACAGAAGACAACAACACATGACACGGTAACCCGGATGGCGGGAGGCTGGGCACCAAAAATCACATAGTGCGACTCCAAAGCAGACAACAATGCCCTCTGCCCATATGGCCTAGGTCACAGCCAGACAAACACTGTGTCCCAACACAGGAATGACTTGCCAGCAAATGGCGGACGCCTTGCATCAACACATGGGGGTGAAGGCACTGTTTTGCACATGACAGCAGCTAATGAACAGCCAACATTGTGAAAGAGTGGCAGCACACACCACCACAGCAGCAGCGCACAGACACACAGCAGACAAAATGGGTGCCTGGAGATCAGAAACAAACTCACATCAACAGGCCAAGGGCCACTCAAAGATCTGCTAACAGTGTGTGCCCAGGAAGCTGGGCCAAGGTGACAGAGGGTGACACATGGAGGGAGGGAGAGGGGGACACAGAGGGAGGGAGAGGGGGACTGAGAGGGAGGGAGACGGACAGAGGGAGGAGGCTGACACACGGAGGGAGGGAGGAGGCTGACACACAGAGGGAGGGAGAGGGGGACAGAGAGGGAGGGAGAGGGGGACAGAGAGGGAGGGAGACACAGGAAGACGGACAGAGGGAGGAGGCTGACACACAGAGGGAGGGAGAGGGGGACAGAAAGGGAGGGAGAGGGGGACAGAGAGGGAGGGAGAGGGGGACAGAGAGGGAGGGAGAGGGGGACAGAGAGGGAGGGAGAGGGGGACAGAGAGGGAGGGAGAGGGGGACAGAGAAGGAGGGAGACACAGGAAGACGGACAGAGGGAGGAGGCTGACACACAGAGGGAGGGAGAGGGGGACAGAGAGGGAGGGAGAGGGGGACAGAGAGGGAGGGAGACACAGGAAGACGGACAGAGGGAGGAGGCTGACACACAGAGGGAGGGAGAGGGGGACAGAGAGGGAGGGAGAGGGGGACAGAGAGGGAGGGAGAGGGGGACAGAGAGGGAGGGAGAGGGGGACAGAGAGGGAGGGAGAGGGGGACAGAGAAGGAGGGAGACACAGGGATAGCAAATCAGTCCTTTGGTGTGTGGGAATGTCTGCTCGTCAGCAGGTGGACTGCGTGCATGTAGACAAGGGTGGCCAGTGCCAGAACCCCCCCTCTTCATCATGGCAAAACGCAGGGCCATGTCACAACCTGTACACGAGCACAAGGACAGCCACCTGCATCATATAAGTGTGTGGATCCACTCCATGTGCACATGTACAGTGCTACAAGGAAGGCGCAAATGCATGGCTCGCCACACCTGCACACTCCACTGCTGACTGCAGTCACACTTGACGCAGCAAGTAAGACTGTGCCACACATAGTTAAAGGGGCCAAATTGGTGCCCAAGGGACACACCCATGCACAAGTGCACTGTGAGTGGAATGCAAGACAGATCCTAATTCCAAGAGGAAATGTGCCAACTTTGAAACGGATGAAACATGGATGTTGCATGGACCAAAATTAACATTTCCTCTCTCACACACACATCAACGTCGTGCTGCACCCCCCAACACTGGGGGGGAACACTCACAGGACCCGGATCTGCAGGAGACCGATCCCACCGGCAGCGACCACTCTCACCACTCTGCGGACGACCCCGACTGACCTGGCCCCTCTGGTGTCCAACCACCTGCAGCACCTGCGTCAGGTACAACCGTGCCAACCACCACCCCCACTCCTGCCACATCCCAGGAGACACCCAGGATCCCTGCCCCAACACCACAATGCAGCCAGGCTCGCCAGGAGGGACACGGTGTCCCGGGCACCCAGGAGGAGGCAGGCGACAACGCCAATGCCACCCCTCAGGGGTCCCGGAGACCCGATGTGCCCACAAGTGCAGGCCAGACGCAAGTGGGCAGGGGTGGTGGGAGTGGAGGACGGCGGAGGCGCGAGCCTGACCAGTTGGCTGGGGATCCGGTATTTTCCCATGTCCGTAACATCCTGGACTCATACCGGCAGGACACCACGGGCATGGCCCAGGTTGTGTCCGTCCTCGAGGGGATCAAGGTCCAGCAGGCCCAGCAACATGCGGAGCTAATAGCCTGTCTACAGGTACACCAACGGAGGATGGAGGACAGACAGGCTGAGCAAGTGACGGCGTTCCAGGGGATTCACGCTACACTCCGTCGGATGGCCGACACCATGGCCGACCCTCCCTGTGCCAGAAGGCGGAGAACATCACCACCCACAGGGAGGGATCAGGAGGAGGAGGAGGAAACATCCGACGGAGCATCCCAGACGTCGTCACGGCCTGCTGCTGAGGTTCCCCGCAGGAAGCCGGGTCGTCCACGGAAAGGACCGTGAGGGTGGCTGCTACATCACCATCTCCCAGGACACCTGGCCTGGCACCTGGCCCACTGGAGCAACAGCATCACAGCATCAAGAGACATTCTCTGCCACATGGCCCTGCTGGTCACTGGCTGACCAATGTTGACAAAGACTGTGGCATGGACTCTGAGGATTTCCAATGGCAAGGACACCAACTCCCCTACTGAACTTTGGATTCCCTAATCCCGGAAAGCCCCTCACTTTGTCCCCCCCCCCCCCAATAATAAATCACACTATTAAGAGTAGATGCCTGCTGGTAGCATTATTACCTAACATGTGTCTTGTACAGTCTAAACATGCCTGAGTCATCTGTTCACTTCAACCATCCACACCCTGGGGCCTGAGTCTGGCACAGGACACATGGGTCACAGTTTATTAGGCAAGACAGACATGGAGCACCATACACACCCGTGATGGGCAGAACCAGCTGAGGGGGTGGCCGAACAACCGTGCTGACAGACACATTGAGTACAGCAACAGTCATGCGCAGAGGTCAGGGATCCTGGCCAGTGTCCTGGGGGGCACCCAGGTATGTATAGACAGGTGGCAGAAACATGTCCTGCAAGCTTGAGTCCGGTGGATGCAGAGAATGGGGTCATGGACAACGTTGGATGCATGGGGATGGCACATGTCACAATACCCACACAGTCATGGACATCATGCCCAATACACAGTCTCAGCACACACACACAGCTTGCATCTTGCCACTCGACACATTGACACATAGCCACAATCAGGGAATACCATGCCAGACATGCAGGATGCACCGTGCCAACACACCAGCATTGACTGAGAAGAGGCACCTTGGAGGCATAGGGACACCTTTATTAGTCATGTTTTTGGGATTGCAGAGGCAACTTGAAGTACACATGAACACATCATGTGGAGTAACATGTGGGTCCAACACTGGCACCCCCCTTCTGCAGCACAAATGCGTGATAGCCATGGAACTGGCACACAAGTGTCGGCTAACAGCTAAAACCCACAGCTGCACACGGAGAGCCTGACATACACCATAGATCCGCTGATGTGGAAGTCCCACGCCATGTCAAGACAATGTTAACCGTATGTGTCCGAGGGCAGTGTCACACACATTGATGCCATCATCACAATCCACTATCCCATCACTGATGACTGACAACCAGGCAGCCCATCTATTCAGGTGTACCCAGCTGCATGTCGTGTCCCATGGGAATGCCACATGTCTGCAGAGGAACCAAACCCCGACCGGGGCAGTGTGCACACATCGTGAACAACTGCCACACCCAATACACCCCAGATGCATCCCTTACCCCATGGAGACTTCCAAACGTGTCCGTGCCTGTAACGCTGAGTCAGCCCACGATGTCATGTCCATGAGGAATAGCAGTGCCACAACAATGCAACCATCAAACGGCATGCGCAGGTACCTGGGGAAGAGAGACACACAAGAAGTCAGCCACAAAAAGCACAGCCACTTGCATGTGCATTTACTCGACACATGTATGGATGACAACATGCTAGGTCACAATTATGACTGGGGAAATACTACCATCACTGCCACCATCACTCCAGTGACACACCCACACACACCTCTGACCCACGTGCCATACATGCAGGTGGAGACACACATCACAACGCATGCCACACGGGGACCAATGCGTGCACACTCAGACCCTGGTACTCACCACTAAGCAAAGAAGTCGCGTATGAGCCGAGTCCGGATGTCCTCTTGCGGCTCCACATCCTCCACATCACTAGCCCCATTGCCAAGCCCTTCGTCCTCCACGGGTGGATGGTCCTCGTCATGTTGATTCAGGATGAGTGGCACAGCTCTTTCAACTGCCATGTTGTGCAGCATGCAGCAGACCATGAAGATCTTGCAGACCTTCGCCGGGGCATAAGGGAGTGCACCGCCGGTCTTGTGGAGGCACCGGAATCGGCTCTTCAGCATGCCAAACGTCCTCTCTATCACTCGCCTTGTCCGGCCATGGGCGGTGTTATAGCGGAGCTGGGCCGGCGTGATGGGGTTGCGGAGAGGTGTCAGCAGCCAAGGCATGTTGGGATAGCCAGCGTCCCCTACATGGGAAGCACATGGACATCGTTAGAACTGGTGAAACGGTCGTGCTGGTCGGCTATACAGAATACAGGACAGACAGACTGTACCCACCAACAACACATGCCCGTTCGTTGCGCAGCTGCATCATCATATCAGGCATCCCGCTACGCCTCATGATGTAGGCATCGTGTGCTGACCCTGGGAAACGAGCACAGACATGTGAAATCACCATATTGGACAGACACACCACAAGGGCATTGATGGAGTGGTAGTGCTTCCGATTGCGGTACGCCACCTCCCGTGCGTGTGGTGGTACCAAACCTACATGTGTCCCATCTATGGACCCAATGACATGGGGCATCCCTCCCAGGGCATAGAATCCACGCTTGACCTCAGTCATCTGTTCAGGGGTTGGGAACTTGATGAAGTCATCCAGGTGAATCAACATGGCCTCCAAGAAATCATGCAGCACACCGCTGAACATGCTCTGGGACATGCCACCAACATGAGCTATGGTATTTTGGAAGGTACCCGTGGCAAGAAAATGTAGGGTAGCCATTACCTTCAGCTGGGGTGTCAGTGCCGTAGGATACCTGTGCTGCGGTTGCAGGTGTGGTGCCAGTCTCGCCGTCAGCTCCAGAATCAACGGTTGGGTGAAGCGGTAGAGCCGGATCCTGTCATTCTCCTGCATGGTAGCCAAGTCTGGAATTCTTCGGGCAAGAGGCGGCGCTCTGCAGTAATTTGGAAGTGACAAGGAAGAGTGAGTGCACTACGAGAACAACTCATGTCTACTGAGCACATGTAAATCTGGCAATACACACATGCTACATAGGGAGTCAGGTATGTGCTACATGCCCAGGACACGTATGGATGCAAGGTGACACTCCTTCCAAGACCCAGCTACACACGGTGATTGAGAACCTCCCCATGCCACGCCATGGAAATAGCTGTGTCCCAGTGCAAGTGCACAGCCCGACGCAAGACAGGAGTGACATACACCCACACATCAGCAGAAGTGGGATGCCGATTGCAGAGACTGGTAGCGGAACACTGGAGCCACAGGTCACATGACATTACACTAGTCCAGCCCACACACCTTGCCATGAAGGTGCACATGTCATGACTCACCACACATTCCTTGTGAGGATGCTGACATGGCCTTGTCACGCTACTCCGTGTCCCATGCATACATGTGCACCTCACATCCGATAACACATGTGGCATGGTGTGCGGAACAGTGTGCAATGACAATCTACACACAGCCACATGTTGGTTGCTGCAACGGCTGCAGCTTTTGAGGGTGCTACAACATCAACCTGATGTAAATCCCGGACACATATATGACATAGTCACATTGTGCACTGTGGGTAGTGACAAGTCATGTGTCATGACCCCTGTACCGGGCATCATGGGACACTTCCGTGTGTTGGTGTCCGTGCCATGCCAGTGACGCTCACCCCAAGTGCGCAGTCCCACATGCACACATGTCAAAGGAGTCAAGGGCATGCCTGGCACACATTGCACCCTCACACAGTACACCTGTACACATCTCATCATACATCTGGTGCCTTCTCCACTCAGGAGGCATGTTCCACATCACAGCCTGTGACACCTGTGCCCCACACATGTAGTAATGCACAGACGATGCCTTGATGTCCATTCCTGGACAAGTATGGACATCCATGGACAAGTATGTCCGCCCTATTCCTACCTGTGTGTCGCCTATCACCACAGTGATGTGTAAAAACCGCCGTACTGCTGCTGAGAGGGCCTGTGCATGTTCCCAAATCACTGTGGGAGTGCTGCCGTATGTGTACCCATCGTGATGGCGAGCGTACAGGCATTTGTACGGTCCGTAGCACTACGAGTACGCATACGCGTGCAGACCCATAGTGATAGGGCCGTACACACGCATGTACGCTCACTATCACTATGGGTCTGCACGCGTATGCGTACTCATAGTGGTACGGACCGTACACACGCATCTACGCTCACTATCACTATGGGTCTGCACGCGTATGCGTACCCGTAGTGGTACGGACCGTACACTCGCATCTACGCTCACTATCACTACGAGTACGCATACGCGTGCAGACCCATAGTGATAGTGAGCGTAGATGCGTGTGTACGGTCCGTACCACTACGAGTACGCATACGCGTGCAGACCCATAGTGATAGTGAGCGTACATGCGAGTGTACGGTCCGTACCACTACGGGTACGCATACGCGTGCAGACCCATAGTGATAGTGAGCGTAGATGCGTGTGTACGCTCACTATCACTATGGGTCTGCACGCGTATGCGTACTCGTAGTGGTACGGACCGTACACACGCATCTACGCTCACTATCACTATGGGTCTGCACGCGTATGCGTACTCATAGTGATAGTGAGCGTACATGCGAGTGTACGGTCCGTACCACTACGGGTACGCATACGCGTGCAGACCCATAGTGATAGGGCCATACACACGCATCTACGCTCAATATCACTATGGGTCTGCACGCGTATGCGTATCCGTAGTGGTACGGACCGTACACACGCATCTACGCTCACTATCACTATGGGTCTGCACGCGTATGCGTACTCGTAGTGATAGTGAGCGTAGATGCGAGTGTACGGTCCGTACCACTACGGGTACGCATACGCGTGCAGACCCATAGTGATAGTGAGCGTAGATGCGTGTGTACGGTCCGTACCACTACGAGTACGCATACGCGTGCAGACCCATAGTGATAGTGAGCGTAGGCATGCATGTACGGGCCGTTGCCATGCATTTGGGGTGCCCTAGGGCCCCGAAACGCACCGTACCTGTGTGTGATGCTCCAAATTACATAGGGGACAAGTATTAAGGCCTACATGCATGCTGGTTGTCATGGAGACCAAGTTCAAATTTCGAAATTGTTCTGGAAGGTGCACAGCAGAAGTCAGTTGGAATTCTTCTACTTTGTTGCAATGTGTTTGTGGGGCTGACATCATGCAGGAGAATGAAACCGATAGAGAACCCACAGACTGCTAGGTTTGAAGGGATTGGTGGAAACATAGGATGCAAATGTGAGTGACCAATCACTCTGTACTCCTGTGCATGAGACTGGGCAGAAGGGCACATATAAGGCAGCCAGGTCCCATGAGGGAGCACTTGCCTGCACATCTTTGCATTCGTCGACCCAGCTGCTGCTACTGATTCCCTGGAACCATGTCAAGGGCTGTGGAGAGGACACAGCCATTCACCCTGGAGGAGAACATGGCTCTGCTGGATGTGATCCTCCCACAGTACTCCATGCTGTATGGGCGACCAGGGTATCAGGTGAGTGCATAGGCCACTGCCACAGACTGTCCCTATGTTGTGACTGACTTCTGCCATTGCGTCCAGGTGTAACACACATGCCATGTACTGTCGGGGGGGGGCCCAGGGGGGGGGTGCCTGATGTCTCCCAGCAGTGCCCTGAGACAGGAGGGGTGGGGGCCTATCACTCACAGCAGTGCCCTGAGACAGGAGGGGTGGGGGCCTATCACTCACAGCAGTGGCCTGAGACAGGAGGGGTGTGTGCAGAGTCCTCCCAGCAGTGCCCTGAGACAGGAGGGGTGGGGGCCTATCACTCACAGCAGTGCCCTGAGACAGGAGGGGTGTGTGCAGAGTCCTCCCAGCAGTGCCCTGAGACAGGAGGGGTGGGGGCCTATCACTCACAGCAGTGCCCTGAGACAGGAGGGGTGGGGGCCTATCACTCACAGCAGTGCCCTGAGACAGGAGGGGTGTGTGCAGAGTCCTCCCAGCAGTGCCCTGAGACAGGAGGGGTGGGGGACTATCACTCACAGCAGTGCCCTGAGACAGGAGGGGTGGGGGCCTATCACTCACAGCAGTGCCCTGAGACAGGAGGGGTGGGGGCCTATCACTCACAGCAGTGCCCTGAGACAGGAGGGGTGGGGGCCTATCACTCACAGCAGTGCCCTGAGACAGGAGGGGTGTGTGCAGAGTCCTCCCAGCAGTGCCCTGAGACAGGAGGGGTGGGGGACTATCACTCACAGCAGTGCCCTGAGACAGGAGGGGTGGGGGCCTATCACTCACAGCAGTGCCCTGAGACAGGAGGGGTGGGTGTGATGCACAGTGTGAGCCTTGATCATTGATTGTGACATTGCCATCATTCCACCTGTGTACCCACTGTGGCACGTACTGCTTTTTCCCTCACCAGGGGATGATGTCCCTATGACAAAGGTGCAATGCGTTGGCTGCATGACATGCCTTGTAACCAGCTAATTTGTACCCATATGTCTCTCTGTGACATGTGGCTGGTGTATTGATGTGGTGTCACTTGTTCCTCCTCACAGGTAGGCGCCACTGCCAAGGAGCAGATCTGGCTGACCGCCGTCAGTGCCGTGAGGGGTGTGGATGGTCGGAGGCGGAGCCTGCCCCAGGTGAGGAAACGCTGGCAGGATATCCGGTGCTGGACGCGGAGGATTGCACGGCTCCTGCTGGGGGACTCACCTGAGAGCCACAAGAACCGCGGCCGCCGCCGTCTGAGCCACCTCCACAGGCGTGTGCTGCCGGTGGTCTTTCCAGACCTGGAGAGGCGCTTACAGGCGATGCAGCAGCAGGAAGGGGGTAGGTACATGTGTGTTTGTTGTGTGTCACCGGCATTTGTAAGGGCACAGTAGCATGAATTCACTGGCAGGGTTTAAAGGTGCTGTGCAGATCCTGTTTGCCCCAGTATAGCGCTGTGCCCCTGCCACCCTTCCCCTCCTTGCAATGTGTTCCCTGGTCTGTGTGTAGTCACTCCTTCACAAGGTAATGTAGGCTGGCGCTTTGTCCACGAGAACAATGACTGTAGCATCATGTGTGGGGGTGGTGTGTAACAGGTTGTGGGACCTTGCCTGTGCACTGTCAAGTTCACTGCATGTGGGTTCCATGTCAGTTGGCACTGATGCTGACTCCAGACATGGGAGTTGGTCTCTCATGTGTCATGCCTTACAGCGCGCATGTCCTATGTAGTGGCCTGTGACATGATGTGCATGAGTGTGCGATACACATAGTGCAGGGATGGTGACGTGTGTTGCAGTCATTACCATTCAGTAGCATGTAGTTGCGTGCCCACTACTGTCCCCTGGGGCACCTTTTCCTCAGTGGTGTATGTGTCATCATAAACGTGGCCAATCTCAGTGTCTACAGCGTAGGTTGTGCTCTGTGCCATTGTCCCCTGTCACCATGTATATAGACGTGCTATTTTGTACAGGTGTCCACTGTGCAGCCTGACCTGATTGTCCTTCTTCATACTCACAGTTGCCAGTGCCTGTGTGTCTTGTTATACTCATCTGAGGATGGGCACTGGTACCTCATTATTTGTACAGGCGCACCTTGGCTGTTTGGCGTCCAATCTTGCTTTTTGCCTGCCCCTGTGTGTATCACCCAGACTATGAGATGTTGGTGCCACCTGTGTCTCAACAATTTGCCTCGTGTAGGGTCTTGTTGGGGCGGGCAATGCCTATGTGTTAAATCCTGATTTCCACTTGCTGGGTCTGGGCAGTGTGTGATGTGTCTGGACACACACGCAATGTGCAGTGACCGAGTCATGTTGTGCATGTTTTCAGCATTACCTATGCAGCATGTGTCTCAAGTTCATGGATATGGTCCCTGGTCATCGGTATTTTCGCCAACGCTGTGTGGTGCAGATGCAGTGCTGGATTGTCCCCAGGGCCTGGGTGCTATGTCAGACTCCGTTTCCTGTGTTTAGCTATTGTCTCATGCTCTCCATGGTATTTCAGTGGCATGGTGGCTCATCCAACTGTGTGTTTCATGCCCTACATCGGTACCCTGTTCAGTAGATGTTAGGGATCTTCCTTTTCAGGCCATGCAATGTTACCTATGTAGATTGGACTCATGTGACAGATGTGTACAGGTGTCTGATTAATTTCTGTCTCTCCACCCTGCCCACAGCATCGTCGGGGGACACAGAGGGAGACATGGACACAGACCAGGCGGAGGGACCGAGCACCAGTGCCAGCCGTGACATCGGGTCTGGCACATCGAGTGGGACAGAGGGGGAGGAGAGTGTGGCCGAGGACCTGTCGACTGGCACATCAGACTACGAAGCTGACAGGTCCGAGGAGGATGTCTCCGAGTGGGCGGAGGCTGCACCAGCAGCTGACAGCGGAACAACACCTCGCACCGCCCCCTCAGTTTCCACCAGCCGCCTCCCACTTGCTCGTGTCCCTTCCCAGCGTGCCCGGTCACAGCATGTCTCCTTCCTGCCAGGCACCGCACCCCCTGCCCCTGTCTCCACTGCTGCCGCCAATGCAGAGTCTGTGGACATCCAGCGGCAACTGCAGGTTGGTCAGGCTGCGATCCTTAATGTCCTCCATGCCCACGGCAAAACCCTCACCAACATCGAGGCTTTCTTGGAGGGCATTCATTCATCGCAGGCTGACCAACGCAACTTGCTGAGGTCCATAGACTCCACACTGACTGCAGCAGTGGGTCTCCTGCAGCGCGACCTCCCCCCACCTACCCCTGCCCCATCCACACTTCCCACTCCCATGCCTGTCCCACGTACACCCAGACGTCGGCATGCACCCACATCAACGGACACGGGCACCACACCAGCAGGGAAGGTCCACCGCACTCCTCCTGACACGCACACACAGGGTGAGGTAGGCACACCCACTGGGTCGGGGGGCAAACGTGTGACACGCAGCCATAGTGGGAGTCCGCATTCCACCCAGTCCACTCCCTCCAAATCCCCTCCCCTCAGCTCTCCTGGCCACATCTCCCCCAAGGACTCCTTCATGGCCGCTCTGTCCCTGAGCCCCACAGTTACACCACCACGCAAGCGGTCAAGGAGGTCCCCGGTCAGGGTGGTTGAGTCTCCCCCCCTGTCTCCACCCTCCCCCGGTGGCGCTGCGACCCATCCCTCTGACCCCCCCCCCTCCTTGGGGCCTGAGGTCCCTTCGGGTGCAGGGGACTCCCTGGAGGACCTTGCAAAGGTGTGTAGTGCCATCCTGGCCTCCGCCTTTGGCACTGACCCACCCCCTGTGGTGGAGTCCTCCATCCCTGCACCCACAACGCCGCCCCTTTGCCCTGATGTCCCTGCGGTGCCTGTTGCTCCCCCCCCCCCTGATGCCCTCACCAGTGTGGAAGACGATGCCATTTGACTGTGCAGGCAAGGTAGGGGACACGCATCCCACTGTGTCCCCCATCCAGCTGAGAATCATTGACTGCCCTATGGGCTTTGTGAAGATTGAACTGCCTGCGATCCACGGACATTGTGCTCATGCTGAATAAAGCTTAATTTTGTTTTCATTATCACACTACTGCTATGCTGGTATTGGTGTTGGTGGGGCTGCTACATGGTTTTGGGTGGTGTGTAAGGGTTTGGGTGTGTGGGATATGTAGTAGTGTACTGCTCATTGGTGGGACCCTGTGATCTGTGTGCCATCACAAGGTGTTGGCTAACTTTCTTTGTTCATGTAAGCAGTTACTGCATGGTGCACTTGTCCCGGGGTGTATTCCTTCCTCTGTGTTCCCAGCTTTCTTCCCTGCAGGGTGTTCCCAATGTTTAGCGCAGAGCTGTGTCTACATGAGCTGTGTGTGTGACGGAGCCCTTCTACTTTGGCCATGCATGCAGGGCCATGTCTCCACCTGCAACAATCGTGGCATCCTTGGTGATCACTGTACTTGTGTGTGGAGTCTGTTGACATGAGTTCATGGGGACATGTTCCCTTGTAGCCAGTATGCATGTGGATAATTCTGGCCTCACACACATGTGTTACACCCCTCCTGTCTCAGGGCACTGCTGTTAGTGATAGGCACCCACCCCTCCTGTCTCAGGGCACTGCTGGGAGGACTCTGCACACACCCCTCCTGTCTCAGGGCACTGCTGGGAGTGATAGGCACCCACCCCTCCTGTCTCAGGGCACTGCTGGGAGGACTCTGCTCCCACCCCTCCTGTCTCAGGGCACTGCTGGGAGGACTCCACACCCACCCCTCCTGTCTCAGGGCACTGCTGGGAGGACTCCACACCCACCCCTCCTGTCTCAGGGCACTGCTGGGAGGACTCCACACCCACCCCTCCTGTCTCAGGGCACTGCTGGGAGGACTCCACACCCACCCCTCCTGTCTCAGGGCACTGCTGGGAGTGATAGGCACCCACCCCTCCTGTCTCAGGGCACTGCTGGGAGGACTCTGCACACACCCCTTGTTAGACGGACCGGGAGGGTCGGCCGAGGACAAGGGGAGAGGTCTCCGGGGAGAGCCGTCTCCAGCGATCGTACAGATAAATAACTTCCCCCCCACAGACAGACACCACACAAGGAGAAGATTCAGCGTTCTTTATAGGCAATTTCTTAAGGTACGATGAAATGGTACAAGGAGGTCTGGACTCAGGGGTCCCCTCGATTCAAGTCTCTCAAGATGGGGAAAAGGGGGTAGCGGGACAGTCTGGTTACCAGTCTGGTAGTTGAGGTGGTATGGTGGATAGCTCACAATCCTCGAGCTTGGTGTTCTAGCTGGGACGGGCCGCGGCAGCGCCAGCAGGTCCCGGTGAAGATGGTCGATACACGGTCCGCGGCAGCGCCAGCAGGTCCCGGGAAGATGGTCGATACACGGTCCGCGGCCGCGCCAGCAGGTCCCGGTGAAGATGGTCATTACAACGGACCGCGGCAGCGCCAGCAGGTCCCGACGAGGATGGATGTTGCAGAAGGCCGCGGCAGCGCCAGCAGGCAGGACGATAGTTCACAAGGTAGGGCTACGGCAGCGCCAGTAGTCCGTCAAGGCTGAGTTCTCTCGGTGTCTCTCGACTCCAGGATACAACTACCGTCCTGCTCCGGAGCTGCCCTAGTTATAGGTCTGGCGCCCTTTGATGTCCGGACCCTCGCACTTGGAGGTCGGAGGGTCCGGGATGAAGGTGTCCAGACACCCAGCAGGGGGTGGAGCCAGCGCCTGGGGGAGCTGGAGGCGATCGGCACCTGGCGGGGGAGAGCCCTTGACGCTTCGTTCTCCCATTGACCTGCCAAGTGGTCCGCTCACCTCCTGGGTGGATGGTGGTGCCGGGATGTCGGGGCCGGCCAGGCCCAGGGTTAGGGTCGGGTGGAGGCCACGCGGCCTCGTGGCGCAGGGCCCAAGATGGCGGCTTGATCCGGCCGGGGGAGCCGGTGGTGGCTCGGTCCCGTGATACATGGAGGTCCGGGGGCAGGAGTTCCGTCGGGAGACGGGGTGCGGGTGATTCTTGTGGGTCACGCCTGGCGGGCCGGGGCTTGGGCCCTGCCATGCGGGGAGGGAGCAAGCCCTTCGGGTGGCCTGTCCAACATGCGTCCCCCCCAGCTGAAGGCGGGGAGAGTCACCCATCTTCCTGGGGACTTTCCTCGTCGAGGCGGAAAAAGCGTGACAGGCCATCTGCGTTGGCGTGGTCTTGGCCCGGTCGATGTTCCACGGTGAAGTCCATTCCCTGCAGGGAGATGGACCAGCGCAATAGTTTTGGGTTCTCCCCCCGCATCTGCATCAGCCACTGCAGGGGTCGATGGTCGGTTTGTACCCGGAAGTGGGTACCGAAGAGATAGGGCCGGAGCTTTTTGAGGGCCCACACCACTGCGAAGGCCTCCCTCTCGATTGTGCTCCAGCGCTGTTCTCGGGCCAGGAGACGTCTGCTGATGAAGGCCACCGGCTGGTCATGACCCTCGGGGTTCAGTTGGGAAAGAACCGCTCCGATGCCGTGATCGGAGGCGTCCGTCTGTACAATGAATTCCCGACTGTAATCGGGGGCCTGGAGCACAGGGGCGGTGCACAGGGCGGCCTTCAGCTTTTCGAAGGCCGCTTGACAGTCGGGGGTCCAGTTGATCCGCTTCGGCTGGTTTTTGGACGTGAGACCCGTGAGGGGCCCCACAATGCTGCCGTAGTCCCTCACGAACCGCCGGTAGTAGCCGGTGAGCCCCAAGAAGGCTCGGACCTCGGTCTGGGTGACGGGGGGCTGCCAGGACTGGATGGCAGCAATTTTAAGTTGCAGCGGGGCCACCAGCCCGCTTCCCACCTGGTGCCCGAGGTAGGTCACGGACCCTTGACCAATTTGGCATTTGCCGGCCTTAATCGTGAGGCCGGCCCGCTGGAGGGCCTGCAGGACCTCTTGGAGGTGGAGGAGGTGGTCGGACCAGTGGCGGCTGTACACAGCGATATCGTCCAGGTAGGCGGCGCTGAACTCTTCGAGCCCCGCCAAGACCTGGTTCACTAGACGTTGAAAAGTAGCGGGGGCATTCTTCATGCCGAAGGGCATGACCTTGAAGTGGTAGTGGCCATCGGGGGTACAGAAGGCGGACCGTTCCTGAGCCCGGGGTGTGAGACCGATCTGCCAGTAGCCCGCTGTTAGGTCGAAGATGCTGAGGTAGCGGGCGGCCCCCAGCCGGTCGATCAATTCATCCGCTCGGGGGATAGGATGAGCGTCGGTCCGGGTGACAGCGTTCAAGCCCCGGTAGTCGACGCAGAATCTCAGTTCAGGTGTGGTGCCGGGGGCAGCGGCTTTGGGGACCAGTACAACCGGGCTGGCCCAGGGGCTGTCCGAGGGCTCGATGACCCCGATCGTGAGCATTTTGGCCACTTCCTCCTGGATGCAGGCCCGTACCCGATCTGGCACGCGGTAGGCCCGGTGTCGGATAGGGGGACTGTCCCCGGTGTCCACGTCGTGCAAGCACCAAGGGGTGATCCCGGGGGTGAGGGAGAACAGTGTAGCGAACCGCAGCCGGAGGTCCCGGCAGCCCTGGCGTTGCTCTGGGGTGAGGGCATCGGAGAGCCGGACCCCGTCCACGGAACCGTCGTTCTCCTGAGTCTTCAGGAGATCCGGGAGGGGTTCGGAGTCTTCCTCCGCCCCACTGTCCGTAGCCATCAGGAGGCTGAGTTCTGAGCGCACAAAGTGTGGTTTGAGTCTGTTGGTGTGGAGGACCCGAAGGGGGTTCCGGGGGTCCCCATGTCGATGAGGTAAGTGACGGGGCTTTTGCGCTCGACCACTTTGAAGGGCCCCGTCCACTTATCTTGCAAGGCACATGGTTCGGTGGGGGACATCACCCACACTTGTTGACCAGGTTCGAACTCGACGGAGGAGGCATTGTGATCGTACCATTTTTTCATGTCCTCCTGACTGGCCTCGAGGTTCGCCTTGGCCATCTCCCTGAAGCGCCGGGTCTGATTGCGTAGGGCCAGGAGGTACTTGAAGATGTCTGGAGGGGTCTTTAGGGGGGCCATCTCCCAACCTTCTTTGACGAGGCTGAGGGGCCCTCGCACAGGGTGCCCGTACAGGAGATCGAAAGGGCTAAAGCCGAGGGACTTCTGGGGAACTTCTCGATAGGCGAAGAGGAGGCACGGGAGTAGTACATCCCACTGGCGACGGAGGGGTTCTTCTAATCCCCCAATCATCCCCTTGAGGGTGCGGTTGAATCGCTCCACTAGTCCGTTCCCCTGGGGGTGATAGGGGGTCGTGAATCGGTAGGTGACCCCGCACTGTTGCCAGAGGGACTTCATATATTTTGAGATAAAGTTCGTGCCTCGGTCGCTGACGACTTCCCGGGGGAAGCCCACCCGGGAGAAGATCCCCATTAGGGCCCGGCCAACCACCGGAGCTGTTACAGTTCGTAGGGGTACCGCCTCGGGGTAGCGGGTGGCGTGGTCCACCAGTACCAGGATGAACCTATGTCCTTGTGCCGTGCGGGGGTCCAGGGGCCCCACAATGTCTATTCCTACCCTCTCGAACGGGGTGGTGACCACTGGGAAGGGTTGCAGAGGGGCTTTCAGCTTACGGCCGCTCTTCCCACTGGCCTGGCACGTGGGGCAGGACCGGCAGTGGTTAAGGACGTCGTTCCGCATCTTCGGCCAAAAAAAGTGAGTCACTAGGCGACTGTAGGTTTTGTCCTGGCCCAGGTGTCCAGCCAGGGGGACATCGTGGGCCAGAGTTAGTAGGAAGTCTCTGAAGCGGAGAGGTACCACCAGCACTCGACTGGCCCCTAGCTCTGCGATTCTTTGTTCGCTGTATAGCAGGTCGTTATCCCAATAGACCCAATGAGTTCCGGTGGAGTCCCCTGCGCTCTGGGCGCTGGCTTGCTGGCGGAGTCCCTCGAGGGAGGGGCAGGTCTTTTGCTCCTGGCGGAACTGTTCTTGGGTGGGCCCCCCTTCTTGACGCCACTGAGCCAGGCCGGGAAGGTCCTGGGGTTGCGCGACCCCTTCGGCCGTGGGTTCTGGGGGGTTGGCCTCGTCGTTGTCCTCTACTGGGGCGACCGGGGGTGGAGGTGCTGGCCATTCTGGTTCTTCTGATCGGGGGACGGCACGGGCGGCCATGGACCGGGAGGCCCAGCATCCCCAGGTGCTCTCTTCTTTCGACGGTGGCCCACGGGGAACTCTCAAGGTCATTCCCCAGGAGGCAGTCCACGGGGGCATCATCCCGGACCGTCACTTTCAACAGGCCGGAGACCCCTCCCCATTCGAAGGGGACGCAGGCCATTTGACACAGACTTTCGGAATTGTCGGCTGAGCGGACGGGGCAGAGAATGTTCGGCAGGATCTGCTCGGGCTTCACCAGGTGACAGCGGACGGCCGTCACACTGGCGCCTGTGTCACGTAAGGCCTCGGCCCGACGCCCATTAATGGTCACCCACTGGCCGTATTTCCGGGTGTTGGCGGGTAGGGGAGCCCGCGGGACCATGTCTTTTCCCCCTAGGCACGCTAGAACCATGGCGGCCGGTTCCCACTCTTGCTGGGCCGGCTCATATTCTTCCTGTTCCTCTGATAGTCGTTCTTCCCCCAGGGCGGCGGCAGCTACCTGGCGGGGCTTTGGTGTTTGGTTCTGCGGGCAGCTCGGGTCATTGGCGTAGTGGCCGACTCGCTGGCATCGGTGGCACGTGACGTTGGCTCGGAACCCCGGGCGCATCGGGGGGTTGCCCCGGCCGGCCGGGGGCGGGGTGCTGGCCACGGGGGTTGCCGGGATGGTGTCTCTCCCCCGCCCCTGGCCTCCTCCTCCTCCCCGGGGACGGTGCTGGCCTTGGTTGTTTCGGTTTTGCTCGTGTGGTCCTCTCCGGCCCACTCGGGTGCTTTCCCATCGGTCAGCTTCGGCGGCGAGTTGCCGGGGGTCAGTCAATTTACTGTCGAGGAGGTGCTGCCTGAGCTCGACGAAACAGTTGTTCGACAGGTGCTCCCATACCATAAGGTTAAAGAGTTGCTCGTAGGTCGTTACATGGCTCCCCTTGATCCAACCCTCGAAGGCTCGGCTGAAATAGTTGACGTACTCCACCCAAGTTGTACCCGGGATCCGGGTGCAGTCTCTGAACCTCTGGCGGTACATCTCGGATGTGAGGCCGTAGCGGGTGAGGAGGGCAGCCTTCATGTGGTCGTAGGACGACATCTGGTGATCTGGGAGCTGCAATAGGGCATCGCGGCCTTCGTTGACGAACCTCCCCCATAGTCCGGCTCCCCAATCACTCCGGTCGATCCGGTGGGAGGTCATGGCGATCTCGTAGGCTTTGAACCACTGTTGTATGTCGTCTTCTCGGACATACTCTCGGACAACATCCTTGGGGATGTGGACTTTTTTCTCGGTTGCTCCCGGGGTGTGCGGTCGCTCAGGCACCCCCGGCTCTTTATTCTGTTTCCGAAGTTCTATTTCCGCCAGTTTGCGCTCGTGTTCAAGTGTTATTCTTTTTTCCTCGAGCTCTCTTTGTCTCTGTTTTTCTTCTCGCTCTTCTCGGAGCCGCAGATGTTCTAGATTTAGTTTCTGCTCGGCTAACTTTAGTTCACCGTCCATCTTGAGTCGTGCCATTTCTAACTCATGCAATCTGGTTCTTTCTCTTTCTTGGATCTCCTCCTGCGAGAGGCCCGTTCTCCGCTCCTCGGGAGCCGTGGCGTTCCCCTCTGGTGCGACACTGTTTTGGTCGGGGGATCCGGTGACCCCAGTTTCTGCCCACGACTCAAGGGCGTGCTTCAAATCGTCTTTGGTACTCAGGCCGGTGGTAGCAATGCCTAGTTCCATGCAGAATTGTTTAAGTTCGCGGTGGCTATATTCTTCCAACTTATCCATTTGGAACTTTTCAGTGGAACCGCTATCTTTGGCTGACATCGTGGTTTTGTCGTGGGGTGAGCTACTCTCTGTACGATTACGCGTTGATTCGGATCGCGCCGCTGGCCACCAATGTTAGACGGACCGGGAGGGTCGGCCGAGGACAAGGGGAGAGGTCTCCGGGGAGAGCCGTCTCCAGCGATCGTACAGATAAATAACTTCCCCCCCACAGACAGACACCACACAAGGAGAAGATTCAGCGTTCTTTATAGGCAATTTCTTAAGGTACGATGAAATGGTACAAGGAGGTCTGGACTCAGGGGTCCCCTCGATTCAAGTCTCTCAAGATGGGGAAAAGGGGGTAGCGGGACAGTCTGGTTACCAGTCTGGTAGTTGAGGTGGTATGGTGGATAGCTCACAATCCTCGAGCTTGGTGTTCTAGCTGGGACGGGCCGCGGCAGCGCCAGCAGGTCCCGGTGAAGATGGTCGATACACGGTCCGCGGCAGCGCCAGCAGGTCCCGGGAAGATGGTCGATACACGGTCCGCGGCCGCGCCAGCAGGTCCTGGTGAAGATGGTCGTTACAACGGACCGCGGCAGCGCCAGCAGGTCCCGACGAGGATGGATGTTGCAGAAGGCCGCGGCAGCGCCAGCAGGCAGGACGATAGTTCACAAGGTAGGGCTACGGCAGCGCCAGTAGTCCGTCAAGGCTGAGTTCTCTCGGTGTCTCTCGACTCCAGGATACAACTACCGTCCTGCTCCGGAGCTGCCCTAGTTATAGGTCTGGCGCCCTTTGATGTCCGGACCCTCGCACTTGGAGGTCGGAGGGTCCGGGATGAAGGTGTCCAGACACCCAGCAGGGGGTGGAGCCAGCGCCTGGGGGAGCTGGAGGCGATCGGCACCTGGCGGGGGAGAGCCCTTGACGCTTCGTTCTCCCATTGACCTGCCAAGTGGTCCGCTCACCTCCTGGGTGGATGGTGGTGCCGGGATGTCGGGGCCGGCCAGGCCCAGGGTTAGGGTCGGGTGGAGGCCACGCGGCCTCGTGGCGCAGGGCCCAAGATGGCGGCTTGATCCGGCCGGGGGAGCCGGTGGTGGCTCGGTCCCGTGATACATGGAGGTCCGGGGGCAGGAGTTCCGTCGGGAGACGGGGTGCGGGTGATTCTTGTGGGTCACGCCTGGCGGGCCGGGGCTTGGGCCCTGCCATGCGGGGAGGGAGCAAGCCCTTCGGGTGGCCTGTCCAACACCCCTCCTGTCTCAGGGCACAGCTGGGAGGACTCCACACCCACCCCTCCTGTCTCAGGGCACTGCTGGGAGGACTCTGCACACACCCCTCCTGTCTCAGGGCACTGCTGGGAGTGATAGGCACCCACCCCTCCTGTCTCAGGGCACTGCTGGGAGGACTCTGCACCCACCCCTCCTGTCTCAGGGCACTGCTGGGAGGACTCTGCACACACCCCTCCTGTCTCAGGGCACTGCTGGGAGTGATAGGCACCCACCCCTCCTGTCTCAGGGCACTGCTGGGAGGACTCTGCACCCACCCCTCCTGTCTCAGGGCACTGCTGGGAGGACTCCACACCCACCCCTTCTGTCTCAGGGCACTGCTGGGAGGACTCCACACCCACCCCTCCTGTCTCAGGGCACTGCTGGGAGGACTCCACACCCACCCCTCCTGTCTCAGGGCACTGCTGGGAGTGATAGGCACCCACCCCTCCTGTCTCAGGGCACTGCTGGGAGGACTCTGCACATACCCCTCCTGTCTCAGGGCACAGCTGGGAGGACTCCACACCCATCCCTTCTGTCTCAGGGCACTGCTGGGAGGACTCTGCACACACCCCTCCTGTCTCAGGGCACTGCTGGGAGTGATAGGCACCCATCCCTCCTGTCTCAGGGCACTGCTGGGAGGACTCTGCACCCACCCCTCCTGTCTCAGGGCACTGCTGGGAGGAATCCACACCCACCCCTCCTGTCTCAGGGCACTGCTGGGAGGACTCCACACCCACCCCTCCTGTCTCAGGGCACTGCTGGGAGGACTCCACACCCACCCCTCCTGTCTCAGGGCACTGCTGGGAGGACTCCACACCCACCCCTCCTGTCTCAGGGCACTGCTGGGAGTGATAGGCACCCACCCCTCCTGTCTCAGGGCACTGCTGGGAGGACTCTGCACACACCCCTCCTGTCTCAGGGCACAGCTGGGAGGACTCCACACCCACCCCTCCTGTCTCAGGGCACTGCTGGGAGGACTCTGCACACACCCCTCCTGTCTCAGGGCACTGCTGGGAGTGATAGGCACCCACCCCTCCTGTCTCAGGGCACTGCTGGGAGGACTCTGCACACACCCCTCCTGTCTCAGGGCACTGCTGGAAGTGATAGGCACCCACCCCTCCTGTCTCAGGGCACTGCTGGGTGGACTCTGCACACACCTCCGATTTCAGGATATGTACGCTTGGAACATACACGGTGGGGGTACGCTCAATGCATTCGAGGTGAGGGTACGAGTCTACTTACACTGGTGTGGTGGGGGTACGCTCCATGCATACGCGGGTGAGGGTACGGGTCGAACTTACACTGTTGGGCCAGGGGGTACGCTCCTTGCATACGCGGGTGGGGGTACGGGTCGTACTTACACTGTTGGGGTGGGGGTACGCTCCGTACGTCCGCGGGTGGGGGTACGGGTCGTACTTACACTGTTGGGCTGGGGGGTACGCTCCTTGCATACGCGGGTGGGGGTACGGGTTGTACTTACACTGTTGGGGTGGGGGGTACGCTCCTTGCATACGCGGGTGAGGGTTCGAGTCGTACTTACACTGTTGGCATGGGGGGTACGCTCCATGCATACGCGGGTGGGGGTACGGGTCGTACTTACACTGTTGGGCTGGGGGGTACGCTCCTTGCATACGCGGGTGGGGGTACGGGTCGTACTTACACTGTTGGGGTGGGGGGTACGCTCCTTGCATACGCGGGTGAGGGTTCGAGTCGTACTTACACTGTTGGGCTGGGGGGTACGCTCCTTGCATACGCGGGTGGGGGTACGGGTCGTACTTACACTGTTGGGCTGGGGGGTACGCTCCTTGCATACGCGGGTGGGGGTACGGGTCGTACTTACACTGTTGGGGTGGGGGTACGGTCCGTGAGTCCGCGGGTGGGGGTAGGAGTCGTACTTACACTGGTGGGGGTGGGGGTACGCTCCGTACGTCCGCGGGTGGGGGTACGGGTCGTACTTACACTGTTGGGCTGGGGGGTACGCTCCATGCATACGCGGGTGGGGGTACGGGTCGTACTTACACTGTTGGCATGGGGGGTACGCTCCATGCATACGCGGGTGGGGGTACGGGTCGTACTTACACTGTTGGGCTGGGGGGTACGCTCCATGCATACGCGGGTGGGGGTACGGGTCGTACTTTCACTGTTGGGGTGGGGGGTACGCTCCTTGCATACGGGGTGGGGGTAGGGTCCGTAGATATCCGTCCCCACGCTATGTGATGTTTGTGCGGCCCGTACCCAGGCCTTTGCCACGTGGGTGCGATCCGTCCCGCCATTGTTGGGGTGACGTGTGTGGGCGTGGTCCGACTCGTACCCACGCTCTTCAGGCGTGGGTACGGGACGTACCTGTCTGGTTGTGTTGCCGGTTCACGTGGTGACGGACTTCCGTTGTGGCGGTCGCTGGCTTATCAGGACACGCCCCCACCCCCTCGTGGTGACCAGGGCATGGGAGTCAGGTATGTCCAGGCCATGTGTGGTGTGTGACTTATGTGGTTGTTTTGTGGCCTGCCCTGGTCCTGCCACCCCCACCCCACCCCACTTTCCCCCCTCCCTTAGTTATTCTGACCTTCTGCGGCGTCTGCGTCGTAACCTGTAGAGGAGGTGGACTGCTATGAGGGCAGGGATGACTCGTAGGTTCGGGTCCATGTCTGTCCGTCGCGTACTGGTACTCCTTGCTCGCGTCGTCCTGTCGCGTACGGGTCCTCCTTGATCGCGTCGTCCTGTCTCGTACGGGTCCTCCTTGGTGGCGTCGTCCTGTGTGTCCGTCACGTACTGGTCCTCCTTGTTCGCGTCGTCGTCTGTCCGTCGCGTACTGGTGGTCCTTGTTCGCGTCGTCCTGATTTCCCGGCAGTTTTTGGCTGCCGCTAAATATTCACCGTGCGGGGTGACGTCGGTGCGAATCGTGATTCCTGGGTCGTGAATGGCTGGCTGCGAGCGTCCCGACGTCAGGTCGGCGCTTTCCCGGATCGCATTGGTAGGTGTTTTTTTGTTCGGTCGGGCTTTTTTACGATTCGTACGGTAATGGTGTACCCGTGCGAATCGTAATTCCTTGTTTGTAAAAATTGACGACCGGGTACGCGTCGGGCGGAGATTGTGCTCCGTCCGACGGTTCGTACCCGGTTTTTGCCGGATCGTGATCGGCACCTCTGTCCCTGAATGCCCAAGCGTCTACTCCATTTATCAAAGTCAGTTGTCTGTATGTACCCATATTACTTGGACTCACACAGGGGGACATATCCATGCCCCCATCACAGACAAGCACAGCCTGAGTTGGAACTCTGACTAGGCCAGAATCCATCTCAGAACCCAGGGTCAACCCTACTACACCCTTATTCTGTGTATTCCCACCATCAATTGTAACTGCACTAGGGGGAGCAGGTGCCTTAGGGGCATAGGTGGGGGCTGGAGTATTCTATTTCGCCTTGGTGCAGTCACTGGTACAGTGAGTTTTCTGCTTACAGATTTTGAACCAAGGTTTCTTTTGGCCTTTTCCCTTACTTGACTGTGACTCCCCATTAGAAGAAGATTTTTGGGGCCCTTGAGAAGACTTCTGGTCTTTACCCCTGTCCCCACTCTTGTCAGAGTTCTTAGAATCATACTTCTTTGTGTCACCACCTTGGTTCTGTACCTTGTACCTCACCCTGGTTCTGACCCATTTGTCTGCCTTCTTTCCCAATTCTTGGGGAGAGGTCAGATCAGAGTCTACCAGGTACTGGTGCAACAGCTGATTTTGACAGTTATTAAGAATCTGCTACCTCATTATCAGATTGTACAATCCTATGAAGTCACACACTTTACTGCCCAGTAACCAACCTTCCAGAGCCCTAGCAGCACAGTCAACAAAGTCAACCCAGTCTTGATTTTGTGCTTTTTGGGTGTCTCTGAACTTTAACCTGTATTGTTCAGTGGTTAGGCCAAACCCCTCTATCAGTTCACTTTTCAAGACTTTGTAATCATCAGCATCTTCTTCTCTTACAGTGAGGACCTTGTCTCTACCTTTGTCTGCAAAGGAGAGCCATAGGATTGCTGCCCACTGACCTTGAGGGACCTTCTGTACTTTACAGGCCCTCTCCAATGCAGTTATCCATTTGTGGATGTCATCCCCACTCTGGTAGGGAGGGACAATCTTACTTAGGTTTCTATGGTCATAAGACCTCTCCCTATCTCTAGGGAAATCGCTGCCACCAAGGGACTCCAGTCCCTCCTTTTTATTAGCTCTATAGAGCTCTAGGGCTTCCCTATGTAAGGCCATCTGCTGCTTTCTGTGGTTGAACTTGTATTGCTCATACTTCAGCAGTCTCTCTCTCCTCTCCTGGGAGGTTTCTCTCCCTCTGTGAGAAGAAACAGAGGTCCCTATAGAGGAGTTAGACTGGACAGATCCACTTGACAGAGATCTATTCCTTCAAGCCCTATTTTCAGTTCTACCTGGAGGAATAAAGGAAGGAGCATTGTTGTCATCCTTCTCATCCTCATACAGGAGAGCTGTGTTCACCAGATTCTGATCAATGTCATCAGTCTGGTCAGCATTAGAGGTTGGGTCAGGGGAATTTCTACACCTTGGCCCACCCTCACCAGCTGCCCCACCCACACAGCCTACCCCATCAGAACCATTAGGTCCTGTGAGATCATCCAGCTTCAGTATCTTTATGAGATGCTGGGTGGTTGGGTTTTTGCCTGTCTTCAGCTTCCTAATGGAACATAAGGCCCTAAGCTGAGCAAAGGAGAGATCGTCATATCTATAGGGGAGGAGCTTACTGGCTCCTGGCAGGGACCCACTGGTTCCTGGCTGGTTAGACATTACTAATGTGGTGTGGTGTATTGCACTACCTACACTAGTGTGGCCTACTAAACTCTCTTGAGTTGTAGAAAGGGTGTGCTATCCCTTAACACACAACTCTAAGTTCAGTAGACCTTACTGTAGCTAAACGTGATATTATATGTACCTAAGGTACCTTTAGTGGTTTTCAGTTGATCACTTCAATTGAGATAATCTGGTAAAACAATAGCAAGCTGGAATCCCACACGCTGCACACCAATGTGAGAAGGTGGCCTGATATATGCTGTCCACTAGTTCTAGTGGGCACCTTGTATCAGTCCAAACAACCCCTTAAGGTGAATTGGTTAAAGACAACCTTTATTGAAAGCTATCCTAGTGGTAGCTATGGAGAGCAGCCTTCAGACTAAGTCTTGAAGGAATGTAAAGCAGCTTGTTTTACCAGTCTATTATCTCTTGAATGATCAAATGAAAGGACAACCACACCAGGTATATATTCAAAATATATGTATTTAGGATAAAACACACCCCTATAGTCTCTTTATGAGACTGGAGTTCGAAGTACTTAATTTACAAGTTAGCAATCAACAGTAATAGCACAAGTACACGCTTGGGCCCTAGGGGCGTACCAAACCATATACTAAAAAAGTGGTATAAGAAAAACGACTGAACTAGACACAAGACCTAGAGCCTGTAGAATCGCTGGGACCCCAAGGAACCACACAAGGTAGTGACACAGGGGACGCATGGGGGCCAAGTGTAGTGTGTAAACACAACCGCGGGTTCCCGTTAGCTTCTATGGGCAATGTCACGGTTGGAAATTTAAAGACTAGGGATATTTAGAATCGAGTCAGGACCAAACCCTTTTGGACTTAAGAAGTTCTAGGGCTAGCACCCACGGGAGCACTGGAGTACTCGAGTTACCTCTCCCAGGGAACCGGGTGCATAGGTGTCCTTTGGTGTCGGGTCGCGTCTTCGATTACAATGGAAGCTGGCGAAGAACTGCTGCTGCCGTAAAGAGGAGAAGTGGCCGAAGAGATCCACGTCTGGATCTAGGATGAAAGGAATCTGAAAGCAGATGGGACATAGTCTGGGTCACTAGCCAGTGACCGAGGGCAGGATGGACCAATGCTCACAGATTTCGGGTGCTTCAGGTGAGTTGATGGGTGTCTTGACTCTTTAGCCACGAGGTCCAGGAGGCACCGATGATGACCAGGAGCTGGATTCGAGCTGTCCCACAAAGTCTGTCAAGTTATGCGGTATCAGTGACCAGATTGGACCCAACAAGCCTTGGCAACGGTAAGTCACTGGAAATCAGAGAAAGGACTGCGATGCAGACCAGCAAGGTCTGAGGGACTCACCCAGTGAAGGTAAGTCGGGGCACGTCTGGAGAAACCAGCAAAGCCCAATTGGAAGATGAGTTGCCTTCATGGGGACCTACTAGCTAACGGGCTAGCGATCACGAAGGAGCCTCGGGCGGTCGCACTTGAAACTGGCCCACGGGTCACTCGTGGAGTGGAGGTCAGCAATCTTTGGTGCAGGAGGTGCTCAAGGCTGGGGCAATTTGGAGCCCAATGCAAAAACAACAGTTGATATACAGAATGCAGAACAATGTCATACATTCATCCCAGTACAGAGATCTGGGCAAAAATCCATCGTTTTTGTGCTCACCATGCCATTCCAGTTTGAACCCAGCCATATGCAAATTAGTCTTGACCCTGTGCCTCATGGGAACAGTCCAGCCTGAACTGCCAAGCCAGGTCCTCCCTGGACTGGAAACAAGCATCCTAGGAGTGGTGTCGGGGTTTCACCCCTCTTCAGCCAGGATTGCTTGATTCCAGTGGCATGGAGAGCATGGGACTCACGTCTGAGCATACCCGTCCCACTCGGGGTGACAAATGCAAAAACAACAGTTGATGGGCAGAATGCAGAACAATGTCATACATTCACCCCAGTACGGAGATCTGGGCCTAAATCCATCGTTTTTTTGCTCACCATGCCATTCCAGTTTGAAACCAGCCATATGCAAATCAGTCTTGACCCTGTACCTCATGGGAACAGTCCAGCCCGAACTGCCAAGCCAGGTCCTCCCTGGACTGGAAACAAGCATCCTAGGACCGGTTTTGGGGTTTCACCCCCTTAAGCCAGGATAGCTTGATTCCAGTGGCATGGAGAGTGCGGGACTCATGTCTGAGCATACCCATCCCACTCAGGGTGACAAATGCAAAAACAGTTGATGGACAGAATGCAGAACAATTGTCATACATTCATCCCAGTACAGAGATCTGGGCCTAAATCCATCGTTTTTTTGCTCACCTTTCCATTCCAGTTTGAACCCAGCCATATGCAAATCAGTCTTGACCCTGTGCCTCATGGGAACAGTCCAGCCCGAACTGCCCAAGGCTGGGGCTATTTGGAGCCCAAAGCAGCTAGCTATCGCGAAGGAGCCTCGAGCGATCGCACTTGAAACTGGCCCACGGGTCACTCGTGGAGTGGATGCCAGCAATCTTCGGTGCAGGAGGTGCAGAAGGCTGGGGCTACTTGGAGCCCAAAGCACAATTTCTAGGAATTCCCAGAAGGTAGTGTTGCTGCAAAAGTTCACGGTGTCCAGGGGCCACGGTTCCACATTACCCACAATAGCCACGGGCCTCAGCTTTGCTGTGGACTCAGGGTAGCCTTGAGGAAGTCTGGAAATCCACCTCTGGTGATGCAAAGACTTCAGCGTCCGGCGGGAACTTCAGCGATGCAGACCGGTCAGTTGCTTCTTTGGTGCCTGCCAAGCAGGGGAGTCACTCCTTGACCCCAAGGGAGATTTCTAGTCAAAGTAGAATGTCGAAGGTCCAGGATATATGTTGCAGATTTTCGTCCAGGGTAATCTAAAGTCGCAAGGACTGGGTTCCTATACTAGGTATTGGGAATGGACATACTCTAGGGACCCACCTATGGGAGGGTTTGGAAAGAGGGGTGGTTACACCCATTTCCTTTGTCCAGTTTTGCGCCAGAACAGGGGCATGTAGCCCCTGCAACCGGTTTGAACTGGACTGTGCACAAAGACACCCAGTGTGCCCCCAGTGCAGGACTTCAAAGCACCAGGGAGTGCTCCCGCCCAGCCCCAATACACATATGCCTGTCTGGGGAGGTGGTTACACCTCCCTGGGACAGGAAACCTATTGTCCAGGCCTCCCCTGCTGGAGTTTCGGTCAGCAGCAGGAGGCCAGACCCGTGTCTGTGGCAGAGGCATCCATTTTGTGATGCCAGGGCTGAAGAAAGTCCTACCGGGTTAGACCAGTGTGAACATGTCTCTCCCTCTAGAAGGGTGGAATGCTACCCCCGCTGCCTGAACTGGAGGGGGGTAGTATTCCAAAGTGTTTGACACCAAACACGACATGTTTCCGTGCAGCCATCCCAAAGTTAGCATTTACTGCGATGTTATAATGCACTTAAGAGAATATGGTCAGGCTGCACCACAAACAGCATCAGAGGAGGTACTCCGAACGCTGCAGAGGGGCTCTGCTCATGCAGGGACACCCTCTCACATAAAAACCAAGCACTCTGCCTTCAGGATTGTCAAGGCATGACATAGGAGTGACTTATAGGTTTTATATGTGTCTGTATAAGGTAGTGATATAGGTAGTCTATACCACAGTAAGGGGTGCAGGCACACCCTTACCCAGGCTGCAGTAGAAGACCTGCGGTGCCATTTTGGAGTGCTTCCCAGGGGTGGCATAATACATGCTTCAGCCCCTGGTAGGCCTCTGAGGTACCTATGCCCTAGGTACATAGTATACCATATACTAGGGGCTTATAAGGCACTCCAGAATCCTATTAGATATGTACCTAATGTACATGCAAACCATTTTAGAGAGGAAGCAGCTAGGCTTGGGTCCTGATTAGCAGGGCCACAGCCAGACTAAGGTCGAAAAAAAGTGAAACACCAGCAAAAAGTGGGGGTACCCATGTGAAGCAGATCCTACTCTCCTCCAGTAATGACTTACCTTCCTAAAGAGATTTGATTAAAAGAAAGCAGCAAATAGATTAGGATCCTCTGGTGGGGTGCATGTGTTGTTTTTATGATTTTATTAAACGGTGACTTACTACAAACAGCATGGTAGTCAAAGCAGTCCTACTTCACATTTATCTGAGACTCACTGAACCCTAGTATAAAGTACTCTGGAGGTCTGAGACACAACCCCATTTTCACAGGTCTCTCCAAGATGTAGGGCTTGGGTCTTGCAGTAATGTACTCAGTGTAACTTGGGACATCCAAAATACAAACACAATTGCAGTAGGTCAGAGTTTAAAAAAGGTACCTTACAGTCTTATTTCCAGACTGCATTAGGCACACAGTTGTATAGGTTAGACATTTGGGGACCTTGCCCAGATAACATAAATCACTTTTCCAAAATATATAGGAAACATGTTGAATTGGTTTTAGAGCCTTATATGCAAAATATGGTAATCCTAAAATTACCAGCATTTCACTGTAGTCACCTACCTTCTATCCATAGCCACTAACCCATACTTGTATTCCACAAGGAACCCATATTTTTTTTCTCAGTGTCTGATTTGAAAAAGATGTGCCATCTTCAACATAGTCATGGCAAATATATCAGCCTATAGAAGCATGGCTTTACAATGCAAGCCTGTGCTTCACAGGCATTGCCATGAGCCACACGTTACAGTGTGTTGTAATAGCAACGTCTGTGCCGAGTCGGGGGTGTGTGTAGAGTACTGAGTGCAGAGTTTGGCTCCAGGCTAGGTCCAGTGCCCAAACCCCATCAGAGATAGCCAAAGGCCAAATGATGCACAGGGGTTAGGTGCAGAGTCCAGACACAGGTGAGTTACTGTGCCCTACGTCCCACTGTGCACAGCAAAAAGCTGTGCAATGTGTGGGTTGGGATAGTTAGCTATGGTAATAGAAATCTCATTTCACATTTAAAAAATATATAGATAATCACTGAAAAGTCGAAGATTAAAGGGATGTTATAGTTAAGTGAAAATGTTATGCTTAAATAAAATAAGCATTTGCAATGCAATCTTTCTCGGATTTGTGAGCGTTAGAGCTATTGGCGTTGTAAATGACAATGTCATTTACCCATGTGCAGCATTTAAAAATTTTTATTACAACTCCTCAAACATAAGTTAAACTCTAAAGTAAGATATTGATGTAAGTCTGTCGATGTAAAAGTAGGGTTACAAGTTGGCTTGTATTTTAGAGACACAACCAATAATTTTACATGAAGGCCCATAATAACGAAAATAAGAAAACGGCAAAATGAACAAAACAGTAATGAAATGAGGTAAAACCTCCTCTGGCTTTATGAACCCAAAGTAGGAAATTCAACCAACTGAGTTAAAGGCTCACAAATGCATTAAACGCTATTTGCGATTTTAGACCAGTTATAACAATACTAAAAGCAATACTACAAATCCCAGAATGCAACGTATTGTTGTTAAAATCCAGCACTGTCTGAACGTGTTGCAGATAGCATGAAATCGCTTGTCAAGTAAAGATGAGTGCCCCTGGCTGGAGGAGAAGCAATGTGTTGAATATACACGTAAAGTCCTAAATGCTATGGGGCACATAAAAGTGTGTGAAGCAGCTCTGACGCATGTCACGGCTTCAGCTCAGGTTAGAGATGCAACGGAGGGTTCGGAGGTGAAGGGGGCTCAGGCAGGTGAGCTGACTTAAAGTCCTAAATGCTATGGGGCACATAAAAGTGTGTGAAGCAGCTCTGACGCATGTCATGGCTTCAGCTCAGGTTAGAGATGCAAGGGAGGGTTCGGAGGTGAAGGGGTCTCAGGCAGGTGAGCTGACTTATAGTCCTGACTGCTATGGGGCATATAAAAGTGTGTGAAGCAGCTCTGACGCACGTCATGGCTTCAGCTCAGGTTAGAGATGCATAACAGCGGAGGGTTCAGAGGTGAAGGGGGCTCAGGCAGGTGAGCTGACTTAAAGTCCTAAATGCTATGGGGCATATAAAAGTGTGTGAAGCAGCTCTGACGCACGTCATGGCTTCAGCTCAGGTTAGAGATGCAACAGAGGGTTCGGAGGTGAAGGGGGCTCAGGCAGGTGAGCTGACTTAAAGTCCTAAATGCTATGGGGCACATAAAAGTGTGTGAAGCAGCTCTGACGCATGTCATGGCTTCAGCTCAGGTTAGAGATGCAACAGAGGGTTCGGAGGTGAAGGGGGCTCAGGCAGGTGAGCTGACTTAAAGTCCTAAATGCTATGGGGCATATAAAAGTGTGTGACGCAGCTCTGACGCATGTCATGTCTTCAGCTCAGGTTAGAGATACAACAGAGGGTTCGGAGGTGAAGGGGGCTCAGGCAGGTGAGCTGACTTAAAGTCCTAAATGCTATGGGGCACATAAAAGTGTGTGAAGCAGCTCTGACGCATGTCATGGCTTCAGCTCAGGTTAGAGATGCAACAGAGGGTTCGGAGGTGAAGGGGGCTCAGGCAGGTGAGCTGACTTAAAGTCCTAAATGCTATGGGGCATATAAAAGTGTGTGACGCAGCTCTGACGCATGTCATGGCTTCAGCTCAGGTTGGAGATGCAACAGAGGGTTCGGAGGTGAAGGGGGCTCAGGCAGGTGAGCTGACTTAAAGTCCTAAATGCTATGGGGCACATAAAAGTGTGTGAAGCAGCTCTGACGCATGTCATGGCTTCAGCTCAGGTTAGAGATGCAACAGAGGGTTCGGAGGTGAAGGGGGCTCAGGCAGGTGAGCTGACTTAAAGTCCTAAATGCTATGGGGCATATAAAAGTGTGTGACGCAGCTCTGACGCATGTCATGTCTTCAGCTCAGGTTAGAGATACAACAGAGGGTTCGGAGGTGAAGGGGGCTCAGGCAGGTGAGCTGACTTAAAGTCCTAAATGCTATGGGGCACATAAAAGTGTGTGAAGCAGCTCTGACGCATGTCATGGCTTCAGCTCAGGTTAGAGATGCAACAGAGGGTTCGGAGGTGAAGGGGGCTCAGGCAGGTGAGCTGACTTAAAGTCCTAAATGCTATGGGGCATATAAAAGTGTGTGACGCAGCTCTGACGCATGTCATGGCTTCAGCTCAGGTTGGAGATGCATACCTGTTTAAACAACACCTTATTTTACCTGCTATTTACAATACCTCTTCATATGATAAAGATTGAGATGGTCCCTCCTGCCTTGATTGATTCAGCATTCGTCATTCGGTTTTTCTTTTCTAATTGTCAATAATCACACTCATGAGCTATGTGGCACCTGCCCGAGTTTATCGCTTATTATCTATTTGAAAGCCAGTGGCCCAGGTGCCGAGGTTGTTGTCACACTCCTCATTTTTCCTTTCCTCTGATCCATGTCTAAATATTGCCATTAATCACTGGTTCCTGGACGGTGCGAATGTGGAGAAGCGTCGCTTCCTGATGGAGACCAGATCCGAATATTTTTAAAATACAAATTGTCCTAAACATCAACAAAATATGATAGGACGTTGCAATACATTGAAGATAACTGGCAGCACTGGGACTCGAACCCATGCTCGGGAGAGACAGGAGCCTCGATCCTGCGGCATAGACCGCTCTCCTTTCTATTGCACCAATTGTTTAATTCTAAAATACAGACTGCGAAAGCGAGCCACTTCTGGGCCACATTGGATAACGTTAAAATAAGGACCGCAAACGTGCATTTTGCGGGCGTCTGCCTCTTTGCTTCCGCAGGAGCACTTCTAAAAGGGTCCTATTTCCAACAGCCTCTGATATTGAATGTGTCCCTTTTGGGCCCTGTATTCATGTTCTTAACTCACCATGCGAAAACTTTGATCGAATTCTGAACAGACCGCAACAAACCGTTTATGTAATCTATTTTGTTCCTTTTTATTTTTCTCATGCTTTACTTGATCTTGCATCACTCGAGTGTTTGCTTTTTCCAGGAGGCTGTGTTACTTTTTTCAGGTTGTGTGTTTTTTTAGGCAGCATATAACTGTTGCCTCGTGCATACTTTGATTTGAGTTTCATCGACGTGTTTCTCTGGGGCCACAGTTAAGTTGTGGCTGAAGGCAGTGCAAGTTGCTTTCAGTGCCTATCAGTAGGATGAAAAGGTGGCAGATTACGTGGTCATCCAATCCTTGGCCTCTCTGCAAAGGCACGGAGCAATGGCCACGTATGCCGGCACTTGAGGCGGTCCTGTTGACTTTACAAAAACACAAGACGACTGAAGCAACTGTCCTGAGACTGACCTTTGAACCTTCAGAGCAGCAACCGATCATGATTCTACCCTGGCCCAGTGGCAGGGCCAACTGTTTAGTGGTATAGAATCAGACCAGTTGAAGAGGGGTAACTGGTCCCTTCAATCTGGCCTCTATAGTTAAAGAGCACATCTGTCGTTCCACCAATGGCTACAAGCCAAGCAATGGGATGCTCCTATCTGCAGAACGAAGATGCCTCATTGTGATTGGCTAGAATACTCCTCATAGTGACACCCTTCAGATGATGTCTTTTCCAAAGGATCGCACTGGTAGCCGCGCACACAGAAGCAGGGCGGAAGTGACTTCCACCCAAACTGTCCTGTAGTGACAGCGAGCAGGGGCTGAGCGTGTACCCCCCAAGGGCACGCTACCACTGCCCTAAGGGGATACAAGGAGAGAAGTGACCTGACCATTTAGTGCAGTAGTATACCTCTACTTGTACTTTGTACTCTTTTGTAACATGCACACGTCACCTTTCCTTTTGTAATGTAGCATTTGCTACCTCTTGCATTTTGTTGCTTTTGATACATGCACAACGGCCACCACTGCCTCATGTAACGTAACTTTTGTTTTAGTGTTTTGAGTGTCTGCCGTTATTGCAATTTTTTACCTCTACGTGTACTTTGTATTCTCTTGTAACCTGCACACGTCACTTTTTCCTTTTGTAACGTATCGTTTGCTACCTCTTGTATTTTGCTTGCTCTTGATACATGCACAATTGTCACTATTGCCTCATGTAACGTAACGTTTGCTTTTGCAACATGCTCACTTGTAATTTTCTCCTTATGTATCATTACTGTTCCTATTGTGAAGCGCTCTGACACCTTCGGGTAAAGTCCGCGCTATATAAAAACGCATTAAATGAATAAATATATAAATAAAAGGTACCCAGAGGTGACATCCACCACTGGCCAGATGCTCATTGGCCTTGGAGGCCGCCCTAGTGACGTCAGCACGTCTCTGCAAGATACCGCAGACCAATCACAGTCGTTTCACGCAGAACACCTCATCACATGACTGGCCCGCATCATAATATTATGGATAACCCAGGGGCAGTGACCCCGCGAACTCAGCCACCATGTCAGTTATCCATCTGACATACATGTTACTAATAACACTAAAGCAGAGGTCTTCAAACTTTTGTAGGTTGAGCCCCCGCAACTGAATTTTTTGAAATGTCGGGCCCCCCACCACCTGACAGAAATTTCTGGAATCCTGTACACTACATAATTGACTGCCACCCGCATATCCCGGGCCATATCTGGCAAATAATGTTCAACGCAATGGGAGTTCAGTGAACTGTAGGTTTGTGAGTGGGTGTGGTTAATGACAGGCTTATTACACAGCTCAAAACAAACACAACGTTCCAAGATAAAATGTGTGCAAATTGTTTTTACTAGGATGCTTTGTTTTACACATGACAGATTGATAATAACACCACCAACATTAACGTGACGGGTGTGCCTGTGTTTCACCACAGAGAAGGTCAATCTGTGGATGGATTTTTGCTACTGCCATCCTCCGGTTGTGCTCCACATCCAGGCTTGAACGGTACTTAGTCTTTAATACCGCAAGTGCTGAGAACCCAATCTCACATAAATACGACGAGCTGAAAGGCAAGAGAGTTTTGATAGCAGTTTCTCTCAAAGCTGAATATTCTGCAGACATTTTCAGCCAAAACTCTCCCAGTGAGACTTTGCTGAAATGCATCTGCAGAGTGCGGTCACTTTGGAGATCAATGAGTTCCTCCTGCATACGAATCGGGAGAAGGCTTGCCACCTCTGCCAGAAATCGTTGAAAGACAAATTCAGGACAGGAGGTCAAAATTCAGGACAAAACTTCAGGACAATAGGTACGTTTTACAGACACATCAGAGGAGGTCACGCCATAGTATATAAGTAAGCCCAGCCAAATCCAAACATATTCAACTATTTGCAAACCTATCCATCATGTATCCTTCCATCTATCATTTCACTCAACCATTCCTTCATCCATCCTTTCACTCATCCATCATCCATCCATCCACCCTTTCACCCTATCCATCTGTACACTCATCCATTCACTCTTCTACCCATCCATTCACTCATCCATCCAGCCATTTACCCTTTCACCCATCCAGCCATCCTTTCACTTACTCATCCATCCACCCAGTCACTCATCCTTCCACCCATCCACCCTTTCAGTCATCCATCCATCCTCCCTTTCCCTCTCCATCGACCCTTTCACTTAGCCATCCTTTCTTCCTTCCTTCCATCCACCCATCCATCTACTCATCCACTCATTAATCCATCCATTGACCCTATCACTCATCCATCCTTTCTCTCATCCATCTATCCTTTCACTCCTTCTCTCATCTATTCATCCTTTTGTCCATCTACCCTCCCTTTCACTTACTCATCCATCTTTCCATCCATTCACCCTTGCACTAATCAATTCATCAATCCATCCAGCATTTCACTCATCCATCCACCCACTCACTCATCATCCACCTTTTCACTCATCCATCCTTGCACTCATCCATCCTTTCATTCATCCATCCACCCTTTTACCCATCCAGCTACCCTTCCACCCATACATTCAGCTATTTACCTTTTCTCTCATCTATCCTTCCACTCACTCATCAATCCATCCATCCTCTCTCATTCTTCATCTATTCAATCTTTCATTCATCCATTCACCCTTTCACTAATTCACCCAGCCATCCACCCATCCCTTTACTTACTCACTCGCTCACCTTTTCATATTAATTTTGAGCTGAGCCTTTTTGAGAAGAGGCCCATCAAGAACTTCACCCTCGCTGCAGGAGCAATTCCAGGACTGGGACAGGATCCACCAGGGTGGGCACAGGGGTGGGCATGCAGTTTTCAAGTTTTCCAGGGAGTGGTAGGGCTCCTCACCCCCTCCTGGACAAGACAACGAGAAGACAGGCTCTCTTTCCAAAATGTTAGTTTTGCCATCCCCCACTGTGATGTACAGTACTTAAAGGAGATACTCCAAGAGAACTGATTTAACTGATTGTCCTCCATACTTTGTTTAATCAGTGTGGGTGCGATTGTGCCATTTCTTTATTTTATTCCAATTATAGACTGCATGTTTGCAGAACCGAGGTTTGCTTACAATTTAGTGACAGTAATTAAGCTCTGATAAGAGATTCACTTGCTGCCTCGGGGTAATCAGGGACGGTTCTAGGATGTTTGGGGACCTGGGCAGAAAGGGAATGTGTGAGGCCCCTCTAAATTGCAGAGACATGAGGCATTCAGGGCTGTTTGCATCTGAATAGATGCCCCTGCTCCTGAAGCTGCAGCCCCTCCCTCTCAGTCACCTTCAAGCCCCTCTTAACAGCTCATCAAGGGCTGAAGGTGTGAGGGTAGCCATCCCGCTGTGTCTCTCCAATGCTGCTGGGGATCTGAGCTTTGGTACAGCATCGGAGTCAAGAAGGGAGGTGGGTGGAAGCTGTGCCGGCTTAGGGTGGTGCGACCGGTGCCCGGTTAAAATTACGGACAAATGGCGTCCGTTAAAGAATCCTTCACGGACAACGGACAGACGGCCGAAATTACGGACTGTCCGTGAAATTTACGGACGGTTGGTCACCCTAGGTCGGAGGGTGTTGCAGGGTGTTTTTCCTTGGCAGAATAGGGCTCAGACAGGACAGGGTGGAACACTACAGTTAGAATGGGTGTGTTTTAAACCCCCTTACGTCTCCCCGGAAATTGAATTATCAGTACGTTCCCACCACCATGGGGCAGAAAGTATAATAGCTTTATCTATAGTAGCCCGTGCCCTACCATGAATGCCAACATCTGAGAGCAGGAAAGAGGGAGATTGTGAAAAATAACTTGGAGAAATGTATTTTCCGCCACTAACTCCCACTGAAATGAGGCCAATTTTAGGCAGGAAAATAATGCTATTTTTGGCTTTTAAAATCGGAGTCTCCCATCTGAATCGGCTGTGTTGGCATGGCATTCATGCCCTGGTTGTTAGCCCCTGCCTTCCAAAACAATAAGGAAGCGCCAGGGGCGTAACACAGGCCCCCGCAGCCCCCGCGGTGCGGGGGGCCCCCACGCTCCAGGGGCCCCCTCACTCTCAGCGGAGGAGACGGCTGCGCCTGCAAGCAAGCCTCTTCAGCCTCCCCAAGTCCCCATAAATTAAACTGTGCGTGCATGCCCCGGTGACGGCCTCTAAGCCTCCCAGTCTTCCCTCGCTT
Organism: Triturus cristatus; assembly: GCF_964204655.1. Taxonomy (NCBI): domain Eukaryota; kingdom Metazoa; phylum Chordata; class Amphibia; order Caudata; family Salamandridae; genus Triturus; species Triturus cristatus. The sequence continues at coordinate 49,736,514 of NC_140581.1, read as the reverse complement.
TCTGTCTCGCTCCTCAGTTAGTGAAAACCAAGACTTCAAGAAACGGGCATTACCCTCTCTTTCCTCCTTTCGTTTATTTGCTCCCCTGTGAAATGGATCCAAAAAAGAAAACATTTTTGCAGGAAACGTTCTCTTTTTCTGACACCAGTGCAGCCTCAGTGTGGAGAGAGCAATAAAACATTCCAAATGTAAAAAATAAATAACTAATTAAAGCAAGACAGAGTGGTTGCAAGGTGGCCAGATTGATTTATTTACACCCAAACACATTAGCGCCACTTTACAGTGTTTGCCAGTGAAGCGCTACTTTTGTTTTCTCCCCCCTTGCCTGGAGGTACTGAAATACCTGCTTGATGGGTGAATTGGAAAACAAGATGTGTACAGCGACTGTGTGTTTACGAATGTGGGGGCATATTAACAAGAAACAGGGAAAATTAACGCTAAGGGCGCTTAGCGTTAATTTTTTTAACGCCCGCTATCGCTGGATAATATCGCCTGGTTATCGCGTTATTAACAACGCTAACCACCTAGGCGATAAAAAATCCAGCGATAGCGGCATTTTGGGAGGTTATCGCTGATAATGCAGCGATAAAACTACAAGGATAGGGATATCCTTGTTGAGAGCCATGGTGGACTTAGCCATGTAATCCACCTCCCATTGGATTACATGGCTAAGTCTGAAAATTAGCAGACGTAAAAAAGCAGCGCTAACCGTGGTTAGCGCTGCTTTTTTTGTCTCTAACAGGGTTAGCGTGAATCTTGATAATAGGAGAAATGTCGCTTAGCGACATTTCTCCTATTATTTTGCTCTGTAACGCCCACTTTGCATCTCATCAGAGATGCAAAGGGAAGCGTAGTGAAAAAGGGTGCTAACATGCGATTTTGCATGTTAGCACCCTGTTGTTGATAGGGCGATATTTTTATCTTCGGTTCTTTGGCTTTTAAAGCCGGAGATAAAGCCCTTGTTAATATGCCCAGTGGTCTTTTTAAACCATATGGCCTACGTTTTGAAAGGATATAAGCAATGGGCACTGAAACGGGTCCTTTCCGGGCCCTGTATTCATGGCCTTACCTTTTCATGCGAAAGCACTCACTGCTTACATTTCACATGCTTTACTTAATCTTGCATTTCCTATCAGTGTTTGCTTTTTCTAGGATGTTAATTTTTTTTTGTCAAGTGCGTAATTAGAATTGAGTCACATCCAGGTGTTTATAGTGGGTCAGTGCAGTGCAAGTTTCTCTAAGAGGGGCAGTATGGTGTTCAGTGGGGGAGAGGATGTGGTGCTATGGTCAGAGCTGCTGAAGTGGAACTGGTGAACCAGGTTCAGCCTTCCTGACCAGGCTCCCAGACAACTCTCCTGAGGGAGCACATTCCTGTGCTAGACCTTAGAAGGCGCCGTAAAATCTTAAAAGCCCTGATGTCTTAGCACCAGCAGGTGGACCCTAGCTGTGGCAAGTGTTGATTAACCTTGAAGGCCTGTCCACCACTAGCCATGAAGTTCACCTCCAGTCTTGGGGACAGACCTATGAAGCAGCACACCACAGAGTGGCAGTGACTCTGTCACTGAGGTCACAGGACCCTTGAGCAGGGTGGCTCCAGGGCAGTGCGACCGCACCGGGCGCTAACTTCAGGTGGGGGCGTCGTTTTTATAAGCATAATATGGTTTTAAAAGCACTTGCTACCTCCTTCCTGGCCTCCAACATTTTTGGGCAACATTAAAAATGTCTTGATAATTCCAGTGATTAATGTTCTTAGTAGAGAGAGATGGTGTTTTGTCTAGTGGAAGGTTTGACTCATGAAAAGGAAGCGCAGAGGTGTAATGTGCCTGCTGCTAAGTACATGTGCCATGCAGATCACAAAGTGCACATAATGTGAATAGGTCAGTGGGTCACTGCTTTTGTCAGAGAGACCCTATTGTTACTTACAGTTAGTAAGTTAAAATCCTAACATAGAACAGTGAGCTATTAACTGTCATGTAAGAGCTGCATGCAAACTCCAAGGTATAAATTAGAGCGTTATGTTTTTTTCCCAAGTCTTCGATTATCCATATGTTGCAAAAAAGGGTTCATTTGGGTAGAAATCAATTCTGATTATTAAGGAGAACCCCCAACCATGGTATTATCTTTTTAATTCCGAGTTTGTGTTTCTGCAGACCAATCACTATTAAACTATGCTGTCTACTAGTATGGTTGTCATGTGTCTCCTACACCTTGTAGTCCTTTGTCTTATGTAACATTTCCTACACAGTGATTTACACACATATCTGTGTAATATGTGTGATGTAAAGTGCTCTGACACCCTACACTGGTATTAGTGATGCTGTAAATTTTCTGATACTTTATTATTTTGAAATTTTTACACATGCTAACAGTTTCTGCAAAGATGTTTCCTTATTAGTGCCAGTGGAACATACAACTGCAGCAGTGAGAAAGGTGACCAGTCAACCTTTGCAAAGGGCCCTCCACTTCACAGCAGCACAAATCACATTTTCTAGTAACATTTGATGTGTTTGAGCTATAAACAATTTATTAGTTAAAATCGTCAGATTATGCAGCAGATGATGTATTATGTGGCAAATATGGCAAAGCCATAGTTATGTGAAAAACATTTGCAAACTAGGATATTTTGCCATTCATGTTTGAATTGCTCTTGTGGAAAAAGGGAGGAGAAGTGCTCATGACAGATGACAGAAACTCCACGGCTGGGAGACAAATGGCTTGCGATTCCACTTTTAAGGATAATTGGGACATTCTGTGATTGGAAACGTATCCCACTTTGTGAATGTATTTTAATGTCAATAACACATATTTAACATTAAATTAACATGTGTATCTATTGGTTAAATTAAATAATGTAATAAGCTGTAACTGGTTAGTGAAATGGGAAAGGAATACTACAAATTGGGATATTTTGCTCTTTCTGCCACACCTCCCACTCCGCCCACTGACCCCATCCATTGGTTATTCCCTCCCTCTGATTCTCCTCCCACAGTTCCCCTACTTTGTTCCCCCCACTTCGACCACTGCCTGGCACTAACATGCATTAGAGACAACTGTGGGCTTTTACCACTGGGTCTCTTAGAGAATGACACCTCAGATCCATACACAGGGGCTATACACAGCAGTTTCTGGGTTCTCCCCACAACGTGTTTGCTATTTGACGCCAGACTTCTGCAGCTTGTGTTGAGGAAATTAAACATACCCTTGTGCTTGTATAAAATATAGCTGCCAAGTGACATTGGCATCATGTCGTGTCCATTCGTAGCTTTTATCCAACAACACTTTGCATGCTGGAATGTTTAACCCCTTACTTAGATGGTCACAGCACAACTCCCAGAATGCAAAGCGCTGTTGGCTTAAAATCCAGGCCTGGCTGGCAGTCTCACACGTGACGATAGTGCCATTTGGAGGCAATGAATCTGTAATTTAGCAGGCGTGTCTATACTCTTAGTAGATTGTAAATACCGCCAGTGTTGACACACTGAGGTCTGAGGCCTCTGTTTGTTATGAAGTAAGGCCCAGTCTGGTGGTTCAGGTCAGTCCTTGTGAGCGAAGCTGCTGGACTTGTTTTTACCATGCACTTTGAAAGTATTTTCACGTTGATGCAAGAAGAAAGTTGGATTGTTTTACAAAACATGCTTGATTTTTGTATATTGCTGGACTGGTGATTGCTTTATTTTGCACTTTGAAAGTATTTGCACTTTTTCTTTTGCTTTACCAACTACAGTTTGTATAGATTGTCATTAGGTACTTGCTGATATGGTTTGTTTTTATTCTACATGCAGTGTTATTTATGGTGGTGCTTGCACTTGTCTGTAATATGTGTGCCTTAAATCTTGCATTTAGCATTTTTTACACTACAGAAATGATAAATTAAAACAGACAAACATCTGCATCAATGTTCTGAAGCATCCAAACAGTTTTCTTCCTCAGCCTTGTTTGCCTGCCTGTTTTGCAATGCTTACTAATAAAGACATTAGGATTGAAATTGCTTCCTCAGTTCACGTTATTATCCTGCACAACCCTTGACAGTCGCTAGTGTGTGGAATGCAGATAATTCACCAGTCTATTTCTCTTGACTTTTGCAGGATACTGAGTTATATCTTGTGTACTTCTCAGGTATATTATCAGTCGAGTTTTTATGGAATTGCAGGTGTGGGTTGGTCTTTCAAAGTTTCAAGGTATTGTCAATTCTATTTCAGACCTGTCATAATTGTTCTTTCTTCTTCAGCCACAGGCAGTTCCTGAGACAATAGGATCGCTCCTTGGCATTGTTCTGATTGCTGCCTCTGTTATATAATCTGCTTTTGACAGTATTGTTACAAATGGTATAGCTTGTATGTTAAGAGTGTTTCCCACTTTCTTATTAGAACTTAGAGAAGGACAATATAGAGGAATTTCATTTAAATGTTGGAGGTTTCAAATCAAAATACGCTAGAGCAAAGTGGTAGATGGTGGGCCGCGCCGCTGGGGGAGGGGGGCCCCCTCCATGTGCTTTGCAGGGGGGCCCCATCAAGTTTCGTTACGCCACTGCCCCAAACATTTACTGACCTCCTGCCCTGACGTGATCAGGTACTCACCTCTGTGCCATGCTGGCCCCGACGACCCCCAGCAGCACAGGGTGTCACTGGCTCAACTGCACAATGTATCACCAGGAAACGCAGTTTCAAATCCCAGCTTCTTCACTGGACCAAATTGTGTGATCCTGCACAAATCACATTATTTCAATCTACCGCATGTTAGTTTACCATCAAATCAGAGAATAGTGAGGAAACTTCATTTAGGATGTGTGCTGTATAAACCCTTAACCTGTCTATGGTTTAACAGACAGTGATGCACCAAATAAAACGATACTGGCCTCATATAAAGGGCACATCACACCCGGATATCTTGGTTCACTCATGTCCAGGCCATGAAGTCACTGGAGGTGGGGGAAGTTCATATCTACAAGCTATTACTTTTAGGAGATTTCACAGCACATGTACAATACAATTAACCACGTGTACTACAGAGAAAAACAAGCCTTCAAGAAATCACCAATTTTTCACTTAAGTCTGTATCACATGTTCACAGAACGGTTGCTGTTTCCTTTCAATGACTCAGCTGGATTGCTTTAGTACCCAACCGCCAAACCAGCCCCCTGGCCCGACACTAGCTCGGCTCCTCCTATGAATTCCTGGCCCCCTGGCCCCCTTCTAACACATGTCACACGTGCATCACCTTCGCTTGCACTGCAGTTGCACCAGACCTCAGTCTCCCACAGGGGCCACTGTTCCAGAGAGCCCCCCTCTGTCCTCAGGCCAGAGCTCTCGGCTCCTCGCCTGGCCGCTAGGCCACGAGCACCACGTGTGACCTGCCTGCAAAGGTGGACTCCCCAACACTGAACTGCTTCCACATACATGCCTCCAGCAGTTGTGTGCAAGCTCCCACATGTCTGTAATGGTTGTGTGCGAGCTCCCACATGTCTGTAATGGTTGTGTGCGAGCTTCCACCAAGGTTGTAACAGTTGCGTGCGAGCTCAGTTGTGTGCGAGCTCCCAGTATAGGTGTAATGGTTGTGTGCGAGGTCCCACCAGGGCTCTAATAGTTGTGTGCGCGCTCCCACTAGGGCTCTAAAAGTTGTGTGCGAGCTCCCACGAAGGCTGTAACAGTTGGGTGCATGCTCCCACCAGGGCTCTAATAGTTGTGTGCACGCTCCCACTAGGGCTCTAAAAGTTGTGTGCGAGCTCCCACGAAGGCTGTAACAGTTGGGTGCATGCTCCCACCAGGGCTCTAATAGTTGTGTGCGCGCTCCCACTAGGGCTCTAAAAGTTGTGTGCGAGCTCCCACGAAGGCTGTAACAGTTGGGTGCATGCTCCCACCAGGGCTCTAATAGTTGTGTGCGCGCTCCCACTAGGGCTCTAAAAGTTGTGTGCGAGCTCCCACGAAGGCTGTAACAGTTGGGTGCATGCTCCCACCAGAGTTCTAACAGCTGTGTGCGCGCTCCCACCAGGGCTATAATAGTTGTGTGCGCGCTCCATTTGGAGACGGACAGTGCTTGAAATTAACCACTTGGACAAAGGAACCTGCAAAGATTACTACTCAAAACGAAGCGGGGACTGAGAATTTGCTATGTTACTAGGTGGGCCTTTGTGTAAATTGTAAAGCGCTTTGAATATAGACTGCCTGCTTTACCGATGTTGTTGACTCGCCGGCCTCTTCTGCCTAGGAGCAGGAGAAATGCATTTATTTCCGTTTCGCATTTTGCCAGACTGGTAAAAGACCAACTTTTGCTCAGAGAGACCACACACATTGCGGTGTGCCTGTGCAAGCACGAAATAAAGTAAAAAGAAAAAATGCGCAGTAATGTGGTTCAGCGATTAGCCGTGCGCGTCCTCGCGGTACGGGCTCCAGCAGGACAGGGCTAGGGCAGGGTAGGCATTTTTGTGCTCCAGCAGCGCAGCCTGTTTGTGTAGGCTTTCCAACCCCGTTTGTATATTAAATGACCTGATCAGCCGCATATTTTCAGTAAACAAAGGGAGAGACATGTGATTTGTCACTGTCCAAGAAAGCTCTAATTTGACAAGAGGCAGACTTTTGGCACGCATGCCTACGATTTATAACATCGCACTCATGCGAGAGGGATAGGCCGGGCAAAAGAAAGTGCGAATGCAGGCAGCCAATGATATGAAAGAAAAGCATTTACAAATGCAATAGGACTCGCATTTATGTGAGTCCTATTGCATTGTAAACAAAAATGCGGGCACTGAAGAAGGCAGGAACAGGAGTGAGTGGGAGGGTAATAGTGGCCAGAGAAGTCACGGACTGCGGGAGGGAACAGGGGGAGGGAGGGGAACAAAAGAGTTGCTGCAGTAAAGGGGCTGATAGCCATGGAAGGACAAAAATGACATCATGGCAGTAAGGAGGCGGGACTAATACGCCGGCAACCAATCAGAATGCAGCATTTCAGATTTGAGCCAATCAAAAGCATGGGCAGAAAGTGGGCGGTGCTTCCCCCACAATACTGTATACAGCATCTCTGGAGGAGACCGCGCATGTGCTGCCTAGCCGCGACCTAAAGAGGCCATACTCAAATGTGTGGAGAAGAATCCAACTTATACCAAACTGACAAGGCCTAGCAAGGTTGAAACCAGTGTGCAGTTCTTGTGTTGCCTTCTGAAGGGGGCACCTCCCGTGGCAGTTCAGGGAAGACCATTCCCTTGAGTAGTAGGTTCACTACTGATAATGCACCACAGCCATGCCAATCATAAATAGATCTGGGAGAAAATAAAATAAATTTAGTGAAATTCATGTAATTTTGAGAATTCCGCATTGCACTTCTGATGAAACATTCTTGAAATTACGCCCTTACTTCACTTTGCTTAATTATGTGCCATTTCCATTAACATTTACAGGGAATGGTGCAATTTGCAGAAAACATTACTGCACATGCGCAGAACATGATTGGCAGGTGTGTGTGGTGCTTTTATTTAATGCATGTCAAAAGTAGAGACAGATGCATTTGTGCTAAAATATAGGACAAACGATGCATTGGCATTTCGAATAAGAAAGGAGTCATTTTTGGTGCAATTTAGCAGTCATTTGTCATTGCGATGAAAAAGCAAATCACAGAAATGTTGCAAACCCTTAAGCATAACTCAAACCAAATGCGATGCTCATGACAACTCCTAAAAGTAAAACATCATTCAACAAGAGCACATGGTCAAACCAATTGAAACTGCCTCTTTCCTAGGGGTGAGTGTGGTGTGATGTGCAGTCGTGCCAGTAGGGTGAACTGCAACATTTGTAAATGCAGCCGCTTCACTGAGGCGCCGGCCATGACTATTGCCTTTGGCGTGCGAGTAATGGTTTGTGTGGCTATTGGGCGGATATGGATCGAGCCCCCAACAAGAACATTGAATGCTGCTGACCAGCCAATGGGGCTCTCCTAGCATCCCTCTCTTGGAATGACTGCCCAGCACCCACTCATCCTTCTCTCGCCAGCCACTCTCTCTCAGTCACATCAGTACCAATCCTATTGTGGTGTCCGAAAGGAGCAGTCCCAGGACCACTCTTAATGAGGTCACAAAAAGTAGTCATCGATAACATCAAAATATGGAGGAGTTATGTGAACATGTGGGATTTCATTCACTTTGAGTTTCTGAGTGACGTCATTCACAATTCGAGCTTTGCTGTCACTCTAAGCTCTTCAGTGAAAAACATCCCCTCTATTAACACCTTTTCATCTAAACATCTAATTAGGAATTTATTTATTGACATTGTATCGGGAGTGTGATATTTTCTGATAGGTCGTTCTTCACTTAGACATTTGCAACAACCGAGTCTCGCATTTCATGTTCTGTTGTATTGTGAACCAGTGTCGAACTGGCGACCTTACCAAAAGGTTAAAGGTTACCAGATACTAAGGGGCATATCAGCAAGGGCCGGCGATAATTATTGCTAAGCGCACTTAGTACGAGGATAATTATTGCCGGCCAACTCCGAATTTTATCGCGTCGATAGCGTGCTATCAGCAACGCTTATCTCCAAAGCGATATAATTCAGAGCACCAGCTGCCAACTGTGCGCCAGCGATAATCGCACAACTTTTGGCGAAAGCTTGCTGATAGGGCTACACATACTTAGCCATGATATCCACCTCCATAGGATATCATGGCTAAGTCAGTTTCAAAGCAGATGTAAGGAAAGTAGCGATAACAGGGGTTATCACTACTTTCTTATCGCTATGCTGCTTTGCGTGAGGCTTGATTCTAGGAGAAATGTCGCTTAGCGACATTTCTCCCGTTATTCTGGGGAGGAACGCCCACTTTACATGTCATTAGAGATGCAAAGATGGGCGTTAAGGGAAAGGGCGAAGAAGCAGCGATTCACGCGTCAGCGTGTCCTTTCTAATAGGGCGTTAAAATTATCGCCGCTTTTGGTCCGAAATGGACGCTAAAGCGGCGATAATTTTAATTGCGGCCCTTGCTGATATGCCCCTGAGTTTGAAGGAGCTCTGACGTTGACGATTCAATAATTGATTATGTTAAAAGGCTTCCGCCAGGTCAAAGGCACATGTAAAACTGTTATTTTGAACTCTAGTCAATGTTTTTTTTTGGGGGGGGCGGGGATAGATGTGCGGAACACAAACACATTTTGTGGTATTTCTTTTAGTCTACATTTGCTATTGGGGCCGATCGCAAACACGTTGTTGTTCGTGGAGTGCGCGGGGCCCCTGCACACCTGCTCCTGACCAGTGTCTATTTGACGCTTTGTTTTGTGAGCGGGGCCCCTGCACACCTGCTCCTGACCAGTGTCTATTTGACGCTTTGTTTTGTGAGCGGGGCCCCTGCACACCTGCTCCTGACCAGTGTCTATTTGACGCTTTGTTTTGTGAGCGGGGCCCCTGCACACCTGCTCCTGACCAGTGTCTATTTGACGCTTTGTTTTGTGAGCGGGGCCCCTGCACACCTGCTTCTGACCAGCGTCTATTTGACGCTTTGTTTTGTGAGCGGGGCCCCTAAACACCTGCTCCTGACCAGTGTCTATTTGACGCTTTGTTTTGTGAGCGGGGCCCCTGCACACCTGCTCCTGACCAGTGTCTATTTGACGCTTTGTTTTGTGAGTGGGGCCCCTGCACACCTGCTCCTGACCAGTGTCTATTTGACGCTTTGTTTTGTGAGCGGGGCCCCTGCACACCTGCTCCTGACCAGTGTCTATTTGACGCTTTGTTTTGTGAGCGGGGCCCCTGCACACCTGCTTCTGACCAGTGTCTATTTGACGCTTTGTTTTGTGAGCGGGGCACCTGCACACCTGCTCCTGACCAGTGTCTATTTGACGCTTTGTTTTGTGAGCGGGGCCCCTGCACACCTGCTCCTGACCAGTGTCTATTTGACGCTTTGTTTTGTGAGCGGGGCCCCTGCACACCTGCTTCTGACCAGTGTCTATTTGACGCTTTGTTTTGTGAGCGGGGCCCCTGCACACCTGCTTCTGACCAGTGTCTATTTGACGCTTTGTTTTGTGAGCGGGGCCCCTAAACACCTGCTCCTGACCAGTGTCTATTTGGCGCTTTGTTTTGTGAGCGGGGCCCCTGCACACCTGCTTCTGACCAGTGTCTATTTGACGCTTTGTTTTGTGAGCGGGGCCACTGCACACCTGCTTCTGACCAGTGTCTATTTGACGCTTTGTTTTGTGAGCGGGGCCCCTGCACACCTGCTCCTGACCAGTGTCTATTTGACGCTTTGTTTTGTGAGCGGGGCCCCTGCACACCTGCTTCTGACCAGTGTCTATTTGACGCTTTGTTTTGTGAGCGGGGCCCCTGCACACCTGCTCCTGACCAGTGTCTATTTGACGCTTTGTTTTGTGAGCGGGGCCCCTGCACACCTGCTTCTGACCAGTGTCTATTTGACGCTTTGTTTTGTGAGCGGGGCCCCTGCACACCTGCTCCTGACCAGTGTCTATTTGACGCTTTGTTTTGTGAGCGGGGCCCCTGCACACCTGCTCCTGACCAGTGTCTATTTGACGCTTTGTTTTGTGAGTGGGGCCCCTGCACACCTGCTCCTGACCAGTGTCTATTTGACGCTTTGTTTTGTGAGCGGGGCCCCTGCACACCTGCTCCTGACCAGTGTCTATTTGACGCTTTGTTTTGTGAGCGGGGCCCCTGCACACCTGCTTCTGACCAGTGTCTATTTGACGCTTTGTTTTGTGAGCGGGGCACCTGCACACCTGCTCCTGACCAGTGTCTATTTGACGCTTTGTTTTGTGAGCGGGGCCCCTGCACACCTGCTCCTGACCAGTGTCTATTTGACGCTTTGTTTTGTGAGCGGGGCCCCTGCACACCTGCTTCTGACCAGTGTCTATTTGACGCTTTGTTTTGTGAGCGGGGCTCTGCACACCTGCTTCTGACCAGTGTCTATTTGACGCTTTGTTTTGTGAGCGGGGCCCCTAAACACCTGCTCCTGACCAGTGTCTATTTGACGCTTTGTTTTGTGAGCGGGGCCCCTGCACACCTGCTCCTGACCAGTGTCTATTTGACGCTTTGTTTTGTGAGCGGGGCCCCTGCACACCTGCTTCTGACCAGTGTCTATTTGACGCTTTGTTTTGTGAGCGGGGCCCCTGCACACCTGCTCCTGACCAGTGTCTATTTGACGCTTTGTTTTGTGAGCCTGGTGTTGCCAGCGAGCTGATGACACATAACAATCTGGAGGACATGTTCGAGCAGTGCCCAGGCGTCCTCCCCAAGGCCCCTCCCTCCCCGTGCCCTTTGAGCGCGCGCTGGGCGTCAGGTGCCTTTGTTATTCTCATCTCCATCTGATGAGCGGTTCCAATGGCGCGAGATTGTTTATCGAGCTGCGAGTCCCGAGAGCTGCCTGGGGCACTGCAGGGCTTGTCTCTGTCCTCTCCGTGGGAGTTAGGGTGATGTCAGGCCAGGGGTCACCAGGGCTCAGCTGACAGAGACGTCACTGATACATTTACCAATGAAAGGCAGAACAAGTCTGACCGCCCCCTAACTTCCACTGACAGCCCCCTAACTTCCACTGACAGCCTTACAAGCAAGAGAAATGTCACAGTGACCCCGAAACGCGAGGGCAAATGTAATACAGCGCAGCAGTGAAGGCTGCCGGGCTTCGTGGCGCAAAGGGGAGAAACAAGCACAGAGACACATTTAGGAACAAGCATTTGCAATGTAATAGGTCTCGCATAACTGAAGGTTTGAGCTATGAATACGAATGTTTCTTTTATATTGTGTCAAGAAAGATCCAAGTAGTAGCATAAGTAATAAAAGAAAATCCACGGAAAAAGGTAAAGCTATGGGACTTTAGGCTGTTACTAGGCGTGCCTGTGGCATAAAAGGACCTCCATTCGCCACATAGGGTCCTGCACCCATAATTCAATTAAAATGAGAAAGATCGCAGCTGAGCGTACGTTTCTATTTGTTTTTATTGAATTGAGATTTGTGTTGCCTTGTGTTTAAAAAGTGCATTATTAAAATAAACAACAATGGTGCGTTTTGTAACTCAAGCTCACAATACAAACGAAAGGACGCGCGCTCAGCAGCAGGCTTCCCCTTTCTCATTGCTGCACGGATGCAGGGCCTTATGTGGCTAATAGTGGCCCCTTTACAACTCCACAGAGACACCTAGGAACAGCCTGTGCTACTGCTACTGTTTGCTGCTTCACGGATCAGATCTCATTACTTATGCCACCGCTGGGATATTTCGTGACAAAAAACCTGTAAAAGGCAACGTCATTTGCAATGGAAATAGCTCCAACCTCCAGTAATGCAAGACCCGCAGCACTGTAAATGGTTGATTAGTGATTCTAGCAATGCTTAGTGCTGAACCCGAACACCACATTGTACATGTACATGTATCTGAAAATAAAGATAGATCATTCGGAAAAGTATAGTCACCCGGTAACAACCCAGTAAAATAAGTGGGGGGACGCCGTCCACCCGCGTGGTACCCCGACTGAGCCCTGGTTGCAATATTGGGGAACAGGAGTCGAGGTTGCAAAATTGGGGGACATGGTGTGGCGTAACCCCAGAGCTGCCTACTCTGCTGAGAGTGGAACTGGGGAACCACGTTTGAGTCTCGGTGTCTGCTCAACGTCCTGTGATTCTGTGCAAATGACTCTATCTCCCGGGCCTTTAAAATGAACGCGTCCTCGTGTAACAGGTGCTCATGTGAAGCGCTCGATTCCCCTCCCCTCCAGTTTGCGCTATATAACACTTGATCATGTATGACACCAGCATTGCTCTTTCCGAGGCGTTCCAATGTGCTGTGAAACTCGAGGTAAGGCGCTGGATACAGGCTGGCGAATAGTGTTTTCATTCCGGTCAGTCAGGGCACGGGGGAGTGCATGTATGAGGGCTCCTTTCCCTAATTGTTATTCTTGAGCCATTCATTTGACGTCACTCCTCACCAGGCCCTGAGCACATTGACGCAGGTGGACACGAGCTCAGGCACTTAGTGGAGGGATGCAATAGGCGGCGATTCCCAACTGGAAGCACCCCACGCCCCCACACACGCACTCGAAGCACCACACACACCAGGCCGCACAGATAGTCACGGCACAGCGCACAGACGGGCACAGAGACCCCCAGCTCAAACGTGTACACGCCACTTTAACATTCAGTTCCATCAGCATCAGTTCTGCTCCCTTGAACCATCAACATGAGGCCGGCAACCTGGGCCACGTGACCTCAGAACAACAAAGAGAGCGTCGCTCCTCAGAACCTTCAGAGGAAACCGTGTCCACAAGGGTCCTCGTGCACAGCTGTGCACAGAGACACTCCGAAGGCACAAAGGGCATAGGTAAAGCTGTTCATTGTGCAACGAAAAAACAGCAATGAAGAAATACGTCCTCCTTACAACAATAAATACACCGAATTGCCCAACAGCTACAAGAGTCAGATGTGCACTATTGCCCAAGCCCATCAGGACCTCACGGTCACGCGCAGCATCAAAGTCCATCCCTGATTAATCAGTCACCTAGATGACCCCAATGCCCTGTTTACACCGTTCCCTGAGGCCTTGAAGGGGGAGGCCTTTGCTGCCTGGAGCATTGCAAAAAGAACTATTGATGGACAGAATGCAGAACAATGTCATACATTCACCCCAGTACAGAGATCTGGGCCTAAATCCATCGTTTTTTTGCTCACCATGCCGTTCCAGTTTGAACCCAGCCATATGCAAATCAGTCTTGACCCTGTGCCTCATGGGTACAGTCCAGCCCGAACTGCCAAGCCAGGTCCTCCCTGGACTGGAAACAAGCATCCTAGGACCGGTTTCGGGGTTTCACCCCTCTTCAGCCAGGATAGCTTGATTCCAATGGCATGGAGAGCACGGGACTCACGTCTGAGCATACCCTTCCCACTCGGGGTGACAAATGCAAAAACAACAGTTGATGGACAGAATGCAGAACAATGTCATACATTCACCCCAGTACAGATATCTGGGCCTAAATCCATCGTTTTTTTGCTCACCATGCCATTCCAGTTTGAACCCAGCCATATGCAAATCAGTCTTGACCCTGTGCCTCATGGGTACAGTCCAGCCCGAACTGCCAAGCCAGGTTCTCCCTGGACTGGAAACAAGCATCCTAGTGGGCAAAAGAAAGATGGATTTAAACCAGATCTCTTGACTGGGGGAGAATGTCTCCATTGTCAGCATTCCGTCCATCATTTGTTTGTTGTAACGCTTTTTGCCCTAAGTGGGATGGGTATGCCCAGACGTGGGTCCCGTGCTCACTACGCCACTGGAGTCAAGCTATCCTGGCTGATGACGGCTGATAGCCAGAAACCGGTCCTAGGATGCTTGATTCCGGTCCAGGGAAGACATGGCTTGGCAGTTCGGGCTGGACTGTTCCCATGAGGCACAGGGTCAAGACTGATTTGCATATGGCCATGTCTGAACTGGGGTGGCGTAGTGGGCAAAAGAAAGATGGATTTAACCCAGATCTCTTGACTGGGGGAGAATGTCTGCATTGTCAGCATTCCGTCCATCATTTGTTTGTTGTAACGCTTTTTGCTGCCTGGAGGACATCGAGGGGACATTGGACGTGTGAAGTGAATAACAATGCAGCTGCTGGACACAAGGGGGCGGGGCTGGCAGCATTAGGCTAAGGGAGAAGGGCAAATTCAGCTCCTTGCCACCAAGTTGGGTGTAGGCACCCTCCCACTACCTTAATCCCGCACTCGAAATCCCTCACTCCACATGTGGAGGCTCAGCAAGGCTCCTACATTGGGGGAGAGGGTGTGGCGTAACCCCAGAGCTGCCTACTCTGATGAGATTGGAATTGGGGAGCCACGTTTGAGTCTCGGCGTCGGCTTAACGTCCTGTGATTCTGAGCAAAACACTGTATCTCCTGTGCCTACAAAAATGAATGTGTCCTTGGGTTAATGGTGCGAATGGAAAGCACTCCAATACCTTTGCATCAAGTTCACGCTATAGACAACTGCCCCAAAAATATATGTATATGCTGTTGGCTACAAAGTCTTAATTATATGAAGGTGCACGCAGGGCATGGGACCACTCAGGAGCTATAGGGAGTAGCGGCCCCAGTACCTCTCCCCAGCTCGCTGTAACCCAGGCGCGCAACACCCATTGGACTCACAGGGCTTCAGCCCCCCCGTCGCGTGTGGCAGCCCGGGATGAGACCGCTTCCCGGGCAGACACACAGCCGCACCCGAGCACTTCACAGGTCTTTAAAAGACCATGTGCATGTTAATGAGGCCTCGCTGATGTTTCACCCCTTCTAAGAGCCCCTGCAGCTCCACTCTGCCTATTGCTTAAAGATTCACCCCCCCCCCCGAAATCAGCTCCACTCTGCCTATGGCTTAAAAGACTCAGCCCCCCCGAAATTTTTTCTTAGCTCCCCCAAAATTTGGCTCTAGTTGCGCCTCTGCTGTAACCCCAACCCGTTGTTTTTTATCTGCTCTCCAGACTACTGGCTGCCGCCCCTCACCTGCTCCCTGTCCCATACAGGATCCTATTCACGTCTCATAGCTCCCCCTCCAGAAGATAATTCACCAGAGCCCGTTCCACCGATTCCAGCTCGTCAGCCATGGTGAGGCACTGGGAGGCTAAGTGTCTACAGCCAAGTAAGAGAGTCGAGGGCAGGGGATGGAGGTATGGGGGAGAGGTGCGACTGGGAAAGAGAGGGGTGAAAGCATGAGAGCTAAAGAGAGATGGGACAAGGGTCAGACAAGTGACTTTCACACTCACCAAACACAGCCAACAAACTGGAAAGTAGCACCTGTGTTCCTAGGAGCAATCCCAGGCAGACAGTGAGGAAGTGGCCAAGCCCAGGAAGGTTTGGAGGGTGGTGCTATATTCCATATAGGTACCCTGATATAGGCCCAGGTAACTCCATAACCCTTCACCTATATTCTTCCCTACATTACACTTATAACAGTTTACAGGGACTGACCTTTCACCTAGAAACTGCACTGCATTCAGAAAGCGGGTTTTCCCTAGTTCAAAATCTCATACATTATGCATGAGGATTCTTGGAAGCACAGCAGGACTGCCATCACCTGTACAATATCTATGTATAAAGTTCATACCTGACGTCATCCTTAGTCCGACACAGTAATACAGTGAGGTAGGACCCATGGGGAGACCTATGATTATATATACATCACATCTTGCTAAGACAGAGAGAGGAGACCAGGACTTCCCGGCCGACACACTGACCAGAGACACTGAGGTTCCAGCATGCAGACACTGCAGCTCACAGTAACTTAAAAACATCCCTCGCGGGGTGTCCAACTCGAGACCAGGACGGGGTCCCACAGTCTCTCACTTCAGGTAATGGGGTTGACTTTATCCTAGAGGGATTCTTGGCTTAACACTTACACACATGCTAGGTACACTTTGGTACATCTGGTTAGGGAGGCATCGTAGCAGTTTTGCACTGTGATTATCATGTATTTTAAATACTCATATATTTATGATTATCGCAAGATGGTAGAACTCTATCATCCTTTTACTTTCATAGCGCTTCTAATCATTTAAATCTGTTACTAACGGTTGTTGCAGCTCATCTATTTTACACCAGGATAGCAACTCTTCAATCAATACCTATTGTAAACGCCCAGCCTGTTTATTCTGTAGATCTCTCTGAGACCGACTAAGTAAGCGCGAGTGACTGAGCGAAAAGTGGTATATTCTTTCCACCTTCCTGAGGGATCAGGGTTGTCATGTGCGATGGTTGCCAATAACTATTCCCTCCTTGCTAAGAGCAGATTCTAGTGGCACTGTGAGCTAGCTGATACAAAAATGCCAACATACCCGGTGGAGGTGTTCAGAATCAGTCTGACACCAATCCTACTGTGTATGCTGTCCAAACGCGCAGATCCTATATAGGTTTTATAGGAACTACACGACATGGTGCCGCTAACGTTGGTTGGCTACTTATTTAACAGTAGAATCTGAGTAGTTCAGTTGTGCTAGTCTCAGAGACCCCTACTCACAATTCCCCAGAGACGTCTGGAGTGGATGGGCACAAGCTCCGTCACAGCTGAGTAGGCAAAAATCCTATTTATTGGCTGTTGGTTAATCAAGCTTGAAGGACACTTTGTTCTTAAGCTGTGCAAAACACCTTATCTTAGTTCCCTTGAAAATCTCTTCTTCTCTAAAAGCAATGACTGAAGAAACAGAAAACATGGATAGAGTTGTGCAAAATCTGCACTTCTGAGATGGCGAGGAAGATGCATATGCATTCTATTCATGGGTTACATTCTGGTTATAGATGCAAGAACAAAAACATTTAATTTCTACACAGAAAGTGGAATACCGATGAATATTGTCCCTATGAGGACATTGAAGTTCCACTGACTTACCTGGAACATTTATACTGGTTTAAAGGCACCATACAATAAATAAAGTAAGACTCAGGCCGCTCAGAAGAGCAGGAGCGACATGGTCAGTATTAGCGGCCTACACACCAAATCCTGACATTGTAACAATTGTAGGAGGGGACTTACTTATACTTCACAAAGAACTGATTAAACTTTACAGAATAATGACACAGTTCATCATGAGGACACTTATGGTCTAGCAAGCTACGTCTACAACAAACACAAATATAGTTCAAAATACCTCAACTAAAATAACACCGCAAACTTTACACGCAGTAATGGGTAAAATGCCCGCAAAACGTGAACAAATGCCATTCTGGGAAGCTCAGAAAATAACACAGCTAGAAGCAGTATTCCCAAATACCAGCCCTTATGAAAAACACAGAATGCTAACAATCTGCTTGCCCATAGGATCACACTACCGATAGAGGATTGCACCTCTTGGGGTACAGTTTTTGCTGCCATATATGCCAGAACGCATGGTATCCCGTCATTAGCAGTAATACCAGATGTATTGAGACAAATACAAAATGAGTACGGGGCAGAACCTGCTCTGAACTTAAGGATGACATTACTAGGTAATTTTGCCCCGGTATCAGCTATAATATTAGCAAATATTAAAGGGGGGCAGCACCATTGGCAATCCGTCAATGCCTAAGGGAGTTTAGTCCTTGACAACAGGAACACGAATTACCAAAAATAGTTGAGACTGCACATGCAGAGTTAGGCAGAGACAGTTTGGGTGGAAAAGCATTAAAACCCCGACTGATGGATATTCCTGAAAAGGACACTTTCAAACAGACACCTGCTTCATCAAAGATGAAGTGGGCCAGTTACAAAAAGCAAAAGGTTAAAGAAAATAGATCTCAATCCGGAGGGAGATATCCTCCTCAGGAGACCTCCAAAAGGAGGTATACCTTAGGAATAGGGACAACATTAGAAAACCTGACAGGTACCAGGATACTGATAGACGTTCCTTTCGTTCCTTTCAGGGTTTGACAAAAAACTTGGAGAAAGCAAGAAGAGCGTACAAAGTCCAGAGACAAGCAGCATGCTCAAGACTATACTTTCAAAAAAGAAGATAAAATCAAACCAAAACCTCAGTTCAAAAAGAAGAAGGTTGCAGGTCTAAAGATCAGACATGCCCAGAATTCTGAGGACTCAACTACTGAACAAGGAATGGGCTCTGACAGTGCTAAACAGTGCGGCAGAAGTAACAATGGCTCGCCAGAACCTGATGGAATTTCTGGTGAAGGGGACTTGAATGATTATATCACAATGGAAACACCTGATACTAAGGGAAGTGCCCGCATAAAGTATCTGAAATAACCCTGCCAATGGATGGGGACAAGGCCAGAAAAGTTAGAGGTCTCTATTGGGAGAACCTGACATTTGGGTATGAACTGAACAAGATTGGCCGACAGCATGTGTCATAGACTGCCCTAGGGGAGAAACAGTAATTTTACCAGCCTTTTCCGACTCTGTTCCCAAATATCTAAAATACAGATATGCATGGGTGGGGGCAGTAGCCCTAGCCCCAGCATT
Source organism: Triturus cristatus (assembly GCF_964204655.1). Lineage (NCBI taxonomy): Eukaryota > Metazoa > Chordata > Amphibia > Caudata > Salamandridae > Triturus > Triturus cristatus. The sequence continues at coordinate 49,717,630 of NC_140581.1, read as the reverse complement.
ATATAACAAGCATTTGCAATGCAATGGTCTCGCATTTATTAGTTTGAACTATTGGCACTGTAAATGATATTCTGTGATTTGTGTTTAATCCACATAAAAAGTGATGAGTGATCACTTACCATGTCCTCAAATGCAAGTACTGCATTGCGAAGTGTAATATGGTGGAGTAGCGCCTACAATACTTATTGGCACTTTAACGAGCTCAGATACATGCGCTTTAATTTAGCAGCACTTTCTTTTAAGGAGAGATATGGTTAGGAACAAACAAACAGAGAAGAAGAAATGTGGAAGAGAAAAAGGGCTCTTGCTGTTTTTGATATAGCTGCACTGTCCAATACAAAAACTGAAAGGAGTGCTGCCTTTTTTTGCAGTTTTTATTATGCAATTCTTATTCGACTCGAAGGTATTGGAGCGCTTTACATGAGCACCAGTTGCATTTCACAAGGTCACGTAAATCTTTGGTAAACACAGGAAGATTAAGTAATTTGCCCAGAATCACAAGATGTTGAGCCGACATCAAGACATGAAACTGGTTACCCAGAACTAAAGTTGGCAGCTTTGGCCATTATGCCACATCCTCTCTTTTAATTTCCACAACAGCAAATTGGAAACATATTTTTAAAATAAATAAATACATTTTTTAACGTGAACTCGAAAAAAACAAAGCAACACCATTGTGTCGCAAGTTGTTTCTAATTATCACAAAGGGTAACGTTGCCTTTAAGCTACTTTCACACTGTAAGCTAATTGTAATGCATTCATATGTTTTTACTGCAGTGGCATATGTGGAACACACTGTGAATCAGTTTCCCTAAACAAAAGGATCTCAATCTTCCCACAAAGACTATAACTTGCTTCATAAGCTGCCAAGCCACGTAGAGAGGACAGAACACAGTAATAGAGACAAGGGAAAAAATAAATGTGTAGTTTGTCAATTCAAGCCCACAGGAGTACGGGATGAAGAAGGCCAGTGAAAGAAAAGTGCGTGAAGCCGAGGAAAAGGGTGAGTGACACACATGTGGATGTGCTTCCGTCTCCATGATGTGCTACGATTTTACAAGCAGCACAAACGAGCCACAATTGGAGTACTGAACAAAAAGATATGCTCGGTAGAAGCCTGTTGAGCGCGCTGCGCTAATGAACAAAATATTTATAATAAAATGTTTATGCAGTGGTGTTGCTTGGGCCCTGTGGCGGCCAGGCAATGTTGCAATGGGTGCGGAAGTCCAGAGCATTTCTGTGAACTGTGCATAGCCTCACGTACAGGCAGAGAGGCGCACAGCGGGTGAAAGCACATCAGGTGCTGACTTATTCTTGGTGTATGGCAGTGTGATTGACTGCTGCAAGAAGCCCAAAATAAGACACCATTTGAATTTTAAAGGCACACACTACGAAGCATTTTACTGGGCAAATGTAGGCCGCAGGAGTACATTTGTGCACCTATCACAAGTGTTGTGTTAATTATTAAATAAATCTGCCGGACACCTCCACTTTGGAAAAATGGGGTCAGGAACACCCACCCTTCTAGCTACCAGCACTGAACGCGTCGACCTGTCCGCCCGCAGCCTGCTCACCTCTCCGCTGGTCACACGCTCCTCCAACTGCTGCCACCACCCTTTAAACAGCAAAGAAACTAGCTCACCAGCCGGCAACACCTCCGGGTCATGTGGTGCACACCGAGTGACAGCAGTGGAAACAGAGAAAGGACGGACGGAGATGCACCAGAGAATTTCAGGATCCGGCTGAGTGCGAGTGTTACCTCTGTCCGCCATGTCTAAGTTTCATTTTTTACTGTCTGCAGACGTTTGTAAAAACCATTTTTTACTAAAATGAAGTTTTAAAGTTTTCTGTTTATAAAAAGCAAACAACATTTGAAGCTATGTTTTATTTTAAAATATGTAGAAATAATAAACGTATATACATCTAAGCTTAATAACTTAGCTGAAAGCACATTGGAAGCATAATTTTGATTTTATTACTTAAACAGTTATATATAAATAACTAAATGCTTTAATTATCTGAGAGCTGTTTTTTTCCGGAAGGGCTGTGTGCACTTGGCACCACTCGAATTACATACATGCTTTCCGAATGGCCAACCTGGCTGAGGGAGGAGAGCAGCCCGTGACACAAAGAAATAGTGTGAATTCTCCCAGCCAATCCCACAACAAACAAGCATTTCTATTGCAATAGGAGTTGTATTTACGCAACACCTTTTGCATTGAAAACGGGAGGGAGGGCGTCGAAGAAGGCACGAACGGGAGTGGGGTGGGGGTCGACGGTGGGGGCAAAAAGTTACAGACTGCGGGAGTGGGTGGTGGGGGCAGACAAGGAAGAAAACACAGTTGGAGTAAAGGGGCCAATAGCCTCGGAAGTTTACAAATGACGACATGGACATGAGGAGGAGGGACAAACAAGACTAAATGAAATCAGAAGGCAGCATTTAAGATGGAAGCCAATCGAAAAGATGGGCGGAGCTTAAATGAAGCTTCCCCCGGTATAGTGTATACAAGCATGCCTCGCAGAGCTATGGCAGCGCGTCGCGCTGCAACGCATATGCGAGACCTAAAAACCATGTTGGATGGGCTGAGGATTCAACCCACCACATAATTCCATTAAAAAATAAACACTCTCACTCCACAGAGGCAGTTTCCAATAAAGCTAGAAGCTAAAAAACAGGTCAGGGAGATGTTTGACCAACTTGAATACCAAGGGGTGATTGAAACGTGCATCTCTAAAATGAATAATCCTTTGTTTCCCATAGTGAAACCTGACAACTCATATCGTCTAGTTTTAGATTACAGGCATTTAAACACTTGCACAAAGACTTTCGCAGTACAAAATGCCCACAGTGCCGCACTAATGAATAATATTGTGCGGAAAAAATACAAAACGGCTGAAAGCAGGTATTTAACCGCATTTTCTGCGTTAGGCTCTCAGCATCAATTTTGTTGACTCCCCCAGGGGTATAAGAGCAGCCTGGGGTTGTTTTCGTCCAGAGTAACTGAATCACTTCAAAATGTGCCAAAAATGCCAACAATGTTCCATTTGCTAAGATTCATGGAGTGGGGTATAGAGTATGGATCACAGGTTAGGTTTAATTCTAGCAGCACACAAGTGTGTTGGTTCTGCACATGCAGGAGTTACATCAACTGTTTCCCTACTGAAACAACACTACTGGTGGCCAGGATTAACAAAGCAGACTAAAGATTATGTTTTGAAATGCGATGAAAGGCTCCACCAATGAAAGGCTCCACCGTTAAACGCCCCGCACAGACACCATTGCTAATATCAGTCAAATCACTCACATGTGTTTATTTGAACAACTGCTGCCCCTTACCAACAGATGGGGCTTACAGGTATATCATGGTTGCAGTGGAATACTGCTCTAGATTCCTATGGGTGGGGCCCCAGCACTCGGCTGATGCTTGAACTGTTAGAAAAGAATTGCGAGTCTTTATAGGGACATACGCAACTGGCACATTACATCCTGACCGTGGCCCCCCGTTTAGCTCTAGGGCTTACAAGGAAGCCATGGAAGGTTTGGGTGTTGCATTGCGGTACTCCTCTCTGTACCATCCTGAGGGAAATTTGGTAGTGGAAAGGAAAAACCGGGACTTAAAGCAGTCTTTAACAGCTAGAGTATTAGGCTCGGGTGAGAGTTGGGTAAAACATTTGTATGGAGTTCAACGAGCATTGAATAATATGCCAAGAAGTTCTCTAGGGGGGTCACTCCGAGTCCTTATGAGGTTCTATTTGGGACGAGAATGTGGGTACCTGATCTTGATTGTGAAGGCGCAGTGACTGATGAAAACCCTTTTGACATTCATAAACTTTTGGCTGTTTTACATGATCTAAATGAATCCAGGGCACTACAAAGCAATGTCCAGGTAAAGCAGACCGACACTGGGGAAGTCAAGTCAGTCACAGCAAGACCTATCTAGGTCCCTAAAGTTGGGAAACTGGTCAGAGAGGACCTCTGTCTTTTCCGAGTTGAGCTTTAGGCAGCTGTTCCTCATCCAGGTCGTGATGTCTTTCATACTGTCTTGGAAGCTGAGTCTGGTGTCTTGGGGGCTCTTTGTGAGGGAGAGGATGAGCTGGGTGTCGTTGGTGTAAGATACTATGCTGAGCCCATGCTGTCTGACGATTGCGGTGAGGGGGTCATGTAGATGTTGAAGAGCGTGGGGCTGAGCAAGGATCCTTGGGGTACTCCGCAGTTGTTCTCAATAGGTTCGGAGAGGAAGGGGGGAGTCTGATCCTCTGGGTTCTGCTGGAGAGGAAGGAGCAGATCCAGACGAGGGCAGTTCCATGTATACCGACGTTGTGGAGGATGGCTGCAAGAGTCCGATGGGAGACGGTGTTGAAGGCCGCATAGATGTCTAGTAGGATAAGGGCCGCAGTGTGGCCCTGGTCGAGAAGCATGAGGATGTCACCAGTGGTGGCATGGAGGGTGGTCTCGGTGAGGTGCTTGCGGCAAACTCCAGACTGTGAGGAGTCGATGATGGTGTTCTCTTCGACGAAGGTGGTCAGTTGGGTGTTGATGAATCTCTTGGTGACTTTTGCTGTGAAGGGAAGGAGAGAGATGGGCTGGTAGTTTTTCAGGTCCGCCGGGTCAGCCGAGGGTTTCTTGACGAGGGGCTTGAACTCTGCCCGCTTCCAGTCATCAGGAAAGATGCTGGAATTGAGGGAGTCATTGATGGTCTGGCCTAGTTCGGGTGCTATGGCAGCGTCGGCACTCTGGTAAATGTGTGGGGGGCAGTGGGTGTTCTTCATGGTTGTGGTGGTGTCTTCAGTGGTGGCAGGTTTCCAGGTGGTGATGGTCGGATGGCTGTCGGTGGTGGGGAGGGGTGTGGTGTTCAGGGTCTGCTCACTGAAATTGTCATAGAGGGCCTTGATTTTCAGGTGGAAGTAAGAGCTGAGCTTGTTGCAGAGGTCTTGAGAAGGAGTGATGTCTGTGGGTTCGCTGGGGGGTTTGGTGAACTACCGTATGTCGTTGAAGAGTTCTTTTACGTTGCTTGCATTGGTGAGGATTTTGTTTGTGATGAAGGTCCGTTTGGTGGCTCTAATGCACTGGTCGTATTCATTCATGCCATTTCCGTAGTTGTTCTGGTCTTCTGTGATTTTCCTGTTCCACCAGAGTTTCTCAAGGCACCTGCAGGAGCGCCTGGCTTCTTGGAGGTCGGTGGTGAACCAGGCGGCCTTCAGGGGGTGTTGTTTGACAGGGTGGTGGAGGGGTACAAGCTTGTCAGCGCAGCTGGCGATCCAGCGGTGTAATTCTTTGGCTGTGGAGTTGGCGTCGGTCGTGGCGGGGGGGTCGTGGAGGAGGGTGGTGTTGACGTGTTACTCTGTGATCTTGCTCCAGTTCCTCCATGGTGGTTGTGGTGCGGGTTTGAGTGTGGTGGAGGTGGAGGTGTTGAAGGTGAAGTGTACGCAGAGGTGGTCTGTCCAGAGGGGTTGCATGGTGTGGCTGAAGTGAATGTTAGTCCCTCCTGCGAAGATGGGGTCTAGGGTGTGTCCAGCTCTGTGGTTGGGGGTGGTGACAAGCTGCTTCAGTCTAAGGATGGTGAGGTTGTCAAGGAGGGTGATGGAGTCAGGATCGCTACAGTTGTCGAGGTGGAAATTCAGGTCTCCGATGAGAATGTAGTCCATGGAAGCGATGGCGTGGGGTGCAGCGAGGTTGGCAATGGCGGTGGTGGAAGAGGCGCAGGACCCTGGGGGTCTGTAGATGATTGTCCAGTGCAGCGTGGTTCTGGGGCTGGTTTGGATCCGGAAGTGGAGGTGTTCTGTGTTGGAGAGGGGGTAGCACATGCTGGGGTTTGAGATTCGGAGGGAGCTCTTGTGTATGATGGTGAGTCCTCCTCGGTGGGGGCGGTCCTTTCTTTGGATCTTGTGTTTGTAGGAGATGGCAGTTGAGAAGTTGGGGCGGAGGTGGCGTTGGTCCATGTTTCCGTAAAGAATGTGCGGTCTGGCGAGAGGGAGTTGAGGAGGCCCCAGATCTCAATGTCTTGTCTGTCTAGGGAGCGCCGGTTGAGGAGGATGCAGGTCAGGGCTTTTGTGGTATGGGCGTTCGGTGTGGGTTCAGCGGCGGTAGGGGCGCAGTCGATGGTGAAGGATTGTTGGCAGTGTACACGTCCCCTGGGCGGCTGTGCCTCGGCCGCCATAAAGTAGAGGAGGTAGGAGGGAGGAGAGGCTGGTAGGTAGGAGCGGGGGTTTTACGGGAGAGGGGCCACAGGGGCAGCAGCAGCAGTGCGGAGGCAGGCGAAAAGGAACAAGCAGGCAAAAGAAAAGAAAACAGTGGTGAAATTAGAACAAGAAACAAATGGACACAATAACAGTGACACAACAGGGTAAACATATTAATAAAGGTAGCTCTCGATTTTGGACCCAAGCTCAGCCGGCACCTTTGGAAACCTAGCCAACCTTTACATTTCTTTAGCCTAGACACCTAGGGGTATCCACGGTGGGCTGATGTGCGTGATTATCACATGTTTTGTTAACCAGAATCTCTTGCAAAACTCAAACTTTGACTAAAAAAGCACATTTTCCTCATATTTCTGTTATGGAAAGTTCTGGAATGTGCGGGGAGCCACTAACTTCCATCCAGCTGGCATTCCCTCAAGTCTCACAATAAAAATGCTAGCTCACTTCAGTGGGTCGGGCTAGTGCCTGCGACAAGAAACGGCCCAAAACACAACATGAAGGCATCATATTTTTCCACTGAAAACAGAGCCTTTTTCCCCAATCTGGATAGCTCTAGATTTTAGACCCTTGGTCATTCAGCACCTATGGTAACCTAGCCAACTTGTACAGTTTTTTAAAACTAGGTACCTAGTGGTATCCAGGGTGGGTTGACTTGCATGGCTCTAACCACATTATTTTACCCAGAATCCCTTGCAAAGGTTAAACAATGACAAAAAACAAACATATTTTTCACACATTTCTGTGGTGGAAAGTTCTGGAATATGTGAGGCGCCACAAACTTCCCTCTGCATTCAGCCAAGTCTCCCAATAAAAATGATGCAACATAGGCACATCGCATTGTCCACTGAAAAACAATGTGGTTTTTGCAGTGTGGGTAGCTGTGGATTTTAAGCCCCAGATCAGCCAGCACCTATGAAAACATACCAAATAAAAACATTTTTGAAAACAAGACACCCAAGGGAGTCCAGTGTGGGGTGACGTGTGTCGCTCTCACCATGTTTCTTTATCCAGAATTCCCTGCAAATCTCAAACTTTGCCTCAAAAGATTTTTTTGCCTTGTATGTCTGGTCCTGAAATCTGCACAAATTTCCTACCACCCAGCCATCCCCAGGTCTCTCCAGAAAAATCACTGTAGGAGAGTAGGATCTGCTTCACATGTTTACCCTCACTTTTTGCTGGTGTTTCACTGTTTTTCGACTTTACTCTGGCTGGGACCCTGCTATTCAGGGTCGCAGCCTAGCTGCTTCCTCTCTAAATTGATTGCATGTACTTTAGGTACACCACAGATTGGATCCTGAGGTACCCTTGTGAGTCCCTAGTATATAGTAGACTATGTACCCAGGGCATAGGTACCCCAGAGGCCTGCCAGGGGCTGAAGCATGTATTATGCCACCCCTGGAAAGCCACCCAAATTGACACCACAGGTCTGCTACTGCAGCCTGGGTAAGGTGGAGCATGCACCCCTTACTGAGGTATTGGTTCACTATACCTCACCTATCACTGCACACACAAACCTATCAGTCACTCCTATAGCAGGATTTAACAATCCTGAAGGCAGAGTGCTTGGTTATATGTGAGAGGGTGCCCAGGCATGAGCTGAGCCCCTCTGCAGCCTTCGGAATTTCTTCTCCAGGGTTGTCAGTGGTGCAGCCTGACCATATACTCTTAAGTGCATTATAACTAAACGGTAAATGCTAACTTTGGACTGGCTGCATGGAAACATGTCATGTTTGGTGTAAAAACACATTGGAATAATACCCCCACACCAGTAACTGGTGTGGGAGTATGATCCCACCCTTCTAGAGGGAGCGACATGGCTGTACTGGAATACCCGGTAGAGACTTAACAGAGCCATGGCATCACAAAATGGATGATGCAGCCACAGACACGGGTCTGGCCTCCTCCTGCTGTTGACCGCAACTCTACCAGGGGAGGCCTGGACAATAGGTTTCCTGTCACAGAGAGGTGTAATCACCTACCAGACAGGCCTATGTGTATTGGGGCTGGGTGGGAACACTCTCTGAGTGCTTTGAAGTCCTGCACTGGGGCACATTTGGTGTCCCTGTGCATAGTCCAGCTCAAACTGGTTCTGGGGCTTCAAGCCCCTGCTCTGGCATGAAACTGGACAAAGGAAATGGGTGTAGCCACCCCTCTTTCCAAACCCTCCCATAGGTGGGTCCCCAGAGCTAGTCCAACCCCTTCCTTAGGTAGAAGTAAGGACCCTCTGTAACCAGAACTTTAGATATCCCTGGCTGAAACTCTGAAGCTGAATCCTGGACCTTTGATGCTCTACTAAAGACTAGAAGACTGAAGAAATCTCCCTTGGGGTCAAGGAGTGACTCCCCTGCTTGGTAGGCACCAATGAAGATTTTGCCGGTCTGCATCTCTGAAGCTCCCACCAGACTCCAAAGTATTTGCAGCCCAGCAAGAGGATTTTCAGACATGTCAGAGGACAGCCTGAGTCCCCAGGAAAGCTGAGACCCTCAGCCCTCATAAGTAGCGTAGAACCGGAACTCCTGGTCTCTGTGCACTTTTGTAAGTGCATTGACTTCTCGATGTTTTTTGAAGTCGTGCTTGGGTTTACTTGTAGCCCCCACCTCGAGCACAGAATCCACAGAAGATTGTTGGCCTAGTCACCCCGAGTGACCCGTGGACTGCCATTTTGTGTTTCGTCTTGAGGTCCCTTTGCAATCCCTGGTCCGTCAACTGGTGGGTCCCTGAGGGGGTAACATTGATTTTCCTTGGCCTTCCCTGGTTGCTCCAGATGTGCCTTGACTCCCTACCAAGTGGTGAGTCCCACAGACCTTGCTGGTCTGCACCAAAGCATCTTTCTTGTTTCTGTGTGGGTTGCTGTTGCCAAGGCTTGTTGTGTCCAATCCAGGCACCGATGCTGCAGCACTCGACATCCTTCATGAGACAGCTCAAATTCAGCTCTTGGTTGTCTTCGACACCTCCTGGTCCTCGTGGCTGAAGAGTCAAGCTTCACCTTCTTCACCTGAAATCACCTGACATCGGTGGGCATCTACCTATCACCTTCCTGGTCACTGGCTAGTGACCCAGACCCTGTCCCCTCTGCTTTCAGGTTCTTCTCATCTTTGATCCAGGCTTGGATCTCTTCGGACACTTCGCATCTTCCCGGCAGCAGCCCTTATTTGCCAGCTCCCATTGAAATTGACGACGCGACCCGACACCATTTGACACCTATGCACCCGGCTTCTCTGGGTGAGGTAACACGAGTACTCCAGTGCCCCCATGGGCACACTGCACATGGCCCCAGTGGGTCCCCTGTGTCACTACCTTGGGTGGTTCCTTGGGGTCCCAGCGATTCTGCAGGCTCTAGGCCTTGTGTCTAGTTAAGTCATGGTTCTTATACCACTATTTTAGTATATGGTTTGGCTCGCCCCTAGGGCCTGACGTGTATTTCTGCTTATTACTGTCGTATTTGAAGTGTAACTTATGTGTTTTGACCTCTAGCCTCATAAAGAGTCTAGGATTGTGTGTTCAGAAATAAATACATACATTTTATATATATATATATATATATATATAGATATATATACCTGGTGTGATTGTCTTTCATTTCGGCACTCAAGAGATTATAGACTGGTAAAACAAGCTGCTTTACATTCCTTCAAGACTTAGCCTGAAGGCTGCTCTCCATAGCTACCACTAGGATAGCTTTCAATAAAGGTTGTCTTTAACCTATGACCAATAAGGGGTTGTTTGGACTGGTACAGGGTGCCCACTATAACTAGTGGACATCATATACCAGGCCAACTTCTCACAGTCAACTTCATCCACACCACACCACTCACCTTGTCTTACCACCATAGTGTATTCTTCACCATCATGGGACCCAACTACCCCAGCACCGGGACTCTCAGATCTATGTGTGGAGACTTGAAAAAGGTATCAGAAGACCAGTGGAACAACACGCTCCACTCCCACCTCCCAGACTCATCGTACAACCCCGAACAAGCAGCAAAGAAGTTTGCAAAGAAGTAATAAAATGCACTGACATCATCGCGCCCGCGAAGACATCCAAGACCGAAGAACAAAGCAGAAGAGCAAGTTGGTTCACTGGTTCTCTGAGGAACTGCTCTCCACCAAATGCTACTGCTGACAACTCAAAAGGAAGTGGCACATCAGCAAAAAAACAAAAGACCACATCACCTATAGGACCGCTCTCAACCAGTACCACAGCCTCCTGAAAGAAACCAAGAAGAACGCCCTAGAATAACACATTGAATCCAGCACAAACTACAGCAAAGATCTCTCCACCATCTTGAAGGAGTTCACCAATTGTGCATCCATCGAGAACTATATCACTCCCTCCCAGGAACTGTGGAACAACCTCGCAGACTTCTTCCACAACAATATCACAGCCATCCACAAGAACGTCAAACCCTAACCCTCATCTGCAGACAGCATCAACAAGCTCACACCCATGAACACAAATACCGAACACCTTCTCACTCCATGGGAATTCCTCACCATGTAAGATGCTATCTCCATCATGAACTCTGCACTCTGTGGTACTCATGTAACCATGGCTCCTACCAAGTCTTGAGCCTCGAAGCAAGACAATCAGCGACAAGCTCAGGAACCTCCTTCACCACAGCCTCCTTCCCTGAGAACTGGAAAAACACTGCAGTAAGGCCCCTTCTGAAAAAACATCCACAGACCCTGCCAATTTGAAGAACTACAGACCCATCTCACTGATCCCCTACCCCGCAAATGTCCTTGAGAAAGGGATCAACCAGTGATTCACCCTACACTTAGAAGACCACAACCTCCTGGACCTCTCCCAGTCCATATTTTGAGCTAACCACAGCACCAAGACAGCCCTGATCACAGCCACTGATGACATCAGAACCCCCATGTGGAAACAACATCCTTCAACCTCCTGGACCTGTTGACCTTGTTTGATGATTAACCCTGGGCATATATCTCTGTTTCCCTTGTGGAGTTTGTGGAGTTGCCAAAAAACTCTGCACTCTGCAACAGAGAGGAGTTTTTTTTGTGTTGGCACGCCTGAAATGCATTTTCACACGTGCAGGAGCGACTTTTCATGTGCCTGCGATCGCTGATGAGATTTTCCGAGCTGTTTGCAATCGCCATCAGATTTGCTAGGCGTCTGCATGGTCCCGCAGGAGTTTGCGATCGCCAATACGTCATTTGAGTCAGCCAGCGGACTTCCAGCGGGAGTTTTGTGAAGATCGGGAACCCAAATGCACAGGATCTACTCCAACTGCAAGAAGGTTCTCTCCCCGAGCAGCATCAAATACTTCTAGAAATGACCATTTGGAGTAATAAAACTCCTCAAATTGACATTTGGCTACATTTCTTTGTGCAAGGAGTCCTTTTTATTTTTTTACTCTTTCTTTTCAAGAGGAGGGAAGTGCCCCAGAGCCTTCAATTTCCTGTTCCTGTCCAGCAGGCTCCTCTCTGTGCTTTGTCTATATCCTGTTCACTTTTCAATTGGATTTGGAGCTGGGCGGATCACTCTTTGTGTCTGCTGCATAATATATTATTGGATTTGAGGACTTTGAATTTGAGGTTTCACAAGTAAGTTGGAAAACTGGTCTTGTTTGTTTGATTGGGGCCATACACCTAGATTTATTTGTACTTTTCATCAAATGTTTTACATTTATTGTGGTGAGTGGCCTATAGATTCACTAGGGGCCTAGGTGTTTCTTTGTAAGTAAGTTTTCTTCTTTTATAAAGGAAACATGTTGCACAGTTCACTACATTTCCTCAATGTTTTAAAATTAATTTGCACAATTTATTTAATTTACCATGTAGACCTCTCTCAGCCAGGCCCAGAGCTCCTCATGGGTGCATGAAACAACAACAGTTTCTGTTGTGTCTTTTGAACTAAAACATCATTTAGGGCATGAATGGCATTGGATTGAAATACAACATTTGTTTTTTTGTGGTATTTTACTTTTGTTTTATGAGATGTGTTGTTTAACATGCCTCCTTTGTCTGGCCAGTGTGTGAGTGTGTTTGTAATAGTAGGCCCCAGCATTTGCCTTAGCTCCACATGTGGCCTGAGGCCATTTTGTCAAGTCTGTGTTCACAGGCCTGCTTGTGTTCATTGTTTTCCAGGCCTCCTGCTTGTTGTTGTGACTGTGTGGCTGGTGGGCATTTTGTGGAGGCAGTTAGTGTGCTTTTTTGCCTAAGCCTGCATGTCTTCCCTTTGGTCATCTTGGCTTATTGTTTCTTGTTGTGGTGGCCTGGCCATGTGGCTGGTGGCCATTTTGTGAAGGAAGCTAGTGCACTTTTGTCATAGGCCTGCATTGTCTTCCCTTTGTAGGCTTATTGCTTCTTATGGTGGCCTGCCATGTGGCTGGCGGCCATTTTGTGAAGGCAGACAGTTTGCTTTTGCCAACTACCTGCAATGTCTTCCCTTTGTCAGCCTATTATTGCTTCTTGTTGTGGCCTGGCCATGTGCCTGCCAGCCATTTTGTGAAGGCAGCCAGTGTGCTTCTACCATAGGACTGCATGCCTTCTTTGTAGTGGCTATGTCTTCTTGATGGTTGTTGTTTTGCTTGCAATTCTTTCTTCTCTTATTCAGCAAAAATGTATCACAGTTCACTACATTTTCTCCATGCTTTTAATACATTTGCAATATTGATTTGAATTGATTTACTATGTGGTCTAGTCCTCCAATGGGTTTTACAACCAATAGACCCAGAGCTACTCATTGGTGCATGAAATAACTGTTTCTGTGGTGTTTGATGATCGTATGCATAATTTTGGTCATGGATGGCATTGAATTAAAATACAAAATATGTCTTTTTTGTGGTATTTATTTACAAAGTATTTAACTTTTTTCATGTGTGTTAAATCAATTAAATGCCTTTGTTGGATGTGTGTGGTTGTAACTTACAAACATTTTGAGCCCTGTGGATTTTTGTTTTTGGCATTGTTGCATTAAAGATGTGTGGTTTAGCAGAGAGCTGCATCCCTGCCACGTGATGCACAATGCCATACTGTTACATCTGTATTTTTGTTGTTCTTCTTCTTCTTTCCTATCCGTCCCGAGTATACTGTACTGTACAGTACACTATGAAAGCCCTTGTTGTTGTCAAAGTCTCACAAATGGTTATTACACTGTATTGTTAATTTTTTTAATAACTGAGGTAACACTAACAAGTGTGACCACACCTAAATTATGTATTATAATAATTGTGTGTACTAGTAATTATTGAACTACAACAATGCCACATTTCACTGATGGTCTTCTTGCTTCTTTGCTTTTAGGTGAACGAGAGGAGGAAACAACCTCACCAATTGTACTGACAGAAGGCCTGCGACCTGCGCACGATGTCCCATGACGTGTGACCACAGACACCTCTTCAACTGGTGAATCTAAAACAAGTGCCACTGCTTGCTGACAGCTTCAAGATGGCCCCAAAGAAAGGTACCAGTACCAAGAAAGTCAAACTTGTAAGTGAGAAGAAGAAGGCTCTGCCACTTACCCAGGACCTTTTTTGGGAAACCAAAAATTCTGCCTGCAGCAGTGGTGTCTGGGGAGCAAGCTGGGAGCAGCACCCCTCTATCAGTGGATCCAGCCCACCAACCTAGGTCAAAGCCCATGTCTATCACGGAGGCAGCCAGTCTAATCATGACAACGCCAGCGAGCAATGATGTTGCAATTGACGTATCGTTATCGCAAAGTAGCACCCAAACAATGCAGGAAACTCAGATAAGTGAGCAACAACAGCCGTAGCCGCCATCAATAGTAGTAGTTCCTCCCGAAGTAGGGACAGTTCAGGAGATTGAGCTTCCTGCTGAGGAAGAAGAGCAAGCCCCTCTTTCAGAAGTTCCATTGCCTTCCAGATCACCAGAAAGGAAAAGGAGGGTTAATCCATCATCTTCTTTTCCAAGCCCCCCTTCTGATGATATAGACATCACTTGGATCCCACCTCAGTCTGACAGTGAGACACACCACACCAACAACACAAATTTAGGGAAAAGGAAGGTTCTGGAAAGCATTAGAGTTATGGAGGTAGATGTAGAAGGAAGAGGATGATGACGAGCCAGTCATCATGGACATTAGCCCTGTCCAGTGGAGACCAACATTACCCCATCTCTAATTGCTGAAGGGATATGGCACAGATACCACCAATACAGATACCACCAGCACCAACTCCAGCTGCCATATTTACAATGTCCCAGCAGTGACTACAGAGTGCAGTATGGCCTACCAAAAATATTAAAATCCGGATGGGCATTTTGCTGGTAGAAATTTTTGAAATGCTTCTCAAGAAGACACCCTGTAAAGGACTGGACTTTTTCTGAATCTGAGTTTTGAAAAGAAATAAGAGTGGGAAACTGGCTGCACAATTAGACCTGGGGTCTTCTTGGATGGAAAATGTAATGTTGCCATCCTCAATCCTCAATACTCCGTTCTGGTCATCGTGCACAGTAAGTTCACCATCAACTGCTGTTAATGTATATAATACTATGCCTAGATGAAAAGAAGACATAACTTTGGAGTGTCCAGCGTGACCATGGCCACTCTTGTCAGTTTACTGATTGAGCATGAGAAAGTAAAAGCAAGCCTTCTCATTCTCAATCTTATCTCAACAAAAATGCATAGAATCCCTTACTTGGGCATGCACTCTGCACAGCAGAGTAGTATTACTAGTTGTAGAAGTAGGAGCAATAGGTTCTCGGTGTGTAAAGCAAGCTATAGACAGATTAGTATAGACTGAGGCAGTTTGAGGAAAAATAAATAATAACGACACTAGAAGTATAAAATAACTAAGTTAGTACATAGGGTGATGCAGTGATAACAAGATTTTAGAAACAGTAGATCGGTCGAAGAGGATTTTTGAAAAAAATAAATGGAAATATATATATATATATATATGTATGTATATATATATATATATATATATATATATATATATTACCTACTGGCGGTCGCCAGTAGGTAGTTATAGTTAGGACCCTGTTTCCATAGGAAATCCGCAACATTCTATTTTGAATAACTTTGGTGCCGGTCGACGAATCCTCGCGAATTTCTCAAAATAGGTGGGGCGCTACGCTCCGCTCCTACCCTGAAAGTCTCGGGGGGATTCGTCAAGCGGGGGCTGAGATAAAAGGGGGGTCCCAAAACGCGTTTTTCCCATGCATTTTTCCATATGACCTTTAGACAGGGCTACAGCCCAAACGGCTGAACAGAATTACTAGAAATTTGGCAGAGAGGTAGTCCTCAGGTCAAGGAAGTGCCTTTTGTAGGTTTGGTGTAAATCTGTTCAGTAGATTCTGAGAAAATAGCCTTTAAATCAATATATATATCTGAGCCAGGTTACGGTACGCTTACCGTAAGCTTACCGTACGCGTACTGATTCTGATTGGCTGTTAGATCTTAGTAAACATTCGAATCGGCCGTAACCAGGAGGCGGCGGCCGCCATTTTGTGTATTTCACTCCGGTAAAAAAGAGTGATATCTTGAAAAGGGGGCAAGGGAGAGAGTTACAGACCCCCTAACATTTGTAAGGGGGTCAAAGAAGGACAGAAAAGTACAAAGAAAACATTTATTGATTTAAAAAAAAAATCGCGGGGTACGCGTACTGTAAGCTCACCGTACGCGTACGGTAAAAAAAAGAAAAAAAAAGAAATGAAATGCAGATTTAAGTGTTTAGATATTAGGGGGCTCTAAAAAGAGCCGTTGTGTTTATGAAGTGATTTTTTAGTGGTACCTACAAGTAAGTACCGATGCAGAGTCTAAGGTTCAAGAGGAAGACTCTGTTCCCTTCATCATTGAAGTGCACACCATCTCCTCTATAAATGTCTTGCATGTCGTAACGCAAGTTGTTGTGGTAAATGGAACCCATACCATAGTCACGGAGGAAAGCAGAAACAGATTTGTTGACGTGCTTTCTTGCTTTGTCAATCTGCGGACAGAAATAATTGGACCAGTTCCATTTTTGCCTTTGGCATATGTTAGAAAACACAAAGGCAGTTTTAGGGAAAAGTGAAAACAGTTGTGCAAAGGTGTCCTTCATAAGCATTTCCAGACCTACCCCAGTCAAAGTGCCTAGGTCATTGCCACCACAGTGCACTATTATGAGGTCAGGGTGTTGGATTTGCATGAAGGATTTCACCAATGGCATCAATTGGTGCCACTTTAACCCTCTCTGACCAATCCATTTAATGTCTACATTTGGCAAAGCAAGGTCTCTCACCATACCTGTTTTCTCTGCAAACTTTTCACTCCAGAAGACATAGCTGTGCCCTACAATCCACACTGTGAACATCTTCAAAGGAGAACTGGATGCACTCAGGAGGTGTCTTTCAGTAGAATGGCAATATGAAAAGAAAGACAGTTTGGAAATGGAGGCATACATATTTTTTTCAAAAAAAAAAGAACTGATTGGCTGTTTCATACCATTCTAGAATAAAAACTAGGCTGTATGTGTAAATTAATAGAAGCATGTTTTGTATTGGTACAGAAAAATGTGTTACCAAAGAACAGTACTATGGATTTGCTGTTAGGTTTGAAAAGTCAAGCACTCTTGCTCTGTGGAATTGAAACATTGTTTGGCGAACTTCTGACCTGACTCCACACAGCAGTGTTCCATGAGCTGTTGCTATGGTAGCAGGCAGAAGTCAAGTTGGGGGAAGGGTACTAGGCAGAAGTCAAGTTGGGGGAAGGGTACTTTTGGAAAAGGGTTGGTTTTCAACCAATAGAAATGTGTGATTACATTTGAAAAAAAGGGGGAAGCACTGAGATTTGAAACTTACATGTATATGTGTGGAAAAATAGAGGGAAACTTTGCCATTATCTGGTTCTGCTGAGAGGAGAGAGGTGTAGAGAACAGAGATCCTGGCTCTGATAATCTGCTGTTTGAGTGCCACATTTCTTTCACAACTAACTAATTTTAAAGGTGAGTTTAGAGTTTGAGAGGAGATGTATATGGTAAATTAAGAAATGAATAATAGAAATGTAATTCTTTTTGTTGAAGTTGTGTTTATTATTTTCTGTTTTGGGAGAAATTTAAATGTGAGGAACATGTAAAATAATATGGACTATGTTTTCACGATAAATTAAGGTGTATTGGTATAAAAAAAGAATAGTTTAAGGGTTTGAGGTTGGACTCAGTAATGCAAATACATTCAGCATCACTAAGGCTGGTTGCCCTTGGTGGAATGTAGGCAGTCACACAGGTTACACATGTTGGGAAATATAGGCAGAGATGTATTGTGTACAACTCTGGTAATTTTATATTTGCATTAGTAGGAAAAAGGGGGAGCGATTTTTTGGTGCAGAAGCAGACTCTTAGCACACACCCAGCTCCTTTCCATGTATAATCATGCACAGTATTTACAAGCGAGTGGGGTTTGAGGTTTCAGTCTGTAATGCAAATACATTCAGCATCACTAAGGCTGGTTGCCCTTGCTGGAGTGTAGGCAGTCACCCAGGATACACATGGTGGTGGTCTGAAAAAGCAGTCTGGACATGGGCTTTTTAAAAAATCTGAAAAGTGGATTCATAATGTGTCAGTCTGTAAGAGTGATTATCACTTGCGAAAAAAAAAGAGCAGTAAGTGTGCTTTCAAATTGGCAAAGAAATTTCGTTTTGTGACTAATGTGAAAACATGACTCTGTGTGCAAATAGGAATTACAGGCAGAGATTTATTGCGTTTTGCTCTGGTGATTTCACAGTTGCATTAGTAGGAAAAAGGGGGAGCGATTTTTTGGTGCAGAAGCAGACTCTTAGCACACACCCAGCTCCTTTCCATGTATAATCATGCACAGTATTTACAAGCGAGTGGGGTTTGAGGTTTCAGTCTGTAATGCAAATACATTCAGCATCACTAAGGCTGGTTGCCCTTGCTGGAGTGTAGGCAGTCACCCAGGATACACATGGTGCTGGTCTGAAAAAGCAGTCTGGACATGGGCTTTTTAAAAAATCTGAAAAGTGGATTCATAATGTGTCAGTCTGTAAAAGTGATTATCACTTGCCAAAAAAAAAGAGCAGTAAGTGTGCTTTCAAATTGGCAAAGAAATTTCGTTTTGTGACTAATGTGAAAACATGACTCTGTGTGCAAATAGGAATTACAGGCAGAGATTTATTGCGTTTTGCTCTGGTGATTTCACAGTTGCATTAGTAGGAAAAAGGGGGAGCGATTTTTTGGTGCAGAAGCAGACTCTTAGCACACACCCAGCTCCTTTCCATGTATAATCATGCCCAGTATTTACAAGCGAGTGGGGTTTGAGGTTTCAGTCTGTAATGCAAATACATTCAGCATCACTAAGGCTGGTTGCCCTTGCTGGAGTGTAGGCAGTCACCCAGGATACACATGGTGGTGGTCTGAAAAAGCAGTCTGGACATGGGCTTTTTAAAAAATCTGAAAATTGCATTCATAATGTGTCAGTCTGTAAAAGTGATTATCACTTGCCAAAAAAAAAGAGCAGTAAGTGTGCTTTCAAATTGGCAAAGAAATTTCGTTTTGTGACTAATGTGAAAACATGACTCTGTGTGCAAATAGGAATTACAGCCAGAGATTTATTGCGTTTTGCTCTGGTGATTTCACAGTTGCATTAGTAGGAAAAAGGGGGAGCGATTGTTTGGTGCAGAAGCAGACTCTTAGCACACACCCAGCTCCTTTCCATGTATAATCATGCACAGTATTTACAAGCGAGTGGGGTTTGAGGTTTCAGTCTGTAATGCAAATACATTCAGCATCACTAAGGCTGGTTGCCCTTGCTGGAGTGTAGGCAGTCACCCAGGATACACATGGTGGTGGTCTGAAAAAGCAGTCTGGACATGGGCTTTTTAAAAAATCTGAAAAGTGGATTCATAATGTGTCAGTCTGTAAAAGTGATTATCACTTGCCAAAAAAAAGAGCAGTAAGTGTGCTTTCAAATTGGCAAAGAAATTTCGTTTTGTGACTAATGTGAAAACATGACTCTGTGTGCAAATAGGAATTACAGGCAGAGATTTATTGCGTTTTGCTCTGGTGATTTCACAGTTGCATTAGTAGGAAAAAGGGGGAGCGATTTTTTGGTGCAGAAGCAGACTCTTAGCACACACCCAGCTGCTTTCCATGTAGAATCATGCACAGTATTTACAAGCGAGTGGGGTTTGAGGTTTCAGTCTGTAATGCAAATACATTCAGCATCACTAAGGCTGGTTGCCCTTGCTGGAGTGTAGGCAGTCACCCAGGATACACATGGTGGTGGTCTGAAAAAGCAGTCTGGACATGGGCTTTTTAAAAAATCTGAAAAGTGGATTCATAATGTGTCAGTCTGTAAAAGTGATTATCACTTGCCAAAAAAAAAGAGCAGTAAGTGTGCTTTCAAATTGGCAAAGAAATTTCGTTTTGTGACTAATGTGAAAACATGACTCTGTGTGCAAATAGGAATTACAGCCAGAGATTTATTGCGTTTTGCTCTGGTGATTTCACAGTTGCATTAGTAGGAAAAAGGGGGAGCGATTTTTTGGTGCAGAAGCAGACTCTTAGCACACACCCAGCTCCTTTCCATGTATAATCATGCACAGTATTTACAAGCGAGTGGGGTTTGAGGTTTCAGTCTGTAATGCAAATACATTCAGCATCACTAAGGCTGGTTGCCCTTGCTGGAGTGTAGGCAGTCACCCAGGATACACATGGTGGTGGTCTGAAAAAGCAGTTTGGACATGTGCTTTTAAAAAAATCTGAAAAGTGGATTTATAATGTGTCAGTCTGTAAAAGTGATTATCACTTGCCAAAAAAAAGAGTAATAAGTGTGTTTTCAAATTGTCAAAGAAATTACGTTTTGTGACTATTGTGAAAAGAAATGTAGTAATATATTTAAATAAAATAAAGGATTTTTTTTTTAGTTTTTTTCAGGTATTGCTGAAGAGCAGTGAACAAAATTTAAGATGCCTACAAAATCCAGAGTTAAAAAAACCCACAAAAAAAACCCATATTTGAAGACAACTGGAGGACCAAAGTTAGTAGAAGATGCTCATGTTGGGAAAAAGAAAACATCTTCTGGTAAGCAGACAAAACAATTTCTAAAAAATATATTCAAAAGAAGGAAAAATGTACAAAATGTCTGTACTGGAAAGAATGTTTTGAAAAGGAAAGGACAGGAAAAAATTGAGAATTTAGTTAATGCAAATATACCTTCTGCAACTGAAAAGATTTACATAAATAGAAAAACAGCGTTTAAAGAGATACGTAGAAAAATGTTTCAGAGAAGAGTTATATTCAATTTGATAAAGGATGTGAAGAAATATAAGCAAAAGACTAAGTTTTATAAAAGAAAAAAAGAAATTGAAGCCATTGCAGCAAAGGCATTAGAATTAAAAAGGAAACTATTCATTTTAATTTTGAATAGGATGCGTACATTAGACAAAATGGTTAATGTACTGAAATCACATAGCAAAAGGAAAAGAGTAGTGAACAGAACAAACTTTTGTAAAGTGTTTTTAGGAAAGTGGATGCATAGTTCAAGTAGTGAACCTTTTTTTAATGAAGAGAGCTATTTTCAAAGTAATAGTTTGCTGCATGCAGTTGACACCAGAGGTCGTGCTTACGAAGTGAAAAATGGTTGCATAATGGAGAAGGAGATAATGGTTCCAAGAGATGAGGTACAAGTGATGGCGGATGAGGCTATGGGGAGACGTCCTAAAGCCCCAGTGTACACTTGGAATTGTAGTAGTATTTGCACTGTGCGTCAGGAATCTATTGACAAATTTCGTGAGTTTCTAAGAGAATATAGTAAAAAAAGTATAAAACAGAAGATTAAGGTGCTTCAAAGTCTGGATCCATGCAGAGTGAGAGAGAATACTGGTTTGCAGGGTCATTCTCTGGCTTGTCTATCTAGAAAAGTGTGTAATAGTGTTTTCCATCATTTTAGGATGCTGGCTGTTCATCATACTGAAATGAGAAAGTTTGTGAGACGGTTGTATTTTGCCAAAAGTCCAGCAATAAAGTTAAATGAATTGAATAGGGCTCTGTTCCGAGGAACGGTATCAGATGTAGAGAAGGTTGTTGATGAAATTCAGTTTTGTTACTTTGGTCCTGAACAAAACAGTGCAGAGAAGGACACAGTAAATGAGGAAGAAGTGGAAGAGAATGTAGAACCCTCTGTAAGTAACACATTTAATGATCACATAACAAAATTTGCAATAATCTCTAATGAAAGACCAAATTTTACTTGTATTTGTTGCCGCAGAACTCATTATAGAAAACAAACCAGGAATGTTTATCTCTACAGAAAGAGTGAAAATGAAGATAATTATAAGTGGAAGGATTTTGCCACCTATATATTTCTTGAAAATTGTTTTGATTTGGGTGAAGATCAGCGTATTTGTAAATACTGTTACAACAAGTTAGAGGAAAATAGAATGCCGACCAGAGCTGTACATAATAATTTAGAATTGGATGCTATTCCTGCTGAACTTTCTGAATTAAATACATATGAGTCTATACTCATTCAATGTGTTCATCCGTTCCAGACCATAGTACGTATGGAGCCCAAAACTGGTAAATTACCTCCTTCAGATTTACTGAGAGGTTTAAAAGGTAGAGTGGTGTATTTGCCCTTGGATTTGAAAAAAAATATGGAAACTATTGATGCGGATACTTTGGAAACTGAACCATTAATTATTCTGGTTAATGGTGTACCTACAAAGAATAAGAAGATTTGGCAGGAGCTGGTAGATGTACGGAAAGTACAAAGAGCAAATTTGTATTTGAAAAGGAATAACAAATGGTATGAATCAATTTATATAGAAGAAGAAGAAGAAGAAGATTTACAAGAAGACACAGAAACACCAGCTGGACAAATTGAAAAAGTGGACAAGTCAAAGGAAGAAGAAATTTATGAACATTTTAGCATACATCCTCTCCATTCGAAAGAAGTTATGGGAGACAATATTGATCTGTTTCAGATGAAGAAAGCAAAAGGAACTCCCGTGAGTGTATGGGAGGAGAGCTTGGAAGCTCGATGTTTTCCCCAGCTGTTTCCTAAAGGAAAAGGAGGACGATACGATGAACGTCCGGAACAGATTCCAGCTTCTGAGTATCGGACTACAAGACTATATGCTGAAGATCCCAGATTTCGACAAAGTATTCCTTATTTGTTCCATCTTTTATTTGAAAGTGATTTGTCTGCACTGTCTTATGCAGTAAATCACATTTTAAAAAGTGGAGTACATTTACAAAATGTATCTGCTAAGGATTTTATGGAGAAAGTGCAGCACCGAGATGATCATTTGGAAACACAACTGATCAATCTGATGGCTTGTCAGCGTGGGACAAATGAATATTGGTACCGACGCCATGGTGAATTAAAATGCATGTTACGGAATTTAGGAACACCAACATGGTTCGTTACCCTAAGCTGTGCTGAGTACGCTTGGGATGCTTTACTGGATTTTCTACGAGAGGCAAATTCAAACATTAAAAACATCGAATACAAGACAGCAGGAGAACTGTGCTCATTGGATCCGGTTAATGTTTGCAGATATTTCAATCATAGATTTGAGGCTATGATGTCCTTCATCTGCAATAAAAAAAATCCACCTCTTGGAGAAGTAGTAGATTTCTTTTGGAGAAAAGAGTACCAGGCAAGAGGTGCTCCTCATATTCATATGCTGTTGTGGATCAAGGATGCCCCAAAGTTTGGAACAGATACTGATGAAGCAGTGTTATCTTACATTGAAGAATATGCAACATGTGCTATACCAAAAAGCACAGAAGAGAAAAAGTTAAAGGAGCAAGTTTTACGTTTCCAAAGTCATCGGTGTGGAAAATACTGTCGACGGAAATACAAGAGCAAAGATAAATACTACACTAAATGTCGATTTGGATTTCCTAGACCTGTTCTTTCAAATGGAAGAGTAAACAGTTTTATGTCAGCTGTGAGACATACTATCACAAGAAAATCACCTAAGAATACCTACAACCTAAAAAGAAAAGAAGAATCAAAAAATATAAATGACTACAACCCAGTCATTTTATCCATGTGGAACGCTAACATGGATATACAGTATGTAGCTGACAATTCCATTGCTGTTGCTCGATATGTAACGTCTTACATTACGAAATCAGAAAAAACAGAATTGAAGGAATGTGGGAAGAGATTTCTCCCGAGAAGACTGTCAGTAAGAAGCTGTACAGTTTCAGTTTGAAGATGTTATCGCATCGAGAAATTGGATCCTACGAATGTTCAGATAGGTTATCTTCTGCAAGTCTCTACTCGAAATCAAGAAGAATAATTTGGGCAAGTTTAGGCCTTGCAGCAATGAGAAATCGGGTACTAAAATCTGTTGGAGAAATTGAATATTTGGCCGAGAATGACCCAGAAAGTACAGATATTTTGAAATCAAACATGTTGGACACATATTATCCCAAGAGAAGTCAACATCTGGAGAACATGTGTCTCTATGAAGTGCTGCAGAACTACATTTATTCACGGAAAGCCGCAGAAGACATCAACAATGGAAAATATAAAGTCATTGGTGAGGAAGGATGTTTGGTAAAGCAAACAAAAGGAAGTTTGATAAATCACAGGAAGCTGAGTTGCGACACTACTGACAAGAAGGAATTTTACTACTTGGCTCTTTTACAGTTGTTTAAACCATGGCGTACAGAGGATGAACTACTGGGAGAATTTCAAAGCTATGAAGATCCTTTTAATGCTTGCAAAGACAGCATACAATGCAGTACATTCTCAAGTTATCTGCAAATGTTAAATGAAGAAATTGAACAGGAAACTACAATTGCAGCAGAAATAGCTAGAGACAGTTCTCAGGACAGCCAAAGTTCAGAAACACTCAGTCAAGATCCCCTAGGACAACCAATCGTTGAAAATGAAGCATCAATAGCCATGAATGAAGTGGAAACGGCTATGAATCAAGCTCAAGAAGAATTTATAGACTTACAAAATTTGGAAAGACAACTGAATGAAGAGCAGCAACAAATTTATGAAGAGATCAGAAAAAAAATTGATCACGGATTTCTACATGAAAAAAAAGAGTGCTCATGCACATCATTTTATCCAATCAGGATGTATGTAAGCGGACAAGCTGGAACTGGAAAAAGTTTCCTAATTAAAGTCATCAGAAGCTACCTACAGCAAAAAACGGATTCTACTTTGTCTTGTGTGGTTACTGCTCCAACTGGGTTAGCAGCATATAACATAAAAGGAATCACTTTACATCGTTTGCTAATGTTACCAGTGGAGCATGAGAACAAAATACAATACAACAAGCTAACTGGAGAAGCGTCCTTGGAAGTTTCAAGAGTATTGAAGAAGATGCAAGTTCTCATTAATGATGAAGTGAGCATGGTTTCAAACTTAATGCTTGCCTTTGTGCATTTAAGAATGCAGCAAATTTTGAAGACAGACTATGACATGTTATTTGGTGGAAAACACGTCATAGTTTTTGGAGATCTTTTGCAACTTACTCCAGTTAAAGGACAACCAGTGTTTAATACTGTCACACATGAAGACACGAAGAAGTCATTGGGAAGCATCAGAAATACAAATATTTGGTCCTTCTTTGAGTACAAGGAACTTACAACTAATATGAGGCAAGCAAGCGATGAAGAATATGGAAGTATTCTGAAAGATATCAGAATTGGACTACTCACAGAAGTTGGCAAAAAAGCATTACAGAGTCGGCTGCTACATAATTTATTTCCAAAGGAAGAAATAGTTGCAGAGAAGATATACAAGAACATTGCAGAAAACAAAAGTGTCATCTGCTTAATGCCAACTCTACGTGAATGCTCAATATTCAATGAGGAGCTTTTGAAATTGGAAAAGGAAGAGATCAGGAAATTGGAAGCAGTGGACAAAATTGAGGATGGAAGAATTACTGTCACAGTAACAGGCACACTGAAAAATAAATTGGATTCACTAGAGAAGAACATTTCCAAAACAGCTGGATTAGAAAAAAATCTATATGTTTGCATGAACTGTAGAGTATTTTTAAGGAGAAATTTGGATGTTGAAAAAGGTTTAGTTAATGGAGCTATGGGAAGAGTTGTGGGTTTTATTAATTATCAGAAAAAAGATGGAATTGAATGTTTAAAAATAAAATTTGATCAGATAGAAGAAGTTAAAGACATTTGTCGTTGTACAGTTCGTTTCATGCTTGTGAAAGACTTATATGTACGTAGGAAGCAGTTTCCGTTTTCGCTAGCATATGCTGTAACTATTCACAAGTCTCAAGGATTGACTGTAGATTGTGCATTTGTGAACATTGGTTCAACTGTGTTCAAAGAAGGTATGGCATATGTTGCTTTGTCACGAGTGAAAACATTATCAGGTTTATTCATGATAGACTTTGATGACTCAAAAGTTAGTGCTGATACAAATTGTGTAAAGGAGTATAATAGATTAAGAAGAAGCTATGCTCCTCATTTAGGTCAGTATCCTGTGTTGGAGAAACGTGTAGTTTCTCGTAAAAGGAGAAATGAGAATATCTGTAATGAAGATGTAGAGAGGAGGAAAAAAAAGAGGAGTGATGTAATTGCAAGCAAAAAGAGTAAGGAAAAAGAAGAACAGGTTGTAGGATGTCATTTTGAAAATAGCTCTGGTGTCAACTGCTACGCTAATGTAGTGCTGAATGTTGCATTTTATCTGGAAAGTTTGCAAGAGCAGATAATAGTAAATCAGGGAAAAAGATTCTGTTCTGAGCTGAGTCTCCTTTTTCAAAAGCTGAGTAATGATAAAACTCAAATAGAAAGTGCTACTGAAATTAGAAAACTTTTAGATGTATGTTCAGGACGAACACAGTTTTCTCAAAATGAACAGCAAGATGCACACGAATTTTTGATGTTTTTTCTTCAGGTACTGGAAGAAGAAGAAGTTGCAATTGATAATTTATTTGGTCTCTCTTATAAATGGGAACATAGTTGTGAAAACTGTTATAATATATGTGGCTCTAATGTTGATAATGAAAGGTTTATTTTTTTGACATTGCCAGAGAGTAAAACAGTCACTTTTGCTAAATTAGTTAAAGATGCTAATCATAGCATACAATGCGGTGAGTGTCAATCTGACATGTTTTCAACATTAATTTTAAAGGAATACGGACAGTATGTAATTTTAATGATGCAACGATGTAGAGCTGATGGTTCAAAATTGGATACTTTAATAAAGAAGTTTACAGGACAGCAATTATCAATTTCAGGAAAAACTTTTGTAACTGTTGCAATAATTTTCCATGAAGGACCTACTGTTACTTCTGGACATTACACAGTTTATCTTAAATGTGAAAAAGGCTGGACACTGTGTAATGATTCCCAATTGGTTTTTAAGCAACGTTTGCCTTTTGATTTAGCAAATTCCTATCTAATCTTCCTGAAACCTAAATTTTAGAGAGACTTGGCAAGATCTGGACAAAACAATTTTACCATTTTATTGGATTACCATTGGAATTTTCAAAAATAAAGATTTTTTAAATTATCATTTGGCCTAATGGAAAGATAACCAATTGTAATGTGGACTTTTTAAATTTTTAATGAAACTTTCGAAAACCAAAAATTTAGAGAAAATCGGTAACATCTGCACAATTTAAATTTTGGAATGTTATTGGAGTGCCATTGGAAATTTTTTCAAAAAAGATTTTTTAAATTTCTATTTGGCCATGTGGAAAGGTAACCAATTCTATTGTGGACTTAATAAATTATTAATAAATCTTTCGGGAACCAATATGTTACAGAGAATCGGTGAGATCTGTACAAATAAAACTTTAGAATTTCATTGGATTACCATTGGAAATTTATTCAAAAAAGAATTTTAAAATTACTATTTGGCCTAAAGAAAATGCAACCAGATGTATTGTGGAGTTATTTGAGATATAATATTGTGATTATACTTCTGAAACAAAAATATCAGACGGTATTTTAAAGAAATAAGTATTGATATTAGATGATATTTTTTTAGAATATTATGCATTTCTATAATGTTAAGTTTAAGTAAAAAGAGATTCTGGGCTTTTTTAATACAATCTTTGAGATTGTTATTTTTTTTTTGCCCGCTGTTAAATGATGAATGCAATTGCTTTCACAATTTATAGTGAAATGCAATATATTCTGAAAACAGCAAAAATAAGGCAAAAATATTTTTTGATAAATATGTAAATATGTGTACTGTATTATAAAATGTTTTAAACATATTAATACTTTTTTCTTTTTTTTCAGATTGATATAGAAATTTTTTGAAAACTAGAAACATTTTTAAAGCAATTTTTAAAAAAAACAAATGAATAAATATTTTTTTGAGTGGGTATGGTAAGTCAATAATAATAATTGTAGTCTCTCAAGGACCTTGTAATGTGATAATTGATTTTTAGTGTTTTTAAAAAAAAAAAAAAAATTACGCGCAAAAAAAAAAGTTTTTAAAAACATATATAAAAAAAAGATGAAAGATAAGGTTGGCTCTTAAAAGAGCCGTTGTGTTCATGCAGGGACAGAGGAAAGAAAGATTGGGAATATTAGACGGTACGACAAGTGTGCTGATCTATTTTACTGTTCACCAGGGAAACACTGGTCTCCCTATAAGTAATTAGATCATGACAATGGGCGCACCGTACTTCAACCCTCGCAAACCGAGGGTTAATTTCCAGAGGGCCAGAAAAAGGAGATGCTCCCCCCACAGATGAAGGGCTCACCTGACCTGCAGAAGAAGGACTCGGCTCTGCAGATGATGGTCCAGGCTGAGCTGCTGTGGATGTGCTTGGTTGACTTACTGAAGGGTTACCTCCAGTAAGTCGAGCATGTGTCCTTCTGTGTACATCCTTGAGGTGTCTCATCATGGTATGATTCCCAAAGGAATACTTCCTGTCAGGATTACCTCTTGAAAGTACACGCTTACACAGCTTACAAGTTACTAAGGGTGCATTTACCTTTTGCTGGCCTTCAGGAAAAGTAAAATAATCCCATACATAAGAGGTCTTTTGTTTCCTCGCTCTCTGCCTCAAGGTAGTGCTGCTAGTGCTAGCCTCACTCTCAGAAGAGCTCTGCTGTTCTGCCATCGTATCACAAAGACAACCCAGCTCCTTCTCCTAAGGGATCACAAGCAGAAATGAGGGGAATGGGTGTGGTGTAGGAGAGTTCTAGAACTGAAAGTAGTTTCAACCAATCAAAAGTTGTGTTTCATGATCACATGACCTACCGTACGCTTACGGTACGCTTACGGTGCGCTTACGGCAAAAGTACGCATGCGCGTAAAAAAGACACGCGCTTGCGCGCATGCGCTTAACAGTCACTCCCCGACACTTCCGCGTAACGTGCGCGTGTAGCGTACACGCGTACACGTCCCACGCAGAGTACGCGCGGCTACGCAAATTGCGTAAATATAATTTACATGTTTATTTTATAAAATATATTAAAAAAAACATATTAAAGAATTTTAAAAATGTAAC
Source organism: Triturus cristatus (assembly GCF_964204655.1). NCBI lineage: Eukaryota > Metazoa > Chordata > Amphibia > Caudata > Salamandridae > Triturus > Triturus cristatus. The sequence continues at coordinate 49,689,036 of NC_140581.1, read as the reverse complement.
CATAGTCTTTATAAAAGGATAGAAAATTAAAATAAAAATATGTTTAAAAAAATAGAAGGAAAAAAAAAAAAATAGCATTTATAAAACCTTGCAAATTCACTGAAAAAACCATGGGTTTCACACACGTTATAGTTAGGAATTAGCATTTAAAAAACCTTGCAAATTCACTGAAAAAACCATGGGTTTCACACACGTTATAGTTAGGAATTAGCATTTAAAAAACCTTAGAAATTCAATGAAAAAACCAAAGGTTTCACACATGTTATAGTTAGCTGGACATTTCACTGGTAAAAAACCAATGAAATTCCCCCGTTATAGTTAGTTCAGCTAACTATAACTCGCGCGCCCGCAATGCACTGCTGATGACGTCACATATTACATCACTCATGACATGGTCAGTGACATCACTCATGACATCACTGATGACATCTCAAATGACATCACTGATGACATCACTTATGACATCATCCTTGTGATAGAGTGGCGGACCTCCTCTTCCCCTAATATAACCTTTGATACACACATTCAAAAATAGAAATTAAAATTTTAAAAACAATGGACATACCAATACCAGTTACAACAACCTATACAGTAATTCTAAGATCCAAATACACATCCACTCATTCACCAACAGTCCTATACAGTCACTCATACATGTACTCACTCATCATATGTACTCATACACGTATACATCCTGTTACACAATGCCACTCATCCATAGAGGTACTCACACACATAGTCACTCATGCTAATAAAGAATCAAACATACATTTACTTGCATATACAGTTATACACACACCGCCACACTTACTTCTACAGAAACTTACACATACTTAGTCTTTTAAACAATCACTTATAGAAACACATACTTATTCATACAGGAACTCTTCCAATCTCTCACTCTCACATATACTCGCTTATATACACCAATAGTGACATATACTAGTTTAAAACATATGTAGTTACTCATAGAGACACTATTGAGACAGTCATTCACTCACTAACACACCCATGCACACACTCATCCACCCATAGAGTCCTGCACACATGCTGTCTTCAACACATACAAAGAGTGAGTCATTCATTCATGCACCTATGCACTACGTAATACCTCCCACCGAACCATACAGACATCAGACACTGATACTCAAAAAACCAACTAATAACCTATATAGACACTCATGTAGCTACTCACCAACCCATGCAGCCACTTATACACAAAGTGAGAGACTGATACAGATATTTACATATTTAAACATTACTCACTAAGCCATGTATTCACTAAGATACACTTAATCAGTCAGTTATACAATCAATTTTTCAAAAACAATTCATCCATTTAGACACTTATATACCCATTTATTCTTCCATCGACCTTGAGATATACATATATAAAACATATGTAATTTTCAGAAAAACACACATTCTCTGGATGATGTCATCAGTGATGTCATCAGTGATGTCATTTGAGATGTCATCAGTGATGTCATGAGTGATGTCACTGACCATGTCATGAGTGATGTAATATGTGACGTCATCAGCAGTGCATTGCGGGCGCGCGAGTTATAGTTAGCTGAACTAACTATAACGGGGGAATTTCATTGGTTTTTTACGAGTGAAATGTCCAGCTAACTATAACATGTGTGAAACCTTTGGTTTTTTCATTGAATTTCTAAGGTTTTTTAAATGCTAATTCCTAACTATAACGTGTGTGAAACCCATGGTTTTTTCAGTGAATATATATATATATATATATATATATTATGTTAACAACAGGAGGACGTACTGGGGCCAGCAGAGCCATCAAATGAGGAGCGTTCCTGCTGAGAGGCACCTCCAGCTCCCAGACCCACCTAGGATGACCTCATCTGCATCTCACTCTTGCCCCTGGATGCTGATTATCATGTACGACATAATGAAAGAGTAGAAGAAAATTATTGATGCCAAATATTAAATCACTCCAAAAGATTATTTGGCAGGAAATGGCGATTGCAATAACATTGACCTTTCATCATACAAACAATCCGATTCCTGAATCCTACACCTACCTAACCCGGGTATTCCAAAGACTTTGGAATGAATTGGAAAATAATTATATTTGCTTCTAAGTTATGATCTCATTCCCAAATCGCAATCATCTCAACCACCTTTGATGGGCCAATAAGTCTCCATTTAGTTTGATGCATAGATGGACGCATGGATATTGCAAACACCAAAATGGTTGGTTGTTGCTACTTGTTAGTCACTATACAAACAAAACAAAAAAAAGTTCTATTAAGTGAGAGTATGCTGGCTGCTACATTATTACTAATACTACTAAGTAACTAACTAGCTACCACTATGTTAATGACAGGACAAAGGAAAGGAGTCTCTCTAGTTTGCATTACTTAACTTAAGTTCTTATATAATATGCCCAAGCGAGCGAAAAGTTGCTAACAAAAGTATGATTAGGTAGTGCTGAGCATGAGCAGCTGTCTAGAATAATGATCACGTGACATAATATAACATTTTTAAACTTAACTTACCTGCATGTGAGCAGCAGCATTCTTGCTATTTGGGAAAAAAAATATTATTCGCAATAACATAGCACCCACAATAATAATTATAATTGGCTACTCACCAAGCCCCAAGACCTCAACACCTAGCAGGTCCTGCAGGTCCTTCTCTCGATCCAGGATATCAAACCACTGGTGCGTCAGTTGGTTATGGGTGCACCGGACCCCAGAGCAGCGAAACACTGCCCAGCGCACCCTCACCCACCACTGGTGATGCTCCCCGATCCCGTCCCAGTACCCAGGCCTGCCGTCTGCTGCCACGTTGGAGGGGAGGTGGTGCTGCACAAATGAAATAAGTGCTGCCACCTCCATCTCCCAAAACAAGGCCCAGGGTTGCATCACCTTCCGCACTCTCTGCTGTGATGCTTGGGGGTTGGGGCGGAAAAGAAAATGTGGAAAGTAAAAAACTTAAGAGAGGAAAAGAAGAAAGGAAGTAAAAAAAATTAGAAAGCTATTAATATATAAAAATAGAACAAATCACACTAAGAAACACACAAAAAGTTGAAAACAACACAAAATATACACTTAAGAAAACACAAGGAAAGATAATAAATAAAAAAGATCAGAAAAAAAGTTTTGAGAAAGGATTGAAACGATTAAGGCAGGATTGATGTAGGCCCCAGCAACATAACAGAGAGAAGAAAACAAGATGGCCATGCCAAGGGTGACCACGTAGTGCAGTTCGTGCAATATTTCGTCCCGAACACATGATCTGCATTGCCGTACTGAAGAAACGTCACACGAATGGGCGGAACAAGCAACTCCGCCCACTCGCGGAACTCCACATAGCACGGCGGAGTTCACGTGAACTCTGCCCAGGCTTAATCTTGATCAACAGACTCTACCACATCAGGATTCAAGGAAATGCCCTCAAGTGGATCGCTTTATACCTCACTGGCAGAACCAAAGGATCTATATCCCACCATTTACCTCATAGCACAAGAAGATCATCTGCAGATTCCCGAGGGATCGCTCTGAGTACAACCCTGTTCAACACCTACATGACTACACTGGCCAACACCCTCAGATCACACAGACTCAATATCATCCCCTACGCCGATGACACACAGCTCATCTTCTCTCTGTCTGAAGATTTCTCCACCACAAAAGCTAACTTCCACAGATGCATGCTGAGCATTGCACACTGGATGAAGGATAACTGTCTCAAACTCAAATCAGAAAAAAACAAAAGTCCTCATCTTTGGTAACAACACCTCTCCATGGAAATGACTCATAGTTGCCTGCTGTGCTCAGCACATCCCCTAACCCAACAGACCACACCCGCAACTTCGGAATCTTTCTGGATAGCAAACAATCTATGAAAAAGCAAGTTAAGGAAATCTTTTACGCCTGCTTCCACATCCTTCGCATGCTCTAAAAGGTCTTCAGGTGGCTTTCGGTAAACACCAGAAGGACCATCATGCAGGCTTTCATCACTAGCAGACTGCACTGCAGAAACATACTCTATGTAGGAATCACTGCACTCCTCCTGAAGAGACTCCAAACAATACAGAACTCAGCAGCAAGACTCATACTCGACCTACCCAGAAAGACCTACATCATACCCCTTCTTAAGGAACTCACTGGCAACTGATTCAGTAGAGATGCCAGGTCAAAATGCCGACCCACACATACAAGGCTCTGTACAGCGAAGGACCAGCATACATCAACAAACACTTGACCTTCCACCTGTTAAATGGTAGCGGCAGTTTCAGTCGATAACCTTTCAAGTATTGCCCGGCGGTAATCGCCTCTTATACCATTCGATGATTAACCAACAAAAGAGGCAGGCGCCGGAGACTGGAAGGCAGGAAACAAAGTTTTATTCCGTCGGAGCAGAACACATCAGATCGGACAGCAAGGTATCGTCTCGAGGTGCTCTAACCACATCTCTGAGGCCTGGCCTCTTATACACAGGTTTATTGCTTTATTACATGTTACACATTCTTGTTGAGACTTTGATGTACGGAAAGACATCCTCGGAATCCCCACTTCAAGCTCGTTCCCACACATATCTACAGTGGAAGTCCCCACCCCACCCACAGTAGGAAATGGCTATCACACAGCTGGACATTCCGCCAATTCCCGGGGGTGTGTGCGACTGGTTGGGTCTCAGGGGGTGGGGGGCCTTGATCTACTGTAATCCCTTTGATGTGGGGTGTTTCCCTTACAGTAGGGGCAATAAACTGCATCCGCAGGGCTAGGTGATGGCCTGGGATCGGTTCGGACAATCGGGCGCAGAGGAAGGGGGTTATCAAAGGGATGTATGACCATGTATGGGATGAAAGAAGGTGTCGGTCAGGCGTGGAATGTGGTTCCATGGCAGGGTCGCGCAGAAGGAGAGGGTTTATGTCCCATGTATGAGAGAGCGGGGGTGGTCAGCGCGCGGGGGGACGTTCACAGCGCCAGAGGGACGCGCTGGCGATCGGCAATGAGGTCATGGTGCCTAAAATGGCCGTCGCGCGTTTTCTGCGTGTGGCGCTTGGGGAGAGACAAGATGGCGCAGATAATGTTCAGTTACGAACTAAATTTCCACAGTCCTCCCTTTTAACATATCTCGCCAGCTTGTTTAGTTCGGATCTATCCCCATAATACCACGAACTTCTACCTCGTACAGAGCTTTCATATGTTCTGCTCCAAAGTTCAGAGTCTTAGGGCGGACAGGAATAATCTGACACAATTGTACATAATTACATGTAGTTGATGTGATAGGCGAGGAGGTAGCGCATACAAAATTACATCAGCTGCGTCATATGTCAGACCCGGAGATAGGAGGATGAAAGCTCGCTTGAACACAAACATGATACCGTAAAGTAAAAAAAATGTTCTGGCAAAACAAGGAATATTACGTACATTACTTAAGGCCTAGACTTCGTGTGGATCAAACTAGACAGCATAGTCATGTGCACGGCTGGTGTTATACAAGTGTCATTATACAAAGTTAATGTTTCTTAACTATCAGTGTACAGTTGGAAGTGACCGATGTAATATCATGAAAACTCGATTGGAAGATAGTCAATGCGAAAGCGGTTGGGAGAGGAATTCAACTCAACATGAGTTACAGTCAGGGAAGGGAGTTCTTCTTTCCAGTGTCCTATTATAGCGAGCCATCACTGGTAAGCTCTCATTGTTCTTCTTCTTTCGTTGGCACTGTTGAGCACCGGCGGTGGAGCTAAGGTCCAGCTCAAATCCAAGTTTTCACGTAGCAGGGTGTGACCATTCGTTGCTCTCGGATCACAGTCCTGTTCCCTAACTCATCTTATCATAGGTACCTTGAGACGGGGTACCCGCATTTCGTTCTTCTTTTGTCAAGTCAAGTTCAAAATCCCATATGAAAGAGGGGGAGGGATAGGGGCGTGCTTTGGGAGGCCGAGGGAAGAGGGGGTGGAGTGGGATCGGATCAAAAAGCGGACCAAGGAGAGCAGAATCTTTTAGCACTGAGCCCATCAATCGGGCTCGACGGGCTGGGACTTCAGGCACGAGCTGATCAGTGAGCAGGGGGCTTCGGGATAGCCCTTCTTTCTATCGCTTTCCATGCTGAGGATGGTGCCTCATCCCGCATCTTTTTGCTCCGTGGCTCCTCCTTGGTCGAGGCCATAGATGTTCCATGATCCGCAGCCAGGCTGTGCGTCACGTCCGACCCCTCTCCTCCGATGACCGCATGTTATCTTTGAATGAGTACAAGAAACAAAATCTTAGAGAACTGGTAGGGAAGACATTTACACACTTCATTCTCTCTCCCAACCCCAAGTAGTGGTTGAAACGTTTATCGGTCACTCTATGGTGGATGTCTATTAACTCTTATGTCGGTGTACGCTACTAAATCATTAATCATTGCTGTGGTGCAGGTTTGCGAGTGTTCCTGCAAATTTCCATCACCAGGTCTGCTAGGTGTTGATTCCTGTACCTTATAAACGTAGCAAGAAGTCTGACATCTATCAACTTCCTGGTCTATCAAAATTCGAACCGGCTTCTCCGGCAGAGACTCGTCTTTCTAACGCAAGCCCTGCTGATTCATATTTTTCTCCAGGGACTGCTAAGTTTATGAAAAAGTGCGAGGTGCTACTGTCATGGGCTCACAAATATCTGTTTCGGGGAGGAACACAAGCTAAACATTTTTCTTGCTGGAGACAATAGTTAACCTTTATCAGTTCTAGGCGATGTATCTTTAAAAACAAGGTCATCAGCTGTATTGCTTAAAATATAACTAGGACTATTCTGGAAGGACGGGGTGTTTAGGCGCTCTATTTCTGTGCAATGGGCGGGGCGATTCTGAGTGATGGAGGTGGAGTCGTTAGAGCCCTAAAACAACAAAACCACTGACATATAGTTCCTGTTATAAGGGCCAGATTGGGAGACATCAGTCATCTTACCTGTCCTTTCTTTCTCAGCCAATTAAGTTCCATCATTTACAGAAAGGAGAGGTAGTAGTGTAGCAAAATACGGTCGTTTTGCTTCTGTCAATTTGTTCGAACAATGTCGTGTTTAGGCCAATTATACATATACCGAGGAGGTACAGTGTTGTCATCTAATCAAAAGAAGGCAAGGGAGCCTTCAGGGAGAGGGAGAGAGAGGGAGAGAGAGGGAGAGAGGGAGAGAGGGAGAGAGGGAGAGAGGGAGAGAGGGAGAGAGGGAGAGAGGGAGAGAGGGAGAGAGGGAGAGAGGGAGAGAGGGAGAGAGGGAGAGATTGAGAGAGAGAGAGAGAGAGAGAGAGAGAGAGAGACGTGCGCATCAAGTAGGCTATTGGGTACACGTACGACATAAAACGAGAGAGAGAGAGAGACAAACGTGTACGATAATAGGCCACTTGGTGTACACACAACATAGAGCAGCACGGGTCAGTTTTTCGTACAAAAACACAAGCTGGGGGAACACATAAATTCAACGTTCACGTACACACAAATACCGGATAGGGTGTAACAGTACATACATCAAGCACAGCAAGTTTCTGGTGTAAGTCACCCTCCAATTTACTAGCTTCCGGGAGAGGGAGAGTCGTTTCTTCAAACGAGGAGTTACCATATTCAGGCTTATTTTCCTACCCCTTGATCGATAGACAAGTATTTCAGTCATACAAAGACGTTCTCTCCAGCGACCCAGGCATATGCAATACATACACATTCATACCGTTCAATCAGGGCACATACGCACAGTCATACCATACAGTTTTTCACGTTCCCAGTGATGGTCTGCACTCCACGCACCATCTCACAGCGCATGTCTATGTCTTTCCCTACATGGAGCACGGTGCGGTCTATGTCCACTCCATTCTTCAGTCGGAACTCCGATGTAACCTACAGAGAAGAAAAGAAGGGGGGGGCAGCATTCAAAGCACATCAGCGTGCATAAACACGAAAAAGTTCTACTTACCACGTACCAGACTAGCTGCAGGAACGTACAATACCACAGATCTTGAATATCCTTTTCACATTTTTCTTTCTGTGTACTACATCCTTCTTTTCTACTATACCAAAATTTCTTCATTTTTATTTTTCCCTAAATTCGAGTTCCCTCTTCGTGCATTTGTTTCTCAATTAGCCGTATATTATTGGACAAAATACCATACCTTACATGGATACAAATTTTCATCAATCCAAAATTCAGGCAAAGGGTCTGCATTATCTGTCTTCTATTGTTTGGGAATGACAGCCGTTATTCAAAACCTTACCAACCTAGACGATTGTTATGACGCTGATTCCATAATTCCTTCGAAAACCCTTTATTGTGAAAATGTCAGTATACAAATACGGGCCTACAACCGTATAGGCCGGCCACGGTGCAAGAGGCGTCGAGTATCATGAGCAATACTACCTTAATGCGAAAATAAAAATAATCAATAATGAGAAGACCATCATCAATAAGGTTGTCCGCATGTCCAGTCAGTACCCTCCCTGTCCCCCGCCCGCCATGTGCAAAAAGACTGTATACATATCCCTTAACATCAATGCCAAGTAACCTGGAACGCCATAAGGAGTTTTAGGCCCCTCCTACATCGGCGCCATTTTGGGGCGAGGTCGGGTGGGTCCAGTGTACAGTCTAGATGTTTCCACTAGCTAACGGTCGGACCAGAATCCCTTTCGGCAGTCCAAAAAATTTCCATTAATGCCAACAGAAAGAACAGACAGAATGAATCGTGACTCGAAGGTGGGGAAAGCAAAGTTGTTTCCTACCGGATCATGCTGAGGTTCCACCAGAACTGCTTCGGGTTGGTAGACTACAGTGTCTCCTGGTATTTCAAACAGAAACTGGCGTCAGCATGAGGGCACCACCATCTTGCAGCGACGCCGTGGTCCTTTCGGAGAGCGGGACAGCAGGCGTGTCTCTCCGCTGATACCCTGAATCAGTCTCTCTCACGGCACCAAACGGGGACAAGGTGGCTGCCGCCCGGGGCAAAGGCAAGTTAATGTGGAATGATCGAGCGATAGTGGCGGTTGCCCCCACCGGAAGTCCGCGGGAGTCGAGGGCCAATGACTCCCGTAGAATCTGCAAAGCTGAGAGGACGTCTTCAAGGGTGGGGCCCACGCCCGAGCAGGCAAGTTTCCGAGTTCCGAGGTATCCCAGAGCCATCTTAGTGGACCAGGCCCGAATCCGGAGAGCCGGCCGCCATTTTTTAGACTCCTGTGGCAGCAGCAGTTCTCCACCACGGCCACCAGAGTGGGTCCCCCGACCAACCAACTGTGGGGGCCCACTTCTTGGGTGGAACGCCAAGGGCAAACTTGGTGCAGAAAGGAACTTCCGCCCGGGTGGTCGTCCGGCAGGTGAAACGTTTAATGGCTGCCCTGCTGCAGCTGGCTGGTGAGTGAAGCGTCAAGGGGTGCCCTACTGCAACTGGTGAGCCTCCACCTGGGGAGGCGGGGGAGGCCCGTTCGCGTCGCCTCCCCCCCAGGGCACCCCACGCCGTCTTTCGGTGCTGTATTGTAGGACGGCCAGGCCGGCACTACAGCTTGCTGGACACCACCTCGATGCCATCCGGGTATCGGCGCATCGTGTTGCCTCCGGCCTCTTCGCACAACGGACCGTCACTGATGCCGTCTCACAAGCGGATGGATTTTGTAGGCCCTTTTTATAGCCCAATGCCGACTAAGAGACAGCAATGTTGCTGCTTCGAAGAAGGAGGGGCGGGGACTGTGTTACGCGGACGGTGAATGCTTTGGGGGTGGATGTTGCAGCAGGCTGCCATGTAAATAGTTGTGTTTTAACGTGTTTTACCCTGTTGAAGTGTTGCATATACCTACAAGTTATTAAAGCGTTTTAATCATACTATTTTGTTGGAGTGTGGCATATATATGTTGGGAGGGAGCGTATGGAGGGGGCATATAGGCGATCGGAGGACCTAATAGTAATTCGTCATTCACTCGTTGCTTGGAAGGTAACTCAGGGTAGAGCATAGAGGGGGTCCTAACAGGGCACTGGCCTGATGTTTCAGATTCTTGTTTTTGTTTAGCTTCCTTTCTCTCCTTTATTTCTTCCTCTAACTTTCTAGCGACAAGATGAGCTGCCTTTTCGTAGTTCTTTTTCTGCCTTTACTTCTTCTCTCTTTTTCCGTTGCGTTGTTTCTTTGCGCCACATGCCGAAACTGTTGAGCATAGTGGGCGTCGTTTTCTTGCTACGTAGAGCTATTTCTAGCGTTTCTATTTTATGGTCATCAAAGGATCCCATCAGTGGCCACTGACTTCCGGAGTCCTTCTTTGTATATTTATGCCATAGTTTGCTATAAGCTACAGCGACTATTCCATATTTAGCAAACATGTCCTTATTAGGGGTGCCTTCCAGTGGAGCCGGATGGTTCATCTCTAATAAGCGGTCCGGGCAGAACCAACTATCAATCAGTGGGGAGAAGATAGGCATGACGGGTTACAACGGGGACAAAAGTCTGCACTACCTATCTTTTCACTGCTTGCAAAGACTAGACAGAATATCTCTATTCCACGTTATTTGTAAGCAGAGAATACCTCCAAAGAACCAATATCGAACAACCAGTGTTCGGACAATCAATCAATCAATGGTGAGAAAGAGATAGGCACGACGGGTTACAACGGGGGACAAAAGTCCGCGTTACCTACCCTTCACTATCTGCAAAGACTAGACAGAATATTTCTATTCTACGTTATTTGCAAACAGAGAATATCTCAAAAAGCACTATTCGTCAAAAACAAATCAATGTTCGGACAATCAATCAGTGGGGAGAATAATAGGCATGACAGATTACAAAGGGGGACAAAAGTCCGCGTTACCTACCCTTCACTATCTGCAAAGGGAGAGAGAGTATTTCTACTCTTCCCCATTTGTAGGCAGCGAATATCTCAAAAAGAACAATCAAATAAGCAATACTAGTATTTTCAATCAATCAATCAATCGTTTCGCAATTTGTCGTGTTACACGACCTTACCCGGACCGCATGGACAGTTTCTCGTCTTCCGCCTCCAGCGCCCGATCGTCCTCTACTCTCCGTATTTGCCGCGGCACTCCTGATGGTTCCCAGTCAGGACCGTAGATCACTCGAGAGAGGTCTGCTCGAAACCAGTGAAGTTCGGATGATCGGCTGCCAGACGAGGGTCTATCGGGCAGGAACTCTTCCCGATCATTGCAGTCGTTCACTCCGTCGTTGGGACCTCTCTCATTGGATCCACGTGTCGCTGATGGGCCCCACGTTTGGGACGCCAATTGTTAAATGGTAGCGGCAGTTTCAGTCGATAACCTTTCAAGTATTGCCCGGCGGTAATCGCCTCTTATACCATTTGATGATTAACCAACAAAAGAGGCAGGCGCCGGAGACTGGAAGGCAGGAAACAAAGTTTTATTCCGTCGGAGCAGAACACATCAGATCGGACAGCAAGGTATCGTCTCGAGGTGCTCTAACCACATCTCTGAGGCCTGGCCTCTTATACACAGGTTTATTGCTTTATTACATGTTACACATTTTTGTTGAGACTTTGATGTACGGAAAGACATCCTCGGAATCCCCACTTCAAGCTCGTTCCCACACATATCTACAGTGGAAGTCCCCACCCCACCCACAGTAGGAGATGGCTATCACACAGCTGGACATTCCGCCAATTCCCGGGGGTGTGTGCGACTGGTCGGGTCTCAGGGGGTGGGGGGCCTTGATCTACTGTAATCCCTTTGATGTGGGGTGTTTCCCTTACAGTAGGGGCAATAAACTGCATCCGCAGGGCTAGGTGATGGCCTGGGATCGGTTCGGACAATCGGGCGCAGAGGAAGGGGGTTATCAAAGGGATGTATGACCATGTATGGGATGAAAGAAGGTGTCGGTCAGGCGTGGGATGTGGTTCCATGGCAGGGTCACGCAGAAGGAGAGGGTTTATGGCCCATGTATGAGAGAGCGGGGTTGGTCAGCACGCGGGGGGATGTTCACAGCGCCAGAGGGACGCGCTGGCGATCGGCAATGAGGTCATGGTGCCTAAAATGGCCGTCGCGCGTTTTCCGCGTGTGGCGCTTGGGGAGAGACAATATGGCGCAGATAATGTTCAGTTACGAACTAAATTTCCACACACCAACCAACCAGACACCTGTAATCAACCTCCCTCTCCATCGCAGATACCCCACAGATCTGTTTAGTCAACAGCAGAGGATGCTCCTTATTGCACCAGGCAGCCAAGACTTGGAACAACCTCCTCCTGCACCTCATGACAGCACTGTCACTGCAACAATTGAGTAGAGATTCAAAGACCTGGCTGTTTTGAATAACTAGTTTCCAAGCAGCAGCAAACAGCTCCAGTGCCTCAAGACCCTCATGAGTGATTTGCAGAGCTTTCCAAATGTTTTATTCTCCGAAAATAAAAAAAAATGAAATGTTCTGGGCATTTCTGTTTCTTCCAATATGGAATATTTCAATAACATGTAATTGATTCTATGTTATTGGACATTGCCAATGGCAAAGTAAGCTTTTTTATGTGAAAACTCTACAAAACATTTTTTTCACAAATGGTAGAATGAATGTGGATACATCATTCATCCATCATGTGCAAATTGCGGTGACTGTGACAAGTAGCTTCTTTCTTGTCATCTCCTGGTGAGAGGAGAATACTGCTTCACTCTTTATATTTTTACAAGTACGTAAATATGGAAAAACACCAGAATGCATCAGCTGTTTGGCCCAGCCCCATCTACCATGGTAGTATCAAACTCTCTTCCAAATGTTTTGCCAGGATGAAGTACAGCTAAACCAACTTCTGCTCAGCATATGTTCTTTAGAATTTTTTGATGCGTATTTGAAGACGAAGAATATGACATCTCCACCATATAACGATGAACTTACGTTTTGTAGTTGAGAGGAAGTACCCTTGTCTGAAGGGAAAACATGTCTTTGTACTTTTGTTGTGTTCTCTATAGGAGAATTCATGGTATCACACATATCAGGATAAAGAAGTATAAAGGAAAGTCACATTGCTGAAACGTACACCTGGTCTCAGTAGACATTTTACCCTGCCCCATTACACATCTGTACTGTAGAATATGCACTGTATATTTACCCAACCAGGTGTCTCCAGTTGAGTAGACATTGTGTGCAAAACTGTGCACTCTTGTTAAATAAAGGAACAGGTACATTTTCATTCTGGTCCAATCACTCACAGAACTGCTTATACACTCACACAGACATTGAGACAACTACCTATATACCCATTCTGCCTCTGCCACATCCATTCACAGATCCCAACAAACGCCCATACTCAAATGTTACAGGTTATAATTAGAAATTAAAACTTCAAAAAACATATAAAAATTCAAATGTTACAGGGATATTGAATTGTGGAAATAGAATTTATAAAAAACCTTTGAAATTCACTGTAGAAAACAACGGTTACAGGAACATTATAGTTAAGAAATAGAATTGAAAAAAAACATAGAAATTCACTGGAAAAAAAACAAAGGTTATAGAGGTGTTATAGTTAGGAAACTGAATTAAAAAAAACTTTGAAATTCACTGAAAAAACTAAGGTTACATGGACGTCAAAGGTATACTCAGATTTCACTTGTACACAAAAATTGAAATTCAGCTTTTATTGTTACCTGAGCTAAATACAACTTTTGCCTCAGCAATGCACTACTTCTGACTTGACTCACTCACACAACCACTCACATACCCATTCATAGACCCATACAACTACTGATACACACCCACTCGCTCGCTCATACTGTCACTCACACAACCACTCACTCACCCATACAGGCATTCACTGATCCTAACTTTCTGGCCTTCGTGAAGGCAAAACAAGTGGGTTTTCTTGGCAGTTCCACATTGAAGAACAATCTCAAATTCTTGGTGAGGCGAATGCATCATTTATCTGTTTGGGCACATTCTGTAATGAATGTGATCAGTAAGTACTTTTTGGGCCTCTCCTGATGAGAGCAGAGTCCATGGTTCTCCCTTTAAATGACTATGAGTATTCAAATGTGCAAAATCCCTGTAAGCCTCACCTGTTTGGCCCTGCCCCCTTCACCAATGGTCTTCCTGCCTTTTGCCAGGATGCTGGACAGCTTACCAAAAGGCCCCTCAGCACATTTCCCACCAATTTTGGTAACATGTTGTTGATGCCAAAGAAAATGAGGACCGCCCCACCGAAGAAAGAAGCAGTTGCTTAATATAGCTAAGAGGAAGTACGCTTGTTAGGTGAAGCTTTACCTTTTTGTAGTCTTCTTATATTCCCTATAGGAAGATTCATTTTATCACAGATTTCTGGATGAAGATGCATGAGTAATAATCAAATTGCCGAAATGAACACAAAGTCGCTCGAAATATTTTCTTGCGGTCCATTATGCAGCTACAGTGTGAAACACTTCCTATTTACCCAACTATATAGCATTTACAAATAAACCAGTAGACTCTGCTACCGTTGGGTAAACATTTTGTGCAAAACTGGGGACCCTTTTTGGATGAGATTCCCTTCTGGCCCTGATGCTCATTTCAGAGAAATTAAACCTCAAAGGGAAGAATTTACAATTATTTACATTGCAGGTGTCCCAGTTAAAGTTCCACTTCTGTAAAGGACAAATTATCCTACCTTCCTAGGCTTGATGAAGGCAAAGCAAGAATGTTTTATCGACAATTCCACATCAAACAAATGATCTGAAATCCTTCTTGAAGGTGAATACATCACTGATCTATTGCAGCACAATCTGAAGTAACTGTGATGAGTGGGTTATTTCTTGGCCTCTCCTTTTGAGAGCATACTCCATGGTTCTCCCTTTAAATGACTATGAGTATGCACAACTTCAAAATCACCTGGAGGCATCGCCCGTTTGCCCCCCTGTCCCAGTTAGGATCATTTATACTTTACAGAAGTGGAGCTTCTAATAGGGCTCGCACTGTGTTTATATTTGTACGTGCTTCACGTTGTGCTTTAGTTTCGTGAAATGAGAATCAGGGCTTGTAGTCATTTAAAAGGGGGAGGGACCAGTTCCCGGGCCTGCCCATTTATTGGAGGTGAAGGGGCACTATGTAACTATCCTCCCCAGGCTTATTTCAGCCCCAGGGACTCCTTCCCCAAGGGCATGATCTCTTCATGCTGGGTGCTCTGGATAGGTGTGCAACGTTGGGGACCGCATGGGAAGCCTCAATGCCCCCGCAGACCCTGCCAGCTTCCCGCTTATGGCGGGAGAGGATTTCCTATGAGTAAGCAATAGTCTATCATCGGTTTTCCTTCCTGCTTGACAGTGGGCAGGAAAACAGATGAATAGTCTGATCCCAACTGACAGGAGCAATGTTCCTGCTTCCGTCAGCTGGGAGTGGATTCATTGTTTGCTATTGTTCAATTGCACATGGTCAGCCCTGGGGAAGTGGTGCCCCCGGGCCATGCCCAGCCCCTCCTTCTTTAATATAGACCATGTCCCGGGGATGTGGTGGTTACTGGGGACAAATATGGCCCAAAAGAGGGCTACGTGGCCCCCTCCCGCTAGTTCATGTCTTGTGCTCTGGAGATGTGCTTGTGCCTCAAAATATACAACTTTGTTTTTTCTTTAATATCTCCATTTAGGAAGCAGGCTCTCAATATAGGGCACTAAAACTAGGTACACTGAGTAGAGAGTCCAGTGAGACCCTTATTGGTATATAAAGGCCAGAGTAGATGATGCTAATGCTCTATATTAGGTAGTGTGGGCGAACAGGTAGACTTATCAGAGGGTAGAGCTAAGCATTTGTTGAATTCACAGAGGCAATTAATGAGACACACAGTCAAAGAATAAATCAAGACAAATTTGCAGAAATAACACTTAATTTTATATAATTTTTCACACAAAGAACTTCGTTCACGGCAAGTAAATATTTTGTTCTGAATTTTTTTTTAAACATACTCAGTTGTGCGCAGTTACGCACAATCCATTCCTTGGACGAAAACACAAAAATGTATAGAAAATTGCATAGGCTGTTCTTGGGGTTCACGTTCTGGTTTTAGGGTAGTAACACGCCCAGGTCCAGTGTTCCACCAGCAGATCATCTGGAGCATCCCAGATGCGGCCAGGAGCAGGGTGCTGGAGTCATTGGCAGCAGGTGCACTCAAAAAAGAAGAGGAACCTTCTCATAACAGGCTGCCCAAGGGGACTTACAGGTAAGTCTGAGGGTTTGGTGCCTGTGGTCTGCAGGGGAGTAGTTCCTCCACTCCAAGGGAGTTCTTCAGTAATGGTGAACATCTGGAGGCCCTCTGGGGTTCTTAAGAGGCCTCACAGTAGCAGGACGGGAGAGCCCACTATGATGGACAAGTCTTGAAGCAGCAAGCAGGGTTTTGCTCCAAATCCCTGTAGCAGGCACTCCATTCTCTGATTCAGCAGCTCTTTTTCGCCTGGTTCGTCTTTAGGTCCATTGAATCTGAGGATCTTGGTCAAGGGATGCCACCAAAATTCTAAATTTAGGGGCGTTAAAGGAGTGACATGTAGTATCCAATAGGCTACCTACCTTTAGTGTGTCTGCACACTCTATGTGACCAATTCATGAGGGAAGGGTCACAACTCTGACACTGATAGAGTAATTCTCTCCAACGAAGATGGAGGAATTGGACAAGTGGGTCCACATCACCTGCTCCCCCTGAAGGGTGGTGGTGGCTGACTGTGGGAACACCTCCTAATCGTACTAATTTTCCCTCCTGTTTCCTGCCAAAATTAGGGTCAAGACAGGGGGGTTGGCATTTCTAAAGTGACATGCCCTTTAAAGCTTCTTACCCTGGATGGTAGATCATGGTTAGAGCAGGCTTTGTGCCTCTGAGCACCAAGGATCTCACCCCAGAAGGACAGAAACATATCTAGTAGTGGAAGGCTGGCTGAGAACAATTGGTAACCCCAATGGTAGTTGGTAGGTTTTCAGGGGACACCTCTAAGGTGTCATATGTGTGTATTTATTAATACATCCAACACTGGATTCAGTGAGGATTTATTAATACAAGATGTTTGGTACCAAACATCTGTGGGTACAGTGAAGCTATCTTACAGCTGGGGAACTCGTAATGGAAAGTATCCAGCACATGGTCTCCTTATGGCTACCCAGTGCACTTACAATTTCCAAGAAAGGACTTGGTGATTGTAAGGCCATATCTACTCAGGCAGATCTGTCCACACATGGGATATGGTGCACCCTACCTTAGTGCTGTAAGGTCTTCTCTAGGGATGGCTTATCTATATCTCATGTAGTGTCCATGGGCGTGGTGCACAGGGATGTATACTGACTGAAACATTTGTAAAGCGCACTTATGCCGTGGCGTCTTGGCGCTGAATGATTATGAAACAGACAACGGCAGATCTTAAGACCTTGGGAAAAGCCAGGTCTTTATCTTTTTCCTAAAATAGGCCCTATTTGATTCTAACCTAATTAACTTAGGGAGGGAGTTCCACAGAGTGGATGCTTGATAAGCGAACCCCGTTCCTCCCCATCTAACTTTTTTAGTTCTGAGAACGCAAACCAATCCTGTATTGGCCGACCTGAGCGCACATTGGGGCTGGTATACGGAAAACAAAGTTTGAATGTCCACCGCCCCGCCTCCATATATTGCCTTATGCAATAAGCATAGGGCTTTAAAGTTCACTCTCTGATGGACTGGGAGCCAATGCAATTCCTTAATCGCTGCTGACCAATACGACTCTTCAGTTTTCTCTGCACCAAGACATGCAGCCTGCACTGGCAGAGTCCATGATCTTACCTACAAAATCCTCAACAGTGCCAGTCCGGCATATGTCAACCACTGCCTCTCCCTCCACTTCCCCACCAGACATCTCCGCTCAGCCCATCAGGTCCTGGCCACCATCCCACAGATCCGCAGGACCTCGACTGGAGGAAGATCCTTCTTCTACCTCACTGCAAGGAACTGGAACTCCCTTCCTCTTCATCTCAGGCAATCGCCATCTCATCCTCAATTCAGTAAGGACATCAAGACTAAAATGCACACCCTCCCCCTGCAGCTCCTTGAGACCCTTACGGGTGAGTAGTCGTGCTCGACAAAATCCTGATTGATTGATTGAGTGGTCCCTTGGGTAGCAAAATACATGCTGCAGTCCTAGTGGACCCTCTTCAGTTCCAATGCCTTATCTACCAGGGGTACCATTTACTAGGGACTTAGAAGGGGGATGAATGTGTGCCAATTGTAGAACAAAGGAACAGTTTAGGAAAATAGACTCAGCACAGGGGACCTGTTTAGCTGCGACCCATTACACTTTCAGTAAAAATCACATCATGATCCAGGCAAAACGTGGGGGCTAACCATGTCAAAAGAGGCACTTTCCTATGCTCCAAAACTGCTGATTGGATTTACACCAAATAACAGCAAAAGGCTCTTTCTAGACCAAGAGCTACCTTTCTACCAAATGTGGTGTAATTACGTATAGCGGTTCTGGCTGAAGTCCTGTTCAAAATCCTAATAGGAAGAAACATTGAAAATGCACTTGTTTTGAAATCGTCCAAAGACTCACATACCTACCCACACCCCCATAGAACCTCTTGTATACCCACTGATACCCAGACACAACCACTTACGTACCCATTCACAGACCCATACCATTACTCATATACCTATTCACTCCTCCATAGATGCAGTCACACACCCACCCACTTAATAGTAGAGCCACTCACATAGCCGCATACTCACCTATAAAGCTATTGACACATCCAAATATTTACTTATACAGTTACTCGCACTTCCACTCACTCACCCATACTGTCTCTCAACACAGCCACTCACTCACCCATACAAATACTCCCACACTCTCTAATACAGCCACTCACACATCAGCTTACTTAACCAAACACCCACTAAAACTGTAGTGTAGTTCCTATATTCCTGATAGGCCCTGCGCATTGGAATAACATACACTAGAGATTTGACATAGGACTAAGGTCAGAATGTCTCAATTGATTATATTAAACTTAATTACTTGTGTGTGCCAGCTAACTCAGAGGTCACTAGACACTTCTCGAATAAACAAGAAAGAGTTAGTTTCTGACAACCGCATAAACATGACAAGTTTGTTTCCCTTTAGAATCGGATCAGTCTCAGAATCGTGGAAACAATAGATAACAGTTTCACTTAGTCAATCGTGCATGCTTCGTTTCTACAGAGTTGCACAGAAATAGAGAGACAGGTGTTTCAATAAAAGGGTTTATTGAACAGTCTTATTTCTCATGCAAAAGATATGAATTGCTACAATTGTAAGACAGACTGCGAAGTACAATATGTACGAGGTTAGCAGTGAGATAAAATAATACTGCAATAGCATAGTTTGTAGCTATGACATATATTAATCAACAATACATACATAAATAACATAAGCTAAAATGTGACACTCATCTAATGCTTCTAAATTGTTCTACCCCAGTGTACCTAACCTAAGTGCAGTACGACGTTTGAAGTAGGTGCCATTTCTAAAGTATAGCTAGCTATATCTTAGTTTAGCCAAGAGTTGCCAAAAGTTTCTCTAAGTTCTAGTCAGCTCCATACCTTAGAATGAGAGAGGTTGGAATCTCTTTTCTGGACTCGATAGTCTAACCCCCCGCAAGGGAAGTCAGAGAGCAATGGAGCTGGATTCTCTGCGAGGAGGATGGCAGCGTCAGGTCAGTGTATCAGGCGGGAACTCGATCTCCTTCCGAACTTGCCATGGTGAACCGCGTAGTCTGGGTTGGATCGAATCTTCTGGGAACCGCAATTTGCCAGGGCAAGTGCTGGTATATTTATACCTTGAAGGTGTCTAGGAATGCCAGTATTGACGTAACAGTCGGGCAGAGGAACGTCATGAATGAATCCCTAAGGAATAGATGTTCATGCATACTGAATGAGTTCTTGGAGAAATCAATATTCAAGCTGAGGGAAATTCCTAAAGGCTTAAGGGTCTGGTTTCCCAAGAATTCGTTGTGACGTGGATGGACAGATGTAGGTGACCATGCCTGTATTTGGTTTGTATGGACAATGTCTAAATAAGGGCCGGATTTCTGTGTCCAAATAAGGGCAATGTGAATTGTACCTATATAAGGGCATAAATCGGGGAAATCTATATACGGAATCTAAATCTGCACACAACAAAACAGCCACTCACTCACCCACACAGCACTTACACGCCCAGTCACTGACTCATACAGCCATTCAGACACCCACTCAATCACCTATAAAGTCATAACACATCCACTTACCCACCCATAAAGCCAATCATACCGCATCTCACTCACTCATACAGCTACTGACATATCTGCTTACTCACAAATACCACTACTCACAAGCATGTTACTCACCCATACAGCTACTCACACACCCTCACTAGGATACATATAGTCACATAATCATTCACATATGATATGCTAGAAGTAGTATCACTCAATAGTAGTGTACCTAGTATACTAATTTAAATTTTGTAGTTGGTTAATATATGTTTAACACTCATAAACTCTTAGAAAACACTTACACTCACTAGATAATGAAATCATTCATCTCTTGAGTGATGTCATTTAAGATGTCATCTGAGATGTCGTCAGTGATATCACTGACCATGTAATGAGTGCTGTAATAAGTGAGGTCATAAGCAGTGCATTGTGGGTGCATAAATTATAGTTCGCTCAGGTAACTATTACTGCTGAATTTCTAAAGTTTTGTTCAAGGGAAATCTGATCCTCACTATACGGTCCCTGTAACCTTTATTTTCTATTTTTTCATTCTATTTCCTAACTGTAATGTCCCTGTAATGTTTTGCTTTCTCAGAGAATATCTAAAGTTTTAAAAATTCAATTTTCTTACTATAACATTGTTGTAACTTTTGTTTTTTAAGTGAATTTCTACAGTTATTAATGTTATTTCCTAACTGTAGCCTGTAACATTTGAGAGTGAGTGTGTGAGTGAATGCATGCATGTCTGAGTGGATGTGTGAGTATATGTGTGAGTGTCTGAGTAGGTCTGTGAGAAGGTGTGCGAGTATCTGAGTGGGTGCATGAGTGTCCGAGTGAGTGTCTGAGAGGCTCTGTGAGTGGGTATGAAAGTGTCTGAGTGGGTTTGCAAGAGCCTCCATGAGTCTGTCAATCTGCAAATGAGTAAATCAGGGTCCTGGTAGGTCTGCATGTGGGTGTGTGAATCTCTGAGTGGGTCGGTGAGTTAGTGTATGAGTCCCTGAGTAGGTCTGTTAGTGGGTGAGAGTATGAGTGGTTCTATAAGTGGGTGAATGAATATTTTATTAGGTCTGTGAGTGGGTGTACATTTCTGAGTATATCTATGAGTGGGTGCATGAGTGTCTGAATGGGTCTGTGAGTGGTTTTAGAGTGTTGCAGTTGTTCAGTGAGTGGGTGCATGAGTGCCCAAGGGGGTTCTGCTCATTTTCTACACCTGTATCGCCCTTTTCTGCTCATTTTGTACTTTTATTTTGCCTCTTTCTGCTCATTTCTGACCTCTATTTTGTCTCTTTCTGCTAATTTCTGATCTCTATGTTGCATCTTTCAGCCCAATGCTGACGTATAGTTGGCCTCTTTCTCCTCATTTCTGAAAATTATTTTGACTAATTCTGCTTGTTTCTGACCTCTATATTGTCTCTTTTTCCCATTGCTGCCCTTTATTTTGCCTCTTTCTGCTCATTGCTTACCTATATTTTGCCTCTTTCTGCTAATTTCCGACTACTATTTTTCCTCTCGGCTTATTTCTGATCTCTATTTTGCCTCTTTCTCCTCGTTCCCGGCCTTTATTTATCCTCTTTTTACTCGTGTGTATATTTTATTTTGCCTCTTGCTGCTCGTTTCTAACTTCTATTTTGCCTCTTTCTGCTCATTTCTCATCTTTATCTTGCTTCTTTCTACTCATTGCTGACCTTTATTCTGCCTGTTTCTGCACATTTCTACCCTTTATTCTGCCTCTTTCTGCATGTTTCTGACCTCTATTCTGCCTCTTGCTGCTCATTTCTGACCTCTATTTTGCCTCTTTCTGCATGTTTCTGCCCTTTATTCAGCCTATTTCTGCCCATTCCTCCCCTTTTTTGCATCTTTCTGCTAGTTTCTGACCTTTATTTTGCCTCTTTCTAATCAGTGCTGACCTTTATTCTGCCTATGTCTGCTTATTTCTGCCCTTTATTCTACCTCTTTCTGCTCATTTCTCACATTTATCATGCCTCTTTCTGCTCATTGCTGACCTTTATTCTGCCTCTTTCTGTATGTTTCTAACTGCACGGACCCCCTACTTTGATCTGCATGAGCTGGCCCTGAGGAAGCGGTGATCCCCAGAGCCGGATATGGCCCAAGCGGGGGTTCCGCTGCCCCCTACATGTTTTAATTTTGCATTTGGCCCCAGAGAGGTGGTGGTTCATGGGGCCGGGGTCTACTCAGACCCCCTCCATATTGTTTATTTTTGCCACTGGGAGGTGCCATTCCCAGGGGCTTCTCAAAGCCCTAGGAGGTGGGTGCATACAGCCACCTTCCTTTTTAAAATATGCCCCAGGGAGGTGGTGGCCATGGGCCCGGGAGTCCCTACACCCCCATGTGTATATGTGGCCCAGGGAGGTGGTGGTTCCTGGGGCATAATAGCACTGGGAGGGGTAGCCTTATGTGCCCCCACCAATATATTTGGAAACTCTGTATGCCCTCCGGACCTGGCCCACTTGTGGACTTTAGTATAAACAAACGTGAGAGACCGTGCTTGTTTTTTTCTTCAAGTTAGCCACAAACTTACATATCCACCTGCGATTGCATGGCACAATTGTAAAAAAATATTTAAACACCAGCGGGGTCCCTCTGGGAACCCAACCACCAACTCTAGAGGGTCAGGGTATTCTTATGCTGCCCCATTTTCTATATTGTTAGAGGGGCTCTTAATATAAAAGGTTCTTTGGGCCTGAGACATGGGACCTCTACCTTGCAAGGGTCTCAAATTGATTTCCTGGAATGCAGCCGGCTTAAGCGCAAATAAAAACAAATTGTTATTTTTGAAAGAACTGAATGCTGATATAATCTGCATAAAAGAATCCTTGGTCGTAAAGAACAGGTCCGTTGAAGATGATATTGTGCTGAGCCATCCTGCGCTCCCTGTGAACAGAGGACATGTGAAAGGAGGCATTGCTGTTCTACTTAGAACACGTCTTAGTGGATATATAAAGTAATCCCCCATGGTTCTAACTTAATTCAGGTGATTAAACTGGATCTTAAAGAAGAACTTGGTAGTTTAGATTCCCTGTTGATTGTCAATGTGTATATTCCCCCTGGTGCTTCTAATATTTATATATTTAAAGATGTGTTCACTTTTATCTATGCCATTATGGAAAGAGAAGATTATAGGCATTTATTGCTGAGTGGTGATTTTAATGCTAAGGTCTAAACCCACAGTGTAAGGCTATTTGCTTTTAAATATTCCCCCTGCTCAGTTCCTGAAAAACAGAAGGACCGATAAAAGAGGCACAATCTTATTGGACGGCCTAAGAATCTTAGACCTTTTAATAGTTAATTGAGGTTTAGGAAATTACCTACAAGCAAAAATCACACTGCTGGGGAACTAATATTGATTACTTAATTGTAACAGCTAATTTTTGTAGCAAGCTCTCCAGTATGGAAGTCCTGGAAAATTATTTTAGCGATCACATGTTGATTCGCTCTAAATTCCAGATGTCCTGTGCCAAGTTTGGTTCCTGGAATTTCAAGGATATGTTGGTAGGATTTAATTTAACAAATGACAGAATGTATTGGAATACTCCAGCTGTTTCTAAACTTAAAGAAACTTGAACAGTTTTTATAAGAGACCAGCAGCAGCAAGCACTGGTAGATTCTAAGTCTTCCCAAACTAATCATTTCAAAGCTTTTGGTCATAATATAACACTTTAGTCTTGACATGCAAATTGTCCCATTTACCCGCTAAACAAAGAGTCCCTTTTAATTCACTGTTATGTATAAATAGGGAAATAAACTAGTGAGGACCCAGTTCCTAAAATTCTCCATCAAATGCAGTAAATTAATAAATCTATTAAAGAGAAAAACATAGAGGAAAAAATGTTCTTTAAAACAAAAAAAGGAAGACTATGAATGGATACACTTAAAAGAGGCAGCTTGGAAAAATAATGGCAAAAGATATTAGGAAATAATTGCAGACTACTGTGGAACAAGAGTAACATTTCTCCGAATCACCATAAAAGAATGAAAATTATATTTGAACAAACTTTACTCTGCAAATCCTAATTCTTCTTGTTCTGCATATTTTAACGTGTTCCTCTAAATCCCTAGT
The DNA here is from genome assembly GCF_964204655.1 of Triturus cristatus. Lineage (NCBI taxonomy): Eukaryota > Metazoa > Chordata > Amphibia > Caudata > Salamandridae > Triturus > Triturus cristatus. The sequence continues at coordinate 49,664,816 of NC_140581.1, read as the reverse complement.
ATTTAGATATGTGCCCTCAAAGGGCAAAATTGTAGGCTTTATAAAAAATATGATGGCTTCAGGAGCAATAGGCCCTGACAAAATCCCTATGACGGTCATTAAAAAAGAGCCTCTAATGGGCGTTACCGATCGTGCACCGACATTTGCTTAATGCTATTTGCAGGGGAAGACGCCCCCATCTTGGTTCGGCAGTATTTTAATTCCATTATATAAAAAGGGACATAGGCATCATCCGGACGATTATCGACAAATATCCCTGTTAGATGCAGAGGGGAAAATATTTGATTGCAGCATTTTAGATAATCTTACAGATTGTGTGGTACAGGAGAACATTCTACCTATAGAACACGCAGGTTTTAGGAAACATCATTCCACCCTGGATAATATCAGAACGCTGAAACTAATAGAGGAAAAGTACAGGATTTTTCGCAGCTCAAATATATATGTGGCTTTTATAGATTTTTCAACAGCCTTTGATAAGGTAGACAAGCCCTTACTGTGGCAAAAAATGCCTAAAATGGGAGTGCCTACCCCCCTATTGCCCTGCACTCTTGAATTTGGTGGCTGGTGCTAATAGGGAGAAATCTATGCCAATCAACAATAATTCCCAAGAAAATGGACTGAAGCAAGGCTGCCTATTAGCCCTGATACTTTTTTCTTTGAATGGAGCTGGTTTATCCAAATGTTTTTCTCCCCTAGAAGGAGATGTGCCAGAGATAGGAGGAAGCCCTTTTGCATGCCTTATGTATGCAGATGATAATGCAATCATGGACTTGACCCCTAATGGGTTGAATAAAATGCGGATATCTTTGCAGAAATATACGATGGTGCAATACCTACAGATAAATGTTTCTAAAAGTAAAGTCCTGGTTATGAAATGTAGTAGAAAATAAAAAATGGAGTAATTTTAATTGGCGAATTGGTTCCCAAAAATTGGAGATGGTAGATTATTTTCTTTATTTGGGGAAAGTAATAAAGGGTAACACAAACAATAAGCCACATATTGAACATAGTTCTTCTTAAGCTGTAACACACGCAAATAGTTTACGCATATTTTATAGTACAATCGGTCAAAGACATTTTTTACATTTATTAAGCAAAAATTCTCCCACTTTGCTAGATGCCATTGAAACTTTCCCAGTAAAGGAATGGAGTTCTATATTTTACGTAAATTATATAATTGTAATACTCTGGTCCCAATAGCTGCTATTAGACTGGAATTTGGTCTGATAGGTTAATTCATTCAAGGATTAGCCAGTATATTGCGTTGGGGATACCAGCTAAAGAATAGTGAATTACACACATTGAGGGGTTTCATGTGTAAGGACATTTTTGAAGGACCCACCGATAAATACTCCTTCTCATGTGACTTCTCCTTTGCACTAAATTATTTTAGCATAAAGAAGGAGTCAGTGACCTCTCTCTTTTTTTTTTTTTTTTTTAAAGCTGTATGGGTAATTTACAGAGAGATGTTAAGTATTGCAGATCAAAAGAAAGGCTGAAGACAATAGGAACGTCAAATACACTGAGAATTCATCAGAGATATGTATCTTGAAATTTAGAACATGGTGTTCGACGTTGGCTTACATTATGTCTTATGAACCTGTTGCCATTTAATGATCTACTATCTAATTGGTACCCCACCATGAAAATTGGAAACAATGATGGCTTTTGTAATCTGGGCTTTCAGAATTTCATTCATATTTTATTTGTTTACCCAGTTTTAGTTGAGTTCTGTCACCGATGGCTTCGATCTATGTTTTTGCAAAATAGCATCAAAAATGTTTCATCAGCTTGTGAATTCCTTCTTTTTCCAAAAAATGAAATAGTTTGTATAACATTAGGAGTTTATGAATATATTTTAGTCTTCACAATTCTTATTTATGCTGGTCCCTATTGTTATTTGTTGTTTTTAACTGCTGTTGCTAAGGGAGAATGAAACCTTAATTATACTTTTTAAAAAAAATTCCTTGGAACTCAGTCTTGTTTAACATTTTCCGCTGCTCACGATGCACTTTATCTATGGATTGGTCTTATATTGAAGCTGATAATGTATTCTATCCTAATGTTTACACGTTTCTGCAGCTATGTAAATGCTCATTGCGCAAAATTGGGTCATATGTGCTGTTATTCATCATTGCCAGGGAAAAACAGTTGTTAATCACAAATTATTCATTTATTTTCTTAGAATCTGTTTAGTTTTTAATTTTTTGCTGCTGCATGTTGCACCATATTTAATTTGGATTTATTGTGAAGTCGATATTGAATAGTATTCTATTTTCTTTAAAAATGCACATGTATTTAAATTTATTTTATTAGTGGCGGCAAGGGTCTTAATTACATTATTCTAATTTGTCCTTTGTCAAATAATGTATACTCTTGTCTCCTTTTGCATATTTGGTGCTATTGATTGTTCCCATTTACTAATAGACCTATTTTTCTGTGTTATGGAAACTTAAGAACTGGCTATGAAGGAGCATGCTTCATTGATGATGGGCTATTTTGAATTTAATACTACTGTTGTTATATAGCTATAGATTCTGTGTTTTAGTGAACTTTGATCCAATTACGCTAGAATCTAATTTGTTTAATATTTTACTCTATTTAGGATGACAAAGAACTGAGTTCATATTTTAATGTGTATTTATATAATATTTGTGTATATTTTGAAGTGGCCCTCATTGGAGATCCAAATTCCTAATAAAATTTAATTGAATTGAAATTGAATATATTGTTAACGTTTTTTGTGTAAACTCGGCTGAAGCCAAGTTCCAAAATCTCTGCCAGCACTTGCTAGTTGAAGTGTTGGCAGCCAATCAGATAAAACACTGGGACTGTTGGACCCGCAGAGGATCTGTGTTCCTAGATATTCAAATTTGGAGTTTGTTTATTATCTCTAAAACTACTGGAGTGGATTACACTAAATCACAAAACAGCACTTCCTTGGACCAAGATCTACCTTTCTGTCAAATTTGGTGTAATTCCGTTTAACGGTTCGGTACTTTTAGAGATATTAACTAAATTCCAAATTTGAATATTTAGGGCGCAGATCCACCTTGAATCCCTAGATGTGATGATAGGGTCTCACAGGGACCCGGCTGGAGAATGATTTTTTTTCTTCAATTTGCTGCAAAATGATGTGTGAATCTCAAAAACTGTGGTCTCCAGCGCTTGTTTGAAAAAAGCCCTCAGGGGAGCCAGGTCCCGGGGGCATGTCTTTACAAAATTAAAGGAGGAGGTTGCATGTAGCCCCTCTCCATGGGCATTTATATACCCCGGGGCCACCACCTCCCGGGGACATATGCTTCTATTAAGGGAGCCTTGCAGACCCCTGGGTCCCATTTTAGCTTATATATTGTACAGGGGGACTTCACTGACCTACCGGGCCCCAGGGGGGACCACTTCCCGGGGGCTAAATAGAAAGAATTTGCGGGGACCTTGCTGATCCCCATGCCCCAGGGACCACCACCTCCCCCGGGATAAACTGTTAATAATGAGGGGCCTTGCAGACTCGCCTGGGCCCTAGGGAGCCACCACCTCACAGGGGCCAAAATATAATTTGTAAAGTGGGAGCGAGCCACACAGCTCCTCTCCCAAGCCATAGGCGGCCCTGGAGACCACCACCTCCCTGGTGCCGGCCCATGAATAATAAAGGAGGGGGGTGCATGACCTCTTTCTCGGAGCCATATGTAACCCTGAGAACAGCCAGCCCACAGAACTAGCTCATGCTATGTCCTTGGGTTCCCCCCCAGGACATAGGTGTTTGATCTGACTTGATGGGAGCTTTGACAGCTCCTGCCAAGTCAGAGCAAACAAGAACTCTGCTCCTAGAAAGAGGGAGCTGTGAAGTCATTCCTGATTGCTGTGAGCTGAGATTTCAACTGATTCCCTTCCACTGTCAATCGTGCAGGGAAACAGATGAAACAACTGTTCTTACAGACAGGGAGCTGCATATTCTATGGGTGTTGTTGGACATATAAAACCCTACTTTCCCTAACATGTGTGTGTGTGTGTGTTGCAGATGGTACCTTTTGACATACACATGCGTGATGCACCGTGAAAGAAAGTTGGCATGCAGCAATTTGGAGGTTGTGAATAATTGCAACATGTCCTGAGGATATGCGTATGCCCCTCTGTTTGCTGTTTGTGGCATGCAACATGGTTTTCCTTAATGGCAGGACTACGCCATTTTTCTGGAAGCTTTTGTTTTTTGGCCTCTGGGGCTTGAGTACCTGGTCTGTGGCCCATGTGATTCGGATGTGACATTGAATGGGATTGGGCCTATTGCTTCCTTGGATGATGTTTGTGAGGCCCAGTGGTATTTGTGTTGACAAGCTGGGTGTGGTGGTGAGCATATCCGTGCAACCCCCTTCCCTCCAGGCCCCCCTCTCTTCACTTGGATCCAGGATGATTTGGGTCTGTCACACTGGGTGGGAATCAGGGATTCCTATCCTGTTACATGCTATTTTGGAGGGACATGATCCCATGAGCAGACTTTGGATGTTGGAAACATTAGGGGAAAGGAGGTTATTGGACGAGCTAAGCAGTAACTCTTTGGGCTCCCTCCTGCTTTTCCCAGTCCTTTTCCTGCATCTTTCGGTAGTAATGTAACATTTGGGCCAGTATTTCTCATCAAGGTTTGGTGTATAATCCATCAACGATATCCAGCCCACTCAGTACTTCGGTGGGCAGTCAATTTTTTAGCATGTTGGAGAAGAAAGCGACCTTGGGGTCCAGTCTCAGTCCATGGCTGTCCTGTCTCCTGTCCCATTGCTCCTCATGGTTTCCCCAGGTTTCATGCTCTCTGCCATCAATCCTACTATATCTGGGCAGTCAGAGAAAGTTTCCCTCCGGGCCATCCGTATCTTGTGTCTGAATGCACTGAATTTGGCTCATCATGCTCGGTGTTGGTAAGCATGACATGTTGGTTCTGAAAAACACCATGTAAGTCTGCTCTCTGATGAGGCTGCTCAGCAGACTCTTAACATCACGCATTGCTAGGTTTATCGCCGCTGTGTTTTTCTCAAAACATGAGATCCATCTTTCTCCTCTGTCCATCATGAGGGCAGTTTGGTCTTGAGCCCCTTCTTTGTCCATCTAAGCCCAAGGCACATCAATAGTGGCTTGGCATAAGCACCTCTCCTGCCAAGCCATAGCAAACTTTGCTCTGCTTCATGCAAGCAAGAGCAGAAAAAATGCTCTTGCTCACACAAAGCAGAGCAGATTTGCTTGTGGATGTAGGGAGCTTCGGGTCAGCAGCTCCCTCTGTCCAAAAGCAATGCCTGCTCCCTCAGGAGGCTGGTACCTGACAGAGACCACAGGGGTCTTCAGGCTCCCCCTGCGATCCCCAACAGAGAGGCCAGGCTCGGGGTATGGGTCCCCAGGTGTGAAATCAGCCAAGAAGGGGGGCTGCGCGGTCCCCCTTCCTTGTTTTATTTATTTATTTTTTGTAAATAAAGGGCTGGCCCCAGAGGATAGGGTTCCTGGGGACAAAATTGGCCTGGGTAAGGGAGCCCATGCGCCCCCTCTTCCTTTAATTAAAAAACAATTACTAAAAAAGAAACACCTGGCCCCACGGGATGGGGTCCCCTTGTGCCGTATTTGACCCAGGGAGGCAGGCTGTATGGCCGTCTCACCATTCTAAATATGGCTAGCCCCGGGGTGTGGGGTCCCCGGAGCCTTTATTTGAATTTGAATTTAAAAGCATTTGTTAAGCGCACGTATACCATGCGGTTTCATGGCGCTTTAAGTGATGCAGTAGCGGTCGGCAGAAGGGCTAGACAGTATAAGCTTGCTCAAATAACAGGGTTTTAAGGTCTTTCCGAAACTGTGTGTATGACGGAGAAGATCGGAGAGCAGGAGGGAGAGAATTCCAGAAAAGTGGGGCGAGAACAGCAAATTTCGCTCCGCCAGATTTCTTTTTCTTGAAACGAGGAATGATGAGGAAAGCCCTATGGGCAGAGCGGAGTTCACGACCTGGGAGGTACGGTTTTATGGCGGCGCAAATGAACTCGGGGGCTGTACCTGATCTAGCCTGAAAGGTAAGGCAACCCAGTTTAAAAAGGGCACGCTCCCTCACCGGGAGCCAATGCAAAGCTTTAAGCAGGGGAGTGGCACGATGGTATTTGGGTAAGCCATAGATCAAACGAGCCGCTTGATTCTGAATGAGCTGCAAACGATGGAACGCATATGCTGGAGCTCCATTGTAAATGATGTTACCATAGTCAACTCTCGACAGTACCATGGCCAGCACAATGATTTTTAAAGCAGGAAGGGAAAAAAAGCGGGATACTTTCCTAATTAGTCTTAAAGAAAAGAAACAAGCAGAGACCACTGAACCCACATGTGAGTGAATAGAGAGTTGTGTGTTAAGAAAAATCCCAAGAGTTTTGACCTTAGAGACAGGAAGAGGGGGAGCACCAAGTGACAAGGGCCAGTGGGCAGAGGTCCATGGACTGCAACCACCTCCGGTCAGGACTAACTCAGTCTTGTCCGGATTGAGTTTGAGGTGGTTGCAGTTCATCCAGTCCTGAATGAATGTCATTACGGTCTGAACATTGGAAGCAGATGAGGGGGAGTTGGAGAGATTAAAGATTAGCTGGAGATCATCAGCGTAGTTAAACACCGTGACCTCCATCTGCTGTAACGAAAAAATGAGGGGATAGATGTACAAATTAAATAAAAGTGGGGAAAGTGATGAGCCTTGAGGGACTCCGCACTCCACTTTGCGAAAGTCAGCGGTGAAATTGGCCAAATGGACGGCTTGGGCCCTCCCTGTGAGGAAGGACTCAATCCACGAGAAGGCAGAACCTTCTATGCCCGCCGCCCTGACACGGCTGAGAAGAATGGAATGATCCACCGTGTCAAAGGCGGCGGACAGATCTAATAAAATCAAGGCTTGCGGAAGGTTGGTGTCAATGCCTTCACGTAGCACGTCCATTACCGAGATCACCACTTTCTCGGTGGAGTGCAATGGGCGAAAGCCGGCTTGACGGGGGGAAAGACAGTGATTGATTTCAACATGAGTGCTTAAGGTGGTTGTGACGTGAGTTTCCAAAATTTTTGCTAGGTAAGGCAGTAGGGAAATGGGACTGTAGTTGGAGGGGGAGGAAGAATCAGCGTCAGGTTTTTTAATAATAGGTATGACAACCGCTGATTTATGTATATCAGGAACGTTTCCCTTCTTTAGCGAGTCATTGAGGAGGGTCAAAGGGGGAGTGGGGGAAGATAAATAGATTTCCCTGAGGATATGGGCGGGGGCAAAATCTAAGGGAGAACCGGATTTGACTCGGTGAAGTAATGAGAAGAAGGTGTCCTCAGTTAAAGGTGGAATAAGGTTAAGTTTGGGGACAGTGGGGGGAGGGGAAGAATTGACAAATGCAAGGGAGGGTGGTGGAATGTTAAGTTTGATTTTGAGTATTTTATCAATAAAAAACTCATTGAGCGAGTTACAGAAGGACTGAGAGGGGGGAATGGTAGTCGTGGTTCGACTGGATAATGCTAATTCATGGACCGTGGTAAAGATTTCCTTTGAGCGAGACTCAGCTGCCATAATCCTGCTGGTATAGAATGCAGTTTTAGCCGCTAGAATGCCCGCTTTATAAGTTTTTAAAACAGACAGATATATAGTCTTTAGCTCTGGGCTGTAGTCTTTCCTCCAGGCTCGCTCGGCTCTTCTAGCTGCTAGTTTCTGTTCTTTTAGCTCTAAGGTGAACCATCGATTGGCTGCATGGGCCCGCTTGACAGTGAGTCGCCTCATGGGGGCGAATTCGTCGCCTGCCAAAGTCAGCCAATTATCAATGGCGGCCAGTTGCGACGTAGCAGTGAGATCTGTAAGGTCGGGAGCGGTTTTGGCCAAAGTTGAACAGAAGGAGGGCATGTCCGTTTTACCCCATTTCCTGACCCAAATGTTTTTAGGAAGAGGAGGTTTGACCAGTGTGGTCAGTGCAAGGGAAAAGGAAATAATAGAATGGTCGGACCAGGAGCACGGGGAAATTATGGGGGGTGTGGATGGAATATTTAGCGCCCAGATTTGATCCAACATATGACCGTGGGTATGTGTGGGGCCATGAGTGAGCAGAGAGAAGTTTCAAATTTAAAAAAAAGAAAATACCACCAGGAAGATTCCTGAGGCTCCGCACCCTTTCTGCTGCACTCTGTAATCGTATCTCCTGGCTTGCTGCTTGTTAGGAAAAGAAGTCCCCTTGGCTGCTGTGGGTCCTTAGGGAACAACAAGACCTCCTGTTACCTCCATGAAGTCCCACAAAGCCTGATTGCTCAGAGGTGAATAGATATATACTCACCCCTCACCTCTCATAGATATGGCCCGCTGTTTTCAGCCCCAGGACACGCAAGCTCCCAAGGACCAGGCTGATTTTCTACAAGGGGAAGGGGGGGTTGAGAGGCCACCCCCCCGGGCCATATTGGCTCGGGAAACACCACCTCCCCAGGGTTAGTCTGCTTTCAAGTATGGGGAGGGGGCTGTGCAATCCACCACCTCCCTGGGGCTAGGGAAAATTCAAGGATCAGGAGGAGGGCTGCACAGCCTCCCTCCTGAGGCTGTTATTGGTCCGGGGGACCACTAACTCATGGGAAATGACCATGCACTTTCATAAGGAGGGGCCAACACGGCCTCCCTTCTGAAACCATTAATTACCCTGGGGACTGCCAACCCCAGGGCCGGCTCCTGCTACGTCAGAAGGTTCCCATCCTCTGGACATAGCGGTTTTCCTGCCTGCATGAAAATGGTCCAGGAAACCTCTGCTTGCTCTCACTTAACAGGACCTATTTGAAAGCACCCACCAAGAGAGAGCAAACAGTAAGTGTGCTCTGAGCTGCCCGCCCACTGGAAGCAGACTTCTCATCTGTTGCCTTGACCGTCGTATAGCGTCAAAAAACAGATGACAAAATTACTCCTACCTGCTGGGAGCAGAATTTTAAGTTGCTACTTGTGGGCTGGAGCAATGCTGAATCCTGCAGGAGATGGAGAGATGGCTGGGTATGTGGAAAATTGTGCTCACCCCGCGTTCTCCAGCAAACTTAAAGGGGTGCCCTGGTGAGTACCCACCATGCAGTGACCTAGTCCTCGGGGGATGGGGTACCCTCCCTGGCCAATATTTGTCCTGGCAGGGGGGCTGCATACCTTTCTCACCTTCAGTGTCTGGGCAGGCCCAAGGGGATAGAGTCCCTCGGGCCGGTATTGGCCCTATGAAGGGTAGTTGTGTGCCCCCTGTTTCACATTCTGGGAAGGCCCCAGGGTATGGGGTCACCGGGGTCAACCTTGGCCTGGTGAAGGGGGCTGAATGCCCCCTCTTCCTTAATAGTATGCTGTGTCCTAGGAGATTGGGGCCCCAGGGCCAAATTTATCCCAGGGAGGGGGGCACCATGCTCTCCAAAATTTAAAGTGGGTGCCCTTGGTAGGCAATTAGATCTCAGCATGAGATCTGTCAGATCTGCAAACCCTTCATGAATTCATATAAATCTTTTTTTAATTGGTCTACTGAATGGATTTGCATTAAATTATAAAGTAGATCTTTCTGGACCAAATTAGCCAAATTTGGAGTTGATCCATTCAACTGGCTGTAGTCATGTCTAAAATTTGTATGGGAAATTGCATAGGGAAAACACATTTTAGGACCTCCCTTTTTCTTTGCACACACCTGAAGAATAGCCCCAAAACTTTCCAGACTGCAGCTTAAGCAAGTGGCAAACTAGTTTTGAAGATTTTGTGAAGGTTTGTCACATGATGCCAAAGTTATTAGCAAAACAAAAAACACTTTTCCTATGGAAACTAGTTCCTAACTATAACTGTCTACGGGTAACTGCCAGTTGCCAGTAATAAATTATAGTTAGGTGATGTCTGGAAAGTTTAGGGCTGATTTGTCAAAAAGGGGATGTGAAACAAAGGGGTCCCAAAACAAATTTAGTCCATGTAATTTGCTATAGAGATTTGAGACACAACTACAGTGTGAACCGCTGAAAAGATTGGCTTCAAATTTGGCAGAAAGCTAGATTTTAGAAAAAAAAGGATTTTTTTCTTTTAGTAATTTGGTCTGTTTAGTAGTTTGGGATGTATTAAAGAATCTATATCTAGAAACACAAATCAATGTTTCAACATCAATGCCATGATTGGCCGGCCACAACCAGGGAGAAAAGTTGTGACTGGCATTTTGTGTATTGGGACAAAGTACCCAGGGGGGAAATGAAATCAAAAAAGGATATAAGCTGTCAGGGTAGAGGTAACTTGGCCCCATTTAACTGATTGAGGGGTCTGTGATGGGCAAGAGAAACAATATTCTCTTGGCGTATTGCAAAAAATATGAGTAAGGGGGTTACTTCTATCTGAATTCCAGTTACGTCCGACAAAAATTCACTTAAATCCAACCAATATTTAGTAATCTCTGGACAAGTTAAAAACACATGGTAATCATCTGCTAGGGGATCTTGGCACCTTGAACAAACATACTGAGTTCCGGTGACTTTTGTTAGTTTTACTGGGGACCAATATACTCGATATAAAGTGAAAAGATGGTTTTGTTTTCAAAAAGCAGGTTTGACTATCCCTCGAAGCAGTGCAAATGAAACCGTCCAAGCCTTACTCAGGTTAAGATTAGTAATATCAGCACACCAGATCTTTTGAATATCCTGATCTATATCATCTTTGGCTTCAATAAGGATTTGATACCACAAGGCAATTTCTTTTTTAATACCACCAGGTTTCATCGCTTGTATTAGCCAAGAGTCGTCCATCTGGTCCACCCAATGTTGCCTATCCCACCAGGCAGAGAGTTGAAATTTAAATCTGGTTAGTTGTCCCCGTGTGCATAATGTCAAAGTTTCCCAAGTAACCAGATCCGTACCTATTCTCAGATCTCCCCGTCGTGAGATACCTGCTTGCTTCAATGGTAAACTGAGCATATCATCCAAACAAGCAGGAGGGCCAGGGGAACCCCAAATTGGAGCATGATCTGAATAATAAGATATTCCAGGTTTTTTCCAGATATAGACCCAATTCTTCAGTGCCTGCAATAAAATCTTCAATCTAACTTTTGGGTCCCCAAACTCAAAATGGAACTGCGCATGTTCATCCCCTAGGTCGCTAAGTACTGCCCCATATAAGATACCTAATGCAGAATCATCTGGTCTATTTAACAATATTCGAAAGTTCTTAAAGTGGAAAACATGCAGATATAGCCACAAGTCTGGAAGAGCCAATCCCCCCTTCTCCTTAACCTTTTCCACGATATACGGGAGCCCTTCGAGGTCCAAATAAAACTGCAAATCTTACCCTCTAATTTTTCTACTTCGCCCTTATCAAATAAAAGGGGTATAGTATTAAAAAGGAAGGTAAGTTTTGGAAGTACGATCATTTTGATCAGGTTGACCCTGCCATATAGGTTAAGAGGGAGATTTGGCCATCTGGTCAATAATTTCCCTACCTCCTGACTAATCCTCCTCCAGTTAACCATAGCGACATCATGTAACTTCTGGGTGATTATAATACACAAATATCTCATTTGTTTTTTTTATCCCAGGGGTCTGAGAGGGTTGGTTCCACTCCATGATTTCAGTTTTGTCTCTATTTACACTATTGCCCGAAACCTTCCCAAATACTTCTACCTTAGTCATCAAACTGGGGATAGCCTGCTTAGGATTAAGGGTATACAAAATAAGGTCATCCTCATATAAAGCTAATTTAACCTTGAGGTCTTTGTATCTAAAAGGAAGAATTGAAATATCCTGTCTGATTAGAGCTGCAAAAGGTTCAATATAGATATTAAATAAGAGGGAGGACAACGGGCATCCCTGTCTAGTTCCTCGCATAATGTTGAACCAACCCGTTAGCTTGCTATTAACTAAGACTCTGGCTCTAGGTGCACTATATAATGACTGGACTAGATTCTTAGGAAATCCCAAAGATAAGGCCAATGAACCTGGTCAAACGCCTTAGCGGCGTCAACTGCCACTGCTGACACAGGAAGATTAAAGGTTTCAGCCAGATCAATTACGCTGAGCATTGTAAAAGTTTGTTCATTAAGTTGCCTTCCAGGAACAAAGCCCCTCTGATCACCATGAACTACACTCTAGATAGTCTTTGCAACCCTGGCTGCTAATATCCCTGTGGACACTTTATAATCCGTGTTCAGCAGAGATACAGGCCTATAAGACTCCGCAAGCAACGGGTCCTTATTTGGTTTTAAAATTAAGACTATCGTTCCCTCAGCCCAAGATGTCGGGGGATCCTCCCTCTCCCTCAAGATAGTGTTAGAGCTTTTTAAATACAGATACTATACTGTTTTCGAGAGATGAGTATATTTCTGTTGGGAGGCCGTCTGGCCCGGCGACCTTACCTCTTGCCATCCGTCTCATTTGTATCCGAATCTCCTCTTCGCTTATCTCAGAAGCAAGAGAATCTCTTTGATGTGCATTCAGAGAGGGAAGTTCCACATTGTCCAAAAATTGCTGTATATTTTCCAACCCTGGCATAATATCATCTTTAAATAACTTGGCCATATAACTACAAACTTCAGCCCCTATTTCTGTATTATTATCAACTATATGACCTGTTACGCTCTCCTTTAAGCTACTTATTTGGTTTCGGGCTTTATCAGTTTTAGCTTTCCAAGCTAGAAGCCTACCACTCTTCTCACCATATGAAAAATTCTGAAGTTTAGGAACCCTCCATCAATTTAATAACATTTTATCCAAGAGACCCTGATATTCTTGTTGGAGATGTTCTAGCTCTGTAGTGAGACAGGGGACTTTACTACAAGATTCTAAAGAGGCCTTTTGAAGTTCCAACTCCTTTGTTTGGATATCTTTCAAAAGATTATTCTCTCGCTTCCTGGAACTACGATTTTTCCCTACCATAATAGAAGTACCTAAGGCTCTCAGAAAAGCTTTAAAGGCCTCCCAAATTACCTGGATTTTTGCAGACTCATTATTATCTTTAAAAAAGGTCGAGACCTCCTCACGCATCTTAGATTGAACACCCTCGTCTAATAAAATTGTCCTATTAAGGGTCCATCTTATTATGGTCCTCTTTTCCTGACTTTTCAGGGAGAGACAGACCGCAGAGTGATCAGAGAGGATGGCAGGGAGATGTTTAACCTTGCGACTCCCTCAAGTAAGGATTCATCTATTAAAGAATAATCAATACGGGAGTGGTGTCCATATTTCTTGCTAGAAAAGGTATATCCCTTCTTATCCCCCATCTTAAGTCTTCAAGCATCCACTAAAATTAGTTCCTGAGTATTGCCATTGAGTTTGAAGGAGTAACATACTTTACTTTAGATGTTCTAAAATCGCCACCGATAATCACTGGGCTATTAATTGGCACGAGGGCAACCTCCAATTTAAATTATGCATCTGGTTTATCCTGGTTCGGACCATAATAACTGACACACGTTAATGCCTTATTCTGTATCTTGATATTAGCCAATATCCACCTCCCTGATGTGTCTGTATGGTAACTTTCCAATTTAATACCACTACCTGATCTTATAATTATAGCTGCCCCTCTTGTACTTCCTCTCTGATTGGAAGAGACAACGTCCTGGACCCAGAGCCATCTTTTAAACATACTTGAGCATTCGCTATTTTCTAAGTGGGTCTCCTGTAGGAAAATTACGTTTGCCTCAGATTTCTTAATAAATTCCATGATACGGGCCAGTTTTCTCATAGATCTCACCCCATTCACATTCCATGAGGTGAGATGCATTAAATTCTTACTCATTTATTAGATATGGAAACCCCCCTCCCTCCTTCTCTAAGATATATAAGGTTCATTAACTCGACTTTAATAGGAACGACCAAAATTAGCGAATATTTGGTCCAAAAAAAAAAAGCGAATTTATGGCAGATTGAGGACACTATTTTTTTCTTTTTTCCCCCATATGCTCCCAATACCCTGTGACGCCTCCCCCCACCCACCCTGGGGACCCCCCATCTATCTCTCGGGGCGTGAACGCCTTTTGAGATACCCCTGTACTAACGAGACAAATCCAGATATCCCAAAGCTACATTACGCAACATAATCCTGAAACATAAGTAGTGTTGTCGTGATAAAAGAAATGATTTTTTTATATAAGATGTAGGTGTGTCCTAATGTAAAGTGTAGGAGGACAAGCCTCAATATGAGTCTATTTACAAGATAGTTACACTATATGTCTTTTGCACAAGAGTAATATGAATCAAAGATCCAAGATCTATTCTGATCCTCCCATCTGATTTAATAAGGCATCTACTTCTTCCGGCTCACGGATATTGTACATTTTATTCTGACACATAATCCTCAGCATGGCAGGAAATTTCATTTGCACTAGCGCACCCCTTGCATGGAGATAGTTCATTTTTTAGCCTAAAAGCTACTCCCGCTCAGCTGTTCTTTTACCCATATCGGAGCGTATTAAATATGCAGAGTCTCCGTAGGTTAACGACCGTTCTTTTAATGCCCGGGTCAAGACAAGCTCCTTGATGGAATAGGTAAGAAAATAAATTAAGATCTTCCTCGGGGTTTTCCTCCCTGTTTGTAACCTGTATGGATCTCTGTGCACTCTTTGGAGCTCTTTTCCCAAGTCTATATCTGTTCTATCCGGAAACAGCTCCCCAAGCAACCTGCAGACAAAGGCCTTTATATCCGCCCCTTCTGCGTTTATTATTTCGTCTGAACTGAAGCTCAAGTTTTTCCAGATCCTGCTGCAATACCTTATTCCCTTGTTTGAGCCTCTGAATTTCACTGAAATTACTGGCAGTGGCCTCTGCTAAAATCTTCACCTCTTCCTCCAAACTCTCTGTTCTTTTAACTAGACCTTCTATCTTCTGTTTAAGTATTTCCCCTTTATTTTGAATGTCCTTTTGCTTTCTGAAGTCTCAAATTTAGCTAAGATCTCCTGTCTCAAAGTATTTATCAGACCTACCAGCTGGTCTGCTGAGGCCATTGTAGGAGCTTCTTCCCGAACAGGATTCAATGATTCAAGGCTCAGAGCATTTGTATTATTGGTGTCATTTGTATCATTGATTTCCAACCTCATATCATTCTGACGTAACTCGAGTTGAATTTCGTGAGCCTCTGACAGCGAAGGATAACGATTCTCAAGCCTCAGTGGAATGCTCTGCGATAAAGAAGATGCCGTTTTCTCTGCTAGATTTTGTAGACTCTCACTTTCTGCCACAGCTGACTGAGAGCCTGCGACCTGCTCCATTATTTTAAAATATGACCTAAGGGAAGGCGGTGGTTTAGGTAAAGATCGAACCTCTTTTGACCTGCACTTTTTAATTTTGGCTTTTTTCAAATTTTTCTTGACTGGGGTTTTAGGAGTCACCACTAAAGAGGGTTTTTCGGCTCTACCCTCACCTGTCCTCTTCCTTACAGGGCCCGATCTGAGCTGATATCTACTTCTTTCTGACAAGGAGCTCCCCTCTTTAATATTAATGTTGATGTTCTCACACTGTGAACTCAACCCCTCTGGAGAGACTTGATCCGGTATGAATGCCCTGACCCCCCCTTCACTTAAATTATGGGGTGATGTACATTAGGAGTCAGGGAATGAGGGTGAACCTCCCTCTCCATCCACTCCTTTCCTGGTTTTATGTGCGTGTTAACTGTGTGCCAATATTGTGCAAAAGTGCAGAAAGGGAAAGTTGTCCTCAAGAGATTGCTGGAAAACAGATTAGAAATGTGAACCTCAATGGTTCCACTTTTATAGGCTTTATTTCTTTCTTGCTTATATGCGATAATAATCCTGCCTCCAGCTAGAAGGAAAGCACTCTTACCGATATGGAGGTTTCTCTCAGCTACGCGGAATCTCCTCCAACACTCCACCGCCTGACTCCAACCCGTCAAAGAGGCGGAGCCACGTCTTTCGGCAGTAGAGAAATTGTGACCCCTACACTGCCTAGTTAAGGACAGCCCAACATTGCCCAGAACCCTATCGGATCACTCTCTGGTGGTTCTGACCCTCCGGTTTCCGAGGCCTGAGGGATACAAGAAACAATAGAGGTTCCCAAGCCAGGCACTGCTAGATAACATATTTCAGGAAGATCTTCGAGAAGCGATGATTGAGTATTTTGACATAAACACTAGTTTGATCTCATCATGGGCTACACTCTGGGAAGCCTTTAAGGCGTATATGAGTGGGTTGTGCATCCCCAAACATGCAGGGGTCCTGCTGGACTTGAGAAATATGCTTAAACAGATTGAAAAACAGCTTTGTGCACTGGACCAGAAATTGGTTGAGTGCCCAGACCAGAATAGAAAGAGTTGCAGGCAGACATTGCTGACAGAGTTCAGGGAGGTAGCAGAGTGCGAAGCACACTTTTTAAGTAAATACTTTACTGCGCGCTGATACGGCAAGGGCAAGCATCCAGGCCGCACGCTTGCGAGATTGCTTCGTCCCCCTGTGGGGTGGTCCTGCATTACGGCACTTCACACTGCACAAGGGCAGCTACTCACTGGCACCCCAGATATCCGGGATGAGTTTTTGGAGTATTATACTCAATTATATACATTACGTATATCACACTGCAATGTAGAACGTGCTATCTGGCAGAAGTGGCGGTAGTGTGGCTAGAAAAAGCCATGCAACAATTTCTCGTGGAACCCTTCGCCAAGGATGAAATTATAAGTGCCATTGATTCCATTAGTGGTTCAACAGCCCCCGGCCTTGACGGGTTCACAGGTAACTTCTATAAGTCCTAAAAGAATATACTGGCCCCGCATTTATGGGTAGTTTACAATGAAGTGCTGGAAAGTTGGATTCTTCCACCCACGTTGTGAGAGGTAGTAATCATATTGCTTCCAAAACCAGGCAAAGACCCTTTACTATGTGTCTCCTATAGTCCCTTCTTGTTGCTGAACCTGGATTACAAAATACTGGCTAAAATGATAGCACTACTGTAAGCTCTGCTACTCGACCGAATAATCTCGCCTGCCCAGTCTGGTTTTGTGCAACACCGGTCTACAGCTTGAATCTTCGAATGCTTTTTGCCACTATAAACAGGATAGACCTCAATACCCCGGCGACTACCGTGCTTTAAGACACGGAAAAGGCATTTGACTCTGTGGAGTGGCCCTTTTTCTTAGCAGTGATGAGGAAGATGGGCATGCCAAAGGGCTTCATTGATCTCACTGCACTTCATTACATCTCACCCACCTCTTGGTTTAGATGAAATGGCACACTCTGCCCCCAATTTCAATTGACACGTGGCACTAGACAGGGCTGCCCGTTGTCACCGCTGCTTTTCATAGTAGCACTTGACCTGTTGGTCAGGCACCTACAGGAGAGACATCTTCACCGTGGGCTCCCATTTAAAACTGGACCGCTATTAATATCACTACACGCGGATGATGTAGTTCTGTTCATTCGTAGACCACAAGAAAATGTAGATACCTTAATTCGAGAAGTCATTCACTTTGGGGGTTTGCTGGGTTTGGCTATAAATTGGAATAAATCCGAGATATTCTCGATATTGCCCAGCACAACTAGATGAGACTGCGAATTTCCATTGGCGTGGTGTGATGGCACCACTAAGTACCTGGGGATTTATTTTCACACAGACGCGGAGCATGTTGTACGACTCAACTATGGTCCAGCAATATACACCTTGGAACAACAGGTGGAGCACTGGATCAAGCTCCCTCTTTCACTGGCCGGCAGAGTGGCGCTTAATAAAATGATAGTGCTACCCAGGTTTCTGTACCTGTTCCAAAATATACCTATTCCACTCCCTAACAAAATTTTTCTTACACTATGCTCACATCTCATTAGACTTGCATGGGGCTGTAAGAGGGCTAGGGTCACCTGGGACTCCTTGACACTCCCATATGAAAGAAGTGGCCTGGGGGTCCCGAACGTTCAAATTTACTACTTGGCGAAACAGTGTAGTTCTGCGTACTCATGGTACCATATGGATGCACGCATACCCTACTCTAAGCTGGAAGCAGACCAAGTGAGCCCGGCCCGTTACAATACTGTGCTACGAAGGGGCTTCCCCAGAGACTTGGTTGACATACAAACTGTTTCCACAACTAGTTGGACATTGCAGAAGCTGGTAACAGTTATTGGCGGGCGCAGGCTATACGCTTGGGCTAATCCACTTGCACACAATCCATGGGTACCAATCACTGAAGAAAAGATAGTCCAAAAGACACTCACTAAACACTCACTAAATACTCACTAGTCACCTTTGGAGACATTTTTCCTAGTAGAAAGATATTTCACAGTGCAGAAGATGATAGATTCAGCGTAGCATACTTCATGAATAAATGTACACTTAACAGGCTGCGCTGCATACTTAGAGCTCTGCTGTCTGAATTTCCCCTAGAACCAGAATCATATTTGCCTTTGACAACCCTGATTACAAGCGTGCAGGGTGACCACTTACTCTGCAAACTGTACAAAACCTCTATATCACTCCTGCCTGCCGGAGATACCAAGATCCGACACCCTGTTGATGACGCACAATGGGCCTTCTGTTGTTCACAAATTAAAGGAGCCCCTCTGAACAGCGGGCACAAGCTGCTGCACTTCACATCTGAAATGAAATGAAATGAAATGAAATGGAGTTTTATAAAGCGCGACTGATGCCCAAGGGCGTCCAAGCGCTACTAGAAAAAGATAGTACCTCATAATGCAAAGACACCGGGGGTGATTAATCAGTGAAAGAGAAATGTTTTGAGCTTTTTACGAAAGGAAAGCAGGTTCGGGTTGCGTCTGAGTTGTAGAGGGAGGGAGTTCCAAAGCTTGGCCGCGTTGTAAGAAAATGATCTGTCTCCTGCTCTTGATCTCCTAATCCTGGGGACTACAGCCAGGAAAGCATTAGCAGATCGGAGTTGTTTACTTGGTTGGTACGGGGCTAGAAGACAGTTGTTAATCCTTGGACCCGTGTTCCAAAATGCCTGATGCGAAATGCAAAGGGCTTTAAATTTGATTCTGTCCCTCACAGGGAGCCAGTGAAGTTTCTTTAATCCTGGCTCCACTGATGTTTTACGAGGGAGTTGTAGCAGGAGGCGGGCAGCGCAATTCTGGATGCGTTGCAATTTCAGCAATACATATTCTGGGGAACCTAGGTATAGGGCGTTACTAAAATCTAATCTGGATTGAATTAGGCCCTGTATCGCAACCTGCTTGGCTTCGAAAGGTAGAAGCGGAAGAATTTTCCTTAGCATTCTAATTATTCCGAAGCAGGTTGCAGAGATCTTAGTTGCTTGGGTGTTCAGAGTTAGAGAGTCGTCCAACCAGACTCCCAGACTTTTTATATTGGTTTTTGGGATGGGCGGGGCACCCAAGCTAGGGGGCCATAACAGGTCCAAGATAGCGGGTGCTGATGGTCCCAGTAGCATGAGTTCGGTCTTATCACCGTTGAGTTTGAGGGACGAAGCTGTCATCCAGATTTTAATTGCTTCCATGCAGGCAGTCAGATTGGTCTGAGCCGAGCCACTGTTCTCCTGTGCAAGGGAGACCACGAGCTGAGTGTCATCCGCATATGTAATGATTTTGATACCATATGGGTGAACAATCTCAGCCAGGGGTCTCATGTACACATTGAACAGGGCTGGGCTAAGTGACGAGCCCTGCGGAACCCCACAAGCCAGGGGTTTGCTTGATGAAAAGCAGTCTCCATCAAAAACCTGGAAGGATCTTCCAGACAGGAAGGATCCAAACCAGGCTAAAGCATTCCCTGAAACTCCCAGATCAAGAAGTCGATCCAGTAGGGTTTTGTGACTAACTGTATCGAAGGCTGCACTTAGATCGAGGAGGATTACTGCCACTGATCCTCCCCGATCCAAGATTCGCCTGGTTTCCTCTGTTACGGCCAACAAGGCCGTTTCTGTCCCATGTTTAGGGCTGAACCCCGTCTGGGAGGTGTCCAGTAAATTATTATTCTCGAGAAATACAGTCAGATGTGAGTTTATGTATTTTTCCAGAATTTTACTTGCCCAAGGTAGCAAGGAGATGGGGCGATAATTGCTGTAGTCCGTGGGGTCGCAGGTAGGCTTTTTCAGCAGTGCCTTTACCATGGCTTGTTTCCATGTAGGTGGAACAGTGCAGGTTGTTAAGGAGGTGTTAAGCAAATCTAACAAAGTGGGAAGAATAATTTGACTGACCGAGACCATAGTGCGAGGGGGGGCGGGGTCACGTGGGGAGCCAGATTTCACTTGCTGTATGAGAGTCTCTAGTGTGTCTTGTTTGATCAGGGGGAAGTGATCTAGAATTATACGTGTGGATTGAGTCTCTTCCAGGATAGGAGACAAGTTCTTAGGAAGGGGATCTTGATCAGAGACTAGAAATGAAGAATAAATTTTGTTAATTTTCTGGTAGAAAAATTCTGCCAGCTCATTGCAGCGGGATAGGGTATTGTCACTGGGTGTCACAGGAGAAGGGAGTTTGGTGAGATTTTTAATAATATGAAAGATCTCACTAGGTTTAGACCGAGCCTTCATAATTTTAGTGCTGTAACATGCGGCTTAGCTGGATTTTATTTTTAATTTATATGCTCTGATGGCCTCTGTGTAGGTGATTTTATCTGTAAAGGAGTAGCCCAACCGCCATTTCCTTTCGAGCTTTCTACAGTGCCGCTTCAAGGTTCTAAGCTCTTCAGTATACCATGGGGCTGTTTCTCGCACCCTCTTTAGACTGATTTCCTTCACAGGAAGTACTGAGTCAAGCGCACGGCTTATCCAGTCATTGAATTCCCTATTATCCACTAAAACATTCTGTGAGGGAGGGGGTCTGTTAGCTATCAGATGATTGATCCATAGATCCAGAGGGAGTTTGGACCAATTTCTCATTTTGCGTGGCTTGGGCATGACGGAGACACTTTTATCCACAGACCAGTGAAAGGGGATTAGAGAATGATCCGTCCATGGGAGGTGGATAAGGGGCTCTATCTTAAGCTCTGTGCTGTTACTGAATATCGGGTCCAACAGGTGTCCCTTGATATGTGTTGGGACCGGGACTAGTTGTGACATCTGAACTGCGGCCAGACTTGCCGTCAGTTCGGTGGCAACATTGTCTGACTTGTCATCGTAATGAATATTGAGGTAGCCCAGTAAGGTAAAATTAGAGGACGAAGCCGACACTTCAGCTACGTAGGAGGGTAGTGCTATGTGAAATTGATTCAGGGGTCCTGGGGGGCGGTAAAAAGGAGTCCCTGAGAAGCAATTGTTGGGAGAGAATTTAATAGAGAAGGGTAGGCTTTCACAATCTGGGATAGATTCTGAGGTGCATAGGCATGAGTATTGTGTTTTATAGATTATCGCCAGTCCACCGCCTCTTCCCTGGGCACGGTCTCTGCGTATGATCTGATAGCCCGGGGGAAGTGTTTGTACTAGGTCGGGGTCGGAATCTGGCATTAGCCAAGTTTCTGTTAGGAAAATGGCATCGGGTGCAATATCCTCCAACAATAAGGAGATTTCCGTAGCGTGTCTTGGAAGGGACCTGCAGTTTAGAAGAGACATTTTAATGATTTTAGGGGCGTCTTCCTTTGGCTCAGGTTTAAGATTTACGTTACATGTCTGGCAGATAGTGGGAACATCAAGTGGGTGGAGGATATGGCGGCAGTTGGTTTCAACGGGGGGTCGGAGGCTGAGCAGGACATCTAGAGTGTATGTTTGCCTCTGGATGGAGCAGCGACCAGGGGTTATGGCCCCGGGCCCCGGTGGGCCGCGGACGGGCGCAGACGGGCGCCCGTGCTCTCCACATCTCTGTGGAGAGCATATATTTCTCCAGAGAAACTTCATTCGATAGATCCCTCGAGACCACATGCATGCCCCAAATGTGGGTCACACTATGCTGACTTTGCCCACATGACCGGGAACTGAGTGAAAGTGGCTAACTATTGGAGGGAGATCTATGTGGCCCTGAGTCAGATGACTGATCTGGACCTTCAGCCTACACCGCCGGTCGCCCTTCTGGGATATGTTTGGAATATTCCTAAGCAATTCCGTTGTTACACCTCATAGCATTATTTATTAGCTAAAAGGGACATAGCTATAGCCTGGGGGAGTAAGCGTATCCCTACTCTGAAGACATGGCTAAATAGTCTTACTTACTGCAACACAAACAGTGATCTATTTTCCTCCACATTACCAACAACTTCCAGGCCCAAGGATATATGGCGACCCTTGAAAACATATTTGTTTGAAATTGACCAAACCTCCTCGTCACAGACCACATCCGGGATAGTTCCCACTGGGGTGGGTTGAAGATTTTTTTTTCTTTCACTAAATTACAATGGGCCAGACACCATATGCATGACAGATAATGTGATTGTAAAACAGGGGGCCTGCTGTGTATGGAGCTGACAAATTCTATTGAAAAAAGAAAAGTGGATTGCCTTTATGCTATATTAGAACATTGGAATGCTGGAAGCTCCATTGGAAACAATGGAGCGCTCCGGGCTTATAATGGCTGGTAGAAACCCGGAGCACCAACATTCCAATGCGTCTTTGTTTACAGCTCTGGCTGTGAACAAAGGCTTTAGGGAGCCTGAGGGGATTTCAATCCCCTCGCGCTCCCTGAAGGCTTCGTTTTGTTAGAACATTCTGCCCTCTAGTGGCAAAACGTTCTAATAGCCTAATAGCCCTTCGTAGCGGGCTATACCGGCTTTTAAAGTCCCTCTGCTTTGTTAAAGTCCCTCGCCTTCGGCTCGGGCCTTTAACGCTGCAGCGGGCCTTTAACAGCCGGTATAGCCCGCTACGGCGGGCTATAAGGCTATATTATGTTTTTTGTCTTTCTAAGTGTTGCATTGCGACTATGTATCAAAAGACTGCTTGTTTATGAAAATGGTAAATAAAGTTTAAAAAAAAAGGTTTGCAGGGACGTTAAAGTTACGTTCAGAACAGAGATAATACCAGAGAAATTCAGCAATTATAGTTTTCTCAAAAAACCATAGCTCGTATCCTAAGGTAACCATAACTTGCACCCTCAACATGCACTGCAATTCACGCCACATATCACCTCAGTAGTGACATCTTCAATGACATTATTGATGTTATCACCGCAACATTTGCAGTAAAATTATTGATGAGAAAACTGTTTATGGCGGGGGTGCGAGGTATAGTTGCCTCAGGGCACAAGTTATAGTTCCCTGCAATAACTGTAACTTGCATTTTTATTCTTTTATCTGTGCAGAATCTGAACCTAACCATTACATCCCTGTCATCTTTGTTTCTTAGTGAATTGATAACACCTCAATTGACCCACAATGTCAAGTAATTTTCCACTGAGAAGGCCCTTTACAGCCATGCACCATGAACATTCCTCCATAGTTTTTCAAAATACACCAAGAACATTCCTGAAAGCAGCAGAATGGCACGCGGCCTCAGAACCACACTTACAACCATACTGTGTGTTAAACCATCTCTAAGTGGGTCGCCCATTCTTCAACAATGTGCAGTGTCTCAAAATATCCAGGGAAGTTATGGAAACACATACCCACACCATACCAATGTCTCATTTAAAAAGAAAAGAAACGACAACTATCTAACAAGGCACATGTCCGCACATGCGCAGATGCTTAATCTGTTGTACACTTTCAGCTTTTACCTTTTCTTTCACATTTCTGGCAACAGTGCTTGGATTCATAACACACATGATTTAAGTCATGCCTTTGCAGCTCGCACCAGTTGCCCCCAGTCTCTACCTTCCTTAGCATGGAGTGCAGCACTGTTTATACATTAATACACTTTGGGGTGCTTGTTGGATGCCCTGATACAGGCAAACCTCACCTTCTATGGGCTGCAGAGGCTTGTTTCAAAGCACGTTATGACCCGAAGGAAGCGTCATTAGTGACGTCATCAATGGATGCCCTGATACAGGCAAACCTCACCTTCTATGGGCTGCAGAGGCTTGTTTCAAAGCACGTTGTGACCCGAAGGATGCTGTCACAATGAATGGAAGATGTCATTAGTGACGTCATCAATGGATGCCCTGATACAGGCAGACCACACCTTCTAAGGGCTGCAGAGGCTTGTTTCAAAGTACGTTGTGACCCGAAGGAAGCTGTCACAATGAATGGAAGATGTCATTAGTGACGTCATCAATGGATGCCCTGATACAGGCAGACCTCACCCTCTATGGGCTGCAGAGGCTTGTTTCAAAGCACGTTGTGACCCAAAGGATGCTGTCACAATGAATGGAAGATGTCATTAGTGACGTCATCAATGGATGCCCTGATACAGGCAGACCTCACCTTCTATGGGCTGCAGAGGCTTGTTTCAAAGCACGTTGTGACCCGAAGGATGCTGTCCCAATGAAAGGAAGATGTCATTAGTGACGTCATCAATGGATGCCCTGATACAGGCAGACCTCACCTTCTATGGGCTGCAGAGGCTTGTTTCAAAGCACGTTGTGACCCGAAGGAAGCGTCATTAGTGACGTCATCAATGGATGCCCTGATACAGGCAGACCTCACCTTCTATGGGCTGCAGAGGCTTGTTTCAAAGCACGTTGTGACCCGAAGGATGCTGTCACAATGAATGGAAGATGTCATTAGTGACGTCATCAATGGATGCCCTGATACAGGCAGACCTCACCTTCTATGGGCTGCAGAGACTTGTTTCAAAGCACGTTGTGACCCGAAGGATGCTGTCACAATGAATGGAAGATGTCATTAGTGACGTCATCGATGTCTCTAATTATGTCATTTGAAATGTCATGAGGGAGGTTACAGTTAATTAAGTAAGGAAATGTTGAATTTCGGTAGGCTTTTTGTTTTTAAATGCCATTCTTTTATATGATCTTTCATTTCTTCACTGCATTTCTGAGGTTTTTTTATTGTAAACTAATGAATGAATGAATGAGTTTATTTCTATGGCACACACCTACTCATAGGAGTGCCCCGGCGCTTCTAGTACTGTCAAAGGCAATAGGACAGAGGATGTGTCTGCCGATCTTCACTGCTGGAGTCTAAATAAAAATGTTTTGTGCTATGATCCTACTATAACCATACTTAATTGTAAAATCGCTTCAACTTTTATTTTTTGTAGTGATGGTCTGTTTTTGGATGAATAAATGAATGATTGAATAACTGAATATTTATTTAGTTAATAAAGCAGCCAGCTGCCAAAGGGCACCCCAGCACAAGGATTATGACAGCTGAAAGGGAAAGAAAATCTTAATAAGGGAAGAGTCAGGTTTTCAGATTTTTACAGAACAGAGAATGATTGTTGTGATCTCAAGGATAAGCGAACGAGTTCCATATTTTGGCTACAAAGTGGGTGAAAGGATCTACCTTCCCGTTGGCAGAAGATGAAAAAAAAGGGATGGAATCCTTCACCCTGCGTTTATGAGTGACCTCACTGACAACTCAAGCTTTGCCCTCATTGCCTGGATGTTGCCACCCAAAGCTCTTCAGTGAATAAAATCCCCTGTATTTACAGCTTCTTGTCTCGAGTTCCAAGTGTGTATTTGAATTGTGATATTTTATCAGGGGTGTGATATTTACCAATTGTCTTTCTTCACTTCGACAATTCCACCTGTTGTGTCTCACATTTCATTTGCCTTTGGAGGAGGTAATGTTGCTCATTGACCAGTGACGAGCTGGTGACATCACCAAAAGTTAAAGGCTGCCACATACTATGTTTGAAGGAGTGCTGAAGTTGGGGATTTAATAATTGATTATGGTAAAAGGATTCCGCCAGGTCAAATTCATAATGTAAACCCTTTATTTTGAGGTGTTGTCAAAAAAAATTTGTGTGGGGTATTCAGATGTCAGGAACACAAACACATGTTGGGGTATTTCTTTTAATTCTACATTTGATATCAGGGGCTTTTATTTTGCCGATTGAAAACAAGTTGTTCGTGGAGTAAGCGCGCGCGCACCTGCACACCTGCTCCTGATGTAGAGCTCCTGAGAGACAGCGGCAGTGTCTATTTTACCCTTTGTTTTGTGAGCGTGTTGTTGACTTTGCTTTGCCAGAGCCCCGGCGGGTGATGGAAAGTGTACCAGAGAGCTGACGTCACACAAAGCCTGGATGACACTTTCGAGCAACGCCCAGACGTCCTCCCCAAGGCCGCGCGCTCCCTTCTGTCCTTTGAGCGCGCGCTGGGCCTCAGGTGCCTTTGTTATTCTTATCGCAGCTTCCAAAGGCGTGAGATTGTTTATGGCGTTAAGTGTCCTGAGAGCCGGCCTTGGAGGACTGCCGCTGTGGGACACGGCTGGAGCACCCCAGGGCTTGACTCTGTCCACTCCATTGGAATTAGGGTGATGTCAGGCCAGGGGTCACCAGGGGTCAGCTGACACAGATGTCACTAATAATTTACTAATAGGCACCTCTATCTTTCATTGATAGCCTTATAAGGAAGTGGGATGTCACAGTGACCCCAAAACTCAAGGACAAAGGGATTTTTTTAATGCAATGCAGTGCTACAATGAAAGCTGCCGGGCTTTGTGGTGCAAAAGAGAGAAAAAAGCACAGACACATTTCTAAACAAGCATTGGCATAGCCAATAGGTCTCGCCTTTGGGACCTTATAAGTGTTTAGCCATGCAACAGTTGCATAACTAAATACTTATAAGGTCCCAAAAGCGAGACCTATTGGCTATGCAAAGCGGCCCTGCGGCCGCGAAAGTGAAAGTGATCGCTATCACGTTGATCAAAGCGGCCTGCGGCCGCAAAAGTGAAAGTAATCGCGGTAAAAGTGGCGCGCGTGCCCGCGCACATGCACTGTAGCTCTAGGCTGGCCTGGTAGCACTTTTTGGAGCCCTCTCAATAAGTCTCGCCAGACCAGCGCATGCGCCGGGTCAGGCGAGACCTAAAAATGGATTCCCCTGGATTGTGTCACATGTTGTCTGCCTAGAGCCACTAAAAACCTTTGCTATGGCGGAAAGGTGTCTGTGCGTTGTCTAATTATTCTTAATATTATTGCTGTTGAGCTGTTCTTAATATTAATATTATCATACCTTTGCAAGGAAAGCAGTGGTGGGTAATAATATAAGTTGTTGTGTAGACATCCATGTATGTGCATCAGCACATAACAGACAAGTTGCACCTTAGCTGCATGGCACGGATGAGATTTCAGCAAATAAAAAGGAGATGTTTCATCAGTCACAGGGTATCTGTTCCTCGACATGTGATCACACATGAGCTGGAAGAGCGGGAGTCCACAGACCCCCTGATGCCAGCTGCTCACCAAGAGCCTCGAACATGAGGGGAGGCAACTTTCGTTCACACTGTAGGCGCATTAAAGGGTCATGATACACTTTAGAAATCTTCCATTGTTGCTAGATCTTGGCTGCAGATTGTGCTTTCTGTGACTTGGTAAACACTCATTCAGTGGTTTTTGAGAATTTACGGGTCAAAAATAGTTGCAGATTTTGGAAGTTGGACTTGAAAGAGTTTGAGACTCTTGCAGGCGCGTAAATTTCAAAATAAAATATTCATATTGGCCCAGGGAGCTTTATATTCCTTGGACCTTCTCGCTCCTCCGGGATTCAGACTATTGTGAGCGCTCTGATAGGCTGCAATCAACATGAGTGAACTGTTGCTGGCACAAAAAAAACTGATATATGGGGGCTGGGCAGGTATACCCTGATCTGCTAGGCCCCACAGGGAGGACTCACAGGGAATCCCTTTTGGTAAAAAAAAGGAAAAATTGCAACAACCCTGCCAGACGATCACCTGATTGTTAAAAAAAAAAGTGGTGACTGGGGTTCATTTTTTTTATATAAGGACAAGGGATTCAGCCCCCGGGCCAAAAACATCTTTTATGGGGTGGGACGACACACGCTCTCCCTCCCGAGACATTAGAGGCCTGGGGAGCCCACCCCTGGGACTGACATTAAGGCTCCACGGTCAAAAATGCAGAGGAGTGCTATGCGACCCAGGCCAAGCTTGAAAAGGCCTTGGGGAGCCCAACCAAGGTGGCTAAAATATATAAATTGGGGAGTGGGCTGCAGAGTCCCCTTCAAAGAGTTTGAAAAGACCCCAAGGAGCACCGTCAAAGGTGATTTCTATAAGGGAGGTGGCAGCATGGCTCCCTCCCTGAGCCACTAATGGTTCAGTATCTATGTCCTGGGGTGCTGTCCTGTGTCAGCATTTGAGAAAGCTTAAAAATGCTCCAGCATGCTGGTTGCCGGGAGCAGGCATGGCCTGAGGGGGCCTTGGGGCTCCCACTGCGGCCCCCAACTAGGAAATGGTGGGTGCACTGGGTGAACACCAGGGCATCCACCATATGTTGAGCCGGGCCCTGGGTGTTGGGGCCCCCTTGTTCTAAATAGGCTACTGGAGGCGGGCTGTGAGCCCCCCTTACCATTGACTATAGTACCAGATACCAGGGATGGGGTTCCCAGGCTGAAATAAGCCCGGGTATAGTGGCTGAATGCCACCTCTCCCTTGAATTTCTTGCTATGCCCCAGGGGATGGGGCCCCTGGGATGAAATCAACCATGGGAGGAGGCAAGACTGCAGAAAGAGGGAACATGGATGCAGAAAGAGGCAAAAAGGGTCTAGAAAGAGGGAAGAGGGGTGCAGAAAGAGGCAAAAGGTATACAGAAAGAAGCAAGAGAGGTGCAGGAAGAAGCAAAAGAAGTGAGAAAGAACCAACAGAGGTGCAGAAAGAGGAAAGAGGGGTGCAGAAACAGGAACAAGTAGTGCAGAAAGAAGCAACAGAACTGTACAAGGAGGCAAGAGAATTGCAGAAAGAGGCAAGAGATATGCAGAAAGAGGGGACAGGGATGCAGAAATAGGCTAGAAAGGTGCTGAAGAGGGGTGCAGAAAGAGACAAAAGGGGTGCAGAAAGAAGCAAGAGAGGTGTAGAAAGAAGCAAGAGAAGTGCAGAAAGAACCAACTGAGGTGCAGAAAGATGCAAACGGGGTACAGAAAGAGGCAAGAAAAGTACAGAAAGAAGCAACAGAGGAGCAGAAAGAGGTAAGAGCGGTACAGGAAGAGGGAAGAGAGGTACAGAAAGAGGAAAGAGAGGTGCAGAAAGAGGGAAGAGGGGTGCAGAGAGAGGCAAGAGGGGTGCAGAAATAAGCAAGAGAGGTGCAGAAAGAAGCAAGAGAAGTATAGAAAGAAGCAACAGAGGTACAGAAAGAGGCAAGAGGGAAGAAGAAAGAGGCAAGAGAAGTGCAGAAAGAAGAAAGTGAGGTGCAGAAAGAGGCAATACAAATTCAGAAGGGGCAAGAAAGGTGTAGAAACAGGAAAGAGATGTGCAAAATAAAGCAGGAGAAGTGCAGAAAGAGGCAAGTGAGGTGCAGAATGAGACAAGAGAGGTGCAGAAGGAGGGAAGAGGTGTGCAGAAAGAGGCAAGAGGGGTGCAGAAAGAAGCAAGAAAGGTGCAGAAAGAAGCAAGATAGGTGCAGAAAGAGGCAAGAGGAGTGAAGAAAGAAGCAACAGAGTTACAGAAAGTGCCAAGAGAAGTGCAGAAGAGGCAAGAGAGGTGCAGAAACAGGCAAGAGAGGTACAGAAAGAGGGAACAGGGGTACAGAAAGAAGCGCGAGAGATGCAGAAACAAGCAAGAGAGGTTCAGAAAGAGTGGTTTGCAAACAATTAGTACCAATTTAACACCCACATTTAGCAACACGTAACATGGACTATTCCAGTTTTGCAAAGGGCCTTCCACCACGCTGTAATACTTGTCGCTGCATTTTTGGAAACGTTTGAGCCATTGGAGATAGAAACAAAGATTGTTTTTCAAATCTGATGACTATGTGGCAGATGATTGATTATGTGGGAAATGTGGAAAATGTATCACTGTGCAAAAATAGGTGCAGCTGAACAGTTGCATAATTCCAGTGGACCTGCTCATACCTCTGACTAGGTCCTGAAGTGCTCCTGTGTGGTTGCTTCCTTTTTTGTGCCTCATTGAGTTTATATTTTAGCTTTTATGGAAACTAGAACATCCTTGGGGGCCCCCTACCCCTCCTGTTACCTCCAGTAAGTACCACAGAGCAGGATTGCTAAATTCTCATAGCAGATCACACCCCCTTTGCCCACCACTCTGCAAACACGCTCCCTGGTACGCTCTTGGATGGGGATTGAAGTCCCCTTCACTGCTAGGAGTCCTTAGGGACCAACTAGCATACCTGTTAAAACCAGTATTCCCCACACAGTGGGATTACTGAAAGGTGGACACAGGCTAGACCCCCTTCCTCCACCACTCTACAAAACACCTCTGGGCATGCTTTCGGTTGAGGGATGAAGTCCCCTTGCCTCCTGAGGGTCCCTGAGGGCCAACTAGCCCACTTGTTACCTCTAGTAAGCCCCACACAGCTGGAATGCTGAGAGTGGTCAGAGGCCACGCCCCCTTTTACACCACTCTGCAAACAGGCCTCCTGGTGCACTCCTGCTTGGGAGATGAGTCCACTTTCGTCCTGAATTCTTCAGGAGAAAAGAACTGTGTGGTCCTTAATATTCATGAGGTAATTCCATTTGCGACCCACTCGAAATCTCTACCTACAAGATATATGTTTTCCTAAATTAGCATTTGTGATTTCCTAATTCTGATTTGGTAAGAATGCCATTCAGGAAATCGCAATTCCACCGTTTTTTTCCACATGCCCCTAAATACTTTAGGACTACTACCATCATCACCACCATCCTTATCAAAATACAAACATTTGAGCCAGACAATGTTTGTGTGCTTTACGACATGCAAGCCAGTCCTATTGGCATTGCCATTACTAGTTAATTTGGTTCAATAAAGCAACCCAAGTATTCAATTCCCGGACTGCACGATTTGTGAAATGGAAATTTAAGGCTGTAAAAAATGGTGTCCCTGATGGAGCCATGGGTCTCCGAAACATGTTCTGGAAGTGAAGGCTGCCTCTTCTTCAGATGCTATGTGCAGAACCACAGCTGCCATTTCATCCAGGAGATACACTCAGCCAGTCTTGAACTTTAACAAAAGAGGACTTGTTAATTTCTATTTGACCACCTCAGGAATGAGGCCAAAAGGCAAGGCTCAACAATATCAATCAATCAATCAATTTAATCTTTATTCAGATAAAAGCACAGGTCAAAAACCAGCAAAGGAATACATTAGACTATAAAAATACATTAAGATAAAAGAAACAGCAACATCATAAAAAGAAGGATAGGTTCCCAATAGGGACCTGTAAGCACAGATCAAATGGCAGAATCATTGTACTTATAAAGGTGCAATCAAATAAATGACAGTCCAACATCATAAAACGATTTTAAAAAACAGACTTGTAAGATATACATGAATACTATCTCAACAAGTATAAGAGTTAACAATTTGGCATGACGACCAAATGTTTTAACCCCGAACATAATTTACAGATTAATAAACTCATTAGAAACAGCCTTCAATGAATGCTCATTGAGGCACGTGCCCAAACTGCCGCTTTCAAAAAAGATCCCACGCGGAAAGTTAAATCATCCTCTTCCAACTAAAGAATTTCCGTGTAGGCTGCCTTATAATGAATAGTGGCAGTTTTCTTAAAAAATTGAATCAAAAACCATTTTGTATATTTTTGATAAAAGCTGCCAAAAAATAGAAAGTGTAACATTGATTGGTTACTACGATCATCGCTGGGACATAGCAATTGATCACGGTTAGCATTGTACCCTAAGGGGAAACACAGCAAAAGTTTCAAAGTACCTGCCCTTAGGCGAAAAAGCAATCCTCTCTCCTAACGACCTATGGTTTTTAAAAGGTAACTTGATGGCAAATGTGATGACAAATGGGATGCATCCACTAAGGACATAAACCTGGCGACGGAGGGTTTCTGAGCCTCCTTTTCATATCTTACATTACTATACTGTGCGTATAAAGCCTCCTGTAGGGATTTTTAGATTATATTTGGGGTGGGCGGAATTTGTGAAATTCACTTTCGCAAACTATCGCGAAAATGTTAAAAATCTCCGCAAACACGCGGAAATATCGCGAAGATGCGGAAGTTTATTTCCCGCCCGTTCGCGGTATTTTCTGCGGGGTCGCGGCTCGCCAATTTACCCATGCGGTTGCTCGCGGGCGTGGCCATCTTGTTTTCACTTGTCTCGCGGTGCATGATCACGAGAAGAAAGACATGATCACGCGATGCATGACGTTATTGCGGGCGCAAACTGTTGCGAGACAGCGCAAATGGCTACCAACAATCCAACATCTCGTGGAGAACGCGACCGGATCGGGAAAACTTGTAGGCGAACGCGGGGATTCAGGTAAGGCGATTACGCGCACGCGAGAATGTATTATTTTACAGCGCGAGCAAGAAACAAATTATCGCTAAGCTGCGGAATGTGGAAATTTTGACATTTTCGCGCTTTCCGCAGAACGCGAAAATGCCAAATTATCGCAATTTCCGGGAACGTAACGGAATTTTGGCCCAGGCCTAGTTTATATGCCCCATGTCAGTTGGATTTAGGAAGATATGTTCAAGATTGACACTGTTTAGGCTCTCCCTTACAGGGCTAATACAGGGCCTTTTCACATTTGAGGCAATCTATTATTACATCTCTGGTGAGAGTCGCTGCCGGGTTTTTCCAGTTTGCAAACCAGAATGTAGCTGGGTGAGCCCTGAAATATTCTTCAACGTATGACAATTTCAATTCCTTGTGGCAAACATACAGTGAAGAAGACATCGGGGCTCCCAGAAGTTTGTGGCGAAATCTATTTCCTTCACCCTGTATGCTACTACACTTTGTGAAGCCCCAAACTTCAGCACCATGTGTTTGAGTGAAGATACACTGTGATTTACAAATGTTGGTAATAGCTCAAACCACCTCTGCCTTTTTGAGTTGCGGAAGGCAGAGGATTGAGTTGATGGCTTTTGAAAACTACCTCCTACTATGTGCCACATGATCAACCCAGGAACCATTAGCTGCAAATACCAACCCCAAATAGGGAAAGGAGCAAGTGCGATGTAAACATTCAGAACCTATAGAGATTGTATTAATAAGGTGCTTTTTCGGAACACAGGTCATTTAAAATGATTTTTTTAAATTAGTACAAATATCTAAGCCAGCCATTAAATCTACAAAGCCCCAAACTAAAGTGCGTAATGCATTGGGTGTGCGACCCATTAGGACCGCATCATCAGCATACAGTAGGGCGGGAAGTATATTGCCGTTAATTCTAGGGACATCATTAGTAAGTATAATCAGTGAGTTATGTAGGCCATTAATGTATAAAATGAAAAGGAGAGGGGCCAGGACACACCCCTGCCTGACCCCTTTACTGATATTGATGTCCTTTGAAACCTCCCCAGCCTTACTGAGCCTGTCCTGAGCTTTCAGGGCCCTATGTAAATAGGCTAAAAAATTAACTAAAACCTCATCCAACCCGTATTTTAAAAGAATCAACCATAAGCGTGATCTGTTAACATAATCAAAGGCCGAGGTAAGATCCATAAATGCAATATAAATAGGAGACTTCTGGGCTGTGGTGTATTTTCCAATGATCAAGTTAAGGTTTAGACACTGTTCGACTTTGCCTATTTTACTTCTCAAACCTAACTGACAAAAATTTATGACAAGAATTTAAAATGTGTTCTTCCTCCGTCTGTAACTTAATCTTGTTAAAAAGGATCCTCCCGAGAATTTTCAATGTGTTATCGATCAAGGAGATCGGTCTGTAACAACTTGGGTTGGATCTATCGCCTTTTTAGGTCTCACCTGAGCCAGCGCTTTAGCGCTGCTCTCGCGAGAGATTTTGTAAATGGGGGATCTGGAAGTGCAAACGAGTGCTTTCAGGCCTCCAAATACAGTGCATGTGCGCCGGGCGCGCGCACCATTTGGCAGCCTGCACACCATTTGCTTTCACTTTCGCCGTCGCATGGCCGCTTTGATGTTTGATCGCGATCGCGATCACTTTCACTTTCGCGGCCGCACAGCCGCTTGTTCTAATGTAACTCAGATTGCTTTCCGACTTAAAAACAAAAACACTCGCCAATTTCAACTTGTTGCTAAAACTTGCATTTCTTGCCTTGATTATTGTCTGGGATTCTTTTGAAGCTCTTACTTTACGCACAGAGAACTTACATTTAAGTCACTTACTACAACTGGAAACTCGCGGTCGCATTTGCTTGCAATTCTAAAGCCTGCGTGCCTCTCTCCCCTACCCCCGCACAGAGAACTTACGTTTAAGTCACTTACTGGAACTCACTGGAAACTCGCGGTCGCATTTGCTTGCAATTCTAAAGCCTGCGTGCCTCTCTCTCCTACCCCGCACAGAGAACTTACGTTTAAGTCACTTACTACAACTGGAAACTCGCGGTCGCATTTGCTTGCAATTCTAAAGCCTGCGTGCCTCTCTCCCCTACCCCCGCACAGAGAACTTACGTTTAAGTCACTTACTACAACTGGAAACTCGCGGTCGCATTTGCTTGCAATTCTAAAGCCTGCGTGCCTCTCTCCCCTACCCCGCACAGAGAACTTACGTTTAAGTCACTTACTACAACTGGAAACTCGCGGTCGCATCTGCTTGCAATTCTAAATAAACAAACTCGGCGACTTTCTTTGAGTAAGACAAGTCACTGTAAGAGCAATAGAGCTCAGTAGTTCGCATCTAATTTAATCGCATTTTAGGAGGACGGAAGGCTAGCACACAGAATGAAATAAAAAAACAATATGCAAGCTGTGTGTGTTTTTGAAATGAACTCTGCCAAGCATCTAAATACCCCAAGTGTTTGCGTGCCTCTATCCCCTACTCCCGCACAGAGAACTTACGTTTAAGTCACTTACTACAACTGGAATCTCGCGGTCACATTTGCTTGCAATTCTAAATAAACAAACTTGGCGAATTTCTTTGAGTAAGACAAGTCATTGTAAGAGCAACAGAGCTCAGTGGTTCGCATCTAATTTAATCGCGTTTTAGGAGGACGGAAGGCTAGCACACAGAATGTAATAATAAACATTATGCAAGCTGTGTGTGTTTTTGAAATTAACTCTGCCAAGCATCTATATACCCCAAGTGTATGTTTCTTTACAGCAAGCTGACTCGCTGTAACATTGGTGCGCATTTACATACTAATGCTAGTAACTCGGCATGAAGCAAATTTCGCGCATTCATTATCAATGGATGCACTCCACATAATACCACTACATGCCACATAATAACATACAAGATAATTGCACTTAACTCAATACAACATAAATGCACGCCTGAAGATCAAGTGCGCGCTATATATAAAAAAAAAACGCTTGTAATGCAATAGGTCTCGCATTACTGAATGTTTGCGCTACACGTGTTGCATTATTATTAGCTATGCCAAAAACTCAAACTTTTATAATGCAAGACCTATTGCATTGCAAATGCTTGTTTAAAAATTGGAACGATAATGCTGGTAGACCATGTGCTCGGAATCGCAGCATGGTTAAATTAATAAAAACATTTAATAAAAGGGGTGCCCACAACTCCGGTTTATATTTAATAAGATCAATAGGGAGTCCGTCAGGGCCTGGGGCTTTATT
The DNA here is from genome assembly GCF_964204655.1 of Triturus cristatus. Classification (NCBI taxonomy): domain Eukaryota; kingdom Metazoa; phylum Chordata; class Amphibia; order Caudata; family Salamandridae; genus Triturus; species Triturus cristatus. The sequence goes on along the minus strand of NC_140581.1, from coordinate 49,629,438 downwards.
GCCCAAACTTTGATGAATGGCATCCTCTACTTCTGACAAAGATATCTGAATCCTAGAAGCAGTTTGATGCTCGTATAGATACTCATTTTGTAAAGGGGCTAAATAAATCTTGGAGGAATGGGCTTCCCATGCTTCACTAGTTATATTACAGCTTATTGGAGTTAATGTGTGCCCCATGGACCTCATACCTTCGACTGCTGCCCAGAAGCTATTCCCATTATTAAGTCTGGTGGCACATGCAAGGTTGTCCCAAAGCTCTTTTATGATCTCATCTTTTCGTAAGATGGTTGTAGCCTTATATAGTTGCCTCAGAGATTTAATAAGGACCTGTTTATGAGTGCTTTACCGAGCTCTCTATTTGCTGGAGGGCAATCACTGTTGATCCATCTTGGTCCATGGTGTGATTCCTCTATGGGCCTAGATATCATTAGTTTGATTCCCCCACAGAGTTTATTAAAAGCATCAATTACCTCAGGATTATAATCAATTGGTGACAAACAGATGTCAATAAGTAGCGGGTGTTCTATTTCCATTCTAAAAAATAAGTCATTGTTGTCAATGCCTCTCCAAATCAATCTTAAGTTGTCAGTAGAAGATACTAGACTGCTTGCGCCGCACTCTTTAGCAAATTTTGGTCTAGGGGCGATTCTCTGTGTTAGTGTAGTGGGATTATGATCGCCATGAACAGTTGGTATAACCTCGGCTTTTAACAAGCAATCTTCTAATGTGGCAGATATAAAAACATAATCAATGATGGAAGCGCTGCCTCAGCCTTTATATGTTGGCACAACATACTTATCCTTATGGGGTACTGCCTCTATTTCCATAACATTAGATAGATTATTATTGGACATATGATCCCGTAATTCTATCCCCCTATTACATGGAGGCACATTAATGGAGGAATCCATGTCTAATATGTTTCCTCTGTAAATCCTGGCATTAAAATCGCCACCCAGGCAAATAACAGCTAATTTGTCATAAACCCTTTGGCTTTGTAAGGTAGAGATAAAATTCAACAAATTGTTAAAATTCACATTCAGTGGGGTAAGGAAGTCATTATTATAAAAATTTATAAAACAAATGGAAGCCCCCCCATGTGTAAATCAAAGCCTCTGAAACTTGTCATTATTTGTAACAAGAGCCTTTATACTACCTCCTGCAGAGATGTTAACCCAAATTGAAAGTCCGCCAGATGGGTGGGCAACCTTGGGAATGGGGGCAACGATATTAAAACATTCAAACCCTTCTAAATATAAATCCCGCGTGGCCCAAGTTTCCTGTAACATAAGGGTGTCATATTTTTGAGCTATTTTTATCCAGTCTGGTGCGTTTATTTTAGATGCCAGACCAGCAACATTCCAGCTGAATATATTTAGATTTAGATTGGGCTCGGTGGCAGGGATAGCTGAATAAGTGTGATAACCCGAGAAAACAAGCATATTCGATTTAGAAGTTGTCTCATCTAGCGTCAGAGAGGGAGCCAGTCAGTCCTGATTGTCAATACCAGACAGTAGGGAGAACCTTTTGTGCATAGTTGAAGTGAAAGCGTCGTTGGTTTTTAACCCCAGAATTGGCTTATAGAAATAGCCCAATAGCAATAACCAGATGTGGGTTGATTTGGCAGTGTTTGACTCCTGTGACATCAATAATGATCTTACCAATGACGGGTTTCAGAAATGAATGACTCTGCAGTCTCCCTCAATATTTTTTAAGGATGAGTCAACCCCTATAACCCTGCGTACCGTGATGATGTTCCTTATGTGTGCCACCGGCAACCCCTCGTGTTTTCAAGCCAATCAACACTTTTACTTTTATTTTGCAGTTGGTCCCATATCTCAACCTGATTTTTTCTAAGAGGAAGTATCCCTGCTAGGACCAAGACATAAGTGCATGCTGCCAGAGGTAGACTTAGAACCTCCCTTCTAGCCTCTGGAATTTCCGTACTCATGGGGACTGAAACGCCCCCACGTTGTATACCACCCCCTGGATTAACTCTGTCTGAAACACTCCAGAGCATAGCAGTAGAGGCTGATGGCGTGTGTAGGGCTGTAACGGGGGTATTGCTAGCAGTACCAACATTAGGTGGATTATCCTGAATAGTAGTGGATTCTAATAGGAAGCATTCCTTAACTTTACTGCAGGTATCACGGGTAACGGTAGGTGGAATAGGTATTGGTGATTGCGACTGTAGTTTGGAATTAAGCGCACCAATAATTTCAAAATAGAATTCACCCCATCGGAGGTAACATGCTTGGGAGTTTTAATTTTTTAACTTAATTGGTTAGTGAAGGTGTCTAAGAGACCTAAACGTTTCCAGAGTGTGGTGAAATTCTTATCGATTAGATATTTAATATGCTCACATACAGTGTCCACAATGATGTCAATGAAGGTATTGCCGGGTCTGCTGCAAGTGGATGGGGTGGTTACAACGTCAGTCTCAGTGAAGATGGATCGGCTTGGTGCCTTGCTAGAAATAGGCTTGACAGTGGACTCGACAATTTCTGTATTTGTGGAGGGCCCCGTATACACGAGCTCAGGGCGGTGCGGGGTAAATTAGCATGAGGAGGATTATTCCTTTTTGAACAAATGGGTTTGGCCATCTTCCTTTTGTGTTTCGCCCCTGGGACTGCGGAAATTGTAGGTGGGTCCGGATTCAATGGGGAATCAGCAGTACTTTCTCCATTACAAGATGCATTGGATAAGTCCTCATTATTATAACTAAGTCCTGAAGGCAGTAGAACTCTCAAGGCGGTAGCCTGCATACTGGGAGTCGAAGGGGAAGCAGCTGGGTCAGTTGGGGCCACCCCTGTCATAAGACCAGTCTGTGTTGCCACAATTCCCAGGGACAAGCGACTTTCTGTTAGTTCGATCTCGTTAGCAACTATATTGACTGCCCTTTCCAACATGCTGTCTATACTTGTGGCGGGACAGGGGCAGGGTATCCCGGTACATTTTCCCATGATGAGTTATGTGACAACAGTTATAACTTTTTATTGGGGTGACACTCACCTCAATAGGTTTGATAGTTGACAAATGAAAGAGGGGCGGCACAGCCCCTTCCTGTCGTGGACGGGTGCAGATGGGCCCGCCATCGGCCCGGGCATGCCCCTGCACATCCCACGCTGCGGGAGCCCTCAGGTGTTCTTAAGCGCTTCTCGGGGCTGGGCAGTGGCGTCGGCAGCAAGCAAATCTAAAAAGGAGCCTGGGACTTTAAGTCCTAGCCCTGCTCGCGCTCCCCACAACAACTGACCGGAAAACTGAAGATTCGGGCGTCCCACACTGCGGGAACCTTCAGGTGTTCTTAAGTGCCTCCAGATGCTGGGCGGTGGCATCAGCAGCAAGCAAATCCACGAGGGAGCCTGGGACTTTGAGTCCTAGTCCCGCTTGCGCTCCCCACAACAACTGGCCAGAAAGCTGAATATTCAGGCGTCCCACGCTGCTGGAGCCCTCAGGTGTTCTTAAGTGCCTTCAGGCGCTGGGCGGTGGTGTCGGCAGCAAGCAAATCCACAAGGGAGCCTGGGACTTTGAGTCCTAGTCCCGCTTGCGCTCCCCACAACAACTGGCCAGAAAGCTGAATATTCAGGCGTCCCACGCTGCCGGAGCCCTCAGGTGTTCTTAAGTGCCTTCAGGCGCTGGGCGGTGGTGTCGGCAGCAAGCAAATCCACAAGGGAGCCTGGGACTTTGAGTCCTAGTCCCGCTTGCGCTCCCCACAACAACTGGCCGGAAAGCTGAATATTCAGGCGTCCCACGCTGCCGGAGCCCTCAGGTGTTCTTAAGTGCCTTCAGGCGCTGGGCGGTGGTGTCGGCAGCAAGCAAATCCACAAGGGAGCCTGGGACTTTGAGTGCTAGTCCCACTCGCGCTCCCCACAACTTCTCTCACGAATAATAGTCATTGATACCAGTATGGTAATCTGCTGCACATTTTCAGATCCAATTTAGAATTGATAATATATAGTACATTATTTATAGTGAACTCTCCCAACTAAGATCAGAGCCAGTACACCTGTTTATTTGTGTTAATGGTTAATGATTGTGAGTTTCCACGCTTTCAGGTATTTATTTATCTCTGGCAGGAAGCACACAGCTCAAATCTTTGTTTGCTGAACATTTGCAGGATGACTTATGTTCTGTTTTCCTAAAAGTGTAATACACGCAGTCAGTGGCCAAAGTCCATCATTCAAGCCCATCTATTTCAACACAAAACACAAAGCAGTGACCTTAAAATGGCCTCAAATGCACTTCTATTAAATCTCAAAAGCACCTCAAGCAGGAGGGGTGCTTCAGAACAGAAGAAACAGGTTGTGCATAAACCATCAAAAATTTACGGAGAAGCAGTATTATTTTTAGTATAAATATAAAATGAGTTAAAAGTAATTACTGACTATGACAAAAACTTTGAGGACTGAATGTAGTTTTTAGAAGCAAAGCATTGCCTAGTAATGTTTAATTTTTTTATCTGATCTAAGATGTGGCTGACAAAGTCTCAAAGCAAGGACTGAAGTGGGACCACCAAAAATTACAGGCCCAGTATTTTGTAAACAATAGGTCGGTTGAGGGCTGCACTGAAATTCCAGACTTAAAAATGGAGATGATGCAAAAGGACGCTGCAGTGTGAATTTAGAAATAGCAATATATTCATATCATTGCGGATTGACTAAAGGAATGTTGGTGTACACAGATTACTGCTAGGCCTGGGTGGAATTGGAGACATTGTGTCCACTCGGCATTACTCTTTTAATGTGGAGTTCCTGCCAAATTCCACAATTCACCACGTGGAATGATTTTCGTGTTCAAGCAATGACAAGGGAAACAAAGCAAGACTTCAGAATGGGAGCTGGCATTTTTCCACCTTAAGCTAAAGTCTGATGAGTTTCCACGAAACATAATTGTGGCAGATTTCATACATTTTAGAAACCTGGCTGTTAATTGGGTCGATTCTCCTTTCAAGCGTTCTTCAGGCTCTAATGTGCAATTGTCTGAAGATAGGTAGGAGCCAATGACGTCTAAGGAAAGGCAGGAAGAGGCAAAGGCAGATGTGTAAAAGAATGATGACCCTATGCATAAAACATTCTGGCCAGCTGTTTATCACCTATATTTATCAAGCCGAGCCAGAGGCGCTGTGGTGGTGACTTGATGTAAAGTTTGGAAAGGCGTGATAGGTATGACAGGAGCGTTGCCAGTGTTTGATGGAAGGCAGCTTATATAAGCCCTTTGGCGATGAGTCAATCAATCAGAACCAGGAAATGATTGGGCATTTCAGAGGATTTATATTGAATGATGCCCCATTAGAGACGCTTAGGGATCCAGATCGGCTGATGGTAACCTGGCACAGAGGGTGAGAAAACACACTCAATGCGCATGATCTTGATGAGTCAGGTTAAACTCAAGGAAAGCCTGGGTCTGCACTGTGGAAGCCAGTAGCTTAAATAGATGCCTGTTGCAGTGGCATTGTGCCAGATCCACCTAGCTTAATAGAAATGTTTCATAGAGAAAAAAGCCAGATATGAAGTAGGCATCAATTCACTGAATAACTTTGAACATTGTGGAAAGGTCCCTGCCTGAAATATTCTTGAGGAGGCTCTGAAAGGCAAAAATAGGAGCATTCTCCGTTGTTGCCAAGAGCCTCGTTTTGCACCGTTGGAAGACCCTGATCATTTAGCCATACTCCAATATATTTGAAGGCCTGGGAGAAAAGTGCGACTATGCTTGTGGACTTTACAGAATTCAGGAGCGCCTTGGTCTACGGGGAATATAATGTTCCTGAAAAACTTTGCAATCCGTCTCGTATTGGAATTTTGCTTCTGGGTGGCGTGCTCAAGTTTTGATTGTGCCCGCGTGCGAGAGCGAGCACGTCGAGACTTGCCAGGTGCTTGCTAGTGCCTGTGAGATTGCCTAGCAGCCTGTAAGCATTCATGAGATTTGATGCCTGCTAGCGCAGCTTTAGGGTGTGCAGGTGACTTCTGGCACCTTTTCAATGATGACAGCAAGCACGAGCGACTGCTTCGTCATCTCAAGAAGATTGTCTCTTTGCGAAGCAGCTACATCTACTCAAAAGGACATTCTAGAGTTAATATTCTTTTCCAGTGGACCGTTCAAGTTGTTTTATAAGTGTAAGGAGCCTTATTTTTATTTTACTTTTATTTTTCAACAAGAAGGAAATGCTTGAGATACTTCAGCTTTGTGTTCCTGTCCAGCAAGCTCATCCCAGTGCTTTGTCCATCTCCTGGTGACTTTTCATTTGGATTTGGAGCAAGAAGGGTCACTCTCTTTGTCTGCTGCATACATACCTTTGGATATAAGGACTTCAGTTTTGTGCTATCTCTTGAAGTTCAACATGCTAGTATAACAGTGTTATGTGTTTGATTGAGGGCATGCACCAGGATTCATTTATACTTTTATTTGATTATTGAAATGTATTGTGGTGGGTGGCTTGTAGTTTCAGTAGGGGCCTAGTGATATTTTTCCATTTAATTTTTCTTTTTTATGAACGAATACTGGTGCACACTTCAGTAAAAAACAAATTAAATACATTTGCAATATTCATTTAATTAAGTATGTGGTCTAGTCTAACAATGGGCCTCCAAGGCAGTAGGCCCAGCACTAGTTATGGGTGCATGAAACAACTGTTTTTCCGGTTTCTGTTGAATTGAAAGATCATTTAGGCCATTGATGGCATTGCATTAAATAAAACATTTGATTTTGGGGGGTATTTCACGTTTTTTTACTCAGCAAAATGTGCATAGGTGGTGTCATTTATATGTGCTGCCTTGGCAAGATGTGCATTGTAAACTTGTACAGCCCAGTAAGTTTTCGTTTTTGGTATTGCTGAATTAATGCAATTTTTTCAGTGTTACCATGACTCCTTTGTCTGGCCAGTGTGTGATTGTGTTTGTCTGGGGCCATTTTGCATATTCAGTGTCTATAGGCCTGCATTTGTTATTTCATTTCTATGTATCTTTTCTTGTAGTTTCTCCATGTGGGCATTTGGTGTAGCCAAGCAGAGTTCTTTTTGCCACAGGCCTGTGCGTTCTTTCTTTTCCATACGGACTTGCTTGTTATTTGACCATGTGCTGCCCATTTTGTGTAGCCAGCCAATTTACTTTAGCAAAAGGCCTGTATGTGTTCCTTGTTGTTCTTTGTTGGTTGAGCATGTGGCCGGCATCCATGTTTTGCAGCCACCCTTTTTTCCAGTTTTCAAAGCAATATTCTATGGAGATTGATAGGAGAGGCCTAGCCTTTTTGTTAGTTTTCACTTTTTTACTTTTTCCTGATATCAGTTTAATAATATGCTTTTTGTCGCTCATAGGAAATGTCTTCTATGAACAGTGTTTTACATGATATGCTTTTTTTTCATTTTCACCTGCACCTCCTTGACCCAATAGGTCTTTTATAGTCTCTCACAGTCCCAGTGGCGGCTGGCATAGGGCGTGCTGCGGGGCGGATGGGCAGGGCGGAGGGTAGCAAACATGGATATACTACGGAACGGAGGAACGGAATAATTACTTTCCTCTGTTCCGTAGGTTTTCCGTGTTTGCTACTCTCCACCCTCTACCCTGACCCTACCCCACCCCTCCCTATCCCACTGCCGCGCAGCACGCCCTATGCGAGCTGCCACTGCACAGTCCCCTAGCACATCAGCAAAAATAATTTGATTTGTGTATTTCTATGATCATTTTCATTTTTATTCATTTAAAAAATCAAATGTTTCAATTGTAATTTTTATATTTATTGTTTATTTTATTGTTTTTTTCATTCAAAAATTATATATTTATTGTTTGATATTTTCCCACCATCCATTAATTAACCCCTTGCCTGCCCTGGGTGCACAGCCGCACAACAGGATTAATTTTCTAAGGATTAATCCATTTTCACCTGCACCTCCCTGAGTGCCATTTGTGTCTGCCTAGATGGTACACATAAAACAAACAGTTACATCTATATGTTGTTTCTGTTATCCTTCCAAATTGTAATTAAAACGTGATGTTGGTGTGGTTTAGCTTTTGAATGAATACACTGTTAACTTAAATAACTACACTAAATTATATTGTCTGCACTTTTTCAAACTGCAACAATGCACTTTTCACTAATGTTTTTCTTGCCTGTTTGCTTTTAGGTGCACAAGAGAAGAGACATCACCCACAGTATGGTCAGACAGAGGGCCTCTGCACGTTACGCGTGACCACACAACATCATGTGACATGATGTCAGACCTCCAATCGCTTGAGCTTGCGCAGCTAGGTGCCACTGTCAACTGACAGCTTCAAGATGGCCCCATATTAAAGGTGCTGCCAAGAAAGTGGCCTGTGAGAAGAAGCAGCTAACCACCACTGGTGTGTCATCCCAAATCATTTTAGCGCAATGTCGTGTGCCTGTCACTCTAGCCTTAAGGGAGCAAGCTGAGAGCAGCACTCTCACATAAACGGCCCCACCCCAAACTAGGCCCAGGCCCATGTCTGGGCCAAATACATCCACTGCCATCACGGCAACAGCAGAGAGCAGTGACGTTGAATTGGATGTGTCTTTGTCGCACAGAAGTACTCAATCAGTGCTGAAAACTCAGCTAAGTGGGCAACAGCAGCAACTAGGAATTTATCTTCCAAAAGTAGGAGCAGAACATGAGATTTAGCTTCCTGTTGAGGAAGTAGAAGCCCCTTTTTCAGAAAATCCATTGGCATCCAAATCTACAGTGAGGAAAAGGAAGCGCACTCCACCATCTTCTTCTCCAAACCCCCATTCTGATGATCAAGACTTGAATTGGATCCCACCTCAGTCGGAGGCTTGCTAGGAGAGGCAAGCAAAAGGAATGTTCCTGTAAGCCTTAGAGTTATAGATGAAGACGAGGAAGATGACGAGCCAGTCATCATGAACATTAGCCTAAGCCAAACCCCATAGGAGACCATTATTACCCCTCCTCAACCTGCTCCAAGGGATATCACCATCACCACCAGCTCCCAGATCTGCAAATCCCATGTGACCTGCATCTCAGGAGAAGTAGACACTGCAGAGAGGCAATCGCCAACATGCCCACGTACCTCTACTTTTTTGGGCATTGGCACCAGTGGTCCAGTGAGAAAGTTGACCTCCCAAGTTTGGTACTTCTTTAAAGTTAGGAAGCAGGCAGATAATATTGGCAATATCTCTAGTTACCAGGTAACTATTCGTTTGAGGTAAGCCTGGTACACACCATGGTACTGGAGGTCATACAACCCATTTGAAATTACATCACGCAATCCACTGGGAGGTACACCTTTGCAAAATAGCTGAAGATGGTGTTGGTGGAGGTGATGAAAGCAGGAAATCTGCTCTGAACATATCAGAAGGAGATGAGGAAGAAAAGGGTGACATCTTCCTTACACAAAGCAGCCCTTTCCCAAGGCAGGCTCCAGTATGGGCAAAATCAGCAACATCGAAATGGCACAAGACTCCGTTTTAAGTGGAGACACCAAAGCAACAGCATACAGTGACCGCCCGCCAGCCATGCACATTGAGTCTACCACAGTGGTACCAGAAAATAATAAAATCCAGGCTTCTATTACTCCCTTGTTTAGGCAGGTGGGACAGTATGAACACAAACACCTAACAGCACGTTTCTACAATGGGACAATGGCTCAAATGTTAGCGCTGGACCTCCTCCCTTTTTCTTTGTTAGTAAGAGTGGGTTTTTCTAGAATATGTTGTGGCCATTTGCCCGAAATCGAAGGTTCCCAGACAGACCTCTTTTGCCTGAGTTGCTGTTCTAGGGCTCCATCGTAATGTGTTGGAATTGGTTGTACAAGCTTTGCAGCAGAGTGCTGTTCACACTATCCACCTGGCGACCGACATATGGACCAATTGCCAAGCCACTGATTCCATATGTATCACTGTACACTAGATCTCTTTCATTGGGGTTAGAGAAATTAAATCTGCAGGTGTTGACACTGATTAAATTTTTAATGGTGCTCGGAAGCATGCAACAGTAGCCATGTTCGCCATAGCGAAATCTCATTCAGCTGCAAACATAGTGGATGACTTTAACATCTAAGGGGCCGATTCCGATGCAGGCAGAAAGGGCTCCAGCCGACGGACTGTCCTCAAGGTGCCTGCCACAGGGTGCAGGGATGCAGGGGTTAACTGCACCCCTGCTCTTACAGTGAGAGCATGCATTCCGTTTGGAATGCATGCTCTCATTGAAAGTTATAGGCATGCGACTGAACAGGGTTCAGTCGCATTCTAGATGCAGGTCTGTAACCGACAGCAATAGGTAGTTTGGTTACAGTTCCTGACCAATGTCAGTCGGACTCCTGTACGTCGGACATCGGAATCAGACCCTAAGTCTTGCAATAGCTGTTACCCAAATGGCATAACATTGGATTTGTTGCCAAGGGCAATGGCAGTAATATAGTGATAGCATTGGCAGATGGTGCTGTGTTTGGCACACTGCATCAACATCATTGCACAGAACTTTCAGTCCTGTGAAGAAACCTCCCCTCCATTCCATTTGAGGACATTGGAGAGACAATGCCTGCCTCCAGCCCGTCTTCATCCCCCACCAGTTGTCCGTGCCATCTTTACTCCCACCTGCCCACCCATTGTCCGTGCTGTCTTTACTCCCACCCACCCACCCTTTGTACGTGCCAGGCTCTTGCGCGTCAGCAGTGGGTGAGAAGATGGCAAAGGGGTGATCCCATAAGTGCTGCATCTACAGTTTACAGCTGCTGAGGTCAGTGCAGAGGGGGGGACATCGATTCCACACCACTGATTTGTTGCTCACCGACTGGATGCCCCGCATGCACCACCACGTCACGTGGATGTCAGTCACTCTACCGACTTTAGAGGTGCACGAGTTTTCTAGCGCCTTGAAGGCGCTTTGATCGACTGGCTTCTGTGAGCTGGATAGATCAATTTAAACACAGCCTGCCCATGAGATTCACAGAACTCAACACTGTGCACTCACTACCCTCGGATCCATCAGCAGGGCCGCACTGGGAAGGCGGGCACTGGGCAATGATGGGCCGGGGTCTTAGGGTGGACAGAGTTGTGTTTTTAGGGCCTCTGTTACCCGCCCACAGCTGCCAGTGCATTTCTGTTGTTTCCTTCCTGTTGCTGGAGCAGTAGCAGCTCTGTTCTTTTTCTGACCCCTTACCTTGTCACCTCAGCCCCAATGTCTTCCAGGCCTTGGTGGATGAGCGGTGTGTTCGCCTAGGCCTGCTGCAAACACCTTTCCCAGAGGAACACGCATGCCTTCTCTTCCGCTTGTTTTCCACATGACGTTGTCAGTGTTGTCTTTACTCCTGCCCACCCACCCGTTCTTCGTGCCCTCTTTCCTACCACCCGCCCACCCGTTATCCGTGTCCACTTTACTCCCGCCCACCCGTTGTCCGTGATCTCTTTACTCCCGCCCGTTGTCCGTGCCCACTTTACTCCCGCCCGCCCGTTGTCCGTGATCTCTTTACTCCCGTCCGCCCACCCATTGTCAGTGATCTCTTTACTCCCGCCCCTTCCCATTGTCCCTGCTGTCTTTACTCCTGCCCCCTTCCTCACTTACTGGGTGTGCAAGCTAAACGAAGGTGCAGGTTGCAAGGTAATGAGCAAACACATATAGGTTTCACTGCTAAATAGATATTTACGTTGGCTTCCATTTACAAGCATTTCCAGTGCAGTAAGTACAACAAGGAGCATTCACTTTGTTTTCGGTGGAAATACCATAAACAATGTTCCTGCCAGTACATAGGTTCATATTTAATTGAGCAGTAAATATAGAAAATAACACTCCCCGTACCGTGGCTGAGGGGGTGAAGTGCCCAATCCAGAAATCATTCGCGCCAATTCCAGTGAGGTATTTCAGGGCACTGGTTTAATGTGCTGAAAGCAGAGCTCTGTATATGGTGTAAGGTCACAAGTTCAAATATGTTTAGTCTGTATTCATAATATCCATTCAAGGTGGACCCTGGCACCGTCTCACCTGCTCAGCCAATGATCAAAGTGTGAATACAGAAAGGGAGGCGATAAATGAGACGGTCAAAGTGTGAATACAGAAAGGGAGGCGATAAATTGTATTGTATTGTACTGTAAATAAATTTATAGGGCGTACAGCTACCCACCATGGGGTCTCCCGGCGCCATAGATGGAGAGACCAACTGAGATAACTGTCTACTGAGAGAAGAGCCAAGTTTTCAGGTCCCTACGGAACTGTGTGAAAATAGATTGAGATTTTAAAGAGACAGGAAGAGAATTCCAAAGCTTAGGGGCAAGGTGAAAGAAGGAGCGGCCCCCCATTCTAACCAGTCTGAATCTGGGAATCACGTAATTACCCTGAGAGGCTGATCTAAGGGCACGGGAAGGGGCATAGGGATGGACCAGTGAACGTAGGTACAGAGGTGCCGAGCCTTGTTTAATTTTAAACATAAAGCAAAGAGCCTTAAATTTAATACGGCTCTCTATACGCAGCCAATGTAAGTCCCGCAAACAAGGAGAGATGGAAGATCTCTTAGGGACCTTGCAAAGGAGCCGGGCGGCAGAATTCTGCACCAACTGGAGCTTCTTACGTACCTCCTGGCTACAACCCACATAAAGTACATTACCATAGTCGAGGCGAGAGGTGACAAGTGCTTGGACCACGGTACGTCTTGTTGAAACTGGAAGTAGCCAGAGGATTTTACGGAGCCACCTTAAGATGGTAAAACAGGTGGCTGAGATGCTGACAACTTGTTGACGCATAGAAAGAGAATCGTCCAGCAAGAAGCCCAGGTTGCGTACATGCGTAACCGGTTGGGGTAGTGGGCCCATTATCAAGGGCCAGTGATTCGGGCCCCAGAGATGTTTGTCCTTGCCCAATATAACTATTTCGGTTTTATCGCCGTTGAGTTTTAATAGATTCACCTGCATCCATTCAGCCACGCGACCAAGTCCCTCCTGCAGTGTTGAAAAGGAACACTCCTTGTTTGAGGATAGGGAGAAGATGATCTGCGTATCGTCTGCGTGAGAGTAGAGGGATAGTCCCGCCTCCTCCACAATCGAGGCCAGGGGTCGTACTTAGATGTTAAAAAGCATAGGGCTTAGCGTGGGCGTGCACGAATAGAGGAGGAGCAACTTGATGAACAAACCTGAAATGAGCGCTGACACAAAAACGAGGCTAGCCAGGACAAAGCAGACCCAGCCACCCCAGCATTTTTTAGTGCGGTGAGAAGAATAGAATGGGACACCGTATCAAAGGCGGCGCTCAAGTCAAGCAGGATCAGCGCCATAGTTTCGCCTTGATCCAGATGAGCACGTAAAGTCTCGGTAACCCCTAGTAGGGCAGTTTCCGTGGAGAAGTCCGCGCGGAAGCCTGACTGAGAGGAATGAAGATAGCCTGTTGCCTCTACATGGGCAGTTAGATGAATGTTAACATGTTTCTCCAAGATTTTTGAAAACATGGGTAGCAGGGAAATAGGCCGAAAGTTAGCAAAAGTTTTAGGATCTGCCCCAGGTTTTTTCAGAAGAGGGATCACCATGGCCCTCTTCCATTCAACGGGAACAGTGGACTCCCGAGGAGAGGCATTAAGCAATTCTTGAATCACAAGGAGGGGAGCAGGTGCGAGCTGGCCAAGAATGGTAGTAGCAAGACAAGCTTGGGTTTTGACTCATAGGCAGCAGGGCCAAGTTTAAATAATCAAATAGAACAAAAGAGGATGCCGGTGCTGCACTGAACTTTGAAAGAAATTTTAACAAATGAACCAATTAAATCAAATCCATTTTATCCATTTTTTTGGTTGATTTTAATCAAAGGTATTTTTATGCAATTTTTTCTTATTATTTTGCACGGTTATATTTAGAATGATTCAACCATATCTACAAAAATATACATAATCGAAAAAGGACAATCACTAAGATGCATTTCAAATATTTCCATAACATTACATAAACACATACGAATAACCACACAGCTAGCGTACCTCAGACATTCAGACAATAGACAACAATCAATTAACAATTTACACTTATATGTACTATATATTATAGGACCTACCTTGACCTGTCTTCGCCTTCAGCCAAATAACTGCCAAACAAATCTAAAAAATAGACGTTTTTGAAATAGTGCAAGTGTTATTCACTTATGGTCTGTTCTTTGTACATATAAGTGTAAATTGTTAATTGATTTAAAATTTCTTTCAAAGTTCAGTGCAGCACCGGCATCCTCTTTTGTTCTATTTAAAAATGGTAGTAGGCATAGGATCTAAAGGGGAGCCAGATTTCACCTTAGAAAGACAGAGGCGTAAAGACTCTCGATCCAATAGAGGCCATTCAGAGATCACTTCCTTGGGAGAAGGACTCTCACCATGAATAGTGGGAGAAAGCTCACTTCTGGGCAGTGGTGGACTAGCTGCCAAGGAATTGTGGATAATTTCGACTTTGGTGGTAAAGAAGTCAGCGATCTCATTACATAAATGAGACGGTCAAAGTGTGAATACAGAAAGGGAGGCGATACGCGAGACGGTCAAAGTGTGAATACAGAAAGGGAGGCGATACACGAGACGGTCAAAGTGTGAATACAGAAAGGGAGGCGATAAATGAGACGGTCAAAGTGTGAATACAGAAAGGGAGGCGATACACGAGACGGTCAAAGTGTGAATACAGAAAGGGAGGCGATAAATGAGACGGTCAAAGTGTGAATACAGAAAGGGAGGCGATACACGAGACGGTCAAAGTGTGAATACAGAAAGGGAGGCGATAAATGAGACGGTCAAAGTGTGAATACAGAAAGGGAGGCGATAAATGAGACGGTCAAAGTGTGAATACAGAAAGGGAGGCGATACACGAGACGGTCAAAGTGTGAATACAGAAAGGGAGGCGATAAATGAGACGGTCAAAGTGTGAATACAGAAAGGTAGGCGATAAATGAGACGGTCAAAGTGTGAATACAGAAAGGGAGGCGATAAATGAGACGGTCAAAGTGTGAATACAGAAAGGGAGGCGATACGCGAGATGGTCAAAGTGTGAATACAGAAAGGGGGGCGATAAATGAGACGGTCAAAGTGTGAATACAGAAAGGGAGGCTATAAATGAGACGGTCAAAGTGTGAATACAGAAAGGGAGGCGATACATGAGACGGTTAAAGTGTGAATACAGAAAGGGAGGCGATAAATGAGACGGTCTACTAATCTTTCCTCCTCTAGCAGGGCTGCCAAGGGCTACGTGTCATGTGTCACTCCTGACCCAATCCTATATTTTTTTAATTTCCCATAATTTTGTCTTGACTGGCTTGTAGTTGCAAGCCTCTCATCTTAATTGTGGGACTGCAAGTCCCAGAATGCAAAGTGGTGCTTGGTTAAATTCAGGCCAGGTTGATATTGTCACACATAATATGGGTCACTTAGCACCTTTGCATCCCATCTCTCCCACCTGACACTTTCCTTCTCCCACAAACTCTCTCTTCCTTTCTGTCTTCCTCTACCTTTCTCTCTTCCACACACTTTCATCCTCTCTCTCCCCCATCTTCCCTCCCCTTTAACTGTCTCTTTCTCTCTCACTGGATTTTTTCCCACCCGTATCTGTCTCACTTTTTTCCCCTACAACCACTCGCGTTTCCAATATACTCACTATCATTATAAGGGTGACCAGGGCATCTATTTTCTTTTTCTGGGACTTGTTTGTTACTTTTCTCATTATTACTGTGGCCTGCAAGTCCCAGCATGTACTATTGGCAAAGTACCTGGATTCCTGAAACTCCGTTTCTTGGCTTAGATGCATTGTACACCTGCCTCTCTCATACTTTATATTATGTGTGATCGGACCACCTGCCTCCCTTTACTACCTTGCTTTCTCATTTAACTGGAACAACGATCTGTGTTCGCCTCTCTTACCTTTCACCTTCGTCCAGTCCCTTAATCTCCTCACTTGTATGTCTGCTCCCTTTTTCTCCTCTTCCTCTCAGAGTTCACTTTTAATGAAAAGCTATCACAAAGTGTTTCTAGTCTACAAATCAGCTGTAATCCCTTATTTGAAAGGTAGACCTGAAAGTGGCTAAACAGAAATATGTTTTCCAAACTAAAACCATGGGCGCACACAATATCCCCTGTGCTCTGCTCTTTCTTAAAAGACTCACACACTCAGAAGACTTTACCATGCATGCCTTTACCATGCATGCCTTTACCATGCGTGCCTTTACCATACATGCCTTTATCATGCATGCCTTTACCATGTGCGTCTTTAGCACACTTGCCTTTACCACACATGTCTTAACCATGCAATTTCATGGTAAAGACATGATGGTTAAAGAGACATGCGTGCTAAGGATCGTAACCCTGCCACCTGCCCTGTAAACAGCCCCTTTTCCCCCTACCCTAAAAATTAAACCCATGCCCCAAAAACTACCCTGACCCCAAATCCCCCGCCCTAAGCCCTAAACCCTAAAAATTGACCCCTAAATCCCTAAACTCCCCCGACACAGCTCCCCCACCCTCCCTGAGGAAAAATGAACCTTATACCCCAAAAACTACCTTATACCCCAAAAACTACCCCAACTCCAGCCCCCCACCCGTGGCCATAAAAACTGGCGATTTTCCCCACTCTTAATCCTAAAAACTGCCTGCCGACACATTCCAAAAGGACGCTAGAAAGCTTACATAAAAGCCATGTAATATTTACAAACTTACTAACAATACAGGAAAAATTTAAAATTCAGGTAGGGTCTCACCTGTGCTTAATCTTCGTATTCGCTCGTGCAGTGGTTTTGCTTTCAGTGCTATAGGGGAACTTTACATATGCTCAAAATCCATCTTTCCTTTTTCTTTTACAACACTACTCGTATCACCACTGCTTTTCACTATTGCCCCTCCATTCCTTCCCATCTCTAAACATAGGTCAAATGATCACTCCACTGCAAAGCAGTGTAATTTGCAACGCCAGTAGCTCAAACTTTTACTAGTGCGAGACAGATTGCATTTCAAATGCTTGTTTTAATTAGCATGGACACAAAAATATGTAGATCAGGCTGGTAAAACGTCAGTAAGGTGCCTAGCTGGCACGTTTCCCAGGTCCATGCATGAAGTGCTAATTCAGTCCAGGTTTTTTAGGTTGAGACTAGCGTTGCAGCGCATGCGCTGCTCGCTTTGCGAGGCATGCTGTATTAGGGTATTTTTTAGAAGTGGTGTGGAAGACCCGCCCATATTTTTCATTGGCTGGCGTCATGGTAGATGCTGGCTTCCAATTGATAATGAGCCTTCTTAGTCCCTGCTTGTTACCGCCCTATTCTCCTTTTGTGACTGCCCATCAGGACTGGATCTTTTACTTTAGGCGTTATACTGTCTCCTTCATTTATTCGGTAAGCACTTTTTTTTACGCTATGCTATTAGACTGGGTCGTGGAGCCGGCCAACTTCTACACAGAGAGCAGGGCAGACAAGGCTAGTGACCGGGGGCAGCTGTGCGTGCCGTAGCACACCACGCTGGGGGAGGAGGACGAGGAGCGCTGCGTGGGCACCCTGGCTGAGCTGAGCGCAGCCACTGCCATCTAATTCAGCTCGTACAGAGACACAACAGCCAGCTGCACGCCAAGGCTGAGCCCCAGGCACTGGACTTTGAGTACCGTGAGGTGGCGGTGGGCCTCAGCTCAAGGACCTAAGCACGCTCTGCCCTCTGCTGACGAGCTGTGGAGTGGTACCGCAGGCCCCGACTGCCGTCAAGCAGGAGTTTAAGTGGAGCGACGGCGACCTCTCCTTGTTATGAAATGGCACAGGCATATCAAATATTCCTTCTGTTGTTCACACCTAGCAGTGCAACAAGACTCCTTTCACCCGGAGCCGCGCCCCATGTCCAGAGCCAGGCTAGATATCGCGATATCACTTTTCATGTTACCAGTCACATCATAAATCGAAATTGGTGAAAGGTGCAGTGCTTCTCTGTCTATTCAGTTGTGTCGCAGCTCCTGGGCCCAGTGAGGGAATCATAAAGTGCAGGATTCGTTTTTGCATTCTGGGAGTTGTCCTCCGGCTCTCATCCCCTTACACAATCACTTCTAAAAGTGAAAGAATGCAGGGAAAAACCTGGACAGGATGAGCCACTCACACACTTACCTGAGACTGAGAGCTCTGGTAGTTTTGACCTATTCTTTTTCCAACATTAGTGCCTGAAAAATCCTGCGACATTTGTTATTTATCGAATTCTTGAGCTGATCCTAGCACAGTTGCCTTCCAGGACCACTTTTCCAGAATGCAATCAAAGACAGACATGGCGGCCATGTTTACTTTACGCATTACATTCAGAATCCTTTCCTAATTTTCACATAGTGATTAAACAGATTTACGCTGATCGCCCATTACTCAATCTCTTTAAAGCGTTCCAGTGGCAGATTTGTTAAATGTCTGATAGGGGATCAAACGAAAGAAACACACATATGAAACCTCCAGCTTACACCGTTCGAGACAAACAGAAGGTGGGTTTATTAGTGGCTTCCTTTGTGCTCTTAGAAGACAGATCTTTTGTAGTCCTGAAATTCTGCAGGTCTTTCTTTTTGTGGTATCCTACAAAGAATACTAGAAACCACAGTCCATGGAGCTTTTGCTCCGACCGATGCCAGCGGGCTCCACAGCAGGGCTCCCGAGCACTGTCTGAGCAGACTGCACTGGCTTCACTGCTCACTGCAAGGCTGCTGATGGACCTCTGACAATGGGGCCGCATCAACTCTGCTTTGCAGGCAGTGCCCTGGTTCACTTTTGCCTTCTGAATCTCGTTAAGGGTCCAATTGCTGCTTTTGGTCTAGCAGGGGCCTTTGCTCAAAGTCCCAGCTCGGGATTGAAATCCCTCAGATCACACTCCAGAGCCAACCTAGCCTCAGTCCTCACCGGCTGCTGTGCACTTCCATACACGTCTGCATCCACTATACTCTAAAGCAATTCAGAGCCTGTTGATCCTTCCTCCTTCCTCCCACTTGCATCCTCCATGACCATCCTGGAGTCTTTCTCAATATGGCCACTCCCCTTGCATTGAGTGACACAATCATCAACTCCTAGAGAGACCTGTGGAAGGTCTTACTGAGGACACAGCGATCAGCTACACATCTCTCTGCACTCTGCATGCCTGGCCCATTTCCAAATCTGGATCAGCACAGATATCTGGCCCTCACCCACAATCACACAACATTTAGCCACAAAGGACAGTCTCTGTCTACTTAACCTTCTACCAACACATGCAGGCTCTGTGTCTACTTAACCTTCTACCAACACATGCAGGCTCTGTGTCTACTCAACCTTCTACCAACACATGCAGGCTCTGTGTCTACTCATCCTTCTACCAACACATGCAGGCTCTGTGTCTCTGTGTCTACTCAACCTTCTACCAACACATGCAGGCTCTGTGTCTACTCAACCTTCCACCGACACATGCAGGCTCTGTGTCTACTCAACCTTCTACCAACACATGCAGGCTCTGTGTCTACTCAACCTTCTACCAACACATGCAGGCTCTGTGTCTACTCAACCTTCCACCGACACATGCAGGCTCTGTGTCTACTCAACCTTCTACCAACACATGCAGGCTCTGTGTCTACTCAACCTTCTACCAACACATGCAGGCTCTGTGTCTACTCAACCTTCTACCAACACATGCAGGCTCTGTGTCTACTCAACCTTCTACCAACACATGCAGGCTCTGTGTCTACTCAACCTTCTACCAACACATGCAGGCTCTGTGTCTACTCAACCTTCTACCAACACATGCAGGCTCTGGCTTAACATCTGCTGGACATCAAAACAGTGCTAGGGAACCACATCAGTGTCAGTGTCCTTTGTACAGACATACCGCCCACAATAGCAAATCTAATTAGGGTCATGGTGTACGTGACTGACAGCTAATGGGGTTCTGTCCACCTATGCCAGCCTCTTGCTTCCTGCATCGCTGGAGCTATGCTTTAATAGTGTGCAAAGGGCACTGCCCGAGGATGCCTTTCTGGGCAGGAAACACCGGCATCTTTCCTGTATGGTACAAAAATATAATCGGCATAATATAGTCTGATATAAATATTGAGTCCTAAATGTCTTTTTCAAAAATATCACCCATTTGAGTTAATAATAATAGAAAATCTATGCCTATCGGACGGATATTCTTCTAAACGCTTTTTAGGACAAAATATTTATGTCAGACAATCTTTCTGTAGACGATAGTCTAGCACACAACTATTTTTTCCCAAAGGAAAAAAGTGGGAAAATGTCTTTTGCCAAACAAGAAAAGTAGCCAATATGCACACAAAAAAATTGGGCACAGTGCATGCCTTCCACTCCTGGAGTCCAGGTGTTCCTTTCATTGAATATTCCTCTACATTCTCCATTTTCTAATCTAAGATTTTATTTGTCTTTACTCTTTACCAATGCATTTAATAGGGATTGAAGATAAGCCATTGAAACATACAGGATGTAAAATTACATTCCCACATTATTCATGCATCCATATATTTGTCAATGGCCTTGCATGAGTGAGATGTCTGTCTACCTGGTCCCTCTTCTCTCATCCAAGAACACAGTAGAGTTCAGTCATTCCCCTCTTTGGTGAGGAAGGTTTACCACTAACCACCACCATTTCTTTGAATGAAAAGACCACATTTGGTAGGCCGTTGAATCGAGCGGCTACCCTAACTCAAGGTTTGACTGTGTTTTAAGGGGTGTGAGAGTGCTGCTGGTGGGATCTGTCTACCGCTCTGATGGGCGTAATAGCATGTGACTGCTGGTCGGTGAGGGGAGCGGGAGTTCTGTCAGTACCATGAGACTGCTGTTTTGTGGGGAGGTGTCAGAGTGTTTTTGGTGATATGCAACTGCTAGTCTCTGAGGAGTCTGAAAATTCTGTTAGTCGCGTATGACTGCTGGTCTGTGGGGAATGCTTGACTACTGTAAATTATCATAACTTCTTTTCTTTGAGGGTGTGTGAGAGAACTTTTGATAGGACAAGTTTGTGGTTATGTGAGGAGTGTAAGAATGCTACTGGTAGCTTGTGACTGCCACTCGCTAAAGCCTATTGTGTGCTTCTGGTTGACCCTCTACTCTGAGGCACCAGCAACTCATCACTGACCCCAGTCACCCAGCAGGGCAAACCAGTGCTTAATTTGTAAAATATTAAGTGCCAGGGCTGTGAGCTTGCAGCACCCATCGCCCCTGTCATTGCTACCAAAACAACTACTAACCATCTCTCTCGCAGGTAAATGCGACAGTGCAGATTATTCCAGGTCCTCAAAGCTAAAGGAATGGCTGGGGAGGCAGGTATTAGTAATTTTTTAATGTATATGGTTTTTGTAAAAAGCTGTTATAATGTTCATCTCTAAATTACATGAGCAGCGCCACCTTGTGGCTGACTGCCCTAAGTGTGTTGTTGACAATTAGGTGCCGAGCACCGGTGACCAATTAAGTGTCAGTGCTCAGCACCGGAAAGCTCCGGCTCAAATTAAGCACTGGGGCAAACTCTGGATCCAATTGTCTCCAACAGTAATATTATTACCCTTTAACCTCCCTGCTTAATTTTAAAATCCCTTCCTTATGACCCTCCTCTAAAAGCCAAATTCACAAGCTCAACCCAATTAGATCAAGCAAACATATCTTGATTCAAAACATGTAAGAGGCACTTGCACGCTCTCCCCTTGTTCTTGACACTCCCATGTCTGCTGTAGTTTACGCCTTCAATAATTGTGAATATTGTTATGGGGTAAATTGCATTAACAACGCGGTCTAAACCATGCAAGCCATTAAAATGCAAGCATAACAACACTTTCCTTTACCACGCATATGTCTTTACCACGTATATGCTTTTACCACGCATATGCCTTAACCATGCATATTTCTTTACAAAGATTTCCGTTGTAAAGGTGCTATAGGCAAATGCATGGTAAAGACAATCAGCGGTCTAGCATTGGAGCGAGTGGGCAGGGGGTGGGAGGCATTGGGGACTTCCTTCGAACGAAAATGGAAGGAATGATGGCTTGGTGAGTAGTTTTTCAGATTTTAAGGAAAAAAAGAGTCAAATGGTGCATTTTACAGCACAATTGTTTACCCATTTTTGCACAAAGTGAAACCAATGCCATGTGTTTTTGGAAGGGCGCTCATTAAATAGTCTAAAGAATAAAGTTCTGCTACTGGGCTGTACATCCCCATGGGTGTTAGTGGATCATTTACTCATACCCTCCTTTAATGCACTCCTTCTTCCAGCCTTTCTTCCTGTGTTTGTTTTTTCGGTTTCCTTCGGTTTTTCCACTTTTTAAAATTTATTTTCATCCTTTGTTCTTTCTTTTAGCTTGTTTTCTTCCTCTTTAACCTTTACTCGTCCTTTTTTTCTCTCCATTGTTACCTTTTTCTGCTAAACTTGTTGTAGTGGAGTAGGGAATAGAAGCTCCACCCACTGTCCGCCCATTTTTGCCTTTGGCTTGTGTCGTTGTCCTTCCTAAATGCTGGCTTCTGATTCGTAAATAGGTATGTTAGTCCCTCCCTAGTACCACCTCGTCTTCATTTGTCACCTCCCATTGCAATCGTCCCTTTGACTTTGGTTGTTACACGGTATGTGTTATTTATTCTTTAAGCACTATTTTCTTTATCGAGTTCCTCTAACTGCAGGCACAACATGCTTTGGTGCCTTCTTTACAAGTTGTCTGTGCCTTCTTTAACCCCCCCTCCAAGACCACTTTACCGCCCTCTGTGCCTTCTTTACATCCCTCCCTTCCGTTGTCCATGTCTTCTTTAACATCCCCCGCCCTCCCTCCCGTTGTCTGTGCCTTCTTTACCCCCCTCCCTCCCGCCCGTTGTTCGTGCCTTCTTTAACATCCCCCGCCCTCCCTCCCGTTGTCTGTGCCTTCTTTACCCCCCGCCCTCCCTCCCGTTGTTCGTGCCTTCTTTACCCCCCACCCTCCCTCCCGTTGTTCGTGCCTTCTCGTCCCCCCACCCACCCTCCCTCCCGCTGTCCGTGATGCCTACCATTTGCAATATTGTAGGTCTCGCATTTACGCGAGTTCCAGCTATTGGCATTGTAAATGACAATGCGTTTTATTTATGTTTTGGTTTTTAAAACATAAATAAAAGGCATTGTCATTTACAATGCCAATAGCTTAACCCCTTCCCTGCGGGGGTAATTCCCCCACGGTGTGAGGGGTGGGGGGGCCGCAGCGCCGCTGTGCTCGTGACAAGCTCAGCTCGTCATGACTCACAGTGGAGCTGTGCTCATGACGAGCTGAGCTCGTCACGACACCGCCCACTGATTAATTCTCTGGCACAGGCAGGAGAATTAATCGCGCGTGGGCGGGCCGTGGCCGTTATGAAGAGCTCAGCTCGTCATGAGCACAGCTCCACTGTGACTCATGACGAGCTGAGCTCGTCATGAGCACGCAAGAGGTTAAACTTCGTAAATGCGAGCCCAATAGCATTGCAAATGCTTGTTTGCTTTGAATTCAGGGACTTGCAGTCCAGTTTCATGATAGAATAAACAACTCTGTAATCCCCAGAATTTAAAAGAAAAGCCCCGGACTGGAGCTGCACATCATGAATTGACCTGGGCAACTGGACGGGGTTGAAGGTGGCAGACTAGCTATTGTGTGAATGTGATCAATCAGTCAGTATTTGGAAAAAGCACAGCTATGTCACCCCTGGGTGTGTCTGGGCGCTCGGGTCGCTGTGTCTCCGTGGAAAGTCTGCCAGGGAGGGTGCTGTTCAGAGGGGGAGGTGCGGGTGGTTCCAGGTCTCAATCAGACACGCGCTGCTATTGAACACACAGTGCGAGTTATGCTTTTATCAATAGCCCTTTGTAACACGCTCTGTTTATAATAACCCAACGCTTTATCCACGATTTCATCTCTTTCTTTTTCTCATTGCCTTTTTCTTTTCTGCACCCTTTCATCTTCCTCTCGTTTTGATGTTGTTTTTTTTCGTCTTGTAATTTTTTTATTTGAACCCTGCTATGTTTTCCCCTAGTAGCATTCTATTTCCCCCCTGTCATTCTTTCCGTTCTCTTCCCCCGTGGTGATTTCACGCTGCTCTCCTTGTTCCACCGGCGGCCGCAGACATTCCCTCATTGGAGTCACTCCCTCCCGCGCCGCAGTGTCCGGTGGCTGAAGATGCTGACACATCAGTGCATGCGGTCCCTTATGGCACCACCCTGGGGCTTCCTTCCAGCAACGACCCGTGCCATAGCAGCTAGGCTGCAGGATGTCAGTGCAGGGCACGTGGCGTGTGCCCAGCAGTCTCCGCCCACTGTGGTTGGCACGGGTGCACGGACGGAGCGCGAGGCCAGCCGGGGACACGGAGATTCAGCGCGCGCAGCTCCTTCTCGCGGCCCAGCCCTTCCCTCGGGGTCCTATTGGTGATGAGGTCAGGCATTACAAATACAGTGCTTAGTTTGTAAAATTTTAAGTGCCAGGGCTCTGACCAGGAGGCCACTGCAGCTTGCACCACCCATCGCCCTTGTCCTCGCTGCCAAAACAAGTACTAACCATCTCTCTTGCATGTAAATGCGACAGTTCAGATTATTTCAGGTCCCCAAAGCTAAAGGAATGGCTGGGGAGGCAGGTATTAGTAATTTTTTAATGTATATTGTTTTCCTAAACAACTGTTACACTGCTCATCGCTAGATTACATGAGCAGCGCCACCTTGTGGCAGACTGCCCTAAGTGTGATATTGACAATTGGTGAATTAGGTGCCGGTGCCGAGCACCGGAAACCAATTAAGTGCCGGTGCTTAGCACCGGAAAGCTCCGGCTCAAATTAAGCACTGACAAATGTCAATCCGACTGTAAAGGCCAATCATGAGTTACCCGCCTGTGCGTCACTGCGATCGCTCATCTGGCACGTGCTGTACCAGGAGTGAATTCCCCGTGTGTGATCCTCGTCACTCCCTGAAGCCGCGGCTCGTCCTCCCGAGTCCACCCTCTCCCCTTGCGCCCTGCCACGCGCTGCCCAGGGGAGGCCTTAGCTCTAGGTGAAGTCTCAGTAAAACTGTCTAATGCCTATGATCCCGGAGTCCCAATGACGAGAACAGATACACGCCCTCGTGCCATAGTCCAGACTACAGACAGCTAACTGGGAAGACAGACAGACAGGCGGCAGGCAGGTAGATAGACAGAGGCAGGCAAGCAGTAAGACAGGCACACAGTTAGGCAGACAGACAGACAGACAGACAGACAGACAGACAGACAGACAGAGAGAGATAGATAGATAGATAGATAGATAGATAGATAGATAGATAGATAGATAGATAGATAGATAGATAGATAGATTCCTTTGAAGAGGTCTGCTCCTGAAACTTCCTCTCATCTCCCATCATAGGGCCCTGCCCTCCTGAGTATCTCTAATGACTGTAATCTGAGGCCTTGGAGTCAGAATCAAGTATCATACATGTTGCCTTAGTATTAATATGTACGATGGTGGAGTCTCAAAGCTCCTATGCCAGGGCGCACTCTCGACACCCTTCATAACAATACTCTGAAGGATAAGTATGCACACAGGCATCAGCCGCATCAGTACTCTTCATACACCAACTCCCAGCTCAGGATCCAGCATCAGTACTCTTTAGAGTCACCATCCCCATCAGTACTCCTACGAGTAAACATCCCAACATCGAGATCAGTTCCCTCGTAGCAAATATCCAAATCAGTACTCTTCAGAGTCAACATCCGCATCAGTGGTTTTCAGAATGCGCATCTAGATCAGTGCTGTTCACAGCCAATATCCAGATCAGTACCCTTCACAGCTTCAGAGTCAACATCCGCATCAGAGTAAACATCTCAACATCGGGATCAGTACTCCTCAGAGTCAACATCCCAACATCGGGATCAGTACTCCTCAGAGTCAACATCCCAACATCGGGATCAGTACTCCTCAGAGTCAACATCCAGATCACTACTCCTCAGAGTAAACATCTCAACATCGGGATCAGTACCCTCAGAGCCAACATCCGGATCATTACTCCTCAGAGTAAACATCTCAACATCGGGATCAGTACCCTCAGAGCCAACATCTGGATCATTACTCCTCAGAGTAAACATCTCAACATCGGGATCAGTACCCTCAGAGCCAACATCCAGATCAGTACTCCTAGGAGTAAACATCCCAACATCGGGATCAGTACTCCTCAGAGCCAACATCCAGATCACTATTCCTCAGAGTAAACATCTCAACATCGGGATCAGTACCCTCACAGCCAACATCCGGATCATTACTCCTCAGAGTAAACATCTCAACATCGGGATCAGTACTCCTCAGAGTCAACATCCCAACATCGGGATCAGTACTCCTCAGAGTCAACATCCAGATCACTACTCCTCAGAGTAAACATCTCAACATCGGGATCAGTACTCCTCAGAGTCAACATCTCAACATCGGGATCAGTACTCCTCAGAGTCAACATCCCAACATCGGGATCAATACTCCTCAGAGTCAACATCCAGATCACTACTCCTCAGAGTAAACATCTCAAAATCGGGATCAGTACCCTCAGAGCCAACATCCGGATCATTACTCCTCAGAGTAAACATCTCAACATCGGGATCAGTACCCTCAGAGCCAACATCCAGATCAGTACTCCTAGGAGTAAACATCCCAACATCGGGATCAGTACTCCTCAGAGCCAACATCCGGATCATTACTCCTCAGAGTAAACATCTCAACATTGGGATCAGTACCCTCAGAGCCAACATCCAGATCAGTACTCCTCAGAGTAAACTTCCCAACATCAAGATCAGTACCCTCAGAGCCAACATCCGGATCATTACTCCTCAGAGTAAACATCTCAACATCGGGATCAGTACCCTCAGAGCCAACATCCAGATCAGTACTCCTAGGAGTAAACATCCCAACATCGGGATCAGTAGCCTCAGAGCCAACATCCGGATCATTACTCCTCAGAGTAAACATCTCAACATCGGGATCAGTACTCCTCAGAGTCAATATTCAGATCAGTACTCCTCAGAGTAAACATCTCAACATCGGGATCAGTACCCTCAGAGCCAACATCCAGATCAGTACCCTTCACAGCTTCAGAGTCAACATCCGGTTCAGAGTAAACATTCAAACATCGGGATCAGTACCCCTCAGAGGCAACATCTGGGTCAGTACTCCTCAGAGTAAACATCCCAGCATCGGGATCAGTACCCAACAGAGTCAATATCCAGTTCAGTACTCCTAGTAGTAAAAATCCCAACATTGCGATCAGTACCCTCAGAGCCAAAATCCAGATCAGTACTCCACAGAGTCAGCATGCGGATCAGTACTCCAGTATTCCCAGACGTGGGACCCGTGCTCACTACACCACTGGAGTCAAGCTATCCTGGCTGATGACGGCTGATAGCCAGAAACCGGTCCTAGGATGCTTGATTCCGGTCCAGGGAAGACATGGCTGGGCAGTTCGGGCTGGACTGTTCCCATGAGGCACAGGGTCAAGACTGATTTGCATATTGCCATGTCTAAACTGGGGTGGTGTAGTGGGCAAAAGAACGATGGATTTAACCCAGATCTCTTGACTGGGGGAGAATGTCTGCATTGTCAGCATTCCGTCCATCATTTGTTTGTTGTAATGCGGATCAGTACTCTTCAGAGTCAAAATCTGAGTGTGCTGAGGCTGCTATATTTTGGTCCCTTGCGGTGTGTTCAGACGACTGGTGCTCTCGCTTCAGAGCTATCCTCCCTCTAGCAGGAGGCTCCTGCAATCCAGCAGTACTCTCAGGAATGCAAGGAATAAGCCCATCTGATGTAAACTACAGCACCTTCCAGGTACCAGGTCATATTTCCCTCACACCCTAGAAAGGAGTTGCAATCAGTTGCAAATGAGGTGTTCAGGAGAGAATGCAATCTGTCCTTTTGGGTGTCCTCCGCCCCCAGGCATTGATGTCAACAGGCACTGTTTGTGGAGTTTCCTCCAAAGCATGTCCTTCTCCTGGCACTGCTCATGGCACAGAGACTTCTCGTCTCCCCTGGTGGACAGTATTCGGAGACATGGGCACTGTCTGAGGTACCACCATGAGCTTCATCTCACCACACGCAGCTTCTGTACTTGCAGAAATACTTACAGAGGCAATCTCCACCCCTACCCAGCCTGTGGACCACCCCTAAAGAGGTAGCCTCCTCCCCTGCCCGGCCTGTGTGCCGCCCCTACAGAGGTAATCTCCACCCCTGCCCGGCCTGTGTGCCGCCCCTACAGAGGTAATCTCCACCCCTGCCCGGCCTGTGTGCCGCCCCTACAGAGGTAATCTCCACCCCTGCCCGGCCTGTGTGCCGCCCCTACAGAGGTAATCTCCACCCCTGCCCGGCCTGTGGGCCGCCCCTACAGAGCTATTCTCCAACCCTGCCCGGCCTGTGGGCGGCTCCTACAGAGATATCCTCCACTCCTACCCGACCTGTGGGCCGCCCCTACAGAGGTAATATCCACCCCTACCTGGCATGTAGGCTGCCCCTACAGAGGTAGTCTCCAACCCTGCCCGGCCTGTGGGCCGCCCCTACAGAGATATCCTCCACTCCTACCGGCCTGTGGGCCGCCATTATCCAGCCTGTGGGCTGCACACTATAAAGGGTCTCCCCTATGAGTTATTTTTAAGGTCTGGGAGAAAGGGGGAGACAACAATCATTAATCAACCCAAGCAACTCCCACTGGACATATATTGCTTTTGTGTAGGCTGACTGCAGCTCAATGGGGCTGTTCGCAATGAGTACATAATAAACATACAGTTTTTGTTATAATTTTTGTACATAAAAAGTATTTGTTAGAAATCATTATTTCATCATTCATATCAAAAATAGTAAAAATATTCATTTTATCTATAATCTCCTTCCATATTTCTTTCATATGAATAAACAACAATTTCATCTAATACACAAAGTCACCATAGGCATTGTTGTTTTGACATGGACAATGCTATATGTGTCATTCAGATACATATGTATAACCCCTACAAATTGACCACACTTGCATACCGTCCTCTCACACCAATATACATTCTCATTCATTCAACAAACCATGTGCTCCCCTCCCAAGATCGCGTACACTATAATGGTCACCGTAAAGACAGCTGTACTACAGTCTCCGTGACAGTGTTGCGGGTCAGGTGCAGTGGTAGAAGTGGACGGGATCGGAAGGGCACGGTGTGCCCCTACTTTTTAAATTTATTACAGTCCGTTCCCCTACTTCTTTTTATTAAAAAAGCATCCCAGGACAGCTGGACTGGTCCATACTTAAAAATGATAGCTTGATCATTCAGCCGTGCCCCCTCTGTGGGGCATATCGAGGAAGGCCTCTGCGGTGCCCATGACCTCCTCCCCCTTCTCCTCTGTATATGGAGACAGGGGCCTTCGAAGCAACACTGAAAGGGCCGTCAATCTAAAGTTAGCGCAAAAACTGCTACTTCCGATGGCCCTGCTGCTGCAGTTATTTACAGCTCATTTACTGCCCACGCCTCCTGCCTGCCTCCACTGTGACCAAAACAATGGTCACAGCAGGATGCTGTGGGGCCTCGCCCTTTCTAGCCACACCTCTGACTCCGCCCACTGACCTAATCCTCTGGTTTTTCCTGCCCCTGATTCTCCACCCATAGTTCCCCTACTTTTTTTCTGCCACTTCGACCACTGGTCAGGTGTCACATATCCAGGTCAACGCATGTTTCGGTGGGTATTGTTACTTTTAAACCACCTTCTCCAGGACCACAAGTACAACAAATATAGGCGAGTGGTTGGGGTATAGTCTCAAGATGTGCAAATAATATTTTAATATTTTTGCACATTGGAAAAATGCCTGTCCGCTATTGTATTTTTCTGCAGATCTCAAGTTGTTCAAAACATGGGAAAGACCACGCAAGTTCACGCTATGTGGGTACTTTGTCCATTAGCGTCTGTACTTTTCTTTGTCAGGTCAACGGTGCATGAAGAAAGTCCTTAGTAGCCATTAATCGGATATTGTGTGCATCCAAGACACCTGAATGGAGTCCTTCTTCCGCAATCCTTTTTCCCAAAGTTCAGGATAAAATGATCCACTGGTATGGATACCTGTGCCTCCAGGTGGGGATGGGTGATGAAAAAGGCTTCACTGAATTTCGAAGTCCAGACAGACGTGAAATCCACCCTCGGAGCCTGTGGGCTGTCCTACAAAGGTGACCTCCCCCCTGCTCAGCTTGTGGGATGCCCCAACAGAGATAACCTCCACCCCTGTCCAGCCTGTGGGCCGCCCCTAAAAAGGTAACCTCCACCCCTGCCCAGCCGGCGGGCCGCCCCTACAAAGGTAACCTCCACCCCTGCCCAGCCGGCGGGCCTCCCCTACAGAGGTGATCACTATCCCTGCCCACCATGTGGGCCGCCCCTACAGAGGTGATCACTATCCCAGCCCACCATGTGGGTCGCCCCTACAGAGGTCATCACTATCCCTGCCCACCATGTGGGCCGCCCCTACAGAGGTGATCACTATCCCTGCCCACCATGTGGGCCGCCCCTACAGGGATAACCTCCACCCCTGTCCAGCCCATTGGCCGTCCCTACAAAGGTAACCTCCACCCCTGCCCAGCCGGCGGGCCTCCCCTACAGAGGTGATCACTATCCCTGCCCACCATGTGGGCCGCCCCTACAGAGGTGATCACTATCCCTGCCCACCATGTGGGTCGCCCCTACAGAGGTCATCACTATCCCTGCCCACCATGTGGGCCGCCCCTACAGAGGTGATCACTATCCCTGCCCACCATGTGGGCCGCCCCTACAGGGATAACCTCCACCCCTGTCCAGCCCATTGGCCGTCCCTACAAAGGTAACCTCCATCCCTGCCCAGCCTGTGGACCGCCCCTACAGAGGCAATCTCCACCCCTACGCTGCATGTGGGCCACCCCTACAAAGGTAACCTCCACCCCTACCCAGCCTGTGGGCCGCCCCTAAAGAGGTAACCTCCTCCCCTGCCCAACCTGTGGGCTGCCCCTACAGAGGTGATCTCCACCCCTGCCCGGCCTGTGGGCTGCTCTACAGAGGTGATCTCCACCCCTGCCCGGCTTGTGGGCCGCCCCTACACAGATAACCTCCACCCCAGCCCAGCCAGTGGGCCGCCCCTACAGGGGTAATCTCCACCCCTTCCTTCCAGTCTGTGGGATGCCCCTACAGAGGTAATCTTCACCCCTGCCTGGCCTGTGGGCCGCCCCTACACAGGTAACCTCCACCCCTGTCCATTCTGTGGGCCGCCCCTACAGAGGTAATCTCCACCCCTTCCCTCCAGTCTGTGGGCGGCCCCTACAGAGGTAATCTCCACCCCTGCCCGGCCTGTGGGCCGCCCCTACAGAGGTGATCTCCACCCCTGCCCGGTGTGGGCTGCCCCTACAGAGGTGATCTCCACTCCTGCCCTGTGTGGACTGGCCCTACAGAGGTGATCTCCACCCCTGCCCGGTTTGGGCCACCCCTACAGGGGTGATCTCCAGCCCAGCCTGTGCGTTGCCCCTACAGAGGTGATCTCCACCCCAGCCCAGCCTGTGGGTCGCCCCTACAGGGGCGATAAGCTTCAGGATGCTTGAAACAGATATGATGACGGGAGGGGCAGAACCCCCTGAGCTGTGAAAACTCCCAGCGGTTGCTCAATCAGACGATGTTAGCCTTATTTGCACTCGTAAAGGGAGGGCAGAGAAACCAGCCAAACACTATCGACAGAGACTGTTCTTTCGACACCCAGGGCTCCTGGCAGTAACTGGGACAGGACAGTCTCACAGAAGAGGACTGCCTGAGAGTGCACGAGCGTCACGCTAGCATCCCCTGAAGGCTGCCCAACTGCTGGAAGGAGAATGGATGGTAGGTGGCTCAGCGAGCTGGCACCACGCAGAGCCCTTTCACTGCACTCCTCGACATTTAGGGAACCTAAGTATGGATTTTTTTTCCAAAGTGGGTTTCTTTTCTTATATCCCCGGAGGTCATGAGCTCTCCGCTGATGATCGAGGGCGTCCGTACTAATAGTATTTTAAATTAAGATAGATAGATAGATAGATAGATAGATAGATAGATAGATAAATAGATAGATAGATAGATAGACAGACAGACAGACAGACAGACAGACAGACAGACAGACAGACAGACAGACAGACAGACAGACAGATAGATAGATAGATAGATAGATAGATAGATAGACAGAAAGACAGACAGACGATAGATAGATAGATAGATAGATAGATAGATAGATAGATAGATAGATGGATAGATGGATGGATGGGTATGTGAGTGGATGGAGGGATGGATTGAAGGGTGGGTGGGGGATGGATGGGTAGATGGATGGATGGATGGATGGATGGGTGGGAGCAATGGATGGGTCGGTGGATGCATGGATGGATAGATTGGTGGTTGGGTGGGTGGGTGGATGGATGGATGGATGGATGAATGGGTAGGTGGGTGGGTGGGATGGATGGATGAATGTGTGGGTGGATGCATGGATGGATGGATGTTTAGCAGCAGGTGTTTTAAGGTCTGTGTTGGGCCATAGAGAGAGTTCAGGGTCCAGCGGGCTTCAGTTATTTGTTCTCTGTGTGCAGAGACATTTCGCGAGGATCCGAGCATTAAGGGACACGTCATTCATTCCTGTATAAAAGACAAACACGCATTCGCCCAGAAGCCAACTGTTGAAACCTGCTCTTCGCCCTTAGCCTATATTCTAGTGTTGACAAGCATGCCCTGAGATGTCCTTATGTAGTATCTCTGTGGTAGGTTTCTGTGGTGTGGCGCAATGGTTGATCATTTTAATTCTAGGGTTATAGGAGTGGGAGGGGCTTTGCTGCGCCTTGATGTATTCTCTATGACAGGTAAAGGTGCCTACAGGAAGTTTTTTTAAATCTTTCACTTGTTTGAGATGTCTCACCGTGACATCACAAATCAATCATAACCGTGCATGTATCAAATTGTCAGATAAAATATATATTCCATAACCAGGTGTATCTCTTCTTGCGTCCATTCCCGGGATGGGGATGGAAGATGGAGCTACACTAGAGGTAAGAACTGCGACCACCAGGCCTGGACCTTTCTGTCCCTCATCTCCTGGACCCCTATGCTGTTCTTTGGCTGGAGAGGCACGAGGGATTCACCGTTACCTGCCCATGATGTACCGCCCACTCGATGACCACTCCTTCCCAGTCAACCCTCAAAGGACATGAAATGTGAATAAGCAAAGAATTGGGCTGTTCCCCCCCACACATTCCCAAGCCCACGCCCTGCTGCACTGGGCTGTCCCCCCTCCACACCTTCTCATGCCCACGCCCTGCTGCACTGGGCTGTTCCCCCTCCACACATTCCCAAGCCCACGCCCTGCTGCACTGGGCTGTCCCCCCTCCACACATTCCCAAGCCCATGCCCTGCTGCACTGGACTGTTCCCCCTCCACACATTCCTAAGCCCACGCCCTGCTGCACTGGGCTGTCCCCCCTCCACACATTCCCAAGCCCATGCCCTGCTGCACTGGACTGTTCCCCCTCCACACATTCCTAAGCCCACGCCCTGCTGCACTGGGCTGTCCCCCCTCCACACATTCCCAAGCCCATGCCCTGCTGCACTGGACTGTTCCCCCTCCACACATTCCCAAGCCCATGGCCTGCTGCACTGGGCTGTCCCCCCTCCACACATTCCCAAGCCCACGGCTTGCTGCACTGGGCTGGTCCCCCCTCCACACCTTCCGAAGCCCACGCCCTGCTTCACTGGGCTGTCCCCCCTCCACACCTACCCGAGCCCACGCCCTGCTGCACTGGGCTGGTCCCCCCTCCACACCTTCCGAAGCCCACGCCCTGCTGCACTGGGCTGTCCCCCCTCCACACATTCCCAAGCCCACGCCCTGCTTCACTGGGCTGTTCCCCCTCCACACATTCCCAAGCCCATGGCCTGCTGGACTGGGCTGTCCCCCCTCCACACATTCCCAAGCCCACGGCTTGCTGCACTGGGCTGGTCCCCCCTCCACACCTTCCGAAGCCCACGCCCTGCTTCACTGGGCTGTCCCCCCTCCACACCTACCCGAGCCCACGCCCTGCTGCACTGGGCTGGTCCCCCCTCCACACCTTCCGAAGCCCACGCCCTGCTGCACTGGGCTGTCCCCCCTCCACACATTCCCAAGCCCACGCCCTGCTTCACTGGGCTGTTCCCCCTCCACACATTCCCAAGCCCACGCCCTGCTTCACTGGGCTGTCCCCCCTCCACACATTCCCAAGCCCACGCCCTGCTTCACTGGGCTGTCCCCCCTCCACAGCTTCCCAAGCCCACGCCCTGCTTCACTGGACTGTTCCCCCTCCACACCTTCCCGAACCCACGCCCTGCTTCACTGGACTGTTCCCCCTCCACACCTTCCCAAGCCCACGCCCTGCTTCACTGGGCTGTCCCCCCTCCACACCTTCCCAAGCCCACGCCCTGCTTCACTGGACTGTTCCCCCTCCACACCTTCCCGAACCCACGCCCTGCTTCACTGGGCTGTTCCCCCTCCACACATTCCCAAGCCCACGGCTTGCTGCACTGGGATGACCCCCCTCCCCCCCCACACCTTCCCAAGCCCACGCCCTGCTGTACAGCACCCTCAGTAGGGTGGGCGGAAGAGATGGGAAGGTGATAGGACAGGAAGGGCTTCTGCATAAAATACAGATCTGTACCCCAGCCCTGACTGCCCGACTGCTTGTGAAACTGCTTTTTGTTAGCCTCACAACCATTCAAGTGTACATAACCTGTTCTGTGACCTTGAGGGGCGCACCAAGGATGCCCCTGTAATAACATAGGGCTACTGTCAATGTCCAGGGCTCATCACGGGAAGCAGGCTGGCAGAGTACAGTATTTTGTGAATTACTAGTCATGTCCACACATTTTCTTTTGTACTGGAGGAGTGTGCCCTCCACTGACCTCACTTGTGTGACCACATGAATGTTCTTCTGAGATTCCATGCCCGTGTTGCGTGCCTATGTGTGGTGGATGTGTGGCATACGTGTCATATTAAGACTATATACGGTTGGAGCCTGAGTGGTGGGACCAGTGGGACTCATTTTGGATTCTCCCTGGTAAGCATGATACATATGGAGGGTGACTGCACCTTCCTCATACAGCAGCTGTGCATTGACTGAGTTTCTGTAACTAGCAGATGGAGATATGGACACTAAATTGATGTAGGTTGGAGAAACAAAATCAGTGAGTTCCTTGGTAGCATGGGGCTGCTGTTTAGGTCTTGCTGAGTACTGCATATGTAGTCAGGAGGTAGGGGTGAGGGGTGGTGAGCAGTCACTTTTATTCAAAGTGAGGCAGTTCGAGGTAGGGACTGCCCTTTGCCCTCTCCCTGTTTACTGCTTCAGGAAGACTGATGACAGAGATTTCACACATCTACCGCTTTAAAAACAAGCATTGGCATAGCCAATAGGTCTCGCCTTTGGGACCTTATAAGTGTTTAGCCATGCAACAGCTGATGTTGCTGCACCAAGGATATTGTGCTGGATAACTTCAGCACAATATCCTTGGTGCAGCAACATTAACTGTTGCATGGCTAAACACTTATAAGGTACAAGGTTTAGCCATGCAACAGCTGATGTTGCTGCACCAAGGATATTTTGCTGCAAAACTGAATACTTATAAGGTCCCAATAGCGAGGCCTATTGGCTATGCCAATGCTTGTTTAGGACTTGAGCCCTGTGTAAGACCATCAAACCTGCATTCACGATTAGGTTTAGGGTGTATTTCTCTCCGCAGAAATCGCTCACTTGTGGTTATAGATTATTTATTGATGAGCAGGCGCTGCATTTAATGGAATTTCCCCTTGAAAGTTTGGTAAAGTACTAACTTAGAAAACGCAGGGGCGATGGAGCAGCCCTTCATTTGTGCACTCGCACATCTGGCCCAAGGGGGACATGATAGCTTGCATTATGGTGAGAAAGCGCGTTAGCTGAATGGGCTTTATTCTGCAGCGAGAACATAAACATTGTGTTACGAGGCCCTGAGTGATAGAGTGGGTTGCTCTTGAAGCGGAATATACCGCAGCAGCAAATTGCTGCAAATGTTAACAAGCATTGGCAAAGCCAATAAGTTTCGCCTATGCGAAATCTGTTGGCTTCATCAAACTTTTTTTACGTGGTGCAACATGGCTTCAAGTAGAAAAGGAAAAAAAACTAGTATGACGCGGCCAGCATTGACCGCATCATAGCACTTCTTATTTTTTTGTTTAAGCCATGTTGCACAGCAGCTCAACTGTGCAACATGTAAAAAAAGTTGAAAAAAGCCACGGATATTGCGCAGGTGCAACCTACTGGCTTTGTCCCTGCTTGTTCATGGTAAGCTGTTTTAAATTTAATGGGATGAAAAAGCCGAAAAAGACAGTGTAAAAGAAAAATTAGATTTGCAGCAGGGTAGAGTCAACCTTTCATCATTCTCATGTTCACAATTACTTGCAATGAAAACTATCACACATAAAACAAATAAAATACCAGACAGAAGCAACAAAAAGCAAACAAGCAAATGCAATTAAGCAGCCCATGTATTCATGATAGACCCTTTGTAACTTTTGTAACTAGTGATGCACATTAAAACATGGGGGCATATTAACAAGGGCTTTATCTCCGCTTTTTTGGCTTTAAAAGCCAAAGAAGCAGAGATAAAAATATCGCCCTATCAGCAACAGGTTGCTAACATGCAAAATCGCATGTTAGCACCCTTTTTCACTACGCTTCCCTTTTGCATCTCTAATTAGATGTGGGCGTTCCAGAGCAAAATAATAGGAGAAATGTCGCTAAGCGACATTTCTCCTATTATCAAGCTTCACGCTAACCCTGTTAGAGACAAAAAAAGCAGCGCTAACCATGGTTAATGCTGCTTTTTTACGTCTGCTAATTTTCAGACTTAGCCATGTAATCCAATGGGAGGTGGATTACATGGCTAAGTCCACCATGGGCTCTCAACAAGGATATCCCTATCATTATAGTTTTATCGCTGCATTACCAGCAATAACCTCCCAAAAGGCCTCTTCCTAGAGTAGAATAGTGAGTGAAAAAAGATAGGTTAGAATGCCACACAGTGCGATTGCCAGTGGTTTTTACTATTTGCAACCATTCCTCCCATCAACTTTTATGTGTTTACCTGGCTGTTCCCTAGAGCATGATGCATCAGGTTTGGGTTAAACTATTGACCTAACTTTGTTACTTTCGCCTTCACTTGCTTGACAATGGGATGCCATGGTCAAAGATTAGCACTTCTGAAGAGACCTCTATTTACTGTCCTTCCAAACTGCTGTCATCCTGATGAGGGTAAAACTTGAAGGTACATAAAAAAACACTAAATACTATTCATAGACCACCTTCCTAATTAGTACCCATTGTTTGCTACTTTGGAACTACTGCTTTTGCCAAATGTGAGCCATCTGTGAAGCATATTTGTATTTCTGATTTATTCCATGAAGATTTCATTTGTTGTCAGAATTTTGCAGGTGAGCACAGTGACCCTCAGAGTGGTTATTTCCTTTTCAACTTACCATTTAACAACGTTTTTGTCCAACTTATTCCCCTTCTTGAAAGGAATTCCAACGTAGTCTTGTCTCTCTATCTTGGTCATACATAGGTCAGTTTTGATGGGCCTTTAGGTTAAGAATGTTGATCAATGTGCATACTTCTGATCACTTTATGGACATTCTTGTCTACTTTCTTGCTTGATAATGATGTTATCAAAGATGAATTACTCATGTTGGCTATGATAAGTTGGTATTTCCCAGGGAGGCATCTAATGTAAACATCTACAGCTGGAAATTCATTTTGTAGGACTTTATTGATTTCCTGTCCCTCACAGTCACAACTAAGAGGATTTCTTTAAGGTATGTCAAGATGTGTCTTCCCATGGATGGCAACACACGCTCTATGACCATAGTAAATTACAGAGCCTACCTACTCAAAGAGCTTTGTCATCAGTAAACATTTGTCATGCCTAGGTGTGCTTTGCTGCTGTATTGCCTTTTAGATAGTAGAAACGTTGGTCTCTAGGATCTTAGTTTCTTTTAACTTTCCCATCTTCCTCACTTATTTGTAAGCTGCCAGGATCATTTCCATCTCAATATTCTGGGATGACATTAAATCCATCTAATTGCCAGGTAGATCTAATAGAATTTTCAACCAAGTTGCCTGAAAGAGTCAGGCATCAGATGTATTTAAAGGAAGCAACATATATCTGTGCTGTATTCGTTTTGTTGTTTAACAGGCACTGAGAAAATGTTCTCATGGCTCCTGGGGTTAGAATGGCCATATTTCTCACCTTAGACCTTATTTATTTCAGTTCAGGCCAGGATCGAAGTACGCGTTTCAACAAACGTCGCAGGATGTTTGTTGAAACGCGTACTTCGATCCTCGCAGCCGTACCCAAACAACCGGGTGAATTAGAAAAGTACTATCTTGCTCGGATAGGACGGCTCGTATAAAGGATGTTTTGGCAATCTAACAAATAATCCATTAGTGCATCCCCATATAGGAGATCGTATCATCCCTAAAGTGCAACCAAACAGACTTGGGATTTCTCTTATGTTTACAAACGTCTCAAAATGTCTAAATAATGAACATGACCTCATATATGCAGTGAGACTCCATCAGACTGAATCAAGATAAAGTTACACGCCATTTGTAGGCTTCGTCTTAGCCTCTAAATCACCTGTCAGCAATTTTTATTGGGACAGAGATGGATTCTTGTTAAAGTTATTCTGTGGAGGATTTTAATTTTGTCAGTCCTGAAGAAGGTGGCCTTTATCATTATACACCACCGAAATGCGTCGACGCATAGATTGTTGGTGGAATTTGTTGCGGAACAGAACCCCAAGCAATTAGGGTGCATTGTCACCAGACTGTCTCTGTTTACTGTAATCACAAATCCACACATCCAAGACATAACTCTGGTGTCTGTCATTGTTCCTCCCATTACACAATTATATGTATGTCCTATTGTCCTTTTTAATTTGTTCTGAAAGTTATACTCTATAACTGTGTGTGTCTTTTGATACAACGTACATATATATTTTTATCTTATTGTCACGAGTGAGGTTTGACTCTTAGCCTTCTGTAATATTGCCAGATTATATCAGTAGACGTCAAATTGTATTGATTGTAAGGACTTGGATAAGAAGGTCCTGGAATCCGAGGTACAAGGAACACTGAGAGGATGTATGGCCAACATAGCCTTCGCTTTATACTGCAAGACATAGAAATCTGCAGCACAGACTGGTTTTGGTGCGCAATGAGCGACAGATAATCCCAAATTGTTTTATTTTTGAGATTTTGAAAGTCACTCTCTAAACCCCCATCCAAGACACAGCCACAATGTGAGTAGAGAAGCCCCGTGTCCAAACCCCAAACTCCTTGTATGCTATAAACGTGCCCAGACAGTATACCCCACTGTATCAATGACATTACCTTGATGGGCGACTACATTTTTATAACTACATGGTCAAATAAAAAAACTGGTGAGATTATCACTGCAGAATGTACTACTACTACATTAATTAAGTTAGTGGAAATACATTTAAGGCAGGATAAAGATCCTTTAATAAGGATCAGGGGCAAACTAATATTATGTATTGAAATAAGAAAAGGATAAGAGTCTTAATTTGGTTCCATGAAGGTAAAACGTGTTTTTCCTCTTGATCCTTAGATTTTAGAAGTACCTGCCAGTAGCCTTTTATAAGGTTGAAGGCGGGTTATACAAATAGCATCCCCTAGTCTTTTGATTAATGCATCTATTCGAGGTAATGGATAAGCATAACATTTAGAGATGATGTGAACTGCTCTGAAGTCAATAGAGAAGCAAATACTTCCATCCAGTTTGGGGACCAGTACAATGGGGGAACACAAATTACTAGCAGATGGTCCGATCACTCCCATTTTTAGCATCGGTTCTATCTCAGTTTGGATGGTATTTTTCCTGGCAGCAGAGATTTTGTATGGTCTTTCTTTCACTACTACACCTTCTTTAATGGGAATGGAGTGTACTGACAGGTGTGTTCTGCCAGGCAAATCTGAGAATACCTGGGAGAAAGGTTCTAACTCATGTGGGAGTTCATTCTTCTATGTATTAGATAGCCCCAGGTCCAGACAGAGTCCCCTTAGATCTTTTTAAAGGCAATTCTGCATTTTGGGCCCCAATTTTGGCTAATTGTTTTAAAGCTTTTATTAAAGGGGCCACAATTCTGTTTTGAAAAGAAGCAGTGATTGTCCCCATTTTAAAGAAGAGGGACAGGCAGTCACCTTGCTGTTATCATCTGATTTCCCTCTTAGATAGCTACCTCATAATTTAGGGCAGAACTATTACCACTAGTATAGAGGACTGACTGGTGGAACATTAGGCTCTATCTAAAGTGCAGCTTGGGTTGCTTCCCAGAGTGGACAGAGTGGAACAATGTCTGAACCTTCAGTTGGTCACAAACAAGTATGTCAAAGCAAGAAGAAGGCCCATTCACCTAGCATTTATGGACTTCTCCTCTGCCTTTGACTTGGTCAACATGTCCAGTTTGTGGGGCATTATGGGTATAATGGGTATAGATCAAGCTATAATTGGTTTATTACAGAGGATGCATCGGAACTGTCTGAACTTTCACCTGCTATCAAATCCTCATGGGGGTCAGGCAAGGGTGCGTGATGGCCCCTTTATTATTTTAATCTATATTAATGATCTGGAGCTGCACCTGAGTAAAGCCGGAAAGGATATGCGAATGGTGAAATCTAGTGCCCTCCCTGTTTTACTTGTCACTGATGCCGCAGTTTCAATTTTTATAACCGCTAATTGGTTCCAAGGACTTTCAGATGCTTTGAGCAGTTTTATGGGGGATTTTGATCTAAGAGTTAATCAAAGCAAATCATTTGTTTTGCGTATTGGCCCTAAAGACACTAAATCAAGATCATTTATCTTGGGAGGGTCTGAAATTTGTAGGGTAAAAACTTGTAAATAACCCGGTATCTCCATAGACCACTCTCTGCCAGAGTTTGGCTGTATATGAGTGCATGTCCTTTGCTGAGGGTCGAGAACACATTTTTACGTCGAATTTTGGTAATGCCTCAATCGGCTTCTCTGTTTATGTGCCATTCTGAGGTTGGTTTACCTCCCTTAAAGGACAGGAGAAACTGGGGTAAACTAGGTCCCTCTCTTTTAAAAAGATATATTGGAAGATTGTCTTCATCAGAATCCCACCCAGGCGATCCTGTGGATTAATTTTTATTAAGGAGGGGTTCTTTAAGGACTTAAGTTCCCCAGAGCTATTTTCTAATCCATCAAACTTTAGGCTGGATGTAGGGGCCCAATTGAAAGCAGCATTCAGAGAAAGGTGGGGCCTTCTTCACCAGGCACATTTAGATAAACTGGGAAATAGAACTAATTACAACTCAATAAAAAAATTGCTGGAATGTGAATTATATATAACATCAATGGTGACTTAAAATGTTAGATTTTGTATGACTAGGTGTCGTATTTTATAAAACTAGGTTTCGTTTTAACACCTTACAAGTACAAGTGGCCTTTCCCAGGGATGTTGACTAGAACAGCATTAGGCCAAGTTGCCCTTGTGATAATACTTCTAAACAAAGCACCCTGGGCTAGATGTATCAAACAGTTTTGCCCATTCTGTGTATATGGGAAAATGTGTTCATACATCTGACCCAATGTACTTTATTCTTTTTTGCCACTTCTGCTTCCTTCCTGGAAGCGTTTTCTGACCCTAATTCTTCACTGCTCTAAGATCACATTGAGAGACATTTACCTTATGCAAAAACTGGCTTATTTGGAACTCTGTGTTGCATTGGTCAATTCTATGAGTTGGACGCTGAGAATCAGAAATAGATATGGGTCTGTGTAATGCATTGATGATTATGTTTGCCTTCTTCTGTACAGGGGCATGGGTTTTATTTCATCGTTTTATTGTTTCTTTAAAAGTTTGATTTCTGTTGTTATATGTTTTAGCTTGTGTTGTATAGCCTTCTGTAAGCCAAATAAAGCTTATTTGACTGCTTGACAGATAGTGACTCGCATACAGAAAGATTATCCAATGTGCTACGGGATGGGCCTATGAGGATCGTGGCATGGACTCCTTTTGTAGTGGAGCCTAACCATTTTTTAAAAGGTTAGTATGATGTATGTGTTCTCTACTTTGGAACATTCGCAATTTATAAGTGACTTTTCCAATTCTTTGTATGATTTTATAGGGTAAACACAAGGAGATGATGGACGAAGCAGAGATCTGGGTTAAATCCATCATCATTCTTTAGCTCACTTTGCCACCTCAGTTTCTGGGTAATACCCTTCATCAGCCAGGCTAGCTTGGTCTGAACTGAGGTGGCGAAGTGAGCTAAAGAATGATGATGGATTCAACCCAGATCTGTGACTGGGGCTGAGTATCTGAAAAGTTTCAGTGCTTCGTCCATCATCTCCTGGTTTTTGCTTTGTTTCCCATAAGTTGGCAGGCTATGCAAAGACATGGGCGCCAAGCTCACTTTGCCACTGGTTTCAAGCTAGCCTGGCTGATGAAGGCTGTTACCCAGAAACCGGTCCCAGGATGCTTGTTTCCGGTGCAGGGAAGACCTGGCTTGGCAGTTCGGGCTGGACGGTTCCCATGAGGCACAGGGTCAAGACTGATTTGCATATAGCTGGGTCTGAACTGAGGTGATGAAGTGAGCTAAAGAATGATGATGGACTCAACCCAGATCCGTGACTGCCGGTGAGTGTCTGAAAAGTTTCAGCGCTCCATCCATCATCTCCTTGTGTTTGC
The DNA here is from genome assembly GCF_964204655.1 of Triturus cristatus. Lineage (NCBI taxonomy): Eukaryota > Metazoa > Chordata > Amphibia > Caudata > Salamandridae > Triturus > Triturus cristatus. Next base: position 49,586,801 of record NC_140581.1, on the reverse strand, counting down.
TTTAATTTTATAGGGTCCCTGCCATTCGGCTTTCATTTTATTATCTTAGTTGAGAAGGGAAACCAACACCCAATCACGGACTTGGTACTCCCTCTATTTTTTGCCATTATCATAAAAGTACTTTTGAAGCCTTTGCTTCTTCTTCAGGTTGGTATGGGTAAAGTCACGTAGTTTCCTGATTTGGGCTATTAGCTGGTAAGTGTAGTCTAATAGACTAACTGATTCTTCCTCATCACCCTTTTTTCATACTTCTTTTGAAATCTCTGGGAATATGCATGGTTTGTGCCTGCAAATCAATTCAAAGGATGAGTGTCCCAGACTCCTTTGTTCTTTTCCTCTCAGCACAAACAAAGCTAAGGGTAAGAATTGAGCCCAGTTTTTTTCATCACCTGATAACATCTTCTTCAGTGTGAGTTTGAGATTGCCATTGTATCTCTCGAACTAACCATCATTTTGGAAACAGTAAACTGAAGTCTTAATGTGCCTGATATCTGTTTGCAAATTTGTTTCATTAGTTGAGGCACAAAAACCTCACCCTGGTCTATTAGGATATCTTTGGGAAACCTCATACAAGAAAAACTCTCAACCAAGTGTTGTGCTATTATCTTAGTTTGTTGGTTCTTAAGGGGATGACTTCTGGGTATCAATCGACCATCAACATGACCTACTGGTACCCCTTTGAGGAATTATGTGGGGGCCCAATTATATCCATCCCCGTTCGTTCAAAGGGTGTTCCTATTATAGCTATAGGTTGCAAGGGAAACTTAGGATGACAAAATGGATTTTTACACATTCTCATCAATATTTCTTAATATGTGGACAACAAAAATAGAATAGCTTGGGTGGTATTTTCACAGCCCATATGACACACAAGAAGGCAAGAACGTGCATACAACAACATTTGTCCTCTAATCATTTGAGGTACTAGCAGCTGGGGAGATCCATTTACTTTCCTATATGATATAAAAGTCCCTACTTAATCTGAAAGTGAGGATAAGTGAGGTGTGATTGCGATTCACTTTGTTTTAGGCTCTGCCATGCATGTCATAGATGAGAATCATTTACTTGGGTTATTTTGAAGTTAAGGGCCTTAGTCCAAGGTTCGGGGGTTAATAAGGCATTCTGAGGTTTTCGTGAGCATTTATCAACACTTCTCTGGCTCTCCCTTCCCTGAGACTTCTTTTATTTTTAGGGATATTAGAAGCATGGTTAGAAATTAAGGATTGTCCGTCCCTAGGATTATGTCTATGGGAAGATTCCTAAGCACTTCTACCCCAATATTGTTTTTTTGCCTGTCTATATTGGTTACTAAGACCTGGCTTTCTCAGTACTTTTCAATATCACAATGGACACATTTATTACCCACATGTCTATCCGAGATGATTTGACAAGAGAGTACTAAATTATCTTTAACTACTGACTGCCTACACCCTGAATCTAAGAGGGTGGTCGCCTATCGCTGAATTATTTGGAGATTCATATAATAGCTTGGTTCCATCTTTTGACTAAAAAATATAGGTTGGGGAACATAGATCTCCATTGGTTCTTCTTTAGTTTTCTTGTTTAGGCAAAACCTAGCAATATGCCCCCACTCTCTGCATTTAATACACTGTGGCTTATTGTTGGGAGAAGCATCTGGCTTCGTGAGTTGGGTTTTTGATCCTTCGTCAGACTTTTATGTTTCTTTTTTCGTTCAGACTAGGAAGACTGGTTTGAGTGAGTTTGGACCCTTTCTCATTCTCCACAGGATGGAACATAGGCTGTGCCCTTGAAAAGGTTGACGCCATGTCCACTGCCTGATCCAACGTTATCCCAGAATGCTGGTAAAGACTTTGCTGGTTAATAATATCAATGGGTGGAGCATGTAGATATTGTTCCAGACATATCTTGTTCATAATCTCTTCTTTGCTCGATTCTTTGGGTTTAAGCCATTTGTCAACAGCACCCTTTAATTAAAAGAACAACGTCTTTGGAGTGTCCACTGCAGAGCAGGTAAAATAAAATCAATACCCTGGCAATGAGGCACAGGACAAGTGAGTAAGCGTTCAAAAAAGCTTCCTAGCACTGAGTCTATGAAGGATGGAATTACTCTGAAATGTACTAACCAACCTGGAACCAATTGTTTTAAAAAAGTGCACTACAACTACAACCACAGTATTTGAGAAATTGAAAATGTGGTGCACTAGCGCCCCAAAATAGTGTGGGAGATTAGTGCAAAGTAACAACTGTATCTCAGAAGAAGACCTAGCAACTGGAAGATCAAACATCTCCTGTAAAGATGTTAAATCCACTTCCTTCAGAAACAGTAAGGCTTTCAGTCTGCTCAAGCATCAAAGTTCACATTTTAAATTGCAATCAAAGGCCAAATTGTTGCATCCCTAACTGTTTGGGCAGGTCAAAAAAACACTTGTGCAAAGAAGTACCTAGGAGGAACGTTTGAACCCCAACCCGCCCTTCCTCCCCCAAAAAATCAAAAGCTTGCTAAGGCTGGTGCTGATGTCCTGGGGTGTTTTCACACTCCTTAATGGACATGGACAGTTCAAAGCTTCCCAAAACAAGCTGGTAAACCACCATTTACAAATGGTTTTCTGCTTGTTTTATCTGCACTGTGTCTGCCCTGCACTTGGTCTCTTCACCAGGAGACCATGTGAGGGGAGACAATATTGTGCATCACACAGTGGCACCATGTGAGTTGGCAGGTATGGGTTTGCCAGGTTTCATCCCACAGCAACCTTAATCATTCAACATCAAATAGTTTCCAATCAAAAGCAGTCTGTATTCTGGATGAATAACAGCAGCTGGGGAACCTTTCAGATAATAGGACAAGTTTTCCTTCGACTCATTATATGTGCCATGAAGTGTGACTTCCCTGAAAACTAGAGAATGACCTAAAGTGTTTTTGCAGTCTGTACTGCTGAGAAAAATGTCAGTTGCACCAATCCTACAAAAAGATAAATGAAAGGTAGGATCCATGCCTCATGTACAAATCCCTCCCCTAGTGCTTCATACCTGCTCACCTGATAGTGTTGCAGGCAGTATTGTAAATGAAAAGTTGAAATTGGCAAAGAAAAAAGCCTGTGTATTATTCAATCCGCTGATGATACCTATGCTACAGTAAACTGTAATTTTTCTAACTTTTCTATGTGTGACATAGTGTACAGAACGTCTTTTCTGGGCATGGTGGTCTGTTCTTTCATTAAGGTGTATAGTAAAAGCAAACTAGTGGTCTTTAAGTACTTCAATTGAACACACACCAACCATTGTATAAAATCTGTAAAGCCCAGCCTAGTAGCATAATAGACCTAAGCTGTGACTGCCCATGTTGCAAGAGGGACATGTCACTCTGTATGATGTCAATAGAAGACAACACAATGTTACCCAGAGAATATATTCTAGTGGATAATGTAGTCATACGATTGTTAGCCACCGATGGAGCCTTTTCTAAATTTGCTCTGTCAATTTCACATATTCTCTCACAGCTTCCTGCTATGAAACTTTCCACACTTCATTGTGTATAGCATACAGAAAGAGCTTTTGATGTGGCTTCTTAGGGACTCATGAGCAAAACCTGTAAAACCATGTCATCAGAAAAGAGGAAAAGAGAGAAAAGTGTTGTTTGACCTCAGTCAATGTTGAATGTTTTAGCCAATCTAGGCACAACTTTCCAATGCTGTATGTTGTTACAACTTTTGAGTGTTTTGACTGCATGTAACACAGGTCTGGCCAGTTTTTCTCCTGAACCCTTTTGTGTTGTTAAGAAAATGTACCTGACATCTGTTAGTATCCAATGGCCACACTAACTATCCTTCTGGGCTGTAACGTGAAGAATTTTATGTACCATTTCTAAGCATGCTGTTGAATGTTTTCTCCATGTAGTTTGTGAATTGCACCCAATTCTCAATACATGCAAAGGTGGGAATGTTTGGTGTACCCATATTCTTTAGCTGAGACAGGATGTTTGCTGCACAATTTAATTCAGGAAAATGAGTTGCTGTGGAATAAAGCATGCTCTAAACAAAGCCTCATTCCCCTGAACTTGCGAATCTTCAGTTCTCCATATAGATTTCAAATCAATATTGTCTTTCTGAAAGTCATACCCTTTTGTCGACAACTGGGAAATTAGTTAGGCAGAATAAATCAACTTTGTGTTATTTGGTTAAAGCTTGTAATGGAATTTTGTGTTAGGTGGTGAGAGGAGGCAGGTAACTACTCAGGAGCCCTCAAGCCCACTATACAGAACCAGCCACATAATGTGGTTTGCTTAGATCAACAGACACAAACCTCTTATGTTTGCTACCAGCAAGAGGTTGTAAAAATACAGTTCTAGTACCTTTGCCAGCCAGGACAGGCATAAGTGCCCTGTAAGATGACCCAAACTCCTTCTTGTCCACTATTGTATCCTGCACTAGACTACTGATCTTTGGAATCCAACCAGAAGTTACTACTGCTTCCTTCACTTCACCAGTGGCAGAACATTTCAGTTGGGTGTTGCTCCGAGTGTCTCTGAAGTTGTTCAGTTCCTATAAAGCATCAAACTTTCACTGATATCAAACGCCATTTCCACCGCCATTGTACTGGGACTGTTAAGGTTTGAAACCTCATAGGGAGTCTGACTACCCAAGGATCTTCTAGGCAGATTGTGAAAGGCTCTCTGTTATTTTGGTTATTTGGTGTTGAATTTATAGGGCGCGCAGCTACCCACAAGGGGTCTCCTGACGCCAGTAGATTCATGAAGAACATCAATGAAGTTGTGCGGAGAAGAGCCAGGTTTTTAAGTCCTTGCGGAATTTGATGAGAGATGGTTCCAATTTCAGTGTGGACGGGAGAGAGTTCCATAGTTTGGGGGCAATACAGGAAAAAGAACAGCCGCCCATTCTGGCCAGTTTGAAACGAGGGGTCCTAAAATTGCCCTGAGTGGACGATCTGAGAGTGCGAGAGGGGGAATAGGGTTGAGCAAGGGCCATGAGATAGCCAGGGGCGCGCCCTTGCTTGATTTTATGCAGAAAGCAGAGGGCCTTAAATTTGATTCGGTGAGTGATGCGAAGCCAATGAAGGTCATTGAGAAAAGGGGAGATTGAAGATTTCCACGGAACCTTAGAGAGGAGGCGAGCTGCAGAGTTCTGTACCAGCTGAAGTTTTCGCTGCAGCTCCTGAGTGATGCCAAGATAAAGTACATTGCCATAGTCCAGGCGAGAGGTGACCAAGGCCTGGACCACCTGGCGTCTGGAACCCTCTGGGAGCACCCCTAAGATTTTGCATAGCCAACCTAAGATGGAAAAACAGGTGGCCGCTACCTTCACCACCTGCTGACGCATGGAGAGAGAGTCATCCACTATAAAACCGAGATTGCGGGCATGAGTCACTGGAACAGGTACGGGACCCATTTCAGCCGGCCAATGTAAAGGACCCCAGAGATGTTTTTGCTTACCTAGGATGAGCACTTCAGTTTTGTCTCCGTTTAATTTCAGGAGATTGGTCTGCATCCAATCAGCGACTCGCCCAAGTCCAAGTTTGAGAATGGAAGGAGAATTAGCAGCAGCAGAGGAGAGGGAGAAAATAATCTGGGTATCATCAGCGTATGAATATAAGGAGAGACCAGAGTCTTCAACGATGGAAGCGAGGGGCTTCACATAGAGGTTAAAAAGCAGTGGGCTCAACGAGGACCCCTGCGGGACCCCGTGAGCTGATGAGCGAACCGAGGAAGAGGAACCAGACGAGACCACCTGAAAGGTGCGATGGTCTAAAAACGAGGACAGCCAGTCGAGGGCCGAGCCCGACACCCCTGCAGATCTCAAAACTTTCAGCAGAATGGAATGTGAGACCGTATCGAAAGCGGCGCTTAAATCCAGAAGAATAAGCGCCGTAGTCTGGCCGTGATCGAGATGTAAACGAAGGTTCTCAGTGACCCCCAGCAGAGTGGTCTCAGTGGAAAATTGGGCGCGGAAGCCAGATTGGGAAGGATGTAAAAACCCAGTGGATTCCACGTGTGAAGTAAGGTGCAGGTTGACATGACGCTCAAGGATCTTAGAGAACGTGGGCAGTAAGGAAATAGGCCGAAAGTTGGCAAGAATTTTAGGGTCGGCGCCAGGTTTCTTCAGAAGGGGCACCACCAGAGCCCTTTTCCAATCGTCTGGAACAATGGCCTCCCTCAGAGAAGAGTTAAGAAGTTCTTGGATAATCAGAAGAGCATCAGAAGAAAGTTGGCGAAGAATGTTCGGTGGAACAGGGTCCAAGGGGGAGCCTGAATTGACTTTGGCGAGACAAGCTGACAAAGAGTTAGCATCCAGCAGAGGCCATTTGGAAAGCAATGTGTGCTGAGCTGATGAAGTCAGTGGAACCTGAGTGAAAGGGTTGGACACATGGACGTGGGGGACAGAAGACAATGTGTTATAAATGGCTTCGACTTTAGATAGAAAGAAGTCGGCTATTTCATTGCATTGCGCTTCTCCAAGCACAGGAGGTGCGGGGGCAGTGTTAGAGCCAGCCAAATTCTTGACCATGGCGAATAGGGCTTTAGGTCGATTTATAGCCTTAGCAATTGACTGAGAAACAAAGAGTGCTTTGGCTTTTCGACAGGCTTGATGGTATAGCCTGAGTGCTGCACGATAGATTAATTTGTCATTACTTGAATATGATTTGCGCCAGAGCCTCTCCAGATGTTTGCACTTAGATTTAGCGATTTTTAAGGCATCGGTAAACCACGGGGCGGGGACGAGATGGGGGGTAGGTGGCCTGCGGCGCAATGGGAGGTGGTGATCTGTATTAGATGTAAGCCAATGTGACACTTCCTGAGCCAGAACATTACACTCGAGATTGGTGTCTGGGCAGCTGGCCATCAAAGAAGCATTAAAGGCCAGGATGTCAAGTTTAGACCAGGCTCTAGAGTGAAGAATCTTCTCGGGGGGAGGCGAATACCTGTTGACGTCAACAGGTAGTGTGAAATGGATGGCAAAATGATCGGACCAGTCAAGGGGAAGAGCAGGATAGGTACAGTCAAGCGGAATATTAGAGAGAACAGGGTCGAGTAGGTGCCCAGCCTGATGAGTGGGACCCTTGTTAAGTAGTATTAGATTGATGGCTTCACAGTCGGATAAAAGCGAGCCACTTAATCGATTTAGAGGGTCCTCTAGATGAAGATTTAGGTCTCCTACGATAGTAAAATTGGCTGCCTTCATAACAAAGGGGGCAATGTGATCTGTAAATGAGGTTAACCACTGTGTGGGTTTGTCAGGGGGACGGTAAATGAGTAAACCTGATAAGGTTAGTTGTGGAGAGAGCACTAGCTTGAAAAGTGCAGCTTCGCAATGAGGCACAGGGACAGCGTCCAGGGAGCCAAAATAGATGTCTTTAAAAATAATCGCGATTCCCCCGCCTTTACCAGTCGCTCTGTCTTGCCTGACAATAACATAGCCGGGAGGCAAGGTACGTGCAATGTCAGGACCGGAGATTGCCTGAAGCCAGGTTTCCGTCAAGAACATAGCATCAGGCTGGGTGGAAGATAAAAAAATCAAAGATATGTTCACTGTGCTTAGGCAGGGAACGGCAATTAATACACCAAAACTTGTAGGGAGAGGGACGTAATATATGAGAGAAAAAAGAGGCAGTGGGAACGAAATTGCAGTGGGCGCATCTGAAGGAGGCCGGGTCAGAGCAGTCCAGCGAAGAACAGGAAGAAGAGGCTGTATTTAGGCTATAGAGCTTCGTCGGAGAATAAGATATTGAATAAACAGTGGAGGGACCCACAGGTGCAGAGTTTCGGGGCGCTGGGCGCCTCAGGACGCGGACGGGCGCAGACGGGCTTGCCTTTGGCGCGCCTTCGGCGCGCCGTCGGCGCGCCCGCTGCGCCTGCCCGCTGCGCCGTCGGCGCTGAGTCTGCTTTATGTAGGGGTTGAGGAGGGAGGGGCTAATCCCAGCGCAGGTGCGACCAGACCCTGGAACCCAGCAGCGGCAAGCCCAGCCTCCAGCGCCGTGAACGCAAGGAGTGGGCGAAGCAGCCGAGCAGGGTGAGTGCCAAAAGCAAGTTTAAAATAGAGAGTGCAAGCGCTAACTACAAAGATCAATTTCAATTTGTTTTAAAACCAATTTACATTCAAACGCTCGAACCTCCGGCTTTCCGCCTCAGAGGGATGTCACAACAAATCTAGTGCGAGCGGGGAAGAGAACAGGTTTAAGTAGGTCAATTGGGCGGGGCAATCCCAGCGCAGGTGCGACCAGACCCTGGAACCCAGCAGCGGCAAGCCCAGCCTCCAGCGCCGTGAACGCGAGGAGTGGGCGAAGCAGCCGAGCAGGGTGAGTGCCAAAAGCAAGTTTAAAATAGAGAGTGCAAGCGCTAATTACAAAGATCAATTTCAATTTGTTTTAAAACCAATTTACTTTCAAACGCTCGAACCTCCGGCTTTCCGCCTCAGAGGGATGTCACAACAAATCTAGTGCAAGCGGGGAAGAGAACAGTACTGTACCCCATGCAGGTGGTAGATCCAACTGCAACCTGAACCCTACACTCTAAGTCTTAAAGACTGCTTTAAGTCATGGTTTCTCCTCTTCACAACTGTGTTTCCCTCAGGATTGTATGGGGAAAAGTAATGCACAATTACATCCAATGTTCCCATGGTTTCTTTGCAAGCCCATAAGGCAAAAGCTAGACCTCGGTCTGAATAGAATGCAGCTACTGCATATGTGCTGATAAAGACCTGTAAGTACTTTATAATAGTTTGAGCGTCAGCCAATCTCTGTGGCCGTACCCGTAGGAATCAAGAGCAGAAATCCACTGCTAACATGGTGTATTTATAAGAGCCTTGCAAGGGTCACTAATAGTCCAAATAAACACAAGCCAGAGGCTTTTATGTGAATAATAGAGGTGTATGTGGTGGACGAGCTATGGTGGAAACTTTTACCTGCTGGCAAATGTCATATTTAAGGACATAGTCTTTAGCCTGTTTGTAAAGTCTTGGACACCAATAGCATTTCTGCCATAATGAAATTGTAGCTGCCACCCCTTTGTATGTTTCATCTGGGAGCCCATCTTAGTGTAGAGCTGGGCACCGTCCTTCTCAGGAGGTTAACAGGATTCAGCTGGGCTGGAATTCCAGCACGGGGAACCTCCACAGTGTCAGTGAGATGTTCTTCCCCCCAAACAAAGGAGTGATGTTGTATACATGTTGTCATGTTGATGCCCCAGTCAGGCTGTCATTATTTATTCTACCCTTGCAGAGCTGTCGCCGAGCAGACAATAACAACCATCAACATTTTATAGAGCGAGCTTAGCCCTCATGCAGAATGTTCAGGGCTCTGATAATGTCCCTAGAAGAAATGTATATGTAACAAAGTAATTTCAGAGAATATGATCCCTTATAGGCATGCAAGCAAATGTGTGTCAGCATTCAAGAAAGATGTCAACTTTAAACGTGAATCATGGTCACATAATGGTCTGTGGTTTGAGCCAGTGATGGAAACTGTAGATCAGAAGTTAAAGACACTGTAACATGATTTTCTGAAGGGAATAGCGAGGATACTGCATAGATGAGTGGTGCTACTCTCAGACCACTTTCTTTATTTAGAAATTCACTGAATTTTTCAATTTGTCAACGGTGTGTTTTAAAAAGTTAATTGTAAGCCCATGTTCAACATACATTGTAAGTCTCAATCAGTGTAACAAGTCTCTCATTCATTTCTTTAATACTGTGCAATGCTCTGCCTAACAGAAGGCCACTCTTCGCGTGTCTTCGAGAGGAAGAAAGACCCTGATGGTCTGTACGTGGCTCCAGCTGACCGCCTCTGGACAACCGCACGGGATGGGGTGGTGAGGCTGCGCATGGAAGAGATGGGACCAGCCTCTGAACCACCAGTCACCACTGTCCAAATGTTTCAGGACACTGTCCAGTCTTATGGCAACCATCCAGCAATGGCGGTGAAGAGAGATGGCCGCTGGAAGACCACCACATACCTGCAGTACCACCAGCAGTGCCGGGCAGCGGCCAAGAGCTTCCTGAAGGTCAGTGCAAACTATGACATTTAAAGATCAGTGTGGACACATGGTAAATGAAGCTAGGAATCCATACCTCAGATATCTTCCATTTGCTATTGATCAACAGGTGGCTGTATCTGCCTTTAACATGTAGCACTGTGACCATTGTTCCCTGTAGCATGCGCGCGCCAGTTTCGTAGAGCTCAGGGGCAGGGGCAGCGGATTTCCATTGCCAGACAGAAATGCAAAATGCATGTGAAAGGCAGAGCCTTCCTCTTGCAGGCTCGTGTTTTGTCACTGAGGACGACTCGGAGCAGGCAGCTGGTACACATGCTGCTTGTTGTCTTACTGCTGAGTGGGTGTCCTGCCTGGATTGTGCAGCAGCGTCTAGGAGATGATTCAGGAATGGATGGATAGCTGTCAGTGGCACTGACAAAACTTAATATAAGGTGTCTGTTGTTAAGCGCTGGTAAAAAAAAATATCCAGAGTTATCCGTATGTAAAATTGAGCAAGTAGGCCCAGGTATCTTTGATGGCAGAAACAGATGTTAATCTAGTGGCTGAATTGTACATCATGAAACTAAAAAACCCCTGCTTAGCCAAATGTTGTGATTCTAGGCAAATACATTACTTCAATGAAAATCCTTTTTGTTCGTTCTCCCATCTTAGAGAACCTTTGAATTCTTGGGTTCAGGATGTACACTGTACAAAACACTTCTACGTTTGATATAGTAGTATATCATGTTGCTCCGTCAATGATGAGAGTCCAGGTCATGTATTGTGAATGCAAGTTACGTGTCTCTCTTCGTTTACCGCATTGTCATCAGGGCTGAGGCATTAATGTTTAAAAATTACCAATCACCATTTTTAATAAATACATTATAAATACACTGACACGCTAAAGTGAAACGCTCCTGCTTACAAAAAATATACTCTTGCTTGAGTCTTGAAGACAATTCCTATTCAAACTTGATATTTGTTGCTCGATGTAGATGTCAAATATGTTCAGAGCTCGGCTCTTGCACATGGTGTGAGTGCCAACCCTTGGCTCAGCTCTCCCTGTTAACTGGTTGCTTTGCCCCCTCCACTCACACCTCGCTCTTCTGTAGGCTGCAGAGAACGGTTCATTTGTGCCCCGCCCCTTCCATGGCACAGACTGCTCCCTCCTCACTCTTGATGCAGCGCCGAAACCTGGGTAACGGGAAAAAGGGGGCGAGACCCGTACCGATATCCTCCCTTCTTCACAGACCAGACATCACACTAACGCTTTCCTATATACAGTCATTGGTGGGGTCCATAACACCAACATTCACACGTCACTTCACACTGGTCTCTACATACAGGAGAGATGAGTGTTTCAAGCGCTCGACATGTAGGGGAATACCTTATAACCTATTGGAAGAAAAAGTTATATTACATATCTATACATTAATATCCTTACACCTACAGATCTCAGTCTTAAACATCAAGGCACTCCTCCCACGTGATCGATGGATCAATTTAGTTGGATTGGTTGATGGTGATTTAGAAGCAGCTAAAACACACTTCAAGATTTTGATCTTATCTCTCTCAATAAATCAAAAAAACACATTTGTTTGTTAATTAATAATCGTTTCTCTTTTTCATCGTAAAAGTAAAGCTCGCATTAGAAAGTTTATATTACATTTCATGTAAATCACAGAACACCATATTTACCTAATCTGTCTATCGGGTGTCCTCTAAGTCATCAAATTGGCTGTCAATTGGTCAATAGCAGATCAGAATTCAAAAGTTCTTCATGCAGCACGCTACAGTCCCAAAGAATTGGCGAGGACCAGAGACATGCAAGCATCTATCAAAGTCCAGAGATTTAAGAAAGTTCACAGTCCATTAGGCAAATGGGCAGCATTCAGGCCGTCAAAGATTCAGGGACGCATTAGTCACCCTAGGCAGTAGCGTCATGTAGCGTCACCGTCGTCTTCGTCGTGTGCCAGCAAAAGGAAAGAACGATGAATGGACGCAGGTACCCTCTCTATTCTACCAACGTTTTTATAATAAAAATAAGGTTAAGATGTTACAATATACAAAATTTGGGCAATTCTGATTGGTCGGTTGAGATCGTCTGGCAGAGTCTTTGGAAACGTGGTACAGTTCAAAGATGACATCATAAAGTCAGTCCGTTCTAGTTCTTTGTCAAGAGTCCTTTGTTTCACAATTTGGCTGCGATCCCACCGTGGCCTTGCTCTGGAACACTAAGGCACAGGTCATGACGAGGCCACAGGAACAATTTGTCGCACTGGCGCACTTCGCTCCAAACCTCGTGGAACAGTGGCCACTTCATCGAGTCGTGTCCGCGGCCATATTGGTTTTTAGGCCCAAATGATAACTTAAGTGAAACAAACACAAAAGAGTAATTAATACATAGAAATAATGAATAAAATGTTAACCCCTTACTAATCCCTCTATGTGGTTGTATTTATCTAGCGTATAGCGACATTTAAAGCATTTATATTCACCCTTTTGGTCCACATCTCGAGCAACAATACAAAACCTTACAAAAGCCACATATATCATGCAATATTCTATTTACTACATATACTACTATTAGTATGCGTACGGATTTTAATAATACCGATTATTTAGCCATGCAAAATGCAAATCCCACGTATATTTCATATATTAATAAGGTTGATTAATAGACATGCAAATTCATTTAGTTATATTATAATTAATAGATTATGTAACTAGTATATTCATGCAGAATAGGGGGGGTATACACCATTTTGTACTACCTGCTCCACCAATTGTGATGCATCAAGTGTTTTGCCAGCGAAAGAAGAAATCATACCTGTCACAGTGGCTTTCAGTGGGATGAAAAAACATAGGGAGACTCCAAAAGTGGAGTGGCAAACAGAAGTGTAACTGTTACTAAGGTTTGTTGAAAGTGTAGTGTAATCTCCGTTACGTGTAAAAACTGCATTTCAATTTATTTTCACCCTAATTTTCTATCTCTTTCACATGCTTTCGCATATAATCACAGTTACAATTCTACCATTGATCCGTGTGTCCTGAAGAGGGGCCAACAATTGGATGCACAGTATTCTGAACAACCTTTGACCCTCTGACATGCATTGTGTGAATCGTATTCAGCCTTAACTACCGAGCTCTGCATTGTGGCCCATTATAAAGGACCATCTACAACCTGAGCTTGAACAGGTGCAAAAATCTGAGCATATAAAAAAATATCAGAGCTTAAAAAATGCTGGCTTACTGTGCCACAGCTGACATATAGTAACCAGGCTGGTCTACTTTCCATGAGGGGACACTGCATGAGTGTGTATGTAACAAGTACAAGAATAAATCATGTTTATGAGATAGGGCAGACTGAGTTAAAAGTCACATAATTAACACTGTATATTTGTAATTGGGTGCTAGTGATGGAGCAAGGTTTCGTAGAAAAGAAACTTGCTAGGAAGCAATCTGCTCGTTTAACTTACTAACAAAGTTATTAATCATGTTTCGTGAATAAATAATACACACCACATGAACATGCGGGTTAGTGAAGCTTCGTATGTGTGTACAAACGCTGATAACAACGAAGAAGGACTAACACTGTTTTAAACGGGGAAAACTGTTGTGCGCATGCGTCAACTGCATCCACGCAGTATGACAAACGAATGCTTGGAGGGAAATGCTGGCGCCTGAGCAGAAGATACTAAAATGGAGTCTTGAAGACTCTTGTGCATGGCATCTGCTTATTTGAACTAAACAGAGTGGTTTTTACTAATGCCAATGCGGGAAAAGAGATTGAGGGGGTGGTAAACAGTGCTAACACTTTATTTCAGAAAGTGACATCTGTCTTTTGACTTTTATCACTGGTGCACATTTGGGCTTCTTTTGCATAGCCGAATTGAATGGAGTGATGCAAAGTCTGAGCATGCCCACTGAGTGAAGCCATGAAGGCCATGACTGTATAGTTGAAAGGGAGCCAAGATCGAGTGCTACAAATGTGGGAACGGATGGTGAAAAATTCAACGATGAAGCCTTGTATTCAAGATGTTATTATATTGTTTCAAAGTGAAATGTGAAGAGTATGATAATCAAATTTATGAATACAAATTAAGGGGATGGCTTTGCGAACAATAGTTGAACTGAATTTAATATCATGTAAGCATGGTGTGATGGAGCTTCCCCCTTGCCTGAGCAATCATATTTCGTATTTTTACGATATTGAATCTTTAGTGGGTGGACCATGGAAAACGAAAGGTATATTTAAGACAGCTTTAGTTATTTAGACAGAGCTGAGATCTGAGAATGCTGTTGCTGGGAGAGATGGTATGAGATGCTGATGAAGAGCCGATTGCAGAACCTGAAGCAGAACGTTCTATCCTAATTAATTGGGTTAGATCAGAAGATTGCGGCAGAATCTCGAGGAGGAAGAGAGTGTCAGAGAGGGGTGCGGCGCAACAGTCAGTATTCTAGAGAGGTCAACTATCCTGTCCTGATTCCTGTCCTGAAGCCTTTGTCTCCTGACCTATCCCTGGGGACCATTACCAGCCCTTTGGCCAGGGGATTGGTCTTTCACACCATCCTTGGTAAATATAAATATAATTTCTCGTTATTTGCAAATGTTCATTTCTCTCTGTCCTCTCCCTTTCTGAGCATTGATCATTGTATAAGTCCGAGGTGAATATTTTCTTTGATTTAATGAATTACATTTTCTCTCCTATGAATGTTGGTGACTGTGCTGTATTTTGGAGTTGTTCACATGCATTAATTTTAAATAAAGGTTTAAACCTTCCTGAGTCTGGTTATTTACTTTAAATAAGGAACAGTTAGAGTTATGTCAATTATCACCATCAACTAGTTCATCAAATGGTCCATCGACCAGAGGAAAGAACTTCCTGATCAGTGAAAGGTTAGTTAGGAGTATTCAATAACTAATCCTGAATATTGCAAAAATATATAAAACTTTGACAAACCAGCAGTTTACTCAATTGTGTGTTTATGAGCCCAGGTGAGTATATGGTAGTGGAGTATCTGTTGTTGCTGAACCGCTGGATCAGTTATCTGGTAGCAGAGTTATGGTTATTATTGACTAGTTTGGGGATAAATATTGATTATTGATTATTGATTTATGTTTAACAAAAGAGTTAGTGTCTTGTTTTATGTTGTCTAGAAGCGTAGGTACAGAGGTTGCCTGGGTATTCCTGGGAATGGAATAGTGGGTGATGATAGAAGCCATACTGCAGGAGGTTACTCGTTTGTTGTCGTAACACTGAGAAGCTACAGAGGGCTGGCAGTGTTGTAGTAGGGATTATATTGTGTAAAAGTAGAGTGCGAATGATATCAAAAGGGTTCGCTGGTGAAACTTTGGTCTCATTTTCCAATACGGGTGACACTGGAGAAGTAACAGGTTCTCCTGAGCTTGAATGAAGGGTAAACAGGGGTTTTACTCTAAGTGAAAGAATTCTGGAATAAGTTGTAATCTATCCTGATTTAGTGCAACAGACAAAGTAGCAAATGTTTTTACGTTATTACTAATGAAGTTTTATTTTGAGAAAAGTTAAAGAAATACGTTTTTGTATTTACCTTGTGAAGGGAGGGTCAGTCGCAGGAGTTATACTGATGTTCCAAACAGCCACACTGGGATTGGTTGGAACAGCAGGCATGAGAAAGAAGCAGATTGTAAAGGGAGGGTCAGTAGTGAGGAGGTAATACTGACATCACAAAAGGCCGCGCTGGCAGTGGTCAGACCACGAGCACGAGTCTGAGTCTGATTGGTTGATAGATAGAAGCTGTGCTAGGATTGGTTGGGAAAAAAATTGTATGCCGAGTCCTGATTTAACTGCGGGTGTGAGCCGTGCTGACATTGGACGGGACGTAGGTAATAGAGTTCGAAGGTATACGGAAGACTCTTTTCTATATCGTCCGTCTGAAATGTTTGGAAGATGAAATTCATTCGGGGCCTCCGGTTTGTGACTGTTGGCAAGCAGGCCACTGGGTTGTGGGAGCAAAGCTCCTAGGGTTAAGGTCAGGCAAAATGGGGAAACAAAGTAGTACAAAAGGTGCACCCTCAGCAGCACTTGGGCGGCCAGGTGCAGAGGGCTGTTTCGACGTCGGGCGCCCTGTTGTTTTCTATGGAAAACCTCTGGTTTGCAAAAGCTCTGCAGGCAGGGAGATGAAGGGCTTCTGGGTACGGCCACCACTTAGAGAGGTAAGTTGGGAAGTTTAGGGCTGGTTAGGCACCGTCAGTTTGGGCACACAAGACCGTGGCGCGTCGGGTGCAGGGGTGCCTTTTGGGGTCGGACCTTTTTACCAACTCCTGGTCACGGTTAGGGGGGCCTTCTGGATTTGGGCTGCAGGCATAGGTTGGAGGCATGAGGCAGGTCAGGGGTCGCTGGATCTCGAGTCAGGATCGCCTGGGTGACCACCTCGTGGTGTTTTTCCACTCAAGCTCGGGCCGGGTTTGGCGGGTGCAGAGTGGGCTGGATTCGCAGTGTCCGACCGGAGCCAGAAGCTGCAGTTTGAACAAGTCCGATGTTCACAGGAGATTCAGTATTTGAAGTGAAGGCAGGCAGGTCCTCCGGGGTTTTTGAAGTTGCTGGCTGCAAGACACACCGGGATTTTGCAGGAGCAGGTGCGAGGGGATACAGGCCTGTAGGGCTGGGGCCAACTCATTGGGCGTCGTCCTCTTGTTAGCTCTTCACGACTCTTCAGTCCTTCTTCGTATCTTCTTTTCTTGTTGTTTCTGGATCTGAGGAAGCAAGGTTCAGGGTGCCCCCTAAATACTAAATATAGGGGCGTTACAATTAGGTAAAGGGCAGAGACCAATGGGTCCCTTCCCTGGGGTGGGTACACCCCCTATGTAGTGTAGTTCCTATTTGCCTAATAAGCTCTGCGCATTGGAATAATATACCCAATAGATTTAGCATAGGACTGAGGTCAGTATGCCCCTATTGAGTACATTAAACTTAATTACTTTTTGCCAGCTAACTCAGAGGCTACTAGAAACTCCTCGTAAACAAGAAGGGAGTCGTTTCTGGCAACCGCATAAACATGACAACTTTGTTTCCCTTTAGAATTGGAACACTCTCAGAATCGTGATACAACAGATAAAAGTTTCACTCAGTTAATCGTGCATGCTTAGTTTCTTCAGAGTTACACAGAAAGAAAAGGATGTATTGAACAGTCTTGTTTCTCGTGTAAGAGATATGAGCTGTTACAATCATAAGACAGTATGCAAGATATATTATGAAGAACTTGAGCAGTAGAAAGAAATAATACTGAGCTAGCATTATCTTTTAGCTATGACACATATATTCATACATAAATAACATAAGCTAAAAATGCGAGTACTCATAAGATGCTTCTATAACTAGTTCTACCCCAGTGTACCTAACCTAAGTGTAGTACAATGTAGGAAGTATGCTATAGTCTGGTATGCCAAGTCTGGTATGCCAAGAGTCCCTCTAGGTTCTAGTCAGCTCCATACCTCGAGAATGAGTGAGGTGGGAATCTCTTTCCGGGTCTCGAACTCTAACACCCCGTGAAGGGAGTCAGAACACTGGAAGCTGGATTCTCTGCGAGCAGGGATGACAGCGTCTCTTATCAGTGCTTTAGGCCCGGTCACGGGCTCCTCCTACTTGCTTGGGCACGGGAAGTTATGTTTATACCTGGTAGGTGCCTTGGAATGTTAGCATTGATGTAAAGTCGGGCAGAGGAAGACGTCCGGAAGGAACCCTTAAGCAATAGCGGTACATGCATAATAAATGAGTTCTTGGAGAAATCAATAATCCTGTGCTAGGGGAACTCCCAAGAGCTTAAGAGTCTGGTTTCTAAGAACTCGTTGTGACATTGGGGTGGACGGATGTAGGTGACTATGCCTGTATTTGGATAGCATGGCTAATGCCTAAATAAGGACTAGGATCTTGTGCCTATGTAAGAGCAATGTGAATTGTGCCTATATAAGGACATGTTTCAGGAAAACCTATATACGGACACCTAAAGCGGGATACAACACCCATTCCACTTTCGAATGAACGATAATACTAAATGCTAAACATGAAATGCTAAACATTAAACTGAGTACCACATGTTGCTAAAAAAACTATTGTAAAAGCATACTAAAAGAAGTTTGTTTAAAAACTTTTGCTAAACATGTAATGCAAAGGTACTGTACATTTTAAAGCAGATTTTCATTATAAGCATATATTGGAAATAAATGCAATATGAATAAATAGAAATATATACATATGACAAAATGGTTGACAAATATTCAAAAACCAAAGCCATTTCATAACCTGGTACTAAATGAAATTGTGGTAAATAAGGTGACAATGTGTCCCTGGAAGTTATCAAAGAAGTCTGTTTTATATGAATAGTTCTACTGTAAGCAGATTGAATTGCCATGTATTTCCAAAATGTGAAAAATCTATTTTGGGAAGAGTTCCAAGTTTTGTACTGTTTTGAAAATATGGAGGCCAAATTCATTGCTTCCCCGATACACTGTGAGCCGAATCAAAGTTAGTGTATGGGTCTGGTGAAAACATGAAATCATCTACTCTTGTGGACAAAAGATCGTCTACCGATGTCGGTGACAGTTGGAACAGATTGTTTAGAATGTTAACTGCACAGAGATGTGAAGCATCGCCTTCAGCATGGGATGCCACAGCAATGTTTGCGTCCGTTTTTACCTGTGTGCCTGTTGATCCATCTCATACCTCAGCAGCAGCAGGAAGCGTCTGTGAGATCTCAACGAATGCCATCATCATGATTGGTAGCCTCAGGGAACAACACAGAGCATGGGCTGTTATCGGGTCCAGCAGAGTGTCGATATCTGTTGGCACGACTGATGGGAGTGTTAGACAGATGTCTAGCACACATTCTTCACCGTAAAGCAGGCAGCATAGAACAGGTAAGATGCAATCTAGCCATACTGGTCTAAATGACAGAAACCATGTTGTATTAAGTTCCCGTAGACGAGGTGTAGGAGAGTAGGATCTGCTTCACATGGTTACCCCTACTTTGTGCTGGTGTTTCACTGTTTTTCGACTTTAGTCTGGCTGGGACCCTGCTATTCAAGGCCCCAGCCTAGCTGCTTCCTCTCTAAATTGATTGCAAGTACTTTAGGTACACTCCAGATTGGTTTCTGGCGTACCCTTGTGAGTACCTAGTATATGGTATACTATGTACCCAGGGCATAGGTACCCCAGAGGCCTACCAGGGGCTGAAGCATGTATTGTGCCACCCCTGGAAAGCCCTTCAAAATGACACCACAGGTCTGCTACTGCAGCCTGGGTAAGGTGGTGCATGCACCCCTTACTGAGGTATAGGTTCACTATACCTCACCTATCACTGCACATAGTAACCTATCAGTCACCCCTATGGCAGGCCTTATCAATCCTGAAGGCAGGATGCTTAGTTATGTGTGAGAGGGTTCCCAGGCATGAGCTGAGCCCCTCTGCAGCCTTCGGAATCTCTTCTCCGGGGTGGTCAGTGGTGCAGCCTGACCATATACTCCTAAGTGCATTATATAAAATGGTTAATGCTAACTTTGGACTGGCTGCATGGAAACATGTTGTGTTTGGTGTCAAACACCTTGGAATCATACCCTCACATCAAATCCTGATGTGAGACTATGATCCCACCCTTCTAGAGGGAGAGACATGACAATACTGGTATACCCGGTAGAAACTTAACAGAGCCCTGGCATCACAAAATGTATGCTGCAGCCACAGACGCAGGTCTGGCCTCCTGCTGCTGACCGAAACTCTGGCTGGGAAGGCCTGGATAATAGGTTTCCTGTCACAGGGAGGTGTAACCACCTCCCAGACAGGCTTATTTGTATTGGGGCTGGGTGGGAGCACTCTCTGAGTGCTTTGAAGTCCTGCACTGGGGGCACATTTGGTGTCCCTGTGCATAGTCCAGCTCAAACCAGTTCAGGGGCTACCAGCCCCCTGCTTTGGTGTGAAACTGGACAAAGCAAATGGGTGTAGCCACCCCTCTTTCCAAACCCTCCCTTAGGTAGGTCCCCAGAGTTAGTTCAACCCCTTCCTTAGGTATAAGTGAGGAACCTCTGTATCCAGAACTTTAAATATTCCTGGACGAAACTCTGACGCTGAATCCTGGAACTTCAACGTTCTACTAAAGACTAGAGGACTGAAGAAATCTCCCTTGGGGTCAAGGCGGGACTCCCCTTCTTGGCAGGCACCAACAAAGCATTTTGCCGGTCTGCATCTCCCGCCGGACTCCATAGTATTTGCAGCCCAGGAAGTAGATTTCCAGACATCTCAGAGGCCGACCCGAGTCCCCAGCAAAGCTGGGACCCGCAGCCCTTGTGAGTAGTGTGGAACTGGAACTCCGGGTCACCTTGCACTTTTGCAAGTGCTTTGACCTCTCAACATCTCTTGAAGTCTTGCTTGGGGTTGCTCGAGCAAAGAATCCACGGAAGATTGTCAGCCTAGTCACCCTGAGTGACCCGTGGGCTGCCATTTGGTGTTTCCTCTTGAGGCTCCTTCGTGATCCCTAGTCCGTCGACTGGTGGGTCCCTGTGAAGGCAACTTTGATTTTCCTTGGGCTTCCCTGGTTGCTCCAGACGTGCCCTGACTCCCCACCATGTGGTGAGTCCCTCAGACCTTGCTGGTCTGCCCCAAAGCATCTTTCTCCTTTCTACGTGGGTGGCTGTTGTCAAGGCTTGTTGTGTCCAATCCGGATACCAATGCTGCAGCACTCGACATCCTTCATGGGACAGCTTGAATCCAGCTCCGGGTCATCCTCGACACCACCTGATCCTCGTGGCTGAAGAGTCAAGCTTTACCTTCTACACCTGAAACACCTGACATCGGTGGGCATTCCTCTATCGTGCCCCTGGTCACTAGCAAGTGACCCAGACTCTGTCCCCCCTGCTTTCAGGTTCTTCTCGACTTCGATCCAGGCTTTGATATCTTCGGACACTTCTCATCATCCTGGCAGCAGCACTTCTTTGCCAGCTCCCATTGAAAACGACAAAGCTACCCAACACCATTTCACACCTATGCACCCGGCTTCCCTGGGTGAGGTAACACGAGTACTCCAGTGCTCCCGTGGGTGTTGACCCTAGAACTTCCTAAGTCCCAAAGGGTTTGGTCATGACTCATTTCTAAGAGTCTATAATCTTAAAAAATCTAACCCCCACTTTCCCCATAGAAGCTAACGGGATTGCGACTGTTTTCTCACACTGCACACGGCCCCCGTGGGTCCCCTGTGTCACTACCTTGGGTGGTTTCTTGAGTCCCAGCGATTTTAGGCCTTGTGTCTAGTTAAGTCATGGTTCTTATACCATTATTTTTGTAAATGGTTGGGCTCGCCCCTAGGGCCTGACGTGTATTTGTGCTTATTACTGTTATATTTGAAGTTTAACTTATGTTTTTTGACCTCTAGTCTCATAAAAAGACTAGGAGGGTGTGTTTAGAAATAAATACATATATTTTATATATATACCTGGTGTGGTTGTCTTTCATTTAGCCATTCAAGAGATTATAGACTGGTAAAACAAGCTGCTTTACATTCCTTCAAGACTTAGCCTGAAGGCTGCTCTCCATAGATACCACTAGAATAGCTTTCAATAAAGCTTGTCTTTAACCTATCATCAATAAGGGGTTGTTTGGACTGGCACAGGGTGCCCACTATAACTAGTGGACAGCATATACCAGGCCAACTTCTCACACGAGGTATGCCCAAAAGTTGCACTATATGCTCACGGGACTTCCTTTCTAGGAGAGCTTTCTCCAAGTTGCTGGGAGTGACGCAGGTGGAGAGGCTTGCCATAGCGTAGTAGCAGGAATAGAAACAGGGTTCCTGCAAAGAGTGCTAGAACTAATGACAGACCACCAAACACTGAATGCACGAAGTTTGGAATGATTCCGAGGACTGCCTGAAAAGGTGTTAACAGTCCTGAACATATGGTCTTAACCCCTTCAGTGCCCGCCCCTTTCCCCGCCCTGTGCCGGCCGTTACATTAGCGGGCGGGGTTTATGACGAGCTGGACTCGTCATGGGCACAGCGCAACCGCGGCCCATGACGAGTCCAGCTCGTCATGGGCACCGAAGAGGTTAAATACATGTACAACCCCGCTCATATAAGACATGTTTAAGATACGTCCCATCATTTCTACGAAATGTATAGGGCAGTTTGTACGAATTAGAGCCTGTATCTCAGCCGAAGTCCTTTCAGTTTGTAGAACATAGGTTTCTTTGGCCAAGGTCAAAGGAACGGTCCATTGCAAAAGCATGGCTTTCATTCTGCTTAAAGTATCAAAACATATAAAAGAAACATTCAATGAAAGCCATAGAGGCGACTCACTGACTGTGTCTATTTGGGGAAACAATACTTGCATTCAACAAGTAACCCTGTAGCTAACCGTTACCAGATATGGGATTCCTGGCAACATGCCACAGCAACTTTGATCATTCAACATGAGGTAACTCCCGTTAGAAAGTTGGCCAAACGCTGGATTAATCAAAGCAGCTGGTGTACGCTGTAGGTGGCAGGACAAGTTTGCCACAGAACCATTACAAGCCCCGTGCAAAGTAATGTTCTAACATATGAGAGATCCGCTCAGTGCATTTTCACAGTGTGTACCGCTCAGAAACACTTCACGACCCCCACTTCAACATCTGTATTCGTAAGGTAAATATCAGGATGTCTTAATGTATTCTTTACCAAACCTTTCATATTTGCCTGCTTGCATTTGTTTGAGGCAATACTGAAAATGAAAAGTAGTGACAGGCAGAGTTATTTTACCATGGATAAGCCATTCTGTAGCTGGTTTCTCTGCTACCGTAAATGGCAATTTTTTAAGTTTTTCAATGCTCAGCACTGTATACTTTGCTCCCCTTTGTGCCAGTTTGATCTGCTGATCTGTGAGATTGTATTCTGAAAACAGAGACGACGTGTTGATACACCAGGGCACAGAACCTGCACGCAAGGATTGTAGCGTCCAACCTAATAACATAATAGAACGAACTGAGATTGGCCTTGTCGTAACATAGCTAAAACTTGTTCCAGTATGTCAATAGCAGAGGATACAATGTTGTCCAGTGAATATATTCTGGATGACAAAGTTGTTAACCCATTGTCGACCACAGTGAGAGATTTCTCTAAGTTAATACGATCAAGCTCATGTATTCCTTCTGCGGCCTCTGCCTGTGAAACCTTCCATATTTCATTATAAGCAGCATAGATGCCGGCATATATGAAATGCTTTTAATGCGGTTTTCTTGGTCCTAGATAGAAATCCCTAAGGTCTGCATTTTCTTTAAATAAAGATAAGTTTTGTTTCACATCCTCGAGCGTAGATCTTTGTAGCCAGTCGAGACACAATTTTCCTACACTATATGTTGTTGCAACCTCCGGGTGATATTGTTGAAAATAACGTGGGTCTGGCCTATGGATGGTAAAGCTCTGTATTCTATCCAGGAATCTTTCTTGACAGATGTTTGTGTCTGTGGGCCAGAGCAACCATATTTCCTAATGAGGATCTGATCTGTTGTTTTGTAGTATTGTGTCTACTGTGACCGCTCCCTGTGTAGTGCCATTACTTGCAGGTGTTCTTACAGAAGGTTTGTTCATGTCTTTGATCTTGGCTAATCCAAGGCAAGACGTTTGTTGCACAGTGTCATTCAAAAGTATTTTTTGCTGAGGGATGATACAGGCTCTAAACAAAACTTCTATCTCCTGCACTTGCCAATCTTTAGAAACCCAGACAGATTTTGTGTCGATTGTGTCTTTCCAAAAGTCAAACCCTTGTCTAGACAGTTGGGCAGTAAAGGCTGAAGAATAAATCTGTGTTGTATTTGTTAACATATTGTTCTGTCCTGTTGTTTTCATATTTCTATAGAAAAATGTTTCTGGATCAGATATATTGTACCCTGAAAAATATGGAAACTTATTTGTAAATGTTTTTGAACTACCTTTTGGTGGTGTAGGACAATGTTCCCATTGGTTAAACATAAATACATTTCTAGGTGTTGCAGATTTATGCAAGAAATTATGACCATATTGGTTGTAACAAAAAAGCTGTTCGTAATCTGATGAACCATCTAAGTTTTCATTGTTAGAGAACGCGGCAGACCTTTCTAGATCAGACGTCATGTTATTAACAGTCTCAAAGTCCCAATCATCAGAATAGGTACTGGAGGTAATAAAGTCACTAAATGAAATTTTAAATAACTGTGGAATCTTCAGAAGTTCCGACGGGCAGAATATGTTGAAATCGGTTTTGTCCCAAACTATACCATCCTGTATAGGAATGGCTGTGATGTTCACTGCTGACAAGTCTCTTGCTTCACGATGGTAAGATTTGTGTGGCTTTAAAAGTAAGTTGACATTTTTACTTTCAGTGTCCAAATGCATGTGTCTGCCATTCATAAGCACGCTAAGCATCATTATCAAAGCTAGCCAAAGCAGAAAGAAAAATATTCCAGAAATAATCCATAGTTCAATCCATGGTGAAACCAGATAAGCCTCTTTCAGAAAATGAAAAAGTCTTGTACTTGTTGTTTGAAAGTTCTTAGGGCTGGCGTCGTTTCAGGCTCACTTGAATCCTCAGAAAACGTATCAAATTAATGAAGTAGCCAGAAGCAGTTCGGTCAATTCTTGGAATTGCATCAGGATTCGTCAAAATCGCTGGAACCAGTTGATCACGTGTTACGTTGGTGTAGACAGGTGTATCTGGACGAACTGTTACTTGAGTTTCAAGAGGGATGAGTTCCATAGCATTATTGCTTAGTCCTTCATCTCTTACTGCTGAATTGTCGATGGTTATGAGTCTTTCAGTCTGAACCTCTTGGATAGTAGTGAGAAGAGGCCGTCTGCTACTAGGTCGGAGTCCACGAGGTCTACTATTTAGTAACGGCCACATAGTGTGGTTTGATGAGGTCGATTGACACAAATCTTTTCTCCATTTTTCCAGCACGGGGCGGCAGAAGTATTGTTCTTGTTCCGTGGATGGCTAGGACAGGTACTGGTTTTCTGTAAGAAGGTCCAAATTCCTTCTTGTCCGCAATCTTCTCTCTGACTAGATCCCCAATGTTTGGAATCCAGACAGGCCTTGCTGGGACTGCTGGTTTTTCCCCAGTGGTGGTTAGCTTCAGGAACACGTTGCTTTGTTTCGATCTTAGTTCATTTAGATCCTGTAAAACAGCCAAACGATCTTTGATATCAAAGGGTTTATTTTCCACTACTGTACCTTTACATTTGAGATCGGGAACCCACATTCTTGTCCCAAACAGGACCTCATATGAAGTGACCCCCCCCCAGAGAACTTCTTGGCAAATTATTTCATGAGCTTTGGACCCCATAAAGATGTTTGACCCACCCATCACCCGAACCTAATACTCTAGCTGTTATAGACTGCTTTATGTCCCGTTTTTTCCTTTCCACAACAGAATTTCCCTCAGGATGAAATGGTGAGCAGTACCGCAATGTTACGCCCAAACTGCCCATGGCTTCTTTGTAAACCCGAGAGCTAAACTCAGGGCCGTGGTTAGAATGTAGTGTGCCAATTGCGTATGTGCCGATAAAGACTCACAAATCTTTTATAACAGTTCAAGCGTCAGCCGAGCGGTGAGGCCACATCCATAGCAACCTTGGCTTAGTGTTTGTGGGATTGCATTTGTCATAAAGAATGCCTGCGCGTAGATACTCTAATGCTAACAATAGTGTCTGTACTGGGCAGGCTACTTCATAGTCTGGTGTCTGATGGCGTTCTGCACCACGCTGTCTATTGCAGTCTCTGCAGTCATCAATGAAGATGTGAATCAGTGTATTTATTCCAGGCCACCAGTACATCTCTTTTAATGTTAATTTTGTTTTAGAGATCCCCTGATGTGACAGCCCCTCCCCAAGATGTGCTTCATAAATCAAAACTGCTCCATGTTTGGAATCACCCTATCCTCCACTCTAGGGATTCAAGCAACAGGAACGTAGTTCGCATCAATTACATAAGAGTACTTGAGTGGAAATTTCTTTGGTAACGCTGCACCACTGTCTTTGCTTGAAGCATTGACAGCCAACAATATCTCACTGTCTATTTTCGTTTTTGAACGAGTGATCGCAGCTACGGAAGCCGTCTTAACAGCCCCCTTTGCGGCTTCATCAACCAATGAATTCCCTGCAACATGAACGCCATCACGTTGATGACTCAGTGTGTGTATCATGTGAGCTTTTGGTAGTTTGTTTCTCAACTGAACTACTTGTTACCAAAGCATTGTATGCCTTATTGTGCCACCTTTTGCATCTTTGAATCCGTTTTGAATCCAATTCTCTAAATGTTCATTATATGACTGGACACAGTAAAAGGAATAGCACACTATAAGTGTGGGGAATTCGCTATCTGTATTCTCAAGTGCCAGTTTGAATGCTTGTAGTTCAGCTCGCTGAGCCGTACAATCTCCTAGAGATTGAGTTTTAGTGACCATTGGTCGGACGTTGCCATCGCGCATGAGACCTTTAACGATTGTGCGCGCTGCACTGTTTGCTTGCTTACTCCCAGTAGCAGGTTGTGCTGATCTGTCAGTATAAATTATAAATTCGTACTGATCGAGAGGCAGAATTTCAGTGGGCAGAGGACATTCATGTTCATATTGCAGGAACGCTTGTGTTTTTAAATCAAGATCAAAAACATATTCAACATCTGTTGCAGCAAGAGAATTAACCCATTGTATCTTTCTAGGATGTAAAGCTTTTGCATTTGGAATGCTCGCTATTGTAACTGCCTCTAAGGCTGGTACTGGAGTCATGACAATAATTCGATTCCACTGAGCTAAAGCTCTTTCCTTTGCTACAGCGGTTTGAACTGCTGTCAGTATCTTTTTTGTTGAAGTGAAGCGCATTTCGGCTTGTGTATACAAATGTGATTTGTATGCTATTGGTTCTTTTTCACCCTCATTAAATGTTAAATAGGTGAATTTGCATTGACCCGAAATTATTCGGATCACTAAATTGCGTTTATTTACGCATGTTTGTAAATGATTTGTTACTAACATGTTAGCTTGAAGTGAACGCAGGATGTCTGTGTGTTTCTGTGTCCAATGTTCTGTTGAAAAATCAGGTGTCATTAATTCGTAGAGAGTTTTAACTCTTTCTGCGTAATTTAGAATGTAAGTTCTTCCAAAATGTAGGAAACCCAAGATGAATTGTAAGTTTTTCAGTGTTTATTGAGGTTGGAGCAGCGCACACTTTTCTAAAAAGTTATCTGCCAGGCTCTTGCCTTCACTTGAAAGCTCATATCCTAGGAAAAGGACATTGAGATGAGCAATTCTGGATTTTTTAAAGTTGAATTTATAGCCCTCAGAGGTGAAGTCCAGTATAATGGTATTCATCCTGTTCAAGTGCCTATCTAGGTCATCGTCTGTCAGATAGATGTCATCGACATATGACAATGCCTCGTTATCATAAATTTATAGTAACTCTTTTACCCTTGCTGAGAACAACCCCAGGCTGTTTTTGAACCCTTGTGGGAGTAGACTAAATTGACACTGTGTCCCCATTTTTGAGAAAGCTTTTAAGTACCTGCTTTCAGGTGCTATGTTTTGACAAAAGAAACCATTTGAAATGTCCAATGTGGTATTATATTTTTTACGCACAATGTTATTCATTAATGCTGTACTATGTGCATTTTGCACTGCAGATGTTTTGGAACAATTGTTCAAGTGTCTGTAATCCAAAACTAGACGATATGTATTGTCGGGTTTGGATACAGGAAACACAGGATTGTTCATTGAGGAGGTCCATATTTCAATCACCCCTTGGTATTCAAGTTGATCTAAGATCTCCCTGACCTGTTTTTTTTAGCTTCTTGCTTTATTGGGTACTGCCTTTGTGCAGTAGGTTGATTTTCTAGCTGTATTTTGTGGTGAGGTGAGGTGAGTCCTCATCCCATCCTACATGATTTTTGTATAATGCTGGGACCTGGGCTACTGCCCATTTCGTGGCATAAGTATATTTTAGGTGAATTGGAATATGGTTGGAGAAGGCTGGCATAATAATGTCCTCAAAAACACATGAGCTCCACACTGTGTGGAGGAGGGAACAAGAGGCACAGGGTTTTAGGAGCTAGCAGCCTCCAACAATGAAGCTTTAACTACAAAAGAGCTGCTCCTAAAGTGATAACCACTATAAGGTTTGAGTTATATGTGAGTGAGATTACACATCATTATAGTTATCCTCATTGTGTTTTTTAATGTGAAAGGTAACTATATGATGTTTAAAAGCAGGTGACGGTATGTGGAGGAATTAGTGTCCCCTAATCGTTGTGTTTAGAGGTCGACATGTTTCTGCCGTCTTGGCCCAGGAGGGTCCAGGGCATTCATCAGGACCTAAATATGTAAATGGGGGCTCCGTTCTTGCCAAAAGTGGCAAGAGTGTACCACTGTGTGGGTGTGATCACTGTCACACTCCACAATTGGATGGCTCCTAGATTCAAGCCCTAAAAACCAAAGCTACGGGCCCCATGGGAGGAGGGGAGGGGAAACTCCTGTTTGTCAGAACTGCCTCAAGGAAAGTTTCCTGCGTGGATCCTAGATGACTGCTCCCGTTCCTCCCTGGTGAAATGATGTCCTCGCCATGTGGGCACTCCCTGACAAATTTTGGTTGCCAGTCCTGTTCTGCTAGAAGTATATCATAACTTCTTGAATGTTTCTCCCAAAAGAGTGCTTTCACTTTTCTTTGAATGTCTCCCTCCATTCGGAGTGTTATTTCATATAACTTTTGTGGAGTACTAACCCTGGTGTCTACAGTCTCTACTGTGATGTACTCATTCAAGTCCACTATCTCCAAAATTTCCTTCAGGTTCTGGCGATCTATTTTTATTTCTGCTGCACTGTCCAGCATTGTCTGAGCCCATTCTCCGTTCTTGAGCTGTGTTCTCAGTATTCTCTGCATGTCTGATCTTCAGACCTGCTACCTTCTTTGCTGTCAATTGAGGTTTTGATTTATTTTTTTGAACGTGTTGATCATCTTTGGACTTCACGCATTCTTCTTTGTGATCTGACTGTCCTCTTCTTTCTGATGTCTGTGACGATATCTGAAAGGTACGAGAGGAAACTGTATAAGTATCCTGATACCTGTCAGGTTTTCTTAAAGTATCCCTATTCCTGAGGTTACACCTCCTTTCAGAGGGCTCCTTTTGAGGAGACCTACCTTGGGATTGAGAACGTGTCTCTTTTGGATTTTGTTTATTAGTTTCCCACTTCTTTTAGAAGATGTAGGATTTTGTTTAATAGAGTCCTACTCAGGACCTTCAGACAGTTTTGGCTTCAATGGTTTTCCACCCAAACTGTCTCTGCCTAATTGTGCATAAGATTTTTCTATTGTTCTGGGTAGTTCATGTTGATGTTCTGTTACATCAAATTCCTTTAAGCATTGGTGGATTGCCACTGATGCTGCCTACCCTTTAATATTAGATAAAATTATTGTTGAGACCTGGTCGAAGTTTTTCAGTAATTTCATACCTAAATTCGGAGCAGGCTCTGCCCCGTATTCGTTTTGAATTTGTTTCAGGACATCTGGTATTACTGCAATTGATGGAACACCATGTGTTTTAGTATAGATGGCAGCAAAGACTGTGCTCCAAGTGGTGCAGTCTTCCAGTTGTGGTGTGATCCCCATTGGCAAACAGATTGTTAGGATTCTGTGTTTCTCATAAGGGCTAGTATTTGGAAATACTGCTTCGATGTGAGTAATTTTTTGAGCTATGCAGAATGGAATTTGTTGACGTTTCGTGGGCATTTTAACTAGGCCTGGATGGCAAATTCAGTTCCGATTGCGCAATTTGCAGTGTTTGGGTCATTTTGAGTTTTGCGGAGAACGCGGACTTGCCAAAAATGTAACGATTCGCGGCTCCGCTGAATTTTTTGCTTGTTCGCGCTTTCAAATTGCGTGTTCGCGAGATAGTTCTCCCTGAGCACGCAAACAGCATTTGCGAACAGGAAAAAAACATTGTGAATGGGCGGAACAAGCAATTCCACGTGTTTGTGGAACTTTTGCTTGCTCGCGGAGATTTTTTGCCGTTTCGCGGAGCTTTGGGTAGCGCGACTACGCAAATTCTGCCCACCCCTAATTTTACCCATGACTGCGTGTAAAGTCTGTGGAATAATTCTTAGTGTATACCCTTGTTGAGGGATTTGATTTAGAATGGTTATTGGTGGATGGACTGGGAAAGTCCGCATGACATATTGTACTAAATGTCTGTAAATTGTTATTAACTCTTGCAGTTGAGTAAGTAATTCCTCATCTGACATCTCTTCGATGTCAGGATGAGGTGTGTAGCCGGCTAGAATCAGCCATGTTGCTCCTGGTCTACCTAGTGGACCGAGCCTGGTAATGTTTTTGTGATGTTTTAGGGCGCCTTTAAACCAGAGATTATGCTACTGGTATGTGAGTGGAATTTCAATATCCTCGAAAGGAATATATTCCTCAGGTGGTTCATCTTCTTTAAAGAAGAGAAATACTTTTGTTACTGGATTTGATTCTGAGAATACAATCCATGAATAGAATACCTCTGTCTGAAAGGATTTGTGTGCCTCTATCATGAAAACTGCTCTACCACCTCTTGGTGTTAGGCCGTGTTTTATACGTTTTAGAGTAATGGCTTTCCTTAAGTTTGGAGGGAAGTTTATAACACCCTCATCGGTTTCATTTAAACCTGTAAAATTAAAAGCTGTTATGACTGGGTAAGCCATAGCTACATCGTTCTCGGTGTTAGTACATTGTTTTTGAAAAATGAGGAACAAGCTTCAAGGAAACAAAGATAAGGTGCACAATATTTTGGAAAACTGTATCCTTCAACGTTGAACAAACCAAACAGCTAATATATAGGATTTGTGTCCTATTCAGCTTTGGTGGATACTTAACCCTACCCACTCAAGACGCCTTATGGAGTATGTGAGTAAGGGTCTCTGAGAAAAGCACGACTGAGTTACTCAGTATCTAGCGTTAAATTAGTGCTTTACCAAACATCGGGCGCCATGTAGTGTAGTTTCTATTTCCCTAATAGGCTCTGCGTATTGGAATATTATACCCTATAGATTTGGCATTGAACTGAGGTCAGTATGCCCCTATCGAGTACATTAAACTTGATTACTTTGTGCCAGCTAACTCAGAGGCCACTAGAAACCTCTTGTAAACAAGAAGGGAGTAGTTTCTGGCAACCGCATAAACATGATAACTTTGTTTCTCTTTAGAATCGAAACACTCTCAGAATCGTGGAAACAACAGATAACAGTTTCACTCAGTTAATCGTGCATGCTTAGTTTCTTCAGAGTTACACAAAAAGAGTAGATGGCCATTTCAATAAAAGGATTTATTGAACAGTCTTGTTTCTCATGTAAGAGATATGAGCTATTACAATCATAAGACAGTTTGTGAGATATAGTATGTACAGCGTGAGCAGTAGAAAAATATTACTGCGCTAGCATTATCTTTTGGCTATGACACATATATTCATATACATAAATAACATAAGCTAAAAATGCGAGTACTCATAAGATGCTTCTCTATTTCTACCCCAGTGTACCTAACCTAAGTGTAGTACAATGTAAAAAGTAGGTTATGTATTCCATAGTATGGTAGGCTATAGTGTGGTATGCTACCATATATATACCAAGTCTGGTATGCCAAGAGTCCCTCTAGGCAGTGGCGTAACAAAACTTGATGGGGCCCCCCTGCAAAGCACATGGAGGGGGCCCCCCTCCCCCAGTGGCGCGGCCCACCGTCTACCACTTTGCTCTAGCGTATTTTGATTTGAAACCTCCAACATTTAAATGAAATGCCTCTATATTGTCCTTCTCTAAGTTCTAATGAGAAAGTGGGAAACACTCTTAACATACAACCTATGCCATTTGTAACAATACTGTCAAAAGCAGATTATTTAACAGAGGCAGCAATCAGAACAATGCCAATGAGCGATCCTATTGTCTCAGAAACTGCCTGTGGCTGAAGAACAAAGAACAACTATGACGGGTCTGAAATAGAATTGACAATACCTTGAAACTTTGAAAGACTAACCCAAACCTGCAATTCCATAAAAACTCGACTGATAATATACCTGAGAAGTACACAAGATATAACTCAGTATCCTGCAAAAGTCAAGAGAAATAGACTGGTGAATTATCTGCATACCACACACTAGCGACTGTCAAGGGTTGTGCAGGATAATAACGTGAACTGAGGAAGCAATTTCAATCCTAATGTCTTTATTAGTAAGCATTGCAAAACAGGCAGGCAAACAAGGCTGAGGAAGAAAACTGTTTGGATGCTTCAGAACATTGATGCAGATGTTTGTCTGTTTTAATTTATCATTTCTGTAGTGTAAAAAATGCTAAATGCAAGATTTAAGGCACACATATTACAGACAAGTGCAAGCACCACCATAAATAACACTGCATGTAGAATAAAAACAAACCATATCAGCAAGTACCTAATGACAATCTATACAAACTGTAGTTGGTAAAGCAAAAGAAAAAGTGCAAATACTTTCAAAGTGCAAAATAAAGCAATCACCAGTCCAGCAATATACAAAAATCAAGCATGTTTTGTAAAACAATCCAACTTTCTTCTTGCATCAACGTTAAAATACTTTCGAAGTGCAGGGCAAAAACAAGTCCAGCAGCTTCGCTCACAAGGACTGACCTGAACCACCAGACTGGGCCTTACTTCATAACAAACAGAGGCCTCAGACCTCAGTGTGTCAACACTGGCGGTATTTACAATCTACTAAGAGTATAGACACACCTGCTAAATTACAGATTCACCATTGCCTCCTAATGGCACTATCGTCACGTGTGAGACTGCCAGCCAGGCCTGCATTTTAAGCCAACAGCGCTTTGCATTCTGGGAGTTGTGCTGTGACCATCTAAGTAAGGGGTTAAACATTCCAGCATGCAAAGTGTTGTTGGATAAAAGCTACGAATGGACACGACATGGTGCCAATGTCACTTGGCAGCTATATTTTATACAAGCACAAGGGTATGTTTAATTTCCTCAACACAAGCTGCAGAAGTCTGGCGTCAAATAGCAAACACGTTGTGGGGAGAACCCAGAAACTGCTGTGTATAGCCCCTGTGTATGGATCTGAGGTGTCATTCTCTAAGAGACCCAGTGGTAAAAGCCCACAGTTGTCTCTAATGCATATTAGTGCCAGGCAGTGCTCGAAGTGGGGGAAAAAAAGTAGGGGAACTGTGGGAGGAGAATCAGAGGGAGGGAATAACCAATGGATGGGGTCAGTGGGCGGAGTGGGAGGTGTGGCAGAAAGAGCAAAATATCCCAATTTGTAGTATTCCTTTTCCCATTTCACTAACCAGTTACAGCTTATTACATTATTTAAATTAACCAATAGATACACATGTTAATTTAATGTTAAATATGTGTTATTGACATTAAAATACATTCACAAAGTGGGATACGTTTCCAATCACAGAATGTCCCAATTATCCTTAAAAGTGGAATCGCAAGCCATTTGTCTCCCAGCCGTGGAGTTTCTGTCATCTGTCATGAGCACTTCTCCTCCCTTTTTCCACAAGAGCAATTCAAACATGAATGGCAAAATATCCTAGTTTGCAAATGTTTTTCACATAACTATGGCTTTGCCATATTTGCCACATAATACATCATCTGCTGCATAATCTGACGATTTTAACTAATAAATTGTTTATAGCTCAAACACATCAAAAGTTACTAAAAAATGTGATTTGTGCTGCTGGGAAGTGGAGGGCCCTTTGCAAAGGTTGACTGGTCACCTTTCTCACTGCTGCAGTTGTATGTTCCACTGGCACTAATAAGGAAACATCTTTGCAGAAACTGTTAGCATGTGTAAAAATTTCAAAATAATAAAGTATCAGAAAATTTACAGCACCACTAATACCAGTGTAGGGTGTCAGAGCACTTTACATCACACATATTACACAGAGACAATCATTCATATGTGTGTAAATCACTGTGTAGGAAATGTTACATAAGACAAAGGACTACAAGGTGTAGGAGACACATGACAACCATACTAGTAGACAGCATAGTTTAATAGTGATTGGTCTGCAGAAACACAAACTCGGAATTAAAAAGATAATACCATGGTTGGGGGTTCTCCTTAATAATCAGAATTGATTTCTACCCAAATGAACCCTTTTTTGCAACATAAGGATAATCGAAGACTTGGGAAAAAAACATAACGCTCTAATTTATACCTTGGAGTTTGCATGCAGCTCTTACATGACAGTTAATAGCTCACTGTTCTATGTTAGGATTTTAACTTATTAACTGCAAGTAACAATAGGGTCTCTCTGACAAAAGCAGTGACCCATTGACCTATTCACATTATGTGCACTTTGTGATCTGCATGGCACATGTACTTAGCAGCAGGCACATTACACCTCTGCGCTTCCTTTTCATGAGTCAAACCTTCCACTAGACAAAACACCATCTCTCTCTACTAAGAATATTAATCACTGGAATTATCAAGACATTTTTATTGTTGCCCAAAAATGTTGGAGGCCAGGAAGGAGGTAGCAAGTGCTTTTAAAACCATATTATGCTTATAAAAACGATGACCCCACCTGAAGTTAGCGCCTGGTGCGGTCGCACTGCCCTGGAGCCACCCTGCTCAAGGGTCCTGTGACCTCAGTGACAGAGTCACTGCCACTCTGTGGTGTGCTGCTTCATAGGTCTGTCCCCAAGACTGGAGGTGAACTTCATGGCTAGTGGTGGACAGGCCTTCAAGGTTAATCAACACTTGCCACAGCTAGGGTCCACCTGCTGGTGCTAAGACATCAGGGCTTTTAAGATTTTACGGCGCCTTCTAAGGTCTAGCACAGGAATGTGCTCCCTCAGGAGAGTGGTCTGGGAGCCTGGTCAGGAAGGCTGAACCTGGTTCACCAGTTCCACTTCAGCAGCTCTGACCATAGCACCACATCCTCTCCCCCACTGAACACCATAGTGCCCCGCTTAGAGAAACTTGCACTGCACTGACCCACTATAAATACCTGGATGTGACTCAATTCTAATTACGCACTTGACAAAAAAAAATTAAACATCCTAGAAAGCAAACACTGATAGGGAATGCAAGATTAAGTAAAGCATGTGAAATGCAAGCAGTGAGTGCTTTCAAATGAAAAGGTAAGGCCATGAATACAGGGCCCGGAAAGGACCCGTTTCAGTACCCATTGCTTATATCCTTTCAAAACATAGGCCGTATGGTTTAAAAAGACCACGGGGCATAATAACAAGGGCTTTATCTCCGCTTTTTTGGCTTTAAAAGCCAAAGAAGCGAAGATAAAAATATCGCCCTATCAACAACAGGGTGCTAACATGCAAAATCGCATGTTAGCACCCTTTTACACTACGCTTCCCTTTGCATCTCTGATGAGATGCAAAGTGGGCGTTCCAGAGCAAAATAATAGGAGAAATGTCGCTAAGCGACATTTCTCCTATTATCAACAACAGGGTGCTAACATGCAAAATCGCATGTTAGCACCCTTTTACACTACGCTTCCCTTTGCATCTCTGATGAGATGCAAAGTGGGCGTTCCAGAGCAAAATAATAGGAGAAATGTCGCTAAGCGACATTTCTCCTATTATCAAGCTTCACGCTAACCCTGTTAGAGACAAAAAAAGCAGCGCTAACCACGGTTAGCGCTGCTTTTTTACGTCTGCTAATTTTCAGATTTAGCCATGTAATCCAATTGGATGTGCATTACATGGCTAAATCCACCATGGGCTCTCAACAAGGATATCCCTATCATTGTAGTTTTATCGCTGCATTACCAGCGATAACCACCCAAAATGCCGCTATCGCTGGATTTTTTATCGCCTAGGCGGTTAGCGTTGTTAATAACGCGATAACCAGGTGATATTATCCAGCGATAGCGGGCGTTAAAAAAATTAACGCTAAGCGCCCTTAGCGTTAATTTTCCCTGTTTCTTGTTAATATGCCCCCACATTCGTAAACACACAGTCGCTGGACACATTTTGTTTTCCAATTCACCCATCAAGCAAGTATTTCAGTACCTCCAGGCAAGGGGGGAGAAAACAAAAGTATCTCTTCACTGGCAAACACTGTAAAGTGGCGCTAATGTGTTTAGGTGTAAATAAATCAATCTGGCCATCCTGCAACCACTCTGTCTTGCTTTAATTAGTTATTTATTTTTTTCATTTGGAATGTTTTATTGCTCTCTCCACCCCGAGGC
The DNA here is from genome assembly GCF_964204655.1 of Triturus cristatus. Lineage (NCBI taxonomy): Eukaryota > Metazoa > Chordata > Amphibia > Caudata > Salamandridae > Triturus > Triturus cristatus. The sequence goes on along the minus strand of NC_140581.1, from coordinate 49,550,639 downwards.
TGCACTGTTGTCAGAAAAAGACAACGTTTCCTGAAAAAATGTTTTCTTTTTTGGATCCATTTCCAATCCTTTGTCCAGCTCGCCCCAGGTCCGGGGCTGGTGTGCCCCAGGACCGGATTGAATTGGCATATGCATCGAGGCTCCTTGTGAGCCTCAGGCATGTCTGGTTTCTTTCAAGCCCTACCTGACCAATTCACAAAATCCTGTCTGGGGTGGTGCTCGCACCTCCCCTGGCAGGAAACCCTTTGTCCACGTCTCCCAAGCTGGAAGGACTCCCAGCAGCAGGAGGGCAGACTTGTGTCTGTGGTGGCAGCATCCATTTTGTGGAGCTGAGGCTATGTCTGATTTTACCCGGGTTTCAGGTACTGTACATGTCGTGTCCCTCTAGCAGGGTGGAATGCTAACCCCGTCGCCAGAATTGGCGAGGGGTTAGTATTCCAATTCGTATGACACCTTACTCGACATGTTTTGATAAAGCCAAACCAAAGATAGCATTTAACCGCGAGGTTCATAATGCACTTAAGAGTATATGGTATGACGATATGTGGAAACAGTAGAAGGAAGTTGTTCCGACCACTGCAGACAGGCTCAGCTCATGCCAGAGCACCATCTCACATGGAACCAAGCACTCTGCCTTCAGGATTGTCAAGGCCTGCCATAGGAGTGACTTATAGGTTAACATGTGTCCCATTTAAGGTTAGGTATAGGTATACTACACCTAAGTAAGAGGTGGTTACACCAACTTACCCCAGCTGAGTGATCAGCCAGTTGTGTCAAATGTGTTAGGCCAAGCCTGGGGTGGCATAATACATGCTTCAGCCCCTGGCAGGCCTTAGATACACCAATGCCCTGGGTACCTAGTGTACACTGGTACAGGGGCTCACAGGGTGATCCACTTCCAATTGGTTATGCACCTAGGGTGCATAGTGTAAATTTAGTAGAGAGAACAGCAGGCTGGGGGTCTGATTAGCAGGCCCACAGCCTCAATATGTCAAAAACCAGTGAAGCAAAAAGCAAAAATTTGGGGTGACCATAGGATAGCAGACCCTACTCTCCTACACAACCCCCCCCAAAAGCAGGGACATTAAACTAGCCTTGACCAGTCTCGTCTTCATGTCCTAAGTGGAAGTACCTGGAGAGACCATCTGCATTCCCATGGTCCGTACCTGGCCGGTGCTCCACTGTAAAGTCCATCCCCTGTAGGGAAATGGACCACCTAAGCAGTTTGGGGTTTTCACCCTTCATCTGATTTAGCCACAAGAGGGGCTTATGGTCGGTCTGAATCTTGAAGTGAGTGCCAAACAAGTATGGCCTCAGCTTCTTCAGGGCCCACACCACAGCAAAGGCCTCCCTCTCAATAGCTGACCAATTCTTCTCTCTGGGGGTCAACCTTCTGCTAATAAAAGCAATGGGTTGGTCTTGACCATCTACATTAAGTTGTGACAGCACAGCTCCCACACCCAACTCAGAAGCATCTGTTTGGACAATAAACTCTTTGGAGTAGTCAGGACTTTTCAGGATAGGTGCAGAGCACATGGCCTTCTTCAGGTCTTAAAATGCCTTTTGACAGCTTACTGTCCACTGAACCTTTTTGGGCATCTTCTTGGATGTCAGATCATTAAGAGGAGTGACAATGGACCCATAGTTCTTAACAAACTTCCTGTAGTACCCAGTCAAGCCCAAGAAAGCTCGAACTTGAGTCTGGGTGGTTGAAGGAGACCAGTCCTTGATGGATTGTATCTTACTCTCCAGTGGTTGAACTTGGCCTCCACCTACAAGGTGGCCCAAATACACAACATTACTCTGCCCTATCTGGCACTTAGTAGCCTTGATAGTGAGGCCTGCTTTTTGCAGAGCCTCAAGTACCTTCTTCAGGTGGATCAGGTGATCCTCCCAGGTGGAGCTAAAGACAGCAATGTCATCAAGATATGCTGCACAAAAGTCATCCAACCCAGTAAGGACTTGATTCACCAACCTTTGGAAGGTGGCAGGTGCATTCTTCAGACCAAAGGGCATCACCAAAAATTGATAATGCCCACCTGGGGTTGAGAATGCTGTTTTGGCCTTAGACTCCTTAGCTAATCTGATTTGCCAATAGCCAGCTGTCAAGTCAAATGTGCTCAAAAACTTAGCAGAAGCTAGTTTGTCTATGAGCTCATCTGCCCTTGGAATAGGATGTGCATCTGTCCTGGTGACAGCATTGAGTCCTCTGTAATCCACACAGAACCTCATCTCTCTCTTGCCATCTTTGGTGTGAGGTTTGGGGACCAGAACCACTGGGCTAGCCCAGGGGCTCTCTGAGGGTTCAATGACACCTAATTTCAGCATTTTGTGTACCTCAGCCTTTAAACAATCCCTGACGTGGTCAGGTTGTCTGTAAAGCTTGTTCTTCACAGGCAGACTGTCACCAGTGTCCACTACATGGGTACTCCAGTCAGTTTGACTAGGTATCAAGGAAAACATGTGTTGAAATGATTGTAGAACCTGTCTACATTCCATCTGCTGATGATCAGTGAGGTTGCCTCCAAGGGTCACTCCTTCAACTGAACCATCTTCAGGGTTCTGAGACAACAGGTCTGGGAGAGGGTCACTCTCTTCCTCCTGTCCCTCATCTGTAGCCATGAGCAAGCCCATGTCTGCCCTGTCAACATATGCTTTTAACCTGTTAACATGGAGTACCCTCTGGGGACTCCTGGGAGTTCCTAGGTCCACCAAGTAGGTAACCTCTCCCTTCTTTTCCAGGATTGTATGGGGTCCAGACCATTTGTCTTGGAGTGCTGCTGAGGCCACTGGCTCCAACACCCATACCTTCTGTCCTGGCTGAAACTCAACCAAGACAGCCTTTTGGTCATGCCAAGCTTTCTGTAAGGCCTGGCTTGCCTCAAGGTTTTTGGATGCCTTCTCCATATACTCAGCCATCCTGGAGCGGAGACCAAGTACATAGTCCACTATGTCTTGTTTAGGCTTTTTGAGAGGTAACTCCCATCCTTCCTTCACTAACACAGTGGGCCTCTTACAGGGTGCCCAAACAACAATTCAAAGGGGCTGTAGCCAACCCCCTTTTGTGGGACCTCTCTGTAAGCAAACAGAAGGCAGGGTAGAAGGACGTCCCATCTTCGCCTGAGCTTTTCAGGTAATCCTTTGATCATACCCTTTAGGGTCGTGTTGAATCTCTCAACAAGCCCATTGCATTGTGGGTGATAAGGGGTGGTGAACTTGTAGTTGACACCACATTCCTTCCACATAGCTGTCAAGTATCCTGACATGAAGTTGGTACCTCTGTCAGAAACCACCTCCTTAGGAAACCCCACTCTGGAGAATACTCCCAGCAGGGCCCTGGCCACAACAGGTGCTGTAGTGGTCCTAAGGGGAATTGCCTCTGGATACCTGGTGGCATGATCCACTACCACCAATATAAATCTGTGCCCAGATGCAGTGGGGGGATCCATGGGACCCACTATATCTATTCCCACTCTTTCAAAGGGAACCCCCACCACAGGTAGTGGTATTAGGGGGGCCTTTGTTGTGCCACCTGATTTGCCACTGGCTTGGCAGGTCACACAGGAGCAACAAAACTCCTTGGTATCTTCATTCATGTGAGGCCAGTGAAAGTGAGGGACAAGCCTGTCCCAAGTCTTGTTCTGGCCTAAGTGTCCTGCTAAAGGAATATCATGGGCCAAGGTAAGAAGGAAGCCCCTAAATTGCAGAGGTATAACCAACCTCCTGGTTGCACCAGGTTTTGGGTCTCTAGCCTCTGAATAAAGGAGCCCTTCATCCCAATACACTTTATGGGTACCTTGAGCATTCCCAGCAGACTCAGCAGCAGCCAGCTGTCTGAGGGGTTCAAGAGATGGACTGGTTAACTGAGCCTGCCCCAAGTCAGCCCTGGAAGGTCCCCCTGTCCCCAGAAACTCAACCTGATCAGGTTCAAGCTCTTCAGGGACAGTTCCTTCAGGGTCCTCTAGATCATCTTCCTGGGAAGGCTGATCATCACTTGTAGGCAGGGGGGAAGGCACAGCCTTAACCCTCCTGTTCTTCTTCTTGGTAGGTGCTTGGTCCATTGTTCCAGGATCCAAGACCTGTGGTTCAGTAAGGCACTTTTTGGCCTGTGACCTGGTCACAGCAAGGACATGTGGTGATATACCTAACATCTCTGCATGTGTCCTGTACTCCACTTCTGACCATAGAGAACTCTCTAGGTCATTGCCCAACAAACATTCTACTGGGAGGTCTGCACTAACCACAACCCTTTTGAGACCAGTTACCCCTCCCCATGAGAAGTTAACAACTGCCACACTATGTGAAGAAGTGGCATTGCTGGCATTGGTCACCAGGTAATTCTCACCTGGTATGTACTGTCCAGGGTCCACAAAGCCTGGTGTCACCCTAGTGACACTGGCACATGTGTCCCTGTAGGCTTGAGCAACTTTTTCATTAATTAAATGAGTCCGTCTGTACTTGCCCAGGTTACTGGGGCTCACAGTCAGGGACAATCCATGTCCCCATCACAGATCAAGACTGCCTGTGTCAGGGTTCTGTCTAAGTCAGAATCTCCTTCAGTTCCCATAGTGATTCCCACTACACCCTTTGTTTGGGGACCAACACTGCTAACAGTAGTACTGGGAGCAGGTGCCTTAGGGGAAACAGTGTTGGGGGCTCCACCCTTCTTACAATCACTAGTCCAGTGAGTTGTATTCTTGCAAGATTTGCACCAGGGTTTCTTTGGACCTTCTTTCTTCTTCCCTTTAGGCTGGGACCCACCATCGTTAGTACTAGTTTGGGGCCCTGTTGAAGACTTCTGGTCTTTAGATTTCTGATCTCCACCCTTTTGGTCTGTTTTCTTCTGATCACCCCCTTGGCCCTGGTTCTGGTTCTTTTGCTTAACCCTGGTTCTGACCCATTTGTCTGCCTTCTTTCCCAATTCTTGGGGAGAGGTCAGACCTGAGTCAATCAAGTGTTGATGCAGTTGCTGGTTCTGACAGTTATTTAAAATCTGTTCTCTCATCATCAAATTGTACAATCCTGTATAATCAGATACCTTACTTCCCAGCAACCAACCCTCCAAAGCCTTAGTCGCACATTCAATGTATTCAGACCAGTCCTGAGTCTGTGTCTTCTGGGTGTCTCTGAACATTAACCTGTACTGTTCAGTGGTTAAGCCTAACCCATCAACTAGGACACTCTTCAGGGCTCTGTAGTTTCTGACATCCTCCTCCCTAACTGTGAGGAGTCTATCTCTGCCTCTTCCTTCAAAGCAGAGCCATAAGATTGCTGCCCACTGGTCTTCAGGAACCTGCTGCACTTTGCAGGCTCTCTCAAGAGCAGTCATCCACTTGTGGATGTCATCCCCACTTTTGTAGGGGGGCACAACCTTGGACAGGTTCCTATTGTCAAATACCCTATCTTTGTCCTTAGGGACAATGCTGCCACCAGTGGGTATAGACCCACTCTCTTTAGGTTGCCTAGCCTTGTTCAGTTTCTCTTCCATCAGGGCTACCTCTAGCTCCTGCTTCCTGATCCTCAGCTGGGCTTCCTGCATTCTGGCCTCATGCTCCCTCCTCTGAGGGGTGGTCATCCTTCTCCTGGAGTGACCTTGAGAGCCTCTAGAGGCATGAGAAGCATTAGATTCACCTGAGTGATTCCTTTGCCTCCCAAGCCCTGTGTTAAGTCCACTGGGGAGATCCAATGGGATGATCCCATTGTCAGTCCCCAATAGCCTTAGGTTAGCTGGGCCACGTATAACACTTGGCACTGGGCTAGTTCTCCCTTCATCCTCACTACCTTCTGTATCAGTACCCTTCTCACTTTCATCCTCTATAGTATGATTCTCATCTAAGGGGTGACTATTGGAAAGGGGTACTTCAGTAGCATCTTCAGAAGGGGGGCCTCCTGTTCCAGTCCCTAAGGGGCCTAACTGGGAGGCTTTCTTGAGAGCTTTCTGATTTTCATTAGCCTGTAAAAGCTCTCTGAGTTCAGCAGAAGTAGGGTTCTTGGGCTGTTTAAGGCCCCTGATATTTGCCAACTGCCTGAGCTCATTTTGATTTAGGGTAGCAAAGAGAGTTGGTGCTCTCTGGGGGTCACTCTCGACAGAGATGGGTACCTTGGACCCCTCTGCCCCCTCCATTGCTCTTAAGTGTGGGTGGATGTGTTGCAATCTACCTACACTTGGGTTTACCTACTAAACCTATCTAGTAGTTGTAGTCAGGGTGTGCTACTCCCTTTGCTCTAAACCAACTAAGTTCAGTAGAACTTAAGTATATCTATCTTGTTTTATATGTACCTACAGGTACCTATGTGATCTTTCAATTGGTAACCAAGAGATTACAATGGTAAAACACAGCAAGCTCAAATCCAACCGCTACTCACCAATGTGAGAAGTTGGCCTGGTATATGATGTTCACTAGTTAAAGTGACCACCTTGTACCATGCCAAGCAACCCTTATGGTGTGGTTGTAAGTCAACCTTTTCGGACTAGCTGCCCTAGTGGTAGCGTAGGCTAAGCAGTCTTTGAGGCTAAACTCGTTAAAGCGTGTTAAGCAGGCTGTTTTACCAAATGCAACCCCCCCTTTATACCAATGAAAGGACACCACACAGATACATATTGAAAATATATATGTATTTATTTCTCAAAGTATCCCCTAGACTCTTTATGAGCACAGGAGCACAAATCGTTAAACAAGACAATGTGATAATATACAGAAGTTGCACTTTATATGGATGGGCCCTGGTGGCCACTCAAACCATATACTAAAATAGTGGTATAAGTACCACGAACAGGAAAGGGAAAAGGCCTAGGGCTTCTAGAATCGCTGGGCCTACAAGGAGCTAACTTCAGTTAGTGACCAGGAGGTCCACGGGTCGCGTGTGCAGTGAGGAAAGTTACACGCGGGCTCCCATAGGTTTTCAATGGGTGCGTAAAAGTTACAAAGTTACTGCAGAAAGGGTCTTCTGAATGGACTACGATCATAAGATTCAAAACACAGACACTAGAGATGATTCTCCACACTTGGGCACCGGAGTGCCAGCTTTACCTCACCCACAGGAAGCGGGTGCATAGGTCTCGAAGTGCGTCGGGTTTCTTCTATCGATTCAATGGAGCCTGACGACAAAGATGCTGCAGACGGTCGGTCCAGAAGAGTTGCGGTGGATCCAAGGGTGGATCGGAGTTGTAGAAGACCTGAAAGCAGAGGGGACAGTGTTCACAGTCACTAGCCAGTGACCGGCGTGGCACCAGGTAGGTACCAGGCGATGTCGGGTGCAAACAGGTGGTGAAGGGTAGCTTGTCTCCGCAGCCACGTGGTCCCTGAAGGTCGACGACGTCCAGGAGTCGGTTCACGAGCTGTCCCATGCAGGCTCTCGCTGTCGGCTGTGTCAGCAACTCAGAAGAAGCAAACAAGCCTTGGCAAAGGCAGGAGTCGTGGAAAGAGAGGAAAGCTGATTGTTCTGACCAGCAAGGTCAGAGGGGCTGCTCTTTTGGAGAGCAGCTAGGGCCAGTCTGGAGCAACCAGACCAGCATTGTTAGTTTCAAGTTTCGTCGCCAAAATGGCCACTAGCCAACGGGCCAGGGACCGGGCAGACGCGTCAAGATGCAAAGTGCAGAGGGGCCCCATGCAGATCGTGGAGATGCTGGAGGGCTCACATTTGGTGCAGATGCTGCTCGGTGGTTGGGCTTCTCAGGACCCAAAGCACAACTCGGAGGGAGCCTCTGTCGTTGCGCTTGCAGCTTGTCGTCGGTCTTCCAAGATGGCTGGCTCCACGTGTCTCGGTGCCTCCACGGGTTCCTTCTTTTCAGGGACTGTGGATCGGGCAGTGAGAGGTCTGGAGGTCTAGGTCTTGTCGGGCTCTGGGCTTGGGCTCCGGCAGGAGGCGGCGGCAAAGCAGACGTTGAATAGCTGGTTGGTGCTTGCGTTAGCAAGATGGTCACTCCCTGACCATAGGGGAGATTTCCTTCAGTCCTCTGTGCAGCAGAGCGTCGAAGTTCCCGTCTTCTTCTTGTGGTTAAGTTGATTCCAGGATGTCTGAAGTCTTAGGACACAGCTCCTACCTTTAAGCGGATTCTAGGGGCCGGACTACCTGCTAGGTCCCTCCCTAAGGGTGGGACCAGGAAGGGGGGTGGTTACACCCCCAATCCTTTGTCCAGCTCGCCCCAGGTCCGGGGCTGGGGTGCCCCAGGACCGGATTGAACTGGCATATGCACCGAGGCTCCTTGTGAGCCTCAGGCATGTCTGGTTTCTTTCAAGCCCTACCTGATCAATACACAAAATCCTGTCTGGGGTGGTGCTCGCACCTCCCCTGGCAGGAAACCCTCTGTCCATGTCTCCCAAGCTGGAAGGACTCCCAGCAGCAGGAGGGCAGACTTGTGTCTGTGGTGGCAGCATCCATTTTGTGGAGCTGAGGCTATGTCTGATTTTACCCGGGTTTCAGGTACTGTACATGTCGTGTCCCTCTAGTAGGGTGGAATGCTAACCCCGTCGCCAGAATTGGCGAGGGGTTAGTATTCCAATTCGTATGACACCTTACTCGACATGTTTTGATAAAGCCAAACCAAAGATAGCATTTAACCGCGAGGTTCATAATGCACTTAAGAGTATATGGTATGACGATATGTGGAAACAGTAGAAGGAAGTTGTTCCGACCACTGCAGACAGGCTCAGCTCATGCCAGAGCACCATCTCACATGGAACCAAGCACTCTGCCTTCAGGATTGTCAAGGCCTGCCATAGGAGTGACTTATAGGTTAACATGTGTCCCATTTAAGGTTAGGTATAGGTATACTACACCTTAGTAAGAGGTGGTTACAATAACTTACCCCAGCTGAGTGATCAGCCAGTTGTGTCAAATGTGTTAGGCCAAGCCTGGGGTGGCATAATACATGCTTCAGACCCTGGCAGGTCTTAGATACACCAATGCCCTGGGTACCTAGTGTACACTGGTACAGGGGCTCACAGGGTGATCCACTTCCAATTGGTTATGCACCTAGGGTGCATAGTGTAAATTTAGTAGAGATAACAGCAGGCTGGGGGTCTGATTAGCAGGCCCACAGCCTCAATATGTCAAAAACCAGTGAAGCAAAAAGCAAAAACTTGGGGTGACCATAGGATAGCAGACCCTACTCTCTTACACCATCCCTGTATTTTGATAGCATGGCTAATGCCTAAATAAGGGCTGGGATCAGGAAAACCTATATACGGACACCTAAAGCAGAATACAACACCTTTTCTGCCACTCTTCAGTTGGAGGGGGCAGGAGCCTGTCCCTGGTTGGCTGGGTCCCCCCATCCTCAAGATGGCGGGGACTTGAGGTTGTGCTTCACCTTGCCTTCCCCACCTGAGGGGTGGAGTTGGCAGGGCTGGCACACCTCTTTTACTCACTTGTTTTTCCCACCGGTTCTCCCATCGAAAGTAGGGGGTAGAACCAGTAGGGACCAGTTGCTGAAAGTGGCAATAGGTCTGGAGAGGCTCACAAAGGCGGCATGCCTACGAAGCCTCTACTTCGTGAACCCTGTCCATCCTGGGGGAGGAGGCTTGGCACCTCATCCCAGGATGTACATTGTTTCAGGCCCTAGAGCAGCAGTCTCTCGACCCAGGGGTCCAGAAACATGTCTGTGGGTGGCAGCCTAAGCAGCCACTCAGTCAGGTCACTAGGAGTTGGTCGAGTTTCAGGGGCATCACTAAGATGTCCTCTGTTGTGAATTTTACATTAAATCCCACACTGGCATCAGTGTGTGTTTAATGTGCTGAGAGGTTTGATACCAAACTTCCCAGTTTTCAGTGTAGCCATTATGATGTTGCGGAGTTTGCAATGACAAACTCCCAGCACCATATACTCTTAATGGCAGCACTGCACTTACAGTGCCCAGGAATGGACTTGGGCACTGTAGGGGTACAGGGCTCATGCACCTGTACCCTCACCACAGGCATAGGGCACCAGGCTAGAGGGGTGACTGATGTATGCCAGGGCAGTGGTGTGAGGGCATGGCACACAGGTATGTGTGCCATGTTGACTCTCTACTTTGTTCTGCACCAAGACACACAGCCTACAAAGGCAGTGTATGTGTGTAAAGGTACAGGGCCTCTAAGGGTGGCACAATAAGTGCTGCAGCCCTCAGAGGTCTTCGCTGGTCACAGTGCCCTGGGCACCTGTGGTACCATTTACCAGGGGCTGACCTGTGGCCAGAGATGCCAATTGGGTTAGTTTTAGGGAAAGAACACAGGCCCTGGGAACCTGACTGGCAGGTACCCAGGGCACACCAAGAAAAAGTGCATCAGTAGTCTGGCAAAAAGTGGGGGGGTTACTGCAACATAAACCTACTTTCCTACATCTATTGGTGGCATCAAAGACACAAGAATATTGTGTCACTGACACAATTGCATTACTGAACCATTTGGCCAAAGGAGGACACAAGGTATCTCCAGAGAAATTGCAGTTCTGTCAACAAGAAGTTAGATATTTAGGGCATAAAATAGAAAGAGGAGTTAGAAAAGTGACCCCAGAAAGAATAAAAATAATCAAACAAATGCAACTACCTCAGGCACAGAAGGAGATGAGAATGTTTTTGGGAGTGGTTGGGTACTGTAGGCAGTGGATAAATAGCTTTTCCCTGCTAGCGAAACCCTTGATACAATTGACTCGGAAAACAGCGAAAGATGGATTGAGCCGATGTCCAGTGGCATATTTCTCTGCCACCTTAGATCCAGTGGCTTCAGCCTTACCTGGCTGCTTAAAAGCAGTAGCTGCTACCTGTATGAGTCTGGCGCAAAGTGAGTCATTTGTGATGGGACATCCTGTAAAGGTATTTGTTCCACACTCAGTTTAGATTCTTTTGACAAGAACACGAATACAGCACCTCACTCCTAGTCGGTTCACTAAGTATGAAAGATTGATTTTGGGAGCAGAAAATGTGACAATGATGAGATGTACAATAATTAATCCTGCTACATTACTGCCAGATCCATGTTGTGAGGAAGTGAAAGATGAGATTGATCATGATAGTTTGGATGTGACTGAATTGTGTACTAAGCCCTGTCCAGATATAAAAGAAATACCCTTGAAGGAACCTGATCTTGAATTGTTCGTGGATGGATCATGTATGAGAACCGAAGATGGGGGGCTGAGCACTGCATATGCTGTATGCTAAATATCAGGAGTCATTGAAGCATCCTGTTTACCGGTAGTCAAGTCTGCACAAGTAGCCAAATTGGTGGCGTTAACAAAGGCATGCAAAATTGGGAAAAATTGGAGAGTAACCATATTTACGGACAGTCAATATGGTGTTGGGGTTGTGCACGACTTTGGCCAGCTCTGGATGCAGAGGGGATTTCTGACTTCCTCAGGCTCTCCTCTCAGAAATAGTGAAAATGGAAAGGATTTGTTGGGAGCATTACAATTGCCAAAAGAAATAGCAGTTGTTAAATGCGCTGCACATCAGTCAGGAAATGACTATGTGACGGTGGGTAATAAGTACGCAGACCAAATTGCTCAATACTGTGCAAGAAATAAAATGGCACTTAACAGAAAATTGGAAACAGGTGAAACCAGCTGCCAACTTATGTTTTTCTCAGTTTCAGAAACATGGGAATGAGGTCAGACAGTTGCAGGAAGAAGTTGAGGAAAAGGAAAAGGAAATCTGGATGAAGTCAGGTTGTACTAAAAGGACAGTAGATGAAGTGTGGGTGTACTTAGATGGCACACCAGTCATGCCAGATTGCTTACTCTCTCAAATGGCAGGAGTGTACCATGGAATAACACATATTGGCAGGGATTCAATGATCAGACTATTCAGATGGAGTTGGTACAATCCAAAGTTTAGGATAGTCGCAGAGAGCCTTTGTCAAAGATGCTTGATCTGTCAGCAGCAAAATCCAGGCAGGAAGACAGTGGTCAGTTGGGGAAAAATTGGAAAAGCAGAAGGGCCGTTTACCAGGTTGCAGTTAGACTTCATTGAGTTTCCCCCGTGCCATGGATTGAAGTATGTCCTTGTCATAGTGTGCTTGTTTTTGAGATGGGTGGAGGCCTACCTCACTAGAAGAAATGACAGTCTCACAGTTGCTCAATTATTTTTGAAAGCGTTGATACCACGTTTCGGTTTTCCAGTTACTTTGGAATCAGATAGAGGACCTCATTTTAATAATGAGATAATTTGATTAATCTGTGCTGCATTTAACATTAAACTAAAACTGCACTGTGCTTATCGTCTAGAGGCTTCTGGAATAGTTGAACAGCTTAACGGCACAATCAAGTCAAGATTAGAGAAAGTATGTGCATCCACAATGCTGAAATGGCCAGATGCATTGCCTGTTGTACTGATGGGTCGCAGAAGTTTTCCTGATAGGAAAACAGAATTGAGTCTACATGAAGTACTCATGGGAGGGGCAATGAGACAAGCATTTATTCCTGGAAATAAATTAATGAATATAACTGATGAGCTGGTATTGGACTATTGCAAAGGATTGGCTGAAATGGTGAGTTCTGTCTCTCATCAGGTTGGAGAAGACACAGTTACAAGGCAGCCAGACCAAGCGCATGATTTGAATCCTGGAGACTGGGTGTTAGTGAAGAAACATGCAAGGAAATCGTGTCTAGCACCCAGGTGGGATAAACCATGTCAAGTCATACTGGTCACTACCACACCAGTGAAGTGTGCAGGTTTACCCAATTGGAATCATACTAGCCATACCAGAAGGATGCCAAATCTACCCGAAGAACAAGAGAAGCAACTGACCTAACAAGCTGAAACGGCAGAAGCTGAAGGTTGTGAAGTCGAAGAATCTGGAGTGACAGATTCTGAAAGACAAATAGATGATGAACAACCAAGTACAAGTCAAGAATGGTGGATACCAGTGATTGAAATATCTGAAGCTGTTATCAAACAGGAAGAACAAATAAATTAGAGAGACAGGAAGGTAGAGAGGAAAAGACAGGGAAAGAAGAACATGCTCAGGTTGAAATAAACAAAGCTATTCAGAAACCTGAGCAGGGTTAGATAGAAGAAGAAGAACACGTTCAGGCAGAAGAAGAGAACATTGAAATAAGTCCTGAACAGGACCAGATAGATCTAGAAGAATAGGTTCAGGCAGAAGAAGAACAAAATACAAAAAGACCTGAACAGGTGCAGGCGGAAGAAGAGCCAAATACAGAAAATACAGAACAAAGACAATTAGAAAGGAAAGCGGAACAAGAACAGATTGTGCCCAGACAAGCTGAAAATAAAAGAACTTTAGAACATGACAGAGAAGGTGAAAGTGCAGTTCAGGTCAAACGAGTTAGAAAAGGTGATAATTGGCCAGGTGGAGCAAAAAGATTAAGGTATTACTTAAGGAAGTCACAGGAGAAACCAGAACATGTGAATGAAGTTTCAAGTCAAACTATATCCAAACAGCTGTGGAAATATGGATTTTTCTGGGTCAGTTATGTCCCCTATCTTGGACCCCAACGGTTCTATGTGCATGTCGCAAGTACATGTATGCTCCCTCCAGTTCCAGTAATGATGACGCAACCACATGTGCGTCCACCGTCAACATGTCCTCTGTCAGATCCGCCATAAATGGGCTGGATATTCCATTCCTAAATATGAAAGGCCACCGGCTTTATATGGTTCACTTATGCCATTTCACAGTCCAGGCAAGTAGGCCCTGATTCTGTCATCAAACTCCTCTTGCCTTCTGCCTCTGAAAGCTCCAGTTCAAGCCTGCATCTGTGACCATGAACTTTGTCTCATTCTCTGCGCGGCTCACGAAGCCTGACATCAGCCTATTCTCTGCCAAGAACTGTATTTCACCTTCGAATTATCTGCTTCCCCCTCAGCCGATGCATTCCTGCCTAGTAGCTTAAGTAAACATTCTTCCAGTTACCAAGCAAAAAGGCCCATCTTCTCTGTCCTCATGCAAGTAATTCATAGCCCTGTTACCATGGAATATTCCTACCCCCTCGCATTCAGTGTAGACACCTAGACGCTTGTACACGCACGCACAGTCAGTATAGAATAGATTCTGTCCGAGAGTCCCTCTTTTGTGGATAACATAGTTCTTTAAACATAGGATGTTAGATATGATTTGGGATTAGGTTGACTTGACCCCCCAGACTTCTTGTCTCCACACGTAGAGCTAAATGTCAAGTCCCCGTCACCCCCTAGTTACACGTCAATTACACGTCAGACTGCTGCGCGCGCATCAATGCCAAGTATTATCTTATAGATCCACCTATGTATTACATCATAGCCAATCATGTTCCTTTTTACTCATTATTACACCCATTTTCGGTTACGCAAACCAAACGTCAATGTCCTTATCAATTGTTACGCCTACTGTATTCACTTCATTATAATGTATGTATTATAAAAGTTACTGCTTGTCAATAAAGTATGTACTTCACTTCCTGAACTCCCGTGGTGATGGAACTTGAAGCATCCGATTATAATCGCTTATTGGAATAAAGCCCATTCTGAAACTCTAATATCACGGATTCTGCCTCTCATTTCATTGAGCTATTTTACTATGTTCCTGTATCAAATTCAGTCCCGGTAAAGGAGAAATATTTACCACATGATGGCGCCCGAACAGGGACACTTTCTCATCTCACGCGCCGGCGGTGCGTTGCAGGCCCGGTCTCCTGCCACAGCTGGACGGACAATAACGCGTACCAGCAGGATTTCCTGTATCTCCCTCCGGTCAAGCGGGGGCGACTGAGACTGCAATCAACACCCAGACGAGGCGGTGAGAAGTGCGAAGTATCCCGACCAGAGCCTAGCTGAGAGAGCAAGATCCGAGGTATACAGAGACCCACCAGTCCGACGTCAAGCCCAGTGTCCGACGAGTCGAGTCGAGTCCAGTCCAAATCCGAGTCAAGTTCAAGTTACTGAGGCCTTCCGTTTCCGAAGCTACCCGGTGAGTACCATTACTGGGGAGGCATTTCTGACGTGCACATAGGTTGTGCCGGTCAAGACGGGTTTGGGTACACAAATCCGGTCTGCACTGTTTTAGCAGTGTATCTGTACTGTTTAGCAGTATATCAAGTATTCCGAAGTATTCCGAAGTGTCTAGTTATTATCTAGTTATTGTCGAGAATTAAGCTTGGTGATTAGTTATGCAGACGATCATCATTGTTGTTTCAGTTAAAGGTTTAATGTTTAATGTTTGAAGTGTTTAAGTATATCGTGGTATGAATGACTGTTCATTATCGTGTTTATTGTATTAAGTCTGTTCAAATTCAAGTATCAGGTCAAAATCAAGTATAAGGTCAGTTCTCAATATGCCGTTCTTTTCGAAATTAAGACAGATCACTACTAGAAAAGGGGTTCTCGAAGAAGCCGTCCCTATTCCTCCTAGGGACACCCCAGGGCACTTCATGTATCACAAACATGGCTTAGACGCTATATTATTTCTTGATTTATGGGTAGACTATACCAAGGGATTACCAGAAAGTCAGAGGTGGCCCACAGCGGGGACCTGGGATGCAGAGTGCATCATGAAAGTCGAGGAAGAGTTATGGAAAAGAAAGGTCAGACAGTCACAGAAAGACGCCGTTGAATTATGGCGTAAAGAATCACATAGACGAACAGAAAAAGCACGTAGACAGGAAGAGAAGAGTAAAGAGAATTCCAATAAAGTTCGAGAGAATCTATTAATTGAGGAAGGTATCCGAGTGAAATCAGAACAAGTAGACAGACAAAGAAATGCCCTTATGAATGGTATGTATCCCCTTCTGGCCGAAGGATTACCTAAGGCTACTCCGGAAACGCCAAAAGACTTGCCAACCCCATTGTTCCCCATAAAGGTACATCCTAAGGGGCATCCTAGAACCGCAGAAGATGTTTTTCTTTCCTCATATTTAGATGACGCAGCTCCGGAGTATGCCAATTCCGCCCCACATAGACCGCATACCAGGGAGGTTCAACGCCAAGATCCAGTACCCGTATCCCTACAGCAACAAATCGAGTCACAAGTTCCGGCAAGCACATCTGTTCCTGTATCCGCTCCTACAGCTACTCCTATGGCTGTGTCCACACCTGTAGTTGCTGTGTCACGTTCAACGAATCCTTTTACACCCGATGCCCCAGATGGGGCCGCGGGAGGAGCTACCAATGTCTTTTCTACGCCACCCAGAATAAATAAACTTACTTTTCAAGAGTCAGCGCATTCACGTACACCCAAACTCCTTAGTGCCCGTGCGCTTAAGGAACTTCTTATAGATTGTAGATATGACCCGGTGCCTGGAAAAGAGGACGAAATGACCCTAGCATCATTGCGTATCAGACGAGCCGCAGTGTATTTAGCGAAGTTACCAGGAATGACTGCGCATCTAGATAATATATATCATTTTGTCCAAACAGGGCGAGATCCAGAATGTATTTACAGAGCTATGGAATACCAGAAAGTAGAGATACAGGGGGAACTGTTACGTTTCCTCATAAACTGTGTGATCAGAAATCAAGACCGACCGGGGGTAGACCCGGAAGCCATGAAAATTCTTACAAGATGGAGCCAGAATATATCAGAAGGGAGACATGATAAACAAAACTGTATAATAGCCATGTGCCGAAAGATCCGTAAAGAAATAGAACGCCTACACGAAGAGAGATTAGAGACAGACGAGTTCGAACAAAACGAGGAAGAAGGGTCAGGACTGCCCACAGGACAGTCAGACACCATAGCCTATGTAGGTAGAGGAAGATCTTGTAATAGGAATCAGACTAGATATCATACTGACTCAATACATCCGACATGTCCAGATAATAACAGGAATTTTCAAATACCTATAATTAATATAAGGTCTAACGAGCATTCGTTCCAAACCGCCGACAAACTACTCCGAGAACGAAGGGGTTATCATTTCCTCGATTCTATGGATGAACAAGATTTAGCCAGGGCAGCTGTCCATTGGGTGGACAGTCCCGGAAAATATAGTGATGATACAGTAGTACGCACATTTTTGAATCTTACCCCAGATGAACAAAGGTTAGCTGGGATTTATATGATCCAACAACTCATTATACTATATCGGAGTCAGCATTCGGACCCTGGTCCCTTGCCTGACGTACTGACTGAATTACTTATGAATAAATGGAGAGGTCCAGGTACTGAATTAATTAAAGAAATTCTAGAATCAAGAAAGCAGTATATTCTTTTCGTAGGTTCAGAACATGTTCCATTGTCCGTCAAGGAAAGAACTACGTATCACATAGATAGACAGAATCCCTTACGAGAAGTGCACCCAATAAAGGGTGAGGACAATGAGTTTAAACGCGTATTTGTATATACGCCTATATCGAAAATAGAATTATTAGAAATGAAGAAAGTAGTACCCAGTCATGACAAGGACCCAGCGGGGTTTCACCGAGAAATTAAAGACATGTTACTCATGGGAGAGTATACCTACCCCGACATTATGACAATATTAAAGGTGTTGATGCCTGCTGGCATTTATGAGAAACTCAAAGAAAAAGAGTGGGAGGTAGGTGATCAAAAGATAGAATGGTCAGCATTAGAAGCAGAAGAAAGGGCCCGAGGTCCAGGTTCGGGGCTTGGGGACAAAACTAAGGCATTACCAGGACTACTAGTACAGGTACTGCCACGTTTATTAACCACGAAAAAGGAAGATTGGGGTACAATTTCAGCCTGTAAACAGAAGCAAGATGAAGACACTAGTGATTACTATGCCCGTTTTGAAAAATGTTTTGGTATAAATAGTGGCATAATACCAAGTAGCGAATCATACCCACATCTGTTTGTAACAAAATTAGTAGAAAATGCTCTGCCTCCAGTAAAGAATAGAGTATTAAAATTCGAAAGTACCTGGCAAGGTAACACTCCAACACAAATGTTACAAATGTTACAGTACCACCACAATAGAATTAAAGAGGAACAAGAACATGAACACAGACGCATGAAAGACACAAAAATGAAAATGCTAGTTTCCCAGACAGTTCCAGCTGAAGGACATAAAAAGGGTATGACACATTCCGATTCAGCAGGACCTGTAAAAGGGACATGCAATTATTGTAAAAAACCAGGCCATTACGTACACGATTGTCCAGTTTTAAAACATAATATCGCCATAGGTAAAACACAAGAAAGATCACGGCCACTCAGACAAGACCAGAATGAACAAGGAGCTATACAGCATGTCCAGGCCATGCCAGCCGCACAACAGCCAATACAGTTTGTGCCAGCTGCACCCCCATTGCCTGTTGCTGCCACACAAACAACAACACGACAAATGTATCAGACCGCACAGTATGAATATCCCGAGTATCAGCGTTACGCATGAACTAGCCTAGAGAGGGAAGTTGACTTACCCCTTATCGAGATTCCTGTAGATCAAGAAGGACCTTATGTACATAGTAAATTATTAGGTCAAGATAGAAAATTTTTACTCGATACAGGGGCAAGTCGAACAACTATAAAACGTAGTGAAGTTCCAGGGGCACCCCTCTCAGGCTCACAGAATATTTCCCTTGGTTTTTCAGGAAAACCTATTGTTAATGAAGTGTCACAACCTCTTCCACTTACGATAGGACCTCTGACCCGAACTACAGATTTACTGCTTACTAAATCATGTCCAGAAAATTTATTAGGAATAAAAACGTTAAAAGCTCTAGGAGCCATAATATGTTGTTCTCCGGAAGGAGTAAGATTGTTTCTACGTGATTTTAAAGGTCACTATGTATCTAGAGACATGGATCCCCGACTGCAGACTTTACCTACACATCTATGGGCACAAGGCCCTACTGATGTTGGTTGCATGAATATTACACCATATCGAGTCACGCTAAAGGCAGGAGTGGTGCTACCACGAATGCGACAATACAAGTTACCACCAGATGCTGTAGTGGCTTTACTACAAATCATTGACGAGCTCATTGCCCAAGGAGTAGTTGTGGAAACAGACTCCAATATATGTAATTCACCGATAATACCGATTCTTAAACGAACAGATCCGAAGGCCCCGCCAGTATATCGATTGGTTATTGATCTGCGCGAGTTAAACAAATGCATTGTGCCACAATTCCCTGTGGTCCCAGATATCTCGTCATTACTGACAGCTATTGATTCCGAAGCGACATTCTTCACTGTAATCGATCTCAAGAATGCCTTCTTCAGTGTCCCAATAGATCCGGAAAGCCAATATTTGTTCGGATTTAGTTTAAATGGACGTAGCTTTAAATTCTCACGCGCACCTCAAGGATTTACAGAAAGCCCCAGCATCTATAGCCAAGCACTGAAACGAGAACTTGACAGTATCCACATGCCAGTTAACACGGCTCTGTTTCAATACGTCGATGATCTGCTGATCACCGCAAGAAGTGAACCTGAATGTGAAAAAGCATCACTGACAGTTTTACAATTTCTAGCCGAAAAAGGGCACAAGGTGTCCCCTTCTAAGCTGCAATTCTGTGTCCAGCGAGTTGTTTATCTTGGACACTCGCTGGACAAGGAGGGAAGGCAGCTTACACCCGACCGCATTCAGTTAATAGCTAACATGCCAATACCCAAGACACAAAAAGAGGTGCGGGCTTTCATAGGCCTCACTTCATACTGTAGACAGTGGATTCCGCAATATGCATTCCTAGCAAAACCACTCATTCAGTTAACCACACAGGAGGCAGCCACATCGACTGTTCTCCCTTGGACTCAAGAACATACACAAGCTTTTGAAAACCTAAAGAAAGCTTTATGTCAAGCACCAGTTTTAGCAACACCATGTTACAGAAAACAGTTTACACTCTTTGTTACAGAACGCGAAGGTACTGCTTTGTCAGTACTCACACAGGAACAAGCAGGAGCACACAAACCATGTGCTTATTTTTCTAGTACATTAGATCCCGTAGCTCAGGCTTTGCCTGCATGTCTGAAATCAGTGGCAGCAACAGCCTTAGCAATCAGACAAAGCGATGCCATAGTGTTAGGACATCCATTGACAGTTCAAGTACCACACGCAGTAGAGGTCCTTGTGAATAGAACACAAACACAACACTTGACCGTAGCACGACTTACAGGGTATGAACTTACATTGTTTCAGCCACATATAGAAATAAGACGCTGTAACACATTGAATCCTGCCACACTTTTACCAGTAATCGGAACAGACCCACTAGCTCATGACTGTATTGAAGTTATTACTGTAACGACAAAACCCAGACAAGACTTGACCGATGTTCCATTGTCAGATCCAGACCTGACATTTTATGTCGATGGTTCATGCATGAGAACAAGTACAGGAGAGTTAGTAGCCGCTTATGCAGTCACAACAGATACTGAAGTCATTGAAACTAATCGTATAAATACTTTGTCAGCTCAAGCCGCAGAGCTCATCGCTCTGACACAAGCCTGTATTCAAGCCACGAATAAAAAAGTCAACATATACACTGATTCACGTTATGCATTCGGAGTTGTACATGACTTCGGCGTGCTGTGGCGAGAGAGAGGTTATTTAACTTCCCACGGTGCCCACATTCAGCACGGACCCCTCATTCATGCATTATTAGATGCAATACATCTACCCACTGCAATATCAATTATGAAATGTAAGGCCCATACAAAGGTTACTGATACCATTTCCCAAGGCAATGATCTAGCCGACAGAACAGCTAAACTGACTGCTCAAACTCAAACCCCCGATATGACAAAGACAATAGTCCCGACACCGACACATTGTATGACAGTTAAAGATCCTACTCTTGACGTAATTGACATACAGACACATGCTACACCGGACGAAATAAAGAAATGGACTGAATTAGGAGGGATCCAAACGGACCAAGGATGGATGATGAAGGAAAGGTCTGTATGGTTCCTTCCTGATTCAATGGTCCAAGTTATAATTAACACTATACATAGTCCAGCACATCTAGGAGAAAAAGCTATGCTAGACAGCATTCAACACATTTGGTTCAATAAACATTTACGAGCAGCCGCAAAACAAAAGGTCCGTACCTGTATGATCTGTTGCCAGTTCAACCCAGGAAAAAGTATTCCCGTAGAACAGGGTGGATTCCATCCTCCTGATCACCCTTTTGAAGTCCTACAGATGGATTATATCCAGATGGAACGATGTCGAGGATTCAAATATGTTCTCGTAGTTGTCTGCGCTCTGTCCCGTTGGACAGAGGCGTACCCGGTTTCAGATTACACTGCCCCGACTACTGCCAAACAATTGGTTCGAGAATTCTTCCCACGATACGGTTTACCACGTGTTGTCTACTCAGATAACGGCCAGCCGTTCTCATCCGAATTAATGAAACACGTTTCACTTCTGTTAGGATATCAGTGGAAATTCCACTGTGTTCGACATCCCGAGGCAGCAGGTCTCGTAGAAAGACATAACCAGATACTGAAAATCAGACTGTCCAAAATATGCAGAGAGAAAGGTGTCGACTGGGTAGTAGCATTACCAGTTGCACTCTTTTACATAAGAATGGTAGCACACTCTCGAACAGGGCTATCCCCGTATGAGGTGATCTTCGGTAGACCACCGAATATGTGGGGGACGCCTATACCACGCAAAATAACTGATATTGACTGTAATATGCTGACAGATTACTTGGCTTCCTTGATGTCTGCACTACAATCTTCTCGTTCACAGGTTGCTGCAGCCTTTCCCGACAACACTGAGGTGAAACCCCATGACGTTGTTCCGGGTAATCTTGTCTTTGTGAGAAATTTCGACAGAAAGACTCAACTGGAGCCCAGGTGGAAAGCACCCAAGTTGGTCCTGTTGACCACAAGAACAGCCGTGAAGATCGAGGGCCGCAAGGGCTGGATTCATTCAAGCCACATAAAAAAATTTCATGGACTACCTTCGGATATAGACATTGTGCCCTGCACTCCCTCCCAGACTGATACAAAACTCCCTTTGGTTGAACAGAACAAATCTGAAAATTACAAACTGAAGCTTAGGCCCACCAAGTCGAGCAATTTGATTGTTTAAGTCCTCTCCAAGGTGAAGCGGTTGAATTGTCTCTGACATGTATCCCCTGGACCTAAGTAGAGGAAATACCGGAAAAATGTTGAAACGACAGGCGTATTGTAAATCATTGCGTAGTCACTGCATAGTGACATTATTAATTTTGTTTTTATTGAGTCTTTTAATAATTATTACAAGTATGTTGTTGCACATATATTACCCTATTTCTAGACATGTTTATAATGTTGCTGCTGAACATTCTTTTAGTGACTTACCTCCGCATGAATTGTCTTATAGACTTGCGCTGCGCAATAACACTTTCATTAGTATGTTACATCATTCCCATCAGACTAGTAACGCCACCAATTGTTGGGTGTGTGGCCGACTCCCTCCCTATCAGAATTATGAAGGAGTCCTGCCTTTCTTTCCACATCCATTTACACATAATGGCTCCTGTGGAGCATGGTTTAGTTTAATTAATTCCATAGACTCAGACACAGCAGTTTACCAAGATCATTGGGTATGGGGAAATCTGAACCTAGTTTTACTCAAGGTCTGCTACCCTGACAAGGAGGGTCGCCCCAAAAGAACAGGAACTGATCTAGAAAATGAAGTATATAGATTAGGTAATTTTACACCTAATCTCATGATTCTAAATATCGTATCCGAAGTTGAGCTAGTCTTACCCACCATGTCAGTATTCCCAGCAAAAGGTGAATTGTGTGTAAGAAAGGTTGGTTCTATACATATGGGCCATAGTCAATGCACTACTACAGTAGAATTCAGTGATCAAGGCAAATCTTCATTCAGAGCTTCTCGCCACTCCTACTTTATATGTGGTCAGACTGCATATATGCGTCTACCTCTAGATTGGGATGGTACCTGCTACATTGCATTCCTTTTGCCACCTGTTTTCCTAGCTCCTCCTGATTATTACAGAAATATTCATTTAGTACACAACAGAGAACGGAGAGATCTCCCCATTGTCGATTACACTGAGACGGCATGGGACAAGTATGTAGATTTTAATAAAGGCATCTTTCCCTATATAGGTACTGTTACTAATAGTAAGCTAATACGTAGATTAACTAGAACCCTTGAAGCAGTAGTGAATGAAACTATTTCCGCCTTAGGCAATTTAACAGAAGAGCAGTCTGCTATGCGGATTGTTGTGCTTCAAAATCGTCTTGTCCTTGACGTCATCCTGGCTGATAGAGGCGGAGCTTGTAGGGTCATCGGATCAAGCTGCTGCGTATTCATACCAGAAAATTCGCCATCTGTATATAAAGCCATCACTCGCCTTCATAAGATTGTAAGCCAGATACACCAGAACCCAGGCACTTGGACTTGGTCCAGTTGGTTTTGGAATGCGGTATCAGCCTGGGGATGGAGAGTTTTATCCTTCCTAGGTATTGGCCTTCTCATACTATTCAGTTGCTGTCTATGTCTACAATGTGGACCAGCAATTTGTGGTCTGTGTGCCACATCGTGCATTCCACATCAAGATTTTCATTCAAGATCCCGGAAGAAGAAAGAAGAACAAATGATGCTATATGAACAGATCAATGGATTGATGAAGATTGATATCTCTTGAAGGGCAAGAAGGGGACAAGGAGGGAATGTGGAAATATGGATTTTTCTGGGTCAGTTATGTCCCCTATCTTGGACCCCAACGGTTCTATGTGCATGTCGCAAGTACATGTATGCTCCCTCCAGTTCCAGTAATGATGACGCAACCACATGTGCGTCCACCGTCAACATGTCCTCTGTCAGATCCGCCATAAATGGGCTGGATATTCCATTCCTAAATATGAAAGGCCACCGGCTTTATATGGTTCACTTATGCCATTTCACAGTCCAGGCAAGTAGGCCCTGATTCTGTCATCAAACTCCTCTTGCCTTCTGCCTCTGAAAGCTCCAGTTCAAGCCTGCATCTGTGACCATGAACTTTGTCTCATTCTCTGCGCGGCTCACGAAGCCTGACATCAGCCTATTCTCTGCCAAGAACTGTATTTCACCTTCGAATTATCTGCTTCCCCCTCAGCCGATGCATTCCTGCCTAGTAGCTTAAGTAAACATTCTTCCAGTTACCAAGCAAAAAGGCCCATCTTCTCTGTCCTCATGCAAGTAATTCATAGCCCTGTTACCATGGAATATTCCTACCCCCTCGCATTCAGTGTAGACACCTAGACGCTTGTACACGCACGCACAGTCAGTATAGAATAGATTCTGTCCGAGAGTCCCTCTTTTGTGGATAACATAGTTCTTTAAACATAGGATGTTAGATATGATTTGGGATTAGGTTGACTTGACCCCCCAGACTTCTTGTCTCCACACGTAGAGCTAAATGTCAAGTCCCCGTCACCCCCTAGTTACACGTCAATTACACGTCAGACTGCTGCGCGCGCATCAATGCCAAGTATTATCTTATAGATCCACCTATGTATTACATCATAGCCAATCATGTTCCTTTTTACTCATTATTACACCCATTTTCGGTTACGCAAACCAAACGTCAATGTCCTTATCAATTGTTACGCCTACTGTATTCACTTCATTATAATGTATGTATTATAAAAGTTACTGCTTGTCAATAAAGTATGTACTTCACTTCCTGAACTCCCGTGGTGATGGAACTTGAAGCATCCGATTATAATCGCTTATTGGAATAAAGCCCATTCTGAAACTCTAATATCACGGATTCTGCCTCTCATTTCATTGAGCTATTTTACTATGTTCCTGTATCAAATTCAGTCCCGGTAAAGGAGAAATATTTACCACACAGCCAATAGTAAAACTCACACGAAGAAGTCCAAGATTGAGGATTCTGACCAGAAAATACAAGGCCCCTGAGTGGACCTATCTAATTCTAGAAGAATTTGAAAATCTAGATTTAGGAGAGGAATCAGAAAAAGTTCATGTTGCACAGATTGATGACGACAGATTAAGACCACCTTAGAAATAAAGAGACTGTATTTTAATAAAGGCAGAAAAAGAGAAAATAATATTTCTCAGACTTAAAATGGCAAAAGTTGAAGTCACTGAACGACTGAAGCGAAGTATAAAACGAAAGTGTTTAAAATGTTGCATATGTAGTATTCTACTAGTATTAGTATGGTTATTCTTAACAGTGGGAGTACCTTCGTTAATGGAAACAAGTAACAAGAATAATACAACTACTAATGAGAAGGTAGATAGAATCAAGAGAATTAAAATAGAAATAGGGGTAGAAGATGAGATAAACTTTCATCATAATGAATCAGACAATAATTCATCTTTAAATGTGTTTACTAAATTGTCATTTCAGAATGTTAATATGATGGAAATTAGTGATTGTTATGTCTGTATGAAATTACCGTCATCTGTGTCAGAAGGGGTTACTTACCACCATATACCCTTGACATATGTTGTATCATGTAGTGTTCTATCAAGCTTATTTTACGTAACCGGAAAGGCACAGTATTTTTATTCAAACTTAGATGTAGTATTTTCAGAACTACCCACAAGAAAGAATATGAATCCAGTACTTACTAGTAAAGATGCACAGTTTATGAGTGAATTTTTCTTAACAATGAGTTCAATAGAGATAGTAAAGCAGCGCAGAATGCAAAACTCCTCCTTTCGTCACAGATCATAGATCACACTCAATCACTACATTCGCTGGTGGGGCCAATAACACCAACATTCATCCTCTATTAACCTGTTTCCAAGGAGGCGATTGTTCCATTCGCTGTAATGGAAGGAAGTACTCACATATCCCTATTAATTAAGGCCTAAACTTCACCTTTTAATACTCCTCCCATGAATAGGCCATGAATCAGCTAGCTGCTGGTTGGAGTGATAACAAAATCTATAACATATTTACATAAGTGCATTTTTTCATAATAACGACCCAACACAGTTCTAGTAATAAATCTTAATTTTTTATCTAAATAATTGAAAATCGAGTCTTTGGTTTAATCAAGCAGTAGACCATCATATTTACCTATTCTGGCTAAAAGTCGTCCTATAAGTCAAAATTTTGGTCATCAGTTCATACTATCAGAGTCTTAGGAAACAGCTGTCCTGCAGTGTCACCGTCCTCTCCGTCAGCATAACGTCAGGAAATCGAAAATCTTCTGAAGGGTCTCGCTCTCAACCTCTCTATTCTACCATCTTTTATAGTCAAATTACATTCCAAAAAGTAGCAACCAATATTTTGAATATTCGTGATTGGTTGATGAGATCAGTTCCACCAAGTTCTCATGCGGAAAATGTTTCTTTAGATATAGTTCATAATTTCATGTAGAAGTAACTTTTATTGTTTCTTTTCGAGGCAGCTGGCTGTTAGCCCGGTGTGTCCTTGGTGGGTACAGTCGAGTTTAGGGTCGTCCAGAGGCCACTGCTGCTGATGGTGACGCATGCGCACTTCACCCAGAGACATTCACAAATGGAGTAAATTCGTCTGATAGAGATGTCGGCCATTTTGTGGCCACTTCATATGGTCAACTTAAGCAAAGAAATACAAAAACGTAATTAATACATAGAAATGACTAATAAAATGTTATTCCCTCACTAAACCCTTTATGTGTGTGTGTTTATCTAGCAGAAAGCAACACTTAATGCGGGTTATATTCACATTAATAAAGCACAAATCACGAATACATCACAAAAGCAACATATAATCATGCAATTTCTAATTGTCTATCATTAATATACATACGAAAATTAGTTTACGTATTAATTAGGCCATGCAAATGCAATTCCCACGTGTATTTCTTATATTAGTAATGTTGGTCAATTCACACAGCAAACAATTAGTACAATTACTATTAATTAATTATTCTTAATAATGTAAACATGCAAAATGGAGAGGGTATACAATTTTTAAAGAAAACCCCACTCCAGCAATAGCACATAGAGATAATTTAACATGTATATTGCGTGAAGAAGAAAAAGAGTTTTTAAATTTAGTAGAGGACAGGAGACAGGATTTAACAAAGAAAGCTGCTGAACAGAAATCCCATGTACCTCCATGGACTGAGAAAGAGGGAATTTATGCAAAGGGCAAGGCTCATGCTGTGATGTCCTTAGACTTTGCGAGAAAGGGAAAATTCTGCCTCCACAGGTTAAAGACAGATTACAATAATATTTTCATTGGTTCCAGTGAATGAGAATGTGAACACAACTTCCTAATCTTAGGCGGATGGGGACTAAAAGGGGGAACCAATCCTGTATCTCCAGGAGTTTATTATGTATGCGGGAATAATGCCTATTTTAGGTTACCTGCAAGATGGTATGGGAGCTGTTATTTTGGAATAGTTTTCCAAAGATCTACCACGTGGACACAATCAATGGAATCAATGAAATATCTAATGGACTAACACGAATAAGAAGAAGAGCTAGTTTTTCTGAAATAGAAGGTGATATATTTAGTGCATTGATACCCTCAGTTGGAGTCACTCTAAATTCACATAAAATTGGCAAATTGGCAACAATAGTTGATTGTCTTTCCACAGATACTGCTGGAGGATCCTTAATGATTATGACAGAAATGGTTGCTATAAGGTCTATGGTTTTACAAAATCGTCTTGCTCTTGATATATTATTGGTAAAAGAGGGTGGTGTCTGTGGAATGTTGAAAATTCAACATTGCTGCACTGATATTCCTGACAAAAGCCAGGAAATTAAAGGGTATATTAGAAACATTATACGAATGCATGATGATTTGACCCAACTGGAGGTTGACAGTGTATGGGGAAGATTAACAAAGAGTATAACATCCATAGGAAAATGGTTTACTAATTTTGAAAAGAGTTTTCTAGGTCAACTAATATTACCAGCAGTTGTGATAATGACAATAGTTTTGACAATAATGAATACATGTAAGTGTTGTAGAAACAAGGGAAAAGAAGAATACATTTAGATAAGGAAGGCAAAGGAAAGAAACGAAAGAGGGAATACGAAGAAATTCAGCTGGAGGAAATAAAAGGAAAGATATATAAAAAGATGTAAAATTTGAATGGGAAAGGAGTAACTGACATAGATCAGATGCAAGGAAAAGAAATTGAGATGTGCTAAAGTTGGCATCTGAGAAGGGATGGGTAATTTTGTGATGGCTCAAAAATGGCGTGAGAGAGGGGATTGATGGAGCAAGGTTTCATAGAAAAGACACTTGCTCGGAAGCAATACACTTGTTTAACTTAGTAACAAAGTCATTAATCGTGTTTTGTGAATAACTAATATGCACCACATGAATACGTGGGTTAGTGAAGCTTGCGTATGTGTGTACTAACACGGATAACAATGAAGAAGGACTTATACTGCTTTAAACGGGGAAAACTGTTGTGCGCATGCGTCAACTGCATCTACGCAGTATGACAAACTAACGCTTGGAGGGAAATTCTGGCGCATGAACAGAAGATACTAAAATGGAGTCTTGAAGACTTGCGCGCATGGCATCTGCTTATTTGAACTAAACCGAGTGGTTTTTACTAATTCTAATGCGGGAAAAGAGAGGTGAGTGGTAGACAGTGCTAACACTTTATTTTAGAAAGAAACATCTGTCTTTTGACTTTTATCACTAGTGCGTATTTGGGACTCTTTTGCATAGCCAAATTGAATGGAGTGATGCAAAGTCTGAGCATGCCCACTGAGTGAAGCCATGAAGGCCATGACTGTATAGTTGAAAGGGAGCCAAGATTGAGTGCTACAAACGTGGGAACAGACGATGAAAAGTTCAACGATGAAGACTTTTATTCAAGATGTTATTATATTGCTTTAAAGTGAAATGTCAAGTGTATGAGAATCAAATTTATGAATAAAAATTAAGGGGATGGTTTGCGAACAATAGTTGAACTGAATTTAATGACATGTAAGCATGGCGTGATGGAGCTTCCCCCTTGCCTGACCAATCATATTTTGTATTTTTATGAAATTGAAACTTTAGCGGGTGGACCATGGAAAACAAAAGGTATAATTAAGACAGCTTTAGTTATTTAGACAGAGCTGAGATCTGAGAATGCTGTTGCTGGGAGAGACACTGTGAGATGCTGATAAAGAGCTGATTGCAGAACCTGAAGCAGAACTTTCTATCCTAATTAATTGGGTTAGATCAGAAGATTGCGGCAGAATCTCGAGGAGGAAGAGAGTGTCAGAGAGGGGTGCGGCGCAACCGTCGGTATTCTAGAGAGGTCAACTATCCTGTCCTGATTCCTGTCCAGAAGTCTTTGTCTCCTGACCTATCCCGAGGGACCCTTGCCAGCCCTTTGGCCAGGGGATAGGTCTTTCACACCGTCCATGGTAAATATAATTTCTCGTTATTTGAAAATGTTCTTTTCTCTCTGTCCTCTCCGTTTCTGAGCATTGATTATTGTATAAGTCTGAGGTGAATATTTTCTTTGATTTAATGAATTGAATTTTCTCTCTTATGAATGTTGGTGACTGCGCTGTATTTTGGAGTTGTTCACATGCATTAATTTTAGATAAAAATTTAAACCTTCCTGAGTCTGTGGTTATTTACTTTAAATAAGGAATAGTTAGAGTTATGTCAATTATCATCATCAACTAGTTCAACTAATGGTCTATCGACCAGAGGAAAGAACTTCTTGATCAGTAAAAGGTTAGTTAGAAGTATTAAGGGTCATATCAACAAGGGCTTTATCTCTGCTTTTTTACCTTTAAAAGCCAAAAAAGCAGAGATAAAACTAGCGCCCTATCAGCAACAGGGGGCTAACACGCAAATTTGCATGTTAGCACCCTTTTACGCTACGCTTCCCCTTGCATCTCTAATGAGATGCAAAGGGGGCGTTCCAGAGTAAAATAATAGGAGGAATGTCGCTAAGCGACATTTCTCCTATTATCAAGGATATCGCTAACCCTGTTAGAGATTTAAAAAAAGCAGCGCTAACCACGGTTAACACTGCTTTTTTACGTCTGGTATTTTTCTGACTTAGCCATGGTATCCTATGTAAGGTGGATATCATGGCTAAGTATGTCTATCCCTATCAGCAAGCTATTGCCAAACCTGTTGGGATTATCGCTGTATTTCCAGCGATAATCTCACAATTGGCAGCTTGCGCACTGAATTTTATTGCTTTGGAGATAAGCGTTGCTAATAGCGCGCTATCTCCGTGATAAAATTCAGAGTTGGCAGACGATAATTATCCTCATGCTAAGAGCGCTGAGCGATAATTATCGCTGGCCCTTGCTGATCTGCCCCCTAATAACTAATCCTGAATATTGCAGAAATATATAAAACTTTGACAAAGCAGCGGTTTACTCAATTATGTGTTTATGGGCCCAGGTGAATATGTGGTAGTGGAGTATCTGTTGTTACTGAACCGCTGGTTTACTAGCATCCTAATTTCTTTCTATTCATATTTACCAACTAACCCCAATAAGATGGTGAGTACCAAAACACAATAAATTCATCCATTGTAATGTTGGGTATAAAGTGACACACAAAAAATATCTTCACACAGCATAGCCCATTTTTTAGCCCTTTCTATCTTCTTCTAGGATTCCACCCCACTATCAAGTCACAAGTAGAGGCTGTGACTTATACAGATTGTATATTAACGGCACACACTTTTTAGCTTCAATAGTTCCAACCAAATGCTCTCAATAATGTGAAAGTCTTAGGGGAGTGCCTGGTTAATCTGGACTTTTGGCAGCCCAAGTCAAGCAGTTTTGAAATTGCTCTGCAATCACAGACATGTTTTGCCCTATTTGAGGCTCACCATTGTGATGCAAAAAATACTTTTACCAGCTCTCCCAACTTCCTGGTGGATCAGCAGATAGCAAAGCGACTGAGTGAGTGGTATAGTGGGTCTGTCTTGGAGTGAGGGGACACATGGTGCTGCTGGACAGATTTAAAAAGAAAGTAGATAATGTGGGGTTCAAGATCCACATACGTAGCACCCGTGGAGGAACTGGATTCCATGAAGGAGGAGAGGTTGGGAAGAGGGACTCAGGGGTGGAAGAAGACAAGACTTGCAGGGAGCAAGGTCAGAAAGAGAAACTGAAGTGAAAGAAAAAACACAAACATCATGCCAAGACCCTTGCTCCTGCCTTGTCATGATCATCCTGGTGATCCAGAACTCCTCAGAGAAGATGTTCATGCTCTACCAGGTAAGATGACCGCCTCCCTCGCCATTAGTGCCTTATGACTTGTTTGCCATTAGGATCACTTTGAAGATGCTTTCTTATTGTGTGCCAAAGACGTTAATGTCACCACCCCAGCACCCTCTTCAGGGCCCATACAGGCTGCATTAACCAGCTCTTAACCTTCCAGGTCATTGTCACCAGGGCACCACTTTACCTTCAAAGGTACAACCATTGAGGCCTGTCCTTTTTAAAACCTGGGGTTTAAGTGCCACTAGAGTAAACAATTTGCATCATGATGAAGTGAATCTACATTGCAAAACTGTCTCCCGCCCCCATTAAATATAGCTGTATGCGTGAAATGCAATTGTTTTCTTTTTTCTGCATTTGCCACAGATTTAGTCAACTGAGTACAGAGCTCACATGCATGATCAGTTCCTTTGTGCACATAGACGTGTCAGCAGCACACAAGGATTGTACACTGCCGCACACTGATGAAAGAAATTAGAGAGTTCAGTTCAGTTCCGTTAGTCTTTATTCGATAATTTTCAATCATAAAAGACACAGTACAAACATAAAAGTGTCATAAAATATCACATGGACATTTATAAAAGATAAAGGGTATATTTTCCTTTTCGAGCCCTAAAATCATACAATTCAGTACGAAATTTAATATCATCATTATCGAAAAATTTCCTAACAATTACTTAACAATTAATATCCAAACCGTAAAAATTAATACTTAGAGAGAAAGTCCATATAGAAGACATTTTCCTTAAGATTCTATCATGTGGGCAGTCTGGGGAACAACCTTTACAACGCAACTTTTACAACGCACTACACTTACAACGCATTTTTTACAACGCACAATCCATTACAACGCATGACATTACAACGCATGACACTACAACGCATTTTTAAAAACTACCTTTACAACGCATTCCATTACAACGCATACTACCATTACAACGCATAACATTACAACGCATAATATTACACTACACTATCCAACACTTACCCTACTGTTGCACCCCCTGGAGTTAGAATAGTAATTTTAACCCCTATACTATCCAACACTTTCCCTACTGTTGCACCCCCTGGAGTTAGAATAGTAATTTTTACCCATATACTATCCAACACTTCCCCTACTGTTGCACCCCCTGGAGTTAGAATAGTAATTTTTACCCCTATACTATCCAACACTTTCCCTACTGTTGCACCCCCTGGAGTTAGAATAGTAATTTTTACCCCTATACTATCCAACACTTTCCCTACTGTTGCACCCCCTGGAGTTAGAATAGTAATTTTTACCCCTATACTATCTAACACTTTCCCTACTGTTGCACCCCCTGGAGTTAGAATAGTAATTTTTACCCCTATACTATCCAACACTTACCCTACAGTTGCACCCCCTGGAGTTAGAATAGTAATTTTTACCCCTATACTATCCAACACTTACCCTACTGTTGCACCCCCTGGAGTTAGAATAGTAATTTTTACCCCTATACTATCCAACACTTACCCTACAGTTGCACCCCCTGGAGTTAGAATAGTAATTTTTACCCCTATACTATCCAACACTTACCCTACTGTTGCACCCCCTGGAGTTAGATTAGTAATTTTTACCCCTATACTATCCAACACTTACCCTACTGTTGCACCCCCTGGAGTTAGAAAAGTAATTTTTACCCCTATACTATCTAATACTTACCTTAAATGCAATCTAATATTATGCGTTGTAATGGTATGCGTTGTAATGGTAGT
Organism: Triturus cristatus; assembly: GCF_964204655.1. NCBI lineage: Eukaryota > Metazoa > Chordata > Amphibia > Caudata > Salamandridae > Triturus > Triturus cristatus. Next base: position 49,517,891 of record NC_140581.1, on the reverse strand, counting down.
ATGCGTTGAAATGGAATGCGTTGTAAAGGTAGTTTTTAAAAATGCGTTGTAGTGTCATGCGTTGTAATGTCATGCGTTGTAATGGATTGTGCGTTGTAAAAAATGCATTGTAAGTGCATGCGTTGTAAAAGTGTGCGTTGTAACGACATACATCCGGGCAGTCTGCATAGCCAGATATACATGATTAAGCACTAGATAAGGTTACTGAAAGAGCCTCCAAATTTATTCTTCGCAGTGCCCAGGTCCAGCTAAGAAATTTCGCCATGGCAATGACTATGTCTTCACGAGTGTTTGTTATGTGCAAAGCTGTCTTACATGATCTGGTGCCAAGATTAGCGCACATCGGCTTAAGCCACCTGTGTCGCGGACCATTATATGCTGGGCACACAAACAGTACATGCGCTATCGACTCTACCATGGATGGGCACGTGGGACAGTTGATGTCTAAGGCATTGTTCCACTTTGCCGTAAAAGATCTTAACGGGAGGGTGCCTACTCTAAATTGGTGATATAATTTCCTATCCCCTGTTCCCGTGAAAAAGTTCCAATAAGCTTCTGTTCTCATCACAAACTTATGCTCTATAAAGATACCTGTTAGGGAGCTACTACTCACCATTGACATTGTCTTATTACTGATCATATCCCAGTAAAATGCTTTATACTCATTTTTATTAGGAAATGAATTCCCTTTTCGGTCTTCCCACAGATGGCCGAGCCCCATGTCAAACAGAGTGCCCTTGATCTTTTGCAACCATTTAATTTTTGAAGACGGGTCTGCTTTTCTAATGTGCATTACTGCATTGGCATAAGATGCTAACTCTGGTGTCGTCCATAGCCTCCTAGAAATAGGCAAGGGGTCTAAAACCGGCAGCCTCGTCAAATGAAATACAACCTAAGTCTAGCAGAAGGGGATTAATAGGAGTTGATTGGGGCAGGGCGGTTAATGATCTCAAAAACTTGTTTTGTGCAAGGACTAGGGGCGATAAATGTTCTAATCCCCAAAGCTCCGCACCATAAATTATAGATGCTCTGATTTTCCCATTATACATTGTTAGTGCCGGCCCCACCGGTTTAGTATATGAAAGTCGATATTCTTTCAGTAGGGCTCCTGCTAGCTGATTGTGCCTAAGGACTAGCCGATCTAACTGGGATTTCCACTTCATCCTCCTACTCATGGTTACTCCCAGGTATGTAAAGATATCAGTTTGTTCTAAAGGTGCATTATTCATTTCTACTCTGCCTTTTATTGTTTTGAGTTTCTGCAACACCATGAACTTGGTCTTGTCGACGTTGATTACAAGTTCATGGTCGTTGCAGAAATTAGTAATTCTATCAAGGGCACGTTGCAGACCAGATCGTGTTTTAGACAAAATTAAAGTATCGTCTGCAAACATTAAGAGTGGAACCCTTGATCCGGCAAGAGTTGGGGCATCAGTTGGAAAGTTGTTGTAATATAGGATAACCTTGTTTATAAACAGGGAGAATAGAGTAGGGGCAAGAACACACCCTTGCCGCACTCCCTTATTAACTGGGAACCGATCTGTTAGTTCGCCCTGTTGTCCCCACCTTACCTGGGCATAATTTGCCTCATGCAATTTGATGATAAAACATAAGAGCTCTGGTGGCATCCCAGCCTTCTTTAGGGAATCCCATAGCTTGTAACGAGGCACTAGATCAAATGCTGATTTTAAATCAACAAATGCAGCATATAGGATCCCCCCTGCTAGGATCACAGTGCTCCAGTAGATCATCATAAATCTTAAGACTTGGTCAATGGTGCTGACGTGTGGTCGGAAACCCGCTTGACGATTTTTTGTAGGGTATCGATTAGGCTTATCGGCCTATAGTTGCTTGGACTTGCGTGGTCCCCTTTTTTATATATTGGAATAATTTCAGTCCCCCGCCAATTTTCGGCTATTGGAGCACCTCTGGCCAAGGCATTTATGATGATATGGATATATTTAATCCAGTTCTTCCTGTCTTGTTTGTATATGTCAGATGGGATACAGTCCGGGCCTGGGGCCCTTCCTGCTGGGACAATATCCAGGACTCTCTCTATCTCCCCTGTGGCAAATGTTAAAACAACTTCAGGGATAAACTCAGAGTATTCAGTTGAGTTGCTTGGCGGGGAGGCAAATTGGGCCTGAAAGTGCAAGACCCAGAGTTCAAGTGGCACATTATTAACTGGTATGGGCCCTATTTCTCCGCTGCCCCATTTAACTGATTGCCAAAATGTAGTCCAATTCTTCCCATTGCTAGCATTAGTTATTCTTTCCATCTTCTTTCGTCAAAGTTCTTCTTAGCCCTATATTGGGCTTTTTTATAGTTACCTTTGCTTTTTTGACCTCTTGTGAGACTCCAATCTTGATTGCTTGTGAGAGATGCCTAAATGCCGACCCACATGCATCATCATACCATTTGGCTGATTTTTTTATTATATGTCTAGGTGCTCTCCTATTTTTAGTAAAAAAGATCTTCAATTTTGCAAAAAGGTCCTCATGTACCTTCAAGATGCCGTAGAGGTAGTCAGCATGGGTATCTAGGGAGGAAAGAGATATTAGTGTTTCTTCAATGGTTAGCTTAATCTGGTTTAGGGTATTTTCATCTTCTGATACCACTGCCCATTTCAGCCATCGACATACTTGTGATATGATTACTTTGTCTGTTGCTGTTTCCGAGCAAGCTCTATCCGTCCTTACTAAGGTTAATAATAAAGGGTCGTGATCACTCTCTGGTCTATGCTGGACCATCATGTCCACAAGTCTTGGCCACAGCTCTAAACTAATGAGAAAATAATCTATTCTACTACTTCTTGTCCCATTACTAAAAGTATTGGTGCCTTCCATATTTGAGGGGGATCTCCCATTAACTGCCCTGAGACCCCTCCCGAGAGATAAACTTTTTAGTTGTAAAGCTGCCTCAGTCCATGTATTTATTGGCGGCAGCGATAAAGATGATATTCCCCAGTTCGAGTCCTCCTCCATACTAAGGCTATGGTAATCGAGAGGCTCAAATGTGCAGTTTAGATCACCTGCTATCACCAATACGTTTAGACCTTCTAAATCATTTATGAATGTGTCCAGGTGGGAGATAGTTGGTGATGCTTTCCCACCCACAATCCCTCTCACATACACATTAAGTAATATAAAGTCTGGCTCACACTCTGATCAAACCTTGATGGCAAGAATATCTGGGCTATCAATTGGAAGTACTTCTATTTGAAAAGATGACTGTTGCCTGACCCAGGTAATCAACCCCCCACTAGTTCTCCCTTTGTGGATTACAATTGCCGCTTTACCAAAAGCCAGATAGCCTGGGCGATAAATCATATTCGCGGACCATGTCTCCTGAAAGGCAATAAAGTCATACCCCTCAATATATTTTGACCAATCAGATGACATCATTTTGGAGGATAGGCCGGCAATGTTCCATGATAGAGAGGAGGGGAATGAACCCTCATGGTTTACAGCAGGTGATGGAATCTCCGTGCTCGCATGTTGCTTGGCACCCGTTTGTTCGTCGACTATCAGGGTTCTCTGTCAGTATAGGGATGAGTGGTTGTAGTCAATCACATAAATCTAGATCGGATAATGGAGTAAATCTATTGGACAATGGGACCTCGGTTGATCTTTGTACTGATCTAAAAGGTACCCAGGGTTGTCTCACCACCCTTGGACAACTCATGTCGGTGATAAAGTGGGGTTTATAAAAGAACCCTAAAGGTAAAACAGATATTTTGTCCGAGTGTTTCCTATGATTACTGCCCAAATTGTCCAACAAAAATCTGGTTACATGTTCATTGTTGAAATTTACAACTACACAATCACCATTCCCTTCCTTCCTGGAGGGACCAATCCACGGTGAACGTCTAGCCATAATCATGTAATTAATAATGCCCTCCTCCTAGAACCCAACACCCTTCAATTGAGTATTAAACCAATGCAGGGCTTTAAGTAGTAGATGTTCAGTGGTTTCAATCTGTCCTTCCCGCAAAGCTGGGACATTCCTCAGAACAACCACCAGAGGAGCAGCTGCTGGAGGAAGGTGTAAGGGCCGAGAATCAGTTAGGAGTGCATTATATTCCAGACCTCCACATCCATGTAGTCCTTGTAATGAACTAGCTTGTCTTACTGAGGCACTGTTTTTGGGGGTATTAACCTTTAGCGCGTTATTTATTGCAGATGCTGCTACTGCACTTTCTTCCCCTGGAGTGCTCATGAAAGATTGGGCAAATTCACTGGACATATTCCCTGTATCAATATGGTTCCCAATCGGTGGAACTGATCTTTTGTTTGAAACGGCGTCTACATCGATGAACGTCCTAGAAGCAATTGAGTTTGTTGCTTGTAAACTGGAGGGCTTAGGATTAGCTGTTGCCAGGGCTGGGGTGGTGTTACCCAGTTTACTAGATATAGATGCTGCAGTTGTCTTAGAGTGGACAAGAAGGCCCTCAAGGACAGAAAAATCAGTCTTGGCCTGAGATTCAAAATTATTTAAGCGTTCCTCAATGCGGCTCAATCTGTAGGTGATGGGAGTTAATAGAGTAGTCAATAGATTTTCGAGTCTTCTCCACATTTCCTCATTAGCTTTAAGGCAAGGACCACCTAAAGAATCAAAGTTCAAGTCCCCACCGCTAGGTGCTGCAGTTTCCGTAACATTGGGTTCGTCCAATATAGCACAACCTCCATTTTGATTAATCCTTTGGGTTTTTGCAGTTTTTGGTCTCTCTGGGCCCCTTCCCCTCTTCCTCCTTACCGCGGGATCAGGGATAGCTTGATTGATTTTATTTTTAATTATGGACACCGACCTAGCAGAGGCTCATTGAGGCACACTGTTAACAGTCTTGTTTACAGCAACAGGCGATGTTGCCGGTTCCTCCGAACGCCCGGTTGAGGTGGATATAGGGCCACTCGCCTCATCGATGTTGGTGGCCATAATAGCATTTGTGGTAGAATGGTCAGGGGGACGGGCTAAGCCCATGGTGCCCAGGGAAGATCTTTTGGACGAAAGCGGTTCAAGAGATAAGCGGCGCTCTGTAAACGCTATCGCTTTTTCCAAGACAGAGATCGCTCTCACAATAAGTTGATCTAAGGTCCCTGCCACGCTGCTGCCTTGTAGCGCACCTTTCCTCTTCCCTTCTTGCTAGCTCATCTTTAAGGCTTAGATTAGAGCCTGGGCAGTAAGCTGTATACACTTTATACACCGGGGTTAATAAGGCGCAAGATGTAGTGTAAGCAGCACTAACCTTATAGTGTAGTCAGGTTTAGAAGGGGGGCCCTGGCCCGGCCTACTCTGGTCTCTGCCGCGGGAGCCCTGGCGATGATTTATGCGCCAGGAGGCGCAGAGGCGTTGCTTGGCTCCTGCCGCGATGTCGTAGAGCACCCTGGGCTTGTGGTTCTGTAATTATCCCCGCAAATGCTGCGGCTGCAGCGGGAAAGCAGACCAGATGGCGTGACCAGTTGACCCACAGGGGGGGTCTCAATAGCTCAGGGGGGTCTCATTAGCTCAATGGGCCTGCATCCCTTAGGGGGCTCCCCCACCTCAACGCAGTCTATTGTAAACGCAGGTCATGCAGTCTAGCGTACCTGCACCTCAGAGCGTTGTCCCCAGTGTTGCAGCTTGCTCCTGAGACAGGGTTGTGTGTAGCACAATATGGGCCCTTGATGATGCAGTGGTAAGGTCAAAAGCTGTCTGACTCCCCCGGCCACCGACAAGGGCTGCAGCGCAGGCCGAGTGGGCAGTTGCCTGCACCGAGCTGCTGCGTCCGCGTCCGGGGCACCGCATCGGCGCACGCAGGACCCAAGCCTCGCAGCGGCCCCCACAGGATGCCCAACAGCGCCGGCACGTTCGGGTAACGTGCGGGTAACGGTGCGAGAAGCCCTCCACCGCCCCCCCCGCAGGAGAAAACCAGCCAGGCAAAGTGAGGTCAGATTTCTGCCAGCAGGCTCGAAGCAGATATCAGAGCAGTGCGACTGCTCTTGCCGGCAGTATTTAGCAAGCCTCCTCAGGTAAAGAACGATCACAGTGAGATTTCAGACAACGATAAGTCTTGAACAATTACCTCCATTCTTGTGATTATGTGACAGATTCATCCTACCCAAACACGTGCGGTGACAGAGACGAGCCTCTACCATCCACGCTTCGGTCGGGGCTGCACACAGACACCCAGGAGAGAACATTGACTATGACTAGTATCACATTAATCAGAATACATTGAATCATGAGTCATTAGCTGTATCTAGACATTTGATGTGATACATTCAGATAAACAGAGAAAATGGAAGAAAATACTGGGCTTGATTCACAAAGATAAACTTAAACCAAAAATTTAAGTTTGGACCTGAAGTCTAAGTTTAGACCAAAAGTGTAACTTCAGTAGTATTAAAGCTAGACTTTTGGTCCAAACTTAGACCAAAATTCCAACTTCAGTAGTAAAGTAAAGATAGACTTTAGGTCTAACCTTAGACTTCAGGTTTAAACTTTCCTTTGTGAATCAGGCCCGTAGTAAATATCTGTGCATTAATGGCAGATTTATCTCTTTCTACCAACACTATAGTTTGCCACATGGGAACCGTTGGCTGGTGAGAGATATGTTATTATTATGCCATTATTCTGTTAACTGTGATCATTTCCCTAGGGGTGACTTGCCAATGGGTATGTGGCTTGAGTACATCTGAGTATGAGCTGCCAGGTTTTGCATTAACTGTACTTTATAGATGTATTTCCCAAGTTCTCCTTGGTTAAGAACATTCAAGTAACCTAGATGTGCAATGATGCTGTAAGCAGGTCCCCCTGTAAGAGACACCCCCCCGGCTTGGAATCACGTTTTAGTGAATATCTCTGCATTAGCTGGACTCTGAAGCCTCACCGCAGAAGGTCTGCCACTTATATCTACGGACACTTTGAATAGCTTACTATTCAAGCAGTGCCTGTGTCCTTGCTCCTAGACTGTTCACAAAGCTTGTCTCGAATCTGGCAAGGGCAAGCTCGAGGTGAGTACCCGAGGGTGAGCCAAGTTGAGGCAGTTAGCTCTCGCTTGCTTATGACCTTGTTTGGTCCTCAGTCTGGTGGGACTGACTACGGGTTTGCCAGTCCTGCAAGCACTATACCCCTCCCACCCTCCCGATAACTGGAACATCTGGCTCTTGAAGAAGGAACCTGCCATTTGACTGAAGTGAGGGAGTCCGACTATCCCTCACCATGTCCATGATCATGAAATTGTCTAACACCCCTAACAAAATTAGCCTCAACTAAATTTCAGCAGCTCTACAACGGTTTTTGATGCAAGATCGCTGCTGATGTTTGATGCTTGAGGTAATGACTGTCCTCTTCCTCCCCAGCCCACCTCTCACAACCACAGCCTCCCTGTTCAGCTGAGCCTCTTTTAATTCAGCTCTGATGACCCCTTTAAGTGTCTCCACTGTTCGGCCTGCAATATCAAAGCTGCAGTTTGAAGCTCTGCCCCCCCCCCACCGGTACTATCTCTGGGGCATTTCAGCATTGTGAGGAAGGAGACAACCCTTGCAGCGAGGTACTGACCTTCCTCACCTACCCCTACCTGCCCCTTGTTTCAAGGGCTGTCCCTTGCAACTGAGCTGGTTGCATAATGCTCCTTCTCACCCCTACCTCACTCGATTGTTCCCTAGGGTTGATCAAAGTTAGGGGAGTGAGAACTCAACCCTACTCCCTGCTCTGTTTACCCGCTACCCCATCTTGGACCCTTCATCCTGCGGCTTCTCCACCACCTCCAGGTGCTGCATGATGCTGCTATGTTTCTGCTATGCATTCTACAGAGAACTCTCTTTGGACCTTCCCCGTTATGGTATTGATCCATTATCTTGGGCATATGCCTGTTTAGCTATATGTGGCTATGATTCTTATGATCTGATAATTCAAATGCTTTATATTTTGTATTTATTACCTTTATCTGCTCAACAGAATTCTCTGTCTCACGTGGATCGCTTGCATGTCTGCCTCCTGAAATATGTTCATATGCACTATAGCTAACCCGAGACAACTCCATTAAAACAGTACACTATATACTTTACGCATCTTATAGACTTGTGGCCCGGGTCTGAAAAGTGTCAACCAGCAAGATAGTTTTATTAAGTATCTACTCTGTATGACTTCTGGCGGCGGTGCAGGTAAAATCCTGCAGGATATGTGTCAAATATGTATGAGCCTTGCACTGATCACCTTGGTGTAGGGCTCCTAGTCAGTCCAGGATCTACCTGACTCCCTCAAATCTTGAGTTTTCTTGCCCCCAGCAGCTTGCCCCAAAGCACCTCACCTATATTTACATTGTACCTTTATAATGTTTTCATCATTCTACTCTGTTCTTCCATCCCTTCACCCAAACGGGCAATAATATTGTTTTTTGCTTTCTGACCCCCTACTGAAACTAGACTTCAAAATGGGACATTAAGACCATTTTGAAAGGTCTTGGTAACATACATGGAGAAGGATCCCCCTACATCACCACTCAGCAGTGCTCACTCCTGTTCCCATAAGGGCATCCATTTTGATGGGGGCCCCTTTGTGTCCTCCCACCTCCCTCCTACCTACATCACCCAACATGGTTTCTCCACATGCCAGTAAGTTGAACGCCTTACAATCCCCTGCAGGAAATGACTCTTACTTAATGAACTACACTCCCAACCTAATCAAAAACCCCATGAAAAATCTCATATATAAAATCCTCCACCATAACAAAGAAACTCTTATCATGGACCGCTTCCCCCGCTATTACAGGGGTACCCTACTGAATTACCCCATCTTCTCCACCAATTGACATGCGCAATTGAGAAAAACCTTATCTTCTTCATTTAACACCATCAAAACTAAGAAAACTCCTCACAGCTATAAACTTACTATAGCACACTGCACTTTGTAAAAATGCATTTGCCAGCATCTCTATATACAACAATGGCACCATGCTCATCCAATCTTCAGACCACAATCTGGAACTCATTGCGATCTTTTCTTCTACCTCAAAAACAAATTAGACAGAACCCTTGCCCCGCCTGCCCCCTTACAACTTCACTCTGACTCATCTCCATATGACAACCTCATCTCTACCACCCCCAGCCCCCTCCCAACCTACAAACACCCATTTATCAATTGGCATCACTGCAGCCCAACACAACCCCTCTTCCAGCCACTATGCTGGCACTCCCCCACGCCAACAACAACCCAACACCATCACTGTCCATTTAAACAGACCCCTGCACCAACACTCCCTTCAACAGGATCACCACATCAACCACCCCCAATAACCCAACCACTACAAGGACTGTAATTGCACCCAACTTACTGTTGCCAAGGCTCTGATTGTGGACCCCACCTACGCCAGCTCTACCAATTCCCCTGGCACGGCTAGCTCTCTACAATGCAGTGCTTCCTCAGCCAGGAAAATATTTGGAGTCACTACTAGGGGTGGGCGGAATTTGTGAAATTCACTTTAGCAAATTATCGCGAAAATGTTAAAAATCTCCGCAAACACGCGGAAATATCGCGAAGATGCTGAAGGTTTTATCCTGCCCGGGCGCGAACTGTCGCGAGACAGCGCAAATAGCTGCCAACAATCCAACATCTCGTGGAGAACGCGACCGGATCGGGAAAACTTGTCGAACGTGGGGATTCAGGTAAGCGATCGCTCGCACGCGAGAATGTATTATTTTACAGCGCGAGCAAGCAAAAAATTTCCGGCAAAATGCGGATTGCGGAAATTTTGACATTTTCTCGCTCTCCGCGGAACGCGAAAATGTCAAATTATCGCAATTTCCGCGAGCGGAACGGAATTTTAGCCCAGGCCTAGTCACTACACTTACTCCATACACAACACTATAAAATCTAAACTGCAGCCGACTAGGGTTGACGTCCTTAAATTAGCTCATATCACCTCTAACCTTCAACACAAGTAGAACGCTCATACAACTCACCCCCATACTAACAACACTCAAACCCTCAATTGCTACTCTGCCAATATCTCTGCCAACTCCATGGTCACTCATCCTTGCTGGTGTTCCACACGGAACCACAGCCATTCCTCCCTACCCAATAAACTAGCCAGACAGTTGTCAAACTATGACATACTCTTCCTCCTTGACACTTATAAACATACCCTGGCCAAACATGTTACACCTACTATAACATGTGAGACTATTAGCAATCACCCTCTCAGGGACCCCACCTCAGGACTCGGTATATAAACAAAGCAAACCTCAAGCAAGTTCCCTTCTCTCATGCTTCTCTTAAATGCTTGTAACTCAATTTTCATTCAGCTGTGAAACATGCGGCTGATCTCATACTTAACTTTGACCTAGACATTCTTATACTGTGAAACTTGGCTGAACGAATCCTCGCCCCCAAGTCTTGACACACTAGTCTCCCCAGTCATGACATTTTCAGACAACACTGACCAGGCCACTCAGGGGCTGGCCTGTCATTGAAACAATCACAGCCTCAGTCACTGCCTTTCCGTGAATACCTTAGAATCAACATCACCAAAACTGAAAACTCAGTCCATTTTTTCACACTTTTTACCACCCACCAAGAGATAATTACATGTTCATTGAAAAGATCCTGGTGATTATATATATAAAGATGAACATAACAACCTGGTTTTTCTTGGCAACTTCAACATTCACTGTAACAATTCCAGCAATCCTCTTGTAAACTGTTTCAAATCCTTCCTTCAGGACCTCAGTCTTATCCAAACCTGCATCAGACCGACCCATATCAAAAGAGCCACCTTAGATTTAATCATCAGAAAAGAGAACACCATACACATTGAATCTATCCTACTTTAGGACTAGACCGACCGCCACTGCACCACCTTCCTCTTTTCCAAAAGGGCCATTCCCACCAAGGGTCAACCTGTAAAAGCCACATTTTGGGTCTGAGACACCCACAACATTAGCTCCTTCACTATGTTGCCTCTTAGCATGTATGCAGGAAACATCCTTTACAATGCAGATGTTACAACTCGTTGTCAATACAACGCGATTGTAACAATGCAACTATCATTACATCGCAATGCCATTACAACACATGGCGTTACATTGCATATGCTTTTATTGTGCATGCCTTTACAATGAATTTCATTGTAAAGGCATGAAGGGCAAATGTGTTTTTCATGTAAGTATAGGGTTTACGGTGGGTTTGGGTTTTGGGGTGTAGGGGTATAGATTTTGGGGGGCCAAGGGAAATTTTAGTGTTCAGGGTGGGTATGGGTTTTGGGGAGCCAGGGGAAATTTTAGGGTTCAAGGTGTGTTTGGGTTTTGGGGTGTCAGGTTTAATTTTGGGGTTCAGGGTGTGCTTGGGTTTTGGGATGTCAGGGGTAATTCTAGTGTTCAGGGTGGGTTTGGGTTTTTGGGGTGCCAGGTTAATTTTAGTGTTCAGGTTGGGTTTAGGTTTTGGGATGCAAGTGTTATTTTTAGGGTACAGGGTTTTTTTGTGGTTTGGTGTGCAAGGGTTACATTTGGGAATTCGGGTGGGTCCAGATTTTGGGGTGTTGGGGATAATTTTAGGATTCAGGGTGTGTTTGGGTGTCTAGGTCCCTGGGTTACATTAGGGATCAGGGTGTGTTTAGGTTTTGGGGTGCAAGAGTTAATTTTGAGGTTCAGGGTATGTTTGGGTTTTGGGGTGTCATGGGTAATTTTAGGGTACAGGTGGGTTTGGGTTTTTGGGTTGCAAGGGGTAAATATAGGGTTCGAGGTGTGTTTGGGTTTTGGGGTTCTAGGGGAAAATTTATGGATCAGGGTGGTGATGGGTTTTTGGGTTCCTGGCATAATTTTATAGTTCTGGGTGGGTTTGGGTTTTGGGGTGCCAGGGGTTATTTTAGGGTTCAGGGTGGGTTTAGGTTTTGGGCTGCAAGGGTTATTTTTAGGGCTCAGGGTGTGTTTCTGCTTTTTGGGTGCAAAGGTTAATTTTGGTGTTTAGGGCGGATATGGGTTTTGGGGTGTTAGGGGTAATTTTAGAATTCAAGGTTTGTTTGTGTTTTGGGGTGCCAGGGTTCATTTTAGGCTTCTGGGTGTGTTTGGGTTTTGGGGTGCAAGGGTTAATTTTGGGGTTCAGGGTGGGTTTGTATTTTGTAGTGCCAGAGGTCATTTTAGGGTTCAGGGTGGTTTTAGGTTTTGGGGTGCCAGTGGAAATTTGAGGGTTCAGGGTGGGTTTAGGTGTTGGGGAGCAAGGGTTATTGTTAGGGCTCTGGGTATGTTTTGGTTTGGGGGTACAAGGGTTAATTTAGGGGATAAGGGTTTGTGTGGGTTTTGGAGTGCGAGTGCTAGTGGTAATTTTAGGATTCAGGGTGGGTTTGGGTTTTGGGGTGCCAGGGTTAATTTTGGAATTCAAGGTGGATTTGGGTTTTGCGGTACCAGGGGTAATTTTAGGGTTCAGGGTGTGTTTGGGTTTTGGGGTGCATGGGTTAATGCTAGGGTTCAGGGTGTGTTTGAGTTTTGGGATGCCAGGGTTTATTTTAAGGTTCAGGTTGGGTTTGGGTTTTGGGGCACCAGGTGTAATTCTAGTGTTCAGGATGGGTTTTGGTTTTGGGGTTCCAGGGGTAATTTTAGGGTTCAGGGTGGGTTTTGGTTTTGGGGTGCCAGGGTTAATTTTAGGGCTCAGGGTGTGTTAATTTTAGTGTTCACGGTGGGGTTGGGTTTTTGGGGTGCAAGGGTTAATTTTGGGGTTCAGGGTGTGTTTGGATTTTGGAGTGCCAGGGGTCATTTTAGGGTTCAGGCTGGGTTTAGGTTTTGGGGTACCAGTGGAAGTTTTAGGGTTCAGGGTTGGTTTAGGTATTGGGGTGCAAGTGTTATTGTTAGGGCTCTGGGTATGTTTCGGTTTGGGGGTACAAGGGTTCATTTTGGGGTTTAGGCTGGATGTGGGTTTTGGGGTGCTAGAGGTAATTTTTGAATTCAGGGTGGGTTTGGATTTTGGGGTGCCAGTGTTAATTTTGGAATTCAGGATGGATTTGAGTTTTGGGGTACCAGGGGTAATTTTAGGGTTCAGGGTGTGTTTGGGTTTTGGGGTGCATGGGTTAATGTTAGGGTTCAGGGTATGTTTGGGTTTTGTGGTGCGAGGGTTTATTTTAAGGTTCAGGATGGGTTTGGGTTTAGGGGCCCCAGGTGCAATTTTAGTGTTCAGGGTGGGTTGGGTTTTAGGGTTCCAGGAGTAATTTTAGGGTTCAGGGTGGGTTTTGGTTTTGGGGTGCCAGGGATAATTTTAGAGCTCAGGGTGTGTTTGAGTTTTGGGGTGCAAGGGTTACTTTTAGGGTTCACGGTGGGTTTGGGTTTTTGGGATACCAAGGGTAATTTTAGGGTTCTGGGTGGGTATGGGTTTTGGGGTGCCAGGGTTAATTTTAGTGATCAGGGTAGGTTTGGGGTGTTAATGGGTAATTTTAGGGTTCATGGAGTGTTTGAGTTTTTGGGGTGCAAGGATTAATTATGGGGTTCAGGGTTAATATGGGTTTTGGGGTGTCAAGGTTCATTTTGGGGTGTCAGGGTGGGTATGGGTTTTGGGGTTCATTTTGGGGTTCAAGGTGGGTTTGGGTCTTGTGGTGTCAGGGGAAATGTTAGTGTTTCGGGTGGGGGTGGGTTTTGGGGTGCAAGATCTTTTTACGGTACTGGGTGGGTATGGGTTTTGGGGAGTTAGTGAAACTTTTAGGAATCAGGGTGTGTTTGAGATTCGGTTTGCTAGGGTTAATTTTAGGAATCAGGGTGTGTTTGGGTTGTGGGGTGCTAATGGTAATTGTAGTTTTCAGAGTGTGTTTGGGTTTTGGGGTGCCAGGGGGTATTTAGGGTTCAGGCTGGGGATGAGTTTTGTTATGTTAGTGATAATTTTAGGATTCAGGGTGTGTTTGGGTTTGGCGGTGCAAGATTTCATTTTAGGGTTCAGGGTGTGTTTAGGTTTTGGGGTGTTAGGGTTAATTTTAGGGTTCAGGGTGGGTTTGGGGTTTTGGGGTGCCATGGATAATTTTAGGGTTGAGGGTTGGTATGGCGTTTGGGGTGCCAGGGGTAATTTTAGGATTCAAGGTGGGTTTGGGGTTGGGGGTGTTCTGGGGTAATTTTATGGTTCAGGGTTGTTATGGGTTTTGGGGTGTCAGGGTTAATTTTACGGTTCAGCGTAGGTATGGGTTTTGGGTTGTCAGGGTTAATTTTGAGGTTCAGGGTGTGTTTGGGGTGTCAGGTGACATTATAGAGTTCACGGTGGAGTTTAGGTTTTGAGGTGCAAGGGTTATTTTTAGGGCTCAGGTTTTCTTTGGGTTTTGGGGATGCAAGGGTTCATTTTATGGTATAGGGTGGGTATGGGATTTGGGGTGTTAGGGATCATTTTAGGATTCAGGGAGTGTTTGGGTTTTGGGGTGCCAGGGTTATTTTTAGAGTTCTAGGTGTGTTTCGGTTTTGGGGTGCAAGGGTTAATGTTGGGGTTTACAGTGGGTATGGTATGTGGGTTGTTAGTGGTAAGTTTAGGATTCAGGTTGTGTTTGGGTTTTGGGGTGCCAGGATTAATTTTAGGGTTCAGGGTGTGATTGGGTTTTGGGGTTCAAGGGTTAATTTTGGTGTCCAGGGTGTGTTTGGATTTTGGGGTGTCAGGGATAATTTTAGGGTTCAGGGTGGGTTTTGGTTTTTGGGGTGCCAGTGGTAATTTTAGGGTTAAGGGTGAGTCTGGGTTTTCCGGTACCAGGGGTAATTTTAGGGTTCAACGTGGGTTTAGGTTTTGGGGTGCAAGGGTTATTTTTAGTGTTCAGGGTATGTTTCGGTTTTGGGGTGCAAGGGTTAATTTTGGGGTTAAGGATGGATATGGGTTTTGCGGTGTTAGGTATAATTTTAGGATGCAGGATGTGTTTGGGTTTGGGGTAACAGGGTTAATTTTAGTGTTCAGGGTGTGTTTGGGTTTTGGGGTGTCAGGGGTAATTTTAGGGTTCAGGGTAGTTTGGGGTTTTTGGGGTGCAAGGGTTAAATTTAAGGTTCAATGTGTGTTTGAATTTTGGGGTGCCAGGTGTAATTTTAGGGTTCAGGGTGTATTTGGTTTAGGGTGGGTTCGGGTTTTGGAGTGCAATGGTTACATTTAGGGTTCAGGGTGTGTTTGGGTTTTGGTGTGTCAGGGGTAATTTTAGTGGTTAGGGTGGGTTTATGTTTTGGGGTGAAAAGGGTAATTTTATGATTTTAGGGGTATGGGTACTGGTGTAGTAGATTGTTTTAGGGTTCTAGGGGGTATATATATATATATCTATATATCTATCTATATATATATATATTACCTACTGGAGGTCGCCAGTAGATAGTTATAGTTAGGACCCATTATCCATAGGAAAATTGTAACATTCTATTCCCAATAACTTTGGCGCCAGTTGACGAATCTTCGCAAATTTTTCAAAACTAATGGCCTGTCCCGGTCAGCTCATATCCTGAAAGTTTGGGAGTGATTTGTCAAGCGGGGCCGAGAAAAAAGGAGGGTCCTTTTACGCGTTTTCCCCATGTTATTTCCCATAGGAAATTTTAAACATGGCTACAGCCCGAACTGCTGAATGGAATTACACCAAATTTTGCAAAAAGGTAGCCCTTGGTTCAGAAAGCGCGCTTTTTTTTAAATGGTGTAAATCCGTTCAGTAGTTCCTGAGAAATTCAAAAAATAGTGGTGAAAAAATCATTTTCCCATACGAAACTTTAGACACTGTTATAGCAAAAACTGCTGAACGGAATTATACCAAATTTGGCAAAAAGGTATTGCTTGGCTCAGAAAATGACCTTTTTCCAAAATTGTGTAAATCCATTCAGTAGTTTTTGAGAAATTGAGTGATATCTGTGGCCACGGAAGATACGCGCACCCTCCCGATCACAAGCTTCCTGCTAATTGGCTGTCTACACTCCAAACCAGGAAGTGTTGGCAGCCATATTGTGCCTCGGTAGAACCGAGGCACAAGAAAAGAGAAAAACAAAAGTGCGTTTTAAGTTGGGGAATTAAGTCCTCTTTAATCTTGAGAGTCCCAGGGTCCAACTAGCCCACCATGTACCTCTAGTAAGCACCACAGAGCTGCGTTGCAGAGAAGTGGTCCGAGGACAGGCCCCATTTTATACCTCTCTGCAATGCAACTCTGTGGCACTTACTGGACATACCTGGTGGGTTACTTGGCCCCCAGGGACCCTCCGGATTCAAGGGGACTTTATCCCCCAACTTTAAACGCCCACAGGGCGTGTTTGCACACATGTCACCTTAAGCTCCCCCCTCCCTTCACCAGTGTGCAAGCACACCCTGTGGTGCATTTTAAGAGGTAGTTTTAATCCCCCTGTCCTATTATGTACTAGGGGCTTACAGAGGAGGTCATGCTAATCACAGGGGTACCCCAACGCATAGTGTTCCCTAGTGTATGTAGGTGTTTTCACTGTATTCTAAGTGTCTTTTAGCATACCACTGGCTTTAGGCCTGGTTAGTCAGAGTCAGTTAACACCAGTACCCGTCTGAAAAAGTTGTGGGCGCAGGATGATTTTGTAACAAGGCCTCTTTCTGCTTCTGTGTTGGTTCTTTCTGCACATATCTTGCTTCTCCCTATACTTTTCTTAATCTTTGAGGACTTCTGTTGCTTCTTTCTGCATTTCTTTTTTTTCTTTCTGTGCGATTTTCTTCTTTCATCACATGTCCTACCTCTGTAGGCATAGTTAGAAACTAGCATTTAAAAAACCTTTGAAATTCACTGAAAAAACCATAGGTTTCCGACACGTTATAGATAGAAATTAGCATTTACAAAACCTTAGAAATTCACTGAAAAACCCATAGGTTTCAGGGGCGTTATAGTTAGTTTGACATTTCACTCGTACACAACCAGTGAAATTACCCCGTCATAGTTAGTTCATCTAACTAAAACTTGTGCGCCCGCAATGCACTGCTGATGGCATCACATATTACATCACTCATGACATGGTCAGTGACATCACTCATGACATCATTGATGACATCTCAAATGACATCACTGATGACATCATCCTTGTGATGGAGTGGCAGACCTCCTCTCACCCTAATATAACCTTTGATACACACACTCAAAAATAGAAATTAACATTTTCAAAACAATGGACATACCAATACCACTTACAACACACCTCTTCAGTAATTCCAAGATCTACACACACACATCCTCTCATTCACCAACAGTCCTATACAGTCACTCATACATGTACTCACTCATCATATGTACTCATACACCTATACATCCTGTTACACACCGACACTAATCCACAGAGTTACTCACACACATAGTCACACATGCACACAAAGTATCAAACATCCATTTACTTGCATAGACAGTTAGACACACACCACCACACGTACTTCTACAGCAACTTACACATACTTACTCTCTTAAGCAATTACTTATAGAAACACATACTAATTTATACAGGAACTCTTCCAATTTCTCACTATCACATATACTCACTTATATACACCAATACTCACATATACTAGTTTAAAAAGTATGTAGTTACTCATAAAGACACTATTGAGACAGTCATTCACTCACTAACACACCCATACACACACTCATCCACCTATACAGTCTTGCACACATGCTGGCTTCAACACATACAAACAGTGAGTCACTCATTCATACATATATACACTACTTAATACCCCCCACCGAACCATACAGACACTCAGACACCCATACTGATACTCTAAAAAACAACTAATAACCTATATAGACACTTATGTAGCTACTCACCAACCCATGCAGACCCTTATACACAAAGTGAGAGACTGATAGAGATATATATATATTTAAACATTACTCACTAACCCATGTATTCACTAAGATACACGTAATCAGTCAGTTATACAATCAATTTTTTTTAAAAAAAATCATCCATTTAGACACTTATATACCCATTTATTCTTCCATCGACCTTGACATATACATATATAAAACATATTTAATTTTCAGAAAAACTCACATTCACTGGATGATGTCATCAGTGTTGTCATTTGAGATGTCATCAGTGATGTCATGAGTGATGTTGAAGGACTGGGTTATTCTTAAGACCCAGCGGTGCCAGGGAACAACACCTGAAACCTTCGTGGGTTACCTGTTCTGGCGTACTAAACACAGAGACACGGAACACTTCCAGCGACGTCAGAGATCAGCGTTTATTTACTGCAGGGATACAGAGGTCACAAGAAGTACACAACGTGTAGGTTCTCGGAGACTGCTTCAAATTCGTAGAAGTGGGTCGGTCCTTTTATACAGGTTTTTGCCATAGCGCAGTATGGCGAACAAAGGTTACAACTCAGTTCCCACAATAAACTTCAAAAGGGTCGCGTTCATGTCTCAGGAGGCCGGAACATAATTACGACAGTCTTGCCGGTTCCCAACTGTAAAAACATATTTCCTCCGCAATAAACACATTCCATCCTAACCATAAACACATTAAGAGGAAGGACGAAAAACAGGTGCAAGGAAAGGACAAGGATGCACAACGGGTTAGAAAAGAGTGTTGGGGGCAATAAAGGAAACTTGATAGAGGGGTCAAAGACCTCATGTCTAATGTATGCATGGCTGAAACAATAGACCGGCGCGGCAAGATGAGCCTCGAGCGGGGCCATCTGCCTTAGTCATGTCGTTCCCCTCATCGTAAAAGTCACCTCAAAGAAACACGTGTCCTTCGTGTAAGCTTGAGAGTCCCAGGGTCACGGAGCGGACAAGAAGCCCGTTCGCTGGCTACCTGAGGGCAAGAAACAAAATGGATGCTGTATCTAAAATGGAACCCGAGGGTCCAGATGAACGAACCCAAAAATGAGACGAACCATACGTGGCTGCGTAGCGAAACTGCGTACACCCATTATACTCGTCATTTGCGGTTCGTAGATACCAAACTCATCCATATTCGTTACCACTCAAAACTGCGGTCCCGTGTCATACGGAACCTCAGACCCTCCTTTTGCCCTCATGTAGGCAAGCACTAGTCAAGATCTGAATCTATGTCAATATTCATCAGATCGTTCAGCTGCTGCTGGAACATCATCCTATTCATCAATGTCTCCTTGGTAACAGATGGCCGCCTCATACACGTCGCAGCACATAGGCCACATAAGGCAGGACCACACTGTACACAAAGACAACACGTGAACAGAAACGTTACAACAGCCCCTACGATCATTAGAATCTTCCAACCCCAGGTTGACATTAGGCCCCACAACCATCCTAGGAGCGTCCAATTACCTTCGTCCACGTGTATGGACTCGGAAATCTTGTGCAACTTCGAGATGGCTTGGTATACAGTTGGAGCATTGTCAGGAATAAAAATGCAACAACTCGAATGGATAATTTTACACACACCCCCTCTATCTGCAAGAACAACGTCTAGAACCATACGGTTCTGCAACGTCATGAGTCTATCCGCCTGTAGTTCAGCTGTTAGATTACCAAGGGCATTTGCAGTAATATTAGCAGTCGACTCAACTACACGGGTCAACTGTCTTAGGTTCCTACTATTAACCATAGGTCCCCAAAACGGCAAGAAACCTTTAAAGAAGTCTCCTGCTTCTTGACCAGCAGTGTCCTCTTTGCTAATAACGCCTCTCACGACTCTAGTTCTGTGGTAGTCTGAAGCAACTGTGAAAGTCGGAGGTAAAAGATTCGCAATATAACAGGTACCCGAAAAGTCGCGGGGTAACCATGTATATGCGCGTTCATAACATACAAAATAGGTGCCCTTAGCAGTCAGAAAAACAGGGGAGGAGAGCATGGGTAGAACATACGTATCAGTGCAAGCACTGTTCCCAAGTTGTGCTCTCGGATTTCGACCCAAACCTTTCAAGCAGAAATTACCAAGGTGCGGTACAATCCATATCGGGGACGAGCTCTTAAGCTGTCTATCACCCACTGACGTACTATACTCAGTCTCACTCAGATCCTTATAGGCCTGCACTTCTTCATCTGGAATGAGTGATGCATCAAGAACATCTCTATCCAGATCTGCTATGGCTATCGCCAAAGGCTTGTGGTACGGCCCAGGACCAAAATTGACAGACCGTGGCTCTCGACTAGGGTAGGAATCTAGTGCACTACGGAACATAGTTTGGAATGCTCGAGCTGAACCCTGGGAGCTGTAAGGAAGGACCAAATACGGAATACCCCTATCCATAGTGTGTGGCATTAAACCACATACCCAACAATTGGTAGTATTCACCACCAACTGATGCTGATGTAGAAGTTGAACAAAGGAATTATTCATGAATTCCGCACGTCTAACCTGCTCATGCTGAGGCAAAGGATGAAAGGAATGTGGGGAGACAGTGGTGAGGGAACTTAGGTTAGGAGAAAAGGTAGGCGAAACAGAAGGCAAGAACAACGATACTCCGAAATACACTCCACCCACCAATAGCATAGATAAAGTCAGAAACAGTAGAAACACCTGAAACAAAAAACATTTTGTTCGTACAACCCTCCATAACTCTAATCTCTGTGCCGACACCCTTTCTTCTTCCAACAGCTTAGAGAATGCCATCCTCTACAAACCGTCCGTGACGTACTTGACGCACTTCGTTCTGAATAGCGATTATCAATCCCCAGGAGTTCCCAGAGATCGACAAAAGTAACCGACCTAGCGTCAGAAACCTGCTAAACAGAAAGAAGTACCCGCACGGCCCTACGGTAACCCGGATGGAGAGGTTTCCTCGAAACTTTCAAATTTATTACAAATCTCTTAGCAGTGGAAAGGCACATAAAAACTCAAAAAGAAAGGATGTAATTGTCCATAATATTCGTAACGTCAAAAACCACCGTACTATTAATTTTTATTAGTCCTTGAACGAAGAAAGTATCGATTTCTTCCAGGTCGAGTTTGCTCTACAAACAATTGTTCAGCTGGCGCAACAGGATTCGATGAAGTGGACAACGAGTCAGACCTTGGGTTTTCTGCTACTGATGACTCCACATATGGGTTTGGTAGTGACGAATCCTCATCCACAAGTTGAGCGTCACTAAACGGCACAAAGTGCAAAGGAGTCTCAGTTTCTGTGGCCGAAATCCCAGTCCTCACCCAACCGTCAGTTGGTAAAGGGATCGGTACCTTCTTTGTGTGGCTGGCATGGACCCAGTTTTTCCGGCCCTCCAGTCGAACCGCTGTCCTCGTCGTCAACAAAACTTGAAAGGGTCCAACGAATCTTGGCTCCAAGTTACGTTTCCGACCAAAATTTCGGGTAACCACCCAGTCCCCTGGCCGGAGCTGGTGTCCAGAACCCTCTGTCTGCGCCGGTAGAGCTTCAAAGACCTGTTGATGGATTAACCGTAGTTTAGTGGTCAAATCATGCAGATAATCAATCAACATTGGATACTCAAGACTATCAAAAGCCCTAGGCCTCGGGACTCCCCAAATATTCGCAGGGCGACCGAACACAATCTCATATGGGCTAAGCCCTACTCGAGAGTGTACGGTTGCTCTGGTCGATAGGAGAGCCAGAGGCAAGGCATCAGGCCATGACAGACCAGTCGTAGCTTGAATCTTAGCGAGTTTCAGCTTCAGGGTACCATTGTACCCTTCAACCAAACCCGCTGCCTGAGGATGATTAGCACTGTGGAATTTCTGCCGAATTCCAAGGCCCTTACACACACTCTGCATCACACTTCCCACAAACTCGCTTCCATTATCCGACCACACAATCCGTGGCATTCCGTACCTAGGAAAGTACTCCTTCAGCAGGATTTTTGCTGTGGACAGGGCAGTATTATCCTTAAGAGGATAGGCCTCAATCCATCTGGAGAACGCGCAAACCACAACCAAAACATACTTCAGGTTATTGCATCTTTCCATATGGATAAAATCCAACTGGATAACCTCAAAGGGACAAGCAGGAGGAGCGAAATGTCCAGGCGGAGTGGGGGTACCTTTTCCGGGATTGTGCATCAAACACACCATACAATTCTTAACCACTCTTTCGGCACACTTAGCAATACCCTCATTCCTCCATACAGGGGACAAGAACTTACATATTCCTTTCGCACCAATATGTGACAACCCATGAGCCATCGTCACAACAGCTAATACATACGCATCTGGTAACATCCACCTCTGACATTCCGTCAGGTCAACCCAACATCCATGCATATCCAATTTTCCTGTACTTTCTTCCCACTTGGTCTTTTCAGCTTCAGTAGCTTCGTTCTGAATTGCTTTCACACTCTCAACAGTATTCTCACACATACCAGTCTCCGTCGGCCACCTCACTGAACTCGTGGCATACATTCGAGTCGCAAGATTCTTAGCCGTTTCCTTAGCAATCTCATCCGCAAACGCATTACCACGACCAACACCATCCGTCACTTTCCGATGTGCACTACATTTAACGATCGCCACTTGTTTAGGCAATGTAAGTGCATCCAAAAGATCATTCACAAGCTGCCCGTGTTGGATCTTCGTACCATGCGATGTCATAAATCCTCTTTCTCTCCACAACCTTCCAAAATTATGCGCAACACCAAACGCGTACTGACTGTCAGTAAACACATTCACTCGCTTTCCCTTCGACAAAACACACGCTCTTGTCAATGCAATTAACTCTGCCGCTTGTGCGGAATTCTGATTCAATCTCGCAGTTTCCACAACCGTGCTCAACGTCACTACAGCATACGCAGTCGTCACATCGCCATTCGGCAATTTGAAGCAAGAACCATCCACATACAAAGTACCATTGGGATCTGCCAAGGGAGTGTTTTTCAGGTCCACACGACCTTTTGTTTCTTCCTCAGTCCGTAAATAACAATCATGTGGCAGCACATCATCTGATGCCATGTTAATCGGCAACAATGTCGCCGGATTCAGTACATTACAACGTTTAATCTGTATATGACTTGCCAAAAGGGTCAGCTCGTACCCAGACAACCTTGCACTCGTCAGATGTTGAGTCTTTGTCCGATTCAAGAGCGTATCAACTGCATGCGGAACCATTACTATGAGCATATTATCCATGACCAGGCCTGCGGACTGTCGAATAGACGCCGCCGCTGCCGCTGTCGCCCTCAAGCAACTCGGCAACGCTCTAGCTACCGGGTCTAAGGTCGAGGAAAAATATGCACACGGACGCTGTTTATCACCAAATTGTTGCGTTAAAACACTCAACGCACAACCGTCCCTCTCATGGACGTATAATGTGAAAGGCTTACTGTAATCAGGAGTACCTAACACAGGAGCCGAACACAATGAATCACGTAATTCAGAAAAACTTTTCTGACATTCCTCCGTCCAAGGCAAAGGAGTCGAAACGTCCTTGCACGTGAGAGCTACCAATGGCTTCGCTAACAGTGAAAAGTTCGGGATCCACTGTCTGCAGTATGACGTGATACCTAGAAAGGCACGCACATCTCTCTGAGTTGTTGGCACAGACATTCGAGCAATTGCTGCAATTCTTTCAGGGGTCAACCTTCTTCCCGCCTTTGACAATAAGTGACCTAGATAGGTTACTTCTTGACAACAATATTGCAGTTTGGAAGGTGACACTTTATGATGTAAGTCACAAAGATGCTGTAACAGTGACACTGTAGCAGTCCTACAAAGCTGTTCGGTGTCAGCAGCGATCAACAGATCGTCATCGTACTGAATCAAGGCTGCACCAGCCGGTAACACAAACGCATCAAGTTGGCTCTTAAGAGCTTGGCTGTAGATTGATGGACTCTCACAGTAGCCCTGTGGTGCGCGTTTGAATCTGAAGCTGCGACCACCTAATGAGAAACCGAACAAGTCTCTGCTTTCCTCAGCAATCGGAATGCTAAAGAACGCATTCTTCAGATCGATGACCGAGAACCATGACGCAGTGGCTGGAATCAGAGTCAGTAAAGCTGTAATGTCTGGCACCACAGGAAACTGCGGAACAACGACTTTATTCACCTCCCGTAAGTCGATAACTAGACGGTACACAGGTGGCTTGGAGGGATCCGTTCGTTTCAGAATAGGCAACACGGGACTATTGCACACATTACCCCGTGTCTCCTCAATAACATCTTTACCGATCAAGTCGTAAATGATCGCTAATAGTGCCCTTTCACCATCAAGGGAAATACGATACTGGGGTATGCGTGGCAAACGCGCACCAACTTTCAGTTGGACAACATAAGGTGGTATATCCAACAGGCCCACGTCATTGGGACCTGTCGCCCACAAGGAGTCCGGAAGAGATCTCAATTCCGGTGGGAGCTTGTCGATCGATAAATACATAGGGGAAATCACGCTCTTACCCAACGTAAGCTCCACACCCGTAGGAGAACAGTACAAAGTCGCATGTAACCTTTTCAACAAATCCAGACCCAAAAGATTCTCACCACAACCAGTAGTCAAAATCAAAGGAGCTTCTAGCTCATGAGACCCAATTGTAAGGGGCAAAGGGCTAGAAACTGGATTGCTAATGGGGGCGCCAGAAAATCCAACGGAAACATTCGTTAAGCCAGACAAAGGCGTTCCAGGGAGTTTCGAATGCATGATGGAACTTTTTGCTGCACCAGTGTCCAACAGAAAAGGCTCAACGACGCCCAAAGTGGCTACTGCAACATAAGGCCCTCTCTGATCAACCGGAACTGATACTTCTCCCTTCCTTTGTCTATGGCTGTCCTAGTAGATACCATCCGTATCAACATCACACTCAACATAACAGTCATCCACATGATACTGTGCAGACCGACCGGACGATGGTTCGCGCCTATCGAAACAATTTTGCGAGTCCAAAGACGTTGCAAAGCGTTCGGCCTGATTCTGGGTAACTCCACGACCTCTACCACGGGAAGCCTGTTGAGGGCCACTACGTCCTCCTCGAGCCAACACACCATTGTTCCTATCACGGAGAACCGGACAATCAAACTTCAGATGGCCCTCCCCACGACAATATGCGCATTGATTATATCCCAGCACAAAACGAGGTGCGGGGGAAGCATTTCGCGTCTGCGATCTGGAGAACTGTGATTGTGATCTATTTTGCTGTTGTATATCACTGAAATGCGAACGCGGAGGATAGGCTTGCTGCAATAAGACCTTAGTTTTAAGATCCTTCGTTTTCTTATCTGCACGCTCACTTTCCTCTTTTTCTCTGTTTTCATAATATTGGGCCGTAGCCAATATTTGGGCAGTGGTAGAAACAGCCCACGAACTCTCAGAATTCTTCAACTTGTTGCTAAGGTCGGGCAGCAAGTTCGATACAAACTTATCAACAAACAGCCGCTGACCACCCTCAGATCCCATGTCCTGACCACTATGATCAACAAACGCTTCCTCGAATCTCGTAAAGAAATCAGAAACGCTTTCATCCCTCTTTTGCTTGCAGGCTGATAATTTGTCCCAATTGACGCGCATCGCTGGCATAAGCGTTTTCATGAGGGTAATTATCCTCTGAGGCAAAGCCACAATAAGCTGTTCAGGTTTAGCCCCACCGACCTGCTGGGCATCTGCCGCCGTAAGGGCAGCCCAGTCACCGCCTAACTTGGCTGCGTGATTCTCGTGACGAATTTTTGCCCAAATCGGCTGAGGCACCACATTGCCAAACAACATATCAATATCGGCTAGGTTCATAACAGTAGCATCCACCAATTGGGACAGCTCCTTATAATAACCTGCAGGATTCTTACGGGGATCGGGCAAAGATTGCTTCACTTGTAAAACTTCCGATCGTTTCCAAGGGAGGTGTATCCACACTCTCTGGAAACGGCCTGGAACAGGAGGGTTAGCAGCAGGATCACCTGGCATCCATACCGGAGGAACTTCTCGCATAGGATATTGACCAGGTTGTGCCATCCATTCTGCAGTCTCGTCCTTAAACAACGCACGAGGTTGCACTGTACATCGAAAGGATAACAAGCGCTCTAAAGCCTCTCGAACTTTGTCGCCTACGATTACACCCGAGGCAAACCGATGCTGCAGCTCAGAAACCTCTGACGGTACATTATCTGTCACATCATCGTCCCACTCCTCCTTCAACGAGTTACACAGTTCTTCAAACACAAATCGTTGCGTAGGCACATTAAACTGGGAGAACGTTTCAAACACTACACGTGAGGTGTATTTAACAGGGTTACGAATCCATCTACGTGCCGTTTTCACCAACGATTCACGTTCCCTACCATCAGGAAGCTGACTGCGCCTTTGAGCGACATCTGAAAGAGTCGAGCCAAGTATCGGCCCAAAAAGCGGAGAATAAAGAGAAGCAACAGCAGTCAAAAGACGACTACGAACAGAAGGAGAAGAGGAAGAAGATGCGGGCGCAGCAACAATAGGGGTGGAAACAGTAGAAGTAGACGCAGCAGCAGGAGCAGCGGGAACAACAGGCTGAGGAGGGACTTGGAAAAGCGCAGTAGGGAGAGAAGCCGGAACAAGAGGATGCACGATCTGGGGCCCAAGGGGATTCGGGAGTACGAGAGGAACGGCGGGCTGACCAGCAGCCGCCAAAACAGCGGGTTGAGGAAGAGGTGGACGCACGGGACCCATAACATCGGGAGCATAGGGAGGTGGCGATTTCATCAGATAAGACGAGCGGATCCTCCATCGCTTCTTCTCCTGTCTTATCGATATTAGAAGGTAGCACCGGATAACACTTATCCACCGCCATATGGTGTAGCCGAGCACTAACTTCCTGCTCTTTCTCATCTTTGTCTAATTGATATTGTTCTGCATTTCGCATCACTGCAATAACACCTTCTCTTTTATTTTTCTTATTCTGTTTGATTTCTTTCTGCTTGGCCTCTTTCCGCCACAACCGGAAGGAATCAAACATGGCCGGCCTAGCTTTCTTTTTAAACAATTTAGCTTCCAAATTATCTAAAACGGCAGTCTCGAAACTACCATGAGATGGCCAACTGAGGACGCAATCCTTTTTAGTGTAGCGGACCCAATATTCATTATATACGATAGGACCCACGCCATGACGACTATAGAGCTCGTAAATCGGAGTTCCAACCGGAGGTATCGGACATGAATCCTCCAGCCGGGAATCCATGCTGCAACATTTGAGAAACCCAAACAAAGTACTACGGCCAGGCATCGTGCACACTAACCGAGTTTACAAACTTCAAGGGTTTATCGAATTACGATGTCCTCACAAAAATGCAAGACCCTCGGTTTTGGCAATTGCAATCGTCAAATAAAACCCAACTACTAAGAACCACGAATGCTATGGAACCATGCAAACAACAAAGCAACACTGGGAGCGACCCACAAATACTTAACTGAGAGAACAATGGCGTCACCAGGAAGGCCCGTCGATCGTCTCGCCGTACAAAGGACTACGCCAGGCGCCAAAACAGGTCGACAGTCAGGGCATCGGTCCGTCGCAGCCGTCAGGAGGCGGGGATCTTCGCGGGAAAAGACGTCGGGCCACTTATTTCGACAACTGGATAGATGAAGCGGGGTGCACCTTCCCTCGGAGATTTCACACGAAGTTCCTCACGATCGTCGGGCTTTGGACCGGTACCGTTGATGTGGCCCTACGTTGGGCGCCAACTGAAGGACTGGGTTATTCTTAAGACCCAGCGGTGCCAGGGAACAACACCTGAAACCTTCGTGGGTTACCTGTTCTGGCGTACTAAACACAGAGACACGGAACACTTCCAGCGACGTCAGAGATCAGCGTTTATTTACTGCAGGGATACAGAGGTCACAAGAAGTACACAACGTGTAGGTTCTCGGAGACTGCTTCAAATTCGTAGAAGTGGGTCGGTCCTTTTATACAGGTTTTTGCCATAGCGCAGTATGGCGAACAAAGGTTACAACTCAGTTCCCACAATAAACTTCAAAAGGGTCGCGTTCATGTCTCAGGAGGCCGGAACATAATTACGACAGTCTTGCCGGTTCCCAACTGTAAAAACATATTTCCTCCGCAATAAACACATTCCATCCTAACCATAAACACATTAAGAGGAAGGACGAAAAACAGATGCAAGGAAAGGACAAGGATGCACAACGGGTTAGAAAAGAGTGTTGGGGGCAATAAAGGAAACTTGATAGAGGGGTCAAAGACCTCATGTCTAATGTATGCATGGCTAAAACAATAGACCGGCGCGGCAAGATGAGCCTCGAGCGGGGCCATCTGCCTTAGTCGTGTCGTTCCCCTCATCGTAAAAGTCACCTCAAAGAAACACGTGTTCTTCGTGTAAGCTTGAGAGTCCCAGGGTCACGGAGCGGACAAGAAGCCCGTTCGCTGGCTACCTGAGGGCAAGAAACAAAATGGATGCTGTATCTAAAATGGAACCCGAGGGTCCAGATGAACGAACCCAAAAATGAGACGAACCATACGTGGCTGCGTAGCGAAACTGCGTACACCCATTATACTCGTCATTTGCGGTTCGTAGATACCAAACTCATCCATATTCGTTACCACTCAAAACTGCGGTCCCGTGTCATACGGAACCTCAATGTCACTGACCATGGCATGAGCGATGTAATATGTGACGTCATCAGCAATGCATTGGGGGTGCGCGAGTTATAGTTAGCTGAACTAACTATAACGGGGGAATGTCACTGGTTTTGTATGAGTGAAATGTCCAACTAACTATAGCGCCCCTGAAACCTATGGTTTTTTCAGTGAATTTCTAAGGTTTTTTAAATGCTAATTTCAAACTATAACGTGTCTGAAACCTGAAACCTATGGGTTTTTCAGTGAAAATATATATATACATATATATTCACTTAAAAAACCATAGGTTTCACACATGTTATAGTTAGCTGGACATTTCACTCGTAAAAAACCAATGAAATTCCCCCGTTATAGTTACTGCAGGCAACTATAACTCACGCGACCGCAATCCTCTGCTAATGACGTCAGATATTACATCACTGTATTTAGACACTTATTTACCCATGTCTTCTTCCATTTATCTTTAGCTATACATATATTACAAATATTTATTTTTCATAAAGACACATATGTCATCAGTGAAATGTCCAGCTAACTATAACATGTGTGAAACCTATGGTTTTTTAAGTGAATTTGCAAGGTTTTTTAAATGCTAATTCGTAACTATAACGTGTGTGAAACCTATGTTTTTTTCAGTGAATTTGTACGTTTTTTTAAATGCTAAGTTATGTATTTATTATTTTTTTTTTCAGGTTTTTCACCCTGCGCGCACCGTGAAATGTTTATTTTTTTTAAAAATCGCGAGGTGCGCGCACCCTGCGCGCACTGTGGGTGCTCGGTGCATGAAGCGCACCGAGCACCCACGGTTCGCAGTGCGTGCCATGCGCGCAGGGTGCGCGCACCTCGCGATTTTTTTTTTTTTTTTAAATTGTTTTTTTCTCCCTTGGGGGTCCTTCTGTGACCCCCTGACCAAGGCTAGGGGGTCAGGAAAAGTCCACTCTGCCCCCTTGTCACGTTCTCCACCTTTTTTTTTTCACCCCCTCAGACTGCGAGAGACAAAATGGCGGCCGACAAAGCCCCCTAATATCCAAACAATTAAATATGATTTTTAATTCTATTTTTTTAATGATTTTTTTCTGCCGTGCGCATACGGTAAGCTTACCGTACGCGCACCCCGCGATTTAAAAAAAAATATATAAAATGTATTTTTCATACTTTTGGGTCCTTCTTGGACCCTCTGACAAACGCTAGGGGGTCTGCTCTTTGTTGCCCCCTTTTCACGTTCTCCACCTTTGTTTATCAGTGTAAGACACACAAAATGGCGGCCGACACTTCCTGATTTCGACCGATTCGAATGTTTACAGTCATGTAACCACCAATCAGAATTAAGCTCGCGCACGGC
This sequence comes from Triturus cristatus, assembly GCF_964204655.1. NCBI lineage: Eukaryota > Metazoa > Chordata > Amphibia > Caudata > Salamandridae > Triturus > Triturus cristatus. The sequence continues at coordinate 49,488,172 of NC_140581.1, read as the reverse complement.
AGCGTGCGCGTACGGTAAGCTTACCGTACGCGCTCGGAGCGCGCCTATAGATATATATATATTGATTTAAATGCTAGTTTCTCAGAAAATTCTGAACAGATTTACATCAGACCTGCAAAAGGCACATCCCTGACCTGAGGACTACCTCTCTGCCAAATTTCAAGTAATTCTGTTCAGCCGTTCGGGCTGTAGCTTGGTCTAAAGGTCCTATGGAAAAATGCATGGGGAAAATGCGTTTTGGGACCCCCCCCTTTTTCTCAGCCCCCACTTGACGAATCCCCCCGAGACTTTCAGGGAAGGAGCGGAGCGGAGCGCCCCACCTATTTTGAAAATTTCGCGAGGATTCGTCAATCGGCGCCAAAGTTATTCAAAATAGAATGTTGCGGATTTCCTATGGAAACATGATCCTAACTATAACTATCTACTGGCGACCGCCAGTAGATAATATATATATATTTATATATATATATATATATATATATAATCCCTAAAAGTCTAAAATGACCCTTACTACCCCAACACCCATACCCCCTAAGACCCTAAAATTACCCCTAATATATATGTATATATAAATATATATATGAACTAACTATAACTCACTCCACAGCAATACACTGCTGATGACATCATATATTACAGAACTCATGGCATGGTCAGTGACATCACTGATGACATCTTAAATGACATTACTGATGACGTGACTGATGACTACATCCAGTGACTGTGAGTGATTCTAACAAGTTTAAGAATGTGCTATATATCTAATGATTCAGTCAATGTGTCACTGTATAAGTGAGTGATTATACATGTCTCAGTGAATGTATGGGTGAGTGACTAATACGAGAGAATATCTGTATCAGTCTGTCGGATGTGTGTAAGTGCCTGCATGGGTTGGTAAATACGTACATGAGTGTCTATATAGGTTATTGATTGGTTGTCTGAGTACCTGTATGGGTTCCTGAGTGCCTTTTAAGTGTGTGCGGAAATTGCATAAGGGGTCCACGCAGAGAGGCATGGAGATGGAACCAATCTCCGCACTCTCCGCATAGCTCCAATATGCGCCACCCGCCTCTCAACCGCCTCCCGCCCGCCTCCCGCCCGCAGTATTAACAGTTTACAAAACATTATAAATAACATTTTAAATAACCTTAAATTATCGGCGGTGCCCCTGGGCTTTCCTCCATCTCCATTGCGTCTTCTTCTGGGAACTGCGCATGTGCGGGCACCCGATAAGGTAAGGATATTTAAAATGTTATTTATAATGTTTTGTAAACTGTTATTACTGCGGACGGGAGGCCGAGTTTGCGGAGATTTACCTTGTTTCTGTGCCTACATCGCGGAAGGTGTAAGGGGCAAATCTCCACACATTCCGTGGGCTGAACTGAGTTGTCCGCCCACCCCTAGTGCCTATGTGTTGTGTGACTACCTGCATGGATGTGTGAGTGGGTGATTCACTGGGTGTGGGGGTTCTTGAGTGCGTTTGTGAGGGGCTGTATGGGTGAATGTGCGTGCATATGGCTGTGTTGGTGAGTGAATGGATGTCACAGTGGTATATGTATGAGTTACTGCATATATGAATGGCAGTATATGTGACTGTTGGAGTATGTAAGTGACTGTATGTGAGAGCTAGTGATTGTGAGAGTAGATGTATGGATGAGTGTGCTTGTGTCGGTGATTGTATACGAGAGTAAGTATGTTTTGATATCTGCATGAATAAGTGAGGTGGTGTGTGTATAACTATATAGGTGAGTAAATGGCAGTGTGATTGACTCTTTGGTTGACTGACTAGGTGTGTGAGTAACTCTATGGGTTAGTGGCGGTGTGGGTTTGTATCTGTATGGGTGTATGAGTGCAGATATCATTGGCAGTATGGATGAGTGACTGAATGTATGAGTAACAGTATGGGTGAGTGAGTGGATGTGTATGTAGACCTATGAATCAGTGAGTGGGTATGTACTAACTGGTATTGGTGTGTCTATGGTTTCAAAAATGGTAGTCTGTATTTTAGAGTGGGTGTATGAAAGGTTATGTAAGGGTGTGAGTAGATGCATCAGAGATTAAGTGGGTGATGTCATCAGTGATGTCATTTGAGATGCCATCAGTGATATTATCAAGGGATAATTTTAGGATTCAGGGTGTGTTTGGGTTTCTAGGTCCCTGGGTTACATTTAGGAATCAGGGTGTGTTTAAGGTTTTGGGGTGCAAGAGTTAATTTTGAGGTTCAGGGTATGTTTGGGTTTTGGGGTGCGAAGGGTAATTTTAGGGTACAGGTGGGTTTGGGTTTTTGGGTTGCAAGGAGTAAATATAGGATTCAAGGTGTGTTTGGGTTTTGGGGTTCTAGGGGAAAGTTTATGGATCAGGGTGGTGATGGGTTTTTGGGTTCCTGGCATAATTTTATAGTTCTGGGTGGGTTTGGGTTGTGGGGTGCCAGGGGTTATTTTAGGGTTCAGGGTGGGTTTAGGTTTTGGTCTGCAAGTGTTATTTTTAGGGCTCAGGGTGTGTTTCTGTTTTTTGGGTGCAAAGGTTAATTTTGGTGTTTAGGGCGGATATGGGTTTTGGGGTGTTAGGGGTAATTTTAGAATTCAAGGTTTGTTTGTGTTTTGGGGTGCCAGGGTTCATTTTAGGCTTCTGGGTGTGTTTGGGTTTTGGGGTGCAAGGGTTCATTTTGGGGTTCAGGGTGGGTTTGTATTTTGTAGTGCCAGAGGTCATTTTAGGAATCAGGGTGGTGTTAGGTTTTGGGGTGCCAGTGGAAATTTGAGGGTTCAGGGTGGATTTAGGTGTTGGGGAGCAAGGGTTATTGTTAGGAATCTGGGTATGTTTCAGTTTGGGGGTACAAGGGTTAATTTTGGGGATAAGGGTTTGTGTGGGTTTTGGAGTGCTAGTGGTAATTTTAGGATTCAGGGTGGGTTTGGGTTTTGGGGTGCAAGGGTTAATTTTGGAATTCAAGGTGGATTTGGGGTTTGCGGTACCAGGGGTAATTTTAGGGTTCAGGGTGTGTTTGGGTTTTGGGGTGCATGGGTTAATGCTAGGGTTCAGGGTGTGTTTGGGTTTTGGGATGCCAGGGTTTATTTTGAGGTTCAGGTTGGGTTTGGGTTTTGAGGCACCAGGTGTAATTCTAGTGTTCAGTGTGGGTTTTGGTATTGGGGTTCCAGGGGTAATTTTAGGGTTCAGGGTGGGTTTTGGTTTTGGGGTGCCAGGGTTAATTTTACGGCTCAGGGTGTGTTTGAGTTTTGGGGTGCAAGTGTTAATTTTAGTGTTCACGGTGGGTTTGGGTTTTTGGGGTGCAAGGGTTAATTTTGGGGTTCAGGGTGGGTTTAGGTTTTGGGGTTCCAGTGAAAGTTTTAGGGTTCAGGGTTGGTTTAGGTATTGGGGTGAAAGGGTTATTGTTAGGGCTTTGGGTATGTTTCGGTTTGGGGGTACAAGGGTTCATGTTGGGGTTTAGGCTGGGTGTGGGTTTTGGGGTGCTAGAGGTAATTTTAGAATTCAGGGTGGGTTTGGATTTTGGGGTGCCAGTGTTAATTTTGGAATTCAGGGTGGATTTGAGTTTTGGGGTACCAGGGGTAATTTTAGGGTTCAGGGTGTGTTTGGGTTTTGGGGTGCATGGGTTAATGTTAGGGTTCAGGGTGTGTTTGGGTTTTGTGGTGCGAGGGTTTATTTTAAGGTTCAGGGTGGGTTTGGGTTTAGGGGCCCCAGGTGCAATTTTAGTGTTCAGGGTGGGTTGGGTTTTAGGGTTCCAGGGGTAATTTTAGGGTTCAGGGTGGGTTTTGGTTTCGGGGTGCCAGGGATAATTTTAGAGCTCAGGGTGTGTTTGAGTTTTGGGGTGCAAGGGTTACTTTTAGGCTTCACGGTGGGTTTGGGTTTTTGGGATACCAAGGGTAATTTTAGGGTTCTGGGTGGGTATGGGTTTTGGGGTGCCAGGGTTAATTTTAGTGATCAGGGTAGGTTTGGGGTGTTAAAGGGTAATTTTAGGGTTCATGGAGTGTTTGAGTTTTTGGGGTGCAAGGATTAATTATGGGGTTGAGGGTTAATATGGGTTTTGGGGTGTTAAGGTTCATTTTGGGGTGTCAGGGTGGGTATGGGTTTTGGGGTTCATTTTGGGGTTCAAGGTGGGTTTGGGTCTTGTGGTGTCAGGGGAAATTTTAGTGTTTCGGGTGGGGGTGGGTTTTGGGGTGCAAGATCTTTTTACGGTACTGGGTGGGTATGGGTTTTGGGGAGTTAGTGAAACTTTTAGGAATCAGGGTGTGTTTGAGATTCGGTTTGCTAGGGTTAATTTTAGGGATCAGGGTGTGTTTGGGTTTTGGGGTGCCAGGGGTTATTTAGGGTTCAGGCTGGGGATGAGTTGGGTTGTGTTAGTGATAATTTTAGGATTCAGGGTGTGTTTGGGTTTGGCGGTGCAAGATTTCATTTTAGGGTTCAGGGTGTGTTTAGGTTTTGGGGTGTTAGGGTTAATTTTAGGGTTCAGGGTGGGTTTGGGTTTTTGGGGTGCCATGGATAATTTTAGGGTTGAGGGTTGGTATGGCGTTTGGGGTACCAGGGGTAATTTTAGGATTCAAGGTGGCTTTGGGGTTGGGGTGTTCTGGGGTAATTTTATGGTTCAGGGTTGTTATGGGTTTTGGGGTGTCAGGGTTAATTTTAGGGTTCAGCGTAGGTATGGGTTTTGGGTTGTCAGGGTTAATTTTGAGGTTCAGGGTGTGTTTGGGGTGTCAGGTGACATTATAGAGTTCACGGTGGAGTTTAGGTTTTGAGGTGCAAGGGTTATTTTTAGGGCTCAGGTTTTCTTTGGGTTTTGGGGATGCAAGGGTTCATTTTATGGTATAGGGTGGGTATGGGATTTGGGATGTTAGGGATAATTTTAGGATTCAGGGAGTGTTTGGGTTTTGGGGTGCCAGGGTTATTTTTAGAGTTCTAGGTGTGATTGGGTTTTGGGGTGCAAGGGTTAATGTTGGGGTTTACAGTGGGTATGGGTTGTGGGTTGTTAGTGGTAAGTTTAGGATTCAGGTTGTGTTTGGGTTTTGGGGTGCCAGGATTAATTTTAGGGGTCAGGGTGTGATTGGGTTTTGGGGTTCAAGGGCTAATTTTGGTGTCCAGGGTGTGTTTGGATTTTGGGGTGTCAGGGTTAATTTTAGGGTTCAGGGTGGGTTTTGGTTTTTGGGGTGCCAGTGGTAATTTTAGGGTTAAGGGTGAGTTTGGGTTTTACGGTGTCAGGGATAATTTTAGGGTTCAGGGTGGGTTTAGGTTTTGGGGTGCGAGGGTTATTTTTAGTGTTCAGGGTATGTTTCGGTTTTGGGTGCAAGGGTTAATTTTGGGGTTAAGGATGGATATGGGTATTGCGGTGTTAGGTATAATTTTAGGATGCAGGATGTGTTTGGGTTTGAGGTAACAGGGTTAATTTTAGTGTTCAGGGTGTTTGGGTTTTGGGGTGTCAGGGGTAATTTTAGGGTTCAGAGTAGTTTTGGGTTTTTGGGGTGCAAGGGTTAAATTTAAGGTTCAATGTGTGTTTGAATTTTGGGGTGCCAGGTGTAATTTTAGGGTTCAGGGTGTATTTGATTTTTGTGATGCAAGGGGTAATTTTAGGGTTTAGGGTGGGTTCGCATTTTGGAGTGCAATGGTTACATTTAGGGTTCAGGGTGTGTTTGGGTTTTGGTTGTGCAACGGTAAATTTTGTGTTACAGGGTGGGTATGGGTTTTGGTGTGTCAGGGGTAATTTTAGTGGTTAGGATGGGTTTATGTTTTGGGGTGAAAAGGGTAATTTTATGATTTTAGGGATATGGGTACTGGTGTAGTAGATTTGTTTTAGGGGTTTAGGGGGTATACATATATATCTATATATATATATTACCTACTGGCGGTCGCCAGTAGAGTTATAGTTAGGACCCATTATCCATAGGAAAATTGTAACATTCTATTCCCAATAACTTTGGCGCCGTTGACGAATCTTCGCAAATTTTTCAAAACTAATGGCCTGTTCCGGTCAGCTCATATCCTGAAAGTTTGGGGGTGATTCGTCAAGCGGGGGCCGAGAAAAAAGGGGGGTCCCAATACGCATTTTCCCCATGTTATTTCCCATATGAAATTTTAAACACGGCTACAGCCCGGACTGCTGAATGGAATTACACCAAATTTTGCAAAAAGGTAACCCTTGGTTCAGAAAGCGCGCTTTTTTTGAATGGTGTAAATCCGTTCAGTAGTTCCTGAGAAATTCAAAAAATAATGCTGAAAAAATCATTTTCCCATAGGAAACTTTAGACACCGTTATAGCAAAAACTGCTGAACGGAATTATACCAAATTTGGCAAAAAGGTATTGTTTGGCTCAGAAAATGACCTTTTTCAAAAATTGTGTAAATCCGTTCAGTAGTTTTTGAGAAACTGAGTGATATCTGTGGCCACGGAAGATACGCCCACCCTCCCGATCACAAGCTTCATTCTAATTGGCTGTCTACACTCCAAACCAGGAAGTGTTGGCAGCCATCTTGTGCCTCGGTAGAACCGAGGCACAAGAAAAGAGAAAAACAAACATGCGTTTTAAGTTGGGGAATTAAGTCCTCTTTAATCTTGAGAGTCCCTGGGTCCAACTAGCCCACCATGTACCTCTAGTAAGCACCACAGAACTTCGTTGCAGAGAGGTGGTCCGAGGACAGGCCCCATTTTATACCTCTCTGCAATGCAACTCTGTGGCACTTACTGGACATACCTGGTGGGTTACTTGGCCCCCAGGGACCCTCAGGATTCAAGGGGACTTTATCCCCCAACTTTAAACGCCCACAGGGCGTGTTTGCACACATGTCACCTTAGGCTCCCCCTCCCTTCACCAGTGTGCAAACACACCCTGTGGTGCATTTTAAGAGGTAGTTTTAATCTCCCTGTCCTAGCATGTACTAGGGGCTTACAGAGGAGGTCATGCTAATCACAGGGGTACCCCAACGCATAGTGTTCCCTAGTGTATGTAGGTGTTTTCACTGTATTCTAAGTGTCTTTTAGCATACCACTGGCTTTAGGCCTGGTTAGTCAGAGTCAGTTAACACCAGTAACCGTCTGAAAAAGTTGTGGGCGCAGGATGATTTTGTAACAAGGCCTCTTTCTGCTTCTGTGTTGGTTCTTTCTGCACATGTCTTGCTTCTTCCTATACTTTTCTTCATCTTTGAGGACTTCTGTTGCTTCTTTCTGCATTTCTTCTTTTTCTTTCTGTGCGATTTTCTTCTTTCATCACATGTCCTACCTCTGTAGGCATAGTTAGAAACTAGCATTTAAAAAACCTTTGAAATTCACTGAAAAAACCATAGGTTTCCGACACGTTATAGATAGAAATTAGCATTTACAAAACCTTAGAAATTCACTGAAAAACCCATAGGTTTCAGGGGCGTTATAGTTAGTTTAACATTTCACTCGTACACAACCAGTGAAATTACCCCATCATAGTTAGTTCATCTAACTAAAACTTGTGCGCCCGCAATGCACTGCTGATGGCATCACATATTACATCACTCATGACATGGTCAGTGACATCACTCATTACATCATTGATGACATCTCAAATGACATCACTGATGACATCATCCTTGTGATGGAGTGGCAGACCTCCTCTCACCCTAATATAACCTTTGATACACACACTCAAAAATAGAAATTAACATTTTCAAAACAATGGACATACCAATACCACTTACAACACACCTCTTCAGTAATTCCAAGATCTACACACACACATCCTCTCATTCACCAACAGTCCTATACAGTCACTCATAAATGTACTCACTCATCATATGTACTCACACACCTATACATCCTGTTACACACCGACACTAATCCATAGAGTTACTCACACACATAGTCACACATGCACACAAAGTATCAAACATCCATTTACTTGCATAGACAGTTAGACACACACCACCACACATACTTCTACAGCAACTTACACATACTTACTCTCTTAAGCAATTACTTATAGAAACACATACTAATTTATACAGGAACTCTTCCAATTTCTCACTATCACATATACTCACTTATATACACCAATACTCACATATACTAGTTTAAAAAGTATGTAGTTACTCATAAAGACACTATTGAGACAGTCATTCACTCACTAACACACCCATACACACACTCATCCACCTATACAGTCTTGCACACATGCTGGCTTCAACACATACAAACAGTGAGTCACTCATTCATACATATATACACTACTTAATACCCCCACCGAACCATACAGACACTCAGACACCCATACTGATACTCTAAAAAACAACTAATAACCTATATAGACACTTATGTAGCTACTCACCAACCCATGCAGACCCTTATACACAAAGTGAGAGACTGATAGAGATATATATATTTAAACATTACTCACTAACCCATGTATTCACTAAGATACACTTAATCAGTCAGTTATACAATCAATTTTAAAAAAAAAATCATCCATTTAGACACTTATATACCCATTTATTCTTCCATCGACCTTGACATATACATATATAAAACATATTTAATTTTCAGAAAAACTCACATTCACTGGATGATGTCATCAGTGATGTCATTTGAGATGTCATCAGTGATGTCATGAGTGATGTCACTGACCATGGCATGAGTGATGTAATATGTGAAGTCATCAGCAGTGCATTGGGGGTGCGCGAGTTATAGTTAGCTGAACTAACTATAACGGGGGAATGTCACTGGTTTTGTATGAGTGAAATGTCCAACTAACTATAACGCCCCTGAAACCTATGGTTTTTTCAGTGAATTTCTAAGGTTTTTCAAATGCTAATTTCAAACTATAACGTGTCTGAAACCTGAAACCTATGGGTTTTTCAGTGAAAATATATATATACATATATATTCACTTAAAAAACCATAGGTTTCACACATGTTATAGTTAGCTGGACATTTCTCACGCGACCGCAATCCTCTGCTGATGACGTCAGATATTACATCACTGTATTTAGACACTTATTTACCCATGTCTTCTTCCATTTATCTTTAGCTATACATATATTACAAATATTTATTTTTCATAAAGACACATATTTCATCAGTGAAATGTCCAGCTAACTATAACATGTGTGAAACCTATGGTTTTTAAGTTAATTTGCAAGGTTTTTTAAATGCTAATTCGTAACTATAACGTGTGTGAAACCTATGGTTTTTTCAGTGAATTTGTACGTTATTTTTAGGGCTCAGGTTTTCTTTGGGTTTTGGGGATGCAAGGGTTCATTTTATGGTATAGGGTGGGTATACCCTTGAGGCAGAAGCCGGGGGTCTGCTCATTAGCTTTTAAAAATTGTATTCTTTGCACTGTTTTGTTCGACTTTTAACTGTTATTGTTATCCTACCTGCTGCCTCTGCTTCGCGCACTGCTGGGGGAAAGTCAATCTCCCGGCATCGTCATCTCTGACGTTGACTCGGGGCCACGCCCCTTTTGATTAGCCACGCCCCCTCCCGGAGGCTTGAAAACGCCACGCCGAGCTTCTGCAGGTGCTGACACGCTATTTACCCTTGAGGCGGAAGCCGGGGGTCTGCTCATTAGCTTTTAAAAATTGTATTCTTTGCACTGTTTTGTTCGACTTTTAACTGTTATTGTTATCCTACCTGCTGCCTCTGCTTCGCGCACTGCTGGGGGAAAGTCAATCTCCCGGCATCGTCATCTCTGACGTTGACTCGGGGCCACGCCCCTTTTGATTAGCCACGCCCCCTTCCGGAGGCTTGAAAACGCCGCGCCGAGTTTCTGCAGGTGCTGACACGCTATTTACCCTTGAGGCGGAAGCCGGGGGTCTGCTCATTAGCTTTTAAAAATTGTATTCTTGCACTGTTTTGTTCGACTTTTAACTGTTATTGTTATCCTACCTGCTGCCTCTGCTTCGCGCACTGCTGGGGGAAAGTCAATCTCCCGGCATCGTCATCTGACGTTGACTCGGGGCCACGCCCCTTTTGATTAGCCACGCCCCTCGTCTTCTCCTTTACTATGCTCATTGCTCGGAAGCGCAGCGGACGAGCGCAGCGGGCACTTTCTCGGCACGCCGAAGACACGCCAAAGACTAGCCCGTCTGTGCCCGTCCGGGCCCGGACGGGCATAGGGCATACCACTCTGCTGAACACGTCTAGCCCCCGGGCCCCTTTACACAGGTATTCGCGGGACACACTGCTTGCTCTACGCACGGCCAGACACCCAAGCTGTTGCTATTATTGGACTGAGGGTTCCACATTTAGACATTGTCGTGTCTGTCGCCCGCATAACACCCGTAAGGATCCTGACCCATTAACTATGGCTCTGCTTAATTGCAGATCACTGCCTTGTCATGCTACAGAGGTTCACTCCGTCCTTGAGGACCACAGTCTTGATGTCTTATTCCTGACGGAAACGTGGCTGACTTCAGGTTCCGACCCCGACATTATCAACGCTCTCCCCCCAGGATACCTCATGTTCCATCTTGATAGGCCGGATGGGAGAGGGGGTGGAGTGGCCATTGTCTATAGAGACACACTTGTATGCAAAGCGGTAGACTGTGGCATCAACAACGCTGAAAGTTGTCAGTTTACCCTTTACGTCTCCTCCACTGTCTCTATCTCTGGTCTCCTGGTGTATCGGCCCCCCGCTACGTTAGGGAATTTCGTGGATTCTTTCATGGAGGCTGTTATCCCCTTGGCTGCTGCTTCGTCCAACTTTGTCATTCTTGGGGATTTCAACTTCCATTTTGACAACCCCAATGACGTAGTAGCAAGGGATTTTGTAAGTTCGCTCAGGGCATTGGACCTACATCTAGTTAATATGGGAGTTACTAATATCAGAGGTCATCAGCTTGATGCGGTTTTTGCCAATTCTGCGAACCTATTGGCTCTCCAGATGCTGGCTCTCCCTTGGACTGATCATCATCTTATTCCATTCAGCTGGTTGCTGGGGAACCGGAGTGACCCCGCACCAAGACAATATATTGTGGAACGACTCTGGTCGAAGCTCCCGGTGGACAGTTGGGCGGAAGAACTGGCTAAAACCTGTCCTCACCCTGTAGATGACCCCAACATCGCTGATCAGCTCTTGGGCAAATGGCTGACTAATTTCCTGGACTTACTGATCCCGAATAAAAGGAGGCTTGTCAGGGAGAGAAGAACTGGCTCTGCCCCCTGGTATACCCCCGAACTTAGGTGCATCAGAACCTCTTGTAAAAGGCTTGAGCATGCTTGGAGGAGAGAGCAGACGGAAGAAAGCCGGGCCAATTACAAAAGGGAGATGAAGAAATATAAAAGCGCACTGAAGGACGCTAAAAAGATTTTCTTTAGTAACAGGATTGAGAGAGCAAGCAATTCTTCTGGAGAATCGTTTAAAATCTTCAAGGAACTCCTGAAAGCCCCAGCCCCTCCAGTACTGTATGATAACTCCAAAGAAAAATGTGAGGAACTGGCCAGTTTCTTCCATTCAAAAATAGAGAAAATCTTACTTTCCCTTCCCACTATTCCTCAAAGCCATGAACCGGTTACTAGCCGCACAAGTCACTCGATTGAGCTAGCATCTTTTGGCCCCTTCTCGGAGGAGGAGGTGACAAAAGTCCTGTTGGAGATGAAGAGTGGCTCCCCGAGTGACCCTGTTCCCATAAAACACCTCAAGTTCGTGGCTAACACCTTGTCCACTCCTCTGACTGATCTCTTGAACCTCTCACTCGCTCAGGGCACAGTGCCTCAGAGATGGAAAAAGGCTGTGGTGAAAGCCCTATTGAAAAAACCAGGACTGGATCCATCCAATTTGACCAACTTCAGGCCTATTTCACTTCTGCCTGGTTTTTCGAAAATTGCAGAAAAGTTGGTCAACCATCAGCTCTCTCACCATCTTGAGTCTAACCACCTGCTAGGAGACTCCCAGACTGGTTTCTGCCCTGGCCATGGAACAGACACTGCCTTGCTGGCAGTAGTGGAGGAGGCAAGGAGCACTCTGGATACAGGAGGGTCAGTGGCAGTGATCCTCTTGGACTTGAGTGCTGCCTTTGACACCGTGAGTCATCAGGTGCTCCTCCAACGTCTGTCAGAGGTAGGTGTCTCAGGGATGGCCGTGAAATGGTTGGAATCCTTTCTTTCTGACCGTTTCTACCAAGTCTGGGAAGGGTCAGAGCAATCTGCCCTTATCCCTCTTCAATGTGGAGTCCCGCAGGGCTCATCGCTGAGCCCTACCCTATTTAATATATATATGACTCCACTTGAAAGAGTGGTCGCCCCTTCGGGGGTGAAGATCATCAGCTACGCTGATGATACTCAGCTGGTGGTGGGCCTCACTCAGCTGGCGGAACAACCTGAGGTGTTACACGACTGCCTTGCCAATGTTTTTCGTTGGATGTCTATCTCCGCTCTTAAGCTTAATGGAGGTAAAACCGAGCTGATGCTCCTGGGCAACTCCAGCCCCTCCATTATTGCTAGCTGCTGGCCCCGGTCTCTTGGCGACCCACCATCCCCCAAGAAGGAGATCAAGTCCTTGGGAGTATGGTTGGAAGAAGACCTGTCCTTCAGGACTCATGCCAGGAAGACCGCAGGGGTTTGCTTTGGTTTACTGAGATCAGCCCGAAAGGTGCTACCTCTGCTTCCTGATCCAGCAAGGAAGCTGTTGATACGTGGCCTGATTCTATCGAGGCTCGATTATGGGAATGCGCTGTTTCTCGGTGCTCCTGAAGCGACCTTCAAAATCCTCCAACAGGTGCAAAATGCAGCTGCGAGAGTCCTTATGGATGTTTCCAGAAGGCAGTCTGCTGCCCCGGCCCTCAAAGCGCTTCACTGGCTCCCCGTGAAGGAGCGGGTGAGATTTAAAGCGCTATGTACAGCCCACAAAATTCTACATGGCAAAGGCCCTCCCATCCTTGCTAATATGGCCCGTCCTTACAAACCCCCACGTCTGCTACGCTCGGACCAAAAACATCTTCTGCAGTCAGCAAGAGTAAGAAGAGCTCGTTCTGGGGACAGGCGCTTCTCTGTGCAAGTGGCCTCCCTTTGGAACTCCCTGCCCCTCAAGATTCGCTCAGAGCCTAAGATCCTACCTTTTAGGAAACTCCTTAAGACCCATTTGTTTCCTTAGCAGTGATTAGCTGTGTCTCTCCGTCTGATCTTTTGCGCCGGGATGCCCCCGGGTAAGCTGAGCGCATTATAAATTTCATATTATTATTATTATTATTATGGGATTTGGGGTGTTAGGGATAATTTTAGGTTTCAGGGAGTGTTTGGGTTTTGGGGTGCCAGGGTTATTTTTAGAGTTCTAGGTGTGTTTCGGTTTTGGGGTGCAAGGGTTAATGTTGGGGTTTACAGTGGGTATGGGTTGTGGGTTGTTAGTGGTAAGTTTAGGATTCAGGTTGTGTTTGGGTTTTGGGGTGCCAGGATTAATTTTAGGGTTCAGGGTGTGATTGGGTTTTGGGGTTCAAGGGCTAGTTTTGGTGTCCAGGGTGTGTTTGGATTTTGGGGTGTCAGGGTTAATTTTAGGGTTCAGGGTGGGTTTTGGTTTTTGGGGTGCCAGTGGTATTTTTAGGGTTAAGGGTGAGTTTGGGTTTTACGGTGCCAGGGATAATTTTAGGGTTCAGGGTGGGTTTAGGTTTTGGGGTGCAAGGGTTATTTTTAGTGTTCAGGGTATGTTTCGGTTTTGGGGTGCAAGGGTTAATTTTGGGGTTAAGGATGGATATGGGTATTGCGGTGTTAGGTATAATTTTAGGATGCAGGATGTGTTTGGGTTTGAGGTAACAGGGTTAATTTTAGTGTTCAGGGTGTTTGGGTTTTGGGGTGTCAGGGGTAATTTTAGGGTTCAGAGTAGTTTTGGGTTTTTGGGGTGCAAGGGTTAAATTTAAGGTTCAATGTGTGTTTGAATTTTGGGGTGCCAGGTGTAATTTTAGGGTTCAGGGTGCATTTGGTTTTTGGGATGCAAGGGGTAATTTTAGGGTTTAGGGTGGGTTCGCATTTTGGAGTGCAATGGTTACATTTAGGGTTCAGGGTGTGTTTAGGTTTTGGTTGTGCAACGGTAAATTTTGTGTTACAGGGTGGGTATGGGTTTTGGTGTGTCAGGGGTAATTTTAGTGGTTAGGGTGGGTTTATGTTTTGGGGTGAAAAGGGTAATTTTATGATTTTAGGGGTATGGGTACTGGTGTAGTAGATTTTTTTTAGGGGTTTAGGGGGTATATATATATATATCTATATATATATATATTACCTACTGGCGGTCGCCAGTAGAGTTATAGTTAGGACCCATTATCCATAGGAAAATTGTAACATTCTATTCCCAATAACTTTGGCGCCGTTGACGAATCTTCGCAAATTTTTCAAAACTAATGGCCTGTTCCGGTCAGCTCATATCCTGAAAGTTTGGGGGTGATTCGTCAAGCGGGGGCCGAGAAAAAAGGGGGGTCCCAATACGCATTTTCCCCATGTTATTTCCCATATGAAATTTTAAACACGGCTACAGCCCGGACTGCTGAATGGAATTACACCAAATTTTGCAAAAAGGTAACCCTTGGTTCAGAAAGCGCGCTTTTTTTGAATGGTGTAAATCCGTTCAGTAGTTCCTGAGAAATTCAAAAAATAGTGCTGAAAAAATCATTTTCCCATAGGAAACTTTAGACACCGTTATAGCAAAAACTGCTGAACGGAATTATACCAAATTTGGCAAAAAGGTATTGTTTGGCTCAGAAAATGACCTTTTTCAAAAATTGTGTAAATCCGTTCAGTAGTTTTTGAGAAACTGAGTGATATCTGTGGCCACGGAAGATACGCGCACCCTCCCGATCACAAGCTTCATGCTAATTGGCTGTCTACACTCCAAACCAGGAAGTGTTGGCAGCCATCTTGTGCCTCGGTAGAACCGAGGCACAAGAAAAGAGAAAAACAAACATGCGTTTTAAGTTGGGGAATTAAGTCCTCTTTAATCTTGAGAGTCCCTGGGTCCAACTAGCCTACCATGTACCTCTAGTAAGGACCATAGAACTGCGTTGCAGAGAGGTGGTCCGAGGACAGGCCCCATTTTATACCTCTCTGCAATGCAACTCTGTGGCACTTACTGGACATACCTGGTGGGTTACTTGGCCCCCAGGGACCCTCAGGATTCAAGGGGACTTTATCCCCCAACTTTAAATGCCCACAGGGCGTGTTTGCACACATGTCACCTTAGGCTCCCCCCTCCCTTCACCAGTGTGCAAACACACCCTGTGGTGCATTTTAAGAGGTAGTTTTAATCCCCCTGTCCTAGCATGTACTAGGGGCTTACAGAGGAGGTCATGCTAATCACAGGGGTACCCAAACGCATAGTGTTCCCTAGTGTATGTAGGTGTTTTCACTGTATTCTAAGTGTCTTTTAGCATACCACTGGCTTTAGGCCTGGTTAGTCAGAGTCAGTTAACACCAGTAACCGTCTGAAAAAGTTGTGGGCGCAGGATGATTTTGTAACAAGGCCTCTTTCTGCTTCTGTGTTGGTTCTTTCTGCACATGTCTTGCTTCTTCCTATACTTTTCTTCATCTTTGAGGACTTCTGTTGCTTCTTTCTGCATTTCTTCTTTTTCTTTCTGTGCGATTTTCTTCTTTCATCACATGTCCTACCTCTGTAGGCATAGTTAGAAACTAGCATTTAAAAAACCTTTGAAATTCACTGAAAAAACATAGGTTTCAGGGGCATTAAAGTTAAGAATTAGCATTTAAAAAACCTTTGAAATTCACTGAAAAAAACATAGGTTTCTGACACGTTATAGATAGAAATTAGCATTTACAAAACCTTAGAAATTCACTGAAAGAACCATAGGTTTCAGGGGCGTTATAGTTAGTTGGACATTTCACTCATACACAACCAGTGAAATTATCCCGTCATAGTTAGTTCATCTAACTAAAACTTGTGCGCCCGCAATGCACTGCTGATGGCATCACATATTACATCACTCATGACATGGTCAGTGACATCACTCATGACATCATTGATGACATCTCAAATGACACCTATTAAGGGTGTGCGGAAATTGCATAAGGGGTCCACGCAGAGAGGCATGGAGATGGAACCAATCTCCGCACTCTCCGCATAGCTCCAATATGCGCCGCCCGCCTCTCAACCGCCTCCCGCCCGCCTCCCGCCTGCAGTATTAACAGTTTACAAAACATTATAAATAACATTTTAAATAACCTTAAATTATCGGCGGTGCCCCTGGGCTTTCCTCCATCTCCATTGCGTCTTCTTCTGGGAACTGCGCATGTGCGGGCACTCGATAAGGTAAGGTTATTTAAAATTTTATTTATAATGTTTTGTAAACTGTTAATACTGCGGGCGGGACGCCGAGTTTGCAGAGATTTACCTTGTTTCTGTGCCTACATCACGGAAGGCATAAGGGGCAAATCTCCACACATTCCGTGGGCTGAACGGAGTTGTCCGCCCACCCCTAGTGCCTATGTGTTGTGTGACTACCTGCATGGATGTGTGAGTGGGTGATTCACTGGGTGTGGGGGTTCTTGAGTGCATTTGTGAGGGGCTGTATGGGTGAATGTGCGTGCATATGGCTGTGTTGGTGAGTGAATGGATGTCACAGTGGTATATGTATGAGTTACTGCATATATGAATGGCAGTATATGTGGCTGTTGGAGTATGTAAGTGACTGTATGTGAGAGCTAGTGATTGTGAGAGTAGCTGTATGGATGAGTGTGTGCTTGTGTCAGTGATTGTATACGAGAGTAAGTATGTTTTGATATCTGCATGAATAAGTGAGGTGGTGTGTGTATAACTATATAGGTGAGTAAATGGCAGTGTGATTGACTCTTTGGTTGACTGACTAGGTGTGTGAGTAACTATGGGTTAGTGGTGGTGTGGGTTCGTATCTGTATGGGTATATGAGTGCAGATATCATTGGCAGTATGGATGAGCGACTGAATGTATGAGTAACAGTATGGGTGAGTGAGTGGATGTGTATGTAGACCTATGAATCAGTGAGTGGGTATGTACTAACTGGTATTGGTGTGTCTATGGTTTCAAAAATGGTAGTCTGTATTTTAGAGTGGGTGTATGAAAGGTTATGTAAGGGTGTGAGTAGATGCATCAGAGATTAAGTGGGTGATGTCATCAGTGATGTTATCAGTGATGTCACTGACCATGTCATGAGTGATTTAATATGTGACGTCATCAGCAGTGCATTGCAGGGGCGTGAGTTTAGCTCAGCTAACTATAACAGCCCAATTTATCTGATTTTGTACGAGTGAAATGTGAGACTAACTATAACATCGTTGAAACCTGTGCTTTCTTCAGTGAATATGTAATGTTTTTTAAATGCTAATTTCTAAATATACCGTCCTTGAAACCTCTGTTTTTTTCTGTGAATTTCTACGTTTTTTAAAATGGTAATATCTATCTATAACGTCCCTGATGCATGTGTTTTCAGTGAATTTCCAAGGTTTTTTCAATGCTAATTTCTGACTACAACTTTTCTGAAACGTACGGTTTTTTCAGTGAATTTCTAAGGTTTTTTAAATGCTCATTTCTAACTACACCTAGGTAAGACTTGTGCAGAAAGAAAAATAAAGGCACAGAAAGGAACAAGATAAGTTCAGAATGTAGCGAGAGAAGTGCAGAAAGGGTCAAGAAAAGTACAGAAAGAAGCAACAAAGGTGCAAAAACAGGCAGAAAGGAAAGGTGCAGAAAGAAGTAAGAGAGGTGATGAAAGAGGCAAGAGAGGTGCAGAAAAGAGCAAGAGAAGTGAAGAAAGAAGCAAGAGAGGCACAAAAAGAAGCAAGAGAGATGCAAAAAGAAGAGAGTAAGGTGCAGAAAGAGGAAGAAAGGCGCAGAAAGAGGCAAGAGAGGTGCAGAAAGAGGCAAGAGGGACAGAAAGAAGAGAGTGAGGTAGAGAAATAAGCAAAAGTGATACAGAAACAGGCATAATAAGTGTAGAAAGAGGCAAGAGAGGAGTAGAAAAAGGCAATAGAAGTGAATAAAGAAGCAAGAGTGGCACAGAAAGAGACAAGAGAGGTGCAGAAAGAAGCAAGAGATGTGAAGACAGAGGCAAGACGGGTGCAGGAAGAGGCAAAATAAGTGCAGAAAGAGGCAAGAGAGGTACATAAAGAGGCAAGAGAAGTGCAGAAAGAGGTACAAAAGGTGTAGAAAGAGGCAAGAGAGGTACAGAGAAGGCAAGAGATGTACAGAATGAGAATAGAGAGGTGCAGAAAGAGGCAAGAGGGGAGCAGAAAGAGGTAAGAGAGGTACATAAAGAGATAAGAGAGGTGTAGAAAGAGGCATGAGAGGTTCAGAAAGAAGCAAGAGAAGTGCAGAAAGAGGCAAGAAAGATATATAAAGAGGCAAGAGAGGCAGAAAAAGCGGTAAGAGAGGTGTAGAAAGAGGCAAGAAAGGTGCAGAAAGAGGCAAGATAGGGCAAGAAAGAAGTAAGAGAAGTACAGAAAGAGGCAAGAGAAGTACAGAGAGAGGCAAGAGACATGCAGAAAGGCAAGAGAGGTACAGAAAGCAGTAAGAGAGGTATAAATAGAGGCAACAGAGGTGCATAAAGAGGCAAGAGAATTACAGAAAGAGGTACAGAATGAAAATAGAGAGGTGCAGAAAGAGGCAAGAGGGGAGCAGAAAGAGGTAAGAGAGGTACAGAAAGAGACAAGAGAGGTGCAGAAAGAGGCATGAGAGGTGCAGAAAGAAGCAAGAGAAGTGCAGAAAGAGGCAAGAAACATATAGAAAGAGGCAAGAGAGGCACAGAAAAAGGTAAGAGAGGTGAAGAAAGAGGCAAGAAAGGTGCAGAAAGAGGCAAGAGCAGTGTAGACAGAGGAATGAGATGTGCAGAAAGAGGCAAGGTAGGGAAAGAAAGAAGCAAATGAGGTGTAGAAATAGGTAAGACAAGAGCAGAAAGAGGCAAGAGGGGTAAAGAGAGAGGCAAGAGAAGTGCAGAAAGAGGCAAGAGGGGTGCAGAAATAGGCTAGAGAGTCACATAGAGAGGCAAGAGAGGTGCAAAAAGAGGCAAGATAGGTGCAGAAAGAGGTAAGAGAGGTATAGAAAGAGGCAAGAGAGGTGAAGAAAGCAGAAGAAAGGCACAGAAAGAGGCAAGTGAGGTACAGAAAGAGGCAAAAGGAGTCCAGAAAGAGGCAAAAGAGGTGCAAAAAGAGGCAAGAGAGGCGCAAAAAGAGGAAGAAAGGTACTGAAAGAAGCAAGAGCAATGCAGAAAGAAGAGAATAAGATGCAGAAAGAGGCAAGAGAGGTGCAGAAAGAGGCAATAGAAGTGAAAAAAGAAGTAAGAAAGGGGTAGAAAGAGACCAGAGAGGTTCAGAAAGAGGCAAAAGAGGTGCAGACAGAGGCAAGAGAAGTGCAGAAAGAGACAAGAGAAGTGGGGAAAGAGGCAAGAGAAGTACAGCGAGAGGCAAGAGACATGCAGAAAGGCAAGAGAGGTACAGAAAGCAGTAAGAGAGGTATAAATAGAGGCAAGAGAGGTGCAGAAAGAGGCAAGAGAGGTACAGACAGAGTGAAGAGAGGTACAGAAAGAGGCAAGAGCAGTGTAGAAAGAGGAATAACATGCAGAAAGAGGCAACAGAGTTATAGAAAGAAGAAAGAGGAGTGCAGAAAGAGGCAACAGAGGTACAGAAAGAGGCAAAAGATGTACAGAAAGACGCAAAAGATATGCAGAAAGAGTTAAGAAAGGTGCAGCAAGAGGAAGAAGAGGTAAAGAAAGAGGCATGAGAGGTGGAGAAAGAGGCAAGAGCAATGTAGAAAGAGGAATAAGATGTGCAGAAAGAGGCAAGATAGGGCAAGAAAGAAGCAAGAGAAGTACATAAAGAGGCAAGAGAAGTACAGAAAGAGGTAAGAGGTGCGCAAAGAGGCAAGAGAGGTGCAGAAAGAGTTAAGAGAGGTGCAGAAAGGTGCAAGAGAAGTGCAGAAAGAGGCAAGAGGGGTGCAGAAATAGGCAAGAGGGGCACAGAAAGAGGCAAGAGAGGTGCACTGAGGCAAGATAGGTGTAGAAAGAGGTAAGAGAGGTATAGAAAGAGGCAAGAGAGGTGAAGAAAGAGGCAAGAGGAGTACAGAAAGAGGGAAAAGAGGTTCAGAAAGAGGCAAGAGAGGTGTAGAAAGAGGCAAGAGAGGCACAAAAAGAAGAAGAAAAGTGCAGAAAGAAGAAAGCAATGCAGAAAGAAGAGAATAATGTACAGAAAGAGGCAAGAGCGGTGCAGAAAGAGGTAAGCAAGGTGTAAAAAGAGGCAAGAGGTACAGAAAGAGGCAAGAGAGGTACAGAAAGAGGCAGGAGCAGTTTAGAAAGAGGAATGACATGCAGAAACAGACGTGCAAAAAGAAGCAAGAGGAGTGCAGAAAGAAGCAATAGAGGTACAGAAAGAGGTAAGAGATGTGCAGAAAGACGCAAAAGATATGCAGAAAGAGGTAAGAGAGGTGTAGAAAGAGGAAGAAGAGGTGAAGAAAGAGGAAGAAAGGTACAGAACGAGGCAATTGGGTGCAGAAAGCGGCAAGAGGAGTGCAGAAAGAGGCAAGAGAGATGCAGAAAGAGACAAGAGAGTTAGGAAAGAGGCATGAGAAGTGCAGAAAGAGGAGGAAAGGTGCAGAAAGAAGCAAGAGCAGTGCAGAAAGAATCCAGAGAGGTGCAGCAAGAAGCACGTTAGGTACATAAAGAGGCAAGAGAAGTGCAGAAAGAGGCAAGAGATGTGCAGAAATGGACAAGACAGGAGCATAAAGAGGCAAGAGAAGTGCAGCAAGAGGCAAGAGAGGAGCAGAAATAGGCTGGAGAGGCACATAGAGAGGTAAGAGAGATGCAAAAAGAGGCACGATAGGTGCAGAAAGAGGTAAGAGAGGTATAGAAAGAGGCAAGAGAGGTGAAGAAAGCAGAGAAAGGCACAGAAAGAGGCAAGTGAGGTACAGAAAGAGGCAAGAGAGGCGTAAAAAGAGGACGAAAAGTGCTGAAAGAAGCAAGAGCAATGCAGAAAGAAGAGAATAAGATGCAGAAAGAGGCAAGAGAGGTGCAGAAAGAGGCAAGAGAGGTACAGAAAGAGGCAAGAGAGGCATAAAAAGAGGACGAAAAGTGCTGAAAGAAGCAAGAGCAATGCAGAAAGAAGAGAATAAGATGCAGAAAGAGGCAAGAGAGGTGCAGAAAGATGCAAGTGAGGACCAGAAAGAGGCAAGTGAGGTGCAGAAAGAGGCAATAGAAGTGAAAAAAGAAGTAAGAAAGGGGTAGAAAGAGACAAGAGAAGTGCAGAAAGAGGCAAGAGAGGTGCAGACAGAGGCAAGAGAAGTGCAGAAAGAGGCAAAAGAAATGCAGAAATTTGCCAGAGATGTGCATACATTGGCAAGAGAGGTGTATAAAGAGGCAAGAGTGGTGCTGAAAGAGGCAATAGAAGTGCAGAAAGAGCCAAGAAATGTAGAGAAAGAGGTACTAGAAGTGCAGAAAGAGGCAAGAGAGGTACACAAAGAAGAGAGTGAGCCTCAGAAATAAGCAAGAGAGGTGCAGAAAGAGGAAAGAGATGTACAGAAAGAGGCAAGAGAGGTATAGAAAGAACAAACAGAGATGCAGAAAGAGGCAAGCTAGGTGCAGAAAGTGGCAAAAGAACTGTAGAAAGAGGCAATAGAAGGTGCAGATAGAGGCAAGAGAGATGCAGAAAGAGCCAAGAGAGGTACAGAAATAGGCAAAAGAGGTAGAGTAAGATGCAAGAGATGTGCAGAAAGACGCATAAGGAGTGAAGAAAGATGCAAGAGAGGTGTAGAAAGAGACAAGAGAGTTGCAGAAAGAGACATGAGAGGTGCAGAAAGAAGAAAGGTGCAGAAAGAAGCAAACACAATACAGAAAGAACCATGAGAGGTGCAGAAAGAGGCAAGAGAGGTGCATAAAGTGGCAAGTTAGATGCAGAAAGATGCAAGAGAAGTGCATAAAAGAGTCATGCGAGGTGCAGAAATAAGCAAGAAAAGAGCAGAAGGAGGCATGAGAGGTCCATAAGGTGGCAAGGGAGGTGCAGAAAGAGGCAAGAGAGGTGAAGAAACAGGTAAGAGAAGCACATAGAGGTAATTGAGGTACAGTAAAAGGCAAGAGGAGTGTAAAAAGAAGCAAAAGAGGTGCAGAGAGAGGCAAGAGAGGCGCAGAAAGAAGAAGAATGGTCCAGAAAGAGACAATAGAGGTACAGAAAGTAGTAGGATAGGTGCAGAAAGAAAAGAGTGAGGTTCAGAGAGAGGCAAGAGAGGTGCAGGAAGAAGCAAGAGAAGTGCAGAATGAAACAACAGAGGTGCAGAAAGAGGAAAGATAGATGTAGATAGAGGCAAGAGAGGTGCAAAACGATGCAAGAGACATGAAGAAAGAGGCAAGAGAGGTGCAGAAATAAGAGAGTGAGGTGTGGAAAGAGACAAGAGAGGTGCAGAAAGAGGCAAAAGAGGTGCAGAAAGAGGCAAGATATGTACAGAAAGAGGCAAAAGAGGTGCCAAAAAGGTAAGAGAGGTTCAGAAAGAGGTAAGAGAGGTGTAGAAAGAGGCAATAGAGGTAGAGAGGTACAGAAAGAGGCACGAGTGGTGCAGAAAGAGGAAAGAGTGGTGCGGAAAGAGACAAAATAGGAGCAGAAAGAGGCAAGAGAGGAGCAGAGGGAGGAAGAAAGGTGCAGAAAGAAGCAAGAGCACTGCAGAAAGAAGCAAGACTGGTGCAGAAGGAAGCAAGAGAGGTACAGAAAGAAGAGAGTGAAGTACAGAAAGAGGCAAATGAGGTGAAGAAAGATGCAAGAGAAGTGCAGAAAGAGGCAAGAGAAGACCAGAAAGAGGCAAAAGAAGTGCAGAAAGAGGCATAATAGGTGTAGATAGAGGCAAGAGAGGTGCAGAAAGAAGAGAGTGAAGTGCAGAAAGAGGCAAGAGAGGTGCATAATGAGGCTCCCTCCTTTTGCCCATTATAGCTATTGTGCTGTCACTACCACTTGCCATGCATGTTCTTCTTTGCTGCTACAGCCCCTCCCACCTTCCCTGTGTGGTCAGCAAGCTGACCTTGACCCCCTCCCACCTTTTCACCATGGTCCTTGTGTATGTCATTATAGTCTCACTGTTGCCCTCCATGGTGTGTTGTGCTTCTAGTGCTCATCCTGCCTGATCTCCATGGTCAGCTTGTGTCTCCTGCCCTGACCCCTTGACCCCTGACCTCCTTTTTCCATGTGCAGCCCCTACTCCCTCCCTCCTGGCTTGTCTGTTCTATTGTAATGCCCCTGATTCCTCCCTCCTGCCCTGTATGGTCCATTATGCGCCAGCTTTCTCTCCTGTCTGTCCATTATGGACAGCTTGCTGCCATTGCCACTTTACCCTCTGATCTCTGTTGTCTATGTGCATGGTCCTGTCCCCTCCATATTGCTTTCCATGGATTGTTGTGCTGCATTGCCGTTCCGCATGCCCTGTGTGGTGTATTGTGTTGCTGTAAGTCCTAATGTCTGCCCTGTAAGGTCAGTTTGGTGCACCTGTCCTCTGTTATCTGAGTCCATGTCCCTACCCCAATTCCTTCTGCCTTTCAAGATCCAATGTACCATACTTGCTAACATTTTCAACTTGGTAAGAGGGAGACTTAAAAAAAAACTGGGGGTGATTTTCCCCATTGTCTTACATTGAAAATGCAGAGTTTGTAGACAGGAGACAGATAAAATAAAGCTCTTTTGGGCTTAAACACATTGCGCGTTTCCTGCCTCAATCGGGTCTATTGCCATGTATGGTTGTACAACCACTGCCTCTTCCTTCTGCCCTCAATGGTCTATTATATTTCCACAGCCCCTCTTGCCTGTCCTGCATTGTTGGTTTGTTGCCCATGCCCCCCTTTCCACTGGCCTCCATAGTCTGTGGTGCTGCCACTGCCCTTCCTGCCTCCCCAGAGTGGTGAAATTGTTGCCTCTGCACCCTCCTACCTGCCTTCAATTTTCTAAGCCTGTGCTCCTGACCTCTGCCTTCCAACAGTATCCTAATGAACAACTAGATTGCTAACATTCTATATTTATTACAAAAGTGTGGCACACCTGATGTCATCTTGATGTAATCAAAACTGTAATACCTAAATCATTTCCTTGAGAAAATATAGAAATGAGAGGGTCTTGTTTGCATAGAAATGATGGTTAGTGCACTAAAAAAATTAAAATGAGGATATATTTTCTGAGTTCTCAAATAGCGACAAACCACTTTTAAATTATTTGTTATCTTTATGTTTTTTTATCCAGTTGACCACTTGATTAAATGTTACACTTAGGGGAGAAGATGTGGTGTTACTTCCAAAACTGGAGACCTTGCAACTGGGGAACCAGGTTGGAGTTCCTTCTTCACCTAGACATTCTGTGATTCTGGTCTAATTACTTAATCTCCCCATTTCTAAAACCAAAATGAATGTATCCTTGTGTGATGTAACCAATGCTCATGTAAAGCACTCCAATACCTGTCTAGTCTGCACTATATAAAACTGCAAATAAACAAACAATAAAAAGTGTTTTTCACACTTTTTTCATTGGGCTAAACGTGGGCTACATCTGGGTGATATTTGTGCTACATTTGGGCTCCTTTGTCCGTGGTGGCCATCTTGGGTGACTTCAAATCAATTCAATAAACTTTATTCGATCTGATTTAGAAACTTATATCATAAAAGTATTCATATAAACAGTGAATACTCTTCCTTTATACTATATAATGAGAATTGACTAAAACCAGTAGGTAAAAATGGGTGTTAAAAGCCCGCCTCAAAGCAACTTCAGGTTAACAGAATAGTAAAGTTCACTGTTTTGCAAGATCAATCTCAAGTACTTTGTAAACACTACACAATAAGTGGTCTAAATAAGATGCAACGCTCAAATACCTGACCAGTCTGCACTAAACAACTGCAAAACAAAAACCAATAAAAAGTGTTTTGCATACTTTGTCATTGGGCTACACGTGGGCTCCATCTGGGTGATATTTGTGCTACATTTTGGCTCTTTTTTCTCCGGTTGCCATCTTGGGTGCTTATTTGGTATGAAGTTTCCTAATTTCCTCATTTACTGCACTCTCCTCAGTAGGAAAGGCTTTCAGTTTTTTACTTTGATTCCATCAAGAGGGCATTTAGATGTGTCACACATTTGCCAAATATTCAGAATGTTAGCACTCTAGTTGCTCATTAGATCACCGTAGTAAAGCTACTGCCCACCAGGGAAGTCTGCTGCTGGTATTGAAAGTGCATGTTTCAGTCTGCATGTCAGAATTTTTTAATGAAATAAAAGAGGATTTGAGAAGTCACTCAAAATGTGCCATAATTTTTCTTTTTTCAGCACTAACCGCGGACAAGAGCGGTCCAAGGGGCAGTGATTGGTAGCCCTTGTTGGAACCTCCAGCGATCATTTATTTCACAAGAGACAATCGGGACAGTGCTTTTTGATGATTGGGCACAAAATTACCTATTTCAGGATTTACACATGTTTTACAAAAATGCTGTAAACTATTGATCCCACAATGCATTACTAAGGAGAGACGCTCACTGGAGCTTAATTAATAATATGCAAATGTGGGGCTTGAAAAGGGTGGAAGCATGGGAGTGCGTATTTGGCCCGTGACCAAGAACTATGAGAGTTCGAAGCGCGTTGGGTCCAAGTGCACGTATTGGTCTTGGATTGGTGTGGCTATTTAAATAACAGACGCTGTGAAGGGGAGTGCGTCTCCGTTCTCTTTGACAGAGGTGTGGATTTGTATATTTCAGTTTGTCAGCCGGGAGACAGCACCACCGCGGACAAGAGCGGTCCAAGGGGCAGTGATTGGTAGCCCTTGTTGGAACCTCCAGCGATCATTTATTTCACAAGAGACAATCGGGACAGTGCTTTATGATGATTGGGCACTGTTGGAAATACCCCACTCCCACACCGGAAAGGGTTGGTGGTAACGGGGTCTCTCCAGACATACACAGTGGTAGCTTGGCTCGAGTGGTCAGGAATCAGGCACCGTGCTAAGCATACGTCATACCCATACAATAACCATGCGTGCATCCGTTCCAAAAACGACTCTACACCGTAAAAATTATGAAAATATTTCTCTTTATCTTCTTTTTTCTCTTAGTTGCTGATTAGAAAAATAATAACACAATCACAATATACAAGGCTTTTTAAATAGTGCAGGTCAAATAAATACTGGATTAATGATTCAATAAATAGGGGTGATCATAAATAATTAAGGCATAAATATAAGTGCAAAACATACAGGCAATTAAATATTGTGAGGCAATAAATACTGCAAACCAATAAATATTGTGCGACAATAAATACTGTGGAACAATAAATACAGTGGAGCAATAAATAGGTTAAATACAATAAATACAGTGCTCTCAATAAATAATTAAAAGCTGACAGTGACACTTATAGAATCAGATCACACTTAGATTTCTATGGGCTGATTTAGCCCAGGCACAGCTTGTAGTTATGTGGATGGCTTGAGGGTGTCTACTCCCTGGCTTGGACAAGGCTGAGGCCTAAACTGAGGTAGATCAAGGGGGGAATACTAGAGACCTGGCTCTCTCACTCTACACAACCCCTCTGAATTAGTCTCAGCTCACCCCTGGCACAGTCCAGCTGGTTCCAGCACCTCTCTGACCCCTAGAGTAGTCTC
The DNA here is from genome assembly GCF_964204655.1 of Triturus cristatus. Classification (NCBI taxonomy): domain Eukaryota; kingdom Metazoa; phylum Chordata; class Amphibia; order Caudata; family Salamandridae; genus Triturus; species Triturus cristatus. The sequence goes on along the minus strand of NC_140581.1, from coordinate 49,461,647 downwards.
TTAGGATTCCACAGGGCCTTAGGCGCCCTCTATTCCACTTACTGCCCTTTTTCTGAAGCTCCGACGCCGTTGGAGTCGTGTCGACGCCGTGAGGCGGTTCCGGTTCGATGTCGGCGGCCTCGGCACAATGTCAGTTCTTGACGACGCCGGCAGGCGGTTCCGGATCGATGTCGGCGGCCTCGGCTCGATCTCGACCTCCGATTCGATGACGTCGGGCAATCTTGGCTTGATGTTGACTTCGGGCGGCTCCGGTCCGATGGCGACCTCAGGTTCGATGACGTCGGCCGGCCTTGGCTCGATGTCGACTTCCGGCGGCTCCGGAGTGCGATCCTCACTCCCGACCTCCGGTGCTCCTCTCCTCAGGTTCCGGCGACTCCGGAGTGCGATCCTCACTCCCGACCTCCGGTGCTCCTCTCCTCAGGTTCCGGCGACTCCGGAGTGCGATCTCCACTCCCGACCTCCGGCACGCTTCACCTCGGTCTCCGGCGACTCCGGAGGGCGGACTTCACTCCCCCGTCGACGCCGCTCACTCGACCTCGGGTGACTTCCTCCTCGACCTCTGGTACTCTCTACGACCTCCGTTGGCGCCCTCTCTCGACCTCTGGCGGCTCCGGGTACGACGTCTGCTTTTCCAGTCAACGCCGCTTCTCCACCTCGGGCTCCAGGTCTCCAGGCTACTCGACGTCAGACTCCAGGGAAACCAGTATCCAGGTCAGGATATTGCTGTTCTTGGATTCTAAGGCCTGTTCCTGCTGTCCAGGTCCTTAAGATGGTTTTTCTTGCTTCTTCCCACACAGGGCTCCAGGCTGGGCTCAGTCAGTAGGGACTAGTATCAAGGGTGGGTTTATGGACCCCACTCCAGGCACAAGTTTCCACCCCTGCTGCCTCACTCCTTCCTCCTTCAGGTTTCTGCTGCTCACTCTTCACCAGTCAGGTGCCAACTGCCAGCTCCAACTGCCAACTCTCTGTCTTAGCTTCCCAACATTCTAAACCGCCTCCAACTGTCACAGGGCTCCAGAATGTTGCAGAAGGTTCTAGTAGGTTCCAGTGGGTGCTGGTGATGTCACAGGTGGCCACCATTTTGTGCTCCAGGCCCTCAGACAGAAGTTCCAGGGGTAGATAAAATGGCTCCCTGAATCTGCAGCAACACTAAAAAATCTGGTGGTTCCCAAAAAGGAAAAATACCAACAGGGTTTGAGGCAAAAGTGGGACAAAATAAATAATGATGAGGAGGGACCACCCAAAGGGCTGACAGGTCTAACACGCGTCCCCCCCAGCTGAAAGTGGGGAGAGCTACCCAACCCCTTGGGAGTTCTCATCACTAAGGCGGAAATACCTTGAGAGACCGTCTGCATTGGCGTGGTCCACTCCAGGCCGATGTTCCACCTGAAAGTCCATTCCCTGGAGGGAAATAGACCACCTCAACAACTTGGGATTCTCCCCCTTCATTTGCATCAGCCAACGAAGGGGTCTGTGGTCGGTCTGAACCAGGAAGTGCGAGCCAAACAGGTATGGCCGCAACTTCTTCAGAGCCCATACCACTGCAAAGGCTTCACGCTCAATTGCACTCCACTTCTGTTCCCTGGGGAGTAGTCTCCGGGATAGGAAGACCACGGGTTGATCCAGACCCTCTTCATTGAGTTGCGATAACACTGCCCCAATGCCATGTTCTGATGCATCTGTCTGGACAATGAACTCCTTGGAAAAGTCTGGGGCCCTTAAGACCGGGGCCTCGCACATGGCTTTCTTCAATCTCACAAAGGCCTGCTGACAAGCCTCCGTCCAGACTACCCGTCGAGGTTGTTTCTTGGACGTGAGCTCCGTGAGGGGGGCTACGATGGTACCGTACCCCTTCACGAAGCGGCGGTAGTATCCCGTGAGGCCCAGAAAAGCTCCGACCTCAGTCTGTGTCTTGGGGGGTTCCCAGGCCATGATGGCCTCGATCTTTGCCTGGAGGGGTTGCACCGCTCCCCTACCCACCAAGTGTCCAAGGTACACTACCGACCCCTGCCCGATCTGGCACTTGCTGGCCTTGATCGTCAATCCAGCTTGTCTCAGGGCCTGGAGAACAGCTTGCAGGTGACGCAAGTGATCCTCCCAGCTGTTACTGAAGACGGCTATGTCATCCAGATAAGCAGCAGAGAAACTCTCCATTCCGGTGAGGATCTGGTTTACCAGGCGCTGAAACGTGGCAGGTGCGTTCTTGAGCCCAAAGGGCATCACACAGAACTGGTAGTGGCCATTGGGCGTGGAGAAGGCTGACCTTTCCCTTGCTCCATCAGTCAAAGAGATCTGCCAGTACCCAGAAGTAAGGTCAAAGGTACTTAGGTATTGGGCAGCTCCCAGCCGGTCAATCAATTCATCCGCCCTAGGGATCGGATGAACATCAGTTTTGGTCACTGAATTCAGTCCCCGGTAGTCCACACAGAACCTCAGTTCCGGTTGGGCACCCGGTGGTGCAGCTTTTGGTACTAACACCACCGGACTGGACCAGGGGCTGCTAGAAGGTTGATCACTCCTAGCTCCAGCATCTTAGTGACTTCACTGTGAATGCTGGCCTTCACCTTGTCTGACATCCGGTAGATCTTGGACTTCACAGGTGGGCTGTCTCCTGTGTCCACATCATGGACGCACAGGTGAGTCCTACCCGGAACAAGGGAGAACAACGAAGAGTACTGTCCCAGGACCTGGCGGCAGTCCTCCCGCTGTTCAGGAGTTAGAGATGGGGAGAGAATCACTCCCTCCACCGACCCATCCTTCTCTTGAGACGCAAACAAATCAGGGAGAGGCTCGCTTTCCACGTCCTCTCCTCCGTCAGTCACCATCATCAAGATGACTTCGGGCCTCTCGTGGTGGGGTTTGAGGCGGTTGGCGTGCAGCACCCGTAGGGGCTGACGAGGGGTTTTCAGGTCCACCAAGTAGGTAGCCTTACCCTTCTTCTCCAACACCTCAAAGGGTCCTGACCAGCGATCCTGGAGGGCGCTAAGCTCTCCCGGTTCGATCACCCACACCTTCTGGCCAGGCTCCAACTCCACCGGGTGAGCATTGTGGTCATACCACGCCTTCATCACTGCTTGGCTGGCTTCCAAGTTGTCAGAAGCTTGCTTCCACAACTTAGCCATTTGGCTCCGGAAGGCCAGCATGTAGCTCACCACATCCTGGGGTGTTGTGGCTCACAGGGTGCGCCAGAGAGCACTGCCAGTCCGAGCGGGAACCACCCGCGGTCGGCGGACATGACGGGAACTACCATTCCCATGAGGCAATGCGTGCTGACGTACGTGACGTCAGCACGCTGGACGCGCCGGCGAAGAAAAGGAAACATCCGGCTGCAGTCAGGTGCCGGTTATTTTGTATCCAGGTCGGAAGTGCAAGCAGAGAACAGCGTTTCGGGTAGGGGTGCTCTGCACCAAAAACTGTGATTCTTTGCTGGCTTCTGTCGTCCAGACATTCTTTGGTTGTTGTTGCTGAAGCAAGGCGAGGTTCGTCTTGTCTTTCAGGGTCCGAGTACAGTGGCCCCGTTGGATGCCGCATTGAGGCGTGCGGGGTCGCCATTCTCCGTGTTGGTTTGGTCCAGCACTCCTCGCGAAGGGGAGCTTGTCATTGTTTGTCCCCGTTCTAAAGTTCCGTGGCCCCGTTGGAAGCCTAACTGCGGCGTGCGGGGTCGCACTCACCTAGGTCCGGTGTTAACTCCGGTCATTGCTCTCAATTGACACACAACAGGGCAGAGGGCTTTAACTTACGGAAAGCGATATTCCGCGTTGTGTTGAGGGAGTAATATATAGTCGCCTCAAGGACAGCATCTTATCGTTCTTGTATATAGTGAACTCTGCCTGCTGGTAGTATAACGGTGTGACTGAGGTTCGTCTTGAGAACCCGTGGGGGCGACCAGGAGAAGTATCCTGTTCCTTGCCCTGCTGCATTTTATGTGTGTTCGTTTGTACTCCATACAGGGGTGGAAAGGTGACTCCTGGCATACGTCCTTCCCCCCTGTACTGAGAAGAATCCTGAGTTCATGGTAGGTCCTGTAGCTGAGGGGAGTTACGAGGGTGCTTGCATACTACGACCTCTGCTGATTAGTATCTTGTCTGTAGGGTTCCAGTTGCCTTGCGAGCAGGTCTTTCCAGTCTCCTGTTCCCCGAGAGCATTCTTTCTTTTACAGGTAAAAGGGGGAGCTAGGGAAGAACGGGGTGATAGCGAGAGAGATAGGGGCTGATGTAACCATTGCATGTTGTTCTTTCTCTTTCAGATCTCCCTCCCAGCTGTCCCCTTCCTTTCCTTCCCTCGCCTGATCACCCTTCTGTGTCTGTTATATATCTATCAGACCAAGGGGTTATCGGGAGGTGGACCCCTTACAGCATCGTGCGACTCTGAGGACACTTGGACGGCGACAGAATAACCGGCCCACGGATAACTGTCCTCCCAGTCGCACGGTGGGATGGCCACCTTTGAGGATGTTGTAGCTGCGTTGGCCTTGTTGCAGGCTGAGGTAGCTGCCTCTAGAACAGAAACAGCAACACTACAGGCGCAGGTAGATCGCTTGGAACGCAATCCCTTTGATGCAGGCTTACCCCGCGCCACCCCTACGGCTCCCGTTGTTGTGGAGATTCCCACGCCAGTGCAATTAGCTACTCCTGAAAGGTTCAGCGGGGAAGGCGGGAAGTTGCAAGTCTTTCTCACGCAAGTGATGTTACATTTTACCTGTAGGGCTAGGGCGTTTAATACAAACCATTCAAAGGTAGCCTTTCTTCTCTCGTATTTATCTGGGGACGCAGCTCAATGGGCAGTCCCGCTGGTGAGAAGAGACGATCAGCTCCTATATGATTGGAACGCATTTCTGGAAGAATTCGAGAAAACATTCAACCGTCGAGCCGCCACGCTCTCAGCCGACAGAGATCTGCTAGAATTGCGACAAGGCAATAGGGATGTTATCTCCTATATTAACGATTTTAGGAGACTGATCACTGAAACCGAGTGGCCAGAAGAGAAGCAAGCGGCTCTTTTCCATCAAGGGCTAAGCGAAGACTTGAAGGATGTGGTGGCGCAGATCGACCCGCAACCGGTCACCTGTGAGGCACTCATCAGTTTGGTGTTAAGGTTGGATCATCGCCTAAGCATGAGAAAAGGGGACCACAGACGGCGGGAGAGACCGGTGCCTACTGTGGAACCTACTAGGGCAGCAAACCACTCTGGTTCCTCAAAAACCGAGCCTATGGAAATTGGAGCCGTCCGTTCCCCGCTCACCTCCGAAGGACGAGAGTATAGGCGGAAGAAAGGCCTATGCTTGTATTGCGGACGGAAAGGGCATTTCATTCGCGAATGCAGTCTGCGGCCCAAAACTCCACGATCGGATCAGAAAGCTGCGGTTACAAGAACCACCCTCGCGGAGGCGGGAAACGCTCCAGCTTAAAGGAGGATGAAGGGAATCCTTTGAGCGCACTGTACATCCCTTCGTTGGAAGACTTGAAGACCAAGGAAAGAAGCCATTTTTATGTGGACGTGCACATCTTGGTGCAAGACAGGTGGTTGCCAGTCCGGGCGTTATTGGATTCTGGGGCCACGGGGTGTTTTATGGACCAAGATCAGGTGGTACGGCTCGGAATAACGTTACAGGAGAAAAGCATGCCGGAGATGGTGTTTGCGGTTGATGGAAAAATGTTGGAATCAGGACCGGTGAGATACCATACAGGACCTTTATCGGTAAAACAGGGGACGGAGCACCAGGAGTTGATTTCCTTTAACGTTATTCCAGCACCCCATTACGGAGTAATACTAGGGTTGCCTTGGTTGTGCCTCCACAACCCGCTCATAAATTGGCTCGAAAAAACCCTGCAGTTTACCTCCGACTACTGTCTAGCGAACTGCAACGTTTCTGCAAGAAACCCTGCCATGTCATTGGCAACTTGTTACCAGGTGGCGACCGCAGTGGAACAAGCAGTAACATTGCCCGAGGTCTATAAAGAATACAACGATGTTTTCAACGAGGACAACGCCGAAGTCCTGCCTCCCCACAGGGCATACGATTGTCAAATAGACCTGATACCGGGGGCGGTCGTTCCCGCGGGACGGGTGTATGCCCTAACGGAGCCAGAACATAAGTACCTCAGGGAGTATTTGGATAAATATTTGGGCCTGGGGTTTATAAGAGTGTCAAAATCCCCAGCAGCGTCGCCTCTCTTCTTCATTCCTAAAGCCAATGGCGAGCTTCGCGTGTGCGTGGACTACAGGGCGTTAAATGCCATTACCGTGAAGAACCGGTATCCGCTACCACTAATCAACGTTCTGTTGGAGCAGGTAAAAGAGGCAGCGATCTACACGCGATTAGATCTGAAGGGGGCATACCATTTAGTCCGAATGAGGAGAGGGGACGAATGGAAGACTGCGTTCAAAACCAGATTCGGACTCTATGAGTACTTAGTTATGCCCTTCGGGCTATGCAATGCCCCCACGGCCTTTCAATTCTTCCTAAACGATGTGCTCCGTGAATATCTGGACCACTTTGTCATAGTGTACATCGATGACATTTTAATCTACTCCCAGGACACCAGGGAACATACGCAACATGTAAAAACCATCCTTCAAACTCTAAGAAAACACCACTTATTTTGCAAAATCAGTAAGTGCGAGTTTGGGGTGACGTCTGTGGAGTTTCTAGGGGTGAACCTCACACCCTGGGGGCAGGAAATGTCAGAAAGGAAGGTATTGGCAGTTAAACAATGGCCTACTCCCCACAACCTCAGAGATGTACAGTGTTTTTTGGGGTTTGCCAACTTCTATCGTCGCTTTATCCACCACTTCTCAGACTTGGCAACCCCTCTCACTCAGCTATTGCGCAAGAAGGCGATGTTCCAGTGGACCGCTGGGGCCCAAAAGGGTTTCGATGAGCTAAAAGAGGCGTTTTCTACGGCCCCGGTGTTGGCTCATGCACACCCTGAATGTCCATTTATCGTGGAGGCCGATGCCTCCGACACAGCATTGGGAGCGGTGTTATCACAGAGGCATGTCGAAACAGGGCAACTGCATCCAGTGGCATACATGTCACGAAAATTGAATTCCGCGGAGTGCAATTACAACATCGCCGAAAAAGAACTACTCGTCATCAAAGATGCCTTCAGTGAATGGAGGCATCATCTCATGGGTGCCAGACACGTGGTTACGGTATATACCGACCACAGGAACTTACAGTTCATGACGGCAGCGAGACACCTAACCCCCCGTCAACTAAGGTGGACTCTCTTTTTTGCGGGATATAACTTCCTTGTTACTTATAGGCCTGGAAAGGAAAACAAAAAAGCAGATGCTTTATCCCGGCAAGCTTCCCAGGCCGCTCTCCCTAATTCACCTAAAGGAGCCATCATCAGCCCTGAACACGTGATAGGGGCGACGTGTACAGATCCGTTCTTGAGAAGTGTATCCCGGAACGTCCAGACAAACCGGTGGAAAACCTGGCTGAGAAGCAATCCCAGCTGGAGCTTGATTCATGACATACCGATACGGGGAAAGCAGATACTTCTGCCCATTCGGGCCTTACGTCTTCAAGCATTCAAATGGTGTCATATTCTACCCTGCGCAGGTCACAACGGCCGAGAGAAAACCCTTGATAGGGTCCTAAGGCAATTCTGGTGGCCTTCGGTACGGGAGGATGTGGGCACTTGGGTGAAGGAGTGCAGAGTATGCAGTCAAATGAAGGCCTCACATTCCAAACCAGCAGGTTTGCTACAACCGCTCCCCACACCTAATCTCCCGTGGGAAAACATTTCGGTGGACTTCATCGTGGGAATGCCTAGCAACAAGGGATGTACCGTTATCACGGTCATAGTGGACTATTTAACAAAGATGGCACACTTCGTAGCCTGTGAGAAAATACCCACGTCAGGACAGTTGGCACACATACTACTAGTGAACGTGGTCCGCCTACACGGCCTGCCCCGGAGGATTGTCTCAGACCGCGGAAGCCAATTCACAGCAAACTTCTGGAAGACCTGGTGTTCATCGTTAGGGATAGAATCCAACATTTCCACTAGTTTTCACCCGCAAACGGATGGACAGACCGAAAGGGTCAATCAAACCCTTAAGCAATACTTAAGGTGTTACTCCAGCGCTTCAAAAAACGATTGGGTGGACTTACTATGGTTAGCTGAAGTGGCGTATAACAGCGCATCACATGCATCCACCAAACTCACACCATATTACTGCACATATGGTTTCCATCCTTGGTTTTCGCCCTTCCTTAATCCAATACAACCAACTAAGGTTCCAGAAGCGCAGAGTAGAATAGAGCGCATCCACACCACTTTACAGAAGGCCAGAAGCAATCTGCGAGAGGCCAAGCACAGATACAAAGCTTCCGCCGACAAACACAGACGGCAGGGACCTGTATATAAAGTGGGAGATTATGTGTGGTTATCCACAAAAAACATCCGGTTCAAACGCTATAGCGTATTCAACCCCAAGTACATAGGTCCCTATCGGGTGGTGAAATTGGTGACTCCGGTAGTGGTTAAACTTTCTTTGCCCTCCTCCTTGCGCATTCATCCGGCTTTTCATGTGTCCCTAGTGAAGCCAGCGCTGGTGAAGCCCAATAAGGCCCCTGCTCCAGTCATTGTAAATAGCGAAGCAGAGTACGAGGTGAGAGGGGTTTTGGATTCCAAGATACATCGCTCCAGGTTGTGGTACTTGCTGGCCTGGAAGGGATATGGGGAGGAGGAAAACTCCTGGGAACCAGCTTCCAGTGTCCACGCTCCTGCACTGGTGGCTCAATTCCACAAGAAATATCCGAAAAAAGCTTGTTTATGTCAATGCTCTTCGGGGGAGGGATGTACTGTTGTGGCTCACAGGGTGCGCCAGAGAGCACTGCCAGTCCGAGCGGGAACCACCCGCGGTCGGCGGACATGACGGGAACTACCATTCCCATGAGGCAATGCGTGCTGACGTACGTGACGTCAGCACGCTGGACGCGCCGGCGAAGAAAAGGAAACATCCGGCTGCAGTCAGGTGCCGGTTATTTTGTATCCAGGTCGGAAGTGCAAGCAGAGAACAGCGTTTCGGGTAGGGGTGCTCTGCACCAAAAACTGTGATTCTTTGCTGGCTTCTGTCGTCCAGACATTCTTTGGTTGTTGTTGCTGAAGCAAGGCGAGGTTCGTCTTGTCTTTCAGGGTCCGAGTACAGTGGCCCCGTTGGATGCCGCATTGAGGCGTGCGGGGTCGCCATTCTCCGTGTTGGTTTGGTCCAGCACTCCTCGCGAAGGGGAGCTTGTCATTTTGTCCCCGTTCTAAAGTTCCATGGCCCCGTTGGAAGCCGAACTGCGGCGTGCGGGGTCGCACTCACCTAGGTCCGGTGTTAACTCCGGTCATTGCTCTCAATTGACACACAACAGGGCAGAGGGCTTTAACTTACGGAAAGCGATATTCCGCGTTGTGTTGAGGGAGTAATATATAGTCGCCTCAAGGACAGCATCTTATCGTTCTTGTATATAGTGAACTCTGCCTGCTGGTAGTATAACGGTGTGACTGAGGTTCGTCTTGAGAACCCGTGGGGGCGACCAGGAGAAGTATCCTGTTCCTTGCCCTGCTGCATTTTATGTGTGTTCGTTTGTACTCCATACAGGGGTGGAAAGGTGACTCCTGGCATACGTCCTTCCCCCCTGTACTGAGAAGAATCCTGAGTTCATGGTAGGTCCTGTAGCTGAGGGGAGTTACGAGGATGCTTGCATACTACGACCTCTGCTGATTAGTATCTTGTCTGTAGGGTTCCAGTTGCCTTGCGAGCAGGTCTTTCCAGTCTCCTGTTCCCCGAGAGCATTCTTTCTTTTACAGGTAAAAGGGGGAGCTAGGGAAGAACGGGGTGATAGCGAGAGAGATAGGGGCTGATGTAACCATTGCATGTTGTTCTTTCTCTTTCAGATCTCCCTCCCAGCTGTCCCCTTCCTTTCCTTCCCTCGCCTGATCACCCTTCTGTGTCTGTTATATATCTATCAGACCAAGGGGTTATCGGGAGGTGGACCCCTTACAGCATCGTGCGACTCTGAGGACACTTGGACGGCGACATGGGGAAGCTTTCTGGGAGTTCTTTCCCATCCGTCTCTCACCAGGTTGAGAGGTCCACGTACAGGGTGCCCATACAGAAGTTCGAAGGGGCTGAAGCCCACTCCCTTCTGTGGCACTTCCCTGTAAGAGAACAATAAACAGGGTAGGAGGACGTCCCATTTCCTCCGCAGGCTTTCAGGCAGACTTCTGATCATGCCCTTCAAGGTTTTGTTAAACCTCTCCACCAGACCATTGGTCTGGGGGTGGTAAGGAGTGGTGAACCGGTAGGTCACTCCACACTCCTTCCACATCGCCCGCATGTACGCTGACATGAAGTTGGTCCCCCTGTCGGACACAACTTCCTTGGGAAAACCCACTCGGGTAAAGATTCCCATCAGGGCCCTAGCCACAACAGGTGCTGTTATGGTCCTCAGAGGTATTGCCTCTGGGTACCGTGTGGCATGATCCACCAGAACCAGGATAAACCTGTGACCAGCTGTAGTAGGTGGATCTAACGGACCCACAATGTCGATGCCCACCCTTTCAAAGGGGGTGCTAACGACAGGAAGTGGTTCCAGGGGAGCTTTTAGCTTCACCCCTGTTTTCCCACTGGCTTGGCAAGACACACATGTCCGGCAGTAGGTATCGGACGACACTTTCATTTGAGGCCAATAAAAGTGGGGGACAAGACGGGCGAAGGTCTTGTCTTGCCCCAAGTGTCCGGCCAAGGGGATCTCGTGAGCCAACTCCAGAAGGAAGGCTCGGTAACGTTGAGGGACTACCAAGGCTCGTGACGATCCATGTAGGGGTGCCTTGGGTTCACTGTAGAGGAGGCCATCCTCCCAGTAAACACTGTAGTTCCCTTCAACGTTCCCTGCTGCCTGGGCTTCGGCCTGTCGCCTCAGCCCCTCAAGGGTAGGGCACTCCCTCTGGCCCTGGCAGAATTCCTCCCTGGACGGGCCTCCCTCCACGTGCCACTCGGCCGGGATGGGTAGGTCCTCCAGTTTGGTAACGTCCCCCACCGCAGACTCCTGGTCCACCACCTCCGGTGGCCTATCCGTCCTACGGGGTGTGGACGCCGAGGCAGGCTCCTCCTGTCCTCGGTTCTTCCCTTGACTGGCAGCTGGCTGGGCCTTTGTTCCAGGCTCCAGCCGAAACGAACTCCCTCTCCGGGTAGTTGCGGACCTTGTTCTGACACAGGCCCAGTCAGGTGTACCCAGCATCTCAGTGTGAGTCCGGTATTCCACCTCCTTCCAAGCGTTGTGCTCCATGTCATTCCCCAGTAGACAATCGACTGGCACGGCAGGGCTTACGGCAACTCGAAGTGAACCTGCAACACCCCCCCATTCAAAGGGAACCTCGGCCACTGGATAGTGGCCTGTTCTGCCGTCAGCCATCGCGGCTGGGTGGAGTACATCGGGAATTACCTGCTCTGGAGACACCAGTTGGCTACGCACCATAGTCATACTGGCTCCTGTGTCTCTCAGAGCCTCCCCTCTTTGGCCGTTGATGGTGACCCACTGCCCATACTTTACGGTATTTGCGGGCACCTGGATCTTAGGAACCATCTCCCGTTCTCCCAGGGACACTAAAGTGACACCCGCCCACTCCCTTCCCTTAGTTAAGGGCATCTCCTCCCCGAGCACTACACTAGCTACTCCGGGGGTCTTTCCTCCTATGGGAGGGGGTGGTCGTTTCAGGCACTTCGGATCTCCTTTATAGTGTCCAACGCCACCGCACTCGTAGCAATGGACAACCCTTGGCTGCTGACTCTGGCCAGGATTAGGGTTTCTGGGTGGGTTAGCCCTAGGGGTGAATCCTGTTCCCTTCCCTTGGAAGTTATTTTGGGGGCCTTTGGAGAACTCCTTTTTCTTTTCCCCTCCCTCTTTCTTCTGGGGGGCGCCCTGTCCAGCCTTTTGAGTATCCCCTCCAGTCCCCCTTGTGGACACCCGGGTACTAGCCCAAATGTCCGCCTCCTCAGCAAGCTTCCGGGGACTGGTCAGCTTGCTATCCACCAGGTGTTGACGCAGTTCAGGGAAACATTTCTCGAGCAGGTGTTCCTTCAGTACTAGATCAAACAACCCCTCGTAGTTCCTCACTTCACTGCCCTGAATCCAACCCTCTAGTGCCTTCTTTGCATAGTCCAGGAAGTCCACCCAATTCTGTGTGCCCAGTTTGTGACTACCCCTGAACTTCTGTCTGTACTTTTCGGGTGTTAGTCCAAACTTTCTTATGAGCGCCAGTTTCATGGTGGGGTAGTGGGTCTGCTCATCCTCCTCGAGGGCCAATAATGCATCCCTACCAGCTGGAGGCATGTACTTGTACAATCCCCCTCCCCAGTACTTCTCTGGAACCCCATGGGCCCTTAACGAGACCTCATAGGCCGCTAGCCACTTGGCGATATCGTCACCCACCCCATAGCTAGCTACTATGTCCTTTGGCAGGTAGGGTTTGGGTTCCCTGGTGTACTCTCGTTCTTCGCTGCCACCGGTAGGTACAGGGTGTGCCCCGATTCTCAGGATCTGAAGATCTATCTCTTTCAGCCTTATCTCATGAGCCATCCTCTGTTCCTCCTTCTCTTTCTCCAGCCTTGCTAAGTCCCATGTGAGCTGTCTTTTCTCCCTCCGGTCTGTTAACTCCACTTCAGACAAGCCACCGCTAGAGGCACTGCTGCCCTTCCTGGAAAGTGTCCTGGGCCCCGCTGACAGGTTCCCCACCTCAGGTTGGTACAAACCAGCTCCCTCACTGTCGGGCTCTCTATCCCTGTCCTCCTCCTCAGCCTTGCTTTCTCGGCGTGCCTCCCCCCAAGCCCTTAAGCTGGTTTGGAGTGCACCCTTCTTTGCTCCTGGGGGACAATACACCCCCTCTCGCTGACAAAACTCCCTGAGTTGGGCCACAGTGTACGTTTCTAAATTCTCCAGTACAAACTCCATCTTGCCCACTCAGGTCAGAGGACAGTTATTTGCAGTAACTATGCAGGGGGGTACCTTATATAATACCTCCTCCCACCACCAGAGTAAATTTGGAAAAAAACAAAAACCCACAATTAGGAAGGCCGCTTTGAGAAAACTCCCGGTGTAGGCCTATGGACTACCCACAGTTATTGTTGAGTATACGTAGGCACAGCTCTATCCCACCACTGAACACCAATTAATGTTGGAAATACCCCACTCCCACACCGGAAAGGGTTGGTGGTAACGGGGTCTTTCCAGGACATACAGTGGTAGCTTGGCTCGAGTGGTCAGGAATCAGGCACCGTGCTAAGCATACGTCATACCCATACAATAACCATGCGTGCATCCGTTCCAAAAACGACTCTACACCGTAAAAATTATGAAAATATTTCTCTTTATCTTCTTTTTTCTCTTAGTTGCTGATTAGAAAAATAATAACACAATCACAATATACAAGGCTTTTTAAATAGTGCAGGTCAAATACTGGCTTAATGATTCAATAAATAGGGGTGATCATAAATAATTAAGGCATAAATATAAGTGCAAAACATACAGGCAATTAAATATTCTGAGGCAATAAATACTGCAAACCAATAAATATTGTGCGACAATAAATACTGTGGAACAATAAATACAGTGGAGCAATAAATAGGTTAAATACAATAAATACAGTGCTCTCAATAAATAATTAAAAGCTGACAGTGACACTTATAGAATCAGATCACACTTAGATTTCTATGGGCTGATTTAGCCCAGGCACAGCTTGTAGTTATGTGGATGGCTTGAGGGTGTCTACTCCCTGGCTTGGACAAGGCTGAGGCCTAAACTGAGGTAGATCAAGGGGGAATACTAGAGACCTGGCTCTCTCACTCTACACAACCCCTCTGAATTAGTCTCAGCTCACCCCTGGCACAGTCCAGCTGGTTCCAGCACCTCTCTAACCCCCAGAGTAGTCTCTTAGGATTCCACAGGGCCTTAGGCGCCCTCTATTCCACTTACTGCCCTTTTTCTGAAGCTCCGACACCGCTGGAGTCGTGTCGACGCCGTGAGGCGGTTCCGGTTCGATGTCGGCGGCCTCGGCACAATGTCAGTTCTTGACGACGCCGGCAGGCGGTTCCGGATCGATGTCGGCGGCCTCGGCTCGATCTCGACCTCCGATTCGATGACGTCGGGCAATCTTGGCTTGATGTCGACTTTGGGCGGCTCCGGTCCGATGGCGACCTCAGGTTCGATGACGTCGGCCGGCCTTGGCTCGATGTCGACTTCCGGCGGCTCCGGAGTGCGATCCTCACTCCCGACCTCCGGTGCTCCTCTCCTCAGGTTCCGGCGACTCCGGAGTGCGATCCTCACTCCCGACCTCCGGTGCTCCTCTCCTCAGGTTCCGGCGACTCCGGAGTGCGATCTCCACTCCCGACCTCCGGCACGCTTCACCTCGGTCTCCGGCGGCTCCGGAGGGCGGACTTCACTCCCCCGTCGACGCCGCTCACTCGACCTCGGGTGACTTCCTCCTCGACCTCTGGTACTCTCTACGACCTCCGTCGGCGCCCTCTCTCGACCTCTGGCGGCTCCGGGTACGACGTCTGCTTTTCCAGTCAGCGCCGCTTCTCCACCTCGGGCTCCAGGTCTCCAGGCTACTCGACGTCAGACTCCAGGGAAACCAGTATCCAGGTCAGGATCTTGCTGTTCTTGGATTCTAAGGCCTGTTCCTGCTGTCCAGGTCCTTAAGATGGTTTTTCTTGCTTCTTCCCACACAGGGCTCCAGGCTGGGCTCAGTCAGTAGGGACTAGTATCAAGGGTGGGTTTATGGACCCCACTCCAGGCACAAGTTTCCACCCCTGCTGCCTCACTCCTTCCTCCTTCAGGTTTCTGCTGCTCACTCTTCACCAGTCAGGTGCCAACTGCCAGCTCCAACTGCCAACTCTCTGTCTTAGCTTCCCAACATTCTAAACCGCCTCCAACTGTCACAGGGCTCCAGAATGTTGCAGAAGGTTCTAGTAGGTTCCAGTGGGTGCTGGTGATGTCACAGGTGGCCACCATTTTGTGCTCCAGGCCCTCAGACAGAAGTTCCAGGGGTAGATAAAATGGCTCCCTGAATCTGCAGCAACACTAAAAAATCTGGTGGTTCCCAAAAAGGAAAAATACCAACAGGGTTTGAGGCAAAAGTGGGACAAAATAAATAATGATGAGGAGGGACCACCCAAAGGGCTGACAGGTCTAACAGGCACCAAATTACCTATTTCAGGATTTACAAATTTTTTACAAAAATGCTGTGAACTATTGATCCCACAATGCATTACTAAGGAGAGACGCTCACTGGAGCTTAATTGATAATGTACAAATGTGGGAGTTGAAAAGGGCGGAAGCACGGGAGTTTCTATTTCACCCGTGACCAAGAACTATCAGAGTTCGAAACGCGTTGGGCCCAAGTGCACGTATTGGTCTTGGATTGGTGTGGCTATTTAAATAAAAGACGCTGTGAAGGGGAGTGCGTCTCCATTCTCTTTGACAGAGGTGTGGATTTGTATATTTTGGTTTGTCAGCCGGGAGGCAGCACCACCGCGGACAAGAGCGGTCCAAGGGGCAGTGATTGGTAGCCCTTGTTGGAACCTCCAGCAATCATTTATTTCACAAGAGACAATCGGGACAGTGCTTTGTGATGATTGGGCACCAAATTACCTATTTCAGGATTTACAAATTTTTTACAAAAATGCTGTGAACTATTGATCCCACAATGCATTACTAAGGAGAGACGCTCTCTGGAGCTTAATTGATACTATGCAAATGTGGGGCTTGAAAAGGGCGGAAGCATGGGAGTGTCTATTTGGCCCGTGACCAAGAACCGAAACGCTTTGGGCCCAAGTGCATGTATTTGTCTTGGATTGGTGTGGCTATTTAAATAAAAGATGCTGTGAAGGGGAGTGCGTCTCCGTTCTCTTTGAAAGAGGTGTGGATTTGTGTATATATATATAAATATTTACTATGGTTTTTTCAGTGAATATATATATATATTTATCTTTCGCCTACCTTTTTATTTCTCTCTCAGTCCGAGACACAGTCCGAGTGTGGTGCCCTGTTATAAAACGGTAATAATCATCAAAATGTCTTTATTCTGCATTACATCAAGGCCATGGCCCTCTAAGGGGCCAAATGAAGAGTCGGTCAGTCAGTAGAAAATACAAACGTACTTTATTAGTAGTTCGCTGCAGAGAGAGCCCCGGTCAGACCTGCACCCTAAGATGGACGCTGAGGGGACTGACTTCCCAAAGCACTCTAATACAGGATAAAACTTTCTCGAGACCTCAGCCACGCCTACTATGGAAAAATACCAGCCGGAGTCGGGCATGAGCAAAAAGGGTACAAAGAGATGAGCGAACACCTGCCAGATGGGCGTATTATCTGTACTCCAAGGCCAATGTGTCGGGCTTCAGCATCTCCTAACACGAGAGCAGAACTAGACAGACAGAAAGGAATGTACGAAAAGAACATCTATTCATTAGCAGATCCGACTTCAACCTTGGGGAGCAGAGAAAGAATAATAACGATATACAGTTTTGCAGTTCTGCTGAAGCAAGCGAAAACCAAATGAGGTCTAGTGTGACTGCGGCCTAGACAGACTACTAGTAGTCGCACATTAAAATATGGAGGCACACAAGCCAACGAAGCTTGCATGCCGTAAGGATAACTCAGTGGGTTTCATAATGCTAATGCAAATGGCGTCTATTTAGCCACCTAATGCTAACTTATATAATAGATATGAATGCATATTATAAAAGGAATTTCAAACCTAACAGTCATATTTATACAAAAGAAGCACAACCCTTCAGATGCAATTCATCAACCTACGCAAGGTCATCCTGAGTGGCCCTGAGTGGTTTTAGAAATCAAGAGAAACGCAACACAGCACAAATCACTGCATTGCTCTGCCCCAGAGAATCTGCCCAATCTGCCAGGTGATGCCTTATGAGGAGAAAAATGTTTTATTTTCCTCATATTTTGCTATTATTGTAAGGGCTGCAGTCTACAGCTACTAGCTCAGATTTGTACCAAAGGACTGGAGGTCTTGGATGACCTGCAAATGTAACTTTAAGTTGTTCTAGTCCATCTAGTTTAGGAGAAATCCCAGCTCCAATATCTCTGTACATCAGTTCGATTTTGGTTAAATCATCTATTTTTAATGGACCAATGTTTTTCATTCTGATATTGTGATCTGTCATCTTACATCAATCACTGCCTAACCTCTAGACTTACTTATTTATTCAAAAAAACTTCATTTCACGCATATGGCCTCATCTTTATATTTATGCTTCCGCTGGAATGTTTAATTTGGTATATGCTTGCAATATTAGCCATCACACCTGCTTGCCAAGGCCAAACCTACTGGCTTTGCCTCTGCTTGATTAGAGGTATTAGTTGACAAACAAGAAAGTACTGCAAGGGCTGTTGAGAATTTCTTCATAATGCAGCATCTTTTTAAATCTGAATATTGAATGCAATTTTTCCATATGTGTCAAAATACAGAAATAATTCAATTTACCAGAACTGATTTCTTGCACAAAAAATAGCAAAGATTACAGTTGCTGCATAAAAAACACTGCCTTTTTTAGTCCTATAAAATCCATCTGACAACATTCCAAACAGACTTTGAAGCTGTGCACAGGAGTAAGTAGGTAAGTACGTAAGTATATTTTATTATCTGTTAGTTAATAAAAACCATTGCATAAGATACACTCATTGAAATAACTAAAATATGGAAGACATAAAATGAAATCATTACTGTCATGTGCATATGGGACACTAAGACCATGGTTGTGTGATCGCCTGTGCGAATACATCCAGCGAGTGCTCCAATTAGCGCTTTTAAATTCTTCTTGGTGGTTTGATAATCAAATCGCCTTTGCTCATTAGCTTGATTGTTTAAGACCGGTCTCTAAACATTCGTAGAACCATAATTTGACATAAAAAGAAACCCTGTTGTATCAAAACAGTTAAATGTAGATTATAAATTATCTAAAATCCTTAGACGTGAGCCAGAGATTACAGGTCACTGTCTTAAATAAATATATGGAGCTGCAGTCACCTAATTGTTTATAAAAGGTAATGCGGCTTGGTGCTGATCATTAACTTTGTTCCTGCTACACCCATCATTAATTTGTTCCTGCTACACCCATGAATCTCAACCAGGCAGCAAGCCAACCAGATGTCTTCTCCATCAAAACAAGCTTTCACTGCCTGCCTGCATGTTCTTATCTGTTTTCTTCTCAGGGCAGGCTTTAGCAAAATTCTTCGTTCCCTGTCTAAACTCATGCATATGCACAGCAGGTGTAGAATGTCTTCATTTGCCTCTCTGCATAATCTGCACAGTGTTATTGGCTGTGTCCGTTTCCATGGGGGGATCTGCTACATTGATGGTAAAATGCCCAGCTTTAGATGCAGGTATTTTTCATTTTTTGCTCGAGCAAAACTAGTGCCTAGGTAAGGTTGGGGGGAACAGTTTGTGTAGCTCCGGATAGCAAACCATCCGTGCACACTTCCTGTTAGTGCAGATTTGTCCTCTACGAGGGACAGAGTTTTCACTGTTTTGTTAACCAGCTCTTTAAAGCTTTTATGGGCCGCAATGGTACCCCAAGGGACCTCTAAGGCCAAGCAGTCAATTGAATATTGTAAATAAGTCATAGCTGCACTTTCTTTCTTCCAGTTACGCTCGTTCCATAAATAGGCATTCAGTGTCTCTTGATCCGCTCCCTTTATTTTGTGCCAGCATTTTACATAAACCCCCTTGCATGCTATTTGCTGTTTTAGTAGTCCAAACTCTAATCTTAGTATACTGTGGAAATTAAATATTATTCTCCTTGCACTTGACACGTCCTGTCCGGGACGCCAGCATCTCTTCCTCTTAGGCACTCACTTCCACAGGTGATAGTTGGGGGGAGTTTCGCTCCAATTACTTGTAATAAGGAAGTGAAACTCGGGCCACTTATTTTTGGTTCAATGTTTTTTAATGCAACAGCTTTTGTAATTCCTCCGCCTCGTTGCATTTGTGGGGGAACGTGCCTTTGCTGTCTTTTGTTATGCCCAAGTATTTGAATTCTTCTATAATGTTGAGTCGCAAACCTTCCCACTCCCATCAAAATCGATGTGCTTTCTTTTTCTGATTTATAACCATCACTTTGGTTTCGCCTAAGTTTATACTTATTCCTTTCTTGGTGGAGAAGCTGCTCGTGGTGTTTATCAGATGTCGCAGGCCAATTGGCATACGGCAAATTCGAGAGGGTGACTCCTCCATATTTAGGTGCGTGGTGATTGCAATTGTCCAGTTCGGGTTAGAGATCTACCATGAATAGATAAAACAGAGTCAGCGCCAACATGCACCCCGGCTTCAGCCCCTTGGTTGTTGGTATTCTCCTTGATGAGCAATCAGCAGCACCCAGCTTTATTTGTACCCATGTGTCAGTGTGGAGTAAAATCAGCTGAGTCAGAAGTCTTGTATTGATTTTCATTTTGGATAGTTTTGACCAGAGTTTCTTCCTGTCAATGTTGTCAAAGGCAGGTGTATAGTCTATGAAGGAAACGTAAAGCGGTTTATTGAAGATTTTGATGGCATCCATTAGAAGCAATAGGGCAAATATGTTTGTCGAAGTCCACATAAGTTTTTGAAAGCCAGTTTGGTTGATGGGAATAGATGCCGTTTCCGATGCCCATTCTGTAAGTTCTTCCAGCAGAAGTCCAGCAAAGTATTTGGCATCATTATCTATCAGTGCAACTAGTCTAACAATTTCTATTTTGTTTTTACTGCCTTTCTTGTGTAGCAGGGAAATAATTGATCCCTTCCAGGAGTCTTGTATTCTTTCTGCTTCCATTATATGTGTGAAGAGTGGCAGGAAAATGGCTGCCCAGTAGTCTGGGTCTCACTTGTATAAGATTGGTGGAATACCGTTGGGGCCTAGCCTCTAGGATCGTTTATGAATGAAGGCGACTCTGTGTCTGCCAGTTCTCGAAAATTATAGCATTGCCGGCTCATGGAAGACTGGTATTTCAGAAATCTAAAATGATGCTTAGTTGAGCTTATTCAATCTAGTATCTGCCTTGCATCATAAGTGGGAGCATCAACAACCTATTTTAGCCTAAGGAGAAGCAGCCATTAATCAAGTTGACCAACCAATAAAAAATGCGACTGATAGCATTAATGGTGTTGAAAACTCAACAAAACCTGATGTAGATTTAGATTGAATTCTCTGGGGCCAATGTAACACAGCGACTGTAGATACCTGCAGTCAGGCTGATGCTCAAATGGGTCTAGCTTGTTGAGAGCTGTCCCTGGTTTATCTACAAAGAATCTTTCTAAACCATACTCAGATCGGATTAATTTAGCTAGGTAACATACGCTACTTCATGAATCAAGGTTTAAAAAGAAATCTAATTTAAAGGGAGTTCAGTAACTCCTTAGGACAGCCTGAACATTATAATAACGAAAGGGCACTATCACTAACTCCATGCCTAGTTTATTTTATTTAATGTATCTGAGGAGCTATCTGCTTCACAAAGAAAATCTCTGGAAATGTTTGGGTAGAATTGTTGGTTGTGATCTATGCACAGACAGGTATAGGTGGGCCTGCAACTTAGTTTGATGCCTGAGTGCCACTGTACAGATGCACCCACAGCCTGTTCATGTATAGTATTTTGCAGTACTCCTCCGCATGTTCAGTTATCCTGAAAACAGATAGACTCTTCACAGGAGAAAATGGTTGTTGGCAAAATAAAAATAGAATACTTGATGAGCAGTTACCCTGTGTATGGATTTGGCGATTGCTCAAGTTTACATGACTTTGTAAATCTATGATAGCATCAAATTCCATGGGTGTTGCATGGGAAAACCGACTGCAATGCCCATGGTGGAATGCCTCCCAGGTGCAGAGTAAGGCGTCACAGCAGATTACCAGAAAACAGAAAACACAACGGCCGACCAAGGTTAAGCACTTCAATCTGAAATATTTCATGTAGTAAGAGTTAGGTACGGTGCAACTACTTCCAGCATCCGCCGTTGATAGGTCACACTGGTACGAAAGAGTTCATTGAAAAGGAAGGTGCACCAAAAATCATTCAGAAGAACAAATTCAGTCCGTCAGTCTTCTTTATTCAAAGTATTGTTTAAAAACTTGCACAAAGCCAACGCGTTTTGTTCCTTTGTGCAGAAGGAACTTCATCAAGGCTGAAACAATCACATAAGGACATAGGATAAATACACATAAAACACATACATAGATACATATAAACACATATTCAAATCGATATATAGCCCACATGACATTATATTCACACAACTTTACACTATAACTGATGTGAGAAAAACTCCAGACAGGAACAAATAAAGTTTTCATGGATAATATAAGGACAAGTAATACAGGTAAAGTTGTTAGAAAAATGTAACTAGGTGGGAAACAAAGAATAAAGACTTTTTTGTATAAAACGAATTTCTAATAATACACAGGATCAGAGTAAATAAGAGCTAAGAGTGAAGAAAGTGAGACATTATACAGACATAGCACAAAAGGGAAAATAGTGTGTACAGACCTAAAAGAATCCTAAAGGATAGTAGTCCGGAAATATCTCTCCTTAAATGAGATGTAGAATGATAACTAAGACAACCAATATTTAATCTCTGTGTAGTCCGGGTATTTAAAATCACATAGAGATGGAATAATATCCAATTCAGTTTTCGATTCTATTAAAAACGAATGAACCAATGAATAATGGTCAAGGGAAATAACCAGATCAAAATGCAACACAAAATTAGTGTATAAAATAAGCTCTTGAGGCAAATAATCCTTCACCCAAGGACTTTCCATATAAAGGTGGTGATGATCTCAAAGGGAGGACATAATGACAACAAATCATTACTACGCATAGTACTTAAATACAACAGCCTACAATATACGGGTGCCTACACCAAGACGAAGAGCACGTGCAGCCTAATCACATACCACATCTCTTTGTTTTTTTTTTTTTTTGTTTTTTTTTTGAAACCGTTTATTGCAGTTTATAGAAGTTACAGGTATGGGCCTACAACCACACGGCCGGCCGCTAGAGCATCAAAAGCATATTACATACATACAGCAAAAAACTTTCTCAGCGGTGCACAGTAGGAAGACAGGAGTGATCAATGGTGCAGGCCTCACAGCTCCATGCCCACAGTACGGTTCCATTTTCTTAAAGCAAAACAACGTAAACAAACCACAACCGCAAGGCAACCCTCGATCCGAAGTGACAACACGTGCTCCATAAGTGGGGGATCCAAACCAGCAGCAAAATTCTGAAGAGGGGGGCGGGAGTAGATCAGGGACTGGGGGACCGCGCGCCCGCGGCCAAGGGAGGGGCGCCATCTAGGGAGACGGAGCCGGCGAGGCCGCCGGTAGCAGCGGCGGCTCACAAATACCCCCGCGGTAGGCGTTCCAGGGGCCCCAGAGTTTCATCCACGCCCCAGGCTTACCCCTCGCCACATACACCACCTTTTCACGAAACATACACCAATCCATATGCTCTTTCCAGGCCGACACCGCAGGGGGCCTCTGGGATCCCCACAATTGGGCAATATCACGCTTGGCTATCATGTATCCCAGAGTCACCCACCGCGCCTGCGGGACCGAGTAGTCATTTGGCTCCCAGACATTCAGCAAGCATCTCCTCGCTTCAGGCAGCAGCGCGACACGCGTAACCATTCGTAGAACCTCATGCACACCACGCCAGAATCGCTCCACTTTCGGGCACTCCCACAGTATATGCATGAAAGTCGCCAACGCACCACAGCCACGCTTACACATTCCATCACCGGCAAAACCCATACGTAAAAGCCTTGGCCCCGTCACGTAGACCCGGTGAAGGATCATGAGCTGGACGAAACGAAGGCGAGCCGGGATGGCCACCTCTTTCGGAGAGGCCACCGCGGAGATCCAATCCTCGTCGTCCAGCTCCAGCCCGTCGGCAACCCAAGCCTCGCGGAGACTAGTCAGCAGACACGATCTATCGTTAATCAATTTTTTGTATATGAGGGAGATCGTGCTGTCCAGGACATGGCCATCTAGCACTCTGTCCTCCAGGGGGAAGACTCCGGAATGGATGCAACATCCGGGAAGACGGAGCCCAGCGCATGGCGGACCTGTAGGTACCGAAAGTACTCACTGCCCTGCAGCTGAAACTCCGCCTGCAGCGTCTCAAAAGTTTTGAATCCCCCCCTCGTCCAGAGATCTCCCACCGTGCTGATTCCGATCGTGTCCCACTTCTCGAAGCCCTTCGACGTCCACAGGGAGCCCAACCTCTCAGATGCATACAGCGGAGACGCTCGGGTCAAACGGTCCTTCCACCCCATAGCTGCATTAGCCGCGTGCCAGACACGCACCATGACACGCGTCGGTCCCGTCAAACGGGGGTCGGGCGCGCCAGAGTAGAGCGCTCGATTATAATCGGCACCGGGCAGAAGCGTCCTGTCCATCTCAAATGCCGGGTTCAAGGCGGGCCCGTAAAGGCCATGATTAATTGCAGCTAGTTGGGAGGCCCAGTAATACCGTTTGATGTTCGGGAGGGCGACCCCTCCATCGTACCACGGGAGCGTCAATTTAGCCAGAGCAATACGCGGCCTCCCGTCCCAGAACAGGCGCCGCTGGAGGCCCTCCACCTCGCGAAAGTAGCGTGCCGGGACCAGGTCCATGGTATTCTGGAGGGCGTAGAGGAAGCGCGGCAGGGACATCATTTTAAATAAGGCCGCTCGGCCGAGCGGCGAGAGCGGCAGACGCCGCCAGCGCACCACGTCCTCCCTCAGACGCTGGAGGGGGGGCAGCAAGTTCCGCTCATAGCGGGCCTCCGGGTCAAGAGTGATATATATACCCAGGTACCGGAAACCCTGGGAGGCAATCTGGATCGGACAGTCCCGTGGCAAGACCGGGGCCTCCCCGGAGAGCACATAGACACAGGATTTCGCCCAGTTGATGACCAGGCCTGAGTTGCGACCGAAGGAGCGCAAAACATCAACCAGGACGATCAGTGACTTGCGCGGGGAGGCGAGATACAAAAGGATATCGTCAGCATAGAGGGACACGCGGTCCTCATGCTCGGGGGTCCAGCGGAGACCACGGATAGAAGGGTGCCACCGCAACCACTCCGCCAGGGGCTCCATGGCCAGGGCGAACAGGAGAGGCGACAGGGGACAACCCTGTCGCGTGCCCCGTCCCAGCGCGAACGGGGCAGATACTCGCCCATTCACCACCACCTGCGCCAACGGGCCCGAATATAACAATTTGACCCAGCTGACGAAACCCGGGCCGAACCCAAACTTCGCCAGCATCGCCCAAACATATGGCCATTCGAGCGTATCAAACGCCATGGTGGCGTCCAAGGACGCCAAGATGGCCGGCTCCCGCACAAATGGGACACGCGCGAGCACCCCGTGTAAGCGCCGCAGATTAAGCGCCGTGTTGCGGTGTGGTATAAAGCCCGATTGGTCTTGGTGGACCAAATCGCCCACCACGCCAACCAACCGGTTGGCCAACACCTTGGCGAGGATTTTGGGCTCCGCGTTCAGAAGCGAAATCGGCCTATAGGATGTGACCCGCTCACGGGGCTTCCCCTCCTTATGGATCACCACAATTGTAGCCAGACGCTGGTCCGGCGGGAGGGAGCCCTGCGAGTGGGCCGCAAGGAACATCGCGCGCAGGTGGGGCGCCAACACATCCGGGCGTAGCTTGTATAGCTCAATGGGAATACCATTGGGGCCCATGGCCTTGCCGGATGCAACCGAGCGAATAGCCGAGGCAATTTCGTCCGAGGTGGGCGGGGCATCCAGCGAATCCCTGTCCTCCACCGTAAGGGAGGGCAGTGCGATGTCCCGAAGCAAGGCATGGGAATCTTCCTCCGAGCAGGGAGAAACCGGGGAGTAGACTTCGCGGAAATAATCCGCGAAGCAGGAGACAATGGCTTCCGGCTCAGTGACGCACACACCATCCACGCTCTCAATCAAAGGCACCACGCGGCTCGCTCTTTCCCTCTTGTCCAACCACGCAATCAATTTGCCAGCCTTGTCACCCACATCATACAATCGCCCCTGCTGCTCTCTACTGAGGCCCCTGGCCGCCTCCGTGACGAGGGCCCGATAGGCCGCCTGCTTTAAGTGCAAAACATGCAACTTGGCGTCTGTTACCCCGCTCCCCAGGTCACCCTCCAGTTCTGCAATCTCGGCCTCAACCCGGGTCACCTCCTCCCGCTCGCGCCGCCGGGCATTGGAAATAAAGGAGAGGGCCTCCCCTCTAAGAACCACCTTGAAAGCCTCCCACAGGGAGATGGCAGACGGGACCGACCCCACATTCTCATCGAAATAGCGCTGTAAGGATTTAATCAAGTCGGCACGAATGGTGGGGTCGCGCAAATACCATGCATTGATCGGGGCCACTCTGCCATCCCCTCTCGGGAAGACATCGAAATGCAACAACAATGGGGAGTGGTCTGAGATACCCCGTGCCAAATGGCGCACCTCCCCCACCCTCCCTGCCTGGGCCGCCGGGACAAGGATGTAATCAAGCCGCGAGAGGCTACCATGGGCCCCCGAGTGGAAGGTGTACTGTTGCAATACGGGATGCTTTAAGCGCCAGCAATCCACCAGGCCCAGCGTGTCTAAAAGGCCAGGCAGCCACGCCTGTGCCCGGGGGAGGTCCCTAGGGGGATGGCGATCCATAGACCCAGAGGCAACCGCGTTAAAGTCCCCTCCAACCACCAACAGGCCACCCGGAAGGTCCAGAAGGAGGCGCCCCAGGTCCGCAAATGTAGTGGCTTGTAACCCAGGCGGGACGTACACTGATATAAAGATAAACACTCTACCCTCCATTCGTCCCACCAGAACAGTGTAACGTCCCCTCTCATCATGGCGCACCTCGTCAATCTCCAACGGGAGCGAGTTCTTGACCATAATACCCACCCCCCGCGAGCCCGAAGTGAAGCCGGAGTGGGCCGCCAAACGATATCCCCGCCGATTCATTGCATGAAAGGTGTTACCTATAAGGTGTGTCTCCTGCAGGAAGACAACATCTGGAGAAATACGTTTTAAATACTGCAGGACCACACCACGCTTAATCCTATCCCCCAGGCCGTTAACATTCCATGACAACACAATCAAATCCCTACCCCCCATCATACGTCAAAACAATCGGTCGCCCCCCACCGAGCATCTTAAAAACAACAAAACAGTTGCGGGTTTGCCTTGCGGTGCTAACAAACAACACACCCCCCCCACCCCCCGGTCCCAACAGAACTCCCCCCTCCCTGCACCCCTGCATGAGCCCAGACAGCCCCCCCAAAGTGCAGTGTGCCTGTCGCCCCATAGCTAAGTACTAACTAGTCCCCCCGAGGAGGAGGGAAGCCCCCAGCAGACCCCACCCGACCTCCATGGGAGGGGAACATACGAAAGCAATATATGGTAAAGGAACAATATCCAGAGCAAGGCCTATACAGTCACCCCTCAATTCTGATCCGGCGGGCCCTCCCCGCCAGCCGCGCCCCCCCCACCCCGATCTCCAGGCAAAGTATCTAACCAGTCCCCAGCCACCTCGGGCCGGTCGAAGAAGTGCGTACGGCCATCCACCTCCACCCTCAGCTTAGCCGGAAAGAGCATTGAGTACTTGAGGTTTAGGTCCCTTAGGCGACGTTTAATACCAAGAAAGCTCTGTCGCTGCTTCTGGACCGCCGGAGTAAAGTCTGGGTAGAAGTGTACATCCATGTTGTCCAGCCTGACCGGTCCCTGTTGCCTGGAGGTCTGGAGGATGGCGTCTCTGTCCCGGAAATTAAAAATCCGGGCAATAATAGGCCGCGGCGGGGCACCGGACTTAGGGCGGCCCCCAGGGACCCGGTGGGCACGCTCCACCGCAAAAAGCTTACTCAGCCCCCGGGGCTGGAGATGGGTCAGGATCAGTTCTTCCACGAAGAGATCTGCCGCCTCCGCCTCTCGGCCCTCCGGCACACCAATAATGCGAACATTGTTCCTCCGGGCCCGACCCTCGGAATCCTCCAGTCGCCGGTCCATCAGGGCGCTCGCCTGGCCAAGCCGGCGCACCTCCCTCTGGAGGGCCACCACGTCCGTAGTGAGGCTCGTTGTGGTGTGGGCCAGGGAGTCAACTCGGTCGTTCGTTTTTGACAAGTCTGCCCTCACAAGGCCCACATCCACCAGGACCGAGTCAATTTTTTGCGCCAAGGTATCGAAACGCTGGTCCACTGAGGCCTTCACCTCTGCGATGGCGCCCATGACGTCCCGGAGGGTCAGATCCACCGGTTGGGCAGGCGCCTCCGTCGGGCCCACCAGGGATGACCGCGATGTCTCCGGAGAACCCTTCTGGAGCGTATAGCGATCCATACTATTGGCCTGGTGCGCCGTGCCACGGCGGGTTGTCTTCATCTTCGCCCGGTCGCCATCTTGTTTGGTGGACATGCTGGCCCTTCCACCGTCGTGCCAAGATCTCCAAACGGGCCGCCACACCAAATCACGGGTGTCAGGGGGGGGGGCGGGGGCGACCACCGGGCCGCGGGTCAACCCACCGCCGGCGGGTCAGCCGGGCACCTGGACAAGGCAACACCACCGCACCCCGCTCCGCAGCCCGACCCCGCCTGAGGCAAGGAGGGCGCAAAAGCGAAAGTGAAAGTGCGGGGTACGCGAGTCGCCCAGCCCCGCTCGCCGCTGTTATTCACTTCGTCCCCGGATCGCCCCACTACTCCAATCCGGGGGGCCGGCGAGGAGAAGGCCGCAACCTTCAATCGATGCTCCCACCGGTGTTCGGGGTCCGATTCGAGCCCAAAAAACGGGTGGCGCCTCAGCTCGGGTTCACCGACACAGTCCCCTCAACAAGGACAGGATATCGGCAGGATTAATTCAGGAGGTCGCGGAGGTCCTCGGGAGCCTCGCACCTACGCGGCCATCTTGGTTGCGCGCTAGGCTCCTCCTGACACATCTCTTTGTTAATTTGTCTAATAAAATCTTGGACAAAGATGAAATGACAGTTTTGAGTAAAGGTTTACATTGTTGTCCCACCCAAAGTGGAGATTTTACCGATGCACACATAGCCCAGTATAAATTTGTCAAATTGCTCAAACTCAGAGATCTCATCTCATCACAATCCTGACAACACGGTGCGATCTACTAAGCCTGATCATGTGACATACAATTGCTGACAAACGGAATATACAATGTCTGCCCACTTTGGATGATGATGTGGTTTGTGACATGCCATCCCGGTTGAATGAATTTGACATTCCTCAAAATTGTTGTAAGGAGAGTGGTCTAAAGCACAGATCTAAATTTTTACCCGCAATGGCCTATCATCATAACATAGATACTTTTTATGAAAAAATGAGTGAGGATCTATATAAACTGGAAACACCTAGTAAATTCTCTCCTCCCATACATCATAATATTACCCCTAATGAAAGACGGGAACTTAACAGGCTCATACTTGACAATACTATTGTCATTAGGGAGGCAGATAAAGGTGCTAAGGTTGTAGTCATGAACATTGCAACTACATGAGAGAAATAAATTGCCAATTAAGTAATGAACACTGTTATCAAAGGACTGTTGTCAATTCTATTAGAAAACTCACTTTAATGATAAATATGAAAGTGAGTGAATGGAAAGACATCGAGTTACTTACTGAGGATGAATTCAGGTATCTTAGGGTGGAATGTCCTAAATACCCGTGCATTTACATCTTGCCAAAGATTAATAATGGGGGACCTTTTCCAACTGGTCGTCCTATTATTTCTGGGGTGGGCTCACCCACCGAGAGGCTTTCGGAGTTTGTCGATCTTAGGCTCCAGAAACATGTTCTTGACTTGCCCTCTTATATCAGGGACAGCAAGGACATCTTAGTCAAATTCATAGATTTTCAATGGTCAGATGAACTTCTATTCGTTACTTTAGATGTTGAAAGTTTATATACCTGTATACGCAACGAATTTGGGAGGCTAGCGGTACAGTCATTCCTTGATAAAGAAAGTGCTGATTAATATGAATTTAACAAGATAGTTGTGGAGATGATGGACATCATTCTCTGTAACAACTTTTTCCTTCATGACTAGTGTTGGTTTCAGCAAACACAAGGTACTCCCATGGGCTATAGGTTTTCTCACTCTTATGCATGCCTTTTTATGGGGTGGTTTGAGAGGGAGCATGCCTGGAGCCGACGTGCCTCCCACTGGACGGAATACATCATGTTCTGGGGGAGGTACATTGATGACATTATTTGTCTGTGGTCTGGATCCATTGAACTATTACATCTGTATTTTTTTTCATATCTGAATGCTGACGATTATAATGTGAAGCTGACCGTGACATCTGATAAGGAGAAAAAAATTTCCTGGACATGGAGTTTTATGTTAAGAATGGAACAATACAAAGTATCCTTTACAGCCTTTACAGGAAGGATGGGGTATTACATGCAGCTAGTGCACACTCACATTCCATCATCAACAACATCCCCTACGGGGAGATGATGCAAATCAGAGAGAATTGTGGTGAGGAAGAAACATACCACAACAATATAATGGAATCCAAAAAAAAGATTCCTCAAGAGAGGATATAAGAAGGAGGTACTGGACAGAGACAGAGCGATTGCCAGAGCACAACACTTAAACAGGGAGGATACCCCCCCAAGAAAAACCTAAACAGAATAACGAGGTTTCAACTGAGAGGGTAGTCAGGTTTGTGATGCAATATACTATGAACAGCAATAGGATGTTCAGCATCCTGAAAAAAAACTGGGGCCTCCTAAAAGAGGTACCGGGTTTAAAATACTGTCTCACCAACATACCATCCATTACTTACAGAAGGGGTAGCTCATTACGCAATACATTGTGTCCAAGCTATGTAACCAGCAAACAAGAAATATGGCTACCTCCCAAACCTGTAGGTTTTTTCACCTGTGTGTCCTGTAATGTCTGTCCTTTTGGCAAAAATAAAACCACAAATTTTGCTTATAACTCCCCTAGATCTCACAGTATTTCGCATTCTATCAACTGCAATACCATACATGTCAGGATGTAAATGCAATGTCATATATGTGGGCAGCACTGTTCGCCCTTTAAAGATTCGAATACAAGAGCATTGTAGGGCAATACTGAATATGGATCAGTATAAAGATGTACATCCAGATGACATGTCATTTTGGTTTAATGGCATTGACCATGTATCCTCAGGAGACAGAGGTGATGACAGGGAGCTATTGGTCAGGCAAAAAGACGCAAAATGGTTTTGTCGCTTAAGGGCAACTCATAAGAGTCATAATACAGACGTGGAGCTCCATTACTTCCCTGTGTAGACAATGTCTGGTATTGGCTACATCATATTATGACCTTCAGTTACTTGGTGTCTGTATTATAATGGTGTGTGATGATTCAGTCTGTATAGGAACTCTCTGGTGAATCAATTTGCCTGTTAATATATATATATTTTTTAATTAGTATATATATATTCTGTTGTGGCTTAGTTTAATGGTCATTATGTGAGCTTATTGTGATCACCAGTATCCCCTTTCTGACAGTGTTCCATTCAGTAAGTGGCTAATTGATCCTCTTTTTGCCTTTTCCTGTGATCTCTACATATTCTGTTGCATCCTCTGATTGTTTACTATTTTCCTGCATTTGTTCTTCTTCATCTTACCTATGAGCACTATAATAGACTTGCTTACCAACATAGGAGTGTCGCATACCTATTGTTTCCTATTAGGTTGGTTTTCCTGACATTGTGTTTCTTTTTAGGATTTTGGTTTTGGTAACTTCGTGTTTCTCACTTTTTAAGCACACTACACACTTGGTCCTTACAAGATGGCCAACATCGCTGTACTCTCTTTCTTTACTGATATAGCTTGTAATTGATGTTTCTTTATGTTCCAATGACCTTTTTTTGTTACTTTTTCTGGTGTCTAATGATTGTAATATGGCTGATGCTTTGATTTTCAAATATGGCCAAATAGTTACAGCCCTACTGCCAAAGAACCTCGTTCCGATTTCTGCTTTGCGTCCTGAAATCAACTCTAATGTTAAGAAAGGAGACAACGGTTTTGCCTTTCCATTCCTCCCTTTACTATATTATTGACCCAATGATCATTTCTGGTTGATTTGTGGCATGCAACAACTGTTTGTACCAATTTTTGATATTACAATATGGCTGAAAACTTTACAGGTCCAGTTCCACGAAATGTCCCGTCTGCTATTACCGCGTCGTACACCTTACGTCACTACATGGATGGCATCATTAATGATGCAAGGGATGACACAGGATTGATGCCGGTTACCATGCCATTTTTCTAATTTGCAGTGTTGTACAAGTAAGTGAAGAATTGGATATAGTTTGCGATAGTCATAACCTTCTTTTAGATCTTTGTTATATAACTGCCTGGGTATTATCATGTTTGTTGTTTTACATGGCGGGTCTATGCCTGAATGCTCCTCAATTACGTATAATTTGGTGTGATTGTAGTTGACCGGTAACCTTGGGTGTCACTATACTCTTTGGTATCTATTAAATTGGATGTGCCTTCGTTATATCTGACAACCTTTGTTTTTGGCTCATTGGATACTGGTTGCATACCTTGCTCCGTAGTTAATGCGGAGTCGATATGGGGGATTTCTTTAAATGTTTTTATCATATATTCTTTTATTGCGTGCTAAATTTGATACTATTTCGGTACTCAACCTTTGTTCGGTTTTACATGATCTTCATTTGATGACCGACACTGTAGCCCCTCTTTCTGTGAGGTACTTTTTCGACAATTTTTTAAATACTTGCATGGGTATTATTGGTAGCATTTTCAATTCTTTGGGTGATTATTAGCATATGGAATGTCCAGTTTCATTGTTAGCAACTGATCTCCCCCAGTTTCTAATTTAGTTTCCATAGTTAGGATCGAATCACTCTTCTTTCCCACTGTGAGTGGAACTCAGAGACCTCACAATTTCTGTTGCTTATTTAGCAAATGGATGGTTTATGAACACTCGCTTTATACTAAGGTGAGACAATATGGGTGCTGTGGTATGTGATTAGGCTACACATGACCTTCATCTTGGTGTAGGCACCTGTATATTGTAGGCTGTCTATTTAAGTACTATCCTTAGTAATGATTATTGTCATGATGTCCTCCCTTTGGGATCATCCCCACCTTAATATAAAAAATCCTTGGGTGGAAGGTTATTTGCCTCAAGAGCTCATCTTATACACTAATTTTGCATTGTATTTTGATCTGGCTATTTCCTTTGACCATTATTCATTGGTTCATTATTTTTTAATAGAATCAAAGCCTGAATTGGGTATTATTCCGTCTCTATGTGACTCTTTGGGGTCGATTCCTATTCCGTCCGTAAAATGTACGACCAACACGGACCGAGAATGGAGACCGACCTTCTCGGACCGGCACCGTATGACCAGTGCAGTACGATGCAACGTGTGTGAATTACAACCCACTCGCACAAAACACGATCCGCATGACCGAACCGTACGCAAATCAGTGATTCCCGGTAAAATGACCAGGAATCGTACCGACCGACATGCTTCAGGAATTGACATGACTGAAACGTACCCGCAATGCACGAGCCGTGCAGTACGATGCAATACGTGTGACTTGAGACCGACTCACATGGAGCACGATCAGGAAAACAGAGCCGCACAGCAAATAGTGTCTACCAAAACACAGACCCCCCTGCGACCGACGTGTACGCCAACATCGAAAAACAGCAGAATGTCAGTGTGACAGACTCGGGTTACCCTGCGCAAGCCACTGGCAGCATCCGGCACGGTCAAACGCACGTCTCTATCATGCACACTCAAAGCAAAGGAAATGTCACAAAAAAAGCACAACAAAACAAATTAAAAAGCCAATAAATAAAAAATAAAATAAAAAGTTACAAAGACACACCGACAACTCCACCTATATAAAGACAATCCCTACCATGATCCTTTGCAAACTACAGGCATAGGACAGCAGACACCACCACCACACTGCAGAGACACATCACAACTCACACAACACACAACAACTACACCATTTGCAACACTCAAAAACTAAATCACATATTCACTGACAAACTCACACCCACCACACTCACATATCAATCCCCACAACCACCCAGCACCATGCCCCCAAGAAGAATCCAAAGTTCACAGATAGTGAGTTGGAAGTCATGATTGACAAAATACTCAGGGTAGAGACACAGTTGTTTGGAACATTGGTCCAACAGACCCCCATGTCACAGAAAACCAAGATGTGGGAGAGGATTGTCGACAAGGTCAATGCACAAGCACCTTGTTTGCGCACAAAGGACTATATACAAAACAGGTAGTATGATGTGTGCAGGAGGGTCAAGAAGCTCATCGACAGGGAACACACCCTGAGCAGGCAGACTTGCAGTGGCCCTCCTGCCAAACCAACGCACTTCAGGTCCTGGAGGAGAATGTGCGGGCCATCCTACCACCGGAGAGCATACATGGATTAACAGGAATACCAGAGCCTGGTGAGTACACAACCAAATTAGTCAAAACTGTCTGGCAACACATATATAGCACTGGCAAGGGGACTGTGAAACCAATTACCGCCAGCAAAGCCATAGCAATGGAAAGGCAAGTATCCTGTGACGTGTATATCAATTACATAAACACAATACCTAACATCCCACAGTAATATGGAACTACGTCCTAACATGTACAAAGCTAAAGACTAATACTGCAAGGCATGACCATAAATAGCCAACAAACTCTGTAATCCATTTTGCTACCACTGTCACACCATCTTACAGGAAAGCTGAGTCAAAATGAAGGAAGGTTGGATCTGCTGGGAATGTGCATGTAGCAGAAAGCATGATGGGAATTGCATTCACAGCCAACAGTCCCCCAACCACATGTCCCTACAAGCTCACACTGAACCATGCTCACCTCACAGGGAGTGCAAAAGTACTGCCAAGATGCCTGACACTAGGCCCTGCTGTGGGGAGCACAAGGCCCTGCTGTGCCTTGGGCTCTAACTGACAACAGGACACCAATGCCAGACAGCCTGAAAGGTGACGACTACTCCCTGCAATGGAAGCATGCTGCATGGTGGGATGTCTGGACTGGGGAGGAGGACCGCCAGCCCTGACTACAACTACCAGCAGGCACTTGCACACACACACACACACACACCCTTAACACAAACTACACCCAAACCACCTGGTCTAATGCATCCCCTCTGAATCCAATTAAATAGCCAACAAAGTTTTACTATACTGGGTTCTGCTGTGTGAAGGACACGGGCTTGTTGGGACTTGAGTGCAAACAAACACCAGGACACCACTGCCTGCCAACCTGTCAACACAGGCACACCACCACATAGGGAAAAAGATTCACTGGAAGGAAACTCAGGTATTGTGGGACGGTGGGTGGAGCCAAACGCATGATTGGAGTTGCAGCCACAGCCACCAGTCCCCCACCCACATGTCTCTGCAAGCTCACACTGAACCATGCTCACCTCACAGGGAGTGAACAAGTACTGCCAAGATGCCTGACACTAGGCCCTGCTGTGGGGAGCACAAGGCCCTGCTGGGATTTGGGCTCTAACTGACAACAGGACACCAATGCCTGACAGCCTGAACGTAAATTGTGACTCCATGCAATGAAAGCATGACACATGGGGGATTATCTGGCCTCTGTGGGTGAAGGAGGTCCTGCAATGACTCCAAATGCCATCAATGCAGCCTCAAAGCACACCTTCTCAGCCACAACAAAGTGCACCCTTGGGACCAATCACTCAAAAAGTAAATGCCGTGGCAAGATGCCTGACACATGGTCATGATGTATGAATTGGCTGCAAGTCACATCTATGCACTGGCCAACTCAAACACATCTACACTCACAGCCATTGGAACTGTAGGTATCCTCCAACTCTCTGGCGATGTAGTGTCCCTGTGGTGTCCCCTGACCTGGATGTGAAGGTGTGTCTCGTAGATGACAATTGGGGAGATGTAGACATAGTACATAGCAACAAGCACACACAATTTCACCTATACATCATTGACAGTGGACAACTGACAGTGACAAGAATGTACACCCACATATAGCTGACACTGTAGCATGGTGTCATTCACAAAATGTGCAGTTGTGAGCTGCATTTCAATCCCACATCGGCCTGCGTTGTACGCATCATTCACACAACATATCATTCACTGTCATGAACCCCCCAAACATAATGACTAACCTGGACTGCATCTGAGGAGGCATGCAACTCACAGCAGCAGAACTATAACACACACACACACCTCTGCCCATCACTGTCATGAGCATGGAAAAGCAAGAGAGCTTCTGTGCCCAATCCTTCTCACTATGGAGGAATGTGACAAGATAGAAGGTGTTAGCACCTACAAAACTTAGCAGCAACTTCATTAGCTACGCAAACACCTTGACTTATGAAAAGAGATGTGAACTAGGAACACAGACAACAAATTAGTATCTCACATTGGATCTCAGGCATACCGTACTGTAATCATGTTGCACAGACACACCAATGTGACACACAGAGGAAAGAAAAGAATCACACAACACATGCCCCAAGCTTGCTACATACCCCAAGTGCAATTGTATGTATGCCATTGTTAAAGCACAAATGTGGACAGGGATAAAACAGCTGTGTCAGGCATGTGATGGAACGTGAGTGCTAATGGCCTACTACAGACAATTTTTCAATACATGAGCTGGTCATGAACACAGCTTGACGTGCACATTGAAATGATTCAGGTTTGCCATTACAAAGTGCTTCAACAATATCAACCTCTGTCTATCAGAACTTAGGACAATGCAAAGTACAGACTCTCATAATTGTTTTCAGTGGCAAATGTCATGTGTGTGAAACGTTGATGTCGGTAGAAACATAACATACATTGTGTGTCTCCTCCAACCACTGGGGATGCTGGGGACACAGCAGGACATGAAGAAGAGTCCCAGTCCCAGACTCTGGCGGACCCTGAGCTCCCCCGCGAGGATCACTCTCCGTCCTCTTCGTAGGATGACCTTGGCTGACCTGGCACCTCCGGCGTGAGTCATCATGCAGCCCCAGCAGCAGTAACATCAGCACCACCGGCAACCACTCCTGCCACATCTGACACCAGACAGAGTATACCATGCCGACACGGACAGGCCCAGGCCACAGAACAAGAACGTAACAGGTACATAGGGCACCTTGGAAGCAAGGGACGCCTCCACTGGTGCAAACACTCAAGGGGGCCCAGTGTCACCTGTGCTGGCCACGGCAGGTCCTGCCTGTGTGGGTCGGGGTGGTGGGTGGGTGGACAGGCAGAGGACCCGGCCTGCAGAGGGGGCTGGATTGCATGATAAACCACATCTGGAACGCATTATAGATGCATACCAGGAAAGCACCGGAGGGTATGGACAGGTCGTGGGGATCCTCAAGGAACTCAAAGAACAGCAGTCTGCCCATCATGACCGCTTGGACTCCCACATGTCCCGGATAGAGTCCAAGTGGGACAAATTGGATAACTAACAGCGGTGCATAGGGACATACTGACATGCCTCCGCCAGATCAGCACCAACATGACCACACCTCCCTGTGCGCCCACAACATCTATTGCCACAACATCTGCAACAGCCATAGGGAGGGAGGAGGACTCTGACAGAGAGTCCTCAGCACCGCAGCAGCCTGCACATGAGGGTCCCCCAAGAAAGAAGAGGGGTCGTCCGAAGAAGAGCAATTGAGACGCTGATGGCCATGCATATCCCCCAGGCACCCAACACCTGGTCCTGATATCGTCCTTTGTATGCAAACCAGTTAACCTTGTCAACTTACATCCAAATCACCTACTTGACATGGAGGGTCAAAGTTGTGACAATGCACCAAATGACTGTGGATTCTACTCTGGACATTTTAACTCCCAAGACTACCAACTCACCTGTGAACTTTGGATTACCATCACATTGTACAGCACTTCAAATTCCATTCACCATCCTTACAGATGTTTGGAAATAAAATCACAATCACACAATACTTGCCTCTGTTGTGATTCCTACTTGGTTTGTGCCATGGCAATGATGAGCTGCTAAGGAACACTGCGCATGCAAACTACTACAGCAAAGTGAACACCGTTATGTGAGTCATGTGAATGTGACAAATGTAAAGGAGCCACACCACTAGGACAACACAACACATACTCAACAGGGCCCTCTAACTCATTGTCAACACTGATGTCAACAGGAAATACAATGGAATGCACACACACAACACCCATCATGGGTCAGTGGCAAGCAGCCCACAGGTACAGGATGTGAATTACTGTCAGATGTGTGGACACACACGGCGCACATCCCAAAGTGAAGGGCAGTTTTATTAAATATTCATAATGTGAGAATTCCACAACTGATGCACGTTAACCTCACGTGACAGTGAGCAAACTGTTAAACATGTGGTGAACTATGAAAGTCTAGGGGTGTGTGGCACATCATTGGTTGGGACAACGAGTACTTGCACTCTGGAACAAGGATCTGGGTCTTGGGGTTCGGACCAAACCATACAGCATCTAAAGTAACCTGTGAAGGACAGGCAGAAAACACAATCAAAAACACAGATTTACAGCAGACAACAACAATATACATGCCCAAAACAAAACACTAACTACTCAGACACAACCTAACAAGCACTAAATTGAGAGTTTTCTTCTATTTTGCCCACAAAATGAATGCAGTAAGTTTTTGGAGGAGGAGCAAAGCTGAGACCGCAGGACCGCAGCAAGACTGAGGACGCTGGACGCTGCGGATGCTGCGGAAAGGCGCGAAAGCTGCGAACTGTGGGAGCAGCAGGAGCAGGTCGGCTGGTCGGCTGGTGGCACGTTCGAAAGGGCTGGAAAAGGGCTGGAAAATCTATCACAAGCCTGCTAGCCCACTACACCGCCCGCCGCCCGCCCGCCACACCACCGCCACACCACTGCACCGTACCTCTGCTGTACTGCGGCCGTGCCACTGCTGTATCGCTGTATCGCGGCCATACTGCCGTTACACCGCTGCTGAAGCTGCTGAGCCAGGTACAAGGGGACGGTCGACGCTGCTGCGACCATCTTTGGGAAACAGCGTCGCAGCTGCGGTGGGCTACGGAGGAGGCTGGTAGGAGCACCGCATTCGTTCCCATTTTGGACACGTTCCCCCAGTGCCCCCGTGCCCCCGTGTCCTTATTGACTCTGGTCCGAGAGGCAGCCTGGGTTGGAGCCAGCAGTATACAACAAGGAGCCCTGGGGCGGGGGTCCAGCAAGACACAGCGCGGGCCGAGCCGCAGAAATGCTGGGTGGGGTGAGTACCCACCTGGGGTGGTCAGTAGGGTCGCTAGAGTGGATTTTGGGCAATAATGTTGTCATTCCCACATGCCAATCATTAAACGACACCACAAAAGAGTAAAAGAGCAACGAGGAGAGGGAATACAGCCGCAAGTAGTGGAATTAAGCCAAGCCAAGCCAAGCCAAGGAAGGGCCGCCAGGTGCAGTGTGGTACAGAGAGTTAAGGGCGCATCGCAACCCTTGTAATTTTTGGGGCGCGTATACATGCCCTGTATGACCGCATGACTGGCGAGACTGGTGAGACTGGCAGCTCTTTTTCTCTCTCCCCCCCTTTTTTACCCCGACAAGCCCCTGTATTAGACACGTCCGACTCTGCCAAGAACAGTTATTAAACAACACGATTAGATTCTTGGATAGGGCCTAAAGGAGTGCGAGACCAAGACAGGGGAAATGAGATCGGGGAAAATACGTCAACCTGCGGAAAATAAAAAATAAATAAAAAAAATCGAGAAAGTTAACCGCGGAAGCCAAAAGATCACTGGAAACGGGGCCGGAACTAAAAACCAGGGAAAGGTTGGTATCGGTGCCAACCCCCGAGCTAAGATCAGACTCTAGACGGAAACCCGGACTCTTAAAATTCTTTTATCTTAAGGACCCAATGGCAATGATCTACGCACCAATTGCGGAGACTTCTAAACTTCCAAGCCCCCTCGCGCCATTTAATGTGCCAAGCTCTAAATTAGAGTTTCTAACCACCCCAACATGTTCCCTTCAAGGCAAACATGCGTTGGTAACCGCACAAGTGCATTGTCCTAACAACCCAGCAGCCTCAAATGAAATTAAGGGAGGTAGCGTCGTAAAGGACACTGCAGATAATTGCCTCGTAAAGGACCTTAGGCTGACACCGAGAAAAAGTGAGATAACAGCTGTTGGTGACCATGTTAGAGGAAGCGAAGGTGTTCACGAGGGAAACTCAGGTCACAAAAATCAATCCACCTTATTAGGGCAAGAAGGGGACTCATGGTTAAATTCCCTTTTTTTATCAAATGATTCCCGATTAGAGGAACTCACCGAGAGAATCACAAAATACATCGACACACAAGGGAGAGTATCACGAGTAGAACATGGCCTTGGTGATCAGCATCTGAGTCCGGGCATGCTGGTCTCAACCCCTCGTGGCTCCGACCTAAGTAGAGACCAACAAAAAGTAGGCACAAATGACCTTATAAACACGCAGGTAAATCAGCTACTCCCCAGCCACCCAGTGCCAATTGCAATTTCATTGGGGAGCATGTCGGATTTAGAACTTAAAGACCTGAGTAAAATCGAAAAAGATGAGCCTTCAACACCATGGACCCAATCCTTGCTAAGCACCCTAGAGCAAGCAATAAGGGTGCTGAATTACCAATCCAACAAAATGGAAGTCCAGATTGATCTCATCACACTAGTGGCCGGGCACATCTCAGGTATAAATGCAAAATTGGACTCCCTTTCATCGCTCCTAACAACTCAGGGGAAATCAGATCTTAACATAGGTAAGAGTAATCAAAAACAAAACTGTGGATGTAGAAGTATAATCGAAAAGCTAACAAGCCTTCCGGCCATCCTGATGGACATACTAGGGGAGGTAAAACTATCACGCGCTAACAGACAGGTGTTAGAAATAATTCCTTCCCCGGAAAAATTACAAACACTTAAGAGAAAGGCCACAACAAGTAAACAAACAATGGATCAAGAACAATCATTAAAAGAATGTGGTCTCAGACACTGAAGAATCTCAGCCCATCTACCAATCTACCATCGAGGAAAAATTAACAAAGAGAGAAAAGAAAAGGGCGAGAAAGGCTAGACCCAAGAACAAGAAACAACTCAACGTTGATCCTGAGAAAATCTTCCCCATATTTAAAAATAAATTCCATCACGGAAACAAATCTAACTTTTTGAACGGGTCAACACCAGGTGAGGGTTTTCTAGCAGACCCAATCGGCAAACCAAATCCATCAATCATACGAAGGGGAGAAGGTCCCAGATTAAGAGACAACCCAAGCCCACATCCACCTATGGGTGACAATAGCAAAATGGATATAAGAACAAACAAGCAATCACTAGTACAAGGGCTGGGAAGTAAAGAATCCAAGCCAACACAAGCGGGCGAGTACGGAGCTTGTGAGGAGCACGACTCGACACGAGCCTCGGTAATAAACAGTCTGGTCACAATAAACAGCCATAAAGAGGGCCTAAATCCAGCTATAGAAAATGTTATTGAGCAACAATCACTTGCAATACCAGAAAGGAATGCACACGAACAACGTGGTTCAGTAGCAGTAGTCGAAAACAAATCAGCGTTAACCCCCTTGCGAATTACTGTCCTGGAAAAGGAACGCAAATGCTCGCTATTACAAAGGGAGCAAAGTATGCCCCGATCGAAGATAAAGAATACAGCCCCTACACAGAAAAATGTATTCAAATCTGAGGTTGCACAGAACGAGCAAGAACAACAACTGACCAAGTTTATCAGCGCCAGGATTCAAGCTCGCAACCTTACTCCTTGCAAAATAGGCCCAATATTCAAGGAGCAAAGTAAACACTCAGATCCATATGAGCTAAAACTAACATTTATCCCTGAATATTCGACAAGGGGCACGCAGGACATTCTGAACCGAGGCAACCTGTTAACGTTGTTCAAAGAAGTATTGGACCTAAAAGGCATTACTTCCCAGGACCTTTATTCTGTCGAATTCCGGCAAAACGCAAATAATTTTGACATAGAAGAAACAGTTACAACTTGGGCCTCAAAGGACCTGGTAGATAGGATATACCTCGCAAGACCTCAGTTCGAAACATGGGGAATATCTACTATGCGTCACAAGCGCCCGAGGTACCCATATCCATTACAATTTAGTACACGGGACCAAATAAAGGGGCAAGAGAGCACAGGCCAACATTCTGCTTGTCTACGTGGCGCCAGGGCCTCTACGCCAGAGCCTTTAAGTGCAATCCATAAGTCACAAGCAATCGATCGCCGTCATACAGACAGAACGGATTGGTCCTGGATTCCCTTTGTCCTGAGCAACAAAGCTACCTAACCCTGATTTAAACTCTACCGAGACTTCGCGGAACTTGATGCTCTTCCAGAATGTAATAAAGAAGCCGTTAGATTCAATTTGTTCGTGGAATGTGCACGGCTTTCGAGAAATGGCCCACGATCATGAAATCCAAGCCTTTTTTCTACGACAAGACATAATTTTGATCCAGGAGTCCTGGAAACTAAGATCGACTCCAATTCCAGGCTTTAAAGAACATCAATATATGGTGAAAGCCTTTCCATGCATGGCCACCCTCGCGGTGTATTATCGACATACGTAACTCTCAAGTTTAACTGGGCATCTGAGGAAATAGACGTGGGCCTGAAGTGGGTCCAAGTGATTAGAATCACCGAAAACCAGTCACCGGGAACGGAACCGTGGAAATTGATAATACTCAATGTCTACATCCACCCTGACAGACAGTCACAAAAAGAAAAACACGTGACCTTGTTATCACTCATCAAGTTCATGCAAAGGACTTATTTACAATATCCACTTGTCATTTCCGGGGACTTCAACAATGTCCTTATCGATCAAAACAAGGCGAAGGTGAAGATAAAAGTAAACAGTGGAGGAAAAAAGTTAGCATCCAGCCTAATTGACTATGGACTGTCAATACTAAATGGGAATTCTAAGGAGGACAGTCCGGCAGCCGCCACATATTTATGTGGCAGGGTACACTCAATAATCGACTATACTATATTAAGCAACGAGTTAATCCCCAGTATCGAAGCGTTTGGTATAGAACATCAAGCTGAAAGTGACCATCTTCCCCAAATAATAAGTCTGAGTATTGCACCAAGCATGTCGCCAATAATGACCTCTCTACTGCAACACGCATCAAGGTTTAACCTGAAAAGATTAAAATGGCGTGGAGAGGGTTTGGGCAAAATCATGGACTCAGTTAAAGCACAGATGGCTGACATTGGAACCCAAAAGGGGGAGGTTCGAGTACCCAACTGGGAACAGATGATTCAGGTCTTGCAGCAAAAGTTCCCAGCAAGCTCAGGGAACCACAGAAATTTTAACAACAAAAAGGAGCCGTGGTTCAACATGGATCTTAGAGCTAAAAAAAGAAAGGTGGCCAAGGAGGTCCGGACCCTGGCAAATCCAAAAACATTGGGATCTGCGGTAAACAAATCTAAATTGAGGAGAGCCAGGAGTACTCATAGGAAGGCATTGACTGCCGCAAAGTACGTATACAAAGAAACCATCTGGAACAAGTTGTTAATTTCGGGTAAAAATTCTAACAGCCGGGACTTTTGGGGCATCATAAATGATCTCAATCAAGGGGTTAAACTTCAACAGGAAGCTGGGGTTGGTGCAGATACCTGGATCAGACATGTGCAAACTCTATACAGGAACACGGAGGCAGGTCAGAACAACGGCTCAGGGGCAGTGAAGGACCACACGGAGGAACCAAAAGGAGAGAATAAGAATAAAAACCGGGAACTCGAGATGGAAAAAACGGAGAATGGGAAAAATAGAATTAGATGATTTAACCACCAAAAACGAACTAAGGAAGATAATTTTAAGATTAAAGACAGAGGGGGCAGCAGGACCAAACGGGCTGCCAAATGCAATTTTTAAGCACGACCCGGACCTGTGGTCGGAGACCCTAACACCCCTGTTCAATCAAATATACAAACAAGCAGAGTTACCTGCCTCCTGGAAAGTTAGCATCATTCACCCCATATTCAAGCACGGAGACCATCGAAACCCCTCAAACTACAGATTGATATCCTTAATAGATGTAGAGGCCAAACTATAAGATCATGCCAAAATTTCAAACAAGATTTAGACAAGGAATGGGAACAATAACTAACCTAACTTGTCTGGCTATCCTAATAGACCAAGCTGTAGAAAAGGGCACTCGCCTGTATGCCTGTTTTATAGATATCAAGTCCGCCTTCGATCGAGTAAACAGAGAGCGCTTATGGAGTAAGTTGGAGAGTTGGGGGCTGCCACACCAGCTTTTAACAGCCATCAAAGTCTTACATCACAATACTTGGACAAAGGTGAAATTGGGAAATGGAGGTAGTACTACAGGGAGCATCCCAACGCACCAAGGTCTAAAACAAGGCTGTGTTTTAGCCCCCACTCTCTTTAATCTTTTTCTTTCTGACCTTACAAACGCGATCGAATCAGTGGATAGTCACCCTCCACACTTGGTAAATAACCCAATATACTATTTACAATATGCTGATAACATTGTTTTGTTGAGTAAAACCCCAATCAGTTTACAAAGAGCCATTAACAAATTAACATCGTACTTAGAAAGGGAAAGCTTGGAACTAAACAAAGAAAAAACCAAAGTGGTCCGTCTAGTTGACCCGAAAAAATTAAAGTACAAATGGATGGCACAAGGGATAACAGTGAAAGAACATGAGAATTACAAGTACTTGGGAATAACAATAACAAAAGGAGCAAATTATAAGGACCACAAAACAGCATTAAAAGCAAAGGCACAATCCTTTATTTTTGCCCACCGCTCCCTAAAAGGAAAAATGGACTGTCCTAACTATAACACCAATTAAAAGTAATGGCAGCACAGATAATGCCCACTCTATCTTATGGCTTGGTTACATGGTGTGGGAAGGAGGCTGATCTCTTAAACAACTTACAGATCAAAATTTACAAAGCGGTCTTCAACCTGCCTAAATCTGCCTCAGCCTCACAAGTCAGGCTTGAATTTGGGCTGCAAAATCAGAAGTACCGGAGCATGAGCGGCTTCGTGAAACTTTGTCATAAACTTCGAACTGCACACTCAGAAACATTGGACTGGCTAAGCTGGGAGGAAATAAAAAAAAGTGGGGAAACTGAAAAGCCGAACATCTGGGGACAATATCTGAAACTATGTGTGGAAAAGTTGGAGCTGTAATCAGTCTGGAAATCAGGGACAGACAAGGCAACGCTAAGCAAACTAGCCAACGCAGTGGCAAAAAGTAAATCCTTTATGGAGGATAAAGAGACATTGGCAAAACGTCGGCATGGTTGGACCATCATGAACTCTTTCACAACTCTAAAACCATTGCCATATCTAGAATCCCACTTCAACGGTCACCTTAAAAAGGCATTTATAGCCTATAGGATGGGGATGCATGTCTCAAAAGACCTACTACCATCTTGGAAACTGCCTCACCAGA
Source organism: Triturus cristatus (assembly GCF_964204655.1). Lineage (NCBI taxonomy): Eukaryota > Metazoa > Chordata > Amphibia > Caudata > Salamandridae > Triturus > Triturus cristatus. The sequence continues at coordinate 49,417,122 of NC_140581.1, read as the reverse complement.
CGAAACGATGCCGCCATTGCGGGTATAATACAGAAACATTGGTCCACCTTTTCTGTACATGCCCGGCCCTGATAAACCAGAGACGAATCCTACTGAAACCCATCTTCAACGAGCTAAATATTCGCTCTTGCAGACACGCAGTCACATGCTGGCTCAGAGGCTCCTCCATAATCTTGGCATGCCGCGGAGTCAAATTTCTGGAAGAAGCAAAAAAAGCCTAGAATTAATAGAACAGGAGGGCCAAACAGACAGTGGGCCACCTGGGACTTAACTTCTGGACAGTATATGCAACGTCCACAAAAGAAATGGCAGCTAAGAGTAATTATCCCTAGTATTTTATTTTTCTTTTTAAATAATTTTTTTAATCTTCTACTGTTATTTTATTATGTGAACTTTGTAATAATTTTAATTAATTATGCAAATAAAAATGTTTTTCTTCTTCTTAACCTAACAATCAGGTAAACGCTCTTTGGGAGTACAGACTACCAGAAAGGACACATCACAGCAAGCATCCTGACAAGTAGCATACAGCCACATTCGATCAGCACCAGTGCGCCACCAACATAGGTCAGACTAACACAATACTTTGACAACACATACCTGTATACTGTCATTCATGTGAAGAAGTTCTGGATCAGCTGGCTCTGAACATCACCATCACCCTCATCATCACTGGCATCATGCCCCAGGCCAGGATCCTCCACAGCTGGTGGAGGTTGGTCATCATCATCCTGGATAAGTGGCAACCACTTCTGCACTGCCAGGTTGTGTAGCATGCAGCACACTATGATGATCTTGCACACCTTCGCAGGTGCATATAGGAGGGCCCCTCCTGTCTTGTCCAGGCAGCGGAATCTGCTTTTCAGAAGGTCAAATGTCTGCTCGATCACCTTCCTGGTCCGACCATGTGCCTCATTGTTGCGCATCTCCACCAGTGTCACAGGGTTCCTGAGGGGTGTCAGCAACCATGGCATGTTGGGGTATTCGGAGTCACCTACAGAGAGACAATTGCACATTAGTTGAGTGTGAAAATAGGGTGCTAATCAACTTTAGCAAACACACACAATGCGAAACAGTCAGTACACACCGGCAAGCCAGGAACACTGGTACTGCATCTGTGCCATCATCGTTGGGATGCAACTACTCCTCATTGTGTAGGCGCCGTGAGCTGAGCCTGGGGACCGTGCACACACATGGGAAATGGTCATGTCCACCAGAGCATTTATGGAGTGGAAATGCTTCCTGTTCCGGTACGTCTTTTCATGTGCCTGTGATGGTACCAAAGCCACATGTTTCCCATCAATGGAGCCAATGACATGTGGCATCCTGCCCAGAGCATAGAAGTCCCCCTTGATATTAGCGAGTTGTTGTGCTTTGGACAAATGGACTTACTGGTTGAGGAAATGCAACATCGCCTCCAACACATCCCGAAGCACACGACTGAACATAGTCTGTAACATCCTACCAGCAGTAGCAACAGTGTGCTGGAAAGTACCGGTGGCAAAAAAGTGTAGGGCTATCATCATCTTCACCTTGGGGGTCAGCGCTTTAGGGTATTTCCGGCCAGGTTGCAGATGTGGGGCCAACTGCTCTGCCAATTCTTCGATCAGTGGCCTGGTGAAGCAGTACCGTCGCATGCAGTCACGTTCAACCATGGTTTCAAGGTCAGGGAACGGTCTGTGGACAGCTGGTCTCCTGCAGTACATAGATGAGCAACAACAGTTTGTCATTCCCCCTATCTATGTGCCAGTGTACATGACAAATAGCACATGAAACCACATTACAGGACACAAGCACATGATGTGTGTGCTGTTGGATATGGTTCAAAAGGGGGTGGTGATGGACGGAGCATCAGAACCAATCAAACACTCACACCCAGTCAACAGATCTGGGTTTGATCCATCACCGTTCTTTAGCCCACTCTGCCACCCCAGTTCAGACATGGCCATATGCAAATCAGTCTGACCCTGTGCCTCATGGGAACAGTCCAGCCCGAACTGCCAAGCCATGCCTTCCCTGGACCGGAAACAAGCTTCCTAGGACTGGTTTCTGGCATTTCAGCCGTCTTCAGCCAGGCTTGCTTGAATCCAGTGGCAAAGTGAGCAAGGGACTCACGTCTGAGCATACCCTGCCAACTTATGGCGAACAAAGCGGTACAAAAGGGGGTGGTGATGGACGGAGCATCAGAACCAATCAAACACTCACACCCAGTCAACAGATCTGGGTTTGATCCATCACCGTTCTTTAGCCCACTCTGCCACCCCAGTTCAGACATGGCCATATGCAAATCAGTCTGACCCTGTGCCTCATGGGAACAGTCCAGCCCGAACTGCCAAGCCATGCCTTCCCTGGACCGGAAACAAGCTTCCTAGGACCGGTTTCTGGCATTTCAGCCGTCTTCAGCCAGGCTTGCTTGAATCCAGTGGCAAAGTGAGCAAGGGACTCACGTCTGAGCATACCCTGCCAACTTATGGCGAACAAAGCGGTACAAAAGGGGGTGGTGATGGACGGAGCATCAGAACCAATCAAACACTCACACCCAGTCAACAGATCTGGGTTTGATCCATCACCGTTCTTTAGCCCACTCTGCCACCCCAGTTCAGACATGGCCATATGCAAATCAGTCTGACCCTGTGCCTCATGGGAACAGTCCAGCCCGAACTGCCAAGCCATGCCTTCCCTGGACCGGAAACAAGCTTCCTAGGACCGGGTTCTGGCATTTCAGCCGTCTTCAGCCAGGCTTGCTTGAATCCAGTGGCAAAGTGAGCAAGGGACTCACGTCTGAGCATACCCTGCCAACTTATGGCGAACAAAGCGGTACAAAAGGGGGTGGTGATGGACGGAGCATCAGAACCAATCAAACACTCACACCCAGTCAACAGATCTGGGTTTGATCCATCACCGTTCTTTAGCCCACTCTGCCACCCCAGTTCAGACATGGCCATATGCAAATCAGTCTGACCCTGTGCCTCATGGGAACAGTCCAGCCCGAACTGCCAAGCCATGCCTTCCCTGGACCGGAAACAAGCTTCCTAGGACCGGATTCTGGCATTTCAGCCGTCTTCAGCCAGGCTTGCTTGAATCCAGTGGCAAAGTGAGCAAGGGACTCACGTCTGAGCATACCCTGCCAACTTATGGCGAACAAAGCGGTACAAAAGGGGGTGGTGATGGACGGAGCATCAGAACCAATCAAACACTCACACCCAGTCAACAGATCTGGGTTTGATCCATCACCGTTCTTTAGCCCACTCTGCCACCCCAGTTCAGACATGGCCATATGCAAATCAGTCTGACCCTGTGCCTCATGGGAACAGTCCAGCCCGAACTGCCAAGCCATGCCTTCCCTGGACCGGAAACAAGCTTCCTAGGACCGGTTTCTGGCATTTCAGCCGTCTTCAGCCAGGCTTGCTTGAATCCAGTGGCAAAGTGAGCAAGGGACTCACGTCTGAGCATACCCTGCCAACTTATGGCGAACAAAGCGGTACAAAAGGGGGTGGTGATGGACGGAGCATCAGAACCAATCAAACACTCACACCCAGTCAACAGATCTGGGTTTGATCCATCACCGTTCTTTAGCCCACTCTGCCACCCCAGTTCAGACATGGCCATATGCAAATCAGTCTGACCCTGTGCCTCATGGGAACAGTCCAGCCCGAACTGCCAAGCCATGCCTTCCCTGGACCGGAAACAAGCTTCCTAGGACCGGATATGGTTACCTAGAAGGGCAAACCCAAATAACGTCACTGGGACCTGTGTATAGAGCAGTACATACGGAGAATGGTCCCAGAATGGTCCCAGTGTACGAATTACTGTGTTTTAAAGAACCAAGAAAATCATACACAGTTATACACAGAATCATAGTATTCTTAATGAACAGTGTTATTTAATCACACTGAGCCTCCTATATTTTATAACATTTGTTAACACAATATTCAAAGCAGTGCCCCAGGAGGGAAGGGTGAGGGTGTAGTGGATGAAGTGAGGATAAGGTAGTGAATGGAACAGTGTACAATTCACAAACTTAGTTATTTCTCAGGGAGGGCCTCATACAAGAGCCAAGTAAATCACATTACATCCAGATATTTAAATAGCCATAGTTATAGATGAAGCCACAGTGATCAATCGCTGTTGGTCAGACTGGCTAGTGTGGTAGATGTCGACGTTTCGACCCCTGGAAAGTGGTAGGTAAGTATGTCCCTTACGATGGGGTCTTCCTCAGGACAGGAGTGTAGGAAGGGGAGACTGGGGGCGAGTTACCACCAGTAGCCCAAACGATGGGCCTGAGGAGAAAACAGGGCGCGTAGACTCCAAATCAGTGTGAGCAAGCAAAACACTCTATTGGTGCAGTTTAAGGAAGTGTAGGAGAGTGGGATCTGCACTTATGTTGCCCCCACTTTTTTTCTGATGTTAAAACTGGTTTCTGGCTATAGTCTGGCTGGGTCCCTGCTAATCAGGGCCCCAGTCTCTCTGTTCTCTCTAAACAACTTGGTGTGCATATTAGATGCACTAGTGATTGGATACTGTGGTACCTTATGAGCCCCTAGTACATGGTACCTTAGGTACGAAGGGCATAGGTACTTCACAGGCCTACCAGCGGTTGAAGCATGTATTATGCCACCCCTGGGAAGCAGACTAAATCTGTCACCACAGGCCTGCTACTGCAGCCTGGGCGAGGTAGTGTTAGCACTCCTCACTGAGATATAGGTTCCCTATATCTCACCTTACACACACATATAAGCCTATCAGTCACCCCTAAGGCAGGCCCTATCAATCCTGAGGGCAGGGTGCTTGGTTTGTGAGGGGGTGCCTCTGCCTGAGCAGGGCCCATCTGCAGCCCTCAGAGTCTATTCTCTGTAGCTGTTTGTGGATGCGGTTAAACCATATACTCTTAAGTGCTTTATAACCTCGCTGTAAATGCTAACTCTGGGATGGCTGCATCAAAACATGTTGTGTTTGGTGTCAAACGCTTTGGAATCATACCCCCACACCAGTAACTGGTGTGGGAGTATGATACCACCCTTCTAGAGGGGTAGACATGTACCTACTGGGAAACACGGTAGAATCCTGAAAGAGCCCTGGCATCACAAAATGGATGCCACCTGCACAGACACTGGGCTGCCCTCCTGCTGCTGACCGAAACTCACAGTGGAGGAGGCCCAACAATAGGCATCCTGTCACAGGGAGGTGCAACCACCTTCCAGACAGGATTTAGTGTATTGGGGCTGGGTGGCTGCACTTCTAGAGTGCTTTGAAGTTCTGCACTGGGGGAGCAGTAGGCTCCTCTGTGCATATGCCAGCTCAAACCGGTTCAGGGGCTACCTACCCCTGCTCTGGCGTGAATCTGGACAAAGGGAAGTGGGTATAACCACCCACTCCCCTGACCCTCCCATAGGAGTGGTCATAGAGCAAGTCCCTCCCTTTCCCTTAGTATGACTTAGGGAACACTTGCCATTGCAAACTATTTATCCCTGGATGACGATCTGAAGAAGAATCCTGGACTTCGATGTTCCACTACCTTTGGAAGACTGAAGAATCTCCCTCGGAGTCAAGGAGTGACTCGCCTGCTTGGCAGGCACCAAATCTTTGCATCAATGGTCGCAAACTTTCCTGCTCCCACCGGAGTCCAAAGTCCCTGCAGCCCTGGAAGTAGATTTCCTGACCTCTCGATGGCCATCGTGAGTCCCCAGCAGAGCTGAGGCGAGTGGACCCCACGAGTGACGAGGAACAGCAATACCCAGGTACCGTGCACTATTTTTGAGTGAAATCCCTTCACAACGTTCTATGAGCTTGTGCATTGACCCACATGTGGTCCAAGCCTCCAGCAGGATTTCCTCTGAGGATCAGAGGCCTACCTCATCCTGAGTGACCGTGGGCTCCTGTGAAGTGAATCCTCATGAGGCGTCTTCGTGATCCCTTGCCCATTGGCTTGTGGGTCCCCTGAAGACTTTTCTACAGAACCAAAGAGCTACCCTGGTTGCTCCAGGCCTGCCCTGACTTACCCTTGCTGGGTGAGTCCCTCAGACCTTTCTGGTCTGCACCGCTGACTTTCTTTACATTCCACGAGACTTGCTGTTGTCAAGGCTTGGTGGCTCCAATCCAGTTGCCGACACCTCAGTAAGCTGCAGACTTCGTGGGATACTCCAAATCTAGCTCCTGGATGATGTCAATGCCTCCTGGACCTCAAGGCTGAAGAGTCAAGTCACCCGTGATCACCTGAAATCACCCGACGACTGTGGGCATCCATCTTCCTGGGCCCGGGTCACTGGCAAGTGACTTTGAACACTGTCTCCTCTGCTTTCATGTCTTCTTTCTTCTGAATCCATCCTTGGATTCCACCGGACACTTCTCCTGTCTTCACAAGCAGCTAGTCTTCTTTGGCTCCCATTGAAAACGACGCCGCGACCCGACACCAAAAGACACCTATGCACCCGGCTTCACTGGGTGAGGTAACTCATGCACTCCGGTGCTCCTGTGTGTGTTGGCTCTAGAACTACTTACCCTGTAAGTGACTTCGTTGTAGACTCTCCCGAAGTACCCTAGAACTTTAAAATTCCAACTGCGACTTGCTCCATTGAAGTCTATTGGGATCCACTGCTGTGTTCTCACACTGCATGCGTCTCCCGTGGGTCCTTTACTTACCTGCCTTGCATGGATTAGTGAGGCCCCAGCACTTCCGAAGGCCCTAGGCCTTCTCCCTTCTCAAGTCGTTCTTCTTATACCTCTTTTTTAGTATATGGTCTGGTACGCCCCTAGGGCCCCAGCCATATAAGTGCTTAATTTGTTGTGAACTGTTGATTTTTGCATATGTTCCTGACTTCTAATCTCATAAAGAGATTAGTAGAGAGTGTCTAGAAATAAATACATATATTTTTTTTATATATATACCTGTGTCGTGTCCTATCATTTAGTAATTCAAGAGGTTATAAGGTAAAACAAGCTGCTTTACATTCCTCAGAGACTTAGCCTGAAGGCTGCTCTAAACAGCTACCACTAGGCTAGCTTTCTTTAAAAGGTTGTCTTAAACCTATCTACCATAAGAGTCGAATTGGACTGGTGGAAGGTGGCCACTTTAACTAGTGACCAGCATATGCCAGGCCAACTTCTCACAGGAAGGAAAGGTCCAGTCAGGATTAATCTGCTGGGCCTGGGAAGTGAATTAAAGCATTCACATCATCGGGCAAAATGACGCCGTATTCTTATAATTCGTTGATAAAGGAAACGTCTCAGTCCGTGTTGTAGTACTACGATTCTGTGTATGATATTCTTGGTTCTTTAAAACACAGTAATTTGTACACTGGGACCATTATCCGTATGTACTGCTGTTGTGTATGGGAACACATGTCAGATACATGCCCATCATCTGACATCTCAGCTCTACAGGTCCATACAACAAGGTCCATGTTGTGCTGTGAGCAATCAATGGGCTCTGTCACAGTACATCAGTATGAGTGTCACATACCAGACACACACCACAGTGACTAGTGAGGACAGATGTCTACCCCCATCACAGGTTTTTGACTGACACACACAGGGACCTTGTGTCACAACATGGACACCATCATGATGTAGCATCCCATATGCACAACACAGCGTACACATGACACATACATGAAGTGCCCCCTGATTTCTTGCCAGCTCACACATGTATGTCTGTAACACACAGACACAACATCAACTCACATTGACAATATACAAGGATGTTGTGACCGTTTAACATTGAGCACATTAAATCTGAGTCATCTCTGCATGGAAATGCACACATACTGTGGATGAACATTACATATGTGGCACTGTGACACTCTGTGAGACACATACCATTCCACTGAAGAGTCAGGGTGTATGTCTTATGACATAAACAATGTACACCAGGAATTGTGTACATGCCTCATGCACTGAAATGTACTGTTGTCAACCACAGTGGTTATGTGTCCAGGCCACAATTGTATCTGGCCCCGTGACACCTTGCCCTGCCTGGTAGTGGGTGCCACAAAGTGAAACATACAAAATCACATGTTCACACACAGGTAATACAGCCTGACATGCACTTTGAGATACTGTGTCACAGACTGTACTGTTGTTGGTGTGCCCATGAGTCAATGGCACGCTATGGTGTGTGGCACGCCTTGAACATTGACTTCAATGGGGACTGCTGCGTGTCACCTATTCGAAAGATGCGTCGGACACCTAGGGAAGGAGCCGCACGCATGCCTTGCGACACGCCTTGCACATTGACTTCAATGGGGACTGACGAGGGTGACCGATTTGAAAGACGTGCCGGACACCTAAGGAAGGAGCTGCACGCAAGCGTTGCACATTTACTTCAATGGGGACTGACTCGAAAGACGCGTCGGAGACCTAGGGAAGGAGCCGCACGCATGCCTTGCATGCACGCCTTGCACATTGACTTCAGTGGGGACTGACGCGGGTGGAAGGAGCACGCCTTGCACATTGACTTCAATGGTGACTGACGCGGATTCGAGCCTGGTACGAAACGGTTACTTGAAAATCTGTTGGCTGCCTGCAACAATGTATCAGACTCATCAGTGGAATGCTTTTGAATATTTCAAACGATGAGGAAGGCATGTATGAGGCGTGCAATGCGATGGATTGGCCAGATTCATAGGATGCAAACCTATCGCTTTTGACGCATGGGACTGAATCTGCCTCTGCAGCACAGATATAAGTCTGTCTGTTCCCCTAGGAGCTCACTTGCCTGCACTACATGCTCCAGATTGACATCTCTTCTACCACTGCTGCTGTCTCTGCATCCTCTGGCTCCAAGAATGGCACGTACTGAGGAGAGGGCCCCAGCCTTCACAGAGGAGGAGAACAAGACCCTGCTGGACAGCCTCCTTCCACAGTACAGCAAGCCGTATGGGAAACCAGGGAAGCAGGTGAGTGTGCACTCCACATACCTTTTTCATTGTGTATGCTGTCTGACTGGCACCAATGACATTGTGTTCACCAGTGTCTAGCATGCTCACTGAGTAGTTGTTACCCGCAAGGTTTGTAGGTACCTGTAGTGGACAGGTACTGTGCATGAAAAGTGCATTTTCACACGGTTGTAATAGTCAGGCAATGTTTCCATTTTGAGAATGCAGGACAACTGCCAATCACCATATTTGCACTACCTGTGTCCATCATATGCCCTCGCAAGAAAGACATGTATATCCAACTGTGTGATGCACAAACATGTGGCATGTGTGGTAATGGACTTTTTCTATCCTTGTCATCCTCACAGGTTGATGCCCACCAGAAGCAGGAGATCTGGCTGACCATTGTCTGGGCTGTTCGTTCTGTGGGGGTCCACAGATGCCACATCCGCAACTGCCAGAAGAGGTGGCAGGACCTTCGTGGCTGGACCCGGAGGATTTCCAGAGTCCAGCTGAAGCTGTTGCCTCCTCACAGAAGGGGTGGACGATGGACACTAACACCCCACATGCTCCGGATTCTGGCAGTGGTCTTCCCAGACCTGGAAGGGCAGTTAAAGGCCAGACAGCAACAAGGAGGGGGTAAGTGCATGCATTCTCTGTGTCCTATGTCTCACATGTTCTTTTCAATCCCTCATCCTGGTTACACTTCCACAGATCTCCTGTCTGCTTGTACAGGAGTCATGTGCCCAAATTAGGTCATGTCCCATCCTCATCTGATACACAAGTGTGCCCCTTTCAGCCTGTGACTTGTGCAACTTGGGTTGTGTGTCCCTGCTGTTGTACAAACTTAACGTTGTGAACAGCATCTGCTACCGGTGCATTGTTTTGTCTTCATGAGTGAGGCTAATGATTTCCATGTGTCTGCACATTGCCAGAAATCAGACATGTACTCTGTGTGGGCAATTGATATGTGTTCCAATTGATGTTTTGGCACCCCATATGTTCCAGGGGTATTTGCCACACAGCCATGCAGCAGCAACAACAATTTAGGAGGCATCAGAAGAATCTACATCATGTGTTTCACACATTCATGGACACATGCCTGGTGTCCAGGGTAATCCCATGTTGCACATGTTCCTGGACAGGTATGCCTACTCCAGACATGAGGTACACTCTGTTCTTCTACTCCTGTGTGTCAGCCTACATTTAGTGCATTGTGAAATGTGCTATATGGTGTCTGCATCGGTGCCATTGTGGAGTGGCCTAGCCTCTTAGACTCCTGTGGTGTTGTTAATTTTGGTTTGTGCAGCTAGCTGGGGTGTGGCCAATGGATCATCACAATGGGTTCATGCATAGGTGTGGTATCACTTGACGGTGCATAATGTTGTATTGTACATCACAGTGCAGGCAGCCTCAATTAATTCTCATCATGCTGTGATGTCTTCATGCTTATAGATTGGTGCTTGCAGTCACTCAACTGTTGCATTTGTATTACGTGTGATCATCAGATGCCTGAAGATGTGGTTAGCAGTGGGGGTACCTGTGCACTTGACAGCTGCAGGGCTTACATTCTCAAACATGTTAATGGTGGTGACACAGTTCAGAGTGTTTAATTTTGAATGCACTGCCCCTGAGACTGAAGCCAGTGATGGTTGCTTAGCCATACTTGTCCGTAGCATGGTATCCCACTTGCTGATGTGTATCCCACAGTAATGTCAGTTGTACCGCATGCACTCTATTGTGGCATTGACCATCAAGACATGGGCACCTCATAGTGTCTTTTGAATGAAGCATATCCATTTCACTGACAATGATTTTGACCATCCCTTATCCTGACACATGTACTGAGTCAGTGGCAGGAGATGGGATGTGTTAGTCCTGGCAGATTTCAATCACAATTTCTGCAGTTCTGTGATATGCCTATGTGGTGCATGTGCACACATATGAGAAGTGGCATACTACATGCACCAGACAGATGGGTCCATGGAGGGGCAGGATATGACAGGCATGGTTAACTGGCACACTGACGGGTGTCATTTCAAAAACATTTCTGCACTTTTTGCAATATCCGGCACTTGATGCAAAGGCGTCCTCTGTGATGTGCTGTACTGACTGTGATGTGTCAGGTGAAACAGGTGACTGATGTGGATCTGTTTATCCCGATTGATTGCAGATGCATCTACGGCTACTGGAGAAGACAGCTCCACGGACCAAGTGGAGCTGCACAGCCAGACTGGGTCAGCTTCAGAGGATTTGGAGGGACCCAGTGGCACAGATGGTAAGGGCAGCCACACAGAGGAGACCTCAGCTACGACCACCTCAGCTGAGGAATGCAGCATCTCCAGTGAGGACTTCCTTGTGGAGGCGGGTGTCAGCAGACCCCAGACAACACCTAGAGAGTCTGTCCCCGCCACCACCACAATCTCCACCCTCCCATCTGCTCCCATCCCAGAAGTCCATGGAGGCCCCCATGTAAGGGAACATGTCTCCTTTGGTCCAGGCACCGCACCCCCTGCCTCTGTCTCCCCTGCTGCCCTGAGTGTGGAGTCGGTGGACTTACTGAAGCAGCTACATGTAGGGCAGACAGTGATGCTGAGTATCCTCCATTCCCACACCACTCTGTTGACTCAACTGGTGTCCTTCATGGAGGGCATGTCATCCAACATTTCTGCCCTACTTTGGACCATTCAGTCCATGGCTTCCACACAGATGGCAGCAGTGTCCACATCCCCAGTCCCCACTACCATACCTGTCCAACGCACACACACACCGGCACCGGCACGCACCACAACAGACCCAAGCAGCACACAGTCACGCAAGTCTAAATCAAAAGCCACAGGCACGACACTCCGGGGACTGATGGCACACACACAGGGGATGGGTCACTGATGCACAAACAGGCATCCACAAGCACTCCGCAGAACTCAGATGCCTCTCCTTTCAAAAGCACTTCCCCTACCTCACCTTCCAAGCAGCTCTTCCTCTGTGACCTTGGCCTCTTCCCCACCGATCCATCTGCTCCAATGCACAAGGGGAAGAGGAAGTCACCACGCACAGGGGGGAGTTCCCCTACCACACAGACACCCTCCCCCAGGCGCATGGACACTGAGGCCCACATCTGCAAGTCTATCCGGAGCAGGAAGAGCAAGACCCCCCCAATCCCGCTGCTCAAAGTCACAGTCTCCTTCCTGCAGCCCCAAGGCCACCACTCCACAGGTCCCCCCGCCACACCCTGCCACTGGTTCGCCCACACATCAATACCGCATCCCCAAAATGCTTAGGCCCTCCCCCATGCCACATGCACTTCAACCCCCACCTCACACGCTCAGCCTGTTCCTGCCACTAATGTGGAGACCGTGTCCCCCTTCTGTCCTGCCCACCTCACCTGAGCCCCATGACACACCTTTGGAGTTTTGCACTGCAGTGGAGACCCCGTCCCAACCATCTGACCTGCCCACTGCAGTGGTGCCAGTAACAACCCCATCTGACTTGAGCCCTGCATTGGTGACAGCACCCACCCCATTGGACTTGGGCCCTGCCGTGGTGACGGTGCCCACTGTGTCAGACACCTCCGCTGCATTTTCCAGTGACACTCCTGTACCCACCAGCCCTCCCCTGCCCCATTCTGCTGTCCCCTGATCCTGCTACTGTGGTACCTGGCCTGCCACTGTGTATGCCCCTCCAAGGGGAGATGTCCCCTGCCCATAGCAGTTCAGGCAAGCAATGGGTGACAACCTGTCACATCTCACCCTGGAAGGACTCCAGAAATGGACTGGCCATTGGCCTTTTGACATTGTGGACTAAACTGTTTCAAAGAGTTATGTCCCAATTAAGTAAATTGTTGTTATCCAGTGTTGTTGCATCAAATGTACATGATGTTGATGATGAGTGTCATAGACTTGCTGTTGTACAGGTGTTTCAAATGTATTACAGAATGATTTGTTGATGTGATGTACACCATGTGGTCCATGGAATATGTGAACTTTCCTGATATGTATCCATGACATCCTTAGCTGCAATTTCAGGGTGTGATGATGGCAAAATGTTGTGACCAGAATTTTCTCTTTGGGTTTGCTACTTCACATCTTTTCCATACACTGTTGCACATAGGTTGTGCTTACATTTGGGCACATAGTAAGATTCCCTGACTCGGATCATCTTCACTGGACAGGCATGTTGGTGCATCGACGTTACACAAGTCATCTGTGTCATCAGTCCAACTTGCTCTACATGTGTATTGCGTATGTGCAGATGACTGAAGGAAGACTCCCGTACAAAAGTTTCTGTGACCAGAGCTTTTCTTGTGTTGTAATTGTTGGATCACTGGGCAAGTGTTGTGCTGGCATAACAGAAGCCTGCACAGACAAAGTTAGGCACAGCTGACCTTCCCCAGGAGAGGAGTCCCCTCATTGCATTGTGTCATTCCGTGACATTGCCTGGGCACATGGTGTGTGTTGTATGAGCATATCTGTGTGTGTTCACTTCCCTCTTTTGGACGCAGACTATGTTCCAGACAGATGTACCTGTTTTGTGGACTTGTTGCCTGTGTTCATCTAACTTCTTTGCCGTGCATTTTCTAGGATGTAGGTGCATGAGAAACTACTGGTCATTAGGGTGTCATCCCTGGCTGTTTCAGTTGTAAATTCCAGGGATGTTGTCCTAGGCACGTGGGAAACATTCTGGATTACCATTGTGTTGGACTTGGCCCTTCTGGCAAGTTCAACCCTAAAACCTTTTGCATTTATCCTAGCCTTTTTCCTATGTTGTATTAGTGGTTTTAGGCCTCTAGGCGCTTTTACACTGTGTCCCAGTGGAAAGTGCGTGCGCTCTGTGTATGTTTTAGTGAGACTGACCTGCCCTCCCATAGGAATGCATGGGGGATCTGAGTGACCGTGTTAAGTCCTGATGTGAGAGGAGTTCAGGGTCGAGTTTGGTATGTGCGAACTCGTGAGATTGAATGCTGCGCGATGATGTGTTCGGCGTTACTGTGTCTAGTGTAGAAGTGCCACTTCTAGAAGATGGCATGTCTGTGTAATAAATGTGAAGTGACTGTCTGGCTTGTGATTGGCTGGTGTGCCTGGCTCCAGGAGTCAGGATGGGTCTGCCCCGGTGGTGAATGGAGAGATCTGCATGATGGCAGGGAGGAGTACACCCGGGACCAGAATAGGGCTGGGCTCTCCCTCCACAATGCTGGCTCCACCCCCTGTGGTGCGTCTGATGTCCCTGGCCTGTCCTGTGAATAGGGAGAGGGGCTGAGCAAAACAAAGTGCTCAGGAACCAGTTGCATCTGGTTCGCCCCTTCCCTGCACCTTTGGCGACAAAGGATTTTTTGTATAAAAGAGGGGCTGTGACCCCATGAAAATGTTCTTATTCTTGTGTTCTGACTTGAATCTACCAGGGGCGTGCTGCTGCTGGGGCCCAGGGGAAGGCTTGCCTCCCTGGGCCCTGCCCAGCCCCTGGATGCCCTGGTTGCTGGAGGACTTCTTTTGGACCCTCCTGCCTTGCCTGAGGATGGCTGGGAGACTGTCCTTGCCCTGAAAACCTTGCCCTGTGTTGCCCTGCTTGGTGCTGGACCCTTTTCTTTCTTGAGGGATCATTCCTGGGGGGGCTGGTGGTCTCTGTACCCCCCAGCGCCTTGTGAGCGCTTTATTTTCGACTGGCCTGTTCCGGGTGCGCAGGTGCCCACCCTACGTCTTGCACGATTTATTTTTGGGTGCTTTTGTTTTTAAATAGCAGGAGCCCACCCTGCTTTCTCGCAAAAGTTGGAGGGAGCCTACCCCTCATGGCGCTTTTTAACTTATAACCAAAGCGGGTGCCCACCCCGCGTTTCCCCGCCGTAGCCTGAGCCGTGTTCGAAGATTGCCGCCGAGTCCGTGGCCCACCTCGTTGTGGGCGGGGCCGCTGGACGGAAGCGGAAGTGCGGTCATATGCAGGAAGAGAAGTCCTGGAGCCTCGCAGGTTCCCCTGCAAAGTCCCGGTCCCGAGATGGAGGACCGGGTGAAGACCGGCGCGTTGAGAGGACGGGGCTCTCATGAGGTGAGAGAGCCCCGCCATGACCACCGCCGGTGCCTGCCCCCCCCTGCGCATTGGAGAGGAGTGTTGCCACCGGAGCTCGGTAAGGAGAGGGCTCGGGGTTGTTTTCTCCGTGGACGGCCTCCCTGGGCAGCGGGCCGCCCCAGCAGTGATGGCAGCTGTTATGAGAGCCTGGTGGCTCCAGTGGGGGCAATGTTATTTTAAAGAGCCCCCAACAGGGCCCAGAGGGCACCGTTGTGCCAGGGCCCCTTTCGTCCTTCCCCCCACAGTTCATATGGGGACACATGGTTGTTACCAGAGCCAGATGGCTCCCCCCTTTTGCGCATTGGTTGTTCTAGAGCCTAGAGGGCTCCAATGATTGGCGAAGTTTGTTCTGGAGGGCTAGTGAGAGCCCCCTGCCACAGTTTGACTTCACAGCTGCCAAGCAAGTAGTGGGCAACTGCAACGTTTAGGTCTGTGCTGAAGTGCGCACCTTGACCTTCGCTACCTTGGCAGCGCGCTTTGACTTTGGGGACACAGGGCATTTGAGCCCCTTTCTGAGATGGCCAGTTGGCCAGGGGGGGATTGCTAGAGTAATAAGGGCGCCAGGCCCTAATGTGATCTATGTGCTAAGAATATTATGGTGCTAGGAAATGTAATTCCTGTAGTATGATTTACGCACCCTCTGTCGATGCCTCTAAATGTGATTCATGATTATGAGGTCAGTTCGCATATGATGGTTTATGCTAGTGAGAATTATTCCCTAAGGTTGTTATGCTTAGGAGGTTAGGGTCTAATGTGTTTAGACTTGTGATAGAAGTGCATAATGTGTTTATGCTGATGAGGTTGGTGTACAATGCGTGATACTGTGCATAATGTGGGTTATGTTACAGGCTGATGCTAAGTGCAGTGATTACCAGTAGTACTGGTTGTGTTCTATGTTTATGCTGAATTCTACATTTACTAAGTTCACTTTGTGATGGTACTGACAGTGGTCCAGTGGTCCCTGGTAGGTGTAAATAATCCCTTGTAAATATTGCCCAGTGCCAGATGGTACAGTGTATAATATGTGCGTACTATTCTAAGGTGTTATGATAATACAAAGGCTATTTTTATATAAACCCTTGTGTGGAGTTTCTTTTGTGGTGGGCCTGGGATGTTGTTGCTGGGTGCGTGCGCAAATGCTTCACACATTGCCTCTGGGATAAGCCTGACTGCTCGTGCCAAGCTACCAAGGAGGTGAGCAGGGGTTATCTTTGGTGTGTAACTTCCTTGCCTTGACTAGAGTGGTGGTTTCTGCCTGGCTTTGGCGCATGCCCCTCAGCCATCCAGAAAGCCCATTTCTAACACATTGGCAGTTAAGTGTTACCAACATCATGTTGTTTTACCTATGTGGTATCTGTCAGTGAGAGGCTCATTTGTATGTGCGTGCGACTACTCTCTATCATCAGGGTCATTGATGCTATGTTGGAAGGTGCCGAAATTTGTTCGTTGTGGCTCTCCTTTGGTTCAACATTGGTGTAGGTGTGTGGCAGGGTTACAAAAGAATTGTGTGGTTTTCACGTTATGCCGATGTGCCGCATGCTGTGCAGCGTAGCAGACCTTCACAGGTGTTGTTGTTAGCCCATGTGTGAGGATTTTTGGGTACCTTGGATCCCTCACCACACCTGGGATTGACATGTGTGCATGAGCAAGATCACCAGTCCCTGTGTGCCTAGCTGCTGCACATTGTTGCAGATCAAGATGTGTGGTGTTGAGGGTGGCCAAATGGGAGTTGTTTCATGTCTAGGCGCCTACCTACTTTTTGCCCATTGTTTGCAGACCATGGCCAGTGATTTGTGTTCATGGAGGTGTGATGTGAGTTTGTTGTCCCGGACACATGACCCAGGATGCACATCTGTTTGTGCTATGCAGTATGGGGAAAACCTAGCTTTATCATAACAGTGGGATTGGCGTACAGGCTAATGTCACCACAAATTGGGGTACTAGAGGGTAGTGCTGTATTGGGTCTGTCTCTTGCTGTGTTGGTTAGTGTTCCACCCACCTTGTGTCACACGAATCCTTTGTGATCCCACTCACATGACAATGCATTATTGCCCACAAAGGTGTGCCCAGTTAAAGAGCTACTTTAGTATGGCACTGTGTACACATATGTGTCATTGCAGTTCAGCCCACCGTCACGTGTTGTGTACTAGCCTGGGGACACTGTGACACACACACGTGCTGTGTATAATATGCAGTGTGTGGCTGCCTGTCTGTGTTTGTGCATCTGCGCCTCTGCATTGGTGTGGCTTTTAGCGTTCCATTGGGGGATATTGTTTGGGGGTTTGTCCCTAGTGTCCATGCATCTTGTAGCTCATCATCCTGCACATTGATCATGTTTGGTATGTCCCATTGCTGCCGTGGTATGTGACTTTGTTACCTAACATCGACAGTCTCCACAGGATTCCACAGTTTGTGTGTGTGTGTTCGTAGAGATATGTGTGTATGCATCATGATGCTCACTTTTCACATAGTCTAATTGGATGCTGTTGGCATTGTCAGGGGTCATGGCCAATGCTTGTCTGCACATTGCAGAGGGAGTTCTTGTGACACACAGCATTCATTGCCTCTCATTTCTATGTTTGTATGTGACACAACCACCGCATTGCCACTACATTGGTTGTGGTGTTGGGTCCAGTAGTCACAAATGCTGGTCTAGTGATGCTGCTATTGTAATACCCACACTCACCTTTTGGTCACTGTAGTGATGGGGGTTTTAGACACCTTTACCACAATGATCCGACAATGCTGCTTTTTTGGACCCCACACTCACCTTTTGCTCACTGTAGTGATGTGGGGTTTAGACCCCATTACCACAATCATCCTAGAAATCGTGTTTTTTGAACCCCACAACAAGCATTTGGGCAGACATGTGATGTGAGTCACATTGTATGTTCACTGCCAGGATCTGTGTGGGTCCATTTTGCACACACAAACATATTTTCTTGCCAAGATGTTAGGGGAATGGTTTGCTTGGTCAACCTATGAGTGGGGAGGGTAGTAGTGCAGGGCATACATCCCCCTATGAGTGGGGAGGATAGTGGTGCAGGACATACATTCCCCTATGAGTGGGGAGGGTAGTGGTACAGGGCATACAGCCCCCTATGAGTGAGGAGGGTATTGGTGCAGGGCATACAGCCCCCTATGAGTGGGGAGGGTAGTGGTGCAAGGCATCCAGCCCCCTATGAGTGGGGATGGTAGTGGTGCAGGGCATCCAGCCCCCTATGAGGTGGGGGGTAATGGTGTAGGGCATACATACCCCTATGAGTGGGGAGGGTAGTGGTGCAGGGAATACAGCCCCCTATGAGTGGGGAGGGTGGTGGAGCAGGGCATACATCCCCCTATGAGTGGGGAGGGTGGTGGTGCAGGGCATACCACCTCCTATGAGTGTGGAGGGTAGTGGTGCAGGACATCCAGCCCCCTATGAATAGGGATGGTAGTGGTGCAGGGCATCAGCCCCCTATGAGTTGGGGGTAGTGGTGCAGTGCATACAGCCCCCTATGAGTGGGGAGGGTGGTGGTGCAGGGCATACAGCCCCCTATGAGTGGGGAGGGTAGTGGTGCAGGACATCCAGCCCCCTATGAGTGGGGATGGTAGTGGTGCAGGGCATACAGCCCCATATGAGTTAGGGGGTAGTGTTGCAGGGCATACAACTCCCTATGAGTGGTGAGGGTAGTGGTGCAGGACATACACCCCCCTATGAGTGGGGAGGGTAGTGGTGCAGGGCATAAAGCCCCCTATGAGTGGGGAGGGTGGTGGTGCAGGGCATACAGCCCCCCATTAGTGGGGAGGTTAGTGGTGCAGGACATACAGCCCACTATGAGTGGGGAGGGTAGTGGTGCAGGGCATCCATCCCCCTATGAGTTGCGGGGTAGTGGTACAGGGCATCCAGCCCCCTATGAGTTGGGGTAGTGGTGATGGGCACCCCCCTAGGTGTGGGGACTGCTGGTAGCGAGGACCATGCTACCCCTGTGGTATTGCTGTTGCTGGTGGTTGGGATTTCACCCCCCTATGTGTGTGGGGCATTTCGCGTGCATGTTACATTGGTTTGTGGGGGTGTCGGACTTACTGCCTGCATTGTGCTCGTCTGTTACGGACCTGGTCATATATATACACTACTGGGATGACCTGCGCAATGGGATTCATTGTTGGTTCAGCTCGTACTTGCTGCTTGTTGCTCCGTCTCGTACACGTTGAGAGTTGGTCCGTCTCGTAGCCGTGGATCGTGTTGGGGCACGAATCGGACCTGATATGCAGCTCTACCAGATGCTGTGACGTGCTGCTAGTGGCAACCCGTCTGGTGCATAGGATTTGCGCATCGTACTTGTCCTGCCGGAAACTGCTGTGGGAACTGCTTCCGGGTGACACGAATCGGCGTTCGGAGGTACAGCTTGTATGGGAAATGCTGCTGGAATCACAGCCTATGTGTGGGACGGAATTGTGGCAGTTTTGCTCATCGTACTTCATCGCCCTGACGGACCAGCTCCCGGTACGAGTTGGTTACAAGGTAAGGCTATGGACAGCTCTTGGTTGGCTGTCCGACCCAGATCGGAATCGACCCCTTTATACCCGAACTACACAGATATTAAATATTGGTCAACTTAGTTATCATTCTCCATCTCATTTAAGGTATCCATGAAAACTTTGTTCTGTCTGGGGTTTTTATCATATCTGTTGTAGTGTTTTTAATGTACAGTACTGTGAATATAATGTCATGTGGGCTGTCTATCGATTTGAATATGTGTTTATATGTATCTATGTATGTGTTACATGTACATTAATCCTATGTCCTTATGTAATTATTTCAGCTCTGATGAAGTTCCTTCTGCGCAAAGGAACACAATGTGTTGTCTGTGTGCCATTTTTCAAACAATACTTTGAATAAAGCAGACTGACAGACTGTATTTGTTCTTCTGAATGATTTTTTGGTGCACCTTCCTTTTCAATGAACTAAGGCGTCACAGCACTCTGTTGCCTTACTCATGATTTAAGAGACCACTGAAAGCCATGCAGGGTGGTCTTGTATGGCATCATAAATTCAAATGAGAGCCCTGCATCACGCATGTACCAATTTACGTGGTGTAAATGCAACACAAAACTCTCATATATAAGCCCCTAAGACTCCATTGTAAGGACATTATTCATTTTTCATATCCTGGCACTGGAATGATTACAGCTGGGAATATGGGTGTGGGTATCAATTGTGCAGTAAGTGCAGAAGTGTAAGGGACCTACTTCACCTTGATATGTGGCTGTTTGTACTAATACCCAGGATAAATGGAAGACCATAGCAGCTCTACTGCTACTCTGACTGAAGAGACAAGAACTGTTATTATTTGGGAAGCAATCTGCAATTGCCTCTCTACTGGCAGCCAAGTACCCCAGTAGAGCACGTTACTCTCTCAAGGTAACAATGCAGAGCAGTCCAAGGCCTAGTCAGGGGAGGTGGTGTGGATTAATAACTCAAGCTCGCTGGAACATCACATTATCACTCAATAATTCATTGTCCTGTCAGAGCTTTTTCTTTAAAAAAAGAAATATTACTTTTATTACACACAGGCGCACTACTAAATACCAAGTATTAAATTGCACATATATTCAATAGGGTAGATACGCATAGCATTGGTGGCACCCTCATATCAAGTCAAGTCAAGTCAAAAAGTCTTTATTTCGAATATTTCATCATAAAAGACATGTTAACATTTCATCAGGTACAGTTGATTAAAAATTGGAATAAAAATTAGCACAATAAACATAATGGACCAATTAATAAAAAACACATTAAGAACAGTAATAAAAAGATATTAAATAGTACAATTTTGCAACGACTTGAATCTGATTAAAACCTACACCACAAAAAATTCAGCATTGTTATTTGGGGCCAGAGAGCTTGTGGCTATTTCGCCGGTTCCGTAGAAGCCATGCCCAACTAATACATTTGGCCACACCAATAACCACAAGTGTTGATGTGTCAGACTTTAATATTCTGCTGGCAGCCTGAGCTGATCTAACACCCAGTTCACGGCATACAGGGCGCAACCACAATCGTCTCGGTTGGTGGTACTCTGGGCAAACAAATAAGAAATGGTCGACTGTTTCAATCTGATCCACACATATGGGACATTTATCATTGCCAATTGTATTCCAACTTTTGGTAAAGCAGTGTAACGGAAGGGTGCCAATTCTAAATTGATGATATAATTTCCGATCCTGCTGCTTTGTTATTACGTCAAAATACACCTCGAGGGAGGATTCATCCTTGACAACCAAGTATGTTATAGACAAAGAGCTGCCAGTCAGGGAGGCATGGCGCTTACCGTTGATCCATTGCCAGTAGGTGTCCCTAAAGATCTTTTTTGGGGGGAAGACAGCCGTCACAGGATTAGACCATAGTTCGCCCATGCCCATGTCAGTCAAGATAGATTTGATTTCTGACAGCCAGCTCATTCTATGGGAGCCCCCGAGGGCTTTAACCTCTAGCAGTGCCTGAGCATATAGGGACAGTTCTGGGGTGGTCCATAGGCGTCGCCAAAACGCCAGTGGCCTATACCGGACCATGTCCTAAACAGGCTGACAACCTAGGTCATATAAAAGGGGGATACGTGGAGATGATTGGGGTAGCCCTACTGCAGACGTCAGAAATTTATTTTGTGCCACCCTCAGGGAATCCAATTTACTAAACCCCCATAGTTCGGCACCATACATTACAGCTGGGAGAATTTTAGACCCGTAAATTTTGATCAGGGGAGCCATGGGTTTAGTTATAGATTGCCTATGTTCTTTAAGTAAGGCTCCACCAAATTGTAAGTGCCTAAGGCTGAAAAGATCAATCTGGGGCTTCCAACTTAGATTGTCACTAAAAGTGACCCCCAAGTAGGTAAAGGTGGATGTCTGTTCCAGTGTAGCTCCACCCATTTCAACCCTGGCTTTTACTGGACGGGCGCCACGAAGGACCATAAACTTGGTCTTGCCCACATTTACCTCAAGCTCATGATCGCGGCAGAACAACTCAAACCGGGACAGTGCTACCTGTAGCCCCTGTCGTGTTTTCGAAATTAAAAGAGTGTCGTCCGCGAACATGAGCAGGGGGACTTTCATACCAGCTATGGAGGGTGCATCTGTCGGAAAGTTTAGAAAATAGTTAGTTACTCCATTAATAAACAAGGAAAACAGGGTGGGGGCCAGTACACACCCTTGTCTAACCCCTTCGGACACCTCAAATCTTGCAGTCACCTCCCCTGGTTTACCCCAGCGAACCTGGGCATATGTGTGTGCATGCAAATTGATCAGCAACCGCAGTAATTGTACCAGCATAGCCATCTCCCGAAGAACTTCCCACAATTTGGACCTTGGCACCGAATCAAATGCAGACCTTAGGTCCACAAAGGCTGCAAAAAGCATGCCACCCCCAAGATAAACTTCCTTCCAGTATAAAAGCATAAACCTGAAGGCTTGGTCAATAGTTCCGACATGTGTCCGAAACCCTGACTGTAAGGGCGTTAATATGTCAGTTTCGGAAATCCAACTCGTAATACGACCCAGTAGCAAGCGAGCTGTAATTTTTTGAACAGCGTCTATAAGGCTAATCGGCCGATAGTTGGCCGGGGCAGAGCGATCCCCTTTCTAGTAGATCGGCAATATCTCTGCCCCGAACCAAGAATCCGGAACCGATGCTCCACCAGCCAAAGCATTAGCTAGAGTAGTCAAATATGGGACCCATAGGTCCTGCTCCTGCTTAAATAAATCTGCGGGAATGCAGTCAGGTCCCGGGGCTTTGCCACTCGGGAGAGATTTCAGGATTGTCTCTACCTCACTAGGAGCAAACTGTAAAACTTCAGCGCAGCTATATGACCATGATCCATCTTCTGACCCGTCCCTGGACTTAAACTGGTTTTCAAAATAGCTGACACACTGTTCAGGTTCAACGTGGTTAGCCGGGGTCATGTCCTGCGGGTTCCTACCCCATTTTAGGAGGTGCCAAAAATGACACATATTTCTACCCTGACACGCCTCGTATAACTCACTCCAACGTGTTTCATCCCAATTTATCTTTGCTATTCTTTGGGCAGATTTATACGCAGCTCTACAGCTCCTAATGGTTACCGGTAGCTTAGATTTGATAGCTATTATTAAAGCGTTACGAGACTCTCTACAGCCTGCATCAAACCACGAATTTTCCCTCAAACATTTGAACTTACCAGTAGCAGGGATACTTTTAATAAAAAAGGTTTTGAGCCCCTCAAAAAGTTCTCTATGGATACCCGGGATGCTGCGCATAATCCCTTCCTCAGACTCACATCTGGTCAGCTTGCACATAGCTGAATTGACCAAGTTCCTAATAGCAGCCCGATCGGGTGCATTGGAAGCAATCTTTGGCCAACGAACCCTTCTCAGGTCATTGGACAGGATAACTTGCGTGTACACAGAACTACCATCATCAGTGCGGGGGCCAGTAAAACTACTATCAGATAAGGACAGGGTCAGAGGGTTGTGGTCACTTTCTAACCTATCAGTCACCACCATGTCTATGACGGCCGGCCACAACTCACAATTAACCAGGATATAATCAATTCTACTCCCACTTCTACCGTTGTTAAAAGTTAGCTTCCCAGACCTGTCCGATGTTGTTCTGCCATTAGCAGCCCTCAACCCCTTTTCGAGGCACAGACCCTTCACATATAGGGCTGCTTGGGTCCATTTCCTAATGGGATTTAATTCCAGTTGAGGAATTCCCCACACTGAATCCTCAGCCTCAGACAGTTTTCCATCATCATCCCCCAGGGGTTCGAAACAAGTATTAAAATCACCCGCCACCACCCTATGACCGACTCTGGGTGCAGTACAAAGTAGTTATTCCAATAGATAGACTGACGGGGAGCATTTGCCTCCTGGAAGACCCCTCACATAGATATTAATGATGAGGATATTAAAGCCCCTTGTAGAGGTTACCCTGATGGCCAAAATGTGGGGTTTGTCAGTCGGGACTTCCACGACTGTAATGCCCTCACATTGGCGTACCCAAATAGACAGGCCTCCCACCGGTCTACCTCTAGGGCCCTTAATAGCTGGTTTAGAATAATTCGAAAAACCCTACTCGAAATATAGGATCGACCGCCCAAGTCTCCTGGAAACACCATATATCTGCCTGATCGGCAAAAGCCACCCAATCTGGTACAACCAATCTGGGTTGCAAACCAGCTATGTTCCAAGAGGAGATCGATAGATTATGGCGAGCAGATGTTTTATTCTCCACCTGGGTGGCCAGATTAGATTGATTAACAGGGCAGGCACTAGGTGGACTTTCGGGTGCGGGATTTAAGGTTGAAGCGGGTTCCTCACCTTGGGCCAATGAATTTGTTTGAACAGGTAGCTCCCGACATGATAGCAATAAACTCCCAGTTACTCCAGACCAGGGAAAGTCCATACCATCCCTCTGTCAGTCATTATCCTCCAGGGTGGATAAGACAGAAAAACGGTTGTGTGACATAATAGGCTAAAGACCCTGCTGGGGAGCACTATGCAGAACACAGTGCTGCTTGAGGGGCAAGACCCTTACTGGCCTATAAAAATAGCCTAAGGGTAAAATCATAATCTCATCTGGGGAGGGAGCATAGTGGGAGGCCATGTCCAATATATGTTCTACCAATAGAGGGGACCTAAAGCTCAGCACCACACAATCCCCTACCATGGCCTTTTGGGAATGGCCAACCCAGGTTACCCGCCTAACCATTTTGAATTCCTCAAATAGTGATTTACTAGCCCCAAATTTGTTCCCAAGATAATACAGGGCTTTATTTTTAAGATTAGACCAGTGCTCCCTAGACCCTTCTGGCAGTGTTGGGACGTTAGATAAAATAACTGTGTAGGGTGTAGCTGCCGGGGGAAGATGTAAACTTATTAACGTATCAGAGACCTCTGTATTTTGGGCGACAGGCCTTAGCATATTCCACATAGGCTGTTGTTCGGTCAACGGTCTTCTTACAGTATTAAGTGGGGTCATGGGCCGGTTAGTATGAGCCCTAGACACTGTGGGGGCCTGGGGGTTACTTACATGAGATCTTAAATCATGGTGACAAATGGTAGCCCCTTCACCAGCATGACTAGCCACTTCCTTGGGATTCTGCTCGGGTAATGATGCGGCTTACAATTGTGTACTTTCCAAATTTGCTTCAATACGATTAAGCCTTACCACCACAGATTCTAGCTTATCCAGGACAGGTTGTATGAGAGACACTAGCTGTTCCCTAAGTAAAGAACTTAGGAGCTCGAAGCTCTGCTGAGCCATAGGTTGCAGGGGGTTAATACTTACAGAGGCAGCAGAATTCCCATGGGTTTGAACTCCCATGATACCAGGGACAACCCTAGGAGCATTTATCTTATTGGGTCCCCGACCTTTCCTTTTCTTACAGGGTGGTTCTCTGGCTTTGGTTCCAGTTACCCTTTGATTCGCCCGTGTGGTTACCATAGCTGGACTAGGGGGGGAACTTGCAATTAAAGAACGGTCTGTGTGCCCAGACCTAGATGGTAAACTTACAGGACCCGCCGGGGAGCAATTACCAGACCGAATAATCTTTGTGTTGTCGTGTGCAGCTGTGGGCTGAACACAAGGTAAAACTGAGGTAGGATCCAAAGATAGCCTTCGTTCCACAGCTAATATCTTATCATTGATTACTGTTTCTGCCCTTGTTAGGTAATCATCAAGGGTCCCCACCAACCTACCCTCGGCCTTCCTCTTACTCATGTTAGTGAATATCTAAACACCTAACAAACCTGTAATGAAAATCAATATGAACAGAACAAATACCCCCCAGTTGATACTAAGTAAATCAGTGAGGCCCAACAACGGCCAGACTAGTCATCGGGTCCAAAAGACAAGAGAGTGGGCCCAGCCCAGCCTCAACCGGCCACTGACGGGCAAGGACGGGCCCGCCCTTGGCCCGGGCTGCGGGTCTAGCGGTGCGCTTAAATCCCCTCCCCGGCGTTGTCTGATGACGCTAGTGCCGAGCGCCCGGGGCTTGGGAAGAAGCGCTAGACCTCGGTAATGGTATCACCCCCGAAGAAGGCCGTTCCCCTCACGGCAGGCACAGAGCTCAGCAAGGACTCCAGGTAGGTAAGAGCATACGTCCCGCGCTGCGGGTCTAGCAGTGGGCTTAAATCCCCTCCCCGGCGCTGTCTGATGACGCTAGTGTCGAGAGCCCGGGGCTTGGGATGCTGGGATATTGAGTTTTTAGATGGCCGTTCCCTTCACGGCAAAAAGAAGAAGCGCTGGACCTCGATAATGGTATCACCCCCGAAGAAGGCCGTTCCCCTCAAGGCAGGCACAGAGCTCAGCAAGGACTCCAGGTAGGTAAGAGCATGCGTCCCCTCATATCACATTACACCGCTATTCGGTTCTGAACTCTATTTTTACAACATACACCCACACTAACTGCAATATTACAATAAAATAGACTGTCATTATCAATAAGGCATGCCTACTGGTTTTAGCAGAGTGTCAACACATTTGGGAAGGCAGCCGTATAATATACTTTACTGTTGCAACCCCAAAGAAACTAACAGGACAAACTTTTCCTGGGGCTTAAATCTAACCCCCTAGGGTACTTAAGTCATCTTTTTAGGAAACATCTATGAGTGAGGGGCTGCTGCAGCCTCTACATGTACTCTGCGATCTGTTGGTAGTGCCCCTGCTTTTCTTGGGGCACTACTCAAGTAAATATGCAAACTTATGGAGGCTCCATTCACCCAGTGCATAAATCTTTAATGAGTGGTTTTGCCACTTTACTAAATAAACAACGTTTTTTCGTTATTCTGGTAAATTTATCTTGCACCACCATCCTTTTTCTGTAAATACTCGGTGGCCATGCCCATCAGGCATGCAGATATTTTTTCTCACTTTCATTGGGGGTGTAAGGGGAGCTGAAAGGCCTTTGTTGCCCTTGGTGGCTCGCTGTGTGCCTGCATGGACTGAGAGAGCTGCCAACACTCTCTTCTGTTCATGCCTCAGGTGCGAGTGAGAAATCATCCTTTAGGTCCCACCCATAGGTAGAGGCAACACTGTTCTCCCCTGCCCTTGCTGCCCATGGGCAGAACACATTGTGTCGGCATGCACCACCCTCCCAGACACAAGCGGGAGAAATGAGCCCGCCAATGATCCTTTTCTGTCCTGGAAAGATGAGGTCCCTCAAAACATTGTTGATTTGTGGCGGCCCAAGGGATGTTGTTCCTGGGGCCAAGGTTGGATCAGGAAGGGGGCCCCACAAATGTCGTCTCCATAGGAGAACATATTTAAGTAGTTTTCATTGACTTTGGGGTGCTATGCATTCTCCAAAATGGATTGAGTCAGAAGAATCCCAGTGAAGTTCCACATTCTTCATTCTCCATTCAGTCACTCCAGAGCACCCAGTTTTATATTGTGCTTTTATCCTGCTTTTGTTTGCTTATTGTACTGAGAGATAGTGAACAGGAACTCTTTCTCTAGGCCCCCTCCCCTACATTTCTGATTTTATTTGAGAAAGTTCACTTTACTGCTTCCTTCACCAGACCTGTCTTCTCCATGGGCTCCTGTGGTTCAATTACAACATGTCTCTTTTTAATCATTGAAGAGCTTCACAATCATCTTAAAATTATGTTGATTGGCAAACCCATAGTCATCATATTTCAATTTCTGGAAACTCAACTACTAAACTATACCTTTATGCAAAATATTTTAGTTACTTATAAATTATGGTTCTACATACACCTTCCACTGAGGGAGAGTAACTCAACACATTTTACCCCATGTATACATTACGAATTGTGATTGATAGGCCAAAAAGAAATAGTTGATATATTGGTCCACAAGGTCTCAAAAATCTGAACTTCTCTCATATTAGATATATCACAGTGTCACAACCACTTTTAGATGCCTTCGAATTGCACACCTATAATTATCATAAGGTACTATTGTAATCATGAGAATTGTGTTTTCTACTACTAATTCGCTTAAATAATTGCATCATTATATAACACTATATCTATTAAGATCAAAATATTTCACATTCATTACTGGGCTAATCACCCTCATTCTCCTCCCTGGGGTCAACTATATTCAAGACCTTTTCAAAATGGTCGCCACAAGTTATAATTTAGTGTAGATACAGCCATAAAAAAATAACGTATGTTTATCAAATATGGCCACTCAGGTTGGTGTTTCAGTCACGGTTTACTGCTTTTCACACCTTGTAGGAGCCTATAAACAGAAGCGTGCATAAGTAACCTGCCATTGTTGCCAGTACGTGCTTTGTTAGCCAACTGCTCACATTTCATTAATTCAGTGGAGGCCATAGCACTAAATAGTGGATCTTTTCAGATTGGCCGCTCCAGGTCAGAATTTATTTGAGAAGTATTCATTCATTATGGCCAACACAGCTCACAGTCTAGTCTCAACTCACTGTTTTTTGTGGCTTGTGAGAGGTTAGCAAAGAAGTTCACAAGTAAATTGATAGTTTCATTTCTCCAGCTTTTCAAGTTCATCCACCAGTTGAAATTTAGATCAATTAAGTTGCTTAATGATTTGACTTCCTGTCTTCAAATTAATTCTATTTACCTACACTCTGTGACATTCAATCTAGAAGAATTACTCTTTGATGAAAAACCTCTCTAAATGCTCCCCTTGCAGGCACATTATCCTTTCATCTTCTATGGCAATATCTTCCACAGTCCTTCAATAGCCAGTAAGATGAACACCCTCTTTGTTGTGTTTACCAGGTCTCACAGCCTCCAGACTTCTTGAAGGGCACCTGAGTATCAGCAGAATCGAAGGACAGGCCACAGCAGTCCCAGTGAAAATATCCAGGGTTCCCCAGCAGGCCCATTCCCCCAACTGTTCCAGGGGGCATAAAGGGGGCCAGTGGCACAGGCACTGGGATGACCCATCAAAGTCCTTGGGGTCAGCCAGAGTTAAAGTCCTTCGTTCCATCCATGAAGTGGCATTGGGTGGCTTCTCCTGCTAGCTATGCATTCTTTCAAAATTGCTGATTCCAGGTACAGTGTCTTATCATCAGTCTCTTCCTTATGTGGGGGTAGCACATTGTAGAAATCAGGGATCTCTGGCAAATCCTAAGGTGCCATATCATGACTCGACCCTGTCTAACCCTTCTGCACAGCATTCTGGGACATTTTAAGATGGCTACTTACAGTGGTCAATGGGAAGACCTTCTCTTGGAGCCTCAGCTCCATCTCCACTTCACACCGTACCCCGGTCCCTTCCCATCAAAACTTCAAAAGGGAAACCCCTCCTGTGTTAAGATAGATAGGACTTGCCCTCTTCTCTTGTTTCTGTGGATTTGGCCATTCTCAGCTCAGGTTCAGTGTGAGGATTTAATTAATAGATGCAGATTTATTTCCCACTGATTCCTGTTAATTGCTCTATTTTGTGGGGAGGTTTTTGATCCTCCTGCTGGACAGCAAAAAAAACAACTTGGCCCAGTAAGGAGGACAGTGGCCAGGAAAATTAGCTAAGCAATCAAAGTATGAACATTTTCAAAATGTCAAAAGGTGTGAAGATATGATGAAAAGAACTGCGGATCTACACTCGGAATGCATGTTTAACCTATCAGTTATACCTCGCCAGACCCTTTTGGCATAAGAAGTGGGAAACTGTACAGTGGTGTAGAATATGTCCATAATGTAATTCAGTTTAACACCACAGACCTTCAGGAAGCACTGCATACATACTCCATAAATAACCACTAAAAGAATAAGGCCTACCCCAGGTCTTTACCAATCCTTGAAGAGTCCCTTTCACAAAACTGTTCCTGTGCACATACCCTGACTATGCAAGATTGTAGTCTCGCACATGCAATCTGTACATGTGTGCACACACAGGTAGAAATGTATTCATGTATAACCAACATAGAGACTCTTACCCTAGCTGTGTAAATGTGGAATTATCCTAAAACTCAGACACTAGCAGTTAGCAGTCTCAGTCCATCTTTAATGAATTTATCATGAGTGAGAATCAGTTATTCAGACTCGCTCACAGTAAAAGTCAAACAACCAGATAGTCAAAAGCAAAAAGTCAAGAAGGATTAAATGGGCAGAGCCCATCTGTTACAATTGCCTTCTCCTGGCTTTGCCCAAGCAAAGTTTTAATTATGTTATGCTCATTTTTCAAAATGTGTGATGTTCTGCATTGCACAATTTCGTGTTACTGTTTGTTAACATTAAACTGGTTGCAGAAGCTAGCTTACTGATAAACATAATCTTCTTGAGCCAATCTTGAGCAACTAACTTGTGCAACTTTTTACCCACAATGTAATGTTGTGAGAAAATATTATGCAATTGGGTGGAACAATACTGGGGCCCCCAGTTCAAATGTGTCACCCTCAGTCGGTTCTCTTCACTTGCAAAAGAAAAGAAAGATTATTACACTGGAGAAGATCACATGTCAATCCCATTAATTCATGGTAATCACATTGGACAAATGGTGAACCTTTGTATCTTCCTGAAAGTAGAACATCTCTTGAACGTCCATCCATGGCATTTTACATGGTTGCCCTGATTCACAAATTTATTATTGTGTGTAAGTCAAGATTACACATGCAAGTATCCACATTTAAGAGTGCAAACATACTTTTCTAACTCATGAAAGTTGGCTAGGCACTCTTAAAAGACCTTTTCACCGAGATTCCTGTGTGTGTCTGTTCAGTATACTACTGTGGATGGAGACTCTATGTCCCAGAGTAAGGTTCTGGGTACTTAGCATCATTATGGGAACCTTTATCACCATGGAGCATGTATGAGATTTACTACTGTCAAGAGCAAGAGGAACTCCTGTTCCTAGATGAGAGGAGGTCAAGGTCACCCTCTCCCCCAAAGAAAGGTGGGAGTAAAGCGAAACTCCCCAAGGAAAGAAACATTTTCACTATGGGCATGCAAATTAGTACTAAGCAGGAGCATTTACATTGGTGCTGCTGATCATGCTAAAATATACATGCACATCATTTACAAGAACTAACATATCACTGCCACAATGCATGTTAAGTCATTGTTAACACCATGGATGCACTGTATTCACGATATGGCGCACCATGGTGTAAAGAACAAGCATGAGTAAAAAAATAACAGACGCATTGGTAAGGAGGGTTGGCACAGCGGACAGTGGTTCAGTGGCTAGAAAAGTGACGTATGGCTGAATTTATGCTTACAACAAGCTCAATGTCAGCTATGCGGCACAAACAGAGGACATGGATTGTTTGTAACTAACACAAATGGTCCAATGTGTTAGAAATATTGTGAAGTGTGTAATGGTGGTAAAGTCACCTGGGACACCATACCATACATCCTGGATGTAAACCATGCAAGTATGAAGAATAGCTATGTGTCATATTACAGTGGGAACAGTCTACTTATGTGTAAGAGGCCTAAGTATGTTTGAGTGATGAGTGAAACAGTAATGTGAGTGTATACATATAAGTAAAGTGATGTTGATGCAGCATGGATTTTTAAATCCTCCCTTCGTCACAGACCAAATATCATACTAGCATATTCAATCAATAGATTCATTGGTGGGGCCCATAACACCAACACTCACACTTCATTGATCCGTTCTCACGGGAGAGATACATTTTCCAAACGCTGACATGAAAGGAATACCTTTTCACCTAAAGAACCTAATTTACTTGAACATACATTAAGTACCTTTATTAAACTCAGAACCTCGAGATATTCCCTCCATTTAGTCGATAGATCAGTTAGTTGAAATTGGATATTTGGTGATTCAATTCTTTAATCTACATTTAATCTTGTTCTACTTTCTCCAAATAAATCACCTGACACATTTGTTTGTTAGAATAATAATTTTGTTTATCTAATCAATTGCAATTTTAATAGGTCATAAACCAAACCACCGAATATCATATTTACCGAATCTGGCTATTAGTCGTCCTCTAAGCCAATCAAGTCGTGGAAAAATCTTTAATTCATCAAAGTCAGGCAGCAATTCAGTCTGTCAAAGATTCAGGAAAACAGCTGTCCAGCAGTGTCACCGTCCTCTCCGTCAGCGTCAGCATTCCCAGCCTTATTATTATTTTTTTTTTAAACTCACTACTCTACCATCTTTTATAATAAATTTTATGTCAAGATGTAACAAAAATCAATTTTAGACAGTCCTGATTGGAGGATTTGGGGTCGTTCGGTGAGGTTCTCACATAGTCTTTTTTGTTAGATCATTACGCTTCCTGGTTCCGCTTTTAAAGACAGTCTTTTGTTTAACAATCTTGGCAACTCTCCCAGTACATCCTTGATGGGTACATCTCACATGAGGTCAAGACGAGGCCACTTGTTGCTGGCTGTGGCGCAGGCACACTTCACCCGAAACCTCGTGGAACAGTGACTAGGCCGTCATGTCGGAGTCTGCCATCTTTACGAAGGCCCAAATCGGTCAACTTAAGGAAAACAAACACAAAACGTAATTAAAACATTGAAATGGCTAATAAAATGTTAAACCCTCACTAATCCCCATATGTATATGTGATTATCTAGCACAATAGCAACATTCAAAGCGTTTATATTCACCCAACGATGTCATCTGGTGCAACTTACAATTACATCACAAAAGCAACATATATCATGCAATATTCTAATTTTCT
The DNA here is from genome assembly GCF_964204655.1 of Triturus cristatus. Classification (NCBI taxonomy): domain Eukaryota; kingdom Metazoa; phylum Chordata; class Amphibia; order Caudata; family Salamandridae; genus Triturus; species Triturus cristatus. Next base: position 49,384,565 of record NC_140581.1, on the reverse strand, counting down.
ACCATTAGTATGCGTACATATATTAGTATACAAAATTAGTTCAGCCATGCAAATGCAAATCCCACGTGTAATTCTTTCATTAATATAGTTGGTTAGATATCACTTCAAACAGATTAATAATATTACAATTAATAGATTATTCGGATTAATATAAACATGCAGAAATGGGTGGGTATACAAAATGTTGTACTACCCGCACCAGCAATGTAAGGTGACAGGTCCTATGTTATCTACCTTATGTGTACGCTAACCTCTGTGCTAGGTCGCTCAAGGGGTCAAACAACATGTTTGATACATGTGTGCGTAAGCTACTAGTTGAGAGGAGGTGCTGTAATGACTAATTACAATGTTTTAGGTGAATTCAAATAGGCACAAAACCTATTCCACAGACAATGTGTCATTCATAAGCCTTGGTTTTTGAGGCGCAGGAATTTTGATGCATTGCAGTCTGTACGTGATGCTGCTCAATACTGCGTCACTTTCCCTAAGAGCCATAAATACTGCGGCATAGGTTTTACAACAGAAAATAGAAGGGGACGCCTGCCTTCCATTTGATTAATGCAGCCCGTGCAGATGAAGGAACAAACTGATGCAGTTCGGCCAAATGTGACTTATCTGCCTAGATGTGTCACTTTGTAAATATGGAGCAAAGAAAACGCCACTGGTGTATCAAAAAAAGTGACACACCAGCAGCACACGCTTATTGTAAATAAGCCCCTTGGACGAAACCCTGGTCTTCATAGAAATTAGAAAGTAAGTCAAATACTCTTATCAACATTTACCAAGTGTCTTCATACAGATAGATAAGAAAGATCTAACAAAATTATGAATTTCAGAAATTTTTCAACATGTACATCAAAACTAACATGGCTGCCATGAACCTGCCACCAGATACACAAATGCAAACAATATAGATTCAATGCAATAGACCAGATGCTGCACCCATAGTACAGTGCTATAAACAGTATATTTAATATTGTGCCTCATTTTGTTTGGTTTTATAGCTGGGTCTGGAGCGATTTCATGGCGTCGGGATCCTGGGTTTTAACTCCCCTGAGTGGTTTGTTGCTGATGTTGGAGCCATCATGGCAGGGTAAGTGGATGTGCGTTCTCTTGATTTGCTTTTACCTTCCTCTCTTTGCCATAATAAATTGCCCCTCATTTATTTTTCGAAGTGTTTATTTGTGACTTTTATAGGGCTCAACACGTCGGCTTTCTGTTACTTCAGGGTTATGACCACACTATCTACTTCCAATTAACCTGCTAAAACCTTGAGCTGTTGTGGGTTATACTGCGTGACAAATTTGGCACTTCATTTAATATGTAGAAAGAAACAGTTGAGTATTGATAACTAGTCAACCGAATGATCTCTTAGGAGGTCTTAGTTATTAATACTTAATTGCTTATTTCTCAGGAGAAATTGATCATTAATATGAGAATTATTGTCAAAATGGCGTTTGCTTCTTTGTTTTATTTAAAGTTCAAAATATATAGTGAGCTGAGAAACGTGTTTTGTTGTTTGTCTTTACAATAGGTGAAAATATTTCAGATTTTGTCAGTTGATTTTTAACCCAGTAAATACTCCAAACTGGGTCAACTCCAATATTATGAGACCTACATCAGTCTCAGAGTTCTGCAGGTATATCAAAATATCATCCATACAGAGTGAGACAATGAGTAGATGGCCTTTCACATAGATTTCACAATGTGAAATGAGATTCGCTTAGCCTGCAGCTTCACTGCTAAAGCATTTCTGGTGCCACAACCAACCCTCCACAGACCAGTCTTCAGTCCATTTGCAAAGACACAGACAGTGGGAAAAGATTATCATAATCTTGTTTTTAGAAAGAAATCACTGACTCTGCCCCTTTCCGACATAAAGAATATTGACTGATAGACCTGGAATTCCTTGGCATGGTCCTACCCAAACTTTTTCCCTTCAATCCTCCCGTTTTGCTGACTTAATTTTTGCTGGCTTTAGGACTCTGCACACTTTACTACTGATAACCAGTGCTAAAGTGCTTGTGCTCTCTCCTTATAACTTACACCCAATTGTCCAATTTAATTTACTTGTAAGTCCCCAGTAAAGTGGTACTACCTGTGCATACGGACAGTAAATTAAATGCTACTAGTGGGCCTACTGCACTGATTATGCCAAACACTTAATTAGCCCTATAAACATATCTCAAGCCTGCCATTGCAGTCTGTGTATGCAGTTTAAAACTGCAAGTTCGACCGGGCAAGGTAAGCCTCTTGTCAGGCCCAGACCTCCCTTTTTAAGTTGAGTAGGGCCTACCTTAAGCCCTGAGGGCAGGGTGTAGTGTATTTGCAAAAGCTGTACAATTACTTAAGTTTTTCATGCTCAAGTGGAAAACTCTTAAATTGGTTTTTCACCAGTACAAGGCCTTAAACAACATTGGCTACCTTTTTACATTTAATGAGTAATGATATTCAATTGAGAGCCGGTGACAGGTCGAGTTTGGTGTCTAAAGAATTATAATTAAATGCTCTCTTTAAAGGTACAGTCAGAATTTTTGTCACAATTCTTAAAGTGACTCTTTTTTAAAGTTAACATTTGCTTGTCCTAACCAACTGCCGGAAGCTTAACTCCGACAAGATAGAAGTACTGGTCTCCGGCAACAAGACCTCCCTGTGGGACTCCACCTAGTGGCTGATGGAGTTAAGACTAACACTCACACCCATAGAACACACAAGAAATCTAAGGATCATCCTAGACAACAAGCGCAACATATCTGCTCAAGTTAAAGCAATGTGCACATTCTAATTCCACATACTATGCATTCTATGAAAAATCTTCAAATGGTTGCCTCAGAAACACCACACAAGCACTTATCACCAGAAGGCTGGACTACGGCAATACTCCCTACACCAGAATCTCCAAACAACTACTACACAGACTCCAGACCATCCAGAATAACTCCGCAAGACTCATCCTCGACCTCCCATGCTGCACCCACAATACGCCACACCACACCACACCCCAGGAAAGTTCACTGGCAACCCATTCACAAGCACAGTCAATTCAATCTTTTCAGCATGTATTGAAAACTTAACAAATTACAAGAACAGAATAGCTGAACAAACCCATGCACTTTAACCGACCCACTAGACACCTACACTCTGCCTCACTCACACTCACATGCACTTTCCGCATCAGCATAAGCAAAATGGAAGGCTGCTCATTCTTCTACATCACATCCAAGAAATGAAAGAACTTCCCTCCACACATGGGAACCTCCCCCACTCATCTTGAGTTTTGTAAGAAGCTGAAGACCTGGCTCGTAGTAAAGCACCTCGGGGACCACACACATACAAACATGCCCCTGGAGCTATCACCTACCACACTTGCACATCACAAAGGCTTTAACACTGGTGTTTTGTAAGCCCCAACAAGCTGGGTCTAGAACAGGGAGCAAGGCAAATTCTGACACCTCAGGGGGGTGGAAACCTCTAAAAGTGCCCTTTTCTTCAAAGTGGGCACCAGGAATAATTATTGGACCCTTAGACCCAACTCTTCATTAGACTTATGGACCTGTGGAATCTGCCATAAAAAAGTACTGCTATGCTGCTGAAAGGACTATCACTTTGCTAGATTGCTGCCCACAAGGACTGGTATCGCACTGTGCTGACCTGTTTCCCTGCGACCCTCTTGAGTGGGTGAAGACTGGACCTGCAACTCTAAACCCAGGACCCTAGAGTGACTCCAACAACTAGTTGTTTGGCCTCCTAATCAGAAGTCTCAGGGACAGAGCAGGCTTCCAACAACCTTGAATGCAGAACCTGGGCACTGGTATCTTGAGTCCTGCCTTCACAGGTGATGCCATCCCAGTCCTGGACCTCTGGAAGTGGGACTGAAGGTGCTCTGCCAGCCCTTCTGTGAATTCAACAGAACTGACGTATCTCCTCTGTGGCCTGGCACATCTTGGGCAGAACTTGTACATAACCTTTGCTACTTGATCAATCACTCTCAGAACTAACACATCACATCTGCTCTGCAGATTTACCTGGCACAAGGACTTTGAATCACAATCGCTGCTCATCAGAACCAGCACTATCCGATGCTTCTCTATGCAAAGACATCACCACGCCAATTACAGCCTAGCAGGACCACCACTACACAACACATCTCCACACAAGGACATTGCATCACACTTCTTCAGAACCGCCTCTGTGTGACCTCACCAGGACCTTACATCGCCTCTGCTGCTATTTGATGCCAATCTCTCCCTCTCTTCGCAACCAGGATTAAGGTATTCTGTTCATCAGACTTATGTGGGTCACTGTAGCTACCCCGTGGTCCATTGTGGTTGGCCTGAACTTGAGATTTTCTAACGGTTTGTTGTGACCAGATAATCACAGCTGATACTTTGTGCTTTTGGCGCTATTTTCACTGAAACCTTTTAAACTGAATATTTCTGATTCTACTGTTCTGATTTATTTTGTTTTGGTCTGGATGTACTTACTAAAATGTACTCTATTTTTCTAAATTTGAGTGGGATTTTTCTTCTGTTGTATTTTCACTGCTTGAAGTGCTGCATAAATACTTTACACATTGCTTTTAAGTTTTGCCTGACAGCTCTGTGCCAAGCTACCGGAGGCTAGACCGCTGGTTAATTTGGGGTTTGCTTGTGACTTCACCCTGACAAGTATTGTGGTTGCTGCTTGAGAAGAGTTTTACCCTCCTCAACCAGTAACCAAATTTCTCACATTGGTGTTTACTGGTGATGATTAGGATTCGTGTTTGTACAGTGCCATACAGTGAATTTGTGTTAAATTTTCTTTGATTGGCCTTTATGTTTTGTTTTCTCCTAATTTACCCTTAATCTGCCTGACTGTTTTTGTCTGTGGCTGAACCTGTAATAATGGAATTTGTGCACCTCGATCTGGAGAGCTATGCTGTTGTTGAGCTCAAGGATTTTTGTAAGCAAAGAGGGCTGCCCACCAATAAGAGCACCAGAAAGGCGGAGCACCAAAAGTCTCTGAGCGCATGGGTGGAGGCCCACCAGTTGCCAGTCTCAACAGATGACCGTGATGATGTGGCTATTTTTAAGGGGCCAGAGCAGGGCCAGGATGGGGTCCTGAGATGTAGTAGATGTTGCAGTCAGCTGAGGGTGCAGACCTGTCTCAGGAGTTGAAGCTCCCTGCCAGAGAAGAAGCAGAGGAGCTGGCAGACAGGAAGGCCGAAAAGGAGTTTAAACTGTAAGTGGCCCGGTTAAAAATAGAGGAAAAGAAACAGGCCATGAAGGAAATTAAACTGCCCATGGATGCTGAGAAGGACTTAGCAAGGGAAAAACTGGCCATGAATGAAAAGAAACTGGCCATGGAAGGAAAGTAAAATAAAGCTGAGGCTGAAAGGGGCTTAGGAAGGGAAACACTGGAGGTGGAGGAGAGAAAAATGGCCTGCAAAAGCAGCACCAGAGGGCTGAATATAAGGGCTAGGCAGGCAGAGTCCAGCAATGCTGGTGGCTGCATACCTACAGTACTCTTGTGGAAATCACAGATAACCTGTTAGCATAGGCTGAAGCCATCGTGTTTGTGGCATACATTTTGTCAACTATGTAATACTTCCATCCTCTGCTGCAAGTCTTTTTTCCCTGCCTGTGCTGTCTATTTTAGTTAACTTCCTGACTATGCTAAAAGCAATATGCTTGCTAAAGAGTTTGTAGCTGCCAGAACACCTGATCTCAGACTCAACTGTCAATCTCTTAGTGCTACCATAGGCACTCCTGCTCCCCTTCCCACTTTGCGGTCTAAGTGATTTCACATTTGACCATGTTTGTTGGTAGTTATTCTTGTGTAGGCCTGTACCTTCTATTTGTAACCACATGCTTACCAGTGCAGAAAACTCAGTATAAAAGGCCCATGGTCTGTGTATTCAAGTCACTACCTCCTGGAACACTTGAGGGTGTTGTATGGACGTGGGCTCACTCATGAGTGAATAAACTTGTTATTTTGAATTCCAGCATCAGTGCCAAGCTCTTCTTTGTGGGTTTAAGGACCCGTGGACAGAGAAGGGTGAACCCCTGCACTGATGAGGTACTAAAAAGGCTAATTTTGACACTCTCTGGAGGGGAGCTAGCCTCTGAAAGCATAAACCTAGTGAGTAGAGGGATGCTCTACTGGCCCTAGCGAATAAAGACAGGATGAGATATTCCCCCTTGAATGAAACCTGTGTTAGGAAATATGGTCTCACCCCTGAAAAGTATAGGCAAATATTTCAGGACTGCCAGAAGCTGGCTCATCAGTCCTAGGTGGATGTTGTAATTTCCTTTTGCCAGGCACTGGAAGGCTGGGTAGAGGGCAGTGATATAAAGGATTACCAAGGGTTGTATAACTGAATTGCAAGAGAGGACATGTTCAATCTTTGTTTTGAAGATATTCCCAACACCTGATTAATAGTAAACTCACTGACCCCAGGGCGCTTGCTAATGAGGCAGGCACCAGGGACAACCAGCTGTTATTAGGGATGATGCTCATACGGGTGGGCAGGGTCCCTACCAGAAGAAGGGGGTAGGGGACAAACATAAAAACAAGGCATTCTGTAAAGGTCCCTAAAGTAGTTCTAGGTGTCGGGGCACCAAGACTCCATCTGAGAAGAAGAAGAAATGATTCTCTGACAACAAGTATTCGGGGAAGGCAAAAGAATAAAGACAAAGAACTAACTTATCTGAGACGAACATTGACATTTCTTTTGAAATCCACTTGAATTGAATCGTACCTTTTTAATGTAATACTACTTTACGTGCGCCCAGGACTTTGTTATACATCTATCTGTATCAAAATGCACCTTCATATCTGAAATAGGTATGAAGGAGCATTTTGCGTTAGGAAATAGACCTAAGTGCAACAGAACACAAATACCGAGCAGCAACTCATGAACTCTAAATGAGCTCTTGCTGTAGGACTGTTTCCCCCCGAATTACTCTTAATTACACGAGCCGGCAAAATTACGCTATCATCGTTAAATCCCACATCAAAGAGTAATGCGAAATTATTGAAATTACTATGAGTAAGCCAGCATAATTATAATTATGCCTGGGCCTAACATGGATCTGGGTCATGCAGTAAATAGATACATTGTGCATGTTTATGTGTATCTTGTGCATCTGTTTACAGCATGTTATCCAGAGCACTTCAGATTCACACAAGAGTGCACTGCAGTCTTCTGTATTCCACACTATCCCTCAACTGCTGAAGGACTGCCGAGGGTCCTGGCAGGACCAGAAAACATACCTGCATTGGCGGCAACAATGTAATGTAAATGATTTCTACAAATTTGTGAACAGCATTTTATGGCCAGTGCATTGCACATCTGACAGATAGTCATTTAGCAAGAAAATTAAACAAATAAGTTTCTTTTTAAGTTTGAACTTTATATTTTATATTTTTTTTAAACTAGCTTCTAAGTTTTTGAGAAAATTGTTTGATGAAACTCAAGGAAAACAATAAAGAATATCAATAGGCCCCCTCACCCACTTACCTGGGACTTGTCTTTTGACCAGTCTAGGCCCTTTCTAAACCTCCCTTGCATCTCCAGACTTCTGACTTGCCTTCGCTACAGCCACCTTTATCCTCTCTCTTGCACCTGCTCCCTTTATGTGCTTCTCATTCTCCGTCTTGTATCTGTATTCCCTTCTCACTTTAGTGCCTCTCTCTCTTTTTCACATATTTTGTGCTTTCTGCTCTTCTTTACCACTCCCATGCACTTTTGCGTCCTTATCACTCTTAGTGCATCTCTCTCATTTTGGGCTCTCTCCATTTTCCTGCTTTTCCCTCTGGTGTGACTTTCTTTTTTATGCATTTCTTCTCTTCAGCCTCTTCTTCTTTTTGCTCCACTTACTTTTCTAGCTATTTCACTGCTTCAGGCTACCCCATCGTCCCCTGCACATTTCCCCCCTCCCAAGCAGCAATCCTTCGCTCGCTCGACACTGACTGCTATGCCTCCCACTGCTGCTGCATCAGTTGCATTGATTGCCGATTCACTTGCAGCAGCACACCCACCCGGACAAACACTGGACAGTACACCGTACCAGCCCCAGAACAATCACTCAACGCATGCTTCCCAACACCCGTTTGCTCAGAAAAACATGCCCCCAAAATCTGTTATCACCTCAGCAACAGTGTGCCAGACTTCCTTTTCTTCATGGAATCCTGGATCAACCCCAAATCCTGACATTACCATGACCATCACAGGGGTCTACAAAATAATCTACAAGGACACCATTTAATGTGCCTCATTCACAGACACCCATACCTCTTTAATGAAACACATGTGCTTCACCCTGAAAGAAATTCTCGCATATTGACCACCTAGACCATTAACCATGTTCAGCTACCTCATCACATTGTTCCCTTCACCATCGAGTCCAAAGACTTCATACTACTTGGAAACTTACATTTTTTGAATCCAATCATGGGCAACAAGATCATGTATAGCAGTACATCACCACTCACGTGGACTGACCACTCCATCATATACTATCAAATCACCATGCCATATGTCATGTTTCGTCCTGACAGGAAGAACACAGCAAGTCGAAACCCTAGAAACTGATCTGCCGAGTCACTGAAGGTTCATTGCTCAGCCCAACCCTGTTCATCATCTACATGACACCACCCCCAACATCGTCAGATGATATGACATCCCCATCACACCAATGACATACAACCGATCCTATCTCTGACAGACAAGTCCACCATCACCTGAACTAACTTCTGTGACTGCATGATCAACATAGCAGACGGGATGGTAGCCAACTGCCTCAAACTCAGCTCTGGCAAGAGAGAAAAATTGATCGTCGGGTACAAGAACTCTTCCTAGGATTCTACCTAGCGGCCATCAGAGCTTTGACCTTCATCTTCAGGTACACAAACTCTTCCCGGCACTCTACATACCTGGTGGGTATCAGAGCTTGGACCCTCAACCATGCTAACCAACCATGCAAGAAACCTAGGAATCATTCTTGGCGTCAAACTCAACATGACAGCAAAGGTCAATGCATTCAGATCTTCCTGTTGCCATGTATTCCGCAGGATCTTCGAGTGGCTACCCCATCATGCAAGACCTCATCACACGCATATTAGACTATGGCAACACACTGTACGCCGTGAATTTCAACCATCTCTTCCACCCACTCCAGACCTTCCGGAATGCAGAAGCAGGACTTATCTTCGACCCCAACAATGTACCACATCTCAGAGAGCTCCGCTGGCTCCCATACATAGTAACTGCTAATTCTCATATAAGCATACAAGACACTGCACAATATTAGAACAACCCACCAGACACCTACACTCAGACTCACTCTCAAAAGTAAACACCCAACACATCCGCAGAACAGGATATCTAGCATTCCCCCACATCACACCAAGCCCTGAAACAGCCTCCCTCTGCACATCAGGTCCTTCTTCTCACTTCTTGAATTTTGCAAGAAGCCGAAGACCTGGCTCCTGTCACCCTCAGTTGCTCCCATAAATAATAACAGCAAATTCAAACTCCTTATGCATGCATACAAGACACTGCACAATATCAAAACAATATACCTTAACCATCTTCATTTCCACCAACCCACCAGACACCTGTACTCAGCCTCACTCTCACTCGTACACACCCCACGCATCCGCAGAATAGGATATCTAGCATTCTCCTACATCACACCAAGCCCTGAAACAGCCTCCCTCTGCACATCAGGTCCTTCTTCTCACTTCCTGAATTTTGCAAGAAGCTGAAGACCGGGCTCCTGTCACCCTCATTTGCATGCCTACACGCCCACTGAATACCCTACAGGATGATTAGCCACGCTATACAAATTATTATAATACAATTTTCACCTATTCAAGATGGCGGCCGTGTAGGAGCTTCACAAGGAGCTACTGGTTTTGGGATCACCTTTTGGTATTTATCCCCGATAAACTGTTGTCATCAGCCCTCCACTTGCCCCTGGAGCTGACTGGGACCCCCACCCAAGCACATCATTGCAGCGACTGCAGCCATTTAAAACATCTTTCTTACCTGCTGGATCAATCTTCGGGGTGGCCCAGGTCCTGCTTGCTCTGCCCAGTGCTCTGCCCAGACACCGGTGCTACGGGCCGGACCTTCTACTCCAGGATCAGCCGACCGCTGTGGGGCTGCTTCGCACGGCTCTCCATCGCTGCATCTGCAGAGGACCCGGATCGTTTCGCCCGGTATTGGGGTTGACTTGCCAGTCGGGCGCCATTACAGGACTCCCCCCGATGCCCAGCCATGTGTCCTACAGATGCCCAGATGCCCTCCAGCTGTCCAGAGTCCTGGCATGCCAAATGCGATCTCCAGGTTGGGAATCTGGCTCCACTACGGCTCTGATTCCTCCTTGTTGACGCCAAGTGCCCGGAGCCCGGTATCGACCGCCTCCTGTCTCCTTCTGTGCCGCTTCCGCTTGCGGCGTCATCTCCCGCCTGCTTGGAGCTTTGATGCACGCAGGGTCATACTTGACCTGATATGACCCACATCAGCTGGAGAGAGCTCCCGGGGGACCAGTGGGTGTCCCCAGTTCGTCGGCGCTCCGCATGAGTCACGACAACCCTCCCTGGTGATAGCGCTTCTCGGCAGCTGCCCTCCCTCCCTGCCAGTGGTGCCGGAATTCGGATCGGCGCTCAATTCGGAGGGAGGCGACGTGAACGAGGAGCCCTGGCCCTCCGCCGATCCAGGATCCAGGTAGATTGCTTTCCGTTCCTTTTCTCTTTAGAGTATGACTTATCACAACAATCAGAGCCTGCAGGCTGCCTGGTCCCAAAATGGCGGCGCCCCAATAATACGGGGAGTACAACTATGCTCTCGACGAGTGGGAGTGATAAGAATGCAAGGGTGTATTAGAATCGACAAGCTGATGTAAAGACAACTAAACAGCATTCTGAGGCAGCACAACTGTACTCTTGGGATTGAAAGGTGTATTCTCGGCATTTACACTTCATTTACACTTCATTCAAAATGGCTGGAGATGGGGGTTACTCTAAAAGATAAACACAACCCTCCTCCCACCACAACATGGACAAAGACATAGGACTAACAGGCACAGCAACCACAACATGGACAAAGACATAGGACTAACAGGTACAGCAACTCCCAAATAGAAACGGACAAAGGACTATCCCAAAATTAGGCTTGTAGCACGGAAAGAGTGATAGGACCAACAAGCTTTTTTTTCACCACATCTACAGCCAGCTGGTTACTCCATTATTCTAGGCATTTTCACCTGATCATACCCACTCTTCCCACACCTAGTCGTCCTAACCCATTAATCCGGTGATGCTTACATCCTATAAATATTAGGAACTGCCAGTATCTAATTCGACGGATGCCAGACCATCACTGAGGAAGATGCATACGAAGATGTCGCCGCTTACACATATTAGTAGCTGCTATGATTTGATCGGATAGGCCAATAGGTGTAAGTTACATAGATATAGTAGCCTCTAGTTCATCCTCTATTTACCACCTCTCCCACTCCTGTACCCGCCTACCCCTTCCCACTAAGCCCCCTATCTCACCAGCCCCACACTATGGAGCCCATAGGCCTGCACACCTACTCAATCAAATACCCTCCTGGCCTCTCAAAAAAGGCGGCCAAAGACTTTAAACATAGGCAGTTCAAATCTCACCCCGAAACACCAATTGCTGACACCTACTTCTCTAATAACACAGGACGCACAACTAACGACATCATTTTCTACACCAAAAGAAGAGCACAATGGAGGAAAGCCTTTCTCACACTACTCGCGACTGCATCCACCAAAACAACTGCACACGGTTTCACATTACACATCACCATCTATCATAATGGTATCATCCTCATGCAGGCCTCAGACCATAATCTTCACATTCTGGATAACATCTTCCCGATCATCAAAGCAAAGGTTGCAAGCCCCTACCCCACCTCACCAACTAACCATTCCCCCAACTATCGGACTGACCCCCTATCTGATTCCGCACCTGGACTTCCCCTAGCGTTATCCCACAACAATAAAACTCCCAGCCCTGGCGTAGCCGACACCCCATTAAGCAACCTACACCTACATAATTCATATTCGGCCCCCAGCACCATCTCGATTTCTCCTATACCCACCTCACCTTATACTGGCTCTATCTCGCCCCCAGCCTTCACACACGCCCCCTCGCCTACCACTAACACTCCCCATCTATTAAATTACACCTTCTCCCATCCCACTTATAGTACTCCCCTCTCCACTTCCATCACCATACCTAACAACCTCGCGGCTGACCGGGCCCTCATCGCTCCCCCTTCTCCCTGCACCACTCCGGATCAGCATGCAGTCCCATCTTCCCCTTCTCCCTGCACCACGAAGCGCACAGTCCCGTTGCCTTCTGCTCACGTCAACACCCCCTCCCATCCCCTATGTACCCCCCCCAGCCAATGTCGGCCACTCTGAAATACTGCCTTACATTGAACCAGTTACGTCGAAAGTACGCATTAATACCCAGTCACGTCCCCTCTCAACCACGACAACCCCTACATCAGACAACAGACTGGATAGGATACTTATATCCCTTCACCAAATCAAAGAGGACATCCAAACCCTTCACGACCTGATTCTGCAACCACACAAGCCACAAACTAAATACACTCATCATCCATGCACTAGCCCCTTGTCTCAGTCGCCCCCCAGATGGAAAACAGTACCTTACCCCAATGCCCCATCACGTCCCAACAGGAAAACATCCACCCTATCTGAGAAAGATCTTACCTCCCTACTTCGCTCCTACATACCCTCACCCCCTCCCTTCCACCCATCCAACCCAATACCTCTAGAGTATCGAAACAACATACTCCTAGAGGTATTGTTGAAAACAACCTCAAGAGGGTACTCATCCTCCACACCCATAACGCTACTCCCTCTATAACCCAGCTCAAATGTATCCTACTAAACTGTAGATCTGCATCGCGTCATGCCACGGATATAGCTGACCTCATATTAACAACTGAACCCGATCTCATAATTTTGACTGAAACCTGGCTAAACAATTCCTCCACGCCCCTCTTAGACATACTAGTTCTCCCTAACTACTACATCACGAGACTTGACAGACTAGATAGGCCAGGGGGTGGCATTGTCTGCATCTATAAGAACTACCTCTTGGTGAACCGCATCAACTCATCTTTCTTCATGTGAGTACCTTTGCCTAGACATCACGAGCAATAACAAGCCTCTATGCTCTCTACATTCTTTTTACCACCCTCCTGGAAACAATCCCATCTTCATCAAACAAATAATGGATATCATTGCCGCAAATGTCGGACAACAAAATACGCATATCTTCCTGGGGGACTTCAACCTCCACTGGAATGATCCGGAAGACTCAGAGGTCAATAGCCTCAAAGCTTTTCTGTCCGACCTTAATTTGGCCCAAATATGTGATTACCCCCCCACGAAAAGGGTTCCATCCTCGACCTAGTAATTGCCAAAACAGACTCTACCCAGCTGGAATCGATCCTCCCTTGCGACTGGTCTGACCATCACATAATTACTTTCCACATCAACAAGGAAGTCAAGCCACTCTCTATCCAACCAATGAGAACGAAAATTTGGAAGAGGAACCTAGAAAACATCACCCCTGCCTCTCTCACAACCGCTAGTCACACCCTCACACCCCCACTGGAGGGTCTAAAGGATATACATGTTCTAACCAACCACTACTTTCACTCTGTGAACCAGGTACTAGACAACCTAGCCCCACTACAACTGAAAAGAGCCACTGCAAAAGGATCAAACCCTGGTATGATGGTAGGCTAAATGAAGACAGAAGATCTCTAAGTACAGTTGAAAAACAATGGAGAGCAGCTCCATCTGCTGCCCACCTCAAATTGCTAAGAAGTAAAAGAAACTCCTACTATAGAAAGATTAGATGATCGAAAGCTGACTTAATTCGTCAACAATTGGACCAAGCCAAGAATCGTTCCAAAAGACTATTCGAAATAATCAAAGCCCAATCCAAGGGTGTCTCCCACTCCCCCCAAGCTGATCCCGAAACACTGCCCAATTGTGAGGATCTTGCATCCTTTTTCTCAACTAAGACTGAAAACTTAAAGACAGTCCTACTTAATGATCTATTATCACATATTAGCCCACAAAGGAGTGGTGCACCGACCACACCTAGCATCTCGATATTATCCCCTCCAAAGCTCGCACTCAAGAACAATGCCTCCTGGACCGACTTCAGCTTCTACAATGAAGAAACTATTTTAAAAATGATCACAGCACTGAACCCTTCCAATCACTTCACAGACCCTCTCCCAGCAACCCATTTAAAAACCTTCACTCCACTGCTATTGCCCCTATGGACCAGGATTATAAACACTTCTCTTTCACAAGGAATCATCCCAGACATCCTCAAAGTTGGTCAGATATCCCCCATCCTAAAAAAAACATCGGCGGACCCATCTGACCTGAATAACTATCGCCCAATTTCCAACATCTCGACCCTCGCCAAACTGCTAGAAAAATGTGTCCACGTGCAGCTTAGTAATCACATAGATCACTTCAACCTGCTCGATCAATTCCAATCAGGCTTTCGATCAGGGCACAGCACAGAATCAGCCATGACCCACATAATTGACGCGCTACAAATCTTGGATCAAAACAAGGGATGCCTGCTAATCCTGCTTGACTTATCCTCAGCCTTCGACACAGTCAAACATGACAATCTTCTAGACCTCCTGAAACACAGGATGGGACTATCTGGTACTGTGTTAAACTGGTTCACGTCCTTCCTCCAAAACAGAACACAAAGATTCAAGATTAACCAATCGCTATCCAATCCCTCCCCGGTGACTCTGGGAGTACCCCAGGGTTCATCCCTCTCCCCGACACTCTTCAATATGTTTATGGAACCTCTCACTGAGCTACTCAATTCATCAAACATCCAATATCACATGTATGCCAACGACACACAACTCTACATTAAGGTCCACTCAATTGATGACATCAAGTCCCTTAATTCAACACTCCATAAAACACAGATCTGGCTGGCAGAAAATAATCTAAAATTAAACAGTCTAAAAACTGATATTTCTCCTAATCGCCCCTCCCAACCAAACAACCACCATCCTTGAATGGATGAAGCACATTACAGCATTCTATGGTCAACCTATCAGTGACTCAGCTAAATCACTGGGAATAACCTTGGACAATAAGTTAAATATGCAGAAGCACATCAGCCCTGCAACCAAAGGAGCTAATTTCCAGATTAACACCTTGAGAAAACTGAAACCCTTCATAACGGCCAGCGACTTTAAACAGGCAGTTCAATCTCTAGTAATTCCCAAAGTGGATTATGGAAGTATTGCTCTCTGCGGCCTACCCAGATCAACGACCGCTCCTTTAAGAGCTACAATCAATACAGCTGCCACGCTCATTACAGGCTCCAAAAGATACAACCACATTTCCCCTGACCTTCGTGCCCTCAACTGGCTTCCTTTTGAGGCCAGAATTCATCTGAAAATCGCTTGTATGACACATAAGGCCTTACATCACAAAACACCGAGATACCTAGCGGAGAAATTGGTACTTTCGGGTGGTAACAGATCCACTAGGAGCTCCAGCAATCTTCTACTTAAACCACAATGGTCCTCCAAGAAGAAAACTTACTACCGCTCCTTCTCAGGAATGGCTCCGAGGATTTGGAATGCCTTGCCCCAAGAAACGAGACTTAATCCATCCGCAGCTTTTTTCAAAAAAGAAGTGAAATCTATTCTTCTAGCCAAATTCACTTGACTCTTTGATATTCCCATGTAAATACATGCTATTCGTGTATGCTCATCTTTACTGTATTCACCTACTTCATGATACGTATATATTTTTTTTTTATGTTGATATCTCTGTACTGTAAAGCGCTCTAATACCTGCAAGGGTCTTGCTCGCACTATACAAAACTGCCAAAATAAATAAATAAAATAAAAAAATATAACATATATTTTTTAGAAATATATTTTTTAAGTTTTTGGGAAAAAGTGTTTTTACATGATGAAACATGAAAAATAAAATAAAGAATATCAATAGTCCAATCTAAAGAGTCTGAAAGCATAATTGAAATGTTTTAAATGAAAGTTAAAGTTCAATTTTGAAAACTGACTCAACTGTCAAAATTCTTTAAAAAGACACTGCCCCAACCCAGGCTGAATGTCCAATTTGTGGTCCTTAGTTGGGTCAAAAGTTCCTTGCCAACGCCTTGATTGGCTTTTTACACAATATTGATTACTTCTCCATATGTGCACTGCTAGCGGAAAAGGGCAGGACTTAGTGGATAAGGGCAGGACCAGTCACCTCTTGAGGCAATAGACAAAATGGAGTAGGGGCAAAATGCTTTGGAATAACATACACCACGGCATGAGAAGAGCAAGTTAGGAATTGGCATTTAAAAAACCTTAGAAATTCACTGAATTCAGTGCTGTCATCAGTGATGTCACTGGCCATGTCATGAGTGATGTAATATGTGATGTCATCAGCAGTGCATTGAGGGGGCGTGAGTTATACTTAGCTGAACTAACTATAACGGGGGAATTTCTAGGGTTTTGTACGTGGGAAATGTCCAGCTAACTATAACGCGCCTGAAACGTATGGTTTTTTCAGTGAATTTCTAAGGTTTTTTAAATGCCAATTCCTAACTATAACGCCCCTGAAACCTATGGTTTTTTCAGTGAATTTCAAAGGTTTTTTAAATGCCAATTCCTAAATATAACGTGCATGAAACCTATAGTTTTTTTAGTGATTTTCAAAGGTTTTGTAAACGCTAATTCCTATCTATAACTTATTTCTAAAGATATCACGTTTAATGATTTTCTTTGGATTTCTATATTTTTCAATTTCAGTGTGTCAATTTCATTAATTATCTTTTTTTGAAATACTTTTTTATCACCATTTTCTAAACTTATTTTTTCAATTAATTCTTTTAAAAATTAAAAAATATTATTTGTTTATATTGGGTTTGTTAAAATATTTTTGTATCTTTTGAAAAATATTTTTTGGGGATCCGGCGCACCCTATGCGTACCGTTCTCGATCCCTACTTGAAAGCATCAGCGCACGGTATGCGTTGGGTACGTGTTTGATGCGTGATTCCAATGCCACCGGCACGTAACTCCAAGCCTATAAGCGACACGTACGATTACGTTACGCAACACTTACGTGCTTCTGCGATGCGTCACATGCGTGTATGACGCGGTGGGTGCGCAGATCCCGCGAAATATCGAACATTTAAAAAAACATATATATATATATTTGATGTGAATATTAATTGAAGAGAAACTCTAAACTACTCTTAAAAGTAATATATTTATACATCTAACCTTTATTCCTTTTAAATTCAATTTCGCCGATGCGCGCTGGGTGCGTGCTGCGTAAGCGCAGGGTGCGCGGATCCCATGTGACCTGCAAAAAAAGAGATTTGATTGGTTCATTACACTTCCTGTTCTAACTATTGAAAGACCCAACCCATTTCAATCATTCTTCTTTGACCTTCTTTGGAAGAGCATCTCCTTGCAGAGAAGAAGCTTTTTTGACTAAGTTTTTACTTAGCTCAAATTTTTTTTTCAGAACAGATAATGTCTTCAGGGCAGCAGGCATCTCCTGCATCTCCTCATACATCTGAGGATGATTTTGTGGAAGAGCCACCACCCACACCACGTTTTTCATCTGTGGTGTGAACATTTTTTACGTGCCCTGAGGGGCAAACTAAAACCAATGCCACCTTGGTGACGTGCAAGATCTGCAAAAGGGTGCTGTCTCGAGGGGATCCTAACAAGAAATACTCTTGCGGGACAGCTAGTATGATAAAGCACCTGAGGACCCTTCTTTCGGTAAATATTGCTCGGGAGGAATGCCGGAGGATGAGAGTTGCTCCTGCTCCTTCCGACTCATCGCAGCCGAGCACTTCAAGAGTGCATCATTCAGCGCAAAATTTGCACATCCGTCCACAATTCCAATTTTTGAAAGTGCTCTGCACTAAATGCAACGCAACATTATGCTACGGAGAGCAGTCTATAGATCTGATCTGCCGTCGGCAAGAAAGTCACTGTTGCTAGTTTTTTTTTTTTCCTGAAGTTCATTGTTTTTTTCCTCCTGTTCTGTTTTTTCCTTTTTTTTGCAGAAAACCCAAAAAATATAAAAGAAAGAAGAAAAAAAAAAGTTCTTGTAAGAACTAACTTTCCTGGTGTAAAAAAAGAGCTATATTTGTTTGTTTGTGTGTGAAAGTTTAGATGAATGTATGTGTAGTACGTAATTGACTAAATGAATGCATTAGTAGCGTATGGTAAATGTATACGTGCAGAACTATAAGGAAGTGCTGCAGCATCACACAGTAACCTCTTTAACTGCAGTGTGCTGTAGTACTTCCGAAGCACAGGGATGCAACATATGTACATAAATATGTTGCAAATCTATGCTTCTCTCTGCACGGCTGCTTAAACTGCAGCCATGTGTTGACACAGGCACCCTTGCACCATAGTGCAAGTATATCTGTCTCAAGTGCTGTTTGTTTTTGTGCACGAAGACACACCTTCCTGCACAAAAACAATCAGTAAAGGCATTTTTCTCCTTCAATGGATGCTGAGCATTGTAGCATGCATTGAAGATATACAAATGTGGAGAAATGAAAACAATTCTCCTTGTTGTGCTTTCCTACACCAATTTTAAAATGGTGCAGCATTCACACACATATCGAGATTTATGATTTATGATAAATCTAGAGATGTGTCTTGTTCTATGAGTATTCAGTGCAATCATGCACAACAACACTTATAGAACACCCTTTCAACACAAAGTGGTGTGTATGATGAGGTTGTATTTACATGGAGTAGAAAAAGTGCACAGAGTGCCTTTTCCTCTCTTTGTAAATATGAAAGAGTGTCTTGCGCAATAACTATGTTACAAAAAGTGACATATTTCTGTTTTTAAATTGCTTGCGAATGATAGAAGGTAAGCACAGAGTTTTGTCTGCAAAGATGTTCAAAGAAGAATGATTGAAATGATTGCGGTCCTTCAATAGGTACAATGGGAAATATTATGAACCCCTCCAATCTCTTTTTTTGCAGTAACATGATATCCGACTACGGTCGGATTTCAAAACTACATAGGTATAAACAGAGTGTTTTTAAAAACGTATTTAAACTTTGTAGCTTCTTGCAGACCTCTCCAGTCTGCATATTGATACTTAGTTAAACTTACCTTCACAGTAATAGAAATTAAAAATGGTATACATTTTTTTCAGATTTTCTTTGCAATCTAAATTGATGTAAATTGCTTATTTTAAAATTAGGATCTGTGAAAGAAAAGAAAAAAATAGTTATAGCATGTAATAATACATTTTTTACAACACAGCATAATTTCCACAAAGTAATTTGTTTGCGTTTTTTGCTGTTCTCAGAATATATTGAATTTCACTAGAAATAGTGATTTCAATCGTACTCATCACTTAACAGCGGGCAAAAAAGAACAATCAGAAAGATTGTTAAAAAAACCCAACATGCAATTCTCAGTGAAATACCAGAAAATACAAATCACACATATATGAAATGCTTACGGCTAACACAATTATATAACTCTAACTTATAAAAACTGTAAATGTTGCCGCATTAAAATATTCACCGAATCAATGACCACCAATAAGTCCATAATTCAAACATACACCTTTCCTTGAGGCCAAATGGTATTTTTGCACTCTTTTTTTATGTAAATTGTCCAATGGTAGTCCTATTAAATTATAATAATACATTTCTCAGAGAGTGAATTATCTTCCTAAATCTTTGGCTTTAAAAATATTAGGTAGGAATTTGGTAATTCACTAGGCAAACTTTGCTTGAAAACCAACTGGGCATCATTACAAAGTGTCCAGCCTTTGTCACATTTTAGATAGGCAGTGTAATGTCCAGATGTGGTGGAAGGACCATCATGGAAAATTATAGCAATTGCTACAAAAGTTCTTCCTTATATTGATAGTTGTGCTGCTACAAATTGCTTTATTAAAGTATCCAATATTCTTCCGTCAGCTGTACACCGTTGCATCATTAAAAATATGTATTTGCCATATTTTGTTAAAAATAATGTGGATAACATTTCTGATTTACATTGGCTACACTCCATGTTTTGATTTGCACCTTTAACTAATTTATTAAAAGACACTGATTTACAGTCTGGTAACGTTAAATACAGAAATCTCTCAGTGTCTACATTGGAGCTACATGTATACATGCAATTTTCACAATAATGTTCCCATTTGTAAGAAAGGCCAAAAATATTTTCTGTTTCTACACCTTCATTTTCAAAAATGGTAAGCATATACATTAAAAATCCTGAGCATCTTGTTGGATATTTTGTGAAAATTGTGTAGAACCAGAACACACATCCAAAAGATTACGAACATCTGAAACAGATTGTATTTTACTTGTGTCTGTTGTCAATTTTTCAAAAACAGAATGCAACAGAGAACAAAATCTATGTTGCCGATTCTGCATAATTTGTTCTTGCAAACCTTCAAGATAAAAAACAACATTGACCACTACATTAGCATAGCAGTTGACACCTGAACTATTTTCAAACTGATATCCAAAAACCTCTTCAACAGTGTCCAATTTCTTTTTACTTGCAATCACACATTATCTTGTGCTATTCCCTTCTCAACACCTTCAGAACTGATACTGTCAAACCTTCTTTTTCAACCAACCACACGCTTTTCTAATACAGGATATTGACCTAAATTTGGAGCATACACCCTTCTTAACCTATTATACTCTTTTACACAGTTTGCATCTGCAGTAACCTTTGTCTCATCAAAATCAATCAAAAACAAACCAGATAATGTTCTGACTCGCGACAAAGCAACATATGCCATACCCTCTTTAAATACAGTAGATCCAATGTTCACCAATGCACTGTCTACACTTAATCCTTGAGATTTATGAATAGTCACTGCATATGCCAGAGAAAATGGCAATTGTTTCCTACGGACATAGAAATCTTTAACAAGCAAAAAACGAACTGAACAACGACCAATCTCTTTAACTTCTTCAATCTGATCAAATTTAATTTTTAAAAATTCAATTCCTTCTTTTTTCTGATAATTAACAAAATCTACCACTTTACCCATTGCGCCATTAACTAACCCTTTTTCTACATCCAAATTTCGCCTTAAAATTACCCGACAGTTTACACGCGCATACAGTGTCTTTTCTAAACCAGCTGTTTTAGATATTTTTTTTTCGGAAGAATCCAGCTTTGTTTTCAACTTTCCCATGAAAATAATAGTAATTCCTTCGTGCTCTATTTTATCGATGGCTTCCATTTTTATAATTTCTTCATTTTCCAGTTTCAATAGTTCTTCATTGAATATGGAACACTCTCGCAGAGTTGGCATTAAACAGATCACTGATTTATTTTCAGCAATTTTCACGTATACTTTTGCAAGAAGTACATTTTTATTTGGAAAGACATTGCAAAGTAATCGACTTTCCAAAGCTTGTTTGCCATGTTTTGCAAGAATTCCAATTCTTATATCTTGAAGAATACTTCCATATTCAGCATCATTTGCCTGTCACATATTTGTTGTCAGTTCTTTGTATTCAAAATTAGTCCAGATGTTCACATTACCAACACTACCAAGAGACTTTCTGGTATCTTCATGTGCAAATGTTTTAGATACCATTTGTCCTTTTACCGGAGTAAGTTGCAATAGATCTCCAAACACTATGACGTGTTTTCCTCCAAACAACATGTCATGCTCCGTTTTAAGAATTTGTTGCATTCTTAAATGCACAAAGGCAAGCATCAAGTTAGAGACCATGCTCACCTCATCAATAAGGAGAAGTTTCATTTTCTTCAAGACTCTTGAAACTTCACAATAAGCTTCTCCAGATAGCTTGTGGTATTCCAATTTGTTCTCATGCTCTACTGGTAGCATTAGTAAACAATGTAAAGTAATTCTTTTAATGTTATGTGCTGCCAACCCAGTTGGAGCAGTGACAACACAAGACAAATGCGACTCAGTTGTTTTTTGCAGATAACTTGTTAAGAAACTTTTTCCTGTTCCAGCTTGACCACTCACATACATTCGGATAGGTTGAAATGATGTACATGAGCACCCTTTCTTTTAATGAAGTAATCCATGGTCAATCTGCTCTTTCACTTGTTGATATATTTGTTTCTGTTCAACATTTAGTTGTTTTTCCAAGTTTCCTAACTGTACTACATCTTCTTGAGCTTGATACATTGCTGTTTCCACCTCATTCATGGCAGTTGCTGCTTCATTTTCAACAACTGGTTGTCCTAGTGGATCTTGACTCTGTGCAGCAGAACTTTGACTGTCTTGAGAACTGTATCTAGCAATCTCAGCTGAAACTGTAGCTTCTTGATCAATTTCATCATTCAACATTTTCACATGATTTGCAAAAGCACTGCATTGTATGCTATCTTTACAAGCATTAAATGAATCTTCATAGCTTTGAAAATCTCCAAGTAATTCCAGTTCTGAATGCCATGGTTTGAACAATTGCTAAAGGGCTAAATAGTAAAATTCCCTTTTATCAGCAGTGTCGCAACTCAGTTTCCTGTGATCAATTAAATTTACTTTCCTCTGTTTCACCAGACATCCTTCAGAACCAATAACTGCATAATTTCCATCATTGATGTTCTCTGTAGTATTCCGTTTAAAAGTGTAGTTTTGCAGCACTTCATAGAGACACATGCTCTCAAGATTGAGGAAATATGAATTTTGTGATCAGTTATGTCCCCTATCGTAGACCCCAACGGCTCCATGTGCCTGCTATAAGTACATGTATGTTCCCTCCTGCTCCAGTTTTGAAGACGCAAATATATGTGCGTCCACCGTCAACATGTCCTCTTTCAGATCCGCCATGAATGGGTCAGATATTCCATTCCTAAGTATGAAAGGCTACCGACTTTATGTGGTTCACTTTCCACATTTCACAGATTCAGGCGAGTAGGCCCGAATTCTGTCATCAAGCCTTTTCCTGCCTTCTGCTTCTGAAAGCTCCAGTCTGAGCCTGCATCTGTGACCATGAACTTTGTCTTACTCCTTGCGCGGCTAACGGTGCCTGATCCAGCCTGTCGCCTGCCAAAAACTGTATTTCACCTTCGAGATTATCTCCTTCGCTCCTCATCCGATGCATTCCTGTCTAGCAGTTTAGGTAAACATTCCTCCAGCTACCGTGCAAAGGGCCAGGCCTCGCTGTCCTCATGCAAGTAATTCATAGCCCCGTTACCATGGAATATTCCTACCCCCTCGCATCTAGTGTAGACACTTAGACGCTTGTACACGCACTAACAGTCAGTATAGTCAGTATAGAATAAGATTCTATCCTAAGAGACCTTTCCTTTTGGATAACACAGTTCTTTAAACATAGGATATTAGATATGATTTGGAATTAGGTTGACATAACCCCAGACTTCTGTCTCCACATGTAGAGCTAAATGTCAAGTCCCCTTCACCCTCTAGTTGCACGTCAATCACACGTCATGCGGCTGCGTGCGCATCTTTGCCAAACATTTCTGCTGAAATTGCAGGATTCTTTTATGGATCCACCCACTTGTGACATCATGTTTAATGACGTTTCTTGAATTACGCCCTCTATTAGCTACGTATGCACCTTTTATCAGCTGTTACGCCTCTTGCATCTGTTTCACTGTAATGTATTTTCTATAAAACTGCCTATCTGTCAATAATATAGGCTCCCTTCCTTCCTGAACTTTCGTGGTGATGGAACAGAAGGCCCACAATTCGAATTGTCTTCCTTTTTATAGGAATAAAGCATTTTAAACCCTCTAATACCACGGATTCTGCCTCTTATATTTACTGAGTTATTTTTGATAGACTTTACCGCATAAAAAATAGTACCGGTAACGAAATATTTACCACATAAATTGGCGCCCGAACAGGGACACTTTCTCATCTCACGCGCCGGCGGTGCGTTGCAGGCCCGGTCTCCTGCCACAGCTGAACGGACAAAAACGCGTACCCGCAGGATTTCCTGTATCTCCCTCCGGCCAAGCGGGGACGACTGAGGCTGCGATCAACACCCAGACGAGGCGGTGAGAAGTGCGAAGTATCCCGACCAGAGCCTAGCTGAGAGAGCAAGATCCGAGGTATACAGAGTCCCACCGAGTTCCGAAGTTCCGAGTCCAGGCGAGTCGAGTCCAGTCCGGTCCAGTTTCAGTTCCGTTCCGAGGCCTTCCGTTCCGAGCTACCCGGTGAGTACCATTATCGGGGAGGCATTTTACGTGCACATAGTCTGTGCCGGTCAAGACGGGTTTGGGTACACAAATCCGGTCTGCACTGTTTCAGCAGTGTATCTGTACTGTTTAGCAGTATATATAGTAATATAGTATGTCTTGCATATAAATAAGTATCATCTAGTGTCAGTATTATGTCAGTAACTAGTTTTCTATTAGTTATCATTGTTCGTAAAACTGTTAAGCGTTAAAATGTTTTAAATACGTTCTATATATTGTGGTGTGAATGACTGTTCATTATTGTGTTTTCTCGTATAAAGTGTGTTCTAGAAACAAGATCTAAAAATGCCGCTCTTTTCGAAACTAAGACAGATCAAAACTAGAAAAGGTGTACTCGAAGAAGCCGTTCCCATTCCACCTAGGGATACTCCAGGATACTTCATGTATCATAAGCATGGCCTAGA
Source organism: Triturus cristatus (assembly GCF_964204655.1). Taxonomy (NCBI): domain Eukaryota; kingdom Metazoa; phylum Chordata; class Amphibia; order Caudata; family Salamandridae; genus Triturus; species Triturus cristatus. Next base: position 49,359,850 of record NC_140581.1, on the reverse strand, counting down.
TGCCGTATTATTTCTTGATTTATGGGTGGATTACACCAAAGAATTACCAGAGAGTCAGAGATGGCCCGCAGCGGGGACCTGGGATGCAGATTGCATCATGAGAGTAGAAGAAGAATTATGGAAAAAGAAAGCCAGACAGTCACAGAAAGATGCTATTGAATTATGGCGTAAAGAATCGTATAGACGTACAGAAAAAGCACTCAGACAGGAAGAGAAAGGTAGAGAGAATTCAAATAAAACTCGAGAAAATCTATTACTTGAGGAAGGTACTCGAGTAAACTCAGAACAAGTAGATAGACAAAGAAACGCCCTTATGAATGGTATGTATCCACTTCTGGCCGAAGGGTTACCTAAGGCTACTCCGGAAATACCAAAAGACTTGCCACCTCCATTGTTTCCGATAAAAGCACATCCCAAATCACATCCCAAAACAGGGACGTTTTTCTTTCCTCCTATTTAGATGACGCAGCTCCCGAGTATGCTAATGCCATACCACCCACACCGCTTGCCGATGGTGTTCAACACCAAGAGCATCCGTCTGTATCCCCGCAATTACAAACTCCTACACAAGTTCCAACAGACCCGTCTGTTTCTACAGTTTTTCCCGCATCTACAATCTCTATCCTACGCCCAACGAATCCTTTCGTGCCTAGCACCTCAGACGGTGCTACAGGAGGTACGACAGACATGTTTGCCACTCCGCCGCGAAATAAACAGACTCTTAGAGATTTAGCCCTCCAACGTACGCCCAAACTAGCAACTCCCGACATGCTTAAGGAACTTCTAGTAGATTGTAGATATGATCCTGTGCCCGGTAAACGGGACGAAATGCTGCTGTCATCATTACGTATTCGACGAGCTGCAATATATTTAACGAAGCTACCAGGAATGACTACACATTTAGAAAATATGTATCACTTTATCCAGTCAGGGCGAAGTCCTGAAAGTATTAGCAGAGCCATGGAGTACAAGAAAGCGGAGGTACAGGGACAACTGTTACGTTTCCTCATAAACTGTGTAATCAGAAATCAAGACCGGCCTGGGGTAAATCCGGAAGAAATGCAAAAACTTGTCACTTGGGGTCGGAATATATCAGAAGGGAGACATGATAAACAGTTATGTATAGTAGCTATGTACCGAAAGATCCGCAAAGAAGTAGAACGAATACACGAAGAAAGATTAGAGGTAGACGCCGCGGACCTAAACAGAGAGGAGGAGGAGCAAGAGTCAGAGCAAGTAGAAACAATAGCTTTTGTAGGTAGAGGAAGACCCCATAATAATACCAGAGGTTTTAATGATCCGGTACGTCCAATACGTCCAGAATATAATAGACATTTTCCAAACCCTATGTTAAATACAAAATCCCCCGAACACTTATTCCAAGCCGCTGATAAATTACTCCGAGATCGAAGGGGGTACCATATGCTCGATTCCATGGACGAACAAGAATTAGCCAGGTCAGCAGTACAATGGGCTGACAGTCCCGGCGAATACAATGATGATGTACTTGCACACACGTTTCTGAATCTTGACCCGTACGAACAGCGTTTAGCTAGTATATACATGATTCAACACCTCCTTATATTATATAAAAGCCAACACTCCGATTCAGGACCCTTACCTGACATATTGACAGAACTACTCACGAACATATGGAAAGGGTCAGGTACTGATTTGATTAAAGAAATACTAGAATCCCGAAACCAATATTTAAATTTCGTATGCCCAGAACACGTTCCAGTTCCCATAATGGGAAGAAAAATGTATCACATAGATAGACAGAACCCGTTACGCGAAGTACACCCAATCAGAGGTGCCGGTGATAATTTTACACGCGTATTTGTGTACACACCCATAACTAAATTAGAATTATTAGAAATGAAGAAAGTAGTACCCAGCCATGACAAAGACCCAGCAGGTTTCCACCGTGAGATAAAAGACATGTTACTCATGGGAGAGTATACCTACCCCGACATTATGAAAATATTAAAAGTCCTACTACCCGCCGGTGTTTATGAAAAACTCAAAGAAAAAGAATGGGAGGTGGGAGACCAAAAGATAGATTGGACAGCATTAGAAAACGAAGAAAAGGCCCGAGCTGCAGGAGCAGGGCTTGGGGAAAAGACTACAGCACTAGCAGGATTACTAATACAGGTACTGCCACGTTTATTAACTACGAAAAAGGAAGACTGGGGTGCAATCTCAGCCTGTAAACAAAAGCCAGACGAAGATACTAGTGATTTCTATTCCCGATTTGAAAAATGTTTTGGTATAAATAGTGGCATAAAAGCAAGTAATGAGTCATACCCACATCTATTTGTGACAAAATTAGTTGAAAATTCTCTGCTACAAGTTAAGAATAGAGTATTAAAATTCGAAAGTACCTGGCAAGGTAATACCCCATCACAGATGTTACAGATGTTACAATATCATCACAATAGAATTAGAGAAGAACAAGAACACGAACAAAGACGTATGAAAGATACAAAAATGAAAATGCTTGTTGCACAGTCAGTTCCAGCCGATAGTCATCAAAAGGGTGATTCCGCAGGTCCTGCGAAAGGGACATGCAACTATTGTAAACAACCAGGTCATTATATACACGATTGTCCAGTCCTGAAACATAATATTGCTACAGGTAGAACACATGAGAGACCACGTCCACCTAGACAGGATCAGAACCAACAACAAATACCTCAGCAAGCACAACCTAGGTTAGCTCCGCAACAATTAGCTCCGCAACAGGGAGCTCCACAACAAATTGTAGCACCACCACAAGCGCAGCCTATTGCTGCAACACAAGCAACGACACAACAGATGTATCAGTATGCACAAGCAGATTATCCCGATTATCAGCGATACTCATGAGATAGCCTAGAGAGGGAAGTTGGCTTACCCCTTATCGAGGTTCCTGTAGATCAAGAGGGACCTTACGTACATAGTGAACTATTAGGGGAAGACAGAAAGTTTTTACTTGATACAGGGGCAAGCAGAACAACTATAAGACGTAGTGAAGTTCCAGGGGCACCCCTCTCAGGCTCACAGAATATTTCCCTTGGATTCTCAGGAAAACCTATAATTAATGACGTAACACAACCTCTTCCACTTACAGTCGGTCCATTGACACATACTACAGATTTATTGCTTACTAAATCATGTCCAGAAAACTTGTTAGGCATAAAAACATTGAAAGCTCTAGGAGCTATAATATGTTGTTCTCCGGAAGGAGTACGACTATTTTTACGTGACTTTAAAGGTCACTACGTATCCAGAGACATGGATCACCGACTGCAGAATTTACCTACACATTTATGGGCACAAGGCCCCACTGATGTTGGTTGCATGAATATTACACCATATCGAGTTACACTGAAATCAGGAATAATACTACCACGAATACGACAATACAAGTTACCACCCGATGCTGTTGTGGCTTTACTGCAAATCATTGACGAGCTCATTGCACAAGGAGTGGTTGTCGAAACCGACTCCAATGTATGTAATTCTCCGATAATTCCGATTCTTAAAAGAACGGATCCAAAAGCTCCACCAGTATATCGATTAGTTATTGATCTGCGCGAATTAAATAAATGTATTGTGCCACAATACCCCGTGGTCCCAGATATCTCTTCATTACTCACAGCTATTGACTCAGAAGCAACGTTCTTCACTGTAATTGATCTCAAGAATGCTTTCTTTAGTGTCCCAATTGATCCGGAAAGTCAATATTTATTCGGATTTAGTTTAAATGGACGAAGTTTTAAATTCACCCGCGCACCTCAAGGATTTACAGAAAGCCCCAGCATCTATAGTCAAGCACTGAAACGAGAACTTGACAGTATCCACATGCCAGTTAACACTGCCTTGCTTCAATATGTCGATGATCTGCTGATCACCGCCCGAAGCGAACCTGAATGTGAAAAAGCGTCACTGACGGTTTTAAAATTTTTGGCTGACAAGGGGCACAAGGTGTCCCCTTCTAAGCTGCAATTCTGTGTCCAGCGAGTTGTTTACCTTGGGCACTCGCTGTCCAAGGAGGGAAGGCAGCTTACACCCGACCGCATCCAGTTAATTGCTAATATGCCACCACCCAAGACACAAAAGGAGGTGCGGGCTTTTATAGGCCTCACTTCATACTGTAGGCAGTGGATCCCTCAATATGCATTTCTAGCAAAACCACTCATCCAGTTGACAACACAGGAGGCAGCCACATCGACTGTCCTCCCTTGGACTCAAGAACATACACACGCCTTTGAAAGCTTAAAGAAAGCTTTATGCCAAGCACCTGTCCTAGCAACACCATGTTACAGCAAACAGTTTACACTCTTTGTTACAGAACGCGAAGGTACTGCCTTGTCAGTACTCACTCAGGAACAAGCAGGATCACACAAACCATGTGCTTATTTCTCTAGTACATTAGATCCAGTAGCTCAGGCTCTTCCTGCGTGCCTGAAATCAGTAGCAGCAACAGCTTTAGCAATCAGACAAAGCGATGCCATAGTGTTAGGACATCAATTGACAGTACAAGTACCACACGCAGTAGAGGTTCTTTTGAATCGCACACAAACACAACACTTGACTATAGCGAGACTCACCGGTTACGAACTGTTGGAAAACCACACTCCCACTCTGAAAGGGTGGTGGTGGTCTTCCGGACACACTGTGGTAGCTTGGCTCGAGTGGTCAGGAAACAGGCGCAGTGCTAAGCATACAATATACCCATACAATAACCATGCGTGCATCCGTTCCAAAAACGACTCTACACCGTAAAAATTATGAAAATATTCTTTCTTTATCTTTTTCTCTTAGTTGCTGATTGGAAAAATAAATAGGTCAATCACAATATACAAGTTTCAATTAGTGCAGGTCAAATAAATATTGGCTGTTTGATGAAATAAATAGGGGTGATCATAAATAACAGGGCATAAATACAAGTGCAATATATACAGACAATTAAATACTTTGAGGCAACAAATACTGTACCAATAAATATTGTACACCATCAAGTCCTGTGGACCTATAAATATAGTGAAGCAATAAATAGGTAAAAACTCAATAAATACAGTACCCCCAATAAATAATTAAAAGTATACAGCAACCCTCATATAATCAGATGACACTTCACTTCTTATGGGCTGATTTGGCCCAGGCACAGCTTGTAGGGTTGTGGAAGGCTTGAGGGGGGGGCTACTCCCTGGCTGGGACAAGGCTGAGGCCTAAGCTGAGGTAGATCAAAGGGGGGAATACCAGTGCCCTGGCTTTCTCTCTCCACACAACCTCTCTAGGTTAGTCCCAGTTCACCCCAGGCACAGTCAGGTGGGTTTCAGCACCTCCCTAGCCCCTTAGAGCAGTCTCTCAGGTCTCCACAGGGCCTTAGGCGCCCTCTACTCCACTTACTGCCCTTTTTCTGATGTTCCGACGCCGCTGGAGTCGTGTCGACGCCGTGAGGCGGTTCCGGTTCGGTCTCGGCGGCCTCGGCACAATGTCAGTTCTTTGACGACGCCGGCAGGCGGTTCCGGTCCGATGTCGGTGGCCTCGGTTCGATCTCGACCTCCGATTCGACGGCGTCGGGCAGTCTCTTCACGATGTCGACTTCGGGCGGCTCCGGTCCGATGGCGCTCTCGGCTCCGATGACGTCGGCCGGCCTGGCCTCGATGTCGACTTCCGGCGACTCCGGGGTGCGATCCTCACCCCCGACCTCCGGTGCTCCTCCTCACAGGCTCCGGGCGACTCCGGAGTGCGATCCTCACTCCCGACCTCCGGTTCACCTCTACCTCGGTCTCCGACGACTCCGGAGGGCGGACTTCACTCCTCCGATGACGCCGCTCGCTCGACCTCGGTTCACTCCCTCCTCGACCTCTGGTATTCCTCACGACCTCCGTCGGCGCCCTCTCACGACCTCAGGCGGCTCCGGGTACGACGTCTGCTACTTCAGTCAGCGCCGCTTCTCCACCTCGGGCTCCAGGTCTCAGGCTACTCGACGCCGGACTCCAGGGAAACCAGTTTCCAGGTCAGGATCTTGCTGCTTTCTTGGTTCTAAGGCCTGTTCCTGCTGTCCAGGTCCTTAGGATAAGTTTCTTCTGTCTTCTTCCCACACAGGGCTATAGGCTGGGATCCATCAGTAGGGACAAGTATCAAGGGTGGGTTTATGGACCCCACTCCAGGCACAAGTTTCCACCCCTGCTGCTTCACTCCTTCCTCCTTCACTGTTGTGCTCCTCTCTCTTCACCAGTCAGGTGCCAACTGCCAGCCCCAACTGCCAACTGCCTCTCTTATCCTCCCAACATTCTAAACGGTCTCCAACTGTCACAGAGTTCTGGAATCTCCTGGAATGTTCTGGAAGGTGCTGGTAGGTTCCAGTGGATGCTGGTGATGTCACAGGTGGCCACCATTTTGTGCTCCAGGCCCTCAGACAGAAGTTTCAGGGGTAGCTAAAATGGCTCCCTGAATCTGTAGCAACACGAAAAAGTCTGGTGGTTCCCAAAAAGGAAAAATTCAAACAGGGTTTGAGGCAAAAGTGGGACAAAATAAATAATGATGAGGAGGGACCACCCAAAGGGCTGACAGGTCTAACACGCGTCCCCCCCAGCTGAAAGTGGGGAGAGCTACCCAACCCCTTGGGAGTTCTCATCACTAAGGCGGAAATACCTTGAGAGACCGTCTGCATTGGCGTGGTCCACTCCAGGCCGATGTTCCACCTGAAAGTCCATCCCCTGTAGGGAAATAGACCACCTCAACAACTTGGGATTCTCCCCCTTCATCTGCATCAGCCAACGAAGGGGTCGGTGGTCGGTCTGAACTAGGAAGTGCGAGCCAAACAGGTATGGCCGCAACTTCTTCAGAGCCCATACCACTGCAAAGGCTTCACGCTCTATTGCACTCCACTTCTGTTCCCTGGGAAGTAGTCTCCGGGATAGGAAGACCACGGGTTGATCCAGACCCTCTTCGTTGAGTTGCGATAACACTGCCCCAATGCCATGTTCTGATGCATCTGTCTGGACAATGAACTTCTTGGAAAAGTCTGGGGCCCTTAAGACCGGGGCCTCGCACATGGCTTTCTTCAATTTCTCAAAGGCTTGCTGACAAGCCTCCGTCCAGACTACCCGTCGAGGTTGTTTCTTGGACGTGAGCTCCGTGAGAGGGGCTACGATGGTACCGTACCCCTTCACGAAGCGGCGATAGTATCCCGTGAGGCCCAAAAATGCTCGGACCTCAGTCTGTGTCTTGGGGGGTTCCCAGGCCATGATGGCCTCGATCTTCGCCTGGAGGGGTTGCACCGTTCCCCTACCCACCAAGTGTCCAAGGTACACTACCGACCCCTGCCCGATCTGGCACTTGCTGGCCTTGATCGTCAATCCAGCTTGTCTCAGGGCCTGGAGAACAGCTTGCAGGTGACGCAAGTGATCCTCCCAGCTGTTACTGAAGACGGCTATGTCATCCAGATAAGCAGCAGAGAAACTCTCCATCCCGGTGAGGATCTGGTTTACCAGGCGCTGAAACGTGGCAGGTGCGTTCTTGAGCCCAAAGGGCATCACACAGAACTGGTAGTGGCCATTGGGCGTGGAGAAGGCTGACCTTTCCCTTGCTCCATCAGTCAAAGAGATCTGCCAGTACCCCGAAGTAAGGTCAAAGGTACTTAGATATTGGGCAGCTCCCAGCCGGTCAATCAATTCATCCGCCCTAGGGATCGGATGAGCATCAGTTTTTGTCACTGAATTCAGTCCCCGGTAGTCCACACAGAACCTCAGTTCTGGTTGGGCACCCGGTGGTGCAGCTTTTGGTACTAACACCACCGGACTGGACCAGGGGCTGCTAGAAGGTTCAATCACTCCTAGCTCCAGCATCTTAGTGACCTCACTATGAATGCTGGCCTTCACCTTGTCTGACATCCGGTAGATCTTGGACTTCACAGGTGGGCTGTCTCCTGTGTCCACGTCATGGACGCACAGGTGAGTCCTACCCGGGACAAGGGAGAACAACGCAGAGTACTGCCCCAGGGCCTGGCGACAGTCCTCCTGCTGTTCAGGAGTTAGAGATGGGGAGAGAATCACTCCCTCCACCGACCCATCCTTTTCCTGAGACGCAAACAGATCAGGGAGAGGCTCGCTTTCCACGTCCTCTCCTCCGTCAGTCACCATCATCAAGATGACTTCGGGCCTCTCGTGGTGGGGTTTGAGGCGGTTGGCATGCAGCACCCGCAGGGGCTGACGAGGGGTCTTCAGGTCCACCAAGTAGGTAGCCTTACCCTTCTTCTCCAACACCTCAAAGGGTCCTGACCAGCGATCCTGGAGGGCACTAAGCTCTCCTGGTTCGATCACCCACACCTTCTGGCCAGGCTCCAACTCCACCGGGTGAGCGTTGTGGTCATACCACGCCTTCATCACTGCTTGGCTGGCTTCCAAGTTGTCAGAAGCTTGCTTCCACAACTTAGCCATTTGGCTCCGGAAGGCCAGCATGTAGCTCACCACATCCTGGGGGAGCTTTCTGGGAGTTCTTTCCCATCCGTCTCTCACCAGGTTAAGAGGTCCACGTACAGGGTGCCCATACAGAAGCTCGAAGGGGCTGAAGCCCACTCCCTTCTGTGGCACTTCCCTGTAGGAAAAAAGTAAACAGGGTAGGAGGACGTCCCATTTCCTCCGCAGGCCTTCAGGCAGACTCCTGATCATGCCTTTCAAGGTTTTATTAAACCTCTCCACCAGACCATTGGTCTGGGGGTGGTAAGGAGTCGTGAACCGGTAGGTCACTCCACACTCCTTCCACATTGCCCGCATATATGCTGACATGAAGTTGGTCCCTCTGTCGGACACAACTTCCTTGGGAAAACCCACTCGGGTAAAGATTCCCATCAGGGCCCTTGCCACAACAGGTGCCGTTATGGTCCTCAGAGGTATTGCCTCTGGGTACCGTGTGGCATGATCCACCAGAACCAGGATAAACCTGTGACCAGCTGTAGTTGGCGGATCTAATGGACCCACAATGTCGATGCCCACCCTTTCAAAGGGGGTGCTAACGACAGGAAGTGGTTCCAGGGGAGCTTTCAGCTTCACCCCTGTTTTCCCACTGGCTTGGCAAGACACACATGTCCGGCAGTAGGTATCGGACGACACTTTCATCTGAGGCCAATAAAAGTGTGGGACAAGACGGGCGAAGGTCTTGTCTTGCCCCAGGTGTCCTGCCAATGGTATCTCGTGAGCCAACTCTAAAAGGAAGGCTCGATAACGTTGAGGAACTACCAAGGCTCGTGACGATCCATGTAGGGGTGCCTTGGGTTCACTGTAGAGGAGGCCATCCTCCCAGTAAACACTGTAGTTCCCTTCAACGTTCCCTGCTGCCTGGGCTTCGGCCTGTCGCCTCAGCCCCTCAAGGGTAGGGCACTCCCTCTGGCCCTGGCAGAATTCCTCCCTGGACGGGCCTCCCTCCACGTGCCACTCGGCCGGGATGGGTAAGTCCTCCAGGTTGGTAACGTCCCCCTCCGCAGACTCCTGGCCCACCACCTCCGGTGGCCTATCCGTCCTACGGGGTGGAGACGCCGAGGCAGGCTCCTCCTGTCCTCGGTTCTTCCCTTGACTGGCAGCTGGCTGGGCCTTTGTTCCAGGCTCCAGCCGGAATGAACTCCCTCTTCGGGTAGTCTCGGACCTTGTGCTAACACAGGCCCAGTCAGGTGTACCCAGCATCTCGGTGTGAGTCCGGTATTCCACCTCCTTCCAAGCGTTGTGCTCCATGTCATTGCCCAGCAGACAATCGACTGGCACGGCAGGGCTTACGGCAACTCGAAGTGAACCTGCAACCCCCCCCCATTCAAAGGGAACCTCGGCCACTGGATAGTGACCTGTTCTGCCGTCAGCCATCGCGGCTGGGTGGAGTACATCGGGAATTACCTGCTCTGGAGACACCAGTTGGCTACGCACCATAGTCATACTGGCTCCTGTGTCTCTCAGAGCCTCCCCTCTTTGGCCGTTGATGGTGATCCACTGCCCATACTTTGCGGTATTTGCGGGCACCTGGATCTTAGGAACCATCTCCCGTTCTCCCAGGGACACTAGAGTGACACCCGCCCACTCCCTTCCCTTAGTTAAGGGCATCTCCTCCCCGAGCACTACACTAGCTACTCCGGGGGGCTTTCCTCCAGTGGGAGGGGGTGATCGTTTCTGACACTTCGGATCTCCTTTATAGTGTCCAACGCCACCGCACTCGTAGCAATGGACAACCCTTGGCTGCTGACTCTGGCCAGGATTAGGGTTTCTGGGTGGGTTAGCCTTAGAGGTGAATCCTGTTCCCTTCCCTTGGAAGTTATTTTGGGGGCCTTTGGAGAACTCCTTTTTCTTTTCCCCCCCCTCTTTCTTCTGGGGGGCGCCCTGTCCGGCCTTTTGAGTATCCCCTCCAGTCCCCCTTGTGGACACCCGGGTACTAGCCCAAATGTCCGCCTCCTCAGCAAGCTTCCGGGGGCTGGTCAGCTTGCTATCCACCAGGTGTTGCCGCAGTTCAGGGAAACATTTCTCGAGTAGGTGTTCCTTCAGTACTAGGTCAAACAGCTCCTCGTAGTTCCTTACTTCACTGCCCTGAATCCAACCTTCCAGTGCCTTCTTTGCATAGTCCAGGAAGTCCACCCAATTCTGTGTGCCCAGTTTGTGACTACCCCTGAACTTCTGTCTGTACTTTTCAGGTGTTAGTCCAAACTTTCTGATGAGCGCCAGTTTCATGGTGGGGTAGTGGGTCTGCTCGTCCTCTTCGAGGGCCAATAAAGCATCCCTACCAGCTGGAGGCATGTACCTATACAATCCTCCTCCCCAATACTTCACTGGAACCCCATGGGCCCTCAACGAGACCTCATAGGCTGCTAGCCACTTGGCGATGTCGTCACCCGCCCCATAGCTAGCTACTATGTCCTTTGGCAGGTAAGGTTTGGATTCCCTGGTGATTTCTTGGTCTTTGCTGCCACCATTAGGAACAGTTGGTGCTCCAATTCTTAGGATCTGAAGCTCTATCTCTTTCAGTCTTATCTCATGAGCCATCCTCTCTTTCTCCGTCTCATGAGCCAACCTCTGTTCCTCCTTCTCCTTCTCCAGCTTTGCTAAATCCCATGTGAGCTGTCTTTTCTCTCTCCGATCTGCTAACTCCACGCTGGATAAGCCCCCGCTAGAGACAGTGCTGCCCTTCCTAGAAAGTGTCCTGGGCCCTGCTGACAGGTTCCCCACCTCAGGTTGGTACATCTCAGCCCCCTCGGGGTCAGGCTCTCCATCCCTGTCTTCCTCCTCAGCCTTGCTTTCTCGGCGTGCCTCCCCCCAAGCCCTTAAGCTGGTTTGGAGCGCACCCTTCTTTGCTCCTGGGGGACAGTACACCCCCTCCCGCTGGCAAAACTCCCTGAGTTGGGCCACAGTGTACGTTTCTAAATCTTCTAGTACAAACTCCATCTTGCCCACTCAGGTTAGAGGACAGGTTTTTGTGCAGTAACTATGCAGGGGGGTACCTTTAATAATACCTCCTCCCACCACCAGAGTAAATTTGGAAAAAACAAAAACCCACAATTAGGAAGGCCGCTCTTGAGAAAACTCCCGGTGTAGGCCTATGGACTACCCACAGTTATTGTTGAGTATGCGTAGGCACAGCTCTATCCCACCACTGAACACCAATTTATGTTGGAAAACCACACTCCCACTCTGAAAGGGTGGTGGTGGTCTTCCGGACACACTGTGGTAGCTTGGCTCGAGTGGTCAGGAAACAGGCGCAGTGCTAAGCATACAATATACCCATACAATAACCATGCGTGCATCCGTTCCAAAAACGACTCTACACCGTAAAAATTATGAAAATATTCTTTCTTTATCTTTTTCTCTTAGTTGCTGATTGGAAAAATAAATAGGTCAATCACAATATACAAGTTTCAATTAGTGCAGGTCAAATAAATATTGGCTGTTTGATGAAATAAATAGGGGTGATCATAAATAACAGGGCATAAATACAAGTGCAATATATACAGACAATTAAATACTTTGAGGCAACAAATACTGTACCAATAAATATTGTACACCATCAAGTCCTGTGGACCTATAAATATAGTGAAGCAATAAATAGGTAAAAACTCAATAAATACAGTACCCCCAATAAATAATTAAAAGTATACAGCAACCCTCATATAATCAGATGACACTTCACTTCTTATGGGCTGATTTGGCCCAGGCACAGCTTGTAGGGTTGTGGAAGGCTTGAGGGGGGGGCTACTCCCTGGCTGGGACAAGGCTGAGGCCTAAGCTGAGGTAGATCAAAGGGGGGAATACCAGTGCCCTGGCTTTCTCTCTCCACACAACCTCTCTAGGTTAGTCCCAGTTCACCCCAGGCACAGTCAGGTGGGTTTCAGCACCTCCCTAGCCCCTTAGAGCAGTCTCTCAGGTCTCCACAGGGCCTTAGGCGCCCTCTACTCCACTTACTGCCCTTTTTCTGATGTTCCGACGCCGCTGGAGTCGTGTCGACGCCGTGAGGCGGTTCCGGTTCGGTCTCGGCGGCCTCGGCACAATGTCAGTTCTTTGACGACGCCGGCAGGCGGTTCCGGTCCGATGTCGGTGGCCTCGGTTCGATCTCGACCTCCGATTCGACGGCGTCGGGCAGTCTCTTCACGATGTCGACTTCGGGCGGCTCCGGTCCGATGGCGCTCTCGGCTCCGATGACGTCGGCCGGCCTGGCCTCGATGTCGACTTCCGGCGACTCCGGGGTGCGATCCTCACCCCCGACCTCCGGTGCTCCTCCTCACAGGCTCCGGGCGACTCCGGAGTGCGATCCTCACTCCCGACCTCCGGTTCACCTCTACCTCGGTCTCCGACGACTCCGGAGGGCGGACTTCACTCCTCCGATGACGCCGCTCGCTCGACCTCGGTTCACTCCCTCCTCGACCTCTGGTATTCCTCACGACCTCCGTCGGCGCCCTCTCACGACCTCAGGCGGCTCCGGGTACGACGTCTGCTACTTCAGTCAGCGCCGCTTCTCCACCTCGGGCTCCAGGTCTCAGGCTACTCGACGCCGGACTCCAGGGAAACCAGTTTCCAGGTCAGGATCTTGCTGCTTTCTTGGTTCTAAGGCCTGTTCCTGCTGTCCAGGTCCTTAGGATAAGTTTCTTCTGTCTTCTTCCCACACAGGGCTATAGGCTGGGATCCATCAGTAGGGACAAGTATCAAGGGTGGGTTTATGGACCCCACTCCAGGCACAAGTTTCCACCCCTGCTGCTTCACTCCTTCCTCCTTCACTGTTGTGCTCCTCTCTCTTCACCAGTCAGGTGCCAACTGCCAGCCCCAACTGCCAACTGCCTCTCTTATCCTCCCAACATTCTAAACGGTCTCCAACTGTCACAGAGTTCTGGAATCTCCTGGAATGTTCTGGAAGGTGCTGGTAGGTTCCAGTGGATGCTGGTGATGTCACAGGTGGCCACCATTTTGTGCTCCAGGCCCTCAGACAGAAGTTTCAGGGGTAGCTAAAATGGCTCCCTGAATCTGTAGCAACACGAAAAAGTCTGGTGGTTCCCAAAAAGGAAAAATTCAAACAGGGTTTGAGGCAAAAGTGGGACAAAATAAATAATGATGAGGAGGGACCACCCAAAGGGCTGACAGGTCTAACACGAACTGACATTGTTTCAGCCACATATAGAAATCAGACGTTGTAATACGTTAAATCCTGCCACACTGTTACCAGTGAGCGGAACAGATCCATTGGCACATGATTGTGTTGAAGTTATCACTATCACGACGAAACCCAGACAAGACTTGACAGATATCCCTTTGTCAGATCCAGACTTGACATTGTATGTAGATGGGTCATGTATGAGAGCAAGTACAGGAGAGTTAGTGGCCGCTTACGCAGTCACAACAGACACTGAAGTTATTGAAACAAATTGTATTAACACTTTGTCAGCTCAAGCAGCAGAGCTCATCGCTCTGACACAAGCCTGTATCCAAGCCAAAAATAAGAAAGTCAACATATACACAGATTCACGTTATGCATTCGGAGTCGTCCATGACTTCGGCGTACTATGGCGAGAGAGAGGTTATTTAACTTCTCACGGTGCCCACATCCAACACGGACCCCTCATTCAAGCCCTATTAGATGCGATTCATCTACCTACTGCAATATCGATTATGAAATGCAAAGCCCATACAAAAGTTACCGATATTATTTCTCAGGGTAATGACCTAGCTGACAGAACAGCTAAACAGACTGCTCAGAATCAGACTCACACAACTGACATGACAAAGACAATAGTTCCGACGTCAACACATTGCATGACAGTTAAGGATCCCGCCCTTGATGTAATTGACATACAGACACATGCTACACCAGAAGAAATAAAGAAATGGACTGAATTAGGAGGGATCCAAACAGATCAAGGATGGATGACGAAGGAAAAATCTATATGGTTTCTTCCCGACTCAATGGTCCAAGTCATCATTAACACTATACATAGTCCAGCGCACCTAGGAGAAAAAGCTATGCTAGACAGCATTCAACACATTTGGTTCAACAAACACTTGCGAGCCGCAGCTAAACAAAAAGTTCGTACCTGTATGATATGTTGTCAGTTTAATCCAGGTAAAAGCATCTCCGTAGAACAGGGTGGATTTCAAACTCCCGATCATGCTTTTGAAGTCCTCCAGATGGATTATATCCAGATGGAACGATGTCGAGGATTCAAATATGTTCTCGTAGTTGTCTGTGCTCTTTCCCGTTGGACAGAAGCATACCCGGTTTCAGATTACACTGCCCCGACTACTGCCAAACAGTTAGTTCGAGAATTCTTCCCACGGTACGGTTTACCACGTGTTGTCTACTCAGATAACGTCCAGCCGTTCTCATCCGAACTAATGAAACACGTTTCCCTTCTATTAGGCTATCAATGGAAATTTCACTGTGTCCGACATCCCGAGGCAGCAGGTCTCGTAGAACGCCATAATCAAACTTTGAAAATTAGATTGTCCAAAATATGTAGAGAAAAAGGAGTCGATTGGATAGTAGCCTTACCAGTTGCGCTCTTTTACATGAGAATGGTAGCACATTCTCGAACAGGGCTATCCCCGTATGAGGTGATCTTCGGTAGACCACCAAATATGTGGGGGACGCCTATACCTCGTAAAATCACTGACGTTGACTGTAATATGCTGACAGATTACCTGGCTTCCTTGATGTCTGCACTACAATCTTGTCGTTCACAGGTATCCGCAGCTTTTCCCGATAATACTGAGGTGAAGCCCCATGACGTGGTTCCTGGTGACCTGGTGCTGGTCAGGAACTTTGACCGGAAGACCCAACTGGATCCTAGGTGGAAGTCACCGAAGTTGGTTTTACTCACCACAAGGACAGCCGTGAAAATAGAGGGAAGAAAAGGGTGGTTGCACTCGAGTCATATCAAGAAATTTTATGGACTACCACCCGGTGTAGATACTCAACCCTGTATTCCCTCACAAACAGACTCAAAGCTCCCCTTGGTTGAGCAATCGAACTCAGAAATTTATAAACTAAAATTGAGGTCTAATAAGTCAGACAATTTGATTGTTTAAGTCCTCTCCAAGGTGAATCGGTTGAATTTGTCCCTGACATGTATCCTCTAGACCGGAATAGAGAAAGAAATCAGCGAAAGCAGCTGAAAAAGCATGCGTATTGTAAATCACTTCGTAGTCACTGTACAGTAACATTATTAATTTTGTTTTTTCTAAGTCTTCTGATTATTATTTTTAGCATACTATTGCACATGTATTACCCTATTCTTAAACGTGCTTATAATATAACTGCAGAACATTCTTTTAGTGAATTTCCTCCGCATGAGTTGTCATATAGATTTGCGCTGCGCAACAACACATTCATTAGTATGCTACATCATTCCCATCAAACCAGCAATGCCACAAATTGTTGATATGTGGCCGACTCCCTCCCTATCAGAACTATAAGGGAGTTTTGCCCCTCTTTCCATATCCGTTCACACACAATGGCTCCTGTGGAGCATGGTTTAGTTTGATCAATACCCTAGATTCAAATTCCGCAGTTTATCAAGACAACTGGGTATGGGGAAACCTGAACCTAGTTTTGCTTAAAGTCTGCTACCCTTACAAGGAGGGACTTCCCAAAAGAACAGGAACTGATCTAGAAAATGAAGTATATGGATTAGGTAACTTTACACTTAACCTCATGATCCTGAACGTTGAATCTGCAGCTACACCAAT
Organism: Triturus cristatus; assembly: GCF_964204655.1. Lineage (NCBI taxonomy): Eukaryota > Metazoa > Chordata > Amphibia > Caudata > Salamandridae > Triturus > Triturus cristatus. The sequence continues at coordinate 49,343,654 of NC_140581.1, read as the reverse complement.
CTTGCCCGCCATGTCAGTATTCCCAGTAAAAGGGGAATTATGTATACAAAAGAATGGTTCCATACACATGGGCCACAGTAAATGCACCACTGTAATAAAATTCAGTGATCAAGGCAAGTCTACATTTAGAGCTTCCCATCATTCCTACTTCATATGTGGCCAGACCGCATATATATGTCTACCTTTAGATTGGGATGGTACCTGTTACATAGCATTCCTTCTGCCACCTGTTTTCCTAGCTCCTCCTGATTATCATAGAAATACTCATTTAGTACACAATAGACAGCAGAGAGATCTCCCAATTGTCGATTACACTGAAACAGCATGGGAAAAATACACAGATTTCAATAAAGGTTTCTTTCCCTATATAGGTACAGTCACTAATAGTAAGCTGATACGTAGATTAACCAGAACCCTTGAAGCAGTAGTGAACGAAACTATTTCCGCCTTAGGCAATTTAACAGAAGAGCAGTCTGCTATGCGGATTGTTGTGCTTCAAAATCGTCTTGTCCTTGACGTCATCCTGGCCGATAGGGGCGGAGCTTGTAGGGTCATCGGATCAAGTTGCTGCATTTTCATCCCAGAAAATTCGCCGTCAGTATATAAAGCCATAACTCGCCTTCATAAGATTGTAAGCCAGATACACCAGAGTCCAGGCACTTGGACTTGGTCCGGTTGGTTCTGGGGCGTGTTGTCAGCCTGGGGATGGAGAATCCTATCCTTCCTAGGTATTGGCTTTCTCATATTATTCAGTTGCTGCTTATGTCTACAATGTGGGCCAGCGATTTGTGGTCTGTGTGCCACCTCGTGTATCCCACATCCAAGTTTTCGTTCGAGATCCCGGAAGAAGAAAGAAGAACAAATGATGCTATATGAACAGATCGATGGATTGATGAAGATCGATATCTCCTAAGGGTCCGAAGGGGACAAGGAGGGAATGAGGAAATATGAATTTTGTGATCAGTTATGTCCCCTATCGTAGACCCCAACGGCTCCATGTGCCTGCTATAAGTACATGTATGTTCCCTCCTGCTCCAGTTTTGAAGACGCAAATATATGTGCGTCCACCGTCAACATGTCCTCTTTCAGATCCGCCATGAATGGGTCAGATATTCCATTCCTAAGTATGAAAGGCTACCGACTTTATGTGGTTCACTTTCCACATTTCACAGATTCAGGCGAGTAGGCCCGAATTCTGTCATCAAGCCTTTTCCTGCCTTCTGCTTCTGAAAGCTCCAGTCTGAGCCTGCATCTGTGACCATGAACTTTGTCTTACTCCTTGCGCGGCTAACGGTGCCTGATCCAGCCTGTCGCCTGCCAAAAACTGTATTTCACCTTCGAGATTATCTCCTTCGCTCCTCATCCGATGCATTCCTGTCTAGCAGTTTAGGTAAACATTCCTCCAGCTACCGTGCAAAGGGCCAGGCCTCGCTGTCCTCATGCAAGTAATTCATAGCCCCGTTACCATGGAATATTTCTACCCCCTCGCATCTAGTGTAGACACTTAGACGCTTGTACACGCACTAACAGTCAGTATAGTCAGTATAGAATAAGATTCTATCCTAAGAGACCTTTCCTTTTGGATAACACAGTTCTTTAAACATAGGATATTAGATATGATTTGGAATTAGGTTGACATAACCCCAGACTTCTGTCTCCACATGTAGAGCTAAATGTCAAGTCCCCTTCACCCTCTAGTTGCACGTCAATCACACGTCATGCGGCTGCGTGCGCATCTTTGCCAAACATTTCTGCTGAAATTGCAGGATTCTTTTATGGATCCACCCACTTGTGACATCATGTTCAATGACGTTTCTTGAATTACGCCCTCTATTAGCTACGTATGCACCTTTTATCAGCTGGTACGCCTCTTGCATCTGTTTCACTGTAATGTATTTTCTATAAAACTGCCTATCTGTCAATAATATAGGCTCCCTTCCTTCCTGAACTTTCGTGGTGATGGAACAGAAGGCCCACAATTCGAATTGTCTTCCTTTTTATAGGAATAAAGCATTTTAAACCCTCTAATACCACGGATTCTGCCTCTTATATTTACTGAGTTATTTTTGATAGACTTTACCGCATAAAAAATAGTACCGGTAACAAAATATTTACCACAAGATGATGACATCTGTTCGGGTAATATGTGTCAAACATATTCGTTTTCAAAATATCTGTACTTTCTGGTTCTTTTTCTGCTAAATATTCAATTCCTTGAACAGATTTCAGTACCCGATTTACAGATTGACACCCCTAGTCTGATTTTTATAGTGAGTTCGCCGACAACAAATATAAGAAACATTTGGTCTTTCACCTGAAATTACCTTAAACTTTGTGATTTCATCCTCAAAATTTTTTGTAATCACAGGTTCTACATTGTCTTCAACACTTTCTTCTACTAATGTCACAGTTTCTCCACTCTCTTGCTGAGGACCAAAGTAACAAAACTCAATATCCTCACAAACCTTCTTCACATCTGATACTGAGCCACGTAAAAGAGCACTGTTCAACTCATTTAACTTTAGTCTGGACTTTTCGCATAATACAATCTTCTCACTAAGTTCCGCATTTGAGTATGATGTACTGCCAGCATCCTGAAATTGTGAAAAACACTTTCACAAACTTTCCTAGAAAGACAAGCCAGAGAATGACATTGCTAACCAGTATTTTTTCTCACTCTGCAAGGGTCTAGTCCTTGCAACACCCTAATATTTTGTTTAACACTTTTTTTAGCATATGCTCGTAATAAACTACATAATTTATCAATAGATTACTGTTGTACACTACAAATACTACTCCAATCCCATGTATACACAGGGTGTTTAGGACGTCTCCCTAGAACTTCATCAGCTATCACTTCTTCTGCATTTCTTTCAACCATTTTCTCTTTCTCAATTGGACAACCATCTCTAACTTCGTAACCTCTACCACTGGTGTCAACTGCAAGCACTAATTTTTTGCTCTGTAAATAACTCTCTTCATTAAAGAAAGGCTCTGAAATGGAACTGTGTTTCCATTCTCCCAAAAAAAATCACAATTTTTTTTTCTATTAATTACTCATTTCCTCCTACTTTTGGCCTTCATTAAAATGATTGGTTTATCTAGTGATCGAATTCTGTTTAATACTAAAATGAATAGTTTCCTTTTTACTTCAAAAGCCTTTTCAACAATGTTTTCAATATGCTTCTTCTTTTTATAAAATAGAGCTCTCTTTTTATATTTCTTCACATCTTTCAAGAAATTATGTACTACTCTCTTGTAAAATATTTCTTTTCGTAATTCCTTATACTGATTTTGCCTTCTTTTAGCACACTTTGTCTCCTTTGACTGAATATTTGTTTTTTTGCTTTTCCTCTTATTTTGAATTTTTTTTCTAGTTAAAACATTCACAGTGGATTCAGCGTTCTGTACATTCTGTTTCCTCCTACAAACATTTTTAATAAATTGCTTTGTGATCTTACCAGAAGATTTTTTCTTTTTAGCCACATTATCTTGTACAATCAATACTTGTGGTTGACTTTTCTTCAAGTAATTCTCCTGTCTCTGTTCTTTTTTTTTTTTTTTAAGTCATGATTTCTCTATTTTAACGTTGAAAAACAGTATCTGTAAAAAAGAATCGCAATTAAAAGTATATTAATAACTTTCAAATTCACACTATTCTATTACTGTAAAAATACATTTTATATAAATACTAAGAAACTATAGCCATGAAGCACAAGTCTGACGATGGTTAAAACACTACAAGCATAGAGCATACTACTTTGAAACAGTTTATGCCCTAAAGCCTACCTCACTAAAAGAGTACATGCTAACTGACTGAATGATTACAATACTATTAGGAAACAAACTGGGTGTGTGACAGGGTGTTTCCTAGAAGTGTATGAATACTGACATGATTATTGATAATGTGAAAGACAAGTGTGAAGGTGATTAGAGACCTACATGCATACTGGACACATGTTTCAATCCATTCATACATTAAGGCCTGTCTCACTCCAATACTATTTGTATACTGATTAAATGATTAGAGTACTGCAAGAAGAATGCCTAGGTGAGTTTATAATTGTTTGTGTTTTGGCACAGTGAATGGATTACTCCATGCTGTTGAATGGGCCACTAGAGAACTCCAAGAGGAGCGACAGAGTATTTGCTAGAAGTGTATGAATACTGACTAGGGAATTGAAGGTGTATAACACAAGTGTGTAGGTGGTTAGAGGACTGCATGCATAGTGGATAGGCATTTGAAGCAATTCATGTACTAAGGCCTGGCTCACTGCATGAGTACTTCGGTACTGACTGAATGATTAGAGTACTGCAAAGAGAGTGCCTGGGTGAATTTATAAGTGTTTGGGTTTTGGAGCACTGAATGGATTAGTACATGGTGCTGAATGGGTCGCTGGAGAACAATAAAGGGAGTGACAGGGTGTTTGCTGGAACTGTATGAATACTGACTGGGTAATTGAAGGTGTGAAAGACAAGTGTGTATGTGGTTAGAGGACTGCCTGCATAGTGGATAGCGGTTTGAAGCAGTCCATGTTCTAAGGGCTGGCTCAGTGCATGAGTACTTGGGTACTGACTGGTTGGGTTTTCGCACAGTGAATGGATTAGTACATGGTGCTAAATGGGTCACTAGAGGAGTGCAAGGGGAGTAACAGGTTGTTTGCTGGAAGTGTATGGATACTGACTGGGGAATTGCAGGTATGAAAGACAAGTGTGTAGATGGTTAGAGGACTGCATGCATAGTGGATAGGGGTTTGAAGCAGTCCATGTGCTAAGGCCTGGTCACTGCATGAGGACTTAGGTACTGACTGAATGATTAGAGTACTGCAAGGAGAGTGCCTGGGTGAATTTATAAGTGGTTGGGTTTTGGCGCAGTAAATGGATTAGTACATGGTGCTGAATGGATCAGTAGAGGAGTGCAAGGAGAGTGACAGGGTGTTTGCTGGAAGTGTATGGATATTGACTGGGGAATTGAAGGTGTGAAAGACAAATGTGTAGGTGGTTAGTGTACTGCATGCATAGTGGATGGGCGTTTGAATCAATTCATGTGCTAAGGCCTGCCTCACTCCATTACTACTTGGATATTAACTGAATGTTTACAGTATTGCAAGGAAAGTTCCTGGGTGAATACATAAGCAATGGCTGGCTTCTAATTCTACCAAAACTTGAGAACAGGAAAGGTTTTTAAGCAGTTATGTGTATGCAAATATATGAATTACCCAAATGCTTCTCTCACAGTGGTTCCCAAATGCACACAGACTCACAGTGTGATTCTAGACAAGCAACACTATCCCTTGGACATTACCAAAACACATTCACTACTCTGGAAGGAGTAAGGAGACTGCACACAATCTACATATTTCAGTACTGCACTTTAGTGTCAAACCCTGACTCATTTTATCAATGCATAAGCAATGACTGGCTTCTAATGCTACTAAAACTTGACAACATGACAAGTTTTAAAACAGTTATCTGTCAGCAAATACACGATGTTCCCAAATGCACACAGACTCACAGTGTGATTCTAGACAAACAACACTATCCCTAGGAGTTTACCAAAACTCATTCACTACTGTGCAAGGGGTAAGGGGACTGCACATAATCTACATATTTAAGTACTGCACTTTAGTGTCAAAGCCTAACTCATTTTATCAAAGCATAAGCAACGACTGGCTTCTAATACTACTAAAACTTGACAACATGGCAGGTTTTAAAACAGTTATCTGTCAGCAAATACATGATGTTCCCAAATGCTTCTCTCACAGTAGTTCCCAAATGCACACAGACTCACGGTGTGATTCTATACAAGCAACACTATCCCTGGGAGTTAAACAAAACTCATTCACTACTATGGAAGAGGTAAGGGGACTGCACACAATCTACATATTTCAGGAATCCACTTTAGTGTCAATGCCTGACTCATTTAAACAAAGCATAAGCAAAGACTGGCTTCTAATGCTACTAAAACTTGACAACAAGACAGGTTTTAAAACAGTTATCTGTCAGCAAATACACAATGTTACCAAATCCTTGTCTCACAATCCTTACCCAAATGCACACAGACTCACAGTGTGATTTTAGGCAAGCAACACTATCATAGGAGTTTACCCAAACTCATTCAGTAGTGTAGAAGGCGTAAGAGTACTGTACACAATCTACATATGTAAGTACTGCACTTTAGTGTCAAAGCCTGACTCATTTTATCAATCCATAAGCAAACACTGGCTTCTAATCCTACTAAAACTTGACAACATGACAGGTTTTAAAACAGTAATGTGTCAGCAAATACATGATGTTACCAAATGCTTCTCTCACAGTGGTTCCCAAATGCACACAGACTCACAGTGTGATTCTAGACAAACAACACTATTCCTAAGAGTTTACCAAAACTCATTCACTACTGTGCAAGGGGTAAGGGGACTACACACAATCTACATATTTAAGTACTGCACTTTAGTGTCAATGCCTGACTCATTTAATCAAAGCATAAGCCATGACTGGCTTCTAATGCTACTAAAACTTGACAAAATGAAAGGTTTTAAAACACTTATCTGTCAGCAAATACATAATGTTAGCAAATGCTTCTCTCACAATCCTTACCCAAATGCACACAGACTCACAGTGTGATTTTAGACAAGCAACACTAGCCTAGGAGTTTACCAAAACTCATTCACTAGTCTAGAAGAGGTAAGGGTACTGTACACAATCTACATATTTAAGTACTGCACTTTAGTGTCAAAGCCTGACTCATTTTATTAATGCATATGTAAAGACTGGCTTCTAATGCTACTAAAACTTGACAACATGGCAGGTTTTAAAACAGTTATCTGTCAGCAAAAACATGATGTTCCCAAATGCTTCTCTCACAGTGGTTCCCAAATGCACACAGACTCACAGTGTGATTCTAGACAAACAACACTATCCCTAGGAGTTTACCAAAACACATTTCCTAATCTTCGAGTACCACATTTTAGTGTTCAAACATGACTCATTTTGCAAATTCATAAACAATGACTGATTTCTAATTGTACCAAAATATAAAAACAGCACAGTTATCTGTCTGCAAACACATGAAAAACACAAATGTTTATCACAGAATGGTTTCTACATGCACACACACTGTCAATAAGATTGTAGACAAAAGAAAGTACTCCCTACACTTTAGCAGAAGAAATACATTAGTCTGATTAAAATCAAAATAGTCTACCTACATCCCCTCACAATTAAATAACTCACCTTTCAAGTTGTTTTGTAGATTAAGAAGTATATCAGTCACACACCAGATATCAGTCACACACCAGATTTTCTTATACAGAATCTCTGCACTGTACACCTGTCAGCAAAACCAAAGAATGGCAAAGTTTCCCTCTCATTAGGCACACATATACATGTAAACATCAAATCTCATTCCTTCCCACATACATTCCAAAGCAAACACACATTTCTATTGGTTAAACATTTGAACCCTTTCCAAATGACATAAATGTTAACCCTACCCCCATTCTGCCTTCTGCCTGTTACCATAGCAACAGGTCATGGAACACTGAACTGAGCTCACAGGTCACAAGTTCAGAACACAATGTTGCTAATCAAAACAGCAAGTGTTCTTGACTTTTCAACATATTAGCTTATCATATATAATGTTCCTTTCACGCACTTTTTGTTAACCAATAAGAATCAAGTGTTTAAAAAACAGAAACATGCACCCTACCTTTCAGTGTAGAAGGTTGTCAAACAACCAATAATTTCTTGTCTTTTTTCAAAACTGCATCTTAGCTACCATTTTAGAAAAATCTTACTTTTCAAACTGCCATTTCATTTACAGAGACCATCTGAGTGCATCCAGACCTCCCTTCAAGATGCTTAGAGTGTGGATTGTGGGACACAGCTATATTTTCTGGAGCCAAAGGTATGCAGAAAACAAAGGCATTCACAAAGACCTAGGTTTGCCAAATGTAGACATTAAATGGATTGGACAGACAGGGTTAAAGTGGCACCAATTGATGCCATTGGTAAAAACCTTTATGCATATCCAACACCCTGACCTCATAATAGTGCACTGTGGTGGCAATGACCTAGGCACTTTGACTGGGGCAGGTCTGGAAATGCTTATGAAGGACACCTTTGCAGAATTGTTTTCACTTTTTCCCAAAACTGCCTTTGTGTATTATAACATATGCCAAAGGCAGAAGTGGAACTGGTCCAATCATTTTTGTCCACAGATTGAGAAAGCTAGGAAACATGTGAATAAATCTGTTTCTGCTTTTCTCCGAGACTATAGAATGGGGTCCATTTACAATAACAATCTGCGCTTTCATATGCAAGAGATGTATAGGAGAGATGGAGTACACTTTACTGATGAAGGAAACAGAGTCTTCCTCAACAACTTTAGACTCTGTATAGGTACTTACTTATAAGTACTAAAAACTCTCAATGAACACACTTTTTAGAGCCACTCAAGAACAAAACACTTAAGCTAGATGTTTATCTCCCAAAAATGTCAGGTTTTTTTCCTCCGATCCGCGCACCCAACGTGAGAGGAACCGTGCACCCAACGCGTTAGGATGCGCGACTCCTAATTTTACAGTAAAAAAAAAAATAGCCGCTATCATTAATTTTTATTATCCCTGGGGACCCCATCCCCCGGGGCTTATAAAAAAGGTTGGAGACCGTGGGGGGAGCCCCAACGCCCCCACGGTCCCAGCCGGCTCCCCACGTCCTTCGGGAGCCGGCATTGCTTTTCCACATGGGCAGCTTCTGACATGCATCTCCCCGTGTGGAAAAGCAATATCGTTTGGATTTTGAAAGAGAGAGCAGGACCTGCTCTCTCTTTCAAAATCCTAACGAAGTTTGCTATGGGAGGGCGGGAGACTCCCGTCCTCTCATAGCAAACAACAGTGTCCTGGAGGTGGGAACCCCAGGACACTGTAGGAGCTGGCCCTGGGGGATGGCGGTCCCCAGGGCCATCGAGAGCTCCAGGAGGGGGGCCACGCAGCCCCCCTCCCCCTCTTAATGTATAACCATTTTGCCCCCGGGATTTGGCCCACCCGGGGGCTGATTATTAACGAAGCGCGGAAGCCAGCGCTTCGGGTTTTTTGTATTTTTTCGTCCAGATCCGCGCACCCTGCGTGCATTTTGCCGATTCTTTTTTTTTGTTTAAAAAAGGGGGCCCTAGGGGGTCCTTCTGGGAACCCCTGAGCAACACTAGAGGGTCAGAGTATTTCTACCCTGCCCCCTTTATATGTTTTAAAAACGTATTCCCCTTACTTCTTCAGCCTCGCTTCTACTGAGGCGCAAAATGGCTGCCAACAGTTCCTGGTTTCGAATGTAGACAGACACTCGACAGCCAATTAGCATTCAGCACGTGATCAGGAGGGTGCACGCAAGGTTTGCAGAGGGTGCGCTTAGGGTGCGGGGAGGGTGCGCGGATCCTCCGAGGCCATAGATATATATGTACTTTTAACTCTAATTTTCTCAGGAACTACTGAACGGATTTACACCATTTAAGCAAAAGGCACGAGTCTGAACTGAGGACTACCTCTTTGCCAAATTTGGTGTAATTCCGTTCAGCAGTTCTAGCTGTAGCTGCGTCAACAGGTCCTATGGGAAAATGAATGGGGAAAACGCATTTTGGGACCTCCCTTTTTTCTCGGCCCCTGCTTGATGAATCACCTTGCAATTGTCAGGATAGGAGAGGACCGGAGCTGGCCAAAAAATTTGAAAATTTCGCGAAGATTCGTCAACCGGCGCCAGACTTATTGGGAATAGAATGTTGCGGATTTTCTATGGAAAATAGGTCCTAACTATAACTACCTACTGGCAATTTTCAGAAAAATATATAATGTTATTTAATGAATAAAATATTTATAAATAAACAGTTAAAAAACTGTAGAAAATCAGTACAAAAAATAGATATAACTACTATCACACTTAAAAGTTAGCATTTAAAAAACCTTTGAAATTCACTGAAAAAAAACATAGGTTTCAGAGACGTTATAGTTAGAAATTAGCATTTAAAAAACCTTAGAAATTCACAGAAAAAAACATAGGTTTCAGGGGTGTTATAGTTAGCTGCCCATTTCACTCATACAAAACCATGGAAATTCCTCAGTTATAGTTAGTTCTGCTAACTATAACTCACGCGCCCGCAATGCACTGCTGATGATGTCACATGATGAAAGGTTATACTAGTGTATGATGAGGTGTATCAGATTGTCAAGTGGATGATGTCATCAGTGATGTCATTTGAGATGTCATCAGTGATGTCATCAGTGATGTCACTGACCATGTCATGAATGATGCAATATGTGACATCATCATACACTAGTATAACCTTTCATCATGTGACATCATCAGCAGTGCATTGCGGGCGCGTGAGTTATAGTTAGCAGAACTAACTATAACAGAGGAATTTCTATGGTTTTGTATGAGTGAAATGGGCAGCTAACTATAACACCCCTGAAACCTATGTTTTTTTCTGTGAATATATATATATATATATATATATATATATATATATATATATATATATATATATACGGTCATGGTACATATTCATGGAGTTATATAGAGTAAAACTTTGCCTACCCACAGAAACTGACCTACCTAATATTTTTGGCTTCGATCGTCTTGACACAATATTTTGTCTCACCATTTTTTTGTTTCTGAAATTTTGTCCAAACACCCTGGTGTTGTGGCCCTCATTGCCTGGATACCCTGAGTAGGAGCCACATTTTGCTTAATTTCATTCATTCATCATACTGAAGAAAAACGGGAATCGCAATACCCAGGCCTTTTGGGGAAGAATTGTAAAGGGTTGAACTGGTATGCCTGGGTCATCTAGGCATAGAGATGCAGTTCCTGACACTGGTCCACTTCACAGAGGACACACTTTAGGTTATGGCATGATTTTGTAGGTAATAAACTTGACAATTCCTACAGAGCCTGCTGAGTTCCACCTATTGACCAGGCTTCAAAAAACAATAACCTGGTTTAATAAAAACAGACTCAAGGTGCCAGGCACTGGGTGTCTCAACTCAGGGCAAAAAGCCTGATGTCGACAACCAGTGGGGAGTCTCCCGCTTGAAGGCAATGGAAGTAGTTTACACCAGATGTCTTAGGTCACAAATGTGACTCACTTTTGTAGATGGTTTGATTGTGTTACATCAATGATTAAATTATAAACAAGAAAATACCGTTCCCTGCCTGTGCAGCATCTGTTCTTTCTGAGACTAGTCTGCCTTGCTGTTACCTTCAATATATCTGCACTCTCGTGATATTCATGTAGGTTGTAGGACTGCTGATTGAATCCTTACTAATATTTTTTTCAAGAGACAATATTACACTACTTTGTTCCATTGAAATACATCAATTTTCCTGTCTCATAAATGTAAGATATGGATAAGAGATTAATCATTTTATTTTCTTTCAGTGGCTTGGCGGTTGGAATTTATACCACAACCTCAGCAGAAGCTTGTCGATATGTGGCTGAAAACTGTGAAGCTAACATCCTTGTGGTGGAGGACCACACCCAGCTCCTTAAGATCCTGCAGGTGAGGTTCTCAATTCTTACCTCTCAAAATGTCTGAATGTCACTTTGACTTTGTGATTGACAATAATGAATTGGTGGGAATCTAGTAGCTCAAAGGGGTCCTTCCTGACCATATCCCTTTTTTTCTATAGTTTATTGCTTCCTCATGCACGATCCAGCCATGAACTGAGAATCAGTTTAAATAAAAGAAACCCTGAGGAGTTTTGGTGCTCTTCATGCGAGTGAGGAAGCTACTACTGTTTAAAAGGCAATCATTGCGATTGTTTATTTCTGATGGAACTCTTCTTCTTGATGGAGAGACTTCAGACCAAACACTCACAGCTCCTACAGTGTGTGCTTTGGGAGCTTGTGTGCTGCATGGAAAGTCTCCACCCAATGCAACCATGGCTCCAGCAGCGGGTTTCATGTGATTGTTGAGCTCTTGAATTCTAATCTATATTTATTTGAATCCCTGAGCTCACAAGTTGGAGACTACCACTTTTTTACAGGCCTAACTAAATACCAGGGCCAGACTGGCCGTACCAGGGAACAGGTGTTTCCCCAGGAGGCTGGAAGGGTGGGTCCGGTGTTGTAGTGGTGAAGGCCGGTTTTATTACTGGTAGTTGGCTTTGCAGCGGTGCTGCAATATTGGCCACCTGTAACAAATGCGGCAAGCAAGCATTTCCAGCCTGCCAGGGCCAGGCAGTGCTTTGGTTGGAAAAATTGCCAGGGCTGCTTTAGGTTCTCAGTTCAGCCCTGATACATACTAGACGATTCCTGCTGCATATCACCACAAATGTGCATGCAGTACCAAAAGGTCAAGTCGTACAGGTGTGCTGTTAAGCACACAGTGGAGGCTTTACTTAAGCATTTAGATTTGTCATTGACACAAATGACAGAGAGGAGAAATATTGACTAAGAACTTTGGGCCTGATTACGATGTTGGCAGACAGTTTACTCCATAACAAACGTGACGGATTGTTGCAGCGTGGAACATCAAATTCCCCCTTCGTCACAGACCAAATAAGCAATAGCAAATACACTCAAATACATTCATTGGTGGGGCCCATAACACCAACACTCACACCTCATTGATCTGCTTCCCTAGAGGAATAAGTTTCCAAACGCTGACATGAAAGGAATATCTTTACCTAAACCGTAAATGCATTGAATACTTTATTAACTCCAACCTTGCGATATTCCCCTCATTAGGTGATGAATCATTTAGTTGTTTTGTAGTTTAGTGATCCAATTCATTTATCTATACTCTACTCTTTATCCTAGTTTTCTTCTTCAAATAATCGACACAACACATTTATCAATTAATCAAATATCTTTTATCTAATAAAATCGCAAATTGTTAGAAATCATAATCCAAACCGCAGAACATCATATTTACCTAAACTGGCTAATAGTCATCCTCTAAGCCATTCAAGTCGTGGAAAAACCTTTAAATTCATCAAAGTCAGGCCGCAATTCAGTCTCTCAAAGACTCAGGATAACAACTGTCCAGCAGTGTCACCGTACTCTCCGTCAGCATAACGTCAGGAAATCGTGTTGGTCAAAGAAGAGAGAGTTTTTCTAGTTCACTTTCCTACCTACTTTTATAATGAAAATAATTTCAAAATGTATCAAGATTGGGGTTTTAGAAAGTCCTCATTGGTGGACATGGGGTCAAGCGGTAAAGTTCTCACATAGTCCGCAGGATTAAGTCATGGCACTTGCTGGTTCCGATTTTAAAGACAGTCCATTGTATTATCCTTGGCGAAGCTCCCAGAGTGTCCTTGATAAGATCATCATCTCCTGGGGTCAGGACTAGGCCATTGTTGCTGGAAGTGATGCCCAGAACCTCGTGTGTCAGCAGCAGTCACGTTATACGTCTCGTTCAGCCATCTTGGATTAGGCCGAAATGGTCAACTTTAGCAAAACAAACACAAACACATAATTAAAGCATGGAAATGGCTAATAAAATGTTAAACCCTCACTAATTCCCTTATGTGTAAGTAATTATCTAGCAGAATAGCAACATTCAAAGCGTTTATACTCACTCAATGATGCGCAACTTACAATTACATCGCAAAAGCAACATTTATCATGCAATATTCTAATTTTCTACTATTAGTATCCGTACATATGTTAGTATACAATTAGTTTAGCCATGCAAAGTGCAATTCCCACATGTAATTCTTTGGTTAATATAATTGGTAAGTCTCCAATGCAAACAAATTAATAAAATTACTAACCCTGGGCCTAACACTACACTTCGCCCACGTAGTGTACGTAGCACTGCCTGCTTCGCAGTTTTCGAAGTAGGCAAAGCAGGCAGCGCTACGCACACGCCAGGGTGAAGCGTAGCTGCCTGCCGCCCGCCACCCGCCTCCCGTCCGCCCTCCTTTTAAATCATACCCACATGTAAAATAAATAAAAATTAAAGAGACTTACCTGAAGCGCGGCGTCTCCGGCGCTCCCTCTTCCTCATTTCCAACTTCTTCTGACAAATGCGCATGCGCGGACGTCCGCGCATGCGCATTTGTCAAAAATTTGCTGACTGTCATGATGCAAAGGGATGGAAAAGAAAGCATGGCATAGATCCATCACCATATACCATTCTGCGTCATGGGGGATCTGATATAAAATCACAGATGGATTTGGTACAATGGGACAACATGGTACAACAATTTTGTTTGTCTTTCTCAGATCTTGTACTATCCTGAACTTCCCACTAGGCTTTTTCAGTCCCATTATTGGTGAATTACACGGGCTACTCATTATTTCTCTCAAAATTCCTTGTTTTATCATTTTCTCAATCACAGGAGTAACTCCTTAGATTATTTCAGATGTCAATTTATATTGCGGAGCATTTGGGTAACTTACTCCTTCTTTTACAGTTATTTTTACTGGGTCTACATTTCTTATCAATCCTACGTCTTCTCCTGTGAAATCCCAAACTTCTGCTTTTACAGATTGTTTTAATTCTTTGGGTAATTCGTCAGGGTTAAATACAGTATAGGTTCCAGTAACCTCTTTCTCCCTGTTTGCCATTGTCATTTTATACAGCACATCATCATCTGGTGTTTCAAAGGCTATTTCATCTGGAGTACAAAATATAGTGCAGTTCAGCTTGCACAATAAAGCTCTACCTAACAAGTTCACGGGACTGGTGTCATACACGACAAACCGGTGCATTTGAGAAAATGTCCCTATGTTAACTTTCACTGGTTCTGTAAGGTAAGTTTTAATCTGTCTGTTGGATACACTAACTACTTGAATCGTTTCATCCGAGAGAGGAAGATTCTGAACATCAGCTGATCTAACAGTTGATCGAGTAGCACCAGTATCAACTAGGAAAGTAATATTTTCATTATTAACTTTTCCATCTACAAATGGGCCTGTCTGGTCTACTTCTAGAGTTGCGCCAAGCACGCACTCTTCTTCCTCCCTTCGGCACCGTTAATAACCCTCTTCTGAATCGCTTTCATCGCGTTGCAGCCAATACTGCGAAGCAGCGCTAGCGCATAGCGGCTTATTTACCTGTTCTTTGTTGTAGAATCCATTCTCTTTACTATACTTCTGGCAATTTTTGTTCTGTGGAAAAGGTGGTTTTGGCACCTGATTCTGTTGTGTAATAACCTGCTGATGTCGTTGCTGTTGACCACTCACCTCATTCTGCACCTGTGGATTCAATGATGCATTTTCATCGTTAGTACTCGGAGGAAATTTACACTCGGATTTCCAATGCCCTATCCTACCGCAATTATGACACGGAAATTTCTTTTTAGCTTCCTCGATATTTCCTTTACCTTTCCGAGGATTAAATTTTGGTCTTGACCCTGCTTGTTCTGCTAATTGAGCTTCCTGTCTCTCTGCTACCTTTACTTGTGCCCACATAGCCTTTTCTTTTAATTTTCGCTGTTTTGCTTCAATATCATCACTGAAATATTTAGCATGTCTCAATACTTCGTCTATTTTCTTATTTTGCCAGTCTACGGAATGCTGTTTTATCATCTCACTAATTTCTGGACAAAGACCATATACAAACCTATATACAAAATGACTCAAATCCTTTGCACTTAAATTTTCATCTCCACTAAATTGTTTAAAGGCCAAAATTAACCTCTCATAATAGGCATGTACTGACTCTTTGCTTTCCTGATGTGTTCTGTCAATTTTTACCCAGTCTGTCTCTTTAGGAGGTACTTTGTTTTAAAAAAAATGCCATAACCTGTTCATATTTCTTCATTACCTCGGGGTCTGGAGCCCCTGTTTTTGGATCCCTTGGGTATTCCTGTGTCGGCCAATCTATCATGATTTTGCACTCTGCCCATAGATCTGCTGGTACTATTATGTCAAATAAGCTATTTAGATCAATCCACAATACTTTGGATAATTTTACAAATCTGTCCACGTGTCTGTACCACTCGACGGGTTTTTCACGTAGTCGAGGGAAGTCATTCGTAAATGACAACATATCCTGTCTAGTCCATGGGACATGTACATATCCTCCTCCTGGAATCTCTCTCATAGGGCATTCTGTCACAACCTTCTCTTTCTCTCTAACAGGGAAAGCTGAAAAGGTTTTATCTGAAACTTCCTCTCGTTTTCGATACCATCTACTTTTCCATTTGTCCACATCTCAACAAAATAATTATCTCTTTAATCTGACCTATTCTTCCTGTGGTAT
Source organism: Triturus cristatus (assembly GCF_964204655.1). Classification (NCBI taxonomy): domain Eukaryota; kingdom Metazoa; phylum Chordata; class Amphibia; order Caudata; family Salamandridae; genus Triturus; species Triturus cristatus. The sequence continues at coordinate 49,327,443 of NC_140581.1, read as the reverse complement.
TCATGTTTTCAATGTCTTTTTCAGTGAAATCTACCCGATATGGTTTCTGTAGTGCTTTTACCTTTTCAATATCAATACCCATTTCATTTGCCACTTCTTCTAATCTTTCATGGAGACTTTTTGCTCTCCATGTTACGCTTTTACACAGAAATAACAACTCCTCATCTTGGTAAGTTTTTAACTTTTCCGTAGGGATAGTTCCTACTATTAATTCTTCCAGTACCTTTCGTAGTTTGGCCACATCTATTGACTGAGATTCTTTGTCTTTCTTCTGCAAGCTTCTCAACCATTCACTCAAATCCTCAGTAGATGGTCCTACTGGCTTCTCTACATTTCCTTGTCCAAAATCTTTTTGTGTTTCTGATATTGACTCCACTATTGTCACACGCCTTTCTGCACAGTTTTGGCCTACAAACGGGTTATTTGAAAAATTCGGTTCAATCATACTCAAAGTCTGTCTCCATGGATTCTCATTCTGACTCATTCTTGGTTGTTCAACCGGTTTATTACTTTTATAAGGGACCGTCAAACAGTGTTCGCTATCTTTCTGTTTATCAAAATTAGAATTTCTGGACCTGTCGTTACTGGAACTGTTACCGCTTCCAGATATTTAGTCAATTCTCCTATTTTCTCTGTTTATTCTAGGGTCGTTTTTGCTAGTTCTGCTGAATTTTCCTCGTTCATTTTACCTCCGGACTTCTTCTCTACCTCTCTAATGGAATTGTTTCTTCCCAAATCTTGGAACCCTGGTTCCGATTTTATGATTCGTACTGTTTATTTTATTGGGTCACTTGGGGTTAATATTTCTGGTTCTGATCGACATGGGGGTGGATTTTTATAGAACATATCATCAAGAACATCATCCTCTGACTCATTCACTCCATATCCTCTCGTTTCCACATTATGCCTCTTTTCTACACACTTTCTTCCTTTATTCTCTCCTGCAGTTCTTACGGGAAACAAACCCTCAGTCATACTCGCATTCCGCCACCTTCTCATTCGTTCCTCATGAGTCTCATGTCCATATGACCCACCAAACATGTACCTATATCCTCTGCCATTTCTCTGTCTTTCTCAGTCATGCATATCATCTTCCCACTCCGTCAATGTCTCAAATTGTGTCGGTCTAGGTCTTGGTTCTAAATTCATCATTTTCTCTCTCAAATTTCTCAAAACAGCCAAATTAAATGAACCTTGTTCTGGAAAAGCCAACACTCCGTCCTTTTCGGTATACTTGACCCAATTATCAAACCAAATACAGGTGAGATATCCATATTTCGCAACCATAAAGGATGCAGGGGTTTTCGGTGGAGGAAGTAACTGTCCTTCCCTTGTTACAATCGGTTTGTCCTATTTAAACCACTTTTTAATTCTACCAAACCAAGACTTTTTCTCCTTTTCTGATGTGTCGTAATACATTTTCCTCTCTTTCATGTATCACTAGTCTCTCCTTAGAACTGTACCGTTATTCTGTCCAATCGTAGCGCGACTCACACTAACGCACCAATACGGAGCGTCTATGTCACTTTTGCAATTCTCCAATCCCAGCGCGACTCACACTAACGCACCAATACGGAGTGTCTACGTCACCCTCTACTTCTCCACTCCTAGCGCGGCGCACACTAACGCACCAATCCGGAGCGTTTTACGTTTCTGACCGACTGTCCAATCCCAGCGCGGTCGTTCTGATGTCAGCAACCGCTGCTGCAGCTCCTGCTCCTGTCTACCCCTCCTTTACAAAATCCACTCGGTAAGGTTTTGTTTCAAATTTACAATTCTGTTAGTAGCAACATAAAGATACCACCATTGTCAGCTTCGCTAACCAAGGAATAGCAATAGACCTTTCTCACGAGAATTCCATCTTCCCGAGAGCAGCGCTTACCTCTGCCCTACTATGGAATCGTTACTTGCGTTGATAAAGTAGCACATCCCTCTACCTTACCCTTCTAACAAGCATTAGCTAACCGTTTCTCCAGAATTAAGACACATAGTTGGAGACCCAATGCTCCTGAGAAATAAAACTAGAGTTTCACAATTAACCTGAATGCCTTTAAATTCACGCACTTTCACACTAGAAAAATGTAGTACATTCACACAGAATCCTGTCTTTCCTGAGAACAGCGAACAGTCTGTCCTACTACAGAATTATAACATACGTTAACAAAGCAGCACTTCCCTCTACTTTATCCTTCTAGTAAGCTCAGAGAACACCTGTTACTTTTCCAGTGATAAGCGTTATCGGAATGCCATTTGGACTCCTTGTACCTAAGACCAAAATTTCACAGGTGACCTTCGCTATCATACACACTTCTCTCACACAGAAAATGTCTCTAATGGCAACACACGGCGATGTCACTGAATCAAACCCAGACAATGCGTTGTGCAACTTCAACCGTTGCACGTTTCTCCCTGTGTACCTACAGGGCAACAACAATTCCGTCTTTCCGGACAGCAGCGCTTACCTCTGCTCTACTACGGAACCGTTACAAACTTCTGACTTCCTACATCCCAGAAGCCGTGCAAACAACATAAAACTCGACGCGACTCAGCATAGAGTGTTAGTACATAGACCAATATCAATCAATAATCAATAAGCAATAAGCAATTTACAAGCAATATTCACCAAACCAAAACAATAAAAACCATAACTCTGCTACCAGAAAAACTGTTGTAGCGTGGAACATCAAATTCCCCCTTCGTCACAGACCAAATACAGCAATAGCAAATACACTCAAATACATTCATTGGTGGGGACCATAACACCAACACTAATACCTCATTGATCTGCTTCCCTAGAGGAATAAGTTTCCAAACGCTGACATGAAAGGAATATCTTTACCTAAACCCTAAATGCATTGAATACTTTATTAACTCCAACCTTGCGATATTCCCCTCATTAGGTGATGAATCATTTAGTTGTTTTGTAGTTTAGTGATCCAATTCATTTATCTATACTCTACTCTTTATCCTAGTTTTCTTCTTCAAATAATCGACACAACACATTTATCAATTAATCAAATATCGTTTATCTAATAAAATCGCAAATTGTTAGAAATCATAATCCAAACCGCAGAACATCATATTTATCTAAACTGGCTAATAGTCGTCCTCTAAGTCAGTCAAGTCATGGAAAACCTTTAAATTCATCAAAGTCATGCCGCAATTCAGTCTCTCAAAGATTCAGGATAACAGCTGTCCAGCAGTGTCACCGTCCTCTCCGTCAGCATAACGTCAGGAAATCGTGTTCGTCAAAGAAGACAGAGTTTTTTTAGTTCACTTACCTACCTACTTTTATAATGAAAATAATGTCAAAATGTATCAAGATTGGGGTTTTATAAAGTCCTCATTGGTGGACATGGGGTCAAGCGGTAAAGTTCTCACATAGTCCGCAGGATTAAGTCATCGCACTTGCTGGTTCCGATTTTAAAGACAGTCCATTGTATTATCCTTGGCGAAGCTCCCAGAGTGTCCTTGATAAGATCATCATCTCCTGGGGTCAGGACTAGGCCATTGTTGCTGGAAGTGACGCCCAGAACCTCGTGTGTCAGCAGCAGTCACGTTATACGTCTCGTTCAGCCATCTTGGATTAGGCCGAAATGGTCAACTTAAGCAAAACAAACACAAACACATAATTAAAGCATGGAAATGGCTAATAAAATGTTAAACCCACACTAATACCCTTATGTGTAAGTAATTATCTAGCAGAATAGCAACATTCAAAGCGTTTATACTCACTCAATGATGCGCAACTTAAAATTACATCACAAAAGCAACATATATCATGCAATATTCTCCTTTTCTACTATTAGTATGCGTACATATGTTAGTATACAATTAGTTTAGCCATGCAAAGTGCAATTCCCACGTGTAATTCTTTGGTTAATATAATTAGTAAGTCTCCACTGCAAACAAATTAATAAAGTTACTATTAGTTGATTATTCAGATTAATATAGACATGCAGAATGGGGGGTATACAAAATTTTGTACTATTTTAATTAAATTTGTCATTGACACAAATGACAGAGAAGATAAATATTGACTAAGAACTTTGGGCCTGATGTTGGCAGACAGTTTACTCCATAACAAACGTGACTGATATCCAGTCCGACATATCATAATTCCATTTTTTCCTAAGGACGGGATATCCACACTGGTGTAACAAAACTCGAGGGGGCCTCCCTGCAAGGCACGTGGAGGGGCCCACTCCGGGCTGAATCAGGAGCTCTGCAGCCCGAGTGCTGTGCTGAGGGGGCCACCTGGAGCTTGGGGGCCCCCTGCTCCGCAGGGGCTGGGGGGGGCCTGTGTTACACCCCTGGATATCCGCCATGTTTATGGTTGAGTATTTCATCTGCCAAGATGGTAATGAGGTCCTTTGTCACAAGTATTCAACCACAGTTCATAAAGAATCTCCAAGATAGGTAGGAACACCCCGATGATGTCAGCTGATCCTGTCCCAGAGCATTGGGCCTCCTAAACATCCTCTTAAATGTAGCTATACAGCTCATGTGATGCTGTCTCCCAAGCAAGGAGCAGATTATTTCTCCCGTTTCCTCAAAAACCTTTTCCTTGCAACTGTGGAGAATTCCCTTGTTCTTTCTTCTTGCCTGTGTCCACCTTCTTCTCACATGTACTTTATTGTTTCACATGCTATTTTTACAGCTTTCTATGCTGCATCCAACAATGCAATGTGCCCATCCTTGGTTCTAGCTATCATGTGTAACTTTAAAAAAAAACCCTGGCTCCCAATATAGTGAAGCCTCTTCTACTGTGGAGAAGGTGCACATTGTATTACAGAAGATGACCTCAAATCTTCCTGGGAATCTGACAGAGCTGGTTTTATCCTAAAGGATTAATGTGGACCATTTGTCATGCATCTTTCCTCCTTTTCCTTTGAAATACCTGTGACTGTGAAGTGGACATTTTCGGCTTGCACCTTCCAACACTTACATGACAAATACAATGTCCTTTCTCTGAACTTGAATGCTTGGAAGCTGATCACACTATCCTGGATTTACATGTGTTAAAGCTCACACAGTCCTGCCTGTGGGCTCTCCGAATGTGTCCTCCAGATTGATTTTATAATATCACTTAGTTTTCAGATACAACGGTATCTGGTATGGAAAATATTGTAGAATGTTTTTCTCTGCTGGACACATTTTATAAACAAAGAACTGAATAAGAACTGAAATCTGTTGATCTGTACAGAGGTTAAAAGTAAAAAACCTTTTACACTTTCCAATATCCTTGCAGTCAGTGTCTACCGTGCCTGTATTCATATTTTGAGTTTAAACCACACCCTTGCCAGCTAGTATATGTTTACTTAAAGAAATGAACAATTGTATGTAGTCTGAACATGTACGGGAGAGTTAGGTATAGCAATTTAGTTAACTTTCTGTATGACACCTTATCTGTTTAACGTTGTAAATATTCTTTGTTTTTTTCGGGTTTGCTGTATCAGTGAAAATATTTTAAAAAAAACAATAGGCCTTTAATGATAAATGAGGCTAATATGGAGAAACATAACAGAGATAGACAAAGGGCTTGATTGATTTTAGATGTGAATGCTTATCAATTATTAAGACCCTTAAAATGTTCTGATCATTGAATCTGAATTAATCCTTATTTTATCCTTTTGTTTTTAAAAGAACCCGTTGCACATGTTCACAACAAAAACAGACTTTTTTCGCCACATTCTGCCTTTTGCTGAGACTCAAGTCCTTGCCTCTTTCACCACACCCTCGGGTGCCTTCAGGGTTGACTCTGCATCTGTAAGACTGTGGCAAACACGAACATTTCTCAGGCTGCCCTCAGGGATGCAGGGCAAGCAGTCACAGGCTTCTCTGGGAGGTAGAAAACTAAACACACATCAAACAGAAATAATAATAAAGAAACATCTAGCTGCCGATTATGTTTTATATAAAAAGAAAATACTGTAAGAGCACACAGAATTAAATACTACACCTTTCAATTGCTACGACAGCGTTGCGATCCTTGCAATATCTTCGATAAGCTGCGCGTCTCAATTTTTCGGTACACCTCCTTACTCTGGTGACCCAAATGGATATTGTCTATGGTCAGAGGCATGATGTACGCACAGTTGAAGATTATTTCACTTTCACTAGATACATTCACAACTACATTAAATAGTTCCCATGACAGGTATTACCTCAAGCACAATGTCGGAAGGCTTCACGTCAGAATGCTCTGCGTGCTTGGGTTGCCTCATTCTGTTTCCAGGCAAAGCCCCACTGTATGGTGTTTCAAATCGCGTGATGCCTGGGCCTTCATCCTCTTTTACACCCTTCAGAGTGGCAGCTCCTCACTGCAGAACCCTTCAAGCGTCCCTCCATCCACACATTGAGGATGAGTTCAGCATAGCTGGTCTTGCACAGTGGCATGGGGGCTTCTGCTGTTGCAGCCCTCCAAGCAGATGGCAGGCAGGTACTCAGGCAAGGAAGTCAAGCTCTATTCAGAGCATCAGTGGTGATCTGTCTCTGACAGTCGCAGCCTCCCAGGGTGGTCAACAGTGGTGTGGGATGTATGACGTTACAGCGCACACTTTTACAACGCATGCACTTACAACGCATTTTTTACAACGCATAATCCATTACAACGCATGACATTACAACGCATGACACTACAACGCATTTTTAAAAACTACCTTTACAACGCATTTCCATTACAACGCATACTACCTTTACAACGCATACCATTACAACGCATAATATTAAATTGCATTTAAGGTAAGTATTAGATAGTATAGGGGTAAAAGTTACTTTTCTAACTCCAGGGGGTGCAACAGTAGGGTAAGTGTTGGATAGTATAGGGGTAAACATTACTATTCTAACTCCAGGGGGTGCAACAGTAGGGTAAGTGTTGGATAGTATAGGGGTAAAAATTACTATTCTAACTACAGGGGGTGCAACAGTGGGGTAAGTGTTGGATAGTATAGGGGTAAAAATTACTATTCTAACTCCAGGGGGTGCATCAGTAGGGTAAGTGTTGGATAGTATAGGGGTAAAAATTACTATTCTAACTCCAGGGGGTGCAACAGTAGGGTAAGTGTTGGATAGTATAGGGGTAAAAATTACTATTCTAACTCCAGGGGGTGCAACAGTAGGGTAAGTGTTGGATAGTATAGGGGTAAAAATTACTATTCTAACTCCAGGGGGTGCAACAGTAGGGTAAGTGTTGGATAGTATAGGGGTAAAAATTACTATTCTAACTCCAGGGGGTGCAACAGTAGGGTAAGTGTTGGATAGTATAGGGGTAAAAATTACTATTCAAACTCCAGGGGGTGCAACAGTAGGGTAAGTGTTGGATAGAATAGGGGTCAAAATTACTATTCTAACTCCAGGGGGTGCAACAGTAGGTTAAGTGTTGGATAGTATAGGGGTAAAAATTACTATTCTAACTCCAGGGGGTGCAACAGTAGGGTAAGTGTTGGATAGTGTAGTGTAATATTATGCGTTGTAATGGTATGCGTTGTAATGGTAGTATGCGTTGTAATGGAATGCGTTGTAAAGGTAGTTTTTAAAAATGCGTTGTAGTGTCATGCGTTGTAATGTCATGCGTTGTAATGGATTATGCGTTGTAAAAAATGCGTTGTAAAGGTAGTGCGTTGTAAAAGTTGCATTGTAAAGGTTGTTCCCCGCGGTGTGGCTCCTCTCCCCTACTGTCAGCAGAGGCAGGACCCACCTTCCGGCCAGCAGAACATGCCAGTTGACACAATGGTACTTGGGCTTTTAAATTCTTAGTGCAGTTCAAAATGGAAACTTGAAACCCTCTCATGACACAGGTTGCCCTTGGCTCCGCTCTCTATTGAACTCTTTGTGTGCTCCTCTCGCCAGGGGTATGCTGGGTGTCTCCTGCTCGAGAAACTCTCATCCTGCAGGCCAGGCGCTTTCTTTTCCTCTCTCAACAGGCAGGCGGACAGGCTTCTTCACACTAGGCAGACCATCAGCTCTTCCAGCAGAAAGTGTCTCCTCATCTCTGGGAGATTGACAGTCAGGCAGACACAAGCCCGCGTCACACAGAGCACTTCTATCCTTGGTCATGAAACCTTTGGAACTGGAACCCAGAGATGTGAGTTGGATCCAACTTCGATATATATTTTGCAGATATGTTCTATGGAAGCCCTGTTGGCGGCTTCAAATGTCATCTACAGAGTGCAGCCCTCATAGCAGGTAGCAATAGGGTTGACTCAAAGTAGGAATATTCAAAAGAGGGACCTGGCTGACATCAGTCTTCCTGAAGTAGTAATCAAAGGCAGATGTTAGAGCAGGCCCAGCCTATGATCATCTTCACCGGGAACAACAGAAAGTGAAGCCCCAACCATCAGCCCTACCATTTACTGAATACCAGTTCTCAGGAGAAATTAATTGGCAGTCTTTGCTACCCTAAACCTCATAGAATTTCCAAAGGTAGATAGGTAGCCCTGATTCTAGCCCCTTGAATTTAGTGTCTGGGTCACAGATATCTAGACACATAAATTTAGGAAGTATATTTCCACTGTCTGAGGAAGTTATGCTCCCCTTCCATCTAGTCCCATGCTAAACCAGGACATCCAAAATGGATGCAGCTCACCCAAACAAACAAAACACACAGTGCTACTATCTTACATGTGCTACCTTTGCACTTCACATTCATTCTTCACTTACCCACAGTCAAGATGCACCTAGGATGCATAATGTTCAGAGATTAACAAAACAGCTGAGCGTTACAAAAGATGAGTCAGTAGGCAGTGCTCTCACTGGCACACAGAAAAGGTCTGTTCACTTCAAAACATGAACACATAACACAACCTTTGTATGTGATGTGCCCAGTGCATAGGTATTAATACACAGCCTACTATGAGGGAAGATTTGACATGTCCTGACAGGCCACTGGACAGGTTCTGGACCTGGCATTGTCAAAGACAGGCCTTGGCCTATGTATGGTAGATTAGCAGTATACCAGGGTCAAAATAAAGTCAGACTACCAGTTTCATATGAACGTGTGTGATAAGGGCAGATATAAAAGCCATTCTCATCCCGACAGGCCATACTACACTACGGGGTATATTGTCAGGGCTCCTAGGGGCGCTTGGACAATAGCGGGTACAGTGTTGGGCAGAAGTTATGGGTCAGGAAGAAGAATGCGGGCCAGAGGCAATGGCTGGACCAGGCTGAATCAGAAATGGAACCGAAGAAAGGCCGCCGCTTTCTAGTCATCGCAGCGGTCTAGTTTATTTATTCCCCACAGGTGTTCAGAGGCAGCTTGAGGCGCACGCGCTGGAACCAACACGCACTTCACTGAGGAAGTTTCAGAGCACGCAGGTTAATTCTTAGGCTCCTCAGATTTAGTCAGAGAGCAACCTCGTCGGGTTTCGCCCGGTTTTCTCGTCCGCTACCTCCGTCGTAAGTAGTCAGAAGCAGTCTAAGTTCGCAGCAAGGTTGAGGAGGAGAAGTTTGCTGAGGTAACAGTTTGTGACGCCTCTTCCCAATTTCTCGGCTTCAGCTGGTGAAAGCAACTCGTCGATGGATACCTAGCGCTACCAGAACCTGAAGGGAGAAAGAAGTCATAAGCTAAGTCACAAAGACAATTATAGAATTACTCTGAATGAAATGTAAAATAAAATGTTGTATATAGTTAGAGACAAGACAGTACTTACCAGGAAAAATCTAGATTAACGGCAATATCCTGCTAAGAAGGAAAAGGTCGTCAAAAGGGAATTCCAGAACAGTTAAGAAAAGTCGTTAGAAAGTAGATACTATTAAGAAGAGTCCTTACAAAGATAAAGGCATACACACTCAAGTAAGTGAATTAGATTACCTAAAGTGTAAGAGAGTTTCAAGGGGTAAATAGGAGATAAATACATTAAGTGATATCTTGTTGACAGGTAAATTCCAGAGGCGCCTTTTCAAGAAAAAGAAAGAACAGAAAGAGAGATAGAAACAAGAATAATAGAAGAGGGGCACAGTGCTTGGAGCTAAGGGTAGGTAAAGAACTAGGGAGCGGAATAGAATATAGAATTAAGCTAAGTGTAAGAAATTATAACTTAATGCTTGGTTTTTTAGATTCTCTCAGTTGACACACAGTCTGCAGATAGAATGAAGAAGTAGACGAAAGAGAGAAGACAAGCTTCAGGACCAGTCTCTTCTTGTTTATTATTTTATCCACTCCCCCTTCCCCCTTGGGGGGTAGATTTGTGGGTCTAGAAATAAAACTGGACCGCAGAAATATCCTTGAAGGGGAGTTGGGAATCAGCGTCTCTGTTCCTGTGCAAGATTACTGAAAGAATACTCTTGAACCCTTGACATATATTCACTAGAACGTTTGATAACTACCGCAAGAGTAGCGTAATGCAACTTTAAATATCGCAGCCTATCACGGGAAAATAACCCTGTGACAATGTGGGATTCACAACAAGGCGGTAGCATGCGATAGTCACCAGATAACATGCTAATGTCTGCATCAAAATCAATGCCACGCCACATAAATGCGATACGCAAACGCAAAAAAACATGCGATGAGGCAAACCGCGGTACAAAAAGTAGCGGAAACCAGCCACAGGCCTGCAAATCCCGCGCGTCTGGCAGAACAATGCACTATAAAAACCACAGAAAAAATATACCAAAAACAATCCAAAGTGCGTAGCAACATGGATGCACCCTGACATAGTGCAGGGGCCAACCCGAACCCCACAACCCCCACAGACTATCAGCAAGGAACAACTGGGCCGGGGAAGGCCAAGGAGAAGAGGGAGAGGAAGACGGGGTGCAGACCGCAGGAAAACATGACCAGCGTCCCGGAGGTGACAGAACACTACCAGCAACTGACCCACAAGCAGACCACCTGGATTGCAGGCGGAGTGCCGAGGAGGCCAATCCAGGAGGCCAATAGGCGCCAGCATTACCTGACTACCTAAACCAGGCACAAACCTGCTGCCAACAGGAAGACAGAAACGACGACAGGAGGTGGCAGTCCAGCGCCAGCGGAGGAGCTGAAGGAAACCCAGGCCACAGTCATCAGTGTGGAGGCAGTGCAAGGAGTAGGCAGTATGGACACAGCTCAAGATGATCTGACACAACATCAACAGGGAGTGTAACGAACAGGGACTGGGGGGACGGGGAAGTGGACACAATGGCATACATGCACAACGAGGTGTACCACACTACACAGCAACAATCACCCAGGTCCATGGCCCAGGCACCCTGCAGCACACACACATAGCACTAACAGCACACCCAGATTGATGACAACGAGGAACAACGCGCATTGCCGACACTACAGAACAGAGGATACAACTGGCTCCGCGCATGCACAGAAACATGCCTACTACATCTGACGGAGCCGGAAACCGTGAAATGGAAATGTACACGTACGACCTCACATCCGTCATGTAGACCAAATGTACGCTGTCCCGCAGAAGAATCCTGTACCCCCAAACAGTCACAATGTACATTGCCATACAGTCTGCATGCAGACCTGCAAAATGCACCAACATATATATCAACACAAATTCAATACGCACCTCCCCTTCACATCGCAGAGGTGCACACAACACATTCAGCAGAGCACAGAATACAACACATGAGTGATGCCGGAGAGGGCCACCACACCGTTGAGAAAGCCCTACAAAGGCATATGGATATCCCACGTAACCCCCCTCCAGGACCCTGACAGCCAAGCTACTCAGAGGAGAACACTGAGCCTGTAACAGACCACACAGCAGGAAGTACCTGCAAGCATAGCTGGCTCACAACACTTCACCCACCCACACATCACACCACAATGCCATGTTCTTGCTCGCCAAAAGGAGGTGGCCCAACTGGTGTGGGTGGGGGCCGATCCCATGGAATGCGAACCAGGACACATACGTAGGGGTCCATCACCCATCAGGGGCCGCCAACACCCCACCAGGGAGACCCACACTCCCATAAAGACACATGCATATGCACATTCACTGTACAGAACCACAGGCAGCGGAGCTCAAATAGAAGTCACACACACATGATGGATCTGCGTACGACGGCCGTGGACACTCCCCTTATGAATTGAGTGGGTGACGACAAAGCTACATGTCCAAGGTACAACCCGCTGCCTGCGGTGACACGTCTGCATCCGATGTACACAGCACAATGTAATGTCATAGGGCCCAGGGCCCTCATGCATACAATAAGACCACTGGGACACACGCCGATATCATGTTGAACTGGCTATGGGCACATGCACCTGGACCCTTTATTGGCAGGGCCACATGTACAGTGATGTCTGTGCTGGATGTGTCTGGGGTGAGTGTAAGCCAGCCCGCACGGAATGCTTGGTGCTGGCAACAACTTGAACATTGGACACCAGTGCAACAGAAACAGAAAACACATGCATAACAGGGTCAACTGCAAAGCAACATGGAGGAAGCCAGAGTAAGAACAGAGTTCACCCGAAATTCAGTCAGGAGGTTCCGTGAGTTGCAGTACACTGAGGTAGGGGCACTAGAGATGAGCGTGCTCATGTGAAGGTAATGCTAGGATTGTGTCCCTTAGTGTTAGACCTGATGCAGATGCAGTGGGGTGTGTTACACCTGCATCAACTTCCTCGTCAACGTCCCAGGTCTCCCACACTGAGGTGACAGTTGCGTGCTCAGTCCACTGCGCAATACTCAGTAATAGTTCCGGGTGTGTGGCTCGACTACCACCTCCAGTCTGCATTCCTGCCTTGGGGATGTTGCCTCTTTCCCTCCCATTGTCTGTGTCATCTCCTGTCCGCACACTTAACACATCTTCCTCATCATGGTCCCATCTCTTCCCCACTGCATGAGGTGACATTGCTATGCAACATCTCCACAACACACTTGTCAATAAGTAATGGACAATGGCTTGCGGTGCACTGAGTCACTGGCACCTGGAGTGCTGAGCAAAGTAGCAAAGTATCAAGCCGATGATGGCATCCACGACAGGTCTGAGCAACTCCCTAAGTCTGTCAGGACCACCGTGTCGACTGTGGCAGATGGGTTGGAGGTGGTCCTTGCGGTGGTGGCGTGTGTTTTCTGCGGTGATGCCCCGCATGACTCAATTTGATGTGTGAGCCCTTCTGGGACGCTCTTGGGCCTGGAGGCTGCATACAGAGCAGGGCCACAGAGAAATGGCGTTGATGACCCCAAGGCCAATGCTTCAGGGGCCATCCAATTTCTCAGAAGAAGGGGTCCAGGACCTGACTAGTACAAAGTTAGTGGCGCCGGATGCACAGCAGCCGGCACAGGGACCCAGCCACGGAACGGTGACTTGTGGTGCAGGCAGATGGGCCATGCAACCTGAGCGGGTCACCATCAATGTCCGAGGTGTATGTTGCGGAGGGTATCGGGGGACAGTGGAAGGTGTCCTCCAGGGCATGACGCCAAAATGTTTTATCCGGGAGAAGCAAATGGAGGAGTGGAATGCGACAGCCTCGTTGCCACCACCAATTCGGTATCAGCTACATGAGGATGAAAACTGCCCCCTGGTCCATAGACTCAGACGCCACCAAAGTTAGGCCAGAGAGTGTCCAGGATTGTTGGGGAACAGACTTAGTGGCACCGAGGCTGAGAGGGGATGCAGTCTGCGATGATGCCGGTACGTTGATATGAAATCAGCCAATGCAAAGTGAAGAGCCTGTGACCTACTGGACCGCAGTGTAGGCCGGAGGCAGCGGTTAGCATGGGCCATTCACTGAGTGTTTCCGACATAGGTTGGATGGCCTCACCGGCCTGTGTAGTTCAGGTTTAGTGGCACCATGTGTTCGCTTTCGTCCGGACTTAGCCGCATCTTCCTCTTAGTCATCTCTGGGCGACCACTGGTGTGGACTCTGCCATTCATGATTTGCGCCAAGATGCTGGATGTGGGACCTACTGGTCTGCAGGTAGTCCTGATCCCTCATCCACGTGTCGCAGGCTGGCTTTGAACAGGGTTAGTGGTACCACGTGTTGCAGGCTGGCGTTGAACAGGGTTAGTGGCACCACGTGTCGCGGGCTGACGTTGAACAGGGTTAGTGGCACCACATGTCACAGGCTGGCGTTGAACAGGGTTAGTGGCACCGGGTGTCCCAGGCTGGCATTGAACAGGGTTAGTGGCTCCCGGTGTCCCAGGCTGGCATTGAACAGGGTTAGTGGCACCACGTGTCACAGGCTGGCATTGAACAGGGTTAGTGCAACCACATGTTGCAGGCTGGAGTTGAACAGGGTCACAAATAGCCCATATGGAACTATGAATCATTGATCAGAGTGGGTCTGGTGCTGTGGCAGCTGGCCTGGAATTGGGGTCACTACCATCCATGAATCTGGACACATTTTCGCACATTTGACCAACTGGGCCGAAGAGTAGTCCGTAGACGGCAGTAGAGTACGTCAAGGAGAAAGAACTAAAGCGGGCCTGTGTCGTGGAGGCCGTGATGGACTGAGGAGGCTGCCAAGGCTGCGGCCCTCTGGCTTGGAGCTTGCTCCGGCACATGGTGGGCCCTCCTTGACACACGCCGGTGTTGGCAGGTGATCCGTGTGGCCTGGATGTGCAGTTGCGGGCCTGACGGTTTTGTGATCCAGCATGCTGGGGTCCGGCAGGCGCACTGCATCACAGGCAACTACGCTCACGAGAACAGCGTCGGCCTCGTGGCAGGGTGAAAGGCGCCGCCCTGGCAGAGCCGTTGTGCTTTCCGGAAGAGGACCACGTCCAGGGCTACGTGCTTTTTATTCAAACCCCTATGCTGGTGTATCCTTTGGTTTTTGTAGAGTATGCTGGGCCATTCCACTCCAGTCACGCTTGGGGAGGGCGTAACATGCAACATTTCCGCAAGTTCTCCCACTGGCTGGGATTTTAATGGTTGCGTCCACTGTCCACTAGACTCCATACACCAGAGGTGTGTGTCACCATGGATATGGGTGTGTTCTGCATACTACGGTCTGTCCAGCACATCTCCGCCACTCTTGGCATTGTGCACTTTCCCAATCATGGTTCTCCTGCATCCTTCACACATGCCTGGTTGCCACCTCTCCCAACATTCAGATGTTGTGTGGCTGAGGTGCCATACCGTTGATTGCTCATGTTCACGGCTTGGCCAGGTAACCATTGTGAGTTGTTCTGTTGTGTCCGGTGGGTGGTCATGTTGTTGTGAATGTTGGTAGTGATTTTGTGACGTGTACATTGCCAGAGTTGTGAGTTGCATGGTTGTGGAGTTGAGGTGAGTAGGGTGTCCATTTGAAACTTGCCATGGGGCTGTGCATTTCCATTTTTGCCATCCTGGGTAGGCTGGTTGATGATGGACTGAGAGAGTGAAGGAATCATGCACACTGGCTGTGTTTTTCGAGGCGACATTGCTGGAGGTTTCACGGTGTTCTGGTGTTGCCTGCACATTGATGTGAGACTTGTGCTTCCTGTTGCGGTGATTGTGTGCTGTGTCATCAGGGGGCACAAGTGAGACATTCGTGCTGTGGATTGCCCCCAACACGTGTGTGCATCCTGCTATGGCATATGGTTCTTGCTTGGTTTCCAGCAGATCCTGCGCATTGCGTTGGACTTATGGGAACTGGGGTACCAGGGTGATGGTGATGTCCAGGACAGGTGTGGTGGACTTGGATGTGGCTGGCTGTGAGACTCCTCTGACTCTGGCAGGTGTTGTTTGGGGGTACCAGGGGCCAACAGGTGCAGCCAATCCATCAGTTTGGGGTGGGATGTTGGTTGTCCGCTATGTTGGTGCCTGTTATGCGATGATGATCAGGATGTGTAGGATGGTTGTCCCTTTCGGCCTGTAGTGGACAGTGACATTATAAGATGTTGGGACTGTGAGGCTGGTGTGTTTCATAGGGGTCCGCTGTCTTTGCCTGCGCTGCCTCTGTGGTTGTCTGGGAGGGGTTCCGGGTGTGTGGTGGGGTCCTGGGGTGGTATCAGTGGGTGTTGTGGCCCTCTTGGGTGTCCGGGCCGCATGATGAGTGGCTCCTTGACATCTGTTGCGCTTCTGATGTGGTCCTGGGCAGTGCTCTCGTTTGTGGTGCTGGCTGCCGTCTGACTAAACACCAGGTCAGAGCAGGTGTAGATTTCCTGCTACTAACGCGCCTTATCGCCTGACTTATCAACGACCAGACAGATCGGCGATAAAAACACAAAGTTTTTATCGCTGATCTGTCTGGTCGTTGAGAATGGTGAGGTGTGGTTGCTGCTTTTGGCACAGGAACGCCCACTCTGCATCTCAATAGCGATAGTTGCGGGGGTCCTCTGTGGCGATGTTTTTTGCGGCTGCTATCGTGGGTAAACTGGTGATGTGGGCTGTTAGCACCAACTTGTGAATGGGGAGGTAAATTTATCACGACTTTGACTGTGATAAAGTGCCGTTAATTTGGCAATAGCTCCTTGTGAATATGGCCCTACATTTCTTGGGAACTCACTTTATGTACTATCCAGGGCACTTTTATCTCACAAACAGGGCCACAGATGCTTGCATGGCATCTTCTGTAATTCAGATTGTGTGGATGCTACAAGTGCAACAACGAGATCTCAAGAAGCTCGATCCTCATTTGCAGTGGGGGCGTTATCCACAGCCAATTGGGATACACATTGTGTCTACACTCACACCGCACTGTAACTGTCAGATGAAGCCCTGAATATGTGTCTCATTAATATGGCCCAAAATCAATGTACTCACGGAGGACACTTGAAATAGAGAAGTGAGGTCTCAAGGACCTTCAGTCATCCTCTTGCATGTGAGTGCAGCCATTCCCCATTCCAATGTGAAACGGCATTGCAGTTATTTGAAATTCAGTACACAATGAAACAGAGTCTGCCTTTCACAGAAATGCTGCCCCATGCCAGGCAATGGTTCAAGGCTGCACTGGACGAAGCACAGTCAATGTGATAGGGCACACTCATTTGTTTTTTTCCCGGTGTACCCAGTTGAAAGACTGCTTAGTCGAAAGTCTTTGAAAATCAGTGAATCAATTTCGCTCATGTTTATGTACTGTTGAATACTGTTTTATTGCATATTTTTTTAATAACACCAGGTGCCTGCATATCTTCGAGAAATCTAAAAGATTTTGATAATATGAGAATTCTGATTTTTTTTTTTAAAAGAGCTATCAGGTGCATTTTCATGAGTATTGTGATGGGTATAAGAAACAAATGATGGTCAGAATGCTGCACAATGCAATCATTCACCCCCAGTCACAAAGATTTGGGTTTAATCCATCGTTCTTTTGTTCATCACGCCACCACAGTTTGGACCCAGCCATATTCAAATCAGTCTTGACCCTGTTCCTCATTGGAGGAACCACCAAGCCAAGTCCTCCCTGGACTGGAAACAAGCATCCTGGGACTGCTTTTGGGGCATCAGCCCTCAACAGCCAGGCTAGCTTGAATCCAGCTACAGCATCTAGCAATTACAGTTTGTGTGCTGCATTGGTTGGATGTAATTTTGATGCAAAAAGAAAGCTGAAGGAAATGGTTCTGATGAATTTTGGTGATCAATTCTTGACAAAATATTATTTGAGAATGACAAAGTCAAACTACTGAAGAAAACATAGGGGCATATTATCAAGAAACGGCGTTAAAATTATCGCCGCTTTAGCGACAGAAAACTGCCGCCAAAGCGGCGATAATGAGCTTGATAATATGTCGGTGAGAATTCCAATAGAAGCCCATGTTGACACAAGAACATGGGCTTCTATGGCCATTTCAGGGGGCTCCTCCTGTACAGTTTCAACAAGGAAGGACTGTATTGGAAAGCAGTCTCTCTTGAGTTTTTTGGCCGCCATCTTTGAGTGTAAGTACCATGTAGCAATTGTTTGGAGTTTGGAATGGTGCTGCCAGAACCACCGCAACCGGGAGAACAATGTACCTGCCAATAATTGGTCCATGACTACATGGAAGTGCACAGAATACAATATTCCTGCGCCCTCAAACACTGAATTCTCTCAGAAGCGGCTGACGAATGGGCTGGTATTAAAACACCGGGACTCTTGAATGAAATGCACAGCGGTGAAGCTCGATCTTTGAATAGTTTTTCCTTTCCCATCAATGGATGGAAGTTTACATTAAAAGAACTATTATCTGTTAGGTACAATAATACATGGTACTTACACTCAAAGATGGCGGCCAAAAAAACTCAAGAGAGACTGCTTTCCAATACAGTCCTGTGTGGGTTTTAAAAGACATTGAAATGCCAACAATTCCTTATCACACAACAGCATTTGAGAAAGTCAGCCTTGACGAAACGCGCCATGCAATGTGAAAAAAGGATTCCAGACCCAGAGTGCTTCAGATCTGTTCCTGAAAGAAGGGGCTACTTGTTGGTTAATATATATATATATATATATATATATATATATATATATATATATATATATATATATATATATATACATATATATATATATATATATATATATATATTTTACCTACTGGCGATTGCCAGTAGGTAGTTATATTTAGGACCAAGTTTCCATGGGAAGAACATTTTTTGTTTTGCTTATAAGTTTTGCGTCGTTTGATGAATCTTCATGAAATTTTCCACACTAATTCTTTGTTCATAACAGCTCCTATGTTAAAGGTTTGGGGGTGATTCGTCAAGGGGTGACCGAGACAAAAGAGGAGTCGAAAAACGTGGTTTCTCCATGCAATTTCCATAGGAAACTTTGGACAAGGCTTTGGGTCGAACAGGTGAACGGAATTACCCCAAATGTGGCAGGGAGAAGGGTCTTGGTCCAGAAAGCACGCTTTTGTTTATTTGGTGTAAATCCGTTCAGTAGTTTTGGAGAAATATCCAGATATCGATATTTGGGAATTCTGCCATCTGATTGGCTGAGGCGTTCCGAGCACAAGCTTGCTTGTTATTGGCTGTGAACGGTTGCAACAAGGAAGTGTTGGCAGCCATTTTGTGAATCAGTTGAAGCGAGTAAGGGGAAAAAAGGGTGAAAAAAGTAGGAAAGAGAAGGGTAGGAGCGCTGTGAGCTCTGTGGGGTGGTTAGGGTATGCTATACAGGGAGTGTGAAGTGAAGTATTCACCCCTACAGGTGTAAAAGTACTGTTGAAGTGTATTAGCGAAGGGGTATGGATAAAAGGCACGTTTCTCTGGGTGTGGTTCTCTTCCGGAATGGTGAACGTGTCTGCCAGGTCTGTGCAGCTTACAGCACCACGAGGCTGACGCCGTGAGCAAAGGTGGGTGCGTGAATGATGCTCTCAGCCTGCTGGTACCCAGAAATCGTCATGGCCGCCGCGACGCACATATGTCCCACAGTTGTCGTACTTTAATCTCTGTCACCGCGTAGGGGACAGGGCCCTACCCCTGTTTATCTGGTATTAGCAAACCGCAAATGATTAATGCGGCATGTACGATTGCTTTATATATCGTTCTAGCTATGAATGCACTGTGTACACGTAATTCTGCTTCACTACGCGGGTTCCATTTTGGAAGCGGTGGCCATCTTGTCATTGCCCTCACATAGGCTATAATGGAGCAAATATGGGCCTCACAGTAAATGTGCTTTCCCGTGACTTCTCTGTGACCTGGGCAGCTGGCTCTGCTGCCCCAGGTCAAACTGGTCTCACGAGCTCCCCTTCCTCCATCCACCTGTGATTAGCATCAGGGTTTGACCCATCATAAAACCCTTTTCATTCTACACGAGCCTCCGGCTAATCTCTTTCACACCTGACTGTTCCTGCTTTATGACTTGTTTCCCAAAACAGGAGCTGCCCGTGTTTTATTGGGGCCTATTGATATCAAATGTGGGATCTGAACCTTACTGTGTAAATCATTGTGGGCTGGCCGAACTGGAATGTGGGATGGTCATCATGACTCTGCCTTTTCTTTGTAATGTACACTTGTTTATTACCGTATCATAAAACCTAGGAATGTATGCTTGAGGCAGGGAAAAGCGTATTTAAGATGAAGTCCGTTTCCATGATTTTCAGCAGTCTCCTGAGAACATACACGCTGTTGTACTTCTAGGATACCTGTAATTGGTCTGCAGCCAATAAACGATCTTTGACTTCACCCAGAAGACTCTGTGTTTCTGTAGGTCTGGAACAGGGTGAACCCAGAAGTCATAGGGTGTGTGCCCCTGCACCGCTGGGTCTAAAATACCCAGTACTTCAGTTTGGCGCCCAACTCGGGACGATTTCAGCGGTACCAGTCCAAGCCAGAGGTTCGTGAGGAGCTTCGTGTGGAAATTCCGGAGGAAGGCCGCCACTTCATCGACCCCTGCATGTCGACGTGGTCCGAAAGTCTTTTCTGCGAGGTTCTCCGCGTCCCGACGGCTACGAAGGACTGCTGCCCTGATTAATCGACCTGTTTTGGACCCTTGACGAGTTTTGAGAGAGCGAAACAATCGAGAGAGTCTTCTGGTGACGCCATCGATCAGCAATATTCAGTTAAGTATAAGTGGAGCGTCTCCCATTTGTTTTGGCATCCCTCGGGATCGTTTGATTTGGTAATTTGGAGTTTGCAAACGCCAAAGCCAGAGGACTCGTGTATTCACAAGACTATCGTAATTGATAATCCTTTGACGTTTGGATCTAGACTAGTGAGCAAAGATGCCTGGTTCTAGAATATTTGGTAGATTATTCTGTTTGGGTTGTGGAAAAGATTTCCAGCTGGAGGAATCATGCCCGGTCCCTCCGGTTGGAACTCCAACTTATGAGCTCTATGTAAAGCATGGCGTAGGCCCCATTGCATATAACGAAGTATGGATCCACTACACCAGGAAAGACGGTGTTTTAAAATGGCCCCAAAATGGTAGTTTCGATACCGATATTTTAGATAATTTGGAAATTAAATTGTTCAAAAAGAAAGCCCGGCCGGCGATGTTTGACTCTTTCCGCTTATGGCGAAAGGAAGCCAAACAGAAGGAAATTAAGCTAGCGAAAAAGAATAAAAGGGAGAGAGGTATGACAGTAATGCAAGCAGCTGTACAATTTAAAGATAATGAGGAGGAGCAGATGAATGAGCAATTGAACAGGCAGCATAAGTTAGGGATCGACAAATGTTACCCAGCCTTACCACACTCTAAGCAGAATGAGTTAGAAGAAAAGGAGAAAGATCCCCTGATGTCGCATTTGTTGAGTTCACCACCCCCGTATGCTCAAAATGCCACGGCACCTCCCCAGCTTGTGAATATGCCACCTCCAGTTAATATACTGCAAGCCTTGCCGCTACCGCCAGCTGCTGCGCAGCCGGCTCTTGTCCATATAGCGCAGCCCTCTCAAGGGCCGCCAGTTGTGTTCCCGACTGCCCCCGCGCTTCCTGCGACTTTGCCTAATTCAGCAGCTGCCTCCCCTGACACTCTTCCTTCCACCACTCCAGTACCTGTTTCTGCATCCTCTTTTCTTCCCTCTGTTTTTCCCCCTGTTTTCGCCTCAGCTTCTCCTTCAGCGCGACAGCGCTTAGCTAATGTGGTTACTACATTAATGTCGCCTCTCTTTGAGTCATCTGGTGCGACTCCTGGTTTACAGCGTAAGCAACTGCGTAGTCAATTGCCTAACCCTGATGAGAAAAAGGTAATAGATAGCATGGCGCGTAGATGGATTGTTTTCCCTTCACTGTATGATGTGGAATCAGTTGTCAACGTTTTCCATCAGTGGGATGCCCCAAAACAGAGATATGTGTTTGAGAAAATGTGCGAAATTCTCTGTGAAGAATTGGAGGATAGTGGTAAAGACCCGAGCCCGCAGGAGTTGTGTAGAGTGAGGTTTGACTTTGGAACTGGTATAATTGTGGATCGATAAAGCAGTTGCGGTTGTATTGTCCTTCAGGAATGATGATTGTCAACAGTCGTTGTTTGAACCTGATGTCTCTGTGGGAAAGAGGGTAAAAGCACGCCAATATCCGATGCGTGAGGTTCCCCCAGTTTGGAGACCCGCTGATGCAAATGCTAATCCACCTGTCGTAGCACATTTCCAGCGTATTTGGGTACATGTTCCATGGAAAAGATCTGAGGTGTTAGCACTCAAGCAGTCATTGCCTGATCCCCGTAAAAACCCTACTGGTTATTATAAGGAGTTGTCACAGACTGCAGAATCTTGTGTAATGAATCTGGCTGATGTAGATATGCTGTTTGGGAATGTGGTTCCACAGCCCTTGTGGGGATCCATACGTAATACGGATCATGCTGCAGAACTAGGAGACACATGGGCTAACATCATCGCTGCTGATGCTAGACAAACTGGTGGTGCGAAACCTGAGCCTTTAGTAGCAGAACTGCCCGGTAGAATCATCACGTATATGAAGACAATAATGCCCGCGATGCGCGTAAATTGGGACAAGTTATCTGCATGCAAGCAGAAGAAAGATGAGACAGTGTCAGACTTCTTTACTAGGTTTGAAGAAACGTTTGTTGACCACAGTGGGCAAGATATGAGTACTGAGGGTGGCCAACGATTATTTGTGGATAAGTTTGTGCAGAATCTACTTCCTGACCTGTGTAAAAAGTTAAAAGATTCAGAAAGTTCTTGGGCTGTTTCCTCTTCAGCGCAAATACTGGCTACTGCACAGTATTATGAAAACAGAGATAAAGATGAAAAAGATAGAACAGAAACTAAAACGAAGGAACTAAAAACAAAGGTCCTTTTGCAGCAGGCCTATCCGCCATGTGGAGGTCAGAATAATTATAGGCAACCCCAAGGTGTTTATCACCAACCCTAACAATTTCAGAACAATCAGCAAATGAATGGGTATTATCAACCACGTGTCCCTGTAGGTCCCAACCAATGTTCATATTGCAAAGAGGAAGGTCATTTTAAATATAGTTGCCCTAAATTAATGCAGCGGAACGGTAATGCGTATGGCGCAAGAGGTAGGGGTGGTCAGCAAGCTCCTAGAGGCAGAGGGCGTGGAAGTGTTCCCCAGAACGCGCGTCCTCTTCCGCCCCAAAGCGCCATTAATAGCTTTGATCAGCAAGCCAATGCGACTAGTAATACGGCTCAGTATTATAATAATGATTATTATGCAGAGGACGGTGATGCAGAAAGTAATGATTATTAGGATAGCCGTAGACAGAGAGAGGGAGTTGTTTCAGTGCCAGTGGATCAGAGTGGACCGTATGTTAAGGTAACTACAGCAAATGTAACGGAGCCCTTTCTGCTAGATACTGGTGCTGCAAAGAGTTCAATCATGCATTCAAAATTCCCTGGCGCACCTTTGTCTGGCGATATAAATGTTTCAGTAGGTTTTTCTGGCGCCCCGGTTAGGAACCCGATTTCTAGTTCCATGTCACTTTCTATTGGGCCTTGCGAGTTGAAAGCACCCCTGATTCTGACGACAGGTTGTGGTGAGAATTTGCTAGGATTAGATTTGTTGAAAAGATTGCACGCTACACTGTATTGTTCTCCTTCAGGAGTACAACTTACATTAGGCAAGAAAGTGATTTCCCCAATCTACTTGTCTAAAAATACAATGCCACCTGAATTGTCATCCCTTCCGGATGCCCTTTGGGCTACTGGTCCCAATGATGTGGGCCTCTTGGAGATACCGCCATACGTGGTGACTTTAAAGGCTAATGTCAGACTACCACGTATTCCACAGTACAAGATCTCTAATGAAGGCCAGAAAGCATTGTTAGACATTGTCAGCGACTTGATTGATAAGGGTGTGATTGAAGAAACAAGAGGCAACGTTTGTAATAGTCCGATTTTACCTGTCTTAAAACGAACGGACCCATTACAGCCACCTGTTTACAGATTTGTGATTGATCTTAGAGAGGTTAATAAGATTGTTGTGCCACAGTTTCCGGTTGTCCCTGATATAACTGCCTTGTTAACGATGATTCCAGCCTCTGCTGCATGGTTTTCAGTGATCGATTTAAAAAATGCTTTCTTTAGCATCCCAATTGCAAAGGAGAGCAGAGATATTTTTGGCTTTAGTCTGGGAGGCCGAAGCTTCCGCTTCAAACGCGCTCCTCAGGGCTACTGTGAGAGTCCATCAATATACAGTCAGGCTTTGAAAGCGCAGCTTGATGCACTGGTTTTACCCAATGGCGCTATCCTCATTCAGTACGTGGACGATTTACTGATCGCCGCGGATACTGAAAAGATCTGTGAAGAAGCCACATTGTCATTGTTGCGCCATTTATCTGCCTTCCATCACAAAGTGTCTCTCTCTAAGCTGCAATATTGTCGACAAGAAGTGACCTACTTAGGTCATCTCTTGTCGAAGGAGGGAAGGAAACTGACCCCAGAAAGAATTCAAGCCATTGCACAGTTGAGTGTGCCAAGAACACAGAGAGAAGTACGTGCTTTCTTGGGCATTACCTCATACTGTAGGCATTGGATTCCTAATTTTTCCTTGTTGGCAAAACCTTTGTTAGCCTTAACATGCAAAGACACACCGAATCCTATCCCATGGTCTGAAGAGTGCCAGAAAAGTTTTGTGGAATTGCGCAATGCATTGTGCTCAGCTCCTGTGTTGGGTACTCCTGACTACAGCAAACCTTTTACGTTGTATGTTCACGAGAAAGATGGATGTGCGTTGTCAGTGTTAACACAGCCCTTTGGCGACAGACCGCGCCCATGCGCATATTTTTCATCAACCTTGGACCCTGTAGCGAGGGCATTGCCAAGCTGTCTGAGAGCGACAGCTGCTGCAGCAATGTCTATTCGACAATCTGCTGGTTTGGTAATGGACAACACATTGATCGTTATGGTTCCACATGCTGTAGACACATTATTAAATAGGACCAAGACACAACACTTGACTAGTGCGCGATTATCAGGCTATGAGCTTACACTGTTAGCAAATCACATACACATAAAGAGATGCAATACGCTGAATCCAGCTACGTTATTGCCAATTCCAGCAGACTCAGATGAGATTGAGCAACATGACTGTCTGTTCAGAACAGAGGATGAAGTACTGGGTATTTTAGACCCAGCGGTGCAGGGGCACACACCCTATGACTTCGGGGTTTCACCCTGTTCCGGACCTACAGAAACACAGAGTCTTCTAGGTGAAGTCAAAGATTCGTTTATTGGCTGCAGACCAATGACAGGTATCCTAGAAGTACAACAGCGTGTATGTTCTCAGGAGACTGCTGAAAATCATAGGAACGGACTTCTCCTTAAGTACAAAATATCATGCTCCAGGCATACATTCCTTGGTTTACGATATGGTCATATAAAGGTATACATTACAAACGAAAAAGCAGAGTCATGATGACCATCCCACATTCCAGTTCGGCCAGCCCACAATGATTTACACAGGAAGGTTCAGATCCCATGTTTGAAGTAAATAGACCCCCCAATAAATATGAGCATCTCCTGTTTTGGGAAACAAGTCATAAAGCAAGAACAAGCAGGTGTGGAAGAGATTAGCCGGGGGATTGTGTAGAATGAAAGGGTTTTATGACGGGTCAAGCCCTGATACGAATCACAGGTGGAAGGAGGAAGGGGAGCTCGTTAGACCGGTTTGACCCGGGGCAGCAGAGCCAGCTGCCCAGGTCACAGAGAAGTCAGAGGGAAAGCCCGTGTACTGTGAGGCCCATATTAACTCCATCATAGCCTATGTGAGGGCAATGACAAGATGGCCACTGCTTCCAAAATGGAACCCGCGTAGTTGAGCAGAATACGCGTACACAGTGCATTCGTAGCTGGAACGGCACATAAAGCACTCGTACGTGCCGCATTTACCATTTGCGGTTCGCTAATACCAAAATAGACAGAGGTAGGGCCCTGTCCCCTACGCGGTTCCGAATACTAAAGTACGACAGACCCTCCTTTTGCCCTTACATAGGCAATCACTATACTCATCTTAATCCGAGTCTAGGTCAATGTTCACGAAGTCATGGAGATGTTGCTGTAGCATCATCCTATTACTTAGCTCGTCCCTCGATACAGGTTTCCTTACACATAAGGTAGCACAGAGGCCACATATCGCAGGAGCACACTGTATGCATAGACAGAACAGGAAAAGAATGGCTAAGATCATTCCAATGACCATCAGAACTTTCCAACCCCAGGCAGATATCAATTCCCAGAACCATCCCATCAGTGACCAATCTCCCTTATCCACGTGTATGGCTTCAGATATTTTATGGAGTTTGGAGATGGCCTGATACACTGTTGGAGCATTATCTGGTATGAAAATGCAGCAACTGGATTGGATGACCTTGCATACCCCACCGCGGTCTGCAAGAATAACGTCTAGGACCATGCGGTTCTGCAAAGTCATAAGGCGATCCGCTTGGAGCTCAGCTGTCAAATTACTAAGGGCACCAGCCGTTACATTGACGGTGGATTCAACCACACGAGTCAGCTGTCTCAGGTTCCTACTATTGACCATAGGTCCCCAAAACGGCAGGAAACCCAAGAAGAAGTCTCCCGCTTCCTGACCGGCAGTGTCCTCCTTACTAATCACACCTCTCACAACTCTGGTCTTGTGATAGTCAGAGGCAGCAGTAAATGTCGGCGGTAGCAAGTTCGCAATATAACATGTGCCCGAGAAATCAGGGGGCAGCCATGTATATGCTCGGTCATGACAGATGAAATATGTGCCCTTAGCAGCCAAAAACGCAGGGGAAAACTGTGACGGGAAAGTGTACGTTTCAGTACAGTCACTTCTTCCCAGTTGAGCCCTAGGGTTCTGACCATTACCCTGTAAGCAGAACCGACCCAGGTGGGGTACGACCCAGATTGGAGATGAGATTTTTCGCTGTCTTTCACCCAGACTAATACTATACCCCGTCGCGTTCCATCCTACATAAGGTCTCAGCTCTTCTTTGGGAATGGACGAGTATGCATTAATATCCCTACTCATATCGGCAACTCCTTTCATCAAAGCCTTATTATTGGTGATGGGTCTGATGGAACGCGGTGGGCGAGGGGAGTATGTATCTAGGGCGTAGAGAAACATGGTTTGGAATGCCCATGACGATCCATTGTAACTGTACGGTAGCACCAGGTAGGGAATACCCTTGTTAGTGGTATGGGGCATTAACCCACAGACCCAGCAATTGGTCGTATTCATTACCAGTTGGTGCTGGTGCAAGAGTTGGATAAACGAGTTATTTACGAACTCTGATCGTCGGGTCTGTTCGTGCTCAGGCAAAGGGTGAAAAGAGTGAGAGGAGGCAGTAGAAAGAGATATAGGCTGTTGAGTGGGTGCAATAGGTTTTGGAGCAGAGAAAAACACAAATCCTACAATAAACATCATGATACTACACAGTGTAACAAAGCACAAAAAGACAAAACATTTACTTTTTACAATTCTACACATCCTTGTTTGAGAGTTCATTTCCTCAATCGGTCTCTCCATCCTACAAAACTCCATCCTCTACTCGGGCCGCTCGCGGTGGATGAGTTTCTTCTGCTAAGGAGTACGCCTGTCAGTCCAGGGAAACGCCCTAGACCAACCAGAACCGTTGACCTAGCGTCTTCGGCCTGTACCCCAAAGTCTTGGCACCGCGACCCTGCGGCAGAACCCGGATGGTGGTTCGAAAAACAAAAATCAAGAAAGTCCTTCAGATGGGAGAGCAAAAAATGTCAAAAGGGAAATAATGAGGAAATCTTTATTTGTCCATGGGCCTAGGTCTCAAGTTATAGCGGAGATGGCCGGGTGCTGTTTGGTCTTGAAACAAAAGTTCAGGCTCAGTGGTGTCCAGTCGATTTGATGGCGGCACAGCTTCCTGCAGAATATTGTCACTCTCTTGGACTGAAGCTGTGTCTCTTAAGCGGGCGTCACTGAATGGTACAAAGCGAGGTACAATGTCTGTCTCTGAGTCGGCGATACCCTCGTTGACCCACTGGTCATATGGCAGAGGCAAGGGAACTACCTTGCAGTGAGTACCATGAATCCAGTGCTTCTTCCCTTTCACTCGCACTGCTGATCTTGTCGAAAGAAGAACAAGATGGGGGCCGATCCAGCGAGGTTCGTCGTTGCCCTTACGCTGGAAATTCCGGACCAGGACCCACGAGCCAGGGTTGATGGGGTGTCCAGGAGGTTCAGAGGCTTGGGGAAGAGTATCATGTACCTGTTGGTGCAAAACACGCAGTTTAACAGTCAAATCATACAGGTAATCGAGCAGTACTGGATGCTCAATCTCACTGAACTTCGTAGGCCTTGGCACACCCCATACGTTGGCCGGGCGGCCAAAGACTACTTCATAAGGACTAAGTCCCACTCGTGAGTGTATCGTCATTCTGGTGGACAAGAGTGCTAGAGGCAGAGCATCAGGCCATTTAAGACCAGTGCTCGCCTGGATTTTGGCCAACTTGAGCTTTAAGGCTCCATTGTAGCGTTCAACTAGTCCAGCTGATTGGGGGTGATTTGCAGCGTGGAATTTCTGCCTTATGCCTAAACCTTCACATACATTCTTCATCACTTTACCCACAAACTCACTTCCATTATCACACCACACCATTCTCGGCATTCCAAACCTGGGGAAAAACTCCTTCACAAGGGCTTTGGCTGTGGATAGGGCAGTGTTATCTTTCAGAGGATAAGCCTCTACCCATTTTGAGAAAGCACAAACAACCACTAGTACATATTTCAGGTTGTTGCATCTTTCCATGTGAATAAAGTCCAGCTGCAAAACTTCGAATGGACATGATGGGGGTGCAAAGTGACCGGCCGGAGTTGGGGTTCCCCTACCAGGGTTGTACTTCAAGCATACTATGCAATTCTTGACCACATTCTCTGCACACTTGGGAATCCCAACATTCTGCCATACTGGAGCCAACAACTTACAAATACCTTTCGTACTGATATGCGCCATTCCATGTGCCATAGTAACCACTGGAAGCACATATGCATCAGGCAACAACCATCGTCTATGTTCTGTCAGGTCAATCCAACAACCATTCTCATCCAACTTACCCATACTCTCTCTCCACTTGCTTAACTCTTCTTCTGTAGCTTCAGCCTGAAGCGACTTCACACTCTCTATTGTGTTCTCACACATTCCCACATCATTAACCCATCTTGCGGGGCCTGCAACATACATTCTAGTCTTCACATTCTGTGCTGTTTCTTTCGCGGTCTCATCAGCAAACGCATTCCCTCGTCCAACATCATCTGTGACTTTCCTATGCGCACTGCATTTCATGATCGCAACTTGCAAAGGTAGGGTCAGTGACTCAAGGAGATCATTCACCAACTTGCCATTCTGAATTTTAGCTCCATGCGACGTCAGGAACCCACGCTCTTTCCACAAACGCCCAAAATTATGAGCCACGCCAAAGGCGTACTGGCTATCTGTGTATATGTTCACTCTCATTCCTTCAGACAACACACATGCTCTCGTGAGGGCGATCAATTCTGCTGCTTGGGCCGAATTATGTGGCACTCGTGCAGTTTCCACGACCGTATGTAAAGTCGTGATAGCATATGCAGCAGTCGTGTCACCATTAGGGAGCTTGAAACATGACCCATCTACCCATAAAGTGCCATCACATTCAGTCAGGGGAGTATCCTTGAGATCTACTCTCCCTTTCGTCTCCTCTTCTGTCCTGAACAGACAGTCATGTTGCTCAATCTCATCTGAGTCTGCTGGAATCGGCAATAATGTGGCTGGATTCAGCGTATTGCATCTTTTTATGTGTATGTGATTCGCTAACAGTGTGAGTTCATACCCTGATAATCGCGCACTAGTCAAGTGTTGTGTCTTGGTTCTATTTAATAATGTGTCTACAGCGTGTGGAACCATGACAATCAATGTGTTGTCCATTACCAGACCAGCAGATTGTCGGATAGACATCGCTGCAGCAGCTGTCGCTCTCAGACAGCTTGGCAATGCCCTCGCTACAGGGTCCAAGGTGGATGAAAAATATGCGCATGGGCGCGGTCTGTCGCCAAAAGGCTGTGTTAACACTGACAACGCACATCCATCCTTCTCGTGAACATACAATGTAAAAGGCTTGCTATAGTCAGGGGTGCCCAACACAGGAGCTGAACATAACGCATTGCGTAATTCCACAAAACTTTTCTGGCACTCTTCAGACCATGGGATAGGATTCGGTGTGTCTTTGCATGTTAATGCTAATAAAGGTTTTGCCAACAAAGAAAAACTAGGGATCCAATGCCTACAGTATGAAGTGATGCCCAAGAAAGCACGCACTTCTCTCTGTGTTTTCGGCACACTCAACTGTGCAATGGCTTGAATTCTTTCTGGGGTCAGTTTCCTTCCCTCCTTCGATAAGAGATGACCTAAGTAGGTCACTTCTTGTCGACAATATTGCAGCTTAGAGAGAGACACTTTGTGATGGTAAGCGGATAGATGGCGCAACAGTGACAATGTGGCTTCTTTACAGATCTTCTCAGTATCCGCAGCGATCAGTAAATCGTCCACGTACTGGATCAGGATAGCGCCACTAGGTAAAACAAGTGCATCAAGCTGCGCTTTCAAAGCTTGACTGTATATGGATGGACTCTCGCAGTAGCCTTGGGGAGCGCGTTTGAAGCGGAAGCTTCGGCCTCCCAGACTAAAACCAAAAATGTCTCTGCTCTCTTCTGCAATTGGGATACTAAAGAAAGCATTCTTTAAATCGATCACTGAAAACCATGCAGCAGAGGCTGGAATCATCATTAACAAGGCAGTTATATCAGGGACAACCGGAAACTGAGGCACAACAATCTTATTAACCTCTCTAAGATCAATCACAAATCTGTAAACAGGTGGCTGTGAAGGGTCCGTTCGCTTTAAGACAGGTAAAATCGGACTATTGCAAACGTTGCCTCTTGTCTCTTCAATCACACCCTTATTAATCAAGTCGCTGACAATGTCTAACAATGCTTTCTGGCCTTCATTAGAGATCTTGTACTGGGGAATACGTGGCAGTCTGACATTAGCCTTCAGAGTCACCACATATGGTGGTATTTCCAAGAGGCCCACATCATTGGGACCAGTAGCCCAAAGGGCATCCGGAAGGGATGACAATTCAGGTGGCATCGTGTTTTTAGACAAATACATTGGAGAAACCACTTTCTTGCCTAATGTAAGTTGTACTCCTGAAGGAGAACAATACAGTGTAGCGTGCAATCTTTTCAACAAATCTAATCCCAGCAAATTCTCACCACAACCTGTTGTCAGGATCAGGGGCGCTTTCAGCTCGCAAGGTCCAACGGAAAGCGACATGGGACTGGAAATCGGGTTCCTAACTGGGGCGCCAGAAAAACCTACTGAAACATTTATATCGCCAGACAAAGGTGCGCCAGGGAGTTTGGAATGCATGATTGAACTCTTTGCAGCACCAGTGTCTAGCAGAAAAGGCTCCGTTACATTTGCTGTAGTCACCTCAACATACGGTCCACTCTGATCCACTGGCACTGAAACAACTCCCTCTCTCTGTCTATGGCTGTCCTAGTAATCATTATTCTCTGCATCACCATCTTCTGCATAATAATCATTATTGTAATACTGAGCCGTATTACTAGTCGCATTAGCTTGCTGATCAAAGCTATTAATGGCGCTTTGGGGCGGAAGAGGACGCGCGTTTTGTGGAACACTTCCACGCCCTCTGCCTCTAGGAGCTTGCTGACCACCTCTACCTCTTGCGCCATACATATTACCGTTCCGTTGCATTAATTTAGGACAACTATATTTAAAATGACCTTCCTCTTTGCAGTATGAACATTGGTTGGGACCTACAGGGACACGTGGTTGATAATACCCATTCATTTGCTGATTAGTCTGAACTTGTTGAGGTTGGTGATAGACACCTTGGGGTTGCCTATAATTATTACCGCCGCCACGTGGTGGATAGGCCTGCTGTAAAAGGACCTTTGTCTTTAGTTCCTTCGTTTTCTTCTCCGTTCTATCTTTCTCGTCTTTATCTCTGTTTTCATAATACTGTGCAGTAGCCAGTATTTGCGCTGAAGAAGAAACGGCCCAAGAACTCTCTGAATCTTTCAACTTTTTACACAGGTCAGGGAGTAAATTCTGCACAAACTTATCCACAAACAACCGTTGGCCACCCTCAGTACTCATATCTTGCCCACTGTGGTCAATAAACGTTTCCTCAAACCTAGTAAAGAAGTCTGACACTGTCTCATCTTTCTTTTGCTTACATGCAGATAACTTGTCCC
Source organism: Triturus cristatus (assembly GCF_964204655.1). Lineage (NCBI taxonomy): Eukaryota > Metazoa > Chordata > Amphibia > Caudata > Salamandridae > Triturus > Triturus cristatus. The sequence goes on along the minus strand of NC_140581.1, from coordinate 49,295,441 downwards.
AATTTACGCGCATCGCAGGCATTATTGTCTTCATATACGTGATGATTCTACCAGGCAGTTCAGCTACTAAAGGTTCTGGTTTCGCACCACCCGTTTGTCTAGCATCAGCAGCAACAATGTTAGCCCATGTATCCCCTAGTTCTGCATCGTGATCTGCATTACGAATTGATCCCCATAGAGGCTGTGGAACAACATTACCAAACAACATGTCTATGTCGGCCAGATTCATAATGCATGACCCTGCCGTCTGTGACAACTCTTTATAATAACCTGCTGGGTTTTTACGGGGATCAGGCAATGTCTGCTTAAGTGCTAACACCTCAGAGCGCTTCCATGGAACATGCACCCAAACACGCTGGAAATGCGCTGCCACAGCGGGGTTACCACCGGCAGCTGCAACCGCTTCCTTCCATACCGGGGGAACTTCTCTCATAGGGTATTGTCGCGCTTTTGCCTTTTTCCCCACAAGGACCTCGTGTTCAAACAATGACTGTTGGCAATCGTCATTCCTTAAGGACAATACAACCGCAACTGCTTTATCTACTTCGCGGTCCACAATTATACCAGTTCCAAAATCGAACCTCACTCTACACAATTCCTGCGGGTTCGGATTTCTACCACTATCCTCCAATTCTTCACAGAGAATTTCGCACATTTTCTCGAATACATATCTCTGTTTCGGGGCATCCCATTGATGGAAAGTGTTAACAACCGATTCCACATCATACAGTGAAGGAAAAACGATCCATCTACGCGCCATGTGATCTATTACCTTTTTCTCATCGGGGTTAGGCAATTGGCTGCGCAACTGCTTACGCTGTACACCAGGAGTTGCACCAGATGACCCAAAGAGAGGCGACATTAATGTAGTAACCACATTAGCTAAACGCTGTCGCGCTGAAGGAGAAGCTGAGGCGAGAACAGGGGGAAAAACAGAGGGAAGAAAAGAGGATGTAGAGACAGGTACTGGAGTGGTAGAAGGAAGAGTGTTAGGGGAGGCAGTTACTGGATTAAGCAAAGTCGCAGGAAGTGCGGGGGTAGTTGGAAGCACTACCGGAGGCGCTTGAGAAGACTGCGCTACAGGAATAGGAACTGGTTGCAAAGCAACTGGCGGTTGCGGCAAGGCTTGCAGTATATGCACTGGAGGTGGCATATTTACAAGCTGGGGAGGCGCCGTGGCAGTTTGAGCATACGGGGGTGGCGAACTCAACAAATGCGACATTAAGGGATCTTTCTCCTTTTCTTCTGACTCATCCTGCTTAGAATGTGGCAAAGCTGGGTAACATTTGTCAATCCCTAACTTACGCTGCCTGTGCAATTGCTCATTCATTTGCTCCTCTTCATTATCTTTAAATTGTACAGCTGCTTGCATTACTGACATACCTCTCTCTCTCTTATTCTTTTTCGCTAGCTTAATTTCCTTCTGTTTGGCTTCCTTTCGCCATAAGCGGAAAGAGTCAAACATCGCCGGCCGGGCTTTCTTCTTAAACAATTTAATTTCCAGATTATCTAAAATATCGGTATCAAAACTACCATTTTGGGGCCATTTTAAAACACCGTCTTTCCTGGTGTAGTGGATCCACACTTCGTTATATGCAATGGGGCCTACGCCATGTTTCACATAGAGCTCATAAGTTGGAGTTCCAACCGGAGGAACCGGACATGATTCCTCGAGCTGGAAATCTTTTCCACAACCCAAACAGAATAATCTACCAAATAGTCCAGAACCAGGCATCTTCGCTCACTAGTCTAGATCCAAACGTCAAAGGATTATCGAATACGATATTCTCGTGAATACACGAATCCTCTGGCTTTGGGGTTTGCAAACACCAAATCACCAATCAAATCAAACGATCCCGAGGGATACCAAAACAAATGGGAGACGCTCCACTTATACTTAACTGAATATTGCTGATCGATGACGTCACCAGAAGACTCTCTCGATTGTTTCGCTCTCTCAAACTCGTCAAGGGTCCAAAACAGGTCGATTAATCAGGGCAGCAGTCCTTCGTAGCCGTCGGGACGCGGAGAACCTCGCAGAAAAGACTTTCGGACCACGTCGACATGCAGGGGTCGATGAAGTGGCGGCCTTCCTCCGGAATTTCCACACGAAGCTCCTCACGAACCTCTGGCTTGGACTGGTACCGCTGAAATCGGCCCGAGTTGGGCGCCAAACTGAAGTACTGGGTATTTTAGACCCAGCGGTGCAGGGGCACACACCCTATGACTTCGGGGTTTCACCCTGTTCCGGACCTACAGAAACACAGAGTCTTCTAGGTGAAGTCAAAGATTCGTTTATTGGCTGCAGACCAATGACAGGTATCCTAGAAGTACAACAGCGTGTATGTTCTCAGGAGACTGCTGAAAATCATAGGAACGGACTTCTCCTTAAGTACAAAATATCATGCTCCAGGCATACATTCCTTGGTTTACGATATGGTCATATAAAGGTATACATTACAAACGAAAAAGCAGAGTCATGATGACCATCCCACATTCCAGTTCGGCCAGCCCACAATGATTTACACAGGAAGGTTCAGATCCCATGTTTGAAGTAAATAGACCCCCCAATAAATATGAGCATCTCCTGTTTTGGGAAACAAGTCATAAAGCAAGAACAAGCAGGTGTGGAAGAGATTAGCCGGGGGATTGTGTAGAATGAAAGGGTTTTATGACGGGTCAAGCCCTGATACGAATCACAGGTGGAAGGAGGAAGGGGAGCTCGTGAGACCGGTTTGACCCGGGGCAGCAGAGCCAGCTGCCCAGGTCACAGAGAAGTCAGAGGGAAAGCCCGTGTACTGTGAGGCCCGTATTAACTCCATCATAGCCTATGTGAGGGCAATGACAAGATGGCCACTGCTTCCAAAATGGAACCCGCGTAGTTGAGCAGAATACGCGTACACAGTGCATTCGTAGCTGGAACGGCACATAAAGCACTCGTACGTGCCGCATTTACCATTTGCGGTTCGCTAATACCAAAATAGACAGAGGTAGGGCCCTGTCCCCTACGCGGTTCCGAATACTAAAGTACGACAAGGAAGAGACGAAAGGGAGAGTAGATCTAAAAGATACTCCCCTGACTGAGTGTGATGGCACTTTATGGGTGGATGGTTCGTGTTTCAAGCTCCCTAATGGTGACACGACTGCTGCATATGCTATCACGACTTTACACACGGTCGTGGAAACTGCACGAGTGCCACATAATTCGGCCCAAGCAGCAGAATTAATCGCCCTCACGAGAGCGTGCGTGTTGTCTGAAGGAATGAGAGTGAATATTTACACAGATAGCCAGTACGCCTTTGGCGTGGCTCATAATTTTGGGCGACTGTGGAAAGAGCGTGGGTTTCTGACGTCGCATGGAGCTAAAATTCAGAATGGCAAGTTGGTGAATGATCTCCTTGAGTCACTGACCCTACCGTTGCAAGTTGCGATCATGAAATGCAGTGCGCACAGGAAAGTTACAGATGATGTTGGACGTGGGAATGCGTTTGCTGATGAGACCGCGAAAGAAACAGCACAGAATGTGAAGACTAGAATGTATGTTGCAGGCCCCGCAAGATGGGTAGATAATGTTGGAATGTGTGAGAACACAATAGAGAGTGTGAAGTCGCTTCAAGCTGAGGCCACAGAGAAAGAGTTAAGCAAGTGGAGAGAAAGTATGGGTAAGTTGGATGAGAATGGTTGTTGGATTGACCTGACAGAACATAGACGATGGTTGTTGCCTGATGCATATGTGCTTCCAGTGGTTACTATGGCACATGGAATGGCGCATATCAGTACGAAAGGTATTTGTAAGTTGTTGGCTCCAGTATGGCAGAATGTTGGGATTCCCAAGTGTGCAGAGAATGTGGTCAAGAATTGCATAGTATGCTTGAAGTACAACCCTGGTAGGGGAACCCCAACTCCGGCCGGTCACTTTGCACCCCCATCATGTCCATTCGAAGTTTTGCAGCTGGACTTTATTCACATGGAAAGATGCAACAACCTGAAATATGTACTGGTGGTTGTTTGTGCTTTCTCAAAATGGATAGAGGCTTATCCTCTGAAAGATAACACTGCCCTATCCACAGCCAAAGCCCTTGTGAAAGAATTCTTCCCTAGGTTTGGGATGCCAAGAATGGTGTGGTGTGATAATGGAAGTGAGTTCGTGGGTAAAGTGATGAAGAATGTATGTGAAGGTTTAGGCATAAAGCAAAAGTTCCACGCTGCAAATCACCCCCAATCAGCTGGACTAGTAGAGCGCTACAATGGAGCCTTAAAGCTCAAGCTGGCCAAAATTCAGGCGAGCACCGGTCTTAAATGACCTGATGCTCTGCCTTTAGCACTCCTGTCCACCAGAATGACCATACACTCACGAGTGGGACTTAGTCCTTACGAAGTGGTTTTTGGCCGCCCGGCCAACGTATGGGGTGTACCGAGGCCTACGAAATTTAGTGAGATTGAGCATCCAGTACTACTCGATTACCTGTATGATTTGACTGTTAAACTGCGTGTTTTGCACCAACAGGTACATGATACTCTTCCCCAAGCTTCTGAACCTCCTGGACACCCTATCAACCCTGGCTCGTGGGTCCTGGTCCGAAATTTCCAGCGCAAGAGCAACGACGAGCCTCGCTGGATCGGCCCTCACCTTGTGCTTTTATCAACGAGATCAGCGGTGCGAGTAAACGGGAAGAAGCACTGGATCCACGGCACCCACTGCAAGGTAGTTCCATTGCCCCTGCCATATGACCGGTGGGTCCAGGAGGGTATCGCCGACTCTGAGGCAGACATTGTACCTCGTTTTGTACCATTCAGTGACGCACGCATAAGAGACACAGCTTCAGACCAAGAGAGTGACAATATTCTGCAAGAAGCTGTGCCACCATCAAATCGACTGGACACCACTGAGCCTGAACTTTTGTTCCAAGACCAAACAGCACCTGGCCGTCTCCGCTATAATTTGAGACCAAGGCCCATGGACAAATAAAGATTTCTTTACTATTCCCTTTTTGACATTTTTGGCTCTCCCATCTGAAGGACTTTCTTGATTTTTGTTTTTCGAACCACCATCCGGGTTCAGCCGCAGGGTCGCGGTGCCAAGACTTTGGGGTACAGGCCGAAGACGTTAGGTCAACGGTTCTGGTTGGTCTAGGGCGTTTCCCTGGACTGACAGGCGTACTCCTTAGCAGAAGAAACTCATCCGCCGCTAGCGGCCCGTTTAGAGGATGGAGTTTTTTAAGATGGAGAGACCCGTTGAGGACATAAACTCTAAAGCAAGGATGTGTAGAATTGTAAAAAGTAAATGTTTTGTATTTCTGTGCCTATTTACGCTGTGTAGTATAATAATGTTCATCATAGGATTTGTGTTTTTCTCCTCTCAAAAGACCATTGCGCCCACTGTACAGCCTATACCTCTTTCTACTGCCTCCTCTCACTCTTTTCACCCTTTGCCTGAGCACGAACAGACCAGACGATCCGAGTTCGTAAATAACTCGTTTATCCAGCTTTTGCACCAGCACCAACTAGTAATGAACACAACCAATTGCTGGGTGTGTGGGTTAATGCCACATACCATTAACAAGGGTATCCCCTATTTGGTGCTGCCATTTAGTTACAATGGATCGTCATGGGCATTCCAGACCATGTTTCTCTATGCTCTAGATACGTACTCCCCTCGCCAACCGCGTTCCATCAGACCTATCACCAATAATAAGGCTTTGATGAAAGGAGTTGCCGATATGAGTAGGGATATTGATGCATACTCATCCATTCCCAAAGAAGAATTGAGACCTTATGTAGGATGGAACGCGACGGGGTATAGTATTAGTCTGGGTGAAAGACAGCGAAAAATCTCATCCCCAATCTGGGTCGTACCCCACATAGGTCGGTTCTGCTTACAGGGTAATGGTCAGAATCCTAGAGCTCAACTGGGAAGAAGTGACTGTACTGAAACGTACACTTTCCCGTCACAGTTCTCCCCTGCGTTTTTGGCTGCCAAGGGCACATATTTCATCTGCAATGACCGAGCATATACATGGTTGCCCCCTGATTTCTCGGGCACATGTTATATTGCGAACTTGCTACCGCCTACATTTACTGCTGCCTCTGATTATCACAAGACCAGAGTTGTGAGAGGTGTGATTAGTAAGGAGGATACTGCCGGTCAAGAAGCAGGAGACTTCTTTTTGGGTTTCCTGCCGTTTTGGGGACCTATGGTGAATAGTAGGAACCTGAGACAACTGACACGTGTGGTTGAATCCACTGTAAATGTAACGGCTGGTGCCCTTGGTAATCTGATAGCTGAGCTCCAAGCGGATCGCCTTATGACTTTGCAGAACCACATGGTTCTAGACGTTATTCTTGCAGACCGCAGTGGGGTATGTAAGGTTATCCAATCTAGTTGCTGCATTTTCATACCAGATAACGCTCCAACAGTCTATCAAGCCATCTCCAAACTCCATAAAATATCTGAATCCATACACGTGGATAAAGGAGATTGGTCACTGGTGGGGTGGTTCTGGGAGCTGATATCTGCCTGGGGTTGGAAAGTTCTGATGGTCATTGGAATGATCTTAGCCATTCTTTTCCTGTTCTGTCTGTGCATACAGTGTGCTCCTGCGATATGTGGCCTCTGTGCTACCTTATGTGTAAGGAAACCTGTATCGAGGGACGAGCTAAGTAATAGGATGATGCTACAGCAACATCTCCATGACTTCGTGAACATCGACCTGGACTCGGATTAAGATGAGTATAGTGATTGCCTATGTAAGGGCAAAAGGAGGGTCTGTCGTACTTTAATCTCTGTCACCGCGTAGGGGACAGGGCCCTACCCCTGTTTATCTGGTATTAGCAAACCGCAAATGAATAATGCGGCATGTATGAGTGCTTTATATATCGTTCTAGCTATGAATGCACTGTGTACACGTAATTCTGCTTCACTACGAGGGTTCCATTTTGGAAGCGGTGGCCATCTTGTCATTGCCCTCACATAGGCTATAATGGAGCAAATACGGGCCTCACAGTACATGTGCTTTCCCGTGACTTCTCTGTGACCTGGGCAGCTGGCTCTGCTGCCCCAGGTCAAACTGGTCTCACGAGCTCTCCTTCCTCCGTCCACCTGTGATTAGCATCAGGGTTTGACCCATCATAAAACCCTTTTCATTGTACACGAGCCTCCGGCTAATCTCTTTCACACCTGACTGTTCCTGCTTTATGACTTGTTTCCCAAAACAGGAGCTGCCCGTGTTTTATTGGGGCCTATTGATATCAAATGTGGGATCTGAACCTTACTGTGTAAATCATTGTGGGCTGGCCGAACTGGAATGTGGGATGGTCATCATGACTCTGCCTTTTCTTTGTAATGTACACTTGTTTATTACCGTATCATAAAACCTAGGAATGTATGCTTGAGGCAGGGAAAAGCGTATTTAAGATGAAGTCCGTTTCCATGATTTTCAGCAGTCTCCTGAGAACATACACGCTGTTGTACTTCTAGGATACCTGTAATTGGTCTGCAGCCAATAAACGATCTTTGACTTCACCCAGAAGACTCTGTGTTTCTGTAGGTCTGGAACAGGGTGAACCCAGAAGTCATAGGGTGTGTGCCCCTGCACCGCTGGGTCTAAAATACCCAGTACTTCACAGTTCACCTTTCGACACTGTTGTATGTGGAAGAGGGCCTTTAATACCTACTTTGAAAACAGATTTCACTAAACTGAGCAAACTGAAAGCACATTTGTTTCAAACAGAAGTGTCCATCACTTTTGCAAAAGAAATTTATCAACTGAAGATAGCACAAACTTCAAGTAAAATACAGTCCCTTTTAAATACAAACCTCCCATTACACTTTGTGAATTGTTGCACGATTTTCAACACATCTCACACTCAAGGTCTGGCACACTTTTTTAAGTCCGGCCTTGTCACAGGCTTTCAAACTGTTTTTGGTATAATACCAGACTTCATTCATATGATCATCTCTGGAATAACAGGAACAGTGCCAATAATTCTCGCTCAGTTTGCGGCCATCCTACTACTATTTTTGCTTATAAAAAATGGCTGCACTCCTTTTGGTAACAATCATGTCCGACGCAATACGCCTCTACGCGAAGCTACATCAATACCGTGAAAAAATGGAACAACTTTTTGGCTGCCTGCCTCTATCTATTATCGGAGCCAGCTACAACATGACATTTATATACATATATGCAATCTGCGTGCAACCATCTCTTTATTGCAAAACTTGCCCATTAGACTGGCGAATGGATCTATGCCTTGCCAACATCCCAACATTCGCTCCCGATATTCAGCAGGTAATTGAGTATCTTGAAAACCATGAACTTGATTGTTCGTGCTGTGGAGCAATGGCGGATACAACACAAAAATGTATCCTGGCGGAATGGGATTTCTGCGCAGCTGTGAAAGATCTCCTGCAACGTGCGACCTTTGACAACATTGCAGATTGCCTGCCAATTCAAATTGTCGCTCCAACATTCGAAGAACATTACTGTCCCTCCGAGGATATGAATTGGATCGCTTCGCTTTTCTCACATGATGGCAACAATCGCCTCTTGGAACATTAGCCGCTGAAGAACTTCCGTACTGCAATCTCCAAGACTGTAAGAAATTCACGTTATCCTTGGATTGATTTTTTCCAACTTTTTTGACTTTTTCCTATAACATTTTTTAATACACTTCAATTGAACTATTGTCATATAATAACTTTCTCAGTATGCCCAGGCATTTGAACTCTGTTTTCATTATTGCCCCTTACGTCTCCAGCCTAACCAGGGATGGGTGATGTATTGCCTATGCAAATATGCTATTTACTTGCTAAATTAGCCTAAACCCAACATCCATTTTGAAACCATGTCTATTCTTTGTGCACCAATCTCTCTGCCTGCCTGTTATCCATGAAGCCCTTTCACACAAATTAGCTCATCCTCAGCCTCTGCTCACAAGCTGGCTATCAAGATAAAAAAACATGACATTGTTTAGGAACTAGTTGGCACAGTCTGGTAATCGTATCCTACCTTTATTTTCATTATAGAATTTACTCATTCATGTCTAATAGCTATTGTTTATGCCACATGGAACTGTAACATGTAATGTGCAATTCACTGAAGCAGCAGCTTAGGTTTGAATACAGCAGAAGCGGTTGGAGTTTGCCTCAGCTCGATGCCTTAGCTCTTGCTCAAGAATGTTTTTTTGAAAGGGCTGAAGACAATAATGTATGGTTTGACGAGAAGGGTACCGAATGTGCTTCTGTAAAGTGCAATGTTTGTGTTCCTCCTCAAAGTTCTGATATGAGTAGAACTATTACCAATTCTGACAGGCAACCAGATTGATCTACTGTAGAAGAGATTGCTGACTATTCTACTGTTGATAATTTTGTGTTACAAAAAAGGAGTACCAGGGTACCTAAGAAGTTTGATGATTACATTTTGGAATATTTTATTGTTTTTTTGTTTCTGTTTTCTTAAAGGATACATGTGGTAATCATATCCTACCTTTATTTTCATTATAGAATTTAGAGTCATTCATGTCTAATAGGTATTGTTTATGTCACATGGAACTGTAACATGTAATGTGGAATTCACTGATGCAGGAGCTTAGGTTTGAATACAGCAGAAGCGGTTGGAGTTTGCCTCAGCTGGATGCCTTAACTCTTGCACCAGTGGGTCCATTTATGGCACTTAAATAAAGACAATTTTTATATAACTTGCAGACTCCATCACTTTATTACACACAGCCACTTTCTTAGACACACCTGATTTCACCATTTGTCTTCTGTGACATTGCAACATTCTGCATTATATTCTTCATGATTATTTCTTTATTCCTGCTTGCTAAAATACTGCATTCGAGTCTTCACCCCAGTACGGGTTAGTAGCTCGCTTCCTACTCCCTGTATAGTATAAACAATTCCAGGTGAGGGTTGATCCTTGGGAGCCTTTTTAAAGCAGTCTTGTGACAAAGGTATGGAGACTGCATCAAAGATATCAGAGAGATCAAGTAGGATGAGGGCTGTGATCTCTCCACAGTCCACTATTGTGCGGTGTCTGTGATGAGTGCTGTTCCTGTTTTGTGTTTGCTACATAAACCTGATTGGATGTGTTCACGAAGGTTGCGGGGTTCGAGGTGGTTGGTGGGATGTGGGTTGTTTGTTGATGGCTTTTACATTTCTGCAAAATACCCCTGTCATCACCAACAGGGGAATATTAGAATTTCCATGAGTTGTCAGGTACCGTGGAAAGTTAGAGATAACATCCTGAGCAGGCAAACAATGATGCCAGTACAGGTTTTTAGAGGTGGAGTCACCTTATCATATTCTCATAATACTCTAATGGGATGAGCCACATGTAGAATGCTTTTACTATAAGCCTGTGGAGTATTAACACTGTCAAGGTGGGATCAAACAACAGCTTTTTTATGCATATGAGAGTATGGAAGCTGTACTTAGGGATGAGGTGAAATTGTACTGTTGTGTCGTATCCCAATCTTAGGCCCTCAAAATCCTCTGAATTGCTGCTGAAATGCAGACAAATGGCAAGATATGGAAATTCAGAAAATAAACGGGGCTCATAGAGTTATTGTTCATATATGTTACTGCCACACAATTCCATGCTGGGGTAGCAAATATAAAGCCAGGTGAAAGCAGTTGCATGCAACTGGTGCAGCACGTTGCTTTAGTTTGATTCCCTCCTCCTTAACTACTCCCACCAGGTCAAATTATGACCATTATTCTAAAGCACCTCAAATGTCAACTGTGGTAATGTAACCTCTCACCATTACACATTGACATCACATCACTTACAATCATCGTCAACTCATAAGAGAAAGGCTTTTCCATATCTGCAGATGAAAGACAACCCTACTTCAGGCCAGGCTATGAACTTAACTCCTTAATATGTCTCAACATCACATGCATGTCAACGGGTGCATGGAGAACAATTGGCTATGTCTTAACAATAAAAATTACTTCTTCTGAAGAGGGTCAACACCTCTCTATTCCCCCTATCCTGAACTACCAAACTGGCTACTCTATCAAGGCCAATGGATAAAGGTCACAACTATGGAGAACTCTTGGATAGTGACCTTTAATTCATCCCCATAAAAAGCCACCATTTACCATTTCTTATCTTCTAACAAAGAACTTATGTTAATAATCAGCACTAAATACAAGAAATGTTTAAAAATATCCGACGACTTCTGTGGTTTGCATTTTGCACTATTTAGTTAATTACACCTCCTTTTCCAAAGTGTTGGTCTGACGCCTGATACTGAAAAAATTAACCCATAGCTTGGTACTTTTACCTTTAGGCTATAACTTTACAAATGTTGATTCTTACCTCGGCAGGTAGCCTCTCTATCCCATTAATCATGTTCTGCCTATAACAGACTGCCAGATTTTAGCTCACCAGAATGCTGCAGCAAAAATGTTCAAATGTGAGTGAAAATAACTTGAGGGGCCTATTAAAGTACCAGAGAGGAAGAATTATATCTTTGGAAGTACAACAAAAGGTGCACTCCTGAATATCATGATGTTTTACAAGATCTAATTAGTAAAATGCAACAGAAGGATTTTAGTTCAACATAAATGATTTCAAAGAAATACTTATTGGATTTTGTGTCATGATGAATAGTATAGAAGGGGGGCCTAATGAAGCCCTTATGTTATTGGAATGTAAGGTTGTCACGGACAGTAGCACTTGGATGTACAAACACAGGGGCATATCATCAAGGAGGCAATATAAAATTATCGCCGCTTTTGTGTCCGTTTTCGGCCGAAAAGCGGCGATAATTTTATCGTCTTATCAGCAAGGTCACGCTATCGCGTGAATCCTTGCATTAGCTCCCTTTCCCGTAACGCCCACCTTTGCATCTCTAATGAGATGCAAAGTGGGTGCTCCATCCCAAAATAACTGGAGAAATGTCGCTAACTGACATTTCTCTAATTATCAATGGACACGCTAACAGGCATAGTGATAAGAAAAGTAGTGCTAACCTTGGTTATCGCTACTTTCCTTACGCCTGCTTTTAGTTAGACTTAGCCATTATATCCAATGTAAGGTGGATATCATGGCTAAGTCTGGCCTGCCCTATCAGCAAGCTATCACCAAACATTGTGAGATTATCGCTGGATTTCCAGGGATAATCTCACATTTGGCATTTAGCGCTTGGAATTTTATCGCTTTTGAGATAAGCATTGCTGATAGCACGCTATCTCAGCGATAAAATTCCACGTTACCCGGCGACAATTATCCTAGCGCTAAGTGCGCTTAGCGATAATTATCGCCGGTCCTTGATGATATGCCCCACCGTGTTTTTGTGTTTTACAGTTCAGTTTTTTAGTGATTTGCAGTGCCCACGAGTGAGGTGAGTGTATTGTGAACATTTTGTAGCCGGGGAACATGTCATATTTATAAACACTTTAACAGAAGAGACTAAAGGTAAAATATATTTAGCCATTATGTTTTATATGTATTTAATCTACCAGGTTGTTACTCACACTTGCAGATGCCCCTGCTGAACTACAGTATGCAAATATTAGAGCTGTATACCTCTTTTAATTGCATGGGATGTATGCTCTATTTAGGCAGGACGTTCCTAAGCCTTGAAGAAGATCTTTGGAATGCACAGGCTTACAAATCTGTCGAAACATGTCAGCAGTTCTAGGTGGTTAGGTGATGCATGGTCTCTAACCATAGAACAACACACAGTTCTTTTTAAATGTATCCAGGGCACCTGTAAATAAAGGAAATCTTTTGGATGTACACTTAGGTATTTTTATCCTTGTACCTGGCCCCCTGCATATGTCCTGTAAGAAAATATTTAGGATCTCCCTCTATGGCTGAGTCCATCAAAGTGGCATTGTCTTACTCTGGTGTGGCGGGCCATCGAGGATGAAGACCATGATAAGTAGCAATTGAGGCGACCTCTCAAATATCTTTGTTTGATCCTTCCAGGGGTTGTCTTCTTTGAATTGCTTTTGAGTTTCACTACTGATGATTCTTTATTATAGCACCTTTTGTGATTTATATATGAACTTAGAAGGTCTTCTTTATATCATATTGTGATTGAATAGTACGAACCTTACCACTTGAATAATATCCATGCATCCAGAAAATTATCTTCTTTCAAATGATCTATGTGATGTGGAGTGTTATAAAACTTCTCTAGTTTCTCTGATACCCCTATAACCTAAGGAAGACAGCAGCTCCTGTCATTGGAGAAGGGGCTTCATTGTGGAATCTTAGATACTGTGTGTGATAATTGGGGTAGGTATGCCACTGCATAACCACAAGTTCAGGGGTATATTTGTCTTTACTTCAATCCATATGTACCCAGCAAGGGAAATTGAGGTTTCTTTAGCTAAATGAAAATTGTATCCAGTCACTAGAAGTTTGATTCTTTTTAATTCTCAAGGATAAATTTAGTGGATATCCTGCAAATATTGCAGCCTGTGACTTGTATGTTACAAATAGATCGCAATAATGAATATTAGAGGTTGTCATATTGCAAGACGTCAAGGGGCAGATATTTTAACATTTTGTGTCATGGCTGTGCCACTTTCTTGGCACATCCATGAGGTAAAATGTTAGTAGAGGTTTACAAAGCCACGCAAGGGTTGATTTGCGGTGTCTTCTGTGGCTTTATAAAAAAAGAGTGGCGCAGGGCAGAGCATACTTTGCCTTGCCTTACCTTACGTCAGTGGAGTTCCATGGATAAAGCATGGGCATCACATGCATCCACCCATGGATCTTGACGCAACCCAAGGTCTAATAAGGTAAGTAAACCTGGGCTCATGTAAAAGTGGTGTACCTCCCAAACCCAGGTGTAACAAGGAGAAATATCCTCATTTCTCCTTGTCACTTACTTTTTCTATGTGTGATGGATTCCGCATCACACAGAGAAAAAGGAAAATGCCTTTAGGGATTGTATCTGTGCAGGAAGGTAAACCTATCTGCAAAAAACAATCCTGCTCATAATGCAGACACTCTTGCAGAAAGGTGCAAGGGTGCCTCCATTGGCGAAAGGCTGTACACAGTGCAACAGCACAAGGAGGGAGCAGAATTTCACCATTTCTGCTCTGTACGTTTCATACAATGTAGTCAAGCAACTTTGCTTGCTGCCCTGTATTGTGTGAAATCTTAGTAAATCTGCCCCAAGTGTCCAAACTATGGGACAAGACCCTTGAGAGAACAAGAGGAATGTGTGACAGCATAGTTGCGGTATACTATACATTCTATATAGTCCCACCATACTTCATTCACTTGAAGTGTTGTCCAAATGTCAGAAAGGAATAAAACAGACTGGATTCTCAATGTAAATATGTATTCACATGAGGAAATGAGGGACAGTGAGGAGATAATCAATGCATCAAAATTCATACAATGAAAATACACAAGACAAGCATTAAATTGTACATTTTTATAGAAGGGTTTATACATTTCCTAATACCTTTTTTAAAGGAAGGATGATATTGAATTTTTTCATCACCCTTATGATTTTTCTTTAGATCCAGGATCGGCTGCCTCATCTCAAGGCCATCGTACAATATTGTGGTGAGCTTCAGATAAGGGGACCCAACCTGTACACGGTAAGCAACATCACATATATATAATACTTGGCTTTGCATACATCATTTTCTTTGGCTGGAGCTTCTGTAGGTTCTTTGCAGTATTTAGGAGATCATTGATGAAATAGAAGGGAGTGGTAGTTTGGGTTGCCTTTGAGGTCTCGTTGAGGTAATAAAAACATAACAGTCCTCTTAGCATATTCTATTGTTTTCAGTGAATCTAGGACACATGTACATATCCTCTTCCATGTACCTCTTTTAAAGTGTAAGTCTGAGTCGTAGTTTCATCTGGGCGAGCTGTAGGCATCCTTATCATTACTCCAGCTTCTTACTGTCCCTTATTTTTCTTCCTTTTTTGGCACACATGTCCCTTATTTTATCTACACTACTCCAAATCCGCATGCAGCTAACCAATTACTTAACATGTATTTTCATCCCAAAAGTCCTCACGTTCAATATTGCTTCATATTCTAGCTGAGGTCAAAAACTCATCTGAAAAGTCTTGTTTCTAGAAAAGTCTACCATATATTTATTGGCCAATAATGTTAGTTTGTCATATGCTTGCACCCCACTGGTCAAATATATAAACTCATTCTCGTGATACTGATCCATATAACTGAAGTCAAGACTTCCCCTAATGTGCTCATCTAACTCTAAACTCAATCTGGAAATATCTAAAAGTCTCAACCTTGAGTGGACCACCGGTTCATCCTCAACCACCTTGGTTTCTCTATTTTCTGGGACTCCTCAAACAATCGAGGTATCACTCCAAAATCCAAGAATCCCATAGCACCTTGATCAATGTCGGTGGGAACACTAGCATCCCACCTTATCTTAAAGGCCTTGCAAATTGGTTAGAGCTCCAAATTGGCACTTGTGAATTCGGTGCAGTAGGTGTAATAACAGTGGCAGGCATTCCAGCAGCATACTCAAACACTATAGGTATTGGAGCCATGGCTTCTGGGGCAGTCAAAACAGGAACAGTCAGTGTCTGGCTCATTACAACAGGGGTAGTCACTCCAAGGCCTGGTACACCTGGGACAGTAAAATAGGAAGTCACAACAATAGGTTTTGGGGCTGGAATAGTGATAACTGGAGTTGTAGGGTAGCTCCCCGTGTCTATTACATGTTGGTTAATGGGAAACGGGAGCAGTAGCACCATTGCCTTTACCAGTAGCACCGCCATTTCCAACTGGCTGGACTATGTTATAAGGTGGTGGTCGAAAGGGCAGCAAGTTCTCCAACAAGTGGTGTCAAGAGTTGCTGTCAGCGTCACACTTATCCTGTGCCTCCTCCTCGTTTTCTACCTGAGCTCTCTTCGTCTTAGATTTTTCATTTATCAATAACAGATATGATCAGCCTGATATAACATCAACTGCTAAATATTAAGCATATATGCATTCACAAAATGATACCATAAACATCAATACAATGCAAAAAGCACACAATATTAACAGAACACCTCAAGCCTCACATAGACAAATTGTGACTCACAAACTTATTTATAATCATTCCTCAACCACTGCGACCACCTTCAAAACCAGCAAAAGACTACCGATCTTCCAAATGGGTCATACTTTTTAGGGTCGTTAACTGGACTTAAGCAAGCTCTAGGTCAGTTCTATTGTATTTTACCTTCCAACCTTTCAGTGACTAGCCATCCTCCAATACCACTTGATAAAGCGGGGTTTCTGGAATGTCAACCTCTTCTAACAGAATTCCCCATCAGTCGTATGTTCTTTTGATTATCAACGTGAAGTGTAAGAAAGAAGCTAACATCAGTAATACATTGCAAATACAGCAAAACCAATGTGGGTCCACAAAAGCAACACAGAGGATGGTATCCAAACCTTAAGAGTTTTGATAAATATGTGGTTCAGGTTAAAAGTTAATTTGAAGAACATATGTTGTGAGAGCATACCTGTTAAAATGAGCATGCAGTCTGAATTTATATATTATAAGAAAAAAATATCATCACACACAGCAAGCAAAATATCACCCAATCTAGTTCCATAAAATCATCTTTCCCTATTCTAAATACAGTATCAGCAGGTACAAGGGGAAATCCTTTGAGGAAGGTGTCAGCATCAGATGAACCAAGTTTGAGGTTCAAGAGGAAAGTGTAAGTCCTCAAGTGTGAAGCTCAACCCTTTGTGTAGGGGAAATCAGCAGAATCAAGAAGAAGTCTTTTTTCAGTGAAACTATGACAGGATGTGCTCAACTGTTGTAAAGATACTGAAAGAAGTTTAAAGAAGGCTTCTTCATATCAGTTTCCACTAACCGAAAAAATCTGAACCTAGGGCCTAACTTACCAACATTTTGGGGCCGATTCCGATCCGGGTCGGAAGGGCACCGAACGCGATCCGGCCGGAAAAACTACGAGCCGTACGCTTGTTTTCCGCCCGACTCGTACAGCTGTACGAGCGAGCCAGTACAATGCGAGCTACATGAAATTCACTAACCGAGTCGTTTCCGGGTCCAGACCGCCTCATACGTCTTGGTCGTAAGCTAACCGTGGCGTGCAATGGATGCGATTCACGACCGAGCCAGTACGATGCACACATCAGACAGCCTGTGGGTCCGCGTCGGACCCCCGACACCCACAGCAGTATGACTCGCCCACAGGGGGAGACCCATGGGTCTCCCCCACACAGGCATGTACGGCACGGATGGCACCGACGCGTACCCACTGTAGGGGGCGCCCTTGTTCGAGATGTACCGCACCCATTTAGTCAATGGGAGCGCATGTACGCGTCGTACAACTGGCTCCCATTGATTTCTATGGGAGTCCGACCGAACCGAGTCCGACAGCATACGTGCGCATCGTACTCGCTCGGTTAGACTGTAGTGGTCCGGCTCGGTCGGAAAACACTCCGGATCCGACTCTGTCGGAGTGCTTTCCGACCCGGATCGGAATCAACCCCTTTGTGTCATGGTTGAGCCTCTTTTGTGTCCAATCAATGATGCAAAATATTAGTAGATATTTACAAACCTACAAAAGCGATGATTTCTGCTACATTGTACGGCTTTGTAAAAAAATGTAACGGAATGCAGCAGCTTGCCCTGCATTGCGTTATATTTTATTCTGGGTGGAATTCCATGTGTGGAACATGGGTGTTCCTATGCATCCACCCATGGATTTCACGCAATCCCAGATTTACAAAGGTTTTTAAACCTGAGATACGTGAACTCGCTACGCATCCCAGAGGAAGGTGTAACGAGGAGAAAAATCTTCTTGTCTCCTCATTATTTCCTTTTTCTATGTGTTCTTCAATCTGCAGCACACATAGAAAGAGGAAAATGCCTTGAGAGATTGTTATCACTTCGTGCAAAAAAACAATTCTCGTTGTAATGCAGGCAACCTTGCACAGAGGTGCAAGGGTGGCCATGTTGGTGCTAGGCTGCCTCAAATGAGCCAGCAATATGGGAGAGCAGAAATGTGGAACATCTTGGAAGATATGGTGCATTTCAGCTCTCTCCCATTCACGCAGCACAGGAAGTTGACTTGCTTCACTGCATTGCATATTAGCTTAGTAAATCTGGGTCTTAGTGTTCTCTAGGAGCAGGTAGACTCCCTAGTTTCACAGCTATCAATCAATTAATTAACCATCAGGACAACCCTGGATGTAGTCTTGCTAATAAGGGAGGATCTCTCCCACAGTCTCAGTTTCCATACCTGAGGCCAACTTCTCATTAAAAGTTCAGTTACCTATTAACCTAATTCAATAATCAAGAAGCTTATTCCAAACTTAACGAGACACATGATAAGACACGTGTAGAGAATATGAGTTGTATATAAAGAGATGGGACACTAAATTATGCTGGTCCAAAGCATTGCAACTTTAGAGTTAATATGGGCAACTTTCTTGCATCAAGATACAAATTGGAAAACTGACAAAATGGTGTGAGATGGACTTTGGATAGATTGGTGAAGAGTCAGTTAAAACAGTGCAAGCTGAAGATGATGAGGGCTTGCATTAAGATACTGATTTATTGTTCAAGAATGAATTGACTTATAGCCTATACTAACCTAAGCTGTTAACATGCACTGCTAGTGATTGTGTTAATTTGAGTTTGTATGTTAAGTCTAATAACATAAAACCAAAAGATGTCGCATTATTATAAAGAACAGGTTTACTGCAGTCAGTACGTTGTCCCTGAATATGATAGTAGTTTGCCTTCCTTTGCAGAGATCAACAAAGATGTAGCTTTCACAGGGTTGCATTTAAGCACTGCAGAGCAATCCACCTTTGAAATGTCTCCAGGTTATTAGAAAGGTGAGATATGTCACTGGCAGAGGAGATAGAGAGGTAAAGATTTATCATAAAGTTCCTTGAATTTCTAAGGATAATCCCTGGTGTTTTAAAGTATCGAATACCAACTGAAGGAGTCAGTATAGAACACTGGAGAGCCCCAGATAGAAATGGCTAGCTAAATATTTACAGATTTTGACTGGTTGAGAACAGTTTCAATGAAGAAGATTGACCATTAACAATATGATTACTATGGTTGCAACTTGCTTTCTTTGAGAATGTGTAATTTATATCATGTTTTTGTTGTCAGTTGTCATTACTTACGCTAATAACAAATGGGGACTTCTTGTAATCCCTGCTCAGTTTAGCTGCCAATTAATTTTTGGGGTATATATGCAGCAGGGTAAATTGTAGAAAATCCACATGTTAACAGTTCTCTATGTGGGGGCTATAGGCATATTAATTCCTTGTTAACTGTAGACTGTACTTAATTCCCACTTGCATTTTGCCCCTTAAGTAGGATACTGCGTGGCTCAGCCCAAATGTTACAAGCAATTCTGGAGCTATGGATTCATTGTAACTATGACTTCTGTCTACTTATTTCAGTATTTCTTTTGAAATACCTCTACCAACCTGTGCCAGGTCACATTTTGGTATCTTTCCTTCATTTTCATTCTTTGCCTCTTCTTTTCTTTTGTTTACATGATAATGGACTTTGGTAAGATGCCCCACTTTGATGCTTCTCTTTTATTTGTTTTTATGTGTTAACATTTTGTTTCAATCACTGGCAGCCGGGCCCAGCTTTGCCTCTCATTGAGGAGTCTCTGAGTACTTTCCATTTTTCAATATCCAGGCAAAGGGTGCCTTAGATGCATAGGTCGTGTAGAGGTTCATTTAGAAAATAATACCCTGTAGCAGTAAGAACATTACTGGTGTATACTGGCTACCGATTTGGTGTTTTGTCAAAAAAGAAGTGACAACGTGTATTATGTTAAAATAATTTTTTCTGCATGAGTGCATTTTTATTACATAGTTCACAAAAGTTGTCTTTCAGAAAATGATTTTTTCTTTACCGAGAGCAGTACTACCAATCACCAATGAGGCATAACCACACAATGCTCACAGTGTTACTGCTCAATTCAAAAGAAGAACACATGAGAAAATGTGTGCAAAAATTAAGTAATCGCTAATTTTTACCATATTTGCGTAGCTATATTGATGAGCTGAATTTCCATCTTCATGGGTAGATTTTGATGTTACCTTTGTCTTTCTGATACATTGATGTCCGAATGCAGTGGAAGGAGTTTATGCACCTGGGAAAAGACATCTCTGATTTTAAACTGAATGATATCATTAGCAGCCTGAAGGTCAACCAGTGCTGCACTGTGGTCTACACCTCTGGTACTACGGGCCCATCAAAGGGGGCGATGCTGAGCCATGACAATGTGAGTATTTCTAATGCTTCTGCTCCATAATCAGTACTGACAATGCACATGGTCTATGTTAAAGGTATAAAGTGAAATGTACACATTATATACCCAAAGTTGTAGTAGTAACAACTCCATACTCTACATTATAAGGAAATTGCTAGTCACTAAGAAGTTATGTGACCATATTGTGGGACAAGGCCAAATGAGTTGCTTTATAAAGTCATGGAATGAGAGGTGAATTTCAATATTCTTAAAACGCACAGCAGCAGTCCTTAATTTTTATAATACATGGTCACACTATCACTGTTGCCACAAACTGCTTAAATATTTTGTGTGTTACTCTTACATGAAAAAAATAGGATGTTTGCAAACATGAAAAATAAAAGTATAACCTGCATGGCAAAAATAAATGCACCAAAAAGAAGTTAGGGCCTGACTTAGATCATGGTTGGACTCCCGTCATCCCTCCACAGTTTAATTTACAAGTATTGCGTCTAGCTGATGGAATTGCGTCAACCGTATGAAGATGCTAAAACACCATCCGCATTGACAGAGTATTTTCTGTCACATAAATGTTTCACTGGTTTCGACACTGCAGACTTCTCTGCTGGCTAACATTACTACGTCTATTTCACAGTGTTGTGATTGCACCAAACCTACTTTGATTTCACAGTTGTTCTGGCGGTGATCTAGTGGCGGATTGCCGACAGAGTGATAATGTCACAGGATCCATTCAACATTGGGCTATTCTTGTGGTTTTCCGGTGGATGCCTCCATCACACACCTGATGTGTTTTCACTTGTCTTCACCTACATAACACACAATAAGACTCATTCCATTTCAGACCATGATCCTTTGCCATCCCACAACATTTTCAAACTGAACTTTTACCAGTTAACTCAAATTTATTCTTTAGCTTTCTCTGTTTCTTGTCCCTTAACCATTCTTTCATTCATATTCTTTTGGGTCATAACATTTATTTAATTTTTGTTTTATTCATAATGATAGGGAGGAGAAATAATCTTTCAGAGGGGGAATTGTCAGTAATGGTGGATGACATTCTTAAAGTAGAGCTACAATTGTTTAAAGCCTAAGCACAAACTATAGCCAGAGATCAAAACATGCAAATGTGGACCAGAATAGTTGACAGAGTAAATGCTGTAGAAAATAACTTGAGCACACTGGAGGAAATTAGGAAGCAGTGGAACGACATGTGTGGACATGTGGGGATGAGTGATTGACCTTGCTTTCAAGCGCCACCTGGAGGCCCATGGAACTTTTGGTGGTTCACCTGTCCCCCCTTATAACTTTTTCCATGTGAGCAAAAGGTCATCTGAGCTTATATCCTGAAGGTAATTTGAGCCAACATCCTGAAGGCTTGACAGGAATCCTTGGTGGAGTGAAGACTGGTAAGTTATACTTTTGAATGTGTCACTAAACCTACATATCATTTTTGAAATTTATTTAGCTGTTGCTAATGTGTGTTGCACTTTTGAAAACAGTGAAACCTATATATATATATGTATATATGTGTGTGTGTGTGTGTGTGTGTAAGATTTATTTGGCTCTTGTTTGTTTGTTTGAATTGAGTTCAATGTATTTAAGATTGCAGGTCTCAATCTCCATTACATTTTACATGATGTAATGGTGCTTGTAAGTTTTTTTTACACCAAGTAACACATTTCAGACATGTGTTTTATATTGCAAATGTCTCTTCTTTTTACTGCATAGTTTCACTGTGTATGTTAAACTTACAAATTTGCAAGTGCTGTTAATATTTAATTGAAATGACTACAACAACCATGATGCCTTGTTTTTTTGTTGTTGAAATAATATTGCAATGTTATCATGCTCATTCTCCCTTTTCAATCATAAATTCCATTTATGTTAAAGTGTTGTGTGTTTATCAATGTCCATTTAATGCTATGTTTTGTAGGTTCTTACTAAGCTGGATGGAGAATCTGAACTCCAATTTGGGCTCCGGGTCTGGGATGCTACAATATATGTTTACCCAAATGTATAGCGCTTTCCCAGCAATATCTTCCCCTTTCTGTAATCTAACAATATCTGGCCCAACTTCATCTGCTTCAGCCACAGATAGAGAGGCCCTGTCACAAAAGGAAACAGATGCACCCAACTCAGTCCCTGCAACTGTGGATCCACCAGCCTGCCACAGGGATACACGTTCATCTGGATCAGCAGGAGATGACGGCAGACCTTTACCACCATCATGAAGAGGCACAGAACCTACATTTCTCCAGTGTGTGACTACCCTTCCCTCTGTGGACTATTTTCTAGACACATTTACCTTTCTGATGCCAGTTGTATTTTGTACATTGGCCTTCAAACAAGTTTGGCTTTTCAACAATAGCTTCATTCCTCATGATTGATTATTTAAATTTGCATTTTCTTTTTACTTTTCATCCTGTTTTAGTTATTTTGGTTTTGTTGAATAAAATCTAAAAAAACAAAATTGAAGGCTGATGTTATATTTCTTTTCTCAATTTGTTACTTTTTTTTACTACCATTATATGTTTTACAATTGTTTATTCATAAATAAATTCCATTTAGGTAGTGGTTTTCACTTCTTTAAAAGGATGAAATAAATTACAAAAAACACAATTCCAAAACTAAGATATGATTTAATTTGAATAAAGAAATGTCTCATATTTTTTACTCCTACATTATATTCTATAATTATTCCCCAAAAATTCATGCCATGTTTTATTTTTTTAGTTTCTGACCTTGCCAACATGGAAGAACGGGAGTTTATCAAAAATAAGATCAAATAGACAAACTGTTATTAATGGATGTCACAATAGGAAACCCACATCAATAGCGTTGTTAGTGAAAATAATGGCAGTACTCCCTTTTGTGGCCACACTATCATTTTTATTACACTGTTCCAGTATCTGGTGGAATGCCACTCACAACCAACCTTACGTGAGGTGCTACAAGACATTCTTCCTTCAATGATGAGACACATACACAGTTACATACATTTAACACAAACTGTGCATTTAGCCTGTATGGAGGGAGATTTGTATGCATACCTTATCAGGTGAGTATAGGGGGCCTCCTCCAGTCTCATCCAGACATCCAAATTTGGCCTTTAGGAGGCCAAAAGCCACTGGCCGCGGTATTCTTCAATGAGCCAGGTTGAAGTGTACTTCCCCTGGTGTTGGATTCCTCAGTGGTGCTAACCACCATGGACAGTTAGGATAAGCTGAGTCTCCTATATGAGAAAAATAAAATTAGCCCAAAACCAAAACACTATTTTCGATCATTAAATTTGGAATTTACTAAATAATATAGTTACAGATTGTACTTGCCAACAATCAAGGCCCTCTTAGGTCCAATTTGTGACATTTGAAGGGGCATGTTGCTATTCCAGTGTATAAATAAAATTATGGGTTGATCCTGGAAAGTGAGCACATGAAGTTGTGATGTACAGATCTGGTAAGCACAACTTGCACACTGATTGAATGTACGTTTTTACGATTACAGCAGACTTGTTATTTGGCATATGGTGGCACTAAGGCAATATGTGTTCCGTCAATTGTGTGACCCAAAGCATAACAATCTCCCTTCACATTGTCAAAATCCTTGTTTCATGGAAGATGGATAAAGCTGTTGATGTGTCTCATCATTGAAGAAAGAACCTCTTGTTGCACACCACTGAAGGTTGGTTGTGATATTCCACCAGATACTGCCACAGTGTACTGGAATAATCCTGTGGCCACAAAACTTAGTGATGCCATGATTTTCACTATTGGTGTTATTGCTGTGGGATTCCTTTTGTGAGGCAGAAGATCTGGCTCTAGCTGATGACATAAATCAAGAAGTGTTAGCCTATTCAATCTGAATTTTTGGCTAATATCACATTCTTCCATGGTGGCAAGGCCTAGAAATGGACTAAACACTTAAGGCTGTCATCTCCTCACTCATCCAGGGTTTGTATGTCTGCATGGAAAGTATTACAAATGTTGTACTATTTTTGGTAAACATATTTTTAAATTGTAACACACATTTCACCTAATTTTCTTAATAAATACATTTTCTATTACATATTTATAGAGAACATTGATCATTTCAGGGAATGTTTTTAAATAGAAATATTTACATATGCCATTTTTGTACTTTTGATAAATGTTAATTATTTACACATTTGTTTACATTTTGTTTACCATCCTAACTGCAGTCAATGGAAGTACAAACAAAACTGTGCAACTATCACACAGTAACGTAACATATCACAGTTTTTGTTCAAATAAATAGCCACCATTTTCAGTGGTAGTGACGCACTGAACTTTGACAAACACACTATTTCACCATCTAAAAAGGTGGGCACCTGCCCTCCCCATCAGGACATTTGGAACTAGACGTCCAAGGTGGAAGTTGACCCGGTACTGGGTGTGAAATTACATGACAGACACAGTCATAGTCTATCATGTGTGAAAGCAATTGATGTGTCCATTAACATTGAAGATCGGTTACATATACGCAGAATTGCAAAACAATCTCACTTGCCACCTCAAACTCCAACCAGCCACACCTCCTCCACCTTTGCTGCTATTTGCAACCTCTGGGAGAACGATGAATAGAAAAGCAGGTGACAGGGCCCCAGCCTTTTTGCCAGAGGAGCTTGAGTTGCTTGCTATTAAGGTCCTGTACCTGTAAAGCCAACTGTATGGCTCACCACAGGAGCAGGAACATGTTTAAAATGAATATGCAATTCTGACTAATTTGTATTTTGTTCAAAGCACAGGGCAGATATCCCTAGCTTCACTTATTTTTGTAATTGTATAGAACAATGCTGGTGTGTTTAGACAATACCACAACATTAGTATGTGCTGTGTGTTTTAAACCCTATACTTTCTGTGATGTGTATTTCAATATGTATATATGTAGAATTGATAAATTCATGTGAATTCTATAAAATAAACATTATGTTATTTTAGAAAACACATATTTCAGTACACATTTAAATATATATCTATATATCTGCACCCAAAATTTCTTTCAATTCAAGAAAGAAAATGCAGGACACTCCAAGATGCTTAGTGCTCTTTAATGCAGTGCAGAAAGCCTCCTACCGACACATTCCGCCTGTTACGGCTTGGTCACGGTAAAACAAGTGTTGTTTTACTTCCGTTTACATACAGTGTTTGATAAACATAGAAAGTGGACCATCATACTGCTGGTTACAAAAGAAAGGGATAAAATGACAGTTGTAAATCTATCTAAACATGAGTTAACAACTATTGATATAAATTTATTGACTCTGGGTCTTTCATTTTGCCCCACTATGAAGATGGATTATGTGCAAACTAATATCGATATATTTTGCTTTCTGCGTAAATTGAAACTTAAGAAATGGTTTCAAATGCACGCACCTAGAAATAAATCGCAGAGTAACGCTACATCAGTGGAAACTTTATGCATATCTGATGTGGAAAGTTTACATACTGTAGCGGAATTGGATGACAATGTTGAACATCATGAAGACCCATTTGTAAATCTAGATGATTTAGGTATTCGAGTTGATGATGCACATTCAAGTGGGTTTAAACCAAAGTCCACATTTATACCAATAGTGCACTGTGATGCAATAGAGGTATTTGAGAGAAGTGTTGTAAAATTTTTATTAAAGTTGAGATACTCCAGGAAAAATCTAGCTATTGTTATTAGGCAATCTGATAAAGAGGGCAATGTTGTGGTTTGGGCAAAAGGTGACTATTTGAGAGAAAGAGAATGATAACTCAATGATGAAACATGCTATCAATTGTCATCCAAAACTGAAGTATTGGCTTCCAATGTAAAATTTAATGAAATGTGTGAATGGAGAGACAAGGGGCTAATAGAGTGGGATGAGTATTGCAGTTTGTGGTGTAAACATGTGAAAACCCCTATACTTTATCTTCTTTCCAAATTTCATAAAAAACTGGGCTCCCCACCAGGTAGGCCAATAGTATCCTCCATGGGCTCACAACTTGAAATGACATCCACATATATCAATTTTTATTTGAGACCATTTGTAATCACCTTACCGTTATTTCTAAGAGACACAATGCATTTCCTGAAAATGATTAATGGACTGACATGGGAGCATGATTTTATACTTGTCACATTAGATGTGACAAGTTTATATACATCAATCAAGCATGATCTTGAGATCCAAGCGATCCGCCACTTCCTACTGGCAAGATCAATTTCAACGTTACTCCACACTGAGATGTTAATCGAAATGGTACAAAACTGTTTGACCAACTGTTTTTTCTACATTGATGGCAAATTGCACAAACAGACACAGGCGGTGGAGAAAGTGGATAAACTTGAAAGGTCAGAATTACTAAACCCCAAGCAGGAGGATGATGCGTCAGCAGGAAACCCAATTAGGTTTATAACCACCTATTCTAGCCAAGCATACAAAGACACTGTGATGTAATATGTGACGTCATCAGCAGTGCATTGCCGGTGCGCGAGTTATAGTTAGCTGAACTAACTATAACAGGGGAATTTCAATGGTTTTGTACAAGTGAAAAGTCCAGCTAACTATAACGCCCCTGAAACCTATGGTTTTTTCAGTGAATTTCTAAGGTTTTTTGAATGCTAATTCCTAACTATAACGTGCCTGAAACCTATGGTTTTTTCAGTGATTTTCAAAGGTTTTTTAAATGCTAATTTCTAACTATGCCTACAGAGATAGGACATGTGAAGAAAGAAGAAAAAACGCACAGAAAGAAAAAAAAGAAATGCAGAAAGAAGCAACAGAAGTCCTCAAAGACAAAGAAAAGTGCAGGAAGAAGGATAACGTGCAGAAAGAACCTTTTCCAAAGCTAAATGGGCCGAGGAGGGGATTTGGCGGACATACCTTATTTCACCTGCTGCTGGGGCCCTGACTCTGTTTGTTCCTCCCGCCGCCGGTGATTGCCAGCTTCACGGCCGCTGTGAGGAGGGACTGCAGTTCCCAGCAAGCCCTGTGCCAACATCCTGTACCGCCCACCCACTTCCAGGACCAGCGCGCCCGGAGGCGCATAAATTGCGGCAGTTCCCACTAAGGCGTGGGAACCTTTTCCAAAGCTAAACGGGCCAAGGAGGGGATTAGGCGGACATACCTTCTTTCACCTGCTGCTGGGGCCCTGACGCTGTTTGTTCCTCCCACCGCCGGTGATTGCCAGCTTCACGGCCGCTGTGGGGAGGGACTACATTTCCCAGCAAGCCCTGTGCCAACATCCTGTACCGCCCATCCACTTCCAGGACCAGCGCGCCCGGAGGCGCATAGATTGCGGCAGTTCCCACAAAGGAGTGGGAACCTTTTCCAAAGCTAAATGGGCCGAGGAGGGGATTAGGCGGACATACCTTCTTTCACCTGCTGCTGGGGCCCTGACGCTGTTTGTTCCTCCCGCCGCCGGTGATTGCCAGCTTCACGGCCGCTGTGGGGAGGGACTGCAGTTCCCAGCAAGCCCTGTGCCAACATCCTGTACTGCCCACCCACTTCCAGGACCAGCGCGCCCGGAGGCGCATAAATTGCGGCAGCTCCCTCCGCGTAGCGGACGCGTGCGGACGCCGGGCGAAGCCCGGGCAAAAGGCGGGCCGTCTGTGGCCATCCGGGGCTGGCCGCGGCTGGGCTGGGCCACCACCCTTGATCCTTTACCAGGAAGTTTGACTCTTGCAATTGATGGTGAGCTTAATTATAAGTGATAACGTAAGGATGGGCAAAAATACACCTATGTCAACTCGCTCCACTGCAAGGAAAAAAGTACAACCAACAACTCCATTACCAAGCCTGACTGCAATAGACAGGATGTTACAAAAAACTATAGGGGTTGTTGTCAATGCAATCGAGAGCACAGAGAGGCGTCTCTCATTACCTCCTAGCATGTGTTTTCCAACTCAACATATTCAAGATGATATAACACACGTGAATACTACCTTGAATACGGCGTACTCGCAGGAATCAATTCTTATGGACTCATATGCGGATTTTCCTGTCAAAGATTCTAATTGTGTTATCATTTCGCAAGCTACACCCCCTGCTGAGTTCCTAAGTCGGGAAAATAGGTTGTCTCTTACTCCCAACTTACGGCCAAATGAGGAATCTCCCATCTTAATCAATGTGCCAGACAATTTGGAGGAGCCAACTAATTGTACAAATAATGATATTAATACAGTAGGAAAAATATATAATGCGATTTCCCCACAAAGTTTACAAAGGCTCAAAAACTAAAGGTGTATCGAACAGGAATTTGCGTATTGCAACTAAAAATAGAGGAAAATCAAAAGGTAAACAGAAGAAAATTGTATCGATTTCTCTAAAAGAAAAAGGGGAGAAAAATAAGCCACAACTTATCACAGAAACGCATAGTAATAATGACAGGCATACTGCACAACAAGGAACATCATTGCTAGACTTGGTGGATCTTATGACTAAAATTGAGCAGTTAATGACATCACTTATTTTGCCAGTAGTAGGAAGACTAAAAGTACTTGTAGAAAAAGTAGAGGGTCTAGAAAAGCAGGGAGTTGCTAACTCTGACACACTGAAGTATCTGAATATATTAATTAAGCCTATAGCTACCTCTAATTCTAGAATATCTGATTATGTTGTTAGTGATGTCTCAAAGCCAGCCGAAACTACAATACCAGTGGCAAACTGTGATAAGGGCCTTGTACTTCATACCACACCCATAGGGACTAAATTGTCAATCCACAGGGACTCTGGACAAGAAGGAGCAGAGAGGTAGACAGGTAGGGGACCCATAGGGAAGGAAGGTACGACAGACTTGATTGCAATCAATCGAGATAAGGTTGCAAATACCTATGACAAGGCCAAACATATACATATTAATCTCCCCCCCCCAGTCAATCCCTTATACAGTGGTGTTGGCAGGGGTGCCAGAGCTGAGTAATGGAAAGGGAGAAAACTATCAAGAACTTAAGAATAAGGTAATGTACTGGCTGAATCATAACAGACCCTTACCTGGACAAACACAAGTTGAGATTCTAAATCTTAGGAGAGTACAGTGGATTGGTCATAGGCAAAAAGACTTACCTGGAGATTGTATAATTGTCAATCTCAGAGATAGAAGAGCGGTAAGTTTCATATGTCACTGGGAACCTAATTACGGTAGTGGCAAAATTCAAACTGTAGATTTGACTTATTTTTATCCATGAATGAACTCAAGGAGAACTAATACATGGTAGCAAGGGGAGAATAGGCCTAGATATAGAGATAATCTTATTCCCAATTTTGATGTCCCACTAGTAAACAGATTTCATATCCTGCAAGGGCTAGAAGATATTGACTGACTTAAAAAAGATAGTAGGCCTATTGATTTAATCCTCAGTGGGCGGCCGGAGACAGGATCGAGGGGTGAAAAATACCACCATAGATATAGAGACAGACATGGTGCCTGCTACTAGCAAGATGCAAGGCCCTATGTGTCAATATAGTCCACAAATTGATGTACCTCAAGGGGATATAACATATTCAAATAGTAATACTGATTTAGTGGTCAGTCAGACAAATGGGGAGGCATGGTCATTTCTGAGTTGGAACATTGCAGGGATAAGATCCAAATTGGGTAATGAAAATTGGGAAAAATTGTAAACTAACCACGATGTTATAAGTCTCCAGGAAACCTGGACAATCGAACCAGTACACATTAATGGATTTAAAACCTATTTTTCCCCGGCAGTTAGCTCACCTTATGGGAGGACTAAAGGAGGTCTGTGTACTTACGTTTCAAATTTGCTAGTAAGCACCAAAATTGAACTAGTTTTTAACAACACGTATTATCATATTATTAGGATCACAATTAATAAAGGGATGATTTTAGTTTTGGTTAATTTTTATAATAACATCCAAGGAGAGGACGTAGATGACGTCTCTAGAACATTAGGAAGCAATATTAAATCTGCCATAGGGGGGAGGTCCAAGGAGACTTGTATTATATGGGCTGGAGACTTTAATTGCCCAATATGTAGGAACGCAGAGAGTGGGACATGTGGGGTAAAATTAGATAAAGATATTAGTATCAGTCACTTTGAACATTCTAAATGGGGGGACCATTTAAATGAACTTATATTTCACAATGATATGGACTTTGTTAATAGATTGATTTGTCCAGAAGTCTCCTTTCTTCCAACGTTTAATGGCAGAGGGGCAAATACAACTATTGATTATGTCATAATGACTACTAGCCATGGGGGTATGATACAGGATTATAGTATTCTTGACTGTCCACTTAGCGACCATTTTCCTCTCACTTTTACTATGAGAATGGGATCTAATGAATTTTTTGGTAGGGCCAAATCAAAAGTGTTAGTAGATAATATTACTATGGCCCGCAAAAATGGATACGCTCTAAAGTGGACAAAAATTAACCCAGATGACTTTCAGGAAAAATTAATAAAAAGTATGTTGCCCCAATTCTATGCATGTACAGTTGAGAATATTGATGATTCTGATATGATTGATAATTTTCTGATGATTATTGCCCAAATTAGAAAGTCACTATGGGTTGATACTAGAGGCGGAAATAAGAGACAGAAGGGGTGGTTTGACTCTGAGTGTACAAAGGCATGCTCAAGTCTAAAGCAAGCCCTACATGCCTCGGTGAAAGACATTGACCTAATCAGAAATTGCAGGAATGTTTACAAGCAAACCCTTAAAACTAGAAAAAATGCTCTAAAGAAAGAAGCATGGGATGCTTTATGTGAAGCTTCACTGAGCAAAGATTCTGCATTATTTTGGAAAGTTGTCAATGCCCCTTTTTTAAATCATAGTAACATAGACCCACTAGATGTGGCAATAACAGAGAATGAGTGGGTTAAATATTTTGTGAAATTGTACTCTAGTGAACAAGATAAGAGGGAATGTGTAAATGAGAATATCCAAACGGGAGCATGTATTTACCCCAGTAGCACTTTTGCCCCCGAACTTACAGTAGCAGAAGTGCACAAATGTATTGATGCCTGCTTGGGAGGGAAAGCACCTGGCCCCGATGGGCTTCCGGTTGATTTATTAAAAAATAACAGGGAATTGTGGGCTCCTATTCTTACACACCTTTTTAATGCCACTCTACACAAAGGTCTTCTCCCTTCGTGGCGTGAATCCTTGATAGTCCCTATTTTTAAAAAGGGCGATCGAGAAAATTGTCAGTGCTACCGCCCAATATCACTCCTGGACTCCACTGTTAAAATCCTTGGAAGAGTAATTCTAAATAGACTCCAAGTATGGGCAGAAGAAACTAAAATTTTAAGTGACTTGCAGTATGGCTTTAGGAAAGGGCTTGGAACAATTGAACAATGTTTGAACCTGCACATTTTAATTGAAAAATATACTAAAGCCAAGGAAGGCCGCATGTTTTTAACTTTTGTTGATCTTACCTCTGCATTTGACACTGTAGTACATAGTAAACTTTGGCTAGTTATGGGAAACATGGGAGTAGACATACTAGTTATCAATTTTCTGAGAGAGCTCTATTCAGGAGCTTCGGCCAAAGTCAGATATGGAAAAAGTGGTGAATGTACCAAACCTTTTGAAATTAAAAGGGGTGTACGCCAAGGCTGCGTTCTGGCACCGTTCCTTTTTACACTCTATATTAACAATGTGGAAAATTTTTTGCTGGCTGAGTGTTGGGACATGCCGATGGTGGGAGAAAGACCAATCCCAACCTTGCTATATGCAGATGACGCGGTCATGATGGCCAGAACACCGCAGGCCATGCAGAGGCTAGTTACCTCCTTTTCTGACTTTATGAAACGGCTTGATCTGAGTATAAATTGCACCAAGACATTTACCATGCACTGTGGGTCGGGTGCACATAGAAAGAGGAAAGTAATTTATATTGGTTCTACCCCGGTAGAGGCTACCTTAATGTTTCCCTATTTAGGGGTTTTAATCGATAGTACAGGTTTATGGAACACCACAATTAAGACTAGGAAATTTTTGTACTGTAAATCTATTATGGCATTGAAAAACTTTAGCCGTAAAATAGGGAGGAAACCAATTAAAGATATGTTGACTGCATATAAAGCGACCTGTGTAGCTATTGTTACATATGGGGCAGGCTTGTGGGGCCACGCTAATGTAAGTGCTCTGCAAGTGGTCGAAAATAATTTCATGAAATATCTCTTAGCTGTTCCACAAAGTGTTTCGACATATGTCTGCCATGTGGAACTTGGGGAGCCATATCTGGAAGACACAATAAAAACAGCCCCAGTTCTACTTTGGCATAGAATATGGACTGTTGATGAGTCCGGATTGAACCGCTTGATTATGGAAAATGCGATGGGATTAGAGAAGTGTGGAAAGATTAGATGATTGAATTACATTAAGAATTTTCTCACACTACTAGGCATGGGGAATTATTATCTAGAACCATCCTCCCTATGCAATATCTCTAGAAAATGGTTAAAAGAAAAATATATGACCTACTTGCATGAGAATAGAATCAGAAATGAAATTAAGAAAACTACGGTGGCAGCTCATGAGCAAATCGTTTTTTGCAAGAACATACAGCCGTATTTGAAGTTATTAATGAGTGATCATGAAAGGTTTTTGCTAACACGTTTTAGATTTAACTTATTATTTAGATCACTCAGCTTCCCAGTTATGAATGACTGGTCAAAAACTTTGATATGCATATACTTTTTTTTTGT
Source organism: Triturus cristatus (assembly GCF_964204655.1). Lineage (NCBI taxonomy): Eukaryota > Metazoa > Chordata > Amphibia > Caudata > Salamandridae > Triturus > Triturus cristatus. The sequence goes on along the minus strand of NC_140581.1, from coordinate 49,262,529 downwards.
ACATTCTATATTAGACCTAGATGTATGTATGTTGTTCCATTGCTAAAGATCATGGAAATTAATCGTTGTTATCCTGCCTTTTTAGCTGTACAAAAATTGGATAGTATTGTAAATGTTGTATTTATTTCCTCATTTTTTAAAAATGCTTTTAAATTACGAAAAACAATTGTGATCTGAACTTATGTGGAAATTTCTCCTTTTGGCTTTTTCGTACTTTTTTGTACTTTTATGGTTATCTTGTTATAATAACCGAATAAAGTTTATTTGAACTTTGAACTTGAACAAACAGAAGAGCAGAAAGATGCCTTGTTGCAAAATCATCCTGTACCCTCAACTTTTTCAGACAGATACTGGTGGTAACTGATTCTGACTAACCAGTCCTAGAGCCAGTGCTATGTTAAAAGACACTCATAATACAGTGAAAACACCTACATACACTAGGGAACACTATGCGTTGGGGTCCCCCTGTGATTAGCATGACCTCCTCTGTAAGCCCCTAGTATATAATAGGGCAGGGGATTAAAACAACCTCTTAAAACGCGCCACAGGGCGTGTTTGCACAAGTCACCTCAAGCCCCGTCCCCTCCCTTCCCCACTGTGTAAACACGCCTTGTGGCCGTTTTAAGTTGGGAGATTAAGTCCCCTTGAATCCTGAGGGTCCCTAGGGTCCAACTAGACCACTAGGTACCTCCAGTAAGCACCACAGAGCTGCGTTGCAGAGATGTGAAAAGGGGCACGGCCTAGACCACCTCTCTGCAACGCAGCGCAGTGGCGCTTACTGGAAGCACCTTGTAGGCTATTTGGTTCCTCAGGATTGAAGGGGAATTATTTCCCCAACTTAAAACGCGCCACAGGGCATGTTTGCACATGTTAACTCAGGCCCCGTCCCCTCCCTTCACCACTGTGTAAACACGCCCTGTGCCCGTTTTTAGTGAAATTCAATATATTCTGAGAACAGCAAAAAAGGCAAACAAATTACTTTGGGGAAATTATGCTGTGTTGTAAAAATGTATTATTACATGTTATATATTTTTTTTCCTTTTCTTTCACAGATCCAAATTTAAAAATAAGCAATTTATATGAATTTAGATTGCAATGAAAATCTGAAAAAAATGTATACCATTTTGTATTGCTATTACTGTGAAGGTAAGTTTAACTAAGTCTCAATATGCAGAATGAGGAGGTCTGCAAGAAGCTACAAAGTTGAAACACGTTTCTAAAAATACTCTGTTTATACCTATGTAGTATTGAAATCTGACCATAATCAGATATTATGTGACCTGCAAAAAAAGAGATTTGAGGGGTTCATAATATTTCCCATTGTAGCTATTGAAGGACCGCAATCATTTCAATCATTCTTCTTTGAACATCTTTGCAGACAAAACTCTGTGCTTACCTTCTATCATTTGCAAGGAATTTTAAAACTGGAAATATGTCACTTTTTGTAACATAGTTATTGCGCAAGACACTCTTTCATATTTACAAAGAGAGGAAAAGGCACTCTGTGCACTTTTTATACTGCATGTAAATACAACCTCATTATGCACACCAGTTTGCATTGAAAGGGTGTTCTATAAGTGCTGTTGTGCATGAATGCACTGAATACTCATAGAACAAGACACATGTCTAGATTTGTCAGAAATTATAATTTTCGATATGTGTGTGAATGCTGCACCATTCTAAAATTGGTGTAGGAAAGCACAACAAGGAGAATTGCTTTCATTTCTCCACATTTTTATATCTTCAATGCATGCTACAATGCTCAGCATACATTGAAGGAGAAAAATGCCTCTACTGATTGTTTTTGTGCAGGAATGTGTGTCTTCCTGCACAAAAACAAACAGCACATGACACAGATATCCTTGCACTATGGTGCAAGGGTGCCTGTGTCACCACATGGCTGCAGTTTAAGCAGCCGTGCAGAGAGAAGCATAGATTTGCAACATATTTATGTACATATGTTGCAGCCCTGTGCTTTGTAAGTACTACAGCACACTGCAGTTAAAGAGGTTACTGTGTGATGCTGCAGCACTTCCTCATAGTTCTGCACTTCTACATTCACCATACGCTACTAATGCATTAATTCAGTCAATTACGTACCACACATACATTCATCTAAACTTTCACACACTAACAAAGAAATTTAGCTCTTTTTTTAAACCAGGAAAGTTAGTTCTTACAAGAACTTTTTTTTTTCTTCTTTCTTCTTTTATAGTTTTTGGGGGTTTTACTGAACAATTTGTAATTTTTTTTGTTTTTTCTGCAAAAAAAATAAATAAAAATAAAAACAGGCGGAACCAAACAATAAACTTCAGGAAACAATAAAAAAAAAAAAAAATAGCAAATGTGACTTTCTTGCCGGCGGCAGATCAAATCGATCGACTGCTCACCGTAGCACAAAGTCGCATTGCACTTAGTGCAGAGCACTTTTAAATAATGAAATTGAGGACGGATGTCCAAATTTTGGGCTGATGGATGCACTCTTGAAGTGCTCGGCTGCGATGAGGTGGAAGACGCAGGAGCAGGAGTGTTTCTCATCCGTTTGCACTCTTCTCGTGCAAGATTGTTAGGATGAAGGGTCCTTAGGTGCTTCATCATACTAGCCGTGCCGCACGAGTATTTCTTGTTAGGATCCCCTCGCTACAGTTCTCTTTTGCAAATCTTGCATGTGACCAAGGTGGCATTGGTCTTTGTTTGCCACTTGGGAAAAGTAAAAAAATTCCACACCACTGAAGAAAAACGTTCTTTGCGTGGTGCCTCCTGCAAAAATTCATACTCAGATGTATGAGGAGATGCAGGCGATGCCTGCTGCCCTGAAGCCATTTTTAGTAGAAAAAAGTTAGAGCTAAGTGTAAACTTAGTCTAAAAAAATCTTCTTCTCTGCAAAGAGATGCTCCTCCATAGAAGGTCAAAGAAGAATGATTGAATTGGGTGGGGTCTTTCAATAGTTAGAAGAAGAAGTGTAATGAACCAACCAAATCTCTTTTTTTGCAGGCCACATGGGATCCGTGCACCCTGCGCATAGGCAGCACGCACCCAGAGCGCATCAGCAAAATTGAATTTAAAAAAATTATAGGATTTGATGTAAAAATATATTAGTTTTAAGATTAGTTTAGAGTTTGTCTTCAATTAATATTCACATGAAATACATATATATATATGTTTTTTTAAATGTTAAATATTTTGCGGGATCCGCACACCTACCGCGTCATAGACGCAGATGACACATCGCGGAAGCGCGTAAACGTCGCGTTACGTACATCGAACGTGTTGCGTATAGGCTGGAAGTCGCGTACCGGTCGCATTGCGATCGCGCATTAAACACGTACCCAACGCATACCATGCACGGATGCTATCGCGTAGGGATCGAGAACGGTGCGCATAGGGTGCGCGGATCCAAAAACATGGAAAAAAATATATAAAATAAAGTTTTGATCATATATTTAAAAATATATTTTTTAACATATTAAAAAATATGTTTGAAAATCCCAATAAAAACAAATAATATTTTTTAATTTTTATAAGTATTAATTGAAAAAATAAGTTTAAAAAAATGGTGATAAAAAAGAATTTCAAAAAAACATAATTAATGAAATTGACACACTGAATTTGAAAACTATAGAAATCCAATGAAAATCATTAAACATGATATCTTTAGAGATAAGGTATAGATAAGAATTAGCATTTAAAAAACCTTTGAAATTCACAGAAAAAACCATAGGTTTTATGCACGTTATAGTTAGGAATTGGCATTTAAAAAACCTTTGATATTCACTGAAAAAACCAAAGGTTTCAGGGGCGTTATAGTTAGGAACTGGCATTTAAAAAACCTTAGAAATTCACTGAAAAAACCATAGGTTTCAGGGGCGTTATAGTTAGCTGGACATTTCCCTCATAAAAAACCCTAGAAATTCCCCTGTTATAGTTAGTTCAGCTAACTATAACTCGCGCCCCCGACACTCATGACATGGTCAGTGACATCACTCATGACATCACTGATGACATCTCAAATGACATCACTGATGACATCACTGATGTCATCAGTGATGTCCCTGACCATGTCATAAGTAATGTAATATGTGACATCATCAGCGAGCGAGTTAAAGTTAGCTCAACTAACAGGCGAATTTCTCTGGTTTTCTCTGGTTTTATATGAGTCAAATATCCAACTAAGTATAACGTCCCTGAAACCTGTTTTTTTAGTGAATTTCAAAGGTTTTTTAAATGCTAATTTCATATTTTAATATTTATAAAACCTATAATGTTTCTACTTTTTTTTGTAATATTTTGCAACTCTATTATACTGCGTTTTTTTTTATTTTAAAAATTAAGTAGTGTTTTATATCTTCCCCCAAAAATATGTATAACTTTTTTTTTTTTTTTTAGAAAACTGCACTCCCAAACCGGTAGTGTACCAAGCTCCATCACCACGCGAATCCTATCCGCCCTATTGCTAAACTCGTAAAGGATGTACATTTCGTATCCGACGGATTCATGGCACCGTGTCCCACGTAACATCATATACTTTTGAGTTCGCACCAGCTGCTACATAGGTATCCGACGGGTACGCAGAACCAAACCACCTATTACGTCATGTACGTATAAGGTCACGCCCGCTGCGCGTGGTGTATGCGATGAGTGCACGCTGCCAGGCCCTGTGTTACATCAAAGAATTATGGTGTCGCACTGGGTATGCCATTCCCGCATTTTTTTTTTATGTCTCAAAACTATATCTAAATAACTTTAAACTGTATATGGGAGCAGGCGATAATCTAAAATATTTTGGACATTTAAATATTTCTAACTGTAATAAACTTATATTATGATTAATATATTTTCTCAAAATCTTGTCGGGTGCGGCCTCCTTGCGCCCTCGATCCGCGATTGCCATGTGACCTTAAAACAGCGTTTGATGAGACACACCCCTTCTGCTTAGAGAGCTTTTTTGAAAGGTTTTTTTGCTGTGTACACATATCTTCTACTACACACAACATGCAACGATCAATATTCATGGTCTGTACATTAGCCTTCCACGTGTGATCACAATGCATCTCAAACGAAATATGAAAAATCAAATGTGTGTTACCCGATGCCCCTGGTGTGTGTGTGTACACATTATTGTGCTGCCTTTCGGCCTGGGTATTGCGGCCCGAAGGGGTATCATCAGCCACGGCCAGAGTGCACATCCTAGATCACATGTGACAAACAGTAAACAGTAAGGTGTACATTTGTATTGCTGTATTCTCTGTTGTCAGGCTTTACTGTACTGTGTCATATGTGAGACTTTACGATTCACAATTGGCATGCATTGCTTACCTATAATGAACTATTTATGACATAGCCTCACTGCTGATCCTCCCTCAATCTGAGCACATTCACATGTGTGCGCTTTGCGATAGCAACACTTTCAATACCGCACACCATTCACATGAGTGTCTGCGCATATCCACAACGACATGTGATGTTGGCCATTCAATTTTTTCGAACAGCATCTCATTAGAGATAGTTGCCGCCCTCCTGGTACATGCTACATTAATATAAATTGCGCATTCTGCGACGTCAAAAATACAACAGAAACACACATAAGTACACTTCCTGGCCAGGCAGGAACTGAACAACACCCAGGTCCCGGAACTATTATTCACACCCTATGCTCGCCTGGCGTACACAAGCCCAGCCCACTTTGCATACGTATAAATAGGATAACGACGACGCCACATGTCCCAGTTCTTCTACACTGCCTCAGGTGATATGGCCGCATCCACCTCGCAAATAACAATGCGCAATAAAAAAAAGAGATACATGAGGCGTACACCATCATCGCAATCAGCACTGCACCTGAATTGTGAACACTGCTGCCCATCATGTTTGGACACACAACAATGACAGCAGGTGAGCAGTGGGACCTGGGTGCACTGGGTGCACAGGGGCTGCAATTGAGCGTGATGCTGTGGGAGGGGTGGGGTGCATCAGCCTGGGTGCGCAGGTACAAACAAGCAATATTTCCTTGCTTAATAATGTGTTCTCGGACCTCATTCAGTCACATGTCTGTCTCATTTTAAGGACCTGCTGGGCCGTACTGTAGGCCTTAGCCAGCGGGCAGTGCCGCCCTACAGACACGTGGCGTTGGCTTTTGGGGAACTGTAGTGAGCTGATTACTAAGTGTACATGCACACAGGCTTGCGCCACTGCATTACACACGCACATTATACTTCTAGCAAGCGCTCTGTTCCTTTGTATGTGAACGTTGGCATAGCATATTATTATTTAATCTTGTGTATTCTCGTGCACTCCAACTCCTCTTTGAACCACGATAACCACTAACAATTCGAAGATCGTACTTCAAGAAGGAAGGAAGCACTCAACTGGTGTTCTCTATTAACGTTGAAAGAAACCTTCATTTACCTCAAGACGTTTCCAACATTATATTTTTTCTTCCTTTTTAGACACTGGGTTAGTGGAGCCAAAATGGGCAGAGCAGTTGCTCACCCTGTGATGATGCCCTGGGCATTCTGATGCCTTCCACTGTGGTATCAAGACACCGTCCCCGACCAGAGACCTGCTGGGCCACCCTGATAGCGGCACCCCCGAGTTGGAGCTCGCACCAGCACGTCCTTGGACACACTGGTTGTGGCAGGTGAGCAGTCAAGCCTAGGCGCGCAGGAGCTGCAATTGAGTACAGTGCGGGGGAAGGGGCTGGGGTGCAGCAGCCTGGGTGCACAGGTGCAGGCAAGCGATGTTGCCATAGATAATAATGTAATCTCTGGCCTCATTCATATCTCTGTTTCATTTTAAGGACTTGCTGGACCGCACTCTTTCTTGCGGACCCCAGCGTCCCAGACACATGGGTGACGGGAAGTGAACAGTGAGGGCTGGGTGCAGTAGGCTGGTTCTCTGTCTCCTACTCCCTCTCTTCTTTTCACTCTCTCTCCCCTTCTCGCTTCCACCGACTCGCTCTCTGTCACATTCTCACATTCCTCCGTTCATTCTCACTACATTTCTTTTTCTCTTAGACATAGCACACATACTTATGTTTCTTTTTTGTCTTGCAGGTTTTGTACGCTGCTTCCGGTGGAGTCTCACCCACTTCTTTCATGTTTTAATGTTGTTCTAATAAAGATACATTTCCATTTGTTTGTGCTGTGTTAATAAAAGTTATTTTTCTTTTACCAATAAATAACTGAGTGCATGGGTCTTCTTTTTCTGACAACACTTGTCTGTAGTTTATTGCGAAAATCGGTGGTTGATAGTAGGTTATAAGGGAAATTTTGTTTAATTTTCCAGTGCACCAACCAAATATAGACCAACAGACTATTACATAAATGAAGCCTGGGCAATTGTACAATGGCAAGAGTTCTATGAGTGTATCACTTTATAACACCATGATTACTGCCCGTGTAAGGCACTGCCTAGGGCCACCGAGGCTTCAAGGACTGGCGAGGCCCACCCTCCATATTTAAATAAAGCCCCGGAGGTTGCCGATCCCCGGTCTTGAGTTGGCCTCGAAGCCCCCCGAACAATTCGGAAGCAATACCAGGGGAGGTGTCGATCTCCTAGTCTGCTAAACGTTTCTGTGCCCTCCCGTGCCTAATTTACATGTGAGATTAAGATCCCCAGTGCTGCAGAGACCCCGCAATATAATAATAGGATTGGCCCCGGAACATTACCCACCAGTGTGCTCATTTAAATGAATAGGTGAGACCCCGCTTCTTTTTTTTTCTCCATTTTTACCATCCGGTTCCGCTTTATTGAAACGATACGAGGTTTTCCTCCTCTCACTTCAACGAGGCAAACAAAAATTTACTATCACAGGGTGCAAGCAATGCTCCTGCCCGCTAATAGCAAACATAAATGTCCCGCGCTTGCACACCCTGGGACATTGTATGACCTGCACCTGGGAGGTGGCGCTCCATGGGACCATGATGCTTTGTTTAATGCATAACTACAGAATTAGTATAAACGCATAACTAACATTACTTGCACATGTGTGGTACAGCAACCAGAATGTAGTGAAGAGACACAGGAAGCCCAAAATTAAAAATTATAAATCCTACCAGCGCTAACAGCGGTAGAATCACATAGTTTGATCAGCCGACGACCCTGGGGTGAGTAGAAACAGATTCACCAAGAAAACGGGTCTTCAGCACAATGCAAGCAAGCGCAAAATCTTGGTGAGTGCTGCCTTCTTTTCACCTTCTCCCGCTCACCGCCAAATTTATGTAGTGAACAGGAAGACAGCAGTGGATCCGATAAGTAGATTTATTGCAGGAAAAGAAGACAGCTTAAACAGCCACCAATAGGACCAGACACCAAGGCATCCGTCTTCTCCAGCACAGTGTACAAACTCCCCAAGATTCCCCTCATGACAGCCCTACATTCTAACATTACATACTTACATTATAGTATCATTACATACTAACATTGTACTATGACTTACATTGAAATAGTACACAGGGCATATCACTTTACAGCAATGAGCACACGGTTTAATCCCCGAGTCTTCAGACCAGTAGGAGTGAGTAGTTTGCTTCCCACTCCCTGTACAGTATAAACGCATACTAACACTACTTACAGTTATACTACAGTGGACAGAATGCTATTACGCCCACAGCCCATCACTTTACAACAATCAGCTCGGTTTGATCCCCGAGTCTTCACACCGGCAGGCGTAGTACTTTGCTTCCCACTTCTGGTACAGTATAAATGCATGGTAGAGCTCAGTAGTTCGTTTCCCACTCCCTGTATGGTATAAACGTCTACGAACACTACTTACACAGGTATCCTACAAACACCAGAGCACATCACTTTACAGCAATGACCTCCCGGTTTAGGCTCTAGGTTTCATACCCATCTGTAGCACCATCTCATCTCAGCACTCTATCTACTCAGTCACTATGTATGCAATTGGACAATGACTCAGGCATGAAGAGACACCATGCTACAGTCAAATGTGCACAATCTATGCAGGCCCTTTACCCCTGTAGGCTGCTGATTCACTCTTGCTATAATCTAGGTAGTACTCATGCAGTGCCCCAATCATACTATCAGTCTCTTTTTACTCTTGCAATCATGCTGACAGAACCATGTCCTTATGTAATCTCTGTGCCGAAACACAAGCACTTACCAACTCAACCTGCTCTCAACTACCACCAGTCTATCTACCCAGTCACTGTCTATGCACTTGAAGAATGACTCAGGCATTAAGAGATACAGTGCTACAGTCAAATGTGCACAATCTATGCAGGTCCCTAACCCCCTGCAGACCACTGTTTCAGTCCTGAAATACTCCAGATAGTACTCATGCAGTGCCTCAATCACACTGTCACTCTCTGCTCACTCTTGCAATCATCCTCACAGAACAATGTCCTTATCTAATCTCTGTGTCGAAATACAAGCACTTATACAATCACCCCGCTCTCAAATACCACCACTCTAGCTAGCCAGTCACTGTCCATGCACTTGTAGAATCATTGAGTCAGGCATTAAGAGATATAGTGCTACAGTCAAATATGCACAATCTACGCAGGCCCCTAACCCACAGCAGACTACTGATTCACTCCTGCAATAATCCAGATAGTAGTCATGCAGTGCCCCAATCACACTGTCGCTCTCTGTCGACTCTTGCAATTATCCTAACAGAACCATGTCCTTATCTAATCTCTGTGCCGAAACACAATCAGTAATAAACTCGCCCTGCTGTCAACTACCAGCACTCTAACTACCCAGTCACTGTTCATGCACTTGTAGAATGCCTCAGGCATCTACAAGTCTACTCTACTCAGTTACTATGTATGCACTTGGACAATGACTCAGGCATGAAGAGACACCGTGCTACAGTCAAATGTGCACAATCTATGCAGGATCTTTACCCCCTGTAGACTACTGATTCACTCTTGCAATAATCTAGGTAGTACTCATGCAGTGCCCCAATCACACTGTCACTCTCTCTCCACTCTTGCATTTATCCTGACTATAGATATAGATATAGAGTGGCCTAGCCAGTAACACAAGTACACCTACAGAATTCACTGCACTATGCATGCACACCTCTAACCACATACATACTATTGGAACACTCCTGTAAATACCAAGGGGCATATTTATAATAACTGACTCATCCCTGTATATCAGCAGGGATGCGCCAGTTATTTTGCGCCCCAGCTCCGCCACCATGGATGCGCCGCATTTATAATGCGGCGCACCATGGGGCAAAAACGGCACAGATGCGTCACGCATCTGTGCCGTAAAAGTGGCGCATTGCTGGAGTTGCGTCGCAAGCGCGACGCAGCTCCAGCAATGCTCTGGGGGGCCCTATCTTCACAATGCTGCGTCAATCCTTACGCCTGCTTTAAGCAGGCGCAGGGTTTTGACGCAGCATGGGCTCAAAAGTGACTGAGTGAAATCTTGTAGATTTCACTCAGCCACTTTTAGGAGGCGTTCATGCGCCGGAACGCCCCCACCTGCCCTGGAACGCCTACATGTGGCGCAGGGCTTTACATCTCCCAGATGCGTCACGTTGTAAATACCCTGCACCATGGCGCAGGATTTGCGCCGCTGCTGGGTCACAAAAGTGACGCAACGGCGGCATAAATGAGGCGCAAGTCAAACATAAATCTGCCCCTAAGGTACTAACTATGCAGTCTAGCAATCCTCCTGTTACTGCTATGCACTTCCTCAATCATCCATCCAGCACTATGTACTTATCGTATTACTCTGCCAATCCATTAGCTCTTATGGAGCAGATTTACAAGCCCCTTGTTAGGGAAAGTTATAGTTAGTTGGACATTTCACTTGTATAAAACCATAGAAATTCCCCAGTTATAGATAGTTCAGCTAACTAAAACTCGCGCCCCCACAATGCACTGCTGATGACTTCACATATTACATCACTCATGACATGATCAGTGACATCACTGATGACATCACTCATGACATCTCAAATGGCATCACTGATGACATTGTGTAAACTTCAGGTGAAATTGTGACCTGTGACTTGTGACATCATAACTCAACTGCAATGAGTTTGACAGCTATGTAATTTCTTTATTACAGGGAACTAGAGGTGTCACCAATCACCTGTAATGGGGAAATTAAAGACAGGCCTTTATACAAGAATTGCAAGATCTCATGTACTATAAATATATATAATTTTGCTACCAAAGAAACGATATAATAGAGATACGCCACAAACATGCAGCATAAGTACATATACTATCACAATACCTGAAAAATGGAATGCAGAATATATTTCACACCGTGAAAATAATTGGACATGTTTGTTATGGGAGAGGTTTGCTGGTCTCAAATAAGTTCCATTTCCACATGAAGTCATGTGAACATTTCACCTTTGATGAGACATCTACCTACAGATTGGTAGATGAATATTCATTTATTGATCTTCTCACCTGTAAACATGTTTGATATGGTATTGTCAATACATCCTGAGTGTACCTTTGAGATTTAAGTGAAGTTATCCAATAAAGTAACCATGAAATGAAATGAAAAGGGCATTTGTAAAGCGCATGGCTACCCGGAGGCCTCCCAGTGCTAGGCATGACTACTGAGTGAGTGGACAGAAAGAATGAAGAGTTTAAGGGAATAGAAAGGATTTAAGCTGTTTCCTGAAGGAACGGTGGCTAGGTTCATTTCGAAGATGGAGTGGCAGAGCGTTCCAAAGTCTGCCAGCATTTAGTGAGAAGAGTCTACCGCCACTTCTGGCTCATTTGATTCTGGTGATAGCGATGAGATGGAGGTCATCCGAGCGGAGCTTTCTCCTGGCTTTGTAGGGCTGAATTATGGCTGAGATCAGGGGGGGACCTGTCCCTTGAAGTGATTTATGAACAATGCAGAGTGATTTAAAACTGATTCGCTCTTTCACTGGCAGCCAGTGAAGGAGGTGGAGGGAGGGTTTTGCGGAGACTGATCTGGGTGTTCCCGTCAACAGTCGTGGCTGCATAGTTTTGGATGACCTGTAGTTTATGGATTACTGAGGTTGGGGCTCCCAGATAGAGCACATTGCCATAGTCCAGTCTAGAGAGCAAGATAGCCTGGACCATACTTTTCTTAGCTTGGGGAGGGAGCAAGGGGAGCACTTTCCTTGCCGTATCAGGCCGAAGCAGGTTGCCACTGTCTTGCTGGCTTGAACTTGGAAAGTCAGGTTATTATCTAGCCAAATGCCTAGGCTTTTTATTTCGGGTTTAGGATTTGGAACTGGCCCCATGCATGATGGCCAGATGGTTCTAAGTGCCGCGTTGTCAAAGTTGCCCAGGGTCATGACCTCGGTCTTTCCTCCATTTAGTTTCAAGTGTGAGGACCCCATGCAGTTTACCACTTCCGTGAGACAGGCTTTCAGGGTCGTTGAGTATGGTGTAGACTGGTTTAGAGCTACAACCATTTGGGTGTCGTCGGAGTAGGTGACCATATGAATCCCAAAGGGGGCCACAATTGATGCCAGGGGAACCATGTACGCGTTGAAAAGCGTCGGGCTCAGTGACGAGCCCTGAGGCACACCACACTGGAGAGGCCAGGGTTTGGAGCTTGTGCCTTCTTCAAACACTTGGAATGTGCGACCTTCCAGGAAGGAGCACAGCCATCTCTGGGCTGTTCCGGCTACTCCCAGCTTGCCAATACGATGGCTCAGGACCCGGTGATTCACCGTGTCAAAGGCTGCGCTCAGGTCTAATAGGATGATGGCCGCCGCACCTCCTGCATCTAGAAGTTTCCTGCTCTCTTCCACAACTGCCAGTAATGCAGTCTCCGTGCTTTGCCTAGGCCGGAAGACGGTTTGTGAGGGATGTAGCTGGTTGGAGGTTTCCAGGAACTCGGAGAGGGTGTGATTTACATACTTCTCCGCGATTTTTGAGATTCCAGGTAGAAGAGAAATAGGGCGATGGTTGCCCAAATCTGCGGGATCGAGGTGCGGTTTCTGGTAAAGGGTCTTAACCATAGCTTCTTTCCAAAGTGGGGGGACTATTCCCATGCAGAGAGAGGCTTTGATAGTTTGGGTGATTGTGGGACCGGTGATAGAAGCAGCTTTGGTTAGGATGTTCATGGGCGCCGGGTCTCTAGGTGAGCCACTTTTTACTGTAGGCATAAGTGTCAAAAGCGTTTCCAGAGAAAGAGGGGGAAAGCATTCTAGGCGGTGAGTGGTGGTGGGGGTCTGTAGGGGAGCACATCGCTGGGTCAATTGGAGGTAGGGTTTTTAGAACGATCTGAATTTTATTATCAAAGAACTTGGCCTGGTTTTCGCATCTGTGGGGATAGGAGGGGCTGGACATTTAAGAAGTCTGTTTATAATGGCAAAGGACTCTCTGGGGGAATTTGCCGCTTGCTGAATTTTTGCCTCGTAGTAGGCTGCCTGGACTTTCCTCGATTCCTTTCTGTAGTTGCGTATAGCTTCCCTGTAGATGAACTTGCTGCCAGCCGCGAAATCTTTCCTCCATTTTCTTTCTAAAGTTTTGCAAGTCTGTTTCAAATTGTGCAATTCAGCCGAGTACCAAGGCAATCTAGTGGAGCCATGCTTTTTGGTGATCCGGACCTTCGGAAGGGCGAGGTTAAGAGAGTCATCTATCCAGCTGCGGAAGTTATTATACATTGCCACCGGGCAGGAAGTAGACTGAGGTGTGTTCTTTCTGAGTTCATGGATCCATTTCTCCTGGGGAAGCTTGGACCAGGGACGGATGAGGATCCGAGTGGGGGGTACTGGAGGAGTAAGAGTTTGGGGGTGCCAGGAAAAAGGCACCAGATGGTGGTCGGACCAGGGGATGGGGATAGGGTCTTTTCCCTGGAGGGTCTCCAAATTGGAGAACACTGGGTCAAGACAGTGTCCCTGTGAGATTGTGGGAAGGAGAAGTTTTTGCACCAACTGGATGGAAGCAAGGTCTTTTGCTAGTTCAACTGCTACTGTGGACCTATAATCTTCGAAATGAAGATTAAGATCGCCAAGAAGCAGGAAGTTCGCAGAGGAGCTAGCGAAATTGATGGTAATTTCCACCAGGGAGTTACAGAAAGGGCCTACTGTCCCCGGGGGACGGTAGATCAGAATGCCTGAAAGTGAGAGAAGGGGGGAGAATTGTAGGGAGCAGTGGACATTCTCGCAGTCCTGGATAGGGCTGCCAAGAAGGCGGCAAGTGAGATGGTCCTTATAGATAATCGCGAGTCCTCCACCTTTGCCTGGGGACCTATCTACTCTCTGGATCACATATCCCTGGGGCAATGATTGTACGATATCTGGATCGGAGCTGGCACTGAGCCATGTTTCGGTTAAAAAGAGCACCTCGGGAGAGGAGTCTTTTAAAAGGAGCGAGATTTCCGTGGAGTGCTTAGGAAGGGATCTGCAGTTTAGCAGGAGGAAAATAATAGCTGGGCTAGAGGAGGAGGGGGGAGGGAAGTGGGGAGTGAATGTGAAGGGGCAGTGAGGGCATTTAGGATGGGGGCTATCTAGTCGTAACAAATGGAGGCAGTTGGCCCTAGGGATTTTATTGATTTGCAGCAATTGCAATCCAGAGTATCTAATGTGTCCTGGGGTTCTGGCCCTAGGCCCCGATCGGGCACGGACGGGCGCAGACGAGCATCATGGGCTTGATTTATGCACCTCTTCCGACGCCGGGTGCAGCAACTAGACCGCTGCCCCGAGCGTCTGAGGCGCTACTACCGGAAGTGGTGCACGAGGCCTTCCTGCCCGCCGAGCATTGAACAAAGTTCATGCCGGGGGTTGGATCCTACGTGTCACCGCAAAGTATTTTAGTGTGCAAATCAGCAATAGTAATTCAAAAAGAGGGTCAGCAAAGATAATAAAATATTTTTAGTGTGCAAATCGGCAATAGTTTTAAAAGCAAGTCAATAATGAGGTATTTTAAACTGCGGGTTAATCACATGAACCAACAATTCCTACTGATACGGATCACTCAAATCGTTCCCTTGTTCTGCCACCGAGGAAATAGTCAACCATACAACAAATGTCATACATGGTTGGAAAATAAATACAAATAAAAACTGCATTTTCTAGTACATTTAGTAGAAGTATACAGCTTACTCACAAATCTATGTGCTGAGGTTCTACCTCTTCTACCATTTTGTATGTGGATATCTCTGTCCTGACTCCGCACATGTAAGCCTACATTTTAGTTAAACATAGGAGAGATTGAAGGCAGTGGCAGGAAAGTAAAACATTCTTCTTACAAAATGAGAAGGGTTACAAGAAGAGACAGGTGAGGTTTAGGAAGGGATATAAACCAACTCACAAAAGTGTAAGGGCCTTAGCATGAGTACAGCAGTCATGGGACCGCAGTGCTTGCAGTGGAGGTCCGGCTACCACCACCCCAGCAGTCCGACCGTTTTATTATGATGGTGGCAGTGGGACCCACACAGACCACCTCTGCTGGGATCCAGGAACCTGAAAAGGGGCTAAATATGCTAGTGGTGCAACTGCCGGCACAGCAGCGGAGCATATTATGACCTGCATTTCCACCGCCCATTGCATGACGATGACCTTGCAATGAAAAGGGGGGCGGATATGCAGTGAAAGGTGCCCTAACAGGGTCCCCAGGTGAATCTGGCCATTGTTGTGCAGGTGGGGGAGGCATATTTTTTGCTCCCCTACAATTGCACCTTTATGCGTGCACAGTGTGGCATGCATGATATGGTGCATGCAGGCTCTCTCACGGCCGTGGTTTAGGCTCTCCTCTTAGAGTATGATACCTGCCGTCATAACACCACCGCCATTGTGGTGGCCTCAGGAGAAGACTGCCAAACTTGGAATAATGCCCCTAGCCTTTCCTGTTTACAAACTATACTCTTAAAGTTACTATGTGAGTGACTGCACCCGCCTGCAACGGGATGTCTGGGGGGTCCATGGGACCGACTTTTATCCCTTTAGAGGGCTGCATTTAGAAGGCGCACTCAAAGTGCACCACCTTTTTGTGGCGCCTTCTAAATGTGTGTTTGCCTCTGTGCCCACATCTGTAATAAAGTAGCAGGTGCAGAGGCAAAGTGATTCGCTCATTTGCATGGGGCCATGTATTACTAAAGGGGCCACACAAGCATCTGTTGCCTCTTCTACTAAGTGCCCCAGGGGGGCATAAAGCAGGGGCAAACACCCGTTGTGCCCCTAGGGTGATTGTATACAAGGCCAACAATTGGTACTGCAACTCTCTCTCAAAGAAAATAATGGAGTTAGGGGATTTAAATAAAACCCCATTTGAACTAATGTCAAAATAGATTCATGTTTTTAATCTTAAAATACAAATACCTATTATTTAATATTAAAAAAGACTATAAATAAGTCAAAATTGTTGTATTTTAAAATATGGTCTTAATCTTTTTAAATGTAAACCTCGTTGTAAGATTGAAATAATTAAATTAGTTTTAATTAATTCTATACATCAATTTTAATAATTTGTAATACATAATAAAAATATTTTTGCTTTAGGTGGGATTTTTTATTTATTTAGATGTAAAAAGTATATTTTTAAAATGTAGTCCGCTTACAATAATTGCACGTTTTATTTAATTTAATGCAAACTTTTTTGTATTGGTCTAAGTTTAAAATAAACATGTGAAGGTAATTTAGATTATTATTTATTCTATTTTTTTTAATGTAATAAGCTTCCTTATACTTTACCACAGGGAGATCTCTGCCCCAATTGCAGAGGTCTCCTGCAAATGTGCAGCACTTTAAATACAATTGAAAAGTCACTACTAGAAGTAACTTTACAGTTTCATTTGACATTTTTACTTTATGATGCATTTCAAGGGAGTGGATAACTCTACAAGTTTGAGTAACTGTACACTTGTAAAAGGCAAGTGGCCAAAATTAGTAAATTTGCTCAAACGTGTAAGAGGAAATTTCCATGTATAAAATCTACTTGTGCATACACCCATTTATGTTTGTGTTGCAGATCACTGTGTGCAACCTGTGGTTATGAGTTTGTATCCTAGATTTTTTTTGGGGATTAATGAGTCTTTGCAGCAATCATTGGGAAGCTTGCACATCACAAGCAACAATCCAAGTGAACTAGGTCTATGGTTAATGCAACTAATACACATATAACCTGCACCGTCTAAGTACTTGCACTTAAATATGATAACTAATCTAGTTTAAGTCAAACAGATTAGCAAATGTCAAAAAAGTATTTACTGTGTACATTGTCATAAGTAGTGTAATTTCATATACCCACTTTTATACTGCTGCTGCTCAGCCTGAGTGTCTGGGAGAGAGAGTGTGACGGAATGGAATGTTCGTGTGTATGAGTGTCAGTTGGAGATGGGATGAGCAGCAGCGAGGCTGCTCCTGGTGGGGTTCTCCCCTATGTAACTTCTTACCTTAATAAACCTACATGGAACACTGCCTGGATTGGCCCTGCTTCTTTTTTCTACATTGTGGTGACCATCTGGAGAAGAACCTGCGTGTGTGCCACCTCATGGACTGATGGATTACTGTAATTTTACTTACTGAAGAAACTCCAAAGTAAAGAACTTCCTAAAACGACAGCTATGCACTTCAAGCATGCTGGCACCCCTGAGAGCCCCACCAGTGACCTCCACATCGGTTGCCCCAACTTAAGTTTGCCAGTCCCTGCCCTACCTTCCTGCTTCCTCTCCTGCTCCTTAGGGACAGTGCTCACTCCCCTGCTACTTTGGGACAGTCCTTTCTCGAAGTGCAGTGTCGCGTCGCGTCTCAGCAATCACCACCACGCAGCCAGGTCAGTTTCTATTATTTATTGCATGCATATGTATCTGCAGCCAGCATGCTGCACGTCCTGCCTCGTCCCCCGCTTCCTGTGTATCCCCTGCCCCTCACCCCTTGACCGGAACTGGTGTCCGGTGACCTCTCCTGCCCTCTGCCCTCCTCGGGGTCCTAGTGCCTCATTTCTCAGGACACTACATCTCCCCCCTTTGTCACAAAGGCATTACGACAGTAGCATTCGTTGGTAGTAAAATGGGACAGTCTCTTTTGTAGTCAGTTGCAGGATGTGAACTGTCGACTGATGTGACCCGTGAGATGCTGCCTAGAGCGGCATTTCACATTTCCTCTATTAGTCTCTTCGGTCTCACAATGTCTCTTCTTGGCCTCTCCACCTGTCCTTGGCCCTCCTTTGGCCTTGTTGCTTCTGCGACACCTGCTCCATTGCATTCCTTCGTTGTTGCGTGTTCTTCCTCTTTTTCTTCTTTTAAGCCTTTGAAGTGTGAGCTGTTCCTTGTGATTCGCCTGCTGTCTGATTCTGCTGTTATCATTGTTCCTTTCACTTGTGTTATCGTCAATGGGTCGTGGGCGAATGCACTGTCCGACTTCCGTTGTTGTCTCTGTCGTACAATGACAGTGTCTCCTTCATGGAGGTGTGATTTGGTGGCATGTCGTCTTCCATCAGCATATTCCTTCATTCTCTTCTTGGCTGCCTCATCTTTTGCTGCCACGCCTTCGTGCCCCGGCGCGGCCAGTCCTTCTATCTGCGGCAGCCTTGTTCTGCTTGTCCTCCCTAGTACTAGCTCCGCCGGGCATTTCCCTGTAGATCCATGAGGCGTGTTTCTGTAATCCCTCAGCATTTGGCATAGTGCTTGTCCTAGGGAAATCTGCGACAGTTTCGCCCTTTGAACTGCCTTCTTGATGTTTCCCATAAATCTTTCGACCATGCCGTTTGCTTGCGGCCATAGTGGTGTTACCTTTCTGTGCTGTATTCCGAGGTAAGCCATGAACCTTCGGAACTCCTCTCCTGAGAACGGAGGGCCATTATCCGTTTTCAACGTCTCCGGGGAGCCCCATGCTGCGAATATGTCGTCCAGAACAGGTAGCGTTGCGGCTGCTGACGTTGAGGAGACTGATCGCACAATCGGGAATCTGGAGTATTCATCTATTATGACCAGTAGGTAAGTTCCCGCGTCTAGAGGTCCAAAGAAATCAGCGGCCATTGTTGTCCATACTGCTCTTGGTAGTTCCGACATTTGCAGTGGTTCTTGTCTTGCAGGCGGACCCGTCGTTTGACAGAGGTGACAGGCCGCTATCGTATCTTCGACTAGACGATCTAACCCCGGGAACCAAACCTTTTCTCTCAGCAGTTTTTTTGTCGCCACAATGCCCCTGTGTGACTCGTGTGCAATGCTGACCACTTGGCGTCGTAGCGAACGTGGAATGACTATCCTGGTGCCCCTCATTACTATTCCGCTGTTTGTCTCCGAGAGTTCCCCACTTATTTTCTGTAGAGCCAGCATCTCCTCCTTTTGTACTCCTCCCTTCCATGTGCAGTTGTTGTTTATATGTCTCCATCTTTGCTGTCTCGTCGTTTCTCGGGCCGCTCGCAGTGTGTCATCTTTTTCCGTTTCTCTCTCTATCTCTGTTAGAGTTACTGGTGCCGGCGTGCTTTGCTTTAGCACGAAGTTTAAGTATTCTTCGGCCATTGAGGCCTTTTTTTCTGCATGTGGCAGCGGATGCCGTGACATGTAGTCGGCTGGATTATGCTCTTTCCCAGGTTTGTGGACAATTTTGAAGTCGTAGTCCATTAGTCTGATGCCCCAGCGCTCAATGCGGGGCGGCATCTTTGCTGCTGGGTTGCCGTAAATTGTTACTAGTGCTTGGTGGTCCGTGATGATGGTGAACGGCTTTCCGTACACAAACATGTGGTAATGCTCGCATGCCCATACCACCGCCAAGCTTTCTTTCTCCGGCTGGGAGTACGCCTTCTCAATGTCTGTCAAGCTTTTGCTGGCATATGAGACAATCTTCCTTGGTGACTCCTTTCCCGGCAGGTGTTGTGCTAATATTGCACCTAACCCCACTGGGCTGGCGTCAACCGTCAGCTCGGTGCAGAGCCGAGGGTCGAAGTATGCGAGGTGCTCCGCCGTCATCACAGCCTTCCTGATCTCTTCGAACGACTCATTGCACTCTTGAGACCAGACAAATTTCTGGCCCTGTTTTGTTAGCTCTCTCAGCGGCGTGCTCACTGTGGCAAAGTCTTGTATGTATCGGGCACAGTAGCTTGCCAGGCCTAGGAATGACCTTATTTCTGCCACATCTGACGGTGGCTTTGTCTTCTTTAGCGTTTCCACTTTGCTGGGATCAGGCCTCATCCCTTTTTCCGAGAATATGTGTCCGAAGAAAATCAGTTCTGTTCTCCCTAGCTCGCACTTCTCTCCATTTAGTGTTAGTCCAGCCTGCTTTAGATGTTTGCACACTTGCCTTAAGGCGCTGTCATGTTCTCCGTCTGATTTCCCAAACACTAGGATGTCGTCACTGTAATTGAAACTGTTGTGTACTGGTCGTATCACCTGTCTTATTGTCTCCTGAAATATTTCGGCCGCTGACGAGATACCAAAACTGAGCCGTTTGTATCTGAATAGTCCTAGGTGTGTGGAAAATGTTGTTATGTACCTCGACTGTGGGTCCAGCTCTAGTTGGTGATACCCTTTGTATAGATCTAGCTTTGAGAATCGGCACGCCCCTGTCAGCCTGCTGATCATGTCGTTCAGATGAGGTCCTGGATGACGTTCCCTCGATATTGCAGTGTTCGGTAGTCTCATGTCCACACAGATCCTTATTTTGGACGTATTTTTCTTCGGGACTGCCACAATCGGTGATACCCACGGTGTTGGCCCGTCTGCAGGCTCAATTATGTCTTGCTGCAGTAAGTTATTTATTTCTTCCTCCACTTGCGGTTGTAGGTGGATCGGCACTCTCCTGTGATGCTGTGCCACTGGTCTCACCGCTTCATTTATGTGTAGGGTGACCTGTTTGTCTTTTAGCTTCCCCAGTCCCTGCAGTATTTCTTGATATTCTTGCAGTATGTTTTCTTTTTCTGTCATGTGGTACGTCATCGCCAACAGCCCCATGACTTGTGCCGTGACGTTACTCAGCAGGCAGGGCGCTGGGATGTCCCCTTTCAGCACATGTATTTCTTCCTGACGCGTCACGTCCTGATATGTTAGCGTCTCAGTGAACTTGCCCATGTTTTCTACTGGTGTCTTTGATCCCCACGTGAACACATCTACTGTTGATGGCGATAGCGTTGGCCTTGTTCTCATTTTCATGTACTCGGACATGCACATTATGTTGCATGTGGCACCACTGTCTAGCACAAACGTTGTTCTGTGGCGCCCGACGTCGATGTCTACTGTGGCCGTCTTTTTTATTTGCTGTTTCTCCACCAGCTGGATGTGTTCCTGCTGTCTTCCTTCTTTGGGTGTGTCGGACATGAGGTATAGCCGTGCTTCTCTCCCAGCCGTCGTCTGTTCATCCGACTCTTCCGACGAGCCTCTCTCTGCTGTCTCCATATGTCTGGCGTGTCTGGTGCCTGTTGTCCCTTGTCTTGCTGTTCGTCCCCTCTCGTTCCTAAATTGCCTGCTCATGCAGGTGCTTGCGAAGTGATTGTCCCTATTGCATTTTCTGCATTTCTGGCCCATTGCTGGGCAGGTGCCAACGTGTGGGAAGTCAAAGCCGCATCTGTAGCATGGGACCGCTTGTTTCCTGTGATGTTGTTGCTCCCTGTTGTCGTTCTTTTTGAAATGTTCCGTCATCCGATGTGCCATCGCTTCTCCCTTTTCTTTTCCAATTTGTATTTGTTTGGCATGCTGCGTGGCCCGTGCTTCTGTGCGGGCCATCGTCAGTATTTTCTCAAGTGTTGTTGGTTCTTTTAGGATGCGTGCTCTGAACTCTACTGATAAACACCCTACGATGAGGCGCGTTCGTATTGCTTCTTCGTTGTCAAATTTATCAAATTCGCAGTATGTCACCAACTTCCGCAACCTTGTCGCGAAGTCATCCATGCTTTCTTCTGGTTGCTGGCATGCTGTGTGGAACGTGTACCTTTCAAAATCGATGTTGCGTTGGGGGTCGAACTTCTCTGTGAGGCACGCTTTCGCGCCTTTGTAATCCGCCGTCTTTTCACTTGGTAGTGTCATCATTAAGTCTTCTATTTCGTCTCCGGCAAGGTTGACCAGCAGATCTAATTGTTTGCTCTCTGCGACGTCCGTCGCGCGCATGTATCGTTCAAATTGTCGTAGCCATCTCTCCCATCTGATGCCTGCTTGCGGTTCCGACATGTTGAATGGCAGCGGCCTGCGGAACACAGCTTGTGTGCTCCTTGTTTCTTCGTCACCCATATTCTTCCTTTCTTTGTTTTATTTATGTACTTCTTGCCTTCTTTCTCCTTCCTTCTTGTTCCTCTGGTGCTATTTCCTTTCTTTGGCACCTTTTTCTTGTCGTTTTCTCCTTATTTGGACCTTTTTCGTCTATTTTCCTTTTTTGCCTGACTCTAAAATGGCCTCCC
Source organism: Triturus cristatus (assembly GCF_964204655.1). Lineage (NCBI taxonomy): Eukaryota > Metazoa > Chordata > Amphibia > Caudata > Salamandridae > Triturus > Triturus cristatus. Next base: position 49,240,273 of record NC_140581.1, on the reverse strand, counting down.
GGCCTTCCTGTGCTCCTATTGGCCCAAATTGCCTGACTCCAAGATGGCCGCCGCACTCTCGCGCGATTTCGCGCTGTTCGGGACTTTGCCTGACCTTTTAAAATGGCCGCCGTCTATCTTGGGCGCTGATTGGCTCAATTCGCCTGACTTTAAGATGGCCGCCTCCTCTCGCGAGAGTTCGTTGAAGCTCACGCACGGGAGGGATCTTAATCTTTCCTTCAGTTTCACTATCGCGCTGCTCTTACTTCTGTTAGCAGCGCCGGGGTGGGCTCCCGCAACGATGTTTTCTTCTGCTGGCGCTTCGGACCAGGGTGGGCTCCTGGCTCCGAATTTTGTTCCGCGACCGGGTGGGCTCCGACAGTCGCCGCGACGCGTGGATTTCGATCCCGCCTCGTCGCCAGTTGTCGCGTCGCGTCTCAGCAATCACCACCACGCAGCCAGGTCAGTTTCTATTATTTATTGCATGCATATGTATCTGCAGCCAGCATGCTGCACGTCCTGCCTCGTCCCCCGCTTCCTGTGTATCCCCTGCCCCTCACCCCTTGACCGGAACTGGTGTCCGGTGACCTCTCCTGCCCTCTGCCCTCCTCGGGGTCCTAGTGCCTCATTTCTCAGGACACTACATGCAGTTTCCCAGGAGAGCATCCAGTTATTTTCACTGCCTCCTTGTTCTGCTACCTGCCTGCCCTGCTGTTCTGGTTCAGGTGTTCCCTGTACTCCTATTTTAGAAGAGCGCCTCCCTTTGCTGCCTGGGTGTCTTGCTACCTGCCTGCTACGCTGCCTTGAAACAAGATGGACGTGCCATGTTTCCTTGGGATAGTTTGCTCTTAAACTGGTGTTAACCTGTGGAATGACCAGTTTCTGCTTCCACCTACTTTACCCTGTAACCCTCCTGAGCTGCAAAGCCCCACTGTCCCTGCTTCTACTATACTCCAGCGTATTTTTCTACCCATTCCGATCATAGACAACTTCTGTCTGTTATTCCTCTGTGTTGCTTGAGACTTGTCTGTGAGCGTTATGTAACTGCTGACCTGCTATTCAAAAATGCTGGCACGAGCTTCCCATAGTGCACGCATTTATGTCCTGTGATGTCACCGTGCAGTTTTCTCTCCTCCTGACTCTTTGCACTGGATGCCTGCTCCTAGACGCCCTGCTGCACAACGTGCCTTGAGCCATTCGGCTCAGTGTCAAAAGTGTGCCGCCATCCAGGGACTTCCAGGAACTTCTTATTTCTAGACATCATCATTCCGGTGTTTTCGAGTTTCAAGGTCTGCATTTGGGATGCGGAGTGGAGCCTCTGCATCCACTGCGTTTCCCAGATGTTCAGTTTTTCCAGCATATTTGAAGCATCGTGTTTCTGTCTCAGAGTCTGTGGATAATGTCAATGCCATCTAGTGGCCTTCTGACCAGAACATGGAGACATGGTGGATTATTGCTTCCTTTGTGACTGCAGAGTGCACTAGACTTCCTTTCTTGTCATCTGGTTTTCTGTGTTCAGTTGGATCATCAAGAGTCCTCTCTCTCAGTTGTATGCACTATGCCAAGTCGTCAGGTCCTCTATTGTTTTCCTTCACATCCTCGTTCATGGACTGTTGGAGAACTTTCTAGTCTGATGCATTTTTAAACGTTCCCTCCATTGTGGCACAGTTAATTTGAAGACTTCACATTCTCATTACTGAGCAGTGTTAATATATTGTTTTTTTCTGTTGCCAGCATGTGATATGTTTTGCTTTGCTTATCTTTATTTACAATATCTTTCTCCTTATCGCTTTGTTTGCTCTTACCTCTTGCTGTTTTTCAAAATGATGGTCTACATTTTATTACTTATACCTTTGTGTGCTACCTAGTTGCAGTCACTGCATGTTTTCTGTTAACGTACTGGCTTCTTGTACTTCCCCTTACACTTACTGTTGATCGTTTAGTTTGCTCTTACTAATTGTGTGACTTGTCTTCCGTACTTCTATGAGAATTGATGTATACTTGGAGTTGTGTTCCCTGGCATGTTACAATTGTCAGGCGTATGATAAGTAAAGGGTAGTATTTGATAGTATTGTTGCTTCCCACTTTTATGTGGTTATAGATTGGTCCTTTATTTCCACCTATCATAGTGTTGATTTTTACTATGTGCCGTGTGGGGTTCCCCCACACATTCCACCCCAACTAGGGTTGTTGGGGGAAGTGTTGCTGTTGTTCTGTGTGTTCCTCCGTGATTTTTTCCACACATTCCACCTCAGCATATATTGGGGGAAGTTTGTTGTTCCTGCATTCGGCATTGTGCTGTGTGGTGTTCCCCCACACATCACACCCCAACCTGAGTTGTTGGGGGAAGAGTTTTGCCTGCTTACTTTGCGTGCATTTACTTACGTGATTTCAGATTGCTTCTTGCTTTGGTCTGCATTGCATTGTTACTCCTTTGGGTGTCAGGGTTTCCTTTGCTTGATTTGGGTTTTCCCTTCGCTCCTCAGGGTTGCGTTGGGAGTCCTGTTGGTTCTGTGCGAAGCCCCTTACACACATCACACCCCAACCTGTGTATTTGGGAAAGGGTTAACTTGGTTCTTGATGTTCTGTGTGGATTTCATCCATGCCTGCTTACTCTCTTAGCATTCTCATTTGTCAGTTTTCTTCCACACTTATTGTTATTGATTTCCTTGTGCTCTTCGTGTTTGCCTGGCCAGCTTGCACGATTCTGGTACTTGGATTGGTATGTAGTATGTAGCGTGGGAGTGTCTGGGTTTGTATTAGAAAGGAGGATGGTGTTGTGCATGCGCCTTTGTACTTGTGTCACTGTTTCTCTTTCATTTTGTATAATTGTCATCTTTTGTATATCTTGCAATGTGTGTAATGCCTGTGAGCATTCTTTTTTTTACATTGCAAAGAAAGGGGTATACTGCTGCTACTCAGCGTGAGTGCCTGGGAGTGAGAATGTGGGTGAATGGAATGTTCGTGTGTGTGAGTGTCAGTTGGAGATGGGCTGAGCTGCGGTGAGGCTGCTTCTGGTGGGGCTCTCTCCTTAGTAACTCCTTACCTTAAAAACCTACATGGAAAACTACCTGGATTGGACCTACTTCATTTTACTACACATACATATGTAGAATAATTTACATATAACATGCAACACATAAAGGGTATTTTTGACAATAATCTTGTTGTACCCATTGTTTTGCTGATATAATCACACACATTCTCTCCATGTTTCCTTTACTTTGTAGAATATTGTTTATTTATTTCTGGTTTCCTCTATTAGCTGGAGGCAAAAATGGAGCAGTCACAGAAAGGTTTACTTTCACAGTGGTCCCCAGCAGGGCCCAGATGACACATGGAATTAGTATGTGCACTTGCATGTAGAGCAATGTGCCTTAAAAACAGGAGAGGGTGGTGCAGTTGGGGTTTTGAGAGTGTCAGAGTCCAATCCTTCACCAGCTTGGCACTGAAGTCTGAAGTCTTTCAGTTTGACATGATCACCAGTGGGTTGTGGTGCTGCCAAAAGTTGCTACTTTTTCATCTGCCTCCTTTAGGTCACATGGATGGCGAAAACATTTGGGAAACATTTTGGCCTTCAAGAAAAAGAGGTTATTCTCAGCTACCTCCCGCTGAACCACGTGGGTGGACAACTCTATGACATCTGGCTACCAATGTGCTTTGGAGGAACCACGTACTTTGCCAATCCAGGTGCCCTAAAGGTAACTGTGTGTTAAATATATAAACAAATAATTCAACATGATTCAGTAGATGACCTGTAATTCTCATGTACTTGTTATATTGATTGTCATTGATCAACTTGATATTTTAATTATAGTGAAAAAGCTCAACATTAGTTTTGAAAACCGACTTAATGCTCTTTAGTGGAACAGAGCTTAAATAAAGACCAGAATGAAAACTTCTGTCCAGATGCCCTGAGTGGTTCCTGGTTTTCAATACATCTTATACCAAAAAGGGCATATTTTCGTGGGTTATTGAATGCGCCAGATTGTGACTGTGAGAAATATTCATAAACTCATATTGGTGAATATAATGGTTCTATTTTCTGTGGTCGTACCCTGTATCTGTGTATTTGTTGAGCATACTGAGCACACCGAACAGAAACACCTGCCATTGATTACATCAATGGACATAGGAAACTATCCTTTAAAGTACAGTGTCTGTGCTTGTTGGGCATCATGGAAGGTGGATAGGCCATCTTTACTGCATAATTGTGAATACTTAATGAACTGCATCTGTCATTCATTCAAAGTTTCAAACTGGAACGGCATGGTGAGCAAAAAAACAATGGATTTAGGCCCAGATCTCTGTACTGGGGGGAATGTATGACATTGTTCTGTCCATCTACTGTTGTTTTTGCATTTGTCATCCCGAGTGGGACGGTATGCTCAGACGTGGGTCCCTTGCTCTCCATGCCAATGGAATCCAGCTATCCTGGCTGAAGAAGGGTGAAACCCTGAAACCGGTCCTAGGATGCTTGTTTCCAGTCCAGGGAGGACCTGGCTTGGCAGTTCGGGCTGGACTGTTCCCATGAGGCACAGGGTCAAGACTGATTTGCATATGGCTGGGTTCAAACTGGAATGGCGAGCAAAAAAACGATGGATTTAGGCCCAGATCTCTGTACTGGGGTGAATGTATGACATTGTTCTGCATTCTGTCCATCAACTGTTGTTTTTGCATTGATTCAAAGTCTGTGTGCTACAGGGGAAAGTTTCCTTCAGGCTGGTATTAACATATGGCTTAGAAAGATCACAATCTTCAGTTTCAATTAACATATCTCGTATAAAGGGTTATATACATTTGTTGTGTGTATAAACAAAATTACAAACTCATGGCATTCCTGAGGAACACTTTTAAATTGCATTTGCTGTGCTGACTATCCAACTTCACAGAATATTGGGTCATTATCACCTAGCTGTATGACTGTTCAGCTTCAAAGCATTTCTGGCTAAACCCCTTAATGAAGCACAATGAAGAAAATGGGGCAGAATTACTTATTTGAAGCGGATCTGTCATTACATTCTTAAAGTAGATATGCGTTCCATTCGTCAGAGACCCTACATTAAGACCTCCCACCATGAGAGCTGTCCTAAGGACAGAGAATGGTATGCCTAACTGCTAGTATGACAACAAGGATAAGGACAATTTTATTATATGCACTGACAAAAAGCACAGGTTAAAGGGACATTATAATTAGGTATAATTATAAGATCTTGGCTCACATAAAAAAAGCTAGTAATTCACTTCAGTTAAAGTAACGTTTACATGTTTCCAGAGAAATATTTATATAGCTGTTATCAAGCTTGTTATACCCAAATAAACAACCCAGCCTGCTGGGTCCCTACACACCAGTGGTTCCATCACATCTAACACTTTGCCTGGTCGGTGTTACTGCTCTCCCCCTGTGCATTGAGGTACTGCCCTCTGAGCCCAGAGCCTGCCTGCACCTCATCCCTGGTGGTCCAGTGGGAGAGCACTCTGCTCTTCTTCCGGTCTGCCCTGTTCTGTGCTATATGTGCCCTTTTTTTATCTTTTTGCCCTCTCTCTTTTTGCTTTCTCTTTTTCTCTTTTTTTTTTTTTTCTATTTTGATCCTTTTTTTCTTTTCGCTCTTTTTCTCACGTGCTTACCGCCACTACTTTCCCTGTGGCCTCTCCCCCCTCCAGCATGTCTTTTCCGATCCCGCCTCCCAGCTGATCTCCCCTACTTAATGATGGATGCTGAGCAGTCGCGCTTCTGGCATGCTGAAGATACGCCAAAGGCAAGCTCATCTGTGTCCGTCAGCTGCACCTTCACCCCCCCTGGGCCCCAGCAGCTGCCCCAGCCTACCAGACGCCACAGACACAAACCGCTGAACTGCATCCTCCTCAATGTGCGCTCTCTACACAGGCACGCCATAGAAATTTGGGATCTCCTAAACACCCACACGCATGACGTCGCCTTCCTCACAGAGACCTGGACCAACGCCAACCCTGTGCCTGACATCGCAACCACCATTCCAGGTGGATACAAGATCCTAAGAAGAGACCACCCGACCCCGCCAGGAAGAGACATCGCCATCATTCACAAAATCTCCCTCCGCATGACAACCATTGAGCCAGACGTTGCAACGACCCCCATGGAACATCTCCACTTCCAGATCCAGACCAACCCCAAAACAACTCTCCACGGAGCCCTCATCTACAGGCCGCCTGGCCCCTGAGCTCCTTTCACTGACTTTGCTTCCACAGACTACATCCTACTCAGACACCTAAACTTCTGAACAACCACTATAACCCCCAACACCACCCTAGACAATCTTGACATCATAGGACTGAAGCAACTTGTCACCGCCCCCACAGACACCGCAGGACAGGCACTAGACCCCTTCTTCGCAGGAGAAAACAGCATCTCCTACAGCCACACCATGGAACTTCTCTGGATGGACCTCCACTGCATCCATTTCCTCTTTAGAAAACCCACCATATACAAGCATGCACTCCTCCTCCCCCGCAGAAACTGGAACAAAGTCATTGAAGAACAGCCCATCCCCACCCTCACCAGCCCTCCACCTCCAAAGACAGGAGATTCCAACACTGCAGCAAGCAACCTCCACCACCAGATACCCAACTGCACCGACACACTCGTCCCGCTCAAGAAAGCTACAGGACCACAAAACGAGAAAGCAAGCTGGTTCACCCTTGCACTCCAAGAATCCAAGCACTCCTGCTAATGACTTGAAAAGACATGGAGAAACAGCAAAACCCTTGAAACATGTACCGCCTAAAGAACAGTCACCACAGCACACCACCAACTCATCAAATCCACAAAGAAGAACTTCCTACAAAACAGAATCATCTCCAACACCTACAACTCCAAGGAACTCTTCTCCATCAAACAGGAAGTTGCAAAGCCTGGCAGTGAAACTACAGATGTGCCACCCTCCCAAGAACTCTGCAACAGACTCAGATCCTTCTTTCACCTCCAGATTATGACGCTCTAAGACAACTTCGAAAACCAAGACCTATGACCCCCCCAGCAATGCCACCCAACAGACCCTGCTCATTTGGACTCCACTCACAACAGAAGGTACCTTAAAAACCATGAAGAGCATCCACTCGAGGGCACCCTCAGACTGCTGTCCACTACTATTCTTCCACAGGGCTGCCACAGCCATCGCACCTGGTCGTCAACACCCAGCTAGCAAACTTCATCGAAGCTAACAGCATCCTGGACATCTCCCAATCTGGATTCTGTTGCAACCACAGAACCGAGACTGCCATTCTCTCCGCCAACTACGACATCCGCGCCCTCCTCGACCAGGGCCAGATGGCGGCCCTCATCCTCCTGGACCTCTCAGGTGCCTTCAACACCATCTTCCACCGCACACTAGTCACCAGACACCACAACGCTGGCATCCGAGGAACGGCCCTAGACTGGACACGCTTATTTCTCACAGGCAGAATGCAGTGAGCCAGGCTCCTGCCCTACCTCTTAGAACCTACAGACACCAGATGTGGAGTATCCAGGGATCCTCCCTCAGCCCCACCCTCTTCAACATGTACATGGCACCCCTCGCAACTATCGTCAGAAACCACAGACTCAACATTGTGTCCTACAACGAAGACACCCAGCTCATCTTCTCCCTCACCATGGAACCCAACATCACCAGACACAGCTTCCAAAAAGGGAGGAAAACCATCACAACCTGCATGAAGAAGACCTGCCTGAAATTAAACTCAGAGGAAACAGAAGTCCTCATCATTGGCTCCACCGCCTCGGCATGGGATGACACCTTGTGGCCCCTCACCCTCTGAAACAACTCCACACCGACAGACCATGCACGAAACCTCGACATCATACTGGACAGATCGCTCACTATGAATCACCAGATCAACACTGTATCCTCGGCCTGCTTCAACACCCTCCACATACTTTGAAAAACATTCAAATGGATCTCCTTTTAATCCAGAAAAATGGCCATGCATGCCCTGATTACTAACAGACTGGACTACAGTATGATCTCCATGCTGGAATCAACAAAATATTTCTCCGCAATCTCCAGACCGTTCAGAACGCCACAGCTAGACTAATCCTAGACATCCCCCATCACAACCACAATACCCAGCACCTCTGTGATCTCCACTGGCTCCCCATCGAAAGACGAATAACCTTCAAGCTCCTCATGCATGCAGACAAGGCCCTCCATAACATTAGACCAGCATACCTAAATAACCACTTCTCCTTCCATGCCCCCAAGAGAAACCTTCGATCAGTGGACCTCTCCCTGGCCACCATCCCATACATCTACAAGACCAGAACATGTGGAAAGTCTTTCTCCTCCCTCGCAGCCATGACCTGGAATGACCTCCCTCTCCACCCCGGAAAGCCCTACACTGATCCAGTTCAGGAAGGTCCTCAAGATTGCTCTTCAGATGATTCCAGCACCCAACGACCCTCTCCAGCACCTTGAGACCCTCACGGGTGAGTGGCCGCACTTCACAAACCTCTGATTGATTTATTGATTGATTGCCCTGGCAGGAGACCCCGCCCCTCTCAAAACCATTCTTTTGGTCACAGCAACAAGTTATCTTATACGTGATTCATTGAACCATAAAACCCTTTCCGATGAAATAGACAAATGACCCTGGGCATTCCAGGGCTCAAACCCTTAAACTTTTTGCTAAGAGTCTAACACTTAAACCTCTAGGCTGCAAGCTATCCTCCCACTTTGGGGGAAGAGAGGAAACATATCATGATTTAATACAGGAGTAGCTGCGGAATTGGAGTGTTTAATACATTATGGAACAAACATAGGGTTACTGTTAGCATTTAGAATGACTGACATTATTTCTGAGAGACTCCTGTCTTCAGGGACAGGGGTAAGTGAAATTATTTTGTCTTTCTAGACAGGCCAAAACCAAAGCAGAAATGTTTGAAATAATTCAATTATCAGTGTCTGATGGACAGACACACTTATCATTATCAGCCTTTTGAACATTAGGCAATTGCTCCGTCTTGCGTTCAACCCCTAGTCATGAGGTTCAACTGATTTACACAGGGCCTGATTAAGAGTTTGGCCGTGCAGCACCAGGTCCACCCCGCCGCCCGCATCACCAAACTCATGGTCGGACAACCTGGCAGATTATGAAAACTACTCCTATCTGGTAGGCATTGTTTTTACATTCCCACAGCGCTGCTCTAAAAATGGGCGCCATAATGGGAACGCCAAAACCATTTCCTGCATGGCATGGACTGCAAAATCCATGCAGTGCAGGAACTAGGTTGCATGATGGTAGAATGTCCATGAAAGCCATGGCGGAGAGGAAACTCATAATATTCTTGGTTGGACCACTGCAGTCCCTCCAAGCAGATTGCAGCCTCCTTACCACTGCAACATCACCAGGGAACAGCGGTTGCCTGGTGGCTGCGGAGGACAGGGCGGGCCGACTGCCCTAATGGTAATAGGGCTTTCAGAAGACTGGCACAAGTACATCCCCATGAGTCTGGGGGTCTGTTTACCGCCAGACTCTTAATAGAGCCCTAAGTGTCAACATATTTGGGCAGTTGAGAACTGCTAATCACAATACCTACACAGTCAGAAATGTATTGTATAGAAGACACCTGGACCATGAGAGGATGCCCATGTTTAGATTTAAATAACATTTAACTCTTTTGGAACCCTCTGGCTACAGAGACAACATCTCCAAAAGTGTGTGCACAATCAGAATGGGGTGTTAACAGCCTGACACTACTAGCACATGATGTCAGGTTTTCAGTGATTATGCATGCTCAGGAGTCAACATCTTAAGCCATGTACTTCAAAACAGAACTATTGAGTAAAAAAATATAGGTTATGTTTTATTAATTCTTCACCTTCCTCTTCATCAAATTTGCCTTCTCAGGTGAGGTGCAACATGGAGAAATAACTTAATTACTCCATGTTTTTTTTCTCTTTCTATCTGTGCTGTAGTCTTTTTATTAATTTCACAGTGATATGTCACATACATATTCCAATCGACAGCATGGCAAATTACATAGTATGTTAAAGTTAATAGGGAAGCAACAACAGTTACAATCATGGCATAGTCATGTGTCGCTCTCCATTGCGTTGCATTTCCATTTCCACTAAAGGGGAAACACACAAATCACCTCGGTAGGCGTTCCACTTGCCCCAGTTCTTGTCCCAATTCTTAGGGCACCTTCTTCCTTTAAACACCTCTTTTTATGCTATTATGCATTTATCATATTCTCTAACCCATAGTCTGAGTGAAGGTCTATCCGCCACCCCCATCTCCTCGCAATCTCTCGTTTAACTAAAGTGTATCCCAATGTTGTCAGTTGTTGTTCAACCTCTGTTAGGTGCGTCTGTTCCCACATGTTAAGGAGCCTCAATCTTGGTGTAAGGGTGAGTTCTTTCCCCAAGGCATCTCAAACGCAACCTGCGGCCTCTTCCCATAATGTTCACACCCCTGGGCAGTCCCAGATCATATCATAAAAGGTCACGTCTTGTTGGCAGCCCTGAAGGCAGAGCGCACTCGTCCTAGAACCTATCCTTGCCAGTGTTAGTCCGGTCAGGTTAGATCTATGTAAGATTTTGAGTCAGATAAGTCAGTAACGAAGGGTGATGGCGGCCTCTCGGAGGGACATTAGTGCCGCCTGCCAGTCGTCATCATCAAGGTGCCCAAGGTCCACTTGCCACTTCTCTCGAAGTTTATGGTACATGTTGGGTAGGTTGTTGCATAGTTTTTTGTATCTTAGTGATATGGCTTTGGTGAGCAACGGTCCGTCGAGCAGCCTAATTTCCAGGGGGTACGACTCCTGTATGTCCGTCAAGTCTGGAAGAGCAGTGGCAAGGGCTTGTCGAATTTGCAGATACCTAAATACTTCACCTTGGGCCATATAAGTCAGTAACGAAGGGTGATGGCGGCCTCTCGGAGGGACATTAGTGCCGCCTGCCAGTCGTCATCATCAAGGTGCCCAAGGTCCACTTGCCACTTCTCTCGAAGTTTATGGAACGTGTTGGGTAGGTTGTTGCATAGTTTTTTGTATCTTAGTGATATGGCTTTGGTGAGCAACGGTCCGTCGAGCAGCCTATCTTCCAGGGGGGACGACTCCTGTATGTCCGTCAAGTCTGGAAGAGCAGTGGCAAGGGCTTGTCGGATTTGCAGATACCTAAATACTTCTCCTTGGGCCATATCATATTTCTCTCTTAACTCCCCAAATTTAAGGAGTGTGCCCTTCTTCACCAAGTCTCCAATAGTGGAAATCCTGATGATATCCCACTTATCTAACCCGGGTTGGTGACACAGAAGTCCCAGTCGTTGGGGTACCACAATGGTGTGGCTTTGGTGAGGACATTTAGCCAGCCTAGACTGGAGTTTGCCTGATGCCATATTGCCACTGTATGGGCTGTGGGGCCAAAATATTGCCCTTTCCTAGCCTTGGAGTATAGTGCTCCCAGGTATCCCGTGCTCCTCATTTGGTACTTGTCCAACAAATATGCTGGGTCAATCGGGGAGCGATAGATCCAATGATTCACTACCGTTAGCTGCGATGCCCAATATTAGAGTCTAATGTCCAGGAGGGCAATGCCTCCGTCATACCACCCCTTGGTTAATTTATTCAAAGCTATATGAGGAGCTCCACCATCAACTAACAGTGTCCGGACTACACTTTCCACCCCTGAGAAGTAAGCATCGGGGACCCTATGAGGACAGTTCTGCAAGATATAAAGAAATCGTGGAAGGGCCAGCATCTTAAAAAGAGCCGCTCGACCCATCAAGGATAGAGGCAGAGATCACCAGTACTTAACATCCGTTCGTAGCTGGGCAAGAGGAGCAGCAAGATTGCGCTCATAAAAGATTTGGGAGTCTGGGGTTATAAAGATCCCTAAATAGCAGAATCCTCCGTGGTAACCTCTACTGTTTATATCGGGGGGAGCCGGGGAGCCTGGCCCTTAAGGGCAAACAATACTGACTTGCCCCAATTTATAACATAGCTGGAGTATTTCCCAAAATTCGTGGATATATTTAGTACCCCATCTATGGATCGATAGGGAGATGCGAGGTAAAGTGGTATATCATCGGCATATAGTGATATGCGATCATTGTGTCCTTCCGCCCTGTTCAACTCTCTCACCATGACGTCACGTCTGACCCAGGAGGCCAGAAGTTCCAGCACCAGGGAGAAGATTAGGGGGGATAGAGGACAGCCCTGTCTAGTGCCCTGATTTAGTGAGAAAATTTGAGATGTGTAGTTATTTACCCGAACCTGCCCCCAATTATCTCTATATAGCAGTTTTATCCAACCCATGAATTTCGTACCAAAGCCCAGACATCAGCAGAACTTTGAATAAGTATGGCCATTCGATAGAATCAAATGGCATTGAGTCATCAAGGGATACACCCCTGCGTCTTCCTCGATAAACTCTCGGCGCGCCGGCACGTTATGAAGACATCGGATTTTGAGCGCCATATTTCTCCCTGGCATAAAGCCAGACTGGCCAGAGTGGACTGACGATGAAATAACCTTGAACAAACGTAAGGCTACTACTTTCGCTAGGCTTTTCGCTTCCGCATTAATCAGAGATATGGGCCTGTAGGAGCCGCAAGCGTCATCGGTTTTGCCCTGCTTTCGAATCATGATTATAGAGGCTAGCCGCTGATCCTCTGGTAGGATCCCCGTCTCATAGCTCTCATCATACATGGCCCGCTAATGAGACGCCGCCTGAGTGGCAACCAGTTTTGGGAATTCTATGGGGATCCCATTAGGCCCCATCCACTTCCTGGATTGTATTTTACTCATAGCATTTTGGATTTCAGTGTCTGTCAAGTCTTCGTCTAAAGCTTCTCTGTCACTATCAGAGAGTGTCGGCAGGTCACTAGCCATGAGGAGTTGACAGGAGTTCTCTGTCATGCATGTGGTGGATGGGGTGTAAATGCATTCCAGGTGGTCCGCGAATGCTTCCGCTATGTCTCTTGGGTGTGAGATCTGCGACCCCTCACTAAGAGTCAAGCTAGGTACCCACCTCTCATCCTGCTCCCTCCAGCTTTGCTAGTAGTTTTCCTGTCCTGTCTCCCAGTTCGTACAACCTATTGATAGTGTGAAGGAGTTTGGCCTTCATTTGTTCTCTGGCCAGGATCTTATATTCCTCTTGTTTAAGCATCAGGCGATGCGTGACTCTTACAAGGGGGTATTGATACTTTCGTCTGCTAATTGCTGGAGTTCACCTTCTACATGGACTAGTTGTTGCTGCCTTTTTTTGGTATACCCTACCTTAAGGGCCAGGGCTTGACCCTTCACTACCACCTTACCACCTTAAAGGCCTCCCATACTATCTTTGCCGAGTCTACTGACCCTATATTTTCTTTGAAATAGTTGACGGTGTGTGTGAGTAGTTCCTCTTTGATATCAGGGATCTTTAGTAACCAAGGGCTGAGAATTATTGTGGCCCGCTGCTGGGATTCAAAATTTGTAGGCTCAACCCTCACTGGGGAGTGATCCACAATACCTCTCGGTAGGGCATGGGGATTGCAGAAGTGACCGATGGACGCCGAATGTATTAGGAAATAGTCGATGCGGGATGAACTCCTGTGAGCATTGGAGTAGTAGGTATATTGAATTCCATCCGGCTGTAGTGTATGCCACACATGAGTGAGACCCATGGCCGTAGTGAACTCCTCCATATATGTATGGGGTCGGGACTGTGGCCGTTGTGGATATCTATCCCTCTGATCATCCATGGTCATATTGAAGTCACCTCCAACTATCAGGGTGCCCATGGGGAGGTCAGCTAAAATCTTCCCCAAGTCCACCAGCGCCTCTTTACTCAGCGCCGGTGGAAGGTATACCGAGACCACATTTAACGCCCTTCTCTTCCATTGCGCTTCCAATACTGCAAACCTGCCCCGCTGGTCGGCCCATGTGCACGTCGATGTGAGTGCCAGGTTCTTTTTGACCAGGATACCCGTCCCCTGGGATCCAGAGGTATAGTCAGCATGTATCAGTAGTTTATATCCCCATCGTGTAAGGGTTTCGCATTTATTGCCCACCATGTGTGTCTCTTGCAATAACACCATATCGGGGGCCTGCCGTTTTAAGTATTGCTGCACTATTCCCCGTTTGATTTTGTCCCCCATTATAAGCACGGAGAGTGACGTTTCCATATTAACCCCCGTCATCGGATGTCAGTAAAGATGGACCTGAGTACCCCATAGCTCTCCAGGGCTTGATACCTGCAACTTAGAGGCATGGTCCCCCAAGCACATATTTACTAACACAAGTAGCATCTAATTTCCCTTTTAGGTTACTGTCGATGGTAGAAAGTAAACACAACAGCATTTGACCTGTGACTTGCACACTCAATCAAAAATAACCAAACCCACCACCCCAAAATTCCATCCCACCCTCCTCCCTGACCCCCTGCCAGTGAATTCAAACCTACCCACACCCCAACTAGGCAGAGTGCCTCGTCTCCCCCCAAATTACTCGTAGGTGCTGGCTTGCAGCGCTCCCTCCCCCACCATAGGTGAAATCTATCATGTCACTCAATACAATATCTGAGGTCCGCTCACCGGCCTCACCTATGCCTCCGCTCAACTCCGCGGTCCTTTACTATAAACATGCAGACCGTTCAAGTCCATCACCCAACCTGTATTGGTCCTATGGTCAAGAGAAACATTCAGAATTCACCCCCAGTTCCCCAACCCCACAAGGTCACTTATCTGCGAACAGTACATATCTGCCCCAAGGGTCAATCTGATCCACTGCGTGTCATCTCTCTCAGTTCCACCAGGGATGAGTCTTCTCCCTGTTCGGTTACCTGAGTGAAGTCCACCATTTCGCCCCCTGCGTGGCCGCCAACTCTTCTCCAACCTTCCAACCAGTCCCAGGCGTCTTCCAGTGAGGAGAGGAACCAAGTCTTACCCTCCGACTCGACCAGGAGCTTCGCCAAAAACAGCATAGCATATTTCACTTCACGATCTCAGAGCTCCTTTTTCTCTGCTAGAAAGCTACGTCATTGGGCCTTGACCTTGGTCGTGAAGTCAGGGAAGAAGGTGAACTCACTATTATCTAGTTTGAGCGGAGGATTAGCTTGTGTTGTTTGTAGTATTATGTCTCGGACTCTGTAATTGAAGACACGGGCAATGAGAGGACATGGGGGGCCCCTGGCTTAGGGTGCCCCCCATGGGACCCGATGGGCTCTTTCAATGGAAAAGTAACTTGAAAGCCTTTTGGGATGCAGATGTTTCAGTATCAGATCTTCCACATAGAGGTCCGCCGCATTCCAGCACACCTGTTATTCCTACTTGCCCTCCCTTCATAGTCGTCCAGCTGTTTTGCCATCAGTTCTTGTTGGACTTGCAGTTCGCTCACTTGTTTTTGGAGTTGGGATGTATCCGTCTGTAGTGCAGCCGTCGTGTCCCCCCAGGTCTTTGAGTGCGGCATTCATTTTGCGGAAATCTGCCCGAAGTAGGGACACTTCCACATTTACAGGGTCAATACAGGCTTCCAGGGAGGTACGTACCCCCATGATAGCTTCCATTATATCGTGGAGCATGAGATCTCGCTGCTATTGAGGGCTGTTCCTTTTATCCTTCGAGTCCGTCGGCCCCCTGTCTTGCTTGTCCCCCACCTTATTCCAGGCAATTTTGCCAACTTATCTTGGGCTGACGTCTAGGGTCCCCTGTCACTCGCCATGATCAGGCTACAGTACGGCTAATGAATCCCTCTTGCCAAGACCTGCCCCGGTAGTCTCCGCCACCTGCCCAGAGGAGAGGGTAATCACACTGGCGGCCGGTTGGGTTTCCCAGGGACTGGCGTCAAGTGAATTCCTTTTCTCTGTTTGGGGAGTGAGTTGCTTGCTTGTTATACCGCCAGTGACCCTCCTCTGTTTGTTTACGTGGAAGACTGGTAGGATCCTGGGCCACACCAATGTCCAGCTATATGCCAAGGGAACCCTCCGGCATGCAGCAGGGCCCTAATGTTGTAAATGTGGGCCCAAACTCCTGGTCTTCCCTTTCACCTCCTCAGTGTGATCACGTCTCTGGCAGTAAGGTCGGTCATGGGGCTTCCCTACTTCCAGGAGCACCCGGTCTTCCCCAGTGGCCTCATAAGTTTATTGTGTAGAATAGCTGCCCTGCAATGGCCACCAGAGCGCACCTCCCTCGCGCTTCCGGACGCAGTCTCGGTAGTAACGGATGGAGGGGGATGACCACCGAGGCTCCTCTTCAATCGTCCTACCAGTGTGTACCACTTTCAGGCTTTCAGGGGAGTTGCCGACAGGTGCTCCGGGTCTGCAGTGAGATCAAGGGGGGGGCACGCAAGGGACCCGCACTATCTGACACTGGCCCCACAGGCCTAGCAGGCCACTCCAGCTGGGGCCTCGATTTTTGGCCTGCCTCTGCTGCTCGTAGACTGCTCCGCTTCCGCCCAGTCCTCGCCTCGCCTGCCCAAAGCTCACACGCAGCGGACTGGTCTCCCACCTCCTCACTCGCACCTCGAGTGCTCCACAAGAGTGTCAGGGAACAGGGGTTCTGGAAATTCCTCTCCGAGTCACACTGCCAGCGCCATCTTTATTTCTGGTCCGTCCAGGTTGCCCGTCTCCGTTGCTGTTGTGTGCACTGCGGAGCCTCGCCGGCGCCGCCCAGCTGTTCAGGTTCGAAGGGTGCAGAGACCTTAAGACCCCTTGGACCCAGGGTCAGTACATCATTTACGGCAGGATATATGCAGGATTAACGGCGATGGCTTGGGAGCCTTGCTTGAGGGCCGCCATTCTCCTCGGCTGCTAGCCATGCTCCCCTGTGCTGTATTCTTGAAGAGGGGAATGCAGCAGAGGATTGTTTTTGTGCAGCAAGGTGCCCCTTCCTGCATACAAACAATCCTGCTTACAACCCAGGCAGCCATGACGTGTGTCAGTGCAGGGAAAGGATAAGAATGTGCTGTAGGATGTTAAATACAGTGCATTCCTGCCCTTTCTATCTCCCGCAGTGAATCACTGCAAGGTGGCTTACTGCATCCTGCACCATGAAAAAATTTATAAATGTGCCCGCAAGTCATTATTGTCACTGCTATGAGTTTATGGATGGGTTCAGAGTTGTGTTGTTTCCTTGGACAATTTAAATATAGGGCTTTTCAACCTCATTGACATCAAGAGTCAGCATAACAGGTGCATGGTCAGAGATGCCACTTTATCACATGTTAAGATCTTGGGAAGCATTGTGTCTGGTGTCAGAAAGTAGTCAGTCCTCGATTGGAACTGTGGACATGTGATGGTATTGGATATTCCCGGTCGCATGGATGTAGCAGTACCCCATGTCCATAAGGGCATGGTCAGTGATCGCATATGTCAAAAGGGCACTTATCCGGAGAGCCAGTTCTATCTATGACTACTTCAAGCGTCAGGTTCCAATTCTTCCTGATAAGTAACTTAAAAATGCCAAATTATGTCAAACAATGATTCAGGACCATTTAAAAGTTATATGTGTAAAGGTGGGGGCATGTATGGAACCATAATAAATACCTTATCCTATAGATTGATTTTGACAAATATGTATCTTGCCACATTTCCAGTTTTAAGCAAAATGTGATTTCCTGAAAACAGTGGCCAATCCCAGTTATTTGAAAGCATGTGAAGGCTGAGTTTCATTTTCTATTGGTTTAACGTAGCTTATAGCTGCTGCCCAAGACCAGTCCCAACCAGTCCTGTTTTAGTTTGTCTGTTTTTTTGGCATTAGGTGTGCCTCTTGCAAGATCTCAATCTCCAATCTTTTCATGGCCAAACATTGCAAAATCTGTGGCCGTTTAACGAAGAGTGAATCTCCTTACACGTTCAGTGAGATGATGTTCAGGGGAAGTCATTTCTGTGTTTGGTCAAAGTATGAGTGGGTTCGAGTGCTTTGAATCAAGGTTATGTTGTTTTTGTTTTCTTTTTTCTTCTGCTTTTGTTTTGAACCTGTGTTGAGCTCAAAAAACAAGTATATAAATCTAGGACTAAATCATTTATTGTAAATTATATATATGTTAATAATGAAGAAAATACATTTTAAACTGAATTGATCTGATGTATGGTTCCTAATATTGTAATTATGTGTTTTTGATTTGAATAATTTGCAGAAGTTAGCGTTTTGTTACTCCTGTGAGTTTCTGTAAGGGAACCATTATGGTTTATGGGAAGCTGCTTTGTGAATAAACTTTGCAATCAATGGAAAGTGTTGAAGGTTTCTGCGAATAGAGAGTCTCACAATGGATCTTTAAGAATCTTCTGCGGCAGGCTAGATTCCTACTCTGCTCACTGGGGCTTTTGCGGGGCAGCTCTGCAACTCATTATTAATGTAGAGAGTCATCTGATCATAAAATATTAACATTATAGAATTGCCAGATTTGGCATCAGGGGTCTGAAATAGTTTACAAAATTGTATTGCTCTTAGAGGGAGCAAGAATTCTGTGGGTACCAGTCTCAGGTATCAACAGTGGGTAATGTACCTTGAATGCCTGAAAACAGTGAGGAGATGGGTAATCAGGACAGTATTTAGGAACATGTGTTACTATTCATAAAGTTAGAGAAAAGGAGTACATGTAAACAGATAATAAGTAGGTAGAGACCATCCCTCTACTTGAAGGCCACTCTAGTTTGGAGCTGCATCACATAGACATAGAGGGACTCAAATAATAACATAGGCGTCTTTTATAAGGGAGGACCTTGGATGCCATCATACAGTCAGTCTCATCTCATTGGCTTCATAGTTCTTTATTTTGACATCACTTCTATAATCAAAGTTTTTAGTGAGGATTTGGGTTCATCCCTTTCTTGCTGCAGTGTCTCTACTACTTTTAGGAGACCTTCTTTGAAGGAGGGCCAAAACAACATTTGGTGGCACCTAGGTTGGTGATGAGCTGGAAATGGGGTTCTTTGCCTCTCACCCGGAAGTGGTTGGCTGCTGCACATTTAGACCTCAATATTTATTCAAATCCAAGTACTCATCCAGGTCTACAATTTCTTGTGTCCTGTTGTCTATAGTAACATTCATGACAGCTGGTTCTAATAGGCCAAATTGCAGGTCTTTTTCACACAGGTGTGTTCCCAATGCCAGGAATTTTTCTTCTTTAAGTTGGAATTAACAGAAAGCTATATATATTTTATGCTCCCTGAATGGGAACAGACTGTGGGGCATATCTACAAGGGGGCATTGCTGCCAGAACGTCAATTTTAGCGACATTCTGGTAGTGATATGCCTTTCTCGGTATTTACAAAGTGGTGTTGTGGTGTTAAGCCGTCTTGTAAATAAGGCCTCTCTTCATGCATCACGCGTTAAAGGGGCGTGTAATGGATGTTGCAGTGGGCCACCACAACACCCATTGCTTCCCCAGATTTGAAAAGAACAGATGATAAACAGAATGCTGAATTAATCAAACATTCACCCACAGTCACAAATATGAGTTAAATCCATAGTTCTTTTGCATGCCACGTCATTCCAGTTTAGACCCAGCCATATGCAGACCAGTCTTGACTGCCAGGCCAGGTCTTCTCTGGACCAGAAACAAGCATCCTGGGACCAGTTTCGTGTTAACACTCCTCATCAGCCAGGTTAGCTTGAATCTGGTGGAGTAGGGAGCACGGGACCCACGTCTGGGCTTACCCTTCCCAACAAATGCGAAAAGAACAGATGATGGACGGAAGGATGAATTAATCAGACTTTCAACCACAGTCAAAGATCTGGGTTAAATCCATTGTTTTTTTGCATGCCAAGCCATTCCAGTGTAGACCCAGCCATATGCAAATCGATCTTGACCCTGTTCCCCATGGGAACAGTCCAGCCCTAGCTGCCAGGCCAGGTGTTCCCTAGAACAGAAACAAGCAACTTTGGAGCGGTTTCGGTGTAACATCCCTCATCAGCCAGGCTAGCTGGAATCCAGCACACATAGAAGTAACACATTGCTATTGGTGATTGTTTATGTGCAGGATGGGACACTTTCCTGCACAAAAACAATCCTTCCCTGCAATGCAGGCACCCTTGAACCACTGTGCCATGGTGCCTGTGTTGGGACTAGGTAGCTAGATTAGCGCCAGTGCTAGGGAAAACACAGGTATCTATTGTGTTCTTGTGAATATGGAGCAATCCTAAGCGCCAACATTTTCTCATAAATAAATAAATATGCCCCCATGTTTCTTGGCTGCCTGGATGACTTGCGAGACCTGCTAGTGTCAGAGAAAGCATGCATTTATTGGACAGGCTCTAGTAGAGTTTCACATTTAGTGAGGCCTACAATGGAATTTGAGGGCCAATGGAAACATTTACCAGAGGAGCTCAGGTAGAAATGTAATCAGGAAGCCCTCCATGTTTTTTTCTCTTTCAAGTCTTCTGGAATTACATGGTAACATACATTTTATCTCTTTAGCATAGTTTCCAGACTTCTTGTTCCCAGTTATAAATATTGTCCAGTGTTGATCTTTCCACTAATTGTTCTGTATTCTTCAGACTTGCCTGAACATGCACAATGTCTGCTTTGGTAGAGCAGATGACCGTGGACATGTCTCCCAGTCTGGACTCCAAGCTAGACACAGTTGAGCTCATCGTGATGATTTCTCTCATTATGGTTTCTAAAGTGATATGAGAAGATGTGGTTGTCTCAGCGGTGGGGTCTTACATCACTGTACTCACTGCTTGTGTCAACAATAGTTGTTTGGAGGATTTGCCGGCAGCTATCATGAATGATGGTATTCAGTTTTATCATAAACCAAACTAGTGGGCAGAGTGGTGCCAGCATCTGCATGGCCAGTCAGGTGGTGTGGATCATAGATGCAAAGCCCAGTGCACTTAGCAGGATTGGGAGCAGGGCCTGTGGCTGATGGCAAAGCAAGTGCTGGGAATCATTAAGTCAGTGAAGCAGAGTCAGGTCGGTTCTGTCTGGCAGAAGAGCCGTGTCCTGTTCCACGCACCACTTAGGTACATGTGCAGGTCTGTGAGTACTACATTCCCATGTTCAACTACATAAGCTAATACTCTTGCCCAAACTTCTCAAAGATTATGGAGTGCTCTGGTGCACTGATCGTTACCACGTGTCCCCCTAAATTATGAACAGTGTAGTCTCAGGTATTTCCAGTGTGTTTCGGGGAAGGCCAACTCTCTATGAACTATTGCATTGGGCACTTGCTAGATGAAGAAGCCCAGGGTATTGGCGTTTATGGGACGTGGCAAATCACAGGGTCCTTGATGCAGACAGTCAGAATGGTGCTGATTGTGGCTATGCCACTGGTTGCCAGACTTCCGGCTCTCCTAAGCCATCTCAGAAGGCTGTTCTGTCGGCACTTGTCACAGGCTGCTCCCCCTTTCTTGCTCTTTGTAGGTATCAGAGAGATCAGTACTTGTGCCTTGTGTTTCTGATTATGACCTCAGGATATCATGATCCATGGTAGATCACCGTTTAGCCCAGTGGTCTCAGAAGGCTTTTCAGAGTGCTAGTAACAAATAGCCATGCTCCTCACTGGCTGTGCTATGCCCTGTTACTCTTATATAAAGACTTCTATATAGAAAAAAGCTCATTACTGGCAATTTCACTTGCCCTCAAGCTATGGTTTGTGACCCAGTGCAATTACTGTGATTTATGGCTCGATAATACAAGTAGCAAGTTAAGAAAGCACATTATGATCCTCCATAATACTAACACTAGAACTAATACTAATTGTGAGAAAGTCATCCTTTTTGCCCTGACCACCCCCATTTGCTGACTGATACTGGGGGTTACTGGCTCCTTTTGTGCCTTGGGCCCTGGTAACCCGACCCAGGGACAGTGCTCTGTTTAAAAGGTATATGGTACTTTGTTATAATTACAATTGGTATGACCACCTACCTGTAAGCCCCCAGTATATGACAGGGCGTGTAGGTTTAGAGGCCGAGCAGGCTTAACAGAGAGTGTGCTCTGCTCTGGTGCCTGAAGTCATTCGAAAAGCCAGCCCTGCCATGCAGGGCTCTTTTAAAATAAAGCTATGTACGAATTCGACTTTGGAATTAAAGGGAACTTCCAAAGTCTTAAAATGCATAATTTTTAAATTAAAGTCACCCCTAAGGTCTACACTTGCTACCCCAAGGGTAGCGTGCCATTTGAAAATAAGCAGGGATGTTATTAAGAATGTGTTATATGCCCTAGTGAGGGAAAAACTACCAATTTTGTTTTTCCTCATTGCAGCACATTAGCTTCATAGACTAATATGGGAAGACTTTATTTAACATTAATTAAGTCTAACTTTTTAAAGGAGTGACCCAAAATAGTAATTCAAAGTGTTAAAATAATAGAATAAATCCAATGACTTGCCGTGGTTGGATTCATTATAACTATGACAGATAAATAGTTATAGACCTCACTTTTCTGATGTGACTGAATCCAGCTGTGCACCAGTCTCTCTTGAGTTGCCAGTCTTTGACAGACTGAGCCAAACTACTCTGATGAGGTGTGAAGTGGACTGCAAGGAAACAAAGAGACAACTGGTGAGAGGAGTGGAGCAAAAAGCAGAATTAGGGCTGGGTAGCCAAACTGGTCTTCAATGGGAGAATGACCGTAATGACAGGAACAAGGCACAACCCTACTTCCTGCACCCACAGCCAGATGGAAGTCCTTTTTTTTAATTTATGGTTTGTAACACAGAAAAAACAAAAAATACAGCATCTGTTTATGGATTTCAAATATGATTATATAATCCATTGTGTATCCATATTTATCCATCGATTACAATATCGCATTATATTGAAAAGTGCTGAGAAGAAAAAACATAAGGTGGGGTGGAGCACAACCAGACCACAAAATCAAAAGGGGAAAAAGCAAAACAACTCCAGGGGACAAGAATCCCAACTTTGGGGGAACGCAATACAGCTCTATGCCACAGATTGTGGTAAAGGAACCGCCACAGCATCGACCAGTTCAACAGTAATATACTTGTTTGAGGGAAAGTATCCCAGCTAAAAACAAAGTATGCTGACCATATGGTAACATTAGTCCCATTACCCCAGGTTCAATATTGCAACACGCAACCCCGCAAAATCCTGCTCTGCCCCTAGAGGTGCAGCGCTAGGGCTCATCCACACTATCCTTTGCCATGACCCGACTCCAGATCCAATCCTAGACGCTGCCGGCATCAATTCCCAGAAAGTGTTCAGTTGTTCCTGGCAAAATGTAACATCAGCTATCCATACTTTCTTTTGTGGAACCCCGAGCTCTTCCCCAGGACATGGCCACCCGTCTCTTCGCCAACAGTAGCAGCATGGCAAGCAAATGACGGCATTCCACTGGTATGTCTTTCGTGTGCCCTAATAGGCCTAGAAGCGGCATGGCCTCCAGCCTGAGGTCTAGTATCTTATTGATGACGGAAAATGTCTCTACCAAGTATTGCGCTATCTTAGGGCAGTGCCAGGCCAAATGTAAGTAATGGGCAGGTTGTGTGCTACATCTCCAGCATCGGGCATCCTCCCAAAGTTCCATGCGCATGAGCTGTGCAGCTGTTCTAAAGTATCTTTGAAAACATTTAAAGTGAATCAAACGTAGTTTGTAGTTCAGGAAGAGTAACTTTAGCTGCCCACAACAAAACTTCCACTGTTCCTCAGTAACAGGTGTATGTGAATCCTCACTGTAGCCTTCGACTGATCTATGCCTGGCTACCGGGAAGTCTACTTGCATTGTAGTATATAATTGCATGATGAGTTTATGTTGGGAGCTATGCGAAAGCACCTGCTCCAGTGCCCCCAGGGTAAGCGGGGGGGAGGAAAAGAGTCCTGCAGCCCGCGACAGGTGGCCCTGATACTGTAGTATAGAAGCAAATCAGAGAAATGTGTGGTACTCGCAGCTGCCTTATCTGGGGAAGAGATAAAGTTGTCCACTGGGTAGTTATCCGCAAATGTCTTCCAACCCAACCTCTCAGCCCGAATTACTTCCCCGGTCTGCCATTGCTGGCAGCAGGGGGTTATATGCAAGAGAAGCCGATGGGGCTTATAGCAGGTCTAACCTAGCTCTGGAGCGTAGCTCCGACCAGGCCCATCCAAGCGTTTCAGTGGTGTCTATTTCATTTCTTGGTCATCGGAATTTGGAGAATACTGCATCATTTAATGGCATCGGCGAGACCCTATCTAGTTCAATGGCTAAATGTGGTTGCAATGGGGGTAGGAAAAATCCAATGGTGCATGAACTGAGCCTGCGCACAGTAAGCATAAAGGGAGATGTATGGCACTCCTAGTCTACCCTGGCTCAGGGGCAAGGTCAAGAGTTCCCAGGAGACGCGAACCTGCTTACCAGCCCATACCAGTTTATCATCAGGGATCTGAGTTTGTGTAGAAAGGCCTTTGTTAGAATTATGGGAAGATTGACAAAGAGTTATAACAATTTTGGCAGTACAATCATCTTTGTGATCACGATCCTACCCGCAAGTGAGTGTGGTAACCAAACCCAAGTCTCTATCATATTCTCCAACCAGCTCACTGCATGTCCAAAATTCATCGTCCAGAGCTCAAGCATATCTTGACTAAGCCAGACCCCCATATATTTCACTGGACCCTCTGCCCATTTTATTGGATAATCCAGAGGAAAGGGGACTGTGCCATTCGTCAAGGGTAGGATTGTAGAAATTTGCCAATTAATCTGTATACCAGAAAGGCCTCCAAATTTAATAATTTCCTGGAGCATGGGGTGCATAATATTAACAGGGTCTGTGATATAGAGCGTGATGTGATCTACGTAAAGCGATATTTTCAGACCTCTGGATAAGAATCCCACTCCTATGTAGTCTTATTCTAGCTGCCAAGGGTTCCATCGCTATGGCGAAGAGAAGTGGGGATAAAGGGCACCCCTGTCTGGTACCTCTGCTTACAGTGAAGCTCTCGGATAAAAGACCATTTACTCTCAGCCTAATTTGGGCTATAAAAGCGGGACTGAGGCCCATCCTGGCCAAAACAGCAAAGAGGTATGGCCACTCAAGGGTATCTAATGCTTTGTTAGCATCCAATAGTGCCGCCACCACAGATGCTTGAGGGTGTAGATAATGTAGCAGAGCAAAGAAGGTTCGTAAATTATGCGCAGTTGACCGTCCCGGTAGAAAACCAGATTGGACAGGTCTCGCTATCAAAGGGAGCAATGGTTGTAATCTCTTGGCTATTAATTTGGCCGGAATTTTATTATCCAAATTAATGAGTGAAAGCGAGGGGTAGGAATCCCGGCTATTGGGATCTTTGTCAGGCTTCAATAAAGTAAGTATAACTGCTTCCTGCATTGAAGGAGGGAGAATGCCAGTTTCCATTGACTCTTGGTAGATGTCTCATAATCGTGGGGCGAGTACGTCAGAATACGTTTTATAAAAGGAGGCGGGGAGACCATCCAGGCCTTGTGGTTCGGGAGGCTATTTATTACTCGTGTGATGTCCTCTGAAGTTTACGGTTCATCTAGATGCTCTCTGTACGCATTGCTAAGCCAGAGATCCTACACTGAGTCAAAGTAGGTGTGGAGCTCCTCCAGTGCATTAGGGATAAAAGATGTATATAAATTAGTGTAGAAATCCGTGAGATGGTACAATATTAGTTGTGGTCCCCTGATTGGTTCCTCCCCCACCCCTTTGAGTTCAGTGATGCAGCTTCCCCTTGTGACCACCTTGAATCCTTCCCAGAGTTAGCCCACTGTCTCCACCGAACCCTCATTATCATAGAAGTAGTTATTTATATCTGTCCTTATTTCCTCGCGTAAGGCCTGGTCTAGTAACGTAATGGTGGAAAGCCTCCATGTGAATTGTCCCCTCCTTGCTTTAGGGAGCTCTATCGGCAAAAGACATGGGGCGTGATCTTAGAGAGTTCTGGGGTGAAGGGAGACCTCCGTGGTCCATGTCACAATGTCCCGGAAAACTACCCAAAAATCCAGCCAGGTTCAAGCACTGTGCTGCAAGCTGGTGCAGGGCCCTTCGGTTTTATCTGGATTATGGCACCTCCAAATATCCACCAGATCATTGACTTGGAGGAGGGAGTTCCGGCCTGCACCAGCCCATAGGTGTAGGATACAAGTGGCACCCCTTCTATCCAGAGAATCATTTAAGACTGCATTAAAATCCACCCCCCCAGATAACAGTGTCACAACCTAATCCCGCAATGAGGGCCCATTTCTGGTGAACGAATTTGGGGTTGTCAGTATTCGGCCCATATATGGCCGCAAATATGACTTCTGTTTCACAGAGAGTACCTTCAAGTAAAACAAATCGGCCCTCCGTGTTGATGCGTGTACATGTTGTTGACCAGTGCAACCCCCGGCGTGTCAATATAGCCACTCCACTTGCACAGTTAGAGTAACCAGTGGAGTTTGTCACGCCCCAGTTACCATGACACAATTTAGTGCTGGATGAATTAAGGAGATGCATCTCCTTCTAAAAAGCAGCAGCCATATTTTTGACAGATCAGACATGTGTGCAGAAGCCTGGCCTTGCTGTGATCGTTCAACCCTCTGATGTCCCATGTTAATAACCTCAATGCTGTCATTTCACGACCTAGCAGTGCATGCTAATTGTGACACAAAACTCCTGGTGCATGGCATTAAGATTAAACAAAGCTGTATTGTACCTCCAACTGCTACCCTCCCACCCACACCAACCCGCCAATCAGGTTGAGCTACAGTTACCCCCCACCCGCAATCTATCCCACAACAAAAACATGCTGAATAAAAGTGGGGCGGGAATTGCCAGCGTACAACCTGGTCAGAAACCAGGTGGCTGAGTAGGTTAATGAAAGCGTTACTTAAGCAGACCAATCTGAAAAACAATGACCCTCCACTCATCTGTGTCACAAGGCAATGCAGAGTCTTGTACTAGTGACATTGGTACAATGACTCATTATCAGCAAGGCCCATCAGGGCTGACCATGGCCAGGCAATATCACTTTAATCATTGTCCCCGTGTGTTCCTTCTGTGCGCCCAAGGGTTGCACCTGCCTTTTAATTCCAGCATATTTTAAGGCAGATTTAGCATTAGTAAAATAATGTTGATTGCCCTCATTGTTGACTTGAAGCTTGGCCAGATATAGGACAGCATACGTGATGCCCGCCTGTCGAAGGATACGCTTTGCAGGAACAAATTCCTGTCTCGCTGACTGCACCGCTGAAGTGAAGTCAGGAAAGAAGGAGATTTGGTTGCCCTGGTGTGTTATCTGGCCCATTTCTCTTCCTGCCTGGAGAATAGTGTCCCTGTCTCGATAGTTCAAAATCTGGGCCAAGATCGGTTGCGGTGTTCCTCCTACTGGTGGTTTAGGGGCCAATGATCTGTGGGCTTGTTCCACTATGAAGAGCATGGAAAGTGACGATCCAAAGGGATCTTGAAGGAGCGTTTCCACAAAGTCCTCAACTTTGCCCATATTGGTTGTTTCAGGAATTCCGTTTATACGGACGATCAGGACCTAGCTTCTAAGTCCTCATTTTGGGCCTTGACTTCTAGGACTCTTTCCATGTTCATTAGTTTTCACCGCAATTCCGTGTGGAACTCATGTGCATCGGAGACCCGTTTTTCTAATTTATCTAGCCAAACTCCATGCACGGCCACTTGCTTTTTTACTCGGTCTGGCAGGTCAGTGAGTTTGTCAATCTTTGCATAGATCGTTTTAAGGTTGGATTGCACCTCAAGCATGATTGCCCGCAGGTCGTCGCCCCCTCCCGCTGCGCCCATCCCATGCTCAGTAGCAGGGTCCGATTCTGCAGTTCTAGTGTGCCTTTTATTATCAAATGTTATTTTTGGTTGCCTAGCGTCAGTCATCCCCATTTCCACATTTCCCCGGTAGGGCTGCCTCCCTTTTGTACAGGGGGTAAACTGGACCAACCTTTGCAACCTGCGGGTCTGGGTCTGTTTGGCACACTGACTCTTGAAGCACAGCAGAAGGGCACAGCAGCGCGTCCCTCCCCAAAATCGAGACCTGCCTATTTATGCAGTCTCTGCACATGTGGCCTAGTCAATAGTGGGCACCTCCTGCACCCTCCCACATCGCTGGATAGAGGGTTTGCCACTCTTGGCTGTGCACACTCTCTCAGCGGCCCCCCCCATGTGATGGTTGTTCCTTGGCCCTACAGCTTTCTTCCAGTAATATGCTTTTAGGGAGGAGACTACGGAGTCACAAGTGTTCCAAAAAAAACAGGTCTCAGTGATTTAATTTGGGGGGTTGCACATACAGGAAGATGTGGCTGCTGAACCCCGCAACTGCTACGTAGGCTCAGTATTCCTCTCCTAACAATGAGGCCTTGCCATCACCTGGCCGCCCTGGGCTACCCCAAATACTGTCCGCCAGGGACTGCGTGCATGCCCACAGCTTCGACCCACTGCGGGCCTACGGATCAGTGCCAGCAAGTCTCGCAGCCTCCTCATAGATCGCAGCTCTCGAGCCCACGGCAGCCGAGTCTACCTCCAGAGCTCCAACACGATGTTAGGAAGTGACGGAGGGAGCACCGCCACTGACCGTAGGGCCGACCCCAGAGCAAGGCCCACACCAGCTCCACATCTCCTGACAGGGTTGTTCGACGGGAATCTCAGCACCTCACCAGCGGACCGACACGTTCCCTGCCCTTAGATGTCAGGTCTCTCCGTCCAACCCAGCCATAGAGCATATTGCCTTGCACCGGCTAGGTCCCCGGGAGGTCACGAAGTAGAGTCTCTGGGGCCGACCCAGATGCCGCGCATCAAGATATACACCGATCCGCTCCTGGCCCGCAGCTCGTGCACTCCACTCCAAGCACAATGCGGGACAGCCCTTAGCAGCATGATCCAGTCTGCTACAGCCTCCGGGCAGGGATCGATCGGTTCCCCATGAGATGAAGAGACATTTAGGGGTTATTTTCAGCAGTCACACTTTCTGCTGCAAGCAGATTGTGAACGAATGGGTACTCAGCCGGCGGAGCCCTCTCTGAGAGCGCCCATTTCGCAGCTCGGCTAGACCATGCCCTCAGATGGGATCATTTTTGATTGAATTCGCAGAGGGGCTGGAAGGGGAGTATTATGGAAAGTTAGTAACACACCTGTGGGTTAGCTCAGTCATAGCTGAAGCTTTAGTGGAGATTTGGGGCATTTTTATGAACAGGGCTTTCTGGGGCAAGAAAATACCACACTTCAGGGGAAGTAGTCATCATAGAGTATGGCACCCTGCACCTCATTGGTCAGGGGTGCCCCATCTTGCCAGCCCAGAAACCTAGATAAATATGGGAGAGCTGCCCAGCAATTCAGATCCTTGCCTGGAAGAAACATGAAGAAGTACTGCCCTATGAACCCCTGGTCTGCACTAGGAGGACTGCACTCCTAAGGACTGCACCTGATGCACACTTTGGGCTTCACCCGAAGAAGGATTTTGCCTTGCTCTAAATGTTTGAGAAGACGACTCCGTGAAAGCAACAAGTTAAAGAGCTCCACCTGCATCATCTCTACCAAGAACAACATAAATGATCAGCTTCACCTGGACTTTGAAGGTTTGGCTAGATGTATTGCGGGTCTTGCAGTCTCAACAACCCAAGGAGCAACTCAGAGCTATGGAAGCTTAGATTGGTGTTGTGGATACATCAAGACCCCAAAATGACCTTCTGGACAAAGATCCAGAAGTTAGAGTGCTTTTGGAGAACATTTGGCAAAAAGCTCCATAATTTGACAGCCCCATCGTTGAGAATCAAGTTGGCAAAGTCTAACCGCGAATTGGCCTGAAATTCAGGTTTGCCCCGCTGAAAGCTCCAGAGTACTTTGCCGTCATCGACGAGAACCAGGGCCTCCAGGAGTCACCAAGGCATAGCCACTGACGTCAAACTTCAACCCTGCCTAACGAGGAGCCTCGCTTGACGTCAAGAGAAAAAGCTCCAAACAAGTGACTTAATCAGAAGACAATTGTAATTGGTCTGAAACAGTGACTTTGTCCCAGTCAAGCACGACCAGATGTCCCAAGTTGGAGCTTTTGGTTTATAGGCACTAGATAGCACATTTTTATATTTAATCTTTACGCATTCATATCTCTACATTGGATGTTTGTTGTTTTGGTGTCATTTTAATCAAAGAAATATTTCCTATTGTTACAAATTACTATTGGATTTTTATTGTGTATTGCGAGTTACTTTTTAACTGTTATTGTAGTTTTTTAATGTTTGAGCCACTTGTCTCCTAAGTTAAGCCTAACTGCTTTTGAGCCAAGCTACCAATTAATGCTAAGACCTGCTGATATTCACAAGTATAGCAAAGCTGCTGAGAGTGTTGTTATTCCCTGTTTAATGTAGGCATTCCTGTTGAGAAGAGCAAGATACTCTCTCATTAAAAAAAGAACAAATTGATGAAAAGTGCTTGCAATGTTCCATTAAAAATATAGCTACCCTCTTTACTGCAGTTAGTGTCACAGCAAACGTGTTACAATCTTGGTAGTTAATACAGTACTCATCCATGAAAAGTATGGATTCCACTCCTTTCTAGTACTGCCCCACCCAACGTTTAGCCTAGAATTCCGGGTGTGGAAAACTTGCAAAATTTACTTTTACAAAATTATTCAAACTTGCACTACATGTGAGTACATCACTTAGCCCTTTACTTGGTGAAAAATTGGCCCTCATGTCATTTTTTGACAAAAGGATGAATTTTGTGCTAATAAAATAGTGCAAAAAAGGAAAAATACCACAAACAATAGACACTTGTGTTCTGTTCCAGTGCATTTGTGGTAAAGTTTTACAGCAAATTGGGTGTTTAAAGTAAATGATTACTCTGAATGGCACATAAGTATGCACCATTGTGTAATTGCACAATTTGGGGGATTTTACAGAACAACTGTAACAGGACATTTCTGAAGTTATGGAATTACAAGAGTGTAACTTGCATTTTACCCAGGCCTACTTTGAAGCGGAAGTCACAATGGAACTAGAGCAGATCTGTGGACAATAGAGTCAGACTTTCTACCTTTAAAGTGGCTTTAAGCCACTTTTTTTAAGTCCACTGTACTTTGTGTGACTGCTTTGGCATTGATCCCGTCTGCCTACCATGGTGATCTCAGCCCTTCAAGACATTTATTTATATAATCAGCTTTGCTCGTTTTGGAACTAGGAATGCTTAAATATGATTTGAGTTCCTTTTTCAGTATACCTTGTTTGGGCCATAATGTTTGCTACCTCCTCTGGTTTGTCTCAGTCCTTAGGGCACCTTTGTTAAATTAATTTAAGAAAATATTGCCTGTATTGTTGCTCATCTAAATTGCCTTTGAATACTACTTTTGACAGCTCTAGCTGTTATCTTTCAGGCTTGGTGGGATCCACTTCGTGTGGTCATCTCAGCCCTTAGGGATATTTAATTTTGATTTACTTTCTGTAGTATTTTTCTTTTAGTACTTGATTGGGAGGGCATGCCTTGTGCCAGCCGTTCTTCCCTCTGTGCATGCCCATCTTCCTGCTGCTTTGTTCTACTGCCCCTCCTTCACCCAGTATGCCAATGCTCTACAGCCTCCTGTTGTCCATGGATTCCAACCACTCTCCATCCTTCCTACTGCTCCATCCCCAACATCCTGTTTTCCTTGTCATGAGAATATCTGTTTTGCCAATGCTTATTTACTTGTGTATAGGATTGTTGATACTGATCTTGCAAGGTATTAATATTATAAACATTTGTAGGGTGCTTAATTACCTTGATTTACAGCTAAGAAATGGTCACGCTCCTCATCTACATACTCATTTACAGAGTAAACTGACAAAGTCTTAAGCAACCTCCTGAATATACTAAGATTGGAGACCTGCCTAAGAGATGAAGGCAAGCTGTTCGATCAGCAAGAAGCCTGCACATTAAATGCCCTGCCATCAACATGAGAAAGTCTATATTTCGGCTGCACCATATGGTTAGCATTTGAGGAAAGCAGATGGTAACTGGAGCAACACTGCTAGAAACAACACACATTGAGTCGTGAAGCCGTGAGCAATGTGTGAGGTCCATAGGAAAGCCTAGGCCCTGGTGTTTATTTGCCACCACCGTCAGTGAACAATGACCAGCATGCCCTATGGGTTCTGCACACTCAAGGAAGAGACCCACTCTCTACAAGGTTCACTAAGGCCCACAAACAGGCTGTGTTACCCAACCCATCAAAGTCAAAGGCATCAACTGCTGCTACTACTACAGCACAGTGGTACAGCATCAGTTCATCACCTGCCCCAAAGTAGTAATAAAAGTATAGACACTATCAAAGAGAGACAGTGCAAGGCAGTCAGACTAGAACATTCTGCAACACCAATTAGCTAAGGATAAACTACAATGGCTGGCCAGAGAGACCTCCGGGTATAGTCTGACACCCCAGCAGAAGTGTAAGGAAAGCAGAACCTGACCCGACATTGGATAAAAGCATACAATGCCGCAACAGTGGTCCAGACATCAGGAAAGCGCTATCCTTCAACCTCAAGGCACACAGTGACACAAACCACCAACCATGCCTGATGGCAGCAATGCTTAAGGCGCAAGTCATGCACTACCCAGAGAACATAGGCAGAATCAAAGCTCCTACTGCACATGGAAGACTGTCTTGGAAGAGATTACACCACAGAGTAGGAATTTCAAGAAGCTTCCTGAGGAAGGAAGATGTGACACCAGCCCAGAGGTTCAGGCAGCAGGAAAACCCTTGAGGCAGAAAGCCATCTACACATATCTATCTACAGAGTGGGAGCTCCAATAAGGTCTCAGAAGATGTGACATGTGGTCCCATGCCACACAGCACCAGAGAACTAGAGGGAACAGGATCAGCAACTGCCCTGATAATCACCAAGCAGGAGCCCAACACCTGAGGCTGGTGACCTCATTACAGAGACAGTTGACCACTGTGAGGCCCTGTTGGCTGGCACTGATAAAGGTGCATGCCACTGCACCCAGAAGAAGACACTCTAGCAATGTGTAATTTCAACTTTATCATTGTTAGAAGGTGCAGGCTGAAGCACCAAGGAGGAGGAGGAAGTGCACCTACTGGTACACAGTGGGAAACCTGATGAACATCAAAGCCCAGGAGGGAGGCTCAAGAGTGGCCGGGACTGGGGGGCATGCTTGAGAGGACTTGAGCTACTGACAATAGTGAATCTATCTACACAAATAAGCCACTGAGGTAAAACAAGATGAAGTGGTGACAGCACAGCAGGAGAGCCATGAGTAAGCTGCAAGTGTGCTCCATGCTTCCCAGTATAACCATCCAGATACAATAACCGGCAACTCACACTCAAACTCAAAGCATCCAGGCTGAAGGATGCAGATGCCTCCACAGAGAAAGGATGTAGGGACCTGGCCACCATCACTCCAAGATGTTGATGATGCAAAGAAGTATGTCTGTGACCGTCAAGGCAAGACATCAACATCCGTCACACTGGTTCACCATACATCTATCAACCCCATTATGCCAGCCCCTGTCTAGTGCATCATTATTACCACCTATGGAGCATTGAACAACCAGAGTGGAGTCCGACACCGCTGCTATATCAATGGACAAAGAGCACCAGTTACACTTTGAAGAATCAGTCAACCAGCAACTACCTGCTAACCCCGCCTGCATTCTGATCCTTGTTGTGAGAGCATGTCTTTACTAGGACCCATCTACCTCTGCACTAGCAACAAGGCAGTTGCTCCTCTGCAGTTCTGCAGCGGCTCAGACGCAGCAAAAAGCAGCCCAGCACAGACCACATGCACTCCCACGGCAACACATCCAGGGGGCGTCCACAAGCATGAGAGATGGGCTTGACGCTGTCCCACTGACAGATACCAAGAGGTGGCAAGGTCTGGCAGCAGAGACTCCAACAGGTTGCAGAATGCCAATAATGTCTGCAGTGAATTAAGCAACACCACCAGTTAAACTTGACAATAGACTCAGACAACGCTCCTGACACACCCTGTCTTTTAATTGTTCACACAAATCTTCCTGAACATCAGCAGAGTTGACCAACTCCATCTTCTAAACATGATTCCATCTGGTATGTTGCCAAAAGGTCCCTGATCTCTCTGAGCCAGCATTTGTGTCTTGAACAACTCAGGTTAAATTGTGAATGCAAGCGGAGATGTACTGTGGAAGCCAGCTTCATCAGGCCATGTGTACACTGGTTTCCTGCTGATTGACTGTATAGGCTGATGGACTGTGTAGTATCCAGTTTATTGTTGTTTTGTTTCCACAGATGGGACTTGTTGTTTCCCATGAAAACATTGTTCCTGTTTTAATGGAACGTAAATATCTGTTTTGTTTCAGTTTAAAAGAGAACCGTGATGTTTTTTAGTGATAAAATGTCTGTAATGTCTCACTAGTTGATTGTGATTGAAGGGGTATCCCAACTTAAAATCATTGTCCCTGCATAGTCACCCCATTTCATTGACACTTTTTCATCCCAACCTGAAAGAATAATGCTTCTTATGTAGTAGGGCCTTTTTTTTCTCCCCTGCAGCATATTTTTCGATTGTGCTCGTTGCCCCATCCGAGGTTCAGACTGCAATATAACATTAACACTTAATCCTGTACTGACTGGCACTGCAAGGGCCAGCCAAGTCTACGGGCAAGGTCAAGGCTAGACAAATGTCATAAATCCTTTCCCTTATGTCAGTGGGTTTAGGATTTACATGTAGGTTAACAACACACTGATAGAATTTTGGACAAACTATATGAGACCGTTTACCCTGATTTGTGGCCCACATTCCCGAAATCACAGAATTCTCCTGTGAAATAAGAATCCTTTTGAGAGCCTCTGCTCATTTACTATAAGGATCCGAAGGGAGCATTTCTAAAGCCTCTGATTGGATCCACAGGAGTCTGTGGACCAACAGATGGATTTTCTGTAACAGCTTCAATTGATGCCATGTGATGCCCAAAGACTGTGGTGAGTTTTTTCCAGAAATCATATTACCTACTTTTGTCTCATCGCGCCAATAATTACTGTTGAGGCATACAAGTCAGGGCATTTTCTGAAGTAGGCGTTATTAAGCCCAGGCAGGTATAAAACCCTTAGGGTATTCCTCATAATGGAGTACAACCTCAACTGCTTTTCAACTAACCAAAGTCTGTGTACATTCTTATTTGAACAGGAAAAGTTGAGGCATGCTTCTAGGTAGCGAGTGTCCTTTCTGAATACAAAGGCCCTCTTCAATTTGCATTTGATAGGCCAGGTCTGGGAACATTGCTACATAGTTGGGTTGTGTATGAAAGATTATGACTCTGAAAGTGCACTGGAGCCTGCTGCGCAGGGGCCAGTGCTATCTCCCTAAAACACGATGGAGAAAATTGGTACTGCCAACTGGTAGAACTTTAGCCGCTTAGTTCCTAGTTCCTAGTAAAATGGTATTAAGCGTACCCAGTGCATGAGTCTTAACAGGGTCACCAGCGTCTAAAGCACTGTTTGTGCCACCCTTAGTGACCCAAGTAAACATATGACAACAGGCCTGCCATTGTAGACTACAGGGACAGTGCAAACTGCTCCAACTCAACTTTGTCCTCACCATGAGTGGCATGGTCAATATACTATCTTTAGCATATGCATGTCATCCCTAAGGTGGGGCCTCATAAGCCTAGGAGGCAGGGTGAAGTATGTCAAAGGTGTGGACATATAAATGAAAGTTTATATGTTCCGATAGTAGCCCTTACCATTAAGAACTACTATAAGTGATCAGCAGTCCATAGGATAAAATGGCTGGTACCCGCATACCCCAGAGGTTGCCAGCTTCATTATGGTGCTGCTCAATTTGGTCATATTTGGTAAAAAACAACGTGCCTCCTCACCCCTAGCATGATTCCAATGTTGGGAATGATGTGGCATGCACCAAAGTGGCTATCTTAGAGGTTGCCCAACTGGTTGCCCCATCCTTTACTGTGCCCTGGCTTGCAGCCTACAGCTGCTACCACCAAGACAGTACTCTGAACTCCTACAGGCAGTGTGAACACTCCTAGGAGTCAGAAACAAAAACCTGACCGGGAAGAAGGTGACACCTTCCTCCCTGACAGGATGGCTAGTGAAGTGGCACATCAAAGCGGTGATCACCAAAGCATGCACTGCCTCTGATCTGCGTGTAAGCTGACTCCCAGAGGAGGAAGCCGCCCTCCCCCTGCCCCTTGGCACATTTGCATACAAGCAGACGACACAATTAGTTAGTCAGAGGGTGTACACCCCCAGAAGGCTTGCTGCACCCCTGGGGTGGGCTACCTGGTCTGCACAGCCAGGGAAGGCTGTTGATATTTTTAGAAGTGTTAGAATAGAGGGTTCTGGGTAGTAAAGGTGAGGTATATGGTTACCTCAGGGGGAGATTAGCCACTAGGGCAAGTAGCCCATTGGCCACTTGCACCCACACTACTAATGCCTCTAAATCTCGGATTTAAGGGACACCCCTCACACCAGAACCTCAGATATGTGAAGACTGAAAACAAGTACAAAGAAGAGACCCAATTCTGTGACAATAGGAGCTGCACAAACCAAAGGTGGGATACTCTGTACCTGTGATAACGCTCTTGGAACAGCACAACTACGAATTGTCCTGGACCAAAGACTGGCTCACCAGTCAGAGGGACTCCTTTAAAATCCAAAGGTAACTCCAAACTTCCCGGGACTAGTGGCAATGGCTCGCTGCAACCGAAGGGAAAAATACCATCCCAGAACCAAAGAACCGCTGACCTTTGGGTCCTCTGAGGGATCGGCCAAAAGTAGACAGTCTGGTGCATCGTGGCTATTGTTTTCCCCTGGGCATCCAGACATTGAAGTATCATCCTGCTGACCTTACTGCTACCAAGTCTTGTTGATGATCAGTCCTGTTACCACCATCTTTACTCAACGCTGCAACAAGAGGGAACCAAGCAGCACCTTCAACTGACCACAGCAGTTGTCATGCTGCTGATGTTTTGCATCCATTTCCTCCCTAATACCGTCTAAGTGGTAAACTTAGTTCTGTCACTTTAGAACTTTGGACAGCCAGGACAACTCTGCACCTGGGCATCTCGGGCCAGGTAAAATTTAAATGACTATTGCGGCTTGGTCATGTGACCCACATCACTTTAACCCTCTGTGGGATCCAAATAACTAGACCTGCAAGTGACCAATTGTCACTAGAGCTTTTTACCACAGACTACAATAGTAACATTTACAGTATTGAATTGCACTGACTCATGATATCTTCGAAGATCGATAACTCCAATTGTGAATCTAATTGTGTTTATTTTTGGTCTAAATCTATATAAAAATCTGCTTCTTTTTATAAATTGGTATTGAATTGCCTTTGAGTTCTGTCAATTACTTATCGTTTGTGTTAGTACTCTAAAATGTTTAACACATGTCCCGCTAGTAAAGCCTGACTGCTCTTTGCCGCTCTACCAGGACTGAGCTAAAGATTTATTATTGTGATTGTGAATCTTTGGGGTATTGTGTTTGTTGCTTTTATAGGAAACCACGGGACTGAGTTTCCCCATTTTAAACATGTAACTTTTAAAATGGATGCCATGGCTGTGTGGTTGTGCCGTCTAACTGAGCTGGGTTAACAGTCTAGTTGTTATTTCCCAGCAACCCCAGGTTTTGGAGGGAAGCCTGGCACCCAGGGTGCTCTACCCCCTCCCACTGTGCCAGTTAGAACCGGTTTTCCCCAGACACTTCTAGAAGCTTCTGGCACTGTCTGATAGGCGGAGCTGGACTGCCATGTGCTCAGTCAGAGGGTGGACCTGAGAGAGAGGGGACCTGCTGCCAGGGGTTACCGTCACGTGGGCCTGTGTGCTGGGCCCTGAGCTTATCTGCGCCCCTCTGCTGTCCACAGGGTGAGGGAGAGCCATAGTTGGGGCGACGCTGACCTGGGGGAACCTACGCAGGAGACTTAGGCGGTAGGGCCTAGTCAGGGACCTATACCACTGGGAGTGACAGGGCTTAGGTGCTGCCTTCCAAGCTGTGTGAGGAACACTTGACTAGCCCACTGATCTGACCCGGCGGGAGGAGAACCCAGGGACGACCTGCAGAGACTGATTAATCTGCCTTCAGCCACCAACTCAACCCCCCCCCCCCTCAAGAAACCCTCAACCAAGGGGGCAGGAACCAGCAAGCTATATTTGGTGGGCGCTCTGCTGAATTGACTTTATCCTGCCTGCTATCTAGTGCTTGACAGAGGCGGCGCTAGGTACTGATTGCCCAGGAGAAGAGGATCCCTACCTTTTGCCCCTAAAGCTGGTGGGACTGCCTAGCGCCTGGGAAGCGCTATACTTAAGGACCCTGCAGCGCTGTGCTGCCGAAGTGCCCCGAGGAAATCCCAGCATGTGGGAATCCTCCCTGCCTGCGTGGGGTAAGAGCGGGTGCCTAACCTGCATTTGAGGACTGTCGCGGGTGCCCACCCCGCGGTTTTGGTGCCGCTCCATATTTGAAACAGCGGGAGCCTACCCCGTGTTTCGGCCACCTGTGTACTTCTGTTATTTTTTTACAGCGGGTCCCACCCTGCATATTGCTGCCGAGGAAAGAAAAAAGAATCACCGCCGCTGGCTCGGGCGGCTCAGAAGCGCCGCGCGGGCTTCCCCGTGATGTCCGGGGGAGCCGCGCAGCGAATGGCGCTGGCTGGAGCGCCTCAAGGGAAGTCCCGCCCCGCGAGGAAGCGAGACCGGAGCTGTTCGGAGGCCGCAGGCCCACGTTGGAGGATCGGGTGAAGATTACGCCGCAAGGAGGAACCGGAGCAGGAGCCCACCCCGCCGGTCCGTGCCCCGGGGACAGGGGCTGGCGCCGAGAAGAGGTGCTGCTGCCTGGGGGTCTCTCCATGCACTGAGGAGAGCCCCGGGTGCAGCCGCCGTCATCTGGAGCCTTGTGGAGTCCCCGCCGTAGTCCTGGGTCCCAGGAGGGGGCCCGGGTGAAGCCGGAAGAAGCGCTGCTGTGGTCGGAGCTCCCCCAGAGCTGAGGAGAACCCCGCGTGCTGCGCCTGCCGCAAGAGATGCCCGAAGCCTGCCCCGGGAGCCGGTGAGTGGGGCTCAGCTTGTTGATGGTTGGGGGGTGTAGCGGGGCACATTGTCGGTGCCCGCCCCCTGCGCCGGTGGGACTCTACAGCGGCCCCGCCTAACAGTGAGCCGCTGCAACGGCTGGGGGAATTGTGGACTTCGGAGTCCCCGAGGGGGCTCCAACAGGCAGATACTTTGTGGGCCACGTCATTGGTAACTGGAAAGCCCCTGAAGAGGGGCTCCCACATGCAATGTTTTGGGGCATATTTCTTCCTTCCCTAGCCCCGGAGTGGGGCTCGCACCTACGCCCATAGTTGCTAGTGTCCTGTCGCTCATCACAGGGCACCACGAGAGCGCGGGCTACTGCACTGAGGGGGCAAGACTGTTGTTGAGTCCAGGAGAGGGACTCATACCTAGCCCATAACTGGTGGGCCTAATTCTGCACGGTTACAACGTTGGGGGGACATGTATCAGGTGACTCCTGCTCATGGGGTTGTGGCCACTGCTGTTGTTGTCATGGCCAAGGGGATGCTCTATGTCTATGCCTCCATGCCCATATGTTCCCCTGCTCATACTGCGGTGTTGATTTGATGATGCAGGGATGTTTTCTGTCTAGGCCTCATGTGTAGGTCCCATGCGAATGGTGTGCGTTTATGCCTGGGGAGAAGTCTCACGATTTATGCCTACTACTGGATGCCTAATGTTTTCCCCTTACAGCTTTCCTGCCTCAGGGGATATCCTTGATGTTCATGTATATTGTGATGCCATGAGGTTTCCATTACAGGTGTTCCGGCCTAATGTCTAACGTCACGCCCTGATGTTTTTATTCCAGGTTAATGCTGATGGACTTTACCTTTATTCCTCGCATACATTTATTCTACCTGTATGTCGCAATGGTTCTGGCTGGGGCCCGATTGGCCCTGCCATGT
Organism: Triturus cristatus; assembly: GCF_964204655.1. NCBI lineage: Eukaryota > Metazoa > Chordata > Amphibia > Caudata > Salamandridae > Triturus > Triturus cristatus. The sequence continues at coordinate 49,200,500 of NC_140581.1, read as the reverse complement.
ATATAATTCCCCCCTGTAAATTTTGACCGAGCGCCAGTTGGCGCAGAATAGAGATTACTAAAAATACCTTGTGTTTCTGGAATACAACAGTTATTCTTACACAAACCTGTGTAGCGTCTCTTTTTGTAGTGTGCCTGGTGTGTCGCCTGTGTGTACTGCGTGCATGCTTTACACATTTCCTCCTGAGTTTGGCCCACCCGCTCTGCACCACGCTACCCGTTTCCAACAGTGTTAGTATTACATGGTGAGGCCTCACCAGTATCAACACATAATAATCAATTGTCCACCAGGCTGTAAAATAATTTTGTTCAAATTCCAATATGATACTATATCGTGTTGGTGTGTGTGGACACCTGGTTTTAATCCCTTCATAATACAAGAATCTTAAAGGATCACAATGTTCTTGAGCACATTTACAGGAACAATTCATAATATTTTTTGATTATAAAACCATAATGTTTTGTCCATGTAAGTTCCAAATTTGTGTCAGCCTTTTTTAAGTTTATCCAACCAATCATTGTGCCTTGTATTTTCTGGGAACAGAAAAGTACAAAGCTCTGAATGTGGATTATCCTGTACTTCTGCTCTGGCAGACTGCTTGGTCGACCTTGTCAAACCCACAGATTCTACAGTGCTGTGAGGTGGTGGAACACTGGGACAGGTAACCCTAATAATCAAAACCTTGTAGGGCAGCAGACTAACCTACTTCTGTTTTCCTTCATTGGCATCATCTTTCTTAAAAATGTAAGCTTCCATTTTGAGTTTGAGTGTTGATCTGGCAGAGAAAATATTGTTTTCATAAAGGTGAAGATCTGTGCTGTTATGTTGATTCGAATTTTATTGATAGCAATTGCAGCCTCGCATCCTCAATTCATTCCACAAAGACCGTGGAGTAGAATGTGGACTGGATATGTTGTATTGCACACACAGCACTTCCTACATTACCTTCTGTTTTCTTGTAATCGCAGGGCTCCCTGATTCCTGTTCTGAAGGAGGTCCGACCCACCATATTCTTTGGGGTGCCACGGATTTGGGAAAAGATCCAGGAAGCAGCAGAGGGCATGGCTTACAGCAGCAGTATGAATGGGTATATCAGCACCAGTCTTGGTCGCCTGTGTCATGGGATGTGTGTACTACTGCACATGAATTGAGTATCTTAAGCTGATGAAAAACCGCACACTTGAACCACAAAAGAGTGATTCAAACTCTACTAAAGGTACAACCTGAATCAGTAGGAGAAGTGCCTTGGAGAATCAGAGCATCTTTGGTGCCAATCCCAAATTTCCCGACAATATAACTTCAGAAAGGTAGAGAAGGGGGAAGAGAGGGAGAGAAAGATCGAGGCTGGACATCCTTGAGGCTCTTATTAGATCATTTCATCCATGGAATATTGTGGGATAGTAACAGCACAACTTCACAGCTCAGTGGTGTTACAGCAATCCAAGTACTGTAAAGCAAAACCAGTACATTGATTAGTTTCTGAAAACCACTCCCTCTGTCATACATCATTCAATTAAACACCTATAAAACAGCACTCCTCTGACATACCTCATTTGATGAAACAGCTCCCCTACATCATATATCATTCAATAAAACACCAATAAAACAGGACCACTCTGACATACATCATTCGATGAAACAGCTCACCTCTCTTACATACATTATTCGATGAAACAGCTCCCCTCTCTGACATACATCCTCACGAGCCGTAGGTTATCCGGAATCTGACCCTCACACATGGAAGATTCATGCCAAGTGTCTGCAAGTCATACAGGGTGCTATGGGAGCGATGGAAAGGATGAGTGTTAGAAATGGGGGTCTCTAGTTGGCAGAGGTAGGTACCTTTGACCAAATAGGGACCCTTCCTCCTAGTCAGGATAAGAGAGTTACACTACTAAAATAACCCCTGCTCCCCCCTTGGTAGCTTGGCATGAGCAGTCAGGCTTATTCTAGAGGCAGTGTGTAAAGCATTTGCACATAACCAACAGTAATTCAGTGTAAGAACTACAAAAGGACACCACACCAGTTTAGAAAAATATCCAATATTTCTATATGCTCAACACAAGACCAAAAACGGTTTTAAAAAAAGCCACAATACAGTACTTAGAAATCTTCAGTTATCAAAATAACTTTGAAATACAGTTCCTTGAAGTCAGTAGCTCCATCCAGGGCTATCACGGCGTTGTGAACAAACAAATCCAAACAGTTCTGGCTGACTGCGGCATCAAGGGCCAGCTACGGTGTCGGGAAGACCCGCAAAACAGCGACCTCTCATTGAGCTTCCTAAAGCACTCCGTCCGCAGGCGTCGGTTCTGGAGGTCGGTGCAGGAGTTGTTGGGCCCTTGATGTCACACACGTTGCAGATCAAATTCCTCGTGGTTGAAGTCAGGTGTGCTGGCGTTGGCAGGTGTTGGATGATGCGGTGCGAAATGAAGCGATTTGGCTTGCGATGCCCTCAGGTCGTGGTGTGAGCAGCGGCTCCATGGCGGCGTCAGATGGTGGTCACTGTGCTGGCAGGTCACAGTGCAGGCAGCCGTGTTGTCGTTGCAGAAGCGCTGTCGACGGCTGATGTACTGGAGACAATGGCACCGGCGTCAGTAGGCCAAAGCTGCTGTGTGGGACGAGGGTGGTGTATCCTGTCGTTTTATGAACAATGCCCTGGAACCACGGTGCAAGCAGTGGCGTCCATTTCGGTGTGGAGTGGTGTCATCGGGGAAACCAAGGCGGGGTCGTGAAGCGAGGTGATGCGGAGTACAGTGCCCAAAGGTTGCGGTGCGAGCAGCGGCATTGTGGTGGCATCAACAGGCATTGTCGTTGAGACCAGGGTCGCAGTGCGGCGTTGCGGTGGTGTCCTCTTTTTGCCTTCAGGACACTACGCTATCTACGATGCTGCAGACGGCTTTTTTTTCTATTGTAGCTCAAAACACACAGTCACCCATGCTGAGGGCAGAAGAACTTGAACTCTTTGCTGTTCCTGAGACTTCTTGAAAAGGGGGCAAGCTCTACCTCAAGCCCTTGGAGAAACTCACAAAAGTAGATTGCAGAAAGTTCAATCCAGTCCTTTCACTGCACAAGACAGAAGCAGCCACTGCAGGCCAACACAGCAAAGCACTCAGCAAAGTGGTAGTCCCTGCTCACAGCTTCTCAAGCTCATCTTCTTGGCAGGCTTCTTGGTCCAAAAGAGTTCTAAACTTCAGGGGTTTGGGCCCCACTTTTTATAGCCCAAAATCCTTTGTCCTCTCAGGCAGAGAGTGTCTGTGACCAGCCAGAACCAGTTCTGCCCTCTCTGGTGTGGCTTCCTGGCAGGAGATGGAGACGGCATTGTCAGAGGCAGACCAGGCCCATTCAGGTGAAAGGAAATCTCCTCCCCCTACTCTAAAGTCAGCCCAGGTCTACTCAGTCCGTTCCTGACCCACCTCGACTATCTGGAGCCACACACCTTCCCAGCCCCGGTCATTCCAAATCCAGACAGTCAATCCTCAAACCCAGCAGAGGCCTACTGGATGGCTGAGCAAGAAAATACCTTCTTCCTAAAAGTGGTATTTTCAAACACAGGATTTAAAAATCACCTTCACTAAAAGATGCATCTTTAGATTCTGAGTTCAGGTATACTAAACATTATTTTTCTACCTAGTTCCCAGGGCCAGTTATGTTTATAAGATATTATAAACAAACTCCCCTTTCTGTTCTTTGGGAACAGGTAGCCTTGCAATAGTGAAAAACGAAATTGACAGTAATTCACTATCAGGACATGCCCCACACACCAGGGCATGTCCTACCTTTCACATACACTGCACCCTGCCCACAAGGGTACCTTGGGCCTACCTTAGGGGTGAATGACAGGTAAGAAAAGGGAAGGTTAGGGCCTGGCAAGTGAGTGCACTTGCCAGGTCGACATGGCAGTACCAGACTGCACACAGGCTCTGCAATGGCAGGCCTGAGTTACATGTACAGGCTGTTTGTGTGGGTGGCATAATCCAGTGCTGCAGCCCACTAACAGCATTTGATTTACAGGCCCTGGCACACTCAGTGCACTCTACTAGGAACTGACACATAAATCAAATAGGCCAATCATGGAAACAGCAATCCATAACACATTTTACACAGAGAGCATATGCACTTTACCACTGCTCAGCAGTGATGAAGTGCCCGGAGTCCTAAAACCAACAACAGCCAGTCAGGACAAAATGGGAGGAAGAGCAAAAATGTTAGCGATAACCCTGCAAAAAGGGCCATCTCCAGCAACGAGCAGCCCTCACACAAAGGGGAACTAAAGAGAAAACAAAACAAATGTGTTGGAGGCAAGCCAGGTGCAAGGTAATGCGACAAGCGTGCACTTACAACATACAGCTAGTGAAGGAGTAAGCGTCTGAATCTGTCTGCATAGCTCCGACCCTTCCTGCACCGCCCTTCCCCAGACCAGTGTCCAACAACACCTCCCCCTTCTGCACCACCGCTTCATGATCTAAGTTTGTGTAATGTCAAATCTCACACTCCACCCTGCTCAGACTTGAATCCAGACGAAGGGTCTGTGAAGTGTGCGCCCCTCCCATCTTCTCATTGTGAAAGGCAATGACACGCTTTGGTGCTTTGCAACCACAATACAACCCCGAAGCACTGATGGTTCACCAGCCCCCGAGGGCGGCTGTTCACAATGTGTACACTGGCCCTGTTCCCCTCACAGGATTCCTCTACGACATAAAATGCCTTTCACCTCCATACATGTTTATGAGGCAGGCGGGACCGTGATCTCTTTTCAATATGCAGTTTGATTTTTGATAGACGTGTGATGGTGCATTAATCACATTCCAAAATAAAAATGCTGGTTGTTAATCAATTGTTGTGCAAAACCTAGGAGTAGTTTGTGAAATGCTACTTCTACTTGGAAGCCCCGGTCACTTGCTTTTCACCCACAGGGGCGAGCTCGAGCGGTTGTGTCGTGCTCACGCCTCGCGGTATGCGATCCAGATATAGCAATTTACATGTCCTCACTTCAAGTTCTGTGGCCATGATACAACTCCACACACCTTTACATATCTCGCACAGGAATGCACAACAATGCAAGTGAGCAGCTGCTGCTGGGGCAGGTGTGTGAGCTATGGACAGGGCCGGCTTTAGTGCTGGTGGTGCCCTGTGCGACAATGTCTGTTGGCGCCCCCCTAATGACCACCTCTGCCATGGATTCCCTCACTAGCACCCTTTAACAGTGCCCCTCAAGTCTCCATACCACTCTCTCTCAGATTCATTTAGTTTTATAGCGCCACTCATACCAGTGTAAGGTGTTGCAGCACTTTACATCACACACACATTGCACAGACACAATCATACATGTGTAAATCAGTGTATAGGGCACGTTACATCAGACAGGACTACTAGGTGTAGTGTAGGAGTCACATGTCATCTATACAGGTAGGCAATATAGTTTGAGTCCTTATTCTGCAAAAGCACAAATTCTAAATTTAAAACGTAACATCATTGTTAGAGGGAACTCTTTAATAATAAGAGTTATGTTTTACCCAAATGAACCCTTTTCACAAGATGAGAATGATAAAAGACTGGGCAAAAAAAATGTAGCTCTAATATATACCTTGCAGTTTGCATGCAGCGCTTTAATGACTGTTGATAACTCAATGTTCTATATTAGGATTTTGACTTATAAACGACAAGTTACAAAAGGAGCTCCCTCACAGAAGCAGCAACACACTGATCCCTTTACATTATATGTGCTTTGTTATCTGCATAATACACGTTCTTAGCAGCAGGCATTTTAACCCTCTGCACTACCTTAGTATGAGTCAAACCTCCCCCAAGACAAACCTCCGGTCTCTTTCCAGAAAGTCGATTAATCACCAGAGTTATCTTGAAATGTTAATTGATGTCTGAAAAATTGCTGGAGGCCGGGAACGCGGCATCAGGTGCTTCTAAAATGATAAAATACATTTTCAACCCCAAGTCAACGTCCGGTGCTGTGGCACCGATCGCACCGGCCCTGGCTAAGGACTGTCCTCGGAAAACACTAGGACTATTATGTGTCGTGGGAAATGGAAACTTGACTCATATATAAGGGTACATTACATCCAGAATGCAATCAGAAGATGGTGCAGAGGTCTAAAGGGGGTCACATCATAGATGTCACACCGAAGGCTCCTGACAAGGCCAAAAATCCCAAGAAATGCTAAAGCACCCCAAAAACTTACCCGCAACAACTGGACTGGCATTGCCACCTTCAAAAGTATAATGGTTGCACCGCAGAAGACGTCTAGTTTGCAAAGTCAGAGCCCAAGGCCATGTTTAGTTGAGAGCTGAGGAAAAGTTGTTTTACCACCTTAGAAAGTGATACATTGCTGCTAGTCAAATGGGCTTACAAGCCATGTGGATGGAAAACCGAGCATCATTTGTTGACATATCTGCCGTAAACAACAGAATGTAGCACAATAACATACACAAAGTTACAAAACAACACAAATAAAACAAAACAGGGCACATCAACACACAACAGTCAAAGCAGAATGCACCACAACACCTGTCGTACAACACAACAAAATCACACTGAAATAAAGCAGTACAAAAAACACACCAACACATAAAAACAACAGGGCACATCATATTCACAAGAAAATGACGTACATACAGTGGGCACAAATGTTTGTGGCACACATTAACATTTCTAAATCCTGTTTTTGGTGATAAAAGGTGTTTAGAGTAAGCACTCCTTCATCTACCACTAATTGCCTCAAATAGCTCCAATCGAAAAATGCTTTGTGATCTGGTACCTGGAGTACAGATTCAGCCCTGCACAATCTTATCAACTAGGATTAACAAGATCCTACTGAGCTGAAGGAGAAATTCAATAATTTATTGTGCAGTATAATGCAATTTGTATTAATGTATTGTCTGTTTCCTTGTTTTTCTGCTATCCTTTCATTTATTTGATTTATACTTCCTCTGTGTTCTTGTCATCAGTTACACTTTCATTTTTTTTGTACACTTTGGCTTCCTTCTTTCAAAGTCTTTCTGTCATATAGTTATCATCGAGTCTTTCTTCTGTCTCCATTACAGTATTGTCTCCGCGCCCATCCAGTCTCTGTACACTGACTCTCCCAGTCTCCAGGCAATCAAAGCTGGCCTGGGACTAGATCGATGCACCCACTGGCACACAGGAGCAGCCCCCATCAAGAAAGAGACTTTGGACTACTTCATGGGCTTTAACCTTTGTCTTATGAACAACTACGGTTTGTCTGAGGCAATGGGGCCATATGTGGTGTGTTCGCAAAGCAACTTCCAGATCACAAGGTCAGTGAATTCTGCGCTTTAATATACACAGACATAAAATTACCTGATAGACAACATCTTTAGAACTTCATGGCTTACCTTATATTGTTATCATATGACTTTACTATGGTCTACCGGTGTTGGGTATGAAAGACACATAAATGATCGTGCAAATACACTGTGAACCCTGGTCCCCTGACCCACTGCAGTTATGGTACCAGCACCCTCCAGGCTCTAAACCCCGGATGTAGCAACAACTGCCAGCTCTCGATGCCAAGCAACACCCAAGGCCTGTTCTCCTGCCGTCACTGTCCCTACACCTTCACCCACCTCAGGACCCCAGCAGTCGACCCCAGCCAATCAGATGTCAGCGCACACAAACCACAGAACTTCATCCTCCTTAATGTGCGCTCCCTGCACAGACATGCCATAGAAACCAGGGACCTCATCAACACTCACACACCCAACGTCAACATCCTCACAGAGACCTAGACCAATGCCAGCTCCGCATCTGGCATCACAACCGCCATCCCAGATGGATACAAGATCCTGAGAAAACACCGCCACAACCACTCAGGAGGAGGCCTCACCAACATCCACAAAAGCTCCCTCCGATTGACAACCACAGACTCGGACAACACCTCGTCCCCCTTGGAACACATCCACTTCCTGATCCAGACCAACCCCTTTATCTACAGACTATCTGGTCCCCGTGCTCCATTCACCAATGTCATCGCAAACCTCATCACACACCATGACCTTGCCTCCAAAGACAACATACTACTCAGAGACCAGAACTTCCGCCAGGACAACCACAATTTCCCAAACACCATCACCCTCCTAGAGAACCTCACCACCATAGAACTGAAGCTACTTGTCTCCACCCCCACTCACACAGCAGGGAACACACTCGACCCCATCTTCGCAGGAGGAAACAACATCTTCTTCAGCCACAGAACTGCTCTGGACTGACCACCACTGCATCCATTTCTCCTTTAGTAAACCCACAGCACACAACCACACATGCCACCTCCCAGAGCGAATATGGAACAAAGTCTCTGGAGAACACCTCATCTCTGCCCTCACCTGCAATCCAACCCCAACTATGACAGACACCAATACCACAGCAAGCAACCTCCGCCAATAGATTGCCAACTGCTCCACCACACTTGCCTCCCCCAGAACACCAAAAGATGACACAACAAGAAATCCAACTGGTTTACCACAGACCTCCGAGAATCCAAGCGCTCCTGCAGATGACTGGAGAAGACGTGGAGAAACAGCATAACTCCGTAAGCACGCTCTGCCTACAAAAAAGCCATCACCGCACACCACCAACTCATCAAAACCACAAAGAAGAACTTCCTCCAAAACAGAATCCTCTCCAACACCCCCAACTCCAAGGAACTATTCATCATAATACAGAACTCTGCCAAACGCAACAACAAAACAACTGACGTCCCTCCCTCCCAGGACCTCTGCTACAGACTCAGCTCCTTCTTTCACCTCAAGATCAAGACGTTCTATGACAATTTTTGATGACCAAGGGCCAGATGTAGGTAACTTCCATTTAGCGAGTCCTTAATAGCGATTTTTACCGAATCGCTATTAAGGACTCACTAGATGGAATGTAGGTAGGAATCGCTAAAGTATTAGCGATTCCTTAACATTAAGATTCGTTATTAAGGAATACCTACCCATTCATTCCTATGGGCTAGGAGGCCCATAGGAATAAATGGGAAGATATTCACTAATAGCGATTCGGTATTACCGAATCGCTAATAGCGGGAGCTATTTCAAGGGTGCCAGGGTGTCCAATGTTGCACCCCTGAAATGTGCATGTGTGCACATGTGGCGCACATACATGCCCTAAATGCATGGATGTGTGCCACATGGCACATTTAAAAAAGCAAAAAAGTGATTTTGCAAACGAAATCGCTACTTACCACCAACTTGAAGTTGGTGGTAATTAGCGATTCCTTAAGGCTGAAGTGCACTATTTTTAGTGCTACGTACATTGCATTTAAGGAATCGATACTTCCGATTCCTTAGATGCAAGAGCAAAATAAGGAATCGCTATTTTGCGATTCCTTATTTTGCAAGTAGGTTTCAACTCACCTACATTGCACTCAGCCAAATTCCGGTTGGTAACGCAGAAATTCGCAGAATTTCTGCGTTACCGCTCGGTATTTGCCACCTACATCTGGCCCATGGTCTTCTGCACTGCCTCAACCAACACCCCCACCGACGGCCTTGGGTTGAAGCCTCAGTAAAGAGTTCTATGTTCGAACTTAGTCTGTTACAAAACTCCAGTGAGATGAAGCGGAGGGCTGTAGCCAAAGACAGTTCCACGAGGTCGGATACCTCATTAGCAAATGACTGCTGAAATGGATTTGCTGCTGCAGAGAAGAACGAAGCAGAAGTTTTAAAGTCAATCTGGTCGGCAATGGGTGATAGGTGAGCAGGTTGGTCCCAACTTCCTCCTAGTTCTCAGACCACTTTTCGACCACATTTTGTCTAAGTACTCTGTTTTGGAAATTGGCCATGTGGGTACCTTTAGCACCTCAAACATGGGTCCATGACTGGTGGCATACTTCTTGGAGGTTCAGATTTCACTCAGGATAGGCCCAGGCATGGGTTCAAGATGATGGGAGCCTGTTATGTCCCTGTGGCTCTCAACTAGCCCATAGAGTCATTTCTGGTAGTCCTGGCTGCAGATGTAGATGCAGGGCTTAACAGAAGGGCTGGCCTCAGCGGGTTCAAGGCAGGCTCCTGGCACCAAAGCAGTCCTTCCAGGTAAAGCAGAAACCTGGTAAAGTGCAAATCAGATCACAACAGCAGGCAGTCCCCTGACAATCATTCCACATGTCCAGTAGAGACTGGGTTTGAAAAATCTATTCATATTCTCTGGTGCCCTTCTTCTGGAAGGTAGGACAAGCTTCTGAAAAGGTTATTCAAAGTTCATTTAATTTTCTGACTGCCATGTCCACGTTCCAAGGTGACTGCAGGGACAATGCAGGGCCATTAGGTCTTTTGTGTGAAGCAGAGCACAGGCTACTCAGGTGTAATTGAGGCTATATTGAACTCTGCCACCTCATCCTGCCAACAAATGTCCCATTCAGGCACACCTAATCCCTCTATTTTTTGACTGTTTGGGGGGCATTTTCAAAACTGTAAAGAAAAATCCAACCTTACCATTAAAGAGAGTTTATCATTGCAGGTACCAAACATGACATACCAACCTTCTGCCAATTAGGAATTACAGCTTGTTAAAAATAATAAGGAATTCCCAGGGGTAGTAGGCCTCACAGCAGCGAAAAGAAAATTTAGAAGTTTTCAGTACTATATATAAAAGAACACTGGAGCTCTTTTGTTTCCCACTGTACACTGTCAGCCTGTGACATAAGTATGGGAGTGATGAGTTTAAGACAGGCTTAGAATGGTGAGGTCTTACATACACGCAGCAGACAACTACACTATGTATGTGGCATGGTTATTGGTGAGTACCTGGGCTGCCAGGATGCAACATCTACCAGGACATTTTAAGGAAACTTAAAAGTAAATGTCCAACCTTTTGATTGCAGAACACTATGTTCTACCTAGGGCCTACCTTAGGGTTGACATAATTAATAACAAGCATCTGCAATGCAATCGGTCTTGCCTTTGGGGCCTTATATGTATTTAGCTATGCAGCACATTAGCCTGAGTGCTGAAACATCTATTGTTCTTTAACATGGAGGGAAAGTAAGCATCAAACTGCGTGACATGCCAGGTATGGGAACACATGGAGAGAAATAGTGCCTTTCAGCGGGTAATGGTATAGTCCAAAGCTCTGTTTTTAATATAAAATCAGGGACTTCACTGGTCATATCACTCAAAATAAAAGATTTGAAAAAAATATTATTGTCTACAGGTGATCGTGGAAAACAATTTCTATGGACGGATTCTGGTATTTTACTGACCTCTGCTGGTCGTTTTCTAGCAAGAAAGTTAAATAGAGGCAGTGGCCAGAAAAATAAAAAAAAGAAAGTCCCGCAGCAGAAAGTAATTCTGATATTTTACTGACCTCCACTGGTCGTTTTCTATCAAGACAGTTAAATAGAGGCAGTTGAACAGACAAAAAGTCCCTAAGCAAAAGCAGACAAATCCTAGGGTTGATCTCCAGGGCCCACAAAGTACATACACATACAAGTATATACTAAAGTATATACAAGAGGACTCGAATGCTCGACCTAAAAAGGAGTGTTTACAGTTAGTAAGGAAATTTAAAATCCAAGTCCACGTGGCAGTGGGACACTGCATTCAGGCTGCTATGGTAGGTCTGTTTTTTTCTTTTGAAGGGTTACTTAAGGGTGCATGGTAATAAGTGCTGCATGCCTACTGGGAGCTCTTAATTTACAGGCCCTCGGTATATGGTATACCACTCTACAAGGGACTTATAACTAACTCAAAAATGTTGATAAGATATATTCCAATGAAAGCATGTTTAAGGGAGTGATCATAAGCACTTTAGCACTGGTTAACAGTGGTAAGGCGCACGTAGTCCTATGGCCAGCAAAAGCAAAAAGCCAATATAAATTAGAGGTAAGTAGGCAAAAGGCTTGGGGAAGGCCACCCTAAGGCTAGCAGGTGTAGCACATTGACGTGTACAATTTTGGCACATAGTGTCTAATTTGGGATTGAGTTATGTGCATATGTGTTTTTGGAGAGATGTGCGTCAGTGTTGACTGGAAGTGCAAACTAAGTCGATCCCCTTACCTTACGCTCAGATCTGTGTATGATTTGAATGTTTACTCAGCATCAGATTCAAATGGTATCAGAACTGATTTGCATCATGCACATCTGCTATGGGTTTGGATTATTGTGAGATTAAGGTGTATGGTGTCTGTGGTCTGTTACTTTTCACGGTGAGGCATGAATGTGCACTTCTTGAACCAGGTGAATTAATAGTTTGCAGAGTCCAGTGCTGAATATGTTGCTGCAGTACCTTCATATTATTAGTAATGGTGTGGGTAGTGCCTTTTAGAGGACAAACAGTTGGACAGACTGTAGGTACTACCAACCCCAGTGTTTATTCATGGAGATGGCTTGCAGGAACGAAGTATTGACTCAAATAGCAAAACCAATGACTTATGTTTGTTTCATGGCTCAAGCGTTGCCTATGATTGAAGGCCAGATGTTGGGTGTTTCTCTCTTCAGTGATATCTGCAGGACTTTTATTGTAGATCTCTTAGGAGGACAGCAATCTACGGCAGCATTTACTTGGATCTGCACCTTGGGTTATTATGCTGGGGTCCCAGGTTCAGGAAATGTTAACCTGAATAAGGATGAGGTTGTCATCCAAGACAGTTATTTGAAATATGTGGAAGTTGTATTGATCAATCACTGTGTCAAATAAACACATATTAAATAGTTGAGCTTGGATGTCTGCTCCTTTATAAGAATATACATCTCCCCATGCATGGTTGAATGCTAGGACTCGGCTTGTGACTCTTTCCTTGGTGAAAGGATGACTCATTGGAGAATGATAACTGGCATTATTTGTTAAAGCCCTAAACAGCAGTGGTGACACAAGTAATGCAGACACAAAACTCATCACTTTTGAAGTCAAGGTAAAGTCATCTTGTGCATTTTAGCCAGTCTCTGCTTTGTAATTGGAAGATGAAACTCTGCACCGCTAGTCAAAGTTTGTAAGTTCTGATTCAAACTGATGTCCTGCGAATATAGGATATAAGTGGGCAATAAATATCTTGGTCTTACTACAGAAAGCTTGAGATGTCTGTCACAGACATCATTGGAGCAAATACTGCAGCTTATACTGACAGTGGGCGTTGGCTCAGCCCATTGAGCATGATTGGTTAGCTTTCTTGCCTCTGATCCTGAGTCAATAGATTTCTTCTATATTTTTGTGTTCATTTTACCCAGAAGAGCGTTTTGTTCTCACTGTGTTGTTATTGGATGAGTGACGTGTATGCATCCACTGCTCATGTTATTAATTTTTTCTTTTAATATTCCCGATGGCATTTAAGTTTTTTCCCTTCTTTGGAGGGGATTTCCTTTCTTCATATTTGCATGTCTCTGTCTCTGCATCTAGTCCTTGCATGCCCTCCTTGTGCATTGCTTCCTACTGCCATCCCAATCTCTTCTCTGTGTTGTACCTTCAACATGGTGATGGCGCACACCTGCCCCTCCATCATTCCTTGAGAAGCATCATCAGGGCTGGTGTGGAGCCATGATTGAGGCACCTCAAGGTCTGAGGAAAAAGTCATGGGTATTCATTGTTCTCAGCTCTCCAACACATGGAGCTTCAGCACTGTGCCATTACCCTGTGAGAAGGGGGTGCTCAGATATTGCTCACAGGGGCAGCAGAGCTCTCCCAGACTGTCATAGAGTGTCCCCAGTGCTGTGTTTGAATGATGATGTGTGTCTATCCATACATGGAGCAGAGGCCTATGTTCAGGGTTAGGGTTTCCTGACTGTGGCTTGTTGGCTCTGAATCCATTCTATACTTTATTTGCGTTTGTGTCCCTGTGGAAATATGGATTTTTATGATCAGTTATGTCCCCTATCTTGGACCCCAACGGTTTCATGTATAAATCACAAGTACATGTATGTTCCCTCCAGTTCCAGTTATGAAGACGCAAACACATGTGCGTCCACCGCCAACATGTCCTCTTTCAGATCCGCCATGAATGGGCCGGATATTCTATTCCTAAGTATGAAAGGCCACCGGCTTTATATGGTTCATTTATCCCATTTTACAGTCCAGGCGAGTAGGCCCTGATTCTGCCATTAAGCCTTTTCCTGCCTTCTGCCTCTGAAAGCTCCAGTCTGAGCACGCATCTGTATCCATGAACTTTGTCCTACTCCCTGCGCGGCTAACGGTGCCTGACTCAACCTGTCTGCTTGCCAAAAACTGTATTTCACCTTCGAGATTATCTGCTCCGCTCCCCATCCAATGCATTCCTGTCTAGTAGTTTAAGTAAACATTCTTCCAGCTACCGAGCAAAGGGCCCGGCTTCTCTGTCTTTATGCAAGTAATTCATAGCCCTGTTACTATGGAAGATTTCTGCCCTTGCATCTCATGTAGACACTTAGACGCTTGTACACGCACTCACAGTCAGTATAGAATAGATTTTGTTCGAGAGACCTTTACTTTTGGATAACATAGTTCTTTAAACATAGGATGTTAGATATGATTTGGGATTAGGTTGACATAACCCCAGACTTCTGTCTCCACATGTAGAGCTAAATGTCAAGTCCCATTCACCCCCTAGTTGCACGTCAATCACACGTCATGCTGCTGCGCGCGCATCTCTGCCAAGTATTTCTGCTGACATTGCGAAATTCTTTCATGAAACCACCCATTTATGACATCATACCTAATGACGTTCTTTAGTTACGCCTAGTTACACCCATTTTAGTTACGCATGTATGTTTTTATCTCTGTTATCAACTGTTACGCCTCCTGCATCTGTTTCACTGTAATGCCTATTCTATAAATATGATTATCTGTCAATAAAGTATGGTCCTTCACTTCCTGAACCTTCGTGGTGATGGAATATGGAGTCCATCAATTCGAATTGATTTTGGAATAAAGCCCGTTCCGAACCTCTAATACCACGGATTCTGCCTCTTATTTTACTGAGCTATTATTATAGATTTTCCGCATCAAATTAAGTACCGGTAATTAAATTATTTACCACATATATGGCGCCCGAACAGGGACACTTTCTCATCTCACGCGCCGGAGGTGCGTTGCAGGCCCGGTCTCCTGTCACAGCTGGACGGACAACAACGCGTACCCACAGGATTTCCTGTATCTCCCTCCTGCCGAGCGGGGGTAACTGAGGCTGCGATCAACACCCAGACGAGGCGGTGAGAAGTGCGAAGTATCCCGACCAGAGCCTAGCTGAGAGAGCAAGATCCGAGGTATACAGAGGCCCACCAGTTTCCGAAGTTCCGAAGTTTCGAGTCGAGTCCAGTCCGGTTCAAGTCCAGTTCAGTTCAGTTCCGAGTCCTTCCGTTCCGAGCTACCCGGTGAGTACCATTGTCGGGGAGGCGTTCTGACGTGCACATAGGTTGTGCCGGTCAAGACGGGTTTGGGTACACAAATCCGGTCTGCACTGTTTCAGCAGTGTATCTGTACTGTTTAGCAGTATATCAAGTATGTCTAGTATATAATTCAGAATTACCTAGTTAGTGCCGAGTATTATGCTTAGTGACTAGTTCCCTAAATGGCCATCATTGTTGTTCATTAAATGTTAAATGTTAAATGTTTTAAATACGTTCTGCATATTGTGGTGTGAATGACTGTTCATTATTGTGTTTTATTGTATTAAACGTGTTCAAAATTAGGTATCAGATCAGTTCTCAATATGCCGCTCTTTTCGAAATTAAGACAGATCAAAACTAGAAAAGGGGTACTCGAAGAAGCTGTTCCCATTCCTCCTATGGACACTCCAGGGTACTTCATGTATCATAAACATGGCTTAGACGCCATATTATTTCTTGATTTATGGGTAGACTACACCAAGGAATTACCCGAAAGTCAGAGGTGGCCCGCAGCTGGGACCTGGGATGCAGATTGCATCATGAAAGTAGAGGAAGAATTATGGAAAAAGAAAGCTAGACAGTCACAGAAAGATGCCATTGAATTATGGCGTAAAGAATCATATAGACGTACAGAAAAAGCGCTCAGACAGGAAGAGAAAAGTAAGGAGAATTCAAATAAAGTCCGAGAAAATCTATTAATTGAAGAAGGTACTCGAGTAAAATCAGAACAAGTAGACAGACAAAGAAATGCCCTTATGAATGGTATGTATCCTCTTCTGGCCGAAGGGTTACCTAAGGCTACTCCGGAGATACCAAAAGACTTGCCACCCCCATTGTTTCCGATAAAAGCACATCCCAAAGGGCATCCCAGAACCGCAGAAGATGTTTTCCTTTCCTCTTATTTAGACGACGCAGCTCCCGAGTATGCTAATACTGCGCCACTTAGACCGCCTGCCGAGGGGGTTCAACGCCAAGACCCTCCTCCGTCTGTACCTCCGCAACAACAAACTCCGACACAAGTTCCGGCAAGCACATCTGTTTCTACAGCTGTATCCACACCTATGGTTGCTATATCACGTTCAACGAATCCTTTCACATCCAGCACCCCAGGTGGTGCTACAGGAGGTACATCAAACATTTTTTCCACTCCACCCAGAGTAAATAAACTTTCTTTTCAAGAATTAGCCCACCAACGTACGCCCAAACTAGTAACTCCCGACATGCTTAAGGAACTTCTAATAGATTGTAGATATGACCCTGTGCCCGGCAAAGAGGACGAAATGCTGCTGGCATCATTACGTATCCGACGAGCTGCAATATATTTAGGGAGGCTACCAGGAATGATTACACATTTAGAAAATATATATCACTTTGTCCAGTCAGGGCGAGATTCTGAAAGTATTAATAGAGCCATGGAGTACCAGAAAGTGGAAATACAGGGGGAACTGTTACGTTTCCTCATAAATTGTGTGATCAGAAATCAAGACCGACCAGGGGTAAATCCGGAAGAAATGCAAATTCTTACCACATGGAGTCGGAATATATCAGAGGGGAGACATGATAAACGATTAAGTATAGTAGCTATGTGCCGAAAGATCCGCAAAGAAGTAGAACGAATACACGAAGAAAGATTAGCAGTAGACCAGTCTGAACAAACCGAGGAGGAGGAAGAATTAGAACTGCCCACAGGACAGTTAGAAACCATGGCCTATGTAGGTAGAGGAAGATCATGCAATAATACTATATGCTCTACTGATCCGATACGTCCGATACGTCCAGATAATAGCAGAAATTTCCAAACCCCTATAATAAATATAAGGTCCCCCGAACATTCGTTCCAAGCCGCTGACAAATTACTCCGAGAACGAAGGGGTTATCATATACTCGATTCTATGGACGAACAAGAATTAGCCAGGTCAGCCGTTCACTGGGTCGACAGTCCCGGAAAATATAGTGATGATACACTAGCACACACGTTTTTGAACCTCACCCCGGATGAACAGCATTTAGCTGGTATCTATATGATTCAACAACTCCTTATATTATATAAAAGCCAACACTCCGATCCTGGTCCCTTACCTGATATATTGACTGAATTACTCACGAATAAATGGAGAGGTTCAGGTACTGAGTTAATTAGAGAAATACTAGAATCCAGAAAGCAGTACATTCTTTTTGTATGCCCCGAACATGTCTCACTGCCCATCAAGGAAAGAACGACGTATTATATGGATAGACAGAATCCCTTACGCGAAGTACACCCGATAAAAGGTGATGACAATCAGTTTAAACGTGTGTTTGTATACACACCCATATCTAAAATAGAACTATTAGAAATTAAGAAAGTGGTACCCAGTCATGACAAAGACCCAGCGGGTTTCCACCGTGAAATTAAAGACATGTTGCTCATGGGAGAGTATACCTATCCCGACATTATGAAAATATTGAAGGTATTAATGCCTGCGGGCATTTACGAAAAACTCAAAGAAAAGGATTGGGAGGTGGGAGACCAAAAGATAGATTGGACAGCATTAGAAAACGAAGAAAAAGCTCGAGGTCCAGGTTCAGGGCTTGGGGATAAGACCAAAACACTACCAGGTTTACTAGTACAGGTACTGCCACGTTTATTAACTACGAAAAAGGAAGACTGGGGTGCAATCTCAGCCTGTAAACAAAAGCAAGATGAAGACACTAGTGATTTCTATGCCCGATTTGAAAAATGTTTTGGTATAAATAGTGGAATAAAAGCAAGTAGCGAATCGTATCCACATCTGTTTGTGACAAAATTAGTTGAAAATTCCTTGCCCCAAGTTAAGAATAGAGTATTGAAATTCGAGAGTACCTGGCAAGGTAACACTCCGTCACAAATGTTACAAATGCTACAGTACCATCACAATAGAATTAGAGAGGAACAAGAACATGAACAAAGACGCATGAAAGACACGAAAATGAAAATGCTAGTTTCCCAGACAGTTCCAGCTGACGGTCATAAAAAGGGTATGACACAGTCCAGTGTTTCAGCAGGTCCTGTAAAAGGGACATGCAACTATTGTAAACAGCCAGGTCATTATGTACACGATTGTCCAGTTTTAAAACATAATATCGCCATAGGTAATACAAAAGAAAGACCACGGCCACTTAGACAGGATCAGAACCAACAAGGAGCCCCGCAGCATGCACAGTCCATGCCAGCTCCGCAACAGTCTATGCCAGCTCCACCACCGCAGCCTATTGCTGCTACACAAACAACGACACAACAGATGTACCAGACCGCACAGTATGACTATCCTGATTATCAACGATACTCATGAAACAGCCTAGAGAGGGAAGTTGGCTTACCCCTTATCGAGGTCCCTGTAGATCAAGAAGGACCTTATGTACACAGTGAACTATTAGGCCAAGATAGAAAATTTTTACTTGATACAGGGGCAAGCCGAACAACCATAAAACGTAGTGAAGTTCCAGGGGCACCCCTCTCAGGCTCACAGAATATTTCCCTTGGTTTTTCAGGAAAACCTATCATTAACGAAGTATCACAGCCTCTTCCACTTACGATTGGTCCCTTGACACGAACTACAGATTTATTGCTTACTAAATCATGTCCAGAAAACCTGTTAGGTATAAAAACATTGAAAGCTCTAGGAGCTATAATATGTTGTTCTCCGGAAGGAGTAAGATTGTTTTTACGTGATTTCAAAGGGCACTATGTGTCCCGAGACATGGATCACCGACTGCAGACTTTACCCACACATTTATGGGCACAAGGCCCTACAGATGTTGGTTGCATGAACATTACACCATATCGAGTCACACTAAAGACAGGAGTGGTACTACCACAAATGCGACAATACAAGTTACCCCCAGATGCTGTAGTGGCTTTACTGCAAATCATTGACGAGCTTATTACCCAAGGAGTGGTTGTGGAAACCGACTCCAATGTATGTAATTCCCCGATAATTCCGATTCTTAAACGAACTGATCCAAAAGCCCCGCCAGTATATCGATTGGTTATTGATCTGCGCGAATTAAATAAATGTATTGTACCACAATACCCCGTAGTCCCAGACATTTCTTCATTACTGACAGCCATTGATTCCGAAGCAACATTCTTTACTGTAATTGATCTCAAGAATGCCTTTTTCAGCGTCCCAATAGATCCGGAAAGCCAATACTTGTTCGGATTTAGTTTAAATGGACGAAGTTTTAAATTCACACGCGCACCTCAAGGATTCACAGAAAGCCCCAGCATCTATAGCCAAGCACTGAAACGAGAACTTGACAGTATCCACATGCCAGTCAACACTGCCCTGCTTCAATATGTCGATGATCTGCTGATCACCGCTAGAAGCGAACCTGAATGTGAAAAAGCCTCACTGACGGTTTTACAATTTTTGGCCGAAAAGGGGCATAAGGTGTCCCCTTCTAAGCTGCAATTCTGTGTCCAGCGAGTTGTTTACCTTGGGCACTCGCTGTCCAAGGAGGGAAGGCAGCTTACACCCGATCGCATCCAGTTAATTGCTAACATGCCAATACCCAAGACACAAAAGGAGGTGCGGGCTTTCATAGGCCTCACTTCATACTGTAGGCAGTGGATCCCTCAGTATGCATTTCTAGCAAAACCACTCATTCAATTGACAACGCAGGAGGCAGCCACATCGACTGTTCTCCCTTGGACTCAGGAACATACACAAGCTTTTGAAAGCCTAAAGAAAGCTTTATGTCAAGCACCTGTTTTAGCAACACCATGTTACAATAAACAGTTTACACTCTTTGTTACAGAACGCGAAGGTACTGCCTTGTCAGTACTCACACAGGAACAAGCAGGATCACACAAACCATGTGCTTATTTTTCTAGTACATTAGATCCCGTAGCTCAGGCTCTGCCTGCGTGCCTGAAATCAGTGGCAGCGACAGCTTTAGCAATCAGACAAAGCGATGCCATAGTGTTAGGACATCCATTGACAGTACAAGTACCACATGCAGTAGAGGTTCTCTTGAACCGAACGCAAACACAACACTTGACTATAGCAAGACTCACCGGTTACGAATTAACATTGTTTCAGCCACACATAGAAATCAGACGTTGTAGTACATTGAATCCTGCCACACTTTTGCCAGTAAACGGAACAGACCCACTAGCACATGATTGTATTGAAGTTATCACTATCACGACGAAACCCAGACAAGACTTGACAGACGTCCCATTGTCAGATCCAGACCTGACGTTGTATGTAGATGGTTCATGTATGAGAACAAGTACAGGAGAGTTAGTGGCCGCGTATGCAGTCACAACAGACACTGAAGTCATTGAAACAAATTGCATAAATACCTTGTCAGCTCAAGCAGCAGAGCTCATCGCTCTGACGCAAGCCTGTATTCAAGCCACAAATAAAAAAGTCAACATATACATTGATTCACGTTATGCATTCGGAGTTGTACATGACTTCGGCGTGCTGTGGCGAGAGAGAGGTTATTTAACTTCTCACGGTGCTCACATTCAGCACGGACCCCTCATTCATGCCTTATTAGATGCAATACATCTACCCACTGCAATATCAATTATGAAATGTAAAGCTCATACGAAAGTTACTGATATCATTTCCCAAGGCAATGATCTAGCTGACAGAACAGCTAAACAGACTGCTCAAACTCACACATCTGACATGACAAAGACAATAGTTCCGACACCAACACATTGCATGACGGTTAAGGATCCCGCTCTTGACGTAATTGACATACAGACACATGCTACACTAGATGAAATAAAGAAATGGACTGAATTAGGAGGGATCCAAACGGATCAAGGATGGATGACGAAGGAAAAATCTGTATGGTTCCTTCCTGATTCTATGGTTCAAGTTATCATTAATACAATACATAGTCCAGCGCACCTAGGAGAAAAAGCTATGCTAGACAGCATTCAACACATTTGGTTTAACAAACATTTACGAGCAGCAGCTAAACAAAAAGTTCGTACCTGTATGATCTGTTGTCAGTTTAACCCAGGTAAAAGCATTCCCGTAGAACAGGGTGGATTTCAGCCTCCTGAGCACCCTTTTGAAGTCCTCCAGATGGATTATATCCAGATGGAACGATGTCGAGGATTCAAATATGTTCTTGTAGTTGTCTGTGCTCTTTCCCGTTGGACAGAGGCATACCCGGTTTCAGATTACACTGCCCCGACTACTGCCAAACAGTTGGTTCGAGAATTCTTCCCACGGTACGGTTTACCACGTGTTGTCTACTCCGATAACGGCCAGCCGTTCTCATCTGAACTAATGAAACACGTTTCACTTTTGTTAGGCTATCAGTGGAAATTTCACTGTGTCCGACACCCCGAGGCAGCAGGTCTCGTGGAACGACATAATCAAACTCTGAAAATTAGATTGTCCAAAGTATGTAGAGAGAAAGGTGTCGACTGGGTAGTAGCCTTACCAGTTGCACTCTTTTACATGAGAATGGTAGCGCACTCTCGAACAGGGCTATCCCCTTATGAGGTGATCTTTGGCAGACCACCAAATATGTGGGGGACGCCTGTACCACGCAAAATAACTGATGTTGACTGTAATATGCTGACAGATTACCTGGCTTCCTTGATGTCTGCACTACAATCTTGTCGTTCACAGGTAGCTGCAGCCTTTCCCGACAACACCGAGGTGAAACCCCATGACGTAGTTCCCGGGGACCTGGTGTTAGTGAGGAACTTTGACCGGAAGTCTCAGCTGGATCCTAGGTGGAAATCGCCTCAACTAGTACTGCTCACCACGAGGACAGCCGTGAAGATCGAAGGTCGCAAAGGCTGGATACATTCAAGTCATATCAAGAAATGTCATGGACTTCCGTCTGATGTAAACGATACACCTCGCGTGTCTTCACCGATTGACTCAAAGCTTCCTTTGATTGAACAGAGTAATAAGGAACTATACAAACTAAAACTACGGTCTAACAAGTCAGACAATTTGATTGTTTAAGTCCTCTCCAAGGTGAATCGGTCGAATTTGTCTCTGACATGTATCCCTTAGACCTGAATAGAGAAAGAAACCGAAAGATGCAGTTGAAACAACATGCGTACTGTAAATCACTGCGTAGTCATTGCACAGTGACGTTATTAATTTTGTTTTTCTTAAGTCTTTTAATATTCGCTGCAAGTATATTGTTGCACATATATTATCCTATTTCTAAACATGTTTACAATGTTACTGCTGAACATTCTTTTAGTGAATTACCCCCGCATGAGTTGTCCTATAGATTTGCGCTGAGCAATAACACTTTTATTAGTATGTTACATCATTCCCATCAGACTAGCAATGCTACAAATTGTTGGATATGTGGCCGACTCCCTCCCTATCAGAACTATAAGGGAATTCTGCCTCTCTTTCCATATCCGTTCACACACAATGGCTCCTGTGGAGCATGGTTTAGTTTAATTAATTCCCTAGATTCAAACTCAGTAACTTATCAAGACAATTGGGTATGGGGAAACCTGAACATAGTTTTACTCAAAGTCTGCTACCCTAACAAGGAGGGACTTCCCAAAAGAACAGGAACTGATCTAGAAAATGAAGTATATGGATTAGGGAATTTCACGCTTAATCTCATGATCCTGAATGTTGAATCCAAAGCTGCACCAATTTTTCCTGCTATGTCAGTATTTCCAGTTAAAGGTGAATTATGTGTAAGAAAGAATGGTTCCATACATATGGGCCATAGTAGATGCACCACTGTAATAGAATTCAGTGATCAAGGCAAGTCCACATTTAGAGCTTCTCGCCATTCCTACTTCGTATGTGGTCAGACTGCATATATACGTTTGCCTCTAGATTGGGATGGTACCTGCTACATCGGATTCCTTTTGCCACCCGTTTTCCTAGCTCCTCCTGATTATCACAGAAATACTCATTTAGTACACAATAGAGAACGGAGAGATCTCCCAATAGTCGATTACACTGAGACAGCATGGGAAAAATACACAGATTTCAATAAAGGTCTCTTTCCCTATATAGGTACAGTTACCAATAGTAAGCTGATACGTAGATTAACCCGAACCCTTGAAGCAGTAGTGAACGAAACTATTTCCGCCTTAGGCAATTTAACAGAAGAGCAGTCTGCTATGCGGATTGTTGTGCTTCAAAATCGTCTTGTCCTTGACGTCATCCTGGCCGATAGGGGCGGAGCTTGTAGGGTCATCGGATCAAGTTGTTGCATTTTCATACCAGAAAATTCGCCATCTGTATATAAAGCCATAACTCGCCTTCATAAGATTGTAAGCCAGATACACCAGAATCCAGGCACCTGGACTTGGTCCGGTTGGTTTTGGAGTGTATTGTCAACCTTTGGATGGAGGGTCCTATCCTTCCTAGGTATTGGCTTTCTCATACTATTCAGTTGCTGCTTATGCCTGCAATGTGGACCAGCGATATGTGGTCTGTGTGCCACATCGTGTATTCCACCACCAAGATTTCATTCATCCCAGAAGAAAAAAGAAGAACAAATGATGCTATATGAACAGATCAACGGATTGATGAAGATTGATATCTCTTAAGGGCAAGTAGGGGACAAGGAGGGAATGTGGAAATATGGATTTTTATGATCAGTTATGTCCCCTATCTTGGACCCCAACGGTTTCATGTATAAATCACAAGTACATGTATGTTCCCTCCAGTTCCAGTTATGAAGACGCAAACACATGTGCGTCCACCGTCAACATGTCCTCTTTCAGATCCGCCATGAATGGGCCGGATATTCTATTCCTAAGTATGAAAGGCCACCGGCTTTATATGGTTCATTTATCCCATTTTACAGTCCAGGCGAGTAGGCCCTGATTCTGCCATTAAGCCTTTTCCTGCCTTCTGCCTCTGAAAGCTCCAGTCTGAGCACGCATCTGTATCCATGAACTTTGTCCTACTCCCTGCGCGGCTAACGGTGCCTGACTCAACCTGTCTGCTTGCCAAAAACTGTATTTCACCTTCGAGATTATCTGCTCCGCTCCCCATCCAATGCATTCCTGTCTAGTAGTTTAAGTAAACATTCTTCCAGCTACCGAGCAAAGGGCCCGGCTTCTCTGTCTTTATGCAAGTAATTCATAGCCCTGTTACTATGGAAGATTTCTGCCCTTGCATCTCATGTAGACACTTAGACGCTTGTACACGCACTCACAGTCAGTATAGAATAGATTTTGTTCGAGAGACCTTTCCTTTTGGATAACATAGTTCTTTAAACATAGGATGTTAGATATGATTTGGGATTAGGTTGACATAACCCCAGACTTCTGTCTCCACATGTAGAGCTAAATGTCAAGTCCCATTCACCCCCTAGTTGCACGTCAATCACACGTCATGCTGCTGCGCGCGCATCTCTGCCAAGTATTTCTGCTGACATTGCGAAATTCTTTCATGAAACCACCCATTTATGACATCATACCTAATGACGTTCTTTAGTTACGCCTAGTTACACCCATTTTAGTTACGCATGTATGTTTTTATCTCTGTTATCAACTGTTACGCCTCCTGCATCTGTTTCACTGTAATGCCTATTCTATAAATATGATTATCTGTCAATAAAGTATGGTCCTTCACTTCCTGAACCTTCGTGGTGAAGGAATATGGAGTCCATCAATTCGAATTGATTTTGGAATAAAGCCCGTTCCGAACCTCTAATACCACGGATTCTGCCTCTTATTTTACTGAGCTATTATTATAGATTTTCCGCATCAAATTAAGTACCGGTAATTAAATTATTTACCACATCCCAGTGGGCCTGTGCTGACGTTCTGCCCTACACCATTTAGTCTTAGAGATGGTGGTGGCCTCATGGGTAGAGCTATGTTTTCGTGGTATCCCTGTCACTGTTCAACAAAATCTAAATTACAATTGTACCCTTGTATTCCACTTTGAACATGGTGCTTACTAGCAGATGATTTACTTTTGAGCCCCTAATTTATGGAACTACATGGACCCAGAGCCTGTACATTAAATGCTACTAGTGGGCTGTATTACTCATTGTGCCACCCACTAGAGTAGTGTTGTAAAACTTGTCTTCAGGCCTGCAGCCTGTTTGCAATTTTAAAAATGTAATTACAACCTGGCACAAATAAACCATTTGGCACACCTTAATCTTCCTTTTTTTATAAATCATTTCTAAGGTAGTCCCTAACAGCTCATAGGGCAGGATGTATTTAAAGTGTAGGAAATATATACATCATATTTTACATGTCATGGCAGATTAAAACCTTCAAAGTTGTTTTTCATTGCAGCAAGGCTAGCTCGCCCATGCGCTAGTTTACATTATAACATTATGCCCTGGAAACCAGCTTCCATTTCCTCCAAATGGAAATATTATAGAATGCTTATTGTTACTGGAGTGAAACTCACACAATGGGTTTGCTCAAGGTGTAAACATTTTTTAAATGAGGTGTGAAATACAGCACTGTCCATGCACACAGTATTGGCCAACAGATAGTGGTTGGAGGCTCATGGACTTTGGCTTGACAAGGGTCTTGGGAATCACTGTTCCCTTCATGCCACATTCTTGCAAAGCATGGGAGAACAAGCAATGTTAGCTTGCCAAGGTTCAAATTGATACTCTGCAATCGGGTCTTACAATGCAAGAATGAATACAGTATAGGAATGGGGAACCATGTGCCATCCAACTATGGTATACAGGTGTGTGGTATGGATAACATAATGGGGGCTGAACAAATGATTTAAAAAAAAAAAATTCTTTTATTAACTTTGCTCATGGTCTCATACAGAATACAACCAAATTTGCAAGGCATAGCGAGTAACTCCCGTGCATGGTACAATCACAAGCCATCAAAACGGGACAATGATATATTCACACTTGACCAACCTCTCCACCCCGCGCTGCCCGATACCGTCGCCACGGCTCCCACACCTTTTTCCATTTTTTAACACGGCCCCTGGACTTATATATGATTTCCTCTGCCCTCTGACACCAGTCCAGATCCCTGAGCCCCTGGTCCCACTGTGGGGGCGCCTGCGCCCCCCAGCAACTGGCAATATTGCGCTTCGCCACCCAGGCTCCCATTGCCAACCAGATCTCTAGGTACCTGGACCAATCTGTGGGTCCTTTGATCATGAGGAGAAGCCATTTGGGCTCCACCGGGACCGGCGAACCCACCACTTCCGTCATTGTGCGTGCTACTTTCGTCCAAAAGGGTACTATGTTCGGGCATTCCCAGAGGATATGATAGAATGTCCCCTCCCCCTGGCATCCCCGCGCACATAGTGGAGACAGGCTCCTGCCCCATGCGAAAAGATGAGTTTGCGGGTAATACACCCGGTGCAATATTTTCAGCTGTATGAGGTGGAACCTTATCCGAATGGCAACTTCGCGAGGGCTTTGCAAGGCATCCTGCCAGTTGTCGTCCTTGAGGTGACCGATATCTCCCTCCCATCTCTCCCTCAGGGACACCAGCGGGTTGAACAAATGATTTTTGAAAGGAGGAGATGGCCTCAAAAAGTTCTGAAAGTATGGAAACACTCGTAAGGATATGGAATGGTTGAGACTATGGGAACGTGGGTCCCTTGGAGCTCTGTTGATGGGCCTTTAGCTCGCTTTTATCTGACAATGCAATGTTTGACTCTTACTCTTATACGGGCTGAGTCTCTCGACCATTGAATGTAAACACAATATTAGTTTTTTTTTTTTTTTAAATACACATTAAAAATTCGAGTAGTTGACATATTGGTAGTGTTTTTGTTGTACGCTATTCTATTTAAGTAAATTAATGTGCTGACATCAAATGTTCACATGCATGAGCACAATTGATTAAACCCATAATTGTTTACTCATTGTGTTTCTTATCCATGCTCTTTTGTAAGTGCTGACATGTCCCATTTTTGACCACAGGTAACGTTTCTCGGCTTATTTGTTTTGCTTGATTAAATTAAGGATTCTGCGTCTCATTTAGAGGTTCTTCAGCTGTAAGTGTTCTCCATAAGACTACAGAAAGAGAGACCTAGGATTCTTTGGGACAGGGAAAAAACAATGTCAGGTACATTAGAATATATTTCAGTGCTATTTTTAGGGCATGAGGTCTCCTGTGTGCTTGGACCTAAAAATACATCTTTCCCAGATTTTTCAGTTATGCTTCAGTTCAGCTTTTTTGGTCTGTTTTTTTACCCTTTTCTCCATTACACCAATTAGAGGGCATTGGTTTGGAGGGACAGCATTTCAGTCCTTGCCCCAAAGGTGCAGAACAGGGCGCTTCTGTCACCATGATGGATGCTAATCATGGGAGCTTTTAATAATGCTCTTAAAGTGCACCTCTGGTTTTGTAATCCATCTCTGTGTCAGGATGACATCAGCCCTTGTACCAAGATGCACAGAGGAAATCAAAGTTACTCATTCACTCACTATTCTTTCGAAGAACTGCTCATAGTTGATGGCTCAGACTCATTTCCTAGCTTATCATAGGTAAACTGGAGGACATACTGAATGTTTTTTTTAAAAAAATACAATGCAGGTCTAACATTAGAGTGGAGGCTTGCTCTTGGCTACAGCAGACCTTGAGAATCATGCCGAGATGTGTTAATTTGATTGAGCTCTGGACTTGAAGCCAGCGCAGTCATGGCAATGCAGTTACTGAATGTGTATGCCTTTTGATGTTCAGGCTGGCTTTCTAAACCTGTTGTCTGTCTGTTTGTCTTGTTGGGGGCAATTTATTTTGTGGTATGCTTGGAATGGACAAACATGAAATCACATCAATCGCTGGCAGTTACCCAATGATTGTATTCCTATATTACATTTTTACAGCTGTGGGAAGGCGCTCCCAGGGTGCAAGGCTAGAATCCATATGCCTGACAAGGATGGTGTTGGCGAAGTTTGCAGCTGGGGAAGAAGCAACTTTATGGGCTACTTGAACATGGAAGAGAAAACCACTGATGTACTAGATGAGGATGGATGGCTACACTCTGGGGATCTAGGAAGATTTGATGAAGATGGATTTTTATATATCACTGGAAGACTTAAAGGTAAGTTGTGTATATCTTAACAATGATGGTCTAAGGTTAAAGGCATAGCAAATGATTGAAAAGTAATCCATTATTTTCATTGTGGTGAGAAGATCTGTTGGAGAAATGTTACAGAATGGCATAAATGGTGCTCATCCTCAAATTCACACACACAGTGTCCATCAAACCGTTCTTGCGTGAATACAACACTCTTACACCTACCCTGGGTACCCTTGTCTGAGGATGAAGTTAATCCTTTCCAAAGTTGGTAATGCTTCTGTGGCTTGACTATCTCTGTTATTTAAGACAGGTGACTTTATAGTCCCAAAAGGGATTGACCAACCACTTCAGGTGCCCTTTCTTCCACACAGTTGTTTGCAATAAGGTGAAGTCCAGTTGTTTAATTAATTGTCTGGGTATTTAGCTTAAAATATTATTTCCCTTTTGTGTCATGTTTAAACTCTGAAAACAGATTATGATTAGTAAACAATGCAAAACAGTGTGAATGAAACGGTTTTTATGTAGTAAACAGGATGATTTATTTTTTTACCTTATATATAACATGATTCAGGGTGTGCTCCAGTCTGAAGGAATACGCTGCTACTTCCCTGCTGCCCACCAGTTTGAGCAAAGATTACTGGCAGATTGTGAACCCATGGGACCAGATTATGGATTCCATACTAGCAAGCATAGGGACTTTTGTACCTATTACAAGTAGTCACACTGTACTGAGAAGGCTCTAGACAATGGCAGTATTGCACGCGTATCTACCAAGTTGTGCAGGTTAGGCTCTCCACCTGTGAGATTGGGAAACGAGGTTCTTCACAAAGAAGAATGTTGTCTCTCATCTTCAAAAGGTGAATTTTAGAGTTGACTGAAACAACACTAGGCTCTACGCCCATTTTTACGTTGCCTTATTCTGCACCAAGAAATACTGCCTCTGACTTTGAGAAGATGGGAGCGCTCTCCCATGTTCCCGTGCCTCACAGGCATTGATGTAGTGTATAAAGTATTTATCATGATGATAACTCCCCCCCCCCCCCAAAGAATTACTATGCCATCTAAGTGGAATACACCGTGAGTGCAAGGATCAGGAACTTTACCTTGAGCATCATCAATGACATGCTATAGATGGTGGCACACCACTTCATAAAATAACATTTCTCAGGCTACATCTTTAAAAACACAATGTTATTCCCACTCATATTAGACACAAAAAACTGGTGATCCTAAATTTTTACACACACATGGTTAGAAGGACCACTGATTTTTAAATGTGTTGGCTCTGAATTCCTATAATTATATACACACTAGCACATAAAATCAAGATTCCTCATCTCATCTCATTATCTCTCATTTCATCTCATTATATCGCATTGCATCTTATCTGATCTCATTATATCTCCTCTCAAACCATCTCATCCTAGTCCACACAGGATAAATGTGCAACATGTTAGGAGATATGCAAAAGAAACAATTGATGGACGGAATGATGGACAATGCAAACATTTACCCTCAATCACAAGGATCTGGGTTTAATACATCATTCTTTTTCTCCCCACACCAACCCAGTTTGGAGCAAGCCATATGCAAATCAGTCTTGACCCTGTTCCTTGTGGGAACAGTCTAACCCGAACTGCCAAGTCAGGTCCTCCCTGGACCGAAAAACAAGCATCCTGGGACGATGTCAGGGTAACACCCTTCATCAGCCAGGCCAGCTTGAATCCAGAGGTGTAGTGAGCACGGGTCCCACATCTGGGCATACCCTTCCCACTTAGGGCGACATATGCAAAAGAAACAATTGATGGACGGAATGCTGGACAATGCAAACATTCACCCCCAGTCAAAAGGATCTGGGTTTAATCCATCATTATTTTGCTCACCTCACCACGACAGTTTGGACCAAGCAATATGTAAATCAGTCTTAACCCTGTTCCTTGTGGGAACAGACCATCCTGAACTGCCAAGCCAGGTCCTCCCTGGACCGGAAACAAGCATCCTGGGACCGGTTTCAGGGAATCACCCTTCATCAGCCAGGCTAGCTTGAATCCAATGGCGTAGTGAGCACGGGAACAACATCTGGGCATACCCTTCTCACTTAGGGTGACAAATGCAAAAGAAACAATTGATGGACGGAAGGCTGGACAATGCAAACATTCACTACCAGTTACAAGGATCTGGGTTTAATCCATCATTCTTTTGCTCACCACAGCACCCCAGTTTGGACTAAGCCATATGCAAATCAGTCTTGACTTGTGGGTAAAGGCCAGCCCAAACTGCATTTTCCATGTTAGGAGATGGCATGGTGAACAATGCCATCGCTATTTTCTGTGTCAAAAAGGCTTTCAGCTAACCCCTGGCTAAAAGCATTAGAAAACTTTACTTTGATGGGATAGTGATAGCTGGCCTCTGTGTCCCCAGTAGTATGCAGCTTACACAGACCTATACCAATAAGTAGAAATAGTGTTAGAAATAATCAAGAATAAGAGATGATATCTGTAGTTTTATTCTTTGCAGCACAGCAATACATCCAATCATGAACAAGCCCAGATGCAGCTGAAGCATTAGTAGAACTTCTTAACTGAAGCTCTAAAGATAATTTAGAACCATACCGAAAGTAAATACAGCGCATACACACGACTTACATTCAGTAATAGAATAAAGAAAAGGTGCATGCATGGAATAGTTTATGAGAATGTAACACATCCCCTTTATTTAACAAAAAGGGAAAAAGGAGGGAATAAAACAGAAAGGAACAATAATGCTAGCAGATTGAAAAAAAATTAAGATTACATAATATCGAAATATTATCTAACAATATCAGGATTCGTGATTATCTGGTCAATGAATATTTCATCTGTCATTATTCCAAAATTACAATGTATGCTCACTGACCTTAATGCTGCCCACAAATCCTCAAAAGACTCACCTTCCTTTTTTGCTGTGGTGTAAAATTTAAATCTATTTGTGCAATATTGGTTGTATGTTTAAATGTTTGTTCCATCCTTAAAATTGCTTCTTTGTACACATTCATGTCATCCTGCCCTTCAGATGCCAAATCTTGTGGAAGTGCTCTAAACATCACCTGATCTTCTGAGCCAAGGCAATGTAAAAATATACTGTTTTTCATTCTGCCCCCATGAATTCACCATCCATCACCCTCATGTACTTCAGAAATTCCTCCTTCCATCTCTTCCAAGATATATGAGGATCACCTTTACTTTGTAAGAATTTGACAGGTGGCTCAAACTGCATAGCGTCTTATAATATAAACTACACCCACCGTATAATACTATAAAAGATTAACATTTCGCAATATTGAAACTCTTCAATAGTGAAACATGGTGAAAGGCAATGTCGATATTTGTGTATGTTCAAGAGATTCCAACAAAGCTGAAATTGTAAACATGAAAGAGAATTTAACCCCCCAAAAAATGCAAGTACTTTGTGCGATGCTGTTGACTTTGTTGCAAGGAAACAGTGTGGGTTTAAAATGGCCGCCACGCTGCATGTTATGTTAAGGTCATGAGTAGGGCACGCCGTGACGTCACCTCACTGGTGCATTTCAGTAGTTTACTTGTAGTGGAATTCTGCTGCGGAACTTTGGGATCACAAAGCCTTCACTGCAGCGTTCCAAGTTGTACCCTGAAGTGGAACTGTCTTGTTGAATCTTATACATGCGCACACGGTAGGAAATATTATGAATTGAAATATGCCTGCCGATATATTGGTCCGATGTGCACTCTCTTAACTGGTTAAATCGACCAAATATAATCCAGATGGTTCGCCGAAAATCCTCCAAAGCTGCAGATGAAGCAAAATGCATGCTGTGTCCAAACTCCAAATAAATCGTTCAAAGTGCAATAATCCAGCCCCAAAAAATGTTGGGTTCAGGAAACACTCCACTCCCGTGCTACAGTTACACTCCACTCCCGTGCTACAGTTTTTTACAGAAGTGCTTCCTCATCTCGTCACCAAAAATGTGAGAAATAATCCAGAATTAGAGTAGATTTCTGTAGTTTTATTATTTACAGCACAGCAATACGTCTTACTATGAACAAGTCCATATGAAACTGTAGCACTAGTAACTGAAGCTCTAAAGAGAACTTAGAACCATACAGAAAGTAAATACAGCGCATGCACACGACTTACATTGAGTAATACAATAAACAAAAGGTGCATGCGTGGAGTAGTAAATGAGACTGCAACAATTAGCTGCTGACGAGGGTTTCCTCCAACACAGGTAAATACTGCTGCTGAAAAAAGGTTTTCACACTGTATTCACTGTTGAGTAGTTCATCTCTCATCAGTGTTCAGCCTGACACTACTACATGCAGGTAGAATGACTCATTCTATATCCATGTCTATTTCAGGAACAACATTACTTTGTGTTTCTTCTGATCACAAGAGCACAACATACTGATTTGGGAAACCAATTTATGGTACCCTAAATGATCTCCTATAAGATTTCCTTGAAAGATAACCTTCCTCTCGCTCAGGATATTGACCTCAGCAGCAAGAATTCAAAATCTGCAGATCATCAATTTCAAGTAGAAGCCAAGAAAAACATTCAATGCATATATTGTCTCTGTCTCTGAAACACATTTTGGTGAGTTTCTGTATGTGGGGCAAACGCTGAAAGGCCTCTGTAGCAATCGGGGGCCCCTTTCTGCCAATGAAGAGGTTCTAAACACCTATGCAATGTGTTCTAAGTCGTGATAGTCCCTCAACACTTTTCAAAAGCTCCCAAAGACATTAGTGACCTTTGTGGATGTAAGGGAGCCCCCTCTCCACCAAAGCTGTTTGACTGCAGGGTGTTAGGAATTACATTTCACTCTCTGAGATCTCTCATCTGCATGGCACTTGTGGAGTCCTGCCCTGAACCCCAAATCAAAAAACAGACAAGGATTGTGCTTTTTAAAAAAAAAAATTTTTATAATATACTATGCGACAACAAATCATATGTAATAAAACACCATCCTAATGACTAGAAATTCAGCAAATAAGGATTGTATGTAAGACAGATGTTTCCTGACACATCCCTAACCTGTTAGTGTGAAGGCCTGAATTAAGCTTCTTACCGCTGTTCCCAGCCGCCATTCTCATTGAACACACAGTGTGATGAGTGCATCTCCCCACTCCCTCCAAGCATTCCTTCCTTTCAGAAAACACCTCAGAAGGATCACTCTTTTAAAAACGTGGCTTTTCTAACCCCTGTTTTCCATTTTCACCTTACCTGCCTCAGCACCGAGACACCCCCTGTGGGAGTGATTCATTGCACAATAACAAGTTCATATAACATAACATAACTGCAGACCGTGCCATATGACATGCTCCACCCACAATACCAGTAACTCTTAAACCTTCATGGTACATAGCAGCGTATGGAGCAAGGAGGGGCACGCTGCTCAACGTTTATATTTTGCGACAGGGAAGAGTAACTAAAAAGGGTTTGTTCTTGCTTCTGGATACACAAAAGCTACTGCATGTTGTACCCCGTTTTGGTTCCATATCTGAGAAACTAATGAGGGTATCAAGTCTAGCCTTCCCTGAGACATTTCCCTCAGCCACCATCAGGGGTGTAACACAGGACCCCGCAGCCCCCGCGGTGCGGGGTGCCCTGGAGCTGCAGGGGGCCCCCTCAGCATGATAATCAGGCCCAAGAACTCCGGATAAAACCCGGAGTGGGGGCCCCTCTGTGTCGTGGCAGGGTGGGCCCCCTCAACTTTCGTTACGCCACTGGCCACCATGCAACACAAAACCTGAGGCTGGAATCTCTTCAAGACATTGTCGATTACTGTATGCAATTCAGCAGCCACGTATCCAATGCAATCAAGTAAAAACACTCAACGTGCCGGAAATATAAAAAAGATAATGTCAGAGAACATCCACACACCTTGTTCTGAATGTCTGTAATCTTGTTTTCACAAAAGCATCTTGTTGCGTGTTTAACCTCTTCCATGCTCATGGCGGCTTCCGGCCGTCATGAGTCATGGTGGGCGTGTGCAGACGACGGCCGGGAGCCGTCATGACCACGCCCACGATTGGAATGTTCAGCACGCTGCGGCGGAATATGCACCGCAGCGAAGAGGTATCTAATCCTAGCGAGGGCACATATCTACTACTATACTAAATGCAAAAATATATATTCTGTGAGGAATCTTGGAAGAATCACGTTGGAGAAGAGCACCATCACTAGCTATTCATTTAAAATGTGCATGACAGCTAACGCGGGGTATAGGACGGTGACTTCTGGCCATCAGCACTTTGCAGTTAAACTAATGTTTTACTACTATATCTCAATGTGCCTCTCCCAGATATGTTATGTTATGTTAGAGAGTATTTATAGAGCTCAGCGGTCACTCCGAGGAGTATCATGGCGCTATAGTAGATTTAGTTGCGGGCAGAAAGATGATTGAGGACTGGAATGAAAGGGGTGACACGAGTGCTCTACATAGTGCCTCTGGGGCGGTGTTCACCCATGCTTTCAGGGTCTTCCTAAAGAGGGTTCTGATTGAATGAGACGGAGGCTGCCAGGGAGCAGGTTCCGCGCCTTTGTGCCAGAGGAATGAAAGCTTCTGAAAGTGATTATCAGGATTTTAAACAAAGTTCTTTAGTGGACGGGCAACCAGTGCAGAGTTTCAAGAGCGACGGATGCAGATGATTGTAATACCAGTCTTGCTGCTGCATGTTGAACCATCTGAAGTTTGTGGTGGACGGGTGTATTGGTTCCTGCATAGAGGCTGTTGCAATAGTCAACTCTACATGTAATTAAAGCTGTTGAAACCGTCTGCCTCATGGTAATGAGGAGTAGATGGAACAACTTTTATAATGATTTGATTAGGTGAAAGCAGGTGTCTGCAGACTGCACGCCCAGCATGAGACTCACTAGCCATCGTCAAATCTACCTCCCTCTTTTTAACACTCGTGTCTATATTTTCATAATGCAGGTCATATTAGATACATATTAAAGTCTTCTAATCTGAAAGCAGGGGGATTTTTGGTTAATTTTGCCAGTACTCAGCTTCCTGATGAAACAGATGAAGGTTTGTAATTGGATGGTCAGGCCAGTTCAGTCTGGAGCACATATTCAATAAGGCTTTGTGCAGCTCTAACCTAGAGACAAAGCAAGGGTGAGCTGCTCAGACAAGCAGCTACAATTTACTATCCAGCACAAAACGTGTTTGTGCTTAAAATGCACACTTTTCCTAGTACAAACACCATTAGTGCCACTTTTCTAGAAAGGTTTGTTGATGGGGTGGACCAGGACAAACATCAGTCTACTGAGGGAGCTGGACCAGCTTCTCATCAAAAACCTCATCAACTGGAAAAAGGGCGCAAACAAGTGGGAATGGCAGATGGAAAGGCAGCAAGCCTCTGCAATCTGTGTACCCAGGATCTGGAGCAACATTCCCCTGTCCATCAGGACATCCGTAACGCTACTCCAATTTAGGGAAGAGTTTCACCTCTTTAAAGAACACTACATCACAAAGCAATAATATTCCACAAACCAGCCACCTCTTGTATCACTTGTTGACTTCATGCTTGTCTTTGACCTTATACAGTGCTTTGGTGCCTTTTAGCTAGGATTATGTTATTGATCTACCATGTACATTCAAGCATACATTGATGTCTTTCATCCCAACGCTAATGCATAGTATGCATGTTGCATGCAAGCAACAGTGCACAGCTCCCATCCAATATGTTGTAACCTGTCTACAAATAGAAATTTGTCCTGGAATGGCATGCGTCCAGTACATTTCTAAGCTAACGCACACACTCATCTTTGCACCATGGTACACGACTGTGCCTCGTAGACTACATCCAGCTTTACCACCAATACTAGCAGGTGGTAATTCTTTGAACATATGGTGCTGCACTGTGTTTCCCTCACTCCCATGCAACACAGCATTGCTCATTTAAATTCCATTCTGAGTTGCATGAAATCTTCATGAATGTCAAGCTAAGGAACTATACATTCTGAACAGTTCAAATACATGATTTGTTTCCGGAATGCTTAGGGGGCTATTATTTTGCCAGTCCAACTGCATCCGACAGTTTGTCCGTCATCTGTTGCTGCAGTCTGACCAATGCATTACAATGCATGCGGTCACAAGCAGCAGGCGGAGGAACAGTTCAATGCTTTCTGACAGGCTCCAGGAGCCCGTAGGTCTGTCGGAGGGTCTGTAATCCCTACAATAGGGGCGGTTCCTGCTCAGGCAGGAATTACACTGTACCTTTCTGCCTGAATTTTTAATGGAGGTCCACCTGTCATGAAAAGGCAGTAGGAAAGTGATTTTGGGGGCCCCTAGCAGGGCCCCCTTCCTCCCTGGCCATACACTATGGGGCTTTGGCAACCCTGCACCTGCACTGTGTGACAGGCACCGTATGGTTCCTGCCACACTGTGCAAGGATGTTTTTAAAGTGTGCATTTTCCATTTTGGCTTGTGCTAACCTCAATATACAATATACACTTTGTAGCCGCTGTGAAGGCAGTCGCATTATAATAAGGGAAGTAGGACTGTTGACTTCTTGTTGGGAGGTCCCATGTCTGCTTTTGTGGCAGTCGAACGAGAGTGTGACCGGCATCGTAATGATGCCCTTAGTGTTTTTTAACTACTTAGGGGTTTGTCCTCTGTTTCCAAAATGATTGAGTTATATACCTCAGCGATTTGCTAATGAGCGTAGCTAGTCCCGTGAGTCCATCAGGGCACGTCTTCTCAGGAAAGCTATTCACCCCTAGCTCCGAGCAGATGTTCCATTGATAACAAACTATCTAATACTGATGCCTGAATGAGATTGTGGTGGTTTGAAAACCATTCATAATACCAGGGTAGACCACACAATGGATATTGGGCTTTCATATGTTTTTGGGGCCAGAAAGAACCCTGTCCCACTTGAATCTTTCCTTATTCTCACCAGAGGGGCTCACTGAGCTGGCCCAAGGCTATGAAAACCATGAATACTGCCTCCATGAGCTAGTGTTCAGAAGAACTGAGCTCCAAGAACACTTCTACAGTAAGAAACTGGTTTAGAGTTGATTTGCGTTCCTTTTTGGAATCTTTAACCTCAACATCTCCAACTGGATCATTGGAGCCAGCAAAGCTCATGCCCCCACTCAAAAATTAAAGCAAGCTCATCATCGTGATGCTATTAAATGGTTCTCAGAGGACCTACAAACAGCAAAATCTACTCTCCGCGATGCAGGAAGGAAATGGCAAGCTAAATATTTTAATAGGACAAGACATTTATTCTGTCACTTCTTAAAAACTATGGGCCCGATTCACAGAACTAACTTAAGACTTAGGACTCCTAACTTTACTACTCCTAAACTGAGAAAAATCCTAATTTTAAGACTTTCGGTATTCACAGAAGGCTTTTAGGAGTCCTAAAGTTAGGAGTCCTAACTTTACTACTCCTAAACTGAGAAAAATCCTAACTTTAAGACTTTCTGTATTCACAGGAGGCATTTAGGTGTCCTAAAGTTAGGAATCCTAACTTTACTACTCCTAAACTGGGAAAAATCCTAACTTTAAGACTTTCGGTATTCACAGAAGGCATTTAGGAGTCCTAAAGTTAGGACTCCTAACTTCTGTGAATACCGAAATGAGTAAGTGCCTTCTGTGAATACCAAAATGGTAGAAAGTTTAGGATTTTGTCTCAAGTTAGTTCTGTGAATCGGGCCCTATAAAAGATTAATCAAGTAATATAAGACAACTTTCTTCTCTAATACAATCCTAGCTTCTTCAAATAGGTCTAAGGAAATCATTAATATAGTGCCTGAGCTTTTCAACCCTCACAGGGTGACTCTGCCCATTCAACCATCATAAAGTTTATGTGATCTCCAGATTAGATTATGCCAATTCCCTCTATCTTGACCTCTATAAAATACTTCATCAGAGATTGTAGTTGGTTCAAAATCCGGCAACAAGGCTTATCTGTCAACAGCCTAGATGCTGCTCATTATCCATCTATTGAAAAAGTTCCGCTGGTTAGCAGTGAAACAACGCCTGATTTTAAAGTCAAGTTGTCTTGTGTTTAAATCCCTAAATAGAACATCTTCTTGAAATATGTACCTAACTGCAGCCTCAAGCCTAGGCACAAGAATTTCTTAGAATAACACTTCTCAAACGGAAGAGATTAGGCCTCTCGAACTTGGAATTCCCTGCCACCAGAGATTCCTCAAATAACATGCATTTCCGCAAACTCTTGAATACTTAGCTCTTTTGTCAAGCCTACGATTACATTTTTCTCTAGCCGTATGCTGTCTTCCAACCTCCAGCACCAAGGAACCTCCCTGGGGAAGGAACGCTTTATAAAACTTGTATAACATAGCATAATATAATTAACAAGGAGACTTTATCCAGGCATGAAGTCAATGCACAAACATGTCATCTTTTCCAGCTGAGGCTAAGCCTATCAATTACTGACAAGGCCAACAGGGACACTCTGCACTTCTTTAGCAGGATTAAACTTTGAGTTAGCCTGCAATGTCTAAAAGTCAAGGAAGAATTGTTTGAAGAATGGAGTTGTTTTTGGTCTGTTTTAAAAATACGTTCATTGATAGCTCATCTAAAGAGCATTTTTTACTCTTTTAAAATTCATTGTCATAGCAAACTTGATTGACAATACCACCTGTTTACTGAATATGCCAAGAAATCTCAGGACTGCATTAATTCCACATTCAAAATGGAATCTTCACTCATGATGCTTTTTGAAAACCTAGTAGTGTCATCTGTGCAGTAACTAAGCAAACAATCTTGTACCAGCGAAGAAGTGCAGAAGCCAAAACATTGTAATGGAAATACATTTTTCTTCTTTGGTGAGTTGATCTATTTGTGTGATTTCTTTATTGGAAAAATATAGTGTCAAAATATCAATGAAAAGATCTAACTGAGACCCAGCCTCATGATGTGCTTTCTGCAGAGATAGTTGTCACGTCAGCGGGTGAGAACATCCCCCCAATACCGATCGAGAATGCTGTGCAGAAGGAGCTGCCGATTATCAGTAATGCAATATTGGTTGGGGACCAGAGGAAGTTCTTGTCCATGCTGCTAACACTAAAGGTGAGAACAAAAGAGCAGAAAAGAATCTCTCACACTTTGCACTTCACTTGACAATATCACAGTAAAGCACATTGGTTCTGCTTGCCTATTGGTCGAGAGGCACATTTTTGGGCATGTTCCCAATTCCTAAGGGCAAGAAAGCCAAGAAATGCCAGTCCCAAGGCACTGCCGTGCTATGGGTTATGCTAGGGTATATGTCATTAGAAGAAACACTACTGTCAGACACATCACTATTCTGAAGAATATCTCTGCAGTGCTTCTATCTGAATCTGTCTATGCAATATATGCAATAAAATATCTTCAAGTTTACTTTCGAAAGATATTGCTAGTCACCCAAAAATACTAACGGCGACATGTATCAAACAGTTGCATTCCCTTTCCCAACGCCCTTTCGCCACACAATAGGATGCAAGAGTGATGCAATTCTTAAGTTAGATTTATCAAGCCATGCAAGGCCTCCATGTGTGGCATTTCATGGCTTGATACATTAAGAGTAACACAATACAGCATAAATTGATGCCTTGCTCTGCCCCAGGAAGGCATGCCATGGGTGGAGCATGGGTGTTCCCATGCATCTACCCATGGATTTTGCCACATTCTTAGATTTAATGTTACTGGTAGACCTGGGAATCGGTCAAAACACTACGCCTCCCCATGTGAGGCGTAATGATTAGTAATATCTTTATTTCTTCTCATTACTTCCTATTTCGGTCTGTGCTGCATTCTGCAGTGCACATAAAAAGACACAAATGCATCAGAGGATTGTTTTATGTGCAGAAAGGTGTTCCTTCCTGAACAAAAACTCTCCTGCTTACAATACAGGTACCCTTGCACCATGGTGCAAGGGTGACTGTGTTGGCGCTAGTCAGGACATTATGTGCCAGGCAAGAAAAAGGCAGGAATGTGCCATATAATGAAACATAGGGCTCATTCCTTCCCTTTCACTATCATGCAGCACATCAAGGTGACTTTTGGTTTTTTCTTAAATATGCCCCTAAGAACTTAAGAGAGGTGCAAGGCTTCGGGTCTAGTGCCTTGATAAGGTCACTGTACAACTAGGAGATATCCGTTTAAACTACATTTGGAGAAATGTTACTGTTTATTTTATGTGGTGGTTATGACCAAAAAAACGCCTGGAGCAGCATTCCTGTGGCAATAGAGAAGACTGTTCTGTTTGCCCTACACATTGGACCCTTCTAGACTGGAATATGAAAGTTGCCTTTATTTTACCCCACCTCCATTCCCTCTTGGTAGGGGGGAGAATGAGGTGGGCCTGATGCTGTCAGGCTGTGTTTCCTGTTCCACCTATCTGCTGTTTCCTCTGCTGTCAGGGTGAGGGTTTTCTGACATGCTCTATGCATCTTAAGAGTCTCACTCAAACTGAATCTAATCCCCTCCTGCATTGCTCCCATCTCAGTAGGCAGGGTGAATGAGTTATGTGCCTGGAGGGCCTGGCTTCTCAGTTTTCTGTATCGCTTAAGAGATTAGAATCTATTTCTAGTGGTGTTCATTTCTCAAATATGCCCTTAATGGTATAGGCAATTTCCATTTGTTTTTAGTAGCAAACAGCACTCCTACATATATATGTGTATTTAAAGGAAGATGGAAAGTGTGATTCACTTCCCATGCAAGTGTTTTGTTTCAGTGTTTTGGGGAATCCCCTTTGCATTTTCTTGTTCTGAAAGATCTAGGTATTTCAAGAGGGAAGAACCCCCAAACAGTGTGCATGATTTTAATATCAGAGGGATTGAATTATACTTTGACTTTTACATACTTGCATGACAAAGGTAATCTACATGCAGAGCATGGCTTTCTGAGGGCTATTGATGCTTCTGAAGCCCTTTGGTATGAACACTTAACTAAGGGAGGGCGGAGCTGGTTTAGTGCCTCTATGCAGAGCTCCACGGAGTTTGTAAAAAACTCTGTGGAGCTCCGCTTCATGACGCTTCACTCCGCTCCACTCCCTCCCAAACCATTTAAACATTTGAAAAGAAGGCACTTATCTGCATGTCTGCCACATGCGCATGTGCAAGACATACAACATAGGAGTTTTTCCATTGAAAAAGGACTCAAGGAGCAGGAAGGAGAGCAACCAGGCAGCAGGCACACAGGTAAGTGCCTTCTTTTTTAATTATTAAAGAATTTGGGAGGGTAGAGGGGCTGGCTAACTCCGCTCTGCCATGGAGTCAGAGTTTTGTCTACTTCCACGTTCACAATGGAGCGCAGAGTAGGCAAATCTCTGCAAACTCCTCTGGCAGAGCGGAGTTGCCTGCCCAGGGTTACACATAACATACCAAGCACTGAACACCTTGAGACTGACTTTGAAACACATGGTAGAGATTTAGGGCCAGGTGTAAGAAAATGCAAATCAGGCTGTTTGCGCCCAGAAAAAAAACATTTTCTACTGTACCAAACCCTATTTACAATTTGGTAACGTATTACCGAGTTCAATCAATCAATCAATCAATCACTCAATCAATCAATCAGTCATTTGTAGAGCGCACTACATACCCGCGAGGGTCTCAAGAAGCTGAGGGGGCGCTACTGATCAAACAGCCAGGTCTTGAGTAGCCTCCTGAAGGTCAGCAGGTCTTGGGTCTGTCGTAGGCTCAGTGGGAGGGTGTTCCAAGTCTTGGCGGCGAGGTGGGAGAAGGATCTCCCACCAGTGGTTGTTCTTCAGATGGGCGGGACGATGGTGAGTGCGAGGTCGGCAGAGCAGAGCTGGCGGATTGGAATGTAGAAGGAGAGTCGTCTGTTTAGGTAGGCTGGGCCGGTCTTGTGGAGTGCCTTGTGTGCGTGGATGAGGAGCTTGAAGGATATCCTCTTGTTGACGGGGAGCCAGTGCAGGTTTCTCAGGTTTGGGGTGATGCGGCTGTGGCATGGTACGTCGAGGATCAGTTGTGCCGAGGCGTTTTGGATGCGTTGCAGTCGTTTGATGAGCTTGGTCGGGGCCCATGCGTATAGGGCGTTACTGTAGTCGAGTCTGCTGCTGACGAGGGCCTGGGTGACTGTTCTTCTTGTATCTGTCGGGATCCACCTGCAGATCTTGCGGAGCATGCGGAGGGTGTTGAAGCAAGAGGATGAGACGGCGTTGACTTGCTTGGTCATGGAGAGCGTTGAGTCGAGGATGATTCCCAGGTTGCGTGCATGGTCGGTGGGTGTCGGGGCTGCCCCCAGTGCCGTCGACCACCAGGAGTCGTCCCAGGCTGAAGGGTTGGAGCCGAGCATGAGGACCTCCATTTTGTCTGTGTTCAGCTTCAGTCGCCTGATCTTCATCCAGTCGGCGAGGTTGGCTTTGGCAGTGATGGGGTCCTTGGTGAGGGAGAGGGCCAGTTGAGTGTCGTCGGCGTAGGAGATTATGTTGAGATCGTGCTGTCGGGCGAGATGTGCGAGCGGGGCCATGTAAATGTTGAACAGTGTCGGGCTGAGGGAAGATCCCTGGGGTATGCCGCAGATGAACCCGGATTGCCACTGGATTCAAGCAAGCCTGGCTGAAGATGGCTGAAATGCCAGAAACCGGTCCTAGGAAGCTTGTTTCTGGTCCAGGGAAGGCATGGGTTGCCAGTTCGGGCTGGACTGTTCCCATGAGGCACAGGGTCAGACTGATTTGCATATGGCCATGTCTGAACTGGGGTGGCAGAGTGGGCTAAAGAACGGTGATGGATCAAACCCAGATCTGTTGACTGGGTGTGAGTGTTTGATTGGTTCTGCTGCTCCGTCCATCACCACCCCCTTTTGTACCGCTTTGTTCGCCATAAGTTGGCAGGGTATGCTCAGACGTGAGTCCCTTGCTCACTTTGCCACTGGATTCAAGCAAGCCTGGCTGAAGACGGCTGAAATGCCAGAAACCGGTCCTAGGAAGCTTGTTTCCGGTCCAGGGAAGGCATGGCTTGGCAGTTCGGTCTGGACTGTTCCCATGAGGCACAGGGTCAGACTGATTTGCATATGGCCATGTCTGAACTGGGGTGGCAGAGTGGGCTAAAGAACGGTGATGGATCAAACCCAGATCAGTTTACTG
The DNA here is from genome assembly GCF_964204655.1 of Triturus cristatus. Lineage (NCBI taxonomy): Eukaryota > Metazoa > Chordata > Amphibia > Caudata > Salamandridae > Triturus > Triturus cristatus. Next base: position 49,157,115 of record NC_140581.1, on the reverse strand, counting down.
GGTGTGAGTGTTTGATTGGTTCTGATGCTCCGTCCATCACCACCCCCTTTTGTACCGCTTTGTTCTCTTAGAGGGGTCACAGAAATGAGCCAAAATACAGCAAAATATAGTTTTTTTTTGGAAAAATTGGAAAAACGGGCTGCAAATGAAAGCATCTGGGTTTTTCCATGCACATGTTATAAAAAAAGGGTTTGTGGGATTGAAATCACCATTTTCCCAGCTTTTTGGGCTAAAGAACGGTGATGGATCAAACCCAGATCTGTTGACTGGGTGTGAGTGTTTGATTGGTTCTGATGCTCCGTCCATCACCACCCCCTTTTGTACCGCAGATGATCCCGGAGGCTTCGGATTGGAATGGGGGGAGGCGGACGCTCTAGGTTCTGCCGGAGAGGAAGGAGGTGGTTCATTCCAGAGCCTTTTCTCTGATCTCTACGGTGTAGAGGCGTGCACGTAGTGTGCGGTGGCAGACGGTGTCAAAGGCGGTGGAGAGGTCCAGGAGGATGAGGGCTGCGGCCTCACCACTGTCCAGCAGGGTCCTGATGTCGTCGGTGGCGGCGATGAGGTCGGTCTCGTGCTGTGGTTGGTGCAGAACCCTGACTGGGAAGGGTCCAGGATTCTGTTTTCTTCGAGGTATCGGGTTAGCTGCCGGTTGATGATCTTCTCGATGACCTTGGCCGTGAACGGGAGCAGAGAGATGGGCCCGAAGTTCTTGAGGTCTCTTGGGTTTGCCTCGGGTTTTTTGAGTAGGGTGTTGATCTCGGCATGGTTCCAGCTCTCTGGGAAGGTCGTGGTCTCGAGGGAGAGATTGATGACGTTGTGCAGGTGGGGTGCAATGGAGCTTCTGGCTTTGTTGAAGATGTGGTGCGTGAATGGGTCTGACGGGGAGCCGGAGTGGATCGCGCTCATGGTCTTGATGGTGTCATCGGTTGCAAATAGGTTTTGCAATTCAGTGTTAGGAAAGGGAATGTTTAGAGCATCCCTTCCCAATACCTAATGCAGTGGTATGTAAGAATGTTTTGTGACTGAAATGCGGTTGCAAAACATTCATATTTTACCACCACCTTTAAGTTGATGGTAACCCTTCCCAAATGGGAATGGGTCACCTATGGACTCCTTTCCCTTTGTGAATGGTACTGCAAACATTTTTCAGAACAGGCAGTGGTGGCACAGACCGGTGCATGGTCTTAAAAATAAAAGGAAAACTTTTAAGTTTTCTTTTTTAAACACAAAAAGCAAAAAAAAGCAAAGGGGATGATGGACGGAGTGTCGAACAATGCAAGCACTCACCCCCAGTCAGTTCAGTTCAGTTCATAAGGCTTTATTCGGAGCTTAAAGACAAAGTCCATAAAAGCACATACATACATATAAAACAGCATCATCATTTTAACGAATCAATCTAACATTTAAAAATACTTTAAAACAGTTTTAAAATGACATACTTGGCCTTGCTTTAATGGCCCGTAGAAGAAAAGTGGCAGTAAAAAAACAGACATCAGGTGATGGGTTGAATAACAATTTCATAGTATCATTTACAGTCCTAACTCCATACTTCTTAAAAACGGGTTTTAAAAAAGCTGAACGAATATTCCCATAAAATGAACAAAACAGTAAGAAGTGCATGGTACTTTGTACAGTAATATTGTCACATGGGCAAGGGCCAATAGGGTGTTTTCTAATGCTTGGAAATGCCACCAAATGATGAACAATACCAAAACGGAGTCTTGTCAGAACGAATCTGTGGGAGGGTCTGGAAACAAAATTCAGGTACGGTTGAAACCCTGTCGTTTCACTGAAACTTCCATAAAACCGACAGGTTGTTAAATTACCACTAATCCTCCCTCGCTTCTCGTTCCTATAGTTCATAAAAGCAGATTTCAACTCGTTTTTGGTCAAGCAAGAGGCGGTATAGTGATCCTCTATTACATTAAGATCAGAGATTTCCAAAAAACTATCAGAAACAAATTTAACCCATGGAATCTTTAAATGATTATCGGTAGAGAGACAGTCTTCAATAATAACTCTATTTAAAGAGGTCTCTTCCTTTACCCAAATTGCACGCCAAAGCATAAGTGGTCTAAGGACTACGGAGTCTGAGAGATGTTGGATTCCAAACTCCCTATGCACCAAGTCGGTAGAAGCCGAAGTGGGTAGACTTAAAAGTCTTTTAAGGAAGGTATTTTCCTCCACTTGTAGACTTCCACTCGGGGCGTGCCCCCAAATACCAGCACCATAGAGAGTAATAGAAAGACACCTCATTTGGTAAATTTTCAGCATGTCCATGAGCCGTTTATCCCCAAGTTTAGAAGCAAACTGAAACACCCCATGGGCACTTTTCGCCATTCTACCCCTTACATAGTTAATCTCGCTGGACCAACTACCTGATTTGGAAAAGGTGATACCTAGGTAGTTGAAAGAGTCCACCGTTTGGACCTTTTGCCCTTCGATGAAAAAGGAATGTGGTTTTTTACAACTATTACCACACTCCATGACAAAGGTTTTTGATTTATTGATCTTCAACTTCCTGTCCTTGATGAACAGAGAAAATCTGTCCATTAGACGTTGAAGGCCGATAGGGGTCCTAGATAAAATAACGGCGTCGTCAGCGTAAAGTAGAACGGGAATATGAAAATCAAGGATTTTAGGGGTATCAGCCGCTACAGTTTTTAAGACCGAGTCAACCTCATTAATAAAGAGTGTAAAAAGTAAGGGGGCGAGTACACACCCCTGCCTGATACCACGTCTAATAGGGAACTTAGGAGTGCATTCTCCTCCCAGACCATAACGGACACTAGATCTGAGATTGGCGTATAGCCGGGCCAAGAAGTGGACAATGCCCTCCGGAGCTCCCATTTCCAGAAGTTTCTCCCATAAAATCTTGTGGTTCACCATGTCGAAGGCACTACTCAAATCTGCAAAGCAGAGAAAAAGAGAACCTTTCTTGGCCTTCGTATATTTCCCTATTAGAAGTTCAAGGTTAAGGCACTGTTCTACTGTCCCCCGTCCCTTCCTGAAACCATATTGAGAGTTTGCCAGTATGTTATTAGAATCGGCCCATTCTTCGAGTCTGACCAGGAGCACCCTACTCATGATTTTTACGGAGGAATCTAGAAGGGAGATTGGTCGATAGTTCTTGGCATCCCTTCTCTCTCCCTTCTTGTAGATAGGTACTATAATGGATTCCTCCCATGAGGGTGGGACACCGAAGCAGACTGCTGCGTTAAACACATTTGTTAGCAACGGGCCCCAAATCTCAGGTTCTTTATTATAGACATCAATGGGCACCCCATCTGGCCCCTGGGCCTTACCTCCCTTACTGGCAGAAATACTATCCTGAACTTCAAAAATGGTTATATCTAAAGGAATGACAGGCCAGTCACCTCGATCTACATCCAGGGATTTATCCGACTCAAAAATCATGGAAAAGTGGGAAACCCAACTTTCTGCACTAACGTTAGCAGTCAGCTCAGGCATCTCCTCATTTTTAAGAAATGGACAATTAACTGTTGCCCAGAAAAGAGAGGAGTCTGAGGTTTCAGCTGCCTGGTCTAACTTGTCCCAGGCGTCTTGCCTTAATTCGGCCTTCCTGTTGACAATTGCTGCCTGATAGGTGGCTCTAAGCCCCCTAACCAAATTTATGTCTCTAGGTTTAGCAGCAAGTGCCTCTTTGAGACCCTTAAGTGCAATGGTGCTAGCATGGTCAAACCATCCCTTTTGCCTGCACGATTTGCCCTTAAGGAACACTGTAAATTTTGCCTCGATAGTAGTATTAATATTAATAAACTTAGGGATAGTTACATCCGTCAGTTCTTTACTCTCTAAAATAACGGAAATATCGTTAAGACAAATATTAATAATGGAGTTGGACAAGATATCTGCTTTATCCCCTTTCCACCTAATTCTAGTACCGTTGGGACGATGGGGTTCGATATTAACTATTATGTTAGGTTTGGGGCCCCTTTTCGCCTTCCATAGTACGGCCTCCATAGTTAGACAGTTATGGTCGCTGATTAGGTTATCTATTATCAGAAGGGCTGTACACCACTGGTTGAGGCTAGATGAGATGCAAATATAGTCAATCACAGTATTTGCATTCCGGCCCGTGAATGTAGGGATGATTTCACCAGAGGCACCCTTCAAGTTCTCCAACAATTCCAAATCATAAGTCATCAGGATTTTATTTAGTGACTCTCCGTAGGAATTGTGGGGAAAGTGGCAGACGCCTTCCCCCCAACAATTAACAAAACCACAGGCCCTATGGACAGGGGATGGACATACAACAGTGTTAAAATCCCCTAGCCAAATGAAATCAAACATAACATTGTTGCCCGTAACTATATCTGCCAAAGCGGACTCCAAAGCAAAAACTACCTCGTGCCTAGAATTGTCAAATACGTTATTATAAAAGTTGATTCAAAAGGGTATTTCTACCCAGCTCCTGAGAAAGCCATAAAATCTGGGAATGGGCCCCAATGGTTACATGTTTCTTAACAATAAGTGGCACGTCCACAGAGATCAGAGTCAGAAGCCCACCCTTAGCTCTGCCTGAAGTGGAAGCCACAGCCGGCAAATGATAAGAAACAAAACCCAAATAGTTAATGGGTACCAGACTCCAGGTTTCCTGAAAACAAATAATGTTAAAATTATTGATAAAATCAAACCATCCTAGACAAGTATCCTTATGTAAGAGGCCAGCAACATTCCAACATGCAATAGAGCACCGGCCTCTATTGTCTACTATGGTGGGTGTAGTTGGATCAATCCTGTCCCCAACGCCAGTGATCGGACTTACTGGTCCGCTGTCCATTGTAACATCAATAGGATTAACATTGGGGTCTTTTAGACCAATGGTCTCTACTAATTCATGGGCCCCCCTGGTCATACTACAACTTCCCTTTCCCATAGAAACAGTCGCAGTCCCAGGGACCACCGAAGGTAGCCCCAGTCAATCATTGCAATCAAGGCCACTCAGGGGCTGAAATCTATTGAACGTGGGAATGGTAGGGCCATCATACATATTCAAACCTCTAGACCTCCCTTGATAACGCTCAGCATCCGGTTGGATATCAAAGTCTCTATAGAAGAACCCCAGGGGACGTAGGGATATTCCTTCATCTCGTATGGGAAGAGAAGCAGCTTTAATCAGCGCCGTGGAGGTTAATTGCGGATTTCGAAAGTTGATAACTATGCAATCCCCTCCACAGGTCTTATGTGATTTCCCCACCCAATTGGTTCTTCTAGTGCTTAAAATATCCCCTGAGAGTGCAATTGGAAAACCGCACTGCCTGTGAAGCCAATCCACGGTTTTATTCTTTAGAGAGGAGTGTGATTCAACAAAGCCGTGGTTGCTTCCAGACATGCTTAAAGGGGGGACATTTGTTAACACTGCTACAAATGGTGCACAGGACGGTGGTAGATCCGGCTGGGGGCTACTAAGACTGTTGTTATTCACATTGGGACCCATCTGCTTCCTTAGTACTGAGCTAAAGGAAGGTTTAGCTTGGGCCGGCAACTGCAGGAGGGAGTTAGGTACAGCAGGAGTTGCAACACGATCATTCCCTGAGTTAGAGTTACTGCTCTCAACCGTCGTCGGGTCAGATATGTGGGGATTAGAAGACGCAACAGCAGATACAAAATCTTTTTCGACAGTAGTTACTACCTTTGCGGTATTTAGGAGGGTATCCACTAAACCACCCAGTCTGACTACTTCGTCAGAGATTGTAGCAAGTTTGGTCAGTAGGGGTGTAACAAGTAGATCAAGCTTTGCCTCGATAGCATTAAGCAAAATATCTAGTTGCTCATTGTTCAAACTGATCGTGGGACCATCCAGTAACTTAATTTGATCCTGCTGAGTATTGGGCAACAAGGGGTCAATTCTTTTAACAGGGCGATTCCCCCCTCGTTTGGGCAGATTAGTTTTGCTAATAATCCTGCAAGAACGTATATTGATCTTTGTGGCCTTGGGGCCTGCACATTTGTTGCTATTGGGTCTGGAGAAATTTCTACATCCGATTCTACTTCATTGATGGGCATGGTAGTGACAATTGGCTCTCTTATGGTGTCATTGGTAGCAACCAATACGGGACTGGCCATTGAGTTTGTGTGGACACTAGCATCAAGAATGGAGGTTGACTGAGATACTGGTTCGATAGGGGAAGAAGGGCCTATACTTTGTGGCCCTTATCGTCCTAAGGACTGCCTCCTTTCTTGATTGATTTTATCCACCATCTTTACCAGATAGTTATCCATAGTGGACAACGCAGCCGCTGGTTTGGCTTTAGGCATTGAGAAATCGAGCTGTGCCAGTACCAATAATGCAAAAACAGGATGACACGACAATAATCAACAACCTATTACCCACGGCAAAATAAAGCTACCCAGCACAGAGGGTCACGTCGACCAATACCACTATGTCATTCACTGCCCCTCACTCATAGCAGTTACGACACGGCAGGTCACACAACCAATTGGGCAGAATAACAGCAACCGGTATACAGTCAAGGGTAATGGCCCCCTCCTACCCGCTCCTGTCCCGGACTGTCTCAGACTGTCCGCCCTTTGTCCGGGCTTCGTCCTGGGCGTCCCGCGGCGCGTCCCGCTCTGCGAGGGGCGGTTGTTTTTAAGTGATCGGGAACCAATAATCGAGGGTGTAGGTAGGAAGGCGGACCTCCGCGCAGGTGTGCTCACGCACGGACTCCTGGACAATGGAGTCCCGTGCGATGTTCTTCCCGAGCACACAGCGATGTCAGCCACAGCAGTCCCTGGTCTCTACCCCTCCGGGGGTGATAAGCAGCACAGATCAGTAATGGCCCCAGGAACGTCAAGTGCGAAGCGGGACCCAGTCAACTGATCTGGGTTTAATCCATCATCATTCTTTAGCTCACTCCGCCACCCCAGTTCAGACATGGCCATATGCAAATCAGTCTGACTCTGTGCCTCTTGGGAACAGTCCAGCCCGAACTGCCAAGCCATGTCTTCCCTGGAGCGGAAACAAGCATCCTGGTACCAGTTTCTGGCTAATCAGCCGTCATCAACCAGGCTAGCTTGAATCCAGTGGCAAAGTGAGCAAGGGACCCATGTCTGGGCATACCCTGCCAGCTTAGGGCGAACAAAGCAAAACCAAAGGGGATGATGGACGAAGTGTTGAACAATGCAAGCCCTTACCACCAGTCAACTGATCTGGGTTTAATCCATCATCATTCTTTAGCTAACTACGCCACCCCAGCTCAGACATGGCAATATGCAAATCAGCCTGACCCTGTGCCTCTTTTTTAAGCACAACCAGTATTCCTTTGAGGAAAATGGTATGCATTTAAAAAAAAAAAGAATTGCTTTATTTAAAAGCAATCATGGACATGTTGGTCTGCTGACCCCAACAGTACACCATCACCGTGATTTTAAAGATTCTCATATATGTTGCAAATTGTGACCTACCTCGTTAATATTCATGAGGTAGGTTGATTTGCGACACACTAGGAATTGTTAAATGAAACTTATGGAGGTTCATACATTAGGAATAGTGATTACCGAACTGTGATTCACAGAAAATCACAATTAGGTAATCAATATTTCCAATATTAATACATGCTGCCTTAATGGGTTGCACACTGTAGTACAAGACACATGTATGCATGTGTTGGCATAGAATCTGTTGTGTGTAACTTTGCACCTGTTTTTCAGAAAATATTTCACTCTTTAGTGGTTTCCCTGGTTCCCAGGTGGGCATTGGGGCAATCACCAAAAATATCAAAGTGTTTGGCTCCTGCCTTAATGAATCATCTTAGGCCACAGGGGCACGAGGCCTCCACCGACAGCCTCAACAATTAAAAAGGGGTGAGTGGGCTGGGTAGGCACCAGGGAACCCAAAAACATGATAATATATAAAACATACAACAATAATAAATGATGAATGAGCTGCAGAAGCCTCTCATGTATTATTCACTTCTCTGCTCCCGAGAATGCCCTCCAAGGAATTTTGTATATAGTTGTTTTGGATCTTGGTGGTGCCCGTAGATGAGAGAGGGGCACTACCAAGCCTTTTGTTTTAATGATCATAGGGGTCAATGCAAAGCAAAAAAAGAAAACTACAGTTCTCCTGGGTCAGTATATCCATTAGGCCCTTTGTGTGAAGGCAGAGCACAGGCTATACAGTTGCAAGTGTGGCTGTACTCAACTCCACTCCCCATCATGTCAGTAGGAGACCCATTGAGGCACAACTAATCCCTCTATTGTGTGACTGTTTGTTAGGAATTCACGAAGTTCAACTGTCAGCTACACCCAGTCATGTGACCAAAGACAGGCTGCAGGCACAAAGGGATAAGGGTATGAAAAGGACAACTTTCTAAAAGTGGCATTTTCCAAATTGTATTGAAAGATCATAATTTACCATCAAAGAGGGTTTATCATTGCAATTTCCAAAATAACAAAGACAACATAGCTACCTGCTGCCAATTAGGCATTACAGCTAATGAAATGTAATAAGACATCCCCATTTCTATCTTATGTGAGGAGTATGTTTTTCACTACCAGAACATGTACAGTGTAAATGTCCAACCTTTTAATTACACAGCACCTTGCCCTATGGGTTTCCTGGGGCCTACCTTTGGAGTGACTTATATGTAATAAAGGTGGAGTTTAAGGCTTGGCAAGGGGGTTTAACTGCCAAGTTGAACCAGCAGTTTAGAACTGCATTCAGACTGCAAAAGCAGGCCTGGAACATGTCCTAAAGTGCTACTTAAGTGGGTTGCGCAATAAGTGCTGCAGGCCCAGTGGTATCATTTAATGTCCAGGCTCTAAGAGTATGGTATATTACTCTAAAAGGGACTTATATGTTAGTTAAATGTGCCAATCAGGTGTAAGTCAATCAAACCATATTTTTGGGGAGAATGCTAGCGCCAAAAAAACACACATCAGCAAAAAGTGGAGGGAACAGGTCAAATGTTTGGAGGTGACCCTGAAGAGAGGGCCAGATTCAACAGTGATGTTATAATTAGGAATAGTAATAATATCTTACTTTTATTTAAAAAACATAACCTTGAAAGGTCACTGAAAACACAAAGTTTAAAGTAAAATTATAGGTATGTGAAAATGACAGTTTACACCTAGCGTTTTCAACTAAAATATAACAATGAAATACACCAGCAATGGTTAACTATGACTCTCACCCTTGCCACGCACTGCTTATTCCCTCACATATTCCACCGCTCATGAAATGGTCTGATGACATCTGAAATGATATCAATCTGCACGGCAAGGGCACCAGTCCAAAAAATATTATAGAGAATGCAAAGCCATTTTTCAGTGGTCATTGCCAACGGGTAAAACTGTACAATGTTTATGGACTTGGTACAATGTTTAATAGGTGCAACACATTTTTTCTTAAAAATACCGTAGTAAGTAGATAATAATGGCACAGTGATTTCTTTTCATTGACCATAATCAACTAGCTCTCTTGAGCCACATTCAACCATCCCTGCCTAATCCTGCCAAGTAATACCAGTGGCCCTAGCTGCATTTCAAGACATAAGGGCCGATTACGATGTCGGTGGGACAGACACGGCATGCCATCGGTGTTGTTCCCACCAATATCTATATCTGCGGTCAGATACCGCATTACAATGTGGTCGGTCAAACCGTATTGCTCCAGTGACTGACCAACAGCTTCCAATGGGCTCAAGGAGCCAGTCGGGCGGTCGTCAAATTGCATTTCCAACTATGGAGGCGGTGCCTTCTCAGGCACCACTGTGATGTTTACGATCCAAATTTCAGCCAGCCATTTCATGTAAGTTCTTCTAAGGTGTAAAAGCTGGTGTAAATGCTTTATTTGGGCCCCTAGCAGGGTACCTGTCCCCCGTGGCCCTTTACTATGGTCCCTGTAGGGCACCTGTGGAACCTCCCAAACATTCCTGCATCATGTAGCAGGCAGCTCATGGTGCCTGCCAAAGAGTGCAAGGATGTTTAAAAACATGCCTTTTGGCATTGGTGCTTGTGCATGAGGCATGTTTCTGAGTGCTTCCAGGGTGGTGGGATCCTGATTGGTGGTCGGGACCGCCGACTGTCTGTCAGCTGATTCCTTTACCGCAACGACATCAGTTGGACATTTCTTCCCACCGTCATCGTAATCGGGCCCATAATGTTCATTTTGCTCAGTATTTAGTGTGTATATAAGAGAGCTCCATTACGTCATGAAGACTGTTATTGTCTTTATAGTTCACATATTCATTTTTTTTTTAAGTTTCTCTTATGCCTTTGTTCAGCCTCTAGCTTGTGATGTCATTTTTGTGTATTATATTTTGACATGCTTCTCTAGACTCTTTCTTTTATTCTTTTTCAGTGCACAGTGGATGCAGAAACTGGAAAACCCCAGGATTATCTAACTGAAGAGGTGATTCAGTTTTGCCAACAGCTGGGCAGTGGTGCCACACGCGTATCGGAGGTAGTGAGCTCCAAAGACCCAGCCATCTATAATGCAATCCATAAGGCGATACAGCGGGTAAACCAAAAGGCTGCCAATAATGCTCAGAAGATACAGAAATGGACCATCTTAAACAGGGACTTCTCCATAGCTGGAGGAGAGCTTGGTAAGTGGGCAAGCAGACCAGTAGTCCTCATGAGTCTCAGTGTTTGTTGGAGGCAGTAATCACTTTATGCGAGTGGACAATATCACACTTTTAGATGGGCAACACATTAATTTCCCCTGATGCCTAAAGTTATCTATGGTATTTGGACAGCATTTAAGGGTTTATTACGATATCGGCTGGAGTTGCCTCCGACCAACATCGCCTCAGTTTCGGGACCGACCTACCTCCAGTTGGCGGTTCCAACCACCTGATTACGATGCGACTGAACACTGTTCTATCGCATACTCACTTTTCTGCATGGTGCTTGTGCCACTCCGTAAACCGCCATAATACAGGCTCCTATAGAGGAATGGGTGTGTGTGTAAAACACTGTACCCTGTGGCAGGCACCAGAGGCAAGGGGGGCCTGCTAGTGGCCCCCAAAGGTGCTTTCAAACAGCCTTTCTGTATTAGAAAGTCTGGCACGGAGAGGCTGTATGAAACCAACATCATAATCCCAACATCGGAAGCGTCGTCCATAGGGGATTACGATGCCGTTCCGACCAGCTGGAAGACTCCGAGAGCCAGTCAGAACCGAGTTGGAATGAACGGCTAGTTATCATTCTGACCGCCGGCATTGCAATCGGGCAGTCGAACAGAAAACTGACCGTGTCGGTCAGAAAGCCGCTGACCGTGGTCAGAAAGCTTCCGACTAGCGGTCAGAGGGTTTCTGACTACTGATTTGCAGAAATATCAGGAACAAACTACCATGATACAATTTTTTTTCTTTTCAGGTATGTAAAATTGTTTTCCAGAATATAATTGTTGTTACTATCTTGTTCAATAATATCGTTGTAAAAATATGTTTTTAAATAATATTTATTTCTTTTAGTTCATACATTAATTGCATGTATTAATATTGTTTGTATAATTGTTAATGTTTATTTTAATTTAGTTTGTAATTTAAAGCTATTTATCATTTTAGATTTTATTACTATTAGTAATTTGTATTGATGTAGCTGGTTGCTAGGTTTTCAGGGGTGTAGGGTGGAAAGTTAATTAAGTAAAATTAATTAACAAGTACTTATTGATTAATTTATTAATACATTATTAAATATGTAAATTCTGTAATATTTATACATTTTTTTGTTACATATTAAAAGTGGACAGCTGGGTTTGGGGAATAAATCATTATTTAACAAATAATTATTAATTTATTATTAATTATTTAAATGAATGTTATATATATAAATATATATAAATTGTGCAAAGTTCTGAGTGTTGGGATTGGGAATACACCCCCCCGGTGTGGAAGTAAACAAATGGGCATGACAGCCATTTGTGCATCTGACCACAATAACCACCCTTAAGGACCTTAAAATTGTGTTGTTAAATGTACCATTCTGTAGCATACTATTGAGTTGGTCAGCAGTAAATGTTGTTAAATGTTGCCAATTGTAAAATCGTGCAAAGAAAGGAATGGTTGGTGCATTAATGTCTTTACTCTTAGCCAATCCTAGACATGTAGTCTGCTGAACAGTGTCATTCTGGAAAATCATTTGAGTTGACGTTAAGCAGGCTCGAAATAAAGCATCCATACCCTAGACCAGCCAGACATTGGTACTCAAAATGAATTTCAAATCAAAGGTGTCCTTCCAATAATCATAGCCTTTGATGACAAATTGTGCAACAAATGATTCTGTATAGATTAATTTATTTTGCATAAGCACATATTTTTTTGGGGTGTAGGAACAAGTTTAACATAAAAGGACGTTGAATCTGATGTGTTATATCTTGAAAAATATGTAAATTTGTCTTTGTATGTTTTGGAACTCACTGGTGAGGGAGTGGGACAATGTTCTTATTGTGTGAAATAAAAAATTGTGCTTTGAACACTAGCTTGGTGTAAATAATGATGTCCATAATGGTGGTAACAGAGAATCTCACCACAGTTAGCAGAATTCAGGTACAAATATTTGAAAACACTATAATATTCCAGCTCCGAGAGCTTGAAGTTTCCAGTTTTAACATTCCAATCAACTGAATGTAACTCAGGTACAATTACATACACCATACAAACTCTAAAAATATATGGTATCAGCAGGTTCTCCATAGGGTGGAATATGTCATGAGGAACTTTGGGCTAGATGAATGAATGTTTTGCGATTTCCTAAATGCGAATTTTTGTGATTCACAATTAGGAAATCACAAAACTGAATGCATGAAAGTGTTTTTAACACTTTTAGCAATTCCTAGGGGATTGTAAATGACCAAACTCATGAATATTAATGAGGTAGGTCGCAATTTGCGACCCCCAAGGAATCACAAAAATCACAGGGATGGTGGCCTGCTGGGGTCAGCAGACCACCATGTCTGTGACTGCATTTAAATTAAGCAAGTCTTTTTTTTAATTGAGCCCATTTTCTTTAAAGGAAAATGGGATGTTTAAAAAAAATGAAATGTTATCTTTTCATTTTTTAAGAGCAGGCAGTGGCCCATCGGAAATATGATTTAACTAACATTCACAATAGGGAGGGGGTTCCTTGGTGATCCCTTCTCATTTGCAAATGGGTTACAACCTACTTGAAGTAGGTGGTAAAATAAGAATGTTTTGCAACCGCATTCATGGTCACAAAACATTCATGCATACCGTTAGGATTTGCTATTTGGAAGTGACGCCCTAAACACTAGGAAGAGGTGGCAAAATTATAGTTCTTGTACCTTGAATGTCACCGATGCATGGGATGATGGGCCAAACTCCTTCTTTACCATCACCTTCTCTTGCACGGGATCCCCAAGTTGTAGAATCCAGTCAGAAGGTTCTGGTTTCTCCTTTAATCTTGCAGAGTCAGATGTCTTCAATTGCTTATTGGATTGGGTGTTACAGAACATTTGCAGGTCCTATAAAACAGCACAACAAATATCTACATCATAGGGTGTGGCTGCCACAGCAATGTCTGGACCATCAAGGTCTGGAATTAACATGTTTATGCCAAAGAGTACTTTGAATGGTGTCCACACACCCAAAGATCTTTTAGGGAGGTTGTTAAGAGCCCGCTGAACCCCATATATGTGAAGGTCTGGAATTAACATGTTTATGCCAAAGAGTACTTTGAATGGTGTCCACACACCCAAAGATCTTTTAGGGAGGTTGTTAAGAGCCCGCTGAACCCCATATATTTGATGCATCAAACTTTGTCCTGTGCCTAAAAAACTAGCTGTTAAGGACTACTTTAGGTCACAGTTTTTCCTTCCAAAATAGAATTGCCCCTGGGCCTATAAAGAGGAGAAGAATGCGCCTGTACACACAGGGAAGCCATAGTGTTCAGGTGCACATCAGAAGTGAAAGCCGGGACCTGGTCCGGATGGAATGTACTGCTGTTAAAGACTTGCGTGTTTTTAACTGCAGTGCGAGCATCAGCTGAATGCTGTGGCAAACTCAGAGGAACCTGAAGCATGAACCAACTGAAACTAGGATAGATTTAAAATTAAATGCAGTATCTGAAATAGAAAGACGACAGGGGTACAAATAAATGCAGCCAAAAGGTTTGTTAGAAACTAACAGGTGTGTCTGCGCTGAACGAGCCACGGTGGAAGCATTAATTTGTTGAAAAATGTCACAGCAAAAGACTTATTTTTTGTCCTGCTGATATAGGCCATGACACCAATAACATTGCTGTAGCAGCAAAACTGTGGCTGCCCCACCTGCATGTGCCGAAACAACACCTATATGCACAGCTTTCACAAAAGCTAGTCGGCTGTCTTGGTTGGGAGTCACTCGATCACCAACTCCTGGTATAGTTACAAAAGATATACTTTGTTCTCTCAAATGGTAGGTATATTTAGATGAAAATCCCTTAGGTAAGGGTGTGGCGTCTTTATGAGCATTAACGGCACCTAAAATATCAGTTTGTTCTCATTTTTAAATGAGTAATTGCAGCAACATTTGCAGTCCCAATTGCAGATTTGGCCGCTTCATCAGCCAAAAAACTTCCTTCAATGTGTGTTCTTACATGCTGATAAATCAATGTATGTGTAACGAGAGACTGTGGTAACCTATTTTTGAGGTCTGCCACTTTAACGCAAAGCATTTTATGCTTGACTATGTTGCATACAAAATCTTTAATTTCATTCTGTCACCAATAATGTAAATTATCATTAAAGGGTTGTGCACAGTAATATGAATTGCACACAATAAGTGTGAGGAATTCAGGCTCCGTATGTTCGAGTGCAAGAAGCAAAGCTTTTAGTTTGGAAAACTGCAAAGTGCAGTACCCTAAGGAATGAGTGTGAGTTTTTTGTGGTTGACATTTTCCGCCCACGATCACACCAGCAACGGTGGCACACGCCGCCGAGTACTGCTGTTTAAAGCCTATAGCAAGCTGAGCTGAAACATCAGTGTTAAGAATTTGTTTATACTGTTCAAGAGGTAAGCCAAATTGGGCATGGGATCAACATGTTCATGCTGCAAGAATTCTTGTGTTTTTAAAGACGGGTCAAAGACAAAGTCTGCGCCAACAGCTATAAAGTATGCTGCCCATTGCATTGATCTAGGAGGGATGACTTTTGCGTGAGGAACGCTAGCCTTTGTGACAGCATCTAAGGCTCGCACAGGAGTGGCAACAGTAATGCGTTGAGCAAGTGGCCTCTCCTTAAGGATAGCCGTCTGCACTGCAGTCAGTATTTTTTCAATGGAGACAAAATGCATTTGGCATTGGAATATAAATGTGATTCATATGCTATTGGCACCGTCTAACCTTCATTAAAAGTGATATAGGTGAATCAAATTGCACCCGGTAGAACACGAATGACTAGGTTTGTAGTATTTACACATGCATGTAAGTGACATGTGGCAAGAAAGTTCAATTGGAAAGATCTGAGTGTGTCTGTGAGTTCTGATGTCCAAAGTGTATTGGAAATATTAGGAAAAATTAATTCATATAGTGGTTTAATGCATTGTCCATAATCAGGAATGTAAGCTGTGCAAAATATTTTGGGATCCTAATAAGCATTGTAGTTTCTTTGGAGGTTTGCATTTGTGCACACTTCTCCAAAAAGTAAGGCCAAGACTCTTACGCTCATGTGTAAGTGTGTAAGTTCATATCCTAAGGAATGCACACATAGAAATGGAATATATGATTTCTAAAAGCTGAACTTATGGACATATCAGAGAAACCTAGATGTCATCAACATAACACAATGGGCCAATTATGATGTTGGTCGGAAATCCTCTGACCTAGGTCGGAGGCTTTACGCGCGACATCTCCGCTTTTGATTTCAACTGCCTAGTAACAATGTAGGCAGTCAGAATTGAAACTGACCAGTCATTCTGGCTGGGTTCAAATGGCTTAAGGACCCATCGGCCAGTCGGAGGCCACAATGTGATCCCTGAAGAGGACGTTTCTGTAGTCAGTTTCTGACAGGCTTTCCATGTTGGGCTTTCAGACATGGAAAGCCTGTTGGGAAGTGATTTGAGGGCCCCTAGCAGGGCCCCCATTCCTCCAAGGCCCATTGGTTGGGGGCTTAGGGGGCGCCATAGCCCTGTTAATCCCTACACTGTGTTTCAGGCACCTAATGTGCCTGCCATGCAGTGCAGGGATTAACAGAATATCCCGTTTCTCCATTGGAGCTTGTGCTATGGCCAGTTTACTTCCGCAGCACAAGCTGCCATAGAGAAATGGGAGTACAACGTAAAGGCACTGTCGGGACCGGCAACCAGAGTAATGTCGGTCCCGAGACCACTGCGATCTGCCCGACATTGTAATCAGGCCCAATGTGTCCGGGTCAATATCATGTAGAATTGACACTGTTCCGGCAGCAAATAATCCTTGACTGTTTTTACCGCCCATATCTAGGCAGACATAGTGATGCTGAAAGCCAAGTGCTGAAAAGGCTGTCCAATCTCTACTCTCAAACGCTACCATATGGCTAAAAGAAATCCTGCTGTAACACTGTTTCTCGACTTTAGTTTGGCTAGGGCCCTGCTATTCTGGACCCCAGCCTAGCTGCTTACTCTCTAAATTGATTCCATGTACTTTAGGTACACCACGGATTGGATTCTGGGGTGCCCTTATTATGCCCCCCCTGGAAAGCCACCTAAAATGACACCACAGGCCTGCTCTTGCAGCCTGGGTAAGGTGGTGCATGCACCCCTTACTGAGGTAAAGGTTCACTATACCTCACCTATCACTGCACATACAAACATATCAGTCACCCCATGGCAGGCCTTATCAATCCTGAAGGCAGGTTGCTTGGTTATGTGTGAGAGGGTGCCCAGGCATGAGCAGAGCCCCTCTGCAGCCTTTGGGATTTCTTCTCCGGGGTTGTCAGTGGTGCCGCCTGACCATATACTCTTAAGTGCATTATATCTTAAATGGTTAATGCCAACTTTGGACTGGCTGCACGGAAACATGTCGTGTGTGGTGTCAAACCCCTTGGAATCTTACCCCCACACCAGTAACTGGTGTGGGAGTATGATCCCACGCTTCTAGAGAGAGAGACATGACAGCACCGGTATACCCGGTAGAAATCTAATAGTGCCCTGGCATCACAAAATGGATGCTGCAGCCACAGACATGGGTCTGGCCTCCTGCTGCTGACCGAAACTCTGGCAGGGGAGGCCTGGACAATAGGTTTCCTGTTCTGAATGAATCCTAAATTTGGCTAACGCAGCCAGCATGCATGGCTAACTCAGGGAGTCAAATGCTTGGCGAATATCAAATGAGAGGTAGCACCCGAGGAAAATGGACCTGAGCTGTATGTAGCAGGGCATAAAAACAGCGTATGTTTAAAGATGTGCTTCGCTTTGGTATGAAACCACATTGGTCTGTGTGAATCAATTTAGGGAGTAGGGGGAGTAGCCTCGATGCTAGGACTTTACTAAGATTTTTATACTCTGTATTACGAATCGAGAGGGGCCTGTAGGATGCCAGGTCTGTTGGGGGCTTATTGGGTTTCAATAAAGAAGTCACTATCGCCTAGCTGGTCATGGGGGGTAGGGCTCCGTCTGTTAGTGCAGTTGTGTAAAGCTGTAATAATTTAGGGCCTAAAAGTGCCGCAAAGGTGGAATAAAACTCGACAGGAACTTCATCCGAGCCAGCATTCTTGTTACGAGAGAGTCCCTCTATTGCGCTTCGGATCTCAGAGGCAGCCAACAGAGCTGCTAAATCTTTGATATCTGCGTCAGTGACAGTGGGGAGCTTCATGGACCTTAGAAATGTAGAGGTAGCTTCTGATGTATCGAGGGAGATGAGATGTGCGTAATAGTCATGAAATGTTCTATTAATGTCCACCTGGGTGGTGACCAATATATGATGACTGTCATGAACCACCAGAATAGGTGTGGGGGAGGGTTGTGGCCTAATCAGTTGGGCTAGCAATGTGCAGGACCTATCTGCTTCTGTGTGAAGTGTATGTGCATTCAAATCAATTACTCACAGTCATTCCAGTAGCTCTGCATACTTTATCCTAGCTTCTTGAAGTACCTACATCCGCCTTGGCTGCCACTGCCAACATCTGCATTGTCCCCTCCAGCTCTGTAATGCCACGGGCTACCTCCCGCCTGGCCCCAACCAGTGTCCCCATAGAGACCCCCCAAATAGTCACATTGAAGGCTTCCCACTCCAGAGATCTAGTTGTGGCCATGCCCTCATTATCCTCAAAGTAAGTAGTGATGATGTTTGCTAATGCATTCTTAAACACTGGGTCTTCTAGCTGCAAGGGTTACTGGGTGCCATGTTGGAATTGGCGTGGGGGTCCGGCCCCAGTTGAGCACCAGCTCCAATGGATTATGGTCCGAAATGCTTTTCCCAGTTAGCTGCTTTGAATAACAAACGGGAACAGGTCTGGTGTACAAAGGAAGTGGTCAAGGCGGGTGTTTAGGGAGTGCGGGTGGGAGTAAAAGGAGTACTCTCACATACTGACATGTTGCGATCTCCATACGTCCAGCAGGCCCCAACCATCAGCCCATCTAGCCAAGTTGGTAGCCTGCACTGTATTGGCTATGTGAGGGTGAGAGCGGTCCAAGTGCGTATCGAATACCGAATTAAAATAACACCCTAGGATATTGCGTCCAGTCTGCTAGGGCTTGTGACAAGCAGGTGAGAAAGGCATCTTGGTCAGTATTAGGTGCATACACAGACCCCAGCACCACGTGTGTGCCATCTAGTGTCCCCGCACCAGTACACACCTACCCTGGTTGTCTATCCTACTCTCAGTTAGAGAAAAGGGAACCGCCACCTACAACCAGATTGCGGCCCCCCTCGAGAAGGTGGAGTAAGCAGTAGCATATATCTGGCCCCTCCATCGTCTCTGCACTTTGGTTATCTCAGAGGCAACTAAGTGTGTCCCCTGTAATCAGCCTATGTGGGCCCGACAGCGGTGTAATTGGGCCACAATCCTATGCCTCTTGTGGATCAAACATGATAGTGTGTGATTTAGCTACCTACACGGCACAAAGGAAATATTGATCTTCTTTTTGGCAATACAACATGGAATGTCCTCAAATTTAGTGTGTATCGGGCCCATAACAAAATGAGCAATTGCAGAATGTATAGTATGCATTGAAGGCAACTAGGCTTGTCCTAGCAGGCTATGCTGCGGTGGTGGCACAGCCTAAATAGTGCACTAAACATATTGAGTCAAGTGTCTACATAATGTGACTAGATCCTCACATAATGTCTTCTTTTCAAAAGAATAGGAGCTCAAATATCAGGGAATGGTGTGTATCCCAACATTACTGAGCGACCCACGCATGCAGGTGAATTCACAATGAGGAAGGCACCAAGGAATTAGGTGTTGTGTTCCCAGTAAGACAGTGGCATTTCCATGAGTGCACATGCTCTGTATTGTGCAGGTGGTACAGGAGTAGTATATATAGGAAATGTGTTTCAATTAACATCCACAGCTGGAAAATCGACCAAAGAATAAAATACTTCAAAACGATAAGCATCATTTACTTCCACTACAAAGATAAAAGCCCCACATGCATTAGTAAGTCCATGACGCATTACATGTGCATGGACAGCAGGTCTGCAATTACCAGGAATGACAACAGCGGGTGCAGCCATTAATAAAACAGAAATGAAAATAAAGTGCAACACAAAAATGGTTTCTCCTTTTAAACTTTCAAGCTTAAAAAATCACAGTATTAGTGCTTCCTAAATACTGTGGAGCATTAATCACCAACATCATGGACGACTCCTGTGGTAAGTTTAAGGGGTTTTATGGACACACACACAAGCACTACTCAGGAGACCTTTTCTACAAATATTAGGCCAAGCATTGGACACCATGTTACAGGCATTCTGCTTAGATACAGAACTATGCCTTGGACCACAGAGCGTCAGTATATTGGGACTGAGTCACCATACGATATCAGTACCTATGAGCCCCATTCCAACTAGCTCATAGTGCTTTACTTGCCCTTGTAACCTTCCCAGAGTGACAGGTAAGTTAGCACCCCAGAGCACAACACTCTAGTTCCCCAAGAGAACCGTGGAAAGAGATTGCTGACCTTTCATTTTCTCACTCACGCATGTCCATAATAAACAAAAACGACAAAAGAACAATTGACAATATTTATAGTAATCTATAATGCTCTATTATGAAACATCTGCAACGCAACTAGAAAACGTATGCATCCCAACAGAGTGAGAAACGTTGCAAGTAAACTATACACAATAGGAAGCCCTACCATGGTGAAATATTTCTCTACCTCAGCCTATGCCTACTATGGAAGCACAGTGTTATAATATAGATGTCTGGGTGTAGGGGTGAACCCCATACCTGCTATGCTTATGTAGGTGTCCTACATCTCAGGCAGTGAATCTCTCTCTCTTGTCCACCCCCACTATGGAAGCACAGTGTTATATTATAGATCTCTGGGCTTAGTGTCGAACCCCTTTCCTGTGATGCTTAGGTAGTCTTAGGCAGTGGATCTCTCTCTCTCTTGTACACCCTCACGAGGGAAACACAGTGTTATATTATACATCTCTGGGTGTAGTGGCGAATCCCGTACCAGGCTATGCATAGGTAGTTGTTCTACATCTCAGGCTGTGGATCTCATTTGTGTCGGGACCTTTGCTCTGCTAGAATGTCTTCTTTCTGTTTTCAAAACAGTCCGTCTCTGTTTATTTGTCACGAGTTGTCTTCTTAAAAACAGCAGATTTGAATGCATGGTGTGTCTAGGTGCCAAGCTATGTTCGCTAATTAATCACAAGGAGACCGGGCACAGTGTTGTTTGACCTTGTACAAGATGTGCAGACAGTCTGAAGCAATAGCAAAAACACGTGCAGTGCTTTTCTAAAATAATTTCGTGGCACACAAATAAACGTACCAAGGAAAATGTGTGCAAGGCAAAGCAGCCTAAATGTGCAAGCAAACTAAAATATGAGCAAATGAAGTGGGCCCTAAAGGAAATACTGTAGAACACTTACACCTGAATAAGCAGTATGATGTGTCCCACACAAAGGGCTCAATACCCCCGACAGATAGGCAGGCAGACAGGGCTTGGGAAGAAAGGGGACCTGTGCACTTCAAGGGGTTGCTTTGATGTCATCCCTACTATAAAGGCTCAACTGGGTATAAGTAGTGGGACTCTGACACTACCAAGACAGTACACTACTAGACCTGTACAGAGCTCTGACAGAACAAAATACTGTTGTGCTATAAGGATTGCCACTATGCCTGCCTGCTGCTCTGGATAAGCTTCTTTCTGCATTGCTGACCTTTCCTGATGCCTACTGAGAACAAGGACCAGACCCATCTCACTTTAACCCAGAGTGACTCCAAGGGCTGTAGGAGAGTAGGATCTGCTTCACATGTTTACCCCCACTTTCTGCTGGTGTTTAACTGTGTTTCGACTTTAGGCTGGCTGGGACCCTGCTACTCAGGGCCCCAGCCTAGCTGCTTCCTCTATAAATTGATTGCAAGTACTTTAGGTACATTCCAGATTGGATTCTGTGGTACCCTTGTGAGTCTCTAGTATATGGTATACTATGTACCCAGGGCATAGGTACCCCAGAGGCCTACCAGGGGCTGAAGCATGTATTAGGCCACCCCAGGAAAGCCACCTAAAATGACACCACAGGCCTGCTACTGCAGCCTGGGTAAGGTGGTGCATGCACCCCTTACTGAGGTAAAGGTTCACTATACCTCACCTATCACTGCACATACAAACCTATCAGTCACCCCTATGGCAGGCCTTATCAATCCTGAAGGCAGGGTGCTTGGTTGTGTGTGAGAGGGTGCCCAGGCATGAGCTGAGCCCCTCTGCAGCCTTCGGAATCTCTTCTCCGGGGTTTTCAGTGGTGCAGCCTGACCATATACTCTTAAGTGCATTATATCTTAAACGGTTAATGCTAACTTTGGACTGGCTGCACGGAAACATGTTGTGTTTAGTGTCAAACCCCTTGGAATCATACCCCCACTTCAGTTCTTGATGTGAAGATATGATCGCACCCTCCTAGAGGGAATGGCATGGCAGTACTGGTATACCCAGTAGAAATCTAATAGAGCCGTGGCATGACAAAATGGATGCTGCAGCCACAGACATGGGTCTGGCTTCCTGCTGCTGACCGAAACTCCGGCAGGGGAGGCCTGGACAATAGGTTTCCTGTCACAGGGAGGTGTAACTACCTCCCAGACAGGAAGGTGTGTATTGGGGCTGGGTGGGAGCACTCTCTGAGTGCTTTGAAGTCCTGCACTGGGGGCACACTTGGGGTCACTGTGCATAGTCCAGCTCAAACTGGTTCAGGGTCTTCCATCCCCTGCTCTGGCGTGAAACGGGACAAAGGAAATGGGTGTATCCACCCCTCTTTCCAAACCCCCCCATAGGTGGGTCCCCAGAGCTAGTCCAACCCCTTCCTTAGGTATAAGTAAGGAACCTCTGTAACCAGAACTTTAGATATCCATGGATGAAACTCTGAAGCTGAATCCTGGATCTTCGACACTCTACTCAAGACTAGAGGACTGAAGAAATCTTCCTTGGGGTCAAGGAGTGACTCCCCTGCTTGGCAGGCACCAACAAAGCAATTTGCCGGTTTGCATTTCCAAAGCTCCTACCGGACTCCGAAGTATTTGCAGCCCAGGAAGAGGATTTTCAGACATCTCAGAGGCCGACCTGAGTCCCCAGCAAAGCTGAGACCCACAGCCCTCGTGAGTAGCGTGGAATCGGAACTCCTGGTCGCTGTGCACTTTTGCAAGTGCATTGACTTCTCGACGTCTCTTGAAGTCGTGCTTGGGCTGACTTGTAGCCCCCACCTCGAGCTTAGAATCCACAGAAGATTGTCAGCTTAGTCACCCCGAGTGACCCGTGGGCCGCCATTTTGTGTTTCATCTCGAGGTCCCTTCGCGATCCCTGGTCTGTTGACCGGTGGGTCCCTGAGCGGGTAACTTTTCCTTGTTCTTCCCTGGTTGCGCCAGACGTGCCCCGACTCCCTACCAAGTGGTGAGTCCCACAGACCTTGTTGGTCTGCACCGAAGCATCTTTCTCATTTCTGCGTGGGTTGCTGTTGCCAAGGCTTGTTGTGTCCAATTCGGGCACCGATGCTGCAGCACTCGACATCCTTCGTGGGACAGCTCTATTTCAGCTCCTGGTCATCCTCAACGCCTCCTGGTCCTCGTGGCTGAAGAGTCAAGCTTCATTTTCTTCACCTGAAAACACCCGACATCGGTGGGCATCTGCCTATTGCCTTCCTGGTCACTGGCTGGTTACCCAGACTCTGTCCCCTCTGCTTTCAGGTTCTTCTCATCTTCGATCCAGGCTTGGATCTCTTCGGACACTTCGCATCTTCCCCTCAGCGGCACTTCTTCGCCAGCTCCCATTGAAATCGATGACGCGACGTGACACCATTTGACACCTATGCACCCGGCTTCCCTGGGTGAGGTAACACGAGTACTCCGGTGCTGCCGTGGGTGCTAACCCTAGAACTTCCTAAGACCCAAGGGGTTTGGTCCTGACTCACTTATAAGTGTCCCTAATCTTTAAAAATCTAACCGCGACTTTCCTCATAGAAGCTAAAGGGAACTCGTGGTTGTTTTTCACACACTGCACATGGCCCCCGTGGGTCCCCTGTGTCACTACCTTGGGTGGGGCCTTGGGGTCCCAGTGATTCTACAGGCTCTAGGCCTGATGTCTAGTTAAGTCGTGGTTCTTATACCACTATTTTAGTATATGGTTTGGCTCGCCTCTAGGCCCTGACGTGTATTTGTGCTATTTTTACTGTCATTTTTGAAGTGTAACTTATGTGTTTTGACCTCTAGTCTCACAAAGAGACTAGGAGGGTGTGTTTAGTAATAAATACATATATTTTATATATATATACCTGGTGTGGATTTCTTTCATTTAGGTACTCAAGAGATCATAGACTGGTAAAACAAGCTGCTTTGCATTCCTTCAAGACTTAGCCTGAAGGCTGCTCTCCATAGCTACCACTAGGATAGCTTTCAATAAAGGTTGTCTTTAACCTATAACCAATAATGAGTTGTTTGGACTGGTAAAGGGTGCCCACTATAACTAGTGGACAGCAAGGGCTTTCTGGCTTGTCCCGTGTTTCTGAAGTCTCAGGGCCATCAAAGACTTCCTACAACCCTACTGCTGTTGGTAGACTCTGCCATCTGTGAGTCCTACCCTTCCTGAGATTCCATCCGATTCCTGGACCTTAAAAGTGGGTTCTGCATCTGTTTTTTGCTTTGAAATCGATGCAGTAATGACTGTGCTCCGATCGCAACCAACGCAGTGCACTTCAACACTGATAAGATGCTTATCAGAGGGGACCCTTGCACGGCTCGACACCAACAGGGAACGCAACTTGGATGTTCAATGATGACGCAGCACCTGCATCATTAAGGGTTTGATGCTGATGCCTTCCCCGAACCGTGTGGATTGAAACCAACGAATCGCCTACATCCACGTGATAGACGGTGACTCATCGCCTCCTCTGGTCCTCACATCGAGTTTTAAACGTTGACATCTGCGCCACCCAAGGTTCTTTTTCAGCTGGACCTGTGTGAGTCCGGTAGCCAGCCTGCAATCCATCATGATCGACCTGAACTTTGGATTGTCTCAACTAACCCCATAAAGCTGTTGACTCAAAGCAATATTTTTGGTTTATCCTTATTAGATTTTTGTCGGGTTGGTCTTGTTTTACTCTCTATTTTCCTAAATCTGTGTGGAGTATTGTTGTGGTGTTTTTCATTGTGTTATTGTGTGTGTGTGTTTCAAAAATACTCTACACATTGCCTGACTGTTTTGTGTCAAACTACCAAAGGGGAGCGCAGGTTTTCTTTTGGTGTATATCTAGCTTACCCTGACTAGGATTGTGGTCCCTGGCTGGACAGGGTGCATACTTCTGCCAACTAGATACCCAATTTCTAACAGTATCTGACCCGCGCTCCATTACAGTGGGTCTGAAACTTTTACAGGGAAGAGGTGTGGCGCCGCGGCCAGGGCGACTGACTCCGGAATCTGGGGATCAGGGTTCGATCCCCGGCGCCGGCGGCAGATTAGCCCAGCACCATGTGACTCTGGGCAATAGCTTGCTTAAACTTCCCAGACGGCCCCCAGCGCCTAGAGACCCTTACGCGTGAGTGTTCGCGCTTTATAAAAAATGTGGATATACTTTGTCCCATTCAAGCACAACCAGATGTCCTTGCTTGGCCCTTTTATGCTTTTAGGGATATTTTTCCATGTAATATTTAAAAATTAATATCTCCAGTTCCCTGCATTGGATGTGTGCCAATTGCTGTCATTTTAATCAAACAAATGTTTCAATTGATGTTGGATTTTTATTCCGTGTGGTTTCTTACCTTTTTACTGTTATTGGTGCTTTTAAAAGGCTCCTAAGTTAATCCTGGCTGCTTGTGAGCCAAGCTACCCAGGGTTGCGCAAGGATTAATTTATTTAGACTTGACTGCACCTTATTTGTGATTGTGGTATTATTACTAGCTGTAGGTACCTACCTGTACCTACTAATAAACCATCTTACAACATAAACCTTTACTTGCTGTATTTTTCAATGTAGTTTTCTCTTCCATTGGTCCAGGTCCCACTTTGAAGATGAAGCGTTCTTTCATCTTGACAATGTATAAGGAATGCATTGATGAACTGTACAGAGCCTGACATCTCCTCCTTGAAGACATCGGAATGTATAATGTATTTGTAGTGATAACTGTGTTTTCCTGCTTTAGTTATTAGTGTCCAAACACACATGCGCTTACAGTTGTTACCGTCTTTGCAGAGACTACGTGACTTGTGAGGACTATCCTTTCCCAATGTTTGCAAAATATACTAATAACAGAACAATTTTAACATGTGATACCATTCTTGTGAGGACCTATTCCAAAATTATCATAAGAGACTGAATACAGTCAAAAGAGCACGGCTAATTGTTAATTTTATCATCACTATATAGAAATAGCATCAACATATATTCATATATGTAGTGCTGAATATATCCTAGTGGTTCACAAGAGATGAATAATTCTAAAAATTTGACAGATAACACCATATATCATGATTACAGAAAAATTACACATCAATTGTATTTCATTCATTTTGTAGTGCTCACAATCTTAGGAGATACAGGTAACTAACACATAGAGAAATAAAGGATGTAATAAAACAGTTGTCAATTAGAACCTAGAGTTTGTTTATTTGCTTACATTTTTGTTAAAATAGCTATTAGACCACATTTCCATAAGAATGCCACATAATGTTAATACCTGTATAGGGTTGGTGTGTGATAATGCCGATAGAGGTGAATTGTGATCATAGTATCGCCATAGGCTTTCTACAGAGATGTTGTCTACAATATTGATAAAAGTACCTTCAGAATTAAAGTGTGAAGATAATGAAACTTATGTCCTCACAGTGATATGGTATAATTATTGGAATGTCCAAGTCCTCACAGTAATGGTGCATGAAGGTAATCATGTCCAAGTCCCCATAAAGATATTGTGTGAGTAAAATGATGTTCATGCCCCCATTGAAATAGTGTGTGAAGATGATTGTGTTCAAATCCCCACTGAAATAGTATATAAAGACATTGCTCAAGTTCACATAGAGAGAGTGTGTGGATATATTGGTGTTCAAGCCTCTACGTAGATAGTTTGTGATTATAGGACTGTTATAGCCTTAACAGAGATGCTGTGCGAAATTAACCATTTTCAAGTTCTTACAAAGATAGGGTTTTCATATGGTGGTTTTCAAGTCCCCACATAAGTAGTGTGTGAAGACTTGTTCAAGTCCCAACTGTAATAGTGTTTAAAGATAAAGTTTAAATATCCACCCAATGTGTAAAGATGATGATGATGATGATCAAGTCCAAACTGAATTTGTGTGTGGTCAAAGGAATGGTTTTGTCCCCATATAGATGGGATGTGACTATAGTGGTTCATGTTCCCCCACAGGGGTAGTGTGTGGTTATTGTGATGACAAAAGCCCCTACAGAAATAGTGCGTAACAATAATCTTGTTCATGTCCCCACTGAAATATGCGTATAAAGACAATGTTCAATTCTCCAAACAGGTAGAATGAGAGGATAAGGGTGTTCAAGCCCACAAATAAATTGTGTGTGATTAAATAAATGTTTGGGTCAGAACAAAAATAATGTGTGATAATAGTGATGTTTAAGTACCTGCAGAGATAGCGTGTGATTATGGTGATGTTCATGTCCCCACAGATACAGTGTCTAATTACAGTGATGTTCAAGTCCCCACAGAGACAGTATGTAGTTATAGTGATGTTCAAGTCCCCACAGAAATAGTGTGTGATGATAGCGATTTTGAACGCCCCACAAAGATAGTGTGTGAATATAGTATTGTTCATGTCCTCTTAGAGATAGTGTGAGATTAGAGTGATGCTCCTCAGAAAGATAGTGTGTGTTTATTGTGATTATTAATTCCCAATAAAGATAGCGTGTGAAGACAGTTGTGTTCACATCTCCTCTGAATTAGTATGTTAAAAACAATATTCAATCCGCACACAAATAGTGTGATTAGAGTGATGTTCCCACAAAAATAGCATGTGATTATAATAAATTTCAAGCTCCCACAGACATAAGTGATTGTTATTATTTTTAAGTCCCGAAGCTGATAGTGTGTGTGAAGAAAATTGGGTACCCTTCCTCACTGAAAATGTGCATAAATAACGGGTTCAATTCCACAGACATAAGTGATTGTTATTATTTTTAAGTCCCGAAGCTGATAGTGTGTGTGAAGAAAATTGGGTACACTTCCTCACTGAAAATGTGCATAAATTCCACACACAGTGTGTAAAAATATTAATTTTTGTATTCAGAGATAACATATTTATATTGGCATGTTCTAGTCTCCACATAGATAGTGTGTGATTATAGTGATATGCAAGTCCCCACAGAGAGATTTTGCGATTACACATATGTTAAAATCTATACTAAGATAGTGTATTGTTAAAGTGATTTTAAAGTCCCCACGGAGATAGTGTGTGATCATAGTGAGTGTCATGTCTTCACAAAGATAGAGTGTGATTATAGTGAAGTTCATGTCCCTATTGAGAAAGTGTACAATTATGACTTTTAAGTCTCCATAGGGATAGTGTGTGAAAAGAATCATGCTTCACGTCCACTCTGAAATAGCGTGTTAAGACAATGTTTATTTCACACACAAATAATGTATGACGTTTACAATGTTCATGCCCAAACAAAGATTGTGTGCAATTATAGGAATCTTCAAGTCCCCACTGAGCTATTGTGTAAAGGCAATCAAGTTCAAGTTCCCACAAAGACAAGGAGTGATTATATTGATGTTCAAGTCCCCACAAAGATATTGTGTGACTATAGTGATTTTCAAGCACCCACAGATATATGTGGTTATTGTGATTTTTGTGTCCCCATAGCGATAGTGTGTGAAGACAAGTGTGTTCACATCCTCAGTGAAATTACACATAAAGACAGAGTACAAATCCACACACAGATAGTGTGAGAAGATAATGATATTCATAATCAGAGTGCTTTTCCTTGCCCTACAAATATTGTGCGTGGTCATAGAGATGTTCAAGTCACCACAAAGATAATGTAGGATTAAAGTGATGCTAAATTATCCACAGAAATAGTGTATAATTATAGCAATGTTCAAGTCCTCACAGATAGTGTACTAGTATGGTTATTTTCATGTCTTTACAAAAATAGTGTGATTATAGTGATGTTCATATCCCTATGGAGATAGTGCGCAATTATAGTGATTTTTAAGTACCCATTGAGCTTCACGTCCTCTCTGGAATAGAGTGTAAAGACAATGTTAAATCCACACTCAAATAGTGTATGGAATTATAATGTACATGCCCAAACATAGATTGCATGTGATTATAGGAATGCTTGAGCCCCCACGTAGGAATTGTGTAAAGGCATTCATGTTCAAGTTCCCACGAAGATAGTGAATAATTATAGTGATGTTCACGTCCCTACAAAGATAGGGTGTGAATATAGTGATGTCCAAGTTCCCAGAGAGATAGTCTATGATTATAGGGATGTTCAATCCCCACAAAGATATTGTGTGAAGATATGGTTGGAATCCACTCAAAGATAGTGTGTGAAGATAGTGATGTACGTATCCAGAGGTAAAGTATTTATATTGTGATGTTCTAATCTCCACATATAGTGTTAATATAATGATGTTCCAGGTCCTATAAAAGACAGTGTATGATAATAGTTATTCAAGTCCTAGAAAGATAGAGTGTGAACTTAATCATTTTTAACTCACCAAAGAGATAGTGTGTGATTATAATAATTCTCAATAGCCCACAGAGATATGTGGTTATTTTGATTTGTAGGTCCCCATATTGGTAGTGTGTGAAGAAGATTGTGTTTGCAACCTCACTGTAATTGTGTGGAAAAACAGGATTGAAATCCACACACAGAAAGAGTGTGACAATAATGATGTTCACATGCAGTGATAATGTATATATATTGACTTGTTCTAGTTTCTACATAGAGAGTGTGAGATTATAGTGGTGTTCCAGCCCCTACAGAGATAGTGTGTGTTTATATGGATTTTCAAGTCCCACAAAGATTGTGTGGGAAGATAATCATTTTCACAACCCCACAGTTATAGTGTGTAAAGATAATGTTCAGGTCCCAGCCAGTGTGTGAAAGCAATGATGTTCAGGTTGAACCAGAGACAGTGTGTGTTTATAGCCATGGCTGAGCTCTTATAAAGATAGTGAGTGACTAGTGTGATGTTCAAGTCCTAACAGACATAGTTTGCGATAAGTGTTTGGTTGGTTATAGGGAAGTTCAAGTCCCAATACAGACAAGGGCGTATGCACAAACTGCATTTTGTAGTAGATTTAGCAGGTGCCCCGGTATGTGATGCCTTGATTTTGTAGTACTCTGTAGGTGACTGTGTGGCAGTGAAGAGGGTGTATGTGTAGCCAGTGGAAGTCTCTGAGGTTTTTGGATATGAAAGTGCTGAGTGTGAGGTTCAGAGTGAGTTTCGCTGCAGAGTTTTAAATGACCTGGAGCCTTTTGGTGAGCTGCATGGTGTTAGAAATGGGGGTCTTTAGTTGGCAAGGGTTTGCACCTTTAATAAGGGCCCTTCCTTCTGGTCAGGATGAGGGTGAGGCACTCCTAAATTAACCCCTGCTCACCCCCTTGGTAGTCTTGCACAAGCAGTCTGGCTTATCTCAGAGGCAGTGTGTAAAGCATTTATTTATTTATTTATGGTTGAATTTGTAGGGCGCAACTGCTACCCAAAAAGGGTTTCCCGGCGCCTGGACGGCTGCGAACAGAGTGGTAAAAAGCAGAAAGAAAGATTACTGGCTAAACAGCCAGGTCTTTATGGATCTATGAAGCAAGTATAGTTGGTTTCTTTGCGGATGACAGAGGAGAGAGCATTCCAGAGGGTGGGGCCAAGATAAGAAAAGGACTTGCCACCCATCCTGGCGAGTTTGAACTGAGGAACCGTAAATTTCCCAAGAGTTGAAGAACGGATATGACGCATGGGGATGTAGGAGCTAACACGAGCATGCAGGTAGGGTGGTGCTAAACCCCACTTTATCTTGAACATAAAGCTCAAAGCTTTGAACTTTATGCGGTTCTCCACTCTAAGCCAGTGAAGATCGTGGAGGTAGCCAGAGATGTGTGAAGTTATGGGAATTCTGCAAAGAAGTCTAACTGAAGAGTTCTGAACTAACTGCTGTTTACGGGTTACGGCCTTATTGGCACCTAACAGCAGGACATTACCATAGTCCAATCTTGATGTTATAAGGGCATGGACCACCGTTTTTTGCATAGCAGTGGGTAAATGATTTTTCGCAGCCATCTCAAGATGGTAAAACATGTGCCCGCGACCCTAACGGCTTGTTGGTGCCAAGACAAAGAGTCATCAATGTAGACGCCCAAATTCCGAACATGGTTAGAAGGTTGCGGGAGGGCACCCATCTCGGTAGGCCAATGAAGTGGACCCCAGAGGTCCTTATTCTTTCCCAGGATTAAGACCTTGGTTTTATCACCATTAAGTTTAAGATGGTGTTGGTTCATCCACGAGGCGATACTCCTAAGGCCTAGTTGTAAGCCAGATGTTGTGTTAGGGTCAGTGGAAGAGAGAGAAAAGATGATCTGAGAGTCGTCTGCATAAGAAAAAAGAGTCAGGTCAGCTTGTACAGCAATATCTGCTAAGGGCCTGACATAAAGATTGAAAAGCAGAGGACTTAGTATGGAGCCCTGGGGTACCCATGGGGGGATGAGTAAGTATTGGAGCTGTTAGTGGCTGAAAAGATCTGAAAAGTACGATCATTCGGAAAGGAGATGATCCAATCCAGGGCAGAGCCACATATGCCCAAGGATGTCAAAGTTTTGATAAGTGTGGGATGCGAGATAGTGTTGAACGTTGCGCTGAGGTCGAGCAAATCAAGCGCCATGGTCTCTCCACTGTCAAGATGGTGACAAAGCTTCTTTGTGACTCCTAATAGAGTGGTTTCTGTGGAGAAATTGGACCTGAACCCGGATTCGGAAGGATGAAGAATTGTATTCAGTTCGACAAACTGGGAAAAAAGGAAGTGAATATGACTCTCCAAAATCTTGGAGAAGATTGGCAGAAGGGAAATAGGACAGTAATTAGAGAGAATGACGGGGTCGGCAGCTGGCTTTTTCAAAAGAGGGGTCACCATAGCATGTTTCCAGTGAGCTGGAACTACAGACTCCAGAAGAGAGGAATTTAAAACGTTCAAGATGACATGCATGTGGAGGAGATCCAGTTGTTTGAGTATAGAGGGAGGTAGAGGGTCGTTAGGGGAGCCAGACTTTGCTTTGTTTAAAATGAGAGTTAAAGAATCCATGTTTAGAAGTGGCCAGGTATCAAGAAGGGGGACCATGGTGGCATGCACAACAGAAAGTTCGGCAAGAGACTGTTCATTCATACTGGGGAGAAGAGCCATCTGAGTGGTAGATGGTGTTGTCGTCAAGAGGCTGCTATAAAGATGTGTGTTAGCAATATCAAGATGAATTTTCTCTATTTTTTGTTTATAGAAGTGAGCAAGGTCTTCACACTGGCAATTTTCCGGGGGGTGGAGGAATAGCTAGGGTCTCAGATCCAGCAAGCTTTTTAACTAAGCTAAAAAGTGTCTTGGAACACTTAGTGGCGGAAGTGATAGAGTTAGAGACGAAGAGAGCCTTAGTGGATTTGCATAGGTTATGGTAGAGTTTTTTTGACTTTATATATGCCATTTTCAGTTCTGGCGCATAGTCTCTCCTCCATTTTCGTTCAAGAGATTTGCCTTTAGTTTTTAAAATTTTTAGAGTATCATTGAACCAAGGGGCCGGGGGACGGTGATTAGTAAATCTTTTCTGTATAGGGGGAAGGCAGGAATCGATAGCAGTTGAGAGCATTTGCACATAACCAACAGTAATACACTGAAAATACTACAAAAGGACACCAAACCAGAATAGAAAAATATCCAATACTTTATATATTGAAGACAAGACTAAAATTATAAAAATCCAACATGCAGTACTTAAAAATATGCACTTTACAGGAATAACCTTAAAAATGCAGTCCCTTAAAGTAGGCAACTCTGTCCGGTGTTAACACGGTGCTGAAAATGACAGAATCTAACAGTTCCATCCCACCGCGTTGGTCGAGGTGTTGGCAGACTAGTAAACAGTACCTTTTTGTTGCGGCAGATCACATTGGTGCGGGTTGGTCATGGCAACTCATGCGGTTGAGATGTGAAGTGAAGTGGTGCGGCGTGCGGTGTCCTCACGGTACGATGCAGCAGCTCGATGACGGTTATCCAGCGGTTTCAGTAAGACCAGGGCTGCAATGCGGAGTGAGAGGATGCTCATTGCGGTGCTGACAGTTGAAGGTGCAAGCAACAGAGGTGGTTGATGGGAGCTGGCATTGGTCAGCCCAGACTGTGGTGCGGGACGAGGCAGTGCATCATGAGACTTAAGAGTGCGGTCACGGGTGTCCAACTCAGCGGGAAGTAACGGCACTGGTGAGACCAGGGCAGCAAAGTGAAGTGAAGCGTTGTGGAGTGTGGTGTCAACAGGTCACGGTGCAAGCAGCGGCTTGGTGGCATCCTCGGTCATTGTCATTCTTGAGACCAGGTTGCAGTGAGATATGTGGCAGTGCCCTCTGCGGTACCTTCAGGACATGGAGCCAGTGCTGGAGTTGGTTGCTTTCCCCCCCCTCTGTGGCAACTGAAACCATGGTTCTAGAGGCACTACCCAGAGGTCGGTGAAGTCTTTGTGGTCCCTAAGACTTCAGAACAAGAGGCAAGCTCTATTTTAAGCCCTTGGAGATACTCAGCAACAAGTTGAGAAAGTTGAGTCTAGTTCTTTCACTGCCCAATGCAGAAGCGCAAAGGTAAGCCAACCAAGCAATGCAATAGCACAGCAAAGGGTCAGTACTCCTCCTGGTAGTTTTTCCAGCTCTTCTTTTTGGCAGGTTCCTTGATAACAACAAGTTATAAACTTCTTGGGTTTGGGCCCCAATATCTATGCTGCATTTCTCTTTGTTCTCTCAGGTAGAGAGTGTTGCTGCTTAGTCCAAACCGGTTTGGTCCTCGCTGGAACAGTTTCCCAGCAGGAGGTGGAGACAGCATTGTCCACGGCAGACCAGGCTCATTCAAGTGCAAGGAAACCTCCATCCACTACCCTAAATGCAGCCCAGGTCTATTCAGCCCAGTCATAACTCATCTAGGAGACGAAGGACATACGTCAACCCCCCTGGCTTCCTGAAGAGAATGCACATCCCCAGCCCCTGTCAGTCCAAAGCCAGACACTCAATCCACAAACCAGCCGAGGCTCACAGGATGGCTAAGCAAGAAAATACCTTTGTTCTTAAAGTGGTATTTTCAAACACACAATATAAAAATAATCTTTTCTAAAAAGTGCATCTTTATTTTCTGAGTTCAGGTATACTAAACCCCATCTTCCTACCTTGTCCCAATGGGAAGTTATGCTTATAAGATGTTATGAGTAAACTCCAATTCTATCCTATGGGACAGATAGCCTTTCAGTAGTGAAGAAACGAAATACACTGTATTTCACTACCAGGACATCTCACACATCGGGACATGTCCTTCCTTTCATATACACCGCACCCTGCCCATCTGGGTTCCTTGGGCCTACCTTAGGGGTGACTGACATGCAGTAATAAGGAAGGGTAGGGCATGGCAAGTAGGTGCACTTGCCAAGTTGACATGACAGTAAAAACATCGCACAGACACTGCAGTGGCAGGTCTGAGAAAGTTTTGAAAGGCTACTCGTGTGGCTGGCACACTTAGTGCTGCAGGCCCACTAGCAGCATTTACAGGCCCTGGCACTCTCAGTACACTTTACTAGGGACTTACCAGTAAATCAAATATGCCAATCATGATAACACTAATCCATAATATAATTTACAATAGCAGCACCTGCACTATAACACTGAACAGCAATGAGAAAGTGAGCAGAGACGCCAAACAAGCAAAAGCAGTCAGAAAGCAAAAAGGAAGGAGAAACACACCAAAAGATGCCAAACAACACATGGTGATTCCAATGTAGAGAGTGTTTCTGTAGTCCATTTGGATTCTGATCAGTACTTGAGTTACTGTTGTTTGAGTGTTTAGTGGTAGCCATCTAAAAATGTACTTCAGGAGTTAAAGGGTGTAGAAGCAGGTGGAGGCAATCTGGTTGACCTAGTTAGACATTGAAATGTGCTTGTTGATCACAATCCCTCAGATTCTTGTTGAAGTTGAAGGTGCAGGGGCTTAGATTACATTCTGAGGGCCATCAGGCCATCAGGCTGAAGACCAGAGGAAGGTGTCTATTCCAAAAAGGAACATTTCTGTCTTGTTGAAGTTGATTTTCATGTAGCTGGTCCTTATCCAATTTGCAACTTCTAGCATACATTTGGTGAACTGTTTTGGGCACTGGAGGGAGAAGGTAAACTGGATGTCACCTGCGTAGGATAATATGTTGAGCCCCTGGGATTGGACAATGGTGGTGAGCGGGGTCATGTAGACATTGAAGAGCATTGGGCTGAGTGAGGATCTTAAAAGACTCCTGAGATCATGTTGGCGGCAGACGGCAAGTACGGAGTCAGGATTATGGGCTGAGTGCATCCACAGAGGATGGAGATGATCCAGAGGAGGGTGGCTTTTCATATTCACAGTGTTGTGAAGATGTTGGATGAGGATGGGGTGGGAGACAGCATTGAAAGTAGAAGATTGATCGAGTAGGATGAGTGCTGCTGTGTTGATGCGTCTCCTTTGTCCATGATTAGAAGAACATCATCAGTGGCGGCAATGAGGGAGCTCTTGGTACTGTTGTTCAGTCTGTATTTTGATTGGGAGGGTTCCAGTAGGTGATTGGCATCAAGATGGTCAGTCACTTGTTGATGATTTTTTACAAAACTTTGGCTGGATCAGGGAGGGGGGAAATGGGTCTTTAGTGGTGGAATTGTTGCATGTTTCCGAGAACAGGAAGGTGGCTTTGCTTAGAGGCCAAGGGAGCTCACAAGTGGATAGACACATCATGGCAGCAGTTTCCTGAAGAGTGATGGGTGGCCAGCACATCAGGGTGGTTTCTTGAGTGACCTCCCCATCAGAATCGAGATTGGTGATCATTCAGAGGCTCCTTTTGGGATGCAAAATTGTTGTATGTGGTGGGGAGTGTAGTGATGATCGTTATCTACCTATGTACAACGCTAAGTTAGCACAACTGCGTTAGATGTTGGAAAGCCATCTTGCCACTTTTGCTGCTTTTGTACACGACACTGTAGTCACATGTTATTAAAATTGAGAAATGCTTACTTGACTTTGCTTCACATGAGAACTGTCTGTTGTTAACATCCCAAACAGTGAGCAGTGACCTTGATCTGTACACAGTGTAACAGAAACAGTCTGGGTCGCTAGACGGTGCATGTTGTTGAGTTCAGGTTGATCGGCCCACTAGTTTAGCCCTAACACGCACGCAGCTGCAAAGACCTGAAAGTCGGGTGCTTTTAATATTGCAGTGTTACATGTTTTCATTACATTCGGAAGAGCGTTCCTAGGAGCAGAGCATAGCTCATCCTGTGATGTGAACTCTCTGAGCTGATCTTTACGGTATGGGGTTCCCCATTCAAGCCTAGAGACCTTTTATTAGTCTAATAATACTATTAGTGTGTTAGAGAAAGGAAGGTGGCTTAGAGCCACTGTCATTTTAGTATGATTACTTCTTTCATTGTCTATGGTATTGTAACTATGCTGATGGTTTTGATTTTAATCGTTTGTCTGCTAATGTTAGCCAAACTGCTGCATCTTAGGACACGAGGTTTATAAAATAAACTCTTTAAACTTTTACCGTGTCTCTGTTTATTCTGTTGTGGACTGGTACAAGAATAATTACAAAAAGGTATTTCTGATTCCCACCATTCCTGAGAAATATACTAAGTCGCTTGTTCTGGGTTGTCTATACATTGGGACTGCCGAGCTAAACCTCGGATAACGAATGGGACACTGATGCTGGCCTTATAAGGGGTTCTGGGTTCTGAGGTGAGTTTTTGGTACACCACAATTCACTGAGGGCCTGGGTTCCTGCGCATAGTTCTGCGCATAAGCAGAATCCCTGCAACATGGCGCACCTAACGTTTGGTCTATTGATTTGAGACGCCTTAGTAGTGCTTGTATTAGTCCACAACACCCTCACTCTGGTTTCTGGATAACGGGAGTGACGGTTTAACCTACCTGTGTTTCGACTAAATAGGTTCCTTCAAGCTTGATCATTAAAAAGGTAATTTAATCTGAACCCTTGTGCTACTGATATACTGTAGATTAACTGTTTGTGTCCTAATGGCGGTCGATATTCCGGCTCATAGCCCTGCACACCCTGAAACGTCATTTGGCACAGTATGGGGTGCCGGACGATGGTATGGCTGTGATTTTTGTGGTAAGTGCCGATGCGTTGTTTCCGTTTGAGTTGTTCTACTCTTGGGTTACTTTGCCGGTGGTGAGTGAAGACGATGATACGTTCCACTCCTATACTGCCACGCATCTACCAGCCAACTATACGCCATATAGGACTCAGGAAATTCCTATTTCTGCCTGGCAGCATAGCATTTGGTTTGATGGCGCCCTTCCCCATGCGGTTATACCGGCAAGAATGGGCCCTTTGTCAATTGCAGGGGCCACATGGCCGGTACTAGCCGGATATACGCCTCATCCCCGCTATCTACAGGTGACGGTAGCTGAGTTGCATGTACTTCACACAGCCCTTATTACAGTACATAGGGCTTTAGTGCAGTACGTGTCACGCAACGTGCAGGTGGGGGCAACTGCTGTTGCGGGACAACCAACGGACCACCACACGGTGGTTATTAGTCCTGTTATGGTTAATTCGGTTGTGGGCAAGCGCCCCCAAAATAGGGATGATTTCCCTTATTGGCTTGCTGAGAAATTTGACCAATTGAAAGCGGTTTATCCGCATACGACCCCTGTGGAGAAACACAGGATCCTTACCATTACTTTGCCGAAAAACTTGGTCCCAGATATGGCCGATTGTGAGAACTGGGGCAAGGTCTTTGCTGCGACATACTCGAAGTGCTTTCGCACTCCGTCTCTGTCGGTGCTGCCTCCATTATTAAACGTGTTCAGGAGAATCACGGTGCGGAGGCTGCCATAGAATTGGGAATGCGGCTTTACTGGGCAACCTCAAAGGAGATGCTATGCAATTCCAAGTGCTTAATAAATTAGACACAGTGAACGAAGACGACATGCCGAGGGAATTCGCGAAAATTATCGCGAATGCCTATAAACAAGTTGGTCGTAGCGCTTTAGGTGTTAAACCAACTGTGAAGAATCCTGATTTAATACAACAAACAAAGGCAAACTCGTCTGGTAAGGATGAACGCCCTAATTTTCCAAAACAAAATTGGCGGGCGAAAAAACAGGAGAAGCAGCAACAGAAACAGGGGTCTCGTCCTGCCTCTCCAGTACAGTCAGGTAGTGAACGCACTTATGATCTGCGCGATCGTGCTACTATTAAGTCACCTGATCGATTTTTGGTTTCTGAACAACGTTCTCCTCGTTCTTCACAGGAAACATCGGCTTCACAGTCCGGTGGCGGAGGCGGTGGCGGTGGCAAAAGTTGGGGTGCCCCGCAAGCACATGAGCAATCCCGACAGACTGACGGCAAACGCAAGCAGGAGGAATCTGCACGTCAAAGACCCCCGTTTCAGAAGAAGAAAGTTGCTGCACTGACAGCGAGGTATGCCTCAGATGGTACGGACGCAGCTTCAGAACCTGACATGGGCGCTAACGCTGCTAGACAGCGCGGCGGAAGTTACAGTAGTGTGACAAGCACTGTGTCTGGTGGCGAGCTAAACCTCGGATAACGAATGGGACACTGATGCTGGCCGGATAAGGGCTTCTGGGTTCTGAGGTGAGTTTTTGGTACACCACAATTCACTGAGGGCCTGGGTTCCTGCGCATAGTTCTGCGCATAAGCAGAATCCCTGCAACAGGAGTTTGGTGCTGTTGTAGTGGTAGAGCTGGATATTAAGTGTCTTTCCAAGATTGTAAAGGAGATGGTGGTTGAAATGAAGAAATGAAGAGGAATTAGATTTTAGCAGGCATTAGATTTAGGTGATGTGAAGTCATCCAATCTTGAACAGTAGTTAAAGTGTTAGCAAGATGTGAGGTGTCATTGAGAGAGGAGACCTTTAAGTACAGTTGGGCATAATAATGGTAGAAGGTCCCAGATTTTCTCAGTATGACTCCAAGGGTTCACTATAAAGGTTGAATATGGTTTGATCAAGGATGGATCCCTTAGGCACTCCTTGTTCTAAAGCCATCGGTTTGGAGAAACAATTAGGAATTTTAACCATCTGTTACCTGCCTGTGAGTAATGAATCAAACCATTCAAGGACAGTACCATCAACACCCATTCGATGTTTGAGTCTGTGAAGGGGCATAGATTGGTTGACTATATCCAAGGTTGCTGTTAGGTTCAGAACAATCAGGAGGCATGAGTTACCTGAATCTAGGACTCTGAGTGCATCATCCAAAAGAGTGTTGCTTCAGTACTGCAGCTATGGTTGAAGCCAGATCAGATTTCATCCAGGAAGTTGTTTGCTCTGATGTGCTGGGCAAGTTGATCAAAAACACATCTTTCGATGATTTTTGCC
Organism: Triturus cristatus; assembly: GCF_964204655.1. Lineage (NCBI taxonomy): Eukaryota > Metazoa > Chordata > Amphibia > Caudata > Salamandridae > Triturus > Triturus cristatus. Next base: position 49,117,934 of record NC_140581.1, on the reverse strand, counting down.
AGAAATGGGGGCATGGAGGAAGGACAAAAGTTGTTGAAGTTATTTTCGTCTGCAGAGGGTTTGTTGAGACCTAGGGCGACTAGACCAGTTTTTAGACAATCAAGAAACATTCCTTGACTGAGTGGTAGATTCACAAGAACATGTGTGTTTGTAAAGGTCTTTGGCTTTGTTACCCAGGATGGGGTCCATAATGTGGTTTGATGGTTTTGTTCTCAAGTTAGTCTTCAGTAGGTATTCCTCTCTAATTCTGTCAATTAGCTGCCAAGTGTTCTTGGATTTGCAAAGAATAGAAGGATAAAGATGGTCAACTCAACACAGACGTTGTATTGTTTTGGTGTCAAAGAATTATACAACTTCTTCGGCTTTCAAGATTGGGTCGACAAATGCGATGAACATGGACGTAGTGGGATAGTCGGCGGCTTTAACCAGATCAAAGAGTTCTTTAAGTCGGTACTTGGCTGAGTTAAGAAGTGATATGAAGTAATTCGGTGTTTCACAGAAAGTTTGCTTTTAGTAGAGCTCTTATTAGGGCTCATCAGATGGGTATAGCGGGATTCCATTGGCACTGTTTATGTTTATGGATTTGTAGACCGTGTAGCTGCCCATGGCATTCCCAGCACTAGGAAAAACATAACAACAGTGATCCTGATCTGACATCCTAAAGCGGGAGTTTAAGGACAGAGACATGTTTTGAGTTTCTTCCTGAAAGCTAGTTCGTTGGTTAACATGCATACATCCCTGGGCAGTGTGTTCCCAATTGTAGGTACCAGGTGCATGAAAGATATCTCCCTCCCCATATGGCTCTTTTTATTCTGCCCTGTTTCATGAGAAGATCTGCTGAGGAGCTTAGGTTCCTGCTTGGGATATAGTGAGCGACCAGTTTTTGCAGCTGATTAATGACATATTTGTGTTCACCAAGATACAAAGAGTTCCCGTAATCCAGCTGTGACATAATTAATGCTTGGATCACAGTTCTGCGGGATTGTTCAGATATGATAAGGAGGACTTTTCGGAGCATACAAAGTAATCCAAAGCATTTGCCTGAAAGTTTCTTTGCTTGGGTCTCCGTACTTTCCAGCAAAGAAATTCCCAGGTTTTTAAAAGCAGTTTTAGGGGTCGGGGGTTCTCCCAACTGGGAAGGCCAGCTGATGGTATTTCTGGGGACTGTTTTGTTTCCCAGGAACATAAGCTCCGTTTTATCCCATTAAGTTTTAGGTAGAACTTACACATCCAATCTGCTATTTGTGTCAAGCGTGGTCCCAAGTTGTTGTGTAAGGAATGGGGGTTGTTTGTCACTGATAGTACTAGCTGTGTATCATCAGCGTACAATACTATGGATAGACCAACTTCTCGTACTATCTCTGCCAGTGGTTGCATGTACAAATTGAAAAGTGTGGGGCTTAGTGTGGAGCCCTGAGGGACTCTGCAAAATATTTAGAGAGTATCGAATAGATGTTCCCCTTCCAACAGTTGGAAGGACCTGTCTTCCAAGAATGAGGTCAACCACTTTATCGCCGTGCCTGTGATACCTGCTTCCTTTAGCCTACGGATAAATGGTCCACCGTATCAAATGTGACGCTGAGATCTAGGAGCAGGATAGCCGCTGTGCACCCCTGGTCTAAAACTCTCTTTAGTTCCTCAGTCACCACCAAAATAGCTAACTCCGTGCTATATTGGGGTCGGAATCCTATTTGTGTATTGTGTAGCATTTGATTTTCTTCTAGATATTAGGACAGGGTCTGACTGTGTGCATGGGACCCACCTCTGGGTATACCAGTCCCACTTAGGGCGTTGCACTGAGATTTACAAAAACGAGATGGATGAAATGCTTGCATTATTCTCAGACACTAGTAATTACCCCCTCCACAAGCCCACATCAAATACCATCAGACAAACCCTCACCCGGAACCCTCAAGAGAAAAGGAAAAGAGGAAGGCCAAGACACATCTGGTGTGAAAGAAGAGCCCAGGACAAAAATTGTTAAAGGGTCCTGGTTGATGGTTAGTACCCCAGGAGCGATAGTAGCCATAAGTAAGTACATACTGTTTATTACTCTGGTTGCACCCCAGCCCATTGTTATTTTGCACACCATGCCACCTCATTTTGGACCCAGCCAAATGTAGCCAACGTCAAATCATTCTTGATTATGCTCCAATAGGAACAATTCATCCCAAGCTGGTGGGTCAGGTCTTCCCTGAACTGGAACACAAACAACCCAAGACAGGTTTTACCCTTACTAGTGCTCCATATTTGAGTATAGCTTGGATCCAGTGCACAGTGTGCACAGAACCTGCGTCTTTACAGACCCATCCTTCTCAGGGCATCACACTGAAGTATACAAAAAAGTGATGGAAGGAATGCCTGAAGAAATCTCAGCCACTGGTAATTCCTGAGGGCCGCTTCCCAATCCATCATTATTTTACACATGTCATAACACCTCAGATGGGACCCAGCCGTGTGAAAATCAGTCTTGTCTGTGCTCCAATAGGAGCAGTTTCTCCCAAAATACGTCGCCAGGCCCTCCCTGAATGGTAACACAAGTAACCCAGAGCCCTCAAGCCAATGACTGGATTCTCACTTGTGTGGGGTAATATGGGGACCAGGCCTGTGTAAACGTCCTGTTTAACGCGGGCCACTGTCTGTAATGTCCTGTAGATCCAGTCCGGATATCACAGCCAAGAATCTGCATGCAAGCGGTGGGCAAACGGTGGGCAAGCGGTGCGCAAGCGGTGGGCAAGCGGTGGGCAAGCGGTGCGCAAGCGGTGGGCAAGCAGTGTGCAAGCGGTGGGCATGCGGTGGGCAAGCGGTGCGCAAATGGTGGGCAAGCGGTGGGCAAGCGGTGGGCAAGCGGTGCGCAAGTGGTGGGCAAGCAGTGGGCAAGGGGTGTGCAAGCGGTGGGCAAGTGGTGCTCCTTGCTGGGGAGCGCTATGCTGGTGGTCCTCCATTTCAAGCCTTCTCTGCCACCGCTTTAGCTAAAGGTATAAACCTGATTACAAGTGCAGGACTGCAAAGGACTGACTGGGCTACACTAGTATGAAACTGGAGGAGTCAGTAAAGATGCTTGGAGCTGACATTATATAGATTCTGCTGTTTAACATACGCTGATGATGTGAGGTGCTAGCTTTTGAACCATGTTTTGGATTGCATTTTACAGTCGTGAACTGTACAAGACTAAGAGGTAGTGCGATCACAATTCGCGATGGCCACCAGAGATTCGTTTATGGTGGAAATGATGGGATTCTGGAATTTCCTGTGAGGCTGAGCTGCTCATTTCTGAAGCTGGGAATCAAACATTTCCACTGCTTGTTTTTTCATGGAAACAGTCTTAGGAGGGGCACTTTTTGTATGATTTCAATGACGCTCGCAGAGCATGAAGGTGCGGTACTTCCTAATTGTAAGTAGGGCTCCGCAGAATTGAGCGTATGCTGATGTCATTTGCGTACAGTTGTGACTTTTGCAGGAAGCTTGCAATGCAAAATTCCTGCAACTACGCCATTTTGGCACTTTGCATAATGACACTGTTTACTGTGGATTTCCGGCTCATTTTCGCTGCCACCGTGTGATTCGGCCCCATCGCCGGGTGACCATGTGAAGGGAGCTGATATCCTGCATCACACTGCGGCACCGTGTGAGTTGGCGGGTATGCTGTTTAAATACAGAACACACTGAGATTTATCAAGCCACGTGAGGCCTCTCTGCGTGGCCTGGTCAATCTATTGTAACACAAGGCAGCGCAAGTCTCTGCCTTACGTTACACTGCGTGTGAGGGCGTTACATGGGTGTAGCATGGGTATGGGTGTAGCATGGGTTTTCCCACGCATTAACTCATGTATTCTGATGAATGAGTCTGGAGATGACCAGGTAATGAGGGCATTCACCAAGGAAGTCTGCAGTGAAGCAGGTTTAAATGGCAATGCCCCTTCACACAGTGAGAATCAGATATGGAAAGATATTTATGAAGTCCATTCCAGCAGATCTCTCCGTTTCATTTCTCTGTTAACCCTATGCCTGCTCAGGAACATCAGCTTTAACCAGAACATCTCCGAATGGACACCCCAGGGCAGTAACCAGCTAAATGGAGAATAAACATAAGAAATACAAAAAAAAGTAACGCCTAGTGCTGCCGGAAGCTGCCGGCATAGATAAAACCATAAGCTGTGCGCCTGTCTCTCAGACTCCTTCATTTTACACTCTGCTCAGTGCTGCATCACTTCACACGATAACCACACATCGGTGGTCCCCATGCATGACATGGAATCACCTCCCACATAGGATCAAAACAGACAACACACTTCCAACCATGCATCCTACACAGTGTAGTATGCGACCCATGGAGGCGAGTGCTTCTGCGCCCCGCATAGGGGGAGTCAGTGCTATATAAATGTTACAATACAATGTATTTATGATTCATATAGATCTATTTTTGCTGTTTAAAATATATATTTATTGATGTCAGGCTTTGAAAATGTGTGGCCGCAAACAAATCGCTTCAGTGTGGTTGAACCTACTAAGTGTATTAATTATTACATCTTTACTTGGAATTTAAAGTTTACAAATATAGACATTTTTGGAACACTGATTGTGCACTGTTTTAGAAGCACACAGAATGCCACATGCAATTCCAATGTTTGTTTATGATTTTCTGCAGACATATTCAACAGGATTTTGCACGATGAAATGTGTCATTGAAAATTCCTGGGTCCAGTAACACTAAGGGGCCAATTCCGATCCGGGTCGGAAGGGCTCCGAACGCGATCCGGCCGGAAAAACAACGAGCCGTATGCGTGTTTTCCGGCTGACTCCGACAGCTGTACGAGCGAGCAAGTAGAATGCGAGCTACATGACATTCACCAACCGAGTCGTTTCTGGGTCCGAACCGCTCCGTACATCTCGGTCGTAAGCTAACCGTGGCGTGCAATGGATGTGATTCACGAACGAGCCAGTACGATGCACGCGTCGGACGGCCTGTGGGAGCCAGAGTGTCCGGCTCGCAAATTGTCTGGGTGGTTGCCTTTGGGGGTCCGCGTCGGACACCCTGTCACCCGCAGCCCTACGACTCGAACACAGTTGGAGACCCATGGGTCTCCACAACACAGGCATGTACGGTGCGGATGGCACCGACGCGTACCCACTGTAGGGGGTGCACTTGTCCGCGACGTACCCATTTAGTCAATGGGAGCCCATGTACGCATCACAAGACCGGCTCCCATTGAATTCTATGGGAGTCCGACAGAACCGAGTCTGGCAGCATACGGCCGCATCGTACTCGCTGGGTTGGACTGCAGGACTCCGGCTCGGTTGGAAAACACTCTGGATCCGGTTTGGTCGGAGTGCTTTCCGACCCGGATTGGAATCAGACCCTATATGTCTCAAAATATCAGTTCTGGCAGAAACTCCTCTTTTTACATATTCCGATAAATCTTTTTATTGGATATATTGTCAACAACAAACAGACCCCATTGAGAGAAAGCACAAGATTTCAGTTAACTGCTTGTTTTGCCAGCCCATCTCCTATTTTACTGGCATACAGCAGTCAACAATCAGGTTAGGAGAGGTGTGGAGAGAGACTCATCTCCAGCCATTTCCTGATTATTGACTTTCTTTGCAACCATACTTCTTTTTCTCTCCCAGAATTCACTCTTTATTTAATCTAGGGTCGAGATTTTCTCATGTTTCTTAGGGCAGCCACTGATCTCATACAAATGTTTCCATGAACTACAAAAATCCATATTTGAGTACCAATGTGCCAGGCTCAGGATCTCTGGCTATGTCTCAGTGGACAACCATAACTTTCAGATTACATGCCATTCTTTTATATTTTAATAATCTGTCATCCTCTATTCCCAGGACTGGCAAATGTTGCATTTGGTATTACTGTGGCCTTTAGTCCTGTGCTTGAGCATTTATGACTGCAACCATAGATCTTCAATTGGAAACAGAGCCATCATATGTGCAAAATATTTCTTGTTGAGCCACACCCTGCCAGGGAAGGACCATACTTCTTTTCTTAGTTATCTTTCCCAGCAGGGTGTCACACTCTGAGGTGCACCAATCTAGAGCCCGCTTGAATAGCAACTTCCCAGGGCAAACCTCCACTTCTCTTATGTCCATCACCCATGTGGCCGTTAAATGTTCTATATTTCTCGGGACATTATTAGTCAGTGTTCTATAACTCATAGTCCGCCATTGCAATCAGGTGCTTAGATGGCAGCATATATAGAAACAAAGCACCGTCTGGTCTTTGAGATTTATCACTGGTGTGGACTGGCACCTTGTGTCAAATTAACATCTGAAGAATTAGGGTTTGAATGTAGTTTTATTTATGGCATAGAAGTTAGTAAGTGACACAAATAAACACCATGGGGTATATTTATAATTATATCACAAGCCTCAGCAAGTCACCTTAGTGCGCAATGTGCTAGGGAAAGTGCAGGAATGCACTGTACTTAGCATTGTACCTTGCATTCATGCCTTTTTCCAGCGTTTGCTCATAATGTGCTGCCTAGCGCCAACTCAGGCAATCTTTCACCATGGTGCAAGAGTACCTGTGCTGTAAGCAGGGTTGGTTTTGTGCAGAAAGGGGCACCCTCTGAGGCATTTTCCTCTTTCTATGTGTGCGTAGGAAGAATACAAAATTAAGAGAGATAAAGCTATTTCCCCTCATTATGCCTCCCCTGGGGATGCATAACACTTTTGGTGCATTCCCAGGTACTTGAACAGGTGTGATGGTTTGTGGTCCCCACATTGCCTATATGAAGAATCAGGTCTCCAGCTTCTTGCAAAACCTAGGAAGTTAGGAGGGTGCTCTGATGTGTTGCGGGAAGTCGCTCCTTGTTTGCATGTGATGTAGGAGAATGAGTGACCTCTACTTTAAATTTTGTGGATTTGGGGAATATGTGCAAGTAAGAGTGAGGCACATCAAAGGTGTTTAGTGGGTTGGTGAAAGTGTATGCGGCTGTTCAGATATTCTGGTCCTGTGTTGTGAAGGGCTTTGTATGTGTGCAGGAGAAACTTAAATTGGCGGTAGTTGGGAATGGGGAGACAGTGAAGGTTCCTGAGGTGCGGTGTGATGTGGGTGTTGTGTGGGAGATCGAGTATGAGTCTTGCAGTTGCATTCTGATGGCCTGGACTCTGTGCAGGATTTTGTGGTAGATTCGGGCATAGAGAGTGTTGTTGAAGTCTAGACTGCTAGTGATAAGTGCTAGTGTGATGGTTTGTCTAGTGTTCTGAGTCAACAGTTCTGCTCATATGTACCTAATAGCTCATACAGGAGTTGCACTCCCGTCCTTAGTTTGGTGGGTATTATTTTCCCACAATAATAATTGAATGAGCCTCTACCCATCCTTCATAAAAGTGCCTCACCCCTTCAAGGCTCTCTTTATTTCTGTTCTTAAGTGTCCCTGTAAAGCTTTGACTTTACTTCACAGAGGTGTCCCACCCTACTCTTGGCAGTGGCTTTGTGGCTCTTACATAAGCTTCATGTTCAGTCATAGAGTCGGCATACAGTGGCTGTACAGAGACCTGCCCACCCCGCGAGGATTAAGGCGCAGCATGTGCAACATAGGGCTGCCTTTCTCCTGTGCCCAGAAGCAACCCTTGTCCTCTTCTCTGGCATATTTAAGATTCTGGTATCTTTGAAGCCTCCACCACCTCTGATACTCAAGCAGCATCCATCAGGGAAGTTCCTCAGTGACAAATGAATGTTTGCTAATCATATGGTGGTCTACACTTTCAGGGGTTGATGGGGCTACTAATGTTTTCTAAAAAGAATAATGAGAACATTAAACAGGTGGAGTGCATTTCAATTAGGTCCAGCTGTACCACAGTAGAGTTGGGTTCAGTAAGTAGTAGATAGGTAGAAGCATAGGCATGACTCGAGCTGCTACGGTGTAGCCTGAGATGCAGGGACACAGCATCTCTTCAAAACATGCTGAAACACTCGGTTCTGTCTTATTAGGTTATGAACATGTGACCTACAGGTTATACATCATGCTTTTTAGTGGGCACAATACCTATCTAAGACAGAGCTCTCCAATCTTTTCTGTAATATGAGCTACTTATGCTCAATAAAAAGAATCAGAAGCTAATTGTATTAGTGTTGTAGTACTGACAGCCCAAATTACATTGGTAGCCACCTTCTACAAGATTAACGACAGTGGTCACTTCAGCGCAGCGTTGCCAGCAGTGATCACCTCAGTGCATCAGGCAGGGTCGCCAGCAGCGATCACCTCAGTGCATCAGGCAGGGTCGCCAGCAGTGATCCCCTTAGTGCATCAGGCAGGGTCGCCAGCAGCGATCACCTCAGTGCATCAGGCAGGGTCGCCAGCAGTGATCACCTCAGTGCATCAGGCAGGGTCGCCAGCAGCGATCACCTCAGGGCATCAGGCAGGGTCGCCAGCAGCGATCACCTCTGTGCATCAGGCAGGGTGGCCAGCAGTGATCACCTTAGTGCATCAGGCAGGGTCGCCAGCAGTGATCACCTTAGTGCATCAGGCAGGGTCGCCAGCAGCGATCACCTCCATCAGGCAGGGTCGCCAGCAGCGATCACCTTAGTGCATCAGGCAGGGTCGCCAGCAGTGATCACCTTAGTGCATCAGGCAGGGTCGCCAGCAGTGATCACCTCAGGGCATCAGGCAGGGTCGCCAGCAGTGATCACCTCAGTGCATCAGGCAGAGTCGCCAGCAGCGATCACCTTAGTGCATCAGGCAGGATCGCCAGCAGTGATCACCTCTGTGCATCAGGCAGGATCGCCAGCAGTGATCACCTTAGTGCATCAGGCAGGGTCGCCAGCAGTGATCACCTCAGGGCATCAGGCAGGGTCGTCAGCAGCGATCACCTTAGTGCATCAGGCAGGGTCGCCAGCAGTGATCACCTTAGTGCATCAGGCAGGGTCGCCAGCAGCGATCACCTCAGTGCATCAGGCAGGTTCGCCAGCAGTGATCACCTCAGGGCATCAGGCAGGGTCGTCAGCAGCGATCACCTCATTGCATCAGGCAGGGTAGCCAGCAGCGATCACCTTAGTGCATCAGGCAGGGTAGCCAGCAGCGATCACCTCAGTGCATCAGGCAGGGTCGCCAGCAGCGATCACCTCAGTGCATCAGGCAGCGTTGCCAGCAGTGATCACCTCAGTGCATCAGGCAGGGTCGCCAGAAGTAATGTCAAATTGGCTTTGTCAATTTGGAATCCCTTTTCATGGGTAATACATAGCTGCCATTGTTGCAATGCCCCTGGTACCAAGATAATCAGATTAATAATACGTTTCCCCCAATGCTACACAATTTATTACTTAAATACCAAGCTTAAATATATTTTGGAAATTCAACCATTTGTCTCCAAACATTTGCTTATGAGGTCTGAAAATACACACCTTTCTTTCTCAGATGTACACTATTCAATTTTAGTGTACATATATTACTTTAATAAACCGGACTGCACACAGGAGAGCTACTGACAGGTAGCAGGAGAGGGACTAGTAGCTCTTGAGCTACACAATGGAGAAGGCTGCACTTAGATATTTTATGACTATTCAAACCTGTGATTAGCAGATTACACACAGCTATCTGTAGCAAGTGAGTCAACCACATGGGTTACACTGCTTGTAGTATATGCAACGACTTTTATTTAGAGATTGAAAAAACATTCGTAAATCAGCAATGATTACAAATGTGACTGTGCACTTAGAGAGTAGCGGCATTATCTCATCAAAAATGTGGCGCTAACGTTTCACCAATGAATAATTTCAAGTAACTTAGTTGTAAGAAAACAAAAACACTGCAATCAAGTGTGCACATCAGACCTTGCATCACATATATACACATTCCAAAAAGGTGAAGGCACCATCCATATCAACAAGGAGGTAAATAGGCACCTTTTCAAATCCATTGTAATGTATAATATTCATGCAGATAACAATTAAGATTTTTTTAATTTAATAAACCATAAAAAAGCTTTGCGTGGCTCAGAAAATAGCAGAAACAATGTTTAATTTGGGCTGTGTCACAAAAGTGATGCAACCATGACGCAAAATCACAGTCAATTTAGCTGAGTTGCTTAGAAAAAAAGGGCCAGATGTACAACTTGCTCCGTCACATCACATGAAGAGGGCAAGAATGCACCATATGAACTAAAATATGGGGAATTCCTGCTTTCTCCCTGTTCTGGCACACACTGTGCAGCCTAGCGCCAATGCATGCACCCTGGCACCATGATGCAAGGGTGCCAAATTGCAGGCAGGATTGCTTTTGTGCACCTTCCTGCAGATAAACAGTCTGTAGAGTCTTTTTTCTCTGTCTATATGTGCTGCATTCTGCAGCACACGTTGAGAAGATGAAATAACAGAAGAAACAAAGTTATTTCTCATCGTTGCTCCTCCCCTGGTATGGCGAACCTTTTTGATGCTTTATGAAGTTGAATACTGGTAATAAATCTGGGAATGTCCCAAAATGTATGTGTCGTTGTATTGGTACACCCAGCACCACCCATGGAACGCCTTCCCTTGGCAGAATAACACAAGGCAGTGACTTGCGTTGCTCCAGATTCACTACCTGCGTGGCACAGCAAATCTCACTTCAGGCCTGCGTTGCCATGGTGATGCAGGGGCGATGCAATCCTTTGTCGGACTGGCCCAAAGTATGATGTACACAGAGTGATACACCTACTGTGCTGTTACTCGGCCTGCTGTAAAAAACATTCACAGAATAAATGTTAACTTTAATATTATTCTTAGCATATTTAGAGAGTTCAACACATCTGTTTATTTTGATGCATAACTGCGCCATTTGTACTGAACAATAATAAACGTCTTATCTCTTTTATAAACAATATAAAACGCTTTCTATGCAAAACAAAGATTGGCTGCTGTATGTAAGGTTTTACACCACACCACCCTCAGAGAGTATTCCCTGATTGTTCGACCTCGCTGCCCCCTGTATTTCAAAGTAAGAGGGTGAGGTACTTGGACAGTCTGTGAAATCCTTCTGAACCCATCTAGTGCTGTGTGCAGCTGCATTTCACAGATTGTGCAACATTGCAATAAAGGATGCAAATATTACAGTTATTGCTATTCCATCCATATTATAGTTGCAAGCAAGCAAGCTCAACATTACCATGTTTGCTCCTGGCCAAAACAAAGAAACAGAATACTAAAATATAGTCCCCAGTTACATACATTTTAAATTTTTCGATTTTAATCGTTCTGCTCATGTAATGGAGTTTTATAATGATGGAAAAATCTGTGAGAATGTTTAGTGTCAAAATATTGTTAAACTGAATTTGCACCGTTCCGTCACCTTATTTTTAACGAGACACTTAAGAAACTCAGAGGCATATTACCAAGGGCCATCTTGCTGCTTTAAAAGCCAAAAAAGCAGCGATAATATTATCTCCCTATCAACAACGCGCCGCTAACATGCATTAGCGCATGTTAGCTGCTGTTTTTGTAACACCACGCATCTTAGCGATATACATCGCTAATGAGATGCAAAGAAGGCTTTCCTGACCATTACTCCATTTAAATAATCGCTAACAAGGCTTCGCAATGTTTCCAAGAATGGAGCAGATCCGCAAAGCGATGAAATAAACTGCACTGACCGCGGTTTTCGCCGGAATCTAACGCCTGGTAAAATCCTGACTAAGCTATCTGTAATATGGGAGGTGGACTTACAGGTTAAGTCCACACTCCCATATTGTCAAGCATTCCCTTAGCGCTGTGAAATCATCACTTGATTTCACGCGCTATTGCCGATTATCGCCGTCTATCTCTGGTTTTCACATCGTCATTCAGCAAAGGGTTGCTAATATGCCGCTAAAACGGCGATGTGAATCAGCAATAGACGGCGATAATGGTAAACGCGATAAGCACGATTTGTGATGTCTATCGCATTACCTTGATAATATGCCCCTCAATTTGCTTCCAACTTAGCTTGATGGTCCAAGTCGTTAAGAATGCTTTTGCCCCATTCCAGTATGTGTAAACACATTGACCAAAGTAACGTTTTCTCTGTGTTTGACCTGATAAAAATCATTTATGCAGTATTTGAGCATGTTGTTATCTTCTGTCTCATACATACATACTGCCAAAAAAAATGCAAAGGTCACTTAATCAAAGTTTTGCAACAGTGTAAATATAATGTAAAAATTAGTAGTTACTCTACAATTAGCAGGTTTTGAATGCTTTCTTGTAAATCCAATGCAAAAAGAACAATTGATGTACAGAATGCTGAAAAATATCAAACATTCACTCCCAGTTAGAGATCTGGGTCTAAATCCATTGGGGCAGATTTATGAGCCCCTTGCGCCACTTTTGCGTCACTTTTAACATGGGAAAAGTGACGCAAAAGTGGCGCAAGGGGTTCATAAATCTGCCCCATTGTTTTTTTGCTCCCCATGTCATTCCAGTTTGGGCCCAACCACATCCAAATCAGTCTTGACCCTGCTCCCCATGGGAGCATTCCAGCCCAAACTTCCAAGCCATACCCAACCTGTACCGGAAACAAGCATCCCAGGACAGGTTTCAGGGTATCACCCCTCATCACCCAGGATAGGTTGAATCCAGTGGCATGGCAAGCATTAGACCCATGTCTGGGCGTACCCATCACACTTGGGGTGACAAATGCAAAAAACACTATTGATGGATGGAATGCTAAACAATTTCAAACACTCATCACCACTCAGAGATCAGGGGTGAACTCCATCATGTTTTGCTCTCCACCCCATTCCAGTTTGGACCTAGCAATATGCAAATCCGTCTTGGCACTGCTCTCCATGGCAACAGTCCAGCCCGAACAGCCCAGCCAGTTCCCACTTGGACTGGAAACAAGCATCCTAGGACCAGTTTCAGGGTATCACCCCTCATTGGGGCATGATAACTTGAATCCGTTGGCATGGCGAGCAAGGTACCCATGTCTGGGCATACTCATCCCACTTGTTCTACTTGCATTCTTGTAAATTCAGTGATAATATATCATTAAATTAACATGTTGACTAACAGCCCTGTTTGGCACAATACAACCTAATGGCTTCCCCGAAGGGATGTTTTTTTGATTGTTAATTTAAACAAAAAACACCTCCAAGAAGAGGTGAAAACGCAGCATTGAAAGGTTTGTGAAAGCACAGGATGTGGCTCAAAGAAGCAAAATAGTCTAACACTTGCTGCAATCTCTTGAGTTTTCCAAACTTGAAACAGCAAGCCACAACAAATGATACCTCTGTATATTTGTGACGCACCTCCCCACACAACAATCACCCAAAAGAGTCCCACGTTATGAGTCATGGTGTGAATATCCGCCGCTCCCGCTGTTTCCAAGGAGCAGTCTCCAAGACTACGGTCCAAATTTACACAAATGTGGAATGCACCACCAGCACCAAGAATGATTATGTCCATCCACTGTTGATTTTATATAAATACTTTCTTTATTCCTTAAAATCGGTAAAATGACAGCCAAACAGTGATCTAGCTCAATACAATCATTAGTGCTAAACTGCCTGTTTACTTTACTCCCTGCAAAGAGATACTGTCTACTGAGGGAAATCAAGGAGCAGTGTTAACCATCTTTAAAAGGACAGGTGAATTGCACCACCAAGACAGCATCTTTTGTAATGGTGTTTTATTTTGATATTTTAAGTTATGATTAAAGATTTGAAAAGCAAATGAAGTTGGAAAGGTAACTAAGAATTGCATGGGAGGAAGAAGCCAAAGACAAAAGTGACTGTAAAATGTATACACATCGTGTGAAAACTCAGGGGCTTATTTACAATGCCCTTGCGCCACTTTTGCGTCATTTTTAACATGGGAAAAGTGACCCATAAGTGGCGCAGGGACCTTGTAAATCTGCTCCTCAATTTCTAAAGTATTGCCATTTACATGTATTCTTCCATGGTTATGTAGTTTCTGTGCTCAACTGTGATTTGCAACTTGAAAAGGAGATCATATGAAGGGGAATTTTGTCCTTATTAGTCCATATTTATATTTTCTCTTTTTCATATCAGTTTCTTGCTTTTCCTATGAATAGCATTTGCCAACACATTCCCAATATCACAGGTTGCAGTCACCAATATACCAATTTTGCACAAATAGAGACAAAACACTTTACAAGGTGAAAGAAGTATATACAAAGCATGTTGGTGCCTTTTCAGGCCATGGAAAACGGCAAGGCAACAAACATTGTCTGTTTCAGAACTCCTTGGTTATCATAAAAGGTATCTTAGCAATTGTAGGAAAGTAGGATCTGCTTTTATGTTACCCCCGCTTTTTGCTTCATGTAATGCTGTTTATGACTACTCTAGCTGGGATCCTGCTAATCAGGACACCAGTCTCTCTGCTGTATCCCCTAAATTGTGACTGCAAGTACTTCAGTACATCCCCGATTCGATGCTGGAGTACCCTTATCAGTCACTAATATATGGTACTAAGGTCCCCAGGGCATAGGTACCCCAGAGGTCCCCCACAGGCTGAAGTAAGTGTTATGCCACCTATGGGAGACATTCAAAATAACTCTATAGGCCTGCCATTGTAGCCTGTGTAAGCTGGTGCTAGTACCACTTACAAAAGATATAGCTTCCCTGCATCTAAGGTCACTGCATTTAAAACCTATAAGTCACCCCTAAAGCAGGCCTTTTCAATCCTGAGGGCAGGGTGCTTGGTTCTAAGTGTGAGGGTGCCCCTGCATGAGCAGGACACCCCTACAGTAGAGTCCATTCTCCTGGTTTGTAAGTGAAACAGCCTTATAACATATAGAGGGGTACCGCATCATTATGCAATGACCATCTTGAAAATGGCTGTAATGAACACTTTCGTGTTTGGTGTCAAATATGTTGGAATCATACCCCCACTGTATACAGTGTGGGAGGTATGATTCCTAGCACTGTAAAGGCCCTCCGTTAGGCCCTCAGTGCTCTCGGTACCAGTCTTCTAGACACGGACAGCACAACATGGCTGCTGCCAACCAGAGACACGATTCTAATCCCCTGCTGCTGAGCCAAGCTCGAGCAGGGGAATGCAGAACAATAGGCATCCTGTCAAAGGAAGGTGTGACCACCTCCCAGACAGGGTTTACTGTATTGGGGCAGGGTCGGAGCGCTTGCCAGCTCCACATAGTCTGCAGGCAGGACACATTTGGCACCCTCCATGCATAGTCCAGCTCAAACTAGTTCAGGGAGCCATTGGCTCCCGCTCTGGCGTGAAACTGGACAAAGGACATAGGAGTATTCACCCCCTCTTCCAGCTCCTCCTTAGGGAGGGACCCCTGTATCATCCCAACCTTTTCCTTAGGGTATTTAAGGGCTTACATGTGGGTGGGTCCCTAGATTCGTCGTGGGACACAATACAATTCAGACACCTCTTCAACTTCGACCGTCTGGTCATTTTGGACTTCGCTGGATTTCACTCTGGCCATCAAGGCTGCAACCGGGAAGAATCCTGCTGCTCCTGATCTCTTTGCTTTGCTCATCTGCTGCAATGTCCGTGCCTGTGCTGCATACAGGGACCCATCCAGGGCCTGTGGACTTCCGAGACACCAGAAGGAATCTCCCTTGAAGTGAAGGAGTCACTTCCCATCATCTGCAGGCCCAGCAACTAAGCTGACTAGTCTCCTGTTCCTGGGCTCCTACAGACTCTGAAAAGCTCAGAAACACAGGTGGTCATTCTTCACATCCCCTGAGGCATGTCCTGCCCTCACACCAAGTTTGAGGCCAGTATCTCTTGTCGGAGCCACCAAAATCAAACCCCTGTGCCCAGTGTGGACTTGCAGTTGCAAAGGCTTGATGGCTTCCTTCTACCAAGTTCTTTGGACTCCAAGTAGCCCCAAACTCAAGTATTAACAGTGACCAGAATCTTCGACCACATTGCATTGCTTGAACCGTGGCCCTGCTTCATGAGGTCCTCTTGAGACTCCAGTGCCTTCGACCTTTGGGGCATATTCAGGGTCACATTTTGAATTTTTTGGTCTCCCCAGATTGCGTAGGGCCTCCCCTGTTTCCCCTACTTGTGGTTTTGCACAACAAATAGTGCATCTTCAAGGAAAGTGTGAAAAAGAGAAATTATTTTATTTTTCCAAACATTTGCAGTGCAGCACACAAATCGAAACTGCGAAACATTTTAAAGTTTATCTAGGCATATTATTTTGAAATTGAAGTATTGCATTCCAGTGCAAATCATATACTAGATATGATGCAGATACCTTTGCACTATGGTGCAATAGTGTGTGAGTGGCTGTAAGCATCTAAAGTGTGCGCCAGTGCTAAGGAGAAAGCAGATGTGAGCCATGTCTAGATAAGGCACTTTTCTGGTTTCTCCCTCCCTCTCAAGCAACAATGAGTCTCAGTCGCTATGCAAACAATAACTCATTTACAGTTTCAATGCAAGGTTAAATTTGAAATCACATCATAGAAAGCTACTTTTCTTTATGACTTACCTTCTGTGTATGAATGTCATCATGACAAAGCAATGCAAATGTATAGCCTGTCTGAACATAAATGCGGTATACTTATAATTTAGAGCTATAAAAGATTTTTCACACATTCAGCTAAGCAACACATATTATTCTAATTTTGGTTAAGTGCATGTAATCAAACCCGTACCAAAGAGACCCACAATTTTCACAATTCTAACATATACATGTAAAGGCAGGAATTCAAACATTCAATTTAACTCATAAGAAAATAAGCTAGGGTGCACAGACCTACTGCAAATGTATCAAACAACTTGACACAGTGGCAAATTGCACATCCCACACCGTCCCTAGTCACACACTTTTGGTGCACACTCTACACAAATCACCACTTAATTATACTCCTGCTCCTCATAAAAACATATAATTATAAATATAGGGTGCACCCAAAGGGATAGAAAAAACATCCAGTGCAATTATCCAAGTTCTTGTTTCTACTGCAAAGGCATGCTGTCGCTTAAATCAAAAAGCAATGTGCAACTGTGCAGTGATTTTGAACTGAAAGCAGCGAATCTGTCATGCACTGATATCAAACTGCATTTTGTTCTGCTCTTTAAACCCCCAAAATAAATATTATGGTGATATTTGAATAAAGAAGTTCAATGATTTTATAAGATCTTGCCTTTTCTTTTAAAAATATACTTCCCCGTGCTGTACTCTTCCACATTGCTTCCATTTACTGTCCATGAGAATGTATCTCTTGGCACAATGCAGCTCTAGTCACTCACTCTTCTAGCCATCATCTACAAGAACATATTCCATAGTGCATATAAGTATGTGAACAAAGGCAAAGCAACATAAAGACTCTGGATTTCTGGTACAAGCATTAAAATGTAACAATAGGAATTGATGTCTCAAGGTTATCTGAAAAAAATCAGACCAGTTTATGTTGTACCTCAGTGCAGTGCACCATCATTCTTTAATTTCAGATAAGGATCAAACAGCAATACTGAAGTTGTCTGGGATTTAAATCTGACCATAATTGCTTTTAGCAATGTGTATAAAATCATGAGCAATTTTCAGACACAAAAAGTCAATAGTTGAATGTAAATACACTTTTATTTTATTTTAATAAACAGCAGACAGGTTAATCTGTATGAAAAATATTTGGATAAATAAAGGATTGTACATCTTTTCCTTTCAAATGCCAATCTTTTTTTGCTGCTAGCATGTGTTTCTGGTGAGTAAAGTGTGTTTAAGACTGCAATACCATCTCCTGTCTACAGGAGCAGAGCTGAGCAGAAATATAAACACACTTAATAAAACACAGGTACCCACAAGGCAATTTCTAAAAAGTTGTAAAAATTGCCACAGATGTTCCTGAAGTCATTTTTGTATCATTTAAAAGACATTGCCTTATGGGGACCTGGGTTTAGGTCACAACAAGTCTCTGCTAGGTTTGTAATGTACACACACACACACACACACATGCATAAACATATACACCCACACAACCACTCAGATACCCACTCACATACCCATGCAGCCACTCACTCACAAAGCCACTCACACACCCATTAAGCTACTTAGAAACCCACTGACACACCCATGCAGACATGCACACACCCACTCATACACCCATGCGACCACACACACACACTCACACACCCATATATCTACTCACACACCCAGTCACACATCTATGCAGCCACTCACAAAATCACTCACATACTCACACACCCATTCACACACCCATGCAGTCACTCACACACATTCATATACCCAATGCAGCCCCTCCTAGAGCTACTCCCATACCCAAACAGCCCCTTACATACCCATTCACTTATTCCACTTACTCAGGCTCCCTCTCACACACCCCTCTAGCCACTCACACACCAACTCACTCACCCATGCAGCCACTCACACATCTACTCACACACCCACTCACACACCCACTTACACACCCACTTACACACCCATAAAACCAGTCACAAACCAATGCTGCCATCCACTCACGTACCCATGTGGAGAAGTGTGGCTCAGTGGTTAGAGCAGGCAGACCTCGATGCAGAGCTCTGGCCAGGGACCAGGCTTCGATTCCCGCTTCGGCAGGTCTCGGGCTCATAAATTCCTCTGACCGGATATTCTCGCCTCAGTGCCTATTCTAATCATGGGTCCCACGCTGCAACTCTGGGCAATAGCTTGCTTAGTCTCCACAACGGCCCCCACAGCGCGAGGGATGCCTGGTTTCACCACGGGGGTGCCCAGGAGTGGACACTTCACAAGGAAAACCAGGAAGGGTTCCCTTGTGGTATTCGTACAAGCGCCGGGAGACCCCATGGTGGGTAGCTGTGCACTATACAAGTACAAAACATTTACATTTACATTTACATTTTACATGTAGCCACTTGATCACATACCTACTCAAATACCCATGCTGTCAATCACACACTCATGCAACCACTCACACACACACTCACATGCCTATGCACTACTCACACACCCATGCAGACACTCACACACCCATACTGCCAATCAGAAACTCTCTGACACACCCATGCAGCCACTCACACACCTAGGCAGCCACCCAAAGACCCACTTGCACACCAATACAGCTGCTCACACACCCATTTATACATCACACTCATTCACATACCTAGTTACGTACCCATTCAGCCACTCACACACCCACTGATAAATCCATGCATCCACTCATGCACCCTTGCAGCCAATCACATACCCACTCACACACACACAAACACACATATACTCACATAAACACTCACAAACCCACTTTATGAAATGTATTGTTATATTGTATTGAATTTGTGCTTTTGGTTTGGAATGGATCCACCGATCCATCATAGATCCAGATGCAATACAGCCAGTAGACCCCTTATTTGGCCATAGATCAGTGATGGATTCACAGATCTTTATGAGAAAAGAGAAAAAAGGATTTGACAACAACTGAAAAGAGCATTTGTGATTATGCAGTGCTAAGAGACCTGTCGGTGAACATGCGCTTTATAAATCCCAGTTAACATATGGTGTGTAGATGATAGTTACATATAGAACAGGATGTAGTCTATTAAGATGTTGAGGAACACCCTGTTGCCTCTGTCTATAAAATGGACTCTGTCTTTTCAAATATTCTTTCCCTATCGTACCATCAATTGTTGTGGTGTATAGAGTCCATGTTGTGGTCTTGCAGGAATACAGAAACAAATGTATTGACATGTTTCTGGCTTTGTCTCTCTGTGGACAAAAATTGGTTGACCACTTCCATTTCAGCCTTTAGCAAATGTTGCAGAACACCAAGGCAGTATGTGGGAAAAGTGTCATTTATTTAGCAAAAGTATCCTTTATTAGGATTTCCTTCCTACCCCAGTAATTGTGCCTAGGTCATTTTCATCACAGTGCACAATCATATGGTCTTGATGTTGGCAATCTACTATACTTTCAACCAAAGGCAGCAATTGATGCCTCTTTAACCTTCTCTGGCCATCCCAAGTAATGTCTACATTAGGTATACCTAGGTCACCTTCAATGCCACTGTTTCTAGCACTCTCTCTGGTCCAAAACACACAACGTTGGGCCCCAATCCACACTCTGATCATTTTAGAGACAAGCAGGAGAAGCACACAGGAAAAAGCTACAGGGCAAAGAGGCAGTTTTGAAGATGAAAGGCAGCAAAAATGCAATAAAGCAGGTAAAATAGAAAACACAATACTTGATTGGATGGTGGAGATGTGCAGGGACGTAAAATTAGGAAGTGACTGTAAGAAAAAAATAACTAACTGTGGTTGGCTTTGGAAAAAAAAAAGGTTTTGTTGTTTGAGATATGCTTGGAATTGCTAACAGTCAACCATGCCTGCCACAGTTAATCTGAGGCTAGAATGCTGTTTAAAGAACGTCTTGTGAAATTGAGACCTAATGCTAGCAGAGAGTGTTCTAAACATGGTTGCTATGGAAATGGAGCCTAAAGAGTGTGGGGGAAGTGTACAGAAGAGACAGCACTGTGAATCTTAAAAGAACAGAGGTGTTCTAATATTTCTCATTACAGAGTGTCTGGCTTGTAATTGGATATTTTTTACAAATTAAAATATGAATGCAAAGCATTAACAGAAGATTTTTCAATGCTTATAAGGGATTCGTAGTGGATCCACGAATCCACCGCAAATTTAGACAGGCGTTGCGCTGAGTGCCACAATCGAACCACAAATCCACCCAGAATCACTACTACATTTGACTTCTTCAGTACAAAAATGGAACGGGGTAACAACTAGTAACCATTTAGAAGTGGTATAACACAATTAATGCATGAAAGGAAGTCTGTGATTTGTACAGAAGAATCAGTGAAAGGAGAGTCATATGGGTAGCCATTATTGGTACTTTTGTATTGAGAGTAGAAGAACATTGCTATACTTCTGATTTGGGATTTGCAGCAAAACGAGATATTAAACTGACATCAACAGAAGAGTTGGAGTACAGCAAAGACATTTTCCTGGTATGTGAATAAGAATGTACTGTACACAAATATATATTTGAAAACACGTTACACCTGTATGTAAGCTGAGAGAAAGTATGTACTTTACAAAAAAAGGGAAAATAAATGCATGTGAGATAAAGACATTGGGGCCGATTCCGATAGCCGGTCGGACAGCTGTCCGGAGCCGCACCGTGCGACCGACACGTACCCGGAGCCGGTCCGTCCTGTAGAGTAAGTACAATGCGCATAACTGCCAAAAACCTACCGACACGTAGGCTGTGATAAAAAGCTCCATTCTCCGTCCAAACCGTAACTCCAAACGCTGAACCCCGGAAGCAGTATCCATAGCAGTTTCCGGCATAACAAGTACGATGTGTACTTCCTACGCGCCGAATGGGTCGCCACGCACGGGACGTCACAGCATCCAGAAAACAAGCATATCAGCTACGATTCACGCCACAAATCAATACACGGCTACGAGACGGACCAGCTTGCAGCGGGTACGAGACGGAGCAACAAGCAGCGTGTACGACACAAACACATCATGAATAAAAACTGAAACAATCCATCCCTATGATCACAAGACCCCTCAGTAAACATTTTGCACTAATCCAAGCACCCAATTAGTCATGAAGAAAAGGAAAGGGTTCAACAGCTCAGAAAATAGATTAATTTACCTGATTACCAGTAAGCCATCTTTAAGTTTTAACTATCAAAAAAGATAACATGGGGGCGTGGCTTGGGCGCGCATGGAGTGAGACGTGATTCACAGAGTCTCCGCTTTGGCGCCTCCCGAATAAGTCGTCTTTCCGGTCACCAGGCCCGCTTTGCAACATGCGGGACCTGGATATCTCCATGGGAGCTTGCTACTATCCCCTTTGCTGCTTTAGGGGCTGCTTGGGGGCTCTATTCGGGCCGGGCTCCTGGCCCTACAGCGACCTGCTTCACTTCGGCTGCCATTTTGCACACTGGCCGCTGCGGAGTTTTGAGCGGCGCCGGATGATCCTTCCTGCTGAGCTGACGTGACATCTGCGACGGTGAAGAGGTCCCGAGTGCTCGGACCTCTCCCGTTCTACCTGGGACGCTGCAGAAAGCCTGACTGCCCCGGCGCTGGTGAAGAGGAGCGGTTATCACTTCAGCGGCCTGCATCGTCTGGCCGCGAGGATGTCCGACCCCGCTCCTGTACCCCTGAGATAAAGCGGACTCTGTTGGACCAATCTACGGCAGGAGGTACCCGGACGGGGGGAGTGCTTCTGCATGGGCGGTTGGCCCGGGTGAGCTCCGCTTCACTCCCCACTGCTGGGCCTGCCATTTTGTACTTTCCTGCTCCCTAAGCCTCCACGTCCCCTGCTCCAGTGCCCCTGCCGCCGAGGCCCTGACTCCAGGAGCCGGTTTGAGCAGGGCCGTGCACAGCGACATTCCTTCCGCTGCTGCCTGGCCTGGCTCTTCACGCTCTTTCGGCCCGGCTTTGCCACGCTCTTCGTTTGTGTGACTCCTGGGGATAATTCAACTCCTGTGAGAGACTGCTTTGCTCTAACTACTGCCTCGCTACCCCTGGGACCTCCAGGACCCCTGGTGGATTCTTGGGGACATTTCTTCCTCCTCTATCTGGTGTTGCCCCCTCCTGGCCTATATAATCTGCCCTTGGGTCGGTGACCTCATCGCTGCTGTGAGTCGGCAATACCACCTGGTGGGAGACCTCTGCTGCATTGGCTCTGCTTAGCTGTTATCTGGCTGTCCCTCCTCTGCTTGCATGAGCACGCCTACCTGTGCCTCTCTAAACTCTCACTGGCCCTAAGCGTTTGGGAACTGCTGGTCCCTGTCTTCACCCAGAGTGTCCGGGGATACACCGTCCTTGAGCTGTACAGTCCTCTGTTGCCTTGCTGATTGACCTCCGTCTCTCCCGGATCTGCTTCTTGGCTGGGGTGTTTTTTTTGGCTTCCTTACGCTGGGTCCCCAGCAGCTCCGATCCTCGCAGGCATGCCTCCTAAACATAGAGGCACAAAGAGTCTGATGCTGCAGCCTCCCTTGAGAACCTGGTGACCTCCCTATGGTCCAAAATGCTCCCACGCAGGAAGATTATATTGTCTCATTGGCGTCCTCAGGGCTGCCTTCCTCCGGTGTGCCCATCACCCAGGCCTATATGTTGTCCTTCCGGCAGGAAAACAAGACGGAAATTCGCTCCCTCCGGCAGGACTTCAAGGCTGGATTACAAAATATCCGCAGAGAGGTCATGAGATTGGCGATAGGGTCATTGGTCTGGAACGGACAATGGACGCCACGACGGAAGATATAGATGGGCTCTGGAAGAAGGTGTCCAACCTAGAAGATCAAAACATCACTCTTCAGTTGAAGCAGGAGGACCTAGAGAACCGCAGTCGATGGAACAACCTCCGCATCCAAGGTGTCCCTTTGGGAACGGAGGGGGCAGACATTCTGGCGTACACTGTGGACCTTCTCCATGCCATCCGCGATGGTGAGGGCACCTCCCCACCCATGCTTGATAGAGGCCACAGAGTACCCGGTCCCCGCAATCACCCTAAAATTTTTCCAGATATCATAACGAGGGTCCACTTTTTTACTAACAAAGAAGCTATCCTCTGCAAGGTACAGGGAGCTCAAGTGGTCTCCTATAATGGCCTCTCTAACCTTGCTGCTTGCTGTTGCTGCCCGGACGATCTGGAGTCTTTGCCTGCCGTCGTTGGATTGTGCCCCGTGCTGAGGGGAGGAACTTGCATCTTGCCGGACCCGCTGCGAGGGTCCCGCTGCGCTAGGAGTCACTGTGGGGAGGCGAGCTGAAAAAGAACTGAGCCCTCGTGAACCGGCAGGGCTGCGAGCAGCCCAGCAGGGACTCCATTGCCCAGGAGTCCCTGCGTGTCACACCTGTGGCCGCTCTCCCTGCCGGCCACGCCCCCCGACACCGTAAAAGCAGCCTGTGTTAGAAACACTGCGGGAAACCTTGCTGCTTGCTGTTGCTGCCCGGATGATCTGGAGTCTTTGCCTGCCGTCGTTGGATTGTGCCCCGTGCTGAGGGGAGGAACTTGCATCTTGCCGGACCCGCTGCGCGGGTCCCGCTGCGCTAGGAGTCACTGTGGGGAGGCGAGCTGAAAAAGAACTGAGCCCTCGTGAACTGGCAGGGCTGCGAGCAGCCCAGCAGGGACTCCATTGCCCAGGAGTCCCTGCGTGTCACACCTGTGGCCGCTCTCCCTGCCGGCCACGCCCCCCGACACCGTAAAAGCAGCCTGTGTTAGAAACACTGCGGGAAACCTTGCTGCTTGCTGTTGCTGCCCGGACGATCTGGAGTCTTTGCCTGCCGTCATTGGATTGTGCCCCGTGCTGAGGGGAGGAACTTGCATCTTGCCGGACCCGCTGCGCGGGTCCCGCTGCTCTAGGAGTCACTGTGGGGAGGCGAGCTGAAAAAGAACTGAGCCCTCGTGAACTGGCAGGGCTGCGAGCAGCCCAGCAGGGACTCCATTACCCAGGAGTCCCTGTGTGTCACACCTGTGGCCGCTCTCCCTGCCGGCCACGCCCCCGACACCGTAAAAGCAGCCTGTGTTAGAAACACTGCGGGAAACCTTGCTGCTGCTGCCCGGACGATCTGGAGTCTTTGCCTGCCGTCGTTGGATTGTGCCCCGTGCTGAGGGGAGGAACTTGCATCTTGCCGGACCCGCTGCGCGGGTCCTGCTGCGCTAGGAGTCACTGTGGGGAGGCGAGCTGAAAAAGAACTGAGCCCTCGTGAACCGGCAGGGCTGCGAGCAGCCCAGCAGGGACTCCATTGCCCAGGAGTCCCTGCGTGTCACACCTGTGGCCGCTCTCCCTGCCGGCCACGCCCCCCGACACCGTAAAAGCAGCCTGTGTTAGAAACACTGCGGGAAACCTTGCTGCTTGCTGTTGCTGCCCGGACGATCTGGAGTCTTTGCCTGCCGTCGTTGGATTGTGCCCCGTGCTGAGGGGAGGAACTTGCATCTTGCCGGACCCGCTGTGCGGGTCCCGCTGCGCGGGTCCCGCTGCGCTAGGAGTCACTGTGGGGAGGCGAGCTGAAAAAGAACTGAGCCCTCGTGAACCGGCAGGGCTGCGAGCAGCCCAGCAGGGACTCCATTGCCCAGGAGTCCCTGCGTGTCACACCTGTGGCCGCTCTCCCTGCCGGCCACGCCCCCAGCCCTGCCCCACCCCTAGATAACCAGCTGGAGTCACCGCTGCGCGGGAGCGACCGGGGCGAATACCGGGCTAAGAGCGGGCCGTTTGAGGCCGTTCGAGGTCTGCGAGGACTGGACTGGGCCACCCTCTTTCGTTCTTTTCCCAACATTTCCTCGTCTGAGCCTAAATTGACAAACCATTCTATCATTTCATCCCCACTGTTAAGCCAGGGGGTTGCCCTTGTCGTTGTTGTTAAGTTATGTGCACCAGGTTAACACGGAGCAAGGCCGCCAAGGGTGGCCCTCCAATCAATGGCCCCATGGATGATTTCATCACCCGTACCAATATAGCCATAGACCATGAAATTTCTAAACTTCAGACTCGTGTCTCCCTGGAATTGGCAGCCGCCAGAAGACTGTCCCAGGTAATCGAACTCTCAAAAAAATCCTCCCTGGGCCACATAGCCACCGCGGTTACCCCGGAGCGTCCAGCCATTCCCCATTGTGTAGTCACGCAGGTTGATGTTTACCACACCCCGACACTCCCCCCATTTTCCCCTACTTTAGAGCCACCGACTCAGGAAAGTGTAGTGAACCTACCTACCATTTCTCTCAAGCAGGATGTTAGTTTTAATTCCCCCACCCCTGTAATGTTTTCACCTAGGTGTATCACTAGTAAAGATAAACAACCTAAAAGAAAATGCAATTCTTGGTCTGCTTACTGTCGTAAGAAGGCTAAAATTGCGGTTGCACAACAGCTGAAATTGATTAGTGTACCGGTATCCAATGCTATAGGAGGGTGTGTTTCCAGGGAACAACCACAATGTGAGGGAGCCAAAGAGGGGACAGCCACTGCTTTTTCCACCATCATGGCAGAGGATGAGGGCTTACACGTAGAGGGTCTGGAAAGGAATGAAGGGGAATTTATAGGTTTAGTTTGGGAAACTCTTAAGAAACTTCTCTCCCCCCTTGATCTTAGACTCTCACGCATTGAGAATAACTTGCTTGAGATGGAAAAGAGCATTATTGCCCTGGCCACTCTCGGCCTGAGAAGTCTAGAAAATCAGGGCTTTCCTGTAGTTGACCCACCACCTCAAGTCCTAATTTCACAAGCCCCGCAACGCCCCCCCTCCAGTACCAGCTTTTGTACGGCCGGTTCCCAAACCGCGGACCGTGGGTGTGGATCATATTACCACCGCCCCCAAACTTAAGGCTCCCAAGCGCCCCACCCCTCAACCATCAGTCAAACCCAATGCAGGCGTCCTACATAGACCCCCTCCCAGTGAAGTGGCGTACCAACCAACCCAGGGCCCTCCTGTTAAGAACAATTTTAGAGGGGGCTATATCGATCTCCCTCCAGAGGCCAATGATTATGTGGTTGTGTTGACGGGTGTCCCCCAGATTGGAAACGGACAATATGAGAACCACTGGTCTCTGAAGAATAAGATAATGCATTGGCTTAATGTGAATAGACCAATTCCCAATGGCCGGAGAAGCAGAGTCCTGATGGTACGTAGAATCCCCTGGGTGGGTCCCACAAGGAAAACCAGTTCCGGGGACTGTATAGTGGTGACCTTTGAGGACCCTCACATGGCACACCACATCTGTTCTTGGCCCATTGGTGAAGGTTCTCTTGTTATACCTAGGCCACTGTCCTTCTTTTATCCACCACGCCCTAGACATACACGGGAAGAGGACTGGTCATTAGTACACCATCACACTTGGAGGAGTCATCCTAATATCCACCAAGATTTCCCCTTATACTGGAATGGCCTCCCAACCTCGAATAGGTTTGGTGGTCTTGAGGAGGTAGATTGACTCCCAAGGCAATCTGCTCTCCAAGCACCTTCACCACAGGTCCTAGGGCTCACAGAATCTTTTCCTGTGTTGATTGAACCTTCTGCTGTTAGCTCCCTAGGCCCAGAGGGAATGCCATTTGCTTCACCTACAGAGGGGGGATTGAACACGTCATGCACTTTAGGCTCCCAAGTCGTAGTGGAACGACTGGACTCTCCTCGTATGATTCCCTTGCCACCTACTCAGAATGTCCCAACAGATAGGAAGTTGACCGATGCAGCAATGGCTCCCTACCATCACCAGATTGAGCCACTGCATAGGTTAAATAGAACAGCTGCGGGGGTAGCAGGACCTGTGCTCAATCTGGCTATACCTGTTAACCCTTCAAGGCAGATTACCCCAGCCGAACCCTTGTTAAAGATCATAAGTTGGAATGTGGCAGGGCTTGCCCGCAACTTTGAAATTCCCGAATGGAACGCCTTTTTAGACCCTTATAACATCTGTCTCTTGCAGGAAACCTGGTGCCTAGAACCCAGGCACAGAGTAGGCTTCACGACCTACTTCGTCCCAGCTTCCCAACAACATGGATGCAAAGGTCGCCCGTCTGGTGGCCTTCTTATATGGGTCAATATCGCACTAGGTTTAAGTGTAAGCCAAAAGTCCACTCATTCTCCTGACCTTCAGAGGATAACTATACTATGCCCAGGGGGAAGGAAGTTAGAAGTTTTTAACCTCTATCTAAGGGGGGCCAGGGGTGGGGCATCATCTCTATCCTCTACAGGTTTAAACAGTGATCTAGCCGCCTGCGGCATTGATTCTTACGTTCTTCTTGCAGGCGACTTCAACTGCTGCTTTGAACCATTGGCTAGGGAGGACATTCTGGACACTTGGGATGAGGACACAAGGAGAGGTATCCCCACCCTGACCCTAGACCCGATTCCTAAATGGACGCAGAGTGCGATAGACATCAATGCACTCTGCTTGGAACACGACCTAAGACCAACTAATGGACGATCCAAATCGGATCCTATGGGTGCGCATACCTACAACAGGATGGGACATACCTCCAGAATAGACTATATCATGCTGAATTACAATCTGTGGTCATTCCACTATGACATGGAGGTTATAGCGTCTTGTGATAGTGACCACAATCCTCTCTCTCTAACCCTGACTCCGCCTTGGCAGGTCGGGAACCTAGCCAAGTTTCCCCACAAGTGGAAAACCTCCCATGAACTTGTACCTTCAAACTGTGGCAGGCGCCTAAAGTGGGCTAAAGCAGCGGCGGATGAGGAAAGGATGGCTCAGGCAGGGACCATCATGTTAGCGGTGGGGTCGCGCCTCGATGCCTTAGATGTCACCAGCCAAATTGTTTTACCGATATTCACAGAAACCATTGTGGCATTAAGCGATCTGTTTATTATATCCCAAACCAGCGCGAGGGTTGCTGTGAAAGGTGCTTCTAGGGCAAGAGATAAGTGGTATTCCTCCAAATGTCGGGTTGCTAAGGGGGAACTCATTTCCGCAGTGAAAAGCAAGGATCCAGGCAATATCAGACTTGCGAGGAAACTTTACAAAAAAGTTGTAGCTGAGGCTAAGGAGGCTCATGAATACAGTTTTTGGCGGGATCTAGTGGAGGCAAGTACCAGGAAAGATTCCAAGGGGTTTTGGGATCTGTTGAGAGCCAGGGACAAACCTCTTGATCTTCAGTTTACCTGTAATATCCCTGGTGATGTCTGGTTTGCCCACTTTTCCAAACTGTATTCTGTTCTACGGGGGGCTCCCCAACTTAGCATGAGTCTTCTTGCCAGTTTTCAAGCCGAGATTTTATTTAACGACTGCCCCTTCAGCACTGAGGAAGTTGAAAGGGCAATCAGTTGTATTGTATCTAATAAGGCTGCAGGTCCTGATGGAATTCCGGGTGACCTGTTGAAGAAATACCCATCACTGTGGAGTAGACTAATTGCCTCACTCTTGAATGAGGCTCTGCTGGGAGGTTCTCTCCCTGACTCATGGAGGGGCGCTGAGGTCGTCCCTATTTTTAAGAAAGGCTGCCGGGACGACCCAGCTAACTATCGCCCTATTAGTCTGCTTGACTCAACACAAAAGGTTGCAGGCAAAGTGGTACTAGGTAGGATCTTGCAGTGGGCCGAAGAAAACCAGGTTCTGTCAGATTTCCAGGCAGGTTTTAGAACAGGGATAGGCACCATCGAGCAGACATTTCGCCTTCTAATGATATATTGTAAAGTGGTTGTGCTGGGTGGGGGCAGCTTGTATCTAGTCTTTATAGACTTGCGAACTGCCTTCGACCTGGTCCCACGAGCCCAATTGTGGAATGTCCTCGATAGGTTGGGCATACCCCCTTACTTGTTGGCTTTGCTCATAAAGTTTCATGAAAGCAACATTGCTCAGATTAGATGGGGTACCCAGGGGGGAAAAACATCTCGTATTCCCGTAGATAGGGGCGTCCGCCAGGGGTGTGTGCTTGCCCCCACTCTGTTTTCTCTCTATGTTAACGGAGTGGTGGAGCATCTGCTTCAACACCCGTCAGATGCACCATCCCTGGCTGGCAGGAAAGTTCCTACGCTCCTATTTGCAGATGATACCCTCCTAATTTCAAAATCACCAGCAGGTATCCAAAAGTTGCTTTCTAGTTTCAAGGCCTTCTGTGACATCAAGGGCCTGTCCATAAATATAAGCAAGACCAAATTCCTTGTTCTTAACCCCCCCAGGAAATCTGTTGTCCCTCCTGTTTTAGACTCTGTTCATTTCGAAAAAGTCAAAGAATTTGACTACCTAGGCATTCGACTCTGTGACAATATGAGTTGGAAGGGGCACCACCAAAAGGTGTTTCTGACCCATAAGAGGGTTGCAGGGGCCCTGCTCAAAGAACATCGTGCCTCATCCTTAAAACCTATTGGGGCAGTACTAGACATTTACAGGGCAAGGGTGGTGAGTGCAGCATTGTATGGCGCGGAATTGTGGGGCATACAGAGAGTCGACATCTTAACCCACCTCGAAAACAACTTCCATAAAGATCTTATGAAGTTACCCCACAGTACCCCTACAATCCCCCTCTTGCTAGATTCAGGTACACGCCCAATTTGCGAGCAAGCTAGGCTACGCCCCCTTTTATTATGGGCCAGGATATGGAACGTCCCTGAACTGAGTAGCTATGCAGATGCCCTAAGCGAACTTTTATCCCTATCAGGCTGGCATAAGGTAACCTGGCTCAGGGAGGTTAAGCGACTTCTTTATGAGTTGGGTTTAGGAGACGCTTGGGTCAACAGAACAACACCTTCAAAACAAATGCTAAAGAAGGCTTATTGGTTTTGGGTGGATAACGAGAGATTTTGCAACCCTAAACATTGTAAATCTGTTGCCCAGTTCCTGCTAGTTAAGGAGCTCCCCCTTAGAGAACCTTATCTGGTTTTAATCCATAACTCGGGCGACAGAGCATTGTACTTTAAATTTAGGGTGGGTGTACTTCCCTTAGGATTGTTAACTTCCACCTGGAAACCTCCATTTCAAACTATACCTTATTGCCCCTTCTGTGACTCAAGGGTTGAGTCCATAGCTCATCTGTTGTTTGAGTGCCATGCTTATGCTGTGCCTAGGTTGAGATGGTTGAAGCCCCTATGTAGGAGTCTGGGCACAAGATCACATTTGGAAGCCTTACGCATATTGCGTTCAGATGCCCGTCCCTTTTTTGCCTGCTGTATGGCTAAATTTCTGGGCTGGGCTTGGAGGATAAGAACTGCAAAGAAACAGTTGATACAGTAATGTGCTTCGGCCTGTACTGGGTCTTAAAATTTGGCTACCATTTTACTTTTTTTTTAAATGCCACTGTTGATTCTGTAGGCTTTTATACTGTGCTTTGTTAAACTGTTTTTTTTCTATTGATGTAATGTATTGCTTTTATGATATGTTTCTATATCGAAATAAAGCTTCAATCAATCAATCAATCTATCCAAATCTTTCAGGACCTTGCATCTTCCACGCTCCGATGGAGGAAAGGCTTCAAACCAGTGACGGACAAATTAAAAGATCTTGGGGTCAAATACCAATTTGGCTACCCTTTCGCCTTGATGTTTACCTGGGAGGGTAGAAGGCGAGTTGTCTGGAGGAGGCGCAGCATCTCCTCCATCTTCCTATTGACTCTGATAATGATGACCTCCCATCTTCTTGTGCACAACCTATAGGCCCACTCCTGCCGGAGTGGTCCACTGTTCCTCATCCCAGCTCCAGACGCCTCTCCAGGGATCTTGATTTGTCTCAAGCTAAGCAGGACGCCATCAACCAAGTTCGTTCCTTGAGTGCCTCCCCATCTCTCACAAACTAGTTCCCTTCTACGTCACACCATACCTGGCTATGTTTTCACCTTGCTCTCAGCCCTGGGGGTCTCCTGCCCTGGTGACTGGATTCAGTTATGCTCTCCTTACGTCTTTGAGTGGGACGCTGCCGGCGGGGACTCCCTGTCTCATGTGTACCCGCCGCCCCCCTTCCTTGGAGTCCTATAGGAGAGTGACTTTTCCGCGATGGTCCACCTTCGGGAGCCCGGAATATTCAGATTAGACTCTCTATTGATCTGGCCCAGTTGGCCTGTTTTCTCTGTTTTTTCTTTATTATTATTCTCTTCTTTCTCTCCCCTCTTCTGCTCCCCTTCTATGGGTTCTTTCTTGATGCGCCTTTCTCAACAGCTGCACTGTGGAGTTCCTTTTGGATTACGGGGCGGTTCTATTGGTCACTATCTAGGGTCAGCTGGGCCTCTATCCCTCTGCCCTCCTTATCTTCCCTGGCACTGCCCTGGTCGCCCGGCCTCTATTCCTCTCTTGTGCGACTTGGGGGGCTGTTGACTTCCCAGTCCTGGGGTCTGCTTCCTCTCACTCCTTCGGCATGTCCCTGGCTGGGTTTGAGTCTTGCTACTTCCTGCACACTGCTGCTGCTGAACCACGCTGTCCCCCTTCTCCCACACTATGACTCCCACTCCAACTTTCCTTTCCCTTAATGTAAAGGACTTCAATTCTCCCACTAAGCATCGGCAGGTTTGGCGCTATCTATCCCAACATGATCCTGATGTGGTTTTCCTACAGGAGACCCATCTGCTTTCTTTTGACACTCACCTTATGTCCCACCATAAATACCCCACCCAATTCTGGGCTAGTGCCCCATCTAAGACTGGTTGTGTAGCGATCCTTTTTAAGCCTGGCTGCCATTACTGACCTTGGCCTGGTTGATGCCTGGAGATACCTACACCCGGACTCTCGGGACTATTCCTTTTACTCTCACATCCACCGTTCCTATTCGCAAATTGTCTACTTTTTTCTTTCACTTTCTCCGGCTCATGTCCTCTCTGCGGTTGACATTTTGGACATTTCATTACTCTTCAACCTCCCACTCCCCGGGAGGACCCCCTTCCAAGGTGGCGGTTGCCCCCTCAGGACCCGGTGGACGTGGCGGACGTCCGTAAGGAGATTGAATCGTTCTGTGCGGTTAACTCTCTTATGGATACGCCTAAAGATGTTCAATGGGACGCCTTCAAGGCTACGGTTCGGGGGGTTATCACCTTCATTTCCATTTCCATTGCTCGGACCCATGAGGCCTGTTTGGTGAAATCCACCCTTTCCCCCGATATAAAAGCTCTGGAGTGTAAAGACCATGCCTATCCTTCTCTTGCTAACAAGCATCGTCTGGCTGCTCTACGCGGTCAACTGTGCTTACAACGTACTAATAAGGCTGAACGGCTGCTTGTCAACCTTAAGCACAAATTCTATGTCGGTGGCGACAAGGTTGGAGCGTGTTTGGCACGTCGTCTGCGGACTCAGGTTGCTCGCTCTCACATTGCAAAGCTCAAATGTCCCGATGGCTCCTGGGCTACCTCGGAGAAGGACAAGAGTCGTACCCTAATGGCCTTCTACTCGGATCTTTATGCCCACGATCCTTGCCCCTCGGAGGCAGTTGAGACGTTCCTTGAGTCCTGCCCTTGGGACCCCATTGATCCTTATTTCAAGGAGTTGCTTCATGAGCCTATCACCCTTGGGGAAATTGCTAAGGCACTGAAGCAGCTACCGACAGGCAAAACAGCGGGCCCGGATGGTCTTCCGATTGCCTTTTACCGGGTTTTTTACCCGCAACTATGGGACCACCTGCTTCATCTCTTTAATAGATTTACTGACCTCAGGGGACTCTCTCCTACAATGAATGAAGCGGAAATTGTGCTGGTCCCTAAGCCTGGTAAGAACCCGACCCTGGTGACTTCTTTCCACCCCATTGCCTTGTTAAATACGGACACCAAGATATTCACCAAAGTCTTAGCAAACCAGTTGGAATCCCATCTTCCAGGGCTCATCGACCCTGATCAGGTGTTTTTTTTCCGCCACCGGCAGGGCACCAAATATATTCGCCGTATAGCCCACTTGGTGGAAAAGTCGCGTTTCAGAGACATCCCTGCCTGTCTGGTCTTCCTTGATGCTGAGAAGGCGTTTGATTGCGTAGAGTGGGGCTTCCTTCGGGCACTCCTTTGGAAGATTGGCCTGGGACCTGAATTTATCTCTAAATTGATGGCCCCCTATGCGAAACCTACCACTTGTATTCATTTTAATGGCTCTACCACTGCCCCTATTTCTATCCACCGGGGAACTCGCCAGGGGTGCCCAATTTCTCCCCTACTTTTCACTCTGGTTGTTGAGCCCCTAGCCATCGCTATTTGCTGCAATCAGGGTATTCTGGGTATCCGTATGGGGGGTTCAGAACATAAGGCTTCTCTCTTTGCCAATGATTTGCTGCTGTCCTTGTCCTCTCCGTCGTCTTCCCTTCCTGCAGTGGCTGAACTCTTGGGGTCCTTTGAGTCTGCCTCGGGCTATTGCATTAATGTGGGAAATTTCCACGCTCTCAATCTCACGCTTTCGGCATCGGAGGTCCAGAGTTTGCGGGTCCTGCTCCCGCTGCAGTGGACAAACCAGTCGATTTGTTACTTGGGCGTTGACTTAATTTAATTGGCCTATATTTCGCAACTCTGTCCGAGTGGAAATGCGTCTGTGGGAGGGTCTTCCCTT
This sequence comes from Triturus cristatus, assembly GCF_964204655.1. Taxonomy (NCBI): domain Eukaryota; kingdom Metazoa; phylum Chordata; class Amphibia; order Caudata; family Salamandridae; genus Triturus; species Triturus cristatus. The sequence goes on along the minus strand of NC_140581.1, from coordinate 49,084,072 downwards.
GGCATGGCTACCCCGTCTCCACGCTGTTAAGCTGTCCCTTCTTTCTAAAATCCTTCACTTGTTCCAGTCTCTCCCTACTCCTATTCCGCATGCGGATATTCAGGCCCTTCAATGTGATTTTACTAAGTTCATATGGGGGAAATCATGTCCCCGCTTCTCTCGCCGAATACTCCTACTACCCAGATCTCGGGCGGCCTGTCCCAACTTTACTATTGGGCTTGCCACCTCTGTTTTATATCGGAGTGTATCGTTCCTGAAAGTGAGAAACATTGGTTCCACATGGACCATGCGGTGGCTTGCAGACCGCTATGGGACCTTGCCTGGCTTCCGTGTGAGGCACGCCAACGCAGTGCTTTCCTGGAGATGCCAACAAGAACGGTCTTGGAGATATGGGATAGACTGGTGCTCTCCCGGGGCCTCACGACCTTCCCTTCTCCCATCACCCCGCTCACACCTATCCTGCATTCCCCCCTGCTGTTCAGCCTCGGGCCTTCGAGGCTTGGATCAAAGAGGGTCGACACGTTCTCCTAGATTTCTTCCAGGGTTCTGCCTTCCGCTCCCTTGAATAGTGCAAACATTTTTTCACCTTACTGACACTGCGCGTCTGCAGTATTGCCAGCTGCGTCATTGGCTGTCTCCCCCTGCGTACTCCCGGGAGGTGACTCGACAACTCACCCCCTTCGAGTCCTTGGCCCATAGATTTGACGGGTCAAAAGGCCTCATCTCTAAAACTAAGGGGCATATCAGCAACAACCTGCGATAATTATCGCTAAGCGCACTTAGCGCTAGGATAATTATCGCCGGCTAACGTGGATTTTTATCGCTGAGATAGCGTGCTATATCTCAAAAGCGATACAAATCCTAGCACTAACTGCCAAACGTGAGATTATCGCTGGAAACCCAGCGATAATCGCACAAAGTTTGGCGTTAGCTTGATGATAGGGCCTCACATACTTAGCCATGATATCCACCTTCCATAGGATATCATGGCTAAGTCAGTCCTGAAGCAGGCGTAAGGAAATTAGCGATAACAGGGGTTATCGCTTCTTTTCTTGCTGCTATGCTTCATAGCGTGGGGCTTGATGATAGGATAAATGTCGCTTAGCGACATTTCTTCAGTCATGTCAGGTCAGGAACGCCCACTTTGCATCTCATTAGAGATGCAAAGCTGGGCGTTAAGAATCTGTGCACCAATGCAAGGTTTCACGCGATAGCGTGCCCTTGCTAATTAGGCGATAAAATTATCGCTGCTTTTCGCCCGAAAATGGACGCAAAAGTGGCGATAATTTTATATCGCCTTGTTGCTGATATGCCCCTTATTTTGTCCTCCAGCACTCTGGGCATCTTCCACTCCACGTCTATCAAACTCGCTGGGTATCTGGTTTGGTGGCTAACATCTCCGCAGGGGAATGGGACTGCCTGTGGAAAGACATTCCTGAGGTATACCATAGCATTCCTCACTACGAATCTGCCAATAAATTGATGACTCAGTGGTATTATACTCTCACTCGTCTTCACCAGATGTTCCCGAATACTCCTTCGCTCTGCTGGAGATGCCAGACTGAAAGAGGGGACTTCCTGCACATTTGGTAGTCTGCTCGGAGCTCACTGTGTTTTGGAAGGAAGTCCTCAGCCACATCAAAGAGGTGGTGGGTTTTCCGATCCCTGCTAACCCATCCTTGGTGCTCCTGGGCATTCGGCCCAACAAGCTGAAAGCTATGACCTTGGCACACTGGCATCTCATTCTTCACTTACTAGGTGCATCGCGACAGTCCATTGCCTCATGCTGGAAGCAGCCCCATCCCCCCCATTGCTGCATGGTTTCTCCACCTATGGGATGTCCTCTCACTGGAACTGCTTACTGCCCTTCTTACCCATACCGACACACGCTGTGTTCGCATCTGGCACCCACTCATAAACCACCTTACTAAAACCGAACACTCCCGTCTGATGCCTCCTAGATTGTGGGCTTTGCAACTGTTCGAAGATCCCTTAGAGCCTTACTCTAGAGGCAAGAGACCAGACTCCCCGGAGTAGTCTGCGATAATTGCTGGACGAGCCTTCCGAGCCCTCCGAGCCCTCCGAGCCCTAGGCCCGCCGGCCCCCACTCTGGGCACTAGGCCCTTTTTCCCTCCTCCTCATTCCCTTGCCGCATCAGTTTTTTTCCCTTCACTTTCTTATTTGTCCTCACCTTCCTTTGTTTCCTCTCCTCCCTCTTTTTCTCCTTTCTGTTCTCCGTCCCTTTCTCTCTTTTTTTTTCTTCATTATATGATGGTTTCTATGTTATCTGCCGCAAAATGTGTTGCTGCTATCGCAGTATGATCTATGCCTTTCACTTGAGCGGGGGCGGGGGGGTTTTGTTCTGCCTCGACTTTGGTAGTTTTGATCAACTGTTTGATTTCCTGGTTGCAGCTGTGGTCTTTCAGTATTGGACAATGTTGCCTTAGTTGGGCCCTTGCCTCTTGGGAGAACTTTATCCTGGAGGTCGGCTTATGAGTTTTGGACTCTGGCTATGTCCCCCTCCCATATGTGTTGAAAAATCTCGAACACTGTCCCTCTTCCTTTGCTACCGGATCTTCAGACTGATGGTTTATTTTATTGACATCTATTTGTTACCCACCGCCCTTGCCCTTCACTCTTTGCGACATGTGTGCTTTTTTATTTGCCTCTGTTCAATACACAGACATTACAAATAAAAAAAAGTTTACATGATCGGGCCAAATTCCAGTGTTCCACTAAAAAGTGCATAAATGGAGTGTTCGAGAACACACCCCTAAAGGGAAGTATGGGAACCCCAAAGAAAATCAATAATGACGGTGCACATGCAATGTTTTTCTGAATTAACAAGTAAATCAAGCTCTTATCCAGCAGGTCTAAAATTGAACCTCCAAGTGCACCACATTTTCAGCTACCGCATTAACATCCCAATGCAGATCTGAAGTGTGTGAATCAAAATGATGAACTGCACCGTGAACTTTTTGGTTGAATTATTGAATGAGAAACCCCGATCTCCAGAAGACCAAAGACACGCCCCCGGATCCATACAAAGACCTGAAATGTTCAATAACAAGCTATGTATTATTGAACTTCTATGTACGCTCCATCTAGTTTGGGTGCTGCCACACCTATTCACTGTTAAAGAACCTTCTGGCCAAATGGAGTCTAATCAGAAACTATCACAGCCCTTGTGAAGAGATCTCTCCCATGTCACTTACAATTACACCAACCCAAACACTAGCAGTCCACATGCACCACACAGCACGCTTTTAAACAACATGTGGTATCATCATATGAATGCCGTGGGCTCTAAGCCATGAGCCAGGTTGTGTTAGATCTTTCATTGATGCTGCACGAAGTAAATGCAGATAGACTTTACTTCCCCAAGAAAGTAGCCCTCGAAAAAGCAAAATGCCTTCTCCACTCATACCTATGTAGAATTAGAGCCAAAATCCAACCTAACAAGGTAGAGCCCCAAAGAGATGTGGTAAATCTGACCTGATACGAAACGGTAAACAGACATAATATCGAATTCAAAATATCGAGAGGACATGTTGAAAACTGAAACAGCGATATGATTAAGCATTCACTGAAGACATGAATTCTCTACAGTCAAAACGTGTTTCTTGTCTTATGTTGACTAATGTCCGGAGTCCATTTTGTATTGTCATGTCTCCACGTGCTTTGCACGAGAAGAGTCCTACCTTTTCGCTAGTTGCTTTTGTAATCTGCCTAGTAACAGTCTATAAATAGCTCCTTTGTCTGTCTGGCGCATGCCCAGACTTGACCACATCTGTTATCAGTTAGTCCTTGTTTGACCATGTTTTCGCGGGCTCAGGAAATTGTTAACTCCGCCCAAAAATTGATCCTGTATCGAAAATGTCCATAAATGGTAATGAATTTTGCTCTATGTTGTATCCACCCACTTATGAGCCCCTCTGTTGTGTATAAAAGGGGACCATGTACGCAAGTTCCTTGTGCTACTCTATGCAATACTGAAGAGTGTTGTGTAGGTTGTAGGACCACCCTTAAGGGTTAATAAACTCTGTCTTTGTATTTTGCAGTTTCCGTGCCAACTTCCTTCTAGCTTTCGTTACAGGAGGGCGAACCTTTGTATTTGCGGGCCTAGCTGGGGCCTGTACTCATCAATTGGCGCCCGTCACGTGGGGCTCATCGGCGACTCGGATGCTCGAAGGATTGGTCGTGACGAAGGTGAGGAATTTGGCCGGGGATGTGATCACTGCCAGCGGCGTCTTTTAGTCCTGGCATCCCGAGGTTTCTTTCTTCCCTTCCGAGCTGACCATCTGGGTGGCGCCGGTCCTCGACTGAGACCTCTTCTGTCGGTTTGCCGTGTGATAGCCGTTTGGGCGAATTTTGGAACTTGGCAGTTGGAATCTGGACACTCTTGATTGGTAAGAACCGTTGTACGGTACTTACTTCGAGTTTGAAGCCTGGGTTGGCTATTTGAGTTTGATTTGTGATGACCGGTCATATTTTGTATTGATTACTGTGGGAATATATGCGTTGCAACACATATAGGCAGGTAATGTGGAGATATTTCTCCGGCGTTGTTTAAAATTTGAACGGCGCAACGTTTAAGTGCCATTTTTGATAATACTGCATATTTTGCAATATTTTTGAGCATGCCTGCTTTTAGCGCACTCCGTAAGTGGTGCTGCTGCTTTGGAAACTGGTTAAATCTTGAGGAATCTGCTCCAGCCGCCCCAGAGGGGACTCCTAATAGGGATATGTATGTGAAGCATGGTCTTTCCTCTATAATGTACAGCACAGTGTGGAGGAAATACACCAAAAAGGATCCTGAGTTACGATGGCCTTTGTATGGATCGTTTGATATGCGTAAGATTGAGTATGTGGAACAGTGTATGTGTAAACGGCGTGCTCGACAAGACATGTTTGAATGTGTACGGTTATGGGTGAAGGAAGTGCGTGAGCGGGAGAAACATGAGAAAGCGCTGATTGATAAAGAGCAACGGAAAAATGATCATGTGAGAGCGCAGGAAGCGAAGCGTCGGGAGGAAAGAGAACTGGCGGAGAGACAAGAGAAAGAGCGTAGGTTGCAAGTATCGGGTCAATATGCTGTCCGCCAGCCACTTTATCCTGTCCTTACTAATCTTGAAGATGATTTTCATTTATTAGATCGCTCTCCGCCCCCTTATGTTGGCGCGTCTGCCCCGAGGTCACAGGATTCTGGATCGGTTTCGGATAAGGTAGACACGCGGTCCATGTTATCGACTGATCGTATGGGTGAGCTTCGGAAAATTTCTTTTCGTGCGCTTAAGGGCAAGCTATCTCTTCCTGAATCATTGGCATTTTTGGAAAGTTGGCAGGATAGGGAAAAGTTATATTTTGTTGAAACTTTTTCTGATGAAGTGGTTACTGCCTTTCGGAAATATTCTGATGTTTTTGAGCCTGATTATATAGTATTAGATTCTAAAGCTTTACGTAACGGTGATTTTTCTCCCTCTAAGGTACCCGATGCGGTCCGACGGCTGTTTGCATTGCGGGACGCGATGTTTGAACTTAAAGAGAAAGCGCGCCAAAAGACAGGGGAGAAGGAGCAATCGAATCCACATGTCGGCGGGAAACAGTCGTCTACCTCCCATTCAGATAAGAGTGAACTAGTGCATGCTAAACCAATGCGATAGGCGGCACCCTTGTATGTTCCTCCTAAAGGAGCGGGAACTAGTTCAGACATGTCCTCCCCCGATGCTAGGGGATATTTCGTGTATAATTGGGTTTATACTCCCTGGCAGAGGACTGATGTTATGGCCTCGAAGAATGCATTGCCTGATCCCCGCAAGAATCCAGCGGCCTTTTATGAAGAGGTCGAAGGGGCCTTGAATTCTTGTACTATGACTTTAGCAGATATAGATTTGTTCTTTGGGCTCATTTTACCACCGGATATGTGGCGATCTGTGCGGAAGGTGGATGATCAAGCCGTTTTTAAGGCCAAATGGTCTGAGATTGAGGATGAGGATAGGGAGAGAAAGCCCGCGCAAAAACCGCCCCAGCTTATTTTAGATCTTCCTGCTGCTATCTTGACTAAGTTGAAAACGATTATTCCCCCTAAAAAGATTGACTGGAATATGTTAGCCTCGTGTAAACAGAAGGCTGATGAATCAGTTTCAGACTTCTTTACGCGTTTTGAGGAAACATTTCATGATTTCAGTGGTCAGTCACCTACGGATGATATGGGTCAACATCTTTTTGTTGATAAATACGTGGCGAATTTATTACCGGGAATAGCAGCTCGATTAAAAGCGAGTGAAAGTTCTTGGTCCACCTCGTATCCGGCATCCCTCCTGACTATGGCTCAGTATTATGAGCGTCAGGAACAAGAAGCGAAGGGGCATGAGGAGAAGAAATCGAAAGATTTGAAAACTAAGGTGATGTTAGCACAAGTGTATGGTCCGCCTCGTCGGGGTGTTGAGAGAGGTAGAGGAGGATTTTATGGTCCCCCTTCGGGTCGGACGGATGTTAATAGAAATCAATGTGCGTATTGCAAACAGTTGGGTCATTGGGCCAGGGATTGTCCGGTATTATATGCACCCCGTCAGGGACGTGGTCAGGGACCGCCGAGAGGTAGAGGGGGCTTTTTGAATTTTAGAGGGAATTCCAATGATCGTGCTCGATTTGAGCCTAACGTGCAGCAACGAGATAGACCTAATGTATTTGATCGGCAAAATCAGTATCAAATGTCTGGGAATGATCGCCCTGGGTACCATGATTCGCAGCATGCATAGGATTGCGTTGGGTGGGGGTTGGAATTAGTTGAAGTGCCAGTTGATCAGAAGGGTCCTTATGTTACAGCAAATGTTCTGGGTTCTACTGATCGGTTCCTAGTTGATACAGGAGCTACTCGCAGTGCGCTATCCAAACAATTGGTTCCGAGGGCTCCCCCATCTGGCTTAATGGTTACATCGGTAGGATTTGATGGTACACTCTCTCGAAGCCCTCTATCCCAACCCCTTGCATTTCATGTTGACCAACTTTCTGCACCCTGTCCGTTCTTGCTTGCCCCGAACACGCCTGACAACATTATGGGTCTTGATATACTTAAGTACTTCAGAGCTACGATCCGCTGCTCCCCTACTGGAGTACGTGTGATCTTAAACGATAATTACCCTATGACAGAACGGATGTGTATGGTTGCAGAGGATACTATATTAGCTTCTCTCCCTCGTACTTTGTGGGCCACTTCAGATACTGATGTGGGACAGATGGTGATTCCGCCTGTCCACATTAGTGTGCAGGAGGGTGCTGTGTTACCACGCCTCCCTCAATATCGTATTTCCCAGGAGGGGGAGGAGGCACTCATACAGATTGTGCAGGATTTGATCAAGGTGGGAGTAGTGGAGGAAGTTCCATATAATGTCTGCAACAGTCCTATTCTACCCATTTTGAAGAAGGATACTGATACTAGGGTTTATCGTTTCATTATTGACTTAAGGGAGGTGAATAAGATAGTGATACCCCAGTATCCGGTGGTTTCTGATATCACGACATTGCTTGCTTTGGTCCCGCCCACGGCGACCACATTCTCGGTTATCGATTTGAAAAATGCTTTCTTTTCCATTCCTATTCATCCTGATAGCCGGTACCTTTTCGGCTTCACTTTGAATAATCGGTCCTACAGATTTTGTAGAGTCCCTCAGGGTTATACAGAGAGTCCTAGCATTTACAGTCAAGCATTGAAAAGACAATTGGATTCCTTTGTTCTGCCTGATGGTGTAGCCCTTATACAATATCTCGAAGACATCCTGTTGGCGGCTGACACTCCTGCGCTATGTGAGACATGCACGTTATCCTTGCTTTCCTTTTTGGCATCCCACAATCATAAAGTGTTGAAGAAGAAATTGCAATTCTGTAGACCAAAGGTGACTTACTTGGGTCACCTTTTGTCTAAGGAGGGGCGTGCACTCACACCAGATCGTATTCAAGCAATTTTGGACACGCCAGTACCTTCCACACAGAAGGACGTGCGTGCATTTTTGGGTCTTGCTTCTTTTTGTAGGCAATGGATATTGGGGTTTTCATATATAGTTAAGCCATTGTTAGCAGTTTTGACAAAAGATACCCCAATTCCTCTTCCCTGGTCAAATGAGTGTGAAATTGCCTTTCAGCAATTGCGACAAGCCCTTTGTTCAGCACCAGTGTTAGGTACCCCTGATTATACGAAGCCTTTTACATTGTATGTACATGAGAGAGATGGATGTGCATTATCAGTTTTAGTGCAGATGCACGGCGACAAGCAGCGCCCTTGTGCATATTTTTTATCCGTACTTGATCCTGTTGCCCGAGCATTGCCTGGTTGTTTTCGCTCGGTTGCGGCGACAGCTGTGTCAATACGCCAAAGCGAGGGAATTGTGTTATCTCATAAGCTGTTGGTATTAGTTCCCCATGCTGTTGATGCCCTGCTCAATCAGACAAAGACGCAGCATTTGACCAGTGCTCGTTTAACGGGATATGAGTTGACGCTTTTGGCTCCTCATATTACGTTAAAGAGGTGTGCAACGTTAAATCCAGCCACATTGTTGCCGTTTCCAGAAACTCAGTCTGAAGCACGAAAAGCACATGACTGTATTCTTGTGACTGAGGAACAGACAAAGGGTCGTATTGATCTCCAGGATACGCCCTTTACAGATGTAGATGGAGAACTATGGGTGGACGGATCATGCCTGAAGCTACCAGATGGTACGACTTCAGCAGCGTATGCAATTACCACATTACAAACAATAGTGGAGACAGCACGCATACCGCAGAAATCAGCTCAAGCAGCGGAACTGATAGCATTAACACGAGCATGTGAGCTCAGTGCGGGATTGTGTGTGAATGTCTATACAGATAGCCGCTATGCCTTCGGAGTAGCGCACGACTTTGGCCTACTCTGGAAGGAGAGAGGGTTTCTAACGTCACATGGAGCACAGATAATGTATGGAGAGTTAGTTCACAACCTTTTGACTGTATTAACATATCCAAAGAAGATTGCTATAGTTAAATGTAGTGCCCATAAAAAGGTGGTTGATAAAGTTGGAGAAGGGAATGCTTTGGCAGACCGGGTGGCACGAGAGACTGCGATGCAGCCTGACTCTACTGCAATGTATGTTGTGAAGTCACAGGCAGAAAGATGGCACGATGCTAGGAGAGAAGTGCTGGAGATACAGAGGACCGCTTCCGATAAGGAACGGGAGCAATGGTCCAATGATGGAGAATTGGATGATGAAGGGTGTTGGAGAAATAAACAGATGGATAAATGGAAGTTACCCACAGCTTTCGTACAACCTATGGCTCAGATGGCACATGGACTAGCGCATGTCGGAGCTTCCGCAATTGTAAAATTAATCACACGAGTTTGGGAGCATCCGGAGATCGCTAATACGGCAAAGAGGGTAGTGCAGACTTGCATGATTTGCCTGAAGTATAACCCAGGAAAGGGTACACGAACTCCAGCAGGAGGATTTGCAACACCTACTGCACCCTTTGAGGTTTTGCAGATGGATTACATTCAGCTTGAGCGCTGTAACAATCTGAAGTATGTTCTAGTAGTGGTTTGTGCCTTCAGTAAGTGGGTTGAGGCATACCCTACGAAAGACAATACTGCAATGACTACAGCCAAGATGTTATTGAAGGAGTTCTTCCCTCGATATGGTGTTTGTAGATTGCTGTGGAGTGATAAAGGACCTCATTTTATAGCAGACGTTATCAAGTATGTCCTGAAAGGACTGGGAATTACCCAGAAATTTCATGCAGTGTTTCACCCTCAGTCTGCGGGATTGGTTGAGAAATATAACGGTACTTTGAAGCTTAAGATCGCTAAGATCCAAGCTTCGACTTCTTTGACTTGGCCAGAATCTTTACCACTGGCATAATTGTCAATTAGATCGATACCGCATTCTCGGACCGGTCTCACGCCATATGAGATCGTGTTTGGACGCCCAATGAATATTTGGGGTCCACCGAAACCGAAGTCAGTGTATGATGTACCTTGTGTAATGATGAATGATTATCTGGCACAGTTAACGGATAATTTGGTTTCTATTCATCAACAGGTTCGAGAAGCGCTCCCTGATCGGTCCACAGGTGAAGGACATAACCTCCGGCCTGGAGACTATGTTATGATCAAGGTGTTTGAAAGGACGAACAGTCTGGAGCCGAGATGGGTTGGTCCTGAGCAAGTCTTGCTCGCGACGAGGACAGCTGTGCGGGTCTCCAATCGGAAGAACTGGATCCATTCCTTGCACTGTTGTAAAGTGCCGCCTGGATTAGTGGAGCCTGCTGTATTGACCGACCATCGAGAAATCCTGACTGCAGAGACAAGCCGTGCTGTGGAACCGAACGACACTGAGGAGCTCTTCCCGGACCAAGCGATTCCTGGAGGTAGAAGATATCATCTTAGACCGAGGAAGTGATTTCTTTCTGTATCAGGACACATTGTCAGAACGGCCCTTCGGTTAGTGAAACGGAGAGCCAATGAGGCAAGGGGGAGGGATCAGCCCTGCATTAGTGTAGTGACACCCGTCTTGGCCCGCTGGTGAAGAAACCAACGGCTGCCTAAGGGGAAGAGTTCTGACAACCTTTTAGTTTCAGAAAGATATTGACTTTTACTACAAAATGGAGAAGAAGAAGATTTTTTGTGCGACAAGTTTTATTATCATTGTAGTTATTGTTGGTATAACCACGTGGTTTCTTGAGGATGTGACTCCTGCCCGTGAGTTGTTTGTTTTGACTACTCCAGTGCCTGAGGAGCACTACTTTTACACCCTTCCGTATCAAGAATTGAAGCATCGTCAGTCTTATTTGAATAATACTTTTATCCAGATGTTGCATCATACCCATGTTGCTACAAATGCTACGAATTGTTGGATATGTGGTATGATGCCAGCTCATCAGAAGAAAGGAGGAACGCCGTTCATACCTCTTCCTTTCTCTCATAATGGCTCTTGTAGAGCATGGTACACTTTGCTTTTTGCCACACGGAAACCTACAGTGGGACGACTACTTTTTAGACTTAGGTGCCGATCACAATCCGGCAAAAAATTCCCCCGTGCGACTCGTATCGGGTCTTTTTACCGTACGAATCGTACAAGTGCCGTACGAACTGGCAATCACGATTCGCATGGTAAAAAGTCCATACGAACCGCACTGGGAATCATTCCCCACACGTCCTCGGGTCGGAAAATGTGTCCGACACGTCCTCGGACGATTTACCTTACAAACGTGAAAAGCCAAGTCCGACCGAGGAATCACGATCCATCCCGTGCGTCCGACCGTACAACCGTATGGAAAAAACACCGTCCGCACCGAACACCCATAGCAACCATGGAGACATGTGCCCGCATACGCGCCCAACACTCCCCCCAGCCCCCGTACGTCCGACACGTACCCCCCGTGTATGTATACCCCCACCCGTCTAGGTACACCCCAGTACGTTCCAGTCGAACCCCCACCCCAGTACGTGTCATACCCCCGTCAATGTACACCCCCCCACCCCTGTATGTGTCGTACCCCCGTGTACCCCCACCCCAGTACGTTCCAGTCGTACCCCCACCCCTGGACGTGTCGTACCCCCCGTGTACCTACACCCCAGTACGTTCCAGTCGTACCCCCACCCCAGGACGTGTCGTACCACCGTCAATGTACACCCCCCCACCCCTGTATGTGTCGTACCACCGTCTATGTACACCCCAGTACATTCCAGTCGTACCCCCACCCCAGTACGTGTCATACCCCCCGTGTACCTACACCCCAGTACGTTCCAGTCGTACCCCCACCCCAGTACGTGTCGTACCACCGTCAATGTACACCCCCCACCCCTGTACGTGTCGTACCCCCCGTGTACCTACACCCCAGTACGTTCCAGTCGTACCCCCACCCCAGTACGTGTCGTACCACCGTCAATGTACACCCCCCCACCCCTGTACGTGTCGTACCCCCGTGTACCCCCACCCCAGTATGTTCCAGTCGTACCCCCACCCCTGGACGTGTCGTACCCCCGTGTACCTACACCCAAGTACGTTCCAGTCGTACCCCCACCCCAGGACGTGTCGTACCACCGTCAATGTACACCCCCCCACCCCTGTACGTGTCGTACCACCGTCTATGTACACCCCAGTACATTCCAGTCGTACCCCCACCCCAGTACGTGTCATACCCCCCGTGTACCTACACCCCAGTACGTTCCAGTCGTACCCCCACCCCAGTACGTGTCGTACCACCGTCAATGTACACCCCCCACCCCTGTACGTGTCGTACCCCCCGTGTACCTACACCCCAGTACGTTCCAGTCGTACCCCCACCCCAGTACGTGTCGTACCACCGTCAATGTACACCCCCCCACCCCTGTACGTGTCGTACCCCCGTGTACCCCCACCCCAGTATGTTCCAGTCGTACCCCCACCCCTGGACGTGTCGTACCCCCGTGTACCTACACCCAAGTACGTTCCAGTCGTACCCCCACCCCAGGACGTGTCGTACCACCGTCAATGTACACCCCCCCACCCCTGTACGTGTCGTACCACCGTCTATGTACACCCCAGTACATTCCAGTCGTACCCCCACCCCAGTACGTGTCATACCCCCCGTGTACCTACACCCCAGTACGTTCCAGTCGTACCCCCACCCCAGTACGTGTCGTACCACCGTCAATGTACACCCCCCCACCCCTGTACGTGTCGTACCCCCGTGTACCCCCACCCCAGTATGTTCCAGTCGTACCCCCACCCCTGGACGTGTCGTACCCCCGTGTACCTACACCCAAGTACGTTCCAGTCGTACCCCCATCCCAGGACGTGTCGTACCACCGTCAATGTACACCCCCCCACCCCTGTACGTGTCGTACCACCGTCTATGTACACCCCAGTACATTCCAGTCGTACCCCCACCCCAGTACGTGTCATACCCCCCGTGTACCTACACCCCAGTACGTTCCAGTCGTACCCCCACCCCAGTACGTGTCGTACCACCGTCAATGTACACCCCCCACCCCTGTACGTGTCGTACCCCCCGTGTACCTACACCCCAGTACGTTCCAGTCGTACCCCCACCCCAGTACGTGTCGTACCACCGTCAATGTACACCCCCCCACCCCTGTACGTGTCGTACCCCCGTGTACCCCCACCCCAGTATGTTCCAGTCGTACCCCCACCCCTGGACGTGTCGTACCCCCGTGTACCTACACCCAAGTACGTTCCAGTCGTACCCCCACCCCAGGACGTGTCGTACCACCGTCAATGTACACCCCCCCACCCCTGTACGTGTCGTACCACCGTCTATGTACACCCCAGTACATTCCAGTCGTACCCCCACCCCAGTACGTGTCATACCCCCCGTGTACCTACACCCCAGTACGTTCCAGTCGTACCCCCACCCCAGGACGTGTCGTACCACCGTCAATGTACACCCCCCACCCCTGTACGTGTCGTACCCCCCGTGTACCTACACCCCAGTACGTTCCAGTCGTACCCCCACCCCAGTACGTTCCTGGTGCACCCCCAACACAACCTCCTAAGTACGGAGCGCACCCCATGCCCCAACATCACAACCGCATGTACGAGTCTTACAAAGCCACACACAAGGACAAAATCGTACAACCAAATGGCCCATGTACACACCGTACACACGCTCAAAACGCACGTACACAACCAGGACAAAATAAAACAACACAAGAATACACCAGTCGAAAGGCACACAGCCACTAAACATGGCCAACAACCACTTAAATAACACAACACTGACCTGCAACTGCCAAAAACAAACAGAGGCCCAATACACCACCACTCCTTATAACACACCCACCCAAAATTCAAAAACTGCCACACCCACCCATGGACCAATAAAAAGGGCCCACACACACAAACCATGAGCCTTTCCAACAGACTCACTGCTGCCAGACACCACAGAACCAGACTACAAGCTACACCACACCTTACACTTGCACACCTTCAAACGACCACCCTCACAAACACCCTCTCATCACATTCACACACACACACACAACCATCCACACCCCCCCCAACATCCACACCCCCCCCCCACACCCACACCATCCCCACCCACACCCCTCACCATGCCCACTACCAAGAATCCAAAGTTCAGTCACCGAGAGTTGGAGGTCCTTGTTGATCAAATCCTCAGAGTCGAGCCACAGATCTTTGGAACATTGGTCAGAAGCACCAGCCAGGCAGCCAAAACAGCCATGTGGCAGACCATCGTCGATGCTGTGAATGCTGTTGCGGACACCAGGAGGACCAAGCAGGATTGCCAGAACAGGTGGTACGATCTGCGGAGGAGGGTCAGAGCCAAGAGGCAGGAGGAACACGACCAGGCCAACGCCACCGGAGGAGGGCCCTCCCGCAGAGCCGTACAGTACCATCCCTGGGAGGAGAGGGTGATGGCCATACTGCCGGTGGAGGCAGTTGAAGGAGTAGAAGGACTCCGAGACCCGGGTGAGTACACAAACAACGCACCTCACATGGGGGGAACTGCAACCACAACCAAAATCAATAACAGGCACGCAACCACCACAAGCCATCGCATTACTCAACCACACTCCATGAGCAGGCACATGCCACTGCTGCCACCATGCCCCATGCACCCAGCTGGACAATGTCAAGTCACAGGCCACAGAAGACAACAACACATGACACGGTAACCCGGATGGCGGGAGGCTGGGCACCAAGAATCACATAGTGCGACTCCAAAGCAGACAACAATGCCCTCTGCCCATATGGCCTAGGTCACAGCCAGACAAACACTGTGTCCCAACACAGGAATGACTTGCCAGCAAATGGCGGACGCCTTGCATCAACACATGGGGGTGAAGGCACTGTTTTGCACATGCCAGCAGCTAATGAACAGCCAACAGTGTGAAAGAGTGGCAGCACACACCACCACAGCAGCAGCGCACAGACACACAGCAGACAAAATGGGTGCCTGGAGATCAGAAACAAACTCACATCAACAGGCCAAGGGCCACTCAAAGATCTGCTAACAGTGTGTGCCCAGGAAGCTGGGCCAAGGTGACAGAGGGTGACACACGGAGGGAGGGAGAGGGGGACACAGAGGGAGGGAGAGGGGGACAGGGAGGGAGGGAGAGGGGGACTGAGAGGGAGGGAGACGGACAGAGGGAGGAGGCTGACACACGGAGGGAGGGAGAGGGGGACACAGAGGGAGGGAGAGGGGGACAGAGAGGGAGGGAGAGGGGGACTGAGAGGGAGGGAGACGGACAGAGGGAGGAGGCTGACACACGGAGGGAGGGAGAGGGGGACACAGAGGGTGGGAGAGGGGGACAGGGAGGGAGGGAGAGGGGGACTGAGAGGGAGGGAGACGGACAGAGGGAGGAGGCTGACACACGGAGGGAGGGAGAGGGGGACACAGAGGGTGGGAGAGGGGGACAGGGAGGGAGGGAGAGGGGGACTGAGAGGGAGGTAGACGGACAGAGGGAGGAGGCTGACACACGGAGGGAGGGAGAGGGGGACACAGAGGGTGGGAGAGGGGGACAGAGAGGGAGGGAGAGGGGGACTGAGAGGGAGGGAGACGGACAGAGGGAGGAGGCTGACACACGGAGGGAGGGAGAGGGGGACACAGAGGGAGGGAGAGGGGGACAGAGAGGGAGGGAGAGGGGGACAGAGAGGGAGGGAGAGGGGGACAGAGAGGGAGGGAGACGGACAGAGGGAGGAGGCTGACACACGGAGGGAGGGAGAGGGGGACAGAGAGGGAGGGAGAGGGGGACTGAGAGGGAGGTAGACGGACAGAGGGAGGAGGCTGACACACGGAGGGAGGGAGAGGGGGACACAGAGGGTGGGAGAGGGGGACAGAGAGGGAGGGAGAGGGGGACTGAGAGGGAGGGAGACGGACAGAGGGAGGAGGCTGACACACGGAGGGAGGGAGAGGGGGACACAGAGGGAGGGAGAGGGGGACAGAGAGGGAGGGAGAGGGGGACAGAGAGGGAGGGAGAGGGGGACAGAGAGGGAGGGAGACGGACAGAGGAAGGAGGCTGACACACGGAGGGAGGGAGAGGGGGACAGAGAGGGAGGGAGAGGGGGACAGAGAAGGAGGGAGACACAGGGAGAGCAAATCAGTCCTTTGGTGTGTGGGAATGTCTGCTCGTCAGCAGGTGGACTGCGTGCATGTAGACAAGGGTGCCCAGTGCCAGAACCCCCCCTCTTCATCATGGCAAAACGCAGGGCCATGTTACAACCTGTACACGAGCACAAGGACAGCCACCTGCATCATATGAGTGTGTGGATCCACTCCATGTGCACATGTACAGTGCTACAAGGAAGGCGCAAACGCATAGCTCGGCACACATGCACACTCCACTGCTGACTGCAGTCACACTTGACGCAGCAAGTAAGACTGTGCCACACATAGTTAAAGGGGCCAAATTGGTGCCCAAGGGACACACACATGCACAAGTGCACTGTGAGTGGAATGCAAGACAGATCCTAATTCCAAGAGGAAATGTGCCAACTTTGTAACGGATGAAACATGGATGTTGCATGGATCAAAATTAACATTGTCTCTCTCACACACAGGTCAACGTCGTGCTGCACCCCCCAACACTGGGGGGGAACACTCACAGGACCCGGATCTGCAGGAGACCGATCCCACCGGCAGCGACCACTCTCACCACTCTGCGGACGACCCCGACCGACCTGGCCCCTCTGGTGTCCAACCACCTGCAGCACCTGCGTCAGGTACAACCGTGCCAACCACCACCCCCACTCCTGCCACATCCCAGGAGACACCCAGGATCCCTGCCCCAACACCACAATGCAGCCAGGCTCGCCAGGAGGGACACGGTGTCCCGGGCACCCAGGAGGAGGCAGGCGACAACGCCAATGCCACCCCTCAGGGGTCCCGGAGACCCCATGTGCCCACAAGTGCAGGCCAGACGCAAGTGGGCAGGGGTGGTGGGAGTGGAGAGCGGCGGAGGCGCGAGCCTGACCAGTTGGCTGGGGATCCGGTATTTTCCCATGTCCGTAACATCCTGGACTCATACCGGCAGGACACCACGGGCATGGCCCAGGTTGTGTCCGTCCTCGAGGGGATCAAGGTCCAGCAGGCCCAGCAACATGCGGAGCTAATAGCCTGTCTACAGCTACACCAACGGAGGATGGAGGACAGACAGGCTCAGCAAGTGACGGCGTCCCAGGGGATTCACGCTGAACTCCGTCGGATGGCCGACACCATGGCCGACCCTCCCTGTGCCAGAAGGCGGAGAACATCACCACCCACAGGGAGGGATCATGAGGAGGAGGAGGAAACATCCGACGGAGCATCCCAGACGTCGTCACGGCCTGCTGCTGAGGTTCCCCGCAGGAAGCCGGGTCATCCACGGAAAGGACCGTGAGGGTGGCTGCTACATCACCATCTCCCAGGACACCTGGCCTGGCACCTGGCCCACTGGAGCAACAGCATCACAGCATCAAGAGACATTCTCTGCCACATGGCCCTGCTGGTCACTGGCTGACCAATGTTGACAAAGACTGTGGCATGGACTCTGAGGATTTCCAATGGCAAGGACACCAACTCCCCTACTGAACTTTGGATTCCCTAATCCCGGAAAGGCCCTCACTTGGCCCCCCCCCCCAATAATAAATCACACTATTAAGAGTAGATGCCTGCTGGTAGCATTATTACCTAACATGTGTCTTGTACAGTCTAAACATGCCTGAGTCATCTGTTCACTTCAACCATCCACACCCTGGGGCCTGAGTCTGGCACAGGACACATGGGTCACAGTTTTCTAGGCAAGACAGACATGGAGCACCATACACACCCGTGATGGTCAGAACCAGCTGAGGGGGTGGCCGAACAACCGTGCTGACAGACACATTGAGTAGAGCAACAGTCATGCGCAGAGGTCAGGGATCCTGGCCCGTGTCCTGGGGGCACCCAGGTACGTGTAGACAGGTGGCAGAACCATGTCCTGCAAGCTTGAGTCCGGTGGATGCAGAGAATGGGGTCATGGACAACGTTGGATGCATGGGGATGGCACATGTCACAATACCCACACAGTCATGGACATCATGCCCATTACACAGTCTCAGCACACACACACAGCTTGCATCTTGCCACTCGACACATTGACACATAGCCACAATCAGGGAATACCATGCCAGACATGCAGGATGCACCGTGCCAACACACCAGCATTGACTGAGAAGAGGCACCTTGGAGGCATAGGGACACCTTTAATAGTCATGTGTTTGGGATTGCAGAGGCAACTTGAAGTACACATGAACACATCATGTGGAGTAACATGTGGCTCCAACACTGGCACCCCCCTTCTGCAGCACAAATGCGTGATAGCCATGGAACTGGCACACAAGTGTCGGATAATAGCTAAATACCCACAGCTGCTCACGGAGAGCCTGCCATACACCATACATCCGCTGATGTGGAAGTCCCACGCCATGTCAAGACAATGTTAACCGTATGTGTCCGAGGGCAGTGTCACACACATTGATGCCTTCATCACAATCCACCATCCCATCACTGATGACTGACAACCAGGCAGCCCATCTATTCAGGTGTACCCAGCTGCATGTCGTGTCCCATGGGGATGCCACATGTCTGCAGAGGACCCCAACCCCGACCGGGGCAGTGTGCACACATCGTGAACAACTGCCACACCCAATACACCCCAGATGCATCCCTTACCCCATGGAGACTTCCAAACGTGTCCGTGCCTGTAACGCTGAGTCAGCCCACGATGCCATGTCCATGAGGAATAGCAGTGCCACAACAATGCAACCAGCAAACGGCATGCGCAGGTACCTGGGGAAGAGAGACACACAAGAAGTCAGCCACAAGAAGCACAGCCACTTGCATGTGCATTTACTCGACACATGTATGTATGACAACATGCTAGGTCACAATTATGCCTGGGGAAATACTACCATCACTGCCACCATCACTCCAGTGACACACCCACACACACCTCTGACCCACGTGCCATACATGCAGGTGGAGACACACATCACAACGCATGCCACACGGGGACCAATGCGTGCACACTCAGACCCTGGTACTCACCACTAAGCAAAGAAGTCGCGTATGAGCCGAGTCCGGATGTCCTCTTGCGGCTCCACATCCTCCACATCACTAGCCCCATTGCCAAGCCCTTCGTCCTCCACGGGTGGATGGTCCTCGTCATCTTGATCCAGGATGAGGGGCACAGCTCTTTCAACTGCCATGTTGTGCAGCATGCAGCAGACCATGAAGATCTTGCAGACCTTCGCCGGGGCATATGGGAGTGCGCCGCCGGTCTTGTGGAGGCACCGGAATCGGCTCTTCAGCATGCCAAACGTCCTCTCTATCACTCGCCTTGTCCGGCCATGGGCGGTGTTGTAGCGGAGCTGGGCCGGCGTGATGGGGTTGCGGAGAGGTGTCAGCAGCCAAGGCATGTTGGGATAGCCAGCGTCCCCTAAATGGAAAGCACATGGATATCGTTAGAACTGGCGAAGCGGTAGTGCTGCTCGGCCAAACAGAATACAGGACAGACAGACTGTACCCACCAACAACACATGCACGTTCGTTGCGCAGCTGCATCATCATATCAGGCATCCCGCTACGCCTCATGATGTAGGCATCGTGTGCTGATCCTGGAAAACGAGCACAGACATGTGAAATCACCATGTTGGACAGACACACCACAAGGGCATTGATGGAGTGGTAGTGCTTCCGATTGCGGTACGCCACCTCCCGTGCGTGTGGTGGTACCAAACCTACATGTGTCCCATGTATGGACCCAATGACATGGGGCATCCCTCCCAGGGCATAGAAACCACGTTTGACCTCAGTCATCTGTTCAGGGGTTGGGAACTTGATGAAGTCATCCAGGTGAATCAACATGGCCTCCAAGAAATCATGCAGCACACCGCTGAACATGCTCTGGGACATGCCACCAACATGAGCTATGGTATATTGGAAGGTACCCGTGGCAAGGAAATGTAGGGCAGCCATTACCTTCAGCTGGGGTGTCAGTGCCGTAGGATACCTGTGCTGCGGTTGCAGGTGTGGTGCCAGTCTCGCCGTCAGCTCCAGAATCAACGGTTGGGTGAAGCGGTAGAGCCGGATCCTGTCATTCTCCTGCATGGTGGCAAGTCTGGAATTCTTCGGGCAACAGGAGGCGCTCTGCAGTAATTTGGAAGTGACAAGGAAGAGTGAGTGCACTACGAGAACAACTCATGTCTACTGAGCACATGTAAATCTGCCAATACACACATGCCACATAGGGAGTCAGGCATGTGCTACATGCCCAGGACACGTATGGATGCAAGGTGACACTCCTTCCAAGACCCAGCTACACACGGTGATTGAGAACCTCCCCATGCCACGCCATGGGAATAGCTGTGTCCCAGTGCAAGTGCACTGCCCGACGCAAGACAGGAGTGACATACACCCACACATCAGCAGAAGTGTGATGCTGATTGCAGAGACTGGCAGCGGAACACTTGAGCCACAGGTCACATGACATTACACTAGTCCAGCCCACACACCTTGCCATGAAGGTGCACATGTCATGACTCCCCACACATTCCTTGTGAGTTTGCTGACATGGCCTTGTCACGCTACTCCGTGTCCCTTGCATACATGTGCACCTCACATCCGGTAACACATGTGGCATGGTGTTGGGAACAGTGTGCAATGACAATCTACACACAGCCACATGTCGGTTGCTGCAACGGCTGCAGCTTTTGAGGGTGCAACAACATCAACCCGATGTAAATCCCGGACACATATATGGCATAGTCACATTGTGCACTGTGGGTAGTGATGAGTCATGTGTCATGACCCCTGTACCGGGCATCATGGGACACTTCCGTGTGTTGGTGTCCGTGCCATGCCAGTGACGCTCACCCCAAGTGCGCAGTCCCACATGCACACATGTCAAAGGAGTCAAGGGCATGCCTGGCACACATTGCACCCTCACACAGTACACATGTACACATCTCATCATACATCTGGTGCCTTCTCCACTCAGGAGGCATGTTCCACATCACAGCCTGTGACACCTGTGCCCAACACATGTGGTAATGCACAGACGATGCCTTGGTGTCCATTCCTGGACAAGTATGTCCATCCATGGACAAGTATGTCCGCCCTATTCCGACATGTGTGTCGCCTATCACCACAGTGATGTGTAAAATCCGCCGTACTGCTGCTGAGAGGGCCTGTGCATGTTCCCAAATCACTGTGGGAGTGCTGCCGTATGTGTACCCATCGTGATGGCGAGCGTAGATGCGAGTGTACGGTTCGTACCACTACGGGTACGCATACGCGTGCAGACCCATAGTGATAGTGAGCGTAGATGCGAGTGTACGGTCCGTACCACTATGGGTCTGCACGCGTATGCGTACCCGTAGTGGTACGGACCGTACACTCGCATCTACGCTCACTATCACTATGGGTCTGCACGCGTATGCGTACCCGTAGTGGTACGGACCGTACACTCGCATCTACGCTCACTATCACTATGGGTCTGCACGCGTATGCGTACCCGTAGTGGTACGGACCGTACACTCGCATCTACGCTCACTATCACTATGGGTCTGCACGCGTATGCGTACCCGTAGTGGTACGGACCGTACACTCGCATCTACGCTCACTATCACTATGGGTCTGCACGCGTATGCGTACCCGTAGTGGTACGGACCGTACACTCGCATCTACGCTCACTATCACTATGGGTCTGCACGCGTATGCGTACCCGTAGTGGTACGGACCGTACACTCGCATCTACGCTCACTATCACTATGGGTCTGCACGCGTATGCGTACCCGTAGTGGTACGGACCGTACACTCGCATCTACGCTCACTATCACTATGGGTCTGCACGCGTATGCGTACCCGTAGTGGTACGGACCGTACACTCGCATCTACGCTCACTATCACTATGGGTCTGCACGCGTATGCGTACCCGTAGTGGTACGGACCGTACACTCGCATCTACGCTCACTATCACTATGGGTCTGCACGCGTATGCGTACCCATAGTGGTACGGACCGTACACTCGCATCTACGCTCACTATCACTATGGGTCTGCACGCGTATGCGTACCCGTAGTGGTACGGACCGTACACTCGCATCTACGCTCACTATCACTATGGGTCTGCACGCGTATGCGTACCCGTAGTGGTACGGACCGTACACTCGCATCTACGCTCACTATCACTATGGGTCTGCACGCGTATGCGTACCCGTAGTGGTACGGACCGTACACTCGCATCTACGCTCACTATCACTATGGGTCTGCACGCGTATGCGTACCCGTAGTGATAGTGAGCGTAGATGCGAGTGTTCGGTCCGTACCACTACGAGTACGCATACGCGTGCAGACCAAAAGTGATGGAGAGCGTAGGCATGCATGTACGGGCCGTTGCCATGCATTTGGGGTGCCCTAGGGCCCCCACACGCACCGTACCTGTGTGTTATGCTCCAAATTACATGGGGGACAAGTATTAAGGCCTACATGCATGCTGGTTGTCATGGAGACCAAGTTCATAATTGGAAATTGTTCTGGAAGGTGCACAGCAGAAGTCAGTTGGGATTTGTCTACTTTGTTGCAATGTGTTTGTGGGGCTGACATCATGCAGGAGAATGAAACCGATAGAGAACCCACAGACTGCTAGGTTTGAAGGGATTGGTGGAAACATAGGATGCAAATGTGAGTGACCAATCTCTCTGTACTCCTGTGCATGAGACTGGGCAGAAGGGCACATATAAGGCAGCCAGGTCCCATGAGGGAGCACTTGCCTGCACATCTTTGCATTCGTCGACCCAGCTGCTGCTACTGATTCCCTGGAACCATGTCAAGGGCTGTGGAGAGGACACAGCCATTCACCCTGGAGGAGAACATGGCTCTGCTGGATGTGATCCTCCCACAGTACTCCATGCTGTATGGGCGACCAGGTTATCAGGTGAGTGCATAGGCCACTGCCACAGACTGTCCCTATGTGGTGACTGTGACTTCTGCCATTGCGTCCAGGTGTAACACACATGCCATGTACTGTCGGGGGGGTCACAGGGGGGGGGGTGCCTGATGTCTCCCAGCAGTGCCCTGAGACAGGAGGGGTGGGGGCCTATCACTCACAGCAGTGCCCTGAGACAGGAGGGGTGTGTGCAGAGTCCTCCCAGCAGTGCCCTGAGACAGGAGGGGTGGGTGCAGAGTCCTCCCAGCAGTGCCCTGAGACAGGAGAGGTGTGTGCAGAGTCCTCACAGCAGTGCCCTGAGACAGGAGGGGTGGGTGTGGAGTCCTCACAGCAGTGCCCTGAGACAGGAGGGGTGTGTGCAGAGTCCTCCCAGCAGTGCCCTGAGACAGGAGGTGTGTGTGCAGAGTCCTCCCAGCAGTGCCCTGAGACAGGAGGGGTGGGTGTGGAGTCCTCACAGCAGTGCCCTGAGACAGGAGGGGTGGGGGCCTATCACTCACAGCAGTGCCCTGAGACAGGAGGGGTGTGTGCAGAGTCCTCCCAGCAGTGCCCTGAGACAGGAGGGGTGGGTGCAGAGTCCTCCCAGCAGTGCCCTGAGACAGGAGGGGTGGGTGTGGAGTCCTCACAGCAGTGCCCTGAGCCAGGAGGGGTGGGTGTGATGCACAGTGTGAGCCTAGATCATTGATTGTGACATTGCCATCATTCCACCTGTGTACCCACTGTGGCACGTACTGCTTTTTCCCTCACCAGGGGATGATGTCCCTATGACAAAGCTGCAATGCGTTGGCTGCATGACATGCCTTGTTGTTACCAGCTAATTTGTACCCATATGTCTCTCTGTGACATGTGGCTGGTGTATTGATGTGGTGTCACTTGTTCCTCCTCACAGGTAGGCGCCACTGCCAAGGAGCAGATCTGGCTGACCGCCGTCAGTGCCGTGAGGGGTGTGGATGGTCGGAGGCGGCGCCTGGCCCAGGTGAGGAAACGCTGGCAGGATATCCGGTGCTGGACGCGGAGGATTGCACGGCTCCTGCTGGGGGACTCACCTGAGAGCCACAAGAACCGCGGCCGCCGCCGTCTGAGCCACCTCCACAGGCGTGTGCTGCCGGTGGTCTTTCCAGACCTGGAGAGGCGCTTACAGGCGATGCAGCAGCCGGAAGGGGGTAGGTACATGTGTGTTTGTTGTGTGTCACCGGCATTTGTAAGGGCACAGTAGCATGAATCCACTGGCAGGGTTTAAAGGTGCTGTGCAGATCCTGTTTGGCCCAGTATAGCGCTGTGCCCCTGCCACCCTTCCCCTCCTTGCAATGTGTTCCCTGGTCTGTGTGTAGTCACTCCTTCCCAGGGTAATGTCGGCTGGCGCTTTGTCCACGGGAACAATGTCTGTAGCATCATGTGTGGGGGTGGTGTGTAACAGGTTGTGGGACCTTGCCTGTGCACTGTCAAGTTCACTGCATGTGGGTTCCATGTCAGTTGGCACTGATGCTGACTCCAGACATGGGAGTTGGTCTCTCATGTGTCATGCCTTACAGCGCGCATGTCCTATGTAGTGGCCTGTGACATGATGTGCATGACTGTGCGATACACATAGTGCAGGGATGGTGACGTGTGTTGCTGTCATTACCATTCAGTAGCATGTAGTTGCGTGCCCACTACTGTCCCCTGGGGCACCTTTTCCTCAGTGGTGTATGTGTCATCATGAACGTGGCCACTGTCAGTGTCTACAGCGTAAGTTGTGCTCTGTGCCATTGTCCCCTGTCACCATGTATATAGACGTGCTAATTTGTACAGGTGTCCACTGTGCAGCCTGACCTGATTGTCCTTCTTCATACTCACAGTTGCCAGTGCCTGTGTGTCTTGTTATACTCATCTGAGGATGGGCACTGGTACCTCATTATTTGTACAGGCGCACCTTGGCTGTTTGGCGTCAAATCTTGCTTTTTGCCTGCCCCTGTGTGTATCACCCAGACCATGAGATGTTGGTGCCACCTGTGTCTCCACAATTTGCCTCGTGTAGGGTCTTGTTGGGGCGGGCAATGCCTATGTGTTAAATCCTGATTACCACTTGCTGGGTCTGGGCAGTGTGTGATGTGCCTGGACACACACGCAATGTGCAGTGACCGAGTCATGTTGTGCATGTTTTCAGCATTACCTATGCAGCATGTGTCTCAAGTTCATGGATATGGTCCCTGGTCATCGGTATTTTCGCAAACGCTGTGTGGTGCAGATGCAGTGCTGGATTGTCCCCAGGACCTGGGTGCTATGTCAGACTCCTTTTCCTGTGTTTCGCTATTGTCTCATGCTCTCCATGGTATTTCAGTGGCATGGTGGCTCAACCAACTGTGTGTTGCATGCCCTACATCGGTACCCTGTTCAGTAGATGTTAGGGATCTTCCTTTTCAGGCCATGCAATGTTACCTATGTAGATTGGACTCATGTGACAGATGTGTACAGGTGTCTGAATAATTTCTGCCTCTCCACCCTGCCCACAGCATCGTCGGGGGACACAGAGGGAGACATGGACACAGACCAGGCGGAGGGACCGAGCACCAGTGCCAGCCGTGACATCGGGGCTGGCACATCGAGTGGGACAGAGGCGGAGGAGAGTGTGGCCGAGGACCTGTCGACTGGCACATCAGACTACGAAGCTGACAGGTCCGTGGACGATGTCTCCGAGTGGGCGGAGGCTGCACCAGCAGCTGACAGCGGAACAACACCTCGCACCGCCCCCTCAGTTTCCACCAGCCGCCTCCCACTTGCTCGTGTCCCTTCCCAGCGTGCCCGGTCACAGCATGTCTCCTTCCTGCCAGGCACCGCGCCCCCTGCCCCTGTCTCCACTGCTGCCGCCAATGCAGAGTCTGTGGACATCCAGCGGCAACTGCAGGTTGGTCAGGCTGCGATCCTTAATGTCCTCCATGCCCACGGCAAAACCCTCACCAACATCGAGGCTTTCTTGGAGGGCATTCATTCATCGCAGGCTGACCAACGCAACTTGCTGAGGTCCATCGACTCCACACTGACTGCAGCAGTGGGTCTCCTGCAGCGCGACCTCCCCCCACCTACCCCTGCCCCATCCACACTTCCCACTCCCATGCCTGTCACACGTACACCCAGACGTCGGCATGCACCCACATCAACGGACACGGGCACCACACCAGCAGGGAAGGTCCACCGCACTCCTGGACAGTAGCTTGCTTATTCTTCCCGACGGCCCCCAGCGCCGGGACACCTCTCCAGAGGTAGCTGTGCACTTTAAAAATGCTGCTATTGCCTTTCATTTGCAGTGGGGTTTCCCATGCGACACTCATGGGTTTTGATGCAGCTCCCGATTAACTTAATCACATTAACCTGTGGAAGTACCAAAATCTTACACATCCCCAGAGCAGGTGAAATGAGGAGAAATGTTTTTATGTTTCCTTCTTTATTCCTCCTTCCATGTGTGATGCATTCTGCAGCACACATTGAAAAAGGTAAACATCTCTTGGGTTTGTTTTTGTGCAGGAAGGTGCCACAAAAACAATCCTGCATGCAACACAGAAACCCTTGCCCTAAGGTGCAAGGATGCCTGTGTTGGCGCTAGGTAGCAAATTGTGCACCAGAGTAGTAGGAAAGAACAGGAATGCATTCCTGCCCTTTCACATTGGTGTAGGGCAGCACAGCAGTAACCCTTTTCGTGCTGCCCTATGCCAATTCACCGTAAATGAGGGCCCCATTTTCTAACATTAGTGATCAGCGCTGAGGATAGGACTTGCATTTGTGCAATACCACATAGTAACTCATTGTTTTCTACAACTCTATACTAAGATTAAATCAAGACTTTTCCAATTCTCCCTAATTTGCTTTTTGATTTTATCTAAAATCATGTATATTTCTGGAGAACCAGGACCTGCATTTGCACCAGAAGTCATTAATTTTGGGCCAAACTGTGGCCCAGCTTAAGCATTTTGGCAAGGAGTTGCATGTATCCAAGAGAAGCTTCAAATCAAAGGTGGAGCTGAAGAAATACTTGAGAGCTAGCTGATCCTGGGATCTGTTGTGGATTTGGGACTGCCTGTATAGGGGGACACCAACTTGCCTGAAACAGTAGTGGTTCCAGAGCAGGGGGCAGTACCTCATCACAGAACCTGTCCCAAGAGGAGCTAGCAGACAGGGGGGAGGAGAGGAAGCTTAAGTTTGAGCTTGCTAAGTTAGAGAAAGAGCAGGCTCTAACCGAGAAGAGGATACCTCTTGGGTGATGAGGATAGGACTTGCGTTTGTGCAATACCACATAGTAACTCATTGTTTTCTACAACTCTACACTAAGATTAAATCAAGACTTTTCCAATTCTCCCTAATTGGCTTTTTGATTTGATCTAAAACCATGTATATTTCTGGAGAACCAGGACCTGCATCTGCACCAGAAGTCATTAATTTTGGGCCAAACTGTGGCCCAGCTTAAGCATTTTGGCAAGGAGTTGCATGTATCTATGAGAAGCTTCAACTCAAAGGTGGAGCTGAAGAAATACTTGAGAGCTAGCTGATCCTGGGATCTGTTGTGGATTTGGGACTGCCTGTATAGGAGGACAACAACTTGCCTGAAACAGTAGTGGTTCCAGAGCAGGGGGGAAGTACCTCATCACAGAACCTGTCCCAAGAAGAGCTAGCAGACAGGAGGGAGGAGAGGAAGCTTAAGTTTGAGCTTGCTAAGTTAGAGAAAGAGCAGGCTCTGACTGAGAGGAGGATACCTCTTGACAGGTGGTGTGCAGCCTATGAAGTGGCCCTAAGAGTGAAAAAGCTCCCAGATGAGTCTTGGGATGATAGTTCACGGAGGTACATGTCCACACTGGTTTTGGACACTTCTTATACTAGAAGGGGATCAGACATGCTGAAATGCTGATGAAGGCCATCTTAGTCAGTAAGTTTGGGTTGACCCATGAAAAGTTTAGGCAGTGGTTCAGGGCCACCTACATGATCTCATCACAGACATGGGTGGATTTCTTAGAATATGCTAGCAAGACACAGAAGGTCAGGGTAAGGGTCAGCAAGGATGGTGATTATTTTGGGCTGTACAATAATTTTGAAAGAGCATATGCTTAATATTTGTTTTCCAGAACTGTGCCAAGACCTAGTTGATTGGAGGCTTTCTGACCCCAGGAAGCTTGCTGAGGAGGAGGACATCTGAGTCAATACCAGAGTGTCCAAAAAGGTATCTGGGGTACTCCCAAAAGAGTGGGCAGTGTTCCTTAACCTCTTCGGTGCCCGTGACGAGCTGGACTCGTCATGGGCCGCGGTGGCGCTGTGCCCATGACGAGTCCAGCTCGTCACAAACCCCGCCCGCTAATGTAACGGCCGGCACAGGGCGGGGAAAGGGGCGGGCACCGAAGGGGTTAAAGAAGAAAGAGGGAGGAGATAAAAAAAACAAGTTCTCTTTAGGCCCCCATAACAACTCAAGGGAGAAAGGGTCTCATTTAGGGGTGGGCAGTGAACTCCGCTCTGCCAGCAGAGCTTGCAAAGTTTTTGCCACTCCAAGCTCCACTTGGAGTGTGGAGGTTGGCAAAAACTCCACGTTCACTGCTGAATAGCAGAGTTTACCAGTACCAGCCTATACCCACCCCTACTACTAGACAGGATGTGTTGTGAGTGCAATGATGGTCCCTCCACTTATAGAGGAGAGCAGGTGTAGACAGAGTGATGCAGTGTGTTTGCACCAATACAGAAAACCTCAGAGCAGCAGCTCCTAAAAGGTGAAGTAGCACCTGCCTTCTACCACCATCATTGGGTGGCTCCTGAGCATTCTGACAGCCAATGAGAATACCACCATTAAATAATAAACAATTTCAAGAGAACTTCGATCGATGATTTTTTTATTTAAATTCCTGAACAAAATGTACCCCTTGCCCGGGGACACATGCAGTGCTAAAAGGGACAAACCCTAATTGGGTAACGCTGCTTCTACTTTAGTCTGTTCACACTCAAGGATCTGAGAGTGACAACCTTTATGCATGCTACACGTTGAGTTCAATTCAACACAAGATTGGAATACAGGGTGTTCGCGATCCTATACATATGTGATGTAGAAGAATGACACACCTTTGAGGAGTTATTTAGGACACAGAGGGAGTGCCCAACCCGTGAGGGCATGAGGCAACAGGACAAAGCCCAAGCAGCAGGTGATGCCTCTGGAAGCCATCATATTTCTTGTGAGGACAACCTACTTTACAGTGAGCCTAAGTCTTTATTTCATGGGGCAACACAATGCTGGCACATGAAATTTCCTTAGCAGGACACCTGTGCCAAGACAGGACCTTTGAAAGCCTTGTTCCCCACTTTTATTGGCCTATGATCAAGACTTCCTCAGATGCATTCTGTAGCACTTGTGCGACCTGCCCACCAGAGGAAAGACATGGGAGAGGCTGACAGCCCCTCTTAATCCCTTGCCTGTCATTTTGACACAGCCTTTGAGAGGGTAGACATCAACATTGTTGGGCTTATGGATCTCCAGAATGCTTCAGGCAACAGGTTTATTCTGGTGCTGGCGGATCATGCCACCAGGTACCCAGAGGACCACAACTGTACCTGCAGTGGGGAAGGCCCTGATGGGGATTTTTACATGAGTGGGTTTCCCCAAGGAATTGTTGGCTGGCAGAGGCACCGCCTTCATGTCTCCTTATATGCAGTCAATATGGAAGAACTGTGGGGTAACCTACAAGTTCTCCAACCCTTACCATCCACAAACAGATGGGTTTGTTTAGAAATTCAACAAGAACCCTGATGGGCATTACTAGAGACCTGCCTGAGGAATAAGTGGGACATGTTCTTGCCATACCTTCTGTTTGCATACAGGGAAGTGCCACAGATGGGAGTGGGCTTCAGCCACTTTAAACTTCTGTATGGACACCCAGTAAGAGAACCTCTGAGTTTGGTGAAAGATGGGCGGGAGCAAACTCCCAGGAAGATTCCCCAGGATTTAGTGAGCTACATTCTGGCCTTCAGAAGCCAATTGGCCAAGCAAACTTGACACAACTTAGAATGTTTGTTTTGGTTAAGCACTCCATGAGTGGGCATGTGCTTTCCAGCTGTCTCCTTTGCGGTCTTTCGCCCCCCTCCACATTGCTGTTTCTCTCCCCCAATGGCAGTGGTGTGGCTCTCTCTCACCCTTGTACTTTATCTATTGCTGCTTCTCACCCAGTCTGCTGTGTTGCTTCTCCTCCTGCCCGCCTTGTTGTACTTCTCATTTTGCTTTAGCCTCCACCCCCTCTACAACCTGCTTCCACAGGTTTCTCTGTTTTTCAAGAGTACTTTCAAGAAACTTTTTTTTGTTCACTACTCCATCATGGGTCAGTAAAAATACTCAGGCTTTATTTACAAAGAAAGTTACGACTCGTAACTTTCCAAATGCTGAGTCCCTGCAAACGGGGCGAAGCCTCTACTGTCAGAGAGGATTCTCCGCATTCGTGGCAGAGTCCCCGTATGGTGCAAATTTGATACAGAGGCTCCACACCGAGTGCAGTGACTCTGCCCCAACTGCAGAGGCTCCACCCCGACTGCAAGGAGTCCGCAGTCAGAACGTTATGGGTGGTAACTTTATTTGTGAATCAGGCCCACTGTGTTCTTTTGTACACATGTACAGGCTTGTTAAATGCAAGCATGCACCTAAAAAATTACGAGGCGGCCCAATATTGTGTCTTTTATTGTTAGACATCCTGCACAGCAGCCACAATACTAGACAGCATGTCTAACAAGATATTTGCGAAGTCAATAGCTCTTATCGATTGGCTTTGCCAATACTTTTTATTTTTTGTTTGTATATCTTCCAAAATCTTGGTCTGGCGTGGGGAGCAAAGGTTCCATGCAACCCTCTCTTTTAGAGCCTGCTCAAGAATCTTTATTTACTCCATCTACTTAGTTTACAACATAGTGGTAGTTGATGTAGCGGATGCAATATTAAAGTGATATATTCGATGTATATATTGATCTGCCACCAATTTGTTTAGAGCAAATGTACCCAGCATACTCTCAGGAGGGTCAGATAAATGCCATTCTAATGCTATATTCTGATTCCATGAATGTACATTCATAATGCGGATATTTCGAACATCTAGGTTGGGTCTGTCCTCTACCCAACATGACAATCCTTCATTTATAAATTGTAAACACTAATTCAAAAGCACCCCAATCACACGCTGGCATTCTTCATTAAAAGATGTCAGAGTTTGTAGAGCTCTTCAATGCACTCCTTGTACTTCGTCGTGACCACGGAACGCCTCAGCTTCAAAGTGGGACCTGTGGCCAAAGAGGAGAAGTCTGTTAAAAACAAGGGACACCCAAGCATTTGAAACAGGAACCTGTAGCAGTAAATTATAGTGGGACAGTGGCTCTTGTAAGTCATCAAAGGGTATTCTTTGGTTAATTAATATCATGGTCAGAAATGATCATCATTCGCAAGGTGTTCCCGAGATTTCTGCCTTGATATTTTCGCTGTCTGTAGATCACTGTGCACTTTTCCCCTACTAACCAGCGGTGAAGTGCATGTGCTCCCCCTTGCAATATAAGACAAGCAAGGACAACCCTATATGTCCACATGGACCAGAGTCATTCAATATATTTAAAAAAAACTGTTGTCCAGTGGAACTCAATTTCGAAATACTTGCAGTCTGTCTTCAAGGTGTTCAATTGAAATGTATGATAACTAGTATTCTGTTGATACATAAACACTAGTAATGACCCACAACGTAACTCCTTGGAAGAAATGACATTGTTCTTCATATAGGATAAGGTGCGAACCATTGAATGGAAAAGTGCAGATGACGCAGAACTGGTGTAAGAGAATATATATGATTGATACTAAATACTATATATATGTATGTATATGTATATATATATATATATATATATATTCACTGAAAAAACCATAGGTTTCACACAAGTTATAGTTAGCGGACATTTTACTGATAAAAAACCATTGAAATTCCCCCGTTATAGTTAGTGCAGGCAACTATAACTCACGCGACCGCAATCCTCTGCTGATGCTAATACTGTATTTAGACACTTATTTGCCCATGTCTTCTTTCATTAAATTTTAGCTATACATATATTACAAATATTTTTTTTTCATAAAGACACATATGTCATCAGCAGAGGATTGCGGTCGCGTGAGTTATAGTTGCCTGCACTAACTATAACGGGGGAATTTCAATGGTTTTTTATCAGTAAAATGTCCGCTAACTATAACTTGTGTGAAACCTATGGTTTTTTCAGTGAATTTGCAAGGTTTTTTAAATGCTAATTCCTAACTATAACGTGTGTGAAACCTATGGTTTTTTCAGTGAATTTGTACGGTTTTTTAAATGCTAAGTTACTTTACGCCGTTCGTGGCGTGCGCGCCCACTTTACGCAGTTCGTTCCGTGCGCGCACGGTGCGCTTCGCGCACCGTGCGCGCACAGTGAGCACAGTGAGCACAGTGAGCACCGCGTGCCCACGTTACGCTAAATGGACCATGTACGCACGATGCGCTTCGCGCACCGTCCGCACACGGAGGCCGTATTAGG
This sequence comes from Triturus cristatus, assembly GCF_964204655.1. NCBI lineage: Eukaryota > Metazoa > Chordata > Amphibia > Caudata > Salamandridae > Triturus > Triturus cristatus. Next base: position 49,051,589 of record NC_140581.1, on the reverse strand, counting down.
CACATCGTTGTTAATGGTTAATAAACAGTTTGCACTTCCTTGACCTGAGCACTACCTCTCTGCCAAATTTAAAGTAACTCTGTTCAGCCGTTCGGGCTGTAGCTGTGTCTAAAGGTCCTATGGAAAAATGCATGGGAAAAATGCGTTTTGGGACCCCCCTTTTTTCTCAGCCCCCGCTTGACGAATTCCCCCGAGACTTTCAGGGTAGGAGCGGAGCGTAGCGCCCCACCTATTTTGAAAATTTCGCGAGGATTCGTCGACCGGCGCCAAAGTTATTCCAAATAGAATGTTGCGGATTTCCTATGGAAACGTGGTCCTAACTATAACTATCTACTGGCGACCGCCAGTAGATAATATATATATATATATATATATATATATATATATATATATATGTCCAAAGGTTGCCCCTGAGCTTAAAGACGCCACTCCACAGGGGAAAAGGTAACACCTTTATTAATTCAAACCGGCTCACTTTCCCAATTGGATTCATCTCCCCCTACGCGTTTCAATGCTCCTGCATCTTAGTCATAGGGATGGGGGACGACAGAAAAACACGGAACAGACTGCAATGTCATTTTCCCTTTTAAATACAACCATGCTCCAGTGCGTGGTATGTTGGGTATTGTAGTCCAAAATCACCCCCCTCGATGGGGTCCGTGTAATTGTCAATATTCAAAGCTCCCCAAATATTTTCAACAATGTTTGCAGCCCTCCCCTGTGGAGTGGCGTCTTTAAGCTCAGGGGCAACCTTTGGACATGTTGTTACACGGCGGCCTCGGCCGTGGAAGATTGCACCGCCTGGCAAACTGGAAATCAGGTCTGTCTGGTTGCTTGAAAAACGGCAGCCAGGTTTCAGCACAGAGGAATCATCGAACGAAACCGGAGCTCTTTCCTGAGGCCCACTGGAGGGCTGCAAACATTGTTGAAAATATTTGGGGAGTTTTGAATATTGACAATTACACGGACCCCATCGAGGGGGGTGATTTTGGACTACAATACCCAACATACCACGCACTGGAGCATGGTTGTATTTAAAAGGGAAAATGACATTGCAGTCTGTTCCGTGTTTTTCTGTCGTCCCCCATCCCTATGACTAAGATGCAGGAGCATTGAAACGCGTAAGGGGAGATGAATCCAATTGGGAAAGTGAGCCGGTTTGAATTATTAAAGGTGTTACCTTTTCCCCTGTGGAGTGGCGTCTTTAAGCTCAGGGGCAACCTTTGGACATGTTGTTACACGGCGGCCTCGGCCGTGGAAGATTGCACCGCCTGGCAAACTGGAAATCAGGTCTGTCTGGTTGCTTGAAAAACGGCAGCCAGGTTTCAGCACAGAGGAATCATCGAACGAAACCGGAGCTCTTTCCTGAGGCCCACTGGAGGGCTGCAAACATTGTTGAAAATATTTGGGGAGTTTTGAATATTGACAATTACACGGACCCCATCGAGGGGGGTGATTTTGGACTACAATACCCAACATACCACGCACTGGAGCATGGTTGTATTTAAAAGGGAAAATGACATTGCAGTCTGTTCCGTGTTTTTCTGTCGTCCCCCATCCCTATGACTAAGATGCAGGAGCATTGAAACGCGTAAGGGGAGATGAATCCAATTGGGAAAGTGAGCCGGTTTGAATTAATAAAGGTGTTACCTTTTCCCCTGTGGAGTGGCGTCTTTAAGCTCAGGGGCAACCTTTGGACATATATATATATATATATATATATATATATATATATATATATATCCCTGGTTATCAACAGCTTGAAACACAGCTCATGTTAGAGGATTGTATTTATTTATATATTTCCTCCATTCAATTCTGTAACCAGAGAACAGGGTGCTTTAATTGTAGGGTCTCCCCCGGACCTTACGAATAACAATCTAATGTCCACAAGGAGTGAAATAGTGGGTCTTAGCTAACACATAACACTAATCATTGTGCAGTTCAGCTGAATACCTTGAAGGTATACTATAGGTATTCCTGGAGTGAGTTCCACAGGACAACTGTGTGGAATTATCCATTTCACTGTGGGCATCTAGGGTTGTCCTTATTGGGGTGATGTAGTTAGCAGCAGGCGGTATCCAGCAAATACATTGTTGTGATACACCTGAATTACACATTACAACAGTGAAGTGTGGAGAAGTGTGGCTCACTGGTTAGAGTAGGCAGACCTGGAAGCAGATGTCAGCCTGGGACCAGGGTTCAATTCCCGGCTCGGCTGGGTCTTGAGTCCATAAATTGTCCATGGACTCGATAATTCTCGCTCCAGTGCATACTCGATTCATGGGTTCACACTCTGCAACTCTGGGCAATAGCTTGCTTAATCTCCACAATGGCCCCTCGCGGCGGGATGCCTGGCTTTCACCTTGTGGATGCCCTGCTGGGTTATCTCACAGGGGAATACCAGGACGGGTTCCCTAAGCAAGTGCTTAGAGACCGGTTGGTGATTTGCACTATATAAATATCTGCACATTTACATTAACAACAGTGTCAGAGGGTACAGCGAAAGAAGCTCTGACGGATACATATCAGAGATCATGGGGGGACCTTCCCTTCTTGGGTTAAGCGACACTCTCACCACAAATACCCAATATGACCTGGATGAACTGAAGAACCCTAACAAAGAGGCAGCTAGGAGTCAACAACATGGTAAACTATTGACAGAGTATTTGAAGGGTGGCCTTATTCCTGTAGGATTGCAAGTGAGAAATAAGCAAATTATTTTTACCCGGGGTGAGCAACTCCTGTTATTCAGGGTGGCATAATCATGCTGAATCATCGCAAACGTCTGAAAAAGTGGCGCAAGGGGCTTGTAAATCTGCCCCATTGAATGCACTGAAACAAGAGAACAGTGACCTGGATGACACTATTAAAAGTGATAATGCCGTTGAAAATGCTAAGGCCGTCTTAGATAAAGTACAGAAATCAATCGACAATTTCCATTCTATCAACCTGGACAAGAAAATACACAAGGTACAGAAGGATAAAGCCCATATAATATGTGGGCAAGGGCAAATGTTATTTACACCCGAGTAACTTCAGCAATTATGCATCACTTTTGTGATGCAAAATTACAGAAATTACACAATTTTGAGTAATTTGAGGCAAAACTCATTCTACTGCAGGAGCACAGGAACAATGATGTTAGAGAGAGAGAGTTGCTGTTGGGTACTGCTGTGAGTGACCAGTAGCATTTAGCACCATTTTATTTTAGCACAAAACGCATCTCCGGGCCCCTTTTGAACACAAGGGTGCATTCTGAACCAAGAAAATATAAGTGCTGGATTGTTTAATTACGTATAATTACAAGTAATTTTCCTGTAATTACACCTATCCACACTAGAGTGAATTATTCCAGTTATGCCCTTCTACCACTACCTCAGGGCAGAATATTACATACAGACATTCACCAACACCTCATGCACACATGAAAGAGTCACCTTCTCTGAATCATAAGATGGATCAGACACCAGGAAATTCCTGACTTAAGCAACACAGGGACATCTGTACATCTGGTGTCCGCGAGGGCATTTTTAGAGTATACCAAGCATGGTGGGGGGAGGCCAAGGGTTTGTGGGAGAGTAAGATGGCGAGGATGGTACAGGAACAACTACCAGCCAGGGGAGACACAGACCCGTAATCAATGTAACAGTTGGTAGAGAACCCTACTATTAACAGCCGCCCCTATGTTCAACATCTCTGAACATGTACTAAACCATTGATGAGGACTTGATACTCAGAAAAAGTCTGGGGTTTGTTCTGACCAAGAAACCGGGGGGGCATATTATCAAGCACGGCATGAAAATTATCGCCGCTTTGGCGGCAGAAAACTGCCGCTAAAGCGGCGATAATGGACTTGATAATATGCCGCATAGAACTCCATGTTCACACCAGAACATGGTCTTCTACGGGAATTCACATGGGCATATTATCAAGCCCGTTATCGCTGCTTTAGTGGCAGTTTCCTGCCGCTAAAGCGGCGATAATTTTAACGCCGTTTCTTGATAATATGCCCCAAAATGTCTTTAAAATTAAAGGTGAACTTTACAGTTTCTTTAGGGTGACTGATTATCTTGAAACATTTCATCAAAGATTAACCTGAACCTACAAGTCTGACGGGTATAAACCTTTCCATCCTTTCTACATTCTATCTAATCACACACCAATTACGTGCAGACATTACCGCTTTTGAGAAAATAGTTCTGAAACAAGTCAAGGAACTGCAAAACAGGAGAATGTGTATTTCATATTTACAGATCGAATATTGAACGGTCGGTCCTGGCCGCCTCATACTAAAATTCAGTGATAATCATAAGAGGCATATGCAATGCAATAGGTCTAGCATTTGCAAGAGTGTTAGTTAGCTCTTGGCATTGAAAATGGCAATGCCTTTTATTCATCTGTTTTCTTAACCGACACATAAATAAAAGGCATTGTCATTTACAATGCCAACAGTTCAAACACTCAAGACATATTGTACTGCAAATGCTTGTTTTGTGGCAGGCTCAGGGTGGTTTACCCAGAATAACAGGAAGTTTGAGCCCTCGCCCTGAATCGAACCCGGTTCCCCAGCATGAAAGTTACCAGCTCTGGCGGTAGTGCCACAGCCTCCGTTAGCAAAACAAGTCGATTTTACACCACAGTACCTGCAACACACAGCTTCTTATAGGAGCAGGGAGGATGACACATGTTACAACCCAACCCCGTAGCTATCATTGATGAGCACCCATTTTTCACAAATTTCCAGGTATCCATATGGTCATGCATACTGATAACATATTGGACACCTCCACACCCTTGTAGACCAATGCATTTTATCAAATGTAGTAATGTGTTACCTGGTGCAGATATTACCTGTGTAGCTCGTTGCCCGCTCCATGGGGCATATTATCAAGCACGGCGTTAAAATTATCGCTGCTTTAGCGGCAGAAACCTGCCACTCAAGCGGCGATAATGGGCTTGATAATATGGCCTTGGGAATTCTTTACAAGCCCATGTTGACACCAGAACATGGGCTTCTGTTGGAATTCCCTGCGGCATATTATCAAGCCCATTATCGCCGCTTTAGAGGCAGTTTTCTGCCGCTAAAGCGGCGATAATTGTAACGCCGTTTCTTGATAATATGCCCCCATAACTTCAAAATTTTCCCCAAACAGTAACGTGGTAAACCCAGGAAAAACCACTCAAACTGGCTAGCCTGGGTTGTTTTGGTGGTGAACCGGCTCTTACCATTGCCGGTGTAGAGGGGCTTTACATCATCTGAACAGTACAGCTCTGTGGACAGAGTGGCCGCTCTGTTGTCTCACACACGGTCTGCAGTACGGGATTTTAGCTAACTCTGAGTGCAGAGTAAGGTTCGCTATCTTCTGACTCTACCACCCTACTCTTTTTTATGCGAGGGATCCCCCTTAGCCTCCCGTCAAATGGTTCAAACTGCTCTCCAACAAAGAAGTGCCTTAAGTGTGTAAAGGTATTTATTATAACCCTGTCTGTGGACCTGTTGAATGCAGGACTGGTGGTGACTGTTCACAGATAAATATTTATATCCAAGCGCCTCCTACGAATGGGAAGGTAAATATAGGTGACTGTAATCGTTGCATGTGGAAACTCAAACAGGGTTTAGTCTAGCTCAGCTAGGGACATCTATCTCAGGGGTAAACGAAGACTGAGGCACATTTTTCATTTGTACACCCGCCACAGTGAGGGGGCGTGCCTTTGACTCTGGCACAGCTTCATGCCTTATAGTGACAAGGTGGTGACCGTCATGTCTGACACTGTGTGTTTAAAATCAAATATGGCACTTTAAAATGCACACCACATTCCCTTTTTAGCCGAGGTGACTGCAAGCAACAATCAGTACACTTGGGGAAGGGTGTCTCCTGGTCCGCTGCTCTGCAGTCTTCACTCAACTTCATCTGCAAGGGACAGTGGTAGCCTTGGGGAGCTGGAAACATTCACTGTACATGACACAACATTTAAAACAAGCAGTGTGTGTGCCGCTGCTTGCTCCCACGGCAATACTCTGTGGGAGTTAACTTTAAAAAAAGGTGGGACATGCACCCACCATTAGCCAGTTGGAGTCAATGATTTTCCAGAGACACACACAAAAGCCAACCCAAAAGTGTGGGAGGAGTCACACCACACAAGTACACACAACAGATCACAACAGCGCAAGCACTGTAGGTTCAACCTTACAACCAGCTGATAAAGGTAGGGCCATTATAATACAGAGCACAAGAGATTATGAGGCAGAGATACAAAAGCAGCTCAATGATGTGAGACAGTACACAAAACTGACACACAACCTCCTCAAGAATATTCAAGACATATGGAGGGTGAATTGCAGGGCGTTGGACTAAGGTATCATTAATGACAAAGAACAAGAATTTTAACAACCACACTTGATGAAACCCATAATACACTTGTCAACAAGAACATTCACAAATCATCAAGTGGACCCATAATGTCTGTGTGTGGTTCTGTGCTAGAAACCTTATGTAGATTCAACATAAAGGGAACAGTCCCCTAAATTCATTCATATGTGAAAGTATGCAATTAATCAGCAGTAGAGAAGGGCTGACATATGAGATTAACCTCTTCAGTGCCCATGACGAGATAGTCTCGTCATGGAGCACGGTTGCGCTGTGCCCATGACGAGACTATCTCGTCATGAACCCCGCCCGCTAATGTAACGCTCGGCACAGGGCGGGGAAAGGGCGGGGCACTGAAGGGGTTAAGTAAGACATTATGGCCACATAGGATGTATAACCTCTCTGCGCCACTATCCCCCAGACTGAAGACATTGAGATAATTGAGAAATCTATCTCAGATGCAGACAATAAGACCCCATTAAGGAATTAAATCAGGAACTATCTGGGGTTGCACAAAAATAAATGTCTTCATGTTTAGGAACAATTACCATGAGCAGGTTAAGGTAGTAGCTATGGGGGCATGTTTTGCCAAACAATGTGGCAAGTTTGTGTGGGGGTGAATTAAAAAAACAATATACCACATAGGCAATCTGTTCAATGACTACATGTGCACCTAGAAATAGTTTGTTGATAAAATCTTTCTACTCAGGCATGGAGAAGAAGATCAACAACCAGAATAGAGATTTGTCAATTACTACCAACTAACAAGCAAAACAGAATATGTTACTTGGATCTCTTAGTGAAACACAAAGAAGATAAACTTTCTACCATTCTATACAAGCCTAATGACACCAACTCGCTGCGTAGATACACTAGTCACCATCCAGAAGTTCTGAGGGATAATCTCCCCTTTGGCCAATTTGTGTGCATATGCAGACGTTGACTCCCTAAAGAGGATTACTTCAGAGAAGCTGAACAATTGGATAAAAGACTGCTGGACTATAATCACCAGAGCTCTGAAGGGAGCTTGGTTTGATCCTAGGGAAAGTCTTTTCAACCCCAAAGTCAGGGACACTACACTGAGCAGGATTGTCATAGTCAGCATTGATTGAGCAAGGACTCATATAAAAGAGACTTGCAATCCTCTCATATAACTCGTAATGCTGAATTAATAAGGTATTGTGTAAATTAATATGCACTACATTGCATTTCTAGCAAGATGAAGCTTGCTTACGTGTTTTACTAACAAGTAACCTGAGTGAAACTTAAAATGGCTGTTAACGCGGGAAACTGTACTACGCATGCGTCAACTGCTTCTACCCAGAATGACGTTCTTTTGCTTGGAGGGAAATTTCTGCAACCTGCGCAAACGCATTTAAAATGGCTGCTTGCAAGCTCACATACTAAGCAACTGCTTTGCTAAAACTAAACCAAGCTATTTACTAAGTGCTAATGCGGGGAGAGCTTTTATAAGCAAATGGGATTAGACTAGAGATAGGTGGTATACAGTGAAATCATTTTATTTTGAAATTAATGTTTCCTTTTGATTTCTCTATTGCTTCGTATTTGGGCCTCCGAGTGGGACTGAAGCCTGTATTCCACACAATTTTTACGCAGGCACAGTAATAACAAGCAGGGAAGCCATGATGTCCATTTTGAAACCCATCCAAGACCATCATTGTTACATGTCCTGGGAACCTGCTGGACATCCTGCTTATGGAACAGACAACTGTTACATGTATTCATTTTTATTGATAAAGATGTGGAATGTGGGTGGGAAATAAAGCTTGGGAATAAGAATTAAGGGGCAGGAACATTAAACAAAGAACCATAGAAAATTATTAAACTTAGCATGGTGTGATGATCATTCCCCCCTTGTCTGTCTAATCAGAATTAGGAGTTTCATAAAGTTGAAACATTTATGGGTGGTACATGAGAAAAGAAAGGTATAATTGAGGTAGTTTAGTGAGTTAGAATGTGAAACGATGCTGAGACGCTGAGAGACCGGGATGCTGTCCGAGAGCTGAGCGAATGCTGAAGAAAAATCGATATGCAGACTTGGAATTTAAGCCAATTAATTAGAAGAACATTGCGGAAGAATCGAGGAGGGAACTAAGGCAAATTATTAGAAGAAGATTGCAGAGGAATTGAGGAGGAAGATAGTGTCAGAGAGGGGTGCGATCAGTGATGTCATCAGTGATGTAATTTGAGATGTCATCAGTGATGTCACTGACCATGTAATGAATGATGTAATAAGTGATGTCATCAGCAGTGCATTATGGGTGCTTGAGTTATAGTTAGCTGAACTAACTTTAACGGGGGAATTTCTATGGTTTTGTACGAGTGAAATGTCCAACTAACTATAACGTCCCTGAAACCTATGTTTTTTTCAGTGAATTTCAGAGTTTTTTTAAATGCTAATTTCTAATTTTAATGGACATTAAACCTATGCTTTTTTCTGCATTTTTAAATTATCATCCCATTCTAAACGTCAGACTCATTGTCTCATTGACTCATTGTCAGGGAAATTGCATTTCTTCACTTGCAGCTCCACCATTAAGTGAGGCCTTCCCCCGGAGCCCCTGCACTCTCGAGTGTTGGTGTTCAAGGCCCTCCTCCACGAGCAGGTTTCACCTATGCCTCATCCCTGGTGGTCCACTGGACTTCTGTCTCCATTCTCTCACTCTGCTTTTTCTCTCCTTTTTCACTCGTTTTTTTCCCTCACTTCTATCTCCCCCTTCACTCTCCTTCCGGATCTTTCCTCCGTTTTCTGTCAATTTCACCTGACTTCAAGCTCCCCCTTCACTCTTCTTCTGTGTCTTTCATCCGTATTTTACTTGTTTTTTTACCCTCATCTCAATCCCCCCCTTTCACTCTCCTTCTGTGTCCTCTGTGTCTCACAATTCAGATTGGGTCTTGAATGCCAGGATGGTGTACCAAGGCCACGCATCTACATAGGTAGAGACTGGATCTACTGCAAGGAGAGTGTATAGTGAATTTATAAATGCTTTGGAATTGGCGGAGTGATTGGATAAGTACATATGTTGGCGGAGCCTAACTCCCGAGCATGAGCTTGGCTCTAATTGGCTGCCCTCCATGTGCCAAAAACGGAAATTTGGGCTTTGCATGGCCCTGTATTGCTACAGCTGCAACACTCCACTGAATGTGCAATAAACATTCATATCCACACAGATATGTCATGTGCTTGATCTTTCATGTGTGGAAGTATGGATCAATGTACAGTCAATGACTCCCCCTATCTTCTATGCTGGCCATGTTTTGGGACTTGGGTCACAGGGTGACATATTGGTGCTTGTGGCCCGGGTGGTGGCAGCACTACAACAGGGACACCTGCATCAGTTGATTCCTCATACAGCCCAGGACGGAACCACACCCAGAGCTCCAGAGTTATTGTTCACAGCCTCACGCAGGCCTGGTATACGCCAGGCCAACCCACTCCACTTACGCATGCAGGGAGGGACAACAACGCTACATGGCCCAGGTTTTTATTTTAGTGATCTGCTGCTCACAGGTCTAGTTGTCAGTATGCCACAGCCACTCCCTGACAGCGGGTTTACACCTACACCACACCCATCAAGCACAGGCGTCACAGGACACGTGACCCTGCCAATAAAAAGGACCGGGCGCACGTGCTCCACTCCATATCCATTTCAGACTTGGTGGCACCGGATGCACTGCGGCCAGCACAGGCAGACCGCCACAGGACGGTGACTTTCAGTGCACTGAGGTAGAGGCACTGTAAGTGCTGAGCGAGTGTGCAGATGCCCCATCCCGGGGGTCCAGACAGGTCAGGTTTTGTGTGCCCTGCTGGACCACAGTGTAGGCCTGAGCCATCAAACAGTGCGGGCCTACCGCCATGTTGCATGGCCTCACTGGTCACAGAGTTAGTGGCACCGCAAGGGCTGAGCGGGTGTGCAACCTGCGATGATAGCAGGTGCACTGCTATGTCCTCTGCCATGGTAAAATCAAGATGCAGCACCAAAGTTAGACCTGGTGGCCTGTGGAGCGGGGCTGCATGATGTGGAGGGTGCGCTGTCCGCAGGCCCCAGGCTTGGGGCTTGCAGCGGCACGTGGTGGGCCGTCTTTTCTACACGCAGGTGGCAGAAGGTGAGCAGTGAGGCTTGGGTGCGCTGGGGTGGGCAGACACCTCCAGGCGATGGGAGTGGATGGTGTGCAGCATCCTGGGTGCACAGGAGCGGAGAGACACCTCTGGGTGGTGGGAGTGGATTGGGTGCAACAGCCTGGGTGCGCAGGGGCGGGCAGTCACCTCTGGGTGGTGGGAGTGGATGGTGTATAGCAGCCTGGGTATGCACAGATACCTCTGGGTGGCAGGAGTGGATGGGGTGCAGCAGCCTGAGTGAACAGGGCCGGGCAGACACCTCTGAGCGGCGGGAGTGGATGGGGTGCAGCAACCTGGGTGCGCAGGGGCGGGACAGCGATGAAGGCATGTGCAGTTGTATGTACTCTGCCATTACTAATTCTATACTATGTTTTAGATGAGTGAGATTGAAGGCTGCAGAATGTCCCGGCACGTGGTTGGAGACACACCGGTGGTGGAAAGGTGAGCTGTAAGGGTTTTGTCCACAGTGTCGGCACTCACTCTCCCTCTCTATCTCTTCCTTTCTCTCTCTCACACTCTTTCTCTCTCTCTCTTCTCAATCTTATCTTGCTTTTTGTCTTGTAGGTTGTGATTCACAGATTGTTGCCCCCCCCCTGACACGGGTCTCCCGCCACGTGGCGATGACTTGAGTTCCACTGAGTTAGTGCCACCAGAGCTCAGCGGGTGTGCAGCCTGCGATGATGCGTGGCCTTGGTACACCATCCTGGCAATCAAGACCCAATCTGAATTGTGAGCTCTGCTTGACTGTGTGTATGCCACGACTGAGGAGGTTGCTACGGCATGTGGTGGGCCCTCTTTGACACATGCTGCTGGTGGAAGGTGAGCAGAGAGTCTTGTTTGCGCAGCGGCGGGCAGTCACCTCTGAGCGATGGGAGTGGATAGTATGCAGCAGCCTGGGTGCGCAGGAGTGGGCAGACACCTCTGAGCAGTGGGAGTGGATGGGGTGCAGCAGCCTGGGCGCACAGGGGCGGGCAGACACCTCTGGGTGGCAGGAGTGGATGGGGTGCAGCAGCCTGGGTGTGAAGGGGCGGGACAGCAATTTAGGCATGTGCAGTTGTATGTACTCTGCCATTACTGATTTTATACTATGTTTCAGATGTGTGAGCTTGAGGGCTGCACTATGTCCGGGCACGTGGTTGGAGACACACCGGTGGTGGAAAGGTGAGCTGTAAGGGTTTTGTCCACAGTGTCGGCACTCACTCTCCCTCTAAATCTCTTCCTTTCTCTCCCTCACCCTCTTTCTCTCTCTCTTCCTTTCTCTCTCACTCTTTCTCGCTTCCTCTCTCTCACACCGTTTCTCTGTTTTCTCTCTCTTCCTCTCTCTCACTCTTTCTCTCTTTCTCTCTATCTTCCTCTCTCTCACACTTTTTCTCTCTTTCTCTCTTCCTCTCTCTTTCACTCTTTCTTTATTTCTCTCTCTCTTCCTCTCGCTTACTCTTTCTCTGGCTATCTCTCCTCTGATGGGCGCATGACGCACAATCTTATCTTGCTTTTTGTCTTGCAGGCTGTAATTCACAGATTGTTGAGGGATGACACGCAATGGATGTACCTAATTTAATTTTGTTGTTTTGTTTAAATAAAATGTTTTATTTGTAAATCCATAGATGACTGAGATTCTCATTTGTCCGACCTCACATGCATCTTTTTTATTATAATTGTGCGACATCATAATTTTTACGTTCCAGATTTGGGAAGGTTGCTGTCACATTTGTTTGTCGGGCGGGTCAGGGGGATGGCAGACAAGGGGCTGGTGGCGGTGGCTGTCGGGGCACTGTTAGGTGACCAAACTGCAAGATCGTTGGCTCCATTGCATCTGTTGTCATTCAGGTGTGGCTGTGGGCTGGGATCCCTTTCATGTTGCAGGTTGTAGTCCGACTTTACACCAGGTCAGAGCACGTCTAAACTTCCTGGTGCTAATGCACCTTATTGCCTGTTTTGTACTCTCTTCGCCGATCTTGCTGGTGGTTGAGAAAGTTGCAAAGTGGTATGTTTGCTACATTTTGCACGGAAACGCCTACTCTGCATCTCATTAGCAATATTTGCCGGGGTCATCCGTGACGATGCTTTTTGAGGCTGCGATCGCTGGTAAACTGGTGATATGGGCTGTTTGCACCAGCTTGTGAATGGTGCGCTAAATTTATCACCATTTTGGCTGCGATAAAGTGCTGTTAACTCGGCGATGTGTCCTTGAGAATATGCTTCTCAGTGTTTTAAAGACCTGAGAAGTGCTCGAGTGCAGCTCTGAGAGCCGCGCACCCAGCGCGTTCACACTAGGGGGCCGCGCTGAGAGCTGCACACTCTTCGTATTTACACTTGGGGACTGCGCTAAGAGCCGCGCACCCTTCGTATTCACACTAGGGGGCTGCTCTAGGGTCCCTTTTTCAAAAATAAAAAGCGTTCACTTTCATTAATTTACATTCACCTCGGAAACCCCATCCCCCGAGGCATGCCCACATCTACATTTTTTATTTTTCGAAGGGAGGGGACCCATACCCCGGGGCCTGGCCTCTCTGTTGGTGACCGTGGGGGGAGCCCAAATGCGCCCATGGTCCCGCCGGCATCCCGCCTCCTGCAGCAGCCGGCATTCCTTTTGAGCAATGGGACATGCTAGATCCCCTTGCCCGAAAGCAATCCTGCTTTGCTTCATTGAACCAATAGCCGGTTTTCCTCCTCTCGCTTCAACGAAGCAACCAGGGTTTGCTATGACAGTGTGCAAGACATGCTTTCACCCTCTCATACCAAACAACGTCCCAGGGGTGAGCTCCCCAGGACATTGCAAGAGCCGGCCCTGGGAAGTGGAGGTCCCCAGGGCCATCAAGGGCTCCAGCAGGGGAACCGTGCAGCCCCCTCCCTCTATTTTCAAACCCAGGAGAGGTAGTGTTCCCCGGGACTTCGGGTAGCACGTGAAGCCCCCCTGCATATTTAATTAAAGCACAGAGGAGTGGAGATCCCTGGAGCTTGAGGGGGGCCTCAGACACCCCCAAATATTTCAAAACAAGCCCCGGGGAGGTGGCGGTCCCAGGGACTGCGGAAGGACCGTGTGCTCTCCCGCTCCTAATTTACATAGCCGTAGGGAGGTGGCGGTCACTGGGGCTGCCGAGGCCCGGCAGGCCCCTGCAATATAATTATAGGATTTCCCCCGGAACCTGGCTCACCCGGGGGCTCATTTAAATGAAGTGGGCCAGCCCCCGCTTCATTTTTTTTTCCTCCGGATTTGCGCATCCAGCGTGCATTCTGACGTTTTTATCTATAAATACAAAATAATTTTTGGTCCTGGGGGTCCTTGTGGGACCCCCGTGAGTAGAACTAGGGAGTCAGGGTGTTTCTAACCTGCCCCGTTTTCTTCCCTTTTAATCTTTTTTCGACTGTTTTCTTGTGACTCGGTTCTACAGTCACAAGATGGCTGCCAATACTTCCTGGTTTAGAGTGTCGGCAGCCAATCACAGTGAAGTGTGTGGTCGAGAGGGTGTGCGAACCCACCGCTGCCCCAGATATCAAAACTTTTCTGAATCTAGCAATACCTTTTTGCAAAATTTGGTGTAATTCCGTTCAGCAGTTCGGGCTGTAGCCTTGCATAAAGTTTCCTATGGGAAGTTGATTTTTTTACTCTCATTTTTTTAATTTCTCAGCAACTACTGAACGGATTTACACCATTTAGAAACAGGGCGCTTTCTGAACCAAAAGCTAACTTTCTACAAAATTTGGTGTAATTCAGTTCAGCAGTTCGGGCTGTAGCCTGTCTCAAAATTTCCTATGGAAATTAACACACGAAAAACAGATTTTGGGACCCCCTTTTTACTCAGCCCCTGCTGACGAACACCCCCAAACTTTCAGGATAGGAGCTGACTTGGATAGATGTTTTTTTTGGGAGAATTTCACGAAGATTCGTCCAACTACGCCAAAGTTATTAGCAAATCAATAAATGCTTTTTCTATGGAAACTAGGTTCTAACTATAACTACCTACTGGCGACCACCAGTAGGTAATATATATATATTATCTACTGGCGGTCGCCAGTAGATAGTTATAGTTAGGACAGTGTTTCCATAGGAAATCTGAAAATTCTATTTTGAATAACTTTGGCGCCGGTTGACGAATCCTCGCAAATTTTTCAAAATAGGTGGGGCGCTCCGCTCCTACCCTGAAAGTCTCTGGGTGATTAGTCAAGCGGGGGCCGAGAAAAAAGGGGGATCCCAAAACGCGTTTTCCCCATGCATTTTTTCCATAGGGACCTTTAGTCCATGGTACAGCCCGAACGGCTGAACAGAATTACTTGAAATTTGTCAGAGAGGTAGTCCTCAGGTCAGGGATGTGCCTTTTGAATATCTGGAGTCAATCTGTTCAGTAGTTCCTGAGAAAATTTCAGTTAAAAGTACATATGTCTATAAGCGTGCACCGTGCGCGCACGGTGAAAAACCTGAAAAAGAAATATTAATAAATACATAACTTAGCATTTAAAAAAACGTGCAAATTCACTTAAAAAACCATAGGTTTCACACACGTTATAGTTAGGAATTAGCATATAAAAAACCTTGCAAATTCACTTAAAAAACCATAGGTTTCACACATGTTATAGTTAGCTGGACATTTCCCTCGTAAAAAACCAATGAAATTCCCCCGTTATAGTTAGTGCAGGCAACTATAACTCACACGACCGCAATCCTCTGCTGATGAGGTCAGATATTACATCACTGATTACATATGTGTCTTTCTGAAAAATAAATATTTGTAATATATGTATAGCTAAAGATTAATGGAAGAAGACATGGGTAAATAGGTGTCTAAATACAGTGATGTAATATCTGACGTCATCAGCAGAGGATTGCGGTCGCGTGAGTTATAGTTGCCTGCACTAACTATAACGGGGGAATTTCATTGTTTTTTTATGAGGGAAATGTCCAGCTAACTATAACATGTGTGAAACCTATCGTTTTTTAAGTGAATATATATATATATTATCTACTGGCGGTCGCCAGTAGATAGTTATAGTTAGGACCGTGTTTCCATAGGAAATCCGCAACATTCTATTTGGAATAACTTTGGCGCCGGTTATCGAATCCTCGCGAAATTTTCAAAATAGGTGGGGCGCTCTGCTCCGCTCCCACCCTAAAAGTCTCGGGGGAATTCGTTAAGCGGGGGCTGAGAAAAAAGGGGGGTCCCAAAACACGTTTTCCCCATGCAATTTTCCATAGGGACCTTTAGTCCAAGGTACAGCCCGAACGGCTGAACAGAATTACTTGAAATTTGGCAGAGAGGTAGTCCTCAGATCAGGGAAGTGCCTTTTGCAGGTCTGGTGTCAATCTGTTCAGTAGTTCCTGAGAGAATCAAAAGTAAAATCATATACATATGTGGGCGAAGCCTAACCACACATCTCATCCTGAGATCTGATTGGCTGTCAGCACTTCATCCAAGAAGTGTTGGCAGCCATCTTGGGACCAATATACATGATAGCACCTCATTAAAAAGCATTGCAGTTAATAGAAGGTTTTAAGACTTTAGTTACATTACAAATCATTTGTTGATGGTACCATTCTCATTTAAGGAATTGTGGTATGTTCTAAGGTGATTTCACCATGTGAAAAAGCCTTCTGCTTGGATATCATGATTGAGAGAAAAATATTTTCTCATGCTTTTCCCACAGAGGTTTGGAAGGTGATCTATAAGCTAAACTGAGAGCTTATTTTCTGTAAATTCACATTATCTTTCTCAGTCATGTGAGAATGAAGTCTGACATTTTCAGTAAAACATGTACATCCAACAAGGGCAGAGACTGTCAGTTGATTCCTTTGTGTTCTACTGCAGCTTCCCAGAGTGTTCCAAAGAACAACTAGAGCGCTAACAGTCCTACTTATGATAAACATATGGCACACCTGAAGCCATCTTGCTTGGATTAAAGTGGTAACTCTTAAAACATGTATGATTCGTGCTGCAGAAAGAAAAATTAGGGCACATTTTGAGTGACTTCTCAAATCCTCTTCTATTTCATTAAAAAATTCTGACATGCAGACTGAAACATGCACTTTCAATACCAGCAGCAGTTTTCCTTGGTGAGCAGTAGCTTTACTACAGTGAACTAATGAGCAAAAAGAGTGCTAACATTCTGAATGTATGGCAAATGTGTCACACATCTGAATGCCTTCTTGATGGAATCAAAGTAAAAAACTGAAAGTATTTCCTACTGAGGAGACTGCAGTAAATGAGGAAATTAGGAAACTTCATAACAAATAAGTCTCCCAAGATGGCCACCAGAGACAAAAGAGCCCAAATGTAGCCCAAATATCACCCAGATGTAGCCCAAGTATAGCCCAATGACAGAATGTCCCAGAGTGTTCTTAAAAACAACTAGAGCGCTTACTGTCTTCATTATGACAAAAGTATGGCACACCTGAAGCCATCTTGATTGGAATAAACTGGTAACACTTAAAACATTTAATTTAAAAAGGAACACAATGAGGGGGTTCATTTTGCCATAGAAATTATGATTAATGCTGAAGAAAGAAAATGAGGGCACATTTTGAGTGACTTCTCAAATCCTCTTCTATTTCATTAAAAAATTCTGACATGCAGACTGAAACATGCACCTTTAATACCAGGAGCAGACTTCCATGGTGAACAGTAGTTTTACTACAGTGATCTAATGAGCAACTAGAGTGCTAACATTCAGAATTTATGGCAAATGTGTGACATATCTGAATACTTTCATGATGGAATCAAAGTAAAAAACTGAAAGCATTTCCTACTGAGGAGACTGCAGTACATGAGGAAATTAGGAAACTTCATAACAAATAAATCTCCCAAAATGGCCACCGGAGACAAAAGAGCCCAAATGTAGCCCAAAATCACCCAGATGTAGCCCAAATATAGCCCAATGACAGAAGTGTGCAAAACACTTATTATTTTGTGTTTTTGCAGTGTTATATAGTGCAGACTTGTCAGGTATTGGAGTGCTTTACATGAGCATTGGTTACATTACACAAGAACAAATTCATTTTGGTTGTAGACATGGGGAGACTAAGTGATTTGACCAGAATCACAGAATGTCGAGCTGAAGCAGAAACTCCAACCTGGTTCCCCAGTTGCAAAGTCTGCAGTTCTGGAAGTAACACCACATCCTCTCCCCTAAGTGCAACATTTAATCAAGTGGTCAACTGGATAAAAAAACATAAAGATAACAAATAATTTAAAAGTGCTTTGTCGCTATTTGAAAACTCAGAAAATATGTCCTTATTTTAGTCTTTTAGAGCACTAATCATAATTTTGATGCCAATAAGACCCTCTCATATATGTAATTTCTAAAGGAAATGCTCTAGGTATTACAGTTTTGATTACATCAAGATGACGTCAGGTGTTCCACACTTTTGTAATAAATATAGAATGTTTGCAATCTAGTTGTTCATTAGGATACTGTTGAGAGGCAGAGGCCAGGGGCACGGACTCTGAAAATTGAAGGCAGGTAGGAGGGTGCAAAGGCAACAATTTAACCACACTGAGCAGGCAGGAAGGGCCGTGGCAGCACAACAGACTATGGAGGGCAGTGGAAAGGGGGGCAGGGGCAACAAACCAACAATACAGGACTTGCAAGAGAGGCTGTGGCAATGTAATAGACCATTGTGGGCAGAAGGAAGAGGCAATGGTAGTACAACCATACATGCCAACAGACCCGATTCAGCCAGGAAACGTCCAATGTTTTTAAGCTCAAATGGGCTTTATTTGATCTGTCTCCTGTCTACAATCTCCTCTTTTTCAATGTAACTCAAAGGGGAAAATCAATACCCCAGTTTTTTTTCAAAATCTCCCTCTTACCAAGTTCAAAATGTTCGCAAGTATGGTACATTGGATCATGGAAGGAAATGGGGTAGGGACATGGACTTGGATTACAGAGGACAGGAGGGACATGGAGAGGTGCACCAAACTGACCCTGCAGGGCAGGCATCAGGGTTTGCAGCAGCACAATACACCACACAGGGCATGCGGGATGGGAGTGCAGCACAACAATCAATAGAAAGCAAGAGGGAGGGGACAGGACCATGCACATGGACAACAGAGAACAGAGGTGCAAGAGGCAATGGTAGCTAGCTGACCATAATGGACAGACAGGAGAGAAAGCTGCAGCATAACAGACCATAAAGGGCAGGAGGGACGGATCAGGGGCATTACAATGGAACAGACAAGCCAGGAGGGAGGGAGTAGGGGTCTGCACATGTAAACAGAGGGCTGGGGGCAAGGGGGCAGGGCAGGAGCAGTAAGATAGCCATGGAGGTCAGGCAGGATGGGCACTAGAAGCAAGACACACCATGAAGAGCAACAGTGAGACTGTGATGGCATACACACAGACCATGGAGGGAAGGTGGGAGGGGGTCAGGGGCAGCTAACTAACCACACAGGGAAGGTGGGAGGGGCCATGGCAGCACAGAAGACCATGCATGGCAAGTGGGAGGGTTAGTGGCAGCACAATGGCTATGATGGGCAAGAAGGAGGGTGCAGGGGCATGCACAAAGGACGATGGAGGATAGAAGGGAGGGTCAGGACCTGTGCACAGACAAGAAAGTTCAGAGGAAGGGGCCTCAAAATAGACCGCACGGGGCAGGCAGGAGGAGCAGTTGCAGCACAACAGACCAGGGAGGGCAGAAGGGTGTGGCAGTACAATGGACCATGTAGGACAGGAGGAAGAGGATAGGGGCATGGCATGTGGACAGGCAGGGTGGAGATGGCAGGGACAGGTTACAGTCATCTGACAATGCTAGGCAGGTGGGAGGGGAGTGGCAGCTCAACAGAACACTCAGAGTAGATAGGAGTGGCAGGTCCATGGAACATGGTGGGCAAAAAGGATGGAGCAGGGGCATGCACAAAGACATCGGAGGGCAGGGGGAAGGAGAATAGGGGAAACAAGCTAAGCACAGAGTTTAAGCAGGAGGTCAATGATGGGGCATAGAATTGGGTAATGGAGGGCAGGAGGAGTGGACTCGTACATCATACTAAATTGAGGGCAGCGGCAGCACATCAGACCATGCATGGCAGGAGGGAGGAGGCTAGTCCATGGATTCACACAACAGAGGATAGGGAGGAGGGGGATGGGGCAGCAAGCTAACTGTTCAGAGAAGGCGGGTATTAGGAACTTTATTGTTTTTAAAACGTGTGTCTGTACGAAATACTTAAAATATGAACAAGTATGCAGCATAATCTCACTTTTATTCAGGAAGAAGAGGACGTTTGTGACTGTGACTCCGGGCTCACTTGGCAGAAACACCCCCTGACCCTCCACCCCCTATCGCAAAATGTAATGCCCGTGAAAAGGGTAGGTGAACACAGTGTTATATAGAAAATAGTCCTGAGAGCACGATTGAAAATGAAAACTAGATATAGTGCATGGTATAAACTATGCAACAAAAAGTGTGATATAAGATGAACCGGGCGTGAAATATGATATGCAATACATTGTGCGCAATGACAGATTCATTGGAGAGCGCGAGATAGCACAGGCACTAGCGCTTGCTATGCGATATGCGCCTTGGAGTGTAATATGCACAGGGCAGTGTTGTGTAACCTAACTAGTCTCTAAAGTTGTAATATAAAATATGTGCTGGGGAGTGTAACGTTGCATATGCACTGTGACAAAGATGTGGATCCCAGATTGTAATATGTATGGCATAGCACTGTGCGTTATAACTAGGGGTGGGCGGAATTTGCGTAATTGCGTTACGCAAATCTCCGCGAAAAGTAAAAAATCTCCGCGAACACGCAGAAATTCCGCGAACACGCGGAATTGCTTGTTCGCGATGCTTTTTTCCTGTTCGCAATTGCTGTTTGCGTGCTCGAGGAGAAATATCTCGCGAACATGCATTTTGAGAACGCGAACAAGCAAAAATTTCGCGAAATCGCGGAAAGCAGACTTTTGAGCAATTTTGCGTTTTCCGCGGAACGCGAAATTACGCAAATTACGCAAATTCCGCGAGCGGAACGGAATTTGCCTCCCAGGCCTAGTTATAACATAGGCATCGAGGAAGGCACGTTAGATGGGGCAATATAACCCGTGCGAAGACAAGTGTGGCATGACATATTCACGGGGTGGTGTTACAGTGCACATGGGCTAGAGAGTGTCATAGCATATGCACTAGCTAGTGGAATACAACACAGAGGTGTGTGGCACTCGGCAGGCAATGGTGGGTGTAACACAGCATTGGGCTCTGTCAGGAGCCCCTGCTCCATCCTTTTTGCCCACCATGTCCCATGGACCTGCCACTCCTATCTACTCTGAGTGTTCTGTTGAGCTGCCACTCCCCTCCCACCTGTCTAGCATTGTCAGATGACTGTAACCTGTCCCTGCCACCTCCACCCTGCCTGTCCACATGCCATGCCCCTATCCTCTTCCTCCTGTCCTACATGGTCCATTTTACTGCCACACCCTTCTGCCCTCCCTGGTCTGTTGTGCTGCAACTGCTCCTCCTGCCTGCCCTGTGTGGTCTGTTGTGAGGCCCCTTCCTCTGAACTTTCTTGTCTGTGCACAGGTCCTGACCCTACCTTCTATCCTCCATCGTCCTTTGTGCATGCCCCTGCACCCTCCTTCTTGCCCATCATAGCCATTGTGCTGCCACTAACCCTCCCACTTGCCATGCATGGTCTTCTGTGCTGCCATGGCCCCTCCCACCTTCCCTGTGTGGTCAGTTAGCTGCCCCTGACCCCCTCCCACCTTCCCTCCATGGTCTGTGTGTATGCCATCACAGTCTCACTGTTGCTCTTCATGGTGTGTCTTGCTTCTAGTGCCCATCCTGCCTGACCTCCATGGCTATCTTGCTGCTCCTGCCCTGCCCCCTTTCCCCCAGCCCTCTGTTTACATGTGCAGACCCCTACTCCCTCCCTCCTGGCTTGTCTGTTCCATTGTAATGCCCCTGATCCGTCCCTCCTGGCCTTTATGGTCTGTTATGCTGCAGCTTTCTCTCCTGTCTGTCCATTATGGTCAGCTAGCTGCCATTGCCTCTTGCCCCTCTCTTCTCTGTTGTCCAAGTGCATGGTCCTGTCCCCTCCCTCTTGCTTTCTATGGATTGTTGTGCTGCACTCCCGTCCTGCATGCCCTGTGTGGTGTATTGTTCTGCTGCAAACCCTGATGCCTGCCCTGCAGGGTCAGTTTGGTGCACCTCTCCATGTCCCTCCTGTCCTCTGTTATCCAAGTCCATGTCCCTATCCCATTTCCTTCCATGATCCAATGTACCATACTTGCGAACATTTTGAACTTGGTAAGAGGGAGATTTTGAAAAAAAACTGGGGTATTGATTTTCCCCTTTGAGTTACATTGAAAAAGAGGAGATTGTAGACAGGAGACAGATCAAATAAAGCCCATTTGAGCTTAAAAACATTGGACGTTTCCTGGCTGAATCGGGTCTGTTGGCATGTATGGTTGTACTACCATTGCCTCTTCCTTCTGCCCACAATGGTCTATTACATTGCCACAGCCTCTCTTGCAAGTCCTGTATTGTTGGTTTGTTGCCCCTGCCCCCCTTTCCACTGCCCTCCATAGTCTGTTGTACTTCCACGGCCCTTCCTGCCTGCTCAGTGTGGTTAAATTGTTGCCTTTGCACCCTCCTACCTGCCTTCAATTTTCAGAGTCCGTGCCCCTGACCTCTGCCTCTCAACAGTATCCTAATGAACAACTAGATTTCTAACATTCTATATTTATTACAAAAGTGTGGAACGCCTGACATCATCTTGATGTAATCAAAACTGTAATACCTAGAGCATTTCCTTTAAAAATAACATATCTGAGAGGGTCTTATTGGCATCAAAATTATGGTTAGTGCTCTAAAAGACTAAAATAAGGACATATTTTCTGAGTTTTCAAATAGCGACAAAGCACTTTTAAATTATTTGTTATCTTTATGTTTTTTTATCCGGTTGACCACTTGATTAAATGTTGCACTTAGGGGAGAGGATGTGGTGTTACTTCCAGAACTGCAGACTTTGCAACTGGGGAACCAGGTTGAAGTTTCTGCTTCAGCTCGACATTCTGTGATTCTGGTCAAATCACTTAGTCTCCCCATGTCTACAACTAAAATGAATTTGTTCTTGTGTGATGTAACCAATGCTCATGGAAAGCACTCCAATACCTGACAAGTCTGCACTATATAACACTGCAAAAACACAAAATAATAAGGTGCCGATTACGATCCGGTAAAAACCGGGTACGAACCGTCGGTCGGAGCGTTTTCCCCGTCCGACTCGTACCCGGTCGTAAAACTTTACAAACATGGAATTACGATTCGCACGGAAACACCATTTCCGTACAAATCGTAAAAAACACCGACCGACGAAAATATACATACGAATGTGATCCGGGAATGCTGCGACGTGATGTCGGGACGCTTTCAGGCAGCGTTTCACGACCCAGGAATTACGATTCGAACCGACAGCAGTCCGGACGGCAATATTTTCACGGCACCCAAAAAGTGCCGGAAAAGCGAAGTACGGCGCGAATCGACCAGAGTAGGTGGCCCGGTACTCACCGTACCCCCCCCAGCCCCCGTAGGTACGCGCCGACCCCCCCCCAGCCCCCATACGTACGCGCCGACCCCCCCCCAGCCCCCGTACGTACGCGCCGACCCCCCCCTGCCCCCGTACGTACGCGCCGCACCCCCCCTGCCCCCGTAGGTATGCGCCGACCCCCCCAGCCCCCGTACGTACGTGCCGCACCCCCCCCTGCCCCCGTAGGTACGCGCCGACCCCCCCAGCCCCCGTACGTACGCGCCGACTCCCCCCCAGCCCCCGTACGTACGCGCCGACCCCCCCCAGCCCCCGTACGTACGCGGGGGGTTCGACTCGAACGTACACGGGGGGGATCGCACCGTACATACACGGGTGGGGGTACGACTCGAACGTACATGGGGGTTCGACTCGAACGTACACGGGGGGTTCGACTCGAACGTACACGGGGGGTTCGACTCGAACGTACACGGGGGTTCGCACCGTACATACACGGGTGGGGGTACGACTCAAACGTACACGGGGGGGTTCGACTCGAACATACACGGGGGGTTCGACTCGAACGTACACGGGGGGGTTCGACTCGAACGTACACGGGGGGGTACGCACCGTACATACACGGGTCGGGGTACGACTAGAACATACACGGGGGGTTCGACTCGAACGTACATGGGGGGGTTCGACTCGAACGTACATGGGGGGGTTCGCACCGTACATACACGGGTGGGGGTACGACTCAAACGTACACGGGGGGGTTCGACTCGAACGTACACGGGGGGTTCGACTCGAACGTACACGGGGGGTTCGACTCGAACGTACACGGGGGAGGTACGCACCGTACATACACGGGTGGGGGTACGACTCGAACGTACATGGGGGGGTTCGACTCGAACGTACACGGGGGGGGTTTGACTCGAACATACACGGGGGTTCGACACGTAAAACGGGTGTACATACAGGGGGGTTCGGCGCGTACGTACGGGGGCTGGGGGGGGTCGGCGCGTACCTACGGGGGCTGGGGGGGGTCGGCGCGTACGTACGGGGGCTGGGGGGGTCGGCGCATACGTACGGGGGCTGGGGGGGGTCGGCGCGTACGTACGGGGGCTGGGGGGGGTCGGCGCGTACGTACGGGGGCTGGGGGGGTCAGCGCGTACATAAGGGGGCGGGGGGGTGCGGCGCGTACGGGGGCTGGGGGGGTCGCGCATACGTACGGGGGCTGGGGGGGGGGTCGGCGCGTATGCGGGCACGTCTCCATGGTTGCTATGGGAGTTCGGTGCGGACGGTGTTTTTTCCATCCGGTTGTGACCTCGGACACACGGGATGGATCGTGATTCCTCGGTCGGACTTCACCTTTCACATTTGTACGGTAAATCATACGAGGACGTGTCGGACACATTTTCCGACCCGAGGACGTGTGGGGAATGATTCCCAATGCGGTTCGTATGGACTTTTTACCATCCGAATCGTGATTGCCAGTTCGTACGGCACTTGTACGATTCGTACGGTAAAAAGATCGGATACGAGTCACACGGGGAAATTTTTTACCGGATCGTAATCGGCACCTCAGTGGTTTGCACACTTCTGTCATTGGGCTATATTTGGGCTACATCTGGGTGATTTTGGGCTACATTTGGGCTCTTTTGTCTCCGGTGGCCATCTTGGGAGATTTATTTCTTATGCAGTTTCCTAATTTCCTCATGTACTGCAGTCTCCTCAGTAGGAAATGCTTTCAGTTTTTTACTTTGATTCCATCATGAAGGTATTCAGATATGTCACACATTTGCCATAAATTCTGAATGTTAGCACTCTAGTTGCTCATTAGATCACTGTAGTAAAACTACTGTTCACCATGGAAGTCTGCTCCTGGTATTAAAAGTGCATGTTTCAGTCTGCATGTCAGAATATTTTAATGAAATAGAAGAGGATTTGAGAAGTCACTCAAAATGTGCCCTCATTTTCTTTCTTCAGCATTAATCATAATTTCTATGGCAAAATGAACCCCCTCATTGTGTTCCTTTTTAAATTAAATGTTTTAAGTGTTACCAGTTTATTCCAATCAAGATAGCTTCAGGTGTGCCATACTTTTGTCATAATGAAGACAGTAAGCGCTCTAGTTGTTTTTAAGAACATTCTGGGACATTCTGTCATTAGGCTATACTTGGGCTACATCTGGGTGATATTTGGGCTACATTTAGGCTCTTTTGTCTCTGGTGGCCATCTTGGGAGACTTATTTGTTATGAAGTTTCCTAATTTCCTCATTTACTGCAGTCTCCTCAGTAGGAAATACTTTCAGTTTTTTACTTTGATTCCATCAAGAAGGCATTCAGATGTGTCACACATTTGCCATAAATTCAGAATGTTAGCACTCTTTTTGCTCATTAGAGCACTGTAGTAAAGCTACTGCTCACCAGGGAAAACTGCTGCTGGTATTGAAAGTGCATGTTTCAGTCTACATGTCAGAATGTTTTAATGAAATAGAAGAGGATTTGAGAAGTCACTCAAAATGTGCCCTAATTTTTCTTTCTGCAGCACTAATCATACTTTTTATGGAAAAAATGAACCCCCTCATTTTGTTCCTTTTTAAATTAAATGTTTTAAGAGTTACCACTTTAACACAAGCAAGATGGCTTCAGGTGTGCCATACGTTTATCATAAGTAGGACTGTTAGCGCTCTAGTAGTTCTTTGGAACACTCTGGGAAGCTGCAGTAGAACACAAAGGAATCAACTGACAGTCTCTGCCCTTGTTGGATGTACATATTTTACTGAGAATGTCAGACTTCATTCTCACATGACTGAGAAAGATAATGTGAATTTACAGAAAATAAGCTCTCAGTTTAGCTTATAGATCACCTTCCAAACCTCTGTGGTAAAAGCATGAGAAAATATTTTTCTCTCAATCATGATATCCCAGCAGAAAGCTTTTTCACATGGTGAAATCACCTTAGAACATACCACAATTCCTAAAATGAGTATGGTACCATCAACAAATGATTTATAATGTAACTAAAGTCTTAAAACCTTCTATTAACTGCAATGCTTTTTAATGAGGTGCTATCATGTATATTGGTCCCAAGATGGCTGCCAACACTTCTTGGATGAAGTGCTGACAGCCAATCAGATCTCAGGATGAAATGTGTGGTTAGGCTCCGCCCACATATATATATGCATTTAAATGCTATTTTCTCAGGAAATACTGAACAAATTTACACCAGACCTGCAAAAGGCACTTCCTTGACCTTATGGCTACCTCTCTGCCAAATATCAAGTAATTCTGTTCAGCCGTTCGGGCTGTAGCTGTGTCTAAAGGTCCTATGGAAAAATGCATGGGGAAAACGCGTTTTGGGACCCCCCGTTTTTCTCGGCCCCTGCTTGACGAATCACCCCGAGACTTTCAGGGTAGGAGCTGAACGGAGCGCCCCATTAGTTTTGAAAATTTCGCGATGATTCGTCAACCGGCGCCAAAGTTATTCAAAATAGAATTTTGAGATTTCCTATGGAAACTAGGTTGTAACTATAACTATCTACTGGCGACCGCCAGTAGATAATATATATATACATATATTTATATATATATATATATATTCACTGAAAAAACCATAGGTTTCACACATGTTATAGTTAGCGGAAATTTTACTGATAAAAAACCAATGAAATTGCCCCGTTATAGTTAGTGCTGGCAACTATAACTCACGCGACCGCAATCCTCTGCTGATGCTAATACTGTATTTAGACACTTATTTGCCCATGTCTTCTTCCATACATTTTTAGCTATACATATATTACAAATATTTTTTTTTATAAAGACACATATGTCATCAGCAGAAGATTGCGGTCGCGTGAGTTATAGTTGACAGCACTAACTATAACGGGGCAATTTCATTGGTTTTTTATCAGTAAAATTTCCGCTAACTATAACATGTGTGAAACCTATGGTTTTTTCAGTGAATTTGCAAGGTTTTTTAAATGCTAATTCCTAACTATAACGTGTGTGAAACCTATGGTTTTTTCAATGAATTTGTACGGTTTTTTAAATGCTAAGTTACTTTACGCCATTCGAGGCGTGCGCGCCCACTTAACGCAGTTCGTTCCGTGCACGGTTTTTATCAACTTTAATAAGCCCTGTACATTTGGTGGCCTTCGGCCACCAAAAGCACAGGGGGTGGGGTCAATGTGGATAGTGTTTTTTTTATTTCGATTTTATAATTTCATGTTGCCAAAATTTATTTTTTTTCCGGAATTAATACGCCCTGTACATTTGGTGGCCTGAGGCCACCTCAAGCACAGGGGGTGGGGTAAGTGTGGATAGTGTTTTTTTTTTCTATTTTTTACCGTACGCGTACGGTAAGCGTACGGTAAGCGTACTCGGCGAAATCGCCGAAAAAAAAATAAAACCGTTTTTGCTCTTGGGGGATGTTTGGGGACTCCCTCAACATGACTGTGTGGGAGGGAGTTGTCAAAACAGCCCCGTAACATGTTTTTGGGCATCATGTTTGATAAATAACACTCAGTGCGAGAGAGAAAATGGCGGACGCCGCTTCCTGGTTTCGGCCGATTCGAATGTTTACTAAGATCTAAGAGCCAATCAGAATCGCGCTCGCGCACGCCACCGTACGCGTACGGTAAGCGTACGGTAAGCGTACCGTAAGCGGGCTCAGATATATATATTGATTTAAAGGCTATTTTCTCAGAATCTACTGAACAGATTTACACCAAACCTACAAAAGGCACTTCCTTGACCTAGGGACTACCTCTCTGCCAAATTTCTAGTAATTCTGTTCAGCCGTTCGGGCTGTAGCTCTGTCTAAAGGTCCTATGGAAAAATGCATGGGAAAAACGCGTTTTGGGACCCCCCTTTTATCTCAGCACCCGCTTGACGAATCCCCCCGAGACTTTCAGGGTAGGAGCGGAGCGTAGCGCCCCACCTATTTTGAGAAATTCGCGAGGATTCATCGACCGGCGCCAAAGTTATTCAAAATAGAATGTTGCGGATTTCCTATGGAAAAGGGGTCCTAACTATAACTACCTACTGGCGACCGCCAGTAGGTAATATATATATATATATATTCACTGAAAAAACCATAGGTTTCACACATGTTATAGTTAGCGGAAATTTTACTGATAAAAAACCTGTGAAATTGCCCCGTTATAGTTAGTGCTGGCAACTATAACTCACGCGACCGCAATCCTCTGCTGATGCTAATACTGTATTTAGACACTTATTTGCCCATGTCTTCTTCCATACATTTTTAGCTATACATATATTACAAATATTTTTTTTTCATAAAGACACATATGTCATCAGCAGAAGATTGCGGTCGCGTGAGTTATAGTTGCCAGCACTAACTATAACGGGGCAATTTCACAGGTTTTTTATCAGTAAAATTTCCGCTAACTATAACATGTGTGAAACCTATGGTTTTTTCAGTGAATTTGCAAGGTTTTTTAAATGCTAATTCCTAACTATAACGTGTGTGAAACCTATGGTTTTTTCAGTGAATTTGTACGGTTTTTTAAATGCTAAGTTACTTTACGCCATTCGAGGCGTGCGCGCCCACTTAACGCAGTTCGTTCCGTGCACGGTTTTTATCAACTTTAATAAGCCCTGTACATTTGGTGGCCTTCGGCCACCAAAAGCACAGGGGGTGGGGTCAATGTGGATAGTGTTTTTTTTATTTTGATTTTATAATTTCATGTTGCCAAAATTACGTTTTTTTTCACCATTCATAAGCCCTGCACATTTGCTGGCCTACGGCCACCAAAAGCACAGGGGGTGGGGTAAGTGTGGATAGTGTTTTTTTATTTTTTGTTTTTTTACCGTACGCTTACGGTAAGCGTACGGTAAGCGTACGGTAAGCGTACTCGGCGAAATTACCGAAAAAAAAATAAAACCGTTTTTGCTCTTGGGGGATGTTTGGGGACTCCCTCAACATGACTATGTGGGAGGGAGTTGTCAAAACAGCCCCGTAAAATGTTTTTGGCCATCATGTTTGATAAATAACACTCAGTGCGAGAGACAAAATGGCGGACGCCGCTTCCTGGTTTCGGCCGATTCGAATGTTTACTAAGATCTAAGAGCCAATCAGAATCGCGCTCGCGCACGCCACCGTACGCTTACGGTAAGCGTACGGTAAGCGTACCGTAAGCGGGCTCAGATATATATATTGATTTAAAGGCTATTTTCTCAGAATCTACTGAACAGATTTACACCAAACCTACAAAAGGCACTTCCTTGACCTAGGGACTACCTCTCTGCCAAATTTCTAGTAATTCTGTTCAGCCGTTCGGGCTGTAGCTCGTTCTAAAGGTCCTATGGAAAAATGCATGGGAAAAACGCGTTTTGGGACCCCCCTTTTATCTCAGCCCCCGCTTGACGAATCCCCCCGAGACTTTCAGGGTAGGAGCGGAGCGTAGCGCCCCCCCTATTTTGAGAAATTCGTGAGGATTCATCAACCGGCGCCAAAGTTATTCAAAATAGAATGTTGCGGATTTCCTATGGAAAAGGGGTCCTAACTATAACTACCTACTGGCGACCGCCAGTAGGTAATATATATATATATATATATATATATATCTATATATATAAATATATATATATATATATATATATATATATATATATATATATATATATATATATATATATATATATATATTACCTACTGGCGGTCGCCAGTAGGTAGTTATAGTTAGGACCCTCTTACCATAGGAAATCCGCAACATTCTATTTGGAATAACTTTGGCGCCGGTCGACGAATCCTCGCAAAATTTTCAAAATAGGTGGGGCGCTACGCTCCGCTCCTACCCTGAAAGTCTCGGGGAGATTTGTCAAGCGGGGGCTGAGAAAAAAGGGGGGTCCCAAAACGCGTTTTTCCCTTGCATTTTTCCATAGGACCTTTAGACACAGCTACAGCCCGAACGGCTAAACAGAGTTACTTGAAATTTGAAACGAACTGCGTTAAGTGGGCGCGCACGCCACGAATGGCGTAAAGTAACTTAGCATTTGAAAAACAGTACAAATTCACTGAAAAAACCATAGGTTTCACACACGTTATAGTTTGGAATTAGCATTTAAAAAACCTTGCAAATTCAGTGAAAAAACTATAGGTTTCACACATGTTATAGTTAGCTGGACATTTTACTGATAAAAAACCAATGAAATTCCCCCGTTATAGTTAGTGCAGGCAACTATAACTCACGCGACCGCAATCCTCTGCTGATGACATATGTGTCTTTATGAAAAAAAAATATTTGTAATATATGTATAGCTAAAATTTAATGGAAGAAGACATGGGCAAATAATTGTCTAAATACAGTATTAGCATCAGCAGAGGATTGCGGTCGCGTGAGTTATAGTTGCCTGCACTAACTATAACGGGGGAATTTCATTGGTTTTTTATCAGTAAAATGTCCAGCTAACTATAACATGTGTGAAACCTATGGTTTTTTCACTGATATATATATATTCACTGAAAAAACCATAGGTTTCAGGGGTGTTATAGTTAGCTGGACTTTTCACTTGTACAAAACCATTGAAATTCCCCCGTTATAGTTAGTTCAACTAACTATAACTCGCGCGCCCGCAATGCACTGCTGATGACGTCACATATTACATCACTCATGACATGGTCAGTGACATCACTCATGACATCTCAAATGACATCACTGATGACATCATCCAGTGAATGTGTGTTTTTCTGAAAATTAAATATGTTTTATATAGGTATATCCCAAGGTCGATGGAAGAATAAATGGGTATATAAGTGTCTAAATGTATGATTTGTTTTTGAAAAATTGATTGTGTAAATGACTGATTAAGTGTATCATAGTGAATACATGGCTTAGTGAGTAATGTTTAAATATGTAAATATCTGTATCAGTCTCTCACATTGTGTAAAAGTGGCTGCATGGGTTGTTGAGTAGCTACATGGGTGTCTATATAGGTTAATAGTTGGTTTTTTGAGTATCAGTCTGAGTGTCTGCATGGTTCGGTGGGGGGTATGACGTAGTGCATAGGTGCATGATTGAGTGACTCACTCTTTGTATGTGTTGAAGACAGCATGTGTGCAGGACTATATGGGTGGATGAGTGTGTGTATGGGTGTGTTAGTGAGTGAATGACTGTCTCAATAGTGTCTTTATGAGTAACTACATATGTTTTAAACTAGTATATGTGACTATTGGTGTATATAAGTGAGTATATGTGAGAGTGAGAGATTGAATGAGTTCCTGTATGAATAAGTATGTGTTTCTATAAGTGATTGTTTAAAAGACTAAGTATGTGTAAGTTTCCGTAGAAGTAAGTGTGGTGGTGTGTGTATATCTGTATATGCAAATAAATGTATGTTTGATTCTTTATTAGCATGAGTGACTATGTGTGTGAGTAACTCTATGGATGAGTGGCATTGTGTAACAGGATGTATAGGTGTATGAGTACATATGATGAGTGAATACACGTATGAGTGACTGTATCGGACTGTTGGTGAATGAGTGGATGTGTATGTGGATCTTAGAATTACTGAAGAGGTTGTTGTAACTGGTATTGGTATGTCCATTGTTTTGAAAAGTTTAGTCTCTATTTTGAATGTGTGTATCAAAGGTTATATTAGGGTGAGAGGAGGTCTGCCACTCTATCACAAGGATGATGTCATCAGTGATGTCATCAGTGATGTCATTTGAGATGTCATCAGTGATGTCATGAGTGATGTCACTGACCATGTCATGAGTGATGTAATATGTGACGTCATCAGCAGTGCATTGCGGGCGCGCGAGTTATAGTTAGCTGAACTAACTATAACGGGGGAATTTCAATGGTTTTGTACAAGTGAAACGTCCAGCTAACTATAACACCCCTGAAACCTATGGTTTTTTCAGTGAATATATATATATATATATATATATATATATATATATATATTATCTACTGGCGGTCGCCAGTAGATAGTTATAGTTAGGACCACGTTTCCATAGGAAATCCGCAACATTCTATTTTGAATAACTTTGGCGCCGGTCGATGAATCCTCGCGAATTTCTCAAAATAGGTGGG
The DNA here is from genome assembly GCF_964204655.1 of Triturus cristatus. Lineage (NCBI taxonomy): Eukaryota > Metazoa > Chordata > Amphibia > Caudata > Salamandridae > Triturus > Triturus cristatus. Next base: position 49,019,563 of record NC_140581.1, on the reverse strand, counting down.
GCGCTACGCTCCGCTCCTACCCTGAAAGTCTCGGGGGGATTCGTCAAGCGGGGGCTGAGATAAAAGGGGGGTCCCAAAACGCGTTTTTCCCATGCATTTTTCCATAGGACCTTTAGACAGAGCTACAGCCCGAACGGCTGAACAGAATTACTAGAAATTTGGCAGAGAGGTAGTCCCTAGGTCAAGGAAGTGCCTTTTGTAGGTTTGGTGTAAATCTGTTCAGTAGATCCTGAGAAAATAGCATTTAAAAGCATATATATATGTGGGCGGAGCCTAACCACACATCTCATCCTGAGATCTGATTGGCTGTCAGCACTTCATCCAAGAAGTGTTGGCAGCCATCTTGGGACCAATATACATGATAGCACCTCATTAAAAAGCATTGCAGTTAATAGAAGGTTTTAAGACTTTAGTTACATTATAAATCATTTGTTGATGGTACCATACTCATTTTAGGAATTGTGGTATGTTCTAAGGTGATTTCACCATGTGAAAAAGCCTTCTGCTGGGATATCATGATTGAGAGAAAAATATTTTCTCATGCTTTTACCACAGAGGTTTGGAAGGTGATCTATAGGCTAAACTGAGAGCTTATTTTCTGTAAATTCACATTATCTTTCTCAGTCATGTGAGAATGAAGTCTGACATTCTCAGTAAAACATGTACACTCAACAAGGGCAGAGACTGTCAGTTGATTCCTTTGTGTTCTACTGCAGCTTCCCAGAGTGTTCCAAAGAACTACTAGAGCGCTAACAGTCCTACTTATGATAAACGTATGGCACACCTGAAGCCATCTTGCTTGGATTAAAGTGGTAACTCTTAAAACATTTAATTTAAAAAGGAACAAAATGAGGGGGTTCATTTTTCAATAAAAAGTATGATTAGTGCTGCAGAAAGAAAAAGTAGGGCACATTTTGAGTGACTTCTCAAATCCTCTTCTATTTCATTAAAAAATTCTGACATGCAGACTGAAACATGCACTTTCAATACCAGCAGCAGTTTTCCCTGGTGAGCAGTAGCTTTACTACAGTGATCTAATGAGCAAAAAGAGTGCTAACATTCTGAATTTATGGCAAATGTGTGACACATCTGAATGCCTTCTTGATGGAATCAAAGTAAAAAACTGAAAGTATTTCCTACTGAGGAGACTGCAGTAAATGAGGAAATTAGGAAACTTCATAACAAATAAGTCTCCCAAGATGGCCACCAGAGACAAAAGAGCCCAAATGTAGCCCAAATATCACCCAGATGTAGCCCAAGTATAGCCCAATGACAGAATGTCCCAGAATGTTCTTAAAAACAACTAGAGCGCTTACTGTCTTCATTATGACAAAAGTATGGCACACCTGAAGCCATCTTGATTGGAATAAACTGGTAACACTTAAAACATTTAATTTAAAAAGGAACACAATGAGGAGGTTCATTTTGCCATAGAAATTATGATTAATGCTGAAGAAAGAAAATGAGGGCACATTTTGAGTGACTTCTCAAATCCTCTTCTATTTCATTAAAAAAATTCTGACATGCAGACTGAAACATGCACTTTTAATACCAGGAGCAGACTTCCATGGTGCAGTAGTTTTACTACAATGATCTAATGAGCAACTAGAGTGCTAACATTCAGAATTTATGGCAAATGTGTGACATATCTGAATACCTTCATGATGGAATCAAAGTAAAAAACTGAAAGCATTTCCTACTGAGGAGACTGCAGTACATGAGGAAATTAGGAAACTTCATAACAAATAAATCTCCCAAGATGGCCACCGGAGACAAAAGAGCCCAAATGTAGCCCAAAATCACCCAGATGTAGCCCAAATATAGCCCAATGACAGAAGTGTGCAAAACACTTATTATTTTGTGTTTTTGCAGTGTTATATAGTGCAGACTTGTCAGGTATTGGAGTGCTTTACATGAGCATTGGTTACATCACACAAGAACACATTCATTTTGGTTGTAGACATGGGGAAACTAAGTGATTTGACCAGAATCACAGAATGTCGAGCTGAAGCAGAAACTTCAACCTGGTTCCCCAGTTGCAAAGTCTGCAGTTCTGGAAGTAACACCACATCATCTCCCCTAAGTGCAACATTTAATCAAGTGGTCAACTGGATAAAAAACATAAAGATAACAAATAATTTAAAAGTGCTTTGTCGCTATTTGAAAACTCAGAAAATATGTCCTTATTTTAGCCTTTTAGAGCACTAACCATAATTTTGATGCCAATAAGACCCTCTCATATATGTAATTTCTAAAGGAAATGCTCTAGGTATTACAGTTTTGATTACATCAAGATGATGTCAGGCGTTCCACACTTTTGTGATAAATATAGAATGTTAGCAATCTAGTTGTTCATTAGGATACTGTTGAGAGGCAGAGGCCAGGGGCACGGACTCTGAAAATTGAAGGCAGGTAGGAGGGTGCAAAGGCAACAATTTAACCACACTGAGCAGGCAGGAAGGGCCGTGGAAGCACAACAGACTATGGAGGGCAGTGGAAAGGGGGGCAGGGGCAACAAACCAACAATACAGGACTTGCAAGAGAGGCTGTTGGAGGCAAGATCTATTACGGGTCAAGGAAGCTAGGGGCGGTCCCCAGATCCCCGGGAACCACCACAGAACTGAGCAGGAGAGTGAGTCAGGGACAAAAGGGGCACCTTAATTTGAGCCGGGGTGCCTAGGAACGCTTGCTCCAAAAATGAAGAAAACAGACATATGAGACATGGAATTGGAGGCAGAATACAATGGCAGTTTAATGAGAAGATGCAACTTCAAAGAAACCGCAGAATAGAGACATAAAGTACAAAATACAGAATCCAGATAATCATACAGCTGTCATGATATTCTCTGTATCTCAATTAATGTACTGACAGAGAGAGAGAGAAAACACATCTATAAATGCATCATGAGAAACAAGTTACACCAAGGAAAATGTTACCTAGGAACACTCACGTTTACTCTTAGAGCAAGCATTCCTGCAATTACAATACAAAATCTTTTAAATGCAAAAGTAAAGAGAACAATGGTTAAACATAACATGACATTTCATATAGGTAAAATAGAATAAGATACTTCAAGCAAAGCAGAGCAAGACATTTTAAGCAAAGGAAGACAAGAGCTCCCAGCTCTTGGGGAAAACCTGCACTGCCTGTTAACCTACATACAGACGGCGAGGTAGTCCGTCGATATCTGTGGGTGCTCCCTTTTTATATCATTTTGTGGGCTCCTTTGCACGCTACATCTACCTACGTATATGCTACCCAAAAGCTTCGTCTGCAGATGTTACCAGACATTTCGTCATTTACCCACTTAATGCTGACAATGGACTGGGTGAAAAGGTCAGTCTCTCAGGCCAATCGCTTATCGTAAGTTCCATAGAGCAAGCAGAAAATAATGGGTATTGTACGGGAATTCAATATATTCATGTATAAAATCTCCTCAGTTCTCCTAACTTGACGCTCTGCGGTTGCCACTTCCTTAAAAGCGGGAAACCTGCCCAGGAAGCAAGTACCAGTCCAGGATGCAGCCTACTGTATGTCGACAGCTTCAGGGGGATGTTGAACTTTGATACCGAGCACGGAGCACTCGGGTAGGGTGGGGGCTACTGGTTTGGAGCAGAAGGCCTCGCAGACCTGCCTTCAGACTGCTATACACTAAAATTGCAGAGCTATGGTCAATTTAACAAAGAGGCCTACATATTGAACAGAAGGGCCTACACAGGGGTTTTATACTGGCTGAGTGGTAAGGATGTCTCAGGATAATTATATAGCAACACAGGACCCGCTGGTCAATTTAATACGGCCTACAAATGCAGCTGGCAGGGCAAGGACAAGGGTCTCATACTTCAGGTGTGGACAGAACGGGCCAGGGGCCCCCTGTGATACAAAATCTACCCTCCTTCAAGCCTGTGGCAATGTAATAGACCATTGTGGGCAGAAGGAAGAGGCAATGGTAGTACAACCATACATGCCAACAGACCCGATTCAGCCAGGAAACGTCCAATGTTTTTAAGCTCAAATGGGCTTTATTTGATCTGTCTCCTGTCTACAATATCCTCTTTTTCAATGTAACTCAAAGGGGAAAATCAATACCACAGTTTTTTTTTCAAAATCTCCCTCTTACCAAGTTCAAAATGTTCGCAAGTATGGTACATTGGATCATGGAAGGAAATGGGATAGGGACATGGACTTGGATAACAGAGGACAGGAGGGACATGGAGAGGTGCACCAAACTGACCCTGCAGGGCAGGCATCAGGGTTTGCAGCAGCACAATACACCACACGGGAGTGCAGCACAACAATCCATAGAAAGCAAGAGGGAGGGGACAGGACTATGCACATGGACAACAGTGAACAGAGGGGCAAGAGGCAATGGTAGCTAGCTGACCATAATGGACAGACAGGAGAGAAAGCTGCAGCATAACAGACCATAAAGGGCAGGAGGGACGGATCAGGGGCATTACAATGGAACAGACAAGCCAGGAGGGAGGGAGTAGGGCTGGGGGCAAGGGGGCAGGGCAGGAGCAGCAAGATAGCCATGGAGGTCAGGCAGGATGGGCACTAGAAGCAAGACACACCATGAAGAGCAACAGTGAGACTGTGATGGCATACACACAGACCATGGAGGGAAGGTGGGAGGGGGTCAGGGGCAGCTAACTGACCACACAGGGAAGGTGGGAGGGGCCATGGCAGCACAGAAGACCATGCATGGCAAGTGGGAGGGTTAGTGGCAGCACAATGGCTATGATGGGCAAGAAGGAGGGTGGAGGGGCATGCACAAAGGACGATGGAGGATAGAAGGGAGGGTCAGGACCTGTGCACAGACAAGAAAGTTCAGGGGAAGGGACCTCACAACAGACCACACGGGGCAGGCAGGAGGAGCAGCTGCAGCACAACAGACCAGGGAGGGCAGAAGGATGTGGCAGTACAATGGACCATGTAGGACAGGAGGAAGAGGATAGGGGCATGGCATGTGGACAGGCAGGGTGGAGGTGACAGGGACAGGTTACAGTCATCTGACAATGCTAGGCAGGTGGGAGGGGAGTGGCAGCTCAACAGAACACTCAGAGTAGATAGGAGTGGCAGGTCCATGGGACATGGTGGGCAAAAAGGATGGAGCAGGGGCATGCACAAAGACATCGGAGGGCAGGGGGAAGGAGAATAGGGGCAGCAAGCTAAGCACAGAGTTTAAGCAGGAGGTCAATGATGGGGCATAGAATTGGGCAATGGAGGGCAGGAGGAGTGGACTGGTGCATCATACTGAGGGCAGTGGCAGCACATCAGACCATGCATGGCAGGAGGGAGGAGGCTATTCCATGGATTCACACAACAGAGGATAGGGAGGAAGGGGATGGGGCAGCAAGCTAACTGTTCAGAGAAGGCGGGTATTAGGAACTTTATTGTTTTTAAAACATTGTGTCTGTGCGAACTACTTAAAATATGAACAAGTATGCAGCATAATCTCACTTTTATTCAGGAAGAAGAGGACGTTTGTGACTGTGACTCCGGGCTCACTTGGCAGAAACACCCCCTGACCCTCCACCCCCTATCGCAAAATGTAATGCCCGTGAAAAGGGTAGGTGAACACAGTGTTATATAGAACATAGTCCTGAGAGCACGATTGAAAATGAAAACTAGATATAGTGTATGGTATAAACTATGCACCAAAAAGTGTGATATAAGATGAACCGGGCGTGAAATATAATATGCAATACATTGTGCGCAATGACAGATTCATTGGAGAGCGCGAGATAGCACAGGCACTAGCGCGTGCTATGCGATATGCGCCTTGGAGTGTAATATGCACAGGGCAGTGTTGTGTAACCTAACTAGTCTCTAAAGTTGTAATATAAAATATGTGCTGGGGAGTGTTCGTCCCCTTTCCAGAGAGTAAAATAAAAAGTATTACACATCCGGCAGTGGATGTGTATTTTATTAACCGTGAGGGGGGTTTCTTGCATAGTTTTGGTCGAATTTTTGTCGAATCCCCTTTGAATGGCTTGGTGTGCATGTGTATTAAATGTGCCCGTCAATAGCTACCCAAGTTTGTATAAATAAACGACAAGGGTGTCTACCGGGATTAGGCACGGTAGGGCATCAGACATGTCAGAGCTTCACTAGTGGTGTAAATACATTCCACGTGGATTCATTGCATGCATAGTCGCCTTTTAATGAATATCACGCAAATCGTCATGGTGATAGGTACGTACGGTTTGTCCAGCATGTCCTAGGTGTGTCTATAAATATATATTTTTTAAAAATAATAAAAAACAGTGGCCGGCCCTGGGGATTGGGGTCAAAAAAATATAATTAGGAGACTGACCCTGGGGGATGGGGTCATCAGGGCCAATAAATTAGAATAAGAAGGGGAACCAAACAGCCCCCCTTCTTAAAAAACTAAAATAAATAAAAGACTGGCATCGTGCAGGAGGCCATGCCCCCTCCGTGCAGCACTCTGCAAACGCGCCCCCAACAGGTATCTCCAGTATGCGCCAGGGAGCTGCGCTGCAGCCAGGTGTTCTGAGGCCAAGCCCCTTTTTACACCTCTCTGCAACGCAGCTCTGTGGCGCTTACTGGAGGTACCTAGTGGTCTAGTTTGACCCTAGGGACCCTTAGGATTCAAGGGGACTTAATCTCTCAACTTAGAACAGCCACAGGGCGCGTTTACACAGTGGTGAAGGGAGGGGACGGGGCCTGAGGTGACGTGTGCAAACACGCACTATGGCACGTTTTAAATTGGGGATATAATTTCCCTTCAATACTGAGGGCCCCTGGGGGCTAACTAGCCCACCAAGTGCTTCCAGTAAGCGCCACTGAGCTGCATTGCAGAGAGGTGGTCCAGGCCGTGCCACTTTTTACACCTCTCTGCAACGCAGCTCTGTGGCACTTACTGGAGGTACCTAGTGGGCTAGTTGGACCCCAGGGACCCTCAAGATTCAAATGAACTTAATCTCCCAACTAAAAATGGACACAGGGCGTGTTTACACAGTGGTGAAGGGAGGGGACGGGGCCTGAGTTAACGTGTGCAAAAACGCCCTGTGGCCTGTTTTAAGAGGTAGTTTTAATCCCCATGCCCTCTTATATACTAGGGGCTTACAGAGGAGGTCATGCTAATCACAGGGGGACCCCAACGCATCATGTTCCCTAGTGTATGTAGGTGTTTTCACTGTATTCTAAGTGTCTTTTAACATAGCACTGGCTCTAGGACTGGTTAGTCAGGCTCAGTTACCACCAGTATCCGTCTGAAAAAGTTGAGGGTACAGGATGATTTTGCAACAAGGCTTCTTTCTGCTCTTCTTTTTGTTCTTTCTGCACGTTATCCTTCTTCCTGCACTTATCTTCGTATTTGAGGACTTCTGTTGCTTCTTTCTGCACTTCTTTTGTTTCTTTCTGTGCATTTTTTCTTCTTTCTTCACATGTCCTATCTCTGTAGGCATAGTTAGAAATTAGCATTTAAAAAACCTTTGAAATTCACAGAAAAAACCATAGGTTTCAGGCACGTTATAGTTAGGAATTAGCATTTAAAAAACCTCAGAAATTCACTGAAAAAACCATAGGTTTCAGGGGTGTTATAGTTAGCTGGACTTTTCACTTCTACAAAACCATTGAAATTCCCCCGTTATAGTTAGTTCAGCTAACTATAACTCGGGCGCCCGCAATGCACTGCTGATGACGTCACATATTACATCACTCATGACATGGTCAGTGACATCACTCATGACATCACTGATGACATCTCAAATGACATCACTGATGACATCACTGATGACATCATCCTTGTGATAGAGTGGCAGACCTCCTCTCACCCTAATATAACCTTTGATACACACATTCAAAAATAGAGACTAAAATTTTCAAAACAATGGACATACCAATACCAGTTACAACAACCTCTTCAGTAATTCTAAGATCCACATACACATCCACTCATTCACCAACAGTCCTATACAGTCACTCATACATGTACTCACTCATCATATGTACTCATACACCTATACATCCTGTTACACAATGCCACTCATCCATAGAGTTACTCACACACATAGTCACTCATGCTAATAAAGAATCAAACATACATTTACTTGCATATACAGTTATACACACACCACCATACTTACTTCTACGGAAACTTACACATACTTAGTCTTTTAAACAATCACTTATAGAACCACATACTTATTCATACAGGAACTCTTTCAATCTCTCACTCTCACATATACTCACATATATACACCAATAGTCACATATACTAGTTTAAAACATATGTAGTTACTCATAAAGACACTACTGAGACAGTCATTCACTCACTAACACACCCATACACACACTCATCCACCCATACAGTCCTGCACACATGCTGTGTTCAACACATACAAACAGTGAGTCACTCATTCATGCACCTATGCACTACGTAATACCCCCCACCGAACCATGCAGACACTCAGACTGATACTCAAAAAACCAACTAATAACCTATATAGACACCCATGTAGCTACTCACCAACCCATGCAGCCACTTATACACAAAGTGAGAGACTGATACAGATATTTACATATTTAAACATTACTCACTAAGCCATGTATTCACTATGATACACTTAATCAGTCAGTTACACAATCAATTTTTCAAAAACAAATCATCCATTTAGACACTTATATACCCATTTATTCTTCCATCGACCTTGAGATATACATATATAAAACATATTTAATTTTCAGAAAAACACACATTCACTGGATGATGTCATCAGTGATGTCATCAGTGATGTCATTTGAGATGTCATCAGTGATGTCATGAGTGATGTCACTGACCATGTCATGAGTGATGTAATATGTGACGTCATCAGCAGTGCATTGCGGGCGCCCGAGTTATAGTTAGCTGAACTAACTATAACGGGGGAATTTCAATGGTTTTGTAGAAGTGAAAAGTCCAGCTAACTATAACACCCCTGAAACCTATGGTTTTTTCAGTGAATATATATATATATATATATATATATATATATATATCAAATCAATGGTGCTCGGTGCTGCAGAGTGCACTCAATAGACCGCAATTCCCCCAGAAGTCAGGTCAGCACTCCGACCGCGAGTCTCGCCTGACGCGTTTCGGATAGATTTCCTTAATCATAGGCAACTCGATTTTTTTACATTTCTGGCGTCACTTTATTTAAATTATTTGTCCACCAATGGGCTCCTAGGATAGGAATCCCAGATGCTTCTGGGATTTGTAGTGCCACTCAGTCTGTCTCTCACCCCCCTGGGCTTGGTCAAGCGGCCCTGGATGGGCCGTGAAGCACCAGTCCTGCTTCACATCCACGGATCGGTCTCTCCTCACCTGGCATCCTCATGATTTCGGCGCCGTGGCCCCTTTCACATCAAGGGTGGTGCAACTCTCACGCCCGGAGCCGGCGTGTGTAACATCAAATCAATGGTGCTCGGTGCTGCAGAGTGCACTCAAGAGACCGCAATTCCCCCAGAAGTCAGGTCAGCACTCCGACCGCGAGTCTCGCCTGACGCGTTTCGGATAGATTTCCTTAATCATAGGCAACTCGATTTTTTTACATTTCTGGCGTCACTTTATTTAAATTATTTGTCCACCAATGGACTCCTAGGATAGGAATTCCAGAGCCTTCTGGGATTTGTAGTGCCACTCAGTCTGTCTCTCACCCCCCTGGGCTTGGTCAAGCGGCCCTGGATGGGCCGTGAAGCGCCAGTCCTGCTTCACATCCACGGATCGGTCTCTCCACACCTGGCATCCTCATGATTTCGGCGCCGTGGCCACTTTCACATCAAGGGTGGTGCAACTCTCACGCCCGGAGCCGGCGTGTGTAACATCAAATCAATGGTGCTCGGTGCTGCAGAGTGCACTCAAGAGACCGCAATTCCCCCAGAAGTCAGGTCAGCACTCCGACCGCGAGTCTCGCCTGACGCGTTTCGGATAGATTTCCTTAATCATAGGCAACTCGATTTTTTTACATTTCTGACGTCACTTTATTTAAATTATTTGTCCACCAATGGGCTCCTAGGATAGGAATCCCAGAGCCTTCTGGGATTTGTAGTGCCACTCAGTCTGTCTCTCGCCCCCCTGGGCTTGGTCAAGCGGCCCTGGATGGGCCGTGAAGCGCCAGTCCTGCTTCACATCCACGGATCGGTCTCTCCACACCTGGCATCCTCATGATTTCGGCGCCGTGGCCCCTTTCACATCAAGGGTGGTGCAACTCTCACGCCCGGAGCCGGCGTGTGTAACATCAAATCAATGGTGCTCGGTGCTGCAGAGTGCACTCAAGAGACCGCAATTCCCCCAGAAGTCAGGTCAGCCCATTGGTTTGATGTTACACACGCCGGCTCCGGGCGTGAGAGTTGCACCACCCTTGATGTGAAAGGGGCCACGGCGCCGAAATCATGAGGATGCCAGGTGTGGAGAGACCGATCCGTGGATGTGAAGCAGGACTGGCGCTTCACGGCCCATCCAGGGCCGCTTGACCAAGCCCAGGGGGGTGAGAGACAGACTGAGTGGCACTACAAATCCCAGAAGGCTCTGGGATTCCTATCCTAGGAGCCCATTGGTGGACAAATAATTTAAATAAAGTGACGCCAGAAATGTAAAAAAATCGAGGTGCCTATGATTAAGGAAATCTATCCGAAACGCGTCAGGCGAGACTCGCGGTCGGAGTGCTGACCTGACTTCTGGGGGAATTGCGGTCTCTTGAGTGCACTCTGCAGCACCGAGCACCATTGATTTGATGTTACACACGCCGGCTCCGGGCGTGAGAGTTGCACCACCCTTGATGTGAAAGGGGCCACGGCGCCGAAATCATGAGGATGCCAGGTGTGGAGAGACCGATCCGTGGATGTGAAGCAGGACTGGCGCTTCACGGCCCATCCAGGGCCGCTTGACCAAGCCCAGGGGGGCGAGAGACAGACTGAGTGGCACTACAAATCCCAGAAGGCTCTGGGATTCCTATCCTAGGAGCCCATTGGTGGACAAATAATTTAAATAAAGTGACGCCAGAAATGTAAAAAAATCGAGTTGCCTATGATTAAGGAAATCTATCCGAAACGCGTCAGGCGAGACTCGCGGTCGGAGTGCTGACCTGAATTCTGGGGGAATTGCGGTCTCTTGAGTGCACTCTGCAGCACCGAGCACCATTGATTTGATGTTACACACGCCGGCTCCGGGCGTGAGAGTTGCACCACCCTTGATGTGAAAGGGGCCACGGCGCCGAAATCATGAGGATGCCAGGTGTGGAGAGACCGATCCGTGGATGTGAAGCAGGACTGGCGCTTCACGGCCCATCCAGGGCCGCTTGACCAAGCCCAGGGGGGTGAGAGACAGACTGAGTGGCACTACAAATCCCAGAAGGCTCTGGGATTCCTATCCTAGGAGCCCATTGGAGGACAAATAATTTAAATAAAGTGACGCCAGAAATGTAAAAAAATCGAGTTGCCTATGATTAAGGAAATCTATCCGAAACGCGTCAGGCGAGACTCGCGGTCGGAGTGCTGACCTGACTTCTGGGGGAATTGCGGTCTCTTGAGTGCACTCTGCAGCACCGAGCACCATTGATTTGATGTTACACACGCCGGCTCCGGGCGTGAGAGTTGCACCACCCTTGATGTGAAAGGGGCCACGGTGCCGAAATCATGAGGATGCCAGGTGTGGAGAGACCGATCCGTGGATGTGAAGCAGGACTGGCGCTTCACGGCCCATCCAGGGCCGCTTGACCAAGCCCAGGGGGGTGAGAGACAGACTGAGTGGCACTACAAATCCCAGAAGGCTCTGGGATTCCTATCCTAGGAGCCCATTGGTGGACAAATAATTTAAATAAAGTGACGCCACAAATGTAAAAAAATCGAGTTGCCTATGATTAAGGAAATCTATCCGAAACGCGTCAGGCGAGACTCGCGGTCGGAGTGCTGACCTGACTTCTGGGGGAATTGCGGTCTCTTGAGTGCACTCTGCAGCACCGAGCACCATTGATTTGATGTTACACACGCCGGCTCCGGGCGTGAGAGTTGCACCACCCTTGATGTGAAAGGGGCCACGGCGCCGAAATCATGAGGATGCCAGGTGTGGAGAGACAGATCCGTGGATGTGAAGCAGGACTGGCACTTCACGGCCCATCCAGGGCCGCTTGACCAAGCCCAGGGGGGTGAGAGACAGACTGAGTGGCACTACAAATCCCAGAAGGCTCTGGGATTCCTATCCTAGGAGCCCATTGGTGGACAAATAATTTAAATAAAGTGACGCCAGAAATGTAAAAAAATCGAGTTGCCTATGATTAAGGAAATCTATCCGAAACGCGTCAGGCGAGACTCGCGGTCGGAGTGCTGACCTGACTTCTGGGGGAATTGCGGTCTCTTGAGTGCACTCTGCAGCACCGAGCACCATTGATTTGATGTTACACACGCCGGCTCCGGGCGTGAGAGTTGCACCACCCTTGATGTGAAAGTGGCCACGGCGCCGAAATCATGAGGATGCCAGGTGTGGAGAGACCGATCCGTGGATGTGAAGCAGGACTGGCGCTTCACAGCCGAACCAGGGCCGCTTGACCAAGCCCAGGGGGGTGAGAGACAGACTGAGTGGCACCACAAATCCCAGAAGGCTCTGGAATTCCTATCCTAGGAGCCCATTGGTGGACAAATAATTTAAATAAAGTGACGCCAGAAATGTAAAAAAATCGAGTTGCCTATGATTAAGGAAATCTATCCGAAACGCGTCAGGCGAGACTCGCGGTCGGAGTGCTGACCTGACTTCTGGGGGAATTGCGGTCTCTTGAGTGCACTCTGCAGCACCGAGCACCATTGATTTGATGTTACACACGCCGGCTCCGGGCGTGAGAGTTGCACCACCCTTGATGTGAAAGGGGCCACGGCGCCGAAATCATGAGGATGCCAGGTGTGGAGAGACCGATCCGTGGATGTGAAGCAGGACTGGCGCTTCACGGCCCATCCAGGGCCGCTTGACCAAGCCCAGGGGGGTGAGAGACAGACTGAGTGGCACTACAAATCCCAGAAGGCTCTGGGATTCCTATCCTAGGAGCCTATTGGTGGACAAATAATTTAAATAAAGTGACGCCAGAAATGTAAAAAAATCGAGTTGCCTATGATTAAGGAAATCTATCCAAAACGCGCCAGGCGAGACTCGCGGTCGGAGTGCTGACCTGACTTCTGGGGGAATTGCGGTCTCTTGAGTGCACTCTGCAGCACCGAGCACCATTGATTTGATGTTACACACGCCGGCTCCGGGCGTGAGAGTTGCACCACCCTTGATGTGAAAGGGGCCACGGCGCCGAAATCATGAGGATGCCAGGTGTGGAGAGACCGATCCGTGGATGTGAAGCAGGACTGGCGCTTCACGGCCCATCCAGGGCCGCTTGACCAAGCCCAGGGGGGTGAGAGACAGACTGAGTGGCACTACAAATCCCAGAAGACTCTGGGATTCCTATCCTAGGAGCCCATTGGTGGACAAATAATTTAAATAAAGTGACGCCAGAAATGTAAAAAAATTGAGTTGCCTATGATTAAGGAAATCTATCCGAAACGCGTCAGGCGAGACTCGCGGTCGGAGTGCTGACCTGACTTCTGGGGGAATTGCGGTCTCTTGAGTGCACTCTGCAGCACCGAGCACCATTGATTTGATGTTACACACGCCGGCTCCGGGCGTGAGAGTTGCACCACCCTTGATGTGAAAGGGGCCACGGCGCCGAAATCATGAGGATGCCAGGTGTGGAGAGACAGATCCGTGGATGTGAAGCAGGACTGGCGCTTCACGGCCCATCCAGGGCCGCTTGACCAAGCCCAGGGGGGTGAGAGACAGACTGAGTGGCACTACAAATCCCAGAAGGCTCTGGGATTCCTATCCTAGGAGCCCATTGGTGGACAAATAATTTAAATAAAGTGACGCCAGAAATGTAAAAAAATCGAGTTGCCTATGATTAAGGAAATCTATCCGAAACGCGTCAGGCGAGACTCGCGGTCGGAGTGCTGACCTGACTTCTGGGGGAATTGCGGTCTCGTGAGTGCACTCTGCAGCACCGAGCACCATTGATTTGATGTTACACACGCCGGCTCCGGGCGTGAGAGTTGCACCACCCTTGATGTGAACGTGGCCACGGCGCCGAAATCATGAGGATGCCAGGTGTGGAGAGACCGATCCGTGGATGTGAAGCAGGACTGGCGCTTCACGGCCCATCCAGGGCCGCTTGACCAAGCCCAGGGGGGTGAGAGACAGACTGAGTGGCACTACAAATCCCAGAAGGCTCTGGAATTCCTATCCTAGGAGCCCATTGGTGGACAAATAATTTAAATAAAGTGACGCCAGAAATGTAAAAAAATCGAGTTGCCTATGATTAAGGAAATCTATCCGAAACGCGTCAGGCGAGACTCGCGGTCGGAGTGCTGACCTGACTTCTGGGGGAATTGCGGTCTCTTGAGTGCACTCTGCAGCACCGAGCACCATTGATTTGATGTTACACACGCCGGTTCCGGGCGTGAGAGTTGCACCACCCTTGATGTGAAAGGGGCCACGGCGCCGAAATCATGAGGATGCCAGGTGTGGAGAGACCGATCCGTGGATGTGAAGCAGGACTGGCGCTTCACGGCCCATCCAGGGCCGCTTGACCAAGCCCAGGGGGGTGAGAGACAGACTGAGTGGCACTACAAATCCCAGAAGGCTCTGGGATTCCTATCCTAGGAGCCTATTGGTGGACAAATAATTTAAATAAAGTGACGCCAGAAATGTAAAAAAATCGAGTTGCCTATGATTAAGGAAATCTATCCGAAAGGCGCCAGGCGAGACTCGCGGTCGGAGTGCTGACCTGACTTCTGGGGGAATTGCGGTCTCTTGAGTGCACTCTGCAGCACCGAGCACCATTGATTTGATGTTACACACGCCGGCTCCGGGCGTGAGAGTTGCACCACCCTTGATGTGAAAGGGGCCACGGCGCCGAAATCATGAGGATGCCAGGTGTGTAGAGACCGATCCGTGGATGTGAAGCAGGACTGGCGCTTCACGGCCCATCCAGGGCCGCTTGACCAAGCCCAGGGGGGCGAGAGACAGACTGAGTGGCACTACAAATCCCAGAAGGCTCTGGGATTCCTATCCTAGGAGCCCATTGGTGGACAAATAATTTAAATAAAGTGACGCCAGAAATGTAAAAAAATTGAGTTGCCTATGATTAAGGAAATCTATCCGAAACGCGTCAGGCGAGACTCGCGGTCGGAGTGCTGACCTGACTTCTGGGGGAATTGCGGTCTCTTGAGTGCACTCTGCAGCACCGAGCACCATTGATTTGATGTTACACACGCCGGCTCCGGGCGTGAGAGTTGCACCACCCTTGATGTGAAAGGGGCCACGGCGCCGAAATCATGAGGATGCCAGGTGTGGAGAGACCGATCCGTGGATGTGAAGCAGGACTGGCGCTTCACGGCCCATCCAGGGCCGCTTGACCAAGCCCAGGGGGGTGAGAGACAGACTGAGTGGCACTACAAATCCCAGAAGGCTCTGGGATTCCTATCCTAGGAGCCCATTGGTGGACAAATAATTTAAATAAAGTGACGCCAGAAATGTAAAAAAATCGAGTTGCCTATGATTAAGGAAATCTATCCGAAACGCGTCAGGCGAGACTCGCGGTCGGAGTGCTGACCTGACTTCTGGGGGAATTGCGGTCTCTTGAGTGCACTCTGCAGCACCGAGCACCATTGATTTGATGTTATACACGCCGGCTCCGGGCATGAGAGTTGCACCACCCTTGATGTGAAAGGGGCCACGGCGCCAAAATCATGAGGATGCCAGGTGTGGAGAGACCGATCCGTGGATGTGAAGCAGGACTGGCGCTTCACGGCCCATCCAGGGCCGCTTGACCAAGCCCAGGGGGGTGAGAGACAGACTGAGTGGCACTACAAATCCCAAAAGACTCTGGGATTCCTATCCTAGGAGCACATTGGTGGACAAATAATTTAAATAAAGTGACGCCAGAAATGTAAAAAAATCGAGTTGCCTATGATTAAGGAAATCTATCCGAAACGCGTCAGGCGAGACTCGCGGTCGGAGTGCTGACCTGACTTCTGGGGGAATTGCGGTCTCTTGAGTGCACTCTGCAGCACCGAGCACCATTGATTTGATATATATATATATATATATATATTCACTGAAAAAAACACAGGTTTCAGGAATGTTATAGTTAGTCTGACATTTCCCTTGTACAACACCAGAGAAATTCGGCAGTTATAGTTAGTTGAGCTAACTATAACTCGCGCCCCACAATGCACTGCTGATGACATCACATTTTACATTACTGATGACATGATCAGTGACATCACTGATGACATCACTGATGGGCACCCCAGGACATTGATGCAGCCAGCCCTGGGGGTGGCGGTCCCCAAGGCCATTAAAGTCTTCTGGAGGGGGGCTGCATGGACCCCCTCCTATCATGATTGAAGCCCCAGGGAGATGGTGGTCCCCGGGCCGTGGGTCCACAACCAACCCCTGTTTTTGCATAAAGTAAGCCCTGGGGAGGTGGCAGTCCCCAGGGTTTGGGGGGGCCCGTGAGGCCCCCCTGCCCATTAATAACAAAGCCCCGGGGAGGTGGCAGTCCCCGGGGCTGCATGGCACCCACGGGCCCTGCATAACAATATTTCATAATTATTGAAGCCCTGGGGAGGTGTCGGTCCCCGGGGCTTGGGGGGGCAGCGAGGCATCCCTCCCATTATTAACAAAGCCCACGGGGAGGTGGCGGTCCCTGGAGGTTGGGGGGCCTGCGAGGCCCTCTGCACATAATAGGCAAAACCCCTGGGGAGGTGGCCGTCCCCGGGGCTGCATAACAATGACACATTGCCCCGGGACCTGGCCCGCTCAGGGGATTAAAAGTAACAAAGTGTGGGAGACCGCGCTCTGTGTTTTTTTGTATTTTTTCAGCGGGATTCGTGCACCGTATGTGAATCTTGTTGAAAATATTTATAAAATGATTTTTTTGGCTCTTAGGGTCCCTGTGGGATCCCCCCTGAGCAGGCCTAGGGGGTCAGGGTATTTCTACCCTGACCCCTTATCTTGTTTTTGTCCTTTTTTCTTGTGACTCGGTTCAACCAAGTCACAAGATGGCTGCCAACACTTTTTGGTTTGAAGTGTTGGCAGCCAATCAGAATAAAGCTTGTGAGGGTTCGCAGATCCAGTGCGGTCACCAGATATCAATATGTTTTATTTTTTTAATTTCTCAGGAACTAGTGAACAGATTAACACCATTTAACAAAAAGAACGCTTTCTGAAACAAGAGCTACCTTTTTGCCAAATTTGGTGTAATTCCGTTCAGCGGTTTGGGTTGTAGCTTTGTCTAAGGTTTCCTATGGAAATTAACACGAGTTTTGGGACTCCCCTTTTTTCTCAGCCCCCATTTGACAAATCACCTCAAAACGTTCAAGACAAGAGCTGACCGGAGTGCCTCATTAATTTTGAAAATTTCACGAATAATCGTCAAAGATATTGGCAAAAGAAAAATGCTTTTCATATGGAAACTAGGTCCTAACTATAAGGTAATTCAGTGAAAAAACCATGGGTTTCACACACGTTATAGTTAGGAATTAGCATTTAAAAAACCTTGCAAATTCAGTGAAAAAAACATAGGTTTCACACACGTTATAGTTAGCTGGACATTTCACTCGTAAAAAAACAATGAAATTCCCCCGTTATAGTTAGTTAAGCTAACTATAACTCGCACACCCGCAATCCACTGCTGATGATGTCACATATTACATCACTCATGACATGGTCAGTGACATCACTCATGACATCACTGATGACATCTCAAATGACATCACTGATGACATCATCCAGTGAATGTGTATTTTTCTGAAAATTAAATATGTTTTATATATGTATATCTCAAGGTCGATAGAAGAATAAATGGGTATATAAGTGTCTAAATGGATGATTTGTTTTTGAAAAATTGATTGTATAACTGACTGATTAAGTGTATCTTAGTGAATATATGGCTTACAGAGTAATGTTTAAATATGTAATTATCTGTATCAGTGTCTCACTTTGTGTATAAGTGGCTGCATGGGTTGGTGAGTAGCTACATGGGTGTTTTTATAGGATATTAGGTGGTTTTTTCAGTATCAGTCTGAGTGTCTGCATGGTTCGGTGGGGGGTATTACATAGTGCATAGGTGCATGAATGAGTGACTCACTGGTTGTATGTGTTGAAAACAGCATGTGTGCAGGACTGTATGGGTGGATGAGTGTGTGTATGGGTGTGTTAGTGAGTGAATGACTGTCTCAATAGTGTCTTTATGAGTAACTACATATGTTTTAAACTACTATATGTGACTATTGGTGTATATAAGTGAGTGTATGTGAGAGTGAGAGATTAAAAGAGTTACTGTATGAATAAGTATGTGTTTCTATAAGTGATTGTTTAAAAGACTAAGTATGTGTAACTTTCCGTAGAAGTAAGTGTGGTGGTGTGTGTATAACTGTATATGCAAATAAATCTATGTTTGATTCTTTATTTTCATGAGTGAGTATGTGTGTCAGTAACTCTGTGGATGAGTGGCATTGTGTAGCAGGATGTATAGGTGTAAGAGTACATATGATGAGTGAGTACATGTATGAGTGACTGTATAGGACTGTTCGTGAATGTGTGGATGTGTATGTGGATCTTAGAATTACTGAAGAGGTTGTTGTAACTGGTATTGGTATATCCATTTTTTTGAAAATTTTAGTCTCTATTTTTGAATGTGTGTTTCAAAGGTTATATTAGGGTGAGAGGAGGTCTGCCACTGTATCACAAGGATGATGTCATTTGAGATGTCATCAGTGATGTCATGAGTGATGTCACTGACCATGTCATGAGTGATGTAATATGTGATGTCATCAGCAGTGGATTGCGGGTGCGCGAGTTATAGTTAGCTTAACTAACTATAACGGGGGAATTTCATTGTTTTTTTTACGAGTGAAATGTCCAGCTAACTATAACATGTGTGAAACCTATGGTTTTTTAACTGAATATATATATATGTAAATATATATATATATATATATATATATATATATATATATATATATATATATATAGATATATTTTCACACACTACCAACTGGCGGTCGCCAGTAGGTAGATATAGTTAGGACCTATTTTCCATTGGAAATCCGCAACATTCTATAGGGAATAATGTTGGCGCCGATAGATGAATCTTCGCGAAATTTTCCATAATTTTGGCCAGCTCCGGTCTGCTCCTATCCTGAAAATTTCACGGTGATTCGTCAAGCGGGGGCCGAGAAAAAAGGGGGGTCCCAAGCGCATTTTCCCCATGCATTTTTCCATAGGACCTTTTGACAGAGCTACAGCCCGAACTGCTGAACGGAATTACACCAAATTTGGCAATGAAGTAGTCCTCAGTTCAGACTCTTGCCTTTTGCTTAAATGGTGTAAATCCGTTCAGTAGTTCCTGAGAAAATTAGATGTAAAAGTACATATATATCTATGGCCTCGGAGGATCCGCACACCCTTCCCGCACCCTCCCGAGCACGAGCTGTATGCTAATTGGCTGCCAACACTCTGAATCAGCCAACACTCTGAATCAGGAAGTGTTGGCAGCCATCTTGTGCCTCGGTAGTACCGAGGCACAAGAAAACCAAAAAAGAAAGGTGCAAAACGTGACAAGGGGGCAGGGTAGAAACATCCTGACCCCCTAGGATTGCTCAGGGGGTCCCACAAGGACCCCCAAGGTCCCAAAAAATTAGGACTCTGTATTTTACAGTGAGTGATGAAAGGTTATACTAGTGTATGATGAGGTGTATCTGATTGTCGCGTGGATGATGTCATCAGTGATGTCATCAGCGATGTCATTTGAGATGTCATCAGCGATGTCACTGACCATGTCATGTATGATGTAATGTGTGACATCATTAGCAGTGGATTGCGGGCGCGCGAGATGTAGTTAGTACAACTAACTATATGGGAGAAATTTCAATGGTTTTGTTCGAGTGAAATGTCGATCTAACTATAACACCCCTAAAACCTATTGTTTTTCAGTGAATTTCTAAGGTTTTTTAAATGCTAATTCCTAACTATATCAGGCATGAAACCTATGGTTTTTTCTGTGAATTTCAAAGGTTTTTTAAATGCTAATTCCTAACTATATGAGGCCTGAAACCTATGTTTTTTTCAGTGAATTGCAAAGGTTTTTTAAATGCTAATTCCTAACTATATCAGGCCTGAAACCTATGGCTTTTTAAGTGAATATATATATATATATATATATATATATATATATATATATATATATATATATTGTGTGTGATCAAGACCGGGGCAGCCCGGTCAAAACGTGTCATGTTGCTGTTGAAGGGAGAATAAAGAAGTACTCAAAAGAATTTCTGCCTGCATGGTGGTCAGTTCCTGCTTATGTTTCTGAAAGAAACATTTTGCTGTCAGGATTGTGATCGTGACACATATATATATATATATATATATATATATATATATATATATATATATATATATATATATATATAAATCCAAATGGCTGCTTCCGGCTGCTGGGACCCAAGAGAGGTGGCGTACACCCCGGCGGAGCGTGCCGGTAATCTAATACAAAGATGCAGAAGCAATTCCTCGTACGCTCTCAGAAGAACAGACCACAAACGGAGATGTCTAGAAAGAGGTGTTTTAATTCACTACGCGTTTCAGCTCGAAAGCCTTGTTCACGTGAATGATTGTGCAGACACGGTGACTGATAAAGTTAATTCATCAACATCAACAAAGGACAAATTGAAAACCAATGAACGTAGGATAAAAAAGTGGCAGACATCTTAGAATGTGGTGTGCTGTGTAACGCATAAATACATTGCATTCAGAGCTCACCACACAGGACTTATATGGCACATCATTTTGTGTTGGAACATTGCTTTCTTTCAATAGATCTTGCATTGCCTGTAAAACAGGTAAATCTGATGATGATAATTCATAAGATGAAGATTCCAATACATGACAGTCGGATGGCGATTTCTTGTCTGAATTTGCAATAAGGAAGTGCTTTTTAAGTTTTAATTTCCTTATGCTCTTATAAAGGTCTATTCTTGTAGCTGCATAATTCATGGAGCTTTCCATATATTTATATATATATATATTCACTAAAAAAAACATGTTTCACACACGTTATAGTTAGGAATTAGCATTTAAAAAACCTTTGAAATTCACTGAAAAAACCATAGGTTTCACACATGTTATAGTTAGCTGGACATTTCACTCGTAAAAAACCAATGAAATTCCCCCTTTATAGTTAGTTCAGCTATCTATAACTCGCGCGCCCGCAATCCACTGCTGATGACGTCACATATTACATCACTCATGACATGGTCAGTGACAGCACTCATGACATCACTGATGACATCTCAAATGACATCACTGATGACATCACTGATGACGTCATCCATGTGATAAATTACCACATCTTCTCACACCCTAATATAACCTTTGATACACCGACTCAAAAATTCTGAGTTCCGTTCTCAAAAACCATACATACTCCAATACCAATAACTACATACCCACTTATTAACTGTTAGGTCTACATACACCTCCACTCATTCACCTGTACAGTCACTCATACTTACAATCACTCCATACAAGACTATCATATGCATTTATACACCTATATAGACACTCACACACCACCAATCATCCATAGAGGTACTCTCACACCTAGTCAGTCATGTAAATAATTACACTCCCATTTACTCACCTATGCGGTTATACACACTCAAGTTCACTTAATCATAAACATAGTACCACATTCTTACGCTCTTATAGAATCATTGATACAAGCACACACTCATCCATACAGTCACTCTCACAATCACACACTATCACATCTACCCACTTATATAGTGAATTTGTAAGGTTTTTTAAATGCTAATTTATGTATGTATTATTATATTTTTTATGTTTTTTATATAATTATTTTACAATAAACTACCTATGTATATAGTTATAGATTGACTGTATCCTGTAACATTGAATGGCTCAGCTCTTTTTTTTTAATTTGGATAAAGTTGAACAGCATAGTTAATATCTTCTAATATCTTCTATAAACTAAAGGGTTTTTGACCGTGTGCGTTTCACGTGCGCATGCGTACGTTGTGCGTGCTCCGTTCGCGCGTGCTCTGTACGCGCATGCGAGCGGAGACCCTACGCGCGTGCTCCGTACGCGTATGCGTACGTGCACCATACACGTACTGGCGTGCTCCCAGTGCGCATGCGTGCGTGCAACGTGCGTGTACAGTGCGCGCACCTGCGTGCTGCGAGTGCGCATGCGTACGTTGTGCGTGCTCAGTTTGCGCATGCTCCGTTCGCGCGTGCTCCGTACGCGCATGCGTGCGTGCACCGTGCATGTACGTTACGCGTACCGTGTGCCCACGGCACGTCATGTGATTACAAAACAACACTTTTCATTGGTTCATATTAGTTTCTGTTTCAGAATCTTCAAACACCACACCCACTCCCCTGACTTTTTCTACTAATTTCCTGAGAGAAGGTTGCTGAAGATCTACTCCAGTGAAATGGCAGAACACCAGTCATTTTCAGACAGTGAGGAGATCTTTCAAGAACCGCCAAGAAAAACAGAAGCACTCTTTCATTTGGAATTATTTCACTTTTCCAGACGGGCAAAAAAAAGTGAATGCGCTAAAGGTCACTTGTACAATTTGCGGAAGTGTCCTGTCTAGAGGGGATCCGGCCAAAAAATACTCCTTCAGCATTTATTGCATGCTCAGGCATTTTAAATCAATGCATCCAATTCGGTTTGCTCGTGAAACCACAAGAGCCCTAAGGGAGAACCCTCCACCTGGACCTTCGCAGTCGAGCACATCATCTGCGGCTGCAGATTCACCATGCACCAGGCCTCTTGACATCCGGCCCCTGTTCAAAAAAGTGCACATTCATTGCAATATGTGCAATGAGGTAATTTGCTAAGGAGAGAGTAGCATAAATTTATTTGAAAACCGTATACGACCGTATACAACAGCACACATGCTCCAGGTCATAATTTTTTTTTTTTTTTTTTTTTGCTCCTGTTGAGCAGTTTTTTGATTCCCAGTTTTGTTTTGGGGCTGTAAAAAAAACCCCCAAAAATACAAAGATGTTTGAAAACTAAAAAAAAAAATATAAAACAAAAAAAAGACAAAAAAACAGTTGTTTTAAGAACTCACTTCACTTCTCCAAAAAGAGCTATATTCTTAATATACTGTTTTTTATTTTGATTGAATGAATGTGTAGTGTATACAAGAATGATTGAAATGATTGAAATGACTGAGTGAAGAGGAGGAAAGGACAGACAGAATGAGTGAGAAAAGGAAATTATGATCAGTCATGAAAGGGATGTGAAAGACTGACTGCAACAAAAGGACTAAGGGTAGAGTATACAGGTAATAAGAGTAAATGAGTAAGGGAATGGCAGTGAGTAATGGAGAGTGATGGAGGGGGAGTGAGAAAAGGGGAGTAAGGGACGGAGATAGGAAAAGGGAGTAACAGATGAAGCGGATGAAGTACAGCAGGGTAAAGGGATTGAAAGTAAGAAAAGTGGAGTGATGGTGAGATAAGGGGTATGAGGATTAGAAAAGGGGGTAAGGGAAAGTGAGAGATGGGGAGTGAGGGAATGGAAGGATTTAGGAAATTAGAGTGAGAGAAAGGGAGTCAGGATTTCAATGGGCAAAGGAGAGTGAGGGAGAGTGAGGGAAAGAATGCGAAAAGATGAAGGGGTGTGAGATATAGACAGGAGGAAGTGAAGTAGGAGAATAGGAGTGACTATGAGTAAAGGATAGTGACAGTTAGGGAAGGTGAGGGAAGGAGAATGACGGAGAATGTTAAAAAAATTACATAGATGGAAAATGAGTGATGGAGAGAGGAGAAGTGGTAGAAACAGAGATGTTAAGGAAATTAAGGGTAAGACAGAAAAAAGGAGAGAGACAGAAACAGAGACAGAGAGCAAGGAACTGAGAAGGAGTAAGGCAGTTAAAATGACTGAGACATATGGAAACAGGGAGAGAAACACGGTTGAAAAAATAGTGATGGAGGCAGTAAACCTAGGGGAGTAGTAGAGAAGGAGTGAGGGAGTTACGAAAGAGCAGTAGAGGAAGAAGAGTTAGGGAAGGGGAATGAGAAAAGCAGAGTGAGTAGAAGTGAAGAAAAGGGAACATGAAAGTGAAGGGGTGAGAAATACAGATATTTTAAACTTACCTGACCAACAAAATAACTTAATTAGAAATAAATAGTTGTTTTTTAATTGCTAGAAAAAAGGATTAAATTGCCTAAATTTTCTTTCTCAATCTGAAAAAAAAGAAAATAAGTATTAATATTTAACAATACATTTTAGAATACAGTACACATATTTCCATATTTAACAAAGTAATTTTTTGCCCTTTTTTTGCTGTTTTCAGAATATATTGCATTTCACTGAAAATAGTGACATCAATTGCATTCATCACTTAACAGCGGGCAAAAAAATTAACAATCTGAAAGATTGTTTAAAAAAAGCCCTGAATCTATCCTCAGTAAAACATACCTTGATAGAAATGTAACATATATATTAAAAATATCTTCTAAGAACAATAACTATTTGCAATAAATATCGTCTGTAAATCTTGTTGCTTAAGCACATACACCAAAATATTATCTGTCAAAGAAGTCCACAAAAGAAACAATTACCTTTCCATGAGGCCAAATAGTAATTTTTTAAAAAAATTTGGTGAAATATCCAATGCTAATCCAATAAAATCGAAATAATGGTTTCTTCAGATGCTGCAATTTGTATCTATAATTTTGGTTTTAGAAAAATTAAGTAGAAATTTGGTATTTCTGCAGGCAAACGTTGCTTGAAAATCAATTGTGAATCATTACACAGTATCCAGCCTTTTTCACATTTTAGATAAACTGTGTAATGACCAGAAGTTATACAAGGTCCATCATGAAAAATTATTGCAACTGCAACAAAAGTCTTTCCTGATATTGATAATTGATTTCCTGTAAACTTCTTTATTAAAGTGTCCAATTTTGTTCCATCAGCTCTACAACGTTGCATCATTAAAATTACATACTGTCCATATTATTTTAAAAATAAATTTGATAACATTTCTGATTTATATTGAGAACATTCCATGTTGTGATTTGCATCTTTAACTAATGTACTAAAAGTCACTGATTTACTCTCTGGTAATGTTAAATATATGAACCTTTCAGAATCAACATTAGAGCTGCATGTGTTCAAACAGTTTTAACAACTATGTTCCCATTTATAAGAGAGACCAAACATATTTTCTATTTCTACCCCTTCATCTTCCAGTACCATAAGCATATACATTAAGACTTCCTGTGCATCTTGCTGGACATTTTGAGTAAACTGTGTACATCCAGAACATACATCTAAAAGATTTCTAACATCAGAAGCACTTTCTATTTTAGTTTTATCATTACTCAGCTTCTCATAAAGGAAACTCAGCAGAGAACAGAATCTTTTTTCATGATTTAGTATTATATGTTCTTTCAAACTTTCAAGATAAAATACAACATTCAGTACTACATTAGCGCAGCAGTTGACACCAGAGCTATTTTCAAAATGACAACCAACAACCTCTTCAGCATTGTCCTTTTTCTTTTTGCTTGCAATCACATCAGTCTCTATTTGTTTACTCTTCTGTACATCCTCATTACAGATATTCTCAATTCTCCTTTTCCGACAAACAACACGTTTTTCAAACACAGGATACTGACCTAAATGAGGAGCATAGCTTCTTAATCTATTATACTCCTTTACACAGTTTGCATCAGCACTAACTTTTGACTCATCAAAGTCTTTCATGAATAAACCAGATATTTTTTTCACGCGTGACAAAGCAACATATGCCATACCTTCTTTAAACACACTAGATCCAATGTTTACAAAAGCACTATCTACAGTTAATCCTTGTGATTTGTGAATAGTTACAGCATATGCTAGAGAAAACGGAAACTGCTTCCTACGTACATATAAGTCTTTCACAAGCAAGAAACGAACTGAACAACGACTAATGTCTTTAACTTCTTCAATCTGATCAAATTTTATTTGTAAAAATTCAATTCCATCTTTTTTCTGGTAATTAACAAAACCCACAACTTTACCCCTAGCTCCATTCACTATACCTTTTTCTACATCCAAATTACGTCTTAAAATTACTCGACAGTTCATACATACATAAAGATTCTTTTCTAAACCAGCTGTTTTCGATATGTTTTTCTCTAGAGAATCCAATTTAGTTGTCAATTTGCTTGACAATATAATAGTTATTCCTTCATGCTGTATTTTATCCACAGCTTCCAGTTTTATAATCTCTTCATTTTCCAATTTCAAAAGTTCTTGATTGAATATAGAGCATTCATGTAGTGTTGGCATTAAGCAGATTACAGTATTTTTTTTGCAATTTTCTTGTATATTTTCTCTGGAACTATTTGTTCTGTTGGAAACAAATTACATAGCAATCGACTCTGTAAAGCTTTTCTGCCTTGTTCTGGGAGTAGTCCAATTCTGATATCTTTGAGAATACTTGCATAATCATCATCATTTACTTGCCGCATATTGGTAAAGAGTTCTTTGTACTCAAAGTATGTCCAAATATTCACATTACCTATACTTCCTAACAACTTTTTCGTGGCTTCATGTGTAAGAGTATGAAATACTGGTTGTCCTTTAACTGGAGTGAGCTGCAGTAGATCCCAAAAAACTATAACATGTTTTCCTCCAAATAGCACGTCATAGTCTGTTTTTAGAATTTGCTGCATTCTTAAATGCACAAAGGCAAGCATTAAGTTTGATACCATGCTTACCTTATCAATAATGAGAACTTTCATTTTTTTCAATACTCTTGAAACTTCAAAACATGCTTCTCCTGTTCGCTTGTGGTATTGTATTTTGTTCTCATGCTCTACTGGTAACATTAGCAAACGATTGAGGGTAATTCCTTTTATGTTATATGCTGCTAACCCAGTTGAGCGGTAACAAGACAAGACAAAGTTGAATCAGTTTTTTTCTGTAGGTAGCTTCTAATTACTTGAATTAAGAAACTTTTTCCAGTTCCAGCTTGTCCACTCACATACATTCTGATTGGTTCAAATGATGTGCATGAGCATTCTTTATTTTCATGTAGTAATCCATGATCAATTTGTTTTGTGACTTCATCATAAATTTGTTGTTGTTCATCATTCAGTTGTTGTTCCAAATTTGGTAAGTTTATTAAATCTTCCTGAGCTTGATTCATAGCTGTTTCCACTTTAGTCATGGCTATTGCAGCTTCATTTTCTACGATTGGTTGTCCTAGAGGATCTTGACTGAGCGTCCCAGAACTTTGACTGTCTTGAGAACTGTCTCTAGCTATATCAGCTGCAATTGTTGCTTCTTGTTCAATTTCTTCATTTAACAGTTGTGAAAGTACTGCATTCTATGGTATCTTTGCATGCATTAAAGGAATCTTCATAGCTTTGAAAATGTCCAAGTAATTCATCCTCTGAACGCCATGGTTTAAACATGTGATTAATCAAATTTCCTTTTGTTTGTTTTACCAAACATCCTTCCTCACCAATGACTTTATATTTTCCATTGTTGATGTCTTCTGTGGTATTCCGTTTAAAAATGTAGTTCTGCAGCACTTCATAGAGACACATGTTCTCAAGATGATGACTTCTCTTTGGGTAATATGTGTCCAACATGTTTGTTCTTAAAATGTCTGTACTTTCTGGTTCGTAATCTATTCGTTCAATTTCTCGAATAGATTTCAATACCCGATTTCGCATTCCTGCAAGGCCTAAACTTCCCCAAATTATTCTTCTGGATTTGGAGTACAGACTTGCAGATGATAACCTATCTGAGCATTCGCATTACCCAATTTCTCGATGCGATAACATCTTTAAACTGAAACTGTATAGCTTTTTACTGACAGTCTTCTCGTGAGAAATCTCTTCCCACATTTCTTTCAATTCCGTTTTCTCAGATTTAGTGATGTAAGATGTGACATACCGAGCAACAGCAATAGAATTGTCAGCTACATACTGAATATCCATGTTAGCATTCCACATGGATAAAATGACTGGGTTGTAGTCATTTATATATTTTGACTCTTCTTTTCTTCTTAGGTTGTAGGTATTTTTAGGCGATTTTCTTGTAATAGTATGTCGCACAGCTGACATAAAACTGTTTTCTCTTCCTTTTGAAAGAACAGGTCGTGGAAATCCAAATCGACATTTTGTGTAGAATTTATTTTTACTCTTGTACTTTCGTCGACAGTATTTTCCACACCGATGACTTTCAAAACGTAAAACTTGCTCTTTTAAGAATTTTTCTTCTGTGCTTTTAGGTATAGCACATGTTGCATATCCTTCAATGAAACATAAAACTGCATCATCAGAATCTGTTCCAAATTTTGGGGCATCCTTGATCCACAACAGCATATGAATATGAGGAGCACCTCTTGCTTGGTACTCTTTTTTCCAAAAGAAATCCACAACTTCTCCAAGAGGTGGATTTTTTTTATTGCAGATGAAGGACATCATAGCCTCAAACTATGATTGAAATATCTGCAAACATTAACCGGATCCAATGAGCACAATTCTCCTGCTGTCTTGTAATGGATGTTTTCAATATTTGAATTTGCCTCTCAAAGAAAATCCAGTAAATCATCCCAAGCGTACTCAGCACAGCTTAGGGTAAGGAACCATGTAGGAGTTCCTAAATTCCGTAACATACATTTCAATTCTCCATGGCGTCGGTACCAATATTCATTAGTCCCACGCTGACAAGCCATCAGATTAATCAATTGAGATTCCAAATGATCATCTCGCTGTTGCAATTTGTTCAGAAAATGCTTTGCAGACACATTATGTAGATGTACTCCAGTTTTTAAAATGTGATTCACTGCATAAGATAGTGCAGACAAGTCACTTTCAAATAAAAGATGGAACAAATAAGGAATACTTTGACGAAATCTTGGATCTTCTGCATATAATCTTGTAGTCCGATACTCAGAAGCAGGAATCTGTACTGGACGTTCATCATATCGTCCACCTTTTCCTGTAGGAAACAGCTGGGGAAAACAACGAGCTTCCAAGCTCTCCTCCCATACACTTACGGGAGTTCCTTTTGCTTTTTTATCTGAAACAGATCAATAGTGTTTCACATAACTTCTTTAGAATGAAGAGGATGTATGCTGAAATGTTCATAAATTTCTTCTTCTTTTGACTTATCCACTTTTTCAATTTGACCAGTTGGTATTCCTGTGTCTGCTAGTAAAACTTCTTCATCTTCATCCATATAAATTGATTCATAGTACTTATTATTTCTTCTCAAATATAAATTTGCTCTTTGTACTTTTCGTACATCCACCAGCTCCTGCCAAATTTTCTTATTTTTTGTAAGTACACCATTAACCAGAATAACTAATGGTTAAGTTTCCAAACTATCTGCATCAATTGTTTCAATATTTTTTTTCAAATCTAATGGCAAATAGACAACTCTTCCTTTTAAACCTCTTTGTAAATCTGAAGGAGGTAATTTGCCTGTTTTGGGCTCCATACGAACTATAGTCTGAAACGGATGGACACATTGAATGAGTATAGACTCATACGTATTTAAATCACTAAGTTCTGCAGGAATATCAACTAATTCTAAATTATTAAGTACAGCTCTAGCTGGCATTTTATTTTCTTCTAACTTGTTATAACAGTATTTACAAATACGCAGATCTTCACCCAAATCAAAACAATTTTCCAGAAATAAATATGTAGCAAAATCCTTCCACTTAGAAATATTTTCTTTTTCACTTTTTTTATAGAGATCAACATTCCTTGTTTGAGTTTTATAATGGCTTCTCCGGCAACAAATACAAGAAATATTTGATCTTCCATTAGAGATGATAGTACATTTTGTCATTTGATCTTAACATTTTTTACTAACAGTGAGTTCTACATTCTCTTCCACATTTTCTTCAATAACTGTGTCATTTCCTGCACTTTCTTGCTCTGGACCAAAGTAACAAAACTCAATATCCTCACAAACCTTCTTCACATCTGATACAGATCCACGGAACAGAGCACTATTCAACTCATTTAACTTAGTGCTGGACTTTTAGCAAAATACAATCTTCTCACAAATTTTCTCATTTCAGTATGATGAACTGCCAGCATCCTAAAATGGTGAAAAACACTTTGACAAACTTTCCTAGAAAGACAAGCCAGAGGATGTCCTTGCAAACCAGTATTCTCTCTCACTCTGCATGGATCTAGTCTTTGAAGTACCTTAATCTTCTGTTTAACACTTTTTTTTTACTATATTCTCTTAGAAATTCACGTAATTTATCAATAGATTCCTGTCGTACAGTACAAATACTACTAAAATTCCAAGTGTACACTGGGGCTTTAGGACGTCTCCCCATAACCTCATCAGCTAAAACTTCTTCCTCATTTCTTGGAACCCTTTTCTCCTTTTCCATTACACAACCATCCTTAACTTCATATGCTCGACCACTGGTGTCAACTGCATGCAGCAAACTATTACTTTGAAGATAACTCTCTTCATTAAAAAATGGTTCAGTACTTGAACTATGCTTCCATTCTCCTAAGAACACTTTACAAAAGATTTTTTTTTTTCACTTCTCTTTTTCTTTTGCTTTTTGACTTCATTACATTCACTAATTTATCTAATGTACGGATCCTGTTCAAAATTAAAATGAATAGTTTTCTTTTTAATTCCAAAGCCTTTGCAACATTTGATTCAATATGTTTCTTTTTCTTATAAAATTTTGTTTTTCTTCCTATATTTTTTCACATCCTTTAGCAAATTGAACATCACTCTTCTCTGAAACATTTTTCTACGAATGTTTTTAAAATCTATTTTTCTTTTTAAGTCATTCTTTCTTACTTCTGATTGTACATTAGCATTTAGTATATTCTGTCTTTTGGCTTGTTGTTTTCTACTTGAAACACTATTTGCAGTGGATATATTTTTTACATTTTTTCTTTGCTTGAGGATATTTTTTATAAAATTCTTAGTCTGCTTACCAGAAGATTTTTTCTTTTTTCCAACGTGAGGTTCTTCAACTAATTTTTGTTGTCCAGTTGTCTTCAAAAATAGATGTTGTTGCTGTTCTTTTCTCTTTCTTGATTTTATAGGCATCTTTAATTTATTTCAGTGTTGTTCAGCAGTAACTGAAAGAAACTAAAAAAACAATACCTTGATGTAATTTAAATATATTACTATATTTTTTATGAGCTTTTCAAATCCTATCAAATGAGCTGTCCGTTTCCTACGACTGCAAGTCTTACACAATAAAAGCTACACAAATTAAATCTCTGACAACAACTCCTGTGTGCACACAGACTCAGCTACTTGAGAGCATGAGCCTGTGGAACCTGGGTGAGTGATTAGACTAGAGCAAAGGAAATGAGCTTTGGCGATGTTGAATGTGGTAGCTTTACACACTACTATCTAAAATACCACACAGTGCTGAATACTTAGCATGGGAGTGCAGGAGAAGCAGCTACCTGTGTGCTAAGAGCATGCTTCTGGAGACTGTGTATTGTCAGGTGCAAGAGAGATCTGCATGGACATTTGCACAACTGCATGAAGACTGCAGAGATGTATGTAAGAGTACATGTGGGGTAAGGGTTAATTGGAGTTTTGAACATGTAGGATCTACCTCACCCATTGCAGGAGTGTAAGGAAAATCTACCCTGTTGTTTTCAAGTGTGTTGGCATTTGCCTGTCATTTGTGAGATATTGATTTGTGCTGAATGCTAGCCATCACAGTTCAAGAAAACAAGCTGCCCCTTTCCTACAAATGCAAGTCTTACAGAACCAGACCAACACGAATTAAATCTCTGACAACAATTCCTTTGTGCACACAGACTCATGGTGTGATTCTAGGCAGAAAACGATATTTGATTGGCAATTTCAAAGCACATTTACTACTGTGGTTTTGCAAGTGATAATTACTGTAACAGTCTGACACATTTTCCTTATAGTTTAGAGAGGCAGAAAAGAGCACTTGTCCTAACAGCTACTTGAGAGCATGAGCATGTGGAACCTGGGTGAGTGATTAGACTAGAGCAAAGGCAATGAGCCTTGGCGATGTTGAATGTGGCAGCTTTACACACTGCTATCTAAAATACCACACAGTGCTGAATACTTAGCATGGGAGTGCAGGAGAAGCAGCTGCCTGTGTGCTAAGAGCATGCTTCTGGAGACTGTGTATTGTGAGGTGCAAGAGAGATCTGCATGGACGCTTGCACAACTGCATGAAGACTGCAGAGATGTATGTAAGAGTACATGTGGGGTAAGGGTTAATTGGAGTTTTGAACATATACAATCTACCTCACCCATTGCAGGAGTGGAAGGAAAATCTACCCTGTTGATTTCAAATGTGTTAGCATTTGCCTCTCATTTGTGAGATATTGATTTGTGCTGAATGCTAGCCATCACAGTTCAAGAAAACAAGCTGCCCCTTTCCTACGAATGCAAGTCTTACAGAACCAGACTTGCACCTGACAATACACAGTCTCCAAAAGCACGCTCTTAGCACACAGACAGCTGCTTCTCCTGCACTCCCATGCTAAGTATTCAGCACTGTGTGGTATTTTAGATAGCAGTGTGTAACGGTACCACATTCAACATCGCCAAGGCTCATTTCCTTTGCTCTAGTCTAATCACTCACCCAGGTTCCACATGCTCATGCTCTCAAGTAGCTGTTAGGACATGTGCTCTTTTCTGCCTCTCTAAACTATAAGGAAAATGTGTCAGACTGTTACAGTAATTATCACTTGCAAAACCACAGTAGAAAATGTGCTTTGAAATTGCCAATCAAATATCGTTTTCTACCTAGAATCACACCATCAGTCTGTGTGCACAAAGGAATTGTTGTCAGAGATTTAATTTGTGGTGCTCTGGTTCTGTAAGACTTGCATTTGTAGGAAAGGGGCAGCTTGTTTTCTTGAACTGTGATGGCTAGCATTCAGCACAAATCAATATCTCACAAATGAGAGGCAAATGCTAACACATTTGAAATCAACAGGGTAGATTTTCCTTCCACTCCTGCAATGGGTGAGGTAGATCATATATTTTCAAAACTCCAATTAACCCTTACCCCACATGTACTCTTACATACATCTCTGCAGTCTTCATGCAGATGTGCAAGCATCCATGCAGATCTCTCTTGCACCTGACAATACACAGTCTCCAGAAGCACGCTCTTAGCACACAGGCAGCTGCTTCTCCTGCACTCCCAGGCTAAGTATTCAGCACTGTGTGGTATTTTAGATAGCAGTGTGTAACGCTACCACATTCAACATCGCCAAGGCTCATTTCCTTTGCTCTAGACTAATCACTCACCAGGTTCCACATGCTCATGCTCTCAAGTAGCTGTTAGGACATGTGCTCTTTCCTGCCTCTCTAAACTATAAGGAAAATGTGTCAGACTGTTACAGTAATTATCACTTGCAAAACCACAGTAGTAAATGTGCTTTGAAATTGCCAATCAAATATAGTTTTCTGCCTAGAATCACACCAGGAGTCTGTGTGCACAAAGGAATTGTTGTCAGAGATTTAATTCGTGTTGGTCTGGTTCTGTAAGTCTTGCATTCGTTGGAAAGGGGCAGCTTGTTTTCTTGAACTGTGATGGCTAGCATTCAGCACAAATAAATATCTCACAAATGAGAGGCAAATGCTAACACATTTGAAAACAACAGGGTAGATTTTCCTTACACTCCTGCAATGGGTGAGGTAGATCCTACATGTTCAAAACTCCAATTAACCCTTACCCCACATGTACTCTTGCATACATCTCTGTAGTCTTCATGCAGTTGTGCAAGCGTCCATGCCGATCTCTCTTGCACCTGACAATACACAGTCTCCAGATGCACGCTCTTAGCACACAGGCAGCTGCTTCTCCTGCACTCCCATGCTAAGTATTCAGCACTGTGTGGTATTTCAGATAGCAGTGTGTAACACTACCGCATTCAACATCACCAAGGCTCATTTCCTTTGCTCTAGTCTAATCACTCACCCAGGTTCCACATGCTCATGCTCTCAAGTATCGGTTAGGACATGTGCTCTTGTGCTCTTTTCTGCCTCTCTAAACTATAAGGAAAATGTATCAGACTGTTACAGTAATTATCACTTGCAAAACCACAGTAGTAAATGTGCTTTGAAATTGCCAATCAAATATCGTTTTCTGCCTAGAATTACACCATGAGTCTGTGTATACACAGGAATTGTTGTCAGAGATTTAATTTGTGTAGCTTTTATTGTGTAAGACTTACAGTCGTAGGAAAGGGACACCTCATATGATAGGATTTGAAAAGCTCATAAAAATTTAGTAATATATTTAAATTACATAAAGGTATTTTTTTTAGTTTCTTTCAGGTACTGCTGAACAACACTGAAATAAATTAAAGATGCCTATAAAATCAAGAAAGAGAAAAGAACAGCAACAACATCTCTTTTTGAAGACAACTGGACAACAAAAATTAGTTGAAGAACCTCATGTTGGAAAAAAGAAAAAGTCTTCTGGTAAGCAGACTAAGAATTTTAAAAAAATTATCCTCAAGCAAAGAAAAAATGTAAAAAATATATCCACTGCAAATAGTGTTTCAAGCAGAAAACAACAAGACAATCGACAGAATATACTAAATGCTAATGTACAATCAGAAGTAAGAAAGAATGACTTAAAAAGAAAAATAGATTTAAAAAACATTTGTAGAAAAATGTTTCAGAGAAGAGTGATGTTCAATTTGCTAAAGGATGTGAAAACATATAGGAAGAAAGCCAAATTTTATAAGAAAAAGAAACATAGTGAATTAAATGTTGCAAAGGCTTTGGAATTAAAAAGAAAACTATTCATTTTAATTTTGAACAGGATGCGTACATTAGATAAATTAGTGAATGTAATAAATTCAAAAAGCAAAGGAAAAAGAGAAATGAAAAAAAAAACTTTTGTAAAGTGTTCCTAGGAGAATGGAAGCATAGTTCAAGTACTGAACCATTTTTTAATGAAGAGAGTTATCTTCAAAGTAATAGTTTGCTGCATGCAGTTGACACCAGTGGTCGAGCATATGCAGTTAAGGATGGTTGTGTAATGGACAAGGAGAAAATGGTTCCAAGAAATGAGGAAGAAGTGTTAGCTGATGAAGTTATGGGGAGACGTCCTAAAGCCCCAGTGTACACTTGGAATTGTAGCAGTATTTGTACTGTACGACAGGAATCTATTGCTAACATACGTGACTTTCTAAGAGAATATAGTAAAAAAAAGTGTTAAACAGAAGATTAAGGTGCTTCAAAGACTGATCCATGCAGAGTGAGAGAGAATACTGGTGTGCAAGGACATTCTCTGGCTTGTCTTTCTAGGAAAGTTTGTCAAATTGTTTTTCACCATTTTGCTCGCTGTTCATCATACTGAAATGAGAAAATTTGTGAGAAGATTGTATTTTGCTAAAAGTCCAGCACTAAAGTTAAATGAGTTGAATAGTGCTCTGTTCCGTGGATCTGTATCAGATGTGAAGAAGGTTTGTGAGGATATTGAGTTTTGTTACTTTGGTCCAGAGCAAGAAAGTGCAGGAAATGACACAGTTATTGAAGAAAATGTGGAAGAGAATGTAGAACTCACTGTTAGTAAAAATGTTGAAGATCAAATGACAAAATTTACTATCATCTCTAATGAAAGACCAAATATTACTTGTATTTGTTGCCGGAGAAGCCATTATAAAACTCAAACAAGGAATGTTGATCTCTATAAAAAAAGTGAAAAAGAAAATAATTCTAAGTGGAAGGATTTTGCTACATATTTATTTCTGGAAAATTGTTTTGATTTGGGTGAAGATCAGCGTATTTGTAAATACTGTTATAACAAGTTAGAAGAAAATAAAATGCCAGCTAGAGCTGTACTTAATAATTTAGAATTGGTTGATATCCCTGCAGAACTTAGTGATTTAAATACATATGAGTCTATACTCATTCAATGTGTCCATCCGTTTCAGACTATAGTACTATGAATCAATTTATATGGATGAAGATGAAGAAGTTTTACTAGCAGAAACAGGAATACCACCTGGGCAAATTGAAAAAGTGGATAAGTCAAAAGAAGAAAAAATTTATGAACATTTCAGCATACATCCTCTTCATTCTAAAGAATTTATGGGAAACACTATTGATCTGTTTCAGATGAAAAAAGCAACAGGAACTCCCATGAGTGTATGGGAGGAGAGCTTGGAAGCTCGTTGTTTTCCCAGCTGTTTCCTACAGGAAAAGGTGGACGATATGATGAACGTCCAGTACATGTTCCTGCTTCTGAGTATCGGACTACAAGATTATATGCAGAAGATCCAAGATTTCGTCAAAGTATTCCTTATTTGTTCCATCTTTTATTTGAAAGTAACTTCTCTGCACTATCTTATGCAGCAAATCACATTTTAAAAACTGGAGTACATCTACATAATGTGTCTGCAAAGGATTTTCTGAACAAAGTGCAATAGCGAGATGATCATTTGGAATCTCAATTGAGTAATCTGATGGCTTGTCAGCGTGGGACTAATGAATATTGGTACCGACGCCATGGAGAATTGAAATGTATGTTACAGAATTTAGGAACTCCTACATGGTTCCTTACCCTAAGCTGTGCTGAGTACGCTTGGGATGATTTACTGGATTTTCTTTGAGAGGCAAATTAAAATATTGAAAACATCCAATACAAGACAGCAGGAGAATTGTGCTCATTGGATCCGGTTAATGTTTGCAGATATTACAATCATAGATTTGAGGCTATGATGTCCTTCATCTGCAATAAAAAAATCCACCTCTTGGAGAAGTTGTGGATTTCTTTTGGAGAAAAGAGTACCAAGCAAGAGGTGCTCCTCATATTCATATGCTGTTGTGGATCAAGGATGCCCCAAAATTTGGAACAGATTCTGATGATGCAGTTTTATCTTTCGTTGAAGGATATGCAACATGTGCTATACCTAAAAGCACAGAAGAAAAAAGCTTAACCCCTTCGATGCTCATGACGGAACGGTTCCGTCATGAGCATCGGTTGAGCTGTGCTCATGACGGAACCGTTCCGTCATGGCCCCGCCCGCGCTCGAACCCTTCAGCACCGCGGGGGAATCCGCGCAGCGCTGAAGGGGTTAAAAGAGCAAGTTTTACGTTTTGAAAGTCATCGGTGTGGAAAATACTGTCGACGAAAGTACAAGAGTAAAAATAAATTCTACACAAAATGTCGATTTGGATTTCCACGACCTGTTCTGTCAAAAGGAAGAGTAAACAGTTTTATGTCAGCTGTGCGACATACTATTACAAGAAAATCGCCTAAAAATACCTACAACCTAAGAAGAAAAGAAGAGTCAAAATATATAAATGACTACAACCCAGTAATTTTATCCATGTGGAATGCTAACATGGATATTCAGTATGTAGCTGACAATTCTATTGCTGTTGCTCGGTATGTCACATCTTACATCACTAAATCTGAGAAAACGGAATTGAAAGAAATGTGGGAAGAGATTTCTCACGAGAAGACTGTAAGTAAAAAGCTATACAGTTTCAGTTTAAAGATGTTATCGCATCGAGAACTTGGGTCATATGAATGCTCAGATAGGTTATCATCTGCAAGTCTGTACTCCAAATCCAGAAGAATAATTTGGGTAAGTTTAGGCCTTGCAGGAATGCGAAATCGGGTATTGAAATCTATTCGAGAAATTGAATATTTAGCAGAGTACGAACCAGAAAGTACAGACATTTTAAGAACAAACATGTTGGACACATATTACCCAAAGAGAAGTCATCATCTTGAGAACATGTGTCTCTATGAAGTGCTGCAGAACTACATTTTTAAACGGAATACCAAAGAAGACATCAACAATGGAAAATATAAAGTCATTGGTGAGGAAGGATGTTTGGTAAAACAAACAAAAGGAAGTTTGATTAATCACATGTTTAAACCATGGCGTTCAGAGGATGAATTACTTGGACATTTTCAAAGCTATGAAGATTCCTTTAATGCATGCAAAGATACCATAGAATGCAGTACTTTCACAACTTATGTACAAATGCTAAATGAAGAAATTGAACAAGAAGCAACAATTGCAGCTGAAGTAGCTAGAGACAGTTCTCAAGACAGTCAAAGTTCTGGGACGCTCAGTCAAGATCCTCTAGGACAACCAATCGTAGAAAATGAAGCTGCAATAGCCATGACTGAAGTGGAAACAGCTATGAATCAAGCTCAGGAAGATTTAATAAACTTACCAAATTTGGAACAACAACTGAATGATGAACAACAACAAATTTATGAGGAAGTCACAAAACAAATTGATCATGGATTACTACATGAAAATAAAGAGTGCTCATGCACATCATTTGAACCAATCAGAATGTATGTGAGGGGACAAGCTGGAACTGGAAAAAGTGTCTTAATTCAAGTAAATAGAAGCTATCTACAGAAAAAAACTGATTCAACTTTGTCTTGTGTTGTTACCGCTCAACTGGGTTAGCAGCATATAACATAAAAGGAATTACCCTCCATCGTTTGCTAATGTTACCAGTAGAGCATGAGAACAAAATACAATGCCACAAGCTAACAGGAGAAGCATGTTTTGAAGTTTCAAGAGTATTGAAAAAAATGAAAGTTCTCATTATTGATGAGGTAAGCATGGTATCAAACTTAATGCTTGCCTTTGTGCATTTAAGAATGCAGCACATTCTAAAAACAGACTATGACGTGCTATTTGGAGGAAAACATGTTATAGTTTTTGGGGATCTACTGCAGCTCACTCCAGTTAAAGGACAACCAGTATTTCATACTCTTACACATGAAGACACGAAAAAGTTGTTAGGAAGTATAGGTAATGTGAATATTTGGACATACTTTGAGTACAAAGAACTCATTACCAATATGCGGCAAGCAAATGATGATGATTATGCAAGTATTCTCAAAGATATCAGAATTGGACTACTCACAGAACATGGCAGAAAAGCTTT
Organism: Triturus cristatus; assembly: GCF_964204655.1. Taxonomy (NCBI): domain Eukaryota; kingdom Metazoa; phylum Chordata; class Amphibia; order Caudata; family Salamandridae; genus Triturus; species Triturus cristatus. Next base: position 48,980,524 of record NC_140581.1, on the reverse strand, counting down.
ACAGAGTCGATTGCTATGTAATTTGTTTACAACAGAACAAATAGTTCCAGAGAAAATATACAAGAAAATTGCAGAAAAAAATACTGTAATCTGCTTAATGCCAACACTACATGAATGCTCTATATTCAATCAAGAACTTTTGACATTGGAAAATGAAGAGATTATAAAACTGGAAGCTGTGGATAAAATACAGCATGAAGGAATAACTATTATATTGTCAAGCAAATTGACAACTAAATTGGATTCTCTAGAGAAAAACATATCGAAAACAGCTGGTTTAGAAAAGAATCTTTATGTATGTATGAACTGTCGAGTAATTTTAAGACGTAATTTGGATGTAGAAAAAGGTATAGTGAATGGAGCTAGGGGTAAAGTTGTGGGTTTTGTTAATTACCAGAAAAAAGATGGAATTGAATTTTTACAAATAAAATTTGATCAGATTGAAGAAGTTAAAGACATTAGTCGTTGTTCAGTTCGTTTCTTGCTTGTGAAAGACTTATATGTACGTAGGAAGCAGTTTCCGTTTTCTCTAGCATATGCTGTAACTATTCACAAATCACAAGGATTAACTGTAGATAGTGCTTTTGTAAACATTGGATCTAGTGTGTTTAAAGAAGGTATGGCATATGTTGCTTTGTCACGCGTGAAAAAAATATCTGGTTTATTCATGATAGACTTTGATGAGTCAAAAGTTAGTGCTGATGCAAACTGTGTAAAGGAGTATAATAGATTAAGAAGAAGCTATGCTCCTCATTTAGGTCAGTATCCTGTGTTTGAAAAACATGTTGTTTGTCGGAAAAGGAGAATTGAGAATATCTGTAATGAGGATGTACAGAAGAGTAAACAAATAGAGACTGATGTGATTGCAAGCAAAAAGAAAAAGGACAATGCTGAAGAGGTTGTTGGTTGTCATTTTGAAAATAGCTCTGGTGTCAACTGCTACGCTAATGTAGTACTGAATGTTGTATTTTATCTTGAAAGTTTGAAAGAGCAGATAATACTAAATCATGAAAAAAGATTCTGTTCTCTGCTGAGTTTCCTTTATGAGAAGCTGAGTAATGATAAAACTAAAATAGAAAGTGCTTCTGATGTTAGAAATCTTTTAGATGTATGTTCTGGATGTACACAGTTTACTCAAAATGTCCAGCAAGATGCACAGGAAGTCTTAATGTATATGCTTATGGTACTGGAAGATGAAGGGGTAGAAATAGAAAATATGTTTGGTCTCTCTTATAAATGGGAACATAGTTGTGAAAACTGTTTGAACACATGCAGCTCTAATGTTGATTCTGAAAGGTTCATATATTTAACATTACCAGAGAGTAAATCAGTGACTTTTAGTACATTAGTTAAAGATGCAAATCACAACATGGAATGTTCTCAATATAAATCAGAAATGTTATCAAATTTATTTTTAAAATAATATGGACAGTATGTAATTTTAATGATGCAACGTTGTAGAGCTGATGGAACAAAATTGGACACTTTAATAAAGAAGTTTACAGGAAATCAATTATCAATATCAGGAAAGACTTTTGTTGCAGTTGCAATAATTTTCCATGATGGACCTTGTATAACTTCTGGTCATTACACAGTTTATCTAAAATGTGAAAAAGGCTGGACACTGTGTAATGATTCACAATTGAATACCAAATTCCTACTTAATTTTTCTAAAACCAAAATTTTAGATACAAATTGCAGCATCTGAAGAAACCATTATTAGGATTTTATTGGATTAGCATTGGATATTTCACCAATTTTTTTTTTTTTTAAATTACCATTTGGCCTCATGGAAAGGTAACTGTTTCTGTTGTGGACTTCTTTGACAGATAATATTTTGGTGTATGTGCTTAAGCAACAAGATTTACAGACGATATTTATTGCAAATAGTTATTGTTCTTAGAAGATATTTTTAATATATATGTTACATTTCTATCAAGGTATGTTTTACTGAGGATAGATTCAGGGCTTTTTTTAAACAATCTTTCAGATTGTTAATTTTTTTGCCCACTGTTAAGTGATAAATGCAATTGATATCACTATTTTCAGTGAAATTCAATATATTCTGAAAACAGCAAAAAAAGGGCAAAACATTACTTTGTTAAATATGAAAATATGTGTACTGTATTCTAAAATGTATTGTTAAATATTAATACTTTTTTCCTTTTTTTTCAGATCGAGAAAGAAAATTTAGGCAATGTAACCCTTTTTTCTAGCAATTTAAAAAAACAATGTATTTCTAATTAAGTTATTTTGTTGGTCAGGTAAGTTTAAAATATCTGTATTTCTCACCCCTTCACTTTCATGCTCCCTTTTCTTCACTTCTACTCACTCTGCTTTTCTCATTCCCCTTCCCTCTCTCTTCTTCCTCTACTGCTCTTTCGTAACTCCCTCACTCCTTCTCTACTACTCCCCTAGGTTTACTGCCTCCATCACTATTTTTTCAACCATGTTTCTCTCCCTGTTTCCATATGTCTCAGTCATTCTAACTGCCTTGATCCTTCTCAGTTCCTTGCTCTCTGTCTCTGTTTCTGTCTCTCTCCCTTTTTCTGTCTTATCCTTAATTTCCTTAACATCTCTGTTTCTACCACTTCTCCTCTCTCCATCACTCATTTTCCATCTATGTAAATTTTTTAACCTTCTCCGTCATTCTCCTTCCCTCACCTTCCCTAACTGTCACTATCCTTTACTCATAGTCACTCCTATTCTCCTACTTCACTTCCTCCTGTCTATATCTCACACCCCTTCATCTTTTCGCATTCTTTCCTTCACTCTCCCTCACTCTCCTTTGCCCATTGAAATCCTGACTCCCTTTCTCTCACTCCAGTTTCCTAAATCCTTCCATCCCCTCACGCCCCATCTCTCACTTTCCCTTACCCCCTTTTCTAATCCTCATACCCATTATCTCACCATTACTCCACTTCTCTTACTTTCAATTCCTTTACCCTGCTGTACTTCATCCGCTTCATCTGTTACTCCCTTTTCCTATCTCTGTCCCTTACTCCCCTTTTCTCACTCCCCCTCCATCACTCTCCATTACTCACTGCCATTCCCTTACTCATTTACTCTTCTTACCTGTATCCTCTACCCTTAGTCCTTTTGTTGCAGTCAGTCTTTCACTTCCCTTTCATGACTGATCATAATTTCCTTTTCTCACTCATTCTGTCTGTCCTTTCCTCCTCTTCACTCAGTCATTTCAATCATTTCAATCATTCTTGTATACACTACACATTCATTCAATCAAAATAAAAAACAGTATATTAAGAATATAGCTCTTTTTGGAGAAGTGAAGTGAGTTCTTAAAAGAACTGTTTTTTTTGTCTATTTTTTGTTTTATATTTTGTTTTTTTAGTTTTCAAACAATTTTTTATTTTTTTTGTTTTTTTTTACAGCACCAAAACAAAACTGGGAATCAAAAAACTGCTCAACAGGAACAAAAAAAAATTAATAAAAAAATTATGACCTGGAGCATGTGTGCTGTTGTATACGGTTTTCAATTAAATTTATGCTACTCTGTCCGTAGCAAATTACCTCATTGCACATATTGCAATGAATGTGCACTTTTTTGAACAGGGGCCGGATGTCAAGAGGCCTGGTGCATGGTGAATCTGCAGCCGCAGATGATGTGCTCGGCTGAGAAGGTCAAGGTGGAGGGTTCTCCCTTAGGGCTCTTGTGGTTTCACGAGCAAACCGAATTGGATGCATTGATTTAAAATGCCTGAGCATGCAATAAATGCTGAAGGAGTATTTTTTGTCCGGATCCCCTCTAGACAGGACACTTCCGCAAATTGTACAAGTGACCTTTGGCGCATTCACATTTGTTTGCCCGTCTGGAAAAGTGAAATAATTCCACATGAAAGAGTGCTTCTGTTTGCTCTTTCTTGGTGGTTCTTGAAAGGTCTCCTCACTGTCTGAAGATGACTGGTGTTCTGCCATTTCACTGGAGTAGCTCTTCAGCAACCTTCTCTCAGGAAATTAGTAGAAAAAGTGAGGGGAGTGGGTGTGGTGTTTGAAGATTCTGAAACAGAAACTAATATGAACCAATGAAAAGTGTTGTTTTGTAATCACATGACTTGCCGTGCGCGCCCCGTGCGTGCACGGTACGCGTAATGTACACACACGAAGCACGCACGCATGCGCACTCGGAGCACGCACACCTGAGCACTCAGAGCACGCCGGTATGCGCACCGTACACGCATGGTGCACGCACGCATACGCGTACGCAGCACGCGCGTAGGGTCTACACGCGCATGCGCGTAAGGAGCACGCGCGAACGGAGCATGCACAATGTATGCATGCGCACTCGCAGCACGCAGGTGAGTGCACCGTACGCGCACGGTGCACGCACGCATGCACACTCGGAGCACGCCAGTACGCGTACGGTGCACGCACGCATACGCGTATGGAGCACGCGCGTAGGGTCTACGCGCGCATGCGCCTACGGAGCATGCGCGAACGGAGCACGCACAACATACGCATGTGCACGTGAAATGCACACCGTGTGCGCACGGTGCACGCACAGTCAAAAACCCTTTAAAAAAAAAAAGTGTTTATAAGTTTATAGAAGATATTAACTATGCTGTTCAACTTTATCCAAATAAAAAAAAAAAAAGAGCTGAGCCATTCAATATTACAGGATACAGTCAATCTATAACTATATACATAGGTAGTTTATTGTAAAATAATTATATAAAAAATATAAAAATATAAAAAATATAATAATACATACATAAATTAGCATTTAAAAAACCTTTCAAATTCACAAAAAAAAACATAGGTTTCACACACGTTATAGTTAGGAATTAGCATTTAAAAAACCTTGCAAATTCACTGAAAAAACCACAGGTTTCACACATATTATAGTTAGCTGAACATTTCACTCGTAAAAAACCAATGAAATTCCCCCGTTATAGTTAGTTCAGCTAACTATAACTCGCGCGCCCGGAATCCACTGCTGATGACGTCACATATTACATCACTCATGACATGGTCAGTGACATCACTCATGACATCAGTGATGACATCTCAAATGACATCACTGATGACGTCATCCATGTGATAAATTACCACATCTTCTCACACCCTAATATAACCTTTGATACACCGACTCAAAAATTCTGAGTTCCATTCTCAAAAACCATACATACTCCAATACCAATCACTACATACCCACTTATTAACTGTTAGGTCTACATACACCTCCACTCATTCACCTGTATAGTCACTCATACTTACAATCACTCCATACAAGACTATCATATGCATTTATACACCTATATAGACACTCACACACCACCAATCATCCATAGAGGTACTCTCACACCTAGTCAGTCATGCAAATAATTACACTCCCATTTACTCACCTATGCGGTTATACACACTCAAGTTCACTTAATCATAAAAATAGTACCACATTCTTACGCTCTTATAGAATCATTGATACAAGCACACACTCATCCATACAGTCACTCTCACAATCACACACTATCACATCTACCCACTTATAAACTCTTACACGCATATATACTGCCTTTCACATATGTAGTTAGTCACAAATGTACCACTGAGATATACATTCAATCCCTAACACACCATACATACACTCACTCAACCATACAGTCCATCACAGATGCACTCTTAAAACCATGCACCCATAGAATCACCCACTCACACATCTATTCATAGAGTCACACACACACCCTACCCACACAAACACTCAGGAACCCATACAGATACTGAGACAAGCAATCAATAACTCATATAGACACTCATATAGGTATTCACAAAACCATGCAGCCACTTATACACCAATATACCGAAACATACAGACATTTACACAGTTTAGTCACTAGTCTGCAGTAAGATACATTTAATGACTCACTTATAGAGTTAGTTACGCACCACAGAAAATCATCCATTTACACACTTGTACACCCACTTATTCTTCAACAGGCCTTTCCCTATATATATTAAACATATTAAAATTGTTAAGAAACACATACTCAATGGATGATGTCATCAGTGATGTCATCAGTGATGTCATTTGAGATGTCATCAGTGATGTCATGAGTGATGTCACTGACCATGTCATGAGTGATGTAATATGTGACGTCATCAGCAGTGGATTGCGGGCGCGCGAGTTATAGTTAGCTGAACTAACTATAACGGGGGAATTTCATTGGTTTTTTATGAGTGAAATGTCCAGCTAACTATAACATGTGTGAAACCTATGGCTTTTTCAGTGAATTTGCAAGGTTTTTTAAATGCTAATTCCTAACTATAACGTGTGTGAAACCTATGGTGTTTTCAGTGAATATATATATATATATGTATATATATATATATATATATATACCTCGATATTTTGTACAACCATATTTTTTTCTCGACTCTTAGGACAGGAGATGAGGTACGTCATCTCCTGTCCTAAGAGTCGAGACGCCAACTCTGCAACAGGTTTATCATGACCTGAACAAGGCCATCCCAAAAACGGAAGACAAATAATCAGGGGAACGCCAATACCAATCCAAATAAGGGGTTATATATTCCCGATTGGCTTAGCTGTCCTAAATTGTTCGATTGATTATGGATGTTATTAGCGGACTTCTGAATACGCGTTAGCCTTGAAAAAGTCCTTTTGGACGAAACACGTGTCAGCTGTTTTTGTACACACATGTGGTTATTAAAAGAAGAAACAATAAAGAAATATGGGAAGAAAATCCTGAAGTGTTCTGTGGACTTCAATGTGATATACACAAATGTACAGTGGAAACCAGCTTCCCTGGTTATATTTTTTCTCATGTGTGCCTTGACAAATGTGCAATAAGTTTGTGGATTCCAAAGGGCCTTTTTGTCTCCGGTTAGGGCTGGTGTGTCCTCCAGAGGCAGAGGAGGATTTTTTGTTTGAGAGCACCTAAAATATTAGTTAACAGTGAATTATCAAGGCATTTAGATGATATAATGGATGTGCATATAAGTTTCTGGCCAGCTTCTGCTTAAGTTTCTGTGTGTAATGACTACTTGCAGAGCAGGTTGGTTTAACAAAACAAAATGTATGTATCGCCTTTATAGACTTAAAGGCAGCTTTTGATTCAGTCCCACAAGATTTACTATGGAAAAAACTGGCTGGCTGGGACAATCCACAGAAATTGATAAAGGCCATAATGTTTCCGTATACGGACACCTGGGTTCAGGTAAGGCTGGGTGATGATGACTCTTTATCGAAGAAAATTAGAACATATAATGGCTTAAAGCAGGGTTGTGTTCTTGCTCCTTGCCCTTTTAACTTATTTTTATCCGATCTCTTGCAGCATCTGGACTCTGCTAACTTCCATTCTCCAAGGATGGGTGAGGTGCAAATCAGTCATCTTCAATATGCTGATGATACCATCCTTCTGATCCAAACCCCTATTGGCCTACAAAGACTGATAAATGCTTTTGATGACTATATACTAATAAATGTCCTTTAACTGAATGTTAAAAAAACTAAAATCATAAAAATTGGTCCAGCAAATCAGAAGATTAGGTCATGGACAGTCAGGGGCGGGCCAATTGAAGTTGATAAAACATATAGATATTTAGGGGTTGTGTTTGATAATAGAGTTTCTTTTAAGTACCATTTTTAAGATTTAAGGGCTAAAGTTATGACTTTAATTTATACTTTAAAATATTTGCAAAAATCACCGAGTTGCCAATCCTATGAACATATTCTCAAAGTCATGAGAGCAAAGCTACAGCCAACCATTTCATATAGGTCAACCATCACCAGGGGGAAATATGTGAATCTACTGATTTATTAATAGTTAAGGCTTATAAAGCAACTTATGGGATTCCAAGGTCAGTGGGTCAAGCTGAAATAAGATTGGAGTTTGGTCTCCAAAGACAGTGTTTGGTGTCACAAGGAGATCTTTTGAAATGAATGTATTATATGTTCTCTTCCGCCCTTGCTACCCTAGGAATCCTAACTTTACTCCGCATCCACGCCTAAAAAAGAGTAGGAAATAAACACTGACCTGATCTGGCGTCTCCGGGCTGCCTTCCTCCTTGCCGTCGTCTCCTCCTTGCCGTCTGCAGTCCTCGCTGGTCGCAAACCCCTACGTTGTACATCTGGCGAGAACTGCACATGCGCACGCTCAAGCATAGTCCTCCCAAGACATACAAACTAGGTTTTGTGACCGGTGAGGACGGTGATAAGGAAAGACCACGGCGAGGAGGAAGGCAGCCCGGAGACCCCAGATTATTTAAGTGTTAATTTCCTACGCTTTTTTTAGGCATGGATGCAGGGGCTAACTCTGCTCCACTGCAGAGTCAGAGTTTTTGCCTGAACTCCGCGTTCCCAACGGAGCATGGAGTTTTCAAAACTCCGAAAACTCAGCTGGCAGAACAGAGTTTGACTCCCAGTGGAAGTAGTGAGCCAGTTTCTTACACTGGTGTATCAGCTGTGGGGTACACGACTTTGCGCTTGCTGGACCCATCAGATAATAAGTGAGGATATGAATAAATCCAAAAATTGTCTGTATTTAAAAAAAAATTGTAAATTGATTTGTTTTCCAAATTTTAAAATATTTGTCAGTGTCTGAGTTAGGTCCATCTTAGTACAACTATTTTACGTGTCTAAACCTGCCTATAGTAAGAGAATCAGTGTTGTTTTTTTTCCTCTCCAAAAGCTTCCCAACATAGTAAAGATAATACATACTAGAAGTCACTCAGAAGAGCTGTTACAGGTATAGGAACTCAACTTCACATCTTATCAATCTCTATACATGTAGCTGCTTAGAGGCCTGGGTAAAACCTATGGCCTCAGGACTGGGTCAAACCCTTGCAGAGCAGAGCTCCAGGAGCTTTGGCAGAGTATGACAAAGAGCATCCAGAGCATGACTAAGCGAGTGACAGTGTTACACCCCAAGACAGGGAAATCCCTTCAAGTGAAGAGCTTGCTCTGGATAGACTGTCCAGGAGGGCAGCTGCTAGAAATGGGGGTCTCCGATTGTCAGAGGTATGCCCTTTGTCCAAGTAGGGACCCTTCCTTCTAGTCAGGGAAGGGGGATTATACTTCTAAATAACTTACGTAGTGGGTCGCGACACTGCTCGTCATACTAGCAAATAGCCCCAAAGAATTCTGGATAATGTAGTGGCAGCGGTGAGTACGCCTATGCCACGAGTATGTGAAATAATGCCATCCCTGGACACGTGTTTCGAGGTAATTGCCTCTCGTCAGCAGGGAGCAGGTAGGTATGCGGGGTGCCAAGTAGACTGCCAAAATATATAGGTAAAGTACCTTTCAAGGCGCGCAGGTGCAGACACCAGGCTCGTCAGCCCAAAGTCGCTCGAAAGAGCTTTAAATAGTTTACGTAGTGGGTCGCGACACTGCTCGTCATACTAGCAAATAGCCCCAAAGAATTCTGGATAATGTAGTGGCAGCGGTGAGTACGCCTATGCCACGAGTATGTGAAATAATGCCATCCCTGGACACGTGTTTCGAGGTAATTGCCTCTCGTCAGCAGGGAGCAGGTAGGTATGCGGGGTGCCAAGTAGACTGCCAAAATATATAGGTAAAGTACCTTTCAAGGCGCGCAGGTGCAGACACCAGGCTCGTCAGCCCAAAGTCGCTCGAAAGAGCTTTAAATAGTTTACGTAGTGGGTCGCGACACTGCTCGTCATACTAGCAAATAGCCCCAAAGAATTCTGGATAATGTAGTGGCAGCGGTGAGTACGCCTATGCCACGAGTATGTGAAATAATGCCATCCCTGGACACGTGTTTCGAGGTAATTGCCTCTCGTCAGCAGGGAGCAGGTAGGTATGCGGGGTGCCAAGTAGACTGCCAAAATATATAGGTAAAGTACCTTTCAAGGCGCGCAGGTGCAGACACCAGGCTCGTCAGCCCAAAGTCGCTCGAAAGAGCTTTAAATAGTTTACGTAGTGGGTCGCGACACTGCTCGTCATACTAGCAAATAGCCCCAAAGAATTCTGGATAATGTAGTGGCAGCGGTGAGTACGCCTATGCCACGAGTATGTGAAATAATGCCATCCCTGGACACGTGTTTCGAGGTAATTGCCTCTCGTCAGCAGGGAGCAGGTAGGTATGCGGGGTGCCAAGTAGACTGCCAAAATATATAGGTAAAGTACCTTTCAAGGCGCGCAGGTGCAGACACCAGGCTCGTCAGCCCAAAGTCGCTCGAAAGAGCTTTAAATAGTTTACGTAGTGGGTCGCGACACTGCTCGTCATACTAGCAAATAGCCCCAAAGAATTCTGGATAATGTAGTGGCAGCGGTGAGTACGCCTATGCCACGAGTATGTGAAATAATGCCATCCCTGGACACGTGTTTCGAGGTAATTGCCTCTCGTCAGCAGGGAGCAGGTAGGTATGCGGGGTGCCAAGTAGACTGCCAAAATATATAGGTAAAGTACCTTTCAAGGCGCGCAGGTGCAGACACCAGGCTCGTCAGCCCAAAGTCGCTCGAAAGAGCTTTAAATAGTTTACGTAGTGGGTCGCGACACTGCTCGTCATACTAGCAAATAGCCCCAAAGAATTCTGGATAATGTAGTGGCAGCGGTGAGTACGCCTATGCCACGAGTATGTGAAATAATGCCATCCCTGGACACGTGTTTCGAGGTAATTGCCTCTCGTCAGCAGGGAGCAGGTAGGTATGCGGGGTGCCAAGTAGACTGCCAAAATATATAGGTAAAGTACCTTTCAAGGCGCGCAGGTGCAGACACCAGGCTCGTCAGCCCAAAGTCGCTCGAAAGAGCTTTAAATAGTTTACGTAGTGGGTCGCGACACTGCTCGTCATACTAGCAAATAGCCCCAAAGAATTCTGGATAATGTAGTGGCAGCGGTGAGTACGCCTATGCCACGAGTATGTGAAATAATGCCATCCCTGGACACGTGTTTCGAGGTAATTGCCTCTCGTCAGCAGGGAGCAGGTAGGTATGCGGGGTGCCAAGTAGACTGCCAAAATATATAGGTAAAGTACCTTTCAAGGCGCGCAGGTGCAGACACCAGGCTCGTCAGCCCAAAGTCGCTCGAAAGAGCTTTAAATAGTTTACGTAGTGGGTCGCGACACTGCTCGTCATACTAGCAAATAGCCCCAAAGAATTCTGGATAATGTAGTGGCAGCGGTGAGTACGCCTATGCCACGAGTATGTGAAATAATGCCATCCCTGGACACGTGTTTCGAGGTAATTGCCTCTCGTCAGCAGGGAGCAGGTAGGTATGCGGGGTGCCAAGTAGACTGCCAAAATATATAGGTAAAGTACCTTTCAAGGCGCGCAGGTGCAGACACCAGGCTCGTCAGCCCAAAGTCGCTCGAAAGAGCTTTAAATAGTTTACGTAGTGGGTCGCGACACTGCTCGTCATACTAGCAAATAGCCCCAAAGAATTCTGGATAATGTAGTGGCAGCGGTGAGTACGCCTATGCCACGAGTATGTGAAATAATGCCATCCCTGGACACGTGTTTCGAGGTAATTGCCTCTCGTCAGCAGGGAGCAGGTAGGTATGCGGGGTGCCAAGTAGACTGCCAAAATATATAGGTAAAGTACCTTTCAAGGCGCGCAGGTGCAGACACCAGGCTCGTCAGCCCAAAGTCGCTCGAAAGAGCTTTAAATAGTTTACGTAGTGGGTCGCGACACTGCTCGTCATACTAGCAAATAGCCCCAAAGAATTCTGGATAATGTAGTGGCAGCGGTGAGTACGCCTATGCCACGAGTATGTGAAATAATGCCATCCCTGGACACGTGTTTCGAGGTAATTGCCTCTCGTCAGCAGGGAGCAGGTAGGTATGCGGGGTGCCAAGTAGACTGCCAAAATATATAGGTAAAGTACCTTTCAAGGCGCGCAGGTGCAGACACCAGGCTCGTCAGCCCAAAGTCGCTCGAAAGAGCTTTAAATAGTTTACGTAGTGGGTCGCGACACTGCTCGTCATACTAGCAAATAGCCCCAAAGAATTCTGGATAATGTAGTGGCAGCGGTGAGTACGCCTATGCCACGAGTATGTGAAATAATGCCATCCCTGGACACGTGTTTCGAGGTAATTGCCTCTCGTCAGCAGGGAGCAGGTAGGTATGCGGGGTGCCAAGTAGACTGCCAAAATATATAGGTAAAGTACCTTTCAAGGCGCGCAGGTGCAGACACCAGGCTCGTCAGCCCAAAGTCGCTCGAAAGAGCTTTAAATAGTTTACGTAGTGGGTCGCGACACTGCTCGTCATACTAGCAAATAGCCCCAAAGAATTCTGGATAATGTAGTGGCAGCGGTGAGTACGCCTATGCCACGAGTATGTGAAATAATGCCATCCCTGGACACGTGTTTCGAGGTAATTGCCTCTCGTCAGCAGGGAGCAGGTAGGTATGCGGGGTGCCAAGTAGACTGCCAAAATATATAGGTAAAGTACCTTTCAAGGCGCGCAGGTGCAGACACCAGGCTCGTCAGCCCAAAGTCGCTCGAAAGAGCTTTAAATAGTTTACGTAGTGGGTCGCGACACTGCTCGTCATACTAGCAAATAGCCCCAAAGAATTCTGGATAATGTAGTGGCAGCGGTGAGTACGCCTATGCCACGAGTATGTGAAATAATGCCATCCCTGGACACGTGTTTCGAGGTAATTGCCTCTCGTCAGCAGGGAGCAGGTAGGTATGCGGGGTGCCAAGTAGACTGCCAAAATATATAGGTAAAGTACCTTTCAAGGCGCGCAGGTGCAGACACCAGGCTCGTCAGCCCAAAGTCGCTCGAAAGAGCTTTAAATAGTTTACGTAGTGGGTCGCGACACTGCTCGTCATACTAGCAAATAGCCCCAAAGAATTCTGGATAATGTAGTGGCAGCGGTGAGTACGCCTATGCCACGAGTATGTGAAATAATGCCATCCCTGGACACGTGTTTCGAGGTAATTGCCTCTCGTCAGCAGGGAGCAGGTAGGTATGCGGGGTGCCAAGTAGACTGCCAAAATATATAGGTAAAGTACCTTTCAAGGCGCGCAGGTGCAGACACCAGGCTCGTCAGCCCAAAGTCGCTCGAAAGAGCTTTAAATAGTTTACGTAGTGGGTCGCGACACTGCTCGTCATACTAGCAAATAGCCCCAAAGAATTCTGGATAATGTAGTGGCAGCGGTGAGTACGCCTATGCCACGAGTATGTGAAATAATGCCATCCCTGGACACGTGTTTCGAGGTAATTGCCTCTCGTCAGCAGGGAGCAGGTAGGTATGCGGGGTGCCAAGTAGACTGCCAAAATATATAGGTAAAGTACCTTTCAAGGCGCGCAGGTGCAGACACCAGGCTCGTCAGCCCAAAGTCGCTCGAAAGAGCTTTAAATAGTTTACGTAGTGGGTCGCGACACTGCTCGTCATACTAGCAAATAGCCCCAAAGAATTCTGGATAATGTAGTGGCAGCGGTGAGTACGCCTATGCCACGAGTATGTGAAATAATGCCATCCCTGGACACGTGTTTCGAGGTAATTGCCTCTCGTCAGCAGGGAGCAGGTAGGTATGCGGGGTGCCAAGTAGACTGCCAAAATATATAGGTAAAGTACCTTTCAAGGCGCGCAGGTGCAGACACCAGGCTCGTCAGCCCAAAGTCGCTCGAAAGAGCTTTAAATAGTTTACGTAGTGGGTCGCGACACTGCTCGTCATACTAGCAAATAGCCCCAAAGAATTCTGGATAATGTAGTGGCAGCGGTGAGTACGCCTATGCCACGAGTATGTGAAATAATGCCATCCCTGGACACGTGTTTCGAGGTAATTGCCTCTCGTCAGCAGGGAGCAGGTAGGTATGCGGGGTGCCAAGTAGACTGCCAAAATATATAGGTAAAGTACCTTTCAAGGCGCGCAGGTGCAGACACCAGGCTCGTCAGCCCAAAGTCGCTCGAAAGAGCTTTAAATAGTTTACGTAGTGGGTCGCGACACTGCTCGTCATACTAGCAAATAGCCCCAAAGAATTCTGGATAATGTAGTGGCAGCGGTGAGTACGCCTATGCCACGAGTATGTGAAATAATGCCATCCCTGGACACGTGTTTCGAGGTAATTGCCTCTCGTCAGCAGGGAGCAGGTAGGTATGCGGGGTGCCAAGTAGACTGCCAAAATATATAGGTAAAGTACCTTTCAAGGCGCGCAGGTGCAGACACCAGGCTCGTCAGCCCAAAGTCGCTCGAAAGAGCTTTAAATAGTTTACGTAGTGGGTCGCGACACTGCTCGTCATACTAGCAAATAGCCCCAAAGAATTCTGGATAATGTAGTGGCAGCGGTGAGTACGCCTATGCCACGAGTATGTGAAATAATGCCATCCCTGGACACGTGTTTCGAGGTAATTGCCTCTCGTCAGCAGGGAGCAGGTAGGTATGCGGGGTGCCAAGTAGACTGCCAAAATATATAGGTAAAGTACCTTTCAAGGCGCGCAGGTGCAGACACCAGGCTCGTCAGCCCAAAGTCGCTCGAAAGAGCTTTAAATAGTTTACGTAGTGGGTCGCGACACTGCTCGTCATACTAGCAAATAGCCCCAAAGAATTCTGGATAATGTAGTGGCAGCGGTGAGTACGCCTATGCCACGAGTATGTGAAATAATGCCATCCCTGGACACGTGTTTCGAGGTAATTGCCTCTCGTCAGCAGGGAGCAGGTAGGTATGCGGGGTGCCAAGTAGACTGCCAAAATATATAGGTAAAGTACCTTTCAAGGCGCGCAGGTGCAGACACCAGGCTCGTCAGCCCAAAGTCGCTCGAAAGAGCTTTAAATAGTTTACGTAGTGGGTCGCGACACTGCTCGTCATACTAGCAAATAGCCCCAAAGAATTCTGGATAATGTAGTGGCAGCGGTGAGTACGCCTATGCCACGAGTATGTGAAATAATGCCATCCCTGGACACGTGTTTCGAGGTAATTGCCTCTCGTCAGCAGGGAGCAGGTAGGTATGCGGGGTGCCAAGTAGACTGCCAAAATATATAGGTAAAGTACCTTTCAAGGCGCGCAGGTGCAGACACCAGGCTCGTCAGCCCAAAGTCGCTCGAAAGAGCTTTAAATAGTTTACGTAGTGGGTCGCGACACTGCTCGTCATACTAGCAAATAGCCCCAAAGAATTCTGGATAATGTAGTGGCAGCGGTGAGTACGCCTATGCCACGAGTATGTGAAATAATGCCATCCCTGGACACGTGTTTCGAGGTAATTGCCTCTCGTCAGCAGGGAGCAGGTAGGTATGCGGGGTGCCAAGTAGACTGCCAAAATATATAGGTAAAGTACCTTTCAAGGCGCGCAGGTGCAGACACCAGGCTCGTCAGCCCAAAGTCGCTCGAAAGAGCTTTAAATAGTTTACGTAGTGGGTCGCGACACTGCTCGTCATACTAGCAAATAGCCCCAAAGAATTCTGGATAATGTAGTGGCAGCGGTGAGTACGCCTATGCCACGAGTATGTGAAATAATGCCATCCCTGGACACGTGTTTCGAGGTAATTGCCTCTCGTCAGCAGGGAGCAGGTAGGTATGCGGGGTGCCAAGTAGACTGCCAAAATATATAGGTAAAGTACTATCCAGAATCCTTTGGGGTTATTTGCAGCATGACGAGCAGTGTCGCGACCCATTTACGTAAATTACTAATAGCTCATTCGAGCGACTTTGGCTGACGAGCCCGGTGTCTGCACCTGCGCGCCTCGGAAGGTATTTTACCTATATATATGGCAGTCATCGGCACCCCGCATACCTACCTGCTCCCTGCTGACGAGAGGCAATTACCTCGAAACACGTGTCCAGGGATGGCATTATATTTCTATATACTCGTGGCGTAGGCGTACTCACCGTAGCCACTACACTATCCAGAATCCTTTGGGGTTATTTGCAGCATGACGAGCAGTGTCGCGACCCATTTACGTAAATTACTAATAGCTCATTCGAGCGACTTTGGCTGACGAGCCCGGTGTCTGCACCTGCGCGCCTCGGAAGGTATTTTACCTATATATATGGCAGTCATCGGCACCCCGCATACCTACCTGCTCCCTGCTGACGAGAGGCAATTACCTCGAAACACGTGTCCAGGGATGGCATTATATTTCTATATACTCGTGGCGTAGGCGTACTCACCGTAGCCACTACACTATCCAGAATCCTTTGGGGTTATTTGCAGCATGACGAGCAGTGTCGCGACCCATTTACGTAAATTACTAATAGCTCATTCGAGCGACTTTGGCTGACGAGCCCGGTGTCTGCACCTGCGCGCCTCGGAAGGTATTTTACCTATATATATGGCAGTCATCGGCACCCCGCATACCTACCTGCTCCCTGCTGACGAGAGGCAATTACCTCGAAACACGTGTCCAGGGATGGCATTATATTTCTATATACTCGTGGCGTAGGCGTACTCACCGTAGCCACTACACTATCCAGAATCCTTTGGGGTTATTTGCAGCATGACGAGCAGTGTCGCGACCCATTTACGTAAAATACTTCTAAATAACCCCTATTCACCCCCTTGGCATGAGCACTCAGGCTCATCTGAGGCAATGTGTAAAGCATTTGCACATTACACACAGTAAAACAGTGAAATTACTACAATATGTATCTGTGTAAAACAAGACCAAAATGATAAAAATCCAACATACATTAACCAAATTATGAATATTGCAAGAATGGACTTAATGGACTTAAAATACAGTTCCTTGAAGGTGATATCTCTGTCCAGTACCTTGGAAATAAAGGGCATTGTGTACTTTGCAATTACCTTCTAAGTGGCAACATCGTTGTTTCGGCCGGTGTCGGTTCCAGAGGTCGGTGCATGAGTCGTCGAGTCCTTGACATCACACACATTGCAGAACGAACTAAGTGATGTTGAAGTCAGGAGCACCGGCATTGGCGTCGGGGTGTGGTTCGAAGTAGAGCGGTGCGACATGTGGTGCTCTCAGGTTGCAGTGCAGGCAGCACCTTGTGACGGTGTCCAGTGGCATTGGTGAGACCAAGGCTGCGGTGCAAAGTGGAGCAGTGCTGGCAGGTCATGATGCAGGCTGTGGCATTGTCGTTGCTGAAGTGCTGCCATTGGTAGACGATCTGAAGTCGATGGCGCTGGCGCTAGTGGCCAAGGCTGCAGTGTGGAGTAGAGAAACTCATGAGTGATGCCCCCAGGCAGCAGCATTGATGTCAGAGTGAAACAGCAGCATCAGAAAAATCAGGGCCACAATGTGAAGCGAGGCAGTACAAAGTGCAGTGTCCTCAGGTCCCGGTGCAAGCAGCGGCTTGGTGGCATCGTCAGTGAGACCAGGGTTGCGGTGCGAAGTGGGATGGTGCGCTCTGTGGTGCCAACAGGTCACGGAGCCAGCAGCAGCATCATTGACAGCATCAGGTTGCGTTTTCCTCTGTGGAAGATTTATTTATTTATTTTAATGTTTTATAGAGCGCAAACATGACCCGTGAGGGTATCAGAGCGCTTTACAAGGTTAACAAAGGAAAACAATAGAAAGAGAGTAAAAACAGTAAGGTCTACAAAACAGAAAAATATAAAAGGGGGAGGGTTGAGGGGAGCACGGGGGCAAAGGGGACACAAATGTGAGGTTACAGTTCAAGCTAGGGTTGGCGGAGACCGTGGCCCCTCGGGATCTCGATGGTGTTCGGTTGTAGAGCTGTGGAAGACGCAATAGTCTTGGAATCAATCAGCAAGTCATAGCGGGTGAGAAGGGGTCTTAATTCAGGAATTTACCCATGAGGAAGGTTTTGGCCTCCTTCTTGAAGCGTGCTAGAGATGGGATTCTTCTGATATCGGGAGGGAAGGAGTTCCAAATTCTTGGTGCTGCCCCAGAGAATGCCCTATTGTAGGTTCTTTTTTTATGAAAATGGGCGGGTCGGAGCAGGAGACTTTTTGTGGATCAGGAGTTCCTGTTTCCTCCCGATTGCACAAGTTTCTGTGTTAGGTTTGCAGGGAAGTTTGCGTATAAGGCCTTGTGTGTAATGCACACCAGTTTCAGCTGTATTCTGGCCTCTAGAGGGAGCCAGTTTAGAGCTTTCAAGTGTGGAGAGATGTGGTTGAATTTCCTGGTGCCAGTGAGTAGTCTGGCTGCCGCGTTGAGACAGGCTTTTAGAGGTGCCAAGGAGCGCTTGGGTAATCCTGTGAGGGTGGAACATCCAAATTCCAGTCTGGAGATGACTAGAGCTTGGACTGCCATTTTTAAATCCGGAGCATCGATGAAGGGTTTTAGTTTCCAGAGGTAGCTCAGGTGGAATCTGGCTGCCTTGGCCATTGAATTAATGTGGTCTTCCATGTTCAGGTTGCAGTCGAGAAATATGCCCAGTGATTTGGCGGAGTCCACAATGGTCGGCGGGCAATTTAAAGCTGTGATGGCCTTGATCCACACCTGTATCTCCGGGTTGACTTTAGAGGGGGAGATCAGGAGGAATTCAGTTTTCTTGGCGTTGAGTTTTAGTTGGTTAATGGCAAGCCACTGGACAGTTAGTTTCAGGGTTTCGTTCAGGGCGAGGACCTCCTTGAGCGATGAGATATTGATGTAAATTTGGGTGTCATCCGCGTACATGTTATCGCATCGAGAACTTGGGTCATATGAATGCTCAGATAGGTTATCATCTGCAAGTCTGTACTCCAAATCCAGAAGAATAATTTGGGTAAGTTTAGGCCTTGCAGGAATGCGAAATCGGGTATTGAAATCTATTCGAGAAATTGAATATTTAGCAGAGTACGAACCAGAAAGTACAGACATTTTAAGAACAAACATGTTGGACACATATTACCCAAAGAGAAGTCATCATCTTGAGAACATGTGTCTCTATGAAGTGCTGCAGAACTACATTTTTAAACGGAATACCACAGAAGACATCAACAATGGAAAATATAAAGTCATTGGTGAGGAAGGATGTTTGGTAAAACAAACAAAAGGAAGTTTGATTAATCACATGTTTAAACCATGGCGTTCAGAGGATGAATTACTTGGACATTTTCAAAGCTATGAAGATTCCTTTAATGCATGCAAAGATACCATAGAATGCAGTACTTTCACAACTTATGTACAAATGCTAAATGAAGAAATTGAACAAGAAGCAACAATTGCAGCTGAAGTAGCTAGAGACAGTTCTCAAGACAGTCAAAGTTCTGGGACGCTCAGTCAAGATCCTCTAGGACAACCAATCGTAGAAAATGAAGCTGCAATAGCCATGACTGAAGTGGAAACAGCTATGAATCAAGCTCAGGAAGATTTAATAAACTTACCAAATTTGGAACAACAACTGAATGATGAACAACAACAAATTTATGAGGAAGTCACAAAACAAATTGATCATGGATTACTACATGAAAATAAAGAGTGCTCATGCACATCATTTGAACCAATCAGAATGTATGTGAGGGGACAAGCTGGAACTGGAAAAAGTTTCTTAATTCAAGTAAATAGAAGCTATCTACAGAAAAAAACTGATTCAACTTTGTCTTGTGTTGTTACCGCTCAACTGGGTTAGCAGCATATAACATAAAAGGAATTACCCTCCATCGTTTGCTAATGTTACCAGTAGAGCATGAGAACAAAATACAATGCCACAAGCTAACAGGAGAAGCATGTTTTGAAGTTTCAAGAGTATTGAAAAAAATGAAAGTTCTCATTATTGATGAGGTAAGCATGGTATCAAACTTAATGCTTGCCTTTGTGCATTTAAGAATGCAGCACATTCTAAAAACAGACTATGACGTGCTATTTGGAGGAAAACATGTTATAGTTTTTGGGGATCTACTGCAGCTCACTCCAGTTAAAGGACAACCAGTATTTCATACTCTTACACATGAAGACACGAAAAAGTTGTTAGGAAGTATAGGTAATGTGAATATTTGGACATACTTTGAGTACAAAGAACTCATTACCAATATGCGGCAAGCAAATGATGATGATTATGCAAGTATTCTCAAAGATATCAGAATTGGACTACTCACAGAACATGGCAGAAAAGCTTTACAGAGTCGATTGCTATGTAATTTGTTTCCAACAGAACAAATAGTTCCAGAGAAAATATACATGAATGCTCTATATTCAATCAAGAACTTTTGACATTGGAAAATGAAGAGATTATAAAACTGGAAGCTGTGGATAAAATACAGCATGAAGGAATAACTATTATATTGTCAAGCAAATTGACAACTAAATTGGATTCTCTAGAAAAAAACATATCGAAAACAGCTGGTTTAGAAAAGAATCTTTATGTATGTATGAACTGTCGAGTAATTTTAAGACGTAATTTGGATGTAGAAAAAGGTATAGTGAATGGAGCTAGGGGTAAAGTTGTGGGTTTTGTTAATTACCAGAAAAAAGATGGAATTGAATTTTTACAAATAAAATTTGATCAGATTGAAGAAGTTAAAGACATTAGTCGTTGTTCAGTTCGTTTCTTGCTTGTGAAAGACTTATATGTACGTAGGAAGCAGTTTCCGTTTTCTCTAGCATATGCTGTAACTATTCACAAATCACAAGGATTAACTGTAGATAGTGCTTTTGTAAACATTGGATCTAGTGTGTTTAAAGAAGGTATGGCATATGTTGCTTTGTCACGCGTGAAAAAAATATCTGGTTTATTCATGATAGACTTTGATGAGTCAAAAGTTAGTGCTGATGCAAACTGTGTAAAGGAGTATAATAGATTAAGAAGAAGCTATGCTCCTCATTTAGGTCAGTATCCTGTGTTTGGAAAACATGTTGTTTGTCGGAAAAGGAGAATTGAGAATATCTGTAATGAGGATGTACAGAAGAGTAAACAAATAGAGACTGATGTGATTGCAAGCAAAAAGAAAAAGGACAATGCTGAAGAGGTTGTTGGTTGTCATTTTGAAAATAGCTCTGGTGTCAACTGCTACGCTAATGTAGTACTGAATGTTGTATTTTATCTTGAAAGTTTGAAAGAGCAGATAATACTAAATCATGAAAAAAGATTCTGTTCTCTGCTGAGTTTCCTTTATGAGAAGCTGAGTAATGATAAAACTAAAATAGAAAGTGCTTCTGATGTTAGAAATCTTTTAGATGTATGTTCTGGATGTACACAGTTTACTCAAAATGTCCAGCAAGATGCACAGGAAGTCTTAATGTATATGCTTATGGTACTGGAAGATGAAGGGGTAGAAATAGAAAATATGTTTGGTCTCTCTTATAAATGGGAACATAGTTGTGAAAACTGTTTGAACACATGCAGCTCTAATGTTGATTCTGAAAGGTTCATATATTTAACATTACCAGAGAGTAAATCAGTGACTTTTAGTACATTAGTTAAAGATGCAAATCACAACATGGAATGTTCTCAATATAAATCAGAAATGTTATCAAATTTATTTTTAAAATAATATGGACAGTATGTAATTTTAATGATGCAACGTTGTAGAGCTGATGGAACAAAATTGGACACTTTAATAAAGAAGTTTACAGGAAATCAATTATCAATATCAGGAAAGACTTTTGTTGCAGTTGCAATAATTTTCCATGATGGACCTTGTATAACTTCTGGTCATTACACAGTTTATCTAAAATGTGAAAAAGGCTGGACACTGTGTAATGATTCACAATTGAATACCAAATTCCTACTTAATTTTTCTAAAACCAAAATTTTAGATACAAATTGCAGCATCTGAAGAAACCATTATTAGGATTTTATTGGATTAGCATTGGATATTTCACCAATTTTTTTTTTTTTTAAATTACCATTTGGCCTCATGGAAAGGTAACTGTTTCTGTTGTGGACTTCTTTGACAGATAATATTTTGGTGTATGTGCTTAAGCAACAAGATTTACAGACGATATTTATTGCAAATAGTTATTGTTCTTAGAAGATATTTTTAATATATATGTTACATTTCTATCAAGGTATGTTTTACTGAGGATAGATTCAGGGCTTTTTTTAAACAATCTTTCAGATTGTTAATTTTTTTGCCCACTGTTAAGTGATAAATGCAATTGATATCACTATTTTCAGTGAAATTCAATATATTCTGAAAACAGCAAAAAAAGGGCAAAACATTACTTTGTTAAATATGAAAATATGTGTACTGTATTCTAAAATGTATTGTTAAATATTAATACTTTTTTCCTTTTTTTTCAGATCGAGAAAGAAAATTTAGGCAATGTAACCCTTTTTTCTAGCAATTTAAAAAAACAATGTATTTCTAATTAAGTTATTTTGTTGGTCAGGTAAGTTTAAAATATCTGTATTTCTCACCCCTTCACTTTCATGCTCCCTTTTCTTCACTTCTACTCACTCTGCTTTTCTCATTCTCCTTCCCTCTCTCTTCTTCCTCTACTGCTCTTTCGTAACTCCCTCACTCCTTCTCTACTACTCCCCTAGGTTTACTGCCTCCATCACTATTTTTTCAACCATGTTTCTCTCCCTGTTTCCATATGTCTCAGTCATTCTAACTGCCTTGATCCTTCTCAGTTCCTTGCTCTCTGTCTCTGTTTCTGTCTCTCTCCCTTTTTCTGTCTTATCCTTAATTTCCTTAACATCTCTGTTTCTACCACTTCTCCTCTCTCCATCACTCATTTTCCATCTATGTAAATTTTTTAACCTTCTCCGTCATTCTCCTTCCCTCACCTTCCCTAACTGTCACTATCCTTTACTCATAGTCACTCCTATTCTCCTACTTCACTTCCTCCTGTCTATATCTCACACCCCTTCATCTTTTCGCATTCTTTCCTTCACTCTCCCTCACTCTCCTTTGCCCATTGAAATCCTGACTCCCTTTCTCTCACTCCAGTTTCCTAAATCCTTCCATCCCCTCACGCCCCATCTCTCACTTTCCCTTACCCCCTTTTCTAATCCTCATACCCATTATCTCACCATTACTCCACTTCTCTTACTTTCAATTCCTTTACCCTGCTGTACTTCATCCGCTTCATCTGTTACTCCCTTTTCCTATCTCTGTGCCTTACTCCCCTTTTCTCACTCCCCCTCCATCACTCTCCATTACTCACTGCCATTCCCTTACTCATTTACTCTTCTTACCTGTATCCTCTACCCTTAGTCCTTTTGTTGCAGTCAGTCTTTCACTTCCCTTTCATGACTGATCATAATTTCCTTTTCTCACTCATTCTGTCTGTCCTTTCCTCCTCTTCACTCAGTCATTTCAATCATTTCAATCATTCTTGTATACACTACACATTCATTCAATCAAAATAAAAAACAGTATATTAAGAATATAGCTCTTTTTGGAGAAGTGAAGTGAGTTCTTAAAAGAACTGTTTTTTTTGTCTATTTTTTGTTTTATATTTTGTTTTTTTAGTTTTCAAACAATTTTTTATTTTTTTTGTTTTTTTTTACAGCACCAAAACAAAACTGGGAATCAAAAAACTGCTCAACAGGAACAAAAAAAAATTAATAAAAAAATTATGACCTGGAGCATGTGTGCTGTTGTATACGGTTTTCAATTAAATTTATGCTACTCTGTCCGTAGCAAATTACCTCATTGCACATATTGCAATGAATGTGCACTTTTTTGAACAGGGGCCGGATGTCAAGAGGCCTGGTGCATGGTGAATCTGCAGCCGCAGATGATGTGCTCGGCTGAGAAGGTCAAGGTGGAGGGTTCTCCCTTAGGGCTCTTGTGGTTTCACGAGCAAACCGAATTGGATGCATTGATTTAAAATGCCTGAGCATGCAATAAATGCTGAAGGAGTATTTTTTGTCCGGATCCCCTCTAGACAGGACACTTCCGCAAATTGTACAAGTGACCTTTGGCGCATTCACATTTGTTTGCCCGTCTGGAAAAGTGAAATAATTCCACATGAAAGAGTGCTTCTGTTTGCTCTTTCTTGGTGGTTCTTGAAAGGTCTCCTCACTGTCTGAAGATGACTGGTGTTCTGCCATTTCACTGGAGTAGCTCTTCAGCAACCTTCTCTCAGGAAATTAGTAGAAAAAGTGAGGGGAGTGGGTGTGGTGTTTGAAGTTTCTGAAACAGAAACTAATATGAACCAATGAAAAGTGTTGTTTTGTAATCACATGACTTGCCGTGCGCGCCCCGTGCGTGCACGGTACGCGTAATGTACACACACGAAGCACGCACGCATGCGCACTCGGAGCACGCACACCTGAGCACTCAGAGCACGCCGGTATGCGCACCGTACACGCATGGTGCACGCACGCATACGCGTACGCAGCACGCGCGTAGGGTCTACACGCGCATGCGCGTAAGGAGCACGCGCGAACGGAGCATGCACAATGTATGCATGCGCACTCGCAACACGCAGGTGAGCACACCGTACGCGCACGGTGCACGCACGCATGCACACTCGGAGCACGCCAGTACGCGTACGGTGCACGCACGCATACGCGTATGGAGCACGCGCGTAGGGTCTACGCGCGCATGCGCCTACGGAGCATGCGCGAACGGAGCACGCACAACATACGCATGTGCACGTGAAATGCACACCGTGTGCGCACGGTGCACGCACAGTCAAAAACCCTTTAAAAAAAAAAAAGTGTTTATAAGTTTATAGAAGATATTAACTATGCTGTTCAACTTTATCCAAATAAAAAAAAAAAAAGAGCTGAGCCATTCAATATTACAGGATACAGTCAATCTATAACTATATACATAGGTAGTTTATTGTAAAATAATTATATAAAAAATATAAAAATATAAAAAATATAATAATACATACATAAATTAGCATTTAAAAAACCTTTCAAATTCACAAAAAAAAACATAGGTTTCACACACGTTATAGTTAGGAATTAGCATTTAAAAAACCTTGCAAATTCACTGAAAAAACCACAGGTTTCACACATATTATAGTTAGCTGAACATTTCACTCGTAAAAAACCAATGAAATTCCCCCGTTATAGTTAGTTCAGCTAACTATAACTCGCGCGCCCGGAATCCACTGCTGATGACGTCACATATTACATCACTCATGACATGGTCAGTGACATCACTCATGACATCAGTGATGACATCTCAAATGACATCACTGATGACGTCATCCATGTGATAAATTACCACATCTTCTCACACCCTAATATAACCTTTGATACACCGACTCAAAAATTCTGAGTTCCATTCTCAAAAACCATACATACTCCAATACCAATCACTACATACCCACTTATTAACTGTTAGGTCTACATACACCTCCACTCATTCACCTGTATAGTCACTCATACTTACAATCACTCCATACAAGACTATCATATGCATTTATACACCTATATAGACACTCACACACCACCAATCATCCATAGAGGTACTCTCACACCTAGTCAGTCATGCAAATAATTACACTCCCATTTACTCACCTATGCGGTTATACACACTCAAGTTCACTTAATCATAAAAATAGTACCACATTCTTACGCTCTTATAGAATCATTGATACAAGCACACACTCATCCATACAGTCACTCTCACAATCACACACTATCACATCTACCCACTTATAAACTCTTACACGCATATATACTGCCTTTCACATATGTAGTTAGTCACAAATGTACCACTGAGATATACATTCAATCCCTAACACACCATACATACACTCACTCAACCATACAGTCCATCACAGATGCACTCTTAAAACCATGCACCCATAGAATCACCCACTCACACATCTATTCATAGAGTCACACACACACCCTACCCACACAAACACTCAGGAACCCATACAGATACTGAGACAAGCAATCAATAACTCATATAGACACTCATATAGGTATTCACAAAACCATGCAGCCACTTATACACCAATATACCGAAACATACAGACATTTACACAGTTTAGTCACTAGTCTGCAGTAAGATACATTTAATGACTCACTTATAGAGTTAGTTACGCACCACAGAAAATCATCCATTTACACACTTGTACACCCACTTATTCTTCAACAGGCCTTTCCCTATATATATTAAACATATTAAAATTGTTAAGAAACACATACTCAATGGATGATGTCATCAGTGATGTCATCAGTGATGTCATTTGAGATGTCATCAGTGATGTCATGAGTGATGTCACTGACCATGTCATGAGTGATGTAATATGTGACGTCATCAGCAGTGGATTGCGGGCGCGCGAGTTATAGTTAGCTGAACTAACTATAACGGGGGAATTTCATTGGTTTTTTATGAGTGAAATGTCCAGCTAACTATAACATGTGTGAAACCTATGGCTTTTTCAGTGAATTTGCAAGGTTTTTTAAATGCTAATTCCTAACTATAACGTGTGTGAAACCTATGGTGTTTTCAGTGAATATATATATATATATGTATATATATATATATATATACCTCGATATTTTGTACAACCATATTTTTTTCTCGACTCTTAGGACAGGAGATGAGGTACGTCATCTCCTGTCCTAAGAGTCGAGACGCCAACTCTGCAACAGGTTTATCATGACCTGAACAAGGCCATCCCAAAAACGGAAGACAAATAATCAGGGGAACGCCAATACCAATCCAAATAAGGGGTTATATATTCCCGATTGGCTTAGCTGTCCTAAATTGTTCGATTGATTATGGATGTTATTAGCGGACTTCTGAATACGCGTTAGCCTTGAAAAAGTCCTTTTGGACGAAACACGTGTCAGCTGTTTTTGTACACACATGTGGTTATTAAAAGAAGAAACAATAAAGAAATATGGGAAGAAAATCCTGAAGTGTTCTGTGGACTTCAATGTGATATACACAAATGTACAGTGGAAACCAGCTTCCCTGGTTATATTATTTCTCATGTGTGCCTTGACAAATGTGCAATAAGTTTGTGGATTCCAAAGGGCATTTTTGTCTCCGGTTGGGTCTGGTGTGTCCTCCAGAGGCAGAGGAGGATTTTTTGTTTGAGAGCACCTAAAATATTAGTTAACAGTGAATTATCAAGGCATTTAGATGATATAATGGATGTGCATATAAGTTTCTGGCCAGCTTCTGCTTAAGTTTCTGTGTGTAATGACTACTTGCAGAGCAGGTTGGTTTAACAAAACAAAATGTATGTATCGCCTTTATAGACTTAAAGGCAGCTTTTGATTCAGTCCCACAAGATTTACTATGGAAAAAACTGGCTGGCTGGGACAATCCACAGAAATTGATAAAGGCCATAATGTTTCCGTATACGGACACCTGGGTTCAGGTAAGGCTGGGTGATGATGACTCTTTATCGAAGAAAATTAGAACATATAATGGCTTAAAGCAGGGTTGTGTTCTTGCTCCTTGCCCTTTTAACTTATTTTTATCCGATCTCTTGCAGCATCTGGACTCTGCTAACTTCCATTCTCCAAGGATGGGTGAGGTGCAAATCAGTCATCTTCAATATGCTGATGATACCATCCTTCTGATCCAAACCCCTATTGGCCTACAAAGACTGATAAATGCTTTTGATGACTATATACTAATAAATGTCCTTTAACTGAATGTTAAAAAAACTAAAATCATAAAAATTGGTCCAGCAAATCAGAAGATTAGGTCATGGACAGTCAGGGGCGGGCCAATTGAAGTTGATAAAACATATAGATATTTAGGGGTTGTGTTTGATAATAGAGTTTCTTTTAAGTACCATTTTTAAGATTTAAGGGCTAAAGTTATGACTTTAATTTATACTTTAAAATATTTGCAAAAATCACCGAGTTGCCAATCCTATGAACATATTCTCAAAGTCATGAGAGCAAAGCTACAGCCAACCATTTCATATAGGTCAACCATCACCAGGGGGAAATATGTGAATCTACTGATTTATTAATAGTTAAGGCTTATAAAGCAACTTATGGGATTCCAAGGTCAGTGGGTCAAGCTGAAATAAGATTGGAGTTTGGTCTCCAAAGACAGTGTTTGGTGTCACAAGGAGATCTTTTGAAATGAATGTATTATATGTTCTCTTCCGCCCTTGCTACCCTAGGAATCCTAACTTTACTCCGCATCCACGCCTAAAAAAGAGTAGGAAATAAACACTGACCTGATCTGGCGTCTCCGGGCTGCCTTCCTCCTTGCCGCGGTCTCCTCCTTGCCGTCTGCAGTCCTCGCTGGTCGCAAACCCCTACGTTGTACATCTGGCGAGAACTGCACATGCGCACGCTCAAGCATAGTCCTCCCAAGACATACAAACTAGGTTTTGTGACCGGTGAGGACGGTGATAAGGAAAGACCACGGCGAGGAGGAAGGCAGCCCGGAGACCCCAGATTATTTAAGTGTTAATTTCCTACGCTTTTTTTAGGCATGGATGCAGGGGCTAACTCTGCTCCACTGCAGAGTCAGAGTTTTTGCCTGAACTCCGCGTTCCCATCGGAGCATGGAGTTTTCAAAACTCCGAAAACTCAGCTGGCAGAACAGAGTTTGACTCCCAGTGGTAGTAGTGAGCCAGTTTTTTACACTGGTGTATCAGCTGTGGGGTACACGACTTTGCGCTTGCTGGACCCATCAGATAATAAGTGAGGATATGAATAAATCCAAAAATTGTCTGTATTTAAAAAAAAATTGTAAATTGATTTGTTTTCCAAATTTTAAAATATTTGTCAGTGTCTGAGTTAGGTCCATCTTAGTACAACTATTTTACGTGTCTAAACCTGCCTATAGTAAGAGAATCAGTGTTGTTTTTTTTCCTCTCCAAAAGCTTCCCAACATAGTAAAGATAATACATACTAGAAGTCACTCAGAAGAGCTGTTACAGGTATAGGAACTCAACTTCACATCTTATCAATCTCTATACATGTAGCTGCTTAGAGGCCTGGGTAAAACCTATGGCCTCAGGACTGGGTCAAACCCTTGCAGAGCAGAGCTCCAGGAGCTTTGGCAGAGTATGACAAAGAGCATCCAGAGCATGACTAAGCGAGTGACAGTGTTACACCCCAAGACAGGGAAATCCCTTCAAGTGAAGAGCTTGCTCTGGATAGACTGTCCAGGAGGGCAGCTGCTAGAAATGGGGGTCTCCGATTGTCAGAGGTATGCCCTTTGTCCAAGTAGGGACCCTTCCTTCTAGTCAGGGAAGGGGGATTATACTTCTAAATAACCCCTATTCACCCCCTTGGCATGAGCACTCAGGCTCATCTGAGGCAATGTGTAAAGCATTTGCACATTACACACAGTAAAACAGTGAAATTACTACAATATGTATCTGTGTAAAACAAGACCAAAATGATAAAAATCCAACATACATTAACCAAATTATGAATATTGCAAGAATGGACTTAATGGACTTAAAATACAGTTCCTTGAAGGTGATATCTCTGTCCAGGGATATCACTGCATATTCAACAAACAAATCCAACATTTCAGGCTGACCTTGTGGTCAGCCGCCAGCTACGATTTCAGGAAGACCCAAAATCAGTACCTTGGAAATAAAGGGCATTGTGTACTTTGCAATTACCTTCTAAGTGGCAACATCGTTGTTTCGGCCGGTGTCGGTTCCAGAGGTCGGTGCATGAGTCGTCGAGTCCTTGACATCACACACATTGCAGAACGAACTAAGTGATGTTGAAGTCAGGAGCACCGGCATTGGCGTCGGGGTGTGGTTCGAAGTAGAGCGGTGCGACATGTGGTGCTCTCAGGTTGCAGTGCAGGCAGCACCTTGTGACGGTGTCCAGTGGCATTGGTGAGACCAAGGCTGCGGTGCAAAGTGGAGCAGTGCTGGCAGGTCATGATGCAGGCTGTGGCATTGTCGTTGCTGAAGTGCTGCCATTGGTAGACGATCTGAAGTCGATGGCGCTGGCGCTAGTGGCCAAGGCTGCAGTGTGGAGTAGAGAAACTCATGAGTGATGCCCCCAGGCAGCAGCATTGATGTCAGAGTGAAACAGCAGCATCAGAAAAATCAGGGCCACAATGTGAAGCGAGGCAGTACAAAGTGCAGTGTCCTCAGGTCCCGGTGCAAGCAGCGGCTTGGTGGCATCGTCAGTGAGACCAGGGTTGCGGTGCGAAGTGGGATGGTGCGCTCTGTGGTGCCAACAGGTCACGGAGCCAGCAGCAGCATCATTGACAGCATCAGGTTGCGTTTTCCTCTGTGGAAGATTTATTTATTTATTTTAATGTTTTATAGAGCGCAAACATGACCCGTGAGGGTATCAGAGCGCTTTACAAGGTTAACAAAGGAAAACAATAGAAAGAGAGTAAAAACAGTAAGGTCTACAAAACAGAAAAATATAAAAGGGGGAGGGTTGAGGGGAGCACGGGGGCAAAGGGGACACAAATGTGAGGTTACAGTTCAAGCTAGGGTTGGCGGAGACCGTGGCCCCTCGGGATCTCGATGGTGTTCGGTTGTAGAGCTGTGGAAGACGCAATAGTCTTGGAATCAATCAGCAAGTCATAGCGGGTGAGAAGGGGTCTTAATTCAGGAATTTACCCATGAGGAAGGTTTTGGCCTCCTTCTTGAAGCGTGCTAGAGATGGGATTCTTCTGATATCGGGAGGGAAGGAGTTCCAAATTCTTGGTGCTGCCCCAGAGAATGCCCTATTGTAGGTTCTTTTTTTATGAAAATGGGCGGGTCGGAGCAGGAGACTTTTTGTGGATCAGGAGTTCCTGTTTCCTCCCGATTGCACAAGTTTCTGTGTTAGGTTTGCAGGGAAGTTTGCGTATAAGGCCTTGTGTGTAATGCACACCAGTTTCAGCTGTATTCTGGCCTCTAGAGGGAGCCAGTTTAGAGCTTTCAAGTGTGGAGAGATGTGGTTGAATTTCCTGGTGCCAGTGAGTAGTCTGGCTGCCGCGTTGAGACAGGCTTTTAGAGGTGCCAAGGAGCGCTTGGGTAATCCTGTGAGGGTGGAACATCCAAATTCCAGTCTGGAGATGACTAGAGCTTGGACTGCCATTTTTAAATCCGGAGCATCGATGAAGGGTTTTAGTTTCCAGAGGTAGCTCAGGTGGAAACTGGCTGCCTTGGCCATTGAATTAATGTGGTCTTCCATGTTCAGGTTGCAGTCGAGAAAT
Source organism: Triturus cristatus (assembly GCF_964204655.1). Taxonomy (NCBI): domain Eukaryota; kingdom Metazoa; phylum Chordata; class Amphibia; order Caudata; family Salamandridae; genus Triturus; species Triturus cristatus. The sequence goes on along the minus strand of NC_140581.1, from coordinate 48,949,698 downwards.
ATGCCCAGTGATTTGGCGGAGTCCACAATGGTCGGCGGGCAATTTAATGCTGTGATGGACTTGATCCACACCTGTATCTCCGGGTTGACTTTAGAGGGGGAGATCAGGAGGAATTCAGTTTTCTTGGCGTTGAGTTTTAGTTGGTTAATGGCAAGCCACTGGACAGTTAGTTTCAGGGTTTCGTTCAGGGCGAGGACCTCCTTGAGCGATGAGATATTGATGTAAATTTGGGTGTCATCCGCGTACATGTGGTAGGAGATATTGGCGGAGCGCAGAACTTCAGTGAGAGGCTCTAAATACAAATTAAAGAGGGTAGGGGACAGGGTTGAGCCTTGGGGGACTCTAACCGTGACCGGGGTGGGAGCTGATAGGTTGCCGTCAATGAGGAATCTCTGAGATCGGTTATGGAGGAAGGACCTGAACCATTCAAGGACAACGCCGTTCAAAACCATCCTGTGTTTAAGGCGTTCGAGTAGCTTTTCATGATTGACCGTATCGAAGGCGGAAGATAGATCTAAAAGGATTAGGAGGCATGTTTTGCCTTGGTCAAGGGCTTGGAGGGCATCGTCCACAATGTGGAGCATGGTAGTTTCACTTCTGTGCCCCGGTCTGAATCCAGATTGAAAGTCATCGAGTAGGTGGAAGTTGTTGATGTGTTGACTTAGTTGGTGTTGTACGCATTTCTCTAACACTTTGGCTAATAAGGGTATATTGGAGATGGGTCTGAAATTGTCTGGTGAGGCAGGATCAAGCGTTGTTTTTTTTAGAATAGGGAGGACTTGGCCAGTTTTCAAGGGGTCCGGAACCGATCCCTGCTGGAGAGAGGCGTTGATTATCGCAGTCCAGCAAGGAACAATGGCATGGGAGGCAGCAGCAAGGCAGTTGGATGGTAGCGGGTCATTGAAGTGGTTGTTTGGGTCTAACCTTCCCTTGTCCTCCATATGCATCACCCCTAAGGTAGGCCCAAGGTAGCCCCAAGAGCAGGGTGCACTGTATGTGAAAGGTAGGACATGTAGTAGTGTGTGTAATATGTTCTGATAGTGAAATACTGTGCATTTCAGTATTGAAAGGACGTCTTTCACATAGGTGATCACTGGAGCTGCCTTGTAACATTTTGCAAGTGTAACTTTCAATTGGGAAAATAAATAGAAATGAAGTTTAAACTCCCCGAGCAAAGAATTTAATAACACATTTTTTTTGTAATGGTGGTTTTTTAAATTGTGCGTTTGAAAATGCCACTTATAGAAAGTGGGCATTTTCTTGTTTAACCATCCTGAGTGCCTCTGCTTGTTTGAGTATTCACCATCTGGTTTTGGATTGACAGGAGCTGGGAGGAATGTGTATTCACTCTAGACAGTCACAAGATGGGTTGATGTGTGTCCATTTTGAGTGTTGTTAGGAGTTTTCCCTAGCACCTGAATAGGCGATATCTGCTCTGCACAATGCTGTCTCCACCTCCTTTAGTATAGCTAGACTAGAGAGGACAGAACTGGTTTCTACTGAGCAAGAGGGACTTGCTGCCTAAACCTTCAAAAGGAAAGGTAGTATAAATATTGGGACACTAACTCCAGAACTTTAGACCCATCCAAGAAGAAGAAGAGTTGGCAAGCTGCCAGAAGAAGTACTGGCTCTTTGCTGTTTGTTGCTTTGTTAGGTTAGCTTGCATGTTGCTGTTTCTGACTTGAGCAATGAAAGGACTGGACTGAACTTTCTTTAATTCTGCTGTTAAAGTTTCTCAAAGGGCTTGAAGTAGAGCTTGTCTCCTGTTGGAAGTCCCAAGCACAGCAAAGACTTTGCCATCCTCTCTGCACCCGCATCTGGACCTGCATGTTTTATCAAAGAGATCTTCCTTGGTGACTTCAACCTGCATTATTTTGTCCCACAATTATTTGAGTGTGATGATATCACCAAGTGGTTCATTGTTTTTGAGAGGGCCTCTTTTAGCAGACAGATCCACAGGAAGCTGTGAAATGCCTTCCTGTGGGAGATATTCTCAAGAAAGTGCAGCATTAGACTCCTGACACTCAATTAGAAAGAGGCTGAATCATAAGAACTAATGAAGGGTTTTGGATTCACTACTGAGGAGTATAGGATCAGATTCAGGGAGGCTAAAAAAACACAAAGCCAGCCCTTGGTATATTTTGTAGACTGCTCAGTGAAATCACTAGGAGGTTGGTTAGGAGGTAAAAATGTGCATGACTTTGAAGAGCTTTAGAATTTGAGAATGAAGGAGCATCTTTTAAGTAATTGTTACCAAGAAAAGCTACATCATTTCCTGGTACACATAGGTCCACTTTTTCCTCAAGAGTTGGGAAGAAGGCAGAGCACTGGGTCAAAACAAGGATGACCAAGACTACCACTGGTGAGTGTGCCCAAAAGAAATAAGCCAAAAAGCCCCCCCCCCCGAGGTAAAGAGGGTAACCCTAAAAACTAAGAGTCTTCTTTAGGCTCCCAAAAAACCTGTTCTGGAGGGTGGGCCCAGAAACTCTTCGAAGCTAAAGGGTTAGTATCTGGGAAAGATCTCAAGTCTCATGAATGTAGGTCCCTGGGACACCAAACTTGAGACTCTGGCAGTAAAAACTAGAAAAATGCTTTTAATACATCTGCAGTAAATGCGGCTGGCAATATACAGAAGGGATCTCTGGAAACCACTGGCCATGCCAAGGAGCACACTGAGGTGAGTCTAGTAGTGGATGTGGACATAGCCACCTTAGCTGTCTGGCACCCTAACATGCTAAAATACAGACAGCATACTGTTATTAATGGGGTTAGGGTGGATGTCTTGAGAGATACCTCTGCCAGTATCACCATGGTGACTGAGCAGCTGGTTTCCTCAGAACAGTATCTGCCTAGAAGGACCGATCCAGTCACCAATGCTGACAATGTGAGAAAAACCCATCCCATGGCAATGGGGTTGCTGGAAATAAAGAGGTCACAGTTCCCTTTGTCCATACCAGTTGATTGTTTGCTTGCCAATGAGCCTGGGCGGAGGCAGAACTGAGGATCCATGCAGAAATGCTTGGAATCCCACACTGAGCTGGAACTGAGCCTCAGGAGCTGGCGCCTTACCAGGCTGAGCTTTTGGGTCTAGGGGGACCCACTCGAGAAGAGCTGTACAGCTGAACCAGGGGTGGAAAATCTGTCCCACTCTTGAAAGTTTACGACAGCAAGTTCCTCCACAGAAAGGAGGTGATGTCAGTGGTTCCCACAGGACCTATTAGGAGGAGAGAATCGTTTACACTGAGGCCAGAGCCACCTAAACCGATGCCACTAAGCGAGGGGTAGTGCCTCAGGCATTTAGAGAATTCCTCCTAACTTTGGCCTATGATATCCCCCTAGCTGGACATCTTGGCCAGACAAAGCCTTGGAGTATGCTAGTCAGCCACTTCTACTGGCCAGGGATGCACCAGTAGGTGAAAGAGTTTTGCAACTCCTGCCCCACCTGCCAAGCCTGTGAAAAGACAGGATGCCACTCAAAGGCCTCCTTAATTCTACTTCCAGTGTTTGGGATACCCTTTCAAAGGGTAGGGATTGACAATGTTGGTCCCCTTGACCCTCCTACATCATCAAGGAATATATATATTGTAGATGTACTGGATCATGCCACAAGGTATCCTTAGGCTGTTCTCCTTAGGACAACCACTTTCCCTGCAGTGGCTAGGGCCCTCATTGGTATCTTTACCAGGGTGAAGTGGCCTACCAGTTCACTTCCCCCTACAACCCACAGTGTAATAGCCTTGTTCAAACATTTAACAAGACAATGAAATGGATGATTGGTGGACTCCCTGAAAAACTCAAAAGGAGTGCTTGCAGGGAAGTGGCACAGAAGGGAGTGGCTCTCCCTATGTGAACTTCTGTTTGGTCATCCTGTCAGGGGACCACTCTGCCTTGTGAAGGAGGGATGGGAGGGAGAAACATCTTGTTGAACTTAAGCAAGATATAGTGGACTATGTGCTCTGCCTACACTCCGGGATGGCTGAATTCGTGGAAAAAGCAAGTAAAATGTATGAGACCAGCCAGGAGCTCCAGAAGCAATGGTGTGACCAAAAGGCTGCTATGGTTTAGTTCCAGCCAAGGCAGAAGGTATGGGTTTTGGAGCCTGCAGCTCCTAGGGCTCTCCAAGTTATGTGAAATTGGTCCTACCCTACCCTAGAAAGAAAAGGGGAGGTCTGGTGGACCTTGGATGTGACAAGAACCCCAAGAGTGTCATCTATGTCAAACGTCTTAAACCATACTATGACAGGGCAGATATGACCATGCTCATAGTTATAGATGAGGATCAGAAAGTAGAGAGTGAACCTCTCCCTGACCTCCTATTCAACAATCCAAAAGATGGGTAAGTAGAAGGAGTAGTCTTGTCAGACACCCTCACTGCCCACCAGCGGACTGATTACAGGTAAATCCTAAATCAGTTCGCTGAGCTCTTCTCTTTGACCCCGGTCAGACTAGCTGGTGAACCCATGATATGGACACTGGTGAAATCCAGCCTGTCAAGAATAAATATACAGGCAGCCTGATCATGTGAAAGAAAGCATTAAAGCTGAAGTAAGCAAAATGCTGGAATTGGTATTCTTAGAGCCATCTGAGAGCTCCTGGGCCAGCACAGTTTTCTTAGTCCGCAAACCTCATACCCATGATGGTAAGAAAGAAATTAGGTTTTTGTGCGGACTATAGGGGCCTCAATGCTGTTGGGGAGAGGGAGAAAATCTAGGAAACTGCCTCCTTTGGACATGGTTAACCCCGACTTTTTTTGCCTGGAAAATTAAGTAGTTTTGACTGGAAGTGCACAGGGTCCCTCCAAACCATGTACCCTACGCCAGATCTCCTTCCCTAAACTGTACCTGTTGTTTCTGGGAAACAACCTTTACAATGCAGTCATTACTTCGCACTACCTTTACATAGCAGTCATTACATCGCAACATCCTTTACATCGCATGTCATTACAACGTAGCCATTACATCGCATGTCACTACAACGCATGTCATTACAATGCATGTCACTATAATGCAGGCATTACATCACAAGTCATTACAATGCATACTATTACAACACATAGTACCCTTACACTATCCAACACTTACCCTACTGATGCACTCACTGGAGTTAGAATAGTACTTTTTACCCCTACACTATCCAACACTTACCCTACTGTTGCAGTAACTGGAGTTAGAATAGTTATTGTTACCCCTATACTATCCAACACTTACCATAAATGCCATGTAATGGTATGCATTATACTGGTATGCGTTGTAAAGTTATAATGCGATGTAATGGAATGTGTTGTAAAGGTAGTTTCTGAAAATGCAAAGTAATGGCATGCGATGTAAAAGAATGTGTTGTAAAGGATGTGGCAATGTAAAAACTGCATTGTAAAGGCATGCATTATAAATGTATGCGTTGTAATGTCATACATTTGTTGTTTCCAAAATTGGCACCCTTTTAGCTCACATGTAAGCTCCTTGTAAAGGGTACCCTGAAACCAAGGGCCTTGTGGTTAAAAAGGATCCCTAAGGGCTGCAGCATAAATTGTGCCACCCTGTAGGACCCCTCACCAAGTACATGCACACTGCCACTGCGTGTTTTGGTGCAGACAAGACTAAAGAGATGGCATGGCACACATCCGTGTGTGCCGTTCTCATTGAAACTTCATGAGATATAGGTAAGAAACCCCTCTAGCAGTCTTTAGCTCTAAAGCAGGGTGCACTATATCTCCTGTGTGGTCAGATATGAGCAGATATGGTCCTGCAATATCTTTGTCCTCGATATTGTCAGTGACCAGGGAAACCATAGTAAGTACATGAGCATTCCAAGTTCCCCAGTTCCATGATGGCTTCACTAAAAGATGGGATTTTTGGTACCAAGCATGTCAGCATAATAAACCTGCACTGATTCCAGTGCCATATTTATTAAAGGTTGCACACAGATGGCCCCTTAGATGGGCCCCCTGAAACCTACCAATCATTGGTGTGGTCATTGACTGGCCTGAACCAGCCTGGTACCACCAGATAGTGTTCTGACCTCATGGGGAGAGTGCATGTGAGCTCTGAGGTTGAGAACACTGCCTTTTTTGGGTGGAGGTGTTCACAACTGCTCTGGTCAGGAAAAGCCATCCATGGCTTCAAAGGCCTTGCCACCTTTGTAATGTGACCCCAGCTTCTCCTGTTAGAGGGAGCAGGGCACTTTCATGTCCTTGTTGTTTCTTGGCAAGAGAATCAGTGGGAAAACATAGAAAGAATAGGAGGTGTACCCATCCCTGCCAAGTCTACCCCTCAGGTGCTAAAGGGATGGGCATAATAGAGAGCGTAGATATCCCAGGTGAGGGGTCTATTTGCCACTACCTGTCACTCCCTTGTAACACTCCTAAATCTAGTATTTTGCTGGCATCCCCAGACCCTGAAATTCAGTTCCTGATGACCTATGAAGAGCCAGATACCACAGAGTCGCATAAGTAAACAAGACTATAGAGAACAACTGACTGTCCTCAACCCTACGAGCCTGTCTGTAAACCTCGACAATCCTGCACCAAAAGATGACTCGTCCTTCAGCCGAGAATCTTGGGAGTAATTTCTGCCTTCGATAAAGACCAAGATCTCTGGAGAAAAAGCGTGACTGTTCATAGAGCAACCATATTCAAAGTGAAGAATCTGCTACCTGAAGAACAGCAAAGCCTACCACCGGTTCCAGCTCTCCACCCGACACCTCCGGCCCAAGTCCAAGTGGCCCACCATTTCCAGCAAGGTTTCCCAGCATTTCAGAGCCTGAGTCCACTGTGAGCTAACCTCTCTCAGACTCCTCAACATCACCTGCTTCCCTAGAGCCTTTACGATAGAAGAGCAAAATTACTTTTTCCAATCAGGTGCTAAAAAGTGAAAAAGAAAAAACTGGTATTCACTTAATGTGATGCAGTGTGCGATGTAGCGCAACCCGGAACTCCGCTTTAGCCAGGACATCCTATTTACAACCCTGGCAATCCAACACAATAAATGACGAGCTGCACGTTGGGTGATACTTTGCCCGACAAGGTATACGCAAAATTGTGGCTTAGGCTGGAGCTTTAGTACGGGTTTGTATCACCTCAATGTTTAGTGTTCTGCCGTCATTTGAGAAATATATAACTGAGTCATTTTAGGGCACTATACCCAGAGCGTAAAGGTTCTGAAGAAGCGCCCTCTATGAAGGTGAAATGAAATGAAATGAAATGAAATTTGTACCGCGCTACTAAGCCCAATGGGCGTCAAGGCGCTAGGTAGCTATTTGTTCTAAGTAAACATATGCAATAAACAAGCTATAAATTTGACCTTCCAATTGAATACAAGACAAGGTCAACCACTAATTTTACAATGCTAACACTTAGGTTGAACACTATAAAACCAAAAATAATGATAACATTTAGGGCCTCATGTAGGTAGCTAAATACCGGTCGGTAACGGCCGAAATTCGGTAAAAAACTCGTTACCGACCGGTATTTAGATAGTTGAGATGTAGGAGGCCAAAAACCCATATTCGGTAAATATGAATCGGTAAATACCGATTCAAATTTACTGACTTCCAAAATACCGCTTCAAATTTACCGAATACATATTTTCCGATTCGGTAAATATGAAGTGGTAAATATGAAGTGGTAATACGGAAAAATGATATATAGGTAAATTCGGTAATTAAGAAATCCTTGAAAATCGGTAAATAAGAGTCGGTAATTAACACTGATAGAAAGCAGGTGGTAATTTTCAACAGTGCATATAAGCAATCCCAAAATGCAACAGCATAGACAACAGGGCCGCTCTGTATGTCATTGCAAGGCGGCTACGTCTACAGGCTGCAGGACTGAGGATATGGAGACGGGAGGAATGCATCTACAGACAGCGCATCACACTCTTCCAACTGACTGACGCAGAGATACATGAAAGGTACAGGCTACACCCCCAAACCATCATGGACCTGATAAGGGACCTGCACCCACTCCTGGACCAGCCAACAAGAAGGGCGCATGCCATACCACCACATGTGCAGGTGCTATGCAGCCTACACCTACTTGCATCTGGCAGTTACCAGGGGGTGATAGCTGCGGTGGGCGGTGTATCCCAGAGTTGCCTGTCCCGTTTCTTCAGGAAGTTCCTGGATGCCATGATGCAGAGAATGCACCACTACATCAGCTTCCCAAACACACAGGCTGAACTGCAGAAAACTAAAACTGACTTTTATCACATGGCAGAGTTCCCCCATGTCATTGGCTGTATAGATGGCACACACATCCCAATCTGCCCACCAGCTGCCACTGAGCACATCTACAGAAACAGAAAGTCCACCCACTCCATCAATGTGCAGGTAATCTGCGATGCAGGGAACATCATCACTGATATCGTTGCCAAATTCCCTGGGAGCACCCATGACTCCTACATCTTCCAGAACAGTGGGATCTACACACGACTGCTTGCGGGAGAATTTGGAGAAGGATACCTGCTAGGTAAGTAACAGTGACACTCCATAGTACTCAGTGCAAATCATAGTGTATTGAGGCATGTGACTGATGTCTCCCTTTTACTCACCTAGGGGACAGTGCATATGCCGTGCGGTCATTCATCCTCACTCCCTACCTACACCCATCAACCCAGAGTGAGAGACGATATAATGTGGCACACAAATCTACTCGCAATGTGGTGGAGCGCACGTTTGGACTACTGAAGAGCAGGTTTCGCTGCCTCCATAAGAGTGGAGGTGCTCGCCAGTACACACCCATCCTCTGCTGCAAGATTATTGCCACTTGTGCAATGCTGCACAACCCTGCCACAAAGAGAGGCACAGAGGTCGAAATTACATATATTGAGGACAATGATGATGAGTCTGCACATGCAGAGGCCAACGCAGCAGTAGTACAAACAGCAACAGATGGAAGAGTGAGACGGGCAGAGATCACATGCAACTATTTCTGAATGAGTAAGGGGACACAGCCTGTAGTTGGATGCCATAATGTAGTTTAATCAGGCAGCACTACGCCACAACACAAAGGAAATTGTATTCCAACAACAATGAAAAATTAAATTTTGTTAGTTTGGGTTACTTCACCCAATTGTGTCATTGTTTTGCCTGACGCATTAATGTTTGCGCCCACGCGCACCAGTGCGGGATGGAATTGAGGGGGCGTCCTCACTGGCTGGGGTACCAGTGGCACCACGTTGATGCCTGTTGCTCCGACGAGTGTCTGGGACAGGGGGGGTTATGCTGCTCCTGCTGGTCGTGTCTTCTGTGTCGCCAGCATCCAAAGCGCCAGCTGTTGCAGACTGGCTGGTGAGCAGCACTTCTAGTGCACTTGTGACTCTAACCATCCTCCTGGACACATCTGTGCTGCACTGTGCAAGGCCCTCCTGCATCGCCACAGAGCACCTGCAGATCAGCGATGTGGCAGTCGCCAGCCGGTTCACTGCCCTCGAGGTCTGATCCTTCCTCTGATGTCCCCTGCGCCGTGTTGCCCTGTCCTCATCGTACTTTGAGCACAGCAGCATGATGGATTGGGACATGTCCCGCATGCCCGCTGCCATATCAGCCATGCCCCCTGCCATGGTGGTGATGCCCTTTTCAATGTTTCCGAAGGTATTGTTGAGGCCACGCATCTGTCGCTGTACGGACACCATTGCCCTTGCCTGGATGCGTTGTATTTTCACCATGGTGCCCTCAAGACCTGAGAACACTCCATGGCCCTGCCCAAGGGGAGGTAGACTCTGCGGCCGAGCCCTGCGGCGCCGTCTGCCAACTGTGTGTTCTCCCTCAGACTCGGAAGGCACACTGGCATGGGTTACATCCTGGGGTACAGTGGACGTTTCCGGGCCCCTCGAGTCTTCGGATGATGAGTCGGTCACATCCAACCTGGCTGCAGGACGCCTCCTCAACCTGTGCAATGCAGGAGGTGAAGATGGTGGTGACACCTGCAGGACTGGGAATGCTGGCAGGAGCGGCGATGCTGGCTGGGGTGGTGTAACTGCCTATGGTGCCGTTCCCTGGGCGGAACTGGTGGTGGCCTTCTCTGTGCTGGGTGTGTGGTGTGCCCTCTCTCCCTTGTCATGGCCAGTTCTGTGCGCAGTAGTGCCTGTGGACAGAAAAGCGACAGCAGCTAAGTGTACCTGAAGCATTTTCTTGATGACATGACAATACAGTTTCTAGACAGTATCTCAATGTCCTCGTATCATGTTTGGCCTTTCAGGGACTACATCTCCCATGATGCATTGCAGGCATGCACTAATACCTGTACTGGAGTGGGATTCTCATAGCACATTTTGGGAGTTGGGATAGGGGTGGGGGGGGCACATTGCTGTGCAAGCGTCTTACCTTCTTTGGAGGTACCTCTGGCGGAGCTGTCAGTGTCCCCAATCCCCACGATGCTTTCTGGCTCAATCGTTGTCTCCAGTAGCTCCTCCAGTTCTGTCAGGGCTGGTGCTCTGTTGCGTCCACCTCCTGTCTGTCTGGCTTCTTTTTTTAATTCTGCCACCTTCCTCTTTGTGATGATGCGGATGTCATATCACCGCTTCTTCAGGACATCGATGTCCCGGGGGGTCACTCCCATGGCATTCACCTGTGCCTGGATTCCAAGCCAGATCTTTCGTTTTTCTGACTCAGGCACTTGCTGTGACAGTTTTCCAAAAAGTTTCTGGTGCTGCTTCACGACCTCCTCCACCAGAACTTGCAGCTCCTTTGGGCTGAATTTGAGCTTTCGCTTCCTCTCCCCTCCTTCCCTCTCTGTGTCCTGGCTGGCCATTGTTGCAGTCTCCAGGGCTGAATCAGGCAGTTGCTCTCTTCCTCTCCTCAGCACTCCCAGCCTCTCCAGAGTCTGCTAATTGTGTGCACCTGCCTGGGTGTGGCCACTCCCTGGTTGGGTGGGGTTTAGGTTGCACAGGATTGGCTGCTTGAAGTCATGTGTTTTTGAACTACCGATTCGGTATTTACCGAATCGGTATTTACCGAATCGGAAAATACCACTTCGGTATTTACCGATTCGGAAAATACCGCTTCGGTATTTACCGATTCGGTAAATTCCGATTCATGTTTACCGAATTTTACCGATTCGGTAATGTTTACCGATTGTTGACCTACATATAACTTACCGATTCTTAAATACCGATTCGGTAAAATTCGGTATTTAAGAATCGGTAAAAATAATTTACCTACATATGGCCCTATGTCTCTTATCAACTTACTCTAAAACATTCGCTACTTCGAATAAGTGTGTGACTAAAAGACAGCACCACCCTCCAGAGACCACATGACTCATGGAACACCAACACAGAGGGTCAGCATAGAGTATGAATGTAATGCCTGTATAAATGCGAATCACTGTTGTTTTCATTACGCTTCAACTGGGTGCACAGTAACAAATTGCACAAGATCTGTTGAATGACACTGTATCTTGAATACAAAAGTCAAATCATAAACTGCCCAACTAGTACACATAGAGATTCCAATTTCTTGGGATTATATCTTTACACCAATAACACTGTTAGCACTGTTTAGTACCAAGCGAGGTGCTCGCACATAGCAAGTACACGGATTGGATAGGGGCTAATGTTTGAAAACCACCTGGTCAAAAAACAGTATCCCTTTATGTCCATAAGCATGATGCTCCAAGTTTGACCTCTGTTACATGAATACATATATATATTTTACTTTCAAATTTTCCAAAGAACAGACAACAAGACAGGGGTGAGCCTTAGGCCTCATGTATGTTTATAGAGTTCATTCAGAAAAAAGTATGGATAGATTTATTCTGCCTTGACGAAGGCCCCAGACCTGATTAGGCGCTTCGAGTTGGCCAAAACATGTTGGCATAAACATAGAAGGTTTAGTTGAATGATTATATCTAATATAAAACCTCAGAACACTTTTTTAATCCCTACCCAGGTACCCGACGAATAAAGGAAACATTTGGTTATACCTGTAGCTATTTTTAATAGCAAATGTTTCACATGGATCCCTGCTTATCCAGTTAGATTTAATTTAAGAACCCCCAATTCATCTTTGGTTGAGTCCGCCCTAGTGGTACCCTCCTACCAGGGTCTGGATAGGCACCGATGATGAAGCATGTCACTATAAGTAATATGGATATTCAAGAGGTTATTTTTGGGACTCTTTTCTGGCAAATTGTCAATAAGTGGTTATCCCCAATATTCCAGTTGCCCTTTGTGTTTAACTAACTGATTGTATTCTTCCTCCCATAGGTTAACATTGCACATTCTGAAAATTGCACTGTGTCCCCTTTTTTACATTGAAAAGTATTTATATTGCTAAACACATTGACCTGAGATGAAGTTCTGTGGTTCTACTAAATAAATATAACCAAGTATTATTTTTCTAAATGAGTCTCCTATTTATTGATAGAGTGTGTGTCTCATTTATTGTCACTGCATGTACAACAAATGCCTAACCCTACCCTCTGATAAGCATAACTGCTCATATCAACTTAAGCCTCTGGGGATCCACTGGATTTTCTGCACACTATATCTCTTTTTAATATAGAATATAGAGAGCCAGCTTTCAACACCAGCCATTTGTGTCAACGTTTTTGCCTGTAAACTGTGTAACGAAACAGGTGCTATGTAAAGTGCTCTGATACCCGATATCTGCGGGTCTAGTTCGCACTATATAAAACACTAACAAAACAAACAAAAAAACTTCTTCTAACTATGGCATATTTTTTAAAGCAATATACCGTTATGTCAGATGGACCCTTCTGGATATATAGGGATTGTGGGTTCTCCAAGAACCCGAGGAACCCAGACCCAATAACTGAGCTGCACCAATGGTTTTTCATTGTGTACAAGATATACAGCAATCAATTTGGAAAAATTATAAAAAGTGAAAAATAGGTATCAAGGAAATCTATATATTTCCAAAATGGGCACAAGATATGGAGTTTATTCAAGTTACTTGACCTGCAGGTCTAGAAAAATGTGTTATGATTTTTCGAGACCTGAGGAGGATGGAGCCCAGAGTGGGGGACTCCTAACCCTGGGTCTGCTGGTGCCCAGTTAGAGCTCATGAACCCGGCCACACAGGGAGGCCTCCTTGGGTCAGTGGGACTGCCCCATCCCTTTGCCAGGCAATAGGCCAGAGAATTTAGCCCAGGGTGGATGTTCCCAGGTGGAGCTCCTGGGCCCAGTCAATTAGTGGAGGGCTGTCCCAGGTGCGTTGCCATGCTACAGGCCAGAGGAAGGAGCCCAGGATAGAGGGCCCCCACTCCAGGAGAAGCCTGATGGACCCCCAGGCCCTTGACGGTGTGGCAGAGTAGAGGAAAGATCCCAGGACATGTGGCCCGGCCAGAGATCCTGGACCCGGCCATGCAGGGGAGGCCTTTGCCATGTGATGAGTTGGTGGATGGAACCCAGGATTCGGGCTCCCACCCTGGGGCCTGGTCAGAGCTTTTGAGCCCAGCGAAGCAGAAGAAGCCTGCCCGTGACTGAATAAATTGTGATAATACTAGGCGTGGGCAGAGTTTATGGAGTTCCACTATGACAAAAAAAATCTTCCGCGCTACGTGGAGTTCCAAAAGCAGAATAGTGTATTTGGTCATGCCGTTCTTGTGGATTTTGAGCACGGGATGCTTTCCCCATGCTGCAAAATCAGCGTAAATGACATCATGCACAGTGCAAGAGGGCACTGCTTCTTTTCTTCCGCTTAAGTAAATTTTCTATCCGAGCAGAAGCTTTTTTTACGCAAATGGAAGGTTTCTCAAAGCGAGCAGGTGCGATCATCCTCAACCACCCACGTTGAACAATCTGACCGCCATCATTGAGAAATCTCACTGGCAGGGAAAGCTCTACTGTTATGTTTCATATAGGTACTCCAATATATGCTTTCATAGGGTATTCTACCATTACTTCGCGGCCACAACTACGACTTACCATTACTACTCATTTTTTACTTAGTAGAATCTTTTACTTCGCATGCTTTAAGTTCGTATGCTTCTACTTCGCATATACCGTTACTTAGCAAAGTTAATTATTTTGCTGACTATTTACATTGTTGTTTGGAAAAGGAGGCGCTTCCGTTTCCAAACAACTACGTGAGTAGTGTATTTGGGTTTAGTGGTCGTGCAGGTTGTTGCCTTTTAGGTTGTAGGGTTATGTCAATGTAGTGTAGAGTAGTGTATTTGGATTTAAGGTAGTGGTCGTGCAGGGGGTTGTCTTTAAGAATTTAGGGTTGTGTTTATGTAGTGTAGAATAGTGTATTTGGGTTTAGGGTAGTGTTGTGGTGCAGGGGGTTGTCTTTTAGGTTTTAGTGTTGTGTTTATGTAGTGTAGAGTAGTGTATTTGGATTTAGGGGCGTGGTCATGCAGGGGGTTGTCTTTTAGGTTGTAGGGTTGTCTTTATGTAGTGTAGAGTAGTGTATTTGGGTTTAGGGTAGTGTTGTGGTGTTTGTGTAGTATAGGGTAGTGTTTTAGGGTAGTGTAGTGGTGTTTGGGTAGTGTAGGGTAATGTAGTGTATGAGGGTACGGGTAAAAGAGTCAAAAATGTGTAGAAGTTGTATACTTAGTAATATACTGCGAAGTAAATGCATATGTTGTACTTTTAAAAGTATTTGCGAACTAAAAGCATGCGCAGTTAAATTTTGCATAGTAATGGTATTTGCATCGTATTAAAAATTTGCGAAGGTATGGTCTGCCAAATAACATCACATATTCACCTAGTTACGGTTAAGTCCAAAGATGACATATTGTTTTCTCTGAAAAGCGGAAGCCTCATTTATTATCCATGAGGATTCTTGGAATCACAGCAGGACAGCAGGCCTACCATTCCCTGCATAATAAATATGTATAAGGGTCATTCCTTTGGTCATCCTAGTCCGACATGACACAGTGAGGTATATTCCCAGCGGGTACCACTTAGGATATATATACACCATATCTTTCTGAGGTAGTCAGAGGAGAAAAGGACTTCCATGCCAACACACTGATGTGAGATATTGAGGTTCCTGCATGCAGACACTCCAGCTCACAGTGGTCTGACATCCTGTGTGGGGTGTCCATATCAAGACCAAAAGCGGTCCCACAATCTCTCACTTCAGGTAATGGGGTTGACTTTATCCTAGAAGGATTCTTGGCTTTTACACCTACATTCATGATAGGTACGTTTAGGTACATCTAGTTAGGGATGCATCATAGGAGTATGCATTCTACTGTCATGTATTTAATATACTTGCCTGTATTTATTGTTTTAGCACAATGGTAGGAATCCACCATCCTTTTACTCTGTTAGTGCTTATAATCATTTATATCTGATACTGTCCAATGGTTGTTTCAGCACTCCTATTTAACACTAGAATGATGCTGGTTCAATAAATGCTTATTGAAAAACGTCCCCACCGTTTAGTCTGTGTATCTCTCTGAGACGAAGTGAGCACGAGTGACTGAATGAAAAGTATACTGTTTCCACGATCCCTAATGGAACAGGGTTGTCATGTTCGATAGTTGCCAAGAACTATTCTCTCCTTGGCAAGGAGGGTTTCTAGTGGCACTGTGAGCTAGCTGGTATAAAGGCTAACATACCCGGTAGGGGTGCTTAGAATCAGTCTGACACCAATCCTAAAGTGAATGTTGCCTAAACGCGCAGATCCTATGTAGGTTTGTAGAAACTACACAACACTTCCTCTGCACCCGAGGCTGATAAAAAAATAGAAACCCCTCTGCAGTAAGGAGCAGAGGGCTTTCCTGGACATGTGCAGAGGAGATAACGGTTCCATCTTCCGCACGAGCCCACTGTGGCAGAAGACGGAAACATTACGTCCTCCACACAAAAGGGGTTGACAGAGAAGATATAATGGCTGGGAAATCCATGTAAACCATCATAATGTTATGATATTTTGTTAGCTTCAGCCTCAGGATAAGCATCATTACCACTACATGTTTATTTTAATAATAGTTAAGAGTCACATCGTATGCACTAGAATATTTAAAAAATAATTAAAAAGCATTCCAGATTCCCTAGCTTTTTTGGTGAGTGCTCCTATTTGTTAGACATGTCAGCCATAGTCTTCCCCCAAACATGTTGCCTTAATCCTGCTAACCAGTGCTAAAGTACTAGTGCTCACTCCCTAAAACACAGTAAAATTGGCTTTCAAATGTTTGGCATATTTAATTTACTTATAAGTCCCTAGGAAAGTGGTTTACCCTGTACCCAGGGCAAGTAAATTAAATGCTACTAGTGGGCCTGTACGACTTATGGTGCCACCAACTTAAGTAGTCCCTTAAAATATGTTCCACATCTACCAATGCAGCCTGAATGGAGCTTTAAATTGCAAATTCGACTTGGCAAAATAACCTTATTTCCAAGTCTTTAACCCCCCTTTTATTACAAATATTTTCCCCCTAAGTTAGGCCTTACGCAGCCCACAGGGCAGGCTACATTGAATTAAAAAAGGTTGTACGTATACTTTAAAGTTTTATATGTCATGGTAGTAAGCAACTCCTGAAGTAATTTTTATGATAAAGGCCTACCTCGTCTATATGATAACATTGTGTCATCTTTTTACATTTAATAAGTGCTAACTTTTGATTAGGAGCAGGCAGGAAATTCATGTTTGGTGTCTAAGAAAGTCTAACTTAATATGCTTTTTCATGGTAAACCTGGATTTTAAGTTACAATTTTGTGCCTCTCAGCCTGTTTGTAGCTCATACGACTGGGTGCAGTTGGCAGTTTGACTTTGTTTATTCCTTCTAGACAGCCACACAATAGAGGGAGTAGGTGTGCCTGGATGAGCCATCGCTGGCAGAATGAGTGGCAGAGCTCAACAAAGCCCCACTTACAAGTTAATAGGCTATGTTCTGCGTTCACACAAAGGACTTCAGACTATCTGAGTGTACGTGTTCTGTCTTCACACAAAGGATTGCATATCCAATCAGGCTTGAGCCAGGGCAGGGAAGTGAGGAAACTCCATTCATTTCAAAGGGAATTCTCCGGAAATGCATCCAAATTGTGTACTTCAAATAAGGCATCGGTCCCACATTTCAATTCACTTTCTCATTGGACTTTCTCCGCTGCTGTGGCCTGCTGTGTACTTTAGAAGACTGCTTTGCTGTAGGTGGAGGGACTGCTCTGCTGCCTTAAGCCTGTCATGAACCCTCAGAGGCCTGCCCTGTTGCTTGAGGCCTGTTACACTTTTTTAACCCAAGACTACCAGAGTGATTCCAAGTGCTACTTGAATGGACCCCTGATCAGAGACCTTTCCAGTCCTGGACCCTGGAAGTGGTGCTAAAGGTGGCAACATAGGCCAAATCCAAAACTTGGCATTAAAAAATGGTGGACTAAAAAGTGCTTTGAGAATTGAGAGGAGACTGGGACCTACATGCTCGTCAATCCGCCCAAGGTGTATTTCTGGTAGGCCGAATTTTGCGGCAGCTTCCTCTATGTTCTTCTCAGCTGCAGCAAATCTGGTTCAGCGGTCCTTCACAGAAGTAGTATCCATCCTTGTGGAAACATCTCGGTTATAGCTTGCAGATGCGTCCAGTTGTAGGTTTTCAACTTTCAGAACTATGAAAAAGACTCATTCTTAACATGGAAATCTTCAGTGTAAATTCAGCCAGGGGCTCCCTCAAACAAACTCCTCCATGAACACCACTTGCAGCCATGCCTCATTAAACTTTACCTTTTCAGAAAACTTTTGGGGAAAATTTCTTATAAGTTGAAAAGTAAGCGCTGACCGGACCCAATTTGCTTCTATTATCCAATCTGCGCACCATTGTGGTGTCAGAGGTTGGCGTTTTGAGCTTTTTTGGTGCTAGTTTGACCTTAAACTTAAACTAAAAAAATCCTGGTTCCCCTGATTACATTATTGTTGCTTTGGTGTCAAATAATTTATTAAAATGTACTTTATTTTTCTAAATTGATGTGTGACTTTTCTTGTGTTATATTCTCACTTTATTTCTCTTTTTGTGATGCATACTTTTTTTTTAAATTGCCTCTAAAGTAAGCCTGACTGATTTTGTACTAGGCTACCAAAGGGTTAAGCAAAGCTTAATTTAGAAGTTACTTTTGTGGTTCACCCTAACAGGAAATTATGGCAGTTGATTGAACAGAGTTAACACCCAACTCAGCCAACAACCCAGTTTCTGACACTATTAATGATGTAAAAATGTTTGGGAGTTCCAGTAGCTATGTCTGTGACATATTATAGGTTTGATTGTTACGCAACTTATTCAAGTACTTTTCAATGGGTTATCTGGTGTTTGCAGTCAACTGTGTTTTCTCTCTCAGGTTGGCATATTGGCAAAGTCCTTGGTGCCAGGGAGTCCAGAAACTCCATTCATTGGCCGTGTTTGAGAGAAAAGTACAGAATAAAATATCAGGATACTGATAGGAGCTTTTGTTTTGGAAGTTGTGTAGTTGAAGACAGGGTGCTCAGGATAGTTGTTGATAGTATAGTTCCCCTATTGCACTGGTCCGGCTTGAATAATATTGGTACATTTTGTAATGTAGATGGAATAACTCATGAGAAATTAATGAAGCCCAAAATTGATGAACATATAATGATTATATAGAGGAGCCAATTACAATGACACCGTCTTTAGGTGAATATGATTACAGCCCGCAAATGAAGACATCTACCTGTCTCCCTATTTAGAGAAAGTAGAGTCATGTCTCTGAAAGTTATCTTTAACTTATCTTAAGTTTCTGCATTAAAGGCATTACTCAGACTCTGATGACTATGTGCACACAGATAACATCAAGTATCATGCGCTCTAGTGATTTGGTCCTTCCAGATCTAAATTGGTGAAGATGTCTAGGTGATTGATTACACTTACAGCCTCCAGCCAGCACTGAGCTTTCTGATGGCCACTAGTCCCCCCAGCACACTTACCAAGCTCACCCCCAGCAACAGAGAAGTCCTTCTCTAGGATAGTCCATTTCTGTACCTTCTGAGCATTGCTTAGTGCCTTGAGATTCACCCGCTCCATTGTCTTCTGGATTGCATCATAGATTATTGGGTCCTTTGTGCGCACCACCTCTGAGACCCCTGTGGCCCTACTACCCAACTGCTGGCAGAAATTAACTGCTTCTGGAGTCAGATCATCCTGGGGTGCTTCAGTGACTGGATCTATAGTGCACTGAAAGAGAAGAGGAAAGAAGTATGGTGGATCTGTGAAACATAGACTAATACAGGAGGAATACAGGAGGAGCCACACCTCAAATCAAAGTATGAGAGAAGGTAGTGGAGAGAACCTATTGGAAAGTACTCCATAAATGGAAAACCTAAGTAAACATGTTTCTAACATTGTACATCACAACACTGAATGAACTAGTATAATGTGACAGGCACACATACAGAACACACAGAAGACCATGGGCAAAACATATCATGAGATGCAATCAAAACCAATTAGATCTTGCAGCAGTGTTGAACTACACTATATCTCAGGGGTGGTTTACTTTTGCATCAAAAGAAATCTTAATTATGCCCATTTGAAAGGAAGATATGCTAAGCATTCAGTACCAGTAAATTCTAGTCAATACTATGGTGTGATGTGATGTTTAAGTGTTCATACCAATTCAAACTGAAACAACAGTAATTTATTTTCTACATTTTTACAAACTTTACAGAATGGGGACCAGACATTACTTTAATTATTTTACAAAATTCCCCTCTGATTATGCTAGGAGCAGAATCTTTGAGCGGGCAGCTAGACATCGAGGAGCTACTCCTTGTTTTGGCATCGGACTATAAGAACAACTTATTAAACGTCATCATGTGCCCATGCCTGAAAAGTCATCATGATCTATCCTTTATGTACCTGCTCTGTAAAAGCTTCCATCTATATGAAAACCATTGATTCTTTGGAATAACAAAATCCACTAGTATACAATAACACACCACTATACTCCAACATCTCCTGAGTGAATAATGCCCAGCACATATATCTTGTAACAGATGAGCAAGAACTGGGTGTAAAACACCTACCTAAAGCTGGAATCAACTAGGACGACATTTCTCCTGCTTGCTAATAGCATTAAGCAACCAATGACCCAAACCTAATTGTTTAACATGAAGGTTGAGGCCCTCCACTCCTAAGAACATTTTGCTAAGATAACTAGGATAGCATGAGATCAGTTTGTCCTCTGGAAAATTGTGAAATGATTCCTGACAGAAACCAACTTTGGACCAGCACAAGCCTTGAGTTTCCGTTCGTTCCACTCCTCCCTAACTCTGTTTCTGATCCATAATTACTTCTAGGTTCAAGCACACAAACATATCTGATTCAATTCAGTGGATGTTAAAAGCCATGCACAATGTTTAGAGGTTCTTCTGAATGATCACTATGTGCAGATTCATAACTATAAGATGAACATGATTTGACACCGACACTGTTAAAGAATAATCTACCTTTGTGCATCATTTGAAATATTTGAGTGTCTAGGAATTTTGTTTCCTGGTTAAGAAAAGACACAAAAACTCTCTTTCCAGTTCAGTAAGAGCTAAAGCACATTAAATATATTAACAGTTTCAAAGAGAAATTCTCACTGTTGCAAGGCCTGAGCACAACAATAAACCTTCTACTAATGTGTGTCATTGAACAATCATCCCTCTTACATAATATAATCTGTTCGAACTCTAAAGGTTTAACAAGGAAGTTCAGGTCATTCACAAGAATTCTGATTTATTGAGTCCTTTAAGTGCAAAATTCCAGTGGCTGTGATTGTAAGGGTCTTTTCAGGTGCATCGCATAACCCAGTGCCTGTTTTATGCAGCTGTAGGGCATAAAGTAAATTAATTCAAATCGGAATTAGTGCTTTATTTTCAGATAGAACAGCTTGGAAACAGTGGGCAAGGTTTCTCACTTCCAGTTCCTGAGCTGTTTAAAAAAAAAAATCATTAACATCAGCTTTAATGAATTTACATTACCCCCTTCAGGCGCATTAAACAGGTGCTCTGCACTGTGCTGCTCCAGAAAAGACCATCATGATATATTTACAAAATTGGTGCACTGTCCTAGTCTGCTCCTGGCCGGGACAGTGTACCCTATTATCAATAATGAGTTGCCTTAACAACAGTGGCATGCTGACAGCTACCCTGGGAGCAGTGCATTCAGTGAAGTATAGAATGGCAGCTTAAAAACTGGTCCATGGTTTACAGAACAGGTGGGTATTTCTGCACAGAGGAGACAGAGACCCCCCCAGTGCATACTTGCAAATGTCTTCAGGTGGATGTCTGGGAGGCTCCATTGGAATCCATGTGCCCTCTCCAGGGGGTTGCCCTCAGGCAGTCCACTAAAATGTGCATTTTAGGAACATCCTTGGTGTGCTTTCAGAGGTCTTGTTTGCCAATTACAGCATCAACAGAGAGGCAAAGTGATTCCCTCATTTGCAATACTATAATGCCCAAGAGACACACAAAGCGTAGATGCCTGGTACACTATGCAGAACATGGCCCCACGCTCTCACGACCATGCATGAAAGCACTCACAGTCTTTCCTTTCTCACCTTCAACGTAAGCAGCATGGACAGGAACTTCCTCCAATCTCCAACCAGCATTGCATTACTGATAATCGGCAACTCCTTCTTTACAGCATTCTCGATTGGTACTGGGGGGATGTTCTCACCCCCTGAGGTGATAACTAGTTCTACAGAAAGCACAAGATTAGGCAGATTTACTTTCAGAAACTGATATCTTAGCACCAGATAGAGATAGTTGTTTGGGATTCACGAGGCACAATAAACCATCATCCACACATGTTCACCCAACAACATATAAAAAAAGTGTTTATTTCTGGAATTTTTATTCAATAAATCTCACACGTCACTGATCGAAGAACATGATACAGGTGAGTCTCAAATAGGGTGAAGGATATCTGTAACAGTAAACATCTGTGGGAGAACTTTCAACATGACCAAATCTCAAGTGCCACAGCATTCAAGGATTCCATCAATATCCCCAACACAGGGTCTATGGGGGCTATGGCAAAACCAACATACTTTAAAAGACCTGCACTGATAGACTCTGTAACTTGTCAACTGGCTGACTCTTTGTAAACTCCATCCACCTGCAGATTAAATGACTAATCTTGTAATTCCAAGATTTTGTGGCCAACAGGTTTGCCTTTGAAAGCGGACATTGTTAACTAAAACATTACCTGAGACATTGAACTAAAAGTGTAATGGTGTCTTCACATACCTAATCATGAAGAATTCCCTTGCAGGCACCCAAAATACAATCCCAACTAATCTATTGAAGGACTTTCTACTGTGTTTGTCATTTATTTTTTTCATTAAGGTGTGGCGTGTATGTCTGGTAAGTAGTGGTAACATAGAATGGAGACTCCAGCTAGAGCTAGGTATACAATAACAAAGGTAAAGGCAAACCCACATTTGATTGCAAAAATCAGCTAATGAGAGGAGTGAATGAATGAATGAATGAAACATTTATAAAGCGCGTGCTCACCCGAAGGCATCCCAGCGCTATGGAATAGTGAAAATAGATAATTGTACAATTTATTTTTAAAAAAGGGGTCTTTGTTGTGCAGGAACTCAAATGGGGCTCTCTGTGAGGCTGCAAAATGTCCTACCAACTTGTAAGTTTATCCATAGACTTCTAGAAGGAGCCTATCAGTTGCATCGGCTGGGCCACGCATGGGCCACGTTGGTCGGGAGACCCCTAGGAAGATGTGTTAATATGTGTATAAATTCTCTTGGCGCTCAGCTCTTCCAGAGACTCTGCTCCTTGTGCTCAATGGGAGAGCTTTGGAAGCAAGGGCATGGTTAAAGTAAAGCTCCAGGTTACAGAAGGCTCCTCCACATTGTAAAGAGACCTGAGATCACCACATCCATGCAGTGGATTAGCCTGTTACCTTCTTATGATGAAGGAGTTCAACCACATCAATATCAATCATTCACTAGTGCCTGGATGGAACCAAGTCCTATGGTAGGCTATATTGTAACTTGTTTAGCCATATGCCAATCTGCTGTAGTCTACTCTTCAAAGTGTAATGCTTGCAGTATGTCAGGGTGCATCACTTCGGAGAGCTATGTATGGACTGTGTCTGCAGCCAAGTATGTTCATGGCAAATAAAATATCACAGCTCCAAACCAAATAAACTAGCATCACTGTAAAGTGTACCTTAAACACAGAAATCGTTTAAAAAATCAGCAATACAGTGTTAGGCATGGTTTGTATATTTAAATCAAATAGTTTATGTCTATGGGGCATATGCAATTTATGATCACTGCTCAGTTGGTGAAATTTTGTAAACAAAAAAACAGGTGAATCATAGATAGGTGGGACTCAGAGTATGCCTAAACTGGCCATTAGCCAGATCTGCATTAAGAATGAAAGATCACTGGTGATGTTTTTGGCAAAACATGATTTTCAAGATATCAAGCTTTAACAGATGCATGCTGTAACATTTTACCTGTGTTGTTCCCAAGACTATGTCCTGGGTAGGGAAGTTTTCTCTTGCCAGTGCCTGGGACCCTGGCCTGTATGATCAGGCCCCCATGTGGGCTTCAGTAACCTCTCACTGTGACTTCTTTGAGCTGGTAGGCTCAGAGCAAATGGTACCTGGAGCTCTGAACCTGGAGACCAAGCCTCAGCATCAACAAGGGGATCACGGTCCAATCATTGAGACTTTGTTGAGCTGGTTGGCCCAGAGAATCACAAGACTCATTCCTGATCTGGTGGACCACTGTCCTGGGTGATATTTGTGGGTCTGGCTGGTGCCTGGAGCCCTGGATTGGAGGTCCAGGCCTCAAGCATCTATACAGGGATCATCAAACTCTTACTGAGGTGTCATAGAGCTGTTTGGCCCAGGCTAGCCAGTGTCTGGAGCCCTGGCCCTGATTATCAAGTGCCATGTGGCCTTCTTTGAGCTGGATGGCATAGAGAAGCCTCAGTATCCTACCTGGTCTGGTGCAACCCTGCCCTGTGAAGGGAACGTGGTTCTTGCCTGCACTTTGGACCCTAGCCTGGGCGTGCAGGCCCCAGGCCTCAGCGACGGATTTATCAAATTCTTACTAGGGTATCTTAGTGCTGGCCACCTCAGAGCAACCAGTGCCCAAAGCCTTGGTCCAGTTACTGGGCCTAAGGCATCCATACAGGCTTCAAAGAGTGCCCAATGTCTGCCTTGTTTAAGTTCAACATACCAGAGAAGCATGGGAATCCTCCCTAGTCTAGAGCCACTTTGTCCTGGTTAGGAAAGGTTGCTCTGGTTGGAGTCTGGAGTCCTGTCCAGGGTGACAAGGCCCTTGGCCTTTTCATGGGCTTCTCAGAATTCTCGCCTGAACTTCTTTGAGGTGATCAGCCAGGAGGAGCATGAGAATCTTCCCCTGCCATAGGTAAGAATGGCAGTCCTTCCAATTTCTGGAGGTCTACCCATGGGTCTAGGCCCGAGGCATCCACTCAGGCATCACAGATCTCTCACTGTGGCTTCTTTAAATAGTTCAGCTTGGGTAAGCCGACCACATAACCCAGGCCACAACTCCAACCAGGTAGCCAGGCTCTCTGAAGCTATTGACTAGACTGCCCAGGCCCACTGGAGTCACTGACCAGAGTGCCCATGTCCACTGGAGCTACTGATCAGGAGAACCATGGCAATGGAGTCACAGACTGGCTTGCATTTGCCGAGGCCAAGTCAAGCTATTTGGTCATTATGCTGATCTGCAAAGGAGGTTTTTTCACCCTCCCTATTACATATTGGAAGAAAGAGGCCTACACCCCATGTAGCACATAGAGTGAGGCTTCCTTGGAAGCTGGTGCTGGAACCCATTAGGACACAAGCATGGCTCAGAGGATGACTTTCAATAGATTTCAGTAAATTACTAGCTGTTCTTCTATTAATAAAACCTGGAGCCTGAGTCAGGTAATCTACAAATGATTTAGCACCAATTGCCCACAAACATCTGGTACCCCCTTGACATCCAAGCTCCAGCACCCAAACAAGTGTCTTCATGAACAAGTCCTGAAGTCGGCTATCCCAGGCAAACCAAGTCCCCATAGCACCGCAGTATCACTGTCTCCTTGTGAGGGGAAAGATACACAGATGATGGACGGAATGCAGAGCAAATCAAACATTTACCCCAGTCAATAGATCTGGGTTACAATCCATTGTCTTTTGCCCACTATGCCACCTCAGTTTAGACCCAGTCATATGTTAATCAGTCTTGACCCTGTGCCTCATGGGACCAGTCCAGCCCAAACTGCCAAGCCAGGTCATCCCTAGATGGGTTTCGGGGCACCACCCCTCATCAGCCAGGCTAGCTTGAATCCAGTGACACAGTGAGCCCTGGACCACGTTTGGGCATACCCGGTGCACTTAGGTCGAGAAAGCATAGACACCCAGATGAAGGACAGAATGCAGAGCAAATAAAATGCTCACCCCCAGTTAATAGATCTCTGTCAAAT
The DNA here is from genome assembly GCF_964204655.1 of Triturus cristatus. Classification (NCBI taxonomy): domain Eukaryota; kingdom Metazoa; phylum Chordata; class Amphibia; order Caudata; family Salamandridae; genus Triturus; species Triturus cristatus. The sequence goes on along the minus strand of NC_140581.1, from coordinate 48,924,330 downwards.
CCATTGTTCTTTTGCTCATCATGCCACCCCAGTTTAGACCCAGCCATATGCAGTCTTGACCCGGTGCCTCATGGGATCAGTCCAGCCTGAACTGCCAAGCAAGGTTTTAGACAACAATAAGCACATGGGTGATGCTATAGAGTGGATCAGAGGTCGGAGTCTAACAGTGCTGTTCATAAGTCATACATTTGGTATAAGAAGTTGGCTGTCCATTTATTTTGTTTGGTAACATTCAATGCTTTTGTTGTATTTAAGGATTGTGCTCCAGATTCAAAAGATGACTTTTGTTCAGTTTCAGCAGTCTGTGATAGAAAGCCTTGTTGTAGTGGAGTTGGCAAATATTCCTAGAGTTGGAGTCATGGAGGATGTGGCTACATTGAAAGATCGCTACTTTCCTGATTATATTCCGCCCACACCCAAAAAACCCAAACTTTTCCTGTAGGAGATGTTGAGTTTATATCTGAAGAGGTGTGTGGAAGGAAAGTCACATATGCTGCCACAAGTGTTCTTCTAATCCTGGGCTATGTGTGCCAACATGTTTTAAATCATATCACATTCAAATGAAGTTTTGGGGCCAACCAGGAGCCTAAAAGTGAACTGATTGCTCTGTATTGTTTTATATTTTTTGTTAGTTTTCACATTTCACAGTTGGCAGTACTGTGATTCCTTTAGTTAGAGCTGCCACGCTTCATTTTTAAAAGCCCCCGGGTGGGCCAGGTCCTGGGGAAAATTTGATTTATGTAGCGGGGGCCCGCGGGTCTCCCCGCAGCCCCGGGAACCGCCACCTCCCCGAGGCTTTCTAATGTATACACAGGGGCACGTGGCCCCCCTGCAGACCCGGGGACGCCACCTCCAAGGGGCTTCAAAACAATAAGGGCGGGGGGCCTTGTAGGTCCCCCAATTCCTGGGGGCCCCCACCTCCATGGGACTTTCTAATTTATTCATGGGGGCACATGGCCATCCCGCAGTCCCGGGGACCAGCTCTCACAAAACCGAAGCAAAATTGCTTTTGCACAAGGGGAGCTGCATGTTAGCAGCTTCTCTTGTGCAAAAGCAATGCCGGCCCCCGGAGGAGGCGGGGAGCCGGCTGGGACCGTGGGGGCATTGGGGCTCCCCCCACGGTCCCCAACAGTAAGGGCAGGGCCCCGGGGATGGGGTCCTGGGGCCAGAAGTGGCATGAGGAGGGGGACACGCAGCCCCCCTTTAAAATTTAAAATAAAGGGTGGCCTGGCCCTGGGGGATGGGGTACCCGGTGCCAGAAGTGGCCTAGGGAAGGGGGCCACGCGGCCCCCTCCTGTAATTAGTGTGTGACAGACTTGTTGGGGAATATGCTGTTTCTGTTTTATAAGACACAACACACAAACCGGAGAGTGTAATGATGCTAAGGTACAAGCCCACATGGACGGACAGCTCAGTGTGAAGAGAGCCTGCTGCAGAGACCACATGTTCTAACGCTCAGCGTTCATCTTTTAGGAGCAGGCAACAATGCTGCTACATCAGTTTGACAATTTTAGACTTTAAACAACTGCTTAATTTGAGCTGGGGTCTACCAGTGCACACATGAGCGCTTAATCATTAGAACTTGCTCTTTGGGTGTGCTGTGTAACAGACTCATTAGGGAATATTGGTGTTTTTCTTTTATAACACACAAACCGGCGAGTGAAATGATGCTAAGGCACAAGCCCACATGGAAGGACAGCTCAGTGCGAAGATAGCCTGCTGCAGAGACCACGTGTTCTTGCGCTCAGCCTTTCATCTTTTAGGAGCAGGCACCCATGCTGCTACATCAGTTTGGCAATTTTAGACTTTAAACTACTCCTTAATTTGAGCCAGGGTCTATAAGTGCGCACATGGCCACTTAATCATTATCACTTGCACTTTTTGCATGCTATGTAACAAACTCGTTAGGGAATATGCTGTTTCTGTTTTATAACACACAACACACAAACTGGCCAGTGTAATGATGGTAAGGCACAAGCCCACATGGACGAACAGCTCAGTGTGAAGAGAGTCTGCTGCAGTGACCACGTGTTCTAGCACTCAGCCTTTCATATTTTAGGAGCAGGCAACCATACTGCTACAGCAGTTTGGCAATTTTAGACTTTAAACTACTGATTAATTTGCGCCACGGTCTACCAGTGCGCACAAGGGCATTTAATCATTTGCACTTGCACTTTTTGCATGCTATGTAACAAACTTGTTAGGGAATATGATGTTTCTGTTTTATAACACACAATCCGGCGAGTATAATGATGCTAAGGCACAAGCCCACATGGATGACAGCTCAGTGTGAAGAGAGCCAGCTGCAGTGACCACGTCTTCTAGCGCTCAGTCTTTCATCTTTTAGGAGCAGGCAACCATGCTGATACATCACTTTGGCAATTTTAGACTTCAAACTACTGCTTTATTTGCACGGGGGTCTACCTGTGCGCACATGGGCACTTAATCATTAGCACTTGCTCTTTGGGCGTGCTGTGTAACAGACTCGCTAGGGAATATGCTGTTTCTGTTTTATAAAACAAAACACATGAACCGACGTGTGTAATTATGGCAAGGCACAAGGCCACATGGACGAACAGCTCAGTGTGAAGGGAGGCTGCTGCAGTGACCACGTCTTCTCGCGCTTAGCCTTTTATCTTTTAGGAGCAGGCAACTATGCTTCTACATCAGTTTGGCATCAGCCAAAACAAATGGGGCGCTCCATTCAGCTCCTACCCTGAAATTCTCGGGGTGATTCGTCAAGCGGGGGCCGAGAAGAAAGGGGGGTCCCAAAACACGTTTTCCCCATGCATTTTTCCATAGGGACCTTTAGTCCAAGGTACAGCCCAAACGGCTGAACAGAATTACTTGAAATTTGGCAGAGAGGTAGTCCTCAGGTCAGGGAAGTGCCTTTTGCAGGTCTGGTGTCAATCTGTTCAGTAGTTCCTGAGAAAATCAAAAGTAAAATCATATATATATGTCGGCGGAGCCTAACCACACATCTCATCCTGAGATCTGATTGGCTGTCAGCACTTCATCCAAGAAGTGTTGGCAGCCATCTTGGGACCAATATACATGATAGCACCTCATTAAAAAGCATTGCAGTTAATAGAAGGTTTTAAGACTTTAGTTACATTATAAATCATTTGTTGATGGTATCATACTCATTTTAGGAATTGTGGTATGTTCTAAGGTGATTTCACCATGTGAAAAAGCCTTCTTCTGGGATATCATGATTGAGAGAAAAATATTTTCTCATGCTTTTCCCACAGAGGTTTGGAAGGTGATCTATAAGCTAAACTGAGAGCATATTTTCTGTAAATTCACATTATCTTTCTCAGTCATGTGAGAATGAAGTCTGACATTCTCAGTAAAACATGTACATCCAACAAGGGCACAGACTGTCAGTTGATTCCTTTGTGTTCTACTGCAGCTTCCCAGAGTGTTCCAAAGAACAACTAGAGCGCTAACAGTCCTACTTATGATAAACGTATGGCACACCTGAAGCCATCTTGCTTGGATTAAAGTGGTATCTCTTAAAACATTTAATTTAAAAAGGAACAAAATGAGGGGGTTCATTTTTCCATAAAAAGTATGATTAGTGCTGCAGAAAGAAAAATTAGGGCACATTTTGAGTGACTTCTCAAATCCTCTTCTATTTCATTAAACAATTCTGACATGCAGACTGAAACATGCACTTTCAATACCAGCAGCAGTTTTCCCTGGTGAGCAGTAGCTTTACTACAGTGATCTAATGAGCAAAAAGAGTGCTAACATTCTGAATTTATGGCAAATGTGTGACACATCTGAATGCCTTCTTGATGGAATCAAAGTAAAAAACTGAAAGTATTTCCTACTGAGGAGACTGCAGTAAATGAGGAAATTAGGAAACTTCATAACAAATAAGTCTCCCAAGATGGCCACCAGAGACAAAAGTAGCCAAAATATCACCCAGATGTAGCCCAAGTATAGCCCAATGACAGAATGTCCCAGAGTGTTCTCAAAAACAACTAGAGCGCTTACTGTCTTGATTATGACAAAAGTACGGCACACCTGAAGCCATCTTGATTGGAATAAACTGGTAAAACTTCAAACATTTAATTTAAAAAGGTACACAATGAGGGGGTTCATTTGCCATAGAAATTATGATTAATGCTGAAGAAAGAAAATGAGGGCACATTTTGAGTGACTTCTCAAATCCTCTTCTATTTCATTAAAAAATTCTGACATGCAGACTGAAACATGCACTTTTAATACCAGGAGCAGACTTCCATGGTGAACAGTAGTTTTACTACAGTGATCTAATGAGCAACTAGAGTGCTAACATTCAGAATTTATGGCAAATGTGTAACATATCTGAATACCTTCATGATGGAATCAAAGTAAAAAACTGAAAGCATTTCCTACTGAGGAGACTGCAGTACATGAGGAAATTAGGAAACTTCATAACAAATAAATCTCCCAAAATGGCCACCGGAGACAAAAGAGCCCAAATGTAGCCCAACATCACCCAGATGTAGCCCAAATATAGCCCAATGACAGAAGTGTGCAAAACACTTATTATTTTGTGTTTTTGCAGTGTTATATAGTGCAGACTTGTCAGGTATTGGAGTGCTTTACATGAGCATTGGTTACATCACACAAGAACAAATTCATTTTGGTTGTAGACATGGGGAGACTAAGTGATTTGACCAGAATCACAGAATGTCGAGCTGAAGCAGAAACTCCAACCTGGTCCCCAGTTGCAAAGTCTGCAGTTCTGGAAGTAACACCACATCCTCTCCCCTAAGTGCAACATTTAATCAAGTGGTCAACTGGATAAAAAACATAAAGATAACAAATAATTTAAAAGTGCTTTGTCGCTATTTGAAAACTCAGAAAATATGTCCTTATTTTAGTCTTTTAGAGCACTAACCATAATTTTGATGCCAATAAGACCCTCTCATATATGTAATTTCTAAAGGAAATGCTCTAGGTATTACAGTTTTGATTACGTCAGGCGTTCCACACTTTTGTAATAAATATAGAATGTTAGCAATCTAGTTGTTCATTAGGATACTGTTGAGAGGCAGAGGCCAGGACTCTGAAAATTGAAGGCAGGTAGGAGGGTGCAAAGGCAACAATTTAACCACACTGAGCAGGCAGGATGGGCCGTGGCAGCACAACAGACTATGGAGGGCAGTGGAACGGGGGGCAGGGGCAACAAACCAACAATACAGGACTTGCAAGAGAGGCTGTGGCAATGTAATTGACCATTGTGGGCAGAAGGAAGAGGCAATGGTAGTACAACCATACATGCCAACAGACCCGATTCAGCCAGGAAGCGTCCAATGTTTTTAAGCTCAAATGGGCTTTATTTTATCTGTCTCCTGTCTACAATCTCCTCTTTTTCAATGTAACTCAAAGGGGAAAATCAATACCCCAGTTTTTTTTCAAAATCTCCCTCTTACCAAGTTCAAAATGTTCGCAAGTATGGTACATTGGATCATGGAAGGAAATGGGGTAGGGACATGGACTTGGATAACAGAGGACAGGAGGGACATGGAGAGGTGCACCAAACTGACCCTGCAGGGCAGGCATCAGGGTTTGCAGCAGCACAATACACCACACAGGGCATGCGGGACGGGAGTGCAGCACAACAATCCATAGAAAGCAAGAGGGAGGGGACAGGACCATGCACATGGACAACAGAGAACAGAGGGGCAAGAGGCAATGGTAGCTAGCTGACCATAATGGACAGACAGGAGAGAAAGCTGCAGCATAACAGACCATAAAGGGCAGGAGGGACGGATCAGGGGCATTACAATGGAACAGACAAGCCAGGAAGAAGGGAGTAGGGGTCTGCACTTGTAAATAGAGGGCTGGGGGCAAGGGGGCAGGGCAGGAGCAGCAAGATAGCCATGGAGGTCAGGCAGGATGGGCACTAGAAGCAAGACACACCATGAAGAGCAACAGTGAGACTGTGATGGCATACACACAGACGATGGAGGGAAGGTGGGAGGGGGTCAGGGCCAGCTAACTGACCACACAGGGAAGGTGGGAGGGGCCATGGCAGCACAGAAGACCATGCATGGCAAGTGGGAGGGTTAGTGGCAGCACAATGGCTATGATGGGCAAGAAGGAGGGTGCAGGGGCATGCACAAAGGACGATGGAGGATAGAAGGGAGGGTCAGGACCTGTGCACAGACAAGAAAGTTCAGGGGAAGGGGCCTCACAACAGACCGCACGGGGCAGGCAGGAGGAGCAGTTGCAGCACAACAGACCAGGGAGGGCAGAAGGGTGTTGCAGTACAATGGACCATGTGGATAGGAGGAAGAGGATAGGGGCATGGCATGTGGACAGGCAGGGTGGAGGTGGCAGGGACAGGTTACAGTCATCTGACAATGCTAGGCAGGTGGGAGGGGAGTGGCAGCTCAACAAAACACTCAGAGTAGATGGGAGTGGCAGGTCCATGGAACATGGTGGGCAAAAAGGATGGAGCAGGGGCATGCACAAAGACATCGGAGGGCAGGGGGAAGGAGAATAGGGGCAGCAAGCTAAGCACAGAGTTTAAGCAGGAGGTCAATGATGGGACATAGAATTGGGCAATGGAGGGCAGGAGGAGTGGACTGGTACATCATACTAAATTGAGGGCAGTGGCAGCACATCAGACCATGCATGGCAGGAGGGAGGAGGCTAGTCCATGGATTCACACAACAGAGGATAGGGAGGAGGGGGATGGGGCAGCAAGCTAACTGTTCAGAGAAGGCGGGTATTAGGAACTTTATTGTTTTTAAAACGTGTGTCTGAGTGAACTACTTAAAATATGAACAAGTATGCAGCATAATCTCACTTTTATTCAGGAAGAAGAGGACGTTTGTGACTGTGACTCCGGGCTCACTTGGCAGAAACACCCCCTGACCCTCCACCCCCTATCGCAAAATGTAATGCCCGTGAAAAGGGTAGGTGAACACAGTGTTATATAGAACATAGTCCTGAGAGCACGATTGCAAATGAAAACTAGATATAGTGTATGGTATAAACCATGCACCAAAAAGTGTGATATAATATGAACCGGGCGTGAAATATAATATGCAATACATTGTGTGCAATTACAGATTCATTGGAGAGTGCGAGATAGCACAGGCACTAGCGCGTGCTATGCGATATGCGCCTTGGAGTGTAATATGCACAGGGCAGTGTTGTGTAACCTAACTAGTCTCTAAAGTTGTAATATAAAATATGTGCTGGGGAGTGTAACGTTGCATATGCACTGTGACAAAGATATGGATCCCAGATTGTAATATGTATGGCACAGCACTGTGCGTTATAACATAGGCATCGAGGAAGGCACCTTAGATGGGGCAATATAACCCGTGCGAAGACAAGTGTGGCATGACATATTCACGGGGTGGTGTTACAGTTCACATGGGCTAGAGAGTGTCATAGCATATGCACTAGCTAGTGGAATACAACACAGAGGTGTGTGGCACTCAGCAGGCAATGGTGGGTGTAACACAGCATTGGGCTCTGCCAGGAGCACGCTGTGACTCTCAAGTGATGTTCGTCCCCTTTCCAGAGAGTAAAATAAAAAGTATTACACATCCGGCAGTGGATGTGTGTTTTATTAATCGTGAGGGGGTTTTCTTGCATAGTTTTGGTCAAATTTTTGTCGAATCCCCTTTGAATGGCTTGGTGTGCATGTGTATTAAATGTGCCCGTCAATAGCTACCCATGTTTCTATAAATAAACGACAAGGGTGTCTACCAGGATTAGGCACGGTAAGGCATCAGACATGTCAGAGCTTCACTAGTGGTGTAAATACATTCCACGTGGATTCATTGTATGCATAGTTACCTTTTAATGAATATCACGCAAATCGTCATGGTGATAGGTACGTACGGTTTGTCCAGCATGTCCTAGGTGTGTCTATAAATATATATTTTTTTAAAATAATAAAAAACAGTGGCCGGCCCTGGGGATTGGGGTCAAAAACGTATAATTAGGAGACAGGCCCTGGGGGATGGGGTCATCAGGGCCAATAAATTAGAATAAGAAGGGGAACCACACAGCCCCCCTTCTTAAAAAATTTAAATAAATAAAAGACTGGCATCGTGCCGGAGGTGATGCCCCCTCCTTGCAGCACTCTGCAAACGCGCCCCCTGGGAAGTTGTAAGTTGGGGAATTAATTCCTCTTCAATACTGAGGGTCCCTGAGGGCCAACTAGCCAACAGGCATCTCCAGTATGCGCCAGGGAGCTGCGATGCAGACAGGTGTTCTGAGGCCAAGCCCCTTTTTACACCTCTCTTCAACGCAGCTCTGTGGCGCTTACTGGAGGTACCTAGTGGTCTAGTTTGACCCTAGGGACCCTTAGGATTCAAGGGGACTTAATCTCTCAACTTAGAACAGCCACAGGGTGCGTTTACACAGTGGTGAAGGGAGGGGACGGGGCCTGAGTTAGCGTGTGCAAAAGCGCCCTGTGGCCCGTTTTAAGAGGTAGTTTTAATCCCCCTGCCCTATTATATACTAGGGGCTTACAGAGGAGGTCATGCTAATCACAGGGGGACCCCAACGCATAATGTTCCCTAGTGTATGTAGGTGTTTTCACTGTATTCTAAGTGTCTTTTAACATAGCACTGGCTCTAGGACTGGTTAGTCAGACTCAGTTACCACCAGTATCCGTCTGAAAAAGTTGAGGGTACAGGATGATTTTGCAACAAGGCTTCTTTCTGCTCTTCTTTTTGTTCTTTCTGCACGTTATCCTTCTTCCTGCACTTTTCTTCGTCTTTGAGGACTTCTGTTGCTTCTTTCTGCACTTCTTTTTTTTCTTTCTGTGCATTTTTTCTTCTTTCTTCACATGTCCTATCTCTGTAGGAATAGTTAGAAATTAGCATTTAAAAAACCTTTGAAATTCACAGAAAAAAACATAGGTTTCAGGCACGTTATAGTTAGGAATTAGCATTTAAAAAACCTCAGAAATTCACTGAAAAAACCATAGGTTTCAGGGGTGTTATAGTTAGCTGGACTTTTCACTTGTACAAAACCATTGAAATTCCCACGTTATAGTTAGTTCAGCTAACTATAACTCGCGCGCCCGCAATGCACTGCTGATGACGTCACATATTACATCACTCATGACATGGTCAGTGACATCACTCATGACATCACTTGCAGTGAGTAGAAAATAGAATTTGGGAATCAGGAAGGCACCTCATATGTTCAAAAGAACAACTAGATCTAAAGAACAAAATTACATTAATTGAAAAGCTTATTTGTGTACTTCTACAGTAGTGACCAGCGTAGGTACAGGAGGGTGAAATTCATACAGTAATCTGTGGACAAACAATATTTATGTCTCACCTTTGTATCATTCATATCCACAATGTTTCGATAAATACTGACCTCATTCAATATACAGTCTAGTTTTTTCAGCACCCATATGCTTAGTCGATTACACTATACGTACCTTTGATTCTCCCAGTGACAAACAGAAATCCATCCTGGTCAAATTTGCCTAGATCACCTGAGTGTAGCCATCCTTCCTCGTCCAACACATCAGTTGTTTCCTCTTCCATGTTCAAGTAGCCCATGAAGATGTTTCTTCCCCAACTGCAAATTTCACCAAAGCCTTCCTTGTCAGGCATGTGAATTCTAGTCCTGCATCCTGGCAGTGCCTTCCCACAGCTGTAGAGATATAAGATGTATGATCATTGACTCCTAGGCAGACAGCAATGTGTGTATAACCATACAGCTAGAGTTAGGCTGATCCTTTACCAACAAGACCACGTAAACTTGCATTAAACTCTTTTCCACTTAATTCAAATTAAAATATTTTTGCACCGAGCCCATGCATGATCATCTGACACAAAGAAACAAATGAACTGCAAATGTTTCATTACTACTGAATTTGGCAGTATAGAGTGTATGTAAGTCAAGAGTGAGTGAGTGAATTACAAAGTGCATTAATGATTAATGATTAAGTAACACGCTAACAAAGAAGATTCTAAGAAAGCAGGTGTGCCTGTCTGAAAAACCTCCACTGATTACCAACCTGCTGTAATGACAGAGACATCTGGTACTACGACTTAAGAGCAAGGATAAAAAAGCTTTCCCTCAAGTCAACACTGCCTAAAACATTAAACAGAGAAAAAGAGTAGGGAGGCAGACCAGAGAGACAGAACCATAACAAGTCACAAGACCCTGCTTGGTGCATTAAGAAGGACACTGTGAGCATGACCTTCTGAGCAGCAGGGAGCCAATTCAGTAAATAATGAGCATCCAAAAGAAAATAAACAAGTGTAACAGCCATTACTACTCATTACAGGTGGGCCCTGGGGGATTGAGGAAGTCCAGATGATGGGTAACTAACATTCAGGGCAAGCTGAATTAAAGCATAGGCGACTTAGCATCCTGAAAAGTATATCCTGAAGTGAAGCACCTCGTAGATATTTCACACTTTCAATTTTCTGTCTATAAATTGCTCAGCAATTTTGTAATTTTTGTTATTTGCTTATGAGGCTTAATGTTCTTTCTCTGCAGATGTGCGCTCCCTTACCCCTTCTTTCCAGCATTATCGGTGGTATTTCTCCCATCTCATAGGTTTCTCCCATCTCTTTCCTGTTGGTAGCTTCCCTGAACTGCAAATGGTTGTTTTGTCCTCTGCAGTGCATTACCGATTGGTGATGCCTGCAATGACTATTGACTCATTCCATCCTATGACCTGAATCCTTTATAAACAAAACAAGGTGAAGCTCAAGCGCAGCACAGTTCTTAGCTGCTTGTACACCCTAAAAAACAATCTAAATAACTGGTGGTATATTGAGTCTGGTGGGTTGGTGTGCTCACACCCTTCTCTTGCACAACAGCCCTCACCCCACATGCCTCTGTAAAGATACCAGTCCCTCTCTCCCTGGATTGGTTGGTGAGGTGTAGGCAGACCACCAAGGAAGGACAGGGGATGTTGGGCAATGGAGAGCTAAAGCCATGGCTAGACTTGACTTTGACTTGGAAGAAACATCGCTGGTCAAACACAATAGAAGAAGTGGAAGGAAAGTGTTAGGTTTTTAGGTTTCTTAGTATAAGGACAATGCTGTTATTACTTTTACATCCAGAAGAGCTTCCAATGAGGAGAGGGAGAGGCAGGTGAAAGGGGTCAGATTTACTAACATTTGACACAGTGGAATGCCGCAACACAACATGCTGAGTCAAATGGAGAGGGCGGGAATGTGCCACATGTACTAAGATACGGCGCTTTCCTGCTCTCTCTGTGCTGCCGCACTAGTGGCAGTCAAGTTTCAATGCAGACACACTTATGCCATGGTGCTGGGATGCCTGTATTGCAGGTAGGATTGCAGGGACACCTTGCTGCACAATAATAATCTCCTGAGGATTTTCATTTTCTATGTGTGCTGCAGAATGCAGCACATATAAAAAGAGGGGAAAAAAAGGAGAAATAAACATATTTCTCCTTGTTACGCCTCCCTTTAGAAGGTTCAGCATTTTGACACATTCGTAGGTTTATTTATTTATTTTATTTAAGCAACTTGTAAAGCACGCAAATACCCTTAGGTGTCTTGGCACTGAGTACTAAAAAGGAGGGAATGCCAGGAGCGGGTGACTCATTGTTTGAAGAGCCAGGTTTTTACTTGTTTCTGGAAGGCAGGCAGGGTGGGACTGGTCTTGATGTGATGGGGGAGCATGTTCCATAGTCTGGTAGTGGCGACAGTGAATCTTCTGTCGCCCCATGAAGCTTTCTTTGTTCGAAGGACAATCATCAGGTTCGCTGCTGATGAGCGTAAGGGTCTGCTGGGCATGTAGGAGCAGAGCGTTTTCTTCAGAAACTCAGGACCTGCATTATGGATTGCCTTGTATGCGATGCATAGTGCCTTAAACTTGGTTCTACTTCTAATGTGTAGCCAGTGGAGCTGTCGCACTACCTTGGATATTGGTTTGAATCCTGGCGGCTGCGTCCTGCACCAGTTGCAACTTATTTAGGACCCTTTCCTGGGCATTGATAAGGAGACCATTACAATAGTCAACCTTCGACATGACTAATGTGCTGATAAGAGTTCTACCGGCACTGATTGGGAGAAAAGGTAGGAGTTGTATTATCATCCTGAGGACTTAGAAGGATGAGGAGACAACTGCATTGGCGTGGTGTGTGAATGACAGCTTGTTGTCAAACATAACTTCCACATTTCTGACCTTTGAGATGGGGGACGGAGGTGATCCTAACTTGGCTGGCCACCAAGTAGGGGACCAGCTAGGGGAGAGGCTTACTATTGTTACCAGATCTGGGAACTCGCCAAAAACCATGAGTAGATGCATGGGAAAACCCATGCTGCACCCTTGGAACACATTCACAGGGCAGAGTAACAAAAGGCTAAATCTTCGGCTGCTCTGCTTTACTCCATATTCACTACGTTTAGGCAGAGCCAAGGTGGCTCTGCATGACACAGTTAATCTTTCTGATGGGCTTGCATTGCCTTTTGCGTCACTCTACTTGATGCAAGTACAGTGCAAGCTCTAAGTAAATATGGACCTAGATGTCCCTTTTTGGACAGCAACTCCTTCACCCAAACAATTGACAGAGGGGCCATCTAGCAGTACTACTAGAAACTAGTGAACAGTATACAAAATTATTTTGCTTCAGAAAAATCCTATTTCAGGGCTGCTGGAAACTCCTCAACCGATCAAGCTGTTTTATGGTGGCCCTTTGCCTACTAACAATATTTTTTATATGAGTGGAAAAATATGCTCCCAACTCCAGGTGGGGTTAAGCTGCCTTTTTCAATACCTAAAGGAAGAAACTGAGTGCAGTTGCAAAAGTAGCAATTGAACCAAAAGTGCACTCTTTTTCATGTGTAACCTATATCTACTTAATCCCACAGATGCATCTGAAATTAAAAAGACACTACCTTGTCTCAAGTGTTCTCCTATTTGGCTAGTCTTGATGAAAGGAAAAGAGAACAACTTACTTTATTTTCTGGATGAAAATTGAATGGGGTGATAGGTAGATTTTGACTCCTATAAAATGAGAGAATGGTAGAAGCAATCCTTCCCATAACATATATGAAGATATGTCCTACAGCTGGGACACTGCCTAAGGATTATATAGTTATTCTGAATGATGAATCGGAGCAGGAAAAGATGGCGACTGGATTTTGATTTCAGAATATTAATAAATACCATAAGGAGTCAGTATTTGGAAGGGGTTACTTAAACATAACCCTTTCAAATACTGATTCATTATGGTTTCCTAAACCAATTTTAGGGTTCGGAAAACATTTTCTGAATTGTTAAATGGGCAAAGAGTGTTAGTGTTTGAAATCCCCCTGATTTATCACATCACAGGGTTTGTAAATGCTAAAACCGTTTGTACATCTGGCCCTAAGATATTTTAAAACTCAAAACAAGATTAGATACTTTTTCAGGGTTTTAGGGTATTATCCAAGATTCCTCCCAATTGTTTCTCCATAAGTAACTTCCTCAGTAAGTAAGTAAGATCTGGGCCTAAATCCATCGTTGTTTCGCTCACCATGCCGTTCCAGCTTGAACCCAGCCATATGCAAATCAGTCTTGACCCTGTGCCTCATGGGAACAGTCCAGCCCGAACTGCCAAACCAGGCCTTCCCTGGACTGGAAACAAGCATCCTAGGACCGGTTTCAGGGTTTCACCCCTCTTCAGCCAGGATAGCTTGATTCCAGTGGCATGGAGAGCAAGGAACCCACGTCTGAGCATACCCTTCCCAATCGGGATGACATACAAAAACAACATTTGATGGACAGAATGCAGAACAATGTCATACATTCACCCCAGTACAGAGATCTGGGCCTAAATCCATCGTTTTTTTGCTCACCATGCCGTTCCAGTTTGAACCCAGCCATATGCAAATCAGTCTTGACCCTGTGCCTCATGGGAACAGTCCAGCCCGAACTGCCAAACCAGGCCTTCCCTGGACTGGAAACAAGCATCCTAGGACCGGTTTCAGGGTTTCACCTCTCTTCAGCCAGGATAGCTTGATTCCAGTGGCATGGAGAGCAAGGGACCCACGTCTGGGCATACCCTTCCCACTCGGGGTGACATACAAAAACAACAGTTGATGGACAGAATGCAGAACAATGTGATACATTCACCCCAGTACAGAGATCTGGGTCTAAATCCATCGTTTTTTTTGCTCACCATGCCGTTCCAATTTGAACCCAGCCATATGCAAATCAGTCTTGACCCTGTGCCTCATGGGAACAGTCCAGCCCGCCTGCCCGACTGTCATCTGGTAGCCAGTCTCTTGTGTAGAACATGCCCCTGTCCTTCTGAGGAAAATGATGTGATTCAGCTAGGCCAAAATTCAAGCATGGGGTGACCTTCAAAAATATGTTGAGATGCTCTTCTGTCTAAACGATGGCTTAGTACAGTTTATATATTAATCCACACCCATTGGTTTGGTGCCAGAGCCCTGGTCCTGTTATCATTCCTGATTTTATTCACCCAGAGCTTTTGCACAGTGTACTAAATCCTTGAACAGAATGTTCTACATTTCCTACAAAGAAGTGTAACTGTAGGCAAACCATTTCTTTGCACATTATCTAATGAGGCAATGCAAGGAAATTTGTGCTAAAAGTAATTGCTTGAAAATATGCCAGCTTTAAACGTGAGCATGTAAAATGGAAGTGTTTGTGCCCTGCGCCTATGTAACCTCGTGACAAGACTCTTCACTGACTCCTGCCCATCTCGCAGTCGGCAGCGCACCAGCTATTCTCCCACAGCCTGCACTCAGGAAGACAGCGCTCATGACACATCTTCAGGCTGGCTTCAGGAAAGCTGATGAGCATGCCTACAGTGACATAAAAGTTGTTGGCAAAGCAACCTTCATGTAGTCTCTGGTCTACTATGGGGGAGTTAACCAGCTAACATATCAAGAGAAGGAGAGTGAGACTTCTCCATTTTACATAAATAGAGAAAATTTCAATTTTCAAGGTAGGAAATTGAAAGGTGCCAAAAAACTGGAAGGGCAAGACATTAAGCTAGAGGCTGGAGACTATTGACCAGAAAGGAAAGTGAGACTTGTATAAAAGGAACACCCTCCCTAACACTAGTTGTCTCTGTTAGGCATCATTCCATAGACAGTGAGACTAAAGAAGTATGGACAACTTGAGAAAAGTCTAACAAGGAATGTCTGCCATCAGGAGTGAATTTGTTGTCTGAAGACTAGGCCATCTACTAACTGGAACTGCACTGCTCCAAGATAGTCCTTGTCAGGAGTGCTTTAACTTCCTGGAATATATCATTTGAACATAATTTTGTGTTCTTTCGATCCATTTCTTTATCAATGTGTTCAGAGTAAGACTTACACTCAGTATACAGTTTTAAAAATCCTTCTAAGTCAACTGTGTGAAAGTCTTGACTTCTCTGCTGGTTTCTTTTGATTCTTGGTATTGTGAGCTCATATTCTCCTCATCTTTTTGGGTAAGTGATGGGCTATCTGTATTAAATCACTTCTTATTTGATTCAGCTTCTGACAGGACCCCGTCGACTCCTGCTTCTAATGAGGTAGTTATACAACTCTCACCAGCTTGAACATCCTATGTAATTGTCTTGGCTAATGAACCCCCACTGAAACAAGCACTCATCACCAGCAGACTGGACTACAGAAACACGCTCTATGCCGGAATCAACAAAACTCCCTTTTGCAAACTCCATACCGTCCAGAACGATGCAGCCAGACTTGTCTTCAGCATCCCACAGCATGACTTTACCCAGCACTTCTGCAACCTCCACTGGCTCCCCGTCGAAAAAAGAAAAACTTTCAAACTGCTCACACATAAGCTTGCAAAGCCCACCATAACACCAGACCCCAATACCTCAATGAAAGAATATCCTCCCACGCTCCACTGACCTAGACCTAGCCACGGTCCCTCTCATCCACAGGGCCAAAACGGGTGGCAGATCCTTCTCTAACATTTTCACCAAGACCTGGAACAAACTCACCCTCAGCATCACACAAAGTCCGACACTGCACTTATTCCAAAATTACTTCAAGACTTTGCTATTTGGATGACAACGGCGCTGCCCACAACCCCCCACAGCACCTTGAGACCCTCACAGCTGATTAGTGTACTCTAGAAATCCCTAATGGATTGATTGGTTTTGATTGAAACAAGCTAAAACAGAGTCTTATAACTAAGTTAAAAATAAGGTGGTACACTGGCTAGCGGAGGCACTCTCTAATCTTTATTTCCATTTGAGGAAATACTTATGGTCCGGAGAACAGTTTGGATTGGTAATAGCCAGAGTAGTGGGTGGTGACTGTATTGTAATCAATTTTGCCAATCCCCAGAGAGTTGGCTTCATGCTGAGTGAATTTTCTTCCGTCCTTCACGCACCTGGTTTAATTTCTGTACTTCCTCTTAGTTTCGTTTAACCCCCCATGTGAGAGGGAGGGGCTAGATAAAGGGAAACATTTTCCACTGGAAGTGGCAAGTACTAACTCAGCCTGGATACTGAGCAAATTCATCCCTGTGCATAACTTTTTTGAAGCACTGATCAGGCTAAATGAGCTAGATGGACTGGATAACGACGAGATTCAACCCACCCCACCGGTGTGAATGTCAATAGGACCTCAAGACAGTTAAAAATCCTGAACTGGAATTTAGTTGGAGTCAAAGGCAAAACAGGGGATCACAAACTGATAAATCTTCTTAAATCCCAACATCATTAATGTACATTAATTTACAGAGACATGGGACACTGAAGGGGAAATATTTTTAAAAGGCTATGTGCCCATTAGTGGTAAGGGCATACAATCCTTAAGTGGCCAAGCCAGAGCGGGCCTATTGACACTTATGAAGGTAGACAGCACCAAGATGATTCCAACAAACTCCCTACATTTTTCCAGCATTCCTATTGAATGTTGATCACATTTTAACTATATTACACATCAGTATATATAATCCCTTATATCGGAATAAAAACACAGTGTCCTTAGTGAAAGCTGACATGGTTTTAGATGTTTTCCTCCTCTCTCACCCCCTACACACCAAACTGAGTTGAACGTATCCCGGGATTTTAACTGATACTCATGTAAGGACTGCTTCCTATATGACCCTAAGGCTACAGAGGGGATCCCTGTTGAACAAGTTCATGTTAAGCACTCTCCACAAGATAAAACCTTAAACGATCAGACTATTAACCTCAATTTATTTAATCTCCTTTCCATGTGAGCACTCACACAGCCAGATGGTGTCTCCATGTTTAAGGGTCATGAAGTGGGTTCTATTATTGACAATATTTTTGTGTGTAGGGTGCTTTATTGTTTTTGTCAAGTTTCTCCCTGGAATAAAATCTGTATATTGACCACAATCCCTGCATTGCTACTTTTGTATGGGAGAACAAGTTCTGGGGCATAAGTGACTTAAATCAAACTAAAACCTCCACCACAGATAGAAGGCACAGAATTAAATGGGGAGTTGTCATTCCCTGGGAATTTAACGCTAAGATGTTGTGGTACTGATAGGAGCAGTTCAGTCTCTGTCTTGACGACTCGGCTTCAGATATTGACATTTTAAAAGTGTTTGATTCTATTTATGAGTTACTTAAGCAGGTACTTACTAACCCTGGATCAGCAGACCAACCTAAGCCATGTAGGTAGTTTGGTAAAAATTGCACCAGATGAAGGAGGAGCTCTTGACATCACTTAAAAGCATCCCATGAGACAGTGGCAAAGTCAAAAGCTACAGATTAGCCTATACAACAGAAATTTTAAGCAGGAAGCTGCAGCTCAAGAATGAGCTGTAGTCAGTGCAAGTAGAGGCCAGCACATTAAAGGACAGTAACAAGTTCTGTGGAGTCTTGAATCATCCCTTTTTTAAGGAACATTATTTGACAGACCAGGGGGAGTCAGTCCTGGCACAGGCTTGGACAACTCACTTTTTAGCTCTGTATAATTATGAGGTATCCAAACTCTGACCCAACTCTATTAATAATACTGAAGCCCTCACCATATTGGTAAGAACTCAAAGAGGCTACACTGTCCTTACCCTGGGGCAAGACCCCTGGCGCCAATGGAGTTCTGGGTGACCTGCTGAAATCACTAGTGTACCTCTGGACTCCTGTTTTAACTTCACATATATATATGCAGCCATCAGAAGCCCTCATCCAGAGGCCTGGAAGAGCTCAGTATTAGTCCCTATATGTAAAAAAGGAGCCAGATGAAACCCCTCATACTACAGGCCAATTTTTCTAATTGATGTCAAAGTGAAGATTCTGGGTCACATGATTCTAGAGTGACTTACCACTTGGGCCAATGAGAAAGGGATCCTTTCTGACCTGCAATATGGGTTCAGAGCCAGGCACGATTGATCAAAACCTAAACTCGCACCTCCTGACGCATGAATAGGCCAAGGAGGGCTCAGTCCACTTGGCCTTTATGGACCTCAGGTCGGCTGTTGACTCCATCAAATAGGATACACAGCTAAAAGCCTGCCACAACATTTAGACTCATTTGTTTATTTTATGAATAGCTTGGATTTACCTGCAAATTTAAAAAAAATCACATTTTATTGTGGTAGGCCCTAAGCACACAAAATCTCAGCACAGAGATAGGTCCTAGCCAGAGTGGAAAACTCTCTTATTTGGGTCTGCTACTTATTTCGGAACTCAGCTGGAAACCAATACTCATCAAAAATGGAGGGATCCTACAAGGAACCATCTCTGGGTTAAACAATTTTGCCAGGCGCCTCAGGCACCCCCTAAACCTTTATTAGTCATGTACAAGGCCACATGTGTCCCAATGGCAGCATAATCTGGGGTATGCCAAAATTGATCATGTCCAGGTGATAGAAAATAAGTTCTTGAGAAATATATGGGCTGTTGGTCAGGAAGCCCGAACAAAGCTATTCATAAAGAACTGGGCGTGTTGTAATTGCGGATTGTATTCAGGTTTATCCACTTTAATTGTGGTGTTCTTTATGGCATAAGGATAAATCACACTTTAACAGGCTCATACTTCAGGATTGTTTGCTTTTAGACAATGCAGCCCACATCACATGGCAACAATAAATCAACAAATCTTTAAATAAATCAGGGTGGGCAGGTATATACACCAACCCTAGGGGCATAGAGTAAAGTGACATTGCATGGGTTAAACTGGGCTTCTCCCAAAGGGCGACTGCAGGATGGGAGAAGTCTGCTGTAACAAAGCAGACCATGCACATGTATGTGCTGGTAAAATTCGGAAGAGGGATAGAGCCCTATCTCCTTTTGAATGTGTACAGTAAGCAACTTCGCTCCTTAACATTTTTGAGGCTGGATATCTTCCTTCGGCTTTTGTTTCCGAAGGAGGGCCTGGTCTAATGCATCTAAATGGCCTGTTTGTAGTTGTGATAACATCTCGATCTGTGACACCATGCATATAATACTTGTGTGTCCAAAATGTTCTAATCTCCGCCTCAAGTATATCAGGCCACTTTTGATTCCTGAACATTTTAGACAAATTAGACCTGCATATCTTTTCTTGCAGCTGCTAGCGACACCCACATTGTGTTTTTTTTAATTATCATGTTCTCTCTGGTGTCTTATCAAGCATTGTGGTTTCAGGATCTATCCCTTTTCAGGATATTGATGGTTCACTGTTAAAAAATCTATTTTTAACTAATTGTTGATATGTATTATTGTAAAGTTTTTCTCCAACTTTTTTTCAATGTATATTTGTCGTGATTTACTGATGCTGCTTAAAGAGTTATACTCTTTTATGGCAGATTGTTGCTGAATGAATGTATACTTTTATCATTTTTACAAAAATCGAATAAAGTTTAATATACTGAACTAACTCAGCTTCTGTCATGACCTTTTTTGTTTCACTGCATCTCTCAGGAAGGAAGTGAATCATACTGTTTTGATGTTATATTGTTGTTATACTGATCACCAAAAAACAAACAGCACCTTTTCATCTCTTCACTCGATACAAGAACCTTCTATGAGTTGTTATAATTTCCTTTTTTGGTAGTTGCTGTGTAATGCACACAGAAGTATGATTTTCACACGTGATCTCTTCTTTTTCCAAGAGCAAATTTCAGCTGCACTTGTCCCTGTCTTTTAATGATCTGGTCAGACAATTTTGCGAGTATCAACAGGAGACGGGTTTTGGCCCCACTCAAAAGCTGGGAGTAAGCAGTATGCAATTTATGGGACAGAGGTTGTGTACTTCCTATGACAGAACACAATTCAACTGCATTCCTTTTTGCTGTTGGGGTTTATGGTTTTCATCTAACATGGCTGCCATGTTCAAATTTGATGATGCAGCAGAACATAGGGTTGGTCTTATTTTGGGCTTCTTTTGGTTGACCAGTTTGGATGGATTGATTTGCTTTGATCTAGATTAAGGGCACCAAGAGTCTGGTCTTTGCTTAGAGAGTAATTAATCACATAGGGCCACAGTTGCATTGTCAATCCTAGAATGTGAAAGAATTTGGAGGCTGGCATACAAACAGGGTTCGCCCAGTCACTACTCAGCAGCACTAGCCTCTAGGCCACATCTACTGGTACAGACAGTTTCACATCTCAAACACAGAAATGGGATTACAGTTTCACTGAAGTAAGTAATTCAAGCCAGTGCTTCAGTTGAACCAGTGGTTTCTGTGGAACCCACCGGCACACATTTTTGGGGACCGGTACTTATTTTTCCTCATCAAAAAAATTACTGAGAGCAAGAAGGTGAAGAGCATAGAAGGGGCAAAGACATAGAAAGAGTAAAAGCGTCAACCTGCAAGACCGAGATAAAGGGAAAAGGAATGGCTGGTAGCCTTGCCTATCAACATCTATCGGTACTAGCAACATGCATCTAAGCAGGACTTTGGGCACCAGCACTCATTCTATTACTAGTACGTTGCTTATCTATGTCAGTAAATGCATTTATTAGCATTAACATTAAGTAAAATCTATCTAATTTAAACTTTAAAAAACGCAATTCTTTTTGTTTTTAACATTTCAAACTATGGAGGATTTTGTTTCCACTCTGCATGCACAGTAGATAAGACCAAAGATTTAGGCTACTGAAACTGCACGTCAAAAAGTATGGCAGCTCTAGCTGAGCAGTTGTGGCTACAACAATACCTCTAAGATTGAACCCTTTCCTGTAAAACATTGGTGAGTGATACTTGCCACCAGAACGAGGCCTACTCCTGAACAACATCCCACATACCTCACAGAGTGAGGCTTCTGACTACTACCTCTCACTCTCTCTCTATTTTTTCATCTCTCTTTTGAGGCTCTATTCATCTTCATTTCTTATTTTTCTCCCTCTCTCTTGCCTCTTGTGAAAAATTGGGTTGTTGGTTGGCCTGGGGTGTGAGGCCTAGTCAGGCAACAGCCACAATCCCAGGCAGGGTGAATCACAAAAAGTCATTAAATTAACCTTTGCTTAACCCTAAGTAGCTCGGCACAGAAAGCAGTCAGACTGAACTTAGAAGCAAGGTGTAAAATGTTTATGCAGCACACAAACAGTAACAAAGTTAAAAACAACACAAGGAAATCTCACACCGATTTAGGAAATGTTAATTATTATTATTTAAAACCGAATTGACAAAAATCCAATATGTAAGACCAGAGTTATGATTTTTTAAAGCTTTTTGTAAAAAGCGGTGCCTAATAAATCAATGCACGAACATCTAGTCACATGCGGCTGGGTCAAAGTGGAAATATATGGCTCACTGCCATGAAGAGCAGCTTGGATATAAGAAGTAAATTGGATTTAGAAAAACTTTCAGGGAAAATGTTCAGAGAATATAAATGGAACGAGGCTTGCAGGTGGGGTCAGAGGAGGGAGTATTGTCGCTGGAAGTCACTAGAAGAATGTGGTAAAGATTTCTACGTTCAAACTTTGTCACTTTTTTAAGTCAAAAAATTCCAATGTGATGTTGGCTGTTGCCAACAAGAGTTCTAAGAGGCTGGATACCCATTTGGCGTAAGACTGCTGAACAGACTTTGCTGCTGCAGAGAAGAACATAGGGGGAGCTGCCTCAAATCGAGTTCATTGCGAGCAATGCTAGGCTCAGAGGGCTGACTCCTGAGTTTTTAGAGTTTTTGAATTGTGGGGAATTGTTTTTAAAAGCACTGTTTCTACTGTTGTGGGGAAATCATTTTTAAAAGCACTAATTCCACTGCTGTGAGCTGTGTTAAAGCTCAGGGGGCTCTCTCGTTAAAATAAACCAATCACTCCTTGCACTTGCACCTTATTGGGCAGCCATTTCTGTCAGCACTCTAGTGGCGGGACCCTTATTGGGAGCTACTTAAGGGGCAGATGACGTGACCGCGCCGCTAGCATGCCTAATGCCAGCCCGTCTGCGCCCGTCAGCGTCTGGCTGGGGCCAGGGCCACAACCCCTACATCGTTTCCCTCAAACGATTACCAGTACAATGCTGTGCAGCAACAACAGCTTGATGGGGCCACTAAGGACACTTGCGCACATTCCATCGATCCTGGTAGTCAAGATACCGGCTGCCACACTGTTCATTTAGACTGTCTCCTCTCCTTCAACCCACTCCGCCCCCCAGAGGCCCTCCAATTTCTTTTTGATGAACTGAAGGTCTCTGCCCAAATATGTGGTGGAGATCTTCATTCTGCTTAAGGAAGAATGTCCAGATGTTTTGTTTCTGACGTGGCTTATCTCAGGATCTGATCCCGATCCCTGGCTCTCTTATACAGAGGTTAGACTGGACTGCAGGTAAAGGTGGCAGGATCGCCATCATTTACAAAAGCCGCCCTAAATGTCGTACCTCTGAAAATCACCTCCCAGACTGCGAGAGTCTCCTATGCACTATACGATTTACCCCCACGCTCACTCTATCAGGCATTCTAATATATCGTCCCCCTGGGGCACTGGGGCAATTTTGCAACTCACTACCGGATATGGCTGCTAATCTTGCCAGTACCTCCGCCAATTTCACATTATTAGGGGATCTCAACCTGCACTTTGACGATCCTTTGCATACGGCAGCAGCAGAGACAATCAAGGATATTTCAGCTTTTCAGTTCAAACTAAAGGTTAACAATGTGACCCACACAAAGGGCCACTTACTAGATCCTATTTTCTCCAACCTGGAGGACCTAATAGGAAGGGAACCTATCCCATTACCCTGGTCTGATAATGTTCTAATTCCTTCCTCCTTGACTCCAACATGTGCCAAGCCCTAAATCGGGCCAATCAGAACTATGTCATGTCTCTGGTCTGAACTCCCCTCAGAACTGTGGATCTCGGCCTTAGAAAATACTAAGCCAATCCCTGAACTTGACCCAACTATTGCTAATAAAAATTTCTACAACTGGATAGAGAGTTCCCTAGATCAGGTTCTCCCGAACAAAATTACCCAGACGAAAGTGGGATCCAATAGAATGGCATGGTGCTCTCTCAAGCTCCGAGAGCTAAAACAAACCTGTAAGAAACTTGAAAGAGTTTGGAGAAAGGACTTAACCTCAATTAAGAAACTGGAATATAGGGAGGCCATTAAAAATTATAGAGTAGAAATTACATTGGCCCAGGCTTCATACTACAAGGAAAGAATTTTCCTGGCAGCCAACTCCCCCATGAAATTTTCTACATCGTGAAAAAACTGCATAGAGCCCCTCTACCACCAGATACACCTGATGATATTGGTCAATGCTGTAATAATCTTGCACATTATTTTCCTGATAAAATCCAAACCATCTACTCGTCATTTCCTCCTGCAGATATCCAAACCAATCTGCACACAGAGGCTATTAGTCCTCACAGCAGGGAACACTCCTGGGAGGCATTCGCTTTGATGGACTCTGAGTCACTCCAAACTGTCTCGGCACTCGTGAAGAGTGGGTTGCCTATGATATCCAGCACCACTTAATACCTGAAGTCAGTCCTCGGCATGGTCTCCCCTATTATTCTGGGGCTGATAAATGCCTTCATCTCCACTGGAGTGGTTCCACCTGCATGGAAAATAGTGATGGTAACGGCACCTAGGCTAGACCCTGGGAATCTATCGCCCCATCTGACTTCTCCCAGGGATCAACAGAATAGTGGAGAAACACATCAATACAACGCTCTCCATATTTCTGGAATCCCATAATCTTCTTCACCCTTCACAAACTGGCTTTCGTCCGCATCAAGGAAAAGAAACTTATCTTTTAGCAGTTGTTGAAGAATCAAAGAACATTCTTGATGACGGAGGCTCCACTGCTGTTATCCTCTTAGATGTCAGCGCAGCATTCGACACTGTCAGCCACCAAATTTTGGTCCACAGACTCAGAGGTCTGAGGGTGACCGGAGAAGCCTTAGCATAGTTGCAATCATTCCTTGAAGACAGATTCTTCCAGGTTTTTGAGGGTGATGCCACATCTAAATGTATACCCCTCCACTGTGGAGTCACTCAAGGATCATCCCTGAGTCCCACTTTATTTAATGCCTATATGAGCCCGTTAGCGGAGATTGTGCTCCCCTTCGGGGTTCATATAGTGACCTACGCTGATGACACTCAACTTATCGTAGCACTAAACCACTCTGATAACTCCCCCCTCAGTCTGCGTCCCTGCTTAGTAGAGGTAGCCAAGTGGATGAACCAGTCTTATTTCAAACTGAATGGAGATAAGACCGAGATGATGCTCCTGAGGAATCGTTATCTCTTTAAAGCAGAAGTAATGTGGCCAGCATGTCTGGGGCCTACCACTGCCCCTAAAACACAGATGAAGAGTCTAGGCTTCTGGCTTGATTAAGACCTCAGCTTTAAGGACCAGGCTCGGAAGGTCGCTGCTTCCTGTTATGGCATCCTAAGGATGCTTCACAAAGTGCTCCCACTTCTCCCCTTTCAGACAAAAAGTCTTATGGTTCAGACACTTATTCTTTCCTGCCTTTACCTAGGAGCCCCTCGAGAGCTCCAAACGGTGCAAAACTGCACAGTGAGCATACTTTTCAGTACCCTGAACAATCTATCTGCAAAACCTGCCCTGAATTCTCCTTACTGGCTCCCCATCCAGGAGACAGTACATTTTAAGGCCATGTGTATTGTCCACAAAGCATTAGCAGGGAATAGACCAGCTATCAACCGTTCCATTGTCCGGCCTCACCGAGCGAATAGATGCCTGCACTCAGACAATTTGCACCTTGCCGTGGTCCCCAGGATTAATAAGGCTAGAAGTGGGGGTCGTCTGTTCTCCTATAATGCCGCCAAGTTGTGGAAGACTCTCCTCCTCCACTTACGAAAGGAGTCCAGCTGTTTGGCCTTTCAGAAATCGTTAAAGACTTGGCTCCTTCCCTAGCAGTGCAGCGGTATTCTCAGTTTGACTGCCACCAGCGCTGAGAGGCCCTCGGGTAGGTATGCGCTTAATAATGCCTTTTTCATTTAATTTCATTTCAAAGTTAGCCAGAAGGGTGATGCACCTTGGGCAGCTAGATGATCAGGTTAGTCCCAGTCTTCAGTTTTCAGAGTAATTCTTGCCACAAGTTTTGGATTATAGTTATCTGGGTACATTTAGCACCATCATCAAGAGTCCATAGTGGAGGGGCAAAGATAGATAGATAATGCAGCCTGTAATTTGCTATTAATTATAATTGTTGAGTGTGAGAAGGGGTCATGACTCATGTGAGGGAATCCATTGCGTGTGTCAAAATGTTCCCAAATTTAAGTTTTTCTGTTGCTGAGGGTTTTGGGTTGCAGTTCATTTTAAAATCATGTTTGAATTTGTTTCAATATTATTTAATTATCTTTAATATCATAATATCATAAACAGCATTATAACATATGATTCTATTGCACAGAAAGGAAGAACATTAAACATAATTCCTATTACACTGTAGTACCTTTTGAATCCGAAAAAAAGATGAGGGGTGAGCGTTACTCACCTCTATGGGCCAAAAGTTGTAATTACAGTAACAAAAGCAAACAAGCACATAGGAATTTGATGACCCTAAGGTTATATGCTGAGTTTTCTTGTATCAAGTATTTTATATGTGTTTAATAAGGGAATGTGGGATCCTAAATCACCCGTAGCTGGAGTTTTCGGTTATAGATTGTTTGCCCAAACGTGTCCATAGTGGCAGCAGCTTCAATCCTTTGTGTGTTGAGGGAGTGTCATGGCAAGTTTTGTGCAAATCCCAATAGAGGATTTCAATAAAGGGGAGGGTCAAAATTGATATTTCACACACCAAATTAAATACTGCTCTTCATTACCCAAAAAAAAACCACTGAAATTAATAACTGCAAATTGTTCTCAAGGATTGTGTTTTGTTGGTTTGTTGTAAATCTGTTGAGTAGTTTTTGAAAGAAATGGTAGTAAAACAATCTGATGGTGGATTTAATAGGGTTAAATCTAGATAGTCCAAAATTAGATTTTTTTAAATAACTTTTTTTATTATTTGACTCTATTTTTAGTATTGTTTGATGAAATTTGGCAGATGCTTATATATATTTTTGCTCATTCAATATTTTTTTAATTCATGCACATCTAAAGGTAGGGACAAGGCTATGAAGTAGGGTCAAAACGGTTTTCAATTGCTAATACCCCTGGCAACCTGTTATGAATTTAAATTAACTTAGGTAGATGTTCAGCATGTTTATTCTCTGTCTGAATCTGCATGTGCAAGATTCGTGCAGATCCAACAAAGGAAGGGAAAAGTTAAAACATGTGTTACCTAATAAAACTCTTCAACTTACTACTGATTTGTTGAGTTTTATTTATTGGAAAGAGGCATGGCTTAATGGGAGGGAGGAAAGTTCATTTGATATTAACAACATTTATCAGGAATTGACTTGTTTAGTTTTTGCCAAATTAAGAGCAGGGCATGGATCCCAGGATTACAGTACACCTGACAATGTATCTGTTGGAAGAATTTTAATGTTGGGAGTGTGTTTTTATGGTTTATGTTTTAACAAAATGTATATCAAAAGAGCAAAATCAACGGAAGTGTTTCTATGTAGCAAGTGTCTGTATAGCTTGTTGTAAACTCCATATTGTATCTTCTTCACTATTGATATGGTATCATACCCTTTACCAGAGAACTATAGTGAAATAAGATGCCTTTGATTGCTGTGTTCACCAAACAAGCTGTATCCACTGACCTGGCAATGCGGAAGTTGCTCTGCACAGACACCATATATGGCCCAAAAGTCTCACTCAAACCGTAGACTTCCATAAGTGGTAGCTTCAGGCCCATGAAGTACTCGAGTGTCTCCGTCATGATGGGGGCTGCACCGGTATGGCACTGAGTGCATCGATCAAGGCCCAGGCCAGTTTGTATCATCTTGAGGGTCAGCTTATCTGTTAACCTGTGTTGATCATTGCTGTAATGCAGAAAGATGTCAGGTGAGATAATAACAATGCCAATACTATGGAGGAGTGAGAAGCTATAACTAGGTAAGAACCCTCAGCCTCCCAAACCTTCTAAAGTAATTTCACGATAGAGGGTTAGCCTAACTATTGAGATCCCATTATCTTTGCAAAATAGGGACTAATATGTGTCTGTCTTCGTTATTTATTTTGGGGGTAGCAACACAGTAGAACATATTGGGATTCCTTACAGTATTTGCACTGCCTACACAGTCTTACCTCAACTTCTCTTGCCCAGAGGGATTGAAGCTCTTTATTGGTAGGGCAAAACACACACATATAACATTTTGCAATGGGCATCAGTACCTAGTGCTTGGTGCAGGTAAGGCTGTGCTTTCCCTGCTTTTGTTACCGTAGAACTGCATGGGTTGTGCTTGTGTAGTCGAAAGACATCATTTTTACCTACAAATTTACGCTTTCCAAGCCGAGAATGGAATATCAGTTTAGTGAAGGGGGCGAGCTTCAGTTTGCGAGTTTTTAATCCCGTGAGCATGTTCGACTTGCCACGGGTTGTCAACCATGTCAAATACTGCTTTAAACTGGGCCTTAGGTGAGTTCTCTGGTGCATAGTATTTCAGGAGTGCATCTTGGCTCAAGCAGTATTCGGGCAGAGCTCTTGGCTTCCAGGTCAAGTGCAGCAAAGAGATGATAGTTGGTGGGGCATGAACGATCTCCCTTTTCATGGATTGGAAAAAGAATGGATCCCATCCAAGAATTGGGGATCATTGCTCTTATAAGTGAGAAACTGTCGAGCAGGACCGCCCCCAGAAATCTTACCCAGATTTGAATATTTCAGGGAGTAGTCATTGGGAGCAGGTGCACCATCATTCCACTTTTTCCCTATTGCTTTTATTATTATGTGTGTTATTATTATTATGGCTTTAATAATAAAGTTAAGTGTTCCGGTGGGTCAGGGGCAATCGCAGCCGGGTTGATGTTTTGGCCACTTGCTTTTTCTTCAGTATATCGTTTTTTCCCCCCAAAGATTATACAGTCCCTCTTTGTCACTCCTTTTGATCTGGTGTGAGAAAAATCGTTTAGTCCAGGTACTCACAGAAACAGGCTTGATTTAGCTCTCGCAGCATTGCACATTTCCGCAGCAGTATTTTCTTTCCCGGAGCTGCTCTGTTTATTCTACCTCTAGCGGAGATCTGTGTGGTGGTGCTCATTTGTTGGCCGCCTGGGCTCTTTGGAGGTTGTGCTTCCTAGCCATTAGCGATTAGTTCCGTGGACTTTATAAAAAGGAACGGAAGGTGGTGAATGTACCTCGTACTTTGACTCACCTCTGCTCCTCCCAGACTGTGTGGCGGATGTAAAAATTGATACTTGTATAGCGCACTACTCACCCGCAAGGGTCTCAAGGCGCTTGTATGAATACCCCTGTGTGGCGTCCACTCCTGGGCACCCCCAAGGTGGAGGCCAGGCATCCTTAGCGTTGTGGGGGACGTTTGTGGAGATTAAGCAAGCTATTGCCCAGTGTTGCAGAGTGGAACTCCATGATTGGAATGGCACCGAGGTGAGAATTATCAGGTCCGTGGAATTTCTTTTTTGAGCCCAAGACCCGCCAAGGCGGGGAATTGAACCCTGGTCCTGGGTTAGATCTCTGCATCAGGGTCTGCCGCTCTAATCATTGAGCCACACTTCTCCACATGATGTCCAGCATCATCGTACCCCATGTCTGTGCTCCACTCCCCATCTGGGTTCGGGAGTTTCCTTCCCACTCGATCCTTTTCAGGACTTTGTGAAGTTCTTCGCCAGGTGCATCTGCCAGTGAGGGGAGCTGGGCGGATGGACTTGATGACACTTCCGGGGACACACGCAGGAGTCTGTGATTGCTTTCGATCAGCCCTTGACTTCATAAGAGCTGAGGCTCGAGATGAGTACCTGCTGATGTCATCAATAGTCGACAAGTCAACTGTTGGGCGGAAAAGGCGATGCTGATCACTTAGGGGCATATCATCAAGACCCAAAATAAAATTATCACTGCTTTAGCGTCCGTTTTCGGGCTAAAAGCGGCGATAATTTTATCGCCCTATCAGCAAAGACATGCTAGCGCGTATTTCAATGCCTTTGCGGCCGTTTCCGCAACACCCATCTTTGCATCGCTAATGAGATGCAAAGTTGGCGTTCCTCACAAAAAAAAGTCAGAATTGTCGCTAACAGACATTTCTCCTATCAGCAAGCTGCACGCTAACCTGCGTAGCGATAAGAAAAGTAGCGCTAATTGTGGTTATCGCTACTTTCCTTACGCCTGCTTTCAGTCTGACTTAGCCATTATATCTAATGGAAGGTGGATATCATGGTTAAGTCTGCCCTGCACTATCATCAAGCTATCGCCAAACGTTGTGCGATTACTGCTGGATTTCCAGCGATAATCGCACATTTGGCAGCTTGCGCTTGAAATGTTATTGCTTTGAAGATAAGCGTTGCTGATAGCACACTATCTCAGCGATAAAATCCAGCAATAGCCGGCGATAATTATGCTCACGCTAAGCTAGCTTAGCGATAATTATCGCCGGCCCTTGCTGATATGCCCCTTCATTTCTTAAGATTTTCCATGGTGACTAACTTGTAGGTGTTAATAAAACCCTGGGATGTTCCTCTCTCTGTCAATGCCTGGCTCTGTGAGATCGCTTTGCCCAGGTCCAGGATACTGACATGGCCTCGTATTGGAGGAGTTATAAACCAGATTTTCTATTATTTCACACAATCCCTCCTAGGCCAGCCATTTTTGTTTCTGTTCCACAGTAAGATAGAAGCAGTGAGAGGGGCTTTTGACTACATCTTAGGTCTCTGATGAGCAAGGCTTGGTACTGACGGGGATTACTTCTAGTTTGTACTCATGCTTCGCGTAGACCGAGAGTGCACCTGATGGACAGCCAAAGACGTTAAATTTAGAAGCTGGAATCAAACATCCATATAATCTTGACATGGTACTGGTGGCCCAGTTCTCGTGCAGGTTTAAGATATACCCTGTGTTCAGGTAATCTAATACTGATTTCCCTTCCTTGATTTTCTTCCGGCTACGTTCCATGACATTATAGTTGTGTGAGTGCCAGAACTGGACTGCTGGGAACGCCGGTACATTGACTTGCCAGAGACCATGCCAGCCAGCTCCATGTGTTGCTTTCTGAAAATGCAAAACCCTCTGTTCATTGACATGATTTGTCTTTGCCGTGTCCTGGTTGAAGCATGTAAGTCAGTTGGGTTCTATTTGTTCCTTTTGATATGGTGTTTACGTACTTTGTAAACTGGGTCAAAAGCTCATAAAGGTATTTCTTAAGTTGATTTTTATTCAGTTCTATCGCCATTCAGTGAATAATGGGGCTTTCTTTAGCATTGAGTCCCGGCATTGTGTCCTGATGAAAATGTTGCATTCCTATCAATCAATCAATCAATCAATCAATCAAGCAATCAATCAAGCAATCAATCAATCAGGGGTTTATAAAGCGTACTTCTCACCCATGAGGGTCTCAAGACACTGGGGGGGTGGGGTGCAGGATGCAGCTCAGGATCAGTTGAAGAGCCAGGTCTTGAGGCTCTTCCTGAAGGTGTGTAGAGTAGAGAAGCATCTGATGTTGACTGGTAGCTCGTTCCAAGTCTTTGCTGCGACATAGGAAAAGGCTCTTCCGCCTGCTCTGGTTCTGCAAATGCGCGGGGTCTCTGCCAGGGCGAGGTCGGCGGAGCGGAGGTTCCACTTGGGTGCGTCGAATGAGACTCTTTCTTTGAGGTATTTGGGTCCCATGTTGTGGAGGGATTTGTAGGCATGGGTAAATAACTTGAAGGTCACTCTCTTCTCAATGGGGAGCCAGTGTAGGTCACGTAGGTGCTTGGTCATGTGCTTGGGTCGTGGGGTTCCGAGGACGAGTCTGGCTGCAGTGTTCTCTATGGTTTGGAGCTTGTGTAGCAGGGTTTGGTTGATTCTGGCGTAGAGGGCGTTGCCGTAGTCCAATCTGCTGGTTATGCATGCATGAGTGATGGTCTTTCTGCATTCAGGAGGGATCAAATTGAAAGTCTTGCGGAGGATGCAGATGTAGTTGAAACAGGTGGAGGAGACGGCATTGATCTGGCAGGTCAAGCTGAGGGAAGAGTCTAGAATGAAGTCGAGGTTCCGGGTATGGTCCTTTGGGGTGGGAGGGTTTCTGAGGGCAGGGGGCCACTAGGAGCTGTCCAACACAGTAGGGGAGGGTCCAAGGATGAGGACCTCTGTCTTCTCCGAGTTCAGTTTTAGGCAGCTGATGCCCATCCAGGGTGCAACATCTTTCGCTTCTTCTTGGAAGCTGAGTCTGGTGCCTTTGGGGTTCTTCATGAGAGAGCTAGTTGTCATCAGTTTAGGATACTATGCTGGGCCCATGCTGTCTACATGGTTTGACTCACTATGTGTGTCTTCAGAGAGTTTTTGGAACCTAACCCACCTAATGCCTTTTGTGCCCAGATGGGATAGTGATTGGATGTGCTTGAGAAGGCGTAAAATGTTCCCTCTATTAAAATGTCTTGATGCCCACTTATACAATACAGTATGGTTAACACAAGCTCGAAGATATCTGCTGGGGGTTCTTTGGGTTTTATTTTCTTTCAAGACGTTACACAGGTGCCCACTGGTACGTTAGTTGTGGTTAGTCCCCGAATTGGTGATGTGGTTCGCGAGGGCACTAATGTGGGGAGATTAATGCCCATTTGGAGGAGGAGCCAAGCTGCTGTTCTCAGTCCGATGGATCCCAGGGGTGTTGGTTCTTGTCTTTTTATTTATTTCAACTTGAGTGCTAGCATCCAGTTTGTCCTTGATGGAGGTAAGGGAGCTTCCAGTCCTGTGTTTGTGCTTTAATAGAGCAGCTCCTTCTTTGGCATCTGGGCCCTTCCTAGGGGCAAATATTGGGCACAGATTCAAATCTTCGGACTTGGTTGAGGGTTTAGGCAGCTCGTGTGTAGTAAGAGCTAGTGCTGCCCTTTTCTCTGTTGATCTTTTCTTGAGTTATTGCTTCATTTTTTTCTTCACTCTTTGAGAACGTGGCTGAGAATTTTGATTTGGAGGGAATTATGCCTCCTTGTTGCTGTCTTGAACTAAGGGAACAATATTGGATATAGTACTATTGGGATGAGTGTGCTAAGAGTTAGTGGGCAACATCTGACTATGTTCCCACCACTATATTGGGAGCCCTCCCTTGCGTCCATTGAGGAGATAGGGCTCAATTCACAATGTTCTCTCTCTTCCATAGAGATGATATTTGCTGCTAAGTAGTCACTTCTTTTAGCGGTTCCAGCTGTGTTTTGGACTACAGCAAACACATTCAAGAGGATTTCTGGGAGTAAGCTCAGTTTACCAATGATGTGGGTGCATGGACAGGGGACTCATTCCCTTACCCTGGATTTTAGCTTCCATGAAATCCTATTTAGTGCCAGATCAGCTCAGCAGGAGGACAATAATTGTGATATGTCAATTTGAAGCTCTATTTTAGATGACAGCCATAGCAAGCCTCTAGCCATCGCATCGTGACAGGCACTGATGGAGGCCAACAGGTTTAGAAGGGTTAGAAGATTCATGTTTCAAGTAACCCTGGGCGTGACACTACGCTTCGCCCACGTAGTGTACGTAGCACTGCCTGCTTCGCAGTTTTCGAAGTAGGCGAAGCAGGCTAGCGCTACGCACACACCAGGGCGAAGCGTAGCTGCCTGCCGCCGCCTCCCGCCCGCCCTCCTTTTAAATCAAACCCGCATGTAAAATAAATAAAAAGTAAAGAAACTTACCTGAAGAGCGGCATCTCCAGGGCTCCCTCTTCCTCATTTCCAACTTCTTCTGACAAATGCGCATGCGCGGACGCCCACGCATGCGCATTTCTTGCGAGAAATGCGTATGCGCGGGCGTCCGCACATGCGCATTTGTCAGAAGAAGTTGGAAATGGAAGAGGAAGCCCCGGAGACGCCGCACTTCAGGTAAGTTTCTTTACTTCTTATTTATTTTACATGCGGGGTTTGATTTAAAAGGAGTGCGGGCAGGAGGCAGGTGGTGCGTAGTGGGGCTACGCGTAGCGCGCGAGTGTGCGTAGATTTGGGCACACTACGCGCTGCTTCACGTAGCCCGCTATGCCCACTACGCCCACCCTTAACCACTCTTTATCGCTTTGAGGTTAGCTCCAACATTTTTTGGATTTGTGATTCAATGTTAAGAAGGTAAACTGTTGTAAATTTGCATAGATCATGGCTATACTCCAACTTACTGTCTGTGTTTGACGTTACTGGCTCTGGGTGTATGGTTAGAGGAGTATTAGATCAATTAGTGTGAATTTGAGTGACAGTTACTATATTGTGCGAACAGGAGATGGTTGGCTTATGCCGATTTCTCTGATAATGTCAATCTTGTTGACTGTGCGGTGCTTGAGCAGAGTTATTACCTCTTTTTTGCGTCCTGTGACTTCTAATTCATTGATTCCTGCACAGATTTCAGAAAGGTGCCGGTTTAGGCAACTGATTGGTGTGCCTGGAATGCCAGTTGCCCGCTCAACCTTGCGCAACAACGGTTCCTCAGTCTCTCAGTTGCATATGGGCGTTGTTCACACTTTTATTGACGGTTTCAGCACTTTTATTACATATTATGATTGTGTCCGGTGAAGCTTAAAAGTACTGGGTGATGAGTCTCATTTGAGCTGGAGAAAGCGAGGAGGCTTGCAAGGCCAAGGATGGCTTTGTGCATCTATGTCTTGATCCCTTTGGGTCGGCGCTGTCAGAGAGGGTTGTAGGTGTAACTTTGCCCATTATAGACCCCCAACTGCAGCATTATTGTGGCTTGATAACTTACTTTTGGGAATTCTGGTGAGTGCTAGGGACCAGGTCGCTAAGCTATATCTGGTAAACAGGTGGGTAGATTTATCAATGAAAAGGCAGGCAGAACAGGTAACGTGAGGTTGCCATGGCACCACACACCGCACGCTGACCTAGCGGGCTGAATTTGCAGTATCACACTCCTCCCTGTGCTGGGCATCTAAGACCAAATGGCTCACCAGCAACCAGACCACCAGGGCCTCCAGACACCACCAGGCTCCACCTGCTAAGTGGCAAGGGGAAATGTACAGGGGGCCGTTGTGTGCCAGTTGTGTACCATAGCAGCTGATTTCTTCCTTACCAATCCTTTGCAGTCTTTCTTGCTTACAGCTTAGTGTGCTTAATGGATGTTCATGCTAGTTCATTTGCCATTTGCTCTTAGCCTTGTTTGGGCAAGGAAGCCAAGGAAGCCAAGGTGTAATCGATTAGCCTCGCCAGCATTAAACTTATAATGTATGTAGTTGAAATGCAGTTGCAATGTATAATTAGCTATGCATAAACAGCTGGATAAATACGTGTAGGTTATTGAAATAAGGCAAGGGAGAAGAGAGGGGCAAGGTGGGCAAGACAGGGGAATGAGTAACACACGAGTCACCTCATTTGCCAAACAGGCTGCCTCTGTGTCTGATCCTATCCTGGCACACAGCCCTGGTCTCAGTTTAACTCTGCCCCTTTGCTGGCTGGAACTGAATCACATGGGCTCCAGGGGCCTCAAGATCCTCAGGATCTCCAGCACCCAATCCAGCATCAAAGATAAACTCCTACCCCTGCCTATATCAGCCGTGGGTGCAACAAAGGCAGAGTATGGTGATGGCACCATTAACAGGCAGAGGAAAAGCAGCAGCGTGTTGTTGGCCGCACCTCTCCACTGTGCTTTTACTCATGGTCGGTTCATCAGCCCACAGGCCCAAACCCACCCGTCTGTCCGCCGAGATGCTACCAGGCTACTAGTCTCCCAGGCTCAAGGCTCAGAGCCGACTTGGCGGCAAGACTGCTCCAAACGCTTAGTGTGCCGACCCCGCTGCACTCTACCCTGCTGTACCTCTGCTGGGCATGGCTTGCTCAGCTCCCTGCCTTCCCTTCCTGATGACTTGACACTACAAAAATTCCCTGCAAAAGGAGGTAAGTACTACTGGTGGTAACAGCAAGACCTGCTTCAACCCTAGAATTATTATATTCTTAACTTCAATCTCAGTCAATATAATAAGGCACTACAGACTTTGTAAACCTTAAAAGACAATATCTTCTGCTATATATGAGGCTAATGAAAGTCGATATACACCATAACCTCTGTAGAACAACCTGAAGTGTTTTACTGTGGAGCTACCCACCTATTTATCTTCTGAAATCATGACACATGCATAGTACCCTTCTTCAAAATGTAAGTTTGTATACATGCCTTTACTGGGGGCCAGGAAATAGCCCCTGGGTGTGATGAAGATTGTTTGGGAATCTACCCTAGGCATTAGTCTGATACAAGCACCAGTAGTTCCTAAAATTAGATTGAAAAATAATTTGATCTTTAAGTGATCTCTTTCTAAATTCTGCACCATATCTCTGCTCATTGCTCTGGATTCCCTGTGACTTTGATATTTGGGCTGCTATATTTTTGTACTTCAAAAGTTATTTCATATTTGTGTGATTATTTATTGGGAGTTCAAAATATGTTGAGAACTGGAGCATTTTGCAGACTCCCAGTAGCCTTCGATAACACACCTGGATTGCCCTTTTTTGTACACCTGGCCACTGATAATCTACCAAAAGCTGTCAATCCTGATACATTGGAATTTTCTACTTTGGGGATCTGTTCCAGTGCATAGTGCGTGCAAAGATTGTTATGGCAGGACACTGAGATCCCAAAGTTTCTGACAAAAGAAGATACATATCAATCCTGTTCTTACAAGATACAAATGTCCAGAGGTGTTCATTGTA
The DNA here is from genome assembly GCF_964204655.1 of Triturus cristatus. Taxonomy (NCBI): domain Eukaryota; kingdom Metazoa; phylum Chordata; class Amphibia; order Caudata; family Salamandridae; genus Triturus; species Triturus cristatus. The sequence continues at coordinate 48,888,278 of NC_140581.1, read as the reverse complement.
TGTGCTTCATAGAGCCTCACTGGGTAAGAATTATAAAAGTATTTTGAGTTTGTAACTTGCCCACAGAACAGACGTTTCTCCAAAATGTTAGACTATTATGTTTGTTATTGTACGTTACAGTAACATATCTGAATTACAAACATATTACCACATCTTGAGCAAGCCTTGACTGCTACATCTGGCTCTCCATAGAGAGTCATGTGTCGAAAGACCTGTGCCTTAGTCATCCATTTGGAGTGCAATAGGTATTAGTACTCTGAAACACTATTGATCAACAATAGCAGTCACGTGATACTCTCCAGCAGCCCCTGTCTCGCACAAGAGACCCTCGTGCATCAATCGCAAACTATGCTCCCCAAAGATGGATGGCATAAAACATGATCACGCCTCTCTGACATACTCATTCGTAGATTTGTAGCTAGCCATGGCTTCTGCCACTTCCTGGATCTTCTCCCAAACTCGTGGTACCCCAAAGAACATGGTGGGTCGAACTTCCTTCAGTAGATGAACCAGGGTTCCCTGTGATAAAAAATAAAGAAGTAACTACATGATGGAATGGTTGGGTACAAAAAATATTCTTCTGTCAGTGTTTATTTGTGAAATGCATTGTTGACTGAAAGCCCGCTGCTTCTAGCCACACATCCCTCTTCTCGTTTGGCTCCTCAGAGTCTTAGTACATTTCAAAAATATATTTTTAGCACTATTGATACAATTGCCCAATCTCAGTAGTGAGAGCTGAAATAGGTTATGTCTCTTTGGAATACTTGACCAGCATTCCTGGCAGATAACTGTACGAAGTGTCCTGCGTGTCACACAAGGTAGGAAGAGCAGCCTGCAGAAGCAGGACAAGATGATGACTACCGCTGAGGGCTTGGAAGCCTGACTCAGGGCACATCCGATGCAATGACCTTCTGAATAGCCTAAAATGCACCCATCCTGAGAGCTCCAAGGGACGTCGGATTCAATGTGATGTTCGTGGCACAGACATGATGCTCTGTTCCGGATTGTTTGAAGGCGCCCAATGACATCGAGCCAATTTAGATGTCAGTTCTAATTTATGGTTTCATATCAATTTTTCACTCATCCCTTGGAACACATTTTTTAACCTGACTTTGTTTGAATTTGTTTAAATCAGGTACATGGCAAAAGAAATAAAGGTTTCTCATGTCCCAGGCTACTATTGTTCGGCTCCTCCGCTCCCATCTGTGCCTCACCCTGGTTGCATCCATTGTTCTGCTCCTCCGCTCCCATCTGTGCCTCACCCTGGCTGCATCCACTGTTCTGCTCCTCCGCTCCCATCTGTGCCTCACCCTGGCAGCATCCATTGTTCTGCTCCTCCACTCCCATCTGTGCCTCACCCTGGTTGCATCCATTGTTCTGCTCATCCGCTCCCATCTGTGCCTCACTCTGGTTGCATCCATTGTTCTGCTCCTCCGCTCCCATCTGTGCCTCACCCTGGCTGCATCCACTGTTCTGCTCCTCCGCTCCCATCTGTGCCTCACCCTGGCAGCATCCATTGTTCTGCTCCTCCACTCCCATCTGTGCCTCACCCTGGTTGCATCCATTGTTCTGCTCATCCGCTCCCATCTGTGCCTCACTCTGGTTGCATCCATTGTTCTGCTCCTCCGCTCCCATCTGTGCCTCACCCTGGTTGCATCCATTGTTCTGCTCCTCCGCTCCCATCTGTGCCTCACCCTGGTTGCATCCATTGTTCTGCTCCTCCGCTCCCAACTGTGCCTCACCCTGGTTGCATCCACTGTTCTGCTCCTCCGCCCCCATCTGTGCCTCACCCTGGTTGCATCCACTGTTCTGCTCCTCCGCTCCCATCTGTGCCTCACCCTGGTTGCATCCATTGTTCTGCTCCTGCGCTCCCATCTGTGCCTCACCCTGGTTGCATCCATTGTTTTGCTCCTGCGCTCCCATCTGTGCCTCACCCTGGTTGCATCCACTGTTCTGCTCCTCTGCTCCCATCTGTGCCTCACCCTGGTTGCATCCACTGTTCTGCTCCTCCTCTCCCATCTGTGCCTCACCCTGGTTACATCCACTGTTCTGCTCCTCCGCTCCCATCTGTGCCTCACCCTGGTTGCATCCACTGTTCTGCTCCTCCGCTCCCCTCTGTGCCTCACCCTGGTTGCATCCACTGTTCTGCTCCTCTGCTCCCATCTGAGCCTCACCCTGGTTGCATCCACTGTTCTGCTCCTCCGGTCCCATCTGTGCCTCACCCTGGTTGCATCCACTGTTCTGCAACTCTGCTCCCATCTGTGCCTCACCCTGGTTGCGTCCATTGTTCTGCTCCTCCGCTCCCATCTGTGCCTCACCCTGGTTGCATCCACTGTTCTGCTCCTCCGCTCCCATCTGTGCCTCACCCTGGTTGCATCCACTGTTCTGCTCTTCCGCTCCCATCTGTGCCTCACCCTGGTTGCATCCACTGTTCTGCTCCTCCGCTCCCATCTGAGCCTCACCCTGGTTGCATCCACTGTTCTGCTCCTCCGCTCCCATCTGTGCCTCACCCTGGTTGCATCCACTGTTCTGCTCCTCCGCTCCCATCTGTGCCTCACCCTGGTTGCATCCACTGTTCTGCTCCTCCGCTCCCATCTGTGCCTCACCCTGGTTGCATCCACTGTTCTGCTCCTCTGCCCCATCTGTGCCTCACCCTGATTGCATCCACTGTTCTGCTCCTCCGACCCATCTGTGCCTCACCCTGGTTACATCCATTGTTCTGCTCCTCCGCTCCCATCTGTGCCTCACCCTGGTTGCATCCACTGTTCTGCTGCCCTGCTCCCATCTGTGCCTCTCCCTGGTTGCATCCACTGTTCTGCTCCTCCTCTCCCATCTGTGCCTCACCCTGGTTGCATCCACTGTTCTGCTCCTCCGCTCCCATCTGTGCCTCACCCTGGTAACATCATCCTCTCCCATCTGTTCCTCACACTGGTTGCATCCTCCTCTCCTATCTGTGCCGCACCCTGGTTGCATCCACTGTTCTGCTCTTCCGCTCCCATCTGTGCCTCACCCTGGTTACATCCACTGTTCTGCCTCTCCTCTCCCATCTGTGCCTCACCCTGGTTGCATCCATTGTTCTGCTCCTCCACTCCCATCTGTGCCTCACCCTGGTTGCATCCACTGTTCTGCTCCTCCTCTCCCATCTGTGCCTCACCCTGGTTGCATCCACTGTTCTGCTCCTCCGCTCCCATCTGTGCCTCACCCTGGTTGCATCCACTGTTCTTCTTCTCCTCTCCCATCTGTGCCTCACCCTGGTTGCATCCATTGTTCTGCTCCTCCGCTTCCATCTGTGCCTTACCCTGGTTGCATCCACTGTTCTGCTCCTCCGCTCCCATCTGTGCCTCACCCTGGTTGCATCCACTGTTCTGCTCCTCCGCTCCCATCTGTGCCTCACCCTGGTTGCATCCTCCTCTCCCATCTGTGCCTCACCCTGGTTGCATCCATTGTTCTGCTCCTCCACTCCCATCTGTGCCTCACCCTGGTTGCATCCACCTCTCCCATCTGTGCCTCTCCCTGGTTGCATCCCTTGTTCTGCTCCTCCTCTCCCATCTGTGCCTCACCCTGGTTGCATCCACTGTTCTGCTCCTCTGCCCCCATCTGTGCCTCATCCTGGTTGCATCCACTGTTCTGCTCCTCCGCTCCCATCTGTGCCTCACCCTGGTTGCATCCTCCTCTCTCATCTGTGCCTCACCCTGGTTGCATCCCTTGTTCTGCTCCTCCTCTCCCATCTTTGCCTCACCCATGTTGCATCCTCCTCTCCCATCTGTGCCTCACCCTGGTTGCATCCTCCTCTCCCATCTGTGCCTCACCCTGGTTGCATCCCTTGTTCTGCTCCTCCTCTCCCATCTGTGCCTCACCCTGGTTGCATCCACCTCTCCCATCTGTGCCTCTCCCTGGTTGCATCCCTTGTTCTGCTCCTCCTCTCCCATCTGTGCCTCACCCTGGTTGCATCCACTGTTCTGCTCCTCCGCTCCCATCTGTGCCTCACCCTGGTTGCATCCACTGTTCTGCTCCTCCGCTCCCATCTGTGCCTCACCCTGGTTGCATCCTCCTCTCCCATCTGTGCCTCACCCTGGTTGCATCCATTGTTCTGCTCCTCCACTCCCATCTGTGCCTCACCCTGGTTGCATCCACCTCTCCCATCTGTGCCTCTCCCTGGTTGCATCCCTTGTTCTGCTCCTCCTCTCCCATCTGTGCCTCACCCTGGTTGCATCCACTGTTCTGCTCCTCTGCCCCCATCTGTGCCTCATCCTGGTTGCATCCACTGTTCTGCTCCTCCACTCACATCTGTGCCTCACCCTGGTTGCATCCTCCTCTCTCATCTGTGCCTCACCCTGGTTGCATCCCTTGTTCTGCTCTTCCTCTCCCATCTGTGCCTCCCCTGGTTGCATCCTCCTCTCCCATCTGTGCCTCACCCTGGTTGCATCCTCCTCTCTCATCTGTGCCTCACCCTGGTTGCATCCCTTGTTCTGCTCCTCCTCTCCCATCTTTGCCTCACCCTGGTTGCATCCTCCTCTCCCATCTGTGCCTCACCCTGGTTGCATCCCTTGTTCTGCTCCTCCTCTCCCATCTTTGCCTCACCCATGTTGCATCCTCCTCTCCCATCTGTGCCTCACCCTGGTTGCATCCTCCTCTCCCATCTGTGCCTCACCCTGGTTGCATCCCTTGTTCTGCTCCTCCTCTCCCATCTGTGCCTCACCCTGGTTGCATCCACCTCTCCCATCTGTGCCTCTCCCTGGTTGCATCCCTTGTTCTGCTCCTCCTCTCCCATCTGTGCCTCACCCTGGTTGCATCCACTGTTCTGCTCCTCCGCTCCCATCTGTGCCTCACCCTGGTTGCATCCACTGTTCTGCTCCTCCGCTCCCATCTGTGCCTCACCCTGGTTGCATCCTCCTCTCCCATCTGTGCCTCACCCTGGTTGCATCCATTGTTCTGCTCCTCCACTCCCATCTGTGCCTCACCCTGGTTGCATCCACCTCTCCCATCTGTGCCTCTCCCTGGTTGCATCCCTTGTTCTGCTCCTCCTCTCCCATCTGTGCCTCACCCTGGTTGCATCCACTGTTCTGCTCCTCTGCCCCCATCTGTGCCTCATCCTGGTTGCATCCACTGTTCTGCTCCTCCACTCACATCTGTGCCTCACCCTGGTTGCATCCTCCTCTCTCATCTGTGCCTCACCCTGGTTGCATCCCTTGTTCTGCTCTTCCTCTCCCATCTGTGCCTCCCCTGGTTGCATCCTCCTCTCCCATCTGTGCCTCACCCTGGTTGCATCCTCCTCTCTCATCTGTGCCTCACCCTGGTTGCATCCCTTGTTCTGCTCCTCCTCTCCCATCTTTGCCTCACCCTGGTTGCATCCTCCTCTCCCATCTGTGCCTCACCCTGGTTGCATCCCTTGTTCTGCTCCTCCTCTCCCATCTGTGCCTCACCCTGGTTGCATCCTCCTCTTTCATCTGTGCCTCTCCCTGGTTGCATCCAGATGGACATGTATTGATGCCAGCATAGTTGGAGTCATTTCAGTCTTTTTGTTACTCTTGAGATGTGCAATTAACGAAGATTACTCAATGATTCCAACTTTTGTCATTTAGAATAACACGGGGTAAATGCCTGCAGGGAGAGCAGAGGGGGGCTGCTGCTGCTGTTCATTTTCTGTTGCATTTAGAACATTTTTTAGCCTGAAAGGCACCCCCTCGGTTCCATTTTTGATGCGAGGATGCACTTCGAGTTAAGAACATAGTGTGAATCCATGAAGTGTCACGCAAGGTTTTCTGCAATTGTGCATAATTATGCTACAGCACATGAGAGTCATTTTGTGAGGAGCTGCTCCAGCCTCCCCTCCTGGAGATTTCCTGATGTTTGTTTTCTAGGATGGTGGGCGGGGTCTGACCCCTCCTCGGTTGCTTTCCACTTCACTCAGGTTCCACCAGACATGTCAGAGGCCATATGATGCCTCAGGGTTGTGCGAAGCAAGAGAGCGTGAATTGCGTATTCACTGGATGTATCGGCATCTGTTATTCCCCATGGCTGCCCGTGGTGGTCCTACTGAAGGCGCCTCACGTAAGGTGGAACCGCGTGACTTTATAGAGAGGATGAATGGAGCATTTAGAGTTCACGATGTGTGGCATCGATCCAGCAGGCTGAGGTGTGGGCACCCTGATGCCCACCCTATGACCAGCCTGTGAGGAGAATCAGCAAGGTGGGGGGGGGGAGAGGGGCGTCGCTGTATGGGGGCAGGTCAGCAGTGGGGGGGACCCTTCAGCCTTCTATAATTTACAAATCCTGAGAAGCCTGGAAAAGAAAACCCTGGTTCACTCCTGCAAATTTGTTCACAATCGTAACATACAAAGCTCTTGATATTTGAAAGAAAATATTGATGAAAAAAGCATTTGGCGAACAACATTCTAGTAATTTCAGGGGACAGAAGCCCTATTTAGAGCTTGCATAATACCCAGAGATACTCCTGAATGATACAGGCCAGCAGACAACGTGACTGGTACTTAGGCCGGTGGAGGATTTTAAAACACCCTGAATTCCAAAATTGGACTGAATTTCCAATTTGATGAAAGAATGGAACCACTTCTGGCGCTGATTTAGATGATATATAACTTATAATTCAACAATGTGACACCATGAAGTCTTAGCATTATGGCCTATTGGCACCGATGTGTGTTTTCACAGGTTTCTTTCCAAGACTCCGGGTCCTTGAGGTAATCGAACGGACCCTAGGGATACCAGATTTAACTTACAACCATTACCACATATAATGCAGGTGAGCTGTGCCAATTATGGTTACTACATTCAGCGTCACAGCTGTTAAGAATTAAAGAAAACAGTGATGTCTCTTATTTCATTAAGGACCCTAAACGATTTGTGTTCTAACTGGAAAAAGCAATTTATAATGAAATGCAACGATTCAGCAAAAGAAGCTGCTGTTAGAATCAGAGAAATTGGCAGGGAAAACCTGTAAACACTGTTTAAAGTAATAGAAAGTAAAGTAATTGACAATGGCATGCATGCTCTCTCTAAAAGAGTGTACTTGTTCAATGGTATAATGATCTCTGCTCCTAATGTATGGAATGAAGATTTTACGTTCCTCCATTATGGTCATGCTCAGTTACGAGCAATCGCGTTATTAAATTGGGCATCTTACTTACTAGAAACGACACACTGCGGTCTGGGTAACCTACATCACGGAACATGGCAATATTTGGGAACTCTCTTGGGCATATGTACAAGCCGCTATCACCACCACAACGTCACTTAATGTGGCTTAACGCTGCCTTATAAATAAGGCCGCCTATCACGCTATAGTGTGAAAGGGGTGGACAGTGGGTGTTGCCGTGGGCGTTCGGACGCAAACCCATTGTATTTGACGCTGCCCTCTATGTACAAGGGTGGTCTACATAGGAGGCAACGTCAACATTAAGACCAGGAAAACACTTGTCTGAAACGAGGAGAAATACATTATTTGTCCTTGTTTTGGCTTTTTCCATGTGCGTGCCTTGTGCAGCACGCATGGAAAAAGAAAAATGCCATGGATTGGTTATGTACAGGAAGGTCCCCCTTACTGAACATAAACAACCTAAAAGATAAAATTCCATGTTTTCACTTTCATGCATGCTGCATGAAGCAGCACACATGAATGTGACAAAATAGCATTTTAGGATTGCGTATGTGCAGGAAGGGCCACCTTCCTGCACATAAACAATCCTCCCCTGCACGCAGACACCCTTGCACTATGCTGCAGCCTTGCGTTTCAGACGTGGCGGAGAGAGGCGTTAAGACATGACGTCGAATGCCTCTCTCCACCACTTCCATGTGCATATCCCCCTCTGCTCGCAAACTCAACATGTATGGTACGATGGTACCTGAACCGCTCAGCATCACTGTACCAGGATCCAATTGTTACTGAAATCTATTTTAGTGGACTACAGGCACTGGTTGTATTGATGAGGATCCCGTGTTAGATTGCGCCACTCTGACCTTCAAAATCAGTGATTGAAATACAGTTTTGCATGATATTGCCCCGGGGAAGCCTATGTTCAGGCAAAATGTGTTGGTTGCACTGGCCGTTCATCCTTGAAGAGGGACAGAAAAAAGAAAACCACAAGCAAGTAGCGACTTTGGTCCTTGTGTGTAGCTCTCTGTTTCTCACACTCTAGTCTTTGTTGCCTCTCGTTCTATGTTATGCATTTTAAATCCTCAAGACTGGGAGGGAACCTTGGCAACTCCTGAATGACAGTGAGACTTAATACTCATAAAGCAGGGGCTGCACACGAAGCTACATATACATTATTTTGTATAGAGCAGATAGAAGAGGCCCCTTTTTCAGCAGCAGAAAATGTACCTATAACATGACTTCCGCAGGGAGTCATTTCCTTCCCATTACAACGTTTCATTTTTTTGAATGCCAAAAGTACAAGTCCTTAGGTTGGTATGAAAAACACATCAGTTGTTCTTCCACCACAAGTGGGGGTTACCTTTTGAATTGTCTTGCTACACACAATATAACCTCATTTTCTTAGTAATATCTTGCCTCTACAAGGTTCTAAGTCATGCCCGCCTGAGAAAATCCATTCCATTACATGGTATTTGCAATCCATTGCTGCCTGGAATGAATTGCTTCTGCATCGTGGCACCTTTTCCACACATCCAACCACACTCTGCACTATGGAATAATGGCTCCTCTTATATGTTAACTAACAAATCTTGTAGTGGGATGACTCAAGGTCAGGATTATGCACTAGCTCTATCAGAGAGATGACAGCTGTGGAATGGCTCGGCATTCTAATAAAGCAACAAACCATTCCAATGGGACAACACGGACTCCTCCAATCCAAAAGAGATACACGCGAAGAAACCCTAGCCTTCTATTTGGGTTTTGAATGGGTTTCAGTATTCAGCGGATTGTGCACAATTTCAGTTCAGCAAATCAAGTGAGACCGGATTACAGGACACCAATGCCTATTGGAAAGCAATCCTGTGAGACCTGTTCTTGCTTTCAATTCAAATGAAATAATGAAGAGCAGACCTGTACAGTTTTTATAGCAACATCAACTTGTATCTTTTTTACTTTAAGCCGCATGTATATATGAACATTAACAGATAGCCTGGTTAACTTTGCTTCATCAGCAAACATAGATTCTTAGAAGGTGTTACTAGGATGCCATGTCCGTGTCAAAGGTGGGCCTGGCTGAGAGGGACAGTGCGCCGCCTCCGTGAAGGGTCCGTCGCGCAGCGGAGCTACACGTTCAGGCGGCCATCTCCCTTTGTGGCCAGACCACGCCCCCCTTAGAAGGTGTTTTTATCATGTCAATATAAGATGCTTTGAAATATATGACTAGGCAAATATTTCATTTAAGCTGATTTTCCATTTTAAATGTTTTTTCAGCTATACCAAGTTTTCCTAATGTACATAACTTTATAGAGATTGAGTTGTAATACTTATAAGAAAACAAATGCATAAAATATCATCTTTACCCCCACAATCTGGGGAATGTTGTGAACACTGGGGTAGGTCCTATCTGGAATCTTTTCTTTTGTCAGTTTGCTTTGCTTTCAAGCCTATTAGTAACCATATTAGAAAGTGTGAGATACCTTCTCTGTGCATTGTGCCAGTGCAGGCAGACATTTCTGGTTTCTATTTTGATCTTCTCTATAAACTGACATTTTACTGGTTCACGCCCATGTTTATGCACCTGCTATTATGGCATCTTTCTATGGTCGTTCAAGGTTAACATGGCTCTGTCCTTTATTGTAAATATGTGGACTTAAGCTGAGCTATGTTGTGCTGTTATAGATTAGACTAAGGAAATAATGTCTCAAACGCTAATTTGTTTTGAAAACATTAGACAGACTTAGTGATCAAGTTCCTATACAGGCCTGAGTATTTGACCACTGATGAGGAGAGGTCTTTGTCCGAGATGTTATCACCCGAGGTCATATGGATTCGTTAATTCCTGACCCAGGCTTTGCTCTCAATCAGAGATTCCTCAAGAGAGCCAGGTGCCAGAGCTGAGCACAAGTCTGTTCTTGGCAGAACTCTGACAATCAACCGCTGGACTGGCTGTGTGAGAAGGTATGCTGTGGTCCATTCCAAATGCTTGACATGCAGAGCTCTTATCTAATGTTTAACTTACTAAATGAGTGTAGGGTTTAAAAATAGCATTAGGGTCTAAGATTGTATCTACATTGCAAACACGCTTGAAAAGTAATAGTAAGAATTTTAACAGCAATCTTATTTTCATTCTGTGTCATTGCCTTTCATTTTGTTTGCATACATGTTTGTGTGTTGTCTGCAGGATGAACAAATTACAAATTCTGTTCATTGCCCCTCTATGGCCACTGTTGAACAGTGCTGCTGATAAGGAGCCTGAAAGCACTGCCTGTGTAAAGAAAAGCTCAGTGTGTGTGTGTTAGGACTGCAGTCCATAGGGTACCTCGAACTCAGTGTGTACACTGAAATGAATCCCTGTACCTTGGGTTTGAGATCCCACCGAGCAGTGATGGTTGAAAACAACAGACTTCATATCACTGCTAAACTGGGGAAAGTGAATTCCTATAAATATTTTCCTATGTGGTTTCTTATAAGTCTGACCTGGACCTACCTTATAAAAGCTCTAAAGACAAGAGTCTTAACCACTAATGTAAAGGACTGTGTGGACCTTTAACATGGTCAGTTATTCAGAAATTTCAGAAATGACACAGCGCCTCCCCCCAAGAATAACAATGGTGCAGGCAAGGAGATATGAATAGCAACAAACGTATTTTCATGGGGCCTCTTAGCATTGTGCTTTGCACTCTGCTTTTAGTTGAGATTCGGGAGCCCTCCTCTTTTCAAAATTGCACACCTCACTCAGAAAGATATTGTTAAAAGTAAATTGCATTGGGTTATGGAGGCCAGGAAAAATGTACTCATGTTAGGTGAACTTCTAAACATGAAGTTAAGCATGCCCTATTTGTTTATGAGTGTATCAACAAATAACTGTGGCTTAAACGTATCTAGAATCAGGGGGTAATCTAAGAGATTTGAAAAACACATTTTCAAATGAGTGTCTCAGTGATTCCTGTTCTGAAAAAAACCCAGATCTGTGACTGGGGGTGAATGTTTTGCCAATGTGCAACATTCCGTCCATCATCTTGTGTATTTGCTGTTCGCCCTATGTGGGAAGGGTATGCCCAGACGTGGGTCCCGTGCTCACTACGCCACTGGAGTCAAGCTATCCTGGCTGAAGAGGGGTGAAACCCCGAAACCGGTCCTAGGATGCTTGATTCCGGTCCAGGGAAGACATGGCTTGGCAGTTCGGGCTGGACTGTTCCCATCAGGCACAGGGTCAAGAGTGATTTCCATATGGCCATGTCTGAACTGGGGTGGTGTGGTGAGCAAAATAACGATGGATTAAACCCAGATCTGTGACTGGGGGTGAATGTTTTGTCAATGTGCAACATTCCGTCCATCATCTTGTGTGTTTTGCAGAAAAAAACGCCCTACAATTATCTTCCTGTTATACCAAATATGAAAATGAGGTTGTCTCAGACTAGGTTTCAATCCTTTCTTTGTGCATCCAGAGAGAGCAACTTTGAATTCTAAAAATGTAGGGAAATGTGCTTGTAGTATACTTTCTAATTGAAACAGTTAAGATTAAGGGTTTTAAACCAGTTTTATTGAAATGAGGAATAAGAAAGCTATTTTTGGTTGAAACATGTATGGTGGGCAGGTCTGTAATTACTGATAATAAAAACGAGTGTTAGATATTTGTAGAGAGATTTTGTTAAACATGTATACATGAATTATACTGCAAGTTTACTTCAGTACATTCAATACATATCTGTGGTGTTTTGTCTTTGTTTAATAGAATAGAGGATAAATAAACTCTTTTTTGACTGGCTGACATTTATCTGAGGAATAACATGATGAGATTGTCATAGACTTTTCCTATAAAGATATCCTAGATCCACTGCACTTAGGGGAAGTGGCTTTAAAATGTTGATACACATCTCCACGCCCCTACTTTGCTGTCCAGTCACAGCAATGTCGGCGTGCAGCCTGATCATCAAGATGTTGCAAGATACTTTATCAGATCAGATAATAAATCCCTGCAATAAGAAACCACATGGAGAGCATTTTCCTGTGTGATGTTGATTGGATAGACAAAGGGTTGTTGTCAATGCAGTGGGATATATACACAAAGGCTATGGTCAAGCCTTTGGGTGGGCTGTCACCTGGTTGGTCTGAAAGTAGAGGCATGGCAGGACTAAAAATGGGCATCTCTCGCTTTTGAAATGCAACTCAACTTGGTGTAACTTCTTCTGACTCCTTAGATATTGTTACAGAGCATGATGGTGGTATGTCCAACACTTCAATCCAAAACTAGTTTCAATATTATTTTTCCGCAGCAGCCAGGAGTCTTTTACTTGAAAGTGTATTAAGATAAGCAGGATCACAAACACAATCTAAGCATAAATTGCATCAAGTACAGCACCTAGGAAACATCCCTCGACTCAGCATGCTGTCAGGTGTTGCGATACAACTGCCAGCAAATTGTCAATAGGCTCACCAAATGTGTTTTATCTCTTCACCCATAACAAATCCCATCCCCTACATAAAATAATTCCTAACACTCAACTCCAGATTTGCATGTCACAACATTTATTTAGTGAAACTACAGTAGCCCTGCCTCCTTAAACTATCAGCTGCAAGGTGGTGAGCATCCGTCTATCTAGAAACAAGTCCATCCCACTCAAAACATGTTGGAGGGTGTGAATCATAAGGTCATTAACTGTTTATCCCACTCTTATCTCATCTACTATAGCACTCTTCACTTTCACCATTGGACCCCATAATGATCACGTTGCACATTGCCTGTTCACTTTCTCTAAATAGATCTCATGAGATTCCTTAACATATCCCTGCAGCACCACAGCACAGTAGCCTGAAACCTTACAGTCCCTGTTCAGGTTTCTATACAGCTCAAGATATCTCATTTGAAACCTATCCAAGATGCACATACTTCCTCTTCCACATGCTTGCGTGTCTTGAACAGCCCGTCCATTAACAATTAGGCAGCAACCATCATGTTCAGCTTGTTCAGCTTAGTTCTCAAAGTCCCCCAACCCCAAGCTCTTCTCTCTCTTAGCCAAGAGAGAAGTTTCAGTGGAGGTGTTTTGAGTGTGACAATCCCCCAAATAAATGCATTATAGGCTTAGTATCTGGGTCTCGGGGGGTGCCGGGGGGAGGAGAACCAGGTCTGTTATCTCTGTGTTATTTTTCTCACTTTCAGCCACCAATGAAAGACAACGCAGAGAACTTTGGTGTAAGAGAGAGAGAGATAGAGATATCCACCTGGTGGCTGAGTTTTAAAATCTGAAATCAGATAACCTAGAATCAATACCCACTCCCCTGCATGTGAGGAGTGTGTGATTCTAGGCAAATATTTTGTAACCATTGGCAATCACTTTGAGTATCAATAAAACCCATTGTTTTTCACCCACTGTGCTAGTCTACATAGAGGCCCACATAATGCAAACCACTACTGGAAACAGTAGATTCCAACCCTTGGCCATCTGACTCCTCCACTCTGCAACCCACTACTTTTAGTTGGGAAATTTGAGAGGCACACCTCCTGGATCTCACTGAATGAGTTACGGCCCTGTTCATAGCAATGCTCTTTATCAACATCAATCCTGAAGGTTGTCCAATCAACTATTAAGTAGAAAATGGAATTCCCTGGACTATCAATTATAATAAAATATAATCATGTCAATGATGCTCTCGAATGCTTTGACCCACATCCTGGTACAGTCAATCAGTTGTCATTTGGGGGTTCAGCGACACATACCTGTATTTTTCCATAGTGTCTTGCACCCTTATGTTCCACTTAATAATTCAAAGTGTTCCAACATCCCAAGTTTAGGTTTTGACTGCATTAAGTAGCATGGTGAAGCAGTACATATATGCTCTAAAAATGTCATTAAAGGTTAGTACATAAAATGCAGTGTGACATGTTAAAAAAAACATGCACTAAACATTAATACCAAAGAAATAAATTTAAAAAGTATCAGTCTTTCTTCACAACACAGATGAATAGAGGAGGAATATTAAGATTCACTAAGGGACGTCAATGATGGTTTCGCCTTTAGCAGCCAGGTGAGCTTGAGCAGTGAAGCCTCTGAATGTTCCTTGTGCAAGAGTAGCTACATTTTGCCCATGGCTTGTTCACTGCGTTCTGCAACCTGTGACTGTGGACAGTCTGGGAATATTGTTGAACAGACACACTGCCTCTGCAGCACAACACATCTTTATCTAGCTCTACTGGGACCAAACATGGAAGTGAGCCCTACTTCAGAAACTGTGCTACCCTCATGGCAACCGTAAACTCATGGTTGACTGGGGGCAGCACATTAATGAAAGGCGGGCCAGCTGTTTGTAGCAGCCATTACAGCTATCTTAGTGCAGTTGGCAATTTGGGCCAGTTTTACAAATGGGGGTAGAGATTGCCATGAATGTAGATTCAGTGAGTAACTGCTTCCCCCTTTAGGAGGGTGTCGGGGGGGTCAATGGAACCCACTTTGTCCCCTTTCAGGGATAACTCAGGTGGGGAGCACAGACTATCTGCAACCTCTTTGTGGTGCACAGCAAGCTTACTGATGGCATTTGTACCTCATTCATAAATCAGCCAGAGCATAGAGGCAATGTTTTCTGTCATTCGCATGAGACCACACTCACATCCTAATTGGTGGATTCCACCTTAGGATTTTGCCAGAGCTATATGTGTGCCAATATGATCTATATTACTAAAGAAAGACATAACCAAATGCTTCCCCTTCTGTAATACCAAGAGGCACAAATAGCAAAAGCATGTCCCATTAAACTTTCTTCAAGGTGAGCAATCAAATTCAATATCACCATGTAGATGAGATTACAAGATCACCCAGTAAATTATATGTACTTGTTCTTCTTTTATTTATTACACAGATTACCTTTAAGGCACCTGGATTTGCAAAGTAAATTGTTCCTCCAACGCACATTGGTAGCCATATGTCATTGAGTTGTCCAGCCACGTGGCTCAGAGGAAGATAGCTGAGAATAACATCTTTTTCTTGAAGGCCATAATGTTTGGCAAATGTTTTTGCCATCCATGTCACCTAAAATACACATAATGAAAACATTAGAAACCTTGGGCAAAGGGACTAAATCTAATACAAACCAGTGCATGTTTTTCCAAGGAAGGACTAATAACTCATGCTACAAGAAGTATTGCTATTCCAGGGTGTAGCTGGGGAAATCTTTGATTTACAGTGACACGGTTGACTTGCTGCCAGCCTGTAGGGCTAGCCCTACATTTAATGTGGCTGTGCTCTACTTGCAAAGCCAAAAGGAATTTATTTTTGTTACTTAAGTTGTAGCTAGAAACGTGTCAAAGGGAGCCCAGGTGGAGAGCAAAACCTTCATCTGAAGCCTAGTAGCAGACTAAAATATTAACCCTTCCTTGTATTTCACCAGTTAGCTCAAAGGTTAACCTATAAATATACCACTTTAGCACTCGGAACAGGATGTTAAGGGCTGGTGAGCCAATCAGAATATTTTTTTTGTTGGATCTTTTTAATGCTACAGGCCAGCAAAGGAAGCATGCTGTGGGTGGTCAGCTCTTAACATTGGTCCTATGTGGGAGCAGGAGCTGCCTCTTACCTTAAAGTCAGGATACACAAACATTCCATTGCTGCATGGCACTATCTCATCTCATTAGCCTCTTCTCAAGCAGAAGGATTCACACCATGCTATTTGCCCTCCCTCTCCCATCCCCTTTAACTTTGATGACAGGGCAGCCCCATCAGCCAAATAGAAATAAATAACAAAATGTAATCAAACACTTAATTCATTTTAATATGAAAAGGTTGTTGGAAAGAGAGAGTGTGATAAACCGAATAGCGCAATGAGGCCCTCAAGCTAACGTGGGCCCTGGTGTTTAAGACCAAGGTCATTACTAGAGTTGATATTTGTAACCTGGAGGTTCCCCATGGATCTCTGCCACAAAAGCATTAAGAAGTGAGAACTCTTTCTGGGGTGCAAAAGTGACCTACACATTGCTTTCAAGCAGGAACATGATTCATGGGATAAGATCTTTGGAAATGTGTGGCCAGTAGATTATCCACAGATCAATGCTGTAACTGCATCAACTACCCAAAGCCCCATGCCAATGTTATTCGGACGCATGCAGGATACGCATTGTACTGTGCAATAAGTGCCACATCCCCATGTGAAGAACGAAGTCTGCCAGATCAGCACTTTTGTTATGTAACCATGGACCAGATGACAAAACAGTTGTGTTCAACATAATTATATTCTTGGTGGTAAAAAGTGCAATGCTTTATGTAAACACTTTATGCGACTATCTCAACAAAGTGGGTTCCATGCAGCAGAATTGTGAGATAAGGGAGGTTGGTACGTGCTTACGCAGACAGACTGCAGTTGTGGTGCCAAAACTTGAAAACACAAGTCCCAGTACAATACTACGATAATATATTCCGTGGACACAATACAATGACTTAAAACAATAATAGTTTAGTATAACATACTAACAGAAAACAGCAATGTCAACACAGCATATGAGATGCAACACAGCACCGCATATCGTCACAACACACCAGCAAAATACGCCAACACAACACACCACATTACACCAACAAAAGACACACATTTCCCAACGAAATACAACAAAGTGACATAACATTGGACAAAACATTTGTGACTACATTATGACATTCTGCTGTCTTTTGCTGATGTTATTTTTCGCATTGAGTTTAAGTTATAAGTTGTCATTTTAGGCAGTGTTGTTTTTATATTGTGTTGAATTGTGATGATTTGAGATTTGTTTTTAGCATTGTACCTTTGCATGGTTGTGTTTACTCATACTGCTGTGTTGTACAGTAGTTGTTGTTTAGATTTAGAGCATGTGCATGCTTCTGCCGGTTGACGGTGGACATGGCATTCAAAATGCTAGTGCTGCCATGGCAGATGATTTCCTTTTTTCCCCTGCTGGTTATGAAAATCCCATTATTGTGCTCAAATGGGTGCTGTTTCTAGTGTATGCAGTGTCTTATAAATAAGGGAACACTAGAACTCTATTTGTTCACACTGTACACTGTAGGCCTGTGACATTAGTGCTGGAGAGATGAGTTGAAGATGTAAGTGCTGGAGGGATGAATTGAAGACAGGTTTAGAATGTTGAGTTCTGATTTACACAGAGCGGAATAAAGCAGAGTAAAATTACTCCCAGTTTGTGGTGTGGTTATTGGCAAGTGCCTGAGCAGGTGGGACGGTACAACAGGTAACAAGTTTGGGGATAGAATGGCGTACACTGAAAGCGCTCTTCAAGAGAGTACCCATGCATGCCACGTGTGCATAATTGGCGCTTGCACATGTGGAGCCTCAGTGCAACACCAGCCTTTGTAACACGCTTGAAGATAAAGAAAGCTTTATTAAAAGCCTACTTCTCAGTGGCCAGGAACTGAATGAAATGGCTGCAAAACTGAAAGTACTGTGCCATTACTCAAGTTATCTCCACATGCTAAATAGAGAAAGAACACTAAAGGCGGATGCAACCAGGTTATGAAAGCAGCGTACAGCAATAGTTTGATTTAAATTAAACTGAAATTCATGTGCTATGAAGCAGAGATTAACCAGGTGTTTCTGAAGAAACAGTTAAGCACATTGCAGACAAAATATCATAACATAATCTGCCTTCATGGACTAGTAGTATGCAAGGTTTATCAACTTACCGAAACTATTAAGGAATCATTGTTCCACAACGTGCTGCTAGATGGCTTCAGACGGAGGCTTGAGGGTTGTATTTAAGGAGCGGTCCCCAGTCAAAAAGTGCCCACCATCAAAACCGCTGCATAGAGCCCCAGGACAAGTCCCCAGACAGACCTCAAGCAAGGAGCCCTGATGGAGAGCCAGGGCAAGATCCAAGTCATTAAGGCTGACCCCTAAATCAGCATGTCACAAGGTGCTAAGATGCTCTGCCTGATCGTGTTCTACAAAAAGTCCCTGTCCAAAAATGTATATAATATATATACGGCTGCTGAATTCTTAAAGCCACTATCTACATTCAAAAACACAGTATTACCAATAGATGGTCCGCATGGATAGGGAAATTTGAAGATTTCACAGATGTAATAGATGAAAAAGATGTAAAAAGATCAGAGGGTATTAGAAGAACTTGGCTGGTTAGGGAGTGATAGCCACGAAAAAGATACCACAAGAAGGTAGCGTGACGTATGTTCAAATCCAAACTGCATCAAATGGGAAATGTAGTCCAGTGCTAAATGTGGATTATGAGCAATACATATCCAGTCAAGAGCGTCAGAGACCAGGTGCAACCATCAAGGAGTTAGTGAGAGACTGGATGTTCTAGTGAAACATTGTAAATTCAATCTGTTTAATGATGAGGAAGTACCCATCTCAGAGTAATTGCGGTATGTCTGTTAGATTTCTTTTGATGATGAATGCTGAAGGAAACTCTGAGCTTAGAACAAGTACTCAAGGCTGCTCATGCTGAAGAGCCTGCTGATTGTCAAGCAACTGCTATGGAGACCAAAGGCACCTAAAGTATGTCAGTCATAAGCATGAAGAGTAAGCTAAAGAATAAGGCTGAGGGACACAAGGTAATATGCCCACAAAAGAAGAAAATGTGTTACAGATGTGAACTGTCATTCCTACATGAAGGCAAATGCCCCGCAATCAGACAAAGATTTATCAAGTGTGGTAAAGCAAACCATTTTGAGATGGCTTGCAAGGTAAAGAGAAAAGTGAGTGTATCACAGCATGAAGACAAAATAGCCATCCGAAAGCAAACTCAACGACATTCGAAGGACTCCTACAAGGCCAAGCGGTCACATTCAACTGAGGCAAATCAGCACCAAACTAAGTCAATCATAATCTAAATCATCAAGACTTCCTCATTATCAGTATCCGGTCAAAATGGCAATGTTTATTGTGCAATGTCGATATTTACTTCAGAGAGACATGTACCCGTGTGTCTAGTCGGATATGAGGACAAATTCAAACTGAAAGCAAAATCGACATGAAAAAGTACCACAAACATTCAAACATTGCTGAAGATCACTCTAAAGATAAATGGGTGTACAATACCATTCACCTCAACTCACAAAGTCAATGACTGAAGTATACACATGCACTGCCTCAACACACTTAAAGAGTCAAAGTCCATTTGTAGCAAAGATGAAACATAAGACGACTGTGGTACAAGCACCTATTCATGTGCTTCGAGAAACAGCCTCACGTGCCAATTTGCTGAGCTTCAGCATTGCTGCTGATATGGGAGTGATGTCAGGGAACTACATTATGAATGCCCACCATGAAACTAAAAGTTAATTTCCTTCATTATTTCACAGGTTAGGAAAACACAAACAATTTAAGTAAAATTACATATAAATTAGGATGTTTGTCCTGTTGCACAAAGACACAAACAAATTGCATTTCACTTGCAAGAGGCTATTGAAAAGAAACCTAATTCATTGCTTAAACATGATATCATTAAACACTCTGTGGTGAATACACAGGAACACCAGGTAAGTTGAATAAGAGTTTATTCTTATACAAAGCTGAGCCACAAGCAGAGCAGCCATCAGGAACCAGAAAGAAACGCAACCGACAATCTTGGAATCCCTGGTAGAGAACTCCCACGCAGTGAGGTTCTAGTCCAGGAGGATTCCATAAGTAAGCACAAGATACTACATTGGTCAGAGGAAGGAAAGATAGGAGGAGAAAGAAAATATGTGGAAGGAAACCAAGAAAAAAGAAAAAAGGAAAACGAATCAGAAAAATACATATGAAACTAAATAAGAACTTCTCAGAAACAACACATCGAACAGGAACATTCTTAACTCGAGCACAGCGCCTCAAGTTAGGCTGGCCCGCACATTCTGAGTGTAACACATCACTTCCACTGTTACTAACACCCGCAACACCCATCCTAATGAGATGGTCTTTTGCCAGTAAGCATTTTGCAAGCAAGCATTTGTTCCACCACTGTCCATTTACAAGCTTTACCGAGTTACCTCTTACATCCTCAACTTTCACAGGAGAACTGAACTCAGAAAAACCTTTCTTAACATGGACAGGTTTTTTCACACGGACCCAATCGCCCACTTGAAATTCAATACTTTTGACCTTCATAGTGGAGTCAAAGTAACTTTTCTGTTTACTTTGAGTCACTTCTACACGACTCCTGACACTATTATCCGACCACTGTTTACCTTTGACCCACTTGCTGATCCAACTGGGACAAAAAACTGTGGTCACCCTCCGGCCACACAATAACTCGAACGGTGAAACACCAGTTGTTGAGTGTGGAGTAGTGTGCTAAAACCAGAGCATACTCCTTACAGAATTTGACACCACACACTTATTAAAAAGAGCCCACTGTATGCATTCTCCAAGCACCCTGTTCATGTGTTCGACTAGACCATTTGTCTGAGGGTGGTACAATGAACTCTTAAGGTGTTTTATGCCACAGGTGTGTAAGAAATTCTCCCCCTCAGCGGCAATGAGCTGTGTGCCATTGTCTGTCACCAAAAATTCAGGAAAACCTTCCTTCAGAAAAATCTCATTAAGAAACTCAATCACGGATCTTGAAGACACTTCCCTTACAAACTTAACCTCAGGCCACTTAGAGTAGTAGTCCATAAGAACCAAAGCAAACTTAGATGAAGTGTCAAGAGCATGAAACGGACCTACAATGTCAAGCCCAAGCTTCACCCATGGTGCAGACGGCAATTCAATGGGAGAAAGGAGAGGAGTGCGCAACTTGGCAGCTTCGTCACAACTGGAACAGATAACACAAGACCTCACAATTTCATCAACATCTCTGTCCATGGAAGGCCACCAAAAGGAAAGACGCACTCTTTACTTTGTCATCGTGGCACCTAAATGTCCTTCATGGGCATGTTTCATGAGAGCAGTTCTCAAAGACAGGGGAGGTACAAGTTTGTCCCCTCTAAGCAACAACTCATCCTCAATGGTGAGTTCATCAGCAACCTGAAGGAATGTTTTGAACTCAAGACTAAGATTCCTCTCTTTAGGCCATCCTTTCTCCACATATAACATAACCTGAGTCAAGGAAGAATCAATACGGAATGCCTGGCGCCAATCATTTTCCGAAATGGCGCATAATTGAGGGAGGTCCACAGTTGCTACAATAAACTCGTCCTTATCCTCTTCCCCTATGTCGATTTCACTTTCAATAGTGTCAGAGGAATGGGAAAGGAAGTCTGCACATCCATTTTTATTGCCAGGGATAAATTCAGCAGTGAAATCAAATTGAAGAAGTTTTGAGGACAGACGTGCAATCCTCGGTGTAAAACTCCTAACATTGTTCCCGCTAAGGATAAAGACAAGGGGTTTGTGATCGGTCTGGAGACAACATTCTTTCCCCCAAATGAAATTTCTGAACTTCATCACAGCCCACCAACACGCTAACAACTCCTTTTCAATAACAGAGTACTTACTTTCAGAAGGAGAAAAAACTCTGGAGGCAAACCCAATGGTTCTAACATTACCTTCCTTCTTCTGAGATAAAACATCTCCCAAACCTACGTTGTTGGCATCAACTGTGAGTGTACACGTGAGGGAAGGATCATAATGCTTGAGAATCTTAGGTGAAATTAGTTGTTATTTAACCAATTCAAAAACACTCAGACAATCATCATTCTATTCAAACGGAACACCCTTCATCCACATTCTTGACAGAGGTCTAAACTTGCTTGCAAAATCTGGTATAAAACGCAAATAAAATTCGCAAAGTCCAAGAAATGACTTGAGACCCGCTTTGTCAGAAGGAGCTTTTGACTTGACAATAGAATCAACTAAGCTTGATTTATGAAGAATGCCATTTTCATTAATTCTGTGTCCTAAGTATTCAACCTCTTTGGTTCTAAAAACGCATTTATCTCTACGCAACACAACACCATTAGATTGGAACCTGGACAGAACCTCTTTAAGAACAGTATCATGACTAATACTGTCAAGTGCAAAAACAAGAACATCATCTTGGTAGACGGATATTGCTTCAGCATAACAGACATGAGTTGTTGAAATACAGAGGCTGCAGAAGAGAGTCCAAATAGCATTCGGACATATTGGAATGTTCCAAAAGGGAAACAAAAGCAGTTAGATGTCTTGACTCAGGGGACAATTCTACCTGATGGTAGGCAGATGTGAGGTCCAGTTTCGAGAAAATCTTAGCATCTTTCAGCCCTGCCAACGGTTCATTTATATTTGGAAGAGGGTGAGAATCCACCCAGATTTCCTTGTTGAGACAACGAAGGTCAACACAGATCCTAAGCTCACCATTTTGCTTTCGAGCGACCACCAGTGGAGACAACCATAAAGAGGACTCCCCTGGTTCAATAATCTCCTTGGCACATAAGGAGTCCATCTCTTTTTCTAGATCTTTCCTGACACTAAAAGGGACATTTCTGAGTTTGTGTTTTACCTGCCTGGCACTGTCCTTCACAACAATCTTGTGTTGGAAATCCTTGATCTTGCCAAGTTCCCTGGAAAAAACATGTGGAAACTGGTTGATAAGACTTTCAAGATCAAGATCACCCCTCACAGGAAGGACCTACTCTGATGTGCAAGGTCTGAGTACCATTCCAAACAGGCCTTGGTGAAACCACCCTAAGATGTTCAACCCTTTGAGAGCTTTATACATTTTTCCTGCTATCCTTCTCCCTTTGAATTCTATGACATCCTCAATGTACCCTGACAAGTTTATTTCTCGACCTTCGTAGGAGACAGCCTTCCGATCAGGGGAAAGTAAGGGTCTTCCTGGCCATGTCGTATTATATAACTCTAAAGTTATCATAGAGATGCGAGCCCCAGAGTCCACAAGTAATTTAAGGATACGATCCCCAACTAATATTTCAACATATGGATCTTTACACATTTCAGGATTACCAACAATAACCCCATCATCATGTACAACAACAACCATCTCATTGAGATCTCTTACGACTGAATCATCATCATCACCAGGCATTCCCCCATCGACAACACATTTTACAGTGGCAGGGCAGAAGCTTATTCTTCCTTTGCTGGATTGACAGACTTTGACAAAATTACCAGTCTTGTTACAAATATTGCAAGTCACAAAACTGGCAGGACATTTATTGCCTTTCATGTGATTCTTGTACCCACATTTATGGCAAGTATTCCCTTGTGAAAAGAAACTGTTCTGCTTTTTCCAACAGTTTGCACGCTGTTTGTCTGGGGCTTTGCTGTCTTTTTCTTTGTTGTCTTTCACTTTGACAGCTGAGACTGCTTCATTGCATTTATTCTTCAATTCTTTGGCAGACAAAACTGAAGTTTTGATGCTCTTTGCCACTTTGATAGTTTCCTCCAAACTAGGATTCCCCATGGAAAAAAGTTTTTGTTTAATAGATTTATAAGGAAATTTGCAAATGAATTGATCTCTCACTAATTGATCAGCAAAGTTCTCAAACTGGCACTCCGCCACAAGTCTCCTCAGAGCAGTGATATAGGTGTTAACGTCTTCACCAGTAGTTTGTGTGCGTAAAAAAAATGTATTACGCAAAACAACAATGCTCGGCTGAATGTCGAATCTAGTTTGTAGTCTCTTAATAGTATCTTGATACTCATCAAGAATGTCCTCACCAACAATGACAGGCGGTGGAAGATGTTTCAAGATATCTCTCCCCTCAAATCCTAAAAAGTGCAACAGTAAATATTTGTTGCGTTTAGCTCTAAACCTGTTAGCACCTATTGCACCTAAATAGGTTTCAAACCCATCAAACCATTTTTTCCAACTGATGGGTGGATCACCAGGCGTTTCAAGAAAAGGTGGAGGAGGACTAACAGCTTGCATGTTGAGGAAAAATGAAGAGAAAACTTTTGCACTCTACTTGAAATTCAACTATTCCCAGAGAACCTACAATTCAAACAAAAGGTTATGAGTATGTTCCATTCAGCCGTGGAGATATACTAATGATCCACTGCTTAGAATGGTTGCATTACACTTTGCAACATGCACACAAAATATTGTTCCAAAGTCATTAAAAAAAATCTAATCATTTACAATCTGTGATCTTAAGGAAGAACATTTTTTTTTTTTTTTGGGGGGGGCAATACCTGGACAGCAATTCTCTTCGTTTGGCACTCCTTCCATAGACTTGTGACTATTAAGGCACAAAAAAAAAAAAAAAACACCCTCTAAAGAAGACAGCTGAGTAAACAATACCCACTGTGATGTCAGGCTTTCCTTCAGGCGATCCTCCTTGCATTTCACTCCTGAGACACAGACGTTCCGACATGCAAACCAGCAATACACGTAACATCTTGCCAGAACGCACGTCAGTAATTATGCGTTTCACTGCTCACTGACCTTCCTGATGTGAACTGCAACAATTGTTCCCGTAATACTTCAAATTCGGGAAATGAAGGAAACGGCAGAAATCTTGTCTCTTTCACGACAACAGATTCTGTATATTGGGAGCGACGATCGCACACTCTCCCCTCACCGCTCGTCGTGCCAGCTGAAGAAATCACCGCTCCTCATCATGGATTCAATTCTGTGGCTCTGCACTCGTCGCCAAAAGCGATTTGGTGAATACACAGGGACATGAGGTAAGTTGAAAAAGAGTTTATTGTTATATTAAGCTGAGCCACAAGCAGAGCAGCCATCAGGAACCAGAGAGAAACGCCAACCGACAATCTTGGAATCCCTGGTACAGATCTCCCATGCAGTGAGGTTCTAGTCCAGGAGGATTCCATAAGTAAGCACAAGATACTACACACTCCACTGTTTCAACGCCGTGCATTTCTCCCATTGTAGAAATGCATACAAGGAGACAGCAAAGGAGCTATAAGGATATGTGTTGACAAGTGTCAGGCCACAAGGAGACTGAGCGAGAGAGACATCCAGGTCCACATGTTGCTGATATGATAACTCAACTGTATGGTGCAAAGTTTTCTCTCGACTCAACTTAAATAAAGGATATCCCTAATTGGAGATTGAAGAAAAATCCAGGTTCATTACTACCTTTTCTACACATATTGATCTGTTTTTTTCAATAGGCGATTGAGTTTTGGTGTATATTCTGCTGCAGAACTTTTCCAAAACGTCATTTGACATATACAGCCTGTAGTAAGTGTCTTTAACTATAGCGATGACATATTTTTATTCAGAGCCACACAGAAAGAGCATGAAAGAGCTCTCATCCAAGTATGTAATTTGCTGAACAATGGAGGTTTAACTTTAAATGCTGAAAAATGTGAATTCTACAAGAAAAGCTTGAAATTCTTTGACCATGTATTTTCTGATGAGGGTATGCAACCTGATCCAGCAAAGGTGCAAGCGTTGTCTATTGCAAGTCCCTCAAAAATACTTTTCAATGTTATGATAATTTTAAGGAATGGCCAGTTACGGTTCTAGATATATAAGAGACTTTGCTATGGTCAGTGCACGGGTACAAGAACTGACAAAAAAGATTGTGTTTTCTTATCGATCACATCATTGTGAGAAGAGCTTTCAAAAAATCTAACAAGCTATTGAGAATGCCACTGAAATGGCTCACTTTGGTCCGAAATATCATAAAGAGGTTGTAGTTGACACCAGCCCTGTGAGGTTAGGTGCAATCCTGGCACAGCACAGCAGGCAGCCACATGCAAGTGCAACAGTCTGGTTTGAGGTTACAAGAATATGACTATACAATTCTTCATCATCGAAGGAAAGATCAGGATTCTCCTGATTATTTTTCAAAAGTGCCACTTAAGTGTCCTGTCTAAGTCAACGGAGGCCTACATTACTTTTATTGTGTTTGGAGCACACCAGATGCTATGTCTTGAGAACAAATTGTACCTGGCACAAGCCCAGATAGTAACATGTCAAAGTTAAGAGGCATTCTTGCCCAGCACTATTGGAACCAGTACTCTAGACCTCTCACTAATGACAGTGACTACTTGAAGTTAAAAAAATTACAAGATGAACTTTCAGTGACTCAAGAAGGCCTCATTCAGTGAGGTACACACATTTTTATTCCCGAGACTCTATAAAAGAGATCTACGCCGCTCATGATAGTCTTGTTTCCTTATCTTGATGAAAGAGTCAAAAAAGAATTAAAGACTTGTCATATATGTGGCTGTATTTTCTCTCAAGTCATTCTACAACCTTTGAACATGTCAGAATTGCCACATCATGCTTGAGGGAATAACTATTGATTTCGTATGTCCTCTTGAGAATGGACATCATTTTCTAATGATTGTTGATGAATACATTTTCTATTGGTAGAAGACCTTTCATCGACTACACATGAGAATCTTATTCAAAAATTATATGGCATCTTTGTGACATAGGGCGTACCTGCAATCTGGAAGTCTGACAATGGCCCACTTTCTAAATAAATTCAAAATAAAGCATCACAAAAGCACTTTCCTTCCACCTCCGGACAATGGCCTGGTAGAACAGTTCATAAGGTACTCTAAAGAAAGCTGGTCGGCATGCTTAATTGGAGAAACTGAATCTCAACGTTGTGTTAAAATCTAATCTTCAAGCTTACTGTTTGAGCCCTCACCCATGACAGGGGACCGCCCTGCAACTCTCATGTTTGGAAGAGCCATGATGACCAAGCTGACCCACTGGATCAACCTTAGATACAAGAATGGGGAATACATTCATACTATTGACTTTGGTTACAAACAGAAGATGAAAACAAATGCTGGCATATGACGTCGTGTGAAAGAAGTAATCTTTACAAAAGGAGATAGAGTGCTTGTCAGACAGCAAAGAAAAATACATTCTGATGCTCCTTTAGAGGCTGAACCACATATCATCACTAATACCAAGGACCTATGGTGACTCCCCAGTGTCTTGGGAAGTCTCATACAAGAGATTCCTCTTAATTTCGACATGTGGCCCATCACTCACCAAACATTGAGGTCAATATAGAGACTGGGTTCAGACAGACTGTTGATGACTGTACTTGCTGCAGATTCCACCTCACCTGTGCAGATCACTGATGCTTAGACTGCCAGTTCCCGGATTCCAAAGACCCAATCAGGACGTGTGATTCAGGCACCATGATGATTAATTGAACAATTATAATTGCCTGTATATTGCTAAACATTTGTGTATTTATTTATCTATTTAGTTAATTTATTAATTTGAAAAAGTTATATCTTTTTATTTAACATAGAGGGAGATGTACTGTCTTGTAAATAAAGCAATGCTGGAAATGTTCTGGTTCCATTGTACTTTGTAAGCCTGTGACATAAGCGCTGGAGGTATGAGTTAAAGACAGCCTTAGAATGTTAAGTTCTGACTTACATGCAAGAGAAGCATTTGGTAACATCGCGTATTTTTTGACAGATAACTGTTTTAAAACCTGTTATGTTGTCAAGTTTTAGTAGCACTAGAAGCCAGTCTTTGTTTACGCGTTGATTAAATGAGTTAGGCTTTGATACAAAAGTGCAGTCCTGAAATATGTACATTGTGTGCAGTTCCCTTACAACTTCCACGTAGAGAATGAGTTTTGGTAAGCTGCTAGGGATAGTGTTGTTTGTCTAGAATCACACTGTGAGTCTGTGTGCATTTGGGAACCACTGTGAGAGAAGCGTTTGGTAACATCGTGTATTTGCTGACAGAAACAGTTTTAAAAACATGTCATGTTGTCAAGTTTTAGTAGCATTAGAAGACAGTTATGGCTTATGCTCTGATTAAATGATTCAGGCATTGACACTAAAGTGCAGTCCTGAAATATGTAGATTGTGTGCAGTTCCCTTACCACTTCCACTGTAGTGAATTAGTTTTGGTAAACTCCTAGGGATAGTGGTGCTTGTCTAGAATCACACTGGGAGTGTGTGTGCATTTGGGAACCGCCTGTGAGAGAAGGATTGGGTAACATCATGTATTTTCTGACAGATAACTCTTTTAAAACCGGTCATGTTGTCAAGTTTTAGTAGCATTAGAAGCAAGTCTTTGCTTATGCGTTGATTAAATGAGTCAGGCTTTGACACAAAATGAAAAGTGGACATGTCCAGATGTGAAGAGATCTATGAACATTACAGTGTACATCCACTTCATTCCAAAGAGGTGATGGGGAATACGATTGAGTTGTTTCAAATGAAAAAAGCAACAGGAAGTCCCATGAGTGTATATGAAGAGAGCTTGGAAGCTCGTTGTTTCCCACAGTTGTTTCCAACAGGAAAAGGTGGACGATATGATGAAAGTCCTGTGAAGATTCCTGCATCTGAATATCGGAAAACAAGATTATATGCAGAAGATCCAAGATTTCGTCAATGTATCCCTTATATATTTCATCTTCTGTTTGAAAGTGACTTGTCTGGACTTTCATATGCAGTAAATCACATTTTAAAAACTGGAATGCATCTTCAAAATGTAACTGCAAAGGATTTTATGGATAAAGTGCCTCAGAGAGATGATCATTTAGAATCTCAGTTGATTAATCTGATGGCATGTCAGCGTGGGACTAATGAATATTGGTACTGTCGACATGGAGAACTGAAATGTATGCTACGGAACTTGGGAACTCCTACATGGTTCGTTACACTAAGCTGTGCTGAGTATGCTTGGGATGATTTACTTGAATTTCTTCGAGAGGCAAATTCCAATATAAAAAATATTGAATACAAGACACCTGGAGAATTGTGCTCTTTGGATCCTGTCAATGTATGCAGATATTTCAATCATAGATTTGAAGCTGTGATGTCTTTCATCTGCAATAACAAGAATCCTCCTCTTGGAGAAGTTGTGGATTTCTTTTGGAGAAAGGAGTATCAAGCAAGAGGTGCTCCTCACATACATATGTTGTTATGGGTCAAGGACGCCCCCAAATTTGGAACAGATTCAGATGAAACTGTTTTGTCTTTCATTGAAGATTATGCTACATGTGCTCTTCCCAATAGCAGAGAAGACAAACACTTAAAACAACAAGTCTTACGATTTCAAAGCCACAGGTGTGGAAAATACTGTCGACAAAAGTACAAGTCAAAGGATAAGTTCTATACCAAATGTCGTTTTGGATTTCCACGTCCTGTATTATCCAAAGGAAGAGTGAACAGTTTTATGTCAGCTATACGACATACCATCACAAGAAAGTCTCTGAAAAACACCTACAACTTAAAAAGAAGTGAAGAATCAAAATACATAAATGACTACAATCAAGTTATTTTATCCATGTGGAACGCTAACATGGATATTCAGTATGTTGCGGACAATTCCATTCCTGTTCCTCGATATGTAACGTCTTACATTACTAAATCAGAAAAGACTTAATTGAAAGAAATGTGGAAAGAGATTTCTCACAAGAAGACTCTAAGTAAGAAATTATACAGTTTCAGTTTGAAGATGTTATCGCATCGTGAAATTGGAGCATATGAATGTTCAGATCGGTTATCATCTGCAAGTTTATATGCCAAAAGTAGAAGAATCATTTGGGTGAGTCTAGGTCTTGCAGGAATGCGAAATTGGGTACTGAGATCTGTTCAAGAAATTTAATATTTAGCAGAAAATGACCCTGAAAGTACAGATATTTTGAAAACCAATATGTTGGACACATACTATCCAAATAGAAGTCATCATCTTGAGAACATGTGTCTCTATGAAGTGCTGCAAAACTACACTTTTAAACGGAATACTACAGAGAACATCAACGATGGAAAATATGGAGTGATTGGTTCCGAAGGATGTCTGGTGAAACAAAGGAAAGGAAATTTAATTAATCACAGAAAACTGAGTTGCGACACTGCTGACAAAAGGGAATTTTACTATTTAGCCCTTTTGCAAATGTTCAAACCATGGCGTTCAGAACTGGAATTACTTGGAGATTTTCCCAGCTATTAAGATTCATTTAATGCTTGTAAAGATAGCATACAATGCAGTGCTTTTGCAAATTATGCCAAAATGTTGAATGATGAAATTGATCAAGAAGCTATAATTGCAGCTGAGATTGCTAGAGACAGTTCTCAAGACACTCAAAGTTCTGCTGCACTGAGTCAAGATCCACTAGGACAACCAATTATTGAAAATGAAGCAGCGATTGCAATGCATGAGGTGGAAACAGCAATGTATCAAGCACAAGAAGATGCAATACAGTTAGGTAACTTGGAAGAGAAACTAAATGTTGAACAGAAACAAATATATCAGCAAGTGAAAGAGCAGATTGACCAAGGATTACTTCATGAAAAGAGAGGGTGCTCATGTACATCATTTCAACCTATCCGAATGTATGTGAGTGGTCAAGCTGGAACAGGAAAAAGTTTCTTAATTAAAGTAATTACAAGTTATCTGCAAAAAACAACTGAGCCGCATTTGTCTTGTGTTGTCACTGCTCCAACTGGGTTGACAGCACATAACATTAAAGGAATTACTTTACATCGTTTACTAATACTACCAGTAGAGCATGAGAACAAATTAGAATACCACAAGCAATCTGGAGAAGCTTGTTGTGGGGTTTCAAGAGTCCTGAAGAAAATGAAACTTCTCATTATTGATGAGGTCAGCATGGTTTCAAAATTGATGCTTGCTTTTGTGCATTTAAGAATGCAGCAAATTCTTAAAACAGAATTTGACGTGTTATTTGGAGGAAAACACGTGATAGTTTTTGGAGATCTACTGCAACTGACTCCGGTAAAAGGACAACCGGTATTTAAAACACTTGCCCATGAAGATACCAGAAAGTCTCTTGGCAGTGTTGGTAATGTGAACATTTGGAGCAATTTTGAATACAAAGAACTGACAACAAATATGCGACAGGCAAATGATGTTGAATATGGAAATATTCTTCAAGATATAAGAATTGAAATTCTTTCAAAACAGGGGAAAGAAGCTTTGGAGAGTCGATTACTTTGGAATGTCTTTCCAAATGAAAATTCAGTTCCTGCAAAAGTGTACGTGGAAATTGCTAAAAATAAGTCAGTGATTTGCTTAATGCCAACACTGCGTGAGTGTTCAATATTCAACGAAGAATTATTAAAACTGGAAAATGAAGAAAATGTAAAATTGGAAGCCATCGATAATATACTGCATGAAGGAATCACTATTATTTTGACGGGAAAGTTGAGATCAAAAATGGATTGCTTAGAAAAAAAAAATCTAAAACTGCTGGTTTAGAAAAGACACTATATGCGTGTGTAAACTGTCGGGTAATTTTAAGGCGTAATTTGGATGTAGAGAAAGGTTTAGTTAATGGTGCAATGGGCAAAGTGGTGGATTTTGTGAATTATCAGAAAAAAGAAGGAATTGAATTTTTAAAAATTAAATTTGATCAGATTGAGGAAGTTAAAGAAATTGGTCATTGTGCAGTTCGTTTTTTGCTTGTTAAGGATTTATATGTCCGTAGGAAACAATTTCCATTTTCTCTGGCATATTTAGTGACTAGTTACAAAAGAAGGGTACAAAGTTCCTCATGTACAGTGAAGGAGAAGAGCAGATAGGTGAATATCACAAGTGGTCAATCATTAGAGGATCAACCAGATGAAAGCAAAGAAATTTCTTTAATTTGAACTAGTGCTCTCACACACCCAGCAAGCTAGGTGTCATGCTTCATCATATGAGCACTGCCCCTCGTCAAGTCGGCGCTGCAATCCTTGACGGGCTCCCGAAATCGGGGCTCTTTGTCGGGGATCTTTTGTTCCAGCCGAG
Source organism: Triturus cristatus (assembly GCF_964204655.1). Classification (NCBI taxonomy): domain Eukaryota; kingdom Metazoa; phylum Chordata; class Amphibia; order Caudata; family Salamandridae; genus Triturus; species Triturus cristatus. The sequence continues at coordinate 48,856,584 of NC_140581.1, read as the reverse complement.
GGTGCTTGGGGGTGAGGGGCCTAGTGAAAGAAAATGTAGCAGAGAAGTGAGATTTAAAAAGGGTCAGTTGGTCCTATTTAAATTTTATTCCAAAGGTCAACTACCCTAATAAAAATATGTAGAGTGGCTAATAGCTAGGATTAAGGTATCTAGGCAAGAGCTCTACTCTATGTGATCGACATGTTTCTTGCCGCTGGAGTCAGGAGGATCAGGGCAATTCTTCAGGATCAAAATACTGCTGTCTACAAAATTGTGGTCAGGTGATTACTACATACCACTACTTAGGGTTTCTTCCTGTTAGGAGAAAAAAGGAAATTTTTATAACAATTAAAATAGGATATTCACACTGTACAACGCTTTTGATATAGTGTCTAGAGTGATCACCGTGCTCTGTCGTGCAACACGCAGTATCAATGTCTGGTGGTGTTTCGAACGCCATTCGGGAGTGCGAGGAAGGGGGGGATAAATATCCAAGGGTAGAAAGAAATAACTATGGAAGGAGAAAGGGACTCACCTACAAAAGTTGCTACTCATGTTAGCAACGGTGCTGGCGGCTAAAAGGAACCCAGTTGGGTCCTACAGGAGGGGACAAGAAGTGGCCAGAACACCAATATATTAGTGTCTGAGTTGTGGAGGAATAAACATAAAAATTGTGAAAATAGTAAAAAATCACAACATCTGTATTAACAGAAGAGAGCCACCAATAGAGAATTAATATTAAAATTAAAAGAGGCAACCAGGCCGGGCCTCAGTAACCAGGCCCCGGACTGATACAACAGGACTGAATCCAAAGTCAAGTTACATTGTACTGGCCACAATACAGCGGGTCCGTAGGGACAGACCGGAAGATTCCGGTAGACATCGGTCAGAAGTGACTCGTACAAAGTGCACGGCTCAACAATGTAGGAGATAAATGCTGTACTCACCGACGTGTATACACGTTCAGGAAAAGAGAGAAACCATTAGTTCAAGCAACTACATCATGTAGGCACCTAGTTAAAACTACGCATCACTATACCTTTGAACAGACTTCTGCTCTTCTAATTAACACGTCACACTTAGGGGGCAGCATACTTTATGATTTACGCCTCACAACCTATTATCGAGGCACTTCCATCGGCCCATAAACACGTCACCTGGTTGCCTAGCAACGACAACGCTCCCGTTCGACCTGGGACCAATCATTTTACTGCGTTTTCCCTTACGCGCACCGCCGTGACGCTTTACCCACGTGATGACGTACCCGGAACAGATGCATATCTGCTCTCACTCCCCGCCGGAACCTACCACCCCGGTTCCTGGCGGTTTGGGTAGGTCACTTTTCCTGAACGTGTATACACGTCGGTGAGTACAGCATTTATCTCCTACATTGTTGAGCCGTGCACTTTGTACGAGTCACTTCTGACCGATGTCTACCGGAATCTTCCGGTCTGTCCCTACGGACCCGCTGTATTGTGGCCAGTACAATGTAACTTGACTTTGGATTCAGTCCTGTTGTATCAGTCCGGGGCCTGGTTACTGAGGCCCGGCCTGGTTGCCTCTTTTAATTTTAATTTTAATTCTCTATTGGTGGCTCTCTTCTGTTAATACAGATGTTGTGATTTTTTACTATTTTCACAATTTTTATGTTTATTCCTCCACAACTCAGACACTAATATATTGGTGTTCTGGCCACTTCTTGTCCCCTCCTGTAGGACCCAACTGGGTTCCTTTTAGCCGCCAGCACCGTTGCTAACATGAGTAGCAACTTTTGTAGGTGAGTCCCTTTCTCCTTCCATAGTTATTTCTTTCTACCCTTGGATATTTATCCCCCCCTTCCTCGCACTCCCGAATGGCGTTCGAAACACCACCAGACATTGATACTGCGTGTTGCACGACAGAGCACGGTGATCACTCTAGACACTATATCAAAAGCGTTGTACAGTGTGAATATCCTATTTTAATTGTTATAAAAATTTCCTTTTTTCTCCTAACAGGAAGAAACCCTAAGTAGTGGTATGTAGTAATCACCTGACCACAATTTTGTAGACAGCAGTATTTTGATCCTGAAGAATTGCCCTGATCCTCCTGACTCCAGCGGCAAGAAACATGTCGATCACATAGAGTAGAGCTCTTGCCTAGATACCTTAATCCTAGCTATTAGCCACTCTACATATTTTTATTAGGGTAGTTGACCTTTGGAATAAAATTTAAATAGGACCAACTGACCCTTTTTAAATCTCACTTCTCTGCTACATTTTCTTTCACTAGGCCCCTCACCCCCAAGCACCCTCGGCTGGAACAAAAGATCCCCGACAAAGAGCCCCGATTTCGGGAGCCCGTCAAGGATTGCAGCGCCGACTTGACGAGGGGCAGTGCTCATATGATGAAGCATGACACCTAGCTTGCTGGGTGTGTGAGAGCACTAGTTCAAATTAAAGAAATTTCTTTGCTTTCATCTGGTTGATCCTCTAATGATTGACCACTTGTGATATTCACCTATCTGCTCTTCTCCTTCACTGTACATGAGGAACTTTGTACCCTTCTTTTGTAACTAGTCGCATGGGGTATGTACACTGGACCTCTCTAAATAACAACACCCCCAGTCCCTACCTTTGATATAAGATTGTGCACGGGTTTTCCCGTGGGGCTTCGATAAAGGATACCAGCGGTCTAGTAATTTCTAGCCAGACTGGTCCATACCGGGGTCAACTATTGACTCCTACCATCTCCCCCTCTCCAAAATAACCCCCCCCTCTCCCCTATGGATAACCAAGGACTCAGCTTCGGGGACGAAGTAGTGTCTGACATACTGGAAAGAACACCCTCACTTCTAGGCCACGATGGTAATGCCGCATCAGGTTCTCAGTCAGATGACTGGACCTCACTAACACAATTAAAAAGGGAGTGGTTGAAGATCACACTCCATGGCGCCCTCATGACGGAATACTTACGTGCCAACATCGCCCCTGCAGGGCTGATTGTGAATAATTTTCCAAGATTATTCTTGGACGATGCTACCTTTAAAAAGGAATGGTCGCTCATCGCATGGAAATGCACCAGAGACCTGCTGGTCCTTATCATTAATACAGCGAAACGCCTAGCAGATGCTCTCCTCATTAGGATACAGATTGCGGAAGGCGCTTTGAAATCCACCATTCAGATCACAGCTTACAAGAACAAACTTGCTGAGATCAACGCTGAGATTACCGATAACAAGGAATATCTCATGAAACAAAAGATCACGAAACTGCAAAGAGATATCGATAAATTCGATAAAGAAAAGGTATATCCCTATTTGAAGGCTGACTACACATCGGTTAAGAACAGTTATTCTTCTGATGAAAGTTCTGACAGAAGAAGTTCTGCCGACAGTAATTCTAGCACGGGGAGTTGGGGTAGTTTTAGCGGTCGCCGCAACCCACGTGCAAATTATAACTACAATGCACCAACCTTTCACGGTCCTCCCATGTTTCAAGGACCGCCTCAGCCACCCCCCTATTGGCAATACCAACCATTTCCCCAGGGACCTCCTCAGTTCTTCAACAACGGTCCTCCGCCTACTTTTTTAGACAGAGGTTGGGGCAGAGGAAGAGGTCGAAACAGAAGGAACGCACGCAAACAGGTTCATTGGCAAGACCAACCCCCCACGGGGATGGACACGAGGAGCAAAACAGTGAACAAAAGAAACTAGTTGTAAATTTATCATCACGTGTCCTCACGGACCCCGAAATATCAATATTACAAAAAGGACTAGGTTTCGTACCTACACCTAAAGCGGATAAATTCAGGGATGTCTGCGAGGTCCAGAAACTTTTTCGCAAGATAAGACTACGGTCTTACTTTATGAATGAACCACCTACACCTATGGATGGTTCCGGACTCAGCAAACCATCTACCTTCACTCCTCACAACGGGATGACCCCGGTTGAGGTTCTAACCTTTGAGAAGGCAGTTCTTAAAGATCTGGCAGCATTACCGTCCCCTAGACCGTTTTACAATCTGTCTAAATCTGAAACAGAAACAGCTAATGCTCTCGCGAGAGATGACTCAATAATCATTAAACAAGCCGACAAAGGCGGAGCGACTGTCATACAGTCAATTGTTGATTATGATGGGGAATGTAAACGACAATTGAATAACAACCGTTACTATGCCCCCATCGCCACTGATCCCACCCCTCGCCTCTCTAACACCATATCCATGTTAGTCAACGAGGCTTTAACAAATGGATGGATTAACAAAAAAGAGGCAGACTTTCTGATTGCCACAGAGCCAAGGACACCTTATTTTTACACTCTACCTAAGATACACAAAGGCACGACACCGGTCCCTGGACGCCCTATAGTGTCGGGGATTGGCTCGATTCTGGAACCACTTTCCAAATTCGTAGACCATTTCCTACAGCCTTTAGTGAGAGATATCCCGTCCTTCATCAGGGATACCACTGATGTCCTAAGAATCATAGACACTATAGAAGATTCATCCGGTATCGACCTCCTCATCACACTTGACGTTGAGGCGTTATACACTAACATCCCTCAAGGAGATACATTGACAGTTGTTGAAACAGCGTTGAACGCATTAGAGTGGAATTCACCTACACCAGTCACATTCATTATGGAGTGTGCGTCCCTAGCCCTAACTGAGAACTTCTTTGAGTATAATGGGCAACTATACCATCAATGCCAAGGCACATCAATGGGCAGCACCTTTGCGCCGAGCCTAGCCTGCCTCTATATGGCTACATTTGAGAAAGAAGTCATCAACACTGCACACAACCCATTCCAACAACACCTTATTTTTTGGAAGAGGTTTATTGATGATATTTTGATTTTTTGGCGTGGTCCAATCGACACTTGCAATAGATTTGTTCAATGGATTAATCAACAAAATCCATTTCTGAAATTCTCCCACACCATCTCAGACACACACATCGCCTTCCTCGATCTAAACATCAGACTATCAGGCGAACAACTGTCTACTAGCCTCTATAAAAAATCCACAGATCGGAATAGCCTTCTCCTGTACCAGAGCCATCACCCCAAAGCGCTTAAAGATAACCTTCCCGTGGGACAATTCCTACGTATCAGGCGCAATTGTACCTCCACGAATGACTACAAACTAGAAGCCTCCACTTTAGCTCACAACCTTAAGACTAGAGGCTACCCACAGAAGGTAATAACAAACTCAATGAAGAGAGCCTTAAATTGTCCTAGGGAGGCACTTTTAGAAGTACATCATAAAGAACCTGAGGACATCATCACGTGTGTGACTTCGTTTACACCCAATTCCACGTCCACTAAAAAGATCATCCTGAAACACTGGGGGATTTTAAATACTGGCGACCTGCAGATACCCACACCCAGGTTTGCCTATACTAGGACCAGTAGCCTGAGAGACATTCTGATTCAAACAAGACCAAGGAAGCACACTACCCCATCACAAACCACCTTGTGGGGCCTTCCTCCGGTCAAAGGACATTTTCCTTGCGGCACGTGTACAGTGTGTAGATTCACAACAGCCACTAAAGTAATTACGTTAAGACCTAATTTCAAATGGAACATACTAAAACATACGAACTGTAACACTAAACAGTGTATTTATCTGATTACTTGCCCATGTGAGTTACAGTACATAGGGATGACCATGCGTCCTGTGAAAACTCGCATAACTGAACACAGGAGCAACATACGTTGCCAAAGGACAACGACAAAACTGTACAGACATTTCATGGAGACACAACACACTTCTGACTCACTACATTGGGTCATATTGGAATCCCATGCCCAGATATCCAAATCATCTCTATTTAGACTTGAGCAAAGATGGGTATATAGACTTTCCAGTCATATTGATGGTCTCAATGATGAGATACCTTGGAGCACTGTTTCGTAACTGGGGATTGTACACTCTTCCTGCCTGGATTCAGTCCAGTGTGAATTCTGGCCCATTAACCAAGTGATAACCTCATATTATGAGCGCCCACCGTCATGATCGATATACAACTGTCATGAACCTAATATAGTACATTTGAGTTTCACTTCTGACGCCATTCGGGAGTGGTGTATTTATCGGTAGCAACTCCACAGTGTATGACTATCACTGTTGAAACGAACATTCCCGTTATGTGCACTCCCACCACATATATTACTCTGGCCTCTTAACCTCTTAGCTGCTGAGCCTGTCACGTTACATAACACTAGACGCATGGCCACGCCAGCATCGAGAGAAACCATTAGTTCAAGCAACTACGTCATGTAGTTACTTAGTTAAAACTACGCATCACTATACCTTTGAACAGACTTCTGCTCTTCTAATTAACACGTCACACTTAGGGGGCAGCATATTTTGTGATTTACGCCTCACAACCTATTATCTAGGCACTTCCATTGGCCCATAAACACGTCACCTGGTTGCCTAGCAACGACAACGCTCCCGTTCTACCTGGGACCAATCAGACGCATGGCCACGCCAGCATCGAGAGAAACCATTAGTTCAAGCAACTACATCATGTAGGCACCTAGTTAAAACTACGCATCACTATACCTTTGAACAGACTTCTGCTCTTCTAATTAACACGTCACACTTAGGGGGCAGCATACTTTATGATTTACGCCTCACAACCTATTATCGAGGCACTTCCATCGGCCCATAAACACGTCACCTGGTTGCCTAGCAACGACAACGCTCCCGTTCGACCTGGGACCAATCATTTTACTGCGTTTTCCCTTACGCGCACCGCCGTGACGCTTTACCCACGTGATGACGTACCCGGAACAGATGCATATCTGCTCTCACTCCCCGCCGGAACCTACCACCCCGGTTCCTGGCGGTTTGGGTAGGTCACTTTTCCTGAACGTGTATACACGTCGGTGAGTACAGCATTTATCTCCTACATTGTTGAGCCGTGCACTTTGTACGAGTCACTTCTGACCGATGTCTACCGGAATCTTCCGGTCTGTCCCTACGGACCCGCTGTATTGTGGCCAGTACAATGTAACTTGACTTTGGATTCAGTCCTGTTGTATCAGTCCGGGGCCTGGTTACTGAGGCCCGGCCTGGTTGCCTCTTTTAATTTTAATTTTAATTCTCTATTGGTGGCTCTCTTCTGTTAATACAGATGTTGTGATTTTTTACTATTTTCACAATTTTTATGTTTATTCCTCCACAACTCAGACACTAATATATTGGTGTTCTGGCCACTTCTTGTCCCCTCCTGTAGGACCCAACTGGGTTCCTTTTAGCCGCCAGCACCGTTGCTAACATGAGTAGCAACTTTTGTAGGTGAGTCCCTTTCTCCTTCCATAGTTATTTCTTTCTACCCTTGGATATTTATCCCCCCCTTCCTCGCACTCCCGAATGGCGTTCGAAACACCACCAGACATTGATACTGCGTGTTGCACGACAGAGCACGGTGATCACTCTAGACACTATATCAAAAGCGTTGTACAGTGTGAATATCCTATTTTAATTGTTATAAAAATTTCCTTTTTTCTCCTAACAGGAAGAAACCCTAAGTAGTGGTATGTAGTAATCACCTGACCACAATTTTGTAGACAGCAGTATTTTGATCCTGAAGAATTGCCCTGATCCTCCTGACTCCAGCGGCAAGAAACATGTCGATCACATAGAGTAGAGCTCTTGCCTAGATACCTTAATCCTAGCTATTAGCCACTCTACATATTTTTATTAGGGTAGTTGACCTTTGGAATAAAATTTAAATAGGACCAACTGACCCTTTTTAAATCTCACTTCTCTGCTACATTTTCTTTCACTAGGCCCCTCACCCCCAAGCACCCTCGGCTGGAACAAAAGATCCCCGACAAAGAGCCCCGATTTCGGGAGCCCGTCAAGGATTGCAGCGCCGACTTGACGAGGGGCAGTGCTCATATGATGAAGCATGACACCTAGCTTGCTGGGTGTGTGAGAGCACTAGTTCAAATTAAAGAAATTTCTTTGCTTTCATCTGGTTGATCCTCTAATGATTGACCACTTGTGATATTCACCTATCTGCTCTTCTCCTTCACTGTACATGAGGAACTTTGTACCCTTCTTTTGTAACTAGTCGCATGGGGTATGTACACTGGACCTCTCTAAATAACAACACCCCCAGTCCCTACCTTTGATATAATATTTAGTGACTATTCATAAATCTCAAGGATTAAGTGCATTTGTGAACATTGGATCTACTGTATTTAAAGAGGGTATGGCATATGTTGCTTTGTCGCGAGTCAGAACATAATCTGGTTTGTTTTTGTTTGATTTTGATGAGACAAAGGCTACTGCAGATGCAAACTGTGTAAAAGAGTATAATAGGTTAAGAAGGGTGTGTGCTCCAAATTTAGGTCAATATCCTGTATTTGAAAAGCGTGTGGATGGTCGAAAAAGAAGGTTAGAGAATATCTGTTCTGAAGGTGTCAAGAAAAGGAAAGAACAAGATAATGTTGTGATTGCAGGTAAAAAGAAATTGGACACTGTTGGAGAGATTGTTGGTTATCAGTTTAAAAATAGTTCTGGTGTCAACTGCTATGCTAATGTAGTGGTCAATGTTGTTTTTTAGCTTGAAGGCTTGCAAGAGCAAATCATGGAGAATCGGCAAAAAAGATTTTGTTCTCTGTTGCATTCTGTTTATGAAAAATTGACAACAGATAAAAGTAAAATACAAGCTGTTTCAGATGTTCGTAGTCTTTTGGATGTGTGTTCTGGTTCTACACAATTTACACAAAATATCCAACAAGATGCTCAGGAATTTTTAATGTATATGCTTACCATTTTTGAAAATGAAGGTGTAGAAATAGAAAATATTTTTGGCCTTTCTTGCAAATGAGAACATTATTGTGAAAATTGCATGTATACATGTAGCACCAATGTAGACACTGAGAGATTTCTGTATTTAACATTACCAGACTGTAAATCAGTGTCTTTCAATAAATTAGTTAAAGGTGCAATTCAAAACATGGAGTGTAGCCAATGTAAATCAGAAATGTTATCCACATTATTCTTATCAAAATATGGAAAATACATAATTTTAATGATGCAACGTTGTACAGCTGACGGAAGAAAATTGGATACTTTAATAAAGCAATTTGTAGCAGCACAACTATCAATATCAGGAAGGATTTTTGTAGCAATTGCAATAATTTTCCATGATGGTCCTTCCACCATATCTGGACATTACACTGCCTATCTAAAATGTGACAAAGGCTGGACACTTTGTAATGATGCCCAGTTGGTTTTCAAACAACGTTTGCCTAGTGAATTACCAAATTCCTACCTAATATTTTTAAAGCCAAAGTTTTAGGAAGATAATTAACTCTCTGAGAATTTTATTATTATAATTTAATAGGACTACCATTGGACAATTTACATAAAGAAGAAGTGCAAAAATACCATTTGGCCTCAAGGAAAGGTATATTTTTGAATTATGGACTTTTTGGTGGTCATTCATTCAGTGATTATTTTAATGTGGCAACATTACAGTTAAAGTTATAAAATGTTGTAATCTGTAAGCATTTCATATATGTGTGATTTGTATTTTCTGGTATTTTACTGAGAATAGTATGTTGTTTTTTTTTTAACAATCCTCCTACAATTTTTTATTCATATTATTGTGAAGGTAAGTTTAACTAAGCCTCAATATGCAGAATGATGAGGTCTGCAAGACGCTACAAAGTTGAAACACGTTTCTAAAAACACTCAGTTTATACCTATGTAGTTTTTAAATCTGACCATAATCAGATATCATATGACCTGCAAAAAAAGAGATTTGAGGGGTTCATAATATTTCCCATTTTAGCTATTGAAGGACCGCAATCATTTAAATCATTCTTCTTTGAACATCTTTGCAGACAAAACTCTGTGCTTACCTTCTATCATTTGCAAGGAATTTTTAAACCGGAAATATGTCACTTTTTGTAACATAGTTATTGCGCAAGACACTCTTTTATATTTACAAAGAGAGGAAAAGGCACTCTGTGTACTTTTTCTATTCCATGTAAATACAACCTCATTATGCACACCACTTTGCGTTGAAAGGGTGTTCTATAAGTGTTGTTGTGCAGGATTGCACTGAATACTCATAGAACAAGACACATGTCTAGATTTATCATAAATCATAAATCTCGATATGTGTGTGAATGCTGCACCATTCTAAAATTGGTGTAGGAAAGCACAACAAGGAGAATTGTTTTAGTTTCTCCACATTTTTATATCTTCAATGCATGCTGAAATGTTCAGCATACATTGAAGGAGAAAAATGCATGTTCTCATTGCTTTTGTGCAGGAAGGTGTTTCTTCCTGTAGAAAAATAAAGAGCACATGACAGAGATATGCACTATGGTGCAAGGGTGCCTGTGTCACCACATGGCTGCAGTTTAAGCAGCCGTGCAGAGAGAAGCATAGATTTGCAACATATTTATGTACATATGTTGCATCCCTGTGCTTCAGAAGTACTACAGCACACTGCAGTTAAAGAGGTTACTGTGTGATGCTGCAGCACATCCTCATAGTTCTGCACTTATACATTCACATACGCTACTAATGCATTCATTCACTCAATCACGTACTACAAATACATTCATCTAAACTTTCACACACTACAAAGAAATTTAGCTCTTTTTTAAACCAGGAAAGTTAGTTCTTACAAGAACTTTTTTTTTCTTCTTTCTTCTTTTATATTTTTTTTGGTTTTTCTAACACTTTTGTGATTTTTTTGGTTTTTCTGGAAAAACAAAAAAACAAAAAACAAAACAGGAGGAACCAAACAATGAACTTCAGGAAACAAAAAACAAAAGAAACCTAGCAAATGTGACTTTCTTGCCGGCGGCAGATCAGATCGATCGACTGCTCACCGTAGCACAAAGTCGCATTGCACTTAGTGCAGAGCACTTTTAAATATTGAAATTGAGGACGAATGTCCAAATTTTGGGCTGATGGATGCTCGGCTGCGATGAGGTGGAAGGCGCAGGAGCAGGAGTGTTTCTCATCCGTTTGCACTTTTGTCGTGCAAGATTGTTTGGATGAAGGGTCCTCAGCTGCTTCATCATACTTGCCATGCCGCACAAGTATTTCTTGTTAGGATCCCCTCACGACAGCACTCTTTTGCAAATCTTGCACGTGACCAAGGTGGCATTGGTCTTATTCTGCCCCTCGGGAAAAGTAAAACATTTCCACACCACCACTGAAGAAAAACGTTCTTTGGGTGGTGCCTCCACCAAAAATTCATCCTCAGATGAGTGAGGAGATGCAGGTGATGCCTGCTGCCCTGAAGCCATTTTTAGTTGAAAAAAGTTAGAGCTAAGTGTAAACTTAGTCTAAAAAATCTTCTTCTCTGCTAAGAGATGCTCCTCCAAAGAAGGTCAAAGAAGAATGATTGAATTGGGTGGGGTCCTTCAATACTTAGAACAGGAAGTGTAATGAACCAATCAAATCTCTTTTTTTGCAGGTCACATGGGATCCGCGCACCCTGCGCTTATGCAGCACGCACCCAGCGCGCATCCGTGAAATTGAATTAAAAAAAATTATAGGATTAGATGTAAAAATATATTAGTTTTAAGACTAGTTTAGAGTTTGTCTTCAATTAATATTCACATGAAATACATATATATATGTTTTTTACAATGTTAAATATTTTGCAAGATCCGCGCACCTACCGTTTCATAGACGCAGATGACGCATCGCGGAAGCGTGTAAACGTCGCGTTACGTATATCGGACGTGTTGCGTATAGGCTGGGAGTCGCGCACCGGTCGCATTGCGATCGCGCACTAAACATGTACCCAACGCATACCATGCGCGGATGCTAACGCATAGGGATCGAGAACGGTGCACATAGGGTGCGCGGATCCAAAAACATTGCAAAAAAATATATAAAATCAAGTTTTGAACATATAGTTAAAAAAATATTTTTAAAAATATAAAAAAATATGTTTGAAAAACCCAATAAAAACAAGTAAAAATTTAAAATTTGTTAAATAATACATTAAATAAATGGTGATAAAAAATTTTTTTTGAAAAACATAATTCATGAAATTGACACACTGAATTTGAAAAATATAGAAATCCTATCAAAATCATTAAACATGATATCTTTAGAGATAAGTTATAGATAGGAATTAGCATTTAAAAGACCTTTGAAATTCACTGAAAAAACCATAGGTTTCATGCACATTATAGTTAGGAATTGGCATTTAAAAAACCTTTGAAATTCACTGAAAAAACAAAAGGTTTCAAGGGCGTTATAGTTAGGAATTGGCATTTAAAAAACCTTAGAAATTCACTGAAAAAACCATAGGTTTCAGGGGTGTTATAATTAGCTGGACATTTCCCTCGTACAAAAACCTAGATATTCCCCTGTTATAGTTAGTTCAGCTAACTATAAATTGCGCCCCCGCATTGCACTGCTGATGACGTCACATATTACATCAGTCATGACATGGTCATGACATGGTCAGTGACATCACTGTTGATACCACTTCCCCACTGTGTTAACACGCCCTATGGCCATTTTAAGTTGGGAGATTAAGTCCCCTTGAATCCTTAGGGTCCCTAGGGTCCCTAGGGTCCAACTAGACCACTAGGTACCTCCAGTAAGCACCACAGAGCTGCGTTGCAGAGAGATGTAAAAAGGGGCATGGCCTAGACCACCTCTCTGCAACGCAGGGCAGTGGCGCTTACTGAAAGCACCTGGAGGGCAAGTTGGCCCCCAGGGTCCCTCAGGATTGAAGGCGAATTATTTCCCCAACTTAAAACGTGCCACAGGGCGTATTTGCACACGTTAACTCAGGCCCCGTCCCTTCCCTTCACCACTGTGTAAACACGCCGTGTGGCCGATTTTAGTAGGGAGATTAAGTTCATTGGAATCCTGAGGGCCCCTAGGGTCCAACTAGCCCATTAGGTACCTCCAGTAAGCGCCACAAGCTGTGTTGCAGAGAGGTGTAAAAAGTGGCATGGCCTGGACCAACTCTCTGCAACGCAGCTCAGTGGCACTTACTGGAAGCACCTGGTGGGCTAGTTAGCCCCTGTAAGGGTGCTCAGAATCTTCTGCAGGAGCGTCAGGAACCTGAAGATATATCTCTGTCTTCCCCTGCGGCCTTCCGTCTCTATCAGACCCTAGAGAACCGGATGACACGCCAGGGGAAAACAGGGTAACAAAACAAGGGAAGGAGGGTGTGACTTCAGAGGTAGTGTTGAGGAGGATCCAAGGAGGTGGGGTAGTGTTGAGGAGGATCCAAGGAGGTGGGTCTTTTCCGGATACACACTGTAATAGAAAAACCTAATCACTCTTCCCTCTGGCACATAAACAGTAAACCATGAACATCAGCAATCCCACCTACCACTGGGGTCTGGAGTTCTTTGCAGGAAGGGGAATCACCACTATTGGAAATACCAGGTACACAGGAGAGGACAGGTATAGAATGACCAGTTTTCCTAAATCACATAAGCAATAAGTCAGAGGAGATTATGTAATGGTGACATCAATAACATCAGAGCTTCTATAGGTCCTTCACTCACTCATGGAGACCACTCCAACTCCCCTTCCTGGTATTTACCAATGACAGGTACAATGGAACCTATTTGAATGTGGGCTACGACCTAACGGGAAAGCAGCAGGCAATAACTATTAGATTCACTCATACTTAAGGTACCTGTAAACACATAAGAAAATGGAGCGCGTTGCGCTGTTACCGTGTTTCAGTCGTGCATCGGCTCTTACTTCGTGGTTCACGCTAGCAGCCCCCTTGTATTAGTGAAACTTCCAGTCTCAGAGGAGAATTATCCCACCTTTCTTAAGGAGGAGGAATAGATCAGGGTTGTGAGATATGGGAGTGACTGCTGTGGAACTTCGTGGATCTCCAGATGCAGTTGGAATGTGAAATACTAAATTCCCATTAAAAAGGGAAACAAGGAAATTGACGGTCGAGTGAGGGAACGAAAGGTGCAAGGGATAGCTGAACCCTCAATACAATGTCGAAACAAGACGTATGGACAGAGTGGGGGAGGGCACCGTTAAAGAAAAGATAAGCACACTATATATATATATCCTACCGCCACCCAGGTGCTCGCGCTGCGACTGAGAGGCAGCACTGGGATAAGGAAAGGGCGTGCACTCACGCGAAATGACGCTGCCCCAGGATGGACGACAAACAATGACAACACACAAGCGAGCTCCAAGGTGAAACAGGAGAGCTCGCAACGGCAATTCTTTGGCGTCTTGCAAACACGCCAAAATCGCTCGGAAAGAACCCGCAAGGATTCACGCTACTCCGGAAACAGGAAGCAATCTTTCCGGAAGTCAGGCATTCAACACTCGGACCAAACCAGGCAACTAAGCTAGAACGCTAAGCGCGATCGTACGCGCCTAGCCTCCTTAAATACTGGTTCGTCTGTGGATCAGAGTTCGAGTCCCGGGGCATGACAGCCCCCAGGAGCCCTCAGGATTGAAGGGGAATTGTTTCCCCAACTTAAAACGCGCCATAGGGCGTGTTTGCACACGTCACCTCAGGCCCCGTCCCCCCCTTCCCCACTGTGTAAACACGTCCTGTGGCCATTTTAAGTTGGGAGATTAAGTCCCCTTGAATCCTGAGGGTCCCTAGGGGCAAAATAGCCCACTAGGTACGTCCAGTAAGCGCCATTGCAGAGAGGTGTAAAATGGGGTACGGCCTGCACCACCTCTCTGCAACACAGCGCAGTGGCGCTTACTGGAAGCACCTGGTGGGCTAGTTGGCCCCCAGGGTCCCTCAGGATTGAAAGGGAATTATTTCCCAAACTTAAAACGCGCCACAGGGCGTGTTTGCACATGTCCCCTCAGGCCCCGTCCCCTACCTTCACCACTGTGTAAACCCGCCCTGTGGCCGTTCTAAGTTGAGAGATTAAGTCCCCTTGAATCCTAAGGGTCCCTAAGGTCAAACTAGCCCACTAGGTACCTTCAGTAAGTGCCACAGAGCTGCATTGCAGAGAGGTGCAAAAAGGGGCGTGGCCTCAGAACACCTGTCTGCAACGCAGCACCCTGGCGCATACTGGAGATACCTGTTGGGCTAGTTGGCCCTCAGGGACCCTCAGTATTGAAGGGGACTTAATTTCCCAACTTACTACCCACCAGGGGGTGCATTTACAGAGTGCTGCAATGAGGGGGTGTGGCCTCCAGCGCGATGCCGGTCTTTTATTTATTTTATTTCTTAAGAAGGCGGGCTGTGTGGCCCCCCTTTTTCTAATTTATTGGCCCTGGGGACCCCATCCCCCAGGGCCTGCCACCTAATGGTTTTTTTTTGCAAAAAAAAAATTGGAAGGGGGCCGCATGGCCCCCCTCCCAAGGCCTTAATCGGCCCCGGGGATCCCAACGCCTGGGGCATGGCCTTTTTTTAAAATTATTCTTTAGGAGGGGGCTGCGTTGCCCCCCTCCTCAGGTCACTTATGGCCCTGGGGACACCATCCCCCGGTGCCGGCCTTTGTTTTGTATTATTTTAAAAAATATATATATTTATAGAAACACCTAGGACATGCTGGACAAACCGTATGTACCTATCACGATGACGATTTGAGTGATATTCATTAAAAGGCGACTATGCATACAATGAATCCACGTGGAAAGTATTTACATGGCTAGTGAAGCTCTGGTGTGTCTGACGCCCTACCATGCCTAATCCCGGTACCCCCGCTGGTGGGTACTCTGCAAGTAGACACCCTTGTTGTTTATTTATACAAACATGGGTAGCTATTGACGGACACATTTAATACACACGCACACCAAGCCATTCAAAGGGGATTCAACTAAAATTCAACCAAAACTATGCAAGAAACCCCCCTCACGGGTAATAAAATACACATCCACCGCCGGATGTGTAATACTTTATATGTTACTCTCTGGAAAGGAGACAAACCTCACTTGAGAGTCACAGCGCGCTCCTGGCTGAGCCCAATGCTGTGTTACACCCACCAGTGCCCGCCGAGTGACACACACCTCTGTGTTGTATTCCACCAGCCAGTGCGTATGCTATGACACTCTCTAGGCCATGTGCACTGTAACACCACCCCATGAATATGTCATGCCACATTTGCCTTCGCACGGGTTATATTGCCCCATCCAACGTGCCTTCCTCGATGCCTATATTATAACACACAGCGCCATGCCAGGCATATTGCAATCTGGGATCCATATCTTTGTCACAGTGCATATGCAACGTTACACATATTTTATATTACGTCTTTAGAGACTAGTTAGGTTACACAACACTGCCCTGTGCATATTACACTCCAAGGCGCATATCGCATAGCACGCGCTAGTGCCTGTGCTATCTCGCGCTCTCCAATGAATCTGTTATTGCGCACAATGTATTGCATATTATATTTCACGCCCCGGTTCATCTTATATGACACTTTTTGGTGCATATTTTATACCATACACTATATCTAGTTTTCATTTTCAATTGTGCTCTCAGGACTATGTTCTATATAACCCTTCCTTCCTTCCTGCAAAGAAGCGCTGTTCCTGTGCTGTTGCTGTCTGGCCACTTCGCCACGCCTCGCGGCCCCCGCTTCGCGGGCGCCGCTCGTAGGCTTAGACTCTCTCTGGGGAACATCCTTTCTGCCTCCCTTCACGTGCTTTGAGCACCAACGCGCCCCTTGCAAGCTGTCATCTGGTCAACAGGGGTAGAGGCGGGACTGCGAGGACCAGCATTCCTAGCGGCGTGGATCGGCCGCAGCTGGTCCTCTTCCCGCCCCCTCCTCCTCCTCTTTAAAATCTGTGTGGAGTGAGTGAGCCTTGGGACCCTTCCTGCAAAGAAGCGCTGTTCCTGTGCTGTTGCTGTCTGGCCACTTCGCCACGCCTCGCGGCCCCCGCTTCGCGGGAGCCGCTCGTAGGCTTAGACTCTCTCTGGGGAACATCCTTTCTGCCTCCCTTCACGTGCTTTGAGCACCAACGCGCCCCTTGCAAGCTGTCATCTGGTCAACAGGGGTAGAGGCGGGACTGCGAGGACCAGCATTCCTAGCGGCGTGGATCGGCCGCAGCTGGTCCTCTTCCCGCCCCCTCCTCCTCCTCTTTAAAATCTGTGTGGAGTGAGTGAGCCTTGGGACCCTTCCTGCAAAGAAGCGCTGTTCCTGTGCTGTTGCTGTCTGGCCACTTCGCCACGCCTCGCGGCCCCCGCTTCGCGGGAGCCGCTCGTAGGCCTAGACTCTCTCTGGGGAACATCCTTTCTGCCTCCCTTCACGTGCTTTGAGCACCAACGCGCCCCTTGCAAGCTGTCATCTGGTCAACAGGGGTAGAGGCGGGACTGCGAGGACCAGCATTCCTAGCGGCGTGGATCGGCCGCAGCTGGTCCTCTTCCCGCCCCCTCCTCCTCCTCTTTAAAATCTGTATGGAGTGAGTGAGCCTTGGGACCCTTCCTGCAAAGAAGCGCTGTTCCTGTGCTGTTGCTGTCTGGCCACTTCGCCACGCCTCGCGGCCCCCGCTTCGCGGGAGCCGCTCGTAGGCTTAGACTCTCTCTGGGGAACATCCTTTCTGCCTCCCTTCACGTGCTTTGAGCACCAACGCGCCCCTTGCAAGCTGTCATCTGGTCAACAGGGGTAGAGGCGGGACTGCGAGGACCAGCATTCCTAGCGGCGTGGATCGGCCGCAGCTGGTCCTCTTCCCGCCCCTTCCTCTTGTTTTTTCCTTCATAGCTTGTGTGGACAACGCGCACGCGGGACGCGCGCGGGGCAACGGCCGGGGCGAAGACCGGGCTAAGAGCGGGCCGTTTGAGGCCGTTCGAGGACGGCAGAGGACGGCCCTGGCCCACCCCCCTTATTGCTCCTAACCTGCTTGTTATTGTATCATCGTGCTGAGACAGGTTAGCTTAAACTGAAGCCCCCTAGTTAGTAAGTCGAGTGACGACCCTGATCTTATCGCAAGCACCATGAGTACTAGGATGACACGTAGCAAAGCCTCCAAAGGTGGTTCACAAATCTGTGGCCCTATGGACGACTTCATCACCCGCACAAATATAGCCATCGATGAAGAAATATCTAAACTTCAAACCCGGGTATCCCTAGAATTGGTAGCTGCACGTAGGCTGTCCGAGGTAATTGCCCTCTCGAAAAAAGCATCCCTAGGACATATAGCCTCTGCTGTCACTCCAGCACGCCCTGCCCGCCCAAATAGTATTACCACCCAGGTTGATTTACACCAGCCCCCGATTACTTCCACCCTCACTCCGCCCTTAGAACAATCTCGCATTACAGAAGAGCTAAGTTTCGCTGCACCTTCTCACGCCCAGACCCCCACCCTTAATCCCCTTTCCCAAGTATTCCCAACTACTTCCCGTGTTAGTGGTGCACAACCCAAAAGAAAACGCCAATCACGCTCAGCCTACTCTCGTATAAAGGCAAAGGTCGCAGTCTCCCGCCAGCTCACAATGACCAACACTCAGGCATGTAATGCTTTACCTGAGGGTTCCTCGAGCACACAGTCAGTATGCCAAAGTATGGGAGAGGGTCCAGCCAACACCACCCCAGTAGACGAGGGGGCGCAGGTACAAGACCAGGGAAGGAATGATAAGGAATTTATAGATCAAGTCTGGGAAACATTAAAAAAACTTCTCTCACCACTCGACTTAAGATTGTCTAGGATAGAAAACAATCTACTCGAGATGGAGAAGAGCATTATTGCTCTGGCCACTCTTGGCCTGAGAAGTCTTGAAAACCAGGGCGTGTCCTTATCTGACCCACTTTCGCCAGCCCCTGTTTTGCAAGCTGAGCAGCACCCCCCACCAGTACCTGTTGCTGTAAGGCCTGTTCCTAAGCCGAGGACTGTGGCTGTGGATCAAGTTTCCATAACCGCTAAACCTCAGGCTACCAAACCGCAGATTCCCACACGGAACTCTAAGCCTGGAATAGTAAATCCAAACCTGGTAGCATCCGCCAGACCCCAGCCTGCCGAAACCCAGGGTCCTCGTCCAAAAGAGAATTTTGGAGGAGGCTATATAGACCTTCCACCAGAGGCCAATGACTATGTGGTCGTGTTGACAGGCGTCCCTGTGATTGGCACTGACCAACACGAAAACCACTGGTCATTGAAAAATAAAACTATGCACTGGCTTAACGTCAACAGACCGATTCCCAATGGCAAAAGAAGCCGAGTAATGATGGTCCGTAGAATACCCTGGGTGGGCCCAACCAAGAAATCTAAGCAAGGGGACTGTGTAGTTGTAACTTTTGAAGACCCACATACGGCGCACCATATCTGTTCCTGGCCAACTAGTGAAGATTCTTTAGTCATACCAAGGCCGCTATCCTATTTTTACCCCCCACGCCAATTGCATACCCAAGCGGATAACTGGTCCTAGGTGCAGCACCACCCATGGAACACCCATCCCATGAGGCAAAAGAATACTCTTTTACACTGGAATGGCCTTTCAACCTACAATAGATTTGGAGGCCTGGAGGAGGTCGATTGACTTTCTATGTTCCCAGCATGCCCACAACTAGAAAAAGCATTGTCTCCACATGTTATAGACATAATTGGAAATCCAACCAACGGCCCTCCAACTAGCCAAGCCGGGCTTCTGACTCTCTTGCCCCGGGCCATGGAACCGATCAAAATGGCCATTTTAGATTGCAAAAGAGTGGAAACGAGGCCAGACAGCCCCTGTTCGATCCCCCCTCCTCCAGTACAATCTAATCCAATGGAGCTCGACCTGCCTGTTAGAGTTGCCTCCCCAGGCGATTCTTCACTGAGGGTCTTAAGCTGGAATGTGGCTGGCCTTGCACGTAACTTTGATAACCCGGAATGGAACACCTTCCTGGCACCCTATGACATTTGCTTGCTACAGGAAACATGGTGCCAGGAACCTAGACATAGAGTGGGGTTTTCGACCTTCTATGTTCCGGCTGTATGTCACCAAGGTTCTAAAGGACGCCCATCCGGTGGTCTTCTCATTTGGATCAACATAGCACTAGACCTCAGTGTTTCTCAAAGGACCACCGAAACACCTGACCTTCAATGGCTAACAGTGCACTACAAAGGGGGAAGTAAACTAGAACTATTTAATCTCTACTTAAGGGGCATTAGGAACGGAGGATCTCTAAACTCTTTAGGCTTAAGCAACTACCTGTCTGCCTGTGACGCCGACTCTCTCGTCCTGCTGGCAGGCGATTTTAATTGCTGTTTTGAGCCTTTAGCCAAAGAAGATATTCTGGATACCAACGAGGAGGATAACAGGAGGGGCATCCCTATTTTGAACCTCGAACCGATCCCTAAATGGACACAAAAGGCGATCGATATAAATGCTCTTTGCATGGAGCATAACTTGAGAGCAACGAATGGGCGTTCTAAATCAGATCCCATGGGTGCCCATACATACAATAGGACGGGCCACTCATCCAGAATTGACTTTGTTATGCTCAACTATAACCTCTGGCCATATCATCAAGACATGGAGGTTATAGAGACCTGTGACAGCGACCACAACCCTCTCGCTTTAACCATTTCTGTCCCCTGGCAAACTGGGTCTCAAGAAACCACTAATCAGTTATGGAAAGCTTCACATGAGATTCTTCCCTCAAACTGTGGCAGACGTCTTAAATGGGCAAGAGTCTCAGCGGATGAGGCTAGGATGTCACAAGCTGAAACCATCTTACTAGAGGCTGAATCTAGGCTTGATAGCACGAATAGCGATAGCAAGATGTTTTTATCGTTATTTACGGAGACTGTAACGGCACTAAGTGGGCTGTTCACCATTCCCAAACCCAGCTCCAGAACTGCTTCAAAGGGGGCCCTGAGAACAAGTGAAAAGTGGTTCACAGCCAAGTGTCGACTTGCTAAGGGTGATCTTGTTGCTGCAGTAAAAGGAAAAGACCAAGCTACCATCAGGTCTGCAAGGAAACTTTATAGGAAAACTGTGACTGAGGCCAAGCGGACATATGATTTCAACTTTTGGTGTGACCTAACGGAGGCGAGCACAAGGAAAGATGCTAAGGGGTTCTGGGACTTGCTAAGATCAAGAGTCAAGCCCATTGATCAACAACTGACTTGTAATATCCCTGGCGTTGCCTGGTTTGCCCACTTTTCGAAATTGTATTCGGCTCAGACAGGGCCTCCGCAACCAGACCCGCTCCCAAGGCTCAGTTCCACAGATCTCCCACCAAATGAAGTCCTATTTACCACCTTGGAAGTAGAGAAGGCAATCAGGTGTATTGTTTCTAACAAAGCGGCAGGACCTGATGGGATCCCGGGCGACTTGATAAAAAATAATCCCCCATTTTGGAGCAGACTAATTGCTGCTCTTCTTAATGAGGTTATGTTGGGGGGGTCTTTCCCTGACTCTTGGAGGGGCGCTGAAGTAGTCCCCATTTTCAAGAAGGGTAGCAGGGAAGACCCAGCCAATTACCGCCCCATCAGTTTGCTGGATTCGACGCAAAAGGTAGCGGGGAAAGTGGTATTGGGCAGGATTCTGGAGTGGGTGGATGAAAATCAGATATTGTCTGATTTCCAAGCGGGTTTTAGATCAGGGACAGGCACCGTCGAGCAGACATTCCGCTTTTTAATGCTCTATTGGAAGGTAGTGGTGCTAGGAGGGGGCAGCTTATACTTAGTCTTCATAGACTTAAAAACAGCCTTCGACCTGGTTCCAAGAGCATTATTGTGGAAGGTCCTTGACGAGTTAGGTCTACCTCCCTATTTGTTGGCCTTGCTGATAAAATTCCATGAAAACACCTTTGCCCAAATCAGATGGGGTGCCCAGGGAGAAAAAACCCCGTGTATTCCAGTAGACAGGGGCGTCCGCCAGGGGTGTGTGCTTGCCCCCACTCTGTTTTCGCTTTACGTCAATGGAGTGGTGGAGCACCTTCTTCAACATCCTGCAGATGCACCATCCCTGGCTGGAAGGAAAATCCCGACGCTCCTGTTTGCGGACAACACCCTCCTGATTTCGAAATCACCTGCAGGCATACAGTTATTACTTTCCAGCTTCAAGGCCTTCTGTGACACCAAGGGACTGGCCATAAATATTGGCAAGACTAAATTTCTTGTCCTCAACCCCCCTAAGAAATCTGTTAAGCACCCCACTCTAGACTCTGTCACATTAGAACGGGTCAAAGAATTTGACTATCTAGGCATACGTCTTTGTGATAGTATGAGCTGGAAGGCCCATCACCAAAAAGTGTTTCTAACCCATAAGAGGGTTGTTGGTGCTTTACTTAAAGAGCAGCGTGCTTCCTCCATAAAACCTATTGGGGCACTTCTTGATATTTATAGGGGTAGGGTTGTGAGTGCAGCACTGTATGGCGCAGAACTTTGGGGTACCCAGAGAGTGGATACTTTGGCCCACCTAGAAAATAAATTTCACAAAGATCTGATGAGGCTACCCCAGAGCACCCCCACAATCCCCCTCTTGCTGGACGCAGGTACTCGTCCAATCTGCGAGCAAGCTAAATTACGCCCCTTACTATTATGGTCTAGAATTTGGAACGTCCCCGAACTCCACAGCTATGCAGACGCCCTAAAAGATGTACTGTCCTTACCTGGCTGGCATAAGATCGCCTGGCTCAGAGAGGTCAAGAGGGCATTATACAAGCTCGGTCTGGGAGCTGCGTGGGAAAATAAAACAGCACCTCCTAAACAAGAACTGAAGAAGGCTTACTGGTCTTGGGTGGATAACGAGAGACTTGGTAAATCAAATCACCCAAGATCTGTTGCCAACTTCTTGATGGTTAAAGATATCCCCTCCAGAGAACCATATTTGGACTTGATTCACAGTTCACATGATAGGGCTTTATATTTTAAATTCAGGGTTGGGGTCTTACCTTTATGTCAGTTTACCTCTACCTGGAAACCACCACTGCAAACTGTACCCTATTGCCCATTCTGCGAGCTAAAAATCGAATCTGTCGCACACTTTCTATTTGAGTGTCGAGTCTATATGGCCCCTAGACGGAGGTGGTTGAAGCCTCTTTGTAGGAGCCTGGGAACTCGCTCACATCTGGAAGCTATAAGAATACTGCTCTCAGATACAAGACCCTTTTTTGCCATTTGTTTGGCCAAATTCCTAGGCTGGGCTTGGCGCATAAGATCTGCTAAACAACTGATGATACAGTAAAGTGTCCCTTTTTCATTTCTCATAAATTTTAAGATTATCTTGTGTAAATATGAAATGTTTTTAATGGTAATACGAATTGTAAATTGCTTTGTTTCGACCATTGTTTTTATGCTGTCATGTTTTGCTTTTATGATATGTTTCTATATCGAAATAAAGCTTTACTACTACTACTACTATATAACACTGCATTCACCTACCCGTTTCACGGGCATTACATATTGCGATGGGGGGGTGGAGGGTCAGGGGTTGTTTCTGCCAAGTGAGCCCAGGGTCACAGTCACAAACGTCTTCTTCTTCCTGAATAAAAGTGAGATTATGCTGCATACTTGTTCATATTTTAAGTAGTTCGCACAGACACACGTTTTAAATACAATAAACTTCCTAATACAAACCTTCTCTGAACAGTTAGCTTGCTGCCCCATCCACCTCCTCCCTATCCTCTGTTGTCTGAATCCATGGACTAGCCTCCTCCCTCCTGCCATGCATGGTCTGATGTGCTGCCACTGCCCTCCATTTAGCATGATGCACCAGTCCACTCCTCCTGCCCTCCATTGCCCATGCCTATCCACATGCCATGCCCCTATCCCCTTCCTCCTGTCCTCCATGGTCCATTTTACTGCCACACCCTTCTGCCCTCCCTGGTCTGTTGTGCGGCAACTGCTCCTGCTGCCTGCCCCGCGCGGTCTGTTGTGAGGCCCCTTCCCCTGAACTCTCTTGTCTATGCCCAGGTCCTGACCCTCCCTTTTATCCTCCATGGTCCTTTGTGCATGCCCCTGCACCCTACTTCTTTCCCATCATAGCCACTGTTGCTCTCCGTGGTGTGTCTTGTTTCTAGTGCCCATCCTGCCTGACCTCCATGGTCATCTTGCTGCTCCTGCCCTGCCCCCTGCCCCCTTCACCCCAGCCCTCTGTTTCCATGGCAGACCCCTATTCCCTCCCTCCTGGCTTGTCTGTTCCATTGTAATGCCCCTGATCTGTCCCTCCTGCCCTTTATGGTCTGTTATGCTGCAGCTTTCTCTCTTGTCTGTCCATTATGGTCAGCTAGCTACCATTGCCTCTATCCCCTCTGTCCTATGTTGTCCATGTGCATGGTCCTGTCCCCTCCCTATTGCTTTCTATGGATTGATGTGCTGCACTCCAGTCCCGCATGCCCTGTGTGGTGTATGGTGCTGCTGCAAACCCTGATGCCTGCCCTGTAGGGTCAGTTTGGTGCACATCTCCATGTCCCTCCTGTCCTCTGTTATCCGAGTCCATGTCCCTACCCCAATTCCTCCTGCCTTCCATGATCCAATGTACCATACTTGGAAACATTTTGAACTTGGTAAGAGGGAGATTTTGAAAAAAAACTGGGGTATTGATTTTCCCCTTTGAGTTACATTGACAAAGAGGAGATTGAAGACAGGAGACAGATCAAATAAAGCCCATTTGAGCATAAAAACATTGGACGTTTCCTGGCTGAAACGGGTCTGTTGGCATGTATGGATGTACTACCACTGCCTCTTCTTTCTTCCCACAATGGTCTATTATATTGCCACAGCCTCTCTTGCCAGTCCTGTATTGTTGGTTTGTTGCCCCTGCCCCCCTTTCCACTGCCCTCCATAGTCTGTTTTGCTGCCACTGCCCTTCCTGCCTGCCCAGTGTGGTCAAATTGTTGCCTCTGCACCCTTCTACCTGCCTTCAATTTTCAGAGTCTGTGCCCCTGGCCTCTGCCTCTCAACAGTATCCTAATGAACAACCAGATTGCTAACATTCTATATTTATTACAAAAGTGTGGAACGCCTGACGTCATCTTGATGTAATCAAAACTGTAATACCTAGAGCATTTCCTTTAGAAATTACATATATATATCAAAATTATGGTTAGTGCTCTAAAAAACTAAAATGAGGACATATTTTCTGAGTTTTCAAATAGCTACAAAGCACTTTTAAATTATTTGTTATCTTTATGTTTTTTTTATCCAGTTGACCACTATTAAATGTTGCACTTAGGGTAAGGATGTGGTGTTACTTCCAGAGCTGCAGACTTTGCAACTGGGGAACCAGGTTGGAGTTTCTGCTTCAGCTCAACATTCTGTGATTCTGGTCAAATCACTTAATCTCCCCATGTCTACAACCAAAATTAATTTGATCTTGTGTGATGTACCCAATGCTCATGTAAAGCACTCCAATACCTGACAAGTCTGCACTATATAAAACTGGAAAAACACAAAAAAATTATTGTTTTGCACACTTCTGTCATTGGGCTAAATGTGGGCTACATCTGGGTGATATTTGTGCTGCATTTGGGCTCTTTTGTCTCTGGTGGCCATCTTGGGAGATTTATTTGTTATGAAGTTTCCTAATTTCCTCATGTACTGCAGTCTCCTCAGTAGGAAATGCTTTCAGTTTTTTACTTTGATTCCATCATGATGTGGAAATGTGGATTTTCCTGGTCAGTTATGTCCCCTATCTTGGACCCCAACGGTTCTATGTGCATGTCACAAGTACATGTATGTTCCCTCCAGTTCCAGTTATGAAGACGCAAATACATGTGCGTCCACCGTCAACATGTCCTCTGTCAGATCCGCCATGAATAGGCCGGATATTCCATTCCTAAATATGAAAGGCCACCGGCTTTATATGGTTCACTTATGCCATTTTACAGTCCAGGCAAGTAGGCCCTGATTCTGTCATCAAACTCCTTTTGCCTTCTGCCTCTGAAAGCTCCAGTCTGAGCCTGCATCTGTGACCATGAACTTTGTCTCATTCTCTGCGCGGCTCACGAAGCCTGACATCAGCCTATTCTCTGCCAAGAACTGTATTTCACCTTCGAATTATCTGCTTCCCCCTCAGCCGATGCATTCCTGCCTAGTAGTTTAAGTAAACATTCTTCCAGTTACCAAGCAAAAGGCCCGGCTTCTCTGTCCTCATGCAAGTAATTCATAGCCCTGTCACCATGGAATATTCCTACCCCCTCGCATTCAGTGTAGACACTTAGACGCTTGTAACACGCACGCACAGTCAGTATAGAATAGATTCTGTCCGAGAGTCCTTCTTTTGTGGATAACATAGTTCTTTAAACATAGGATGTTAGATATGATTTGGGATTAGGTTGACCTAACCCCCCAGACTTTTCGTCTCCACATGTAGAGCTAATGTCAAGTCCCTTCACCCCCTAGTTACACGTCAATTACACGTCATACTGCTGCGCGCGCATCTATGTCAAGTATTATCTTATAGATCCACCTATGTATGACATCATAACCAATCATGTTTCCTTTTTACTCCTTATTACACCCATTTTCGGTTACGCAGGTACCACGTCAAGTTCCTTATCAATTGTTACGCCTACTGTATTTGCTTCATTATAATGTATGTACTATAAAAGTTACTTCTTGTCAATAAAGTATGTACTTCACTTCCTGAACCCCCGTGGTGATGGAACTTGGAGCATCCGATTATAATCGATTATTGGAATAAAGCCCATTCCGAAACTCTAATATCACGGATTCTGCCTCTCATTTTACTGAGCTATTTTATTATGATTCTGTATCAAATTCAGTCCCGGTAAAGGAATTTTATTTACCACAATGAAGGTATTCAGATATGTCACACATTTGCCATAAATTCTGAATGTTAGCACTCTAGTTGCTCATTAGATCACTGTAGTAAAACTACTGCACCATGGAAGTCTGCTCCTGGTATTAAAAGTGCATGTTTCAGTCTGCATGTCAGAATTTTTTAATGAAATAGAAGAGGATTTGAGAAGTCACTCAAAATGTGCCCTCATTTTCTTTCTTCAGCATTAATCATAATTTCTATGGCAAAATGAACCTCCTCATTGTGTTCCTTTTTAAATTAAATGTTTTAAGTGTTACCAGTTTATTCCAATCAAGATGGCTTCAGGTGTGCCATACTTTTGTCATAATGAAGACAGTAAGCGCTCTAGTTGTTTTTAAGAACATTCTGGGACATTCTGTCATTGGGCTATACTTGGGCTACATCTGGGTGATATTTGGGCTACATTTGGGCTCTTTTGTCTCTGGTGGCCATCTTGGGAGACTTATTTGTTATGAAGTTTCCTAATTTCCTCATTTACTGCAGTCTCCTCAGTAGGAAATACTTTCAGTTTTTTACTTTGATTCCATCAAGAAGGCATTCAGATGTGTCACATATTTGCCATAAATTCAGAATGTTAGCACTCGTTTTGCTCATTAGATCACTGTAGTAAAGCTACTGCTCACCAGGGAAAACTGCTGCTGGTATTGAAAGTGCATGTTTCAGTCTGCATGTCAGAATTTTTTAATGAAATAGAAGAGGATTTGAGAAGTCACTCAAAATGTGCCCTAATTTTTCTTTCTGCAGCACTAATCATACTTTTTATGGAAAAATGAACCCCCCCATTTTGTTCCTTTTTAAATTAAATGTTTTAAGAGTTACCACTTTAATCCAAGCAAGATGGCTTCAGGTGTGCCATACGTTTATCATAAGTAGGACTGTTAGCGCTCTAGTAGTTCTTTGGAACACTCTGGGAAGCTGCAGTAGAACACAAAGGAATCAACTGACAGTCTCTGCCCTTGTTGGATGTACATGTTTTACTGAGAATGTCAGACTTCATTCTCACATGACTGAGAAAGATAATGTGAATTTACAGAAAATAAGCTCTCAGTTTAGCCTATAGATCACCTTCCAAACCTCTGTGGTAAAAGCATGAGAAAATATTTTTCTCTCAATCATGATATCCCAGCAGAAGGCTTTTTCACATGGTGAAATCACCTTAGAACATACCACAATTCCTAAAATGAGTATGGTACCATCAACAAATGATTTATAATGTAACTAAAGTCTTAAAACCTTCTATTAACTGCAATGCTTTTTAATGAGGTGCTATCATGTATATTGGTCCCAAGATGGCTGCCAACACTTCTTGGATGAAGTGCTGACAGCCAATCAGATCTCAGGATGAGATGTGTGGTTAGGCTCCGCCCACATATATATATGCTTTTAAATGCTATTTTCTCAGGAAATACTGAACAGATTTACACCAGACCTGCAAAAGGCACTTCCTTGACCTTATGGCTACCTCTCTGCCAAATTTCAAGTAATTCTGTTCAGCCGTTCGGGCTGTAGCTGTGTCTAAAGGTCCTATGGAAAAATGCATGGGGAAAACGCGTTTTGGGACCCCCCTTTTTTCTCGGCCCCTGCTTGACGAATCCCCCCGAGACTTTCAGGGTAGGAGCGGAGCGAAGCGCCCCACCTATTTTGAAAATTTCGCGAGGATTCGTCGACCGGCGCCAAAGTTATTCCAAATAGAATGTTGCGGATTTCCTATGGAAACAGGGTCCTAACTATAACTACCTACTGGCGACCGCCAGTAGGTAATATCAAAATTGATTGCTACACCAGGTCTTTTCACCATCCCACAGTGCTGGTGCCAGCGACGGTGGCATCTGCCATCTGTGTATAATCAAAATGCAATTCTAGGAAATCTAAGAAAAAACTAAGCGGCAAGAGCACTTGATAAAGGGTTTGCCAGAACACGTTGTCTTTTTGCTCAATAAAGTATTGTGCTGTCCTGAGGCATGCTGCTTTGTTTTTTCTTGGATTTCCTAGAATTGCATTTGGATTATATGTATATTTAACAGAATCCTGCAACATTTGAGGGCCATAATCAATTCAGATTCCAACTACCCGGTAGCACGACATTTTAAGTTGGTGCATTAAAACAATGTGAATGAATTGAAATACCCTGTAATAGGGGCAGTCCCCATATCTAGACGGCGAGGGAATAGGGAAAGAAATCTTCGACAACTTGAATCACATTTCATCTTGGCTTTAATTTCCAAGATGCCCAATGGGTTAAACTCTAGCGAGGATTTACACAATTTCCTCTAGAGGTATCAACCCTCAGTTTTTTATCTCTGAATTCAGCTGGCCATGGTGATATCTATTGCTTTCAAGTCTCTTTTTCCTTAAGAGATTATCTTAGCTCTCCATCAGCTTCAAGAAGCCGTCTTGATAGGAACTAATGGGTAGTTGGTAATCGTGTTCATAGTATGCATCACAGCAGAGATTACACAGGGTATGGGCACTGGTTGTACAATTCAATGAGTCTATTTATACAAGTACTCCACATTGCTTATCAGCAAAGTATAGGTGGTTAAGCATTTGCTCTTTTAGTGAAGCAATAATGTTTGTAGTCCAGGCTATAAGTATCGCCTCTGGGCAGCCTTATTCATTTTCTATATATTTTAGTATATTCATGATGATTAAATGGTTTTTAGCACACTGATTTGCACATGAATTTGGGTATTATTTATGCACTGCACATTACAGATGATCAGACAATTTACTTACAGCGATATTGGAATATGGAGTTGGTTGAGGAATCAGGTAAGGTTATAATGCATTAAATATGTGAAATTGTAATCTGTGGAGCATTAAACATTTTTTTAAATAATGTATCTTCCTTAATCTGCCAAGATTAGTTGCACTAGCATAAGCACTAGCACTTTAAATATGCTTACAATGAGCAAACAGTAACTAATTATTGATGGCAAAGAGGATGTCAATTAATGTATATGAACATAGTGAAGTTTAGATTTTAAGCTTTGTAGACACCTGTTCAAAATCACTGTAGGAAGTATAATTTTAAGATCATGTTGCATTCTTTTCATTACCACTGTATATATTGTATATTTATAGAATGTATAAAGCATCGATTGACGTTACTATATGGTATTTTTTATAGTCTGTCTTCTGCATTTATTAACATGCCCTAGAAGTTTTTAAAACCAATGGAACATGCACTTGATTTAATGGTTGATTCATCAGCGGCGTGTCATGCAATCAAGATCACGCCCCAGCGATCGAAGGGTGCCATGGCGGACACATGTCTGTTTCAATTTTGAGGTGATGGAACAAATTAAGGTTTCATGCACATTATAGTTCGAAATTAGCTTTTAAAAAACCTTAGAAATGCACTGAAAAAAACATAGGTTTTAGGGAAAGTTATAGTAAGTTGGACATTTCACTTGTACAAAACCATAGAAATTCCCCTGTTATAGTTAGTACAGCTAACTAAAACTCATGCCCCCACAATGTACTGATGATGATGTCACATATTACACCTCTCATAACATGGTCAGTGACATCACTGATTACATCTCAAATGACATCACTGATGGCATCATCCTGTGACTGTGTGTTTCTGTAAAGTTTAAATATGTTTAATATATATAGGGAAAGGCGTATTGAAGAATGAGTGGGTGTATAAGTGTCTGAATGGATGATTTAGTAGGTGTGTGAATGACTCTATAAGTGAGTGGTTAAACGTATCTTACTGAATGCATGGGTTAGTGACTAAACTGTGTGAATGTCTGTATCTGTCTGTCTGTTGGTGTGTAAGCAGCTGCATGGGTTTGCGAATAGCTACATGAGTGTCTATATGGGTTATTGATTGGCTGTCTGAGTATCTCTATTGGTGCCTGAGTGTGTGTGTGGGTGGGGTATGTGTGACTCTGTGCATAGATGTGTGAGTGGGCGATTCACTGGGTGCATGGTTTCAAGAGTGCATCTGTGATGGACTGTATGGGTAGGTGAGTGTGTGTGTATAGGTGTGGTGGTGCGTGAATGTATATCTCAGTGGTACATGCATGAGTAACTACATATGTGAAAGGCAGTATATATGTGTGTTGGAGTATATAAATGGCTATTAAGGAGAGTGTGTGATTGTGAGAGTGACTGTATGGATAGGTGTATGCTTGTATCAGTGATTGTATAAGAGCGTAAGAATGTTCTAGTATTTGTATGAGTAATTGAGCTGGTGTGTGTATAACTGTATAGGTGAGTAAATGTCAGTGTGATTAATTATTTGCATGACTGACTAAGTGTGTGAGGACCTCTATGGATGAGTGGCGGTGTGTGAGTGTCTATATAGGTATATGAGTGCATATGATAGACCTGTACTGAGTGGCCATAAGTATGAGTGACTGTACGGGTGAGTGAGTGGATGTGTGTGTGTGTAAACCTAAGAATCAGTGAGTGGGTATGTAGGTATTGGTGTTGGAGTGTCTATGGTTTTGAGAATGGCAGACTGTAATTTAGAGTGGGTGTATCAAAGGTTATATTAGGGTTTGAGAAGATGCATCTAATTATCGCATGGATGATGTCATCAGTGATGTCATTTGAGATGTCATCAGTGATGTCATGAGTGATGTCACTGACCATGTCATGAGTGATGTAATATGTGACATCATCAGCAGTGCATTACGGGGGCGCGAGTTATAGTTATCTGTACTAATTATAACGGGGGAATTTCTAGGGTTTTGTACGAGGGAAATGTCCAGCCAACTATAACACCCCTGAAACCTATGGTTTTTTCAGTGAATTTCTAAGGTTTTTTACATGCCAATTCCTAACTATAACGCCCCTGAAACCTTTGGTTATTTTCAGTGATTTTCAAAGGTTTTTTAAATGCTAATTTCTAACTATAACGTGCCTGAAACCTATGGTTTTTTAAGTGAATTTCAAAGGTTTTTTAAATATTAGTTTCACAATGGTGAAGGGAGGGGTTGGCCTGAGATGACATCTGTGCAAACACGCCCTGTGGCAGTTTTAAGTTGGGAGATTACGTACCCTTGAATCCTGACGGCTCCTGGGGTCCAACTAGCCAACCAGGTACCTCCAGTAAGTGCCGCAGAGCTGTGTTGCAGATAGGTGTAAAAAGGGGGTGTGGTCTCTGAACACCTCTCTGCAACCCAGCTCTTTGGCACTTACTAGAGGTACCTGGTGGGCTAGTTGTCCCGAGGGGGGGCCCTCAAGATTGAAGGGGAATTAATTCCTCAACTTTAAATGTGCCACAGGGCGTGTTTGCACACAGGTCACCTCAGGCCCCGCCCCCTCCATTCACCACTGTGCAAATGCACCCTGTGGCGCGTTTTCGGTTGGGAGATTATGTCCCCTTGAATCCTGACGGTCCTTGGAGTCCAACTAGCCCACCACATACCTCCAGTAAGCGCCACAGAGCTGCATTGCAGAGTGGTGTAAAAAGGGGTGTGGCCTGGGCCACTTCTCTGCAATGTAGTGCAGTGGAGCTTATTGGAGGTACCTGGTGGGCTAGTTGGCCCCCAGGGACCCGCAGGATTGAAGAGGAATTAATTCCCCAACTAACAACACGCCAGGGGCCTGGCCTCTCGTTGGGGACTGTGGGGGGGTCCCCAATCCCCCAACGGCCATGCCGGCTCCCCGCGTCCTGTGGAAGCCAGCATTGCTTTTCCACAAGGGAAGCTGCTGACATGCAGCTCCCCTCATGGAAAAGCAATTCTGCTTTGCTTCATTGAAGTGAGAGCAGGTTTCCCTGCTCTCGCTTCAATTAAGCAAATTAGAGTTTGCAATGACAGGGCGGGAGCCGCGAGGATCCCACCCTGTCATTGCAAACAGCAGTGTCCCGGGGATTTGCACCCCGGGACACTGCAGGAGCTGGCCCTGGGGGTGGTGGTCCCCAGGGCCATGAAGGGCTCCAGGAGGGCGGCCGCACGGCCCCTCTCCCAACAATTGCCCAGCATCGGGGTGGTGGTGATCCCGGGTGCCAGGGGTCCATTACGGACCCCCGAATTTAAATACTAGTGCCCCGGGGAGGTGGCGGTCCCCAGGGCATGTGGGGGAGGCTCAAGCCCCCCACACAGGTCTATTATTTTTTTTAAAAGCCCCAGGGGTCAAAGTCCCCAGGGCAGCGCGGGTGACGTATGCCCCCTGCTACATAATTAATAAAATTCCCGTGGATGGCGCTCCCCGGGGCTTGGGGGGCCTCCAAGGCCCCCCACAGTTTAAAAACGCAAAGCCCCGGGGGGTGGCAGTCCCCGGGGCTGTAGGGGGGCCTTGAGCCCCCGCAAATATTCAATGATAGCCCCAGGGGTGGCGGTCACTGGCACTTGGGGGAGCCTTGAGGCCCCCATACATTAATAAAAGAAGCCCCGGGGGTGGCGGTCCATGGGGCTGCTGGGGGGGCTCTGTGCCCCCGCAAATATTAATAGAAAGCCCAGGGGGATGGTGGTCCTTGGTGCTGCGGGGGTCCCCCTGGCCCCCACAAATATTTTGTGACATGCCCCCAGGACTGGGCCCACTCAGGTGCTAATTATTAATGAAGCATGGGAGCCCGCACCTCATTTTTTAAATTTTCGTGGCCGGATTCGCGGATACTCCGCGCATCTTGCGATTTAGGAAAAAAAAAATGCTTTTTTACCCTGCCCCCTTTTCTTGTTTTGAGCATTTGTCTTACTGTTTTCTTGTGCCTCGGTTCTACCGAGGCACAAGATGGCTGCCAACACTTCCTGGTTTGAAGTGTTGACAGGCAATTAGAATGCAGCTCGTGATCATGAGGGTGCGTGGATCCACCACAGCCATAGATATCTAAACTTTTATTTTTGGATTTTCTCAGCAACTACTGAACAGATTTACACCATTTTAGAAAAAAGGCGCTTTCTGAACCAAGCACTACCTTTTTGCCAAATTAGGTGTAATTCTGTTCAGCAGTTTTGGCTGTAGCCGTGTCTAAAGTGTCCTTTGGGAATTAACATGGAGAAAACACGTTTTGGGACCCCCCTTTTTTCTTGGCTCTGCTTGCTGAATCACCACGAAACTTTCAAGGTAGGAGCTGACTGTAACGGGCCATACGTTTTGAAAATTTCACTAACATTCGACAACCGGCGCCAAAGTTATAGCGAAAACAAAAAATGAGTTTCCTATGGAAAATAGGTCTTAACTATAACTACCTACTGGCGAAAGCCAGTAGGTAACATATATATAAAGTTCACCTTTCTTCAATAGCCAGCACCCTAGGAAAGGTGAAAGTTGTTTGTCGCTTGGACCACTGGGCATGACACAGCAAGTACGCTTGCCTCTGTGTGGTGTGATACAGACATGGGTGAGATGCAGAGGGTACACTTGTCTCTGGGTGTGATACAAGGGTAGGGTGTCATCACTTGGACCACTGGGTGTGACACAGACAGTATGCTTAAGCTCAGTATCTCAAATTAAATTTTTTAGTATAAAGGAATTTTCTTAGTGCTATCAGTTTCTTAACATTAGTAGTATCTCAAAAAAGTGAGAGTTGGTAATCGTTTGGATCACTGGGTATGACATAACCGGCACACAAGGCTCCTGGGTGTGCTATAGGGTGTAATTCAGATGTTAGGGAATTTTTTGGTCTCTTTGGAGAGGAAGGTGTAGCTTGTGCTTGGCCAAGGAGGGCATATAGTTGTGGAGTTTCTTCTTCTTTTCCGCAAAAATAGTTGGTATCCTTTGTCCCCAAGCCGATATTGACATGCTATCAGGCTCACCTAGTCGCATGTACAACACAAAGCCTCCCCTCATCATTGAGCAGCATGTGGCAGGAGAGGGCTGAGGTTTTTCAACAAAGTCATCATTTGTTTTCTCTGTCTGTTACTTCTATTGGGGTTCTAGATTAATGCACTTTTTCTTGACCTTGTGGTACTGATAGATTATTGCAACTGTGATTTTATTTTGAATGTTACATCTCATGAATGTTTCCATGTGTGTTGGAAAAAGTCATCATTTGTTTACACTCGCTGTTTTACTGTTGAAACCAATCCATAGTGTTTATGCATTAACCATTGCCCTTTCTTACGGTTGTCATTTTTTCATAAGTGTTGTTTAAGTTCATCTGTTACATCATTGTCCTAAAACTGAGCTCAGCAAGAGTAATTATTGCTGGCATAACCCGTGTACATCTTTACCCCATGATCAGAGTAGTATTTAGATTTTCTTAATAAGCTGAGAGGTTAGAAGTGAATTATCCCTTTAAAAGCTCCCAGCTGGAATCGCTTTTAAACCACTTGCAAAAAAGATTGCCTATGCAGGCTAAAAAACTAGATGCATTTAGCCATGCGTAGCATGCTCACAGCAAGACGCACATGTTCCTCAGGCGAGGTGAAATCTTCAACACCAAAATAATCAAACACACATGGACGCACCACAGAACAAATATGTAGAACATAAGAAGGCTAGAAGAGAGGCAATATTGGAACTGTGGGCTATCTTCGAGGCAGCCCGACCCACAGTCCTGCTCCAGAACCTGCAAGAAAGACATCCGTACCTCCCCCACCATACACCGGCAGAGAAGTGCTTTCTCAGATGCGGTCGTCCCAGCTGTCCCTGCACTGGGCTACAATCCACTACTCAAGCAAGCCAAAGGGCCCCCTAACAGGAAGCAAACCACTAGATCTAGGCCCGAACAACAAACATCAATGAATCCTGCCGCACCCCTATTTGGTGCTAGAATCCCCCGAAGTTCGAACACCACTTCCATCTCACACAATTCATCCAGCCTCAGGGGCACAGAGAGCATACACGTCTCTCATCCAATCTGACAGCCTCATTTGACTGGATGATTCGCAATGGCCCTGGACAATAATACCCCCAGTTGGGGTAGAGAGAGGGCTCCCAGTCCTCCTAGAACTAGCAGTAAGGATAGCTATTACAAGTCCTGAGCACAGGACAATTACCAACTGACCCCAAGAGATAATGGGTAAGACTTTGCACACCCTTTCTGTAACTTACTAGCAGATTTGACTAAGGGGAGGCACTGATTTGGCCGGTCCTGGCCTAAGGTGGGGGTCATTTGAGCCAGAGGATATGGCTATAGCAAAGAATTGCATCAAGTATTGGAGAGGAAACCCAAACTGTGATTTCAGCTACATGCAGCAATACCTCGTAAGTTGGGAGAGAAAATAAGTTGAGAAAGGAAGGGAGATGAGAGCACATAGAAAGAAGCCAGATCGAGATCAGGACTCTGAAACAGTATCTCTGAGCAGGAAGCAGGCGATCTTACTCAAAAAAAACTATAGCCACGATGGCACAGAAGGCAATGACACCAATGATGGTACTGCCACAGAGGTTCAAGAAGGATCTAACAAGTGTCAATAGTGTTTGAGGAAATTATGTAGAGGTCAAGACCAAGTCCCATCAACCCCCACCACCACAGACCCCATTCATTAGCAGGGCCAATAAAGGACAGCCCCGCGCCCATTGACCAAAGTAAACACCCACTCTCTCACATGTCCCGTGCTATTAGTGACCCGTGGATCTGATGAATGCCCACCATGACAGTTTTGCTAAATGGCACACCCTGCATCTTCCTAATTTATACATGGGCAACAAAGTCCTGTCTAATGGAAGGGATTGAACCCCGTCCAGAGATTACATGGATACGCAGGGGTTTTCTGATTTCCCTAGAGTTAGAAATAGGGGTAGCTTTGTAAGTGAGCAAATATTATATCACCCCCTCATCCCTTACTAACCTTCTGGGTAGAGACCTGATGGCCAAACCCCTGGGATCGACCCAATAAAGCTTATTTCCATAATTCACCCACACATCACAGCCATGCCTATAAATGTAATGGCGTCTGATTGGCCAGCCTTCACCAATGCCATCCTTACCCTCATTGCGAATGAGCAAGAACTGCTGGGTCTGATGGTGCAGTTGCCCCATGTGTTTTAATTTCAACGGGAAAGTCACCTCAATGGGGGTCACCAAGAAGAAATGCTGCTCTCTTAGAGGCAGTGGACTTACGGCCCAGATACGATATCATGTTGGCAACTAGCCAAGCAAATGGAATATGGGCATGTGTCGTCTTCATGTTGCCCGTCCTCAGTATATGGGAGATGACCAGTTAATCAGAGAGTGCCAAGGGGTTCCAGAGATTGTCTTTGCCAATTCTAACCAAGTCAGGATCGAGTCATGAAAAGAGGCCCTGTCACCTGTATAGTGGTACCGGCAACATGGCAGGAAAAAGGCTTGGCCATGATACCTCCACAATTGTGGGACAAGGGTCCTTATGATTTATGGCTTCTTAACACCACAAACCTTGTGGTAGGGGGCCATCCTGTATTGGGTACGCCATTACCCACTCTCCAAAGAGGCAGACGAAGGTATAGTGCCTATGATTCAAGCCGTATTTGACCAAGAGGTCCTTCACATCGGGTCTCCCCTTGCAATACACCAATCTTCCCAGTCAAATAGAGCAAGGGGGGACCTGGCGCAAGTGCAGGACTTGCGGCACCTTAACGACATTATGGTCCCAGAATTCCCCTCAGCACTAGATCCTTCTGTCAAGTTAAATAGCATACCCATAAATGCCCACTAACTTTCTGTGGTAGACATAAAAATCCATTCTTTAGTATTCTGTTGCACCCAGACAGTCAGTACCTGACTGCATTCACCTTTGGGGGGGTTCAGCTGCTTAACCGGAGACTGCCTCAGGGATACTGCAAGTCCCCAGTATCTTTAAGAGGATAATAAGAACGGACCTCACCAACTTTCAATCCAACACCACCCTTATACAGTATGCTGACGACATCATAGTGTGCAGTCCCTCCGAGGACCTCTGCCACCAAGACTCGACAGCCCTTCTGACTACACTTGTCACTAAACTGTACGAGGTTGGAAAGGGAAAAGAACAGTACATAAAACTAGTGGAAAACACAGATACTCTATCAGGGCTATGCCGCTATCAAAGATAAAAAAGGTATGCAAGCATTTTTATGGCTGTGCAATTATATCTGACAGTGGGTCTTGGATTACAGCAACTCATTGCCTGCTTTCTCGGGGCTACGAAGAAGGATAGGGAACTCACATGGACAAGACTTTCTATAAATATAAAGCAGAGATATTGCACCCCCCTGTGTTATGGACACCTGACTTTAAGACAGAATTTTTCCTATTCAGTCATAGTGACGGATAAGTCATGACAGTTGTCCTAACACAAATGTACCCCCTAGTACACAAGCTGGATTACAGTGGACTATTGGAGTCAGTCATGCAGGGTTGTTTCCAGTTCAAGTAGCAGCCTTTACCATTGACAAAATCACCTCCAGTTCGAAGGGGGTATCGCTAACACTGTCTACCAAACACTCTTTGTTTGTGATCATACAGACGAGCAAGAGAACACTGACTACGTGCCAGGCATTGGGCTACAAGCTGATACACTTTAGGCCATCGGTAAAGATAGTACAGTGCCATCTGGTAAATCCAGACACCTTTCTAGCGCAAGAGGTTGAGGAAGGAGAGGAGACCAACAACTGTGCAACCCACACCCTGAGGTGATCTGCCAGGCAGAGGAAGACCCCATCAAAGACTGTGAAGCACTATTTATCATAGGCTCCTCCACTGGTGAAACAGAAACGGGTGTAAGACATGGCCTTGCAGCCTCCAAGACGCGTCACAGCGCAGCTGACTCTCCTTCCCCACCTCTCAGCACAGTCTGCAGAGCTCACGACGTTAAATGAAGCCCTCACCCAAAGCAGAGGGAAAACAATAATGATCTACTCTGACTGCTTATGTCACAACCATAACGCACTCTAGTGTAGGTAGGTGGCGAAGATGAGGGTTCCTAAAATGAGATGGCAGCCCTGTCGCACATAGGAATCTCCTAGAATTGCTAATAGGAGGTGCATGGCTGTGGTAAAATGTGCTGCACTTGGGGGCAAGGACTTCCTGTCTCTGGGTGAAGCATTAGCCGACCCGTTAGGAAAATAGGCAGCCTATGGAAACATTAGAGAAGCATACTTGCACCCATTACAGCAGACTAGGGAGACTGAACCTTCACATGAGAGACCATAGACTGAAGCAGGAGGGCTATACTCTAGATTTCCTAGAGACAGCATTGCCTGATGAAAAGGGGCGACGGCAAGCATAGGGTTGCACACAGACCACACACACACTCACATACCAGCATGTGCCCACAGGGAAGGCCATTGTGCCCAATATCTGGTCAACATACCCCAACTGCACTTGCCTGCACATACGGCAAAAGATAACTTAATTGATGAGCTCCAAAGGAACTGGTTCATCCTCAGCTTTTCTGGAACAGCAATAATGTATCTGAATGGGTACAACATTTAGAAACCAAACAAAATTCTTGGATCTATTCTGAGAGAAAGAAGAAGAAGACACTGACAATATCACACAGACCTTACTGTGGGATAATCCCTTTCAGGACAAAATCCCTCACCCACCAAAGGTGGCATGCTTCATCATTTGGCATTCTCCTCTCAGAGGAAAACCTATTTCCTCTGAGGGCTACAACCCCCTTTCTGAGAGGGAGGAGCACAGGGATGTTTTGATGTCTACTCTACACGGATATTCTAATTCCACCAAATGATACACATAGTTTAGGTGAGGGCGCAGCGCAAAAAATGATTGAACATGAGGGAAGTGATGATAAAACTAGCTAGAGAGAACACGATACATGTTTTATTTGTATGCTCTTGCTTCCAGCATTAAAAACAGTGCACCCGTGGTATGGATTTAATCTGCATGTGTGGGATGAAATGTAGTGGTCAACATGTTTTAGCCGTGGTGAACCGCAATCGGGCAAGGCTTTCGTCAGGAACTAAAAATGCTGCTGCTTCAGTGATAAGTGATGCAAAAGAAATTTGGAATCAAATACGGAACCATTGGTGCTTCCGGTTCCTATTCTCAGAAGTGTGATTGTACCGGCAATGACTGGGTAAATTGCTTCACCTCAACCTGGCGGCAGCTCAGGGAAGGGGGCACTGCTCTCTCCGTCGGTACCACAGATGATTATAGTCTGTAACCAGACCATTTGCCAGCTATATTCACCCAAGCCTACGCTGAGAGTCATGTCATCAACCATTCCCTGATAAACAGGGCCATTGAGGGCACTACGTATCAACTGCATCAACATGATTAACCGATGAGCAAAATACCTGTATCTGATAGCAGTGGTTGCCCATCCTCCAGGTGGATCGAGGCTGACCCCTGCATGCACTGCCACGCTAATGCAGTGGCCACGTTCCTCATCAGTGAGGTGAGGCCACAGTGAGGGGTACCAGATGACATCGGGTCAGACAATGGCAGGCACTTTGTCAACTCCATGTTTGACCACATCTGCACCCTCCTAGGTATATCACATAAATTGGCCTCAATTAATCATCCCCAAAGTAACAACATAGTTGAAAGACTCAACGGCCTGATGAAAAACAGGATAAGCTAAATTTGTTCCAGCCTTAACAAAAAGTGGCTCCATGTCCGCCCCTAGCCTTGTTTACGCTAAGAAACACACCTAGTAGAGATCACCATCTTACATCACACCAGACTGTAATGAGCAGGCTGATGGGAATACCAAGACCAAATGGCAGACCAAAATAAGTGCTGAAGCGAGCTCTCAGTTAATTAGGGATGAATTGCATGTGTACCACTCAGACTTAACTAAAACTGCCAGGTTCCTAGCCTCGCAGGTCCACAACCAGAGCTCTAAGGGCACCACTGCCAAGCTCCCCAACCAAATACCTCAGCCTGGACAGGTGGTCTACATCAGAAACTTTGTGAAGAAATAGAAGCATGACAAGTTTTAAGGGCTCTATTGAGTAATATTCATGACATCTACCTGGGTCTGGGTCCACCTCTCTGTAGTGGGCTCAAACCTTCACCGTCAAAACCTCAATGGATTTTACACACACACACATATTAGGCAAAGTAAGGAATTAAGGGGCAGACAACTTGCATGAAAATAAAATGGCAGTTAGGTAAAAAGAGTTATCCACACACCCATGAAGATCATCCCATTAAAACACGCACCTCTGCCATGACGAGGGGGAGGACAAAATGTAAATACCCCAAGAAAGACAGTCACAGCACTTTCCGAGGTTTTCTAAAAGCCATCCTGCAACCGAAGGCTGTTATCCAACACATCTGCAGAGCAAGCTGAAAAGAAGTGCACCAACTTTGCGATGGCCTGCCAACTCGCAGTTGTGACCTCAGATATCCCAACAAGGCCCAAGGATTCAAGCAAAAGAAAAAGAGCATGGACAATTTTTACACTGAGTTCTTTTTACAAACAAAGCAAAGACACAACAGGATGCCAGAAAGCTTCAGATGACCTCTTCAGATGACACCCAAAGACAAGCAATGTGCCAAATGGTATGTACTGTTTCAACTTTGTATACCATCAGCCTAACATGGGTGTGGAAACGTCTATCTAAAGGGAGAAATCTGCCTAGTCATATAGAGCTTACCTCAAAATTGGTGTAACACTTGCGTAGGGACCTCTCATACCTCACCTACATGTACACTGAACCAAACGCTAGTATTCCACATGCACTACACAGCGCACTCCAGCACAACACTTGGTACCAGTACATGACCATGTGGGTGCCCTGATTTCGATTAGGTCATGTTATGTCTGCTCACTGATATCCCATGCTGTGGGCACAGACAGACTTAACCTATCACAAAAACCGCTAAGAGAAATCAAAATGTCTCATTCACCTGTACCAATGCAGAGTCAAAGCCAAGATTCAACCAGGTAGAGTAGTACCCCACAAAGAAGTGGTAACCATCACACGGTATGACACCAACCCCACATCACCAAATCTCTTTTACATGCCTAGCGACATCCTAACTAAGCACAACAGAATGTGAAGGTTGAGCATAATAGGGGATGACACTATTTGTCAGTAAAATGTCCCCAAGAAGAGCTTCTTGCAGATAGAGAAACCACTGCACCAGTGCACAAACATGTCCGCTTCTGCCTTTGCCTCTGTCTGCAGCCCTTGGCATATCTGGGTCAGTATTCGTTAATGACA
This sequence comes from Triturus cristatus, assembly GCF_964204655.1. Taxonomy (NCBI): domain Eukaryota; kingdom Metazoa; phylum Chordata; class Amphibia; order Caudata; family Salamandridae; genus Triturus; species Triturus cristatus. The sequence goes on along the minus strand of NC_140581.1, from coordinate 48,814,931 downwards.
AATGAACCCCGGGCATGGAAATCATGTGCAGGGCAATCTACCTTGATGGTACAAGAGCTAATGAGTCTAGACGGGATGGGTTGAATGAAAGCATAGATACCACTTTTCAGGAACTCCGGGACTCTGAGACAGATAGGTACACGTGGTTGGGAGGGAACGGGCAACCCCTAATTGTACAGAAACTTACATTGTATTCCTTGTCTTTTAGAGGCAAAGGAATAGTACTGCTTGGTACAAACAAAAATCCTGAATCAATTCTGCACGTACCAGATCTGCAATGGGGCACCTCTGAATCGATTGATTCCTACTGGCAATTTGGTGAATTTTCAGGGCCTCTACACCCTTGTAACTATACAAACTCTGACCCTGGTCATTGCTGAAGAAGACATGTCCGAGTTGTTCCAACATCAGCTACAGAGGAAAACAATTCCATTGCACCAGGCTCGAAAACTGCAGGTTATTTTTGCTGAGCTCAGTTCAACAGCATTACGGAACAATTCAGACTGTTTTTTGACACTCAAGTAGAAGCAGGAGGGTCCATACCCTTCTTCACCTTGCAGACAAAGGTGAACACCCCCTGGTTACAAATAACCAGAGGGGAAATGCTGAAGAAGATCAATGTCACTGTGCTCTGACTGAATGCTATGAAGAAAGAGCTCAGAGCCAACCCCCTTATGGTGATGCAACATTGGTATGTGTTGGACTTAATGACCGTGATGACGGGTCGGGTGTGTACCAAGATCAGTGCATCCTGCTGTAATTTTATCCCTGGAATTTATAAGGACAATGACACACTGGCTCTTGCCATCCAAGCACTGCATTGTCTACAAGCGGACATGAATTAGGAGAAAGGTGCCCCTGAGCAGAACTGATTTACAAACTTGTTTTCCTGGAACCCCCAATGGGTGACCAGACTGTGCTTGTCATTGCTTCCCATTTTTCTTTTAGTGCTATTTTTGTGGTTTCCTACAAGTGGGAGTTTTCTGCTGTAAAAGCACAGTCCTCAATTTAGGTTTAATGAAAGTAACTAGGGAAGTAGTAGTAGATACAGCAGAAAGACAGCAAACCTCAAATATGACACAATGTGACTATCATAAAGTATGGGATTAATAATATAGTTGAAAATTCAACTAGAGGGGGAATGTTAATATCGGACTATATGAAATCAATGTATGTCATGATGTATGTACATATAATGAACTTACATCTCCGTAGCTGAATTCAACCTAAATGATTTCCCCCTCAACCCCAAGTCAGAAATATGTGTTCAGGCAGGCCCTGCGACCTAGGCCTAAAGAATCTGTGTGACAGATCTCAGGTGGGGGGGATACGTAACCATTGAACAAATGCAAGAAAAGTAAAACCCATATCAATCCCACGCATAGGCTGCAACACCACAATGGTCTCAGGAGATTGGGCCCTAATAAACACATTTGGCTGGAGGGGCATGCATTCCCAAAACACCATAAAGTCAGATGTCACACTACGTTAGGAACACTCAACCAATCAGAACACTGTATGCATATTGGACACATTGATCACACAGTCCCCATGCCAGACATCTGGATAAGCATGCATTGGTCCCACATTTTGTTTACCGAAGGTCAATAACCCACCTCTATCAGATAACTAGATTTATAGCTTGGTGGCCAGACCCAAAATTCAGCATTCTAGGGAATGTACATTTGTTTTACAATGCTTCTTCTAATGTCTAGAAAGGTTGCCAAACCCAATGTGCTTTGATACAGTCTTCACACCCTGACTATGTTGCCTGATCTTCAGTTCAAAGGCATTTAAATAAACAAAATTTTCCATTTTTGTATAGTAAATTCATATTCAAACAACAACAGCTGCTTCAACTGTGCTCCATGAACTGATCTGCCTTTTACCTCAGCTGCTGGCTCTGGCAGCAGGCAATGTGACATCAGAACTTGACTTTAATAGCTTATACTAGTCAAGCTCTGACGTCTTTTCTTTATTATCGTCAACTGGGTGAGTAAAACGTGGCCAATTATAAAGAAATCAGGGCCGGACTAGCCGTAGGGGGCACCAGGCGTTTCCCCGGTAGGCCGCCATGGTGGGGGCCGGTTTTGTCCTCCTGGGGGCCGTTTTTGTTACCGGGGGTCGAGAAAATTGCCCCCCTGTAACAAAATCGGCCGAAACCGACCCTAGCAAACCTCTCTTCTGCACCCCCCTGACCCCCAGGGGGGCCCGGCCGGGCAGTTTGTCAGGGCCGGTTTTGGTTCCCAGTGAAAGAAAGCAGAACCTGCTGTTTATTCATGGATTACGGAATCTTATGTATCATATCAAGATATAATCCTGATTCCTATTGAATACAAAGGACTATAGGGACAAATGTCTACATTGTTTGGGAGGCAAACAAAATTACAGAAAATTGGTCAAAACCTAATGGACAAACTTAGAACTGAAGACGGCACTTTGATGTAAGAGGCTAAACCCTATAGGTAAGGTGTCCTATTTTAGGTTTAAACCTCTAATATTTGATAAACCTCACTAAATGGGAAATGATCCTTATTGGTGTAAACATATAAAGACTGATAGACACCTGCACAACCACAAAGTAAAAAGCAATTTAACCCCTTCAGTGCCCGCCCCTTTCCCCGCCCTGTGCCGGCCGTTACATTAGCGGGCGGGGTTTATGACGAGCTGGACTCGTCATGGGCACAGCGCAACCGCGGCCCATGACGAGTCCAGCTCGTCATGGGCACCGAAGAGGTTAAAGACAAGAAAGTGAGAGAGAATAAGTTCATGTTTTTTTCATTCTTAAGGGGCACAACTCAACTTTGTTAAAGGATTTAACAGCATTGTTTCTTTTTCTTTTTGTTTCCTCCAGTTTTGTGTGCTGGAATTACAGGTGCAGGGTTTAGAAGTAAGTTTTAGGTCTCATCTAATTCTTTTAAATCACTGTATAAAATTCTTGAACATAAATATTTTATTTGGTTGTTTGGCATTGTTTGATTCTTTCCCTGCTTGGTGAAATGGCTGGCTCATAAATACCTTGGCCGATATGTACTATCTAGGCCTGGGCAAAAATTTTGTTCCGTTCGCGGAAATTGCGATATTTTGACATTTTTGCGTTCCGCGGAGAGCGCGAAAATGTCAAAAATTCCGGTTTCCGCAGCTTGGCGATAATTTGTTTCTTGCTCGCGCTGTAAAATGATACATTCTCGCGCGCGCGCGATCGCCTTACCTGAATCCCTGCGTTCGCCGACAAGTTTTCTTGATCCGGTCGCGTTCTCCATGAGATGTTGTATTGTTTTTAGCCATTTGCGCTGTCTCGCGACAGTTCGCGCCCGCAGTGACGTCATGCGTCGCGCGATCACGTCTTTCTTCTCGCGATCATGCACCGCGAGAACAACTCAAAACAAGATGGCCGCGCCCGCAAGCAGCCACATGGGTAAGTTGGCGACCCGCAACCATGCAGAAAATCGCGCGAACATGCCGGAAAAAAACTTCCGCATCTTCGCGATATTTCTGCTTGTTTGCGATAATTTTAAACATTCTCGCGATAATTTGCGAAGGTTAATTCCGCAAATTCCGCCCACCCCTAGTACTATCAGAATTACCCCCAGACACAAAGGTGCCGATTACGAACCGGTAAAAACCGGGTACGAACCGTCGGTCGGAGCGTTTTCCCCGTCCGACTCGTACCCGGTCGGAAAACTTTACAAACATGGAATTACGATTCGCACGGAAACACCATTTCCGTACGAATCGTAAATAACACCGACCGACGAAAATATACATACGAATGTGATCCGGGAATGCTGCGACGTGACGTCGGGACGCTTTCAGGCAGCGTTTCACGACCCAGGAATTACGATTCGAACCGACAGCAGTCCGGACGGCAATATACTTCGCCGGAAAAGCGAAGTACGGCGCGAATCGACCCGAGTAGGTGGCCCGGTACGCACCGTACCCCCCCCAGCCCCCGTACGTACGCGCCGACCCCCCCCAGCCCCCGTACGTACGCGCCAAACCCCCCCCCCCCGCCCCCGTACGTATGCGCCGAACCCCCCCCAGCCCCCGTACGTACGCGCCGAACCCCCCCCAGCCCCCGTACGTACGCGCCGAACCCCCCAGCCCCCGTACGTACACGCCGAACCCCCGTGTATGTACACCCGTGTACGTTCGAGTCGAACCCCCCGTGTACGTTCGAGTCGAACCTCCCCGTGTACGTTCACGGGTGGGGGTACGACTCGAACGTACACGGGTGTACATACACGGGGGGGTTTGACTCGAACGTACACGGGGGGGGTTCGACTCGAACATACACGGGGGGTTCGACTCGAACGTACACGGGGGGTTCGACTCGAACGTACACGGGGGGTTCGACTCAAACGTACACGGGGGGGGTTCGACTCGAACGTACACGGGGGGTTCGACTCGAACGTACACGGGGGTTCGACTCGAACGTACACGGGGGGGTTCGACTCGAACGTACACGGGGGATTCGACTCAAACGTACATGGGGGGTTCGACTCGAACGTACATGGGTGTACATACACGGGGTTTCGGCGCGTACGTACGGGGGCTGGGGGGGGTTCGGCGCGTACGTACGGGGGCTGGGGGGGGTTCGGCGCGTACATACGGGGGCTGGGGGGGGTTCGGCGCGTATGTACGGGGGCTGGGGGGGGTTCGGCGCGTACGTACGGGGGCTGGGGGGGGCGGCGCGTACGTACGGGGCTGGGGGGGTCAGCGCGTATGCGGGCACGTCTCCATGGTTGCTATGGGAGTTCGGTGCGGACGGTGTTTTTTCCATCCGGTTGTTACATCGGACGCACGGGATGGATCGTGATTCCGCGGTCGGACTTCACTTTTCACATTTGTACGGTAAATCGTCCGAGGACGTGTCGGACACATTTTCCGACCCGAGGACGTGTGGGGAATAATTCCCAATGCGATTCGTATGGACTTTTTACCATGCGAATTGTGATTGCCAGTTCGTACGGCACTTGTACGATTCGTACGGTAAAAAGACCGGATACGAGTCGTACGGGGAAATTTTTTACCGGATCGTAATTGGCACCAAAATTGGTAAAACCCTTTGGTACATGAACACTCTTTACCAACATGTCACTATTGATAGCAGGTCAACTGTCAAGCACCCCAGGCCCAAAATATTCAATGCAAGGTATAGGTACAATTACCTGTGAAAAATACTGTCACCCTGCACATGGGATTGCAGTGAAAATATGACACAAGACTTGCATACCAACAAAATTCATAGCTGCTAGGTGTGCTATTGTCCAGCTAATCCTGTTTTTTCATCTAATTGCATTTTACTTCTGGAGTTTTTGAGCCCATAGTTACAATGTTAACAGCAACATTGCAAGTCCCAGAATACAATGGAATGTTTGTTTAAAGGTCACGATTTACGTAAAGTGAGATATTTGTCATGGGGACATTTGTAAGCTATGAATGTACTCAAAACCGGAACACCACTTTAATATATTCAAGTGAGGAGAAGTGCTGAGCATGCGTAAAGCATCAAGCTTTACATGCCTAAAATGCAGGGCTACGAATTATTCTTGTGTATTTCAAAATGCTATAGGTTTCGCAAGGTATTATGATGTTGGCAGAGATGGCCACCCGTACAATGATGTAAAATTCAGTAAGGAGTAGGTCAATGACTCACAACTGTGCCCGTAAAGTTGTTTTTTAAAATATTTGAATATCGAATTCTTACTTTTTAATCTATTTATAGTCCTGTAAACCAAACAGTCTTCAAAGAGTCATTGTAAGAGGTAATGAAATGTGAGTGAGGGTAATCAGATGTGAGTGTCAGTGAGAGTGCAATACACACACTCTCTATGCTTAAGCCAGTTTATAATAGGACTAACTTGTTTTTTACCAAGAGCAATCTTACAAGTGAAATGAAAACTGATGGAATGCACATGTAGTTGATTAAAAACCAGTACTGTCTGAATAACTGATATGATACTTTAAATTTATTTACAGGGTCTTCTTTTTAGAATTCCTTCGAACCTAGAGATATATTCGGTATATATATGCTGTGCTTGGCAATGCTCCGGGCACCTTATCTGTCAGCTGTCATGTGTACAATACACCAGGATGCAACTGCTTGTGCAGCAGGAACGGCAGTGTTTGTGGAAGGGGGGAGGCTGGATTTAGGCTTGTACTATTATTTGCCCAGGTTAGGCCCATGTAGTGAAGCTGCTCATTTTTTACATTGTCCTCCTTTTCACAATAATATTTCTGCTGTAACCTTTTGCACATATTTGTATGTGTGACAATGTTGGATTAGTTTCACATTATCACAATGCCTCAAACATCATGTACAAGGCCTTTTTACGCACAGATTACAAAGGTCATTCTATTTTCATCCACGGGTTGACAGGGCTATTTACATATCCATAACATTGCTAATCGATATTTACAACACAAGTATGAATGAATGAATGAATGAAAAACAATTTATAACGCTCAGACTAAGCCCAAAGGCATCAAGGCGCCAGAATGCTTTCTGTTATAAATGTTGAGCATCCCGAAAGATTGGGAGAGGAGGCACTTCATCTGACACCGAGGGTCCCTGCATGCTGAGACTTCACCATGCAGCAGTCTGACATCTCCATGAGGGGTGTCCAGTTCGTGACCAAGACAGGGTACTAAATTCTCTCCCACCAAGTAACGTGGTTATATTGTCCCTTGGGAGGATTCTCAACTTCACACCTACATACACTCAAGGTACACGGTGAGTGGGGTTTGTCAAGAAGGAGTACACCTGATTACTACCTTGTATTATATGACTGCATACATAGACTGTTTTAAAACCATGGTAGAATAATATATGCTATTTACTCTTTTGGTGCTTGTAATCACTTATATATGCTTCTGTCTACTGATTATACAAGAATAACGTTTGTTCAATAAATATATTGAAAACGTCCCACTGTGTATTCTCTGTATATTTCTCTGAGCACAAGTAACCATGAGTGACTAAGCGAAATGTCCTGATCTGTTTCCATGATCCCTGAGAGGTTCGGGGTTATCATGTTCAATGGTTGCCCAAGACCATTTGCTCCCTGGTAAGGTTAGGGGGTCTTAGAGTGGAACGGTGAGCTAGCTGGTCTCTAGGCCAACATATCCTGCGGAGGTGCCATAATCAGGCTGGGCACCTCACCCAACGTTTATGTTGTCTAACAAATGCCCATATCCTACGGGTTTGTGAAAACTACATGCCAGTACCTTATATTTCCCTCACCTCTGTGGCACTGCTATTTCTTCAACTGTAAGCACCACCAGACATCTAAACCACCCCTGTGCCCAACAGTCGAAATAAACATTTTTATACTTTACAAACCGTAGCCCCCGGCAATGCTGGAGAGAAACCTAACTGAGAACACCTCAATAAGTATATAGGAGACCATGTAGAACTTGAATTTAGGCAACACAAACTTACCCCAAACATATGCAGTTCTGTCCACGAGTTGAGATTGTTTTGTAATATCTTTCTTTCGCTGTTATAGCAATATATGTTTTGGTAACTCAACCTCTTTGTGTTTAGTTAAACTGGCTGCTTTTAAGGCCTTTGCATTTTTCTAGTCAATCAATATTTCTCACAACTACTATAATACTACTATACTTTCAACTGTCCATAAACATTCAAAATACTCACATTGTCATGGCTCAGCAACACCCCTTTTGGTTGTCCTGTGGTCCCAGAAGTGTAGACCATAGTACAGCACTTGTTGGCCTTCAGGGATCTGATGATTTCATCCAATTTAGAATCAGATATGTCTCTTCCCAGCTGCATAAATTCCTTCCACTATAGACAGAAATATTTTTGAGAAATATAAAAGCTACAGATTGTCACTGTATGAGACATGTACTCCCAAGTTTTCTTCAACTGAGAAGACAGCAATTGATTATGCAATCATGGAAGCAGATCACCTTGCCAAATGCCATCCATATGTATCATAGGAAGTTGCCATAGTCTCTAAAGCCTTCATTTTGCAGCGGGGCTACTACACAAGGACACCAATCCATCAGAGCAATGCTCCTTGCATTAGCTTACCATTGCTCCCCATCTAAGATCACCAACAGCAGATACTTTTGATTAAAATATTTTCACTTCATGTTCTTTTTCTATTTACAATGCTTTAGACAGTGTTTTGCAAATGTATCCTGTATTTTTAATGCTGGTAATTTCTTATCTTTTTGCCTCTTACTTTTCGCCCCTTTCATATTTTCCATTGTTTAGCCTGCTTAGGATCATATTTTCTGTCTCTTATTGTTTTCAAATAGGTTCAAGGTAATTATAAATGAGAAAACAAGCACCACTTTATTTCTTCTGCTGTCTAGCCACATTCACTCTAATTCTCCTGTGGGTATTTTAATGCTCTGCTTTAGGGGATCCTTTTTTTAGGCTTTTCTAGCTTTTTTTGTAGCATCATTGGCTGGTAAACTGCATTCTGAAAATGGTCTCCTAGTCATTGGGAGTGTTCTCTGGCCTTTCAGGTGACCTCAAACTCTTAATTCCTTTGTGTTTGCCGCCTTCTGTTGTTTTATTTAATTATCTGTAAACTTATAAGATTACTTGCAATGTTTAAATCACTGAAGAGACACAGTTAGTTTGGGATCAGGTCACAATCCCACTGTGTGAAGCACCTTTTTTGGGTGGTTGCCCCCTAGTTTTGTGGAATGATGCTGTTGGCTGCTTGCCTTCAGTCAATGGAACACTGCTTACCAGACCCCAGTACATGTGATCTAAAAGCAAATGAATGTTGAATTCGCTAACACCTAATTATAATATTTTACTTTCTTATAAATTCATAGCGTATGGTGCCCAGAATATACCCATGGAATGACCAGTCAAATGTCACCATAGGACTAGAGCACTATTGTGGCATACAGTAGTGTGACCAGGCACACAGGACTCAAAGCCAGATACCTGTAACCAGGCAGTTGCAGTTTAAACATTAAGCGTAACCTGTAAGCAAAAAAAAAAGCTTTTGTCAGGATAAAATCTTCCTTTCAAATATCAGTATAAGTCACCCCAATTTAGGCTGTGTATCCTATAAATGTAGAAATATATAGTCAACATATTCTTATAGTGACCACATCCAAAAGCTTTTTTCACCGTAGGAAGGCTGGATGGCGCATTGAGATACACAGGGAAGCAATAATAAATATTAACTATGTTGTTCTAGGCTAGGAAGCAGCTGCAAACATTATTCAAAACACATCCAAATATTTATTAAAAGCCAAGCTCAAAAGTAAAATTGGATTTGAATAAATATTAAGAAAAAATTACTTTTAAAAAGTTACCATTTTTCTGCCTGAAGCTCCAAAAGATTAAGGGCCTGATTACGAGTCTGGCAGACCCAAGACATCTAGACTTACAGTGGTGAGGCATTGATGGTCCAAACAGTGCCACACTGGCAGTACGACATGGCTATTTTTACTTGGGCAGTAAGACCACCCTTGCTGCACCGCAACCGCCAGCGATCAGAGAGAACCCTGGTGCTGGTGCAACGGTATTGAGGCTGCAATATGCTTGGGAGGCCCTCCGCAGTCCCGTTAAGCATATCAAGAGTTTTCTCTCCATCGCGGTTTTCATGGTGGTTCCTCCTCAATGAAACTGCGGCAGGGAAGAAAGAAAGGGTGCACCAGGGAAATCCCCCTTTGCCTCAGGCCATGGGGTACATGCATGAGGCACATGCTGTGCCCCTCTGCGTGCATGCACCCGAGTGCCTGCACAGAATGACTGCACCAGTCCATGCCGTATAGGCACTGCCTTTGAAGCTCCCATTGCGGTGCGATCATAGGTACTTTTGTGGGAAACCAAAGAATCGCTTGCCAGTGACTTAAAAAGTAATAATCTGACAGGCGAAAGCAGCCCCTAGAATGAGTTTGTAGTGACAAAGGAATGAACTGCTCATTACCCTGGCCAAACCTCTTGATAAGAAGAGAAGGGTTTCTCAATCTTGGATTTTGTAAATGATGGGCACTGAGGTATTGTTTGCAGTAAGAATCTGCTTCAAATTTGGGTAGGGCTACTCCTGTAAACCTTTTCCTTATTGATTAGGCAGGTACCAGAAGTCATCCCCATCCTCAATTGTGTTCCAGACATCCCTTTTGGCATCCCCTTGCACACTCCTCAGAACACTACAGGACTTGTGATAGAACAGAAGAAGAAATGAACCTGCTGTGTGGGACATGTAAGGAGACCTTAACGGCTAGTCGTACCCCAATTGTAACCAGCACAAACAAAGGGACTCTAAGGGTCAGTTGGCAGACTTCCAATGTAAGTTATGGACACACAAAATCTGCAATAAGCCTTTTCTGGAACAGCCCAGCTTACTAGTGCAAGTTGGGCCCGACTTAAACTGTTTTGGTGGCCTCTCATGGAGCGAGTTATGATCCCAAGTGCTGTTTCTGAGGACCTGGGCCCTTGGTTATTTTCTCGTAATAACCCTGAAATCCTAGACTTCAGGACCTCCAGAGCACCAGGACAAACTTGCCAAACTGACCCGCCCATGGCATTTTGCCACTGGTCTGCAAAAACAGGACCTGCCCGCTTGGAGTGTCTCTGCAGCAGCAAAATTAATTCAGAAAGACCTTGTCTAAAAGGTATCCGGACTCATAGAACTCTTGTCAGACATAGGCCATAGCATTGCCATGACGGAGAAGTTTGCGATATGAAAAAAGAGTTTAAGGGCCCGATTGATATATCTGTGGTGGCCCGCCGTTCTGCCATGAGGACAGGTCCATAACTGACAGACCACCCGCCTAATTTATAAAGCACCACTAAGCAGGTAGTCATTTATAAAGGCAATTCCTGTAAATGTAGTTTACTCTTTACTACAGGGCTGCATCAAAAGGACGCAGCCCCGTAGCAAAGTTTTGTTTTGTTTTTTGCTTTTGAAAAAGAATATCCCAAATGGGACTTTCTTGTTTAAAAGAAAAAATGTAATACTCGCCTCACCATGCAAGTTTTGTCCCCTGGTGGGGAGAGCACTATAACAATGTTATTGTTCCTAAAGATCAGTAAATATTTACTAAATGTGCTCCTTCCAAATTGGGCAGGCGGAAATGTACTCATCTCTCCAATGGCCCTTACTCCCTAGGACCAGCACAGCAATGTCCTCATGGTCGAGATAGAGTAGCTGTGATACGAATCCGAAGGTCCACCTTCATTTAAATTGGGCATACTCCATCACTGTTGTGAGGAAGTATACATACCACTAATATATACATCGAGCCCTAAGTCTAACCACAGAAATATTGATTTGGAGAAAGTGCCAGCCAGAGAGAGGACTTTTGTGGGCAGAAACTTGAGCTCTTTCTGCCATAATCAACTGCTTTACCGGGAACTAGTTCAATGCCTATCTAATGGTGTTGCGCCCTCCTCTGATATAGCTTGCTGCCTTGTCCCACTGACAGATTTTTTTGACCTCCAGAAAAAAAGACTAAGGGACAGATGGAGTAATCTCCTTTGACTGGGCAGAGTACTTAATGTAAGCCAGGCAGAGTCTACTGTACCCATTAATCCCAGAAATGAACACCAAACTGGTGGGCAATTCGAAAGCATTAGCAGGAACTGCCATCGCAATGGATTCGGTCAATGAAGTTTCCAGTTTGGTGCAGGGCTCCGTCAACATGATGGAGCTGTGCACCAAACTGTTTTATTTCCAAAAAGAACTCCCATGGCCAGGATTAACGTGTCGGTGACGGGCGGTGAAAACTGACCTCTAATCCCACCGATTGAAATTAGATAGACAGAATTAGAGGTCTGTCTCTGATGCCCTTCCTCTGCACGGCCATTGGACGGGTTTAATCATGGCAGAGAGTGAGTAGTCTATTCAGTGAATAAACCTAAGCTCCACACTCGAACCAATATCAATTGGTGGTACAGATGTAAATCAGCCCTTAATCACAAGGTAAAATATCGAACTGGGCTTCTTCGTGGTCAGATTGAATTCGCACCTAGGTCCCAGACTACCTCCACCAGTGACTACCATTGGTGCGTTGCCCTTTATGATGCTATTGATTTTGAGTACCTTATATAATTTTCCAACAACAGAACTTGTTAAAATGTTTTGCAAACATTGTATAGTACCTAGCCGAAGGACTGTAGATTAACCTGAGGCTTTCCTTCTTCCCCTCCCAGTGCTGAGACATTTATTTGATGTCTGAGGCACTTTTTCTTCAAGCCTTCAAAACTTTTTTTTTCCACAAAAGATATCCCAGACAAATTCCCATCCTTTTTTCCATATGTTGGGGATTCACAAGATGGCCAGAGTTTGTTGATTCCATTAGAGATAAGAAAATAGTCAAAATATAACAAACTTTTTTTTGTCCAGCAAAAAAGTGTTGTGCAAGAAAAATATGTTTTTCAAATTTGATTGAAAAAAGGCAAGCTTTTGTTAGGTCTCCATCTTGCCAGATTAAGGGAACAAACAAAATTCTATTATTTTACCACAGTTTTCGCATTACCCACGTTCTCTTTATTTTAATGCTTTCCACCCACCTAGAGTTTGTGGAGCAAGCCCATTTAAAACTAATCAGTGATCCCAGAGAACAACACACTTCTGAAAAATAAACAAATGCAACATTTTTAAAGCGGTCATTTGTGCAGATCACATATCCTTTTCCCAAAGAAACTTAACATTGAAATACAAAAAGCATGACAATATATGTGAAAAATAAAAAAGATGACAATGTTTAAATCTATAATTTTTTGTCTCAATAGGCAATTTACAAAAGTAATTTATTGTTGCATCCATCAGACCCTTTTGGAGACTTGGATATTGGTTGTTGTTGTTTGTCCAAAAAAGGGATATCCAGAGCCAATAACTGAGCTACAGCCTATAAGGATACCACACAGCAATACATATGGTAAAATCTAATGGATGAAAGATGAGTCTAACAGAAAAGTATGTATCTTTTAATTGTGCCTAAGATAGACTCTGCAATAATGATCATTTGTACAACTATCATCTGACACAGAGAGCAATATTTGCAATGTGTCATTTTTCATGCACGCCAAATAAAACTTACTAACCAGATATTCACTCAAAAGCTAGACACCCAGGATAGTCCAGGGTGGTGTATTGTGTGGATTCCACTACGTTTCTTATACAGGATGCCATGTAAACATTGAGCCCTTGTCTACATTCTCACATCCTCTTCATATATCTGTGAGGGAAAAGTCTGGAATGGTTCTCACATTTCTCATGAAAACTGTATCCCGCTTGTGTATTGGCCTATAACTCTGGACAGTATAGGCTTCAAAATGCCATGAGCTGATATCATGCTTTAGCCGTGAAAACTGGACCAGTTTGGCAAGACACTCAGACTCCAGTGTTGTGTGCTTTTTTTGCCCTGAATGCTGTACAAACCTCAATCTTTTGGTTAAGTCACACCTTTTCCTCACAATAATATGAGGGAAGATTACAGAATCTGCAGGGATCCACAAAATTCCTATCAACCAGCCTTTCCACAATTCTCCGGATAAAAAAGGTACCCCACATGTGTGAATAGGCCTTTCGGCCACAAAACCCTAGGCCCTAAATGTAACATGGGAATATCAATGTTTTGTCATTACAATTGTCCCATTTGGGTGATTTTTCTACTTGTGTATTTGGGCTTTAGCTCAGCCGCACCCCAGGAAAGTTTACTGAACTTACTAAACTTGAAAATTAGAGAGTCGAGGGCAGTGTAACTTGCAAGAATCCATCAAGATTTCATACCCATGATGCCCTGCAAATCTAAAACTTTGGCTATAATCATAAGCTCTTCTCACATTTCTATAAGGGAAAGCTCAGAAATATGGAGGAATCCACAAAATTCCTTCCATCCAGTAATTCAACAATTCTTCTTATAAAAAGGTACCCTACCTGTGGGTGCTAGGCTAACAGTCTGGGCCAATGGCCTGAAGTACGATAGTCAGCAAAACACACATTTTCCCCATGATAATTGACCTGCTTTTGTGATGTGGGTAGCTGGGGAAATTAGTCTCGGGTTTGACCGACATCCTGGGAAACCTACTAAACTAGTACATTCATAAAAAACTAGACACCCAGGAGAGCCCTGGGTGATGTCACTTGCATGGGCCGAAAATGTTTTCCTACAAAGACTTCCCTGCAAACTTAAAACTTTGGCTAAAATCATGTATATTCCTCACATTTCGGTAAGGGAAGTTCAGAAATCTGCAGAGCACCACAAAATGATCCTTCAGAAAAAAAATCATTCTTGTGTGAGCAGAATGAGAAGGACAAAATGTTCATGTCCTCCCATTCCAGAAGTAATGTGGAGAATGTAAACACCTTGACCTTAGAGTTCAAGAGATTAAGTAGAGCGATGTGTTTACAATTCTTTATCCTCTAATTGAGACATATTTGATGGTGAATCCCCTACAAGTCTCACTCTTTGTGATATAATGGTTCTCCACAACCAGTTTTGTGAAGTGTGCCACAATTCCACATTCTCTACATATTTTCCCTCACACCCAGGATATCAGAGGCTACCAATGACCAATTTAAAAAAAAAAAAACAATTAAAAATAACTAAAATACAATAGTGTGGCTACCAGCTCAGTTTAACCTTTAGTGTGTTAAGTAGCTATTGTTTTGGTAATGTGTTTGATATTGTCCTTTCCATCAATATTGATTGTTTATGCTCTAGATGTATGAACTATTACTATGTTTGCAACAAATACAATGGGCCTGTTATGCTTCACTGTCAATCAATCAATCAATCAGGGGTTTATAAAGTGTGCTACTCACCCATGAGGGTCTCAAGGTGCTGGGGGGTGCAGCTCTGGATCAGTCGGAGAGCAAGGTCTTGAGGCTCTTCTTGAATGTGTGCAGAGTGGGGGATCGTCTGATGTTGACTGGGAGCTCATTCCAGGTCTTTACTGCGATGTAGGAGAAGGCTCTTCCTCCTGCTCTGGTCCTGCAGATGTTTGGGGTTTCTGCCAGGGTGAGGTCGGCGGAGCGGAGGTTCCTTCTGGGTACGTGGAAGGAGACTCTTTCATAGAGGTATTTGGGTCCGATGTTGTGGAAGGATTTGTAGGCGTGGGTGAGTAGCATTAAGGTAACTCTCTTCTCGATGGGGAGCCAGTAGAGGTCTTGTAGGTGCTGGGTCATGTGCTCGTGTTGTGAGGTTCCAAGGAACAGTCTGGTTGAGGTGTTCTGGATGGTTTGAAACTTGTGTAGCAGGGTTTTGTGTAGGTCCGGTGTAGAGGGCGTTGCCGTAGTCCAGTTTGCTGGTTATGAGTGTGTGGGTCATGGTCTTTCTGCATTCTGGGGGATCCACTTGAAGGTCTTGCAGAGGATGCAGAGGGAGTTTAAGCAGGTGGAGGTGATGGGGTTGACCTGGTGGGTCAAGGTGAGAGAGGAGTCTAGAATGATGCCGAGGTTCTGGGCATGGTCTGTCGGGGTGGGTGGGTTTCTGAGGGCAGTGGGCCACCAAGAGCTTTCCTCACGCAGTGGGGGAGGGTCTGTGGATGAGAACCTCTGTCTTCTCTGAGTTCAGTTTTAGGCAGCTGTCTCTTATCCAGGCTGTGATGTATTTCCTTCCTTTTTGGAAGCTGAGTCTGGTGTCTATGGGGTTCTTTGTGAGAGAGAGGATGAGCTGGGTGTCGTCGGCGTAAGATACTATGTTGAGCCCATACTGTCTGACGATAGCGGCGAGGGGGGCCATGTAGATGTTGAAGAGCATTGGGCTGAGTGAAGATCTTTGGGGTACTCCACAGTTGATCTCTGTAGGTTCAGAGAGGAAGGGAGGGAGTCTGATCCTTTGGGTTCTGCTGGAGAGAAAGGAGCGGATTCAGTCAAGAGCAGTTCCTGTTATACCGGCGTCGTGGAGTCTGGCTGCGAGAGTGTGGTGTGAGATGGTGTTGAAGGCTGCTGAGAGGTCTTGTAGGATGAGGGCCGCAGTGTGGCCCTGGTTGAGTAGCATGTGGATGTCATCAGTGGCAGCGAGGAGGGCGGTTTCAGTGCTGTGGTTGCTGAAATATCCAGACTGGGAGAAGTTGTGGATGGCGTTCTCTTCGATTAAGGTGGTCATCTGGGCATTGATGAATCTCTTGGTGACTTTGGCTGCAAAGAGAAGAAGAGAGATGGGTCGGTAGTTTTTCAGGTCCGTCGGGTCCGTTTAGGGTTTCTTGAGGAGGGGCTTGACCTCTGCCCGCTTCCAGTCATCGGGGAAGGTGCCAGATTCAAGGGAGGCGTTGATGGTCCGGCCTAGTTTGCGTGCAATGGTGGTGGTGGCTCTTTGGTAGCTGTGAGGAGAGCAGGGGTTAGTGGGGGCTCCTTACATGGGTGTTCTTCATGGCCATCGCGGTATGTTCAGTGGTGGCAGGTTTCCAGGTGGTGATGGTCTGCTGGTTGTCGGTGGTGGAGAGGGGGATGGTGTCAGGAGTCTGTTCACTGAAGTTGTCATAGAGTGCCTTGATTTTCAGGTAGAAGTAGGAGCTGAGCTTGTTGCAGAGGTCCTGAGATGGTGAGACATCCGTGGCTTCGCTGGGGGGTTTGGTGACCTGCTGTATGACATTGAAGAGTTATTTTGCGTTAGTAGCGTTGGTGTGTATTCTTTTCTTGTCTGTTTGGTGGCTCTTATGCGCTGTTGGTATTCATTCATGGCGTTACTGTAGTTGTTCTTGTCTTCAGTGGTTTTATTGTTCTGCCACAGTTTCTCGAGGCGTTTGCAGGAGCACCTGGCTTCTTGGAGGTCGGTGGTGAACCAGGCAGCCTTCAGGAGGCATTGTTTGATGGGGTGGCGGTTGGGTGCGAGCTTGTCAGCGCAGCCGGCGTTCTAGCAGTGTAGGTCTTTGGCTGCAAAGTTGGCGTTGGTCATGGTGGAGAGGGGTCATGGAGGAGGGTGGTGTTGAGGTGTTCCTCTGTGATCTTCCTCCAGTTCCTTCGTGGTGGGCATGGGGCAGGTTTGGGTGTGGTGGTGGTGGTGGTGAAGGTGAAGTGTACACAGTGGTGGTCTGTTCAGAGTGGCTGCATGGTGTGGCTGAAGTGGATGTTTGTCCTTCCTGTGAAGATGGGGTCAAGGGTGTGTCTGGCTCAGTGGGTGGGGTGGTGGCGAGTTGCCTCAGTCTGAGGTTGGCAAGGTTGGCAAGGAGGGTGGTGGAGTCGGGGTCACTGAGGTTATCGAGGTGGAAGTTCAGGTCTCCGATGAGAATGTAGTCCATGGAGGTGATGGTGTGGGGAGCAACAAGGAAGGCAATGGTGATGGCTGAAGATGCACGAGGGCCGGGGATCTGTAGATGACAGTCCCGCGCATCATGGTTCGGTGGCTGGTTTGGATCTGGAAGCGGAGGTACTCTGTGTTGGAGATGGGTCTCTCGTGCTGAAGGTGGAGTGTTGGAGGGAGCTGTGCGATTGCGAGTCCTCCTCCTGGGCGGTGGAGGTGGTCCTTTCTTTGGATCTTGTATCTGTCGGGGATGATGGTGGCGATGTCGGGGGCGGAGGTGGCGTTAGTCCATGTTTCCGTGAAGAAGGCGACGTCTGGCGAGAGGGTGTCCAGCAGGTCCCAGGTTTCCATGGCGTGTCTGTGGAGGGAGCACACATTGAGGAGGATGCACGACTGGGCTTCAGTGGTGCGGGAGTCCGGCGTGGATCCAGTGGTCATGGGGGCTGTTGATGATGAAGGATTGTTGGCAGTGTCAGCAGGAGACCTTGCTGTATGTGTTGTTTGGCGTAGATCTCTGGCAGTTATTTCTTACGGGGTTGAGTGCGAGGAAGCCAGCAGAGTTGTAGCGGTGTGGGGTTGTACAACAAGGGTTCCTGGTGCTGGCTGGGGTCGGGTCACGGATGGGCGCAGACGGGCTTGCCTTTGGCTGCCATTAAGTAGGGGAGAGGAGGGAAGTGCAGCTGGGAGGCGGGAAGCGAGAACTGGCAGTGGGGAGGGGCCACGGGGGCAGCTGCAGCAGGAAGGGCACAGAGACAGAAAACGGGCACAAGAGAGACAGAAGAACAGAAAAAGGCACAAGGCAGACACAGACACAAGAGAGACAGAAAGAACAGAAAGGGGCACAAAGCCAGACATGGGTGCAAGAGAGATTGAAAAAACACGATAAAACGGCAGGGTGGGACAAAGACAGACACAGCCACAGAGAAATAGAACAGCAAAGTGGCACATAGACAGACAGAGACAACAGCGGCTAGCAGAAGAACAAGGCTCTCCCACTGGACCACCAGGGATGAGGCGCAGGCAGGTTCCTGTGGGTGGAGAAGGACCTCAACACCTACCTGGGCAGCAGCACCCAGAGCACAGTGCTAGAACAGTGGCACTTGATAGCAGAGCTGCGGCGGGAGAGCAGGTCTCTGACCAGGAGGTTAGGGGTCTTGCTCGCACTCTCTCGCAGTGGCTGCCATTAAGTAGGGGAGGGGGAGGGAAGCGCAGCTGGGAGGTGGGAAGGGGGAACCGGCAGGGGCCATGGAGGCAGCAGCGGCAGAAAGGGCACAGAGACAGAGAACGGGCACAAGAGACACAGAAGAACAGAAAAAGGCACATGGCAGACATGGGCACAAGAGAGACAGAAAGGGGAACAAAGACAGACGGGGCGCAAGAGAGACAGAAAAAACACAATACAGACAAACAGAACGGCAAAGTGGCACAAACACAGACAGAGACAACAGCGGCCAACAGAAGAGCAAGGCTCTCCCACTGGACCACCAGGTATGAGGCGCAGGCAGGAGCCTGCGGGTGGAGGAGGGCCTCAACACCTACCTGGGCAGCAGTGCCCAGAGCACACTGCTGGAGCGGTGGCACTTCATAGTAGAGCTGCGGGGGGAGAGCAGGTCTCTGACCAGTAGGTCAGGGGTCTTGGGGTCTTTGATTATTGTGTTGCTTTGTGCCTAGATTCATAAGACACCTACATATCAGATAAGCCTTGGACAGCTGTCAGATCAACACAGAGTCAAGGATGTTAAAAGAAATAACACTTTGTCTTGCCGAATTGTTCTCTTGAATACTGATGTCTAGGAGCCCTTGGGAAAGCATCATTTAGTACCTGAGGTTCATTAGCACCTGCATCCCCAGCTTCGTTGAACCCAGCTTTACGTGTAGCTGAATGTTATTCGAATGTGATTCAGAACACTGAACTACTCATTGGGCTGGAGCGAAGCACTGAAGCATGTGCTTATAATCATTTACTATTACTTAAGTGGCATGGGTAGATTACTTCTTTTTATTAGTATCATCACATTGCATAATTGATTGATTGATTTTCAATTTATAAAGGGCATCATTTACCCAAAGGAATCAAGGCGCTGTTGTCATGACCATACGATATTGCGCAATCAGATCAAATTCATTCTGGGGAAAGCTGCCTAAATAATGTAGAGTCAGGACTTAAGAGCCTTTCTAAAGGGCAGATGTTTGATAGTGGAAGTCAGACACTGAGGAAGCAAATTCCAAAGTCTGGATGCTGTGACTGTTAAGGCTCTGTCTCCTTATCTCTTCCTTCAAACCCTAGGTACAAAGACCAGGTTGTGGTTGACAGAGCGGAGGTTTCTACGTGGAATATACTGATGAAACATAAGTTTAATCCCAGCAGGGCCAGGAAGGTGAAAAGCCTTATGAAAAATGGAGATGTATTTAAACAGAAGGTACTTCCTGATAGGGAGCCAAAGCAGCTCACCCAGCCCTGCAACAGCTGACTGGCACTTATGAATGGCAAGAATGGCTATACTGAGTGCATTCTATTCCACCTGAGGTTTTGCCTCAGTGCTGATGTTCTAACCCACGTACAGGGAGTTACAGTAATCTAGTCTAACCATGACAAAGAACAGGGCAACCTGCTTTCATGCTTAAAGGGTGTTGATAGGAAACATCTTTTTTGACTTCCTTATAAACCCAAAGCAGGTAGCAACTCTGCGATTGGCTTGTCCATTCAGAGGCAGCTCAGTGTCTAAGATTACGCCAAGATTTTTAGCGTTCTTAGCTGAAATCCGGGAGGGTACCTATGGGGTTCGGCCACCAGTTACCATTCCAGATTGTGGTGTGCATCCTAAAAAACAGCACCCGTTTTCTCCCTATTCAGTCTGAGGAAATTCTTTTCCATCCAGTGTGCGACTGCCAACTTGCATTAAGAAAAATGATCTGCAGTAGCAGTGGAGTTGCTATCATCAGTGTAGGCCCAGCAGCAAGAAAGCCTCCTGGTTCAACGACGACCTCAAAAACTTCAAGAAGAACTGCCGTACCTTCGAGAAAGCCTGGCGAAAAAACCCGACTACAGTCAACATGACCGCCCTCAAGCACGCCTCCCACAAACACCACCAGCTGATCCACACCACCAAGAGGACAGCATTCAAGGAACGACTAGACAACAACGCACACAACAGCAAGGAACACTTCAGCATCGTCAAAGAGCTCTCCAACCCCAGCGCCGGAAACAACGACATCACTCCCTCACAAGACCTCTGCGACTCACTCGCCTCGTTCTTTCACAGCAAGATCGCCGAAATACACAACAGCTTCAGCGCACAGACCACGCACCCAACCACCGAACCAACGACCCCCACCACCACCCTCCATGCCTGGACACCGGTCAGCACCGAAGACACCATCCACACGATGAACACCATCCACTCCGGATCACCAACCGACCCATGCCCCCACCAAGTCTTCAACAAGGCCGACTCCGTCATTGCACCCCAACTCCGGGACATCATCAACTGCTCCTTCAACACCGCCATCTTTCTGGAGAGCTGGAAGCACGGCGAGCTCAGCGCCCTCCTGAAGAAGCCATCAGCAGACCCCTCCGACCTCAAGAACTACCGGCCCATCTCGCTCCTGCCTTTTCCTGCCAAAGTCATCGAGAAGACCGTCAACAGACAGCTTGCCACCTTCCTCGAGACAAACGGATCCCTCGACCACTCGCAGTCCGGCTTCCGAGCCAACCACAGCACCGAGACCGCCCTCATCGCAGCCACTGACAACATCCGAGCCCTGCTCGACAATGGGGAAACAGTGGCCCTCATCCTCCTGGACCTCTCCGCAGCGTTCGATACTGTCTGCCACCGCACCCTAGTACAGCACCTCAGCAACATCGGAATCCAAGAGAGGGCACTAGATTGGATCATCTCGTTCCTCGCCGGAAGACCCCAGAGAGTCCGCCTCCCCCCGTTCAGATCCGAGGCCACCGAAGTCATCTGCGGCGTCCCGCAAGGATCATCACTCAGCCCCACCCTCTTCAACGTCTACATGAGCCCCCTCGCAGCCATCGCACGCCAACACAACCTCAACATCATCTCCTACGCCGACGACACTCAGCTGATCCTCTCCCTCACCAATGACCCAGCGACCGCCAGAACCAACCTACACGAAGGGATTAAAGACGTAGCCGAGTGGATGATGAACAGCCGCCAGAAACTGAACTCAGACAAGACGGAAGTCCTCATCCTGGGATCATCACCCTCCACCTGGGACGACTCCTGGTGGCCCCCCTCCCTGGGCAGCGCACCCAAACCTACGGACCACGCACGCAACCTGGGCTTCATCCTGGACTCCTCCCTCTCAATGACCAGACAAGTCAACGCCGTCTCATCATCATGTTTCAACATCCTACGCATGCTCCGAAAGATCTTCCGATGGATCCCCACCGAAACCAGAAAGACGGTCACCCAGGCTCTCGTCACCAGCCGACTGGACTACGGAAACACCCTCTACACCGGAACCACAGCCAAACTACAGAAAAGACTCCAACGCATCCAGAACGCCTCTGCACGACTCATCCTTGACATCCCCTGACACAGCCACATTTCCCGACACCTGAGAGACCTGCAC
The DNA here is from genome assembly GCF_964204655.1 of Triturus cristatus. Lineage (NCBI taxonomy): Eukaryota > Metazoa > Chordata > Amphibia > Caudata > Salamandridae > Triturus > Triturus cristatus. Next base: position 48,793,139 of record NC_140581.1, on the reverse strand, counting down.
TGGCTCCCCATCAGCAAGAGAATCACGTTCCGACTCCTCACCCACGCACACAAGGCCCTCCACGACCTGGGCCCCAGATACCTCAACAACCGCCTGACCTTCTACACTCCCACACGCCAGCTACGATCGACCAGACACGCCCTCGCGGCCGTTCCACGCATCCGAAGAGCCACCATGGGAGGAAGATCCTTCTCCTACCTGGCAGACAAGACTTGGAACTCCCTCCCCATCCACCTCCGCCTGACCCAAGACCACCTCTCCTTCAGGAAGCAACTCAAGACCGGGTTGTTCGAGCAGTAGCGGACCCCCCTCCCCCCTCCCCCATGCGCCTTGAGACCCTTCGGGTGAGTAGCGCGCTTTACAAATGTCTTGATTGATTGATTGATTGATTGATTGATTATGATATTGCGTACATTCTTACAGGCATGAATGATGGCAGCAAGTGGGAACACATAAAAGTTTAAAAGACTAGGGCTCACAGATAGACCTGCATCACCCCACAGGACACAGAGAAAACATTAAAATGGAATTGACTGAGCAATATTCTCTGAGAGCGGTCATTGAGGAAAGAAGACAGTAGGGCCAATGCCTGCTCTGTAATGCCCAAATCTTGGAGGCACTGATTCAGCAACGATGGGAAGATGATGTCAAAGACTGTAGACAGGTCCAAAAGATCAAAGCAGGTCCCTGCCCCTGGTCCACTAATCTCCTAATTCGTTCCGTGGCCAAGACTAAAGCAGTTACGGTTCCATGATGTTTTCGGAACCCAATCTGAGATTTGACCAGCCATCCCTGCATCAGTCCTTAACTGACTTGTACTTGGGGATGTTCAGTGGTAAAAACATTAGTCATGTAGAACATATGCAACAATACTGCCTTGAAGCATCAGCATGAAATCCTGAGCCACCAATTCTCACATTTTCAAGCAGTAGTAGTTCTTTACTCCAGCAGTAGGTAACGCAACAATCAATTTTCTATGAAAAACAGACTGCGTTTAAAAAACAATATGCTTTATCAAAATGTGATCACACACTGGGTTGCTTGAGGTCCCCAGGCAGCCATCATTGCTGTGATGGCATCCCATTGTAAAGAGTCACTATTTGCAACCTAACTCATGAATATTGAAGAAGTGGATTGCGACTCACTGCAATGTGGAATTTTGTGAACTGAACTAATAAAACGTAGGTCACTTCAGAAAATTCAAAAGTGGATGTAAAAATACGGATTGCACATAGTGATCAGAATTTTGCAATCAGTGTTTAGTACATCAGGCCCAAACCTTATCTACCACAATAGTATATGGGAAGGTGGAGTTAGACTTACAATGCAAGCCTGTTATCTCTGTCACATACTCTGTGTTGTCTGATTTTACAGTTCAGAAACAATATAAGGGTTTGACAAATTCCAAGAATGGCTGTTTTTTATTCCAAGACATGCCTTTTCTTACACTATTCTATACTTCCTGTCCTTTTTTACTCACTTTGTAGGTTTTTCATCTATTTTCTCCAGCTCTCTTGTTCTAGGTAAAATATGGTAAAAAATCAATTTTGGTCCTCTAAAACGACCACCACCTGCAGACAACTGCATCGACTACCACCACCTGCAGATGTGATGGTCCACAAAGAACTGTTTGAATCAAGTATAAACAACAACTTCAAAGCAATCCAACACATTCCTAAAGTCATGCTGAAATCAACTGCAGGTAAAATGTTATCCATGTAAGGAAACATACAAAAGTCAACATTCTCATATCCTATACTGGCGTTTTGTGAAATACAGACATATGACAACATTTAGACTGGTCTTCCTTCTCCCACCTGAATTGAAAGAAAATTAGAATTGTAGCCGTATAAAGCCTTCTCTCCTATGATCCTTATAGAAATAGCCACAATAGCGTATGTCCTCAAAATAACTCTCACACAACAGGCATTATGTACTTCCCTCAATGTAATGGGAAGCTTCTACTTTTTATGGCATAGAGAGATAGCTAATCAATTTGACTACTCTATCCCCATGTTCATGAACAGGTACTAAAGAAATCTGTTTCGCAAAATGCAATTCACAGAAGGTCTAAAGGCAGTTTAAGGGGGTGCTTAACAAACTGAATTTCCAATTGACTTTACCACTTAGGGACCAATTAAGAGCTGCTAGGAGTGGTAACATACCTGTCATAGTACCATTCATAAATGATGGAATAAAATCCCATTTATGTAAAAGGAAATAATCAACTCTCCTAGGATATGGATGTAATATAACCCTCAAAGCTGAAACCCAAGAGCCATGGGAAACCCTGAGAAACAAACCTCAGAGCTTGTATAAACAGGATAAAAGAGGATTTCATTTAGAAACCAAAAACACAGCTCAAGTTCAAATGAACATACCATCAAATATTCTGATTGTCTTTAAACGCCTCCATCACGTTCATGTTGTTTGACTAATGACACAGAGAAACTAGATGGTACGAGATCTTCTCTGATAGTGTTAGAAGTACTTGTAGAGCCCACCCGAATATTTAACAACTTGAGAAAGGATCGAGTTTCAGGAAAAAACAGTAATGTTATTCTGTGTCTGTGGTAGATACCAGTCAGAATACACAAGGGAGCACCTTGCTGTCATCCTGCACATGTTCAATGAATACCAGGGCATTCAGAGAGAGTGCAGCCAAACTCCTATTCCCTAAGATGACATACTATCACGGGGCTCTGAACACCATCACGAGCCGCCTTGACAGGAATCAAACTATAACGAGAGCGATATCATAACACATCCTTATCATGATTATTCAACTATACTATTTAATAAAATAATTACCTCTGAAAACCCCACGGATACTAATTTAATAGTTAAGGGTAATATCTTACCATTATAATAGCGTAAAACTATCAGTAAGTAACTACATTACCCATGATACCCTCAGAAGTCGCGATGACTCGAACTACGCGAACCCGGAAATAGGCGGGGCTACACGTCACCATTCAGAGTGTCCTTTATAACGGATTACGGGGGAACACTCGTAGCTCCAAGTGGTGAAACCTCCTCCAAGCAGGACGATATGAGGGACAGGACCCTTGATGGCGTGAGTAAATATGCAGCTGAACAACAACTATAAGGTATGAGAGAGTGCCACTCAACTCGGGAGTTGGCCTCCATCTCTATTCTCACCGTCTTTCTATATTTCTTTTCTCCCATCCCTCATTCTGGTCTACCGGTTGGGCTTTCTAAAACGTACCAAAACTAACATCCTGATTTACATGACCGATCATACTATTCTGACAAAGCAGAGTTTGACTACAGGGCTACCCCGATGTGTGGTGAGGTCCCACGAGGAGTTTAACCTCTCCCAAAATGGGGTAAGGAATGTGCTTATTTGAGCAAGTACAGAGTGAGTGTATTTTTAAACAAATTTCCACAATAATGAGAGATATGGTGATTTTATGTTTACAAGTTTGAGTGAGCGTGATTGACACAGATGTTTCGTAAATGCCAATCACACACTAATGAGTGAAAGATGACAGGATGCAGCAATCTGCCGCCACAAAAATGGGAATTACACAAATACGAGTGTGTGATAGACAATGCTATAATAACACACGCAATTTCTGCGTTTTTTCACTATCATAACCTTTTAACACGGGTTAATCAACATAAACGCATGAAGATGTGAACAATTTCGAACTTTAATACAATGGTGGTTGTGTGGTGTCTCTCTTTTTCCTTCCCCAGATGGAGTGAATATACGAGACACACTAGTCCAAGATAAAAAAGGAGCAGCTACCTTCCCTTATATAAAGTAGTGTAGGGAAATTCTCTTCTACTTCTGATTCCAGGTTGCACCCAGTCCCACCCTGAAGAAAGTCCAGCACCCTTTATGGGGCAATAGCGGACTGAAACATGTTTGCTATAGGGTCCTAGGACCATAATATCCCTATCGGCTCATTTTTCTGTTTTTATTATCCCTGACAGATCCAAAAATAAAGGGAAACCGGGATCTGTCTGTGGACTTTTAATCTTTATCCCCATGGCCAAAAACATCTCCTTAAGTGCTCCCTGAAAGATGGTCGAGCCCACCCTGACTTCTAGGCGTCAGGGTGTCCCGATGATGAAGCATGACACCACTAGGGTGTGTGAGGGAATATAAAACAAAAGGACATGCCTCCTTTCCCACTCAGTAGTGGCGTTCCAGCGGTAGCTTCACATAGGGATTTTCACCTAATGATAGTTCAGGGATTGTTCCAGGAGACTTGGTCACGTATCAGTGGTTAGGGAATCAGGGGAGTACTTTTTGGTGAAACTCTATGCAAATCCTCATGTCTCGGTGAATGCTTTTTGAGTGCAGAAATTATTCTTTCCACTGAGCAATAGGCAAGAATGAGTTCTTAAAGTGGGCATTGTCAGGTGAGAGATAGAACTGAAGTACATGAATATTGGTGCTGGCCCTCTTACTGAATTGGAAGGTAGAGATGTGTGAAGAATTGTCAGGGAAGCAAGGGTGATAGCGTCAAACTCACTCATTGAATTAGATCAAAGGCACAGTTATTGATACTCTGCTGCATGGCACTTAGTAATGCTTGTATCCACTATCGTAACAAAATTTGAGGGAGCCCCCCTGCAAACTACATCAAGGGGCTCCACTCTGTAGTCAGGCAGGAGCTCTCACGCCAGTGTATTGTGCTGAGGGGGCCCCTGAAGCCCAGGGCCCCCTGCACATGGAGGCTGCTGCGGCCTATGTGACACCACTGCTTCTATCATGAAATCCTTCTAAGTCATACATTTTCTTACCGCATACAGGTTGGGTCTCCTCATCTGGAGATCACCACAGTATTGTACAACAGCCTTGAGATGGGGCAGCTGGTCCTCAATCTGAAAGAAAACACATAAGAAGATGAACAATTCAAAGACCACCCACTCTGGTTCATATTAAAGTAAAAGAATCAAAGAATTATCTGCAGCTCAACATCCCCATGTCATTCAATACACATTTTTTCCACAGTTTTCTCCAACACACCTTTGTGGATTTGCATTTCTTTGGAATATTTCTATATATATTTATTGTCCGCCTCAAATATGTTTGTCCAAAATGTCACAATATGTACGGGGTGGAAAACAAATCTTGGACAAGTTGACTCATATCCATTCATCAAATTGGAAGCAGTTGATTTGGACCACAATTATGCCCTCTTCACGCCATCTTCCTGTATAACTTTTACATCCTTATCTAACATTCATGATTGAAGCACATCCCATGCTCTTTTTAACAATGAGTGACATTAACAGTGTACTTGTGCAGTGTAGTGTGAAATGACAAGAAGACTGTCCTAATTGACACTTCCAAAGCACTCCTCCCACAATGCAATTGTACAGGTCTTTAAACACTCTTCCAACTATCTCAATCCATTATTCTGGTTTTAAAAATTGTCTGCAGGCATATTATATGTAACAGTGCTTCATATATTCATTCACTGTTGTGATTCAATTGCACTTCTGCATATATTATATAACCACACTAGTAACTGACGCACGAGACATATTTTGCTGCTGCTCTGACATGGTTAGGTAGTGCAACTAGAGTATGTTAAAAATTGGATCATTATTTGGGGTAGGAGACTGCTAACCACAAGGATTAATCAAACTTTTGTCAAGCTTAACCCTTTAATGCAGACAGCCTTAACTTAGGCTAATGTGGGAAGTATTAATGCAGTGACAAAAAAATAAAATACAAAAAACCAATAAAAATCCCAAACTGAATTAGAAAATAGAGAAAATGTAAGGACTAAAATGACACCAAAAATACAAAACTCCATTAAGGGAACCGGCGATATGAATTTTTAACATTTTAGCGGGCTATACCGGCTATTAAAGGCCCGCTGCAGCGTTAAAGGCCCGAGTTGAAGGCAAGGGACTTTAACAAGACAGCGGTGCTTTAATAGCGGTATAGCCCTGCTACGAAGGGCTATAAGGCTATTAGAGCATTCTATCACTAGAGGGCAGAATGTTCTAACAAAATAAACAAAGGCTTCTCGAAGCGCGAGGGGATATAAATCCCCTCGAGCTTCGAGAGACTTTTGTAAAACATTGGAATGTTGCTCTGCGGACCTTTACCGGCCCGTAGAAGCAATGGAGCTACAATGGAGCTCCCAACATTCCAATGTTCTAATTGTTAATAATTAAGACTGGGTGGAGTTTGCGGAGTTTTATTCTATAAGTAAATTAATTCTAATTACTAATTATTTCTTCATTCATATGAAATATTTAGTTGAGAACACATAATCTTGTATGTGCAATAATTTTCTTTCATTACGTTAAGTTTTACGTATGGGTTGTGAGGTACAAAGGGGTGTACGGTGGGGCGTAATTTAACTATGGGGAGAGCATGTGGCCTAATTGCTAGAGCAGTCGACCTCAAAGCTGGCAAACTTGGTTTTAGTCTCAGCAGGGGCGCCCGAAATCCTGTGATTCTGGGAAAATCACCTCATCTCCCGTGCTTAACAAAAAAAAAGGAATGTTTCCATCTGTAGCACAACTGGTGCTCATGTAAAGTGCTCTGATACCTTTTGGTCCTGTTTGTGCTTTTTAAAAAAACAAAAAAAGCCTATAATTATTTAATAATCATTTTTTACCATTAATAATTATTTAATTGATAAACGATTATACACATGTAATTAATTACATTTCCTATTAATATTTTTGGTGTGGGTTGTCGATTTTGAATGGGTAAAAGATGTGAAGGAAATAATTATAATAATGAATAATTATTGTTAATTAATAATGCTCATTTAATTGATAATTAATTAAGTCAAGGTGTGGGTTGTTGTGTTTGTAGGGGATAAGAGAAGTTATAATTTTAATGATAGTTTTAAATTTCATATGATTAAATAAACATATATATAAGTTTAAAACAAATAAGAATAACATTTATACATAATTTCTAATTATTTAAATACATTTAAATGAAATTATATTACTGTGTGATGTCAATATATTTAATGTTTGCTATATTTATGTTTAAATTACAAAACAATAATTTTGTGCTCGATATAAGTGTATACCAATATATATTTTTCAATATTTTTGTTATTTACATTATAAGTATAAGATTCGGATATTTTTGTACTCAATATATTAGACCCAATATTTATGTCTCAAGATATTCTTGGTTTAGATATTTTGTCAGTGAACCAGACACTGCACCCGGAGCGCCCAGAGAGCCCTAGGGGTGACAGTGCTGTGCTATACAAATGCTGATTGATTGATTTATTAATACTAGGGGTTGATAGGTATACACTTAATTCAGCTAATTTTGGGAATTTTTTAATGTTGAAATACTCTTGTTACGAGCTTTGCATAATTGAGCAACATTCATAGTAAACATTTACAGCAAAATGTGCCATTCTCTGTTACAATGTACAGAGAATGCATGTGAACAACAGACCACAAGCGTTTTTTACTTGCAAATTCATTTTTTATTTATAAAGTTTTATGTAGCGCGAACATGAACCACGGGGTATCAGAGCGCTTTACAGTACACTGTTATCACACACTTTTTTCTTTTCATACAATCGGAAATCGCATACAATACAAAAGAGGTAGACATTGGTGTTTAGATACAATCAGTGGCAAAAGACACCAGAAAGTTAAAGTTTTAGGATGTTAATTTGTTCATTAAAAACATTTTTGCTTCTTTTTTGAAGGAGGCAAAGGAAGAGATTCTGTGTACATCTGGGGGAACGGTGTTCCAAATCCTCGGCGCGATACCGGAGTAAGCTCTGCACCCAGTTCTCTTTTTGTGGAAGGATTGGGGTTTTAGTAGTAGTGAGCTCGAGCTTCGCGAATGTCTGCATGCGCCCGACCGTTCCAGCTTTTGTGCTAAATGGCTGGGGGTGTTGGTATGTAGGGCTTTATGTGTCATGCAGGCAATCTTTAGTTGTATTCTCACCTCGTAGGGTAGCCAGCCTGGCCGCAGCGATAAATGATGCCCTGAGCAGTGCTAGCTTACATTTAGGAAGACCGCATAGAGTGGTGCTTCCATAGTCCAGTCTCGGCAGTACTAGTGCTTCTACCGCCATTTTTAGATCATCCTGTGGAAGGAAGGGTTTAAGATTCCTTAGGATACTCAACTGATATTTGGCTCCCTTGGTGGCATTGTAGATTTGTGCCTGCATATTTAAATGTTTGTCCAGGGTGACTCCCAGGGATTTTGCGGAGTCAATGATGTGTGGGGCGCAATTGAAGGAATTTAGATGCTTCAGCCATACGTCTATTTTGGGTGTGTGATTGGGAGGGGAGATGAGGAGGAATTCAGTTTTCTTGGCATTGAGCATGAGGTGGTTGCCATTGAGCCAGCTTTGGGTATTATGAAGAATGGCGTTGAGGGAGATAAAGTCATCTGGTGAGGAGACTTTCATATATAGTTGTGTGTCGTCCGCGTATAGGTGATATAGAATGTTTGCAGAATTCAGAGCATTGGCGAGGGGTTCCATGAGTAGATTAAAAAGGATTGGTGATAGTGCTGATCCCTGTGGAACTCCTAGGGTGACCATGGATGGTTGAGATAATGATTGCTTCATCTTGATTCTTTGGGTTCTGTTGCTTAGGAAGGAGGGGAACCATTGTAACACTGGACCGGTTAGGCCCATCCTTCGTTCAAGTAGGGACAGTAGATTGCCGTGTTTAACCGTGTCAAAAGCGAAAGATAGGTCCAGGAGTATCAATAGGCACAATTCATTATGATCTAACATTTTTAAAATGTCATCCATTATGTGGATGAGTGCTGATTCGGTACTGTGGCCTTGACAAAAGCCGGATTGGTGTTTGTTTAGCAGGTTGAAGTTCTCGATGTGGTTGCAGAGTTGAATTTGTACACATTTTTCCAATAGTTTCACCAGTGTGGGGATGTTGGATATAGGGCGATAGTTGTTGAGGTCTGTGGAGAGGGAGTTGGCTTTCTTTAGTATAGGTGTGACCTGCCCGATTTTAAGGCAGTCATGTATGGAGCCTTGCCTCAGAGAGGCATTAACAATTTTTGCCCATAGGGGTAGAATAGAGGTCTTTATCATTTTGAATATGGCTGGGGGTAGGGGATCGGAGAAATGATTGGCAGGGTTGATCGCTAGAAGGTTGCTATAGATTTCGTGTTCCGGGATGGGTGAGAAGGAGTGCCAGTTCGCATTGTTCTTTGGAGCTTCGATTGGAAAGATAAAAAGGTCCTTGATCTGTGTTTGAAGCAAAGGCTCATGGTCAGTAGTTTGTTGGGGTTCTTTCTTGGATTGAATGTCATTTTCAATGGTTCTAGTCTTTTGTAGGAACAATTTGGCAAGCTCGTCGCAGTCAGGTGTAGCCGGGTTGCTTAGCTCCACTACGTTTGGAGAGTTACGCGCTTGTTGTTTTACGATTTCGAATAGTTTTTTGGGACGGTTAATGGCATGGTTCAGTTGTGTTTTGAAAAGTCTGCTTTAGCTTTTAAGATTTTTTCTGTTGTAAGTATTTCTCAGTGCTCTAAGTTGGAGGGTGCTGATTTCCATGTTTGCTCAGCTAGTCTTAACTTGCGTCGGTCCGAGTTTAGGTTCTCATTGAACCATGGTTTGGAAATGTTTGTGGCGACATTTTTTTCTTGGAGGGGCGCTGTGTTATCAAGGATTTCAAGCATAGTGGCATTGTAAAAGTCTGTGAGATCCTGGACATCAGCCATATCTGTTGAGGGGATGAGGGCGGAATTGCATTAGGATACCAAGGCGTTGGGATTAATATTTTGGATATTCCTTTTCCATTGTTTTGTTTTTGTAGGTTGGCTTCGTTTTGGAGTTACCTCACTGTTGATGGAGAAGAATATGCTGTAGTGATGAGTCCAGTCACATGGGAGATGGATTCTAGTGATATAGTGTTTGTTTTTGCTAGGATGAGTTCTAATGTCTCCCCCTTGTTGTGGGTTGGGCTGTCGCAGAATCGGGACAGATCCTGGTCTGACAGAGAGGATTTGAGCCCGTTTACATCATGATAGCCAGTATTGTTCCAATGGAGATTGAAATCTCCCAGAAAGATCTGCGGTACTTGTGAGTTGGCGTTGGCTGTAATGACTTCCATTAGGTTATCAATGAACTTCAGATTATCACCCGGGGGGTGGTATATTATGTGAAGTTTGCAGCTGATTCCCTTGTCGTCAGAGATGTTGGTGCGGAGATATTCACAGGAGGATAGGGAGGTAGCGTCTGTTTGTTTAACTGTGATTGTGTTTCGATAGATGCAGGCTAACCCCCCTCCAGGTTTCTCAGTTCTATCCAGGCGAAGTATATTATGACTAGAGGGGACCAGTAAGTCAAGGATGGGAGCAGAGGAGCTCTTTAGCCATGTTTCAGTGAGGATGATGATGTCCAGATCATTCGAGAGGATGAGATCATAAATGACTGTAGCATGTTTGTTAGCCGATCTGCAATTGATAAGTGCGCACTTTAGCTTGCTAGTCGAGTGAGTGAGGGTAGACTGCAATATGTTGACCTTTGTAAGGTTTTCTCTAATTATGGATCTGTAATTGTGAGTGGGTTTTCTGTAGGGGTTGGGTCGAATGGATTTGATAGTGCAACCTAATGACTTGCTGCTGTCATTATGGCTGTTGTATGAGAAGGTCATGTAAGTCATTGTCAGATAGGCCATCCATAGCCCTCATAGGACGATCCGAGTCATTGGGGGAGGGTATTTTATTCTGTGTTAAATAGTTAGGGTGTGGATTCATGGTGAAGTATCTACTGGTTTGCTGACTAATTCGGTTCACAGTGTCGCTAGTAGCTTTATTAGAGGTTAGGAGTTCATTGGTGATTGATGATAGATTTTGCATTTCGTCATTGAGATGAGCTAGGCCTATGGTTAACTCGTTGAATCTCGCGGTCCAGTCATGGTTAAGGCACTTAGTTAAATGTGTGGACGTGTGTTCCCGTATAGTGGTGGTATGACCTCCAGTAAGGCCTGGTTGCACTGAGATCTGGATATCAAGTTGAGTGGGGATATCATTATTAGGTTTTGATGGGATTTGTTGAGTAAGGAGGGTAGTTAGTGAGTCAGAGTATATGTGAGGGATGGACTTAAGAGGTGATAACATGAAAGGGGGAGGGGCTTCTGCATGGGAAGGGGTATGGAAGTTGAGTGTTGATTTTGGATGAGCGGATAAGGCATCAAAGGCGTTAGGGGATGATCGGGGATCAATGTAAATGTCGAGTCAAGAGGAGATTTGTCAGATAGCTCTCCTGCTGGTTGGGCGATTGTGATGTCAGTGGTGGAGTTTCGATTGGTGCATTCTCCATTGGTCGGCATGCGAGTCAGGTGTGTGCCTGCGTTGGGGTGGTTGGTATCTAGGCTTATGACTGTTTGAGCTGGACCCGGGGGCTCCAGTGTGATTGAATCAGTTGTGAGGGAAATGTAGGGGTCATTGGAGGTGGGGCGAGATATAGGGTCCCTTGATGTCGTTAACGGATTAAGTAGCAGATGTTGCGTGTCTTCTGGATAAACGGGAGGAGTCGTGTTGGGGAGAGTGTTTTTCTTGCTGTTAGCTGCTCTTTTGAGAGTAGGAAAGATCTTGTCTATGAGTGCTAGATTGCTATTAGATGCTTGTATGAGGATATTACCATTATTGTATATGGATATGGTGGCATTCGCCTTGCAGAAGTCCGAGGCTGTGACTGCCAGTTTGAGGACGTGAGGGGTATTTTTGGTGTTGGAGATTTGAAGCATGGAGTAGAGGGTGTTCCTCCATTGTGCACGTTTTTTGGTATGGAAGATGAGGTCATTCGATAGTATGCCTTTGTTGGTGCAGAAATAAGGGTCTGAAATCAGTGTCTCCAGGTGAGTTTTCAGTATACTGTGTTTATGTTTCTTGGCAGCATTTTTTGATAGATTGGGGGGGTAGGAGATGGTGAAGGCATGGAAATCTGATGGCTGTAATCTTATTTCCATATATATATATTTCTTTTTTTCTTTTTCCTCTCTCGTCTTCTCACCTTCTTCCTTCTTTCTCTCTTTCTTCTTTTCTTCTTTTATTTTCCCTATCCCTATTGTCTGTCTTTCTACCTTCACTGCTTCCTTCTTTCAGCTATTCGTTGATAGCTTAACCCCTTCGCCGCGGCGGGAATTCCGCCGCGGTGCTGGGGGGGGGTTTTGGGGGCACTGCGGTGGCGCCGTGCTCATGACGGAACCACTCCGTCATGAGTCACGGTTGAGCTGTGCTCATGACGGAGTGGTGTTGTAGGGATTCTGGGTATGCACAGAACTATGCGCAGGAAACCAGAACCTTAGAGAATTGTGGTGTACCAGAAACTCCCCTCAGAACTAAGAACCCCTTATTCGACTAGCTTAGTGTCACATTCGTTATCCGAGATTTAGCTCGGCGGTCCCAATGTATAGACAACCCAGAACATGCAACTTAGTTATTCTCAGGAATGGTGGGAACCCGAAATACCCGTTTGCACATATATATCAGTCCACAACAGAATAACTAAGACACAGTAAAGTTTAAAGAATTTATTCATAAACCTCGAGTCCTGTTATACAGTACTTTGGCTAACATAAGCAGACAAATGGTTAAGATCATTACCATTAGCATTGTTACAATTCCATAGAAAATGAAAGGAGCGATCATATTAATAATGACAGTGTAAAACAACCACCCTCCTTTCTCTAGCAACTAATAAAATATTATTAGACTATTAGAAGGTCTCATAGGCTTGCATAGGGGACCCCATACCGTATAGATCAGCTTAGGTGTATCACATCACAGGATCAGCTCAGTGTTCTCTGCTTCAGCTCTTCTATCGAATGTCTAAAAACCTGCTGCGCTGTAATATTAAAGCCTACGACTTTCTGGTATTTGCAGCTGCGTGCATGTTATGACTAAACAGTGGTACGATCACCCTGAACACAATCAGCCGGCACCGTCTAGTGTCCTAGAACAGTTCTTTACTCGATGTACAGACCAAGGGCACTAGCAACTGTTAACGATGTATAAATAACATTCACTTGAGACAAGAGCGAGTCTGCATTTCTCAAATGAATAACATGTAACAACAGTGTCGGGGGCAAAGGCAGCAAAAGCAGCAAGATGGCTGTCTAACAGCTAACGTGATTGAGCTAACTTAGCACTGTAAATAGGGAGTGGCCTAAAACCACGTGACATCCCCCTTTGATCGAACCACTGGACTACCAGGGGCGTATTTTTTAATAGAACGCAGAGTTCAAAGTCAACGATGCAGACTAAAGAGCTCGAAATGTGAGTTTCAGAAAATGGGAGAAAAAAATTTGAAAAGAAAAATATATAAAAACACAAGCCATCGTCCATAGAAGCCAACGATCGTTTGTGAAAAAGAATGCAACTCCACATGACTCGCCACCAGACATTGTGAGCACAAATGTTAGTCTAGGAAAGTATAAGCAGCATATGCAGCCGCAGCTTCCAGTAGAAAATCATTGGAGTCATCCGCAAAATTGTCTGTCATCCAATTCAGCAACGAAAAAGAACACACGTGTTCCACAGGGAAATGAGTATCAAGCACACCACGTGGACAAGAAGCAGGCATCTCGATGTAACTTCGTGCCAGGAAGTCAACTGCTGCCTTCTCGATATCCCATAAACCAAGGACTCCATGCGCCACACCCAAGGCCATAAACCCGACTCCAGAACAGTCAAACTCATGAACCACTAAGGGATACATTAGTCGATCAAAATCCAGGTCAGGTGACACCAAGTTTGACAAACACATATCAGGAGCCCATTGGAACGGACATTCGAGACAGTGAAAAACAGGCTGTACACAAGTGAAAAACGGGAACCGGAAGGACAATCCATAAGCGACACTCAAGGTAGCCAGTGGTAAAGTCCCATAGGATTCCCACATCCGGCTACGCAGATGGAACAGGCTGAATCCGTGGTCGAGTAGCGCAAGTCGTGCATCCATAGCTTAGAGCGCAGACCAACAGGAGTATGCAAGCAATTAAAGCGAGAATCAGAGGAAACCCTCCGAAAACACCAGAAAAAATAGAATGAAAAATAGCTGGTATTATACCAAAGATAGACTGGAAAGACGTCACAAGGCCAGAGCCTACAATTTAAAAAAAATGGACCAGACCAGTCGTGGAAGAAGCATTGAAGATAGTGTGTATTAATGTGCCAAAATGCAGGGGGAGGTCAGTATTCAAAAGAGCTTGAACTTCTGTGCGAGTGTTCGCCACTTGAAGGAGAAATGTTTCACGGGACGAAGTCAACGCAACCTCCTTTTGAGACAAAAGAGCCCTTATTCTGCTCATCCTATTGAACTCTGCTTTCAAGGTTGGAATCGTCGGCCAGATGGATATATCAAGCCGGCCTTGGGGGGGTGGGAAAAGCACGTTATTACAGCAAATTACCCTCCGTGAAACTGAAACAATATAGGGAATTCCAGCTAACATCCCACAGCAAGCCTCACTATTTAAAAGCAAATAACTACCATTTGCAAGCAGCGTAAATGATGGCGTTATAACTGGCACAGGAATGCCCTTCAACACGCAAGCTAAATTAGGGGCATTCATATTACACGATCCATGTAATTGGATATGTCTACACACTACGGAATGATCAGGAGCAGACGTACACTCCTCACCCTTCAAATAAACTTCTTTGCCGTCTCTCTCACATCGATATGTAAATGGGAGAGACCAGACTTCATGCAAGAAGGCAGAACCAAGTTTTTCATATCTGCCCAAGGCGTAATGTTTCATGCACAAACTAAACCTATACATAGAAATCGGGAGTGTGACCATCCCATGGATGAGCCACACTGCATAATCAGACTCAGCCACTGAAAAAGGCAAAGGCTCTGACTTTTCTATATGTAGTAGTGAATACGTAGCATCTTTCATGGACATGAATTGCTGCTTTGCTGTCAGATTAAATGGGCGGAATAAAGAAGAAATATTCATGTAATCCCAAAGTCCATGCAAATTGCATAATCGATCGTAATTGATTTTGACCATGATATAACACAGACACATCCTCCTGGACAATATCTACAACAGATGAAACAATGTTATCTAATGTATATATTCTTGAAGATAAGGTGTTAATACTATTATCTATTACCGCCAATACTTTTTCCATATTGGCCTGGTCAATAGCACGGAGCCTGGAAGCAGCCTCAATCTGCGACAACTTCCAAACCTCGTTGTAAACAGCATACACCCACCTTTTGGATCTTCCCAATGCTGGACCTTTAACAAAATCATTCAAATCTATTTTGTCATGTAAACGGGACAAGTGAATTTTTACAGAATCCAATGTGGAATGTTGCAGCCATGTCTGGCACAACTTACCTACCGAGTAGGTAGTGACAGTGTGTGAGGACACAAAACGAGGGTCTACTCTATCCTGTTTGTATCCGGGAACCAACCCCAAAAATCTGCGTTGACAGGTATCCGAACTTCTCTGCCATACCAACCAACCTTCAGGGTTAAATGTACTAATATTGAAGGTGGAATTCGAAAGAAAAGATTGCAACATAGCAAGGGACAGATCTGTGTGATTCTCCCAACCAGGATAAGCACTCAGATCCGGGATCGAGGGAGAAGTAAATTTTTTAGATATCGCCAATCCAAAACAGGTTGTCTGAAAAATTGTGGAATTTAAAAATAACATGTGGTTTGGGATGAGGCAGGCACGATGTAAAGCTTCTGTTCCTTGTACTTGCCAAGACTTATTGCCCCAAACCGATTTGAGATCAATAGTATCTTTCCAAACTTCATACCCTCCAATTGCCAAATCGTCCATAAAGGACTTAGAAAACAACAATTTAGTGTGTGTCAAACGCAGCTTTGAAATAGGTTCGTCCTTAATTTTAAAAAAAAAGGATGCATTATTGGACACACTGAAATCTGAAAAATATGAAAATTTGTTGACCAAAGTCTTTGAACTACCAATCATCGGGGCAGGGCAATGTTCCCACTGAGTAAAGTTGACTAAACTACGAAATGTGTTAGCCCTATGAAGAAAATGAGTACCATAATGTTGATAACAAAACTGCTCTGCATAGTTTTCAGTATTCAAATACAAATCCTCAGCATCAAATGCGGCATAGTATTTCAAATCAGAAAACAGTGTTTCTATAGTTTTTACATCCCAATCATCAGATCGAATGTTCTGTTTTACCACATCACCCATAGAAACACGATATACAGATGGTACATTAATCACTTCCGTGGGCCCATGAATTTGAAATTTAACTGCATCCCATGCTATTCCATCACGGACAGGCCAGGCGGTGATGTTCACAAAAGTCTGGTCCCTCTTCATGATGTGTGACGATGAATGTGGGGCCAAAGTTCCATTAATTAATATAATTGTAGAACGTTCATTCAGGTAGTGTCCATTTATAAGCCTAAAAAACACCACCACAAAGCCAATGGACATGAACAAAAAAATGCAAATGAGCACCAGCCAAATGTAAATCCAGGGGGGAACCAAAAATTGTCTCTTGAACCAGGCAAAGAATATTGAAAATTTGGAAGGGGCAGTGGAAGTCAATGATTCAGTTCCAAAGGAAGAATTAGACTGGGGAATTTCTGATGAATGCAAAAGGGGCAATGGAACATCAGCAGGATAAGAATACTCAGCATCATCGGGCAAATCACCATCCGTAGGCGACACAGCAGGATCAGAAAGAACTTGCATTTCAATGGCAACCTCAGGCACGATGTCAGATGGTGGCACCACAACAGAACTGCGCATCATCGAAGGGCAAGAAACTGAAGGTGTCAGACTATGGAGTATCGGCCACCCTGTGTAGCTTGACATTGTCAACTGAAATGTACCTGTTGTCTCTGTGACCAGGAAGTGGAGGCAAAACAACTGTACGTGTACCCTCAACTCCAAGCACCGGCACTGGTGCACGATAAGAGGGGCCAAACTCTTTCTTCTTCTCCATCTTCTCACGGACCAGATCACCAACTCTGGGTAGCCAGCCGACTACCGGAATCTGAAGTCCAGCCTCGGACGCAGAGGAAATGTGCTCTTTTGCTAGAGTGTCTCTTGCTTCTTGAAGATTCTGTAAGACAGTACAGTGGTCATCTAAGTCAAAAGGCGCGGCCGCCGCCGCCATGTCTAGACCCTCAAGGTCTGGGACAAACATTCGAACCCCGAAGAGCATCATGTACGGGGTCCTCCCACCCAGAGACCTTCTAGGGAGATTATTAAGTGCACGTTGGACGTCATACAAATGAGCTAGCCAGTTTTTGCCAGTACCTAACACCCTGGCTGTCAATGATTGCTTTAGGTCACGGTTCATTCGTTCCACAACACTATTGCCCTCAGGCCGGTATGGAGACGAAAATTTGACTTGGACCCCCAAACTTCTCATAGCTTCTTTGTACGCCTTAGAGGCGAACGCAGGGCCCTGATCAGAGTGAAGGGTTCCACATGCAAAACTCCCTATAAAGACACGCAATGCTTTGATGACAGTCCGGGCGTCAGCACTCCTGTGTGGCCACACCCAAAGAAAACGTGTGCACGAATCCACTGCAACCAAGATATACTTGTACGCAGTGTCAGAGGAAAAAGGACCGCAGTGATCTAAATAAACACACGCTAGTGGTTGATTAGATATATGCAGCTGCGTTTGTGGTGGACGCGCCACAGAAGACGGCTTTATTTGTTGGCAAATACCACAATTGAGGACATAAGTCCGCATATGTTTGTACAAACCGTACCACCAATAACGCTGCTGCAACAGTGACACAGTTGCGGACACTCCGGCGTGCGCAGACGCAACACCCTCGTGCGCAGCTTGCACCAAAGCAGGCCTGCAGTCTGCATTGGGAATAACTCTATCCCCAACATCATTAATCCTCACTAACGGGACGTTATCAGGACTTAAGTGATAATGGTATCGAGAAGGGAAACCTCTAGGGAAGTTTGTACCAGTCTCTGAAGCAGCAATGGCTGCCAAGATGTCATCATCGATCTTACTTTTGGATCTTGTAACTGCTGCTACCAAGTATGTTGCCACTGCTGTTTTAGCTGCCTTGTCAGCCAAACTGTTACCGACAGCATGGACGCCAACTCGTTGGTGACCAAGAGTGTGAATAACATTCACAAGGGGCCGACTGCCTTTTAGTTCAGCCACCATAGCCCAAAGCGTTTTATGCTTCACTGTGCTACCTTTTGAATCACGAAATCCATTCGCGATCCAAAACATCAGATTGTCGTTGTAAGACTGAACACAATAGTAAGAATCACTCACTATAAGAGTTGTGACTCTATAATCAGCAAACTCCAGTGCAAGCACCAGAGCATGAAGCTCCGCCAATTGTGCGGTACAATCACCCAAAGTCTGTGTATGCACCGCATCCTGTATGAATTCTCCATTCACAAAAGTACCAACAACAATTGCGCAAGCCGCTGAATAAGCGTGCCTTGATCCAGTTGCGGGCTGCGCGGACCCATCAGTGTATATGACACAATGGAACTCCTCCAACGGGCGCAATGTAAGTGGAGCCGGATGAACTAATTCATACTCCAAACTCTCCTGAGTCTGTAGCCCTGCGTCAAAGATGTATTCGACGTCAGGCGAGGCTAAGGAGGTAGCCCATTGTATCCACCTTGGATGCAAAGCTTTAGAATTCGGCACACTTGCTTTAGTGACTGCCTCTAGGGCAGGAAACGGTGTCACCACCATCATGCGTTTCCCCTGTGATAGCGCTCGTTCTTTCAGGATGGCCATCTGAACTGCTGTCAAAACCTTTTCGACAGTGGAGAAACGCATTTCAGCCGAAGTATATAAATGAGATTTGTATGCAATGGGGACCGTTTCGCCTTCATTGTAAGTTAAGTACGTGAACCCCTCCACACCCGGTACAATTCTTATGACCAGGTTTGTGTGGTTATCACGAGTTTGTAAATATTTCGCAGTTAGAAGGTCAGACTGCAAAGAGTGCAATGCAGCCGAATGCTCTGGCAGCCAGCAAGATTTGGTAAAAGTTGGTTGTACCAAGGCATATAGTGTCTTGATACGCTGGGCATATTCAGGAATGTAGGTACGACCGAAATTCAGAAAGCCCAGCAATGACTGTAGTTGTTTTAATGTCGCAGGGATACGAAGGCGTGCGCATTTCTCAAGGAACTGCGGAGCCAAGCCGCGGCCCTCATTGTTGAGTTCGTACCCCAAGAATAAAACTGTGTACTCGGCAATGTGGGACTTCTTAAAGTTAAACTTGTAACCAAAGTCCGCAAACATAGTAATAATGTTGTCCACGCGAGCAAGGTGTGGAAGCAACTCGTCGTCTGTTAAGTATATGTCATCGACGTACGAGTATGCCTCCGGGTCTACCATCTCTAAGAGAGAGACCACACGGGCAGCAAATACCCCAGGACTATTTTTATAGCCCATCGGAAGCCTTTTGAACACTTTTTGTTTACCACCCGAAGTAAAGGCGGTCCACTCATAACTATGAGGGGATATGTTATGACAATAAAAGCCATTGGATAAGTCGAGTGTGGTTTTGAACCTCTTCCTCACAAGACTATCGACGAGAGCCGAACTATGTGTATTTTGCACCGCACAATTCCGGCAGTGCGAGTTTAAGTGCCGGTAATCCAAAACTAGGCGGTACGATCCGTCAGGCTTCGTCACAGTGAATAAAGGATTATTCATGGGTGACACACACGTTTCAATTACACCCTGATATTCCAATTGTTCAAGGATAGACGCGACGTGAGATCTAGCTTCCCGACGCATAGGGTATTGAGGTTGTGGCTGGGGGTCGGACCGCAATGGAATTTCGTGGAGGGCAGAACATTTATCCCACCCCACCTGATTACGATACAACGCAGGTGCTAGCACCCGTGCCCACTCCTCGGCTAACTTCCCAGACTTCTCCTTGGGCACCACGTGTCCAAAAGAAGGAAGAATGACTTCTTCCCCCCTTGGAGCGTTTAGAACGAAAGCCGGGGGCCAATCTTTCTCCGCCAATAATATATCATAGGTGGTCGTCAGATTATCCCAAAATACCGCGTTAATTTTTCGTTGTATGTCACCCTCAATATTGAGGACTACGTCAAATAATCTCTCAGGGGGGGCTACGCGAGTATCAGCAGTTTCTACTGTCACATAGATTTTAGTTGCTGTCGCCTCCAGAAATGGACGCAGTGCTCCCCGCACTACTGTAACTTCCGCCGCGCTGTCTAGCAGCGTCCGCGCCCATTTCATGTTCAGAAGCTGTGTCCGTACCATCTGAGGCATACTTCGCTGAGATTGCAGCAACTTTCTTTTTCTGAAACGGAGGACGTGGACGTGCAGAATCTTCTTGCTTGCCTTTTCCGTCCGCCTGTCGGGGCTGGTCTCGACCTTGAGCACCCCGGCCTCTCCCACGGTCTTCGCCACCAAAGTGTGAAGCCGTTGATTCCTGTGAAGAACGAGGAGAGCGCTGGTCAGGAACCTGAAATCTATCAGGTGACTTAATACGAGAACGATCACGTAAATCATAAGTGCGTTCAACATACGCCTGAACAGGAGAGGCAGGACGAGTATCCTGTTTCTGTTGCTGTTTATCTTGTTTCTTAGCTCGCCAATTTTGTTTTGGAAAGTTGGGTTTATCGTCTTTCGTAGACGAACTCACTTTAGTGTGCTGTACTACATCAGGATTTTTGATGGTGGGTTTCACGCCTAGCGCACTACGTCCAACCATCCTATAGGCTTTTGCAATAACTTTTGCAAACTCCCTCGGCTTATCTTCTTCCGCAATTAGTTCCATCATGTTTCCCACTTGAAACTGCATGGCATCTCCTTTGAGATTTCCCATAATCATGGAACACACCACATCGAAGCTGTCGATAAGCCGCATTCCCAACTCAATAGCTGCTTCCGCACCATGATCCTCCTGGACTTTTTTGATAACGGAAGGTAGTACCGACATAGACGTAGTGCCGAAGCACTTTGAATAGGTCGCGGCAAAGACCTTGCCCCAATTGTCACAATCGACAATGTCTGGGACTAGTTCTTTCGGCAAAGTAATAGTGAGTATCCTGTGTTTTTCCACAGGACTAGTGTTAGGAAACACGGCTTCAAGTTGATCGAATTTTTCTGCAAGCCAATAAGGAAACTCATCCTTATTCTGGGGGCGCTTGCCAACAACCGCGTTTACCATTACAGGACTGATCACCACCGCATGATGGTGATCAGCCCCGTGTCCCGCAACTGCAGGTACCCCCACCTGTACAGTGCGCGACACATACTGCACTAAAGCCCTATGGACCGTAATCAGGGTTGTGTGTAGTATACGTAAGCTATCCACACCTACCGTCAGGTAGCGTGGATGAGGTGTATGTCCGGCCAGCACCGGCCAAGTAGCTCCTTCAATTGACAAAGGACCCAGTCTCGCCGGGGTGACCGTGTGGGGGAGGGCGCCATTAAACCAAATAGTGTGCTGCCAGGTAGAAATAGGAATTTCTAAAGCCATATATGGGGTATAATGAAGAGGCACCGGCGTAGCAGTGTATTTGTGGAACGTTTTAGCGGTATCTTCCACAGCCTCAAAGGTAACCCAAGAGTAAAACAACTCATAAGGGTAAGTGGCACTTGCACTAACGACAAACACCACTGCCATCCCGTCATCAGGCACCCCATACGTCCTCAAATGAGCACGTAGAGACACCCTACTATGAGCGGGAATTTCTACCGCTATTAGGACTAAAAAGAAGATACAACGAGATCTTTAGTAGCACTTGGGCTTAGATTAGTGTAACCTTTTTTATTATCAAGCTTGAAAGAACCTATAGCCTAAAACCTAGGTAGGTTATACCGTCACTCCCGTTATCCGGAAACCAGAGTGAGGGCGTTGTGGACTAATAAAAGCACTACTAAGGCATCTCAGATATTAAGACCAAACGTTAGGTGCGCCATGTTGTAGGGATTCTGCGTATGCACAGAACTATGCGCAGACAGCCGGCGCCCCCCGTGAAGGGCGCGCAATAGCAGGGTCAGGCGTCCCGCAGACAGCGACTCACCCGGTTCCTGTATGCTTTGTTTAAATGTATCCTTGTACCACAAATTGACACAAGGCTGCATTTTGCACTATAATATAGTGCAGAATGACAGATTTGCTTTTCCCATTGTTATATGTAATATATTTTGTGGACACTTTGTGTAATCATGTGAAAGCAAATTATGCCAATTTGGCACTCTCCTACTTAAGTGTACAAGCACTTTACTATTGGTTAGCATGGTGAAGTACACAGCATTTTAATGCTAGCAACGACAATGTTATTCCAAAATATTTTCACTTACCTGAACAGGACTCACTGACTTCACAACTATACCTCCACTCACAGATAACTCCACCGCTAAATTAGCATAAGGATGATCTTCTCTTTTAACATGCCATCTCCCTCAACAAACCATTTATCAGTGACCATTGCCTAATACATCTTAGATCTTGCACCATGCTCTAAACTGACTCTCTTAATCTAAGGACTTCACACCTTTTGATTAATCTAAATCAATGTTTTTCAGTGATGAACTTCTATATCACAAGTTTTGTTGTCAGATACATCTATTACAAATGCAAGAAAATACAAGAATTGATGGGCTAATTGTAGGGTAATCGTTGACTGATTCTGAATTCTAAATGAGTGTGTGATTCATACGATAAGGCCACCATCAAATTTCCGTAGTTCTTGTTTTGAAATATAATGAACACCTTCTACACAGAGAAGGAGGCCTCTTAGTACATTTCAGGAATAAATTCAAATCTAGAAACTGAATATGGTTTTGACCTTTAAGTAATAGTTTTAGGAATCGTGTGCCACTTCAAGGATGTTGGATATGATTCAGATTGTATCCTATTTTAGAAATACTTGGAGCCTGATTACAAGTTGTGCAGTCTAAGGACCATGGCTGCAAGAAGATCGCAACGCTGGCTGTACTCTGACCGCCATATTGCAAGTTAACCAGAGTGTCTGCGGTGTGACTGTGGCAGTCTTGCAGCAGTGGTGACTAGTATTCCATATCTATCAATGCATGTGTGTATATTTTGACTGCATATGTGTCGAATGCACACATATGAATGCCATATGTGGAAGTATAGCACCTACACATTGTCGGTGTCTGACACATATGTGGGCAGTCTCAGCAATGGGTATATGGTATAAAGAGCACTTACCTGTGTATTGCCGCAGGCAGGGTAATATTCAGTGGCATTGAGATGCTGCTGTAAAGGGGGGGCTGGAAAAAGGATCTATGTCAAAATCTGCTGGGAAGAACAGGAGAGGGGTGTGTATGCACCCCAAATCCTTTGTTTCTGCCGAGCTTCATACGGCGGGCTGACCAACGTGGCCGGCTTATCGGAAAGCCAACTCATAATACAGACATTAGTGTTGTCCTCTGTACCGCTCTTTGGGTGCTGCCTTACCCCAACCGTGACCCCGGTAGTTGGAGGTGTGTTTGCGGTGCCGGCGGTTTAGCTGCGTTATTTGCAAAGACAATACCCCCATCTCATAATATGGTGATCGGATCACCAAGATCATGGTGGTTGGGCGGCAGCCATGGGTACGTCAGTCCACGGACCACCAATCTCATAATCAGGCCCTTAGAAAAGTGGGTTACTCTGCAAAATATAACACATATGGAAAATAATACCAGTACTAAAAGTCTTAATGCAATTTTGTTGCACAAGAAATTAATAAGATGCATTGCTGGATGTGGCATTGACACAAATCTCCTTCCAATTATAAGAGGCCATGAGCTTCTACATCCTAATTTTCTACCTACAGGAAAGAGACTATCCTATCTAATATGAAAGTCTTGATAACAAACATGTGGGTGAATAGTAAGAGTCAATCATGTTGTACAGATTTAGGTACTTAATATGGTAGTATATTGTCATACATGACAAAGGGAAACGATTGAACTAATAAAGAGTTGACCAATAATAGAACTGGAGACACACATATATGCACTAGATAGTAGGACAAACTATTTGTTTGAGAAGTAAGAATTAAAAATCTCACCTGTAGGATCTTCAAGAGCTGGTCATGGTCCTCTACCACGAGGATGTTTGCTTCACAGTTTTTAGCTACATACTTGCATGCTTCTGCAGAGCTTGTGATATAAATTCCAACTGCTAAACCACTGAAATTAAAATGTTGTGGTTAAGTTGTGAACCATAACTGGCAAATACCATTATATGAAATAAACAATGCTGTGTAGTTGATGGTTAGGCTATGTTGCTCACAGCGCCCACCATCAAAATCTGATGGGCGGAAAAGCAACTTAGGATGGCGGGGAGACCGCCACCGACAGCCTGTCTGCAGCGGTCTCCCCACCATCCTAATCTGCCCTATTGTGTGGGCAATTCTAAAACATGATGGTGAGATAATAAATAAAGCTGCCTTAATGATAAGCTTTGCATATTTTTGGCAACAATGCAAGTATAGTTCAGGAGGTATTAAAAGATCAACTAGGAGTGTATGTGCAGACATATGTTGAAGAAAGACATTGCCTTTGCCTGGCCTGAGATGGCTTTTTAATATACCAATAAATGAAGACAGGATATACTTGTCAATAGGCAGCCACTCTAAAGGCATGATTAGAGTTTGACGGATGGCCATATGCTACAAACAATGGTCATGCCGTACATCATATTACTGATGCCACAGGAAAAAATGCACTCATAATATGGTAGATGTTCCACATGTATAATGTAGTACCCCTTCTGGAAAACTTTGAATCATGCCCAGAAGCTATAAAATGGATTTGGAAGAAAGATTTTATTAATTAATTTGACTTTGTATATTATAAAGTGCACAGGTACCCTAGGAAATGGTACCCTGGTGCAAATCTGAAAGATGGAAAAAGTCAAGACCAAATCTTTACAATTAATAGATTTTTAGCATCTGAATAACATTCATCAGACACTTCTCTCCGCTTAGCCTAGAAGGAGAGCATTCTAAGGCTCTTATGTCATTAAGGCAAAGGATCGTCCCCCAGCAGGGATTTCCTACATAAGCAGATGGAGACTAAATGAAGAGAACTGAAACAAAGGGTCATGGAAGAATTGCAGAGAGTGAAAAGAGAGTTTGTGTAGTAGTTACATGGATGATCATAGGTGATATTATGACAAACAATTATGCAAGAGAGGGTTATCCTATTAACTTGTGATCTCATTACGTCTAAGTAGTCAATTGAATGGTCCCAATAGACCTCAAGGTTGTAGAGGATCTGCAATCAGGTAAATTAGTGTAGTCGTGGCATCTTGTGGACATATTAGGAGCATCCTCACCCATAGGTACACCAGTGGCATTCTTCTTTATCCTCACCTATTATGGTTGTCCCAATGCATTTATATAGGTGTATAGGTGAGCAAATGTCAGTTTAATTCATTCTTTGGGTAATTGACTAGGTGTGTGGGAAAGTGTTACAGCAAACAAAAGTCTATAGGTGAGTGTCTATAAGGTATATGAGTGCATATATCAGTGGCTGTATTGATAAGTGATTGCATGTACGAGTAAATGTATGGGTGAGTTAGTGCATGTGTGTGTAGACATATGAATTAGTGAGTGGGAATGTACTAACTGGTATTGATGTGTCTATTGTTTCAAAAAAGGTAGTCTGTATTTTAGAGTTGGTGTATGAAAGAGATATTAGGGTGTGAGGAGGTGCATCGGATATCAAGTGGATGATGTCATCAGTGATGTTATTGGAGATATCATCAGTGCGCGCCCGCAATGCACTGCTGATGACATCACTCATGACATGGTCAGTGACATCACTCATGACATCACTCATGACATCTCAAATGACATCACTGATGACATCATCCTTGTGATAGAGTGGCAGACCTCCTCTCCCCCTAATATAACCTTTGATACACCATTCAAAAATAGAAACTAAAATTTTCAAAACAATGGACATACCAATACCAGTTACAGCAACCTATTCAGTAATTCTAAGATCCACATACACATCCACTCAATCACCAACAGTCCTATACAGTCACTTATACATGTACTCACTCATAATATGTACTCATACACCTATACATGCTGTTACACAACATCACTCATCCATAGAGTTACTCACACACATAGTCACTCATGCTAATAAAGAATCAAACATCCATTTACTTGCATATACAGTTATACCCACACCACCACACTTACTTCTACAGAAACTTACACATGCTTAGTCTTTTAAACAATCACTTATAGAAACACATACTTATACATACAGGAACTCTTCCACTCTCTCACTCTCACATATACTCACTTATATACACCAATAGTCACATATACTAGTTTAAAACATATGTAGTTACTCATAAAGACACTATTGAGACAGTCATTCACTCACTAACACACCAATGCACACACTCATCCACCCATACAGTCCTGCACACATGCTGTCTTCAACAAATACAAACAGTGAGTCACTCATTCATGCACCTATGCACTACGTAATACCCCCCACCGAACCATACAGACACTCAGACACTCATACTGATACTCAAAAAACCAACTAATAACCTATATAGACACTCATGTAGCTACTCACCAACCCATGCAGCCACTTATACACAAATTGAGAGACTGATACAGATATTTACACATTTAAACATTACTCACTATGCCATGTATTCACTAAGATACACTTAATCAGTCAGTTATACAATACATTTTTCAAAAACAAATCATCCATTTAGACACTTATATACCCATGTATTCTTCCATCGACCTTGAGATATACATATATAAAACATATGTAGTTTTCAGAAAAACACACATTCACTGGATGATGTCATCAGTGATGTCATAAGTGATGTCATTTGCGATATCATCAGTGATGTCATGAGTGATGTCACTGACCATGTCATGAGTGATGTAATATGTGACGTCATCAGCAGTGCATCGCGGTCGCACAAGTTATAGTTAGCTAAACTAACTATAACGGGGGAATTTCATTGATTTTGTACGAGTGAAAAGTCCAGCTAACTATAAAGCCCCTGAAACCTATGGCTTTTTCAGTGAATATATATATATTCAAGTCAATTATAGCTTTATTTGATTTAAAAATAAATCATGAAAGCACAATAATAATAACAATCATTAAAAACCACATAAGCAATAAATAAATCAGGTCAACATAATTAAGAGCCAGGATTTGAATTCCACATTGAGTTGCTAGACTTAATAACACTTTTTGATACAACAGACTGCATAAACATTTCATTTTCCAGAGCTTATAGAGCCAGAAATGCTGTACGACATTGTCTTAAGCCCAATGTTTTTAAAATAGGCACTATAAACCTTTCTTGGGATGGAATAAAATTTACAGAATAAAAAAGTATTCATCGTAGATTGGTGAGATACATCATCGCAAGGGCAGGTATCCAGATTTTTTGACCAGTCATTTGTAGTTGGAAAGCTAGTAAGTCTGTGGAAAGATCCCAGATGGAAACGGGTTAACAGCATTCTATCGTAGCACCCTGTGCCCATTGATACTGTTGAGGGTAATAAGATAGTCATATTGAGCTGGCAAATCTCTCATACCTGTTGCAGCGCTCATTAGATCAAAGACAATACTCATGGGATAGTGATCGCTCATTGAATTTGAGTATGTAACAAAATTAAGGACCATGCCTGAGTGAAGGTTCACAACTACGATGAAATCAATTATAGATCTCGTCCTCTACCATTAAAAGTGGGCATAAAAGGAACTGGCTGGGTGCATAGTTTGTTAGCGAGCCGCAAGTCAGATTGAAACACAAGCAAATTCAACAGGTCCCCAATTGTTGTATGTGGAAAATGTGGCTACTCAACATCTCTATCTTGACTTAATCCACAGATGCTCTGCATAATATGTTGACACAAAACATGATTAAAATCCCCCCCATATAATGCATGTGTCGTTTAACAGATTGTCCTACATTTTGGCAAGGTCATTCTTTAATTCAGTCAATACACACACTATTTGCTCTCTGGGTATATTATTATAAAAATTTAACAAAGCAAAACAATAATTTTTTTCCACATTTATTAATACAATCTGATAGTAGGTGGTCGAAATCCTGAAGGTTAACTTGCTCACAAGTACGCAGTTGGAAACGTAAATACACAGGCAACCCTTATTTCTCCCATGCGCCGGATATGCTGGAGAATGAAAGGTAACCATTAATATGTAATACATTTACTAACCAGGTCTCTTGTAGGCACAGTATAGCAAACTTTTCCACAAAGGTTACCCACTGTGGATCGCCTACTTTCAAGCGCAGCCCTGCAACATTCCCAAAAAGTATATTGCATTCAGGCGACCTTTTTCATGATTTTATCTTTGGTGTTGTCACTTGCGTTATATTTCGAAGTATTCTGACCCTTTGAACAAATAGAAGTCAGACCCTGTAGTTACGCATGCCCTCGGTCCAGTAAGCATGTTGGCCAAAATGCCCTTAGAGGCACCAGGTGGATCAAGCAAGACAGACACAGCACAGCCTCCCATTTGAACATAAGGTGCCTCAGAAACAACCGGTCAATGTATATCCTCCAATGTGGGGAGGATATCTAAATGATTGTGTATGGGCACATTATAAAAATAGGGGGCACAGCCCTGTAACCCCCCCCCTCTGAGTATTATGCTGGTTGAAAACATGTGGCTGATAAAAAAAACATAAAGGTAAAATGTTAATACCCACACAAGTTATGTTTAAATTCCCTGCCCTAGATAGAATTTCCTGTACTAATTGAGGGTCGCTAAATGTCAATACTACACAATCGCCCAGCAGAGATGAATAATCTCTCCTGACCCATGGGACATGTCTAGCCATCTTAAATTTTTCAAAAAGGGCTTCAGTCATGTCAGTCTTTGAGCCCAATCAAAATTGAGATGTATTACGTAGGGCGGCCTCCCATGTTTCAATCGTTTGCTTTGTTAGAGCTGGGACATTAGCAAGAATAATTGTATAAGGAGTAACTGCAGGAGGTAGATCAAGTGAATTACTGCTCTTATTCACCTTTATTTGACGTGTCAAAATCAGCTGTCCATTGGTCAAAGTCTCCTGCAATATGAAGCCCCTCGGGGGATAAATAGCTGTCTGAGTGGTAGGGGCCCTGATGCAAGATGATGGGATCGAGGACATAATGTGCGGAGCTGATTCCACCACAGGGTTAGAAACCATACTTTCTTGTGGAACCGTCTGTGGCGGGTAATCCTCAGTATAGCAGTATAGCAATACCTATATATATATATAAAACGGTTCCCTCGTTTTCTATCTTATGTGTTTTTTTAGATTAAATATGAAAAAATGCAGGATATTACTATATCTATTGTGGAGAACCATAAATATAGTAATTGGAATCAACCAGACACGCACATTATGTTTTTTAGTTTTATTTATATAGAGAGCCGAAAAAGGCATGTAGCAAAAGTGTATGAAATGTCTTTTTGGATTGTCTAGAATCAATATACTGTGAAGCATTTGCACTTTAGTTTAGTGAATGAACCAAACTAAAAGAGTTAAGCACTAGCACTTTTTCTGATATATAGTACTGTAGTAAGCTGCACTTTAAGTCATTGAAGAAATTGATTCAGAGAATCAAGGCACTAGCACTTTTTTGGATATATGTTGTACTGTATAGAACATTCACTGGCACTTTTGTATAAACGTCAAAACAGGGCACTTGCCCTCTAACTAAGTATTGATGGACCATATATAATCAATATTGTGAACGAAAAGGTGATAAGGAATTATATGCTTATAACATTGTTTTTTAACTGTGGAAATGTTATAGCAATAAGCAATAAATAATTTTTCTGCAAAAATATATTAGCTTCCAAGGATTTTAAATCGATACAAGTATACTCCTTGTAAAAGCACTAAATGATAATCTACAGTTTAGAACTGTGAAAATGTTGAATTATTCATCAATCTTATTTTTTACAATATGTTTAAAGATGGCCACCAAACTCACATTGAAACTACCATGTACTAAAATGTAGTCCTTTGTTGATGTCTAGCATTTTGAATGACTATTTTAACTTTAATCAAATGGTGTGTCCACATGCTGAACAAGGCAGTGTGAGTCTGTGGAAACGCGTTGATGTGATCATCACTGCAAATAAAGAGTACGAGTGACTTTTTAGCCCTTGGAGTGCTGGACAATTATTACTGAGCAGTGATAATTTTATGCGTATATATATATATATATTATATTATCTACTGGCGGTCGCCAGTAGATAGTTATAGTTAGGACCGTGTTTCCATAGGAAATCCGCAACATTCTATTTGGAATAACTTTTGCGTCAATTGAATCCTCGCGAAAATTTCAAAATAGGTGGGGCGCTCCGCTCCGCTCCTTCCCTGAAAGTCTCGGGTGAATTCGTCAAGCGGTGGCTGAGAAAAAGGGGGGGTCCCAAAACGCGTTTTCCCCATGCATTTTCCCATAGGACCTTTAGTCCGCACTACAGCCCGAACGGCTGAACTGAAAACCTTGAAATTTGGCAGAGAGGTAGTCCTCACGTCAGGGATGTGCCTTTTGCAGGTCTGGTGTAAATCTGTTCAGTATTTTCTGAGAAAATAGCATTTAAAAGCATATATATATCTATAGGCGCGCACCGTGCGCGTACGGTAAGCGCACCCTGCCGTGCGCGAGCGCAATTCTGATGAGTTGTTAGATCTTAGTAAACATTCTAATCGGTCGAAACCAGGAAGTGTCGGCCGCCATTTTGTCTCTCGCAGTTCGAGGGAGGTGAAAAATAAAGGTGGAGAACATGAAAAGGGGGCAGGGTGGACAGTTCCTGACCCCCTAGCCATTGTCAGGGGGTCCCCAAAGGACCCCCAAGGGCCATAAATGTTTGTAATATATTTACGAAAAATTGCGGAGTGCGCTTACCGTGCGCGCACGGTAGAAACGGGAAAATACGCGAACGGCGTAACGTGGGCGCACGGTGAAAAACCTTAAAAAAAAAAATAATAAATAATAAATACATAACTTAGCATTTAAAAAACCATACAAATTCACTGAAAAAACCATAGGTTTCACACATGTTATAGTTAGGAATTAGCATTTAAAAAACCTTGCAAATTCACTTAAAAAACCATAGGTTTCACACATGTTATAGTTAGCTGGACATTTCCCTCGTAAAAAAACAATGAAATTCCCCCGTTATAGTTAGTAAAGGGAACTATAACTCACGCGACCGCAATCCACTGCTGATGACGTCACATATTACATCACTGATGTCATATGTGTCTTTCTGTAAAATAAATATTTATTAAATATGTATAGCTAAAGGTTAAAGGAAAGAAAAATGGGTAAATAAGTGAATAAATACAGTGATGTAATATCTGACGTCATCAGCAGTGGATTGCGGTCGCGTGAGTTATAGTTCCCTTTACTAACTATAACGGGGGAATTTCATTGGTTTTTTACGAGGGAAATGTCCAGCTAACTATAACATGTGTGAAACCTATGGTTTTTTTAAGTGAATATATATATATATATATATTTCAACAACAATGTGGTCAGATCGCAAGATCGCTCCGCAGCGGGTGCAGACTACGGGCCGGACCAAAGGCCAAAAATTCTATTTTTTGCAAAGTTTAGTCGCACACACCAATCCTTCTTATTCACACGTTTTTTATTTCAAAAACAGAGCCAGTCTGTTAACCGACGCGTTTTGGCCTGGCGGCCTTTGTCACGGTAGGGAGACACTACTATCATCATCCGTTTTATAGTACTTCCTGTTTAAAAACAACCCCATTACATTATGGGAGTTGTAGTGATTTCAACATTATATCCCAATGACAGAAAACACTTTTTTGTGTTATATAACAACATTGATGTAACATTACATTACAAAAAAAATAAAAGACCGGCATCGCGTTGGAGGCCACGCCCCCTCCTTGCAGCACTCTGCAAACGCACCCCCTGGCCAGTTGTAAGTTGGGGAATTAATTCCCCTTCAATACTGAGGGTTCCTGAGGGCCAACTAGCCCAATAGGTATCTCCAGTATGCGCCAGGAAGCTGCGCTGCAGACAGTTTTTCTGAGGCCACGCCCCTTTTTACACCTCTATGCAACGCAGCTCTGTGGCGCTTACTGGAGGTACCTAGTGGTCTAGTTTGACCCTAGGGACCCTTAGGATTCAAGGGGACGTAATCTCTCAACTTAGAACGGCCACAGGGCGCGTTTACACAGTGGTGAAGGGAGGGGACGGGGCCTGAGGTGACATGTGTAAACACACGCTGTGGCGCGTTTTAAGTTGGGGAAATAATTGCCTTTCAATCCTTAGGGACCCTGAGGGCCAACTAGCCCACCAGGTGCTTCTAGTAAGCGCCACTGCTCTGCGTTGCAGAGAGGTGGTGCAGGCCGTGCCCCTTTTTACACCTCTCTGCAA
This sequence comes from Triturus cristatus, assembly GCF_964204655.1. Lineage (NCBI taxonomy): Eukaryota > Metazoa > Chordata > Amphibia > Caudata > Salamandridae > Triturus > Triturus cristatus. Next base: position 48,760,756 of record NC_140581.1, on the reverse strand, counting down.
TGGCGCTTACTGGACATACCTAGTGGGCTATTTTGCCCCTAGGGACCCTCAGGATTCAAGGGGACTTAATCTCCCAACTTAAGTCTATTCAAAGTGGTGTTCGGGCAGTGTTAAGGGATCGAGCTGGGGCTGGTGTTTCAGGGTTTAGGGCAGTGCAGTGGTGTTCGGGCAGTGTAGGGGGATGTACTGGGGATGGTGTTTCAGGGTTTAGGACAGTGGTGTTCGGGCAGTGTAGGGGGTCATGCTGGGGGGGTTGTTTAAGGATTTAGGGCAGTGCAGTGGTGTTCGGGCAGTGTAGGGGGTCTTTTGTGGAGTGGTGGTTCAGGTTTTAGGGCAGTGCAGTGGTGTTTGTGTAGTGTAGGGAGAAGTGTTTTAGGATTTAGGGTAGTGCTGTGGTCTTTGGGTAGTGTAAGGGGTCATGCGGGGGATTGTGTTCTAGGGTTTATGGTAGTGCAGTGGTGTTTGGGTAGTGTAGGGAGTCATGCTGGGGGTAGTTGTTTACGGATTAGGGTAGTGTAGTGGTGTTTGGGTAGTGTAGGGGGTCATGCTGGGGTAGTGTTTTAGGGTTTAGGGTAGTGCAGTGGTGTTCAGGCAGTGTAGGGGGTCGTGCTGGGGGTGGTGTTTCAGGTTTTAGGGCAGTGCAGTGGTATTTGGACAGTTTAGGGGGTCATGCTGGGGGTGGTGTTTCAGGGTTTAAGGCAGTGGTGTTAGGGCAGTGTAGGGGGTCGAGGTGGGGGTGTGTGTTTCAGAGTTTAGGGCAGTGCAGTGGAGTTCGGGCAGTGTAGGGGGTCTTGCAGGGGTGGTGTTTCATAGTTTAGGGCAGTGCAGTGGTGTTTGGGCAGTGTAGGGGGTCATGCGGGGGTGGTGTTTCAGGGTTTAGGGCAGTGCAGTGGTGTTTGGACAATGTAGGGGGTTGTAATGGGGCTGGTGTTTCAGGGTTTAGGGCAGTGCAGTGGTGTTTGGGCTGTGTAGGGGGTCGTTCTGGGGCTGGTGTTTAAGGGTTTAGGGCAGTGCAGTGGTGTTAGGGCAGTGTAGGAGGTCGTGCTGGGGGTGGGGTTTCAAGGTTTAGGGCAGTGCAGTGCAGTGGTGTTTGGGCTGTGTAGGGGGTCATTCTGGGGCTGGTGTTTAAGGGTTTAGGGCAGTGCAGTGTTAGGGCAGTGTAGGGGGTCGTGCTGGGGTGGGGATTCAGGGTTTAGGGCAGTGCAGTGGTGTTCGGGGAGTGTAGGGGGACATGCTGGGGGTAGTGTTTCAGTGTGTAGGGCAGTACAGTGGTGTTTGGGTAGTGTAGGGGGTCGTGCTGGGGGTAGTATTTTAGGGTTTAGGGTAGTGCAGTGGTGTTCAGGCAGTGTAGGCGGTCGTCCTGGGGGTGGTGTTTCAGGTTTTAGGGCAGTGCAGTGGTATTTGGACAGTTTAGGGGTCATGCTGGGGGTGGTGTTTCAGGGTTTAAGGCAGTGGTGTTAGGGAAGTGTAGGGGGTCAAGGTGGGGGTGGGTGTTTCAGGGTTTGGGGCAGTGCAGTGGTGTTCGGGCAGTGTACGGGGTCTTGCGAGGGGTGGTGTTTCAGGGTTTAGGGCAGTGCAGTGGTGTTTGGACAGTGTAGGGGGTTGTAATGGGGCTGGTGTTTCAGGGTTTAGGGCATTGCAGTGGTATTTGGGCAGTGTAGGGGGTCGTGCTGGGGCTGGTGTTTCATGGTTTAGGGCAGTGCTGTGGGGTTCAGGCAGTGTAGGGGGACATGCTGGGGGTGGTGTTTCAGGGTTTAGGGCAAAGCAGTGGTGTTCGGGCAGAGTAGGGGTCGTGCTGGGGGTAGTGTTTTAGGGTTAGGTCAGTGCAGTGGTGTTCGGGCATTGTAGGGGGTCATGCTGGGTGTGGTGCTTAGGGTTTAAGGCAATGCAGTGGTTTTCGGGCAGTGTAGGGGGATCATGCTGAGGGAGGTGTTTCAGGGTTTAGGGCATTGGTGTTTGGGCAGTGTAGGGGGGTCTTGCTGGGGGTGGTGTTTCAGGGTTTAGGGCAGTGGTGTTCGGGCAGTGTAGGGGGTCGTGTGGGGGGTGGTGTTTCAGGGTTTGAGGCAGTGCAGTGGTGTTCTGGCAGAGTAGGGGGTCGTGCAGGGAATGGTGTTTCAGGGTTTAGGCCAGTGCAGTTGTGTTCGGGCAGAGTAGGGGGTCATGCTGGGGCTGGTGTTTCAGGGTTTAGGGCAGTGCATTGGTGTTTGGACAGTGTAGGGGGTTGTAATGGGGCTGGTGTTTCAGGGTTTAGGGCAGTGCTGTGGTGTTTGGGCAGTGTAGGGGGTCGTGTTGGGGCTGGTGTTTCAGGATTTAGGGCAGTGCAGTGCTGTTCGGGGAGTGTAGGGGGACATGCTGGGGGTGGTGTTTTAGGGTTAGGTCAGTGCAGTGGTGTTCGGGCAGTGTAGGTGGTCATGCTGGGAGTAGTGTTTAGGGTTTAGGGCAGTGCAGTGGTGTTCAGGCAGTGTAGGGGGTCATGCTGAGGGTATTGTTTCGGGATTTAGGGTAGTGCAGCGGTGTTTGTGTAGTGTAGGGTGTCGTGTTTTAGGATTTAGGGTAGTGCTGTGGTCTTTGGGTAGTGTAGGGGGTCTTGCGGGAGATTGTGTTTTAGGGTTTATGGTACTGCAGTGGTGTTTGGGTAGTGTAGGGAGTCATGCTGGGGGTAGTTTTTTACGGAGTAGGGTAGTGTAGTGGTGTTTCGGTAGTGTAGGGTGTCATGCTGGGGGTAGTGTTTTAGGGTTTAGGGTAGAGCAGTGGTGTTCAGGCAGTGTAGGGGGTCGTGCTGGGGGTGGTGTTTCAGGTTTTTGGGCAGTGCAGTGGTTTTTGGACAGTTTAGGGGGTCATGCTGGGGGTGGTGTTTCAGGGTTTAAGGCAGTGGTGTTAGGGCAGTGTAGGGGGTCGAGGTGGGGGTTTGTGTTTCAGGGTTTAGGGCAGTGCAGTGGTGTTCGGGCAGTGTAGGGGGTCTTGTGGGGGTGGTATTTCAATGTTTAGGGCAGTGCAGTGGTGTTTGGGCAGTGTAAGGGGTCGTGCTCGGGCTGGTGTTTCAGGGCTTAGGGCACTGTAGTGGTGTTCGGGCGCTGTAGAGGGTTGTGTTGGGGCCGGTGTTCCAGGGTTTAGGTCAGTGCACTGGTGTTCGGGCAGTGTTAGGGGGTTGAGCTGGGGCTGGTGTTTCAGGGTTTAGGGCAGTGCAGTGCTGTTCAGGCAGTGTAGGGTTATGTGCTGGGGATGGTGTTTCAGGGTTTAGGACAGTGGTGTTCGGGCAGTGTAGGGAGTCATGCTGGGGGTGTTGTTTCAGGATTTAGGGTAGTGCAGCGGTGTTTGTGTAGTGTAGGGTGTCGTGTTTTAGGGCTTAGGGTAGTGCGGTGGTCTTTGGGTAGTGTAGGGGGTTGTGCGGGGGATTGTGTTTTAGGGTTTATGGTAGTGCAGTGGTGTTTGGGTAGTGTAGGAAGTCAAGCTGGGGGTAGTTTTTTACAGATTAGTGTAGTGTAGTGCTGTTTGGATAGTGTAGGGGGTCATGATGGGGATAGTGCTTTAGGGTTTAGGGTAGAACAGTGGTGTACAGGCAGTGTAGGGGGTCGTGCTGGGGGTGGTGTTTCAGGTTTTTGGGCAGTGCAGTGGTAGTTGGACAGTTTAGGGGGTCATGCTGGGGGTGAAGTTTCAGGGTTTAAGGCAGTGGTGTTTGGGCAGTGTAGGGGGTCGAGGTGGGGGTTTGTGTTTCAGGGTTTAGGGCAGTGCAGTGGTGTTCTGGCAGTGTAGGGGGTCTTGCGGGGGTGGTATATCAGTGTTTAGGGCAGTGCAGTGGTGTTCGGGCAGTGTAGGGGGTCGTGCGGGGGTGGTGTTTCAGGGTTTAGGGCAGTGCAGTGGTGTTTGGACAGTGTAGGGGGTTGTAATGGGGCTGGTGTTTCAGGGTATAGGGCAGTGCAGTGGTGTTTGGGTAGTGTAGGGGGTTGTGTTGGGGCTGGTGTTTCAGGGTTTCGGGCAGTGCGGTGGTGTTCGGGCAGTGTAGGGGGACATGCTGGGCGTGGTGTTTCAGGGTTTAGTGCAAAGCAGAGGTGTTTGGGCAGACTAGGGGTCGTGCTGGGGGTAGTGTTTCAGGGTTCAGAGCAGTGCAGTGGTGTTCAGGCAGTGTAGGGGGTCGTGCTGGGGGTAGTGTTTCAGGGTTTAGGGCAGTACAGTGTGTTTGGGCAGTGTAGGGGTCGTGCTGGGGGTAGTGTTTTAGGGTTAGGTCAGTGCAGTGGTGTTCAGGCAGTGTAGGGGGTCGTGCTGGGCATGGTGCTTAGGGTTTAGGGCAGTGCAGTGGTGTTCGGGCAGTGTAGGGGGTTATGCTGAGGGTGGTGTTTCAGGGTTTAGGGGATTGGAGTTCGGACAGTGTAGGGGGGTCTTGCTGGGGGTGGTGTTTCAGGGTTTAGGGCAGTGGTGTTTGGGCAGTGTAGGGGGTGATCCTGGGGCTGGTGTTTCAGGGTTTAGGGCACTGCAGTGGTGTTTGGGAGCTGTAGAGGGTTGTGTTGGGGCCGGTGTTCCAGGGTTTAGGTCAGTGCACTGGTGTTCGGGCAGTGTTAGGGGGTTGAGCTGGGGCTGGTGTTTCAGGGTTTAGGACAGTGCAGTGCTGTTCAGGCAGTGTAGGGTTATGTGCTGGGGATGGTGTTTCAGGGTTTAGGACAGTGGTGTTCGGGCAGTGTAGGGAGTCATGCTGGGGGTGTTGATTCAGGATGTAGGGTAGTGCAGCGGTGTTTTTGTAGTGTAGGGTGTCGTGTTTTAGGGTTTAGGGTAGTGCTGTGGTCTTTGGGTAGTGTAGGGGGTTGTGCGGGGGATTATGTTTTAGGGTTTATGGTAGTGCAGTGGTGTTTGGGTAGTGTAGGAAGTCAAGCTGGGGGTAGTTTTTTACAGATTAGTGTAGTGTAGTGCTGTTTGGGTAGTGTAGGGGGTCATGATGGGGGTAGTGCTTTAGGGTTTAGGGTAGAACAGTGGTGTACAGGCAGTGTAGGGGGTCGTGCTGGGGGTGGTGTTTCAGGTTTTTGGGCAGTGCAGTGGTAGTTGGAGAGTTTAGGGGGTCATGCTGGGGGTGAAGTTTCAGGGTTTAGTGCAAAGCAGTGGTGTTTGGGCAGAGTAGGGGTCGTGCTGGGGGTAGTGTTTCAGGGTTCAGAGCAGTGCAGTAGTGTTCAGGCAGTGTAGGGGGTCGTGCTGGGGGTAGTGTTTCAGGGTTTAGGGCAGTACAGTGTGTTTGGGCAGTGTAGGGGTCGTGCTGGGGGTAGTGTTTTAGGGTTAGGTCAGTGCAGTGGTGTTCAGGCAGTGTAGGGGGTCTTGCGGGGGGTGGTATTTCAATGTTTACGGCAGTGCAGTGGTGTTTGGGCAGTGTAAGGGGTCGTGCTGGGGCTGGTGTTTCAGGGCTTAGGGCACTGTAGTGGTGTTCGGGTGCTGTAGAGGGTTGTGTTGGGGCTGGTGTTCCAGGGTTTAGGTCAGTGCAGTGGTGTTCGGGCAGTGTTAGGGGGTTGAGCTGGGGCTAGTGTTTCAGGGTTTAGGGCAGTGCAATGCTGTTCGGGCAGTGTAGGGTTATGTGCTGGGGATGGTGTTTCAGGGTTTAGGACAGTGGTGTTAGGGCAGTGTAGGGAGTCATGCTGGGGGTGTTTTTTCAGGATTTAGGGTAGTGCAGCGGTGTATGTGTAGTGTAGGGTGTCGTGTTTTAGGGTTTAGGGTAGTGCTGTGGTCTTTGGGTAGTGTAGGGGGTTGTGCGGGGATTGTGTTTTAGGGTTTATGGTAGTGCAGTGGTGTTTGGGTAGTGTAGGAAGTCAAGCTGGGGGTAGTTTTTAGGTCTCGGCTAGCGATGGCTGCGCTTGCGCAGTCTCGCTCGCGAGAGATAATGACTTGGGAGAAGAGGGGCTTGAACCCGCCCCTCTTCTCCCCTGTTCTCCATTGGCTGGCCTAGTAAATGCTGGCCAGCCATTGGAGAAGAGGTCCCATCATTCCAATCATGCCCCGTCCTTTTCGGATGGGGGGGCGTGTTTTTGGCGAAAAGTCTCAGGGAGGAGACAACAGCAAAACACGCCCCCGAATCCGAAAAGGACGGTGCCTTTCTCCGAGGCATTTCTGCTCGGCCTCGGAGAAAGGCGGTGGTGTCTCCCGGTGCCCTCTTTACTTGTTAGGGCGATTTAGTAGTGTCTTCTGACAGCATATCGATTTAAACGTTCAGCATTCTCAGTAATATTTCGAGTATTGTATATGCAGATTTCAGATTTGACCCAATTTTAATTAACTGGTATTTCCGTTAATTTGTAAACCGTTTTTGAAAACGTGGCCCTTTACGAGAAGAATTGATGCCTTGCCAATGTCAGAAATATTTTACGTTTTTAAAGAAGCAGAAAAACATTAAGCAAGGAGTTTCATGGTTTTGCAGAGCTACACAGTAACTGTAAACGGTCGCGGAGCGAAAGCGGACTACAGTTATGAGTGACATCGGAGTCGCTTTTACACCCCACCCGCTCGTTTCTGCGGGAGACGCTCTAGCCGTTGAGGCGACTCTCTATTTCACCGCTCTGTAGTTGCTGTAGTCTTGTAGACGCTCTATCTCCTATTTGAACACGCCTCCCCTCTATTGTTTCCGCGGCCAGTCTACCCTCCTTGACTTGCTCTTCCGGTGCACTGTGGGAGCAGTCATGGCATCGCGTGCCCTCTGGTGCTGTGTCCGTAGTGTGGGCGTCCTCCGCGTGCCACCGGCCGCTGCTTTTATCAGAGGCTCCGCGCTCCTCCGGCTCACCGAGCCCCGCTGAGAGGCCTCCAAAGCCAGCCTGTGTCGGGTCCGAACGCCTCTCACAGTCCAGGTGAGGCGGGTCCCCCACTGTACAAGGAGAGGTCAATGACAGGAGAGGTGTTCACTGGTGCCTATGAAACATGGGAGGGAGAAGGAGATGTGGCTCTTCAGTATGGGATGCAGAAAAAGGATCGGCCCTTGGTGTCTGGGACAGCCCTGGGCAGAGAATAGGCGTCATTGGGCTGTGGAGAGAGCGCTGCTGCTGAGCTGCAGGTCCGGGCACTCGGGGGCAGGGCACGAGGAACAAGGGCAGAAACAGGGCAGAGGTAAAGGGCAGGCGGCGAGGACAGTGAGGGCAAACGGGGTGGAAAGTGATTAAAGGTAGCGGACATGCGTCAGAGAGGGGCAGAAACAGGAAGAGACAGAAGTGTAGAGGTGCAGGACAGGTAGTGAGGAGGAGGGACAGAGAGGCGACAGGAGCAGGGTGGGCGAGTTATAAAGTGGGGACGATGTGGAGTAATCGGCCATTCTACACCCTGACGGCCTACTTTTTAATTCAGTTTGGCGCCCCTCCCCCCACAGTGCATGACTAGCTTTGGTGAGGCCTTATTGTGGAATATATCGGTGAACTCGCGCTGATGGGATTTTTGTTGGCAGGACTCCCCCCGTCAAAGGCTGGTGGCTGGATGTACTGCAGGCGGGGGGGGGGGACCTGGAGATTGTAGACTGTCTACCATAAGCCCCAAAACGCTGGAGAATAGTGCACTGAAGATGCTGCCAGTGAACTGTGGGCCTGAAAGAAGGAATGCAAGTGTGGGTGAGTGTAGAATTTCTACCTTAGCACTTCAGCTCTCTTGCACGTTTTCTTACTACATTATAACGAGTGTCTTTTATGAGATTTTCCCTAAGTTTCACAGTAGATGACGGCATGGGTTCTTTTGCATCAGTGTCGCTTTGATTCCTTCCTGCACTCGGTGTAATTGACACTGATTTCCAGCACCCATACTCGTAAAAACCATAGTCTGTGAAAATGTGTCCTCCTTTCTTGGCCCAGAAATAGCTTTCTCTTTGACTCTCTCTCCCTTCCTTTCTAAATTACCTTCCTTTTCCCATTTCTGTTTCATGGGCTGGGTACATGGGTACATGGGCTTCTCCTCTGACTTCTCTGTGACCTGGACAGCTGGCTCTGCTGCCCCGGGTCAAACTGGTCTCACGAGCTCCCCTTCCTCCGTCCACCTGTGATTAGCATCAGGGCTTGACCCATCATAAAACCCTTTCATCCTACACAAGCCCCTGGCTAATCTCTTTCGCACCTGGCTGTTCCTGCTTTATGACTTGTTTCCCAAAACAGGAGATGCTCATGTTTATTGGGGGGTCTGTTTACATCCGATGTGGGATCTGAACCTTACTGTGTAAATCATTGTGGGCTGGCCGAACTGGAATGTGGGATGGTCATCATGACTCTGCTTTTTCGTTTGTAATGTATACTTGTATATGGCCGTATCATAAAACCTAGGAATGTATGCTTGAGGCCAGAAAAGGCCTATTTAAGATGAAGTCCGTTTCTATGATTTTCAGCAGTCTCCTGAGAACATACACGCTGTTGTACTTCTAGGATACCTGTAATTGGTCTGCAGCCAATAAACGATTCTTTGACTTCACCCAGAAGACTCTGTGTTTCTGTAGGTCTGGAACAGGGTGAACCCAGAAGTCATAGGGTGTGTGCCCCTGCACCGCTGGGTCTAAAATACCCAGTACTTCAGTTTGGCGCCCAACGTAGGGCGATTTCAGCGGTACCAGTCCAAGCCAGAGGTTCGTGAGGAGCTTCGTGTGGAAATTCCGGAGGAAGGCCGCCACTTCATCGACCCCTGCATGTCGACGTGGTCCGAAAGTCTTTTCTGCGAGGTTCTCCGCGTCCCGACGGCTACGAAGGACTGCTGCCCTGATTAATCGACCTGTTTTGGACCCTTGACGAGTTTGAGAGAGCGAAACAATCGAGAGAATCTTCTGGTGACGCCATTGATCAGCAATATTCAGTTAAGTATAAGTGGAGCGCCTCCCATTTGTTTTGGTATCCCTCGGGATCGTTTGGTTTGATTTGGGTAATTTGGGATTTGGAGTTTGCAAACGCCAAAGCCAGAGGACTCGTGTATTCACGAGACTATCGTAATCGATAATCCTTTGACGTTTGGATCTAGACTAGTGAGCGAAGATGCCTGGTTCTGGAATATTTGGTAGATTATTCTGTTTGGGTTGTGGAAAAGATTTCCAGCTGGAAGAATCATGCCCGGTTCCTCCGGTTGGAACTCCAACTTATGAGCTCTATGTAAAACATGGCGTAGGCCCCATTGCATATAATGAAGTATGGATCCACTACACTAGGAAAGACGGTGTTTTAAAATGGCCCCAAAATGATAGTTTCGATACCGATATTTTAGATAATTTGGAAATTAAATTGTTTAAGAAGAAAGCCCGGCCGGCGATGTTTGACTCTTTCCGCTTATGGCGAAAGGAAGCCAAACAGAAGGAAATTAAGCTAGCGAAAAAGAATAAAAGAGAGAGAGGTATGACAGTAATGCAAGCAGCTGTACAATTTAAAGACAATGAGGAGGAGCAGATGAGTGAGCAATTGCACAGGCAGCGCAAGTTAGGGATTGACAAGTGTTACCCAGCTTTACCACACTCTAAGCAGAATGAGTTAGAAGAAAAGGAGAAAGATCCCCTGATGTCACATTTGTTGAGTTCGCCACCCCCGTATGCTCAAAATGCCACGGCACCTCCCCAGCTTGTAAATATGCCACCTCCAGTTAATATACTGCAAGCCTTGCCGCAACCGCCAGCTGCTTTGCAGCCGGCTCCTATCCATGTAGCGCAACCCTCTCAAGGGCTGCCAGTTGTGCTTCCAACTGCCCCCGCACTTCCTGCGACTTTGTCTAATTCAGCAGCTGCCTCCCCTGACACTCTTTCTTGCACCACTCCAGTACCTGTTTCTACATCCTCTTTTCTCCCCTCTGTTTTTCCCCCTGTTTTCGCCTCAACTTCTCCTTCAGCGCGACAGCGTTTAGCTAATGTGGTTACTTCATTAATGTCGCCTCTCTTTGAGTCATCTGGTGCGACTCCTGGTTTACAGCGTAAGCAATTGCGTAGCCAAATGCCTAACCCTGATGAGAAAAAGGTAATAGATCGCATGGCGCGCAGATGGATTGTTTTCCCTTCACTGTATGATGTGGAATCAGTTGTCAGCGTTTTCCATCAGTGGGATGCCCCAAAACAGAGATATGTGTTTGAGAAAATGTGCGGAATTCTCTGTGAAGAATTGGAGGATAGTGGTAAAAATTCGAGCCCGCAGGAATTGTGTAGAGTGAGGTTTGATTTTGGAACTGGTATAATTGTGGACCGCGAGGTAGATAAGGCAGTTGCGGTTGTATTGTCTTTCAGGAATGATGATTGTCAACAGTCGTTGTTTGAACCTGATGTCCTTGTGGGAAAGAGGGTAAAGGCATGTCAATATCCGATGCGTGAGGTTCCCCCAGTTTGGAGACCCGCTGATGCAAATGCTAATCCACCTGTGCCAGCGCATTTCCAGCGTATTTGGGTACATGTTCCATGGAAGCGCTCTGAGGTGTTAGCGCTTAAGCAGTCCTTACCTGATCCCCGTAAAAACCCAGCAGGTTATTATAAAGAGCTGTCACAGACTGCAGAATCGTGTGTCATGAATCTGGCCGACATAGACCTGTTGTTTGGTAATGTTGTTCCACAGCCTCTATGGGGGTCAATCCGTAATGCAGATCACGATGCAGAACTAGGGGACACATGGGCTAACATTATTGCTGCTGATGCTAGACAAACTGGTGGCGCGAAACCGGAACCTTTAGTAGCTGAACTGCCTGGTAGAATCATCACGTATATGAAGACACCAATGCCTGCAATGCGCGTAAATTGGGACAAGTTATCTGCATGCAAGCAGAAGAAAGATGAGACAGTGTCAGACTTTTTCACTAGGTTTGAAGAAACGTTTATTGACCACAGTGGGCAGGATATGAGTACTGAGGATGGCCAACGGTTATTTGTGGATAAGTTTGTGCAGAATTTACTTCCTGACCTGTGTAAAAAGTTAAAAGACTCAGAAAGCTCTTGGGCTGTTTCTTCTTCAGCGCAAATACTGGCTACTGCACAGTATTATGAAAATAGAGATAAAGACGAGAAAGATAGAACAGAAAAGAAAACAAAGGAATTAAAGACAAAGGTCCTTTTACAGCAGGCCTATCTGCCACGTGGAGGCCAGAATAATTATAGGCAACCCCAAGGTGTCTATCACCAACCCCAACAGTTTCAGAACAATCAGCAAATGAACGGGTATTATCAACCACGTGTCCCTGTAGGTCCCAACCAATGTTCATACTGCAAAGAGGAAGGTCATTATAAATATAGTTGCCCTAAATTAATGCAGCGGAACGGTAATGCGTATGGCGCAAGAGGTAGGGGTGGTCAACAAGCTCCTAGAGGCAGAGGGCGTGGAAATGCTCCCCAGAACGCGCGTCCTCTGCCGCCTCAAAATACAATTAATAGCTTTGATCAGCAAGCTAACGCGACTAGTAATACGGCCCAGTATTATAATAATGATTATTATGTAGAGGATGGCGATGCAGAAAATAATGATTGCTAGGACAGCCATAGACAGAGAGAGGGAGTTGTTTCAGTGCCAGTGGATCAGAGTGGACCGTATGTTGAGGTGACTACAGCAAATGTAACGGAGCCTTTTCTGCTAGACACTGGTGCTGCAAAGAGTTCAATCATGCATTCAAAACTCCCTGGCACACCTTTGTCTGGCGATATAAATGTTTCAGTAGGTTTTTCTGGCGCCCCAGTTAGGAACCCGATTTCTAGTCCCATGTCACTTTCTGTTGGGCCTTGCGAGCTGAAAGCGCCCCTGATCCTAACAACAGGTTGTGGTGAGAATTTGTTGGGATTGGATTTGTTGAAAAGGTTGCATGCTACATTGTATTGTTCTCCTTCAGGAGTACAACTTACATTAGGCAAGAAAGTGATTTCCCCAATGTACTTGTCTAAAAATACAATGCCACCTGAGTTGTCATCCCTTTCGGATGCCCTTTGGGCTACTGGTCCCAATGATGTGGGCCTCTTGGAGATACCGCCATACGTGGTGACTTTAAAGGCTAATGTCAGACTGCCACGTATTCCCCAGTACAAAATCTCTAATGAAGGCCAGAAAGCATTGTTAGACATTGTCAGCGACTTGATTAATAAGGGTGTGATTGAAGAAACAAGAGGCAACGTTTGCAATAGTCCGATTTTACCTGTCTTAAAACGAACGGACCCTTCACAGCCACCTGTTTACAGATTTGTGATTGATCTTAGGGAGGTTAATAAGATTGTTGTGCCACAGTTTCCGGTTGTCCCTGATATAACTGCCTTGTTAACGATGATTCCAGCCTCTGCTGCATGGTTTTCAGTGATAGATTTAAAGAATGCTTTCTTTAGCATCCCAATTGCAGAAGAGAGCAGAGACATTTTTGGCTTTAGTCTGGGAGGCCGAAGCTTCCGCTTCAAACGCGCTCCCCAGGGCTACTGTGAGAGTCCATCCATATACAGTCAAGCCTTGAAAGCGCAGCTTGATGCACTTGTTTTACCTAGTGGCGCAATCCTGATTCAATACGTGGACGATTTACTAATTGCCGCGGATACTGAGAAGATCTGTAAAGAAGCCACATTGTCACTGTTGCGCCATTTATCCGCTTTCCATCACAAAGTGTCTCTCACTAAGCTGCAATATTGTCGACAAGAAGTGACCTACTTAGGTCATCTCTTATCGAAGGAGGGAAGGAAACTGACCCCAGAAAGAATTCAAGCCATTGCACAGTTGAGTGTGCCAAAAACACAGAGAGAACTACGTGCTTTCTTGGGCATCACTTCATACTGTAGGCATTGGATACCAAGTTTTTCCTTGCTGGCAAAACCTTTATTAGCCTTAACATGCAAAGACACACCGAATCCTATCCCATGGTCTGAAGAGTGCCAGAAAAGTTTTTGGGAATTGCGCAATGCATTGTGTTCAGCACCTGTGTTGGGCACTCCTGACTATAGCAAGCCTTTTACATTGTATGTTCACGAGAAAGATGGATGTGCGTTGTCAGTGTTAACACAGCCTTTTGGCGACAGACCGCGCCCATGCGCATATTTTTCATCAACCTTGGATCCTGTAGCGAGGGCATTGCCAAGCTGTCTGAGAGCGACAGCTGCTGCTGCAATGTCTATCCGACAATCTGCTGGTCTGGTAATGGACAACACATTGATTGTTATGGTTCCACATGCTGTAGATACATTATTAAATAGAACCAAGACACAACACTTGACTAGTGCGCGATTATCAGGCTATGAGCTTACACTGATAGCAAATCACATACACATAAAGAGATGCAATACGCTGAATCCAGCTACGTTGTTGCCAATTCCAGCAGACTCAGATGAGATTGAGCAACATGACTGTCTGTTCAGAACAGAAGAGGAGACGAAAGGGAGAGTAGATCTGAAAGATACTCCCCTGACTGAGTGTGATGGTACTTTATGGGTGGATGGTTCGTGTTTTAAGCTCCCTAATGGTGACACGACTGCTGCATATGCTATCACGACTTTACACACGGTCGTGGAAACTGCACGAGTGCCACATAATTCGGCCCAAGCAGCAGAATTAATCGCCCTCACAAGAGCATGCGTATTGTCTGAAGGAATGAGAGTGAATATATACACCGATAGCCAGTACGCCTTTGGCGTGGCTCATAGTTTTGGGCGATTATGGAAAGAACGTGGGTTCCTGACGTCGCATGGAGCTAAAATTCAGAATGGCAAGTTGGTGAATGATCTCCTTGAGTCACTGACCCTACCGTTGCAAGTTGCGATCATGAAATGCAGTGCGCACAGGAAAGTCACAGATGCTGTTGGACGTGGGAATGCGTTTGCTGATGAGACCGCGAAAGAAACAGCACAGAATGTGAAGACTAGAATGTATGTTGCAGGCCCCGCAAGATGGGTTGATGATGTAGGAATGTGTGAGAACACAATAGAGAGTGTGAAGTCGCTTCAAGCTGAAGCCACAGAGAAGGAGTTAAGCAAGTGGAGAGAAAGTATGGGTAAGTTGGATGAGAATGCTTGTTGGATTGATCTGACAGAACATCGGCGATGGTTATTGCCTGATGCATATGTGCTTCCAGTGGTTACTATGGCACATGGAATGGCACATATCAGTACGAAAGGTATATGCAAGTTGTTGGCTCCAGTATGGCAGAATGCTGGGATTCCCAAGTGTGCAGGGAATGTGGTCAAGAATTGTATGGTATGCTTGAAGTACAACCCTGGTAGGGGAACCCCAACTCCAGCTGGTCACTTTGCACCCCCATCATGTCCGTTCGAAGTTTTGCAGCTGGACTTTATTCACATGGAAAGATGCAACAACCTGAAGTATGTACTGGTGGTTGTTTGCGCTTTCTCAAAATGGATAGAGGCTTATCCTCTGAAAGATAACACTGCCCTATCCACAGCCAAAGCCCTTGTGAAGGAATTTTTCCCTAGGTTTGGAATGCCAAGAATGGTGTGGTGTGATAATGGAAGTGAGTTTGTGGGTAAAGTGATGAAGAATGTATGTGAAGGGCTAGGCATAAGGCAGAAGTTCCACGCTGCAAATCACCCCCAATCAGCTGGACTAGTAGAACGCTACAATGGAGCCTTAAAGCTCAAGCTGGCCAAAATTCAGGCGAGCACCGGTCTTAAATGGCCTGACGCTCTGCCTTTAGCACTCCTGTCCACCAGAATGACCATACACTCACGAGTGGGACTTAGTCCTTACGAAGTAGTTTTTGGCCGTCCGGCCAACGTATGGGGTGTACCGAGGCCTACGAAGTTTAGTGAGATTGAACATCCAGTACTACTCGACTACCTGTATGATTTGACTGTTAAACTGCGTGTTTTGCACCAACAGGTACATGATACTCTTCCCCAAGCTTCTGAACCTCCTGGACATCCTATCAACCCTGGCTCGTGGGTCCTGATCCGAAATTTCCAGCGCAAGAGCAACGACGAGCCTCGCTGGATCGGCCCTCATCTTGTTCTCCTGTCGACGAGATCAGCGGTGCGAGTAAAAGGAAGGAAGCACTGGATCCATGGTACCCACTGCAAAGTAGTCCCCTTGCCTCTGCCATATGACCAGTGGGTCAAGGAGGGTATCGTCGACTCTGAGGCAGACACTGTACCTCGTTTTGTACCATTCAGTGACGCATGCCTAAGAGACACAGCTTCAGACCAAGAGAGTGACAATATTCTGCAGGAAGCTGTGCCGCCATCAAATCGACTGGACACCACTGAGCCTGAACTTTTGTTCCAAGACCAAACAGCACCTGGCCGTCTCCGCTATAATTTGAGACCAAGGCCCATGGACAAATAAAGATTTCCTTACTATTTCCTTTTTGACATTTTTTGCTCTCCCATCTGAAGGACTTTCTTGATTTTTGTTTTTCGAACCACCATCCGGGTTCTGCCACAGGGTCGCGGTGCCAAGACTTTGGGGTACAGGCCGAAGACGTTAGGTCAACGGTTCTGGTTGGTCTAGGGCGTTTCCCTGGACTGACAGGCGTACCCCTTAGCAGAAGAAACTCATCCGCCGCGAGCGGCCCGAGTAGAGGATGGAGTTTTTTAAGATGGAGAGACCGATTGAGGAAATGAACTTTAAAGCCAGGATGTGTAGAATTGTAAAAAGTAAATCTTTTGTATTTCTGTGCCTTTTTACACTGTGTAGTATCATGATGTTTATTGTAGGATTTGTGTTTTTCTCCGCTCAAAAGCCCATTGCACCCACTGAACAGCCTATACCTCTTTCTACTGCCTCCTCTCACTCTTTTCACCCTTTGCCTGAGCACGAACAGACCAGACGATCAGAGTTTGTAAATAACTCGTTTATCCAGCTCTTGCACCAGCACCAACTAGTAATGAATACGACCAATTGCTGGGTGTGTGGGTTAATGCCACATACCATTAACAAGGGTATTCCTTATTTGGTGCTGCCATATAGTTACAATGGATCGTCATGGGCATTCCAAACCATGTTTCTCTATGCCCTAGATACGTACTCCCCTCGCCAACCGCGTTCCATCAGACCTATCACCAATAATAAGGCTTTGATGAAAGAAGTTGCCGATATGAGTAGGGATATTGATGCATACTCATCCATTCCCAAAGAAGAGCTGAGACCTTATGTAGGATGGAACGCGACGGGGTATAGTATTAGTCTGGGTGAAAGACAGCGAAAAATCTCATCTCCAATCTGGGTCGTACCCCACATGGGTCGGTTCTGCTTACAGGGTAATGGTCAGAACCCTAGAGCTCAACTGGGAAGAAGTGACTGTACTGAAACGTACACTTTCCCGTCACAGTTTTCCCCTGCGTTTTTGGCTGCCAAGGGTACATATTTCATCTGTAATGATCGAGCATATACATGGTTGCCCCCTGATTTCTCGGGCACATGTTATATTGCGAACTTGCTACCGCCGACATTTACTGCTGCCTCTGATTATCACAAGACCAGAGTTGTGAGAGGCGTGATTAGTAAGGAGGACACTGCCGGTCAGGAAGCAGGAGACTTCTTCTTGGGTTTCCTGCCGTTTTGGGGACCTATGGTCAATAGTAGGAACCTGAGACTGCTGACGCGTGTGGTTGAATCCCCTGTCAATGTAACGGCTGGTGCCCTTAGTAATCTGACAGCTGAGCTCCAAGCGGATCGCCTTATGACTTTGCAGAACCGCATGGTTCTAGACGTTATTCTTGCAGACCGCGGTGGGGTATGCAAGGTTATCCAATCCAGTTGCTGCATTTTCATACCAGATAACGCTCCAACAGTGTATCAAGCCATCTCCAAACTCCATAAAATATCTGAATCCATACACGTGGATAAGGGAGACTGGTCACTGGTGGGGTGGTTCTGGGAACTGATATCTGCCTGGGGTTGGAAAGTTCTGATGGTCATTGGAATGATCTTAGCCATTCTTTTCCTGTTCTGTCTGTGTATACAGTGTGCTCCTGCGATATGTGGCCTCTGTGCTACCTTATGTGTAAGGAAACCTGTATCGAGGGACGAGCTAAGTAATAGGATGATGCTACAGCAACATCTCCATGACTTCGTGAATATTGACCTAGACTCGGATTAAGATGAGTATAGTGATTGCCTATGTAAGGGCAAAAGGAGGGTCTGTCGTACTTTAATATTCGGGACCGCGTAGGGGACAGGGCCCTACCCCTGTCTATCTTGGTATTAGCGAACCGCAAATGGTAAATGCGGCATGTACGAGTGCTTTATATATCGTTCTAGCTATGAATGCACTGTGTACACGTTATTCTGCTTCACTACGCGGGTTCCATTTTGGAAGCAGTGGCCATCTTGTCATTGCCCTCACATAGGCTATAATGGAGCAAATACGGGCCTCACAGTACATGGGCTTCTCCTCTGACTTCTCGGTGACCTGGACAGCTGGCTCTGCTGCCCCGGGTCAAACTGGTCTCACGAGCTCCCCTTCCTCCGTCCACCTGTGATTAGCATCAGGGCCTGACCCATCATAAAACCCTTTCATCCTACACAAGTCCCTGGCTAATCTCTTTCGCACCTGGCTGTTCCTGCTTTATGACTTGTTTCCCAAAACAGGAGATGCTCATGTTTATTGGGGGGTCTGTTTACATCCGATGTGGGATCTGAACCTTACTGTGTAAATCATTGTGGGCTGGCCGAACTGGAATGTGGGATGGTCATCATGACTCTGCTTTTTCGTTTGTAATGTATACTTGTATATGGCCGTATCATAAAACCTAGGAATGTATGCTTGAGGCCAGAAAAGGCCTATTTAAGATGAAGTCCGTTTCTATGATTTTCAGCAGTCTCCTGAGAACATACACGCTGTTGTACTTCTAGGATACCTGTAATTGGTCTGCAGCCAATAAACGATTCTTTGACTTCACCCAGAAGACTCTGTGTTTCTGTAGGTCTGGAACAGGGTGAACCCAGAAGTCATAGGGTGTGTGCCCCTACACCGCTGGGTCTAAAATACCCAGTACTTCAGTGGTGTTTGGGCAGTGTAGGGGGATGTGCTGGGGATGGTGTTTCAGGGTTTAGGACACTGGTGTTCGGGCAGTGTAGGGGGTCATGCTGGGGGTGTTGTTTCAGGGTTTAGGGCAGTGCAGTGGTCTTCGGACAGTGTAGGGGGTCGTGCCGGGGGTGGTGTTTCAGGGTTTGAGGCCAGTGCAGTTGTGTTCGGGCAGAGTAGGGGTTCATGCTGGGGCTGGTGTTTCAGGGTTTAGGGCAGTGCTGTGGTGTTTGGACAGTGTAGGGGGTTGTAATGGGGCTGGTGTTTCACGGTTTAGGGCAGTGCAGTGGTGTTTGGGCAGTGTAGGGGGTCGTGCTGGGGGTGGTGTTTCAGGTTTTTGGGCAGTGCAGTGGTATTTGGACAGTTTAGGAGGTCATGCTGGGGGCGGTGTTTCAGGGTTTAAGGCAGTGGTGTTTGGGCAGTGTAGGTGGTCAAGGTGGGGGTTTGTGTTTCAGGGTTTAGGGCAGTGCAGTGGTGTTCGGGCAGTGTAGGAGGTCTTGCGGGGGTGGTATTTCCGTGTTTAGGGCAGTGCAGGGGTGTTCGGTCAGTGTAGGGGGCTGTGCGGGGGTGGTGTTTCAGGGTTTAGGGCAGTGCAGTGGTGTTTGGACAGTGTAGGGGGTTGTAATGGGGCTGGTGTTTCAGGGTTGATGGCAGTGCAGTGGTGTTTGGATAGTGTAGGGTGTTGTGCTGGGGCTGGTGTTTCAGGGTTTAGGGCGGTGCAGTGGTGTTCGGGCAGTGTAGGGGGACATGCTGGGGGTGGAGTTTCAGGGTTTAGTGCTAAGCAGTGGTGTTTGGGCAGAGTAGGGGTTGTGCTGGGGTAGTGTTTCAGGGTTTAGAGGAGTGCAGTGGTGTTCAGGCAGTGTAGGGGTCATGCTGGGGGTAGTGTTTCAGGGTTTAGGGCAGTACAGTGGTGTTTTGGCAGTGTAGGGGTCATGCTGGGGATAGTGTTTTAGGGTTAGGTCAGAGCAGTGGTGTTCAGGCAGTGTAGGGGGTCGTGCTGGGCATGGTGCTTAGGGTTTAGGGCAGTGCATTGGTGTTCGTGCAGTGTAGGGGGTCATGCTGAGGGTGGTGTTTCAGGGTTTAGGGCATTGGAGTTCGGGTAGTGTAGGGGGTCATCCTGGGGCTGGTGTTTCAGGGTTTAGGGCATTGCAGTGGTGTTCGGGCAGTGTAGAGGGTTGTGTTGGGGCTGGTGTTTCAGGGTTTAGGGCAGTGCAGCGGTGTTCGGGCAGTGTCAGGGGGTCTTGCTGGGGCTGGTGTTTCAGGGTTCAGGGCAGCGCAGTGGTGTTCGGGCAGTGTAGGGGGATGTGCTGGGGTTGGTGTTTCAGGGTTTAGGACAGTGGTGTTCGGGCAGTGTAGGGGGTCATGCTGGGGATGTTGTTGTTTCAGGGTTTAGGGCATTGGAGTTCGGGTAGTGTAGGGGAGGTCTTGCTGGGGGTCGTGTTTCAGGGTTTAGGGCAGTGGTGTTTGGGCAGTGTAGTGGGTCATCCTGGGGCTGGTGTTTCAGGGTTTAGGGCACTGCAGTGGTGTTCGGGCAGTGTAGAGGGTTGTGTTGGGGCTGGTGTTTCAGGGTTTAGGGCAGTGCAGTGGTGTTCGGGCAGTGTCAGGGGGTCGTGCTAGGGCTGGTGTTTCAGTGTTTAGGGCAGTGCAGTGGTGTTCGGGCAGTGTGGTGGTCGTGCTGGGGGTAGTGTTTTAGGGTTAGGTCAGTGCAGTGGTGTTCGGGCAGTGTTGGGGGTCGTGCTGGGCATGGTGCTTAGGGTTTAGGGCAGTGCAGTGGTGTTTGGGCAGTGTAGGGGGTCATACTGAGGGTGGTGTTTCACGGTTTAGGGCACTGGTGTTTGAGCAGTGTAGGGGGTTCTTGCTGGGGGTGGTGTTTCAGTGTTTAGGGCAGTTTTGTTCGGGCAGTGTAGGGGGTCGTGCTGGGGCTGGTGTTTCAGGGTTTAGGGCAGTGCAATGGTGTTCCGGCAGTGTAGGGGGACATGCTGGGGGTGGTGTTTCAGGGTTTAGGGCAAAGCAGTGGTGTTCGGGCAGAGTAGGGGTCGTGCTGGGGGTAGTGTTTCAGGGTTTAGGGCAATACAGTGGTGTTTGGGCAGTGTAGGGGTCGTGCTGGGAGTAGTGTTTTAGGGTTAGATCAGTGCAGTGGTGTTTGGGCCATGTAGGGGTTGTGCTGGGTGTGGTGCTTAGGGTTTAGGGCAATTCAGTGGTGTTCGGTCAGTGTAGGGGGTCATGCTGAGGTAGGTCTTTCAGGGTTCAGGGCATTGGTGTTCGGGCAGTGTAGGGGGGTATTGCTGGGGGTGGTGTTTCAGGGTTTAGGGCAGTGGTGTTCGGGTAGTGTAGGAGGTCGTGCGGGGGGTGGTGTTTCAGGGTTTGAGGCAGTGCAGTGGTGTTTGGGCAGAGTAGGGGATCATGCAGGTGATGGTGTTTCAGGGTTTAGGCCAGTGCAGTTGTGTTCGGGCAGAGTAGGGGGTCGTGCTGGGGCTGGTGTTTCAGGATTTAGGGCAGTGCAGTGGTGTTTGGGCAATGTAGGGGGTTGTAATGGGGCTGGTGTTTCATGGTTTAGGGCAGTGCAGTGGTGTTCGGGCAGTGTAGGGGGATATGCTGGGGGTGGTGTTTCAGGGTTTAGGGCAAAGCAGTGGTGTTTGGGCAGAGTCGGGGTCGTGCTGGGGGTAGTGTTTCAGGGTTTAGGGCAGTACAGTGGTGTTTGGGCAGTGTAGGGGTCGTGCTGGGGGTAGTGTTTTAGGTTTAGGTCAGTGCAGTTGTGTTCAGGCAGTGTAGGGCGTCGTGCTGGGGGTGGTGCTTAGGGTTTTGGGCAATGCAGTGGTGTTCGGGCAGCGTAGGGGGTCATGCTGAGGGAGGTGTTTCAGGGTTTAGGGCATTGGTGTTCGGGCAGTGTAGGGGGGTCTTGCTGGGGATGGTGTTTCAGGGTTTAGGGGAGTGGTGTTCGGGCAGTGTAGGGGGTCGTGCGGGGGGTGGTGTTTCAGGGTTTGAGGCAGTGCAGTGGTGTTCGGGCAGAGTAGGAGGTCGTGCAGGGGATGGTGTTTCAGGGTTTAGGCCAGTGCAGTTGTGTTCGGGCAGAGTAGGGGGTCGTGCTGGGGCTGGTGTTTCAGGGTTTAGGGCAGTGCAGTGGTGTTTGGACAGTGTAGGGGGTTGTAATGGGGCTGGTGTTTCAGGGTTTGGGGCAGTGCACTGTGTTTGGGCAGTGTAGGGGGTCGTGCTGGGGCTGGTGTTTCAGGGTTAAGGGCAGTGCAGTGGTGTTCGGGGAGTGTAGGGGGACATGCTGGGGGTGGTGTTTCAGGGTTTAGGGCAAAGCATTGGTGTTCAGGCAGTGTAGGGGATCGTGCTGGGGGTAGTGTTTCAGGGTTTAATGCAGTACAGTGGTGTTCGGGCAGTGTAGTGGTCGTGCTGGGGGCAGTGTTTTAGGGTTAGGTCAGTACAGTGGTGTTCGGGCAGTGTAGGGGGTTGTGCTGGGAGTAGTGTTTATGGCAGTGCAGTGGTGTTTGGGCAGTGTAGGGGGTCATGCTGAGGGTGGTGTTTCAGGGTTTAGGGCATTGGTGTTCGGGCAGTGTCGGGGGGTCTTGCAGGGGAAGGTGTTTCAGGGTTTAGGTAGTGGTGTTCGGGCAGTGTAGGGGGTCTTGCTGTGGGTGGTGTTTCAGGGTTTAGGGCAATGGTGTTCGGGCAGTGTAGGGAGGTCGTGCTGGGGCTGGTGTTTCAGGGCTTAGGGCACTGCCGTGGTGTTCGGGCAGTGTAGAGGGTTGTGTTGGGGCTGGTGTTTCAGGGTTTAGGGCAGTGCAGTGGTGTTCGGGCAGTGTTAGGGGGTTGAGCTGCGGCTTTTGTTTCAGGGTTTAGACCCGTGCAGTGGTGTTCGGGCAGTGTAGGGGTATGTGCTGGAGATGGTGTTTCAGGGTTTAGGACAGTGCTGTTCGGACAGTGTAGGGGGTCATGCTGGGGGTGTTGTTTCAGGATTTAGGGTAGTGCAGGAGCGTTTGTGTAGTGCAGGGTGTCGTGTTTTATGGTTTAGGGTAGTACTGTGGTCTTTGGGTAGTGTAGAGGGTTGTGCGGGGGATTGTGTTTTAGGGTTTATGGTAGTGCAGTGGTGTTTGGGTAGTGTAGGGAGTCATGCTGGGGGTAGTTTTTTACGGATTAGGGTAGTGTAGTGGTGTTTGGGTAGGGTAGGGGGTCATGCTGGGGGTAGTGTTTTAGGGTAGAGCAGTGGTGTTCAGGTAGTGTAGGGGGTTGTGCTGGGGGTGGTGTTTCAGGTTTTTGGGCAGTGTAGTGGTATTTGGACAATTTAAGGGGTCATGCTGGGGGTGGTGTTTCAGGGTTTAAGGCAGTGGTGTTAGGGCAGTGTAGGGGGTCGAGGTGGGGGGTTTTGTTTCAGGGTTTAGGGCAGTGCAGTGGTGTTCAGGCAGTGTAGGGGGTCTTGCGGGGGTGGTATTTCAGTGTTTAGGGCAGTGCAGTGGTGTTTGGGCAGTGTAAGGGGTGGTGCTGGGGCTGGTGTTTCAGGGTTTAGGGCACTGCAGTGGTGTTCAGGCAGTGTAGAGGGTTGTGTTGGGGCTGGTGTTTCAGGGTTTAGGGCAGTGCAGTGGTGTTCGGGCAGTGTTGGGGGGGTTGAGCTGGGGCTGGTGTTTCAGGGTTTAGGGCAGTGCATTGGTGTTCGGGCAGTGTAGGGGTCGAGCTGGGGGTTGTGTTTTAGGGTTAGGTCAGTGCAGTGGTGTTCAGGCAGTGTAGGGGGTCGTGCTGGGCGTGGTGCTTAGGGTTTAGGGCAGTGCAGTGGTGTTCAGGCAGTGTAGGGGGTCATACTGAGGGTGGTGTTTCAGGGTTTAGGGCATTGGAATTCAGGCAGTGTAGGGGGGTCTTGCTGGGGGTGGTGTTTTAGGGTTTAGGGCAGTGGTGTTCGGGCAGTTTAGGGGGTCATTCTGGGGCTGGTGTTTCAGGGTTTTGGGCACTGCAGTGGTGTTCGTGCAGTGTAGAGGGTTGTGTTGGGGCTGGTGTTTCAGGATTTAGGGCAGTGCAGTGGTGTTCGGGCAGTGTCAGGGGGTCGAGCTGGGGCTGGTGTTTCAGGGTTTAGGGCAGTGCAGTGGTGTTTGGGCATTGTAGGGGGATGTGCTGGGGATGGTGTTTCAGGGTTTAGGACAGTGGTGTTTGGGCAGTGTAGGGGGTCATGCTGGGGCTGTTGTTTCAGGGTTTAGGGCAGTGCAGTGGTCTTCGGACAGTGTAGGGGGTTGTGCTGGGGGTGGTGTTTCAAGGTTTTAGGCAGTGCAGTGGTGTTCAGGCAGTGTAGGGGGTCGTGCAGGGGATGGTGTTTCAGGGTTTAGGCCAGTGCAGTTGTGTTCAGGCAGAGTAGGGGATCGTGTTGGGGCTGGTGTTTCAGGGTTTAGGGCAGTGCCGTTGTGTTTGGACAGTGTAGGGGGTTGTAATGGGGCTGGTGTTTCAGGGTTTAGGGCAGTGCAGTGGTGTTTGGGCAGTGTAGGGGGTCGTGCTGGGGGTGGTGTTTCAGGTTTTTGGGCAGTGCAGTGGTATTTGGATAGTTTAGGGGGTCATGCTGGGGGCGGTGTTTCAGGGTTTAAGGCAGTGGTGTTTGGGCAGTGTAGGGGTCGTGCTGGGGGTAGTGTTTTCGGGTTAGGTCAGTGCAGTGGTGTTCAGGCAGTATAGGGGGTCGTGCTAGGCATGATGCTTAGGGTTTAGGGCAGTGCAGTGGTGTTCGGGCAGTGTAGGGGGTCATGCTGAGGGTGGTGTTTCAGGGTTTAGGGCATTGGAGTTCGGGCAGTGTAGGGGGGTCTTGCTGGGGGTGGTGTTTTGGGTTTAGGGCAGTGGTGTTTGGGCAGTGTAGGGGGTCATCCTGGGGCTGGTGTTTCAGGGTTTAGGGCACTGCAGTGTTGTTCGTGCAGTGTAGAGGGTTCTGTTGGGGCTGGTATTTCAGGATTTAGGGCAGTGCAGTGGTGTTCGGGCCGTGTAGGGGGATGTGCTGGGGATGGTGTTTCAGGGTTTAGGACAGTGGTGTTTGGGCAGTGTAGGGGGTCATGCTGGGGGTGTTGTTTCAGGGTTTAGGGCAGTGCAGTGGTCTTCGGACAGTGTAGGGGGTCGTGATGGGGGTGGTGTTTCAAGGTTTGAGGCAGTGCAGTGGTGTTCAGGCAGTGTAGGGGGTCGTGCAGGGGATGGTGTTTCAGGGTTTAGGCCAGTGCAGTTGTGTTCGGGCAGAGTAGGGGATCGTGCTGGGGCTGGTGTTTCAGGGTTTAGGGCAGTGCCGTGGTGTTTGGACAGTGTAGGGGGTTGTAATGGGGCTGGTGTTTCAGGGTTTAGGGCAGTGCAGTGGTGTTTGGGCAGTGTAGGGGGTCGTGCTGGGGGTGGTGTTTCAGGTTTTTGGGCAGTGCAGTGGTATTTGGACAGTTTAGGGGGTCATGCTGGGGGTGGTGTTTCAGGGTTTAAGGCAGTGGTGTTTGGGCAGTGTAGGTGTTCAAGGGGGGGGTTTGTGTTTCAGCGTTTAGGGCAGTGCAGTGGTGTTCGGGCAGTGTAGGGGGTCTTGTGGGGGGTGGTATTTCTGTGTTTAGGGCAGTGCAGGGGTGTTCGGTCAGTGTAGGGGGCCGTGCGGGGGTGGTGTTTCAGGGTTTAGGGCAGTGCAGTGGTGTTTGGACATTGTAGGGGTTTGTAATGAGGCTGGTGTTTCAGGGTTGAGGGCAGTGCAGTGGTGTTTGGGTAGTGTAGGGTGTTGTGCTGGGGCTGGTTTCTCAGGGTTTAGGGCAGTGCAGTCGTGGTCAGGCAGTGTAGGGGGACATGCTGGGGGTGGTGTTTCAGGGTTTAGTGCTAAGCAGTGGTGTTTGGGCAGAGTAGGGGTTTTGCAGGGGTAGTGTTTCAGGGTTTAGAGCAGTGCAGTGGTGTTCAGGCAGTGTAGGGGGTCACGCTGGGGGTAGGGTTTCAGGGTTGAGGGCAGTACAGTGGTGTTTGGGCAGTGTAGGGGTCGTGCTGGGGGTAGTGTTTTAGGGTTAGGGCAGTGCAGTGGCGTTCAGGCAGTAAAGGGGGTCGTGCTGGGCATGGTGCTTAGGGTTTAGGGCAGTGCAGTGGTGTTCGGGCAGTTTAGGGGGTCATGCTGAGGGGGGTGTTTCAGGGTTTAGGGCATTGGAGTTTGGGTAGTGTAGGGGGGTCTTGCTGGGGGTGGTGTTTCAGGGTTTAGGGCAGTGGTGTTCGGGCAGTGTAGGGTGTCATCCTGGGGCTGGTGTTTCAGGGTTTAGGGCACTGCAGTGGTGTTTGGGCAGTGTAGAGGGTTGTGTTGGGGCTGGTGTTTCAGGGTTTAGGGCAGTGCAGTGGTGTTCGGGCAGTGTCAGGGGGTCGAGCTGGGGCTGGTGTTTCAGGGTTCAGGGCAGTGCAGTGGTGTTCAGGCAGTGTAGGGGGATGTGCTGGGGTTGGTGTTTCAGGGTTTAGGACAGTGGTGTTCGGGCAGTGTAGGGGGTCATGCTGGGAATGTTGTTTCAGGGTTTAGGGCAGTGCAGTGGTCTTCGGACAGTGTAGGGGGTCGTGCGGGGGGTGGTGTTTCAGGGTTTGAGGCAGTGCAGTGGTGTTCAGGCAGTGCAGGGGGTCGTGCAGGGGATGGTGTTTCAGGGTTTAGGCCAGTGCAGTTGTTTTCGGGCAGAGTAGGGGGTCGTGCTGGGGCTGGTGTTTCAGGGTTTAGGGCAGTGCAGTGGTGTTCGGGCAGTGTAGGGGGACATGCTGGGGGTGGTGTTTCAGGGTTTAGGGCAAAGCAGTGGTGTTCCGGCAGAGTAGGGGTTGTGCTGGGGGTAGTGTTTCAGGGTTTAGGGCAGTACAGTGGTGTTCGGGCAGTGTAGGGGGTCATGCTGGGGGTGTTGTTTCAGGATTTAGGGCAGTGCACTGGTGTTCAATCAGTGTAGGGGGTCGTGCTGGGGCTGGTGTTTCAGGGTTTCGGGTGGTGCAGTGGTGTTCCAGCAGTATAGGGGGTCTTGCGGGGGGTGGTGTTTCAGGGTTCAGGACAGTGCAGTGGTGTTTGTGTAGTGTAGGGAGAAGTGTTTTAGGATTTAGGGTAGTGCAGTGATGTTTGTGTAGTGTAGGGTGTCGTGTTTTAGGGTTCAGGGTAGTCCTGTGGTCTTTGGGTAGTGTGTGGGGTCGTGCGGGGGATTGTGATTTAGGGTTTATGGTAGTGCAGTGGTGTTTGGGTAGTGTAGGGAGTCATACTGGGGGTAGTTTTTTATGGATTAGGGTAGTGTAGTGGTGTTTGGGTAGTGTAGGGGGTCGTGCTGGGGGTAGTGTTTAAGGGTTTAGGGTAGTGCAGTGGTGTTCAGGCAGTGTAGGGGGTCGTGCTGGGGTGGTGTTTCAGGTTTTCGGGCAGTGCAGTGGTATTTGGAAAGTTTAGGGGGTCATGCTGGGGGTGGTGTTTCAGGGATTAAGGCAGTGGTGTTAGGGCAGAGTAGGGGGTTGAGGTGGGGGTTTGTGTTTCAAGATTTAGGGCAGTGCAGTGGTGTTCGAGCAGTGTAGGGGGTCTTGCGGGGGTTGGTATTTCAGGGTTTAGGGCAGTGCAGTGGTGTTCGGGCAGTGTAGGGGGTCGTGCAGGGGATGGTGTTTCAGGGTTTATGCCAGTGCAGTTGTGTTCGGGCAGAGTAGGGGGTCACGCTGGGGCTGTTGTTTCAGGGTTTAGGGCAGTGCTGTGGTGTTTGGACAGTGTAAGGGGTTGTAATGGGGCTGGTGTTTCAGGGTTTAGGGCAGTGCCGTGGTGTTTGTACAGTGTAGGGGGTTGTAATGGGGCTCGTGTTTCAGGGTTTAGGGCAGTGCAGTTGTGTTTGGGCAGTGTAGGGGGTCGTGCTAGGGCTGGTGTTTCAGGGTTTAGGGAAGTGCAATGGTGTTCGGGCAGTGTAGGGGGACATGCTGGGGGTGGTGTTTCAGGGTTTAGGGCAAAGCAGTGGTGTTCGGGCAGAGTAGGGCTTGTGCAGGGGGTAGTGTTTCAGGGTTTAGGGCAGTGCAGTGGTGTTCGGGCAGTGTAGGGGGTCATGCTGGGGGTGTTGTTTCAGGATTTAGGGCAGTGCAGTGGTGTTCGCTCAGTGTAGGGGGTCGTGCTGGGGCTGGTGTTTCAGGGTTTAGGGCGGTGCAGTGGTGTTCCAGCAGTATAGGGGGTCTTGCGGGGGGTGGTGTTTCAGGGTTTAGGACAGTGCAGTGGTGTTTGTGTAGTGTAGGGAGAAGTGTCTTAGGATTTAGGGTAGTGCAGTGGTGTTTGTGTCGTGTAGGGTGTCGTGTTTTAGGGTTCAGGGTAGTGCTGTGGTCTCTGGGTAGTGTAGGGGGTCGTGCGAGGGATTGTGATTTAGGGTTTATGGTAGTGCAGTGGTGTTTGGATAGTGTAGGGGGTCGTGCTGGGGGTAGTGTTTTAGGGTTTAGGGTAGTGCAGTGGTGTTCAGGCAGTGTAGGGGGTCGTGCTGGGGTGGTGTTTCAGGTTTTCGGGCAGTGCAGTGGTATTTGGAAAGTTTAGGGGGTCATGCTGGGGGTGGTGTTTCAGGGATTAAGGCAGTGGTGTTAGGGCAGAGTAGGGGGTTGAGGTGGGGGTTTGTGTTTCAAGATTTAGGGCAGTGCAGTGGTGTTCGAGCAGTGTAGGGGGTCTTGCGGGGGTTGGTATTTCAGGGTTTAGGGCAGTGCAGTGGTGTTCGGGCAGTGTAGGGGGTCGTGTGGGGGCGGTGTTTCAGGGTTTAGGGCAGTGCAGTGGTGTTTGGACAGTGTAGGGGGTTGTAATGGGGCTGGTGTTTCAGAATTTAGGGCAGTGTAGTGGTGTTTGGGCAGTTTAGGGGGTCGTGCTGGGGCTGGTGTTTCAGGGTTTAGGGCAATGCAGTGGAGTTTGGGCAGTGTAGGGGGACATGCTGGGGGTGGTGTTTCAGGGTTTAGTGCAAAGCAGTGGTGTTTGGGCAGAGTAGGGGTCGTGCTGGGGGTAGTGTTTAAGGGTTCAGGGCAGTACAGTGGTGTTTGGGCAGTGTAGGGGTCATGCTGGGTGTAGTGTTTTAGGGTTAGGTCAGTGCAGTGGTGTTCAGGCAGTGTAGGGGGTCGTGCTGGGTGTGGTGCTTAGGGTTTAGGGCAGTGCAGTGGTGTTCGGGCAGTGTAGGGGGTCATGCTGAGGGTGGTATTTCAGGGTTTAGGGCATTGGAGTTCAGGCAGTATAGGGGGGTCTTGCTGGGGGTGGTGTTTCAGGGTTTAGGGCAGTGGTGTTCGGGCAGTGTAGGGGGTCATCCTGGGGCAGTGTAGGGTGTCTTGCAGGGGAAGGTGTTTCAGGGTTTAGGTAGTGGTGTTCGGGCAGTGTAGGGGGTCTTGCTGGGGGTGGTGTTTCAGGGTTTAGGGCAGTGGTGTTCGGGCAATGTAGGGGGTCGTGCTGGGGCTGGTGTTTCAGGGCTTAGGGCACTGCAGTGGTGTTCGGGCAGTGTAGAGGGTCATGCGGGGGATTGTGTTTTAGGGTTTATTGTAGTGCAGTGGTGTTAGGGTAGTGTAGGGAGTCATGCTGGGGGTAGTTTTTTACGGATTAGGGTGGTGTAGTGGTGTTTGGGTAGTGTAGGGGGTTGGGATGGGGATGGTGTTTTAGGGTTTAGGGTAGAGCAGTGGTGTTCAGGCAGTGTAGGGGGTCGTGCTGGGGGTGGTGTTTCAGGTTTTTGGGCAGTGCAGTGGTATTTGGACAGTTTAGGGGGTCATGCTGGGTGTGGTGTTTCAGGGTTTAAGGTAGTGGTGTTAGGGCAGTGTAGGGCGTCGAGGTGGGGGTTTTTGTTTCAGGGTTTAAGGCAGTGCAGTGCTGTTCGGGCAGTGTAGGGGGTCTTGCGGGGGTGGTATTTCAGTGTTTAGGGCAGTGCAGTGGTGTTTGGGCAGTGTAAGAGGTTGTGCTGGGGCTGGTGTTTCAGGGCTTAGGGCACTGCAGTGGTGTTCGGGCGGTGTAGAGGGTTGTGTTGGGGCTGGTGTTTCAGGGTTTAGGGCAGTGCAGTGGTGTTCGGGCAGTGTTAGGGGGTTGAGCTGGGGCTGGTGTTTCAGGGTTTAGGGCAGTGCAGTGGTGTTCGGGCAGTGTAGGGGTATGTGCTGGGGCTGGTGTTTCAGGGTTTAGGGCAGTGCAGTGGTGTTCGGGTAGTGTTGGGGGACATGCTGAGGGGGGTGTTTCAGGGTTTAGGGCATTGGAGTTTGGGTAGTGTAGGGGGGTCTTGCTGGGGGTGGTGTTTCAGGGTTTAGGGCAGTGGTGTTCGGGCAGTGTAGGGTGTCATCCTGGGGCTGGTGTTTCAGGGTTTAGGGCACTGCAGTGGTGTTCGGGCAGTGTAGAGGGTTGTGTTGGGGCTGGTGTTTCAGGGTTTAGGGCAGTGCAGTGGTGTTCGGGCAGTGTCAGGGGGTCGAGCTGGGGCTGGTGTTTCAGGGTTCAGGGCAGTGCAGTGGTGTTCAGGCAGTGTAGGGGGATGTGCTGGGGTTGGTGTTTCAGGGTTTAGGACAGTGGTGTTCGGGCAGTGTAGGGGGTCATGCTGGGAATGTTGTTTCAGGGTTTAGGGCAGTGCAGTGGTCTTCGGACAGTGTAGGGGGTCGTGCGGGGGGTGGTGTTTCAGGGTTTGAGGCAGTGCAGTGGTGTTCAGGCAGTGCAGGGGGTCGTGCAGGGGATGGTGTTTCAGGGTTTAGGCCAGTGCAGTTGTTTTCGGGCAGAGTAGGGGGTCGTGCTGGGGCTGGTGTTTCAGGGTTTAGGGCAGTGCAGTGGTGTTCGGGCAGTGTAGGGGGACATGCTGGGGGTGGTGTTTCAGGGTTTAGGGCAAAGCAGTGGTGTTCCGGCAGAGTAGGGGTTGTGCTGGGGGTAGTGTTTCAGGGTTTAGGGCAGTACAGTGGTGTTCGGGCACTGTAGGGGGTCATGCTGGGGGTGTTGTTTCAGGATTTAGGGCAGTGCACTGGTGTTCAATCAGTGTAGGGGGTCGTGCTGGGGCTGGTGTTTCAGGGTTTCGGGTGGTGCAGTGGTGTTCCAGCAGTATAGGGGGTCTTGCGGGGGGTGGTGTTTCAGGGTTCAGGACAGTGCAGTGGTGTTTGTGTAGTGTAGGGAGAAGTGTTTTAGGATTTAGGGTAGTGCAGTGATGTTTGTGTAGTGTAGGGTGTCGTGTTTTAGGGTTCAGGGTAGTCCTGTGGTCTTTGGGTAGTGTGGGGGGTCGTGCGGGGGATTGTGATTTAGGGTTTATGGTAGTGCAGTGGTGTTTGGGTAGTGTAGGGAGTCATGCTGGGGGTAGTTTTTTATGGATTAGGGTAGTGTAGTGGTGTTTGGGTAGTGTAGGGGGTCGTGCTGGGGGTAGTGTTTAAGGGTTTAGGGTAGTGCAGTGGTGTTCAGGCAGTGTAGGGGGTCGTGCTGGGGGTGGTGTTTCAGGTTTTCGGGCAGTGCAGTGGTATTTGGACAGTTTAGGGGGTCATGCTGGGGGTGGTGTTTCAGGGATTAAGGCAGTGGTGTTAGGGCAGAGTAGGGGGTTGAGGTGGGGGTTTGTGTTTCAAGATTTAGGGCAGTGCAGTGGTGTTCGAGCAGTGTAGGGGGTCTTGCGGGGGTTGGTATTTCAGGGTTTAGGGCAGTGCAGTGGTGTTCGGGCAGTGTAGGGGGTCGTGTGGGGGCGGTGTTTCAGGGTTTAGGGCAGTGCAGTGGTGTTTGGACAGTGTAGAGGGTTGTAATGGGGCTGGTGTTTCAGAATTTAGGGCAGTGTAGTGGTGTTTGGGCAGTTTAGGGGGTCGTGCTGGGGCTGGTGTTTCAGGGTTTAGGGCAATGCAGTGGAGTTTGGGCAGTGTAGGGGGACATGCTGGGGGTGGTGTTTCAGGGTTTAGTGCAAAGCAGTGGTGTTTGGGCAGAGTAGGGGTCGTGCTGGGGGTAGTGTTTAAGGGTTCAGGGCAGTACAGGGGTGTTTGGGCAGTGTAGGGGTCATGCTGGGTGTAGTGTTTTAGGGTTAGGTCAGTGCAGTGGTGTTCAGGCAGTGTAGGGGGTCGTGCTGGGTGTGGTGCTTAGGGTTTAGGGCAGTGCAGTGGTGTTCGGGCAGTGTAGGGGGTCATGCTGAGGGTGGTATTTCAGGGTTTAGGGCATTGGAGTTCAGGCAGTATAGGGGGGTCTTGCTGGGGGTGGTGTTTCAGGGTTTAGGGCAGTGGTGTTCGGGCAGTGTAGGGGGTCATCCTGGGGCAGTGTAGGGTGTCTTGCAGGGGAAGGGGTTTCAGGGTTTAGGTAGTGGTGTTCGGGCAGTGTAGGGGGTCTTGCTGGGGATGGTGTTTCAGGGTTTAGGGCAGTGGTGTTCGGGCAATGTAGGGGGTCGTGCTGGGGCTGGTGTTTCAGGGCTTAGGGCACTGCAGTGGTGTTCGGGCAGTGTAGAGGGTCGTGCGGGGGATTGTGTTTTAGGGTTTATTGTAGTGCAGTGGTGTTAGGGTAGTGTAGGGAGTCATGCTGGGGGTAGTTTTTTTACGGATTAGGGTGGTGTAGTGGTGTTTGGGTAGTGTAGGGGGTTGGGATGGGGATGGTGTTTTAGGGTTTAGGGTAGAGCAGTGGTGTTCAGGCAGTGTAGGGGGTC
Organism: Triturus cristatus; assembly: GCF_964204655.1. Taxonomy (NCBI): domain Eukaryota; kingdom Metazoa; phylum Chordata; class Amphibia; order Caudata; family Salamandridae; genus Triturus; species Triturus cristatus. The sequence goes on along the minus strand of NC_140581.1, from coordinate 48,729,368 downwards.
GTGCTGGGGGTGGTGTTTCAGGTTTTTGGGCAGTGCAGTGGTATTTGGACAGTTTAGGGGGTCATGCTGGGTGTGGTGTTTCAGGGTTTAAGGCAGTGGTGTTAGGGCAGTGTAGGGCGTCGAGGTGGGGGTTTTTGTTTCAGGGTTTAAGGCAGTGCAGTGCTGTTCGGGCAGTGTAGGGGGTCTTGCGGGGGTGGTATTTCAGTGTTTAGGGCAGTGCAGTGGTGTTTGGGCAGTGTAAGAGGTTGTGCTGGGGCTGGTGTTTCAGGGCTTAGGGCACTGCAGTGGTGTTCGGGCGGTGTAGAGGGTTGTGTTGGGGCTGGTGTTTCAGGGTTTAGGGCAGTGCAGTGGTGTTCGGGCAGTGTTAGGGGGTTGAGCTGGGGCTGGTGTTTCAGGGTTTAGGGCAGTGCAGTGGTGTTCGGGCAGTGTAGGGGTATGTGCTGGGGCTGGTGTTTCAGGGTTTAGGGCAGTGCAGTGGTGTTCGGGTAGTGTTGGGGGACATGCTGAGGGTGGTATTTCAGGGTTTAGGGCATTGGAGTTCAGGCAGTATAGGGGGGTCTTGCTGGGGGTGGTGTTTCAGGGTTTAGGGCAGTGGTGTTTGGGAAGTGTAGGGGGTCATTCTGGGGGTGTGGATTCAGGATTTAGGGCAGTGCAGTGGTGTTCGCTCAGTGTAGGGGGTCGTGCTGGGGCTGGTGTTTCACGGTTTAGGGCGGTGCAGTGGTGTTCCAGCAGTATAGGGGGTCTTGCGGGGGGTGGTGTTTCAGGGTTTAGGACAGTGCAGTGATGTTTGTGTAGTGTAGGGAGAAGTGTCTTAGGATTTAGGGTAGTGCAGTGGTGTTTGTGTAGTGTAGGGTGTCGTGTTTTAGGGTTCAGGGTAGTGCTGTGGTCTCTGGGTAGTGTAGGGGGTCGTGCGGGGGATTGTGATTTGGGGTTAATGGTAGTGCAGTGGTGTTTGGATAGTGTAGGGAGTCATGCTGGGGGTAGTTTTTTACGGATTAGGGTAGTGTAGTGGTGTTTGGGTAGTGTAGGGGGTTGTGCTGGGGGTAGTGTTTTAGGGTTTAGGGTAGTGCAGTGGTGTTCAGGCAGTGTAGGGGGTCGTGCTGAGGGTGGTGTTTCAGGTTTTAGGGCACTGCAGTGGTATTTGGACAGTTTAGGGGGTCATGCTGGGGTGGTGTTTCAGGGTGTAAGGCAGTGGTGTTAGGGCAGTGTAGCGGGTTGAGGCGGGGATTTGTGTTTTAGGGTTTAGGGCAGTGCAGTGGTGTTCGGGCAGTGTAGGGGGTCGTGTGAGGGTGGTGTTTCAGGGTTTAGGGCAGTGCAGTGGTGTTTGGACAGTGTAGGGGGTTGTAATGGGGCTGGTATTTCAGAATTTAGGGCAGTGTAGTGGTGTTTGGGCAGTGTAGGGGGTCGTGGTGGGGCTGGTGTTTCAGAGTTTAGTGCAATGCAGTGGAGTTTGGGCAGTGTAGGGGGACATGCTGGGGGTGGTGTTTCAGGGTTTAGTGCAAAGCAGTGGTGTTTGGGCAGAGTAGGGGTCGTGCTGGGGGTAGTGTTTAAGGGTTCAGGGCAGTACAGTGGTGTTTTGGCAGTGTAGGGGTCATACTGGAGGTAGTGTTTTAGGGTTAGGTCAGTGCAGTGGTGTTCAGGCAGTGTAGGGGGTTGTGCTGGGCATGGTGCTTAGGGTTTAGGGCAGTGCAGTGGTGTTCGGGCAGTGTAGGGGGTCATGCTGAGGGTGGTTTTTCAGGGTTTAGGGCACTGGAGTTCGGGCAGTGTAGGGGGGTCTTGCTGGGGGTGGAGTTTCAGGGTTTAGGGCAGTGGTGTTCGGGCAGTGTAGGGGTCATCCTGGGGCTGGTGTTTCAGGGTTTAGGGCACTGCAGTGGTGTTTGGGCAGTGTAGAGGGTTATGTTGGGGCGGGTGTTTCAGGGTTTAGGGCAGTGCAGTGGTGTTCGGGCAGTGTCAGGTGGTCGAGCTGGGGCAGGTTTTTCAGGGTTTAGGGCAGTGCAGTGGTGTTCGGGCAGTGTAGGGGGATGTGCTGGGGATGGTGTTTCAGGGTTTAGGACAGAGGTGTTCGGGCAGTGTAGGGGGTCATGCTGGGGGTGTTTTTTCAGGGTTTAGGGCAGTGCAGTGGTCTTCGGACAGTGTAGGGGGTCATGCGGGGGGTTGTGGTTCAGGGTTTGAGGCAGTGCAGTGGTGTTTGGATAGTGTAGGGACTCGTGCTGGGGATAGTGTTTTAGGGTTTAGGGTAGTGTAGTGGTTTTTGGGTAGTGTAGGGGGTTCTGCTGGGGGTAGTGTTTTAGGGTTTAGGGCAGCGCAGTGGTATTTGGGCAGTTTAGGGCGTCATGCTGGGGGTAGTGTTTTAGGGTCTAGGGCACTGGTGTTCGGGCAGGGTAGGGGGTCTTGCATGGGGTGGTGTTTCAGGGTTTAGGACTGTGCAGTGGTGTTCGGGCAGTGTAGGCGGTCGTGTGGGGGGTGGTGTTTCAGGGTTTAGGGCAGTGCAGTTGTGTTCGGGCAGATAGCGGGTCGTGCTGGGGCTGGTGTTTCAGGGTTTAGGGCAGTGCAGTGGTGTTTGGACCGTGTAGGGGGTTGTAATGGGGCTGGTGTTTCAGGGATTTGGGCCGTGCAGTATTGTTTGGGCAATGTAGGGGGTCATGCTGGGACTGGTGTTTCAGGGTTTAGGGCAGTGCAGTGGTGTTCAGGTAGTGTAGGGGGATGTACTGGGATAGTGATTCAGGGTTTAGGGCAGTACAGTGGTGTCCGGGCTGTCTACGGGGGTCATGCTGGGGGTGGTGTTTATAGTGTAGGGCAGTGCAGTGGTGTTTGGGCAGTGTAGGGGTCATGCTGAGGGTGGTGTTTCAGGGTTTAGGGCAGTGCAGTGGTGTTCCGGCAGTGTAGGGGTTGTGCTGGGGTAGTGTTTTAGTGTTTAGGTCAGTGCAGTTGTGTTCGGATAGTGTAGGGGTTGTGCTGGGCGTGGTGTTTACGGTTTAGGGCAGTGCAGTGGTGTTCGGGCAGTGTAGGGGGATGTGCTGGGGATGGTGTTTCAGGGTTTAGGACAGTGGTGTTCGGGATGTGGAGGGGGTCATGCTGGGGGTGTTGTTTCAGGGTTTAGGGCAGTGCAGTGGTCTTCGGACAGTGTAGGGGGATTTGATGGGGATGGTGTTTCAGGGTTTGAGGCAGTGCAGTGGTGTTCAGGCAGTGTAGGGGGTCGTGCAGGGGATGGTGTTTCAGGGTTTATGCCAGTGCAGTTGTGTTCGGGCAGAGTAGGGGGTCACGCTGGGGCTGTTGTTTCAGGGTTTAGGGCAGTGCTGTGGTGTTTGGACAGTGTAAGGGGTTGTAATGGGGCTGGTGTTTCAGGGTTTAGGGCAGTGCCGTGGTGTTTGTACAGTGTAGGGGGTTGTAATGGGGCTCGTGTTTCAGGGTTTAGGGCAGTGCAGTTGTGTTTGGGCAGTGTAGGGGGTCGTGCTAGGGCTGGTGTTTCAGGGTTTAGGGAAGTGCAATGGTGTTCGGGCAGTGTAGGGGGACATGCTGGGGGTGGTGTTTCAGGGTTTAGGGCAAAGCAGTGGTGTTCGGGCAGAGTAGGGCTTGTGCAGGGGGTAGTGTTTCAGGGTTTAGGGCAGTGCAGTGGTGTTCGGGCAGTGTAGGGGGTCATGCTGGGGGTGTTGTTTCAGGATTTAGGGCAGTGCAGTGGTGTTCGCTCAGTGTAGGGGGTCGTGCTGGGGCTGGTGTTTCAGGGTTTAGGGCGGTGCAGTGGTGTTCCAGCAGTATAGGGGGTCTTGCGGGGGGTGGTGTTTCAGGGTTTAGGACAGTGCAGTGGTGTTTGTGTAGTGTAGGGAGAAGTGTCTTAGGATTTAGGGTAGTGCAGTGGTGTTTGTGTCGTGTAGGGTGTCGTGTTTTAGGGTTCAGGGTAGTGCTGTGGTCTCTGGGTAGTGTAGGGGGTCGTGCGAGGGATTGTGATTTAGGGTTTATGGTAGTGCAGTGGTGTTTGGATAGTGTAGGGGGTCGTGCTGGGGGTAGTGTTTTAGGGTTTAGGGTAGTGCAGTGGTGTTCAGGCAGTGTAGGGGGTCGTGCTGGGGGTGGTGTTTCAGGTTTTAGGGCAGTGCAGTGGTATTTGGACAGTTTAGGGGGTCATGCTGGGGGTGGTGTTTCAGGGTGTAAGGCAGTGGTGTTAGGGCAGTGTAGCGGGTTGAGGTGGGGGTTCGTGTTTCAGGGTTTAGGGCAGTGCAGTGGTGTTCGGGCAGTGTAGGGGGTCTTGCGGGGGGTGGTATTTCAGGGTTTAGGGCAGTGCAGTGGTGTTCGGGCAGCGTAGGGGGTCGTGTGGGGGTGGTGTTTCAGGGTTTAAGGCAGTGCAGTGGTGTTTGGACAGTGTAGGGGGTTGTAATGGGGCTGGTGTTTCAGTGTTTAGTGCAATGCAGTGGAGTTTGGGCAGTGTAGGGGGACATGCTGGGGGTGGTGTTTCAGGGTTTAGTGCAAAGCAGTGGTGTTTGGGCAGAGTAGGGGTCGTGCTGGGGGTAGTGTTTAAGGGTTCAGGGCAGTACAGTGGTGTTTTGGCAGTGTAGGGGACGTGCTGGAGGTAGTGTTTTAGGGTTAGGTCAGTGCAGTGGTGTTCAGGCAGTGTAGGGGGTCGTGCTGGGCATGGTGCTTAGGGTTTAGGGCAGTGCAGTGGTGTTCGGGCAGTGTAGGGGGTCATGCTGAGGGTGGTATTTCAGGGTTTAGGGCACTGGAGTTCGGGCAGTGTAGGGGGGTCTTGCTGTGGGTGGAGTTTCAGGGTTTAGAGCAGTGGTGTTCAGGCAGTGTAGGGGGTCATCCTGGGGCTGGTGTTTCAGGGTTTAGGGCACTGCAGTGGTGTTCGGGCAGTGTAGAGGGTTATGTTGGGGCGGGTGTTTCAGGGTTTAGGGCAGTGCAGTAGTGTTCGGGCAGTGTCAGGTGGTCGAGCTGGGGCAGGTTTTTCAGGGTTTAGGGCAGTGCAGTGGTGTTCGGGCAGTGTAGGGGGATGTGCTGGGGATGGTGTTTCAGGGTTTAGGACAGAGGTGTTCGGGCAGTGTAGGGGGTGATGCTGGGGGTGTTTTTTCAGGGTTTAGGGCAGTGCAGTGGTCTTCGGACAGTGTAGGGGGTCGTGCGGGGGGTGGTGGTTCAGGGTTTGAGGCAGTGCAGTGGTGTTTGGATAGTGTATGGACTCGTGCTGGGGATAGTGTTTTAGGGTTTAGGGTAGTGTAGTGGTTTTTGGGTAGTGTAGGGGGTTGTGCTGGGGGTAGTGTTTTAGGGTCTAGGGCACTGGTGTTAGGGCAGTGTAGGGGGTCTAGGCGGGGGTTTGTGTTTTAGGGTTTAAGGCAGTGCAGTGGTGTTCGGGCAGGATAGGGCGTCTTGCATGGGGTGGTGTTTCAGGGTTTAGGGATGTGCAGTGGTGTTCGGGCAGTGTAGGCGGTCATGCGGGGGTGGTGTTTCAGGGTTTAGGGCAGTGCAGTGGTGTTTGGGCAGTGTAGGGGGTCGTGTAGGGGCTGGTGTTTCAGGGTTTAGGGCAGTGCAGTTGTGTTCGGGCAGATAGCTTGTTGTGCTGGGGCTGGTGTTTCAGGGTTTAGGGCAGTGCAGTGGTGTTTGGGCCGTGTGGGGGTTGTAATGGGGCTGGTGTTTCAGGGATTTGGGCCGTGCAGTATTGTTTGGGCAATGTAGGGGGTCATGCTGGGACTGGTGTATCAGGGTTTAGGGCAGTGCAGTGGTGTTCAGGTAGTGTAGGGGGATGTACTGGGGTAGTGATTCAGGGTTCAGGGCAGTACAGTGGTGTTCAGGCTGTCTACGGGGGTCATGCTGGGGGTGGTGTTTATTGTTTAGGGCAGTGCAGTGGTGTTTGGGCAGTGTAGGGGTCATGCTGAGGGTGGTGTTTCAGGGTTTAGGGCAGTGCAGTGGTTTTCCGGCAGTGTAGGGGGTCATGCTGGGGGTAGTGTTTCATGGTTTAGGTCAGAACAGTGGTGTTCGGGCAGTGTAGGGGTTGTGCTGGGGTAGTGTTTTAGTGTTTAGGTCAGTGCAGTGGTGTTCGGATAGTGTAGGGGTCGTGCTGGGCGTGGTGTTTAGGGTTAAGGGCAGTGCAGTGGTGTTCGGGCAGTGTAAGGAGTCGTGCTGGGGTGGTGTTTCAGGGTTTAAGGCATCGGTGTTTCGGCAGTGTAGGGGGTCTTGCTGGGGAAGGTGTTTCAGGGTTTAGGGTAGTGGTGTTCGGGCAGTGAAGGGGGTCTTGCTGGGGGTGGTGTTTCAGGGTTTAGGGCAGTGGTGTTCGGGCAGTGTAGGGGGTCGTGGTGGGTCTGGTGTTTCAGGGTTTAGGGCACTGCAGTGGTGTTCGGGCAGTGTAGGGGGTTGTGCTGGGGCTGCTGTTTCATGGTTTAGGGCAGTGTATTTGTGTTTGGGGGTCGAGCTGGGGCTGGGGCTGGTGTTTCAGGGTTTAGGGCAGTGCAGTGGTGTTCGGGCAGTGTAGGGGGATGTTCTGTGGGTGGTATTTCAGGGTTTAGGGCAGTGGTGTTCGGGCAGTATAGGGGGTTGTGCTGGGGTGGTGTTTAAGGTTTAGGGCAGTGCAGTGGTGTTGGGGCAGTGTAGGGGGTCGTGCTGGGGTGGTGTTTCGGGGTTTAGGGCAGTGCAGCGGTGTTCGGGCTGTGTAGGGGGTTATGCTGCGGGTAGTGTTTCAGGGTTTAGGGCACTACACTGGTGTTCAGACAGTGTAGGGTTCGTGCTGGGCTAGTGTTTTAGGGTTTAGGGCAGTGCAGTGGTATTCGGGCAGTGTAGGTGGTCGTGCTGGTGGTGGTGTTTTATGGTTTAGGGCAATGCAGTGGTGTTCGGGCATTGTAGGGGGTCGTGCTGGGGGTAGTGTTTCAGGGTTTTGGGCATTGGTGTTCGGGCAGTGTAGGGGGTCTTGGTGGGGAGCGTGTTTCAGGGTTTAGGGTAATGGTGTTCGGGCAGTGTAGGGGGTCTTGCTGTGGGTGGTGCTTCAGGGTTTAGGGCAGTAGTGTTCGGGCAGTGTAGGGTGTCGTGCTGGGGCTGGTGTTTGAGGGTTTAGGGCAGTGCAGTGGTGTTCGGGCAGTGTTAGGGGGATGAGCTGGGGCTGGTGTTTCAGGGTTTAGGGAAGTTCAGTGGTGTTTGGGCAGTATAAGGGGATGTGCTGGGGTTGGTTTTTCAGGGTTTGGGGCAGTGGTGTTCCGGCAGTGTAGGGGGTCTTGCTGGGGGTGGTGTTTCAGGGTTTAGGGCAGTGGTGTTCGGGCAGTGTAGGGGGTCATGCTGGGGTTGGTGTTTCAGGGTTTAGGGCAGTGCAGTGGTGTTCGGGCAGTGTAGGGGGTCATGCTGGGGCTGGTGTTTCAGGGTTTTGGGCATAGCAGTGGTGTTCCAGTAGTGTAGGGGGTTGTGCTGGGCTGGTGTTTCAGGGTTTAGGGCAGTGGTGTTTGGGCAGTGTAGGGGGTCATGCTGGGGGTAGTGTTTCAGGGTTTAGGGCAGTGCAGTGGTGTTCGGGCAGTGTTGGGGGTCGTGCTGGGGATGGTGTTTCAGGGTTTAGGGCAGTGCAGTGCTATTTGGGCAGTGTAGGGGGGTCATGCTGGGGATGGTGTTTCAGGGTCTAGGGCAGTGCAGTAGTGTTCGGGCAGTGTAGAGAGTTGTGCTGGGGTAGTGTTTTAGGGTTTAGGGCAGTGCGGTTGTGTTTATATAGTTGCAGCGCATGTGCTGCGTCGCTAGGCGAGACCTAAAAAGCATTGCACCAAGATGGCTGGCAACTCTTCCTGGATTAAAGTGTTGGCAGCCAATTAGAGCCAGCTCGTGCTTGTGTAGTTAGGTCCCGCCCAGATATATAAAGACATTTTTCCTTTAATATCTCAATAACTACTGATCGGATTTACAGCATTTAAAAAAAAGGTCGCTTTATGAACCAAGCACTACCTTTTTGCCAAATTTGGTGTAATTCTGTTCAGCAGTTTCAGCAGTAACCGTGTCTACATTTTCCTATGGGAAATTGATTTTTTTCCCTCTATTTTTTGAATTTCTCAGGAAATACTGAACATATTTACACCATTTGAAAAAATCACTCTTTCTGAACCAAGGGCTATCAAGGGCTACCATTTTGCCAAATTTGGTGTAATTCCGTTCAGCCGTTCGGGCTGTAGTCATGTCTAAAGTTTCTTATGGGAAATAACATGGAGAAAACGCGTTTTGGGACCCCCATTTTTTCTCGGACCCCGCTTGGGAAATCACCACAAAACTTTCAAGAAAGGAGCTGACTGGAGCTGGACCAACGTTTTGAAAATTTCGCGAAGATTTGTCAACCTGCGCCAAAGTTGTTAGGAATAGAAAAAACGCTTTTTTGAATAGAAACAAGGTCCTAACTATAACTACCTACTGGCTTCCGCCAGTAGGTAATAGATATATATTCACTGAAAAAAATCATAGGTTTCAGGCACGTTATAGTTAGAAATTATCATTTAAAAAAACATAGAAGTTCACTGAAAAAGCCATAGATTTCAGGTACGTTATAGTTAGTTGGACATTTTACTTGTATAAAACCATAGACATTCCGGCATTATAGTTAGTTCAGCTAACTATAACTCACGCCCCCGCAATGCACTGCTGATGATGTCACATATTACATCATTCATTACTTGGTCAGGGACATCACTGATGACATGTCAAATGACAACATCCAGTGACTGTGTGTTTCTGTAAAGTTTAAATTGGTTTTACATATCTGCCAAGCTGTATTGAAGAATGAGTGGGTATTTAAGTGTCTGTATGAAGGATTTAGTAGGTATGTGACTGACTGTATAAATGAGTGATTAAATGTGTCTTACTGAATGCATGGTTTAGTGAATAAACTGAGTGAAAGTCTGTATCAGTCTGTCTGTTGTTGTGTAAACTGCTGCATGGGTTGGTGAGTATTTGCATAAGTGTCTATATGGGTTATTGATTGCTTGCCTGAGTATTTCTATGACTGCCTGAGTGTGTGTGTGTGGGTGGGTGGGAGGTATGTGACTCCGTGCATAGATGTGTGAGTAGTTGGTTCACTGGGTGTATGGGTTCAAGAGTGCATGTGGAAACAGCTGTATGGGTGGGTGAGTGTGTGTATAGGTGTGTTGGTGAGTGAATTGATGTCTCAGTGATACATGTGCAAGTAACTACATTTGTAAAAGGCAGTTTATGTGAGTGATGGGTATATAAATAACTACATGTGAGAGTCAGTAATTGTGAGAGTGGCTGCATGGATGTGTGTGTATTGGTATCAGTGAGTCTATAAGACAGTAATTATGTGTTAGTATCTGTATGAATAAGTGAGGTTGTGTCTGTATAACTGTATAGGTGAGTAAATGGAAGTATGATTGATTCTTTGCATGACTGACTAGGTGTGTGAGTAACTCTGGATATGTGGCAGTGTGTGAGTGTCTGTATAGGTGTATGAGTGCATATGATGGTGTTATATTGATGATTGACTGCATGTATGAGTAACTGTATGGGTGAATAATTAGATGTGTATGTAAACCTAGGAATCAGTCAGTGCGTATTTAGTAACTGGTATTGATGTGTCTATTTTTTCGAAAATGGTAGTCTGTATTTTAGAGTGGGTGTGTCAAAGGTTATATTCAGATGTGAGGAGGTGCATCAGATTTTCACGTGGACAATATCAGTCCAGCACGACCAGATAGCTGTATTTGCCGTTTTGTACTTTCAGACATTATTTTACACTATATATTTAATTAATCTATGATTCCTGTTCCACTGATTGGATTTTTGTCATTTTGGTCCTGTTTTATTAATTAAAATTTGCTCTATTTTTCTAACTTGTTATGTGATCCTTTTTGTGTGATGTTTTCACTGTTTTACTGTGGCACAAATACTTTACTCATTGCCTCCAATTTAAGCCTGACTGCTCTGTGCCAAGCTACCATGGGATGAGGAAAGGTTAATTTGGGGTTTGATTATTCCTTTTCCTGATAAGTATTCTGGCTGCAATTTGACCAGGGCTTACATCCCAGTGAACCAGTAACCCCATTTCTGACACCAAGCGTATCATGACTTGGATGTTCGTTTGACCTTCCAAGAGCACCAAAACCATCTTGTGGATATATACCATATACATATCAGAATGCTAGATTAGGTGCCCCTTAAGTAATGATGGTGCAACCTGTTCAGACCAGTTATATGCCTTTTCCTAACACAGGAAACCTACAGGGTTGGAAAGTAGTGCACACCAGGACAAACATAGAATTCTTGGGATGGTGCCATCTGTAGAGGAGCACAGCGCCTAGGAAGGTATTGCATGTCATTTCCTCATTGGCAATTAATTTTATTGAAACAAGTACAAAATGAGCACAGAGCTGCACGGGCTCTAGATCAAACAAAATAATTGATGGGGGATTTTAAAACAGTGTGGTCAATCATTCTGAGTAACATTTACAGAGAAAAAACAGCTCTGGCTATACGCCACATCTATTGTTCAGGAGGAGCTGCCTCTCATTAAGCATACCACCAATGCGTGAGTGAGGTGATTGTGTCCTTTTAGGAAGAAACCCCAATATGGGTAATGTCAAACTAAGGGAAATCATCAAAGGTGGTTTTGGTATATATGAATATGTATCTATGTGGTTTTTCTATAGCATGAACCTAGTCAAAAGCAGCAAAATGCTATATAATGTGAAAGACAATTGTAAAGTCAATGAGGAACAAGCGAGGAAGATAGGCTGTGAACGGTTAATACATTGAGTCATGGCTGTTGGTATGCTGCAAACAACCATAGGTACTGAGCCTATCTGAAAGATAATCGAGAATGCCAGTTGTGATTGTATTGTAATTGATAACGCTGGTTTTGAAGATGGAGAAGGCAGGTAAGGGGAGATAATGGAATTCATGTGGTTATTCCTATAGACCATGACGAAGATCTGCTGTGGCACGTAGGATGTCTTTTAGGTGTGCCAGTGTGGAGTCTGGGAGGCCATGGAGTAGAACATTCCCACTAGACAGATGTAAAAATTCAAGGGTTTGCTCAGCAGTCACTTTCTGGAAGGAATGCTTTCACATTCTTTAGAAGAGAGAGCTTGTACCAGGCCATCTTTGTATTTTTTGGCAATGTGTTTCTTAAGAGTGATGTTTGTATCTAGGATGAATCCAAGTGACTTTGCATTTGGTGGAACATTGTGATGTGAAGCTGTCAAAGTTCATGTCATTGTGCCAGGTTTGTCTAGTATCTTGTTTGTTGTTCTTGGCAAATTATAGAAATCCTGTCAAGATTGCACATCAGTTAGATGATGTACATCCATGTCTGTATGATGTGCAAGCAGTGTTTGAGGAGTGGGATGCCTTAAGTAGTGGAGGTTTCTGTATTATTGGCATATTGATAAATCTTGAAGTTGGCATCTGTGAGGGATGAACTGTTCCCATGAGGTACAGGGTCAAGACTGATTTGCATATAGCTAGATCTGAACTGAGGTGGCTAAGTGAGCTAAAGAACGATGATGGATTCAACTCAGATCTGTGACTGGGGGCGAGTGTTTGAAAAGTTTCAGCACTCCGTCCATCATCTCTTTGTGTTTGCTTTGTTCGCCCTAATTTGGCAGGGTATGCTCATTCGTGGTTCCCTTGCTCACTTTGCCACTGGATTCGAGCTAGTCTGGCTTAAGAGGGTTGTTACCCTAAATCCGGTCCCAGGATGCTTGTTTCCAGTTCAGGGAAGACCTGGCTTTGCAGTTCGGGCTGGACTGTTCCCATGAGGTACAGGGTCAAGACTGATTTGCATATAGCTGGGTCTGAACTGAGGTGGCGAAGTGAGCTGAAGAATGGTGATGTATGCAACCCAGATCTATGACTGGGGGTGAGTGTTTGAAAAGTTTCATCGCTCTGTCCATCATCTCTTTGTGTTTGCTTTGTTCGCCCTAAGTTGGCAGGGTATGCCCAGACTTGTGTCCCTTGCTCACTTTGCCACTGGATTCATGCTAGCCATGGTTGAAGAGGGGTGTAACCCCGAAACCAGTCCTAGGATGCTTGTTTCGGGTTCAGGAAAGACCTGGCTTGGCAGTTCGGGCTGGACTGTTCTCATGAAGCACAGGATCAAGACTGATTTGCATATAGCTGGGTCCGAACTGAGGTGGTAAAGTGAGCTAAAGAACAATGGTGGATTCAACCCAGATCTGTGACTGAGGGTGAGTGTTTGAAAAGTTTCAGCACTCTGTCGTTCATATATTTTTGTGTTGGCATCGGTGAATGTAGCACCTAATAACTCCATATAGAGGTTGAAGATGAAAGGAGACAGTATGGAGCCCATGGTGACTCCAATGGGGATAGGGACCTTTAGTGACCTGGAGGTGCCCTTGAGAACAAGCTGGTGTCACTAGGAAAGGTAGAAGAAGGTAAAAGAAAAATACATGACTGTTGAATCCCATTTGAGAGACCAGGGTGCACATTATGATGGAATGCTTGACAGTGTAGAAGGCAGCTGAGAGTTTCAGCAATATCAGGAGGCAGGGGTAATTTTCATATGTGGTCAAGAGAGTATCATCTATGTGGTGTAGGGTATTGGTTTCCATGCTGCAGCAGGATCTGAAGCCATACTGGTGGTTGTGCAGGAGATGGTTAGCAGTGATGTGATCTTAGAGATCATAGACCGCTTTTTCAATTAACTTGCCAATGACTGCCAGGTAAGGGATCAGCCAGTAGTTGGCATGGCCATCAAGGTTTAATGTAGGTTTCTTTAGCAATGGGAGAATCTGGCCTGCCTTTAATGCTTCTGAAAAGATGGAATGAGTGAGGGAAGCAATTATATTTGTATGTAGGGGTAATAGTGCATCTTTAGAGAGTGATTTGATGAAGGCCGATGGTTAGACATCATTCTCATAGAAAGTGGCTTTGAGAGAGTTCAGCATGTCTGCAAGATCAGGGAAAAGTAGGGCTTATAAGGCTGACTATTGAAGAATTTTATGGGAAAGGGAGGGTGTAAAAGATGAAGCAGGCTTAGTATCATTGAAGTGCTATCAGATTTTGTGAATTCTTTCACTGACAAGCATGTTGCTGGCATTAAAGTTTCTGTGGAATGAAGAATAGGTGTATCTGGCAGGGAGTTGGTGAAGTGCTTGATTGTCTTGAACGGTATTCTGCTAGTGCTGATGGTTTCAATGATGGGATTGTTTTAGTACTTTGCTTTGTCTGATGTGATGAGCTGTGTGTTGCTTGGAAGGAGCTTAGTATTCAGAGATCCCTAGGAGTTCTCATTTTCTTCCATTTTCTTTAGTGTCTATGGATAGATTTATTCTTGTCGATAAGGTCTATAGAATTCTAGGGTGTTGAAGAATTTAGCTTGCACATGCATACTACAATTGAAGAATAGAAATTCACAGGGCTTTCCAAAAAAATTGCTGAAGATGTTCAGAAGTCTGCGGAGTCAGACGTGGATTAGATAGGGTGGGAGGTGAGTTCAAGGATTAGGGTGTCTACGCAGAAGTCTTTTGAAAAATCAGGAGGTTTTGTCTTGTGTTGACTCTGGATTACTGGTAAAATGTTGAGCAGCGAAATAGGGATGGCAAAGTAATTGACCCTCGCTTGCTGGTAGAATGTTGAGCAGGGAGATAGGGATGGCAAAGTAAGTGGTCAAACTCAGGGCTATGTGTGGTTTGCAGTGGATTGTTAATGATATGGAGAAGACAAGGATGAGGATGTGGCATTTTGTGTGTGTTGATTTTGTGATATGCTGTGCCACGTTGAGTGTATCAATGAGGTGGAAGAGCGTGTCTATTGATTAGTTTGAGCTTGGGTTCACTAGGAGGATTAATTAATCCAAGAAGATGGTGTAGGCATTTTGGATAGCTGAAGTGTGGACATCTCATCAATGAACTCATCAATTAAATTATTGTCCTGCCTCAGAGGCCAGTAGATGAGTTGAAAGGTTGTGGTCTAGATTGCAGAGGATAGAATATAGCATATGAGCAGCACTATAGGGTTAAGCATCCCTGCTTGAGTAGTGTCAGACTAGGAGAACATGTGGTTGACAACAAGGCCTCCTAATTTCTTGTGTGCATGGTCAACGCAATGGATATTGTAGCCTGTATGAAGAAGGACATCTAATATGTGCACAGATATAGGGGTAATCCATGTTTCTGTGATGAACAAGGATTCAAGCTGGTAATTAGCGATGTGTGTGATTTCTAAGGCATGGAGTACCGTTGAGAAAGCCTTAAAGAGAATGAGTTGGAATGTTTGTTCTGCTGTTTGCGGTGTGTGGTAATTAGTGGGATGTGTATGAGTGTGCATCAAGGGGTTGTGCAAATACTATTTGAGGATCTCGATCATCTATATTTAGGTGTGATTATGAGAATTGGCAGTATGGGGTGCTGGGTAAAGTACATGATTTTCTCCTATCTTGTAGGTTTTAACAGATCAGAGTTCTAGCCCAAGGCACTATCTGACCCTAACAGGTCCAAACAGACAATTCCCTTATCTATTTACTCCCTTAGCTGGGGACGGCCGACTGATGGGATTCCCTGAAGAGTTGAATAAAGCAAGGAGAAGACAGGAAGTGATGTTACTTCCAGTGTTCCCACTCACCAATACAAACTAATCATCATTTTGGGCCAAGATCTTACAAAAAATGATCAAAAGACACCTCACTGTACACCTCAATAACCACCAACTCCTCAACACCAATCAGTCTGATTTTAGCACAGAAATCACCCTCATCACTATCATGGATTATATAAATTTTTCTGGAAAGCGAAGACACAGCGGCCCTCATCCTCCTGGACCTCTCCACAGCATTTTACTCAATCTCCCACTTCAATCTCACCAAATGCCTACACAATAAGGGAATTTAAGGACATATACTTTGATGAATCTTTTGTTGTTCTTGGTCCTGTTCAGTGGAAAACCTGTTTCTTTTTAGGTTCTTGCGGTTCCTATCTTTATTTGTAGTGCTGGAAAACTCTATTAGGGAAGCCATGCACTTTAAAAATGCACTGGTTGTTTGATTGATGTCACTTTCTTTTCATTTAAATGATGGGATATGCTATATGGTATGTACTGCTGTGGTACAATGTACCTTCTGCCTAATTCTCCCATACCACTAGCCAGTTCTGTGTGTCACACCTATTAAGGACCACAGATTTACTGGCTGCAAAGTTTCAAAATTGTTTCAACTTTAAGATCACTGCATGAGAGAAGCCCACGCACAGAAGGTATAGTCTATGCTTGATTAGAGATTGAGATGGTACAGAATGGAGCTCTTGGAGGAGAAGAGGAGGGTTTTCCCAAGTACGACAAACAGATATAAGTAGGAGTCAGGTGTGTATTTATCACTTGAGGTAGGTGTCTGGTGCAGAAGGACTGGAAAGCTGTCATGCTAGGGTTCTAACATAGGTAAACCTGAGGAACCCTTTACTAAATATTGAAGTTTAGCCAGGGACAGGACCTAAGAGTAACCTTCCAAAAAGGAGGATAATCTCTGATTCCTGAAGATGGCCGTGATTACTTTCAGTATCTCAATGATCATTGAAAGTAGTATGTTAGGCCTATAGGTTTTTGTCCAAGTTTAACTTTTTTCAACAAGGAAACAATGACTGCTCATCGACAAATGCCTGCACTGGCTATCCAGCCAATTCATGAACTGGGGTATGGGCAGTCATAAGTTAGCTAGCCAAATTATCATGGCAAGGACGGTGAGGTGGGAGGGCCATTCAATGGAAACTTTTCCTGGAGATTGTGTAGTGATACATTTTGATAATCCTTATGCTGGCATTTTCCGCCTTAGAAATCTGGACAGATGTCGCCCTAGGAACACGCAGATCATCCCTCTGCCATTGGAATACTTTTATAACCAGGCCCCATTTCCAGGCTACGATCAGAGCGGCAGCCTAAGATCAGGTTTTTCGACGTCACATCTGATGGACTGCCTAAACACCACACCGGGTGTTGGGCTCTCAAACAGATTTGAAGCCCTTTCTAATATGGAAGCATGCGACTGACCATCAATACCCACGTACCCACCTTATACATCTTCAGCTAATGTTGAGCCCACTAGGCAGGCTTTACCCCTGTCTGTTTTATCCTAGGAAACAGGTGTTAGGAACCTCATAGGTCTAGCTTCATGGAACGTAGCAGGAATTGCTTCAAAACGTTATATGTTTCCAAGAAACCTGGGGAGTGGAGCCAGTATTTTTTGCAGGGCTCTGGTCGGTTCACACCACAGCCGTTCCTTCACTGTCAGGCAGAGCTAAGGGTGGTTTATTAACATTGGTTTCTAACACTCTCAGTAAAAGTAAAACAGTTGGGTCCTCAGAATAATTATTTTCAAATTCTCCAATTGGAGGTGAAAGATGAGGTCCATTGAACATTAATTAATTTTTACGATAATTATTTAGGGGGTAACATGAAACAAGTGGTTGATAATTTAAATAATGAAATTCGATCTAATAATTTACGGACACAAAATGACCTCCCAGCCTAATATGGCTGGGGGATTTTAATATTCATCTATGCAAATAATGAAGCGAGTGTGTGTGAGTTGGAAGATCCGCAAGGTAACCTACTTACACATTTTACGCATAGCGAATATGGTGACACACTCAATAGGTTATTGTATACAAGTCACCGCAGTATATTTAATAATGGCAAGACAGGTCAAATAGAGCCCACATTTAGGAGAAACAACTCGGAGTCCACAGTCGACTTTATCTTAGCTTCTTCTGGATCGCAGGATAGAATTGATCACTCTAGCAGTATTTTATCCGACCACAGTGACCATGCACTATTACTTATTCAATTAAACACCTCCCAAAAAGTGAAGAGACATCGTCCGATAGTGAATAACATCTCATTATCTAGAAATAATGGATACCAACTGAAGTGGGAACAGGTGGTGAAAAAGAACTTGACATATTAACTAAAGTGAAGGGGTACATTTTACTCTGTTTGACTGAGGATGTCTCTCCCTCACTTCTAGTCTCCCAGTTTGAAACCCTTCTCCTAAAATTAAAAGCCACACTTACCCGACATAAACCAGCAAATGGTATACCATCCGATCGGTGGTTTGATTCACGAAGCTCCCTAGCTAAGAGAGCCTTTGATAGCACCATAAAACTGAAGCCCAGAGTTCCAGCTCTAATAAGTTCTCTTCGTAAAGATTATAAACAGGCAAGAAGTACGCATGTTAAGGAACTAAGGGAGCAGGCCTGGGCCGATTTGGCACAATCTGTGAGTTCATGTGATAGCAAGGAGTTCTGGAAAGGTATAAATGCTCCATACTTCAAGGACTCAAAAGATCTGTCTTTGGATAGCCATGGAAGGAAGAGTCCAGGATAGGGCATTTTGAAAGCATATTTGCACTACATTCCCCTCAAAAGTCTCCTCAATTAGACCAAATGTGCCACACTAATGGGACCCTGACCTTCTCTCTGCATGAAGTAAGAAAGAAATTGGAAGCCTGCGTTAAAGGAAAAGCTCCGGTTTCAGATGGGATCCCAATTGACCTTTTTCAGGTCGATTTCGAGCTATGGGTCCCGTTATTGATAAATGTTTTTAACAGTATAGCGGTGGTGGGCCCACCATCTTCCTGGAGCCACAGTATAATAGTCCCAATTTTTAAAAAGGGAGATAGAGGCTGTCTTAGGAATTATAGGCCCATCTCCCTCTTGGACACAACTGCCAAACTTATGGTCCGGCTGTTGTTAGCCAGGTTGGAGGAGTGGGCCCAAGATCGTAACATTTTAATGCAAGCGCAATATGGCTTTCTGAAAGGCAAGAGGACAGTGGATCAAAGTCTCAATCTCTCGCTTTGCATAGACAAGTACACGAAGGCCGAGGGAGGGAGGTTATACATGGCATTCATGGACTTGTCAGAGGCTTTTGATTGTGTGTCCCACCCTAAATTGTGGCTGATGATGGATGGTATGGGGATTGACCCACTGATTATCAGCTTCATCCGCCAGTTGTATGCCAATGCCACTGCCTTCGTGCGGTATGGCAGAAATGGGGAGTTCACGCGGTCATTCAAGATTGAGAAGGGAGTCAGGCAGGGCTGTGTCCAGCCCCGTTCCTTTTTCCATCTATACCAAAGGGGTAGAGGCAGCCCTGTCTGGTCTCTCCCTAGATGTGCCGCTATTTGACAACATCTCTCTCCCATTTTTGGCATACGCTGACAATGCGGTTTTAATCGCCAGGACTGGGATAGCTCTCCAAAGCCTTATATCCTCTTATGCTTCATTTATGGCATCATTAGATCTTAAGGTGAACGAATCCAAATCATTCATTATTATAGCGGGACCTCCTATAAGCACTAAAACACCATATTTCCATCTGGCCTCAAAAGAAATCGAGGTAGGTGATTCCTTCCCATACCTGGGGATCTTGTTTGATAACAAGCAATCCTGGAACAAACTAGTGGCAGCAAGGGCCCTGGGTATGGAAAGAGGTAACCAAGCCATAAACGGTTTTGCCAAAGAATTAGGTGCCAGCCCTCTTAATACAATAAAAAACATATACCAAGCCAAAATTAAGGCGGAGGCAACTTATGGGGCCGGAGTGTGGGGAATGGCTCAAATTGATCAATTGCAGATAGTGGAAGACAACTTTTTTAAGACCAGGGTCTCGCTACCACTTTCAACATCAAATTACATCTTGCATCTCGAATTGGGCCTCCCATATCTGTCTGACTTTATTAGAATGGCACCCATCCTGTTGTGGCTCTTGATTTGGCGAAGGGACACCGTCAACTTAACCCAACGTATAATTGGTGATTGCCTGAGGCTCAAGGGCCATAGCAGGATTGGCTGGCTCAGATATGTGGAGAGGGAATTGAAAGCAATAGGGCTGGGAAAGTGTAATGAAGTACCACGAGACAGTGGTAAAGAGGTTGAAGTCTTCTTCTTTATTTTAGGAGCAATCATATAAGTGTCCTAACCACAGGCAATCCAACAGCAAATGCTCTCTGGAAAACCTTGTAGCCAGGCACCCAACACATTCTAAATTCTAGATCAACTCACTAAACTTAAAAGAATGCCACACACCTACCCCCAAACACAAACAAAAGAATTATATTTGATGAACTTAGTTGCAGACATAATCATGCAATTTTGCAGGAACAGAACAAGCACGAGAACTCTTACGCAGAGGAGGTATGTATTGTGAAGATGAAGACTGTTGAGCATGAGAATTTGAAGAAGTAAAGCAACGTACAGGAGCAATTCTATTAAGATTCCAAATGCGACCATCATCTAGTTTTACTGCATTTTGAAACAACTTAACCACCTTACGAGGAATAGAGAACTTATTTCCTCCAGTTTTTTGCGGAGACCGAACTCTCACACAATCACCTGAGTTAAATATTGTATGAGCAACGGCATTCCTGGCATCGAAGATTGCTTTAATCTTTTAGGACTTAGCATTCTGAAGAACCCTCCACTGAGGATCCTCAGGAATACTAGTATCAGCTCCATACCCTCTCATCCAGGATTGAAACAATTGAGTATTAGGTTTACGTCCCCATAACAAATCAAAGGGAACGTTTTCCATTGTAGAATGAGGGGTCAAACGATTGGCCATATCTTTCTCTAGAATTTCATTTCTCCAGTCACGCCCTTGTTCCTTGGTTGATTGACTAGATTCCTTTAGTACTCAGTTGAATCTCTCAACCATCCCGTTCCATTTGGGATGGTAAAGCGAGCATTTTTTATGAATAATACCTCTTTTAGACAGAAAGCCTTCCATCTCCTCTGAGACCAGTAATGTCGAAGCTCTGCAAGGATGGAGCTGACTTGAGAGCTTTCTTGACTTCCTCAAATTCTAATTGACACTGAGGTGTCCAAAGAAATATTATCCCTTTCTTAAGAAGAGACCTGAGGGCATGAGTACGGCTGGCAAAATGTGGCGCAAACTTGTTATAATACTCAGCCATACCTAAAAATGTTACAAGCTCTTCACGTGACTGAGGAGCAGGTAAATTATCAATGGTCCTTACTAAACGTTCCTTGGGTCTGACTCCATCACACGTTAAACAATGTCCAAGATGGTCTATTTCATTGAGATTAAATTTGCATTTATTTTCACGAAGAGTCAAACCTCTGTTGCAAAATTGTTCTAGGACACTTCTCAATCTCGAATCATGTTCAGCTTGTGAAGAGCCATGAATCAACAGATCATCCTGGCAGATCTTGACTCACTTTATTCCCTTCAACACATCCTCCATAACTCTCTGAAAAACAGAGGCTGCGGAGACTAGACCAAATGGAAGACGTGTGAATTTGAAAGTCCCAAACGGGGTAATAAAGGCAGTCAGATCCATGAAGTCTGTATCTGTTTTTACCTGATGATAGGCAGCACGTAAATCTAGTGTTGAGAAAATGCATGAATTCTTTAATTGTGCAAGCATTTCAGAGATATTAGGAAGCAGATATTTGTCCGCAACAACTGCACGGTTAAGTGCACGCAAGTCCACACATAATCGCACCTCACCTGAGGCCTTGCGCGCAAGAACAACTGGGGCCAACCACTGGCTTGCCTCCGTCTCGACAATAATACCATCTTGTTTTAATTTTTCAAGTTCCAAACGCATAGATTCTTTCATTGCTAGGGGAACATTCCGTACTTTGCATGAAACAGAAATAGAATCAGGTTTCAAAATGATCTTATGAACATAGTCAGAAAGACAACCTAACCTCTCATTGAAAAATTCTTTGTATTCAGTTTGTAACTTCAAGTTAAAGTCATTCTTGAAAGCAACTCCTTCCACACACAAATCTACACTCCCAATGCTTTTAGTAGAAGAGGATTGTGATAAATCTCTTAGTACAATACAGGGATTAGCTCCTGGGACTAATGAGACACCTGAATCAGCCTGGTGAAACCAGCTGATAATGCTGTCACCTCTACATGATATGTAAATTTTCACGGCAGTTAGTCTTTGTTTGTATTCAATATTACCAAGAAAATAACCAAAAAGTTTATGGGTTGACCTCCGTATGCCAAAGGTTTGATATCAGGCTTATGTACTTTCACTTTACCTTGTAATTTTAAATCAAAGAAATCTTTTGGTATAAGAGAAATCTTAGCACCTGAATCAAATAGCATTCTAATGTTACAATCATTTACAAGAACAGAGTCAACAGGCCCTTTACACTTGTTAAAGACACCTGATGAAACAATCTCCCCGCAATATAGATGCTCTTGTTCATATTCAGAGTCATCATTTTTTTAAAAAAACTTCCTTGACACGTTTGCTTGATTTAGACTTCCTGGCCCTACATGCTTTGGAAATGTGACCAGTTTTCCCACAGTTGTGACATTTTGATGAACGAGCAGGGCAGGATTTATCATTAGCAAGGTGACCATAAATATCACAACAAAAACATTTGACCTTAGTATCTTCCTTCCATTTGGAACTAGACAAAAAACAATTAGAAGGACGACCCATCCTGGTTGCATCATTTCCCTTCAAGGAAGACTTTAGAGAGTTTTTGTCGATGGCCTGAACTTCCTCTTGATGCTTTTCTTGAAAATTCCCATTCTCCTTCTTCTTTATGACCTCCACACAAGCTAAAGAATGTTCAATTCTTTTAGCTAAGATAATTACCTCATCTAGAATAGGATCGTCTTTTTGCCAGAGTTCATCTTTTATTTTTTCTACATTACAACCAAGCATAAATTGGTCTCATATGCGTTCCTCTAATGAGTTTTCAAACTTGCAAGTAGCACCCAATTTGCGCAAAGCCGTGATGTAAGTCTTGACCGACTCATCAGGTTGTTGTACTCGTTTCCCAAAATGATAACACTCTAGGATAGTACTGAGTTTTGGAAGATAATG
Organism: Triturus cristatus; assembly: GCF_964204655.1. Lineage (NCBI taxonomy): Eukaryota > Metazoa > Chordata > Amphibia > Caudata > Salamandridae > Triturus > Triturus cristatus. The sequence continues at coordinate 48,707,593 of NC_140581.1, read as the reverse complement.
TTTATCTAACTTCTTATGAGCAATTTCAAATTCATTGAGATTATCAGATTCATCATCGTTTAAGTCTGGGAGATGTTCGAATACAACTTAGACAATGTAATAAAAGAGAAAACTTCCTTTCTGTGCTCAAAGATACACCACAGACTCTGGCATAGTTGAGAAATACTTTTTTCCACTTCGACCAACGAATAGGTGGTTCACCAGAGTTAGAGAGAAAGAAAGGTGCTGAGGTTACCATTTGCATGTCAGCGTTAAAATTAATCAAAATATTATATTTACTATTCAGTTATGAGTATTTCCTTCAATCTGAAAAGTGAAAATTTTGAAATAAAAACAAGAAAAGGCAATAATGAAATAAACTATGTCATTAAATAAACTATCAATAAACTGTAAATATAATTGAAAGTTTCCAACAGAGTGTGACCGAGTTGTAATGTAACAATGCTGTGTGAGACTGTGCTTGTCAGTATAGAATAAACAACAAGCAACTAATGAGTATTATGAAAATAATAGTTTCGACAATGCTGTATTTGTCAGCGAAACGTGACAAACAAGGACTTCTGCTGCGTTTGTCAGCGTATTTTGAACAACAAGCAACTTAAAAGAAAACAATTTTTTTGAATAAATGTTTCCACAATGGCCTGCCGTGGCATCTATGAAGAAGCGTCAATGCATTGTCAAGGAGACAAGCTTCAATGACGTGCAGGCATGATTGAAAAACTGATGCGACGTAAGGCAGGAAACTCCGAAAGGCAGCACAGCGCGAGTGCAGCGCGTGTCAATTTCAAATGACGCCAAGGTGAGAGTGCACTTTCAAGTTGTTTAAACACGCAACTAGTGAGATTAGATATGCCGCTATTAAAATCTCATAAGCGCTAAACAATGTTTGTTTGCAGATGAGCGCTGAACGATGTTAAAATGCTGGGTGAAATGAAGTGAAAGTTGAAGGGAAGCCTCCGTAGTAACTTCGTAGAGAAATTCTCATTTTAAAATAAAAGCACACAGTACAGTACCTTGTTTTCTCGCAGGGCCTTTCCACAGCAAAATTGTGTTAGGACGCTTGAACAGGTTGATCTCACCAAGTAGAAGTGAAGTTTAGTTGATTCAATTTTAAGTCGTTCTTCAAAATTCTCCACAGTTTCAAATGATGTCTTCATGGGAACCTTCCACTCCCGGTCATTGCCAGTGTAATGAAGTACCGTGAGATAGTGGAAAAGAGGTTGAAGTCTTCTTCTTTATTTTAGGAGCAATCATATAAGCGTCCTAACCACAGGCAATCCAACAGCAACTGCTCTCTGGAGAACCTTGTAGCCAGGCACCCAACACATTCTAAATTCTAGATCAACCCACTAAGTTTAGGATTACACAGCATAAAAGAATACCACAGAAACCTCTTTAGGGACCCGACAACCTGCATCAAGGTCCCTAAACAGAAATTAATTAACCTATTTTTGCTGAAGGCCAACTGTGACCGCTGGGAAAAGAACAGGCATTCCCAGGCGCTTGCAGTCTATGATCAAATCCCACCAAGACTGGAGGAAGGCTACTGTTAACTTTCTTCCATTACAGTAGACCAACACAGATTTATTCTGCTGCTCTTTCGCATGAATCTTCTTCCCTTGATGCTGGGGTTCCCAGAAAAGAGGTACAAGCATGCAGATCTAGGTCCCTGCCCTTGTGATAACGGTTCACCACAGTCTGACCTACATTTGGTTCTTTTCTGTAAGTTTTATCTTAATGAAAGGAAAAGGTTTCTCCTTCTAATTCTAAGGCGAAAAAACTTTTTGCAATGCAGAGTGGCACTGAATTTTACAAAAGGTCTCTTGGACCCCCATGACTGTTATTTTGTAGCTTCCTTTTTATGGGCCTGTTGGAGGAATAGAAGGGCCAGGGGCTATCATGAATTATGAACCTTAATCTTTACAAATCAAATTTTACAGATGGTATTGGTTTCAATAATGATTTAAAAAGGTTTAATAAGGTTTTTATAATTGTTTTATGTTTTTGAAGTCAACGAGTTTTACTGTGATTCAGCTAATGAATTTGTGCTTTTATGATCTGTCTGTACAAAGATCGAATAAAGATTTAAATTGAATTAAATTGACTGCTGCTTTCTATTGGGCCCGTAAAATTCTGTTACTTTGAGAAAGTTTGAAAATGTCAAGGAACTAGAAACAGTGGCTGGGGTCAGTGCTTTAAGCATACCTTGAGGGCAGGTGTTATCAGGGGAAGGGAACTTTTTTGAGTAGCTGTGAGGCAGTGAGGCTGTATGAATGATTTAAAAACGTTTGTATAGAGTATTCAGATAACAGGAGAACATGTTTGTTGTTTTAATTTATATTTATGTGGACTTAAAAGAGCTTTCTTGTAAGAAAGCAATTGAATTCTCTATTCCTGGGAGCCTTGCTAGATTAGGACCTGAATCATTTGCCCTTATAGTGGTGTGTTATTAGCTTTGAATTTGTTTAAAGACTCTGGAAACCAAGCCCTACCTGACCATTTGGGTTTTATTTATGGACATGAAAAGCTGCATCACGCCATGATGTTTTCTGGTTATTAATATTAAAGTATAAAATATCTATATTATCTGGCTGTGGGCTGCACAAAGCACTTGTTTAGTCTGTCTATTGACTTAAGTGCTGTCCTTCTACATCACAACCTAAACAGTCCTACCATTAATAGTTGTCTACAGGGAAGCTCTCTGAGATAGTTTAGAAACTAAGCTACCAGTTTAGGATAAAGAAAGGTCTTTAGGTATTCTGCCAAGTCAAGGAAGAGAAAAAAACAATGTCAGGACCTTTTTACAGAGTGTGTTCTTTGACAATCAGCTCAACACTTAGTGAAGAGAGGGAATTGATAAACTTGTCCGAAAGACTGACAGCTTCAGTGGTAATATGCATGATGGTGTATAATCTGAAACATTGTATTGCAAAATGAATTGCTCCTTCACCTGGGAGTATCTAAAATACATTTAATGTCAATGCAGTGTCAGCAGAATTAGGAAAGTTCACAAGATAGGCTATGCCCCGGGTGTCCCAGGAAGCTTCACAGACTCAGTTGTAATGATTTTATAAATTATAACAACCTCGCCTCCTGCCTTGGGGTAAACTGAACCATGCTTTATTGCAGAGAAAAGAACACACAAGCATGGCAATTGAGCCTGAGAAAGGTAATCCACTTACCCGGCCATGATGGCTCCTACATCTGCAATGAACCACTCTGGGGAGTTAAAGCCGAGGATCCCTACACCGTGGTATCGCTCAAGTCCCAACTGTAAAACCAAACAGAAAGAGGCTCATCATTAAGCAGAAATGTTCCTACCTTGCACCAGAGTTTTAGCATTTGCCATTCAGCTATTATGAAGAACCATACCCTACCAATAAAGGTTTATTTGTATATCTGATAGAGGAGTGTATCAACAGTGTCAAATTCGGCACACAATTATGTATTAACAAGGTCATTAACTTTACAAGCTCAGTGTGTCTCCCGAACATCTCTTTCTTTTATGTTCCGGCAGCAGACTGGACTTACTCATAACTATGAGGCCACATAAAGCCACCTTTGCTGCTCTTTATGACATCATAGATATAGTATGAGGCAAAGCAGTGCAGGTCACTGCGTTGCCTCACACTACAATGGGGAGCGATGTCATGAGTATTACGGTGGGTGTGCCTACGTAACACTCATAGCATTTGAAATATTCTTAGATTTACGACATGCTGTAAACCTGGGATTACGTTAAAACCCAATGCCTCCGCAGGGGTGGCACAAGGGTTATTTTTATGAAGGGAGGTGTGTCAATGCCGACACAATGATTCAACGATGCCTGCATTGGCGCATAGAAGCTATTTGTATGCCAGCGCTGTGAAAGAGGACAGGAATGCACCGTATCTCATAGATACAGCGCATTCCTGCCCTTTTCTTTTGACGTTGGTCATTACAGTGGGAAGGCTTGAAATTTGAAACTCGGAATGCAGCAATTTTTTTACCACACAGATTCCTCCAGCTTCTATCAAGCCTAACTCATGAAGGGAAAACCATGCCAGATGTAATAATTCACATTTCAACATGGAACCCAAAATTGGAGGCAGACTTTTTCTGCTCCAAAATCATAATAAGAAAATGTATTAGGAGTGTTTTTTTAGGTAAGTTATTCATTTCCATCGAAGCAATACAGTTTGTGCAGGAAGCTCTCTGAGACAAGCTGCACAGAGCAAAAGTAACACAAAGCTGCCTAAAATTAATGCAAAGCAGTGCACAGTTGTACAGTCCTTATGCAAATAGGAAATACTTTACAGTTTATCTAGGCATAGTATTTTACACAGGAATTGCACCCTTTCAGTACAAAACCTATGTTAGACTCACAGAGACAATCTGGCAAAATGGTGCAAAGTTCTGTGTGTTTTGCTTGGCAGTCTGATTGTGCACTGGCACTAGGGAGATGGGTGAAAAGTGCCATGTCTCTGTAGAGATGGCACTTTCCTCCTCTCTTCCTGTCATGCAACACAGCCTACCAACGTTGGGTGCTGTGTTGTGTGACAGGGTCATAAATCTGGCCTTCAGTTTCACTGATTTATACCCTCATGCCACATCTAGTTGTCAAGTTAAGCTGGGAATCCTTCCTCCATTATCACCTATAATGAACCACTTATGCTAATTGCACACACATCAATTATAGACTGAAGTAGATGATTCTTTATATACCCATCACACGCCTGCTTCCTTAAAAGGAGCAGTTAAATTCATACACTGAAGTTCATTGAAACAATACATCCTTTGGAAATTTTTGAAGATGTAAAGGCCTATATCACAGGCTACTTTTAGGTAATTTGGTAAAATTGTTTTAGAATGTTTTTCAGAACTAAGAGAAACCAAGACCCTCTCTATTTGATTGTGGATAATGTTGTTGGAATGTTTGCTTTATGAAGGCTTGCAGTCCACACATCAAAAGTGCTAACACAAATACTCTCTTTGTGACTGCTCCATGTTTAAGATCAGATTTCTTCCAGAGCTTAATTGACAAATGGAAGCCCCCAACAGACATTAAAAGGCAACAGGTAGTGAGGTTGCATTTTCAGTGTACTATACTATACTATGCTAAATAGTAACCATCACTTGAGACCCACCATGCAATGTTATGTCATCAATGATGTAATTTCAAATTTTGCAGTGATGTTATCAATGATGTTATAGAACGCTTCATAAGTAATGTAATATATGGGGTGCTTAGGTGTGCATAGCAAGGGTGAAAGTTATTGTTACTTCAGGGCACAAGTTTTAGCTAATAGAGATAATAACAGTTGAATTTCAGTGTTTTTTTTTGTTTAAAATGTTACTTTGAAACTGAAAGTTTCACCCATCTGTGGAGTTACTTTGACCTTTGATTTCAGTGACTTTCTAGGTTTTTTAAAGTGTAAATTAATATTTTCTTACCATATGGTAAGCCAATCCCCTGCCATGCACGGCTCTGCAGGTGGGCTGGCCATGAGGCCTTGTGGGTCACCCCTCACATTCAGCCAACAATTGGCAGCACAAGGCCTTCAACAGCGCACATCATGAGGTTGGCAGGATGGCCTGTAGCAGGGCAGGCCCTGCCTCCAACTCCTCAGACAGCCAACACAGATTTTGCACAGCATTCATTTAAACTGCAACCAACCTACATTCCATCCCTTTGGAGCCTTTCTTTCTTTAAAGGGGAAAAGGGAGTACAGCCCCCATGCCAAACAAATAGTTGCACTGGGGATGCCATTGCCACGGGCCTCAGGTGGGTGCTCTAGTGTCCCCCCCCCCCGGGTCCACAAAAAAGTTTACATTGGGGGACACGGTGGGAGCTACAGGGCAGTATACTGGATTATTGTGGGAGCCAGCACATTTCATGTTCTCCTGTACAGGCAGGAGCAGCATTATTTAACTGTAAAGTGGAGTTCCCTGCCCGACAGAGGGTAGGCGGGGTATGCCTGCACTCATCCAGGTAGGGAACCACTGTGTCCCCCTCCCTGCTTGTAATTTGACTCCAGGGGATCGGGTCCTCGTGATCCAAATGTGGCTCGGGAGTGGAGTCACCTACTCTCCTGTCCTGAGGGATGGTGTCCCCTGGGCTAGGACTGGCTCAGGTTGGGTGCCACTGGCACCTCCCTCCCCAAGTAAAATATATGGAAGACCCCTGCCACCTTATATTTTTGTTATTTCTTTAACTCATTATAGGGGACTAAGTCTTGAGTTATGTCATGCCTACCAGCAACATTTTTCCTCATGTTGCAGACTGCCAATCAGAGAGCTTACTTTGACTGGAGCAAGACTGCCATGTTGCCAAATTGGCCCAAGGGAACAAGGCTCCCTGGACCAATCAAACCCCTCAATTTTTTACAACTGGATTTGAGGGAGTGTCCCAAAAGTCCCTCAAATGCAACCATCCATAGATACACATATTTTACACCAAATCACAAAAAGCACACTTTCTGGACCAAGATCTAGCTTCCTGCCAATGCTGGTGTATTTCCATCCAACAGTTTTTGCGGTATTGCTGTCTAAAAATCCTTATGGAAAAAGTGGAGAGATTTAGTGTTGGAATTTCCCTTTTCCCTAGGTCCCTGCTTAGGGAATCACACTGAAACATTACAAGAAGGAGCTGAGGTGGATGAACTTTAAAAAAAGGTTTTGTGAAGATTTTGCTCCTGTTGTTGCCGACTTCATTTTTGCTGGCTTTACGGCTCTGAACACTTTACCACTGCTAACAAGTGTGCTAAAGTGCTGTGTCCTCACCTTATAACATGTTAGAATGGCTTACACCCAATTCACATATATAATTTACATGTACGTCCCTAGCAAAAGAGCCCCAGATGGGCTCAGGGCCTGTAAATTAAATGCTACAATTGGGACTGTAGCACTAATTGTGCCACTCACTTAAGTAGCACTATAAAGATGACTCAGCCCTGTCATTGCAGCCTGTGTGTGCAGTTTAAACTACCATGTCTACCTGGCAAACTAAGCCTCTTGCCAGGCCCAAACCTTCTTTTTTCGATCATATTAGAGCATATAAGTCACCCCAAGGGTAGGCCCTTTACAGCCAGAAGGCAGGATGCATTGGATTTTAAAAGTTGGACTGTTACTTTTAAGTTTTACATGTCCTGGTACTGAAAAACTCTTAAATTAATTTTCCACTATATCAAGGCCTACCTCTCCCGTTGGAATATATTGGAACTACCTTATTGCATTTTATATGTGTAATTTTCAAATGAGAATTGGTAACTAATTCATGTTTGGTGTCTCTGGAATCCTAATGTATTATCCTAAGTTATGGCAAAGTCAGGTTTTATGTGCCAATTCAGAAAATGACACTTTTAGAAAGTTGGCATTTTCTTGCCTTAGCCATTTAGTGCCTGCATCCTGCCTCTGGGTCATGTGACTGAGTGTGGTGACAGTTTGTCTTTGTGCATTCCTCCTAGACAGCCAATAGGGAGGTTAGGTGTGACAGGATGGACCATTACTAGCAGGATGGGAGGGAGCAGCTGTGCCCAGCCCCATTGACACTTGAATAGGCTATGTCCTGTCTCCACACAAATGGCTGAATACCCCTTATAGTTAGTCTAAAGCCAGGAAGAGGAAGGCAGGGCCCCTATGTAGTTAAAAGGCTTACCGCTGTGCTGTCACTGACCATGTCATGAATGATGTAATATGTGACGTCATCAACAGTTCATTTCAGAGGCGTGAGTTATAGTTAGCTCAACTAACTATAAAGGCCGAATTTTTCTGGTTTTGTACGAGTGAAATGTCCAACTAACTATAACATCCCTGAAACCTATGTTTTTTTTCAGTGAATTTATATGGTTTTTTTAAATTATAATTTCTAACTATAACGTCCCTGAAACCTATGTTTTTTTCAGTGAATTTTAAAGGTTTTTCAAATGATAATTTCTAACTATAACGTCCCTGAAACCTATGGTTTTTTTCAGTGAAATTCAAAGGTTTTTTAAATGATATTTTGGAACTATTCCTACAGAGGTAGGGCAGAAAGAAGCAAGAGAAATGCAGAAAGATGCAACAGAAGTCCAGAAAGACGAAGAAAGGTGCAGAAATAAGCAGGAGATATGCACAATGAACCAACAGAGGTGCAGAAAGAGGCTTTGTTGCCCAAGTCATCCTGTGCCCACAAGTTTTTGCTGACTGGTACTGGTGGTAACTGACTCTGACTAACCAGGCCTGGAGCCAGTGCATTGCTGAAAAACACTTAGAATACAGTGAAAACACCCACATACACTAGGGTACACTATGGGTTGGGGTACCCCTGTGATTGGCATGAGCTCCCCTTTAAGGCCCAGTACATAATACGGCAGGGGGATTAAAACTACCTCTAAGTCAAAGGTGCAGAAAGAGGCATGAGAAGCGCAGAAAGAAGCAACAGGTGTGCCGAAAATGGCAAGGGAGCTGCAGAAACAGGCAAGAAGGGTGCAGAAAGAAGAAACAGGGATGCAGAAAGAGGCAAGAGGGATACAGAAATTTGCAACAGAGGTACAGAAAGAAGCAAGATCAGTGCAGAATGATGCAAGAGAAGTGCAGAAAGAAGCAACATATGTGGAGAAATAGGGAAGAGGGTGCATAAAGAGGCAAGAAGGGATACATAAATTTGCAAAAGAAGTGCAGAAATGAGCAAGAGAAGTCCAAAAAAAAGCAAAAGAATTGCTGAAAGAAGCAATAGAAGTGCAGAAGTGCAGAAAGAGGCAAGTGAGGTGCAGAAAGAAGCAAGAGCAGTGCAGAAAGAACCAACAGATGTACAAAAAGAGGCAAGAGGGGTGCAGAAAAAGGTAAGAGGGGTGTAGAAGGAGGCGAGAGAGGTACAGAAAAAGGCCAGAGGGGGGCAGAAAGAAGGAAGAGAAGTGCAGAAAGAAGCAAGAGAATTGCTGTAAGAAGCAACAGAGGTGTAGAAAGAAGCAAGAGAAGTGCAGAAATAGGCAAGAGAATTGCTGAAAGAAGCAACAGAGGTGTAGAAAGAAGCAAGAGAAGTGTAGAAAGAGACAAGTGAGATTCAGAAAGAAGCAAGAGCAGTGCAGATAAAAACAACAGAGGTGCAAAACAGACGAAAGAGGAGTGCAGCAAAAGGCAGGAGAAGTGTACAAAGAGGCAATAGAGGTACAGAAAGAGGCAGGAAGGGTACAGAAAGAAGGAGGAGAAGTGAAGAAAGAGGCATGAGAATTGCTGAAAGAAGCAACAAAGGAGTAGAAAGAAGCAAAAGAAGTGCAGAAAGAGGCTAGTAAGGCACAGAAAGAAGCAAGAGTAGTGCTGAAAGAACTAACAGAGATGCAAAAAGAGGTAAGAGGTGTGCAGAAAAAGGTAAGAGGGGTGCAAAAAGAGGCAAGAGAGGTATAGAAAGAGCCACTAGCAGTGTAGAAAGAAGATAGAGAAGTGCAGAAAGAAGTAACAGAGGTGCTGAAAGAGGCATGAAAGGTGCAGAAAGAGGCAAGAGAGTTGCATGAAGAGGGAAAAGGGGTGCAGAATGAGGCAGCAGGGATGCAGAAAGAAGCAAGTGAGCTACAGAAAGAGGCAAGAGACGTGCAGAACGAGGCAAGAGATGTGCAGAAACAGGCAAGAGAAGTGCAGAAAAAGGCAAGTGCCATGCAGAAACAAGCAAAAGAGGTGCAGAAAGAGAGAAGAAGGGTGCAGAAAGAGGTAAGAGGGTACAGAAAGAAGTAAATGAGGTGCAGAAAGAGGCAACAGACATGCAGAAAGAAGCAAGAGAGATGTAGAACGCAGAAGAGATTTGCAGAAAGAGGCAAGAGAAGTGCAGAAAAACAAAGCAATGTGCAAAGAGTTGCAACAGAAATGCAGAAAGAGGCAAGAGAGGTGCAGAGAGAGGCACAGAAGGAAGCAAGAGTGGCTTGCATACCATTAGTAAGAATTTAACACCCACATGTAGCAATAAGGAACAGGTGACCATTCTAGGTTTACAAAGGGCCAACTAACATGTTGTAACACTTATCGCTGCCTTTTTGCTAATGTTTGAGCCATTTGAGCTAGAAACAAGGCTTTTTTGTTCAAATCTGCAGATTAGGGAGCAGATGATGAATTATGCGGCTAATGCGGAAAATGTATATTTGAGCGAAAGTCGGTGAAGCCAAATAGTCGCATAATTCCAGTGGCCCTGCTCATACCTCTGACTAGGTCCAAAAGTGCTCTTCAGTGATTCCTTCTTTTTTGTCTCATTGAGTTCATCGTTGAGCTTCTATGGAAATGAGGAAGACTAAACCTGACATTACCACTCCACAACACAGACTACCATACCACAAAAGTACTCTCCATAACACATCTATAAAATAAATACCACATACTTTCTATCCACATAATTTCACTGCACAATTTACCACATAATTCCACTACTCACAATGTACATCCACTCCTAAAAACATAAAAAATCTTTTACATTTACATTGCCAATAGCTCTAAATCTCGCAAATTGGAAACCTATAACATTGCAAACACTTCTTTAACTAGTAATCGCGTTTGCAGAGTGGTGGAGAAAGGGTGCTGGGCCTCCGACCAGCCCTCAGGAATTCCGCAGCGTAGGGCTTACAGGAGGTACCAGGAGAGCTTCTTGGCCCCCAAAGTCCCTCAGGAGTAAATTGAACTTTTTCCCCCACTCCGTACTCTGCCAGGAGGTGCGTTTGTAGAGTGGTGGAGAAAGAGGGGCATGGCCATGTCTAAAGACGACTTAGGACATCCTTGGGGTCCAACTACTCCTCCTATTACCTCCAGTAAGTCCCACACAGCAGGACTGATAAGTTGTCATAGCAGGCCATGCCCCCATTACCCACCAATCTGCAAACGCACTTCCTGGTGCGCACTTGGATGGGGTTTGAAGTCTCCTTCACTGCTAGTGGTCCTTAGGGGCCAACTAGCCTACCTGAGACCTCCAGTACATCCCAGATAGTGGGATTGCTGAAAGCTGTGTAGAAAGAGGTCGGGAATGTCCCAACCAATGTGATGCACAACAATGGTACATGGGTCTTCACTCTAATTTCATGTGCAAGTTATGCAAAAATCATAATAAGACAGTATTCATTAAACAGAAATAGCATGTATTTTACAATTTAGTTAATTCAATAAATTTCAAACCGAAAAATTAACGAATAATTTCTCAATATACAATATATTCTCTACTCCCAATGATGTGCTGAAGAGATGATGTACAAACAAAAGATCGTCTCAAGTTTTAAACAAAGTCCCAATGCATTTCGGGTTTCGGGTTTGCTGAAAGCTGGACACAGGCTATGCCCCCTTTCTCCACCACTCTGCAAACACCCCACCTGGAGCATTCTAAGTTGGGGGATTAAGTCCCCTTGAATACTGAGGGTCCCTGGGGGCCAACTAGCCCCCATGTTACCTCCAGTAAACCCCATACAGCTAGATTGCTGATTGTACTCAAAGGCCATGCCCCCTTTTTACACGACTCTGCAAACGTGACTCATGGCACACTGCTGCTCAGTCGATGAAGTCCGCTTGTGTCCTGAGGTCCTCAGGACACAAGAGGACCTCATCACCCTACCAGCAGTGGGCCAAGAGGTGCGTTTGCAGAGTGGTGTGAAAAGGGGCGTGGCCTCAGACCACCTCTCTGCAATCCAGCTGTGTGGCATTTACTGGACGGCTAGTTGGCCCCCAGGGTCCCTTAGTATTCAAGGGGAATTAATTCCTGAAATTACAATGCGCTAGGGGCAGAGTTTGCACAGTGGTGCAGGGAGGGGGCGGGTCCTCAGGCGAGGTGCCTACATTTTTTTTCTATATTTTTTTAGAAGGGAGGCTGTATGGCATATTATTTCAAAAGCCCCAGGGAGGTGGATGTCCCGGGGCTGTTGGGGGCATGTGGGCCTCCGCATACAGTATAAACATTGCCCCCGGTACCTGGCATGCCAGGGGGCTTACAGATAACAAAGCGTGGGAGCCTGTGCTTCATTTTTGGGCTTTTTCCTGCCGGATTCATGCACCCAGTGCAAATTCGGCCGTTTTTAAAAACAAAAAATGCTTTTTTTGCACCTGGGGGTCCTTGTGGGACCCCCTGAGCAGGCCTAGGGGGTCAGGGTGTTTCTACCCTGCCCCCTTTTCTTGTTTTTCACCTTTTTTTCTTCTGTTTTCTTGTGACTCGGTTACCACGTCACAAGACGGCTGCGAACACTTTCTGGTTTGGAGTGTTGGAAGCCAATCAAAAGTCAGCCTGTGCTCTGGATGAGTCGAGTCAGTGCTCAGATATTGATATTTTTCTTTTTTTAATTTCTCAGGAACAACTGAATGTATTTACACCATTTACAAAATGGTTGCTTTATAGACCATGGCCTAACTTTTTGCCAAATTTGGTGTAATTGCGTTCAGCAGTTCGGGCTGTAGCTTTGTCTAAATTTCCTATAGAAATTTACATAGACAAAATGCATATTGGGAACCCCTTTTTTCTCAGCCTCCACTTGACGAATCACCCCAAAACTTTCAAGACAGGAGCTGACTGGAGCGCCCCATTACTTTTGGATCAGTCAAACGACACCAAAGTTATTTGTAAATCAAAAAATGCTTTTCCTATGGAAACTACATTCTAACTATAACTACCTACTGGCGACTCTATATATATAGAGAGAGAGATTGACGAAGACTGGTGCAACAACCGAAACACGCGTCTCTCTGTGCTTCCCGGGCTGTGACATGCTAAATTATATAAATTAGCTTTAAATACATCAGCTTCGTGTACATGCTCTCTAGCCAGATGTTGTGGGAGTTGTGTGTGATATATATTACCTACTGTCGGTCGCCAGTAGGTAGTTATAGTTACAACCTAGTTTCCATAGGAAAAGCATTTTTTGATTTGCTAATAACTTTTGCGTCGTTTGACGAATCTTTATGAAATTTTCCAAAAAGTTGCACTTTTTAGGTTAGCTTCTATCTTGAAAGTTTGGGGGTGATTCGTCAAGCGGGGGCTGAGAAAAAAGGGAGGTCCCAAAACACGTTTTCCCCATGTTCATTTCCATAGGAAATTTTGAGACAGGCTACAGCCTGAACTGCTAAACGTAATTACCCCAAATTTGGCAGAAAGGTGGGGCATGGTTCCGAAAGTGACAATTTTTTTTAAATGGTGTAAATCCGTTCAGTAGTTTTTGAGAAATTCTAAAAATAAGAGTCAAAAAATCAATTTCCCATAGGAAACTTTGTGCAAGGCTAGAGCCGAAACTACTAAACGGAATTACCCCAAATTTGGCACAAAGGTAGTGCATGAGTCAGAAAGCGACCTTTTTTTAAATGGTGTAAATCTGTTCAGTAATTGATGAGAAATTAGAAAAATAATAGTTTCAATATCTGGGCGGAGCCTAAGTCCTGTGCATGAGCTTCACTGTGATTGGCTGCCGACACTCCAAACCAGGAAGTTTTGGCAGCCATCTTGTAGCTCGGTGGAAGCGAGTCGCAAGAAAACAAAGAAGCAAAGGTAGAAAACAAGAGAAGGAGGCAGGGTAGAAGCACCCTGACCCCCTAGGCCTGCTCAGGGGTCCCATAAGGACCGCAGGGCCCAAAAAGGCATTTAAAAAAAAAGAAAATTGGAGCAATTCGCGCTGGGGTCGCGGGTTCCAGCGTTTTATTTTAATGAGGCCCCAGGGTGGGCTAGGTCCCGGTGGCATTTCTTAGAAAATAATAGCAGGTGCTCACTGGGGCTGCGGGGGACCGCTGGGGTCCCCGCAGCCCCTGGACTTCACCCATGTTGGAAGGGGAAGTTGCACGGTCCGTCTCCTGGAGCCCTCCATGTGCTTATAACTTTGGCGTCGTTTGACAAATCTTTATGACATTTTCCAAAAAGTTTCTCTTTTTCAATCAGCTCCTATCTTAAAAGTTAGGGGGTAATTGGTCAAGGGGGGCTGAGAAAAAAGGGGAGTCCCAAAATGTGTTTTGTCAATTAATTTTCCACAGGAAACTTTAGAGAAGGCTACAGGTCAAACTGCTTAATGGAATTACACCAAATTTGGCAGGGAGAAAGGTTGTGGTTCAGAAAGCGCACTTTTGTTGAAATGGTGTACATCTGTTCAGTAGTTTTTGAGAAATATCACAGGTAATGTGAATGTGCAGTATTGCGGCAATATTTAGAAGGCTGTGTAAATTATATCGGAAAAATAACAATGCGCCGTATTGCAGCTTTCCTTTAATATTGCGCAGTAATGTTTAGTTATAATGCGGTGTTCACTTTTATCACGGACAGAGTCACTTTCTTAAACGAAATTTAATATTATGTGGGAGGGTGTGTTCTGTTCCTGTGTCTGGAACAAAAATAATGTTTAATTGACTGAGGTGTTCCAGCTATGAGCTCAATGTTCATTGGCTGCAAACCATTGAAAATAGAAGTGTTGACAGCCATTTCCTCCCCATCCGCTGAGTAGCAGGGACATCTGATTGGCTGACGTGTTCCAAGCAGGACCTTCCCAAGCTTAATGTTCATTGGCTGTAAACCATTTAAAGTAGAACTGTTGCCAGGCATTTCCTCCTCCTCCGCAGAGCATCAGGGATATCTGTTTGGGTAACGTGTTCCAAGCAGGACCTTCCCAAGCTTAATGTTCATTGGCTGTAAAGCATTAAACACCATGGAAATTTTATTGGCTACAGTGTTCCGAGTAAACGTTTGCTCATAATTGGCTGGGAACGGTTCACTGTTGTGAACCATTTTGTGACGCGCTTCAATGGAGTACGCGGAAACAAAGTAGTAGCGGGGAGGGTAGGAACACTATTAACTCAATATATTTTATGGGCCGTTTATGTAATTGGTGTGGGGTGTTCAAATCACGGCGGCAAAGTAACAGAGTGTGTTGCGGTCTTCTTTTTTATTGAGTTTGCAGGTGGTATACTTCCCAGGAGCACTATTTACTTATAATGTGGTGTTTACTTTTCTGAAGGGGAGCTGTGGTTGCGCAGCAGAAATTTCAGGTTAGGTTTGAAACTGTTTTTATTAAGCAATTACAAATATACTTTCTTCGGAAACTGAAGCTGTATATCTCAAAGGGGTGAGAAATAAAAATGCAATTCATAAAATGTCCCTAAGTGTGGCCACACGCTCCCTTTTTTTTGTCGCCTATAGTTTATAAAAGTGTTGCCCCATATTCTTGTTAATATAAAAGGGCATCAGTTACTTTTTGATAAAGTAGAAGAGAAGTACTACAACAAACACTCCCACACTACATCATCTCAGGTCAGAACAACAATAATCAGTAAAGAAATTTAAACACAAATGACGTGATATTACATAGAAATGTATGCTTCTTCAAAACTTTACATGAGGCACTATGAATGCAATTTTTTTAGCAACTACTATTTCATGAAACATTAGCCATGTTACAAAGTGTGAGGTACTAAGTTATCAACGGAAATTACTGTAGTATGTATTGTAAATTTATTGCAGAGATAGATCTCCAACCCGTTAGAAAAACTATAAACTCACAGTATTGAAATGTACAGGATGAGTTTATAGTATAACACAGGAGAAGAACAATAAGGATCACAAAAAAGCAAAATTACAATATATATTCTGTGGAAATATTGTCGTAGTGCTTAGAGGCTGCTCACTGCTTCGGTAACACATCACATACTCCTTTAAAAACACATAGGATAGTAGTAATATATACACTACTATTACTATATATTCTATAGGGAGAATGAGAATAAGAAGCACAACAGAGAAAAAGAGAAATACCAAAATATCAATTAAGAAATGTAGGGTTTATCAAAGGCATTCAGTAAGAAAGTATCTATGCAAACAATCTTTTTTTAAACTGCAATTTCGAAAAATATTCTCACTGTAAAAATATCTGATCAAGAAAGTTATAAAGGTCAGTAAGCTGCATTTCAGATGATTTAGTCCTGGCGCCGACAAATCTCCAACTCTTGTTGTCTGAAAATATGACAGTGTACTACAATACACAGTGTCACTGATGCCAGACCAAAGGAAAAGGAAAATAAAGTGATGAACAGAAAACAAGATGAATAATGAATTATTTTTGAGTGGGTAATATGTTCAAAGCTTCTTTTCTCTGGGACTTCAAAATGTGTAGTCTTTGAGTCGACGGGTCATGAACTCCACTTAGGTCAGTTTGAATGTGAATATTACAATATACATACTCACACTATATGACCCCAGGGGGGAAACAGAGTAAGAATCAGAAGTTGCTGACGTTAGATATGAATCTTAAGTGTTTGCGTCGACGGGTCATCAACACCTCTGAAGTTTGCTATACTCGGATTATTACAATGTACATAGTCACAGTATATAACCTCAAAGGAACCAGAAAAGGAACAGTGTTTCCTCTATTCTGGGTGTTTCTCAATACCACCTGCTGACGTTACATAAAAATAGCAAAAAGAATCAATAACACTTTTTTCTAAATACAAATCTTTAAATATTCACAAATACCTACGTATTTTAAATATCTACTATACCATAATCAAACAACTTACAACTCCATAATATGTTTTGTTGTCGCAAAAGAAGAATCCGATGCTAGAAAAGGGAACCTGCATCACAGAATGGGCATGCGTAAATAACTCGCAAAAACGAAACTAATCGAACAACGGGTGTATAGCTTGGTTATTGAGTAGTCTATGGAAGGAAGATGCGGCTCCGCCCATTTAGATGTCACGTTTTACAGTTGACACGTGCTTACGTTTTAACTGTTTAATTTGTGCACATGTTGAGAAAAGTTACAAAATGTGAAGCGGTAAAGGTTTCGATTTCGATCCTAACACGTAAAAGGTCCTTAATATGTGGATACGTTGAAGAGCTTAAAAACTGGTACCCGGCGAACCGTGTCCTTTCCATTCTCACAACTAAATAGTTCTATTAATTGCCATATTCTAAATAGAAGACATAAAAAAATATCTTTCAAAATAGAGCGGGAAAAAACGTGCTAATATTTCTCATCGCTATGGATTTAAATAAAAATGTGAGCATTTGTAAAGCGTACATCTACCCCTGGAAAGGTGTTCTGGCGCTCGGGGTCATCGGAAAGATTAAGCAAGGTGATGCCCACAGTGACATAGTGGTGGGCTAATGTGCTGCTGGAGCCGGGAATCGAACTGTAAACGCTGTTGTTCGAAGTCAGGTATTATAGCTGCTGCGCCACACATTTTTCCATACTTATATACTAATTACTGTTAATTACGTTTCAAACAATGTTAAATTATAACTTAAAACAGACTACTGTTACAGTTAGTTTTTCACTACAAAAAATATGCACGGCTTTTTAAAATTTACTTAAAAACATTATAGGTTTCTGAGACATTGTAGTTAGAAGTTAGCATTTATAAAACCTTAGAAATTCACTGAAAAAACCATAAGTTTTACAGATGTTGTAGTTAGAAGTTAGCATTTAAAACACCTTTGTTGTTCACAGAAAAAAACATAGGTTTCAGGGACGTTATAGTTAACTGGACATTTCACTCGTACAAAACCATAGAAATGACACACTTATAGTTAGTTCAGCTAACTATAACTTGCGCACCCACAATGCACTGCTCATGACGTCACATATTACATCATTCATGACATGGTCAGTGACATCACTGATGACATTACTGATGACATCTCAAATGACATCACTGAAGACATCATCCACGTGAAAAACTGATGCATCTCCTCACACTATGATATAACCTTTATACACCCACTGTAAAATACAGACAACCATTTTCAAAATCATTAGCACACCAATACTAGTTACTACATACGCACTCACTGATTGGTAGGTCTATACACACATCTACTCATTCATCCATACAATCACTCATACATGCAGTCACTCATAAATACAACACTATCGTATGCACTCATACACCTATACAGACAATCACACACCGCCATTCATCCATGCAGTTACTCACACACCTACCTAATCATGCAAAGAATCTATCGCAGTCCCATTTTCTCACCTATACAATTATACACACAACACCTCACTTATTTAAATAGATACTAATGCATACTTACTCTATTATATAATCAGTTATACAAGTACACACTCATCTATACAGCCAGTTTCAAAATCATGAACTATCGTGTAGAGTCTTTTATATACTTAAATTCTCACATATACTGTCTTTTACATATGTAGTTACTTGGACATGTACCACTGAGACATCCATTCACTCACCAACACACCGATACACACACTCAGTCTCCCAGGCAACCAATCAATAACCTATATAGACACTCATATAGCTACTGACTAACCCATGCAGCAGCTTGCACAACAATAGACAGACTGATACAGACATTCACCCAGTTTATTCACTAACCCATGCATTCAGTAAGACACATTTAATCACTCACTTATACAGTCAGTCACACCTACTAAATCATCCATCCAGACACTTATACACCCACTCATTCTTCAATACACCTAGGAATATATATAGAACATATTAAAAAATTATAAAAATACAGTCACGGGATGATGCCATCAGTGATGTCATTTGAGATGTCATAAGTGATGTCATCAGTGATGTCACTGACCATGTCATGAATGATGTAATATGTGACGTCATCAGCAGTGCATTGCGTGGGCGAGAGTTATAGTTAGCTCAACTAACTATGTAACGCCAGAATTTCTATGGTTTTGTACGAGTGAAATGTCTAACTAACTATAACGTTCCTGAAACCCATTGTTTTTTCAGTGAATTTCTATGGTTTTTTAACCCTTTCGATGCTTGTGACGGAGCGGTTCCATCATGCGCGTCGGTCGCGCAGTGCAGATGACGGAACCGCTCCGTCACGGCCCCGCCCAAGCACGAACCCTTCAGCACAGCGCGGTAATCCACGCCGCGCTGAAGGGGTTAAATGCTAATTTCTAACTATAATGTGCTTAAAACCTATGTTTTTTTCAGTGAATTTCAATGGTTTTTTAAGTGCTAATTTCTAACTATAACTTAGCTGTATCCTTTTGTTTTTTTCTGTAAGGATCATAATTTATTAAAAAAAAATGCTAATATGTAACTAGAATCTGCAAGAAATGTATTTTTTACATTTTCTTTTGTTAATTAACATTTTTTTTGTAAAATTAAATGAACCTTTTTAAAAAAAAGTCAAAATATTTGCGCAACAATCGTGCACCTGTCTCAGTTGCTGAGCGAATTCAAATAATTTGCCGACATATTGGTTAAGTCGTGCACGTTCTGCGTTACTTTAGCTAGTGGTGCACGGTTTCGTTCCCGCGCTACAACACGTACGTGAGTTGGGATGTCGCCCTGGGTGCACAAATCGATCGTACATTTTTCACATTTAAAAGTATGTTTATACAAGTTTATTATATATACTACATCAAGAGATGTTTTAGGAGTTATATATTTGTAACCGCTTTAAAGATATATTATTTTTAAATGTATTTTTGTAGAACCGCGTTGGGTGCGGGAATGTTCCATGCCGCGGGGCGCGCCCTTCGCGAAGCGCATGTGACTTGAAAAGAAAGTTTATGATTGGTTTACAGGCTTTTTATTCTAGAAGTTGTAGGACCCCTCCCATTTTTCTTTCATTCTTCCAGGACCATCTTTAGAGCTAGACCTCTTCTCTAGTAGGTGTGTTTACATCTTTTTGGTGTTTATTTTTCTTCATCTTAAAATCGCTGCTCCATCTCCACCTGAGCTACTTCCACCAGAGGAAAAACAAGATTTGGAAGAAGATCTGAAAAAGAAATATGAGAGTGTGGTATGGGCATTTTTTACTTTTCCACCAGGACAAAAGAAGGTTAACTCAATTTGTGAACGAGTGATTTCACGTGGATCACGAAAAAAAATTCATGTGGCACATCGTTGATGTTAAAACATCTTCAAACAATTCATCCAAAATGACTTGCCCGAGAACAATTAAGACAGCAGCAGGAGAAAGAAAGACATGATGGGCCCCGTACTTCTTCAAGTGGCACAACACCAGCCACCATTCATCCAGATTTAGCTTGTGTAGAGCAGGTCTGCATTAAATGCAGAAAGGCACTTTACATTGTAGAGCGTTGATGGATGCAATCCTGATTGCAATCCAGAATCACCACTGTTAATTTTTTTTAATTTTCTTTCATGCATATTTTTTGCCATGTTTTTGTTGTTGGCTCTGTTTTTTTTCAGTTTTTGAATAAAAAATGTAAAAAATCGATAAAAAAATACAAAAAAAGAAGAAAACAACATAAAAAATGGTTCTTTTTGGAACCGCCTATTAGGTTTAAAGAAGAAAAATATTCTGAGTGTTGTACATTCAAACACAGTGAGCTACAGACCCGAACCTCTCAGATTACGGGCCGGTGCAGGTTGTCTGACTTGCCACACACCACACGCCTCCGGTTTGGCAGTTTGGCTCCTCTCTCAGCAGCAGCGGGTACGGCAGAAGCGGTAGCAGGCTGATTTGGCATTTCCAGCAGGCTGCAGCTGGCCGCGGCTCCAACTCCTGGCCCCGGCACCTGGCTGCAATAGGGATCATCAGCGAGACTAGAGTCCCCGGGAGGTGAGCTAGGTACTCGCGGCTGCTCGGACATTTGGTATAGGCTTGCCCCAGGTCATCTCGTCTCTTTGAACGCTAAGGAGGGAGCGAGTGATCATTGCCCAGACAGAAGGGAGCACGTCTCGGTGACGGACAGTGGCGGCAGTGGTTGGACTGCCTGCAAGGGGCCTCTGGGGAAATTGTGCCTGCTACTGGCCTGGAGTCGGACCAACCAGAGGGGTGACAGGAGCATCCCCTACTAAGGGTGCATTCTGGAAAGTGCTCTGGTTGCTACACAGCGTAAGGGTTGTGAGCCTACAGTGAAGCTGCTGCACAGTAGGCTGCGTGCAGGGACAAGGACTGGCATATTTGATTGACACCTTCCTGAGGTGGTGACAGGGGGGCAAGTATAGTCCCCTCAGGAGGAGGCTTTGACTGAATTCTGATTTCAGCCTCGTTGGGGGAGAATAGCTGCCCTGCCTGAGTGTGGAGTGGACGGTTTAGCAACACAAAGCGGGACGAAATCTTCAGTGGTACCTAGTCCTGAAGGTGCAGATCCTTTGAGCAGATCTGTGAGCAGTAACTGGCCACAGTAACCAACAGCGAGCAGGCAGCTAAAAGGGAGCAGTCAGCTGTAAGCAGATGCAGGAGTAGGGAAAAGGAAAGAGAGCAGGCTCACCTCTAGGGTTGACTGCAAAGTGTGTGTCCAGAGAGTGTGCGGAGCGGCCTAGCTAGGCTGGGTGCGGCTTGCAGCTCAGGAGCGAGCCCTGCTCTCATCCTCCTTCCTCCTACCTTCCAGCCTGTTTGCGCCGGTCGTGCTGCCTAAGCTGCCTAAGCTGCCTACGCAGTCAAGCTCGAAGGCCAAAGCCGGAGTATTTGGCTTTTTGCAATTTACCTGGACAGTGAAGCATGCGATCAGGCAAGCAGAGGGGCACAGCCCCACAAAAGAAAAAGAAGCAGAGAGCTGTGTTTGGTATACTGACTGTAGACACAGATCAGATACTTGACCTGCCGCTAAACCTACCAGAAAGCAATACAGTCAATACCCTCCATCCACTCTCACTGGAAACTGGACCTGCTGGCTATAAGTCACCTGGCATACAACCGAAAATAACATCCAAATTTGCCTTTCTAAAAGATGCAGGGTCAGCCGTCTTCTGTAGTAATATGAGAATCAAGGGTTTACCTGTTCTTTTGAGCCCCACTGTGACCATCTGCAAGGGTAGCCCTGGCACGAATATCAAGCTTGGCAAATTGGCAAATCACACAGTCACAGATACCTGTAATTTTGAGGAGCCAGATCCATCCCATGGGGGGAGACCCCAATACTACCATGTTGGGCAGTCTTGGGGTCCTACCAGTCGCCCCGGTCAAAGAAGGGCGCATTAAAACCAAGATCACATCAAATTCCCTAGAGACAATGAACAACTTCGCAACCACATTTGCAGTCATTTCTCCTGCCAGCTCAGACCTTATGTCCATGCCTATCAACACACCAACAAAGCTTGGCATACAGGGCCATATTAGCGCTATAACAGAAGAAAGCGTGGAAAATTCCACCAACACACTATATGTACCTCAAACACATCCACCACAATGCCGGGACGGTGGAAGAGAGCTCACCCAGGGCTCACCTCAGGGGCAGGGCCGGACCATGCCTATGCCATACGCAGAGGATGTTTGCATCCTGGAGAGAGATCTCTCCTTTATTCAATCAAAAGAATGGAAAAACATGCTCTCATCATATGGGAAAAACGCTCTCAACCACCCCATGCCCTCACCGGTCCCAAACGGGGGAAAGGAGGAGGAATTCAAACAAGAGTCGGCATGGGCCACAGCTCTGTACATTCTACAAAGGTCAGCTGATGCCATGACATACCAAGCTAATAAAATGGACATACAAATCAGCCTACTAAACACATTGGCAGTGTACGTCACTAATATAGATGGCAAAATCACAAATCTAAACAACCTGATAAGACGGGCTCAAGCGTATGCCGATACTCCGCGACAAGGCTGCGACTGCTCACCAATAATTGGTAAACTAAGTACGCTCCCAGAGATGATGGCAAAGCTGGTGGTGGACTTAAAAGTAATCACCAACGCAAAGCCTTTCCCTTCAAGTACGAGAGATGGTGCCACAAGCCTTGCCAACAACGTCAAGGAGGCGGCAAACCCTGGGGCAAGGGGGGCCGAGGCTAGTGCCATGTCATTGCCCCCGGAAACATCAGCCACAAGCAGCAAAAGGATCAACCAACAACACTCCCCTGCTGCTGGAAAAGTAGAGTCCACTTCACCACCTCCATCAGATCAGGTCACAGAGGATTTCAACTGTAAGGGAAAAAGGCAAAGAAAGCGAAAGGGCCACAATAAGTTTTGCCGTATCACGCATGACTCAAGCCTTTACCCACTGTTCAACATTCACACACGAGCAGCCTCAACTGGACACAAGGATTCAAAAAGAACAGATGAGGTAGCTAAGGAACCGTAGAACCCAACAACCTCATCTGGCAATGTCAAAAAGCAGCAGACTGGTTCTCTACCCCTTACAGAGGAGAAGGCTGCCACCGGGTAAGACCCTGAGCCCACGGGAAAAAGGGGAAAAACAGGGCCATCTGTCAAAAACCAACTGCAACTTTCGGACCCTACATCTCTGCCTTGGGCAGAGGGCCCAAAGCGCACCTGGCATACAGATTATTTAAGCAGCACCAAATCACCTAACCAGGTTCAAGCCAGCAGGCGGAATACAGAACACTTGGGCAACCCTATTTCACCCAATCAGGTTAATGGTAGCGAGGCACAAATCGGAAGTGGTGCAGCCCAAAAGAGCCCTAGAATATCGAACAGGTTTGCTCCTCCATCAGTTGAAAAGGCAACTAAGGATGCAGCCCCCGGAACTTCTGCAGGAACCCTCTCTATGCACTGTATGTTGGGATCATAGACATGGCCTGAGCTGCCTGAGGCTCCCTCTGGGCAGGGACCTCTCTATAGGGAACTGAGGAAAAGAAACCTCAACAACGGAGATCCAGAGAACACTGACTCTGTAATCAAATATGAAGGCCTTCAGACCAGTAGGCCATCTCAAGCAACTTCAACTTTCACTCTATTTTATCCAGAGTACAAGTCCAAAGGCAGCTGTGACATATTAAATTGTGGAAATATCATGAAACTGATAGAAGCCATAGGCCTGGCCTGTCAAACGAAGTTACATCACAAGACATTACCTCTATAGAATTTATTGCACCAGGCCAGGGTCAAATAAACAAACTTACCAAGTTCACCTGATACTCTGCGGGGGCATCAAACAATATCTTGAGGCACATGGAAACCTTTAAGCAGTGGGGTATTTCCATAATTCCTGGCAAGGAACCAGGCTACCCACATGTTCTCCAGGACATCAGGGCCGTGGAGCGCGCATGTGCAGGACCAAAAATGGTCTATTCGGTCCTGAGGAGCACCCGGGGCAAATCCCCCACCTCTAATTTATAAAAACAAGCGATGGTGAGCACATACAAAACACTGGACTGTAACAGGCCTGTACATGGTCATGGTTGGCAGGGTCACAAAATTTAACCAGACTGCTACATTGACAAAATAACAGCCAAAAGGCTTAAGAAGACAGTCCACTAAAGATTTGTTCATGGAACACAAACGGGCTAGCAAACAAACTGGGGGACGAGGCCACGGTCTCTTACATATGGTCATTCGAGATTATCCTATTACAAGAGACATGGCTATGGAGCCGCAGCACCTGGAAGGGTTTAAAATTCACCACCTTCCAGCAATGAAAATGAAATCCCTGGGATGAGGTAGCGGTGGTCTAGCCATCTACATATCAGCTAACAGCACAATTACCTCATGGGATCTAGCAAGTTCCTCCCAGGCTCTCAAGATAGTGGGCATCACACTCAGAACTAGTAAAGGTCAGTTTAGGACTGTAATTGTATTGAACATGTATAACCGGTCTAACTCTGTGTCTAGTCTGACCCTATCTGACGGGGTGATCCCAACAGTACTAAAAATTAGAGCTGGGTGCCCGAATGCAGACATCATGTTATCTGGAGACTTCAACATGTGGCTGATGTCCGACTTACAAAAGAACGATCTAATTAAGTTGCAGGAAAGCGACGCTGCATGAACCCTCTATGGAGGGAGATTAAAAGGAAGCCAATGGACCGACTAATAATAACCAAACTAAGAGATGCCTAAAGATACTTGAAGTCTGCCAAAAGGGAACAACAAAGGGTCTATTGGAATTCCCACTGGGCCAGACTATACCATGACATAAGGTCAAACAACTCTGTGAGGTTTTCGCTCACTATAAATAGTTTAGGGGGCAGTGTCACCAAAGTTGCCTCGTCTAATATACTGGAATCTGAGTGGTACCTCTTCCTGCACATTTAATGACCCACAAGACTACACCCATAATCAGGCTACTGGCACCGAGGGCAGCAAAGCTCTGGAGACTCAACCTTGGATGGAGGGTAATCCACCTCTAGAGCGTTTCGATATAGCGCCAATAATCAGAGAGCAATTCGATAGCTATAACTACGTCACCAGTTTAGAGTGCTGCACAGCCCCGGAGGATCAAATCCAAAAGCAGATCAAAAAGGGATGGAAAGATGGGGCTCCAGGACCAGAAGGCATCCCTCCAGCCCTGTTTAAGGAGGATCCTGCTTTCTTGGCTTCTAAGCTAGCTCTGCTCTACTCTACCATCCTAGAAAAGAACATAATTCTGCCCTCATGGCAAGGATCGATCCTTGTCCCAGTCTTCAAAGGAGGAGACAACAAATCTCCAGGAAACTATCGGTTGGTTGCCTTAATCGACAATGAAGAGCAGGGATATTGCTCAACTCACTTCGGGCACGGGCATGGGCCGAGGCATGCTCAAAAATTCCACCAAACCAAACTTGATTTACGAGCAATACCGGCACTACGGTCAATCTTATGGCACTTTCCTGTTTAATTGACCAGGCCGAGATCAGTACCAGCCCGAATTTCATGGGGTTTATTGATTACAAATCAGCGTTTGACAGAGTCAACAGATCAAAGCTGTGTCAGAAGCTCTCCTCATTGAACATTCCAAACAGTTTACTGAGAGCTGTGCAGCTGCTGCATCATGACACATGGGTCAGAATCAAGATTGGCGACGGCTCCAGACTGTCACGACTAATTTTGACAACGCAAGGCCTCAAGCAAGGGTGCGTTTTGACCCTCACACTTTTTAACTTATTTTTATCGGTTCTCCCGAAAGCCCTGAAGCTAACTAACTCGCACGAACCCAAAATAAGTAGTCTCCATTTGTCAAATGTATTTTATGCTGACGATGTGGTTCTTTTAAGCCACAGAAAGATAGGTCTACAAAGGCTCCTGGATGCAACTGCTGCATACTCAAATAGGAATGGGCTTCAGATCAATAACAAGAAAACAAAAATCCTGGTGGTTCGCTCAGGAAGGTTCAACAAGCTGGCATGGGTGTTACATTCGGAAAGAATTGAAGAAACCAACTGCCACAAGTATCTAGGTGTCTTCTTCAATAATAACGGAAGATACAAAAGCCATTTGGGAGAGCAAAAAAAGAAAGGAATAGAGCTAACATTTGCACTTAGCTCCATTCATAAGACATTATTTGGCCCAACCTTCGCTCCAACACTTCAGGTGGCCCAGGAAAAAGACATTCCAATCCTAACATATGGAAGTGAGGTGCTAAAAGGACTGGACTGTGGCCAACTAGATAAAATAGTTGCAAAAAATTTTAGAACGATCTTCCAGCTACCGTCACACACTTCTTCGGCAGAAATTAGGCTGGAATTTGGCATCTGCAAACAACAAATGGGCAGAATTATGTCTTTTTAACGAGCTGTCATAATCTGAGGTCATCAAAGGTGGGTAGCCTTGCGTAACACTTATGGGCCCAGCTGAGCACAACACAATGGCTAGCGGGTTATCGCTAGTTGTCCTGCTGGCTCAGAACACTCGGCCTGAGTGAACCCTGTGACGTAAATGTAAGCCAAAATAAATTCAAGAGGCTAGCAAAAATTATTGTGTAAGGGCTTTCCTCAGCAGAAGACAGGACTAGCCTTGCAGCTAGAAGTCACGGTTGGATGACCATCATGACATATGATCATATAAAACCTCAGAGTTACTTACCTCTCACTTTCAGTGCATGCACCAAGCTCCGCTTTTTAAAATTGAAAATGGGGGTGATCCCATTGACTTGCCATCTTCCCAAATGAAAAAGAGAATGTGCCCTGGAAACATGCCGGCTTTGTGGCCAATCTAGGGAAGACCTACTGCATGTACTGTGTTTGTGTCCTAACCTCTTGAATGAAAGAAGGGCTCCTCTACGGAGGGGCTGGAATGACAAGTAGGTCAGATCATGTAGAGGCGCAGTGTTGGCCTGCTTTGATCCCCGGAACACCAGCCTAAATTGTGCACTGGTTAGGTTTATGGACTGCGCCGCAAAAAAACTAGCAGAGGGGAACTGCTTAACATTTCCTCGCCTGAGACTCAGACCCCTGGCTCATCGCAATAGCCGTTGAACAAACTCTTCCTGCGGGGCAGTCAGGCACATGAACAGTTTGTCGTAAACAACAAAATAACCACCGGAAGGGGAGAAGCTCACAGGCTAGCTATATCCGTGACTCAAGCGCTACTTCAACTAGGACAACAGTTTTGCCTTAAGGGAACACCATTACAGGATTTATGGACAGTGCACTTACAAGAGAGTTTTACAAATTGGGATGTCAGGTGCTTTTATCAACAGGAACCGGGGTTCTTTTAACAAATTAAATTACTTTGATATTTTTATTTGCTGTATTTGTAAACGTTTTATCGAATCATGCAATAAAGTTCATTTTTCACCATTCTGGGTGTTGTATGAATTGACCCGTGATTGATTGAAGGAGTAGATGGATAGAATTTGAGTGATTTTCTAAGTGCTTTATTAATGTGTGGGTGCTTGTATTAATGCAAGAATAGTACCTGGGTGATCGAAGGACTGTATGGGTAGTGCCTAGATGATGGAAGGAGTAAAAGCATAGTGTATATGTAGTGTCTGGATAATTCAAGGAGTGTATCAGTAGTTCATGGGTGAATAGAGTAGTGTATACATAGTGCCTGCGTGATTTCATATGCACATGGGTAGTACCAGGGGATTTGAAGGAGCGAATAAGAAGTGTGTAAGTGGTTAGAGTACTGCATGAGTAGTACATAGACGATTGCAGCAGTGCATCTGTTTCTGACTGGGTCTTTGCATGAGTACATGGGTACTGAGTAGATGATTAGAGTTCTGCAAGGAGACTGTGTGGTGAATTTATAAGTGTTTGGGTATTGGCAGAGTGTTTAGATTACTACATGGTAGTGGTTGGGTGAGTGGAGGGGTGCATGGAAAGTGAGAGGGTGATTGCTGGGCTGTAAGAGTAATTCTAGGGGATTTGAAGGAGCGAATGGGAAGTGTGTAAGTGGTTAGAGGATTATATGAGTAGTGCATAGACAATTGCAACAGTGCATGTGTTTGTGACTGGGTCTTTGCATGAGTATATGGGTACTGTTTAGAGTACTGCAAGGAGAGTGTGTATTGGCAAAGTGATTATATAAGTACATACTGCTAGATGGGTGATTGGAGAAGTGCATGGGGACTGACAGGGGGATTGCTAGACTACATGGGAACTAACTGAGTAATTCTAGGAGTGTATCAATAGAATGTACCTGGTTAGAGCTCTGCATGGATAGTGCATAGAGGATTGTAGCAGTGCTTGTGTTAGTGCCTGGGCCATTGTATGAGTATGTAACCAGTGACTGGATGACTACAGTGCTGCAAAGAGAGTGCATGGTGTATTAATAAGTGCTTGAGTATTAGCAGAGTGATTTTATAAGTGGATAGTGCTCAAAGGGTGATTGGAGAAGTGCATGGGGACTGACAGAAGGGTTGCTAGAGTGCATGGGTACTACCAGAGTATTTAGAGCAGTGTATTAGTAGTGTTTAGCTGGTTAGAGGTCTGCATTGATAGTGCACAGAGGATTGTAGCAGTGCTTGTGTTAGTGCCTGGGCCATTGTATGAGTACAGGAACAGTGACTGGATGCCTACTATGCTGTAAAGAGAATGCATGGTGTATTAATAAGTGCTTGAGTATTGGCAGAGTGATTGGATAAGTACATACTGCTACATGGGTGATTGGAGAACTGCATGGTGAGTGACAGGAGAATTGCTAGACTGCATGGGTACTACCAGGGTATTTAGTGGAGTGAATCAGTAGTATGTAGCTGTTAGAGGTCTGCTTGGATACTGCAGAGAGAATTGTAGCACTGCTTGTTAGTGTCTGCCCCATAGCATAAGTATGTGACTAGTATCTGGATGATTACAGTGCTGTATAGAGAGTGCATGGTGTATTTATAAGTGCTTCGGTATTAGCAAAGTGATTCGATGAGTACATCGTGCTAGATAGGTGGATGGAGAAGTGCATGGGCACTGACAGGGTGATTCCTAGAGTGCATGGGTACTACAGGCTATTTAGAGGAGTGAATCAGTGGTATGTAGCTGGTTAGAAGTCTGTATGGATAGTGCACAGATAATTGTAGCAGTGCTTGTGTTAGTGCTTGAGCCATTGTATGAGTACGTGAGCAGTGTCTGGATGATTACAGTCCTGCAAAGAGATTGTATGGTGAATTTATAAGTGCTTGGGTATTAGCGGAGAGATTGGACTAGTATATGGTACTAGCTGGGTGACTGGAGTTGTGCACGGGTAGTGACAGTGTCTTTGATAGCCTGCATGAGCAGTACCTGGGTGAATTAATATTACCTGTTTCCAAGTAGATATGAAATTAATAGTAACATGTTTTCACTTCTTTTTTTTGTAATGTAAATGTAAAATATTTTAAACTTTAGTAGTAGGGTCTGTAGAAAAGAAGAAAACAATTGTTATTACATGCAATTTTATAGCTTTTGCAACGCAACATAAGTATACAATTACATCACATATTCAATGTGCCTTTTTTTGCTGTTTTCAGATTCTATTGAATTTCACCATACACAGTGATCTCAATGTTGATCATCAAATGACAGCGGGCAAGAAAATACAATCAATAAGATTATTTAAAAAAAAAACATATTTCTCTTCAAAATATCTACAGCAAACTTTGTATTTACATTTTCACAAATGAACATCCTCAGTAACATAGTATATAATACAAAGATCAAATACATGACCACCTTCTTTCGAACACAATTTTCCAAATGCAGTATGAAAGAACAGAATCAATAATTGTAATCATAATTATCCACATCTTCCCAATTGGATGAATGATGTTTCTGTAAATTTTTCCATTGAGTATATCCAAAAGAATCTTTTGAATTCATATTCACACCTTCCCAATAGGCTAAATTATCTTTCTGAAAACATTTGCAATGAGGATATCCAAGATAGACTTCTAAAATCATATTCACATGTTTCCAATAGGGCGAATGATGTTTCTAAAATCATTTGTAATGGAAATATCCAAAATATACTCAGTAATTCATGTTGATATCCTCTCAGAATTTTGGCATCAAAGATATTAAATAAGAATTTGGTAATTCATTAGGCAACAGAAATTTGAACTGTAATGCGCATCATTACATTGCGTCCATCCTTTATTGCATTTTAAATACACAGTATAGTGTCCAGATGTTGAAGTAAGTCCATCGTGGAAAACAACAGCCACTGTTTTAAAATTTCTTCCTGAAATTGACACTTGACCTGCCACAACATTTTTAATTTTGGTTTCCAATTTTGTTCCATCTGCTCTACAACGTTGCAGCATTAAAATAATATATTGTCCACATCTTTCTATAAATAATTATGACAACATTTCCGATTTGCACTGAGTACACTCCATATCATGATTAGCTGATTTCACTAGATCGTTGAAAGACACTGTTTTCAAATCTGGTATTGTCAAATATATGAATCGTTCAGTTTCTATTTTAGTGGTAGATGAAAATGAACATCTGTCACATTAATGATCCTATCTGTAACGTAGTCCAAACAGATTTTCAATTTGTATACCTTCATCTTCAAATACTGCAAGTATAAACATAAGATATTCCTGAGCATCTTGATGTACATTCTTTGTAAATTGTGAAGAACTAGAACATATATTCAGAAGAATTCGCACATCACAAACAGTATGGATTTTCGTTTTATCCGTTTTCAACTTTTCAAAAATATAATGTAACAAAGAACAAAATCTTTTTTCTTTATTTTCCATAATTGCATGCTGCAGATTTTCTAAAAAAAAGACACGTTCACGATTACATTAGCATGGCAGTTGATACCTGAACTATTTTCTAACTGATATCCTACAATATTAGCAACCGTGTTCCCTTCTATGTTCTTTCCAGACTCCTCATTCTTTTCAATTCTTTTTTTTGCAACCTCACTAAAATGTTTATCATATTTTCGTTTTGGACGTATTCAACGTTTTACATAAATAGGATATTCACCTAAGCTAGGAGCATAGACTCTTCTTAACCTATAGTACTCTTTTACACAATTTATATATGCACTAACCTTTTGCACAATCAAAATCAATCAAATACAATCCTGATAACGTTCTTACTCAAGACAATATAACATATTCCATACCCTCTTTAAATACAGAACTTCCAATATTTACCAAAGCACTGTCTACACTTAAACCTTGAGAATTATGAATGGACACTGCATATGCTAAACAAACAGGAAACTGTTTTCTACAAACATACAAATCTTTTGCAAGTAAGAAACGAACAGAACAACGTCCAATCTGTTTCACCTCTTCAATCTGATCAAATGTAATCTTCAAAAATTCAATTCCATCTTATTTGTATAACTAACAAAATCAACAACTTTCCCCATTGCTCCATTTACTAAACCTTTCTCAACACCTAAATTATGCCATAATATTACCCGACAGTTTACAGATACATATAAGGTCTTGTCCAAACCAGGTGTCTTAGATATTGATTCTTCCAAAGAGTCTAATTTTAACTGTAATTTCCTCTGACAAAAGAATAGTTACTTCTTCATGTTCTATTTTATCAATAGCTACCATTTTCATTATCGGTTTATTCTCCAGCTTCAACAGTTCTTCCAAGAATGTAGAGCATTCTTTCAGTGTTGGCATAAGGCAAATTATAGATTTCTTTTCGGCAATTCTTCGGTAGATTGTTTCAGGAGCAATATTTTCTTTTGGAAACAAGTTTCTTAGTAGCCAACTTTCTAAAGCATTTTTTTCCATCCTTTGTTAAGACACCAATTCTAATATTTTGAAGAATGTTTCCATAATCTTCATCATTTGTTTGTCGCATGTTCTTAATAAGTCCCTTATATTCAAAATAAGTCCAAATGTTCACATTTCCAATACTTCCCAAAGATTTTTTAGTGTCTTCATGAAGAAGGGTTTTAAAAACCGGTTGGCCTTTCACAGGTGTGAGTTGAAGTAGATCACCAAATACAATTACATGTTTTCCTCCAAATAAAACATCGTAATTTGTTTTTAAAATCTGCTGCATCCTCAAATGTACAAACACAAGCATTAAGTTTGAGACCATGCTTACTTCATCAATTACCAGAAGTTTCATTTTTTTCAGTACTCTTGAAACTTCGAAACAAGCTTCTCCAGATAGCTTGTGATTTTCCAGCTTAATTTCATGTTCTACTGGTAACATAAGTAGATGATGTAATGTAATCCCTTTAATTTTGTGTGCTGCTAACCCAGTTGGAGGAGTTACAACACAAGACAAATGTGAATCCGTTGTTTTATGTAGATAACTTGACAAACATTTATCAAGAAACTTTTCCCCGTTCCAGCTTGTCCACTGATGTACATAAGAATAGGTCTAAATGATGTACATTGGCAATCATTCTTTTCATGTAGTAATCCATGTTGTACCTGTTGTGTAACTTGGTGATATATTTCCTTCTGTTCAGTAATCAGACGTTCCTCTAAATTTTCCAAATCAATATTCTCTTGTTGTGCTTGCTGCATTACCGTTTCTACTTCACTCATTGCTATTGCCGCTTCATTTTCAAGTATGGCTTCTCCTAGTGGATCTTGACTTTGTGGAGCAGAACTCTGACTATCTTGAGAACTATCTCTAGCTATTTCAGCTGCAATAGTTCTTTCTTGATTAATCTCTTCATTCAATATTTGGGGATAATTTGGAAAAATTGTACATTCAATGCTATCATGCGTTGAAGGAATCTTCATAACAGTCACAATCTCCGAGTAATTCCATTTCAGTCCGCCAAGGTTTGAAGAGTTGCAGAAGAGCTAAATAGAAAAACTTCCTTTTATCTGGAGTATCGCAACTTAGTTTCCTGTGATTTTATTTATTTATTTATTGGATTTATATAGCGCACAGCTAGCCGGAGGTTTCCCGGCATCCCCGGCGCCTTAATCAGGTTTCCTTTGGCATGTTTTACCAAGCATCCTTCAGATCCAATTACAGAGCACAAATATTGGTTCTGTTGGGAGTAAGCTCAGTTAAACTAACATCAAATGTTTTTAGATGAATATTAAATTTTAAACTTGATCACTTTCATACACACACATACAGAGATGAGTAATTTGAAAAAACTGAGAAATCAATTTCCTTTTTACACTGTATTTAACTCCACATATATATGAATACTATACAGGACTGACCAAAAAACATATAAATCACGACATGTATAATGACCAACAATGCATAATAACATAACAATTGACATACATTACATCAAACTGAATAAACATAAATTTAAACAAATATGTGTTTTGAATGAAGTTGATCCAAAGATAGTTGCATATGACACCACAGTAAATATCTTCTGTTTTGAAATGATGAAATTGCATGGACCAATCTGATAGACAACGTCGACGTTTCGACCCTAGATTAATGTGTGAGTTTGTACGCATCAAGGGCGGGTCTTCCTCAGGACAATAGTCTAAATGTCAGCCTGTAATGACAAAACGTATAGTCACAAGGTCTGTGTATGTGTGATATGTGATATGCCTAGAGCACGTGTGAAACTCAGGCTCACCTGAAAGTTCGAAAAATAATTAATCGCACTATCGCATCTGATGAGTTTGATGGACTTTGGTCTTCATCTGATGGATATTATTTCTATAATAAATAAAGAATAATACCCTGTCTGAATGGCCATGTGTAGTATTCACAATTATTAATGCGAATATCTAGCATCGACTACATACCTTAAGAATTGAACAGTCATGAGTCAAGTGACGGTGCCGTCAAAACGATCACCGAAATCTATAAGTGGGGAGAAAAAGGACTAAAATAAGACACTGTTTATTTAATCTATAGGGACCTGATAGTTACAACTCACACACTTCACCCCAGTGGAATGCAACTCTAAGTGAAAGACTGAAAAAATTCCTTGAGGGCACTAATTCCAAACGACTAAATAATCTTTCACAAATTCTCAGCCTTACTCATGAAAGAAGCCTTTCTCCCGTTTTATAGAGGCATCATGTGTTTAAAAGTAATGGAAACTATAGACTACACTCAATTGGAGAACTACGAATATATCAACAGTGCATTCCCCAACGCACCAAGTATCGTAGCAGTCATATCCCTGAATAAACTTAATTAATTATTCCCTCAGAGCGCATCGAATCCGCACTGATTCAAAACTACTATAGGGTCGTGTGCAAAGTCTCAACCTTAACCGATACTAGAGGCCAATGTCCCGCCCTATTAAGGCATCCTTTATTTAAAGCCATGAAAAATAAGGACTACGCGTATATTTACATTCACCAAAGTGCCAAGTCTCGTAACAAGCGCCTTCCAAAATAAACATACCTAATTGCTCACTCGGAGCGCACAGAATCCGCTTCCAATGCTCAACGTGCCGGACAGAAAATGTTCGAACGAGAGCAAAGGAATCAGCTGTTTATATGCTTGGGCGTGATCCTTACGTCAGTGTTTTGAAAAAATGGCAAGAATTCTTTTAAAGTGATATCACGAACCGGTTAGCGTCTCAGTCGATTGTCAAGGACCAATAAAAACAAGAATGTATGTTTACATATTCTCTCAGGAGCGAATTCCTTTCACTTCCACTGATAAACGCGTCAATAAACAATGTTTGAACGCGAAGGATCCCGCCGTTTTTTTCCCGTATGGGTAGCAACGACAACGGCTACTCTTATAATGTGTCGTGTACTTTCGTCAGTAGGTTTTCGCCTGGTCTTAAAGACGTGTAACATAGCGTTAATATGGATGTTTGTAATAGCGCTCATAGAGGATTATGAATAGTGATACAATTGTAGTCTCCACTCATATGTGTGGAAGTGTGTAGCAACTCACATAGAACACTAAATAAAGAACGTTGTTGATCAAATTCGTCCATGCTTACCTGGATATATCTATAAAGTTTAGCATATCGTATAGGGAAAGCTACATTGTCATGGAGACTAAGTTTTAAATATGCACATTGGCAACTGTCACAATACTCAGTAAGAATGGTTATAACTTAAGTGGATCAGATATTAAATTACAGACAAGTCAACATTCGTATTCAGGCTGGACTCAAGTAACAAAACTTGAATGACTATTATCAGCTGTACTAATACCATGACAAAGATACGCTAAAAGCAACACAATTAAGATAATATCCATTATAGCTTGCTCATCTGAATATAGGTCTCCTCATGTTCATTAAGACCATGGTTAACTGTTTCAAGGACATGTATCCAACGGCATTCCTTATAATTAAGGGAGCCCGTAATGTTACTGCCTCTCTGGTGTATGACAATTTTTTCAATCACCCACCACTCAATGTGTTCATGGGTATGACCTAGCCTGGAGTAATGTTCTACACGGGGAGCTCCCTGTGTCCTACATTTTACTCTGCTTATGTGTTGAAGAATTCTATTCTTCACTTTTTGTGTCGTTTGACCTACATAGATTGAACTGCAAGGGCATCTGATTGCATAAATTACATTTTGGCTATTGCAGTTTGTAAATTGTTCAAGGCCATATGTTTTGCCCCGATGGATAAAGTTGTCTCCAGATAAGGTGTATTGACAAGCTTTGCAGTGACTACATCTATGGTGTCCAATTATGGGTGGTAAATTGAAATGTGATCTAATGTCTGGTTGGGACGGTGGTTCTAAATACGATGACACCACATGATCTTTAACGTTCTTTGCACGTTTGAATGCAAATAAAGGTGGTTTGGGCATTTTAATTTCAGGACCCACCAAGTTCCAATACTTTCTGATCACCTTTTTGATCTCGTTACTGCGGGTGTTAAAGGTGGTAACGCATAAGCTGATAATAGTCATTCAAGTTTTGTTACTTGAGTCCAGCCTAAATACGAATGTTGACTTGTCTGTAATTTAATATCTGATCCACTTAAGTTATAACCATTCTTACTGAGTATTGTGACAGTTGCCAATGTGCATATTAAAAACTTAGTCTCCATGACAATGTAGCTTTCCCTATACGATATGCTAAACTTTATAGATATATCCAGGTAAGCATGGACGAATTTGATCAACAACGTTCTTTATTTAGTGTTCTATGTGAGTTGCTACACACTTCCACACATATGAGTGGAGACTACAATTGTATCACTATTCATAATCCTCTATGAGCGCTATTACAAACATCCATATTAACGCTATGTTACACGTCTTTAAGACCAGGCGAAAACCTACTGACGAAAGTACACGACACATTATAAGAGTAGCCGTTGTCGTTGCTACCCATACGGGAAAAAAACGGCGGGATCCTTCGCGTTCAAACATTGTTTATTGACGCGTTTATCAGTGGAAGTGAAAGGAATTCGCTCCTGAGAGAATATGTAAACATACATTCTTGTTTTTATTGGTCCTTGACAATCGACTGAGACGCTAACCGGTTCGTGATATCACTTTAAAAGAATTCTTGCCATTTTTTCAAAACACTGACGTAAGGATCACGCCCACGCATATAAACAGCTGATTCCTTTGCTCTCGTTTGAACATTTTCTGTCCGGCACGTTGAGCATTGGAAGCGGATTCTGTGCGCTCCGAGTGAGCAATTACGTATGTTTATTTTGGAAGGCGATTGTTACGAGACTTGGCACTTTGGTGAATGTAAATATACGCGTAGTCCTTATTTTTCATGGCTTTAAATAAAGGATGCCTTAATAGGGCGGGACATTGGCCTCTAGTATCGGTTAAGGTTGAGACTTTGCACACGACCCTATAGTAGTTTTGAATCAGTGCGGATTCGATGCGCTCTGAGGGAATAATTAATTAAGTTTATTCAGGGATATGACTGCTGCGATACTTGGTGCGTTGGGGAATGCACTGTTGATATATTCGTAGTTCTCCAATTGAGTGTAGTCTATAGTTTCCATTACTTTTAAACACATGATGCCTCTATAAAACGGGAGAAAGGCTTCTTTCATGAGTAAGGCTGAGAATTTGTGAAAGATTATTTAGTCGTTTGGAATTAGTGCCCTCAAGGAATTTTTTCATTCTTTCACTTAGAGTTGCATTCCACTGGGGTGAAGTGTGTGAGTTGTAACTATCAGGTCCCTATAGATTAAATAAACAGTGTCTTATTTTAGTCCTTTTTCTCCCCACTTATAGATTTCGGTGATCGTTTTGACGGCACCGTCACTTGACTCATGACTGTTCAATTCTTAAGGTATGTAGTCGATGCTAGATATTCGCATTAATAATTGTGAATACTACACATGGCCATTCAGACAGGGTATTATTCTTTATTTATTATAGAAATAATATCCATCAGACGAAGACCAAAGTCCATCGAACTCATCAGATGCGATAGTGCGATTAATTATTTTTCGAACTTTCAGGTGAGCCTGAGTTTCACACGTGCTCTAGGCATATCACATATCACACATACACAGACCTTGTGACTATACGTTTTGTCATTACAGGCTGACATTTAGACTATTGTCCTGAGGAAGACCCACCCTTGATGCGTACAAACTCACACATTAATCTAGGGTCGAAACGTCGACGTTGTCTATCAGATTGGTCCATGCAATTTCATCATTTCAAAACAGAAGATATTTACTGTGGTGTCATATGCAACTATCTTTGGATCAACTTCATTCAAAACACATATTTGTTTAAATTTATGTTTATTCAGTTTGATGTAATGTATGTCAATTGTTATGTTATTATGCATTGTTGGTCATTATACATGTCGTGATTTATATGTTTTTTGGTCAGTCCTGTATAGTATTCATATATATGTGGAGTTAAATACAGTGTAAAAAGGAAATTGATTTCTCAGTTTTTTCAAATTACTCATCTCTGTATGTGTGTGTATGAAAGTGATCAAGTTTAAAATTTAATATTCATCTAAAAAACATTTGATGTTAGTTTAACTGAGCTTACTCCCAACACAACCAATATTTGTGCTCTATATACATACCCAGGTTCTGAGGGTCACTGGGTTACCCCATTACTTTTAATGGTTATCAGATCCAATTACAGCATATTTTCCTTCCTTTATATTCTCCGTAAAAAATGTTTTAAACTATAATGTTGCAGTATTTCAAATAGACATATGTTTTCCAGATATGGACTTCTATTTGGATAGTACGTATCCAACATTTTTGTTTTCAGAATATCTGTACTTTCCTGTTCATTCAGTGCCAAGTATTCAATTTCTTGTACAGATTTCAAAACTCGATTTCGTGTTGCAGCAAGACCTAGGCTTATCCAGATGATTCCTCTTGACTTTGAATATAAACTTGCAGATGTCAATCGATCTGTACATTCGTAGGATCCAATTTCTTGATGTGAAAGCATCTTCAGGCTGACGCTGTACAATTTTTTGCTAGGTGTCTTCTCCTGTGAAATTTCCTCCCACATTTCTTTCAATTCTGTTTTCTCAGACTTGGGAATATATGACGTGACATAGTGAGCAACAGCAATTGAGTTATCTGCAACATATTGTATGTCCATATTTGCATTCCACATACCGGATTGTATTCATTAATGTACTTCGATTCTTTTGTTCTTTTTATATTATAAGGATTTTTGGGTGATTTTCGAGTGATAGTATGTCTCACT
Source organism: Triturus cristatus (assembly GCF_964204655.1). Taxonomy (NCBI): domain Eukaryota; kingdom Metazoa; phylum Chordata; class Amphibia; order Caudata; family Salamandridae; genus Triturus; species Triturus cristatus. Next base: position 48,669,065 of record NC_140581.1, on the reverse strand, counting down.
GCTGACATAAAACTGTTCACTCTTCCTTTTGAAATTACTGGACGTGGAAAGCCAAATCGACATTTTGTGTAAAATGTATCCTTTGACTTATATTTCCGTCTGCAATATTTTCCACATCGATGACTTTGAAACCGTAAAACCTGCTGTCTTAAGATATTTTCTCCTCCAGTTTTCGGAATTGCACAAGTAACTTAGTCTTTATTAAAAGATAAAACAGTCTCATCTGAATCAGTTCCAAATTTGGGTGCATCCTTGATCCATAAAAGCATATGAATATGAGGAGCACCTCTAGCTTGGTATTCCTTTCTCCCAAAAGAACCAATAACTTTGCCAATAGGTGCATTAATTTTATTACAGATGAAAGACATCATAGCTTCAAACCTATGATTAAATTATCTGCAAACATTTACAGGATCCAGGGAACAAAGTTCTCCTGCTGTCTTCGATTCAATATTTTCTATATTTGAATTTGCTTCTCGTAGAAAATCCAGTAAATCATCCCATGCGTATTCAGCACAGCTAAGTGTAACAAACCACGTAGGGGTTCCTAAGTTTCTTAACATACATTTAATTACCAATGATGTTGATACCAATATTCATTAGTGCCACATTGACATGCCATCAAATTAATTAACTTTGATTCTAAATGTTCATCTCTTCAACTTTGTCCATAAATTCCTTTGCAGAAACATGTGAAAGATGTGTTCCTGTTTTTAATATATGGTTGACTCTCAAATAAAAGATTAAACAAATATGGAATACACTGGCGAAATCTTGGTTCTTCTGAGTATACTCGTAAAGTACAATATTCTGAAGCTGGAATCTGAACTGGTCGTTCATCATATTGTCCACCTTTTCCAGTATGGAACAGCTGTGGAAAACAACAAGCTTCCAAACTTTTTTCCCACACACTCATGGGAGTTCCTTTTGCTTTTTTCATCTGGAACAATTCAATAGTATCTCCTGTCAGTTCTTTTGAATGTAGAGGGTTTATAGTATAATGTTCATAAATTTCTTCTTTTCTTGAGTTTTCCACTTTTTCTATTTGTCCACTTGAAATGTGTGTTTCATCATCTAAACTAATTTCTTCTTCTTCTACATTTACATTTTTATAGTAAATAATATTTGGACAAGATATAATGTAGCCTTTTGAACTTTTGTGACATCTATTAACTCTTGCCATAGTTTCCGACTCTTTGTGGGTACACCATTAACAAGAATGACTACAGGTTCAGTATCCTCTCTTTCTACTCCAACAGTTTGAACATTTTTTCTTAAAATCTAAAGGTAAATACACAACTCTTCCTTTTAAACCTCGTTGTAGATCTGTTGGAGGCAGCTTACCTGTTTAGTCTCCATACAAATTATAGCCTGAAACGGGTGCACAGATTGAATAAGGATGGCCTCATATGTATTTAAATCTTTAAGTTCTGGAGGTACAGCTACTAATTCATTATGGACAGCTCTAGCTGGCATTTTGTTCTCTTCCAATTTATTGTAACAATATTTACAAATACATTGTACAGTACCTAACTCAAAACGACCTTCCACAAACAGATAAGCAGAAAATTCTCACCATTTATCATTGTTTTCCTTTTCACTTTTTAAAAACACATTTACATTACTAGTTTGAATTTTATAGAGAAAGACGTCAGCAACAAATACAAACATAGTTGGGATTTTCACCAGAAACTACTTTAACCCATTCCCCGCTCATGACGGAACCACTCCGTCATGAGCCACGGGTGCGCTGTGCTCACGACGGAGTGGTTCCGTCATGCTGCGGCCGTTGGCGGCCGCTCCTCCCACACGACGCTAATTCCCCACCTGTGCGGGCGATTAGTGCAGTGGGTGGAGTCATGACGGAACCACGCCGTCATGAGCACAGCTCACCCGTGACTCATGACGGCGTGATTCTGTCATGAGCACAGCGGCGCCGTCAACCCCCCCAAACCCCCACAGCGCTGCGGCGGAATTCGCACCACAGCGAAGGGGTTAAACTTTGTTATTTCATTTTCAAACTTCACATCAGTAGTATCTTCCATCTCTTCTTCAACACCTACACTTATCAAACTCTCACTTTCTCTACACTCCTCTTGACCAGCAAAGAAACGTAACTCTATATCATCACAAACTTTTTTTACATCCAACATTGAACCATGCAAAAGAGCTGTATTCATTTCATTTAGACATAGTGCAGGACTTTTCACGTAGTACAATCTATCTAACTTCCGCATTTCGGAATGATGTACTGTTAACATACTTAAATGATGAAAATGACTTTGACACACTTACCTAGAAAGACAATCCAGAGAATGACCTTGCAACCCTGTATTTTTCTCACTTTGCAAAGATCCAGTCCTTGTAATTAAGGATGGGCAACAATTTCCGTTCCGCTTGCGGAAATTGCGAAATTTCGACATTTTCGCTCTCGGTGCGGAACGCGAAAATGTCGAAACTTCTGCGATCCGCGAGGGAAAGGAAATTGTCGCCCACCCTTAGTCAAAATACCAGTGTCATCCACTGCCTGTATATAACTTTATGATACTACCTCTCCTATCAGAAGCACAAACAGATTTAAAGCAGGATCCCGAGTTGAAGGTCACTTTCAGTAACGCATTAATCATCACAAAAGATTCGTGAGCACGGTGGAGGCTAGGCAGGTGTGCTTTCTCCCCATATCTACCGTCAGAAATTTGCTGTAATCATTGATGGCGGTCTGTGCATCCATGGGTTTCTCGAGCGCAATCCCCGTGTAGTTCCTGACACCAGGAGGTTCTGTCACCTCATCTGCTGCTCTGATCGGTCTCTGACCCTTTATAAACAGAGGCATGTGAACTGCATAGAAGCCCCGCCCCACAAACTGGCGGTGTGCAACGTCTTCCTGCCCTTTCCCCACTATGATAGACAGTTCACTCGAGGGACCCCGGCGCCCTTCGGCGCGGTGGCAAAGTTACAGACACACATGGTCGCTGGAGACAACTGTTCTGGCCCTTTACACAGCTGTAGTGTAGGAAAAGCACTATACATTTTCCCAATGAGGTAGCACTTACTGATTAGCCAGTAGAAAGTACTCCAGTTGAGTAGAGGTATTGCACAAAACAGTGGCATCTTCTTGGATAAATATGCAGGGCAGGATTCATTCTGGCACGATGCTCCTGCCACAAAAATTAAACCTCAACAGGAAGCACTTACAGATATAAATAAAGCAGGTGCCCGAGTTGAAGGTCAAATTCAGTAATGCAATAATCAGCACATAATCTCTGCGATCACGCGAAATGTCGCATGATCGCGTAGATTTTTTGCCGTTTCGCGATATTTTGCGAAAGGCACTTTCACAAATTTCGCCCACCCTTACTTGTAATATCTTAATCTTCTGTTTCACAGTTTTACTTCCATATTCTCTTAAGAAATTTAGTAAAATATCAATAGATTCTTGACGTATACTACAAATACTACTACAATCCCATGTAAAGACTGGAGCCTGGGTATGTCTCCCTTGAACTTCCTCAGCTATTACTTCTTCAACATTTCTAGGAACTATCTTTTCTTTTTCAATTGGACAACCATTTTTCAGTTGGTAACAATAACCACAGGTATCAACTGCATGCACTAATGTATTTTGTTGAAAATAGCTTTCTTCATTAAAAAAAGGTTCCATACCAATAGAATGTAGCTGGTTAGAGGTCTGCATGGATAGTGCACAGAATATTTGGCTGTACTTGTCTTAGTGTCTAGACCATTCCATAAGTACATGACTAGTAGCTGGAATGATTACAGTGTTGCAAACAGAGTGCATGGTGAATTTATAAGTGCTTAGGTATTGGTGGAGTGATAGGATAAGTAGATAGTGCTGGATAGGTGATTGGAGAAGTGCATGGGACAGACAGCAGCATTCCTAGACTGCATGCGTACTAACTGGGTATTTAGAGAAGTGTACCAATAGAACGTAGCTGGTTAGAGGCCTGCATGGATAGTGCACAGAATATTGTAGCTATACTTGTCTTAGTGTCCCGGCCATTCTATAAGTACATGACTAGTAACTGGAATGAACAGTGCTGCAAACAGAGTGCATGGTGAATTGATAAGTGATTAGGCATTAGCGCACTGGATGGATGAGTGTATGGTGCTGGATGGGTGATTGGAGGAGTGTATGAGTACTGACAGGGAAATGCCTGCTCTGCAAGGACAGTACTTATGAGATTTAAGTAATGCTTGAATCTCTGCTGCTACTCTCTGCTGCTACTTTACCTTTTTACAACTACTTTTATTACACCTAGCCAAATACAAAGCAGGAACCATTCACATTTCTCTGCTATAAGTCTCACCATATTACTCAAAAACATAAATGGATGTCTCTCTACCACAACACTACCTACACCTCGTAAACCCACAGAACAAACTTCAATTTTAAACCAAGCAGCAAAACATATGTGGCATATTTCAACTGTAACTCTTAAGAGACTTATAAAAACTAGTCTCATCACTAATACCTTAACTCAACATATGCATTACCAATTTCAAATCAACACCTAAAATTATGCGGTATACTACTAATGTACATATCCACATACTGAAACAAACTGCCATAATCAACAATCCCTATTCCAAAACACACATAATATAGTATATACGGTATAGCCTGCCGTAGCGGGCTATACCGGTTATGTAAGGCCCGCTTCCGCATTAAAGGTCCGAGCCGAAGGCGAGGGACTTTAACAAGGCACGGGACTTTAATAGCCGGTATAGCCCTGCTACGAAGGGCTATAAGGCTATTAGAACATTCTGCCACTAGAGGGCAGAATGTTCTAACAAAATAAAAAAAGGCTTATCAAAGCTCGAGGGGATTAAAATCCCCTCGAGCTCCGAAAGGCCTTTGAAAAACATTGGAATGTTGCTCTGCGTGCCTTTACCGGCCTGTAGAAGCCTAAAGCGCTCCCATAGAGCGCAATGGAGCTCCCAACATTCCAGTGTTCTAATACTATATAGAATTTTTAATAAACAAAATGTAAATACATTACAAAAAACTGAAATAAACATTTCTTCATCACAAAATATATCTCAAACTTCAACTTTCATGATTTATATTTTATCTTTAAAAACAAATGCACCACATAGTACACCTCACAAATTGAGAACTCAGCTTTCAAATTCATTTATAGATTATGAAGTATCAGAATCTCACACCATTCTTGACCCCAGCACGATTTGCAACAAAAACTTTTTTTTAAATATTCTTTTTTGGCCCTGGGGGTCCTTCTGGGACCCCCTGAGCAGGCCTAGGGGGTCAGAGCGTTTCTACCCTGCCCCCTTCTCTTGTTTTATATCTTTGTTTCTCTGTTTTCTGGTGACTCGCTTCTACCGAGTCACTAGATGGCTGCCAACACTTCCTGGTTTGGAGTGTTGACAGACAATTAGAATGAAGCTCGTGCTTATGGCAGCCAATTAGAATGAAGCTTGTGGTTGGGAGGGGTTGCGACTCCACCGCGTCCCTAGATGTTGAAACTTTAATTTTTTTAACTTCTCAGCAACTACTGAACGGATTTACACCATTTAAAAAAAAGGTTGCTTTCTGATCTAAGCACTACCATTTTGAGAAATTTGGGGTAATTCCGTTCAGTAGTTTTGGCTGAAGCCTTGCCCAAAGTTTCCTATGGGAAATACATTTTTTGACTCTTACTTTTTCAATTCCTCAACAACTACTGAACGAATTTACACTATTTAAAAAAAAGGTCTCTTTCTGAACCAAGCTCTTCCTTTTTGCCAAATTTGGGGTAATTCCGTTTAGCAGTTCAGGCTGTAGCCCGTCTCAAAATTAGCTATAGAAATTAACATGGAGACCCCCCTTTTTTCTCTGCCCGCTTGACGAATCACCCCCAAACTGCCTTTGTATACTCTAACATATGCCAAAGACAGAAATGGAAGTGGTCCAAACAATGTTGTCCACAGGTTGAAAAAGCTAGAAAAAATGTCAATAAAGCTGTTTCTGCTTACCTCAGAGACCATAGAATGGAATCCATATACCACAACAATCGCCGTTTCAATATGGATGACATCTACAGGAGGATGGTGTACATTTCACAGATAAGGGAAACAGAGTCCTTCTCAACAACCTAAGGCTCTGCACCGGTATTTACATGTAGCTACAAAAATCTCCCAATGAACACAAGGGTTCTTTTTAGAGCCACCTAATAACCCAACATATAATTTAGTTTTTGAAAAATATATATTTTATTCTTGCTTGGAGCCGCGCACCCAGCGCGTTCACACGGGGGCGCGCTGAGAGCTGCGCATCCATTACTTTCACACAGGGTCCGCCCTGGGAACCACGCTAGAGTCGCTGCAGCTCCCCGTGTGAAAAAGCATTCAGCTTTGGATTTTGGAAGCGAGAGCAGGTTTTCCTGCTCTCGCTTCCAAAATCCAAAGCAAGTTTGCTATGACAGAGCGGGAGCCGCACGGCTCCTGCCCTGTCATAGCAAACAGCGGTGTCCTGGGGGTGGGCACCCCGGGACACTTCAGGAGCCGGCCCTGGGGGGTGGCGGTTCCCAGGGCCATCATGAGCTCCAGGAGGGTGGCTGCGCGGGCCCCTTCCCAACATGAGTCAAGCCCCGGGGTGGGTGTGGTCCCTAGGGCTGCGGGGACCCCAGCGGGCCCCGCTAATATTTTCTAAGAAATGCCACCAGGAGACAGCCCACCCAGGGGTCTCATTAAATAAAACGTGGGAACCCGCGCTTCATTGTTTTTTAAAAATTTCGGCTGAATTTGCGACCCCAGCACGATTGTGCCATAATAAAAAAAAAGCTTTTTGGGCCTTGGGGGTCCTTCTGGGACTCCCTGAGCAGGCCTAGGGGGTCAGGGTGTTTCTACCCTGCCCCCTTCTCTTGTTTTATATCTTTGTCTCTCTGTTTTCTGGTGAATCGCTTCTACTGAATCACAAGATGGCTGCCAACACTTCCTGGTTTGGAGTGTTGACAGCCAATTAGAATGAAGCTCGTGGTCATGGCAGCCAATTAGAATGAAGCTCGTGGCCAGGAGGGGTCACGACCCCACCGCGTCCCTAGATATCAAAACTTTTATTTTTTTTAATTTTCTATTATTTTTTAAGAAATGTCCCCGGGACCTAGCCCACCCTGGCGTCTCAAAATAAAACACGGGAACCCGAGCATAATTGTTGTTTTTTTTTAATTTCCGCGGAATTCTTGACCCCAGCACGATTTGCACCAAAAACTTTTTTTTAAATAAGCTTTTTTGGCCCTGGGGGTCCTTTTGGGACCCACTGAGCAGGCTAAGGGGGTCAGGGTGTTTCTACCCTGCCCCCTTCTCTTGTTTTATATCTTTGTTTCTCTGTTTTCTGGTGACTAGCTTCTACCGAGTCACTAGATGGCTGCCAACACTTTCTGGTTTGGAGTGTTGACAGACAATTAGAATGAAGCTCGTGCTTGTGGCAGCCAATTAGAATGAAGCTTGTGGTTGGGAGGGGTTGCGACTCCACCGCGTCCTTAGATATTGAAACTTTTATTTTTTAACTTCTCAGCAACTACTGAACGGATTTACACCATTTTAAAAAAAGGTTGCTTTCTGATCTAAGCACTAGCATTTTGCCAAATTTGGGGTAATTCCGTTCAGTAGTTTCGGCTGAAGCCTTGCCCAAAGTTTCCTATGGGAAATACATTTTTTGACTCTTACTTTTTGAATCTCTCAACAACTACTGAACAAATTTACACTATTTAAAAAAAAAGGTCTCTTTCTGAACCAAGCTCTTCCTTTTTGCCAAATTTGGGGTAATTCCGTTTAGCAGTTCAGGCTGTAGCTCGTCTCAAAATTTCCTATAGAAATTAACATGGAGACCCCCTTTTTTCTCTGCCCCGCTTGATGAATCACCCCCAAACTTTCAAGATAGGAGCTAACCTAAAAAGTGCAACTTTTTGGAAAATTTCATAAAGATCCGTCAAACAACGCAAAGGTTATCAGCAAATCAAAAAATGCTTTTCCTATGGAAACTAGGTTGTAACTATAACTACCTACTGGCGAACACCAGTAGGTAACATATATATATATATATATATATATATATATATATATATATATATAGAGAGAGAGAGAGAGAGAGAAAGAGAGAAAGAGAGAGAGAGAGAGAGAGAGAGAGAGAGAGAGAGAGAGAGAGAGAGAGAGAGAGAGAGAGAGATACGCACTTAAAGACCCAAAGGTCCTTAGAAATTCAATTAAAATAACATAATTTACAGGGACATTAGAGTTAGAAAATAAAATCTAAAAAAAATTAGAAATTCCCAAAAAAAACAGAGGTTGAAGGCCCATTATAGGTAGGCTCAGATAGTACTTACATAGAAATTCAGCACTTATAGTTAGCAGAGCTAACTATAACTTACAATCCACAATGCACTGCTTGTGACATCATATATTACATCACTCATAACTATAGGGCGAGTGTACTGAATTTTGGAGCAACACAGACAGCATCTAAAGTTACTGTGCTGTATGAACGGGGAAAAGCACCACAGGCCCATGTGTACCAAAAAAGGCCTGCTGCTGCTCTCTTCCACCAAGGTTGGGTACAAACATGCTGCCTAGCTCTGTAAAAAACCTTCACACCATGATGCAAAGGTGTGTGTGTGTTGCCTGGCATTGGTTTTGTATTAGAAGGATACACTTACATAACAGAAACATATGCATAGACATTTTTTATAACAATCCAAACATTTAACGTCTGCTGTTTAGTGCAGCACTTCTGCAAGGCGTGGAGTTTTTTGATGAAATAAAGATATTTCTTCAGGTTTGCGTGGGTTTCAAGGTGTTATTTCTTGAGGCAAATCCCAGTCTGACAAATTTTGTAAATTTGTCATCGCACCAGTGACCATGTAGTCTTGTGATGGGATGTTCTAATACTATCAATACATCACCAACCAAGCCCAATATACGCTAAGAGAAAGATTTCTTTCCAGAGAAAAATAACTTCAGTGCTGGAAAGAAATTCCCTTTTAAGGCTTTGCACCTCTTTGCATTACTTTGTGATAGAACAAAGTCTTGATAAATCTACAGGTGACCATTTCAAAGTCTTCCATTGATAGTTCCATTTGAAGTGACTCGCTGTATGTCAATCTATCTAGGGGAAAGAATATGTCTGGCATAAATATTCTGGCCTGAAAATCATTTACAAAAACTTTGCTTCATTGAATAGATATTCTTTGTTATTAACTCCAGTTGAGTGATATTTTTGTAAACAACATGTAGGACTCAATCATTTTGACAAGCTATTTTTAGGCCGTGGTATTCTGATACCATTCCAACTAACCTTCAAAAAGCTTTTGGCTGCTGCCCGGCACTGCTCATAATATTGCAGATAAGTGGTGGTCTCCCAGCGCCCATCTCTCTTCACTGCCATTGCTGACATTTTTCCAAAATCCTGGACAGTGTCCTTAAACATTTTGATAGTGGTAACTGGTGGCTCTGAGGTTGGTCCCACCTCTTCCATGCGCAGCCGCACTGCCCCAACTCTCGCTGTTGTCCAGAGACTGTCAGCTGGAGCCACGTTCTGCCCATCAGGGCTGGTCTTCATCTCAGGCACAGCTGGAAAACTGTTTCCTGTGTGAGATATGAACTGGTAGTATGTAGGAAATAAATTTCAAACTTCTTACACATATTATGTTGCCACTCAATGTTGGATTTTTTTGTAACAAGAATTCAGACTCAATGTAAAAGGCAATATTCTCATAATTAAATGTAAGCATATGCTGTGAGACACAAGTTGGTCAAAGTGGTATCCTCAAGTGGAATACTTCTGCATTTGATTACAACTTGACATGTGCTTTCAGGTTTCCCGGGTGTAGGATTATGTAGTGGATTTGGATGGGTGGAATAGAAATATAAGGGACAATCTTTGACGTACAAAGTAAAATATCAGCAGATCAAGGGACAATGTTAGTGTTTGAAAATGGGTCACTAGTTGGCAGAGGTATTCAACCTGCACAAGTAGGGACCACAATCCTAGGCAGGGCTAGTTACAACACAACCAACATTATCCTAAGTCCACGTCAAGGGGTCCACAACTGGGTTAGCCCTTCTTTGCGGGGCAGACTCACCGGCAAATAAGTCCAAGGGTTGGAAAAGGAGAGTTATATGTACTCCAAGTCCCTGACACTTAGGCAACGGGAGGCAAGCAAGCAAGCACTTAGAGTCACTCTAGGTTGGAGTGGTGCAGGTCCAGCCCTTCTCACCCAGGCAGGAATACAGCAGGCAGCAGGGCATGTGTCAAAATGTGTCAAAATTCTATGTCTCCCCAGGTGTGACATAATGAGGAGAAGTATCTTTATTTCTCGTTATTTTTTCCTTTTTCTATGTGTACTGCATTTGTGCAGCGCAGTAAGAAAAAAGAAACTGCCTAAGATGATTATTTTTGTGCACGAAGGTATCCTTTCCTGCACAAAGCAAACCTGTCTGCAACTAGGCGCAAGCCTGCCTTCCTTGGGGCTAGGCCACAGATTGTGCGTCAGTGCAAGAAAAGAATCCTATATCATGTTACATCCGGTGCATTCCTGCCCTTTCATGCAGCACAGCAAGGTGGCTTGCTGTGCTGAGTGAAATAATGATAAATCTGCCCCTATGTTTTTACAAGCCAAGCAGCTTGAGATGGAACATGTTGTGGCTGTCCCTAAGATCAGGCCCTGCAGTTTTTCCCAAGTGCTTTCAGCTTTTTCAACTTTCAGCCAACACTATGTGCTGCAGATACCCTAAAATACCTATGAGTCATGCACCTGAGGGATTTACTCCGGATCCGCACACCATAACAAGAGCTTTAAAGTTTCTGAGTTCCATAAGAGAGTAAATAAGTGAGTCCAGGTTTCTTCTTTTCAGTCTGTGATTTATAATCCTTTAAATTGAGTTATAAAACAAGGAGTACAAGTCCCAGAATGCATAGAAAAGACCTATCATACATTAGCTACTCACAGAGGCACCTAACAAATGTAAAGGTGTGTCAGGCACCAAATATGGAACAGACCAGTCTTGCATGAGCGCAGAACTGGAGAGGTGTAAACGTTATTACAACTGCGACATTGATTGACCCTAACAACAGCATTATTGCCACAGTGACCATTTAGAAAATGCAGCATTGTGCGTGTTTTTGTTTTATGTTATTGTTTCATTTGAATTGGGTGTGACCCTCACCACTTTGTGAAACTTTCCTCTCCTGCATTGAAAGTGTAGTGCCGGTAAACTATGTGCCTCTGCTAATCTACTTTCAGTCTATGCCAAGTTGGACCTCAACAATAGTCTCTGATCCTATTTATTGAGAGGATCTCTACTAGATTAGATATTTGTGTCCATTGAGTTTGTTACCAATCTTTTGTACGTTCCGGTCAGCTGATCTGGTCACTTATTATTGCCCCCACGTACCCCTGCCCCCACCACATCTACGACAGAGCCGCAGACATCATCACCCGAGCTTCTATGAATCATCAACTGATCCTTCAAGACCGCCTCCTTTCCCGATGACTGGAAACATGCCGAGATCAACCCTCTCCTGAAAAAATCCATGGCAGACCCCACCGACCTCAAAAACTTCAGACCGATCTCCTTACTCCCATATCCAGCAAAAGTCATGAAAAAAGCAGTCAACAGTCAACTCGCCTCCTTCATAGAAGAAAACAACATCCTCAACTCCTCCCAATCAGGCTTCAGGAGGAATTACAGCATGGAGACCGCCCTCCTCGCTGCACCAGACGACATCCGCTCCCCCCTCTACAGAGGAGAGACTGTGGCCCTCCTCCTCTTGCACCTCTCCGCCACCTTCAACACAGTCTCCCACTGCACCATAGCCACCAGACTCCATGATGCAGGAATCCAAAAAAGGCCCTCAAAGGGATCCGCTCATTTCTCTCTAGCAGATTGTAGTGGGTCAGACTCCCTCCTTTCCTCTCAAAATCCACAGCAATCACCTGTAGATTCCCACAAGAATCCTCCATCAGCCCCACCCTGTTCAACATCTAAATGGCTCCACTCACTTCCATCATCAGATCACATGTATTCAACATTGTATCACACGCAGACGATACCCAACTCATTCTCCCCCTATCTAACGAGCCCAACATCTCCAAACAAAACTTCCAAAGAGGAATTAAAGCAGTCACCGGATGGATGAAGAACAGCTGCCTACAACTGAACACAGACTCAACAGAAGTGCTTATCATGGGGGGCGTAGCTATGACGCCAGATGAGATGGCCGCCTAGAGGCTCCGCTCCGCCGCATCGGGACACATTTTGGGTTCGTTAGTGCGTTTCCCGTTTGCCTCTTCAATGGAGCTTCACCGCATCCGAAATCGGAATGTCTGGGGTTTCCGGTAAGCTATTTTTTACACCAGAGCGCGTCGCGCTGGATTAATTTTTCACCGCTGCATTCATCTCCTCAGAGACGCCCGCCATTTTAGATGCGCGCTTCATCAACAATGAGTCTAGAGCGCTGAGATGAATGCTGCCTACGCACCGGCCCTCCCTGCTTCCTGGGCTCTATGAACTTTTGTATATTGCTGCATCTTCTCTAAAAGGATATTCCAGCGCTTATAACCCTTGTTACATTGGAGTTTGTTTTCTTTGTACACCGCTTCTTCTGACCAGCATGAATTTGTGCTTGCACTTCACAAGGAATACCTGTCTTTTTGGATCTATTCCTCTTTCTGCCTTCCTCCAGGGTTTATCCACATCTCCTTGGCAATTTATTTAAAAGACAGTTTTTTTCTTGGAGGGTTTTTCACTACTGCATTCGTCTCTTCAGAGGCGTCTGCCATTTTAGGTGCGCATCTCATCAACAATGAGTTTAGCGCGCTGAAACGAATGCTGCCTATGCCTTGCTTCCTGGGCACCATAAACTTTTGCATGTTAATACATCTTTTCTAAGGATACTGTAGCCCATATGCAGCGCTACACTTGCTCATAATCCTTCTTACATTGGAACTTGTTCTCTTTGAGCGTCACATCTCCTGACCTGTACGTAATTGTGCTTGCATTCAACAAGGAACAGCTGACTTTTTGGATCTACTCCTTTTTATGCCTTCCTCCAGGGTTCATCTGCATCTTTTTGTCAATTATCTTAAAAGACAGTTTTTCTTGGAGGGTCTTTGTTTCTACTGTCTCTACTACAATTGTGAGGAAAAACTGGTTCTCTAGACTTATTCTTTTGAGTGCATTCCTCAAATAGTCAACCTTATTTGTTTCTCAGTCTACGGTGGTAACGATTTTTCTTGGAGACGCTTTGAGGACAGCTTAATAGACAGTCATTTTGTAAGATTTTCTGTTATTACTGCCTCCATTACAGGTGTTCAATCTGCACTCTGACATCAGATATTTATGGGAAAGCTGCGCAAACCGAAGTTTGTTTTTGTTCCATCGACACATTCTTCGTTTGCCTCACCCTTACCCTCTCCATCACTAGACTCCTCTCCTAACACAGATCAAATGGCTGGAATTGCCTCTAACCGTTCTTCTCCAACGCAACCTACTTCAAGCAAACCCTCTCTCCCTACTGCTTCTTCTAAACGCTTGAAACATGATCCTCCGTCTCCGGACAAATCTCCACCTCCCATTTCTATGAAGTTGCTTTTAGAGGAGATACATGCCTTGCGCCCGTTTGTGGAGGAAACCAACAGCAAAATGCAGCTTTTCAAGGAGAGATGGTCTACTATGGATGGCAGAGTGGCTTCACTGGAGCAGCAGGTTTCAGAAATACAAGTTAATTCTCAACGTATTTCCTCTTTGGAAAAATCGGTCCTCACCCTTCAGCAACATACTGAGGACTTAGAAAATAGAAATAGGAGGAATAACCTACGTATATATGGTTTACCGGAGTCTTTGGAAGGTGATGACCCTGTATCATTTTTTTCTTCCTTTCTTCCAAAACTTCTGGATATGCCATCTACTACGTCTCTCAGTATCCAAAGAGCGCACAGACTTGGTCCTTGTTTAACTTCGTCAACAGCTCCAGCTAGAACACGTGGGGTCATCATCCTCTTTTTGAAGTTTACGGATCTTCTCTCAGTCCTGTCTGCAGCTAGATCTAAACGTCAAATTTCCTGGCTGGGTCAGGAAGTGTTCTTCTCTCAAGATGTCTCCAATGTTACCGCGTCTAGAAGGAAAGAGTTTATGAATCTTCGTGCTCCTCTTCGAACTCTTGGTGCTAGAGATGGTTTATTTCATCCATGTATCTTTAACCCCTTCGACGCTCATGACGGAACGGTTCCGTCATGAGCGTCGGTTGAGCTGTGCTCATGACGGAACCGTTCCGTCATGACCACGCCCGCGCAGGTAACGGTCAGCACCGCGGGGGAATCCGCCCCGCATGGAAGGGGTTAAGGTGACATACCAAAATCAAACATGGACCTTTCAAGTCCCTGCGGAACTTAAAAACGTTATTCATATCCATACTACCACTGGCATGGACACTACTACTCCTCCTAATGGTTGATCGTTTAACTTTTCTTTTTTCCTTACAGGTTTCCTGTTAATAGCTGTATATATTTTTTTGTTATGCAGTGGATTTGCCCTTTTCTTTTTGATGCTATTTGATAAGATATAACAGTGTTCCCTTTACTGTTTACCTCTTTTTGTATCCGTGCTTTGTAGACAATGTAAGCTTCTTAGGTTTATAATTTCCTTCGTTATTTGCTCGCTGGTTGTATTTCTCCTTATTTACTATACTAATGTTATCCGATTTCTTTATTTTGTTTATTCATGCAGATCAGTTTATGTCCCTACAACCCCTTTCCTATTTCCTTTTCGTCCTGGTGTGGTCCGGACTCCTAGTCTTGGGTGGATCGTCTTGTCGTGTGTCGCCATTACCCCATTGTTCCCTTCTTTGTTCCCCACAGGTATGTTATTCTCAGTCATCCTTTTTGGATATGTACTGTCTCTTCTGGTATTTCTGCTTTTTCTCCCTATCCCTTTTTTTACTTTTTTATCCTTATATCGTTCTCCTTTTTTTATCTCAGTTTTCATCCTTTTTTCCTTATGCTTCTGCAACTCCTCCCTTTTGCTTCTCCTTTTTATCACTCTCTTTTTCTGTTATTTATTGGCATTTTCTTTCATCTTTTTATCACTGTAGCTTTCGCTTCCTCTAAATTTTTACTCTCTTTATATTCAAAGTTATTTCATGGAACGTAAAAGGTTTTATTAATCCTATCAAAAGACAGAGAATCCTTTCCCACTTCGCTTCATATAACCCTGATATAATCCTTCTACAAGAGACTCATCTTACTGAAGCCGGATCACTTAAACTAAAAAGAAGCTAGGTGGGTACGGTTTCATTCTCTCCATCTCACAATAAAAAAAATGGTGTTGCTATTCTTTGTCACAAGAAACTAAAATGTAAAATCATCTCACAAGAAAATGATACTGAAGGGAGATGGGTATTAGCTAAGTTGTTAATTAATTCTGTACCTTTAACTGTGTTTAATGTCTATGGTCCTACACAACCTGATTGTTCTTTTTGGCCTTTGATCACACAAAAATGTATTTAATTTCAAGATGATTTGTTTATTCTAGGTGGTGATTGCAACCAGATTGTAGACCCGTTTCTTGATCGTAAGTCAACAGTCCGCTTTATACCTCATAAGACCCACAAACAATTCATTGACGCTATCTCTCAAACACACCTCATTGACTCTTGGAGGCTTTCTCATCCTGACACTCTTGACTACTCTTTTTTTTCTCCTCCTCATGCATCTCTTTCTCATCTAGATTACATCTTTCTTTCTCAATCTTTGTCGCAAAATCTACTGTCCTCTTCTATTGAACCCATAGTCATCTCGGACCATGCCCCAATTGTGACGGTTCTTGACCTGCTCCCTCCACATCCAAAATCCTCACAATGGCGTTTTAATAGCTCCCTTCTTCATGACCCTCTTTTTTCCGCCTCCTTTCGCTCCTTCGCTCCTTCGCTAATTAATTATTTTCACTTAATTGCGACTCCAATACTTCTCCCCATCTTTCTTGGGACTCCTTTAAAACAACAGCAAGAGGGTTCATTATTGATTTTGTCTCTAAGAAAAAGAAAGCTTTCCTTCAGAAACAGAAAGCTATATTGGCCCATATTAAACTTTTGGAACATGAATTTTATATCTCCTCTAATAATTCAATTTCACCAGAACACATACGAGCTAAACTTGAGTTTAATAAAACTACTACTGATAATGCATCATCAAGACTGCTTTGCAGTAGTGCTCGTTATTATGGTGGTCGTAATAAATCAGGAAAACTCGTTGCGAATTATCTCAAAATACGCAAGGAGCGTACTCTTATAGACTCTATTTACTCTGCCGATAACTCTCTTTTGCATAAAAATCAGGAAATACTTAATGAATTTCACTTTTCTATCAAAACCTTTATTCTCTAGAATCTCCTCCCACTCCTTCTCTCATTCAGTCTTATTTTGAGAAACTTCCTACTCCTTCTACTTCCCATCTCAATTTTCTTGGTCTTGAAACTGATCTTTCCCTCAATGAACTCTCCAAAGCCTTGAATACTCTAACTAAAGGAAAATCACCAGGTCCAGATGGTTTTCCTGTTGAATTTTATATGCATTTTTCTGATCTCTTACTTCCTAAACTTTTAATTCTTTTCCAATCCTTTTATTCATCTGGCACAACTGCAGGCACTTTTCAGGAGGCCACTATCTGTCTCATTCCTAAAGAAGGTCGGGATCCCCAATTCTGTAAAAATTATCGTCCGATCTCTCTCGTCAATGTGGATTATAAACTATTTGCTAAACTGCTTGCTTTACGCTTGGACCCCCTTATGCCTCACCACATTGGTAAAGAACAATGTGGCTTTGTCAAGGGCAGACTTACATCGGATAATTCTCGTCTTTTTCTGAATGTTTTAAATAAAGTCCCCTCTCTTTCTATCCCTCTGGCTGCTATCTCTGCTGATGTAGAGAAAGCTTTTGAGAGAGTCGATTGGTCTTTCTTGTTTGCATCATTACGCTGGCATGGCTTTGGCCCTAAATTCATATCTCTAATCTCCTTACTATATGCTGCTCCTAAAGCTGCGGTCCTGGTTAATGGTTTAGTATCATCTTATTTTTCTCTTCAGCGGGGCATTCGTCAAGGTTGTCCTTTGTCCCCACTTCTTTTTGTTCTAGCTCTTGAACCCTTTTTGACTTCTATTCGTAATAATAACTCCTTCTCCGGCTTTCCTTATGGGGATTGCCAGTTGAAACTTCCTGCATATGCAGATGATATTCTGTTATTTATTTCTGCTCCTGAAACATCTATACCCCCTTTATTACTTGAAATTAACTCTTTTTCACAGGTTTCCGGGTACAAAATGAACTCAGATACGACTCAAATTCTTCCTCTCACAAAGTTCTGTCTTCCCCACTTTTTCTCTTCCACTGGGTTTGCTTGGAATAGTTCGAAAAATTAAATACTTCGGTATATGGTTCTCAAAGTCCATTGCCTCCTCAATTAAACTCAATATGTCTGCAGCCCTATCTCGAATTGAAAAATCCTTCTCCGCTTGGAATCCTCTCTTTCTTTCTTGGTGGGGGCGGCTGGATTCGATTAAAATGATGATAGCTCCAATTTTAATATATATTCTTTCTATGCTTCCAGTTCATATTCCTGCTTTTTATTTTAAACGTATTGACTCATGTCTTTCTAGATTTCTTTGGAACAATAAAAAATCCAGAATTGCTTTAGCATCTCTTCGAAAGCCAAAATTTAATGGTGGAGTTAATTTCCCAGACTTTCGTCTTTATCACAAATCCTTCTCACTACGCCAGGCCTCAAGATGGCTTACATCAGATTCCTCTCCCTCTACTCCCTTTTGGTTTTCCATTGAACAAATATTATTGTTACCCTTTTCCTTTAAGGAAATCATGCGTTTTTCCACCAAAACCTCTTATACTTCTCTCCCCCTATTTAGACACACTTGTTTCCTCTTGAAATCCTTTCTATATCCCACCACCATGTCCCGTGAATCTTTCTTAGACACTCCTATTTGGCATAATTCGCTTATTCTTCTCAACAACAGACCCATTTTTTGGAACGCATGGAGATTCAAAGGTATCCTATGGGTTAATCAGTTTTTTGATGGAATTTCACCTTGTTCCTTTCCCCAATTTCAGTCCTTATTTCACTGCCCTTGATCCTTTTTCAGAAATTTACTACTCTTATGGCTGTTATTCTTGATACTTATTACTCCCTTCCTTCTTTATCTTCATCTATTACCCAGACTTCTCTCCTCAACATACTTCTTACCCTTCCTAAAGCCTCCGTTATCTATAAATTTTTCTCAGCCCCCAATCCAGATCGCGTTAAATCTAAACTAGAACTTTCTTGGTAACTGGATTTGGGATGTAATTGGTCTGTCACATTTTGGGATAAACTTTGGTCCAGGTCCTTCAAAATTTCTCGCTCTGCTTCTCTTACCCAATCTTTGTTTTTCCTCTATCATCGACTTTATCTTTCACCAGCCTCTTTATCGCGTTTCTCTGTATCTTCTGACTCGAACTGCTGGACTTGTGGATCTTCTAATGCTGACCTTCTTCATCTCTTTTTTCTCTGTCCTACATTTTCTGAATTCTGGAAGAAGGTTTGGTCATATATTGTTCGTCTATTTACAATTTCCATTCCTTACTCTATACCTCTCATCTTTGCAGGTAGTCTCTCCGATTCTTTAGACCTTTCGCCACATTGGCATGGTCTTTTTGACCTCATGCTTGCTCTCGCTTTTCAACACATTTCCCTTAACTGGGAAAATCTCACAAAGCTCTCCATACAATTTTGGTGGAATTCTCTATGTCATTTTCATAGACTTGATGTGGCATTTGCCTCCTCTTGCAATCCAACCATCAATAGAGACCTCTTCTGGTTGCCTCTTACTACCTATTTGGACCGGATGGCCTTAAAGAACACTTCACATATCAATTCTAAAAACTTTAAACCCTTGAAGGATTGCATCTCTGTCCTTCATTATTATTATTTGTATTTTCTTTCTTCTCACCTGGTTAATATTTATATGAACTTTTATGCTCGACAAAATGTATTGATTCATTTACACTATTTTGTTAATATGCCATATGCTTTTTATTTTCTTATTTCTTTCTTTATATTACAGGGTTAATATTCCCCCTCCTCCCTGCTACCCTTCTCCTACTTTCCCCTTCCCTTCCCCTCCCCCTCCTACATATATAAAATTCCACAAATTGCTTTTACTCTTTGATTTCTGGTATCAGCCGTGTTCTTAATATAATATTGTATTTTAAAGTTTATTCTGTCTATATGTAGCTGATATCTTTATGTATTATCAATTGGTTCAATAAAGCTTTTCAAACATAAAAAAAGAAGAGCTTATCATGGGCTCACACTCCGAAGCCTTGAAAGACACCTGATGGCCCCCCGCCCTCAGGAACACTCTCTCCCCCAAGGACCATGATTGCAACCTGGGAATCATCCTAGACTCCGAACTCAAAATGGACCGCCAGATCAACGCTGTCATCTTCTCCTGCTACCACACCCTCTGCCTACTCCAGAAGGCCTTCAACTGGATTCACATCAAACACAAGAAAAGCATCACCCATGCCCTCATCGGCAGCAGACTAGACTACGGCAACTCACATCCAGAACACCGCCGCCAGACTATTCCTCAACCTACTGCACCACTACCACTTCAGTCAACACTGGCTCCCCATCAAGAAGAGAATCATCTTCAAGCTTCTCACTCACGCCCACAAGGCCCTCCAGAACACCAGATCCACCTACAACACATCACAGACAAAATAGAAGTGCTCATCTGTATTTGTTACAGCAACTTGGGCTAAGAAGTCATCAGGGCCAGACCTAGTTGACGCAGTGCCTCAGGACTATACCCTCTCCAGACTGGACAGAATAGGCAAATGTGGAGGTGGCGTAGCAATTATCTTTAACAATTCCATTTTCCTGCTATACAAATTCACTGTCCACTATTTCAGATTCTTGTGAAGCTCTGACTTTCTCAATTAAAATGTCCTCTACAGATTCCTTTGCTGGAATTCGGGTCTATCAACCGCCAGGACATACGTCCTCCTTTGTTGTCAAATTTGCTAACCATATAGAGCCACACCTTAGAAAACATAACTTAACTCTCCTAGGAAACTTTTATTATCATATGGATGATGTCTCCTGCAAGATCTCATAAACTTCTAAAGAAACATTTCTTGTCGTTACACGCAATTAGCGCATTTTGCCACTCATGATGCAGGACATATCCTTGACTACACTTTCTCCAATGATCTTCGTATTAGGGTAGGGAAGCCCATCATGCAATACTTTTTGCCTTGGTACTCACGGTAACTATAGAGGTTGCAATAAGGGGCAATAGTAAGATGCTTAAAATGAACTTTAAAAACATTATCAAAGAAGTCTGCCCTTGAGCCCATAAGGAACACTTTGGATGGAATATAGTGATCCTAAACTGGCAGCCATAGAATACTCAAACTGAATTGGGGCAGCAGTTGACTCTCTTGCTCCTCTTAATAAAGTGTACATAGGTAGGAAAAAGCACACATCCCAATGGTTTTCAGAAAAGCGTTTGTTACTTAAGCAATTCTTTAGCCGCCAAGAACGCATTTGGCGTAAACATTATGAAACATTGGAGAAAATACCGTATAAAGCTAGGTTGTTGAAATATAAACTAGATATTAAATCAGAAAAATCATCAGGCCGGAATCACAAAAGTAATCTGAGACAAAATCCTAACTTTACGGCTTTATGTATTCACAAAGGGCATTTAGGAGTAGTGAGGTTAGGATTTTGTCTCAGTTCAACTTAAGTTTTGGTCTTAAGTTACAGTTAAGACCAAAACTAAACTTAAGACCAAAACTTTGTCTCAGTTAAACCTAAGTTTTGGTCTTAAGTTAAACCGAAGACAAAACTTAAACTTAAGACCAAAACATTGCCTCAGTTAAACCTAAGTTTTGGTTTACAGTTAAACTTAAGAACAAAATGCAAGTTTAACTGAGACAAAATCCTAACTTTACTACTCCTAAATGCGCTTTGTGAATATAAAGTCATAAAGTTAGGATTTTGTCTCAGATTAGTTTTGTAAGTCGGGCCCATACTTTTTTACTCAGATGACATCATCCTTTAAATCTCCTAGAGAACTTTTTAGCCTAATTATCTCACTATCAAATCCTCCAATGTCCAACACAAGAGCTCAACGGTCTTTTGTTATGGAATGGCTAACTATTTCCATTGTAAGATTGCTAACATGTATTCCTCCTTGGAGAATCTTAATTCCAAGCTTCTCAACTCTGATTGTAATATTAATTTTTCATCTCTCAGTTCTTCTTCTAATATGGAAAGGGAACACTCTCCATCTGCCTTTCTCCCTTTATCTAACAAACAGATCAACCAGTTTTTAGAAGGGATTAAATCAGGTTCCCATTTGGAATCCTGTTCCCCAAAGGTAATGGGTTAGGTAGAGAGATTATTGTCCCTCACTTTATAGCGGCGCTCAACTTGGAAAACAGCTGTCATCAAGCCTCTATTGAAACAAGACAACTTAGATTCTACAGAATTTAAAAATTATCGCCCCATTTCCTTACTTCCGGTGCCTGCTAAGATCTTGGCAAAACATCTGAATGCACAAATCAGTATGTATCTGGAGCAACAGCAGATACAGGATCCCTCTCATTATATATTAAGAAGCTGCCATGCAACTTAAACTGCTTTAATAACTGCAATAAATAATATTCACACCTTGGTAGATGTGGCACAAACAGTGCTGCTGATTTTATTGGATTTGTCTTCAGCATTTGATACCATCTATCCAAACAAGCTGATTGACCAGCTTGAGGAATTTGGGGTAACACACTCCGCTCTGAAGTTGTTAACTTCTTTTCTTACTGACAGAATACAAAAAATCAAGATGGGCCAATTTTATTTGGCTCAAATCCTTAATACTTGTGGGAGTTCCGCAGAGGTCCTCTTTGAGCCCCACCCTCTTTAATATATATGTCTCCACATTGGCTAAACTGGACTGGTCAGATCCTTTGGATTGGAGGCAATATCTTATGCAGATGACACACAATTGATTGTGTCTATTGCCAATTTTAATAATTGCATGAAATCAGTGGCATTATGGAAGGAAAACAATTATCTTCAATTTACCGGAGACCAAACGGAGGTCCTTACATTTGGGAATCAGCCTCCCCCCCCCACGGACACGTTCTTGGTGGCCTGAAATGCTGGGATCATGTCCCTGCCCAGTTGACTCAGCAAGGAATCTTGGTGTCCTAGTTGATATCAATTTATCTTTTTATCTCTAGGTTAATAATACTGTGCCGTCCTGCTTTTGGGTCATAAGAACCTTCAGAAAGATATTTCTGTGCCTTTCATTGGCCGCATGGAAGCTAGCTGCAGTAGCATTAGTCCTATCCAAGATGGATTATTGTAATGCCCTTTACTTAAATATAAATAAAGCTTCCATTAATAAATTACAACTGGTACAGAATGCACCAGCAAGATTTTTCTTAGATATTCCTAAATATCACTCAACATCGGCTGCCATGAAAAAATTACACTGGCTCCCTGCAGAAAAAATAACTCTGTTTAAAGCACTGTGCATTGTACACAGGGCACTACATAATTCAGGACATGAGGGTATTAGGCATATCTTCCAATGATATGTCCCCACTAGACAACTCTGTTCGGCTGCCAAACACCGGCTTGTAGTTCCCAGATTCAAGAGGTTAAGATGGGGAGGGCATTTTCAGTTGCAGCTGCTAAGCTTTTGAATACTCTTCCTTCTTTTATCTCTGGTGTAGTATCATATCTTCCCTTTCGAAAGGCCAGGAAGACCTGGCTTTTTGCCTTGTAAAAGGAAATTGATCTGTGAAGACTCTCTGCTCCTATCAGATTGTGGAACTGTTTGCAGTGCCTTGACATCTTCGGGTATTTGTTTGCGCTATATAAAAAAGTCATTAATTCATCAGGGGCCCACACCCCGATGCCTGGAATGACAACTGGTAGCCCCCCGCCCTCAGGAACCCTCCCCCCCAGGGACCACACATGCAACCTCGGAATCATTCTAGACTCCAAACTCAAAATGGACCGCCAGATCAATGCTGTCACCTTCTCCTGCTACCACACCCTCTGCCTACTCTGGAAAACCTTCAACTGGATTCTCCTCAAGCACAGGAAAACTGTCACTCATAAGCAGCAGAATAGACTATGGCAATCCACTCTAGGCCCAGACCAACAAGAATCTCACCCGCAAACTCCAGAACGTCCGGAACACTGCCGCCAGGCTAGTCCTCAACCTACCGCGCCACTGCCACATCAGCCAACAGAGAAGAGATAAGAATCACCTTCAAGCTTCTCGCCCACATCCACAAGGCCCTCCACAACACCGAACCCGCCTACATGAACCTCTGACTCAAGTTCCATGCACCCCAAAGATCACTCCACTAAGCCTAGCTCTCTCTTGTGATAGTACCACGCATCAAGAACAGGAGGACGCTCCTTTTACCTCCTTGTGGCGAAGGCACGGAAAACCCTCCCTCTCCATCTCTGACAGACACCTATACTTCCCAAGTTCTTGAAGGATGGAGGATGAAGGAGGGTGGGTGTTGCCATGCATCCACCCATGCTTTTTGCCACATTCCCAGATTTACCATGTAAAGTAAATCTGGGAATGTGTCAAAAGTTTACGCCATCCCAACAGTGGCGTAACGAAGACAAATAACTTTAGTGCTACACTCTGAAGAGCACTTAGAAAGGCAAAAAGCCTCTAAGGATTGTTTTGTGCAGGAAGGTGCCCGTTCCTGCACACAAACAATCTTCCCTGCAATGCAGGCACACTTGCACCATGGCGCAAGGGTGCCTGCTTTGGCACTAGGAAGCACGTAGCACATCACAACAGTGAGAGAGGAGGAATTAAGAATATGTTAGGAAATATGGCCCATTCCTGCCCATTTTAAGCAGTGCACCAAGTTCTTTTGCTGCGTTGGGCTGCGTAAAATATTGATAAATGTAGCCCTGAGTATTGTTGGCCATAATTTATGGCACCTTTGTTGTTGTGTGTTCTTTGCTAGCATACTAGTTTACCCATGTGTTGGGAATAGTTTTGCCTTTGAGAAGTCTTTTATCTGTGGCAGCGGATACTCATCAACAGGAAGTGGAACATGGTGTGCAGTGCGTGGTACCTTCTTTTGCCCATCCTGGGCTTCTTACTCTTCTAGATCTCTCTGCCATTCTCCCCTGAGGGCCGAGAAACGATTTCTTGATTTAACAGACCCATGCAGGGGTGGAGTCTGTGGGTCCCCAACTATGAACTTTAGTATGCAGCTGCCCAGATGTAGGGGCCAGGGCGGTGGCTAGGGGTGGCTTCTTGCTCAGAGTGTGTGGCAGTCCGGCGACTCCTAGGTGGGGCACACATATACACCTGAATGTGCTCTCTACCTCTACAGCTTCCACATGTGATGCCTCAGATGTAGATAACACCTCAGTGCTTTTGAATGCATATATGCTTTAATGGAGCCCAACATATCTGACAGTTGACGCACACTGGAAATCGGGACGTTCCAAGCCACCCACAGCTCTCCCACATCACATGGCTTTATCCCACAAGGGTGCGAGCAGGCTCATATCGGACCTCTCCAGTGCTTTACTGGCTCACCATCTCTGCTGTGCGGGATCTGGGCATTTGACTTGGAAGTGCCTTCAATGGACCAACAGTGGGGTAAAGCCCTGCAGCAGGCTCATTAGGTGCCTTGCAATCCACACTTTTGCTTCATGGAGTTTAATTATGTATACCAGGCATATCTCACCCCACATCGCACTACACACATGTTCTCCACTGCCTTGTTGAGGTCCCCCAGGTGTGGAGCACCAGACGCACACTTCCTCTGTATGGTATGGGAGTGCTCCAAGCTGGAACAAACAGGGGTAAGGATTGTGGGGATCACTTCTGTGCTGGTCAACGGAATAGTTTGACTATGCATGAATCCAGCCTCTAGGGAATACGTTCTAGGGCCAAGGGGGATAAATATTTGCATAGATTTGTGGACATGGCATTCATGTTGTTCAAACACCAGATCACCATGCCTTGGAAATAACAAGGTGACCTCCGAGGTGCTGTGCTGGCTCGGCACCTTATCGACATGGGCCCGCGCCGAGGCAGATGTCCCAGCAGATGCTCGTCGGTGGGGTGGTGATGGGACAGGGGACTGATTAGGGACATATATATGAGAAACCTGGAAGCGAGGGAAGACCTGTATCCTCAATGATTGCATAGGCATATATCTTCTGCTCAGCGTCCACCATGTGGGCTCGTGGGTGACTGAGTGGCCCCGGTCGTTACCTGGTTGGGTGGCATGAGGTGGTCTGAGTGGCATGAGTGGGGGATCCTCCTCCACTGGATAAGTTGAGACTGTGGCTATTGGTGTGAGGGTGACTCCTTCTGGTACTGTACTGTTGCATTGCATAATACTGCTTTGATTACGATTGTAAAATATGGCAATCAACTTCAACTGCATGACTCCACTGTGTTATGAAGGGCGCAGTTTGGGTCCTCACCTGTATGTTGCAATTGGATTATGTTTTCTGTTTTTGAAAATAATAAAGGGTTGACAAGAACATACCAACCTCAATGCTTCTTTCACCACCACTGTATGTTGCTGCCAATTATTAAATCAAACGCTGCCCTGCTGATCGGCTGCCAAATTCAGAATTGATTTGTGTGGCTGGGGACCCAGCTCTTCCCATTCTGAAAACTTCAATGAATCCATAAATCTTCTGTAAGTCTCCTCCAAGGCTCCAGTACAGGCCTAGATGCCACACTTGACCCCAAGCAGCTCCCACAAAGGCCACGTTACAAATCCACACCTTTCCAACCAAATACCGCCACCTGTGGCCACAACTGTTTTGGATAAGAAATCCTATAGAAATGCAAGTATGTGACATTATAATGGCAAGCACAACTCTTCAAGGGCCTGTGGAAAAATTGTCCCTCTGCAGCCTTTTTTAGTGAGACTGTGAAAAAAGTGCATTTGCTGTGAAGAGATATGTAGCACTGTGCGGACACCTACATTGTGGCATTGCATGACAGTAACACAGTGGGAGGAGCCATATTCATTACTAGTGGAGCGCTCATGATGGCTCCTATCACTCTTGTGCTAAAATTCTGTTTTTGTGAAAAAACTAAGCACAATTTACAATGCAGAGGTGAGTAAAGGGTGTATTCTTTTTCCACCAATTAGAGGCGCACCTAGGAGGAGCCTGTTGTGTCCCTCGGTACTTTATGCATGCCACAGTGCAGACGCGCTGCTGGGGGAAGGAGTGATTTTTATGTGTTGCACTGTTTTAAACTGCCTTTTACTTTGAACACGCTTCTAATTCTAAGTGTATTAATACCGTAAACACTGTTATTTTCTACTCTAGGCACATTTAAGATTTTGTTCCATGTAGGGAAGTGGTTTTTGAAAACCGGTGGCGCCGCGTTCTGATTGGTTCTTTTGCCACCAATCAGAGACGTACCTAGGTGGAGCCTGTTGTGCCCCCAGGTACTGTATGTATGCTGCTGCACGGACAGGCCCGTCTGTGTCTAATTGCACCTGGACGTCGCCAGTGCGGTTAGGAGCTTAGCATTGAAATCGGGTAATTTTACTATCATTGGCGATTTGAACTTGCATTTGGAGGCCGACAAGGATCCGGATATATATAACTTTCTTAATGACCTGAAAGCTTGCCAACTAAACCAATTGGTATCTGGGCCTACGCATGAGGCAGGTCCCCTGCTTGACCCCGTGCTATCCAACATTTGGCTTGCTGAAGCCCCAATATTGCGACCGATGACATGGACCGACCACATTTAATATGTTTCTCGCTGCACCCTTTACGCTGCAAATCTCAGGGACGCCGCAACGCTATATGTAAATGCCCCTGGCAGAAATTAGATCATCCTACTTTCCAAGACGCCCTTACCACTCCTCAACCCACTCTTTCCTCGGATATTGAGATAGCTAGCAATAGCTTTGGGAAGTGGATTAATCAGGCACTAGACAAGAGTATTCCAGCTAAATTGATTCATCCTAAGAAAGCCCGGTCCCATGAGTGTAAGTAAGTTATTGTCTGGTTAATTAAAACCAATACAAATCCATAAAAGAAGAATTATAGCAGCAGGGTTCACAATTTAAACAGATTGAAAACAGCATTTCATGAACTCCGATTCCTAGTATTAGCATCCATGAAACAAATGTCAAAAACAGTTATTCAATCCTTTGGTAACATGCATTGACAGATTTCAAAACCACGTCTCATAAAACATCTGTGCATTATACTGGCTGTTGTCCATAGTTGTCGTAGGATGCAGTACAATGGTGCAGGGTTACAAACTTTCAGTGCTAAAACGGATTACCAGATGGTTTCCTTATAATGTCCTTTCTTAGAATTCTAGGGAATTTTTGAGGAGGAGAATAATTTAAAGGCTAAAAAAAATTGATGACAAAACACTGTTCCTAAAAGGGGATAACGGGACAGTAATCAGCTGCTTTTTGGCCCGCTGCTGCTGTAAATTGCTGACGACCGATGTGCTAATTAATGCCTGTGTCATCCAGATGAGGATTCGCCCATTAAAGAGGACTTTTTGCTGCAGTGGTTGAAGATACCAGTCAAGGGCGACAGAGTTTCTTCCCTGCCGCTTCCATAAACTGCACAAAATGGCATGCTAACTGAATGTCTCCTCCTCCGAGGCATGCCATCACAGCTTGTCTGCAGGTCCTAATCCCCTTACTTACAAAAGAAGGCTTCAGTAGCTGACGTCTTTCGAAATGTAGTTCTCTGTAAATACACAGAAGGTGCAATACACTTTTGTTGACTTCCTTGCATAAACGACAAGTTGTCTGGCCCGGCAGTCGTTTCCAGGGGGGGGAGATGCGGCAATGCTGGTGGGATGCCCATTTGAAAGTGGAGGTATTTTTCTTTCTTCCTCCTGTTGAAACCTACCCCTAGGTAAGGTTGCGGAGAGGGTTTAACGTAGCTTTGCACAGTAAACCATCCGTAGGTTCTTTCAGTGAGTGCCGCCTTATCTTTTACTAGGGATAGGTTTTTCACTGTCTTATTTACAATATGTTTGAAGCAGTGGTAAGACCTTGGGGCCGCCCAAAGTTCGTCTGATCCTAAACGCTCTTTTTATGCTGTCAAATAGCTCCTAGCTGCATCTTTTGATGAGGTAGGAATCCAGAGGTCCTGCTTTGGCATTTTTAATCCTGTACCAGCCCTTGGCGTAAGCTCCTTTGCGAGCTATTTCTTGGGTCTCTATGCCAAATTACAGCCTTTTTAGGGCTGACGAGGCGTACTTAGGTAAATTGAAGATCATTCTGGCCGCTCTTGAAACAGTGCTAACTAATATGGCTGCATCTCTTCCCCTCAGGCGCTCGCTCCCATAAGTGATTGCGGGAATGAGCTTTGCTTGACAAACTTGTAATAAAGGTGTAAGGTTTGGGCCAGTAATTTGTTTCTTAATGGATCTCATTGCTGCCGCAATGGAATTACCTATTCTTTTGAAGACGTCTTTGTGTAGGTTGTAAGTGCCCCTGTTATCCATTATCACTCCTAGATATTTGTATTGTTCGACTACTTCTATTACTGAGTTAGCCATGTGCCAGCGGAAGTTGGAAGTTTCCTTTCTTGGGTGAATCCTCATTATCTTGGTTTTATCATAATTGATGGTTAAACCGTTGTTTACTGAATATCTGCTAGTTGTATCTAATAGGTGTTGAAGGCCAATGGGGGTTCGACTAACCATCAAAAGATCATCTGCATACATCTGCATGCATCTGAAGCCCTCCTAAGTTTGGCGCATGCGAGTTACAAGAGTCAAGTTCAGAGGATAAATCAGACATAAACAAGTTAAAAAGTGTCGGCGCCAGGACACATCCCTGTTTAAGCTGGATAGTTGTTGGAATTCTCCGGGACAGGAACATCCCATCTCCTCGTTTAACCTGAACCCATGTGTTTGTGTGGAGAAGTATTAACTGGTTTAGGAGAACACGTGGTATTTTTTATCTTTAAGCTTCCGCCAGAGTTTGCTCCTGTCAATTTTATCGAACTCTGACGAGTGATCAATGAAATACATAAATAGAGGATATTTTGCTGATTTCGCCCCGTCAACCAATAGGGACAGGGCAAGTATGTTTGTTATTGTACCCATGCCCTTGCAAAAGCCCATTTGGTGGAAGTGTTCCATGAGTGGTTTGATGAGTCACTTGAAATTGCTAGGAAAAACTGTAAAGCTCTTGAGCATTGCTGGAGACGCTCCTACAGTCCTATGGCTAAATTAGAATACAAAGCCTCTAGAAAATGTTATCATAAACAGATCTGGAAAACCCGAGCCACATTCTTTGCTAATAAGATTAACACGAGCAATAACCCCTAAAAAACATATTCTGCCTATTAAAGGATATGGAGAAAATCACCAGTGTCCGATGTAAGTGCTATCACCTCTAATGACCAGAGCGAGGTGCTGGCCACCTATTTTATTAATAAAGTGGCTGGCATTTATGATAACTTCCATGTGACGTGTGAAGCCACAGAAATGCTGAGGGGAGATCTCATAGGGAATGGGGCCCACTCCCTGTGCACTTTTTCTTCCATCACTATGAATGGCTTCAAGGCTCTAGTCGCCAAGATAAAATCAGGATCCCCTGAGGACCCCCTCAAACCAGAACATTTTGTCAAACACCAGGATTGCCTCCTTCCCATCTCTCTCGATCTTATTAACCTCTGCCTTTCCAATGCCTAGTTCCCGCGAGCTTGGAAACATGGTAAGGTCATTTCCCTACTAAAGAAGCCTTCACTAGATGCATCCAAGCTGGAAAAATATTGATAGAGATCAGGGTATCAAAAATATGCCCACTACCACGGATAGAGTAATCTCACAGTCACACGCACATACATTCATCATACGCTAGGGCCCATTTCACTAACATACGCTCAAATACTCTACCAGCAATAAACCTGTGAGAAGAAAACTCCTAAACCACCCTGCATCTATATCTAAGCGATAGGACCTGATTATAGTGGTTGTCCTTAAACATACTCTATACAATCTATACAACAATGATCAAAAATGTACACAATAATTGACAAGAAAGAATATTCAACACCATGTTTAAAAGTTATATTGCTTTATCTAAAATTAGTCAAAGTAAATCAGAATAAATCATTTCTCATAGTTACCTATTCTAACTAAGTGTCAGAACGGGTCAGGACCAGTCTCTCGGTAAAGTCTCTCAAGACAGAGTCCTCAGCATCGATCCTCAGCAACGCAAGTTCACGCGGCAAAGGTAAAATGGCAAGTGGCAAAACCCTCCCTAAGCTAGCAATTCTTATAATGAAAAATACAATAGAAACACACATAAAGTTGGCAGGATAAACTGTATCACTGAGCAGAACGAGAAGGAAGGGATGTAACATTGCTACATCTGGAAATCTCCGCTCAGGAAAAGTCACAAGACGTGAACTACGGAACAGGAACCAAGAAACTATCAAAGTATCCAACTTGTTTAACTTCCCTCGGCAGCCGAGCCACAGTACATTGTCTGTTTCAGAAGCTCCTTTGTTTGCCAAGGACGTTCCATTTCTTTTGGAGATCCTCCAAACTGCTGATGTCCTCATGGAAAAATACAATAAGGACCACGGTCAGTTGTCTTCGACCTTATTCCAGCAGGGGTCTCCCTTGCCACATCACAGAATATGCCACAGCCAGGCTTCGAAATACTCTCAGCTCGGTTAAGGCCTTCATAGGCCACAATAGACCATCTTTAATTAAAGAGACAAAATAAACGTTACTACAGCATAATGATTAAACAGTGTAAACCCCACTAATACCCTTATGTGTATGCATTTATCTAGCTTTGCGACATAAAAAAAGCATTAATTCAGACAGCGTTTTGTGCTCAAAATAAATAGCACACAGCAACGTTTAAACATGAAAACTTGCACGTTATTGTAAATACAGAAACAGCACAAATAAGCTAACCCTCATAGAACTTTCTCTTGTGTTAGGACAAACGGGTTGATTAGTAAAACACACTTGCACAAGACAAATAATTAATTGTTAATTATTAATAAATTAATAAAACGCATAGACATGCCAGAGCTTCAAAAGCCCCAGAATTTTCTAAAAGAAAACTCTGCTCCAGCAATCCCCCCTTTGGTGATTTTATCACCAAATAAACCCAAAAAAAAAATTAGTGAAATTTAGTCCCATTTTAGGAAAATCAGAAATGTCTTTTCCCCTTACACAACATTAAACACTAGTCACTCTTTCATCATCTCTCTTTGTCTCTAAGTAAACACTCTCCCTCAATTCTTCTAGTTCAATTTCTTGAGGTTCTCTTTTCAACTTCTTATTTTTCTTTTCATTTTTCAATTTCTCTTTCCCTCTTCTGTTTTTACAACACACACACACCAATCTTATTATTAACAAAGCCACAATTATACAAGACAAGGGAAACAATATTCTACCTATAATTGTACTACCTATTTTTGCAATAAAATCCTTAACAGCTATCATTTTATCAGCTATTTTAGTCCACAAACTCCCAGTTTCAAGTGGTACTAATTCTTCATGCAAATCAGTAATATTTTTGATATAGACCTTCAGGTCTTTACTTTCGTCAGGAATGTAAGTG
The DNA here is from genome assembly GCF_964204655.1 of Triturus cristatus. NCBI lineage: Eukaryota > Metazoa > Chordata > Amphibia > Caudata > Salamandridae > Triturus > Triturus cristatus. Next base: position 48,637,384 of record NC_140581.1, on the reverse strand, counting down.
CAACAATGTTGAACTTTCAAAATTCCACAGACTCCACCCTCCTTGGCCAAAAGAATATCAAGGGCAAGTCGATTTTGCATTGACATGGCACGTACGGCACTTAATTCCGTATTCACCAAAAGAAACCCTCCTGCGGTATTTGTCGATAAGCGATCAACCACTGTGGACAGTTTCCGAATTCCATAAGCATTCAAAGAAATTCCCACTGCTGGAATCAAAACCCCAAAAATATCACCCACAATTTCAGACCAAGTTTCTCTCTTAAAACGTGTTAATAGGTTAATATCTTCTACATCTTTTATTTTATCTGTATGAAAAATCTTAGGAAAAACCAGGCCCACATAACATGTGCCATACCAATGGTCAGGCAACTTGTAATAAGCCTTGTTCCCACAAACATAGTACACTCCTGGAAAAATTGTATCTTCTCCACCTCTGAAACTTTGCACACTGCATATGCTGCACATAACACACCATTATCATTTCTCAGGCATGATCCATCCACAAACAACACATGGTCATTCTCAGGTAAGGGAAGATCCCTTATGTCTGGTCTCGGTTTTGTACAGTACTCAAGCACATCCAAACAATCATGATCATCTTCCATCTTTATACCTACATTTTCAATATCCGGCAAGAGTGTCGCTGGATTCACATTCATACATCTCTCAAGAGTCACGTTTGATGCTCCCAGAATCACTTTTTCGTACTTAGTCAGCCGACTATGTGACATATGCTGAGTTCTGCTTCTTGTCAAAAGAATTGCCACATTGTGAGGTACGAATACCCTTACAGGATACCCCATTATTATTCCCTCACTCTGGTCCAGGCTTCTGCATGTCACAGCCACAGCTTTCAGACAACCTGGTAACCCCACGGCTACAGTGTCAAGTGTCGATGAGAAGTATGCAATAGGCCTTCTCAATTGCCCATGTTTCTGGATTAACACTGAAAGTGCACATCCATTTCTCTCACTGCAGTACAGTTCAAACTCTTTTTCGTAGTCAGGCATACCCAAAGCTGGGGCCTCACACATTTTAGTTTTGAGCTCTTTAAATGCCGCCAATTGTTCTGCATCCAGATCCAACGGATCTGTCATTTCACTTTTTGTCAATTTAATCAATGGCTTTGCTATCAGGGAAAAATTAATTATCCACTGACGACAATATCCCACCATACCCAGGAACATTCTCACTTCTCTCTGGGTTTTTGGAGCTTTCATTTCTCTGATTATTCTGATCCTGTCAGTAGTCACTTTTCTCAGACCTTTCTCAATATTATGTCCAAGATAATGCACCTCTTTCTTGCAAAATTGCAATTTGGCTGGAGATACCTTTAACCCTCCATCTGCCAGATGATTCAGTAAAGCTATGGTATCCACTTCACAAGCTTCACGTGTCTTTGATGCCACAAGTAGGTCATCAATATATTGTACTAGCACTGAGCTCTCAGGCATGATCAGACTTTCCAAGGATTTTTTCAATAACTGATTGAATATCGAAGGACTCTCCGTATACCCCTGTGGGATACGACACCATGCTAAAATACGCTGGCCAAACCTAAATGCAAAAATCGGCTGGCTGTCATGATGCAATGGAATTGAAAAGAACGCATGACACAAATCAATCACTGTATACCACTCAGCATCATGTGGAATTTGATACAGAATCACTGATGGATTTGGCACAATGGGACAACATGCCACCACAATTTGATTAACTTTTCTCAGGTCCTGCACGATCCTGAACTTGCCATTGGGCTTTTTCAGTCCCATTATCGGTGAATTACACGGACTACTCAATAGTTCTCTTAGGACTCCTTGCTGAATCATTTTCTCAATTATAGGAGTTATCCCTTCAATTATTTCTGGTGTCATTTTGTACTGAGGAATGTTAGGATATGTAATTCCCTCTTTCACTGCAATTTTCACTGGATCTACATTATTCATCAATCCCACATCCTCTCCTGTAAAATCCCAAACTACTCTTTTCACTGTGTCTCTCAGCACTTGAGGCAAATCCTCCGGATTAAACACTGGAAATGCACCAATTAACTCACTTTCTCTATTTTCTAGAGTCATTCGGTACAAAACATCATCATCTGGTGTCTCAAAAGCTATTCCATCTGGTGTACAGAAAATTGTGCAATTCATCTTACACAATAGGTCCCTACCTAACAGGTTCACTGGACTCGTGTCACAGACAATAAATCTGTGCATGTCTGAAAATTTCCCTATCTGTACTCTTACTGGTTCAGTAAGACGTGTTCTGATTTGTGTATTTGCTACACCAACTACTTGGATTGCTTCATCCGAGAGAGGAAGATTTCTAACATCTGTTGACCTGACAGTTGATTTTGTCGCACCTGTGTCTACCAAAAAAGTAACACTCTCCTCATTTATTTTCCCATCCACAAATGGTCCTGCCTGGTCTATTTCTAGAGTTGCACCAAGTATGCACTCTTCCTCCTCTCCTCGGCACCGTCAATAATCACCCTCAGACTCACTCCCTTCACTCTTTAACAAGTACTGTTGTACTTTGTTAGTACGTCTCGGTTTGTTTACCTGCTCATCATTGAAGAATCCCGAGTCCTGATTGTACTTTTGTACCCCTCTATTCTGCGGTAAGGGCGGTTTTGGCTCTTGACTCTGCTGTCTCACAACTTTCTGCTGTTGTTGCTGCTGGTTATTCCCATCATTCTGCACCTGTTGATTTAAGGATTTACCCTCATTTAATGGTGGATTAGGACATTCCGATCTCCAATGTCCCAGTTGGCCACAGTTGTGACACGGGAACTTCTTTTTGGCTTCCTCAAGACTTCCCTTTCCTTTTCCTGCAAATCTCGGTCTATTTCCTTCATTATTTCCTGGATTATTTGCCTGTTCCACCAACTGTGCTTCCTGTCTTTCTGCAACTTTCACTTGTGCCCACATTGCTTTCTCTTTCAGCTTTCTTTGTTTTGCTTCAATTTCATCACTAAAGTATTTTGCATGTCTCAGAATCTCATCTACTTTTTTACTCTGCCAATCCACTGTGTGTTCACGAATTCTCTCACCAATTTCAGGTCTTAAACCATATACAAATCGGTATACAAAATGACTCAAATCCTTGTCACCTAGGTGTTCATCTCCACTGAATTGTTTAAAAGCCAGTATCAACCTTTCGTAAAAAGCATGAACTGATTCTTTTGCTTCCTGTTGTGTTCGATCTATCTTAACCCAGTCTGTCTCTTTTGGAGGAACTTTACTCTTCAGGTATACCATCACCTGATCATACTTCCTCATTACTTCTGGATCTGGTGCCCCTGTTCTTGGATCTCTTGGATATTCCTCAGTAGGCCAACTCACAACTATTTTACACTCAGTCCACAAGTCTGCTGGAACAATTATATCAAACAGACTATTCAGGTCAACCCACAGCACTTTTGACAATTTCACAAATCTGTCTACCTGCCTATACCACTCGACGGGCTTTTCTCTCAATCAAGGGAAATCATTCGTAAATGATAAAATATCCTGTCTGGTCCATGGAACATGTACATATCCTCCTCCAGGTATTTCTCTCATGGGATACTGCTCCACTGGTTTCTCTTTTTCTCTCACAGGAAATGCTGAGTAAGTTGTTCTATACTCAGATTCCTCTCTTTTCTTATACCACCTATCCTTCCACTTTTCTACATCACCCCATCTTCGCAATAATGCTACCATTTCTTTAATCTGTCCTGTTCTACCAGAAGTATTTAAATTTTCTATGTCCTTTTCTGTGAAATCCATCCTGTACGTTTTCTGCAAAGCCTTTACTCTATCAATGTCAACTCCTTGCTCATTTGCTATTGCTCTTAGTCTATCATGTGTATTTCTTGCTCTCCATGTTATGCTCTTGCACATGAACATTAGCTCACCATCATGATGACTCTTCAGGATTTCTGTTGGAACTGTTCCTGTCACAAGCTCTTCTAATTCTATACGTAACTTAACCACATCAATAACTTGTGAATCCTTGTCCTTTTTCTGAAGAACCTTCATCCAATCATTCAAATCATCAACTGTTATTTCAGCAGTTTTTCTCACTGGAACCACTTTTTTCTGCGGTTCTAAAATCGGCATCCCTGAACAACTAGGTTCACTAACATCCAATAGTTCACTACATGTGTCATGTCTGGTTTGTCTCAGGTCACTTCTCCCTGTTCTTTTATCTGAATCTCCTGAAGGACCAACTGAATTTGTCGATTCATTTGCAATATATGGAATTACCAGTCCATTTTCACTTGTCCTCTGTTTATCAAACACAGGAATAACCGGACCTATAGTTACAGGCACCGTAACAGCTTCCAGATTCTTCGTTAACTCCCTAATTTTCTCAGTCAGTTCTGTTGTCGTCTTTGCTAATTGTCTGGCATTTTCCTCACTACCTCGATTCTCTCTCTCCCTGAAAGAACTACTACCTCTTGATTCAGGTGTCATTTTTTCTTTCTCAACTGTATCTCTTATCGGAGAAACAACTGGTGTACTCTCATCTGGTTCTGGTCTATATGGAGGTGGTCTCTTGTAAATCATGTCATTTAAGACCTCATACTCATACTCTCCATATCTTCTCATATCTGACTCAGAAACCCTTTCTGTCGAAGGAGCAGAAGCTTCAACTGTTCTCATAGGATATAATCCCTCTGACATACTAACATCTCGCCATCTTTTCATTCGATCATGATGTGTCTCATGATCATGTCTCCTCCCAAACATGTATCTGTAATACCCTCCAGATCTTTGCTTTTCTCGGTCATGAACTTCCTCTTCCCATTCCACTAAAGCCTCGAACTGTGTAGGTCTTGGCTTCGGGTCTAAGCATAACATCTTTTCCCGTAAGTTTCTCAACACGGCCAAATTAAATGAACCATGTTCTGGAAATGCTAGAACACCATCTTCTTTAGTATACCTAACCCAATTCTGCAACCATATACAGGTATGTAATCCATATTTCGCAACCATGAAGGATGCAGGTGTTTTCGCTGGAGGTAGCAACTCTCCCTCTCTCGTCTTAACCTCTTTATCCTTGCTAAACCACCTTTTAACTTTTCCAAAGAACGTCTTTTTCTTTTTCTCTTCTTGGTAATACATTTTAGCGCTTACTGTCTACTCTTTCCGTATTATAAATATACAATACAAATTTTCAACCAATAGCAGCGCGACTCACACTAACGCACCAATCCTGGAGCGTCTACGTCACTAATCAGCCCTTCCAATCCCTGCGCGACTCACACTAACGCACCAATCCTAGCGCGAACCCTATTCTGATTCACTATCCAATCAGTGCGCGGACCTTCTGACGTCAACAGCCGCTGCAGTCTCTGTCTCCTGTCTCTGTCACTCGTCTACCCCTCCTTTACAAAAAACTCTCAGTAGACTTTGTGTGTCAAAATTTCTACAAAATCTATTAGTTACAACATAAAAACATCTCCATTGTCTGCTTCGCTAACCACAGAATAGTAAAAGAGAGTCTATTTCTCAAGAATCAACAACTTTCATACATCGCATAACTGTTTCCTCTAGGACTTATCCAAAGAGTCTTACAGTCAATAAATGTATATGCATTCACGCACATTCATACGAGAAAAATATAGTACATGCACACAGAATCCTGCTTCTCGAGAACAGCACAATCTGTCTCTGTACAGAATTATAACTCAACAACTAAGCAGCTTACCTCTGCCCAGTTCCTCAAACAAGCTCAGAGAATACCTATTACTCCTCCCGCAATAAGCTTTAACGGCAATCCTTACGGATCCCTGGGACTTAAGACCAGAGTTTCATAGATAACCTTCACTATCATACACACTCCTTATATACCAGAAATATATTCTAATAGTAACATACAATAATGTCACTGATTCCGAACCCAGACAATGTGAACGCGCAACTTCTATTGTCACACGTAATTCCTTACAATCCCGTCTTTCCCGAGAGCAGCATATACACCTTCCTCTGCTCTACTACGGAACTGCCACCAGCTTCCAAAGTCCAGAAGCACTACATATAACTCAACATGACGACTCCAACATATAGTATTAGTACATATACCAATAACATCAAAATAAATCAATAATCAATAAGCTAATTTACAAGCAATCTTTATCTTATCAGATCAAGACAACCATCTACAACCATCCTCTGCTACCAGAGAAATTGATAGAGATCAGGGTATCAAAAATATGCCCACTACCACGGATAGAGTAATCTCACAGTCACACGCACATACATTCATCATACGCTAGGGCCCATTTCACTAACATACGCTCAAATACTCTACCAGCAATAAACCTGTGAGAAGAAAACTCCTAAACCACCCTGCATCTATATCTAAGCGATAGGACCTGATTATAGTGGTTGTCCTTAAACATACTCTATACAATCTATACAACAATGATAAAAAATGTACACAATAATTGACAAGAAAGAATATTCAACACCATGTTTAAAAGTTATATTGCTTTATCTAAAATTAGTCAAAGTAAATCAGAATAAATCATTTCTCATAGTTACCTATTCTAACTAAGTGTCAGAACGGGTCAGGACCAGTCTCTCGGTAAAGTCTCTCAAGACAGAGTCCTCAGCATCGATCCTCAGCAACGCAAGTTCACGCGGCAAAGGTAAAATGGCAAGTGGCAAAACCCTCCCTAAGCTAGCAATTCTTATAATGAAAAATACAATAGAAACACACATAAAGTTGGCAGGATAAACTGTATCACTGAGCAGAACGAGAAGGAAGGGATGTAACATTGCTACATCTGGAAATCTCCGCTCAGGAAAAGTCACAAGACGTGAACTACGGAACAGGAACCAAGAAACTATCAAAGTATCCAACTTGTTTAACTTCCCTCGGCAGCCGAGCCACAGTACATTGTCTGTTTCAGAAGCTCCTTTGTTTGCCAAGGACGTTCCATTTCTTTTGGAGATCCTCCAAACTGCTGATGTCCTCATGGAAAAATACAATAAGGACCACGGTCAGTTGTCTTCGACCTTATTCCAGCAGGGGTCTCCCTTGCCACATCACAGAATATGCCACAGCCAGGCTTCGAAATACTCTCAGCTCGGTTAAGGCCTTCATAGGCCACAATAGACCATCTTTAATTAAAGAGACAAAATAAACGTTACTACAGCATAATGATTAAACAGTGTAAACCCCACTAATACCCTTATGTGTATGCATTTATCTAGCTTTGCGACATAAAAAAAGCATTAATTCAGACAGCGTTTTGTGCTCAAAATAAATAGCACACAGCAACGTTTAAACATGAAAACTTGCACGTTATTGTAAATACAGAAACAGCACAAATAAGCTAACCCTCATAGAACTTTCTCTTGTGTTAGGACAAACGGGTTGATTAGTAAAACACACTTGCACAAGACAAATAATTAATTGTTAATTATTAATAAATTAATAAAACGCATAGACATGCCAGAGCTTCAAAAGCCCCAGAATTTTCTAAAAGAAAACTCTGCTCCAGAAATATCATCAAATTTCTCAACTTCCGTTCCTAGTTAAAGTAACTGAATCCTATGTGAACGGCATTTTGACACAGTATCTGGAGTCGTATTCCTTATTGGATCCATCTCAAAATGGCTTCCATCCAAGGCAAAGCACAGAGTCAACCTTATTAGCAGTAACAGAGCAACTAAGAGCCTCCATGGATGAAGGCAATATGACAGTATTCATCCTGCTAGATCTTAGCTCTGCCTTTGATAGGTCTCACATAACATCCTGATCCACCGGCTGCAGGAGGTCGGTTTAAGGGTAGTGCTCTTGACTGGGTTGCATGCTTCCTGCTTAATAGGTCTTTCATTTTTCTACCCTTTCACTCCCAGACACACCCACTGTCCTGTGGTGTCCCCCAGGGCTCAGCATTGATTCCGACCCTGTTCAACATTCATGTTCAGCCACTGGTGCTGTTGGCTAAAACCGCAATACATCTTTGGTATCATATGAGTGCGGGTGAGTACGAGATGTAGTCCTCGTGTCAGCTCGTGCTGCTCCTTGTTTCATAAATTTTAATTCTAAATGCTGACTACCCGCGGTTTTATATATTTGACGTTTCAACGCTGACTACATGCTGTTTTTATTAACTTTAATTGTAAACGCTGATTGTTTTTAAAAGTTTTACTGCACTCTGGCTGGAAAATCTGTTGGTAGGACTCACCCCTTTTCTCCCTCACTTACCGAGCAGACATGTTTACTTCCGTCGCCGCCGACGCTCTTTCGCCCTCACGCTGTGTCTCTTTGCTGATTGTTGCAGAGAGGCACAGCCCTTCCCCCTTCATCTGCAGCTTCCGCTTCCGGACAGCTTTACAAAGCCACTGCTGAGCCGGACACGCAATTGATGAGTGCGGGTGAGTAAGAGGTGTAGTCCTCGTGTCAGCTTGCGCTGCTTGTTGTTTCATAAACTTTAATTCCAAACAGTGACTGCACACTGTTTTATATATTTGAGGTTTAAATGCTGACTGCACGCTGTTTTATTAGCTTTAGTTTTTAAATGCTGATTGTTTTTAAAATTGCACTGCACTCTGGCTGAAAACGCTGGGGGTAGGACTCATTCCCCTTTTCACCCTCACTTACCAAGCGACTGTGTTGACTTCCGTCGCCGACCACGATCTTTCGCCCTCATGCTGTGTCTCTGGTCTGTCACAGCTTCGCTGATTGTTTCACAGAGACACAGCCCCTCCCCCCTCATTCGTAGCTTTTGCTTCCGGCCACCTTTAAAAAGCCCATGCAGAGCCAGACACGCAGCGAATGCACGTAGTCGAAGCACACAGCGGGTGCACCGCTGGCGCACCACTGGAGTGCCGAAGGCAATTCCGTCTGCGCCCGTCTGCGCCCATCCACGCCTGAACGGGACCAGGGACTAGGAACCCTGGTTCCTCTCATGAAGATCTGCAGAAGTACTCAAGAGATCAGCTCTTTACGCTCACACCTCCAAGCTGCTCCCCGTGTGAACAGATGATGGGCTCCATGGGAGATTGTAACCTGTGAGGCTTCAAGGGGCTCTCCTTCAAGGGTAAGCATCAAATAACGCCCAAGCCCTAAGTTTCCTTCTGGAAGCAGGTCTTATTAATGCCTAGTCTATCCCAAGCATGCCATCAACATCAGAAACTTCTTAGAAGGAGGCACCCTTGACGTAATGTTTGTCACCGACATTTGGCTCAAGGATAGCTGTGGGCCGGACATTATTCTGGCACCCACCAGGCTACTAAATCCACAGATTAGATAGAGAAAATAAAACAGGAGGTGTTCGGTTCGGCATCACACTATCACTGTTTGGCACTTACTTTAGCTTTCTAGTGTATAGACCACCAGGCCGCTGGTCCTCCTTCTTGGAGGCCTTACCAGATATGCTAGCTAGCCTATCATTAGAGAAAAACAAGATAACAATATTAGGCGATTTTAACCTTCACTTTGATGCACTTGTCGCCCCACCCACCAAAAGGCTTCTGGAGGAACTAGAGGCCCTGCAACTGACCCAACGGGTCTCGACCTCTACCCATGACAAAGGGCATACATTGGACCTCATATTCTGCAATGACCCCCAGGTCATGGTATCGGAAGTTACCCCAGCACCATGGTCCGATCACTGCCTTATTTGGTTTAGATTACCCAAGCCTGCCATTAAGACTAGGGCTGTGGCCAAGACCATCGCTACCAGGAGCTGATCGAAGCTCAATCCAAACAGGTGGTCAATTGCCCTAAGGAACACAATGCCCACCCTTGCTGACAACATAGAGGAGGACTACCAGCAACGGGAAAATTGGATTAGCCAATCCCTTGAGGCGTCTGCCCCACTGAGAAAAATGTTTAAACAATGCTCTCAGACTGGGAAAGCCCCTTGGTATAATAACCAACTGCTGATATTGAAGAAACAATGTAAGCAACTAGAAAGGGAATGGAGGAAGGAGTACGACCCAGCCCTAAATGGAAAGTACAAAACTGCTGTTAGAGCCTATCATAATGAATTAAAATCTGCACAGGGGGGGAGGAGCCTAGCGCGCAACCAAGATGGCGGCGTAGGTGCGAGGCTCCCGAGGACCTCCGTGACCTCCTACACATATCCTGAAAATATCCTGTCCTAGATGAGGGGACTGTTTTGGTGAGCCCGAGCTGAGGCGGCACCCGTTTTCCGCTTCCAAATTGGACCTCGGACACCGGCGGGAACATCGATCGAGGTTTGCGGCCTTCTCCACGCCGGACCCCGGATTAGATCTGTGGGGCTATCTGGAGACAAAGTGAACAACAGCGGCGGGCAGGGCTCGGCGACTCGCGTACCCCGCACTTTCACTTTCGCTTTTGCACCCTCCTTGCTGTCTTGGCGAGGTTGGGTCGCGGGGCACTGTGAGGTGGTGTGGCCTCGTTGGGGTACCCTGCCGGCCCGCCGCCTGTGATCCACCCCGCGGGTCTGTGGTGGCCCCCCCCGGAGCCCGTGAACCGGCTTGCCTGCCCTTTACGACGTGATTGGCACGATCGGGGGACTGGAACCATGTCCACAAAGCAAGATGGTGACCGGGCAAAGGTGAAATCGACCCGACGTGGCGCAGCCCAGCAGTCTAACAGCATGGACCGCTACACCCTCCAGAAGGGATCTCCTGAGGTGCCGCGTAGGTCCCCCGAGGGCCCGACTGATGCTCCTGCCCTGCCCGCGGATCTGACCCTGCGGGATGTCATGGGTGCTATCGCCGAGATGAAGGCCTCGGTGAGCCAGCGTTTTGATACACTGGCGCAGAAGATAGACTCGGTCCTCGTGGATGTTGGCTTGGTGAGGGCCGATCTATCCAAGACCAATGATCGGGTCGATTCTTTGGCCCACACCACATCGGGCCTCACGACAGATGTGGCGACCCTCCAAAAGGAGGTGCGCCGGCTTGGCCAGGCGAGTGCGCTGATGGACCGCCGCTTGGAGGATTCCGAGGGTCGGGCCCGGAGGAACAATGTCCGCATTATCGGGGTGCCTGAGGGACGTGAGGAGGCGGCGGCGGACCTATTCGTGGAGGACTTGATTCTCACTCATCTCCAGCCCCGGGGGCTGAGTAAATTCTTCGCGGTGGAACGGGCCCACAGGGTTCCTGGGGGAAGGCCTAAGACCGGAGCCCCTCCGAGGCCTCTCATTGCCCGGATTTTCAACTTTCGGGACAGAGATGCTATTCTGCAATCCTCCAGACTACAGGGACCGGTCAGACTCGACAACATGGACATCAATTTTTATCCTGATTTCACTCCAGCGGTCCAAAAGCAGAGACTGAGCTTTCTCGGAGTCAAACGTCGTCTACGAGACCTTAACCTCAAGTATGCAATGCTTTTCCCAGCTAAGTTGCGGGTGGAGGTGGATGGCCGCACGCACTTTTTTGATCGTCCCGAAGCGGCTGGGGACTGGCTGGATACTTTGCCTGGGGATCGGGCTCGGGGGGGCGGGGGGGGGAGCGGTTGGGGGAGAGGGCTTACCGGATCAGGACTGAGGGACTAATATTAGGCCTCGCTCTGGACAAAATTGATGTCACTTTGGACTGTTCGTCTGTTCGAGTAAGTTCCCCTCCTGTGGAGGTCGTGTGGGGTCTCTTGGGGGTTCTCCCTCCTCCTCTGGGGGCTTAGGTAGTTTAACCATCTATGGGGCGACAGGCACACTGCACTTTGGGGGGGCTGTTTGGGCTCATGCAGGGGTGCAGGGAGGGGGGAGTTCCGTTGGGGTGGGTGGGTTGGGGTGGGGTGTTGTTCGTTTTTACCACAAGGCAAACCCTTTTTTGTATTGGTCTTAAGGTGCTCTTCGGGGGACGAATGATGGCTTTTGTGTGTGATGGGGGGTAGGGACTTTACTTTGTTGTCTTGGAACGTTAATGGACTGGGGGATAGGATCAAACGAGGTGTGGTCCTGCAGTATTTGAAACGAATCTCACCCGATGTAGTCTTTTTGCAGGAGACACACCTTATTGGTAATTCTTTTTGTGCCATGAATCGGCGTGGCTACCGTTTAGTGGCCCACTCGGGCTTCACGTCGGGCTCACGGGGTGTGTGCATCATGGTGAAGAACTCGCTCCCGTTGGAAATTGATGAGGTGCTTCATGATGATAGGGGACGCTACACTGTCTTGGTGGGGAGAATGGAGGGCAAAGTAGTTGTCTTTGTATCAGTATACGTCCCACCGGGGCTACAGTCGACCACTTCTGCAGACTTGGGGCGCCTCCTCCTTGGCCTTCCGGGGGGGCTTCTGGTGGTTGGGGGGGACTTCAATGCGGTGGTTTCTGGGACTGTGGATCGTCACCCCCCTAGGGACCTCCCCCGGGCACAGGCGTGGCTGTCCGGCCTCTTGGATACACTGGGATTGGTGGACTGCTGGCGCTTAAAACATCCCACGCAGCTGCAGTACACTTTCCACTCGGGGGCCCATGGTAGCCTCTCACGGCTTGATTATGTCCTTGTCCCGGCGGCCTATGTTGGGAGGGTAGGAGAGGTGCGCCATTTGGCGCGGGGTATTTCAGATCACTCCCCGCTCCTGTTACACATTGATGTCTTCCCGAGGGGTGAGGGCAGGGTAGTTCCAATCAATGCCTGGTACCTGCGCGACCCCATCATTCGCGCTGACTTGATTAAATCCTTACAGCGATACTTTGATGAGAATGTGGGGTCCGTCTCTTCGGCTATCTCCCTGTGGGAAGCCTTCAAGACAGTTCTCAGAGGGGAGGCCCTATCCCTTATTTCCCATGCCCGGAGGCGCGAGCGGGAGGAGGTGACCCGGGTGGAGGCCGAAATTGTCGAATTGGAGGGTGATCTAGAGGGTGGGGTGACAGATGCTGCGCTACATGTCCTACAGCTTAAGCAGGCGGCCTACAGGGCCCTCGTCACGGAGGCGGCCAGGGGCCTCAGTAGGGAGCAACAGGGGCGACTGTATGATGTGGGTGATAAGGCTGGTAAACTGCTCGCGTGGTTGGATAAAAAGGAAAGAGCGAATCGTGTGGTCCCGCTGATTGAGAGGATGGATGGAGTGAGTGTAACCGAGCCAGAAGAAATTGTCTCCTGTTTCGCGGATTATTTCCGTGAAGTGTATTCCCCGGTTTCTCCCTGCTCGGAGGAGGATTCCCATGCCCTGCTTAGGGATATCGCGCTCCCTTCCCTTTCGGAGGAGGACAGGGTGTCGTTGGATGCCGCTCCCACCTCCGACGAAATTGCCCTCGCCATACGCTCGGTCGCCTCTGGCAAGGCCATGGGCCCGAATGGCATCCCTATCGAGTTGTATAAGTTGCGACCGGATGCATTGGCACCCCACCTTCGCGCGATGTTCCTAGCGGCCCACTCGCTGGGCTCCCTCCCGCTGGACCAGCGTCTGGCTACAATCGTGGTGATCCACAAGGAAGGGAGACCTCGGGACCGGGTTACATCCTATCGGCCTATCTCGCTCTTAAATGCGGAGCCCAAAATTCTTGCCAAGGTGCTGGCCAATCGGCTGGTCGGCGTGGTGGGCGATCTGGTCCATCAAGACCAGTCCGGCTTTATTCCCCATCGCAACACAGCCCTTAATCTGCGGCGCTTGCACGGGGTGCTCGCACGTGTTCCATTCGTGCGGGAGCCGGCCATACTGGCGTCCTTAGACGCCACCATGGCGTTTGACACGCTTGAGTGGCCATACATTTGGGCGATGCTGGCGAAGTTTGGATTTGGCCCGGGTTTCATCAGTTGGGTCAAATTGTTGTATTCAGGCCCATTGGCGCAGGTGGTGGTAAACGGAAGAGTATCGGCCCCATTCGAGCTGGGCCGGGGCACGCGGCAGGGCTGCCCCTTGTCGCCGCTCCTGTTTGCGCTGGCCTTGGAGCCCCTGGCAGAGTGGCTGCGGTGGCATCCTTCCATCCGTGGTCTCCGTTGGACCCCCGAGTACGAGGACCGCGTGTCCCTATACGCTGATGACATCCTTTTGTACCTAGCCTCCCCACGTAAATCACTAATAGTCCTGGTTGATGTTTTACGTTCATTTGGCCGCAACTCAGGCCTTGTCATCAACTGGGCTAAATCATGTGTGTATGTGCTCTCCGGGGAGGCTCCCGTCCTCCCGCGGGGCTGTCCGATCCAGATTGCCGCTCAGGGGTTTAGGTACCTGGGTGTCTACATTACTCTGGACCCGGAGGCCCGCTATGAGCGGAACTTGCTTCCCCCCCTCCAGCGCTTGAAGGAGGACGTTGCGCGCTGGCGGCGCCTGCCGCTTTCGCCGCTCGGCCGGGCGGCGCTGTTTAAAATGATGTCGTTGCCACGCTTCCTGTACGTGCTCCAGAACACTATGGACTTAGTCCCGGCGCGCTACTTCCGTGAGGTGGAGAGTCTACAGCGCCGCCTGTTCTGGGACGGGAGGCCGCGTATTGCCCTGGCGAAGTTGACGCTCCCATGGTACGACGGGGGGATTGCCCTCCCGGATGTTAAACGGTATTACTGGGCCTCCCAGTTAGCTGCAATCAACCATGGCCTCTACGGGCCCGCCTTGAACCCGGCCTTTGAAATGGACAAGATGCTACTGCCCGGTGGCGACTACAATTGAGCGCTCTACTCTGGCACGCCCGATGCTCGCCTGACGGGACCTACGTGTGTCATGGTGCGAGTATGGCACGCGGCTAATGCAGCTATGGGGTGGAAGGACCGTTTGACCCGGGCGTCACCGCTGTACGCATCTGAGAGGTTGGGCTCCCTGTGGACCTCGAAGGGCTTCGAGAAGTGGGACATGATAGGCATCAGTAAAGTCGGGGATCTCTGGACGAGGGGGGGATTTAAAACATTCGAGATGCTGCAGACGGAGTTTCAGCTGCAGGACAGTGAATACTTTCGGTACCTGCAGGTCCGTCATGCACTGGGCTCCGTCTTCCCAGACGTTGCCTCCATCCCGGAATCTTCCCCCCTGGAGGACAGAGTGCTAGATGGCCATGTCCCAGACAGCACGATCTCCCTTATTTACAAAAAGCTGATTAATGACCGCTCGGGCTTGCTAACTGGCCTCCGAGAGGCTTGGGTTGCCGATGGGCTGGAGTTGGACGATGAGGACTGGACCTCCGCGGTGGCCTCTCCGAAGGAGGTGGCCATACCGGCTCGCCTTCGCTTTGTCCAGCTTAAGATACTCCACCGGGTCTACATGACGGGGCCAAGGCTTCTGAGTATGGGCTATGCTGAGGATGGGCTGTGTAAGCGTGGGTGTGGTGCTTTGGCGACCTTTCTGCATATTTTGTGGGAATGTCCGAAGGTGGAGCGATTTTGGCGTGGTGTGCACGAGGTCCTGCGAGTGGTTACGCGTGTCGCGCTGCTGCCTGAAGCGAGGAGGTGCCTGTTGAATGTGTGGGAACCGACTGACTACTCGGCTCCGCAGATGTGGTGGGTGACTCTGGGATATATGGTAGCTAAGCGTGATATTGCTCAACTGTGGGGATCCCAGAAGCCCCCGGCGGTGTCGGCCTGGAAAGAACACATGGACTGGTGCATGTTTCGAGAGAAGGTGGTGTATGTGGCGAGGGGTAAGCCTGGGACATGGGTGAAAGTATGGGGCCCCTGGAACGCCTATCGTGGGGGTATCTGCGCGCCACCACTGCTGCCTGCTGCCTCACCAGCCCCGTCCCCTTAGCTGACTCCTTCCCCCAGCCCCGGGCACAGGGTTCCCCCAGTCCTTGCTCTGTTCCCCTTCCCCTCTTTAGACTCCTGTGGCTACTTGGGGTCCCCCATTCGGGGAGAACGTGCTGCTACTGTCGATTGCGGGTTGCCTTGTGGGTGTGGTTTTTTCTTGTTGTTTATATAAAATGAAACCGTATTGTGGGGTCTGACCGATATGGCTTACGGCATTGATACCTCCTGATTATGCTCCTCTGCAACACCAAGTGTTTTATGAACGTATGTCATATGCTCCTGTCATCCTAGCGGCCGGCCGGAAGGTTGTAGGCCCATACCTGTATATTCTTGAGATTTGTAATAAACGGTTTCAAAAAAAATAAAAATAAATAAATAAATAAAATCTGCACAGGCTAAATTTTATGAGGAAAAAATAACCCAGGCATTTAACTCCCCAAAGGAACTTTCCAAAGTAGTTAAATCTGCTTAAATGACCGCACCGCCAGTAATCACTGGGTCTCCAAAGGCCACTAAAGAAAGATTGAACAAAATAGCATCCTTCTTTCAAAAGAAAGTGACATACATCTACAGTCTCTTTAACAACCCCAACTCTCCAGCACACGAGGGGTCAAGGAGTGCCAGTGAAACGGCCACTGCCCCATACCTATCGCAATTCCCTTGGCTCGAGGAAGAAGCTATCATCAAACTGATCAAATCCACTAAGTCGGCTCCCCGTTAGATTCAGCTCCCCAAATGCCCTTCTCAAAGCGATTGAGGTTATACTTCCTTCTTTAATGATGATCCTTAACAAATCACTCGAGTCAGGCTCAGTCCCAAGACGCTGGAAGCATGCCATAATAGGGCCAGATCTGAAAAAAAACAGCTGGATCCCGACACCCTTGGCAATATGCGACTTATTTTACTACTTCCTCTTCTCGGTAAACTCCTGGAAAAAAATGTTGTGAGAAGTTGGCCTGGTATATGCTGTCCACTAGTTATACTGCGCACATTACACCAGTCCAAACAACCCCATAGAGGTGATAGGTTAAAGACAAACTTATTTGAAAGCTATCCTAGTGGTAGCTATGGAGAGCAGCCTTCAGGCTAAGTCTTGAAGGAATGTAAAGCAGCTTGTTTTATCCGTCTGTGATCTCTTGAATGGATAAATGAAAGAAAACCACACCAGGTATATATATAAAATGTATATGTATTTATTTCTAAACACACCTTACTAGTCTCTTCATGACTCTAGAGGTCAAAGCACATATGTTACGCTTAATGTATCACAGTAAATTAGCACAATATACGATAGGCCATAGGGGCAGACGAAACCATATACTAAGAAAGTGGTATAAGAACCATGACTTGACTAGACACAAGGCCTAGAGCCTGTAGATTCGCTGGGACCCCAAGGAGCTACCCAAGGTAGTGACACTGGGGACCCACGGGGGACGTGTGTAGTGTGAGAACACACCCCCGAGCTCCCGTTAGCTTCTATTCGGAAAGTCGTGATTAGAATTTTAAAGTTTAAGGACACTTAGAGGTGGACTAGGAACAAACCCTTTTGGACTTAGATGGTTCTAGGTCTAACACCCACGGGAGCACCAGAGAACTCGTGTTACCTCACCCAGGGAAGCCGGGTGCATAGGTGTCAAATGGTGTCGGGTCGCGTCGTCGTTTTCAATGGCAGCTTGCTGAAAAGTGCTGCTGCTGGGAAGAGGAGAAGTGTACGAAGAGATCCAAGCCTGGATAAAAGGTGTGAAGAACCTGAAAGCAGAGGGGACAGAGTCTGGGTCACTTGCCAGTGACCAGGGGCACGATAGACGAATGCCCACCGATGTCGGGTGCTTCAGGT
This sequence comes from Triturus cristatus, assembly GCF_964204655.1. Classification (NCBI taxonomy): domain Eukaryota; kingdom Metazoa; phylum Chordata; class Amphibia; order Caudata; family Salamandridae; genus Triturus; species Triturus cristatus. The sequence continues at coordinate 48,619,930 of NC_140581.1, read as the reverse complement.
GCGAAGAGGGCAAGCTTGACTCTTCAGCCATGAGGACCAGGAGGTGTCGAGGATAACCAGAAGCTGGATTCAAGCTGTCCCATGAAGAAATTCGAGTGCTGCAGTGTCAGTGCCTGGATTGGACACAACAAGCCTTGGCAACAGCAACCCATGCAGGAAAAGGAAAGATGCTTCGGTGTGGACCAGCAAGGTCCTCGGGACTCCCTAAGCAATTGAGAGTCAGGGCACGCCTGGAGCAACCAAAGAAGACCAATTAAAGTAAGAGTTGCCTTCACAGGGACCCACCAGTCAATGGACCAGGGATCACGAAGGTACCTCGATCAAATACACACATGGTGGGCTCACGGAACACTTTTGGAGTGTAGGCCAACAATCTTTGGTGTAAAAGGTGCTCAGGGTCTGGGCTACAAGTAACCCAATGAACAGCCTCAAAGGACGTTGAGAAGCTGATACACCTGTAAATGTGCATGGTGTCCAGGGGTTCTGGTTCCACGGTACCCATGAGGGATATGGGTCTCAGCCTCTGGGAAGTCTGGAAACCCACCACCTGTGTTGCAAAGTCTTTGGCATCTGGCAAGAGCTTCGGAGATGCAGACCGGACAGATGCGTCTTTGGTGCCTGCCAAGCAAGGGAGTAAATCCTTTACTCCAAGGGAGATTCTTCAGTCATCTAGTCGCGTAGATCGTCGAAGTTCGAGGATTTCTGTATCAGAGTTTCATCCAGGTGTAATATAAAGTCCTGCAGCCAGGGGTTCCTTTCTTATACCCAAGGAAGAGGTTGGACATACTCTGGGTGCCCACCTATGGGAGGGTCAGGAAAGAGGAGTGGCTACACCCATTTCCTTTGTCCAATTTTGTGCCAGAGCAGGTGCTGGTAGCTCCTGCAACCAGTTTGAGCTGGACTATGCACAGGGACACCAAATGTACCCCCAGTGCAGACTTCAAAGCACTCCTGGAGTGCACCCACCCAGCCCTAATCCACTAAGGCCTGTCTGGGAGGTGGTAGCACCTCCCTGTGAAAGGAAACCTATTGTCCATGCCTCCCCTGCTGGAGTTTCGTTCAGCAGCCGGAGGCCATACTTGTGTCTGTGGCTTGCAGTATCCATTTTGTGATACCAGGACTCTGTTAGCTGGTACCGGGCATACCGGTGCTGTCATGTCTCTCCCTCTAGAAGGGTGGGATCATACTCCCACACCAGTTACTGGTGTGGGAGTATGATTCCAAGGTGTTTGACACCAAACACGACATGTTTCCGTGCAGCCATCCCAAAGTTAGCATTTACCACGAGGTTATAATTCACTTAAGAGTATATGGTCAGGCTGCATCACAGACAACCCCGGAGAATAGATTCCAAAGGCTGAAGAGGGGCTCTGCTCATGCATTGGCCCCCACTCACATAAAACCAAGCACCCTGCCTTCAGGATTGATAAGGCCTGCCATAGGGGTGACTGATAGGTTTATATGTGCAGTGATAGGGTGAGATACAGTGAACCTATATCTCAGTAAGGGGTGCTTGCACCACCTCACTCAGGCTGCAGTAGCAGTCCTGTAGTGTCATTTTGGAAGGCTTCCCAGGGGTGGCATAATACATGCTTCAGCCCCCGGTAGGCCTCTGGGGTTCATATGCCCTGGGTACATAGTATACCATATACTGGGGACTTATAAGTGTACCCCATAATCCAATCTGGAGTGTACCTAAAGTAATTGGTATGAATTTAAGGGCGAAAGCAGATAGGCTGGGGTCCTAAATAGCAGGATCCCAGCCAAACTAAGTTGAAAACCAGCAAAACACCAGGAAAAAAGTGTGGGCAACCATTCAGCCAGATTCCACCTTCCTACACAAGTCAACCACTCATTAGTCAATTACCTTGATGAGAATAATCTACTCCACCCAATGGAGATGGGCTTCTGTGCCCAACATGGCACCAAAGCTGCTCTCCAGACAGTCACTGAGGAACATAAAGCCCTCCTAGATAATGGAGTGGCGGCCACCATTATTCTGCTTGACCTCAGTGCAGCATTCAACACCATCAATGACAGACTAAGGGAAATTGGTATCCGTGACAAAGCTATGGACTGGCTCTGCTTATTTTTGGAAGATTGGTCCTTTCAAGTAATGGAAAATCATAATTTCTCAGACCGCCTGCCAATAAAGTATGGAGTGGCACAGGGCTCCTACCTCAGCCCCACGCTATTCAATACATACGCAAGACAGGTGGCCTCCATCTTGCAGGAATTTGGCATCTCTGGTGTATCGTACGTGGATGACACTCAGTTGGTTGTCTCTCTGTCCAATGGCCCCAACCAAGGCAACCATCAACTGGCTCCCTGCCTGAACAAACTGTCTCTCTGGCTGCCAGACTGCTGCCAGAAATTGAACGGAGAGAAAACTGAACTCTTGATGTTAGGTAACATGGCCATTCCCAGGCCATTGAAGAACTGGAAACCCACCTGACCCTAAGCCTGTTGTAAAAAACCTAGGTATATGGCTGGACATTACCCCACAGTGACCCAACAGGCTAACAAATTGTCTGTTATCTGTTTGGAGCTTTTAACAATGCTCAGAAAGGTACTAGAGCTTATCCCAGAGCAGCTAAGGAAAACCGCTCTGCAGTCTCTCATAGTGTCACGCCTGAACTATGTTAATTTGATTGTTCTAGGATCACCAAAGTATGTGATCAAGAGACTGCAGACGGTGTAGAATGCGGCTGCAAGGCTTCTGCTTCAACTCCCTAGACACATCTGGGTACGGGGATCCCTGAAAGAGCTCCATTGGCTGCCAATTGCAGCGAGAGTCACATTCACATCTCTACGCATTGCTCACAGGGCAGTAAATTACAAAAAGCCCATAAAATCTTCGAAATCTGATAGCCGCTCACGTTCCCCTCAGACCACTAAGGTCCTCCCATCTACACCTCCTCTGCTTCACGAGAATCAAAGAATCCAGATGGGGAGGCAGGTCCTTTGGACACACCTGATACCCAAACTGTGGAACAAGCTCCCTCTTGGCCTAAGTTCAACGCAAAATGAACTGAAACGTAAAACCTGGCTGTTTCCCTTAGACCAATAATCTGCTTCGTACTGATCCTTGCACTCCTCATCAGCGACCCTGGGAAGCCTTAGGGCAGCCACGCGCTATACAGATCCCTAAATCAAACCCAATATGCGGATGATATGCAGCTGGTCCTTTCCTGCCCCAAGGACTCTAGCCAGGATGCAGTCAAGTTCCAGGAGGACTTGTACGTGACAGCGGGCTGGTTGGAGGCAAATTGTCTCCAGCTAAACTTGTCTAAAACTGAGATCCTCTTATTAGGCAGAGACTCCCATCTTGGGGGCTACAATTGGTGGCCGCAGGAGCTGGGTACTCCTTCTGTGCCAAAAACCGTTGTAAAAAACCTCTGCATTTGGGTGGACAGTGCCCTATCGTTTGAGGAGCATGCCAAGTCTGTGGCAGGGACATGCTTCGGCATACTGCGTGGCCTCAAATCCATTCTGAGCTTGTTTGACCCCCATATTCCTTAGTAGTTCAAACCACGATTTTGGCCAGGTTGGATTGCTGCAATAGTCGTCTGCTTGGAGCTAATAAATCTGTGACCAATAGGCTCCAGCGCACCATGAAAGCGGCGGCTCACACTCTACTCACATTACCGAAGCACAGTTCTGTTTTAGGCGCGCTGCGCCAACTCCTCTGGCTGCCCATTGAGCAAAGAATCTGGTTCAAAGTACTCTGTGTCACACACAAAATACTAGCGGGCTCCGGCCCGACGATTCTCAGCGACCTATGTCATCACTACATTCCAACTCGTGCTCTGCGGATGTTCACTTGATGCGGGTACCACGTTTCCGTAGAGCCAGAGCTGGAGGACGTTCATTTAAGGTACGAGCGCCGTCTCTTTGGAACTCGTTGCCTCTCTCAATCAGGAACATCTCCAATCTCTTGGCCTTCAGAAAGGCAATAAAGACCCGGCTGTTTCAGTAAGCAGTTGCCTCACATGCACCTCTCCTCTGTCATTTAGCGCTGCGACGTCCCTTTGTCAGGACAGCCATGCGCTTTACAATGATGGAATGATGGAATGGATGCTGGGGGCCTTGTTAGAGAATGCCGGTTGCCCGGGGTCCATGAAGGAGACCCGCTAAGAGGGCAGCCGACTTAGTGCCACAAGAGGCACAGGAGGCAGCCTCCCAGTGGCTAGGACCCTCAAGGGTCTGGCATGCTGCATCACTTCTGGGTAGAGGGGGTAGGTGGGTGGGGTATATTTACCTCACCCCGCCCACTGGGTGCCCTCTTTGCCCTCTACCCTGATGCCGTTTTGGTCGTGTCCCCTGAGCTGCTGCATCTCCAGCGTGGTGAGTGCTTACCCCCCTCTCACCCCAGTCCCGGGTAGCACCTTGGGCTGAACGGCCCGACTGTGGCCCGCGGGAGGGGGGAGGTTTGGGCAGCTCTTGGCATCATGGGTGGTGGTGGTAGAGGCTCTCCCCCTCCGGTGAGGGGGGGTGAACTCGGCCCCTAGCCAGCAGCGTTGCCGGGAGGCCCCTGCCCACGCGGTAGAAGTGCCCATGGCCCGACTGGGTCTGTCTCCTGCAGGGCCGCGCAGCCTCCCTACCCCCGGGCCTCGTGTTTCCAAGAGTGGTGGGGGCCAAGGCCTTGGCCTATGCCTTGGCCCATGTGGGTGCGCCGGGGATTCCATTGCCGACAAGGAAGGTTTTTGAATGGGGGTGTAGTTGTGCACGGATATAGGCTTTGGAGGGGGGCATTCCGCCACGTTATAGGGCAGCTGGTGCCGTGCAGGCTCCTCCGTCTGGGAATCCAGGTTTGTGGCGGGGCTTAGGTCTGGCGCCGCAAGGGGTGTCTGTTTACGGGGGAAGCCAACCGGGCTCATTACCGCAGGGTTGAGCACCACATATTGAGAAGTCTGGGAGTGATCTCAGTGGCAAGGAGCTTCGGCGGCAGAGCGAGCTTGGTCTCCGACTCTTCTACTATTAAGCCAGGTGTCTAATCCGGTGTAACGAAGGGGAAGTAGTCGCGTAATGTTAACAAGGTGGGTGCATGAGCCTCTGCGGCCCAACGGCTATACTGCCGACTTTAGTGCCGGTAACCAGGGTTCGAGCCTCTGGGTCGCGTCCACATCCTGTGATTATGGGCAAATCACTTAATCTCAACGTGCCTCAACATGTAATGTAAATACGGTGCTCGGGTAAAGTGCTCCATTACCTTCGGGTCGAGTTCGCGCTATATAAATATGCAAAAAAAAAAAAAAAGACGGGCACGTCCTCCGATGCACACCAGTACTGGTTCGGGCCACTTGCGAGCCTGCTAGGGCCGGGGTGTATTCTATCCACTAATTTGAGCCTTACAGTTCACAGGGTTGCTCTGAGTCACGGCAGCGGGGGATGGGGGTGCGGAGTCCCATCAGCAATGTACAGCGAGATGTGGGGAGGCAGACAGGGTCGGTTATTATGGTGTGAAGGGAGACTGGATCGCGGGGAGGGGGGGCAGCGAGCGTAGTGAAGCTTTCCCTCCCGCGGCGGCCTGGCAGCTTCAGGTTGGGGCGAGGGCATGGGGTCCGGGGGAGTGGGCACAGTTCTCTGCGGGGCTCCTCCAACGCAGCAGCAGGTAGGCCTCCCCCCACCCCCCCCGCGCCTGTCCAGGCGGGTCGGGCCATCTTGGCCTCGGCTTGCGGGGGTCACACGGGGCATCCTGGTGGGGGGCTCGGTTAGCCATTATCTTCCTTAGCGTACTACTCTCCCCTGTCTGGGGGAGGAATGGATGGGGCGGGTTAGCAATACAGGAGAACTTCCCCTATAGCACCACAAAACTTCTTCGGTAGAAGGCCAGGTGTTACAGTGGTCCATCCGAGTCAGGCTGCAGTACGTGACTCAAGCAACTATTTAAACCTTCCTTGGTGTTGGCAGAAAAGGGTTGCTGTTCGAAAGATGACCTATTTTCACTGCATGAAGTAGACGGCAATGCGGGGCATTTTTCGTCAGTGGGGCTGGGCCCCATGAGAAATCTGATACCTTGTTTACATATGGGGCAAATGGTTGCCTCATAGAACATACATGTAAATATGTAAAGCGCACGTTCACCACTATGGGAGTCTTGGCGCTTAATGACGGATGTTGGTTGTTACCCTACTCATTGGTTCGCATTTTATCGACCTCGTATGGATGAGAGGCTGGGTGGCTGCCGGGATTTGTAACGGTGACCATTGGTCCTATACAGGTCCCTGCATTGCGGGTTTAAGTATGATCGGAGAAGGTTTATGTCGAGGCCCCAGGCACTGACTGCAGAGGACAGCATGACCTTGCTTCCCTTGTTTACTGACATCCAGCCCAGCTACTAAAGCGGCAGCAGCCCACCGCGGAACTGGGGTTTTTTGCAAGATCCAGTTCAACTGAAAGTGGCGGGGGTCGTGTAACCTTGGCGCAGTGCAAAGGGGTTCAGCCAGTATCCCGACTGCACCCTCCTTTCTCTATGCCAGCTTTAGGGTGCATCTAGGCTGCCCTAAGATCTTGGAAAGGGATATGTCAGGTGACTGAGTGATACGTGGACTTACAGAGGCTACTCCTTTCATTCCTCCTTATGCCCATCACGCCTGAAGTGAAGGGAGGAATTCTTTATTTCATAGATGGAATCGACTATTATTCTGTTTCCTTTCTGCTCCTTGTCATGAAACCTTTGGAGACTTTCTTTCCATCATTGATCCGGAGAGGGTGGTCAAGTCCATCAAGATCTCCTGCTCAGATTGCAGGGGGTATCTTGACTACCTGCAGCGGCATTACGGGGCTATACTATGTGTCTAGATTTCTCAACCTCCAGTGACGAGCACACATTTGTGGCATGAGTGTATGCAAGTGTGCAGCGCGGTCCTGCATTGACATGGTGGCCGCCCATGATTGGTGCATACAATGACCCGGCTCTGTTTACGATGGAGAACCATGTCACCTCCAAGCAGTGATATTAGTCCTTGGGAAGTGTAGTGACCAAGCGCAAGTGCTTCATTGGTTTCAGAAAGCTGGCAACTGTCGGCCATCCTTCGTGGTAGGGTATTGGCATGTCGAATGCCAGATGTTCCCTAAGGTGCATGTGGGCAATGTAACGGATACACTGAAGGCAAAACAACTTATGGCGACTTGTGGAGTCTTGAGGACATTTCTCTGTTAGCTTTCGTTGCTTATGTAATCATGAAGGGACTGCACTTGGTGGTGGTTAGCTGTAATGGGGGAGGCGGTCCAGGCGTCAACTGAAGTGGTAAGGCAGCTCCTCAGCCAGGTCAATTTATCCAGGCAATGCCGTGCAATGCAGGTGTTGCAGCGAGTGACCTTCTCTTCCCACAGTTATTGGCCGGGTGGTTTACGGTCCTCAGCACCGTTACTTAATTATCGCGATGGTGACAGTCCACCCACAGGCCGCTGTCTCTCTGTTTTAGAAATGACCACAGCATCGGACATTTATTAATTAAACACTTTAAATCTATTGCCTGTTGCCCACGCCATCCTTCTAGCACTGGGGGCCTGAAATAGTCTGAATATTCACACATGCACAATTGTTTGGGTTAGGAGTTGTCATGTTGACTACTCTCTTGCATATGGCCCGTCTGGTGTACTACAACGCCCCATCTCAGTGACATCTAGGGTCTAACCATGGTTGTTTGCGTGGCCAGCTTTCTGTTCTATAAGAAACCCATTGCTATGCCCCATGCTCCTAATTGCACCAGTCTTTGGGCAGGGCGGACCATATTGAAATTACTAGTGCGAACTGCCCATTCCTTGCTTTTAGCCGTTGAAGCTTGGAATAGTCAATTGGCTTTGTATACTGCAGAGGGGAGGGACTCAATCATTTTGATGTAAGGGCACGGCATAGCATGATCTGCAAATTACATACATCCTCCAGTACCTTCAGTATACATGTGCGCCAATTTCTCACACTTCCTGTGGAGGGATAGGAATCCCGGGGGATACAAAGGGAAGCAGGGCTGTGGGGTTCAGCACCTAGGGTCACTGTTGGTCAGCAGGTAGGGTTACCTGTGATAGGACTACAGCAAGTAAGCAGGATGGGCTGTGTAAGGGTCGCCACACAGTGGGTGCAGTCACTGCAATAAGTGGGCACATTACAAACCTTCCCTCAATCCAGATTGTCTCCATTCATGAGTTCGCCATGTTACAGGAAGGTTCAATTACCAACTTTCCCTGCCCAGACAACCATGGATACGTGGGGGAGGAAGCTGACTTCTAGCAGGGGGCTGCTGTCCCACAATGGGAGAAACAAGGTACATAGCAAGTAATAATTACGATTGTACAGAGTGTGCCATGCTGTTATGATTAGTGTAAGTTTTCCACTACACCGGCACAACATCACATATATGGGGCAGTCAGGACACAGGCTACATGTTCCGCCTATACCTTAATGGGAGGTAAACACACATTGTCACTTGTTTGCGGTCCGTTGGTCTAAGGACTGGCCAGTGCGACTTCCTGCGGTCAGGTCTATGAGAGCAATAACGTTGAATTGTCTGGGGGAGTGGAGGGTTTCTGGGCATGGAGACCCGGGCCAGCCCACCCCCTTTGCTTTATCAGTTACATCCCGCACCCTCCTTCAGCGGGGATTATTTCAGGGATGCTTCATAGGGTTCAAACTTGTGGTTTGACTTGCCTTCTCCTGTTACTGCCATATTGTTCCAGTTCCAATGGTTATGCGCTGGCAATTAGTTTTGATCCAGAGTTACACCGGTTAGGGCAACGATTTTGCACATGAATGGAAAGAAATGCCATGGCTTGCCGGACGCTCTACACCACCTCATGGTGGTAGACAGGGCGGGTCATAGAGTGGTGCCACTGCACCGGGCACAGACGTTAGGCAACCCGGGCATGTTACTGGTCGCCTCGGCCAGGCATATTCACCCACACTTTAGACAGGGCAGCAGGCGGGTTTTGGTAGAAGTCATCTTCAAGTGGACTGCAAGGCAAAGTTGGTAAATACGTCATTAGAGGAAAGAAGACGACAGGTATTAGAGACCTTTTGGCATTATCAATATCCAGACAAGGGCAGTTTTTTGCCCATATTGTTCCCTTCCAGTTTCCTCAGACTTGTCTGCCCCAAGGATATCCTTCCTTGGACTAGTAATGAAAGGGGCATCTCCTGCTACCTGTGTCCCAAATAGGTCAGTAGTCTACGTTGGGGTAGATGTTCCATAAGGGCAGGGTTACTGAGGTTGTCCCAAAGCTTTGTGGTCAAATTGGGTTGGAGCAGCAAGTCCACAGTCCTTAGGAAGCAATTCGACATGCGGTCGATCCAGTAGGGCAGTTAGCTTACATAGTATCAGCAAGTGGATAACATGCACTGGTTATTCAGCGACTTCATGCCCTGGGGGCACGGGCGCCTCTCAGCATCTGTTTTCATCCAGAGGGTGCCAAGTGGCAAAAAACAGGAAATAGGTTTAATACGTGCCTCTGGCCTTACAGTTGTGTGGAGCCAGGCTCATTTAGAGGTACGCCTAGGTGGAAATTGGGTGCTTTTAAGGTTCTCATGACCTTTGCGGTTTGTGGTATCTCCCAGCGGATCCATTGTAGGTGTACTGCGGTCTACATGAGATTGGGAATCTGGGATCCTGACACTCTTGTGGGTTTTAGCATCCAGGGTCAGAGATGGTTAGCAGGTACTGGCATTTGTTTCCGAGGGCAGTTAAGCAAGCGGGGTGCGCTGCATAAGTTGGCACTACACGAAAGGGAGAGGTGTCGCCAACAGTGGGGGTCAGGTGCGATGCCATGGCATCACTGAGCCAGGCAAGGGCGGAATGGTACAGTGCCAGGAACCCCGTGCTCTCTGAAGCTAGCTATGGGCAATCAGCAGCGGAACGCATCAGTCAGGGGGGACTATGGGAATCCCAAGGTTTATAAGGTACAGCCGTACGCAGCCTCCCCGGGGAGTGGCCGGGAGATAGGTTAAGGTATCATGTGCGGGCAAACTTGGAGCATTCCAAAGGCACACTGTGAAGCACCAGGGGTTTGATGGGGTGCAGTGTTATTGTGCAACTATGTGCCAGCTGGAGTAGTTGTTTATACTGGTGTGCGGTTGTCAATAAGGGTGTTAGAAAACTAAGGTGGCCTTGGACTTGTTTGCTGGACCGGGGAGAGGCCCAGGTATCAGCTGGATGTAGGCAAGCTGCCTACCCGTGTTAGAGGGGGCATGGACAGGTTTGCTGGACCTGGAGAGGGGCTCGAGCAAGCACAATGTAGGTAAAAAGGCTTAGGTGCAAACGGGAGTGTATAGAAAGGTGTGCAGTGCTCAATTAAGGGTGTTAAGCAAGCCAGCATTTCTTTATTTTGCCAGGACCAATGGTTGGGTTTATGGCCTTTTGTGCGTCTGCTAGGTGGCACGAGAGGTGGAATGAAGGAATCAGAGACAGGTGTTGTCTTCACCACTGAGTCAATTCGGTTTGGGGGGCCTAGGCTAGCGCTAGGACAGCTTGCTGAAGATAGCTGCGGCTCAGACCGTGGGGGTGTCAACCCTCCTAACAGCGGGACATACATGTAAGGGCTATGAGTTGGTTGTCCTGTGTAGGCAGGCACTGCTGTGAGAAATGGCGTCCTCCATGCTTAAGAAAGCAACCATTGAGGGACTGGTGAGTTATAGGGGTCAAGGATAACCCCTTGCTTAGTGAAGCAAGGAGCCCGGTCTAGGGAGGCCAGGAAGCCTCGTGCAAATGAACTAACTGCGTCATGCGGAAATTCACTGTTCAAAGTAGACTTTATTTGGCTAGGATACCCAGGCATGCGATGGACCGGCTGGATGAAGAAGCCACAACAGAGTCTTGGTGGGGGGGGGGTCATTCCTCCTCCTAATGTACTGGTATTACACCTGGGAGGGAATAATCTGGCATCGCTGGGGAGAAGAGCACTGCTTCAAGCATTGACGGTCGCCACGGGTAAGTTGAGCAACCGGCTGGGGACCTGGGAGATATGGAGGGCTGAGATAATGCACCGGCAGGTGTGGCGGGGCGCACAATCTTGGGAAGCCAGGGAGGTCTCTTGCAGGAAGGTAACAGCGCCATGAAGGAATTCTCTGAGCTAAGGGGGTTTGCCTTCATCCGTCAGGGGTTACTGCACACTAAAGCCACAGGGGGTTTTGAGGATGATGGGGTACAGCTGTCCAGAATGGGTCTGGACCTGTTTTTACTTGTTCTGGGTGAGGCCTCAGAGACAGCAAGGTGTAGGTAAGAAAGGCTATCTTGGTGGGGGGCTCTGGGGTGACGGGGGCCACACCCAGAGCTGTGGCGGAGTTACAGGGTGATCCAGAGGCTGTAAGGTACAGAAGGGTACCCTCTGCACGAGCACAGTAAGGGTGCTAAAGCCAAATATCCACAGGGAGGTCCTCGCGTTGGACCCTGGAGGATCGACGGCACCCCGTTAGTCCTAAGGGTGGTTGTGGACCTGCGCAAACGGGGGTTGCCTGGAAGGCTCCGCCCCCCTCTGGGGCGTGAGCAAAGGAGTGGACTGGCGGTCCACCAGTGGGAGGGGTCACCCCTCCCCCAAATCTGACTGACACCGATTGGATTGGTCACGGTGTAATTTGGCTCATCAGGTGGCAGGCGGCGAGGGGCTGCCTGCCTTGGGATCACCCATAAGCTAACCCACCAATCTTGGCATTGTGTAATGCTAATAAACCTGCAGCAATTTTCTCCACAAAGAAGGTGTCTTGTCTGGTTATTTTGCTGAGAGATTGCTGTATGGGGGGGATGGTGAGTGTTGCCGATATTGGCACTATGCCGGCTGCCCCGGGTCCACGAAGGAGACCCGCTAAGAGGGCAGCCGCCTTAGTGCCACAAGAGGCACAGGAGGCAGCCTCCCAGTGGCTAGGACCCTCAAGGGTCTGGCGTGCTGCATCACTTCCGGGTAGAGGGGGTGGGTGGGTGAGGTACATATACCTCACCCCGCCCACTGGGTGCCCTCTTTGCCCTCTACCCTGACGCCTTTTCCCTCCCTGCCACATACCCGGCGTTCAGGCAGGGTGTGGGGGTGGGGTTGTCTAATGTATTCTTTTGTGTTGCAGGCAGAGTTACAGGGCGATCCAGAGGCTGTAAGATACAGAAGGGTACCCTCTGCACGAGCACAGTAAGGGTGCTAAAGCCAAATATCCACAGGGAGGTCCTCGCGTTGGACCCTGGAGGAGCGACGGCGCCCCGTTAGTCCTAAGGGCGGTTGTGAACCTGCGCAACCGGTGGTTGCCTGGAAGGCTCTGCCCCCCTCTGGGGCGTGAGCAAGGGAGTGGACTGGCGGTCCACCGGTGAGAGGGGTCGCCCCTCCCCCAAATCTGACTGACACTGATTGGATTGGCCACGGTGTAATTTGGCTCATCAGGTGGCAGGCGGCGAGGGGCTGCCTGCCTGAGGATCGCCCGTAAGCTAACCCACCAATCTTGGTGTTGTGTAATGCTAATAAACCTGCAGCAATGTTCTCCACAAAGAAGGTGTCTTGTCTGGTTATTTCGCTGAGAGATTGCTGTATGGGGGGATGGTGAGTGTTGCCGATATTGGCACTATGAGCAGAAGGAGGCCTGCTTGAATCCCAGCTTCCCCACGTGAGCGCATTATGTGAACTTTGGAGCTGCATGTGGCCTCCAGTCAGCAACGTGCACTGTTGTATTTTATTTTATTGGAAGTGAGCAATTCTTTTTTAGCTTCTCAAAAGGCACAGGGGCTGTCACACAAACAGGAGATTGTGCACGATTCGAATGACAATCATATTTTTAGGTCTCGATGAGACAGCGAAAGCTGTCTCTTTGAGACATTTTGTAAGTGGGTTTTCAAAATTGCTACCCACATGGTTTTGCTGGCCTAGAGCTTGAGTGCACGGTGGCGTGCACGTGCACAGCTGCTCCTCTGCTCCTTGCATTCCCCCCTCCCTTCTCACCCAGCCCTTTGATGCTCTGCTCGATTACTTTCACTTTCGCGGCCGCACGGCCGCTTTGATGTTTGATCGCGATCACTTTCGCGGCTGCACTGCCGCTTGGCATAGCCTGTACTTGCTATTTCTTCTTTTGTGTTGCTTTGTGCTAGCCAACTTTGAATCACCATTTAGATTTGCTGTATGCTTTCCCCTCACACGCTGCAGAACAACGCTAGCATTACACCTCATGTGCCTGCTTCTTATCCTGATTGTTTTTATTTTGCCTGCCTCACTAATTGCCTGTCACTTCCTGTCCCTCGCCGCTTATGTCCGACTCACCACTCATTGGAATCAGTGACGCATTATCTGATGACTACACCTTAGCTGTGGCTTAAAGTTACAGCAGCATGTAACACTGTGTCAGGGGTCCTGCAATTTCTTCACAAATATATTCCACTATTGGGACTGGTAGTAAAACGTTTTAAAACTGAGAATGGGAAAACAATTGCATCACATTGCAATATCCATATAATTTTTTTAAGAGTTTTATATAGCGCGAACTCGACCCAAAGGTATCAAAGCACTTTACTTGAACACCAGTTGAATTACAGATGGACACGTTCATTTTTGGTATGCACTGGGAGGTTATGTGATTTGCCCAGAATCACAGGATGTTGTGCGTCCCTGCCGAGACTTCAACCTGTTCTCCAGCTTCGAGGTCAGCTGTTAGGCCACACCCTCTGGGAATGATACCACGAGGTGCTGTATTTCCTGGGTGTTGGTGCTCTAATTACCAGGTGTGGTAAAAACATACTATGGCAAGAATTTGTCTGGGAAAGTTGGAATAACGTACAAAAAGGCGGCCTTCACAAGTTAACGCACATTGGTAGCCCTGGGGAAGTTTACTAGCAGGAAATTGCAAGTGATGCAGTGTTTATACCAGTACGCATCATTGCAATTTATATGTGCAAACACAAGTTTGTGCATGAATCAGAATTTACCTTCTCACTTGTACCTGGTACATTAGTGAGTATTAACTGCGATATATAACAGACTTGTGAGCAGATTCCATAAGTTAAGTCTGAAGTATGAAAGCAGTGTAGTATATGAGAGAAATTTTGGATGTAATTTTTCAGTGCAGTTTATTACTGCATTATCACAATTTCATTTGATATTATACTATACAATATCGCATTTTCCCTCAGTGTAACAGTTTCAGGAAGCAGAGCCACACATGGTTCAGTCGAAGACGTGAAACTAAGACATGCCCATAGGAACAAGCATTGGCATAGCCAATAGGTCTCGCTTTTGGGACCTTATAAGTATTAAGTTATGCAGCACAATATCCTTTGGTGCAATAACAACTGTTGCATGGCAAAACACTTATAAGGTTCCAAAGGCGAGACCTATTGGCTATGCCAATGCTTGTTTTTTAAATCAGGTAGAAGAACTCGCCTACCTGGAGGCGTGTATGGAAAACAGTAGACGAAAAGGCAGCCCCTGTCACGGAGGGTCTTTTAAGGCACAAACAAGTCTGAAGAGGCTGCACCTGTGTGTTGGGGGGCACTGCCGGACCGCCAGGTGCCCAGAGATGAGCCCAGGTCGAGGGAGTGCGTTTAAGGAGGGGGCGGCCCATCAGGCGAGGGGGGGCCGGCCGGGACAGGGAGTTACAGAGAGGAAAGGGGCGCGTTCAGCGTTCAAGGGAACAGCCGAGAAACCCCTGCCCTAGCCTGGTTTAGGAACAGTCCTGCTTTTCGCAACAACCCAGCAGTCACATGTGTCTAACAATCCATTCGTAAATACGTGAGTTTGATTTATTGATATGCGTCGCTCAGTGCGAACATCAAACAGCCTTGGCGCGCGTGCATTAGTCTGGAGTGAGTCACTTTGCCCAGGGCTGTCTTACAAATCCCGTGTTTAAGATGTAGGAAGTTTTATTTGACTTTGCATTTCAAGAGGTGTTGACATTGTGTAACCCCCGGGGTTTCATTCCGTGCCCACATTTGTAGTTCTTTTCACTATGTTGGGAAACGTGATCGGTTACACATATTGCCGTCTGTTTGTAGTTCATCCAGTTGTGTCTTTTTTTTTCATCTTGTTTCTTGTAGTTCTGATAGTCTCACTTCATGTGTACAGTTGTGTGAGTTTGCAAAGCAATCAAACAACGGCGCAGACAATAGTCCCACTTATTATGTGGCCAGTGAGGGCGGCTGGTGCTCAGGGGCGAGATGGGCGTCGCCCTGCCACCCTGGGGGCTTAAAAAACTTCAAGATGGAACACCGAGCAGCTAACAATGAATTATGCTGGCTTCTCGGTGAATAAACGTGTAAATCTGGGTATTTTCTTTGAGGGGGCAGAGGAGGATGGCCCTTGGCTCTGCTGCGCATGCTTTTCTGGCTGGGCGAAGATTTCTTCGCACTTCAGCCAGAAAGCATGCCAGTGACGGCACACAGGTGGGCGCGCTCTATTTTTCACTGCCAAAATAGGGTTTGATTTTGGGCGTTATTCACACGGCCCAGGGAGGAGTCAGAAGCTCTCCATTTATTTCAATGGCCGGGGGCAGGGCAGTCCAGTTAAGAAATGTAGACGTGGGGGAGTGTCAGTCACTTCTGTCTTTTCCAGTTGCCTATTTTTTAACCTCTTCAGTGCCCATGACGAGATAGTCTCGTCATGGAGCACGGTTGCGCTGTGCCCATGACGAGACTATCTCGTCATGAACCCCGCCCGCTAATGTAACGCCCGGCACAGGGCGGGGAAAGGGCGGGGCACTGAAGGGGTTAGATGATTGGTGGGTTGGAGTCTGGGGAGCAGGCCCGGTTCTGGCGGGTGGGCCAGGCCCACCCAAACAGGAGCCTGGGCCCTCGCAATGAGGGCTTGAAGGCAGGCACGCAAAGCACACGTCGTGTGTGTCAGCCCGGGCCGAGACAGCTTACACCTTCCCGGGTGCGCAAGCACACACACAGACACTTTTAGAGATTATCGCACCCGCACCCGAGTACTTCACAGGTCTTTAAAAGACCATGTACATGTTAACGAGGCTTTGTTTATTTTTTCACCCCTTCATCTCCACATGGCGAAAGGGACAAATTTGTTCTTTGGCAACAGTAACCTTTGCCTACTGTTCTGCTGCGTGGATATTTCTTTTTCTATGCAGCGCATGAGAAATTAAGTTTGTTTATTCTGATTCACCTTTCCTGACCCCTGCAGCTGCTTATCACACCAGGCTGTGACACAATGTTTGACTAATGGAGTAGGTAAGAGAATGTGTTACTATTTGTTTTTCTTTTTAAAATCTGCACAGGCCCAGCAAGGCATGTACTTTGTGTGTGCTTCATTTAAACAGTTTTTATCATTATCGTGGCCGATGCAGGACAACAATAAGACAATACAAAATGCCCATATAACGCTGGGGATTAATGATCCTGCTGGAGAGCAATTATGTGTCTGTTAGTTTTTAAATGCAGATGAACTGTATTTTATGTGGAAGCTCAGTGGGTTACTGCCTTTGTCACAGAGATCCTTGGGTTACTTGCAGTTCAGAAGTTACAATCCTAACATAGGACAGTGACCAATGAACTGTCATCAAAGAGCTGCATACAAACATGAATGGTATGGTTAGAACTTTGCTTTTTTAGTTTTGTGATATAGTTAGAACTTCCCCAGCCTTTCATTATTCTAATGGTGCTAAAATGAGTATGTTTGGGCAGATATACATTTTTATCAGTAAAGCCAAACCACTGGAGTACTCTTAAAATCCTGAGTTTGTGCTTCTCCAGACCAAACCCTCTTAAAATATACTGGCCACCAGTATGGATGACGTGTGATTCCTACACCTTGTAATCCTCATTGGCTTATGTGACATTCCCTGTAGGCTGATTTACATACTTTTATGATTCATAGTCTCTGTATAATGTGTGGTTGGTGTAAAGTACTGACACACACTACACTGATATGAGTAGCGCTACACAACAAATGAAATGCATATGAGAGAGGGGCTACGTAAAGATGAGGGGCACTGTTGGAGGGTGGTAGTGAGGGAATCCGAGGAGGAGGTAGTGGGAGGGGCTATGGAGCGATGAGGGGCACTGTTGGAGGGTGGCAGTGAGGGAATCTGAGGAAGAGGTCATGGGATGGAGGGGGGAGCTTGGGAGAGATGAGGGTCACTGCTGGAGGGTGTTAGTGAGGGAGTCTGAGGAGGAGGTCATGAGGGGGATGGGCTACAGATAGATGAGGGGCACTGGTGGAAGGTGGCAGTGAGGGAATCCGAGGAGGTGTTAGTTGGAGGGGCTATGGAGCGCTGAGGGGCACTGTTGGAGAGTGGCAGTGAGGGAATCCGAGGAAGAGGTCATGGGGTGGAGGGGGGAGCTAGGGAGAGATGCGGGGCACTGCTGGAGGGTGGTAGTGAGGGAATCCGAGGAGGAGATCATTAGGGGGATGGGCTATGGGGAGATGATGGGCACTAGTGGAGGGTGGCAGTGAGGGAATTCGAGGAGGAGGTCAATAGGGGGGCCATGGAGGGATGAGGGGCACTGTTGGAAGGTGGTAGTAAAAGTATTTACGGAGAAAGAGGTTATTGGTGCAGCGCCAAAAAAGACTTTCGCATCAGCGGTGAAGCCGGCCCTGTCATGGCCTTTCTGTTTTTGTTTATTTAATTAGCAGTCGGGTCATAAGGGCTACTGCGGAACATACTTTAAAGTGTGTGCTAATTATATTTACTGCTATATTCAATGTTTTAAGTTTGAATGTTATTTTACTAATGTTTTTACCGGGAAAAATGAAGGTGGAGGCCGATGGTGCCTGATATGGGGCTGGGGCCTAAGGTCAGCTGTGAGATAAGGTGCACTGGAGAGAGGAGTGGATAATCACGCCTGTAAGGGAGAGCGTTGCTGAGTCCGGGGTCAGGCGGAGGTAGTAATGAAGAGGGATCCTCCATGAAGGCTCGCACAAAGGGAGCCCAAGTAGTGTCACTTGCTTGATACTACCACCTCAGAAACCTCCTCTTCCCATCAAAGGTAAATTACATGGAAAAAACACTTTTTGAGAGTGATAATATTTAGAAAGAGATTTGGAAAAGAGTGCATATTACTGGGTCTTGTAAGACTGAGAAGAGATAAAGGAGGGCCCTGAAGCAAGCCTGCCCAGACACATATGCGACAAATCGAGCCCGCAGTGGCCCACCCAAATGCACCCTTGGCCCACCCAAATAACAATTCCTGGGGCCGGGCTTGCTGGGGAGGAGTCCAAATTCAGCATTTTCCATTTCCGGCTTCCACCTTCGCCACGCTGTCTGCAGACACGAGGAGCCGGGGCGCGAGAACGTTCCATCGGTGAGTTCGTTATGATACTTATAATAAAAATCAGAAAGACGATTTTAAATAAAAGCCTTCGAGAGTAATAATGACTGAGCGCACTCTAAGGCTTTTATTCTCCAGCTGCTCTTTATCTGTTTTTGGAGCGGAGAGGAAGGTAATTTCGATTTCGTTAAGACGAGTGTGTGTGTGTTTGTATGTATGTTATATGGCGGCCTTTCATTTTTACCATGTGACCTTTATGGCTAACTGCTCACCCTCAAATGTCGGAACGACTCGTTCCAACATTTGAGGGTAAGCACAGGCTCGTTGTAGCGTGAGCTCTCTCACTGCTGTCATCCGTCAACCAAACTGCTGTCTTTTGGGGCTCGGGGGTCCGATTCAATCTCGGGCCTCTGTTGCATTTCTGTCACCACACGAGGCACAGTGAGGGTCCGGGACCTCTGCAGCCGTTTGCAATAGACCGGGCCGCGCTTGTCAGTGCCGACCAGGCTGTCACACTGCTAACTGCTTTTAACTCCGCAGTACTCATTGCAACAACCTCGGCAGGAGGAAAGGAGGATTGGTCCTTCCTGTCAGTGTTTGAGCCTGTGACCACAGGCTGCTCATATTTCAGCGGTAAGAGCTGCCTTCTCAGCTTGAATACAGCAATAAGTATTGAGGGAGGTAGAAAATGTTGTCATTTTGAAATAAAATCCGCTACAAAGAGTGAATGGTTGACTGACTGTTGAAGGTGCTTTATTAGGCTTATTTATTTCTTGCTGCATTGTAGCCGAGCTCACCGTTTAAGTATGCTTGTAGGATGGAGCGAGGAAGAAAACAAGCAGTGACAAGTATTCAGATTGTCAGAGGATCCTCTTATGTAGAATTGTGTGCGCTACATGCAGCTATTCATGTCACTGTGAGAGCAGCGGATGGCCCCACACTGCAGTGATTTCCATGCAGGGTGAAGTATAGAAAGTAGGGGTGGTTGAACAGCTGAGCTGAGTAGATTGTGAAAAGGGGTGTCGGTGGGATAGAATAAGACAAAAGAGAGGGGCGCTGAAAGGCAAAAGAGACAGTAAATGTGTGCGGGAGATAGAAAGTAGGAGGTGGAAAAAACTAAGAGAAAGAGAATCAGGGATGGGGGTGGGGGCCGAGACTGAGAGTAAGAGTAGCAGGGGATGTGGTTTAGTAACTCAGTGGCAGACTCTGAATTTAGGAGACCTCGACTATAACGCTGATTTTCTCTTTTAACTTTACCCTTTCTTCTGACCTTCCACCCCTCTAACGTTCCCCCAGACTAAGCTGCCTGTGTTTCTAAAACTGCCAGCAGCTACAGAGATGAGGGTTGGTTCGAAGGAGGAACCGAGCGGGGTGAGAAATAGAGAAAGGAGAGGAGATGTGGCGTGGCGGCTCAGTTGCAGACTATGGAATCACCAGCTATAATAGACCCCGGATTTCACTCTTAACCAGATTGTGTAATACTAGCTGTTAGGGGTTGTACCACCGACCCGCGTCCCACTCATTGAGACCATGTTTACATGTATGAAGATAAAACCCACAGTTTAAGGGCTGCTTTCACTTATTTTCATAAGTTATGACTTGGACTCTCCATTCAGAGTGACAGCTTTATATTTCTCCACTGGTGAACATTCACTGCCAAAGACTTTTGTATGTACCAGGTGACCAGAGTATCCACCAGTACATCCAGGCAGGCATACCGGGCAGCTGAGTTTGTACCTCATCCAGGAACAATCCAGTAATCTTAGCACAGCCATGCTTCCTTCATTTTCATTCAACTCGGCATCCTGGAGGACTGCCCTCGTCTGTTAGCTATGCCTTATCCACCTGTCAGCCAGCTGCACTGAATGAGCCTGACCAAATACTCCTGCGAGAGATGACATCGGCAGTGGTGCTGCCTGGCCTGTAAGCTAGCATGCTGGAGCTGATAATAGTGGTACCGGTAATGCTGCTGAGAGAGATGACCACTGGGGTGTTACTGGTAGTGACGGTGTTGGCAGCCACAGTAGTAGAAGGGAAGCATGCATTGCTGGCAGTGGTACTTCTGAGACAGAGCATAAGGGCAGTGGTAAAGGCACTGAGGTTTTTCGCAGCGATAGTCATAGCACAGGTGTGTCCATGTTGGTGCTAGTGACAGTCGCACTGCTGAGAGAGATGGCCAGTGAGGCTTGCATGCTGGAGGCAGTAGCAGTGGTACTGATAATACTTCTTTGAGAGTTGGTACCGATAGCAGTAGCAACGATGCTTGCATGCTAGCTGCAGTACTGCTGAGAGAGATTGTAAGGGCAGTGGTACGGCCAGTGACGCGTTTGGCAGCGATATTAGTAGTAGCGATGCTTTCATGCTGGTAGCAGTAGCACTGCTGAGACAGATCGTAAGGGCAGTGGTACTGACAGTGACGCGTTTGGCAGCGATATTAGTAGTAGCGATGCTTTCATGCTGGTAGCAGTAGCACTGCTGAGACAGATCGTAAGGGCAATGGTACGGCCAGTGACGCGTTTGGCAGCAATAATAGTAGTAGCGATGCTTTTATGCTGGTAGCAGTAGCACTGCTGAGACAGATCGTAAGGGCAATGGTACGGCCAGTGACGCGTTTGGTAGCAATAATAGTAGTAGCGATGCTTTCATGCTGGTAGCAGTAGCACTGCTGAGAGAGATTGTAAGGGCAGTGGTACGGCCAGTGACGCGTTTGGCAGCGATATTAGTAGTAGCGATGCTTTCATGCTGGTAGCAGTAGCACTGCTGAGACAGATCGTAAGGGCAATGGTACGGCCAGTGACGCGTTTGGCAGCGATATTAGTAGTAGCGATGCTTTCATGCTGGTAGCAGTAGCACTGCTGAGACAGATCGTAAGGGCAATGGTACGGCCAGTGACGCGTTTGGCAGCGATATTAGTAGTAGCGATGCTTTCATGCTGGTAGCAGTAGCACTGCTGAGACAGATCGTAAGGGCAATGGTACGGCCAGTGACGCGTTTGGCAGCGATATTAGTAGTAGCGATGCTTTCATGCTGGTAGCAGTAGCACTGCTGAGACAGATCGTAAGGGCAATGGTACGGCCAGTGACGCGTTTGGTAGCAATAATAGTAGTAGCGATGCTTTCATGCTGGTAGCAGTAGCACTGCTGAGACAGATCGTAAGGGCAGTGGTACTGACAGTGACGCGTTTGGCAGCGATATTAGTAGTAGCGATGCTTTCATGCTGGTAGCAGTAGCACTGCTGAGACAGATCGTAAGGGCAATGGTACGGCCAGTGACGCGTTTGGCAGCGATATTAGTAGTAGCGATGCTTTCATGCTGGTAGCAGTAGCACTGCTGAGACAGATCGTAAGGGCAATGGTACGGCCAGTGACGCGTTTGGCAGCAAGAGTAGTGACAGCGATGCTGCTGGCAGTGATGGGGACGACTCCGGTGCCAGTAATGACACTGACATCCATTGCAGCATTGAAAACACGTCATCACTATCCACGAATATTACAGATGTAAACACATTTAGAATTTTGGAGGCGTGGCTGTGCATTGTCAGCGACCTGGTCAAAGAGGGCATGAAACAGCTGAAACTGGAGCATGTATTCAAAGCAGTTACTAACAGGGGCCCCCTAAATATGTGTGTCCCAGGGCCCCCAAAACCCTTAAGATGTCCCAGTTTGCCCACTCTTTTAAAAAAAAATTCTCGGGGGAAATCCCCCGGAACCCATCGTAGGTCGTTCAGGCTCGCTCACCGCGGTGCACTCCCACACAAATTTTATGCCCTACCACTTTCAAATGTCACCAGCCGCCTAGAAAACACTTTACCTTTGTTGAAGCCTCATTGAAAAACAAAAAGCATGAAGAAACTTGCACGTGCTTGCGCCACCCCTCTTCAACCACTGGCCTGTTGACCTGTCATTCACATTTTACTCCCACCCTCCACAGCACCCACTATCGAAACTGGTCAGTTTGCTTCGTTACTGTATCTCTTACGCTGTGAAAGACAGCGATTTGCAACATCACAAGTACACATCCGACTAAGATGAAGGGCACGTCGGGCCTCAGCTGACGGATGAATAGTTAACTTTCTATTTCATATATTTTGGCACTGCCCTTTGAGACAGACACCAGACACTCAGGCTATTTTTTTTCTAAAATGGCACATGTAATATCCATACACAGAGGGGCTTTTAGTCAGAGGGCGTCATCCATTGGTCTGTTACTTTGTCATTTACAGTTTGCCTCCAATGGGGGGTCAGCCAGCACGGCGCACTGGGTCAGCCACTTTACCCCTTAGCGACCTTCAACTTGAGTGACTCCACGCAGCCTGTGAGCATCCAATGTTCACAGTCACCTAAAAACATCTATTTTGAATTCCGCGAAAAAGCGGGTTTAAATTGTGGTTTTATTTTAATTGTTCGAAGTTAAATGAAATTCTGGCTATTTATTCTTGCCTCTCTGCTTTGGGTGCCCAATAAAATGATTTGCTTTGGGAGAGTAAAGTCACTCTTTGAACTTGCCCTCCAGCCCTCCCTCCACATCAGAACGTGAAATCCCTGCAGTTCATTTTGACTTGACAACCTCTTGTTTTCGGATTGTTGAGGGCGCCCGTGGGTGGGTTCACACTCCTGCATCCGCACCGGTCCCTGGACCTCTCTGTGGGGAGGACGAAGGTGCGTCCGGCCCTCACGTGATGTGGCCAGGAGTGACGCCTCTGACCTACCTCCATCCATCCTTCGGCAAGCGCGTGGCAGTCACTGCAGGCCCCGGCCGTCTCCTGCTGTCTCGTCTCAGTGGCAGTCACTGCACTGCAGGCCCCGGCCGTCTCCTGCTGTGTTGTCTCAGTGGAAGTCACTGCAGGCTCCGGCCGTCTCCTGCTGTCTCGTCTCAGTGGCTGTCACTGCAGGCCTCGGCCGTCTCGTGCTGTCTCGTCTCAGTGGCTGTCACGGGCACGCGCACCGGTCCCAGACACTTCTCTCCTGCTATATTTTATTGACATACGCTTTATTTGTGCCTTGTGCGGTGTTTGTGAAGCAGGAGGTGGTTCCTGTTGGTTACACTTCATCCCTTCCTTACAAGCCACGCCCTGGGCCCCGACTTTAGCGCACTCTGACATACAATCCAAAAGCCGGGATTGCAACTCTGTATTCTTGCGGACAAGCTGTTCAAATGGGTTACTTATTCCGGTATTTATGTTACTGATAAGACGTCACAGCGTCCTCGCTGCTCAACGATTTACAGGCTGTGTCTGTGCATTTAGACACATGTTTGGAGCATCAACATTTGTCTGCACGTGTCTTGCACGACTTTTGGGGTCTTGCTGCTTCGCATTACAAATGAGGCATTTCTTGTTTCCTACTTCCCCTCCCCCACACTAAGAGCAGGTGCACTCTGGGAATAGACTCATCCCTGCCCTTGACCGGAAGGAATAGGCTCCATTTCCAGCTTTGGGGTGATTCATAATAAAATTGTTTATTAGCTAACATAATGCTCATTAAACATTGTAATTGTTATTGGATTTATATTGCACTTACTACCACGAAGGAGGCATAGACGCGCTTTACGACGAGTAGTACGCTATTCCGGAACCCAAAGTTAGTGGTCTGTCCAGCAGTTATTGTGCATCCCGGGATTGTCGTGTACCGTCAAGAAAAACGTCATGCGTTTGCTGCATTTGCCTTGCGATACAGCAATGCCATGTCGGCGTGCTCATTAGAGGGGGCTGTGCGACTTCAGGCAAATGGTTGATGGGATAGATAGATTATAGTAAAGCCATGTCGGCGTGCTCATTTGGGGGGGGGGTGCGGATTCAGGGGAATGGTTGGTGGGATCGATAGATTATAGTAATGCCATGTCGGCGTGCTCATTAGAGGGGACAGTGCAGCTTCAGGCGAATGGTTGGTGGGATAGATAGATTATAGTATTGCCATGTCGGCGTGCTCATTAGAGGGGATAGTGCAGCTTCAGGCGAATGGTTGGTGGGATAGATAGATTATAGTAATGCCATGTCGGCATGCTCATTAGAGGGGATAGTGCAGCTTCAGGTGAATGGTTGATGGGATAGATAGATTATAGTAATGCCATGTCGGCGTGCTCATTAGAGGGGACGGTGCGGCTTCAGGCGAATGGTTGATGGGATAGATAGATTATAGTAATGCCATGTCGGCGTGCTCATTTGAGGGGGCAGTGCGGCTTCAGGTGAATGGTTGGTGGGATAGATAGATTATAGTAATGCCATGTCGGCGTGCTCATTTGAGGGGGCGGTGCGGCTTTAGGTGAATGGTTGGTGGGATAGATAGATTATAGTAATGCCATGTCGGCGTGCTCATTTGGGGGGGCGGTGCGGATTCAGGTGAATCGTTGGTGGGATAGATAGATTATAGTAATGCCATGTTGGATTGCTCATTAGAGGCGATGGTGCGGCTTCAGGCGAATGGTTGGTGGGATAGATAGATTATAGTAATGCCATGTCGGCGTGCTCATTTGAGGGGATGGTGCGGCTTCATTTCAGGTGAATGGTTGGTGGGATAGATAGATTATAGTAATGCTATGTCGGCGTGCTCATTAGAGGGGACGGTGCAGCTTCAGGCGAATGGTTGGCGGGATAGACAGATTATAGTTATGCCATGTCGGCGTGCTCATTTGAGGGGACGGTGTGACTTCAGGTGAATGGTTGTTGGGATAGATAGATTATAGTAATGCTATGTTGGCGTGCTCATTTGAGGGAATGGTGCGGCTTCATGTGAATGGTTGTTGGGATAGATAGATTATAGTAATGCTATGTCGGTGTGCTCATTAGAGGGGATAGTGCGGCTTTAGGTGAATGGCTGATGGGATAGCTAGATTATAGTAATGCCATATCAGCATGCTCATTAGAGGGGGCTGTGCAGCTTCAGGTGAATGGTTGATGGGATAGATAGATTATAATAATGCCACGTCGGCATACCTAATAGAGGGAATGGTGAGGCTTCAGGTGAATGGTTGGTGGGATACATAGATTATAGTAATGCCATGTTGACGTGCTTATTAGAGGGGATGCTGCGGCTTCAGGTGAAAGGTTGGTGGGATAGATAGATTATAGTAATGCCTGGTCAGTATGCTAATTAGACGGGGCAGTGCGGCTTCAGGTGAATGGTTAGTAGGATAGATAAATCAGCATGCTCTTTAGAGGGGATGGTGCGGCTTCAGGTGAATGGTTGGTGGGATAGATAGATTATAGTAATGCCATGTCGGCGTGCTCATTAGAGGGGGCGGTGCAGCTTCAGGTGAATGGTTGGTGGGATAGATAGATTATATTAATGCCATGTTGACGTGCTTATTAGAGGGGATGCTGCGGCTTCAGGTGAAAGGTTGGTGGGATAGATAGATTATAGTAATGCCTGGTCAGTATGCTAATTAGACAGGGCAGTGCGGCTTCAGGTGAATGGTTGGTAGGATAGATAAATCAGCATGCTCTTTAGAGGGGATGGTGCGGCTTCAGGTGAATGGTTGGTGGGATAGATAGATTATAGTAATGCCATGTCGGCGTGCTCATTAGAGGGGGCGGTGCAGCTTCAGGTGAATGGTTGGTGGGATAGATAGAATATATTAATGCCATGTCGGCGTGCTCATTAGAGGGGGCTGTGTGGCTTCAGGTAAATGGTTGATAAAATAGGTAGATTATATTAATGCCAGGTCAGCGTGCTAATTAGAAGGGGAGGTGCGGCTTCAGGTGAATGGTTGCTGAGGTAGATAGGACTGGTGGACATTAGTTCATGCTAGATTGCAGGGATCTGTTTTTACAGAAGAGAGGTTGTGATCTTTGAAAGGAGGTGTCACCCAATTCAAGTATTACAGTAAGAAGAACTGAGGCAGGCAGGCATGAGCCTGAGAGGAGACTGCACTCAGAAATCAAAGGTATGCAGAGGACGGAAGGTAAGATGAGAAACAGTCTGAAAAAAGAAAGGAGAGGAATCAAGTGAGATTGAATCACTGTCAAGTTTTCATGCAGGGCTTATGCGTCTAGTGGAAGAAGGCTTTGTGAGTTAGCAAGCAGTCAGAGAATGTAGGCTGTAGTGAGAAAGAAAACCGTACATAGTGCTCCATTTCTGGGGCGGACAGCTTAAACATGTGATTCCAAGAGTACACATCATTTAAACAGTTAGAGTCCTAGTCTGCTGTGTGCAAAGCCTGTGACAGTGCTACTAAGCATTGTCTGGAGTATCTCAACTGCCAATGTATGTACGCTGAACAAGGGGAGTTGGCACAGAAAAAGAGAACTTCTTATTTAAATGTCTTCCTTCACCTGCCTGTAAATAAAAGGTTAGAAACATTCTTTAACAACCAATCAATGGACTCATAAAGAAGACAAACTCAAATTCATTGCATTCAGTAAAAACAAACCAACTCAATCAACTTTATGTTGAAAAGGATATTTAAAATCTTACTATTTCAAAACATATTAACATGCCAAGACTAACTTAGGGATTTGTTGCAAAAGTTGTTTTACTGTGTATCAAGTTGAGAAAATAATATATATTATCTACTGGCGCTCTACTGGCGCTCGCCAGTAGATAGTTATAGTTAGGACCGTGTTCCCATAGGAAATCTGAAAATTCTATTTTGAATAACTTTGGAGCCGGTTGACGAATCCTCGCGAATTTTTCAAAATAGTTGGGGCGCTCCGCTCCGCTCCTACCCTGAAAGTATCGGGGTGATTAGTCAAGCAGGGGCCGAGAAAAAAGGGGGGTCCCAAAACGCGTTTTCCCCATGCAATTTTCCATAGGGACATTTAGTCCAAGGTACAGCCCGAACGGCTAAACAGAATTATTTGAAATTTGGCAGAGAGGTAGTCCTCAGGTCAGGGATGTGCCTTCTGAATATCTGAAGTAAATCTGTTCTGTAGTTCCTGAGAATATTTCAGTTAAAATTACATGTATATCTATAAGCGCGCACCGTGCGCGTACAGTAAGCATACCGTACGCACATGTTGCCGTGCGCGAGCGTAATTCTGATTGGTGGTTATATGACAGTAAACATTCCAGTCGGTCGAATCAGGAAGTGTCGGCCGCCATTTTGTGTGTCTCACACTAAAAAACAAAGGTGGAGAACGTGAAAAGGGGGCAAGGTAGAGAGTTGCAGACCCCGTAGCCTTTGTCAGGGGGTCCAAAAAAGACCCAGAAGTGTGAAAAATACATTTTTTTTTTTTTTTTTTTAAATCGCGTGGTACGCGTACGGTAAGCGTACGGCGGAAAAAATAAATAAAAAAAATAGAATTAAAAATCAAAATGAAATGTTTGGATGTTGGTTGGCTCTAAAAAGAGCCGTTGTGTTCATGGAGTGTTTTTTGTACCTATAAGTAAGTACCGATGCAGAGTCTAAAGTTCAAGAGGAAGACTCTGTTCCCTTCATCATTGAAATGTACACCGTCTTCTCTATAAATGTCTTGCATGTTGTAACGCAAGTTGTTGTGGTATATAGAACCCATACCATAGTCTCTGAGGAAAGCAGAAACAGACTTATTGACGTGCTTTCTTGCTTTGTCAATCTGCTGACAAAATTGGTTGGACCAGTTCCACTTTTGCCTTTGGCATATATTAGAATATACAAAGGCAGTTTGTGGAAAGAGTGACATCAATTGCACAAAGGTGTCCTTAATAAGCATTTCCAGACCTACCCCAGTTAAAGTGCCTAGGTCATTTCCACCACAGTGCAAAATAATAAGGTTAGGCTGTGGGAGATGTAGAAAGGTTTTCACCAAAGGCATTAATTGGTGCCACTTTAACCCTCTCTGACCAATCCATTTAATGTCTACATTTGGCAAAGCAAGGTCTTTCACAATACCTCTTTTTTCTGCAACCTTTTCACTCCAGAAGACATAGTTGTGACCTACAATCCACACTGTGAACATCTTTCAAGGAGACCTGGATGCACTCAGAAGGTGTCTTTCAGTAGAATGGCAATATGAAAAGAAAGATAGATGTAAAATGGAGGCTAACATACTTTAAAAAAAAACAAAAAACTGATTGGCTGTTTCAAACCATTTTACAGTTAAAACTAGGCTCTATATTTAGATTTTTAAAAAGCATGGTTTGTATTGGTTCAGAAAAATGTGTTCACACAGAACATTACTTTGGATTTGCTGTTAGGTTTGAAAAGTCAAGCACTCTTGCTCTTTGGATTAGAAACATTGTGTGCTGAACTTCTGACCTCTCTGCTCACACCAGTGTTCCATGATCTGTTGCTATGGTAGTAGTCAGAAGTCATGTTGGGGGAAGGGATCATTTGGAAAGGGATGAAATTTGCAACCAATAGAAATGTGTGTTTCCATTTAAAAAAATAGTGGGAAGGACTGTGATTTGGAGTTAACCTGTATATGTGTGGAAAAAGAGAGGGAAACATTGCCATTAACTGGTTCTGGTGAGAGGAGAGAGGTGTACAGCTCAGAGATTCTGGCTCTGATAATCTGCTGTTTGAGTGACACATTTATTTCTGAATTAACTACTTTTAAAGGTGAGTTATGAATTTGAGAGAGAATGTATGTGGAGCATTTTGATATAAATAATATAAATGTGATTCTTCTTTTAAAGTTGTTTTTCACATTTTGTGTTTTGGGAGATATTTAACTGTCTTGAAGTTGTGAGATATTATTGAGTATGTCTTCACCATAAGTTAAGGTGTACTGGTATCACCCAGGAATAATGTGTTCTGCCTAGAATCACACCATGAGTCTGTGTGCACACAGGAATTGTTATCAGAGATTTAATTTGTGTTGCTCTTGCTCTGTTAGCCTTGCACTCGCAGGAAAGGGGCAATTTGTTTTCTTAAAGTGTGATGGTTAGCATTCAGCAGAAATCACTTTCTTACAAATGAGAGGCAAATGCAAACACATTTGAAAATAGCTTGGTACATTTTCCTACCACTTTAAAAGTTGTGTTTTACATTTTATGTTAAGGAAGATATTTAAGTGCCTTGAACATGTTAGATATTATGGAGTATGTCTTCAC
The DNA here is from genome assembly GCF_964204655.1 of Triturus cristatus. NCBI lineage: Eukaryota > Metazoa > Chordata > Amphibia > Caudata > Salamandridae > Triturus > Triturus cristatus. Next base: position 48,590,781 of record NC_140581.1, on the reverse strand, counting down.
CATAAGTTAAGGTGTACTGGTATCACCCAGGAATACTGTTTTCTGCCTAGAATCACACCATAAGACAGTGTGCACACAGGAATTGTTATCAGAGATTTAATTTGTGTTGCTCTTGCTCTGTTAGCCTTGCACTCGCAGGAAAGGGGCAGCTTGTTTTTTGGAACTGTGATGGTTCGTATTCAGCATAAAAAAGCTGTTTGGGCATGTGCTATTTTCTGTTTCTGAAAAATAAAATGAAAATGCGTGAGACTGTTACAGTAATTATCACTTGCTCTACCACAGTAGTAAGTGTGCTTTCAAATTGCAAATCAAATTTCGTTTTCTGCCTAGAATCACACCATGAGTCTGTGCGCACACAGGAATTGTTGTCAGAGATTCAATTCATGTTACTCTGGTTCTTTCAGAAGTGCATTCGTAGGAAAGTGGCAGCTTGTTTTATTGAACTGTGATGGCTAGCATTGAGCCCAAATTAATATATCACAAATGAGAGGGCAATGCAAACACATTTGACCTCAACATGGTAGATTTTCCTTACACTCCTGCAATGGGTCATGTAGTTTGTACATGTTCAGAAGTCAAATTAACCCTTATCACACATGTAGTGTTACATACATGTCTCCAATGTTTATGCAGATGTGCAAGGATCAATGCAGATCTCTTTTGCACTTGACAGTAGACAGTCTCCATAAGCACACTCTTAGCAGAGAGCAAGCTGTTTCTCATGTACAGTGAAGCTTACTATTCAGCGCTGTGTGGTGTTTCAGATAGCAGTGAGTAACGCTAATACATTGAACCTCACCAAGGCTCATTTCCTTTGCTAGAGTGTAGTACGTCATTCAGGTTGCACATGTTCATGGTCTCAAAAAGCAGTTTGGGCATGTGCTGTTTTCTGTTTCTGAAAAATATAATGAAAATGTGTCAGACTGTTACAGTAATTATGACTTGCTCTACCACAGTCGTAAGTGTGCTTTCAAATTGCAAATCAAATTTTGTTTTCTGCCTAGAATCACACCTTGAGTCTGTGCGCACACAAGAATTGTTGTCAGAGATTCAATTCGTGTTACTCTGGTTCTTTCAGAATTGCATTCGTGGGAAAGGGGAAGCTTGTTTTATTGAACTGTGATGGCTAGCATTGAGCCCAAATTAATATGTCACAAATGAGAGGGCAATGCAAACACATTTGACATCAACATGGTAGATTTTCCTTACACTCCTGCAATGGGTCATGTAGTTTGTACATGTTCAGAAGTCTAATTAACCCTTACCACACATGTAGTGTTACATACATGTCTCCAATGTTTATGCAGTTGCGCAAGGATCAATGCAGATCTCTTTTGCACTTGACAGTAGACAGTCTCCAGAAGCACACTCTTAGCAGAGAGCAAGCTGTTTCTCATGTACAGTGAAGCTTACTATTCAGCGCTGTATGGTGTTTCAGATAGAAGTGAGTAACGCTAATACATTGAACCTCACCAAGGCTCATTTCCTTTGCTAGAGTGTAGTACGTCATTCAGGTTGCACATGTTCATGGTCTCAAAAAGCAGTTTGGGCATGTGCTCTTTTTTGTTTCTGAAAAAAAATAATGAAAATGTGTCAGACTGTTAGAGTAATTATCACTTGCTCTACCACAGTAGTAAGTTTGCTTTCAAATTGCAAATCAAACTTTGTTTTCTGCCTAGAATCACACCATGAGTCTGTGCACACACAGGAATTGTTGTCAGAGATCAAATTCGTGGTACTCTGGTTCTTTTAGAATTGCATTCGTAATAAAGGAGAAGCTTTAATTTGTGTTGGTTTTACTGTGTTTTTTACTTGTAGGAAAGGGGGAGATAGTATTATAAGATTTGAAAAGCACAAAAAAAATATAGTAATAAATTTAAATTACATTAAGGTATTTTTTTTTTAGTTTCTTTCAGGTATTGCTGATTAACGGTGAAATAAGTTAAAGATGCCTATAAAATCAAGGAAGAGAAAAGAACAGAAAAAACATTTATATTTGAAGACAACTGGAGGACCCAAATTAGTTGAAGATCCTCATGTTGGAAAAAAGAAAAAGTCTTCTGGTAAGCAAACCAAGGATTTTTTTAAAAATATCTTCAAAAAAAGAACAAATTTGAAAAATGTCCGCACTGCAAATAGAGTTTCAAGTAGAAAAGAACAGGACAAAAGTGAGAAATTAGAAAATACTAATGTACAATTAGAAGCAATAAAGATTGACTTAAAAAGAAAAACAGCATTTAAAGACATTCGTAGAAAAATGTTTCAGAGAAGAGTGATGTCCAATTTGCTAAAGGATGTGAAAAAATATAGGAAGAAAGCGAAATTTTATAAGCGAAAAAAAGATATTGAATCAATTGTAGCTAAGGCTTTAGATTTAAAAAGAAAACTATTCATTTTAATTTTGAACAGGATCCGTACATTAGATAAAATGGTCAATGTAATGAAGTCACAAAGCAAAACGAAAAGAGTAGTGAAAAGAAATAACTTTTGTAAAGTGTTTTTAGGAGAATGGATGCATAGTTCAAGTACTGAGCCATTTTTTAATGAAGAGAGTTATCTTCAAAGTAATAGTTTGCTGCATGCAGTTGACACCAGTGGCCGAGCTTATGAAGTGAAAGATGGTTGTATAATGGAAAAGGAGAAAATGGTTCCAAGAAATGAGGAAGAAGTGATAGCTGATGAGGTTATGGGGAGACGTCCTAAAGCCCCAGTGTACACTTGGAATTGTAGTAGTATTTGTACTGTACGACAGGAATCTATTGATAAATTACGTGAATTTCTAAGAGAATATAGTAAAAAAAGTGTTAAACAGAAGATTGAGGTGCTTCAAAGACTAGATCCATGTAGAGTGAGAGAGAATACTGGTTTGCAAGGACATTCTCTGGCTTGTCTTTCTAGGAAAGTTTGCCAAAGTGTTTTTCACCATTTTAGGATGCTGGCGGTTCATCATACTGAAATGAGAAAGTTTGTGAGTAGATTGTATTTTGCTAAAAGTCCAGCACTAAAGTTAAATGAGTTGAATAGGGCTCTGTTCCGTGGATCTGTATCAGATGTAGAGAAGGTTACTGATGAAATTCACTTTTGTTAATTTGGTCCGGAACAAGAAAGTGCAGATAATGACACAGTAATTGAAGAAAATGTGGAAGACAATGTAGAACCTACTATTAGTAAAAATTTTGAAGATCAAATGACAAAATTTACTATCATCTCTAATGAAAGACCAAATATTACTTGTATATGTTGCCGGAGAAGCCATTATAAAAAACAAACAAGGTATGTTGATCTCTATAAAAAAAGTGAAAAAGAAAATAATACTAAGTGGTTGGATCTTGCTACATATTTATTTCTGGAAAATTGTTTTGATTTGGGTGAATATCACCGTATTTGTAAATACTGTTATAACAAGTTAGAAGAAAACAAAATGCCAGCAAGAGCTGTACATAATAATTTAGAATTGGTTGAAATTCCTGCAGACTTTAGTGATTTAAATACGTATGAGTCTATACTCATTCAATGTGTCCATCCGTTCCAGACTATAGTTCGTATGGAGCCCAAAACAGGCAAATCACCTCCTTCGGATTTACAAAGAGGTTTAAAAGGAAGAGTTGTCTATTTGCCATTGGATTTGAAAAAAAATGCGGAAACTATTGATGCACATACATTGGAAACTGAACCATTAGTTATTTTGGTTAATGGAGTACCAACAAAGAACAAGAAAATTTGGCAGGAGCTGGTAGATGTACGAAAAGTACAAAGAGCAAATTTATATTTGAAAAGAAATAACAAATGGTATGAAACAATTTATATGGATGAAGATGAAGAAGTTTTACTACCAGACTCAGGAATACCAGCTGGGCAAATTGAAAAAGTGGATAAGTCAAAAGAAGAATAAATTTATGAACATTGCAGCATACATCCTCTTCATTCAAAAGAAGTTATGGCAAACACTATTGATCTGTTTCAGATGAAGAAAGCACAAGGAACTCCAGTGAGTGTATGGGAGGAGAGCTTGGAAGCTCGTTGTTTTCCCCAGCTGTTTCCTACAGGAAAAGGTGGACGATATGATGAACGTCCAGTACAGATTCCTGCTTCTGAGTACCGGACTACAAGATTATATGCAGAAGATCCCAGATTTCGTCAAAGTATTCCTTATTTGTTCCATCTTTTATTTGAAAGTGACTTGTCAGCACTATCTTATACAGTAAATCACATTTTGAAAACTGGAGTACATCTACGTAATGTGTCTGCAAAGGATTTTGTTAACAAAGTGCAACAGCGAGATGATCATTTGGAATCTCAATTGATTAATCTAATGGCTTGTCAGCGTGGGACAAATATTGATGAATATTGGTACCGACGCCATGGAGAATTGAAGTGTATGTTACGGAATTTAGGAACTCCTACATGGTTTCGCACCCTAAGCTGTGCTGAGTACGCTTGGGATGATCTTCTGGATTTTCTTCGAGAGGCAAATTCAAATATTGAAAACATCCAATACAAGACAGCAGGAGAATTGTGCTCATTAGATCCGGTTAATGTTTGCAGATATTTCAATCATAGATTTGAGGCTATGATGTCCTTCATCTGCAATAAAAAAATCCACCTCTTGGAGAAGTTGTGGATTTCTTTTGGAGAAAAGAGTACCAAGCAAGAGGTGCTCCTCATATTCATATGCTGTTGTGGATCAAGGATGCCCCAAAATTTGGAACAGATTCTGATGATGCAGTTTTAAGTTTCATTGAAGGATATGCAACATGTGCTATACCTAAAAGCACAGAAGAGAAACACTTAAAAGAGCAAGTTTTACGTTTCCAAAGTCATCGGTGTGGAAAATACTGTCGACGAAAGTACAAGAGTAAAGAAAAATTCTACACAAAATGTCGATTTGGATTTCCACGACCTGTTCTTTCAAAAGGAAGAGTCAACAGTTTTATGTTAGCTGTGTGACATACTATTACAAGAAAATCGCCTAAACATACCTACAACCTAAGAAGAAAAGAAGAGTCAAAATATATAAATGACTACAACCCAGTCATTTTATCCAGGTGGAATGCTAACATGGATATTCAGTATGTAGCTGACAATTCTATTGCTGTTGCTTGGTATGTCACAGCTTACATCACTAAATCTGAGAAAACGGAATTGAAGGAAATGTGGGAAGAGATTTCTCACGAGAAGACTGTCAGTAAGAAGCTATATATAGTTTTAGTTTAAAGATGTTATCGCATCAAGAAATTGGATCCTACGAATGCTCAGATAGGTTATCATCTGCAAGTCTGTACTCCAAATCCAGAAGAATAATTTGGGTAAGTTTAGGACTTGCAGGAATGCGAAATCGGGTACTGAAATCTGTTGGAGAAATTGAATATTTGGCAGAGAACAACCCGGAAAGTACAGATATTTTGAAATCAAACATGTTGGACACATATTACCCAAAAAGAAGTCGTCATCTTGAGAACATGTGTCTCTATGAAGTGCTGCAGAACTACATTTTTACACGGAAAGCCACAGAAGACATCAACAATGGAAAATATAAAGTCATTGGTGAGGAAGGATGTTTGGTGAAGCAAACAAAAGGAAGCTTGATTAATCACAGGAAGCTGAGTTGCGACACTCCTGACAAAAAGGAATTTTACTACTTAGCACTTTTACAGCTGTTTAAACCATGGCGTTCAGAGGATGAATTACTTGGAGATTTTCACAGCTATGAAGATTCCTTTAATGCATGTAAAGATATGATTGAATGCAGTACTTTCACAAATTATGTGCAAATGTTAAATGAAGAAATTGAACAGGAAGCTACAATTGCAGCTGAAGTAGCTAGAGACAGTTCTCAAGACAGCCAAAGTTCTGGAACACTCAGTCAAGATCCCCTAGGACAACCAATCGTAGAAAATGAAGCTGCAATAGCCATGACTGTAGTGGAAACAGCTATGAATCAAGCTCAGGAAGATTTAGTAGACTTACCAAATTTGGAACAGCAACTGAATGAAGAACAAAAACAAATTTATGAAGAAGTCACAAAACAAATTGATCATGGATTACTACATGAAAAGAAAGAGTGCTCATGTGCATCATTTGAACCAATCAGGATGTATGTGAGTGGACAAGCTGGAACAGGAAAAAGTTTCTTAATTAAAGTCATCCAAAGCTACCTACAGCAAAAAACAGATTCAGCCTTGTCTTGTGCTGTTACTGCTCCAACTGGGTTAGCAGCATATAACATAAAAGGAATTACCTTACATCGCTTGCCAATGTTACCAGTGGAGCATGAGAACAAAATAGAATATCACAAGTTAACAGGAGAAGCATGCTTTGAAGTTTCAAGAGTGTTGAAGAAGATGCAAGTTCTCATTATTGATGAGGTAAGCATGGTATCAAACTTAATGCTTGCCTTTGTGCATTTAAGAATGCAGCAAATTCTAAAGAGAGACTATGACGTGTTATTTGGAGGAAAACATGTTATAGTTTTTGGGGATCTTCTGCAGCTCACTCCAGTTAAAGGACAACCAGTGTTTAATACTGTGACACATGAAGACACGAAGAAGTCATTAGGAAGCATTGGTAATGCGAATATTTGGTCATTCTTTGAGTACAAAGAACTCACTACCAATATGAGGCAAGCAAACGATGAAGATTATGCAAGTATTCTGAAAGATATCAGAATTGGACTACTCACAGAAGTTGGCAGAGAAGCATTACAGAGTCGGTTGCTACATAATTTATTTCCAAATGAAGAAATAGTTGCAGAGAAAATATACCAGAACATTGCTGAAAAAAATACTGTAATCTGCTTAATGCCAACACGACGTGAATGCTCGATATTCAATGAGGAACTTTTGAAATTAGAAAAGGAAGAGATTGGCTTGAGCTCCGCGTCGTCGCGGGACTCGGAACCAATTTTTGTCGTCTTTCTGGCAGTAGGGCTTCTTTGAGGGACGGCGGAGTGATGAGGACATCGCGGTGAGTCTTTCAACCGCTTCCGCTCTAATTTTTTATACACCTTGAGCCTTTAACTCGTATCGGCGGATTCTCCTCATCAGAGATGCGAGCGGCCGCCATTTTGTCCCGTTTTTTGCAGCGCTCGCTCTCTCTTCATCAATCTTTGTCGTTTGCTCAAATGAAGCTGTGTTGCCTTCTACCAGCTCCTTTGTGATGCCTGAAGCCCACCTCTAGATGTTTTATGGATATTTTTAACCGTTTTTTATTTCTCTTCACCTCTACTTGATACTGCATTGCTCTGGCCCGCCTCCCACTTCAATATGCAGTGTTTCAACCGCGGCTGCTTTTACCAGGTGCTCTTTGTCTATAATTGATGGACTTCTTGCATTCAGTCTTGGGTACACTGTTTTTATTTTGTATACATCAGTGCAAGGTCCCTGGGGTACCTCGGTCCTGTTCAAGCCTAAGCTCAAGTCCATTCCCAGTCGTCACTCCCTGAGTTGATTCAGTGCACCTGTGTGAGTGGCGCACTTACCTCCCTGGATTGCAGCTCTGTCAAAATTTTGCTGCTCTGGTCTCACTTTCTCGTTTTTCTTTTTTGGTTTGACTGGCTGTTGTTTTTGATGATGGCTAGTGAATCCCACTTGTCCAGACCATCGGTCTCTGGCACAAAACCGAAAAGGCACAAAAATGATCCACCTTCACCAATTTTGTTATCGCAAAATCCGATCCTGGATACTATTTTGGATGAGGTTCGTGGCCTCCAGCCATTCATGACTGCCACCAATGACAAGCTTAGGCAAATTGAGGAAAGATGGATTGTTATGGAAAGTAAAGTTCTTGATCTTGAACAACGAGTTAGTGACATTCAAGATATCTCTGCTAAGATTCCTCATCTTGAACAAGAAATTGCGAAACTAAAACTCCACACTGAGGACCTTGAAAATCACAATCGCAGAAACAACTTACGCCTTTTTGGTCTGCCAGAAAATGTTGAAGGGTCTGACTTGGTTTCATTTTTACAGAAATTTCTTCCAGAACTTTTGGACCTTCAGTCATTGTCTCATCCTCTCAACATACAAAGAGCGCACCGCTTGGGTCGACTTCAGCCATCTGCTAGTAAACCTCGTGGTATTATAATGTTGTTCTTGGAATTCACCGAACTAATGCAAGTTTTGAAGGCTGCCAGATTTAAACGTCGCCTTACTTGGTCTGGTCATAACATTTTCATTTCTCAAGATATATCTAATGCTACTAACGCCAGACGCAAAGAATTCCTTGCTCTTCGGCCTCAAATGCGACATCTCAACATTCAATATGGAATTCTTCATCCATGCCTCTGCAAAATCACTCATGAGGGTCGCTCTCGCTCTTTTGAGGATCCGGATAAACTCAGACTTTTCCTGCAGAACTTTTCTTCGCATGGCATGGACACCGGCTCCTGACTTCATTTACATTATCGGATTGTTCCTACTTTAATTGTTCTCTTTGACTTGCCTGTTTTCTTATGTTGATTCCCTGTCCTTCTTTATTCTTGTGAGGCTTATAGCTCATTTCCTATTTTTGTCCTCTCCTACTGCTTTCATTGTGGTCCGCGTCCTTCGGTGTCACCATGTTTCCCTGCTCTTAGATCTTCTTTCTTTTTTCAGATCTGGATGTTCGTCCTTGGTCTGTTTACTTTTCTCTTCTTCCCCTTTCCTCATCTCCTTCCTCTTTCTTTTCCTCTTTTCTATTTTTCTTTCTTTCGTTCTCCCTCATTTCTACTCTTATTTCCTAGGTCTGGCTTAGTTCATAAGATTTGTCTTCATGTTTTACTGATTGTAACATGTCTTCCCTTTTTTCCTCTTGTCAACCCTGCAGTTTTATGGTCCTATGTTCGTACCTTCCCCTGGTCCTGGAAATATGGTTAATGTCGTGTCGTGGAATGTTCGTGGTCTGGGTCACCCCGTCAAGCGTCAAAAGGTATTGTCTCATCTAGCTAAACTTAACACCCAGGTTGCTTTTTTACAGGAAACTCATTGCAATGATAAAGAATCACTTAAACTTAAACGTCAATGGGTCAATCAGATTGTTTTCTCTCCTGCCAATGACCGACACGGTGGTGTCGCTATTTTATTTCATAAATCTATTAATGCTCAAATCCTATCATCTGAATGTGATCCGAATGGTCTTTGGGTATTGGCTGAGGTTATCATTAATAAACGACAATTGACTTTTTTCAATATTTACGGACCTGTTAAACCAGACATTGAGTTTTGGAATTCTGTAAAATTGAAATTATTGTCACTTCCTAATTCTAATATTGTGATTGGTGGTGATTTTAATAATTGGTTAGACCCGTTCACTGATAGGCAATCCAAATGCAAGTTCAAACCTGACAAATCCCACAAATCCTTTCAAACAGCCATTTCCTCTCGCCCGTTATTCGATACTTGGAAACTTGTAACCCTGATACCTCAGAATTCACTTTCTTTTCACCGGTACATCATACTAGATCTCGTATTGATTATATTCTTGTTTCCAAATCACTGCTACCTTGTCTCCAGTCATCTGATATTGGATCTATTTTTATTTCTGACCATGCTCCTGTCTCCACCCACATTGACTTATCCCTCACCACTTTCAAACAAGGTAGATGGCGTTTCAATAACTTTCTTTTATCAGATCGCACTTTTATTTCAGAGGCGACTGCTTTTATTAAGGAATTTTTTTCTTTTAATAAATCGCTTAGATACCTCCCTACACAACAATTGGGATGCTTTTAAAGCATCTTTCAGAGCCTTTACTATTGCCTATTCCTCAAAGAAGAAAAAATTGCTGCATGCTAAGTATAAAGAAACTTTAACCCACATAAAAGCGTTAGAGCATAAGTATTACTCTTCCAAATCCTCATCATCTTTACAAGAGTTAATCAAAGCCAAATCCACCCTGAATAAGATTGCCACAACGGAGGCCTGTAATATTCTCCTCAAGGTTAAGTCGAAGTATCATGGAGGCCAAAATAAAGCCGGGAAAATGTTGGCAAACTACCTAAAAATTAAATCAGAACGAAAAGTCATTGGCCCAATCCATTCAGAATTTGACGACTCTCTCCTCTCATCTGGTTCAGATATTATTGACACATTTCAATCGTATTATAGGCTACTTTAAACGGAAACCACCAACCCCCCTGAAGATGATTTTGCTACTTTTTTCAGGGATATCCCTAAGCCTCCAATTTCTCAGGATATTTTTCAACCCCTTGAAGATGAAGTGTCCTTACAAGAATTATCTGATGCACTTAAATCTATGAAGAAAGCAAAAGCTCCAGGCCCGGATGGTTTTTCAATTGAATTACTTTCTGCTTTCTCCTCAATTTTTGCACCCAAATTATTAGAACTTTTTAATTCTTTTATCTCCAATTCCCAAGCCTGTGGTTCTTTTTTGGAAGCTCTTATCATTGTAATCCCCAAACCAGATAAAGATCCCTCCTATTGTAAAAATGTTCGTCCTATTTCATTAATTAATTATGATTGTAAAATCTTTGCAAAAATATAGGCTTCTCGTTTAGAGAAAATTATTCCCCATTTTATTAATCCTGACCAAGTTGGTTTTGTTAAAGGTCGCTTGGCCTCTGACAATGCCAGAATGTTCTCCAATATCCTTGCTCTTAGTACAAAATATCCCTCCCCATTAGCCGCTTTATCCCTGGACGCTGAAAAAGCCTTTGACCGTGTTAATTGGGAATTTCTGCTTCACACCTTACGACGGTTTGGCTTTGGTCCGAAGTTTATTTCTTATGTTAAGTTGTTATACACCAACCCCAAAGCTTGTATTTTTGTTAATGGTCTCTTTTCCCCTTATTTTTCCCTTCAAAGAGGTACACGCCAGGGCTGCCCTCTTTCACCATTACTTTTCATGTTATGTCTAGAACCATTTCTGGAGCGTATCAGAAGTAATCCTCTCATTACTGGCTTTAATCTTAAATCACAACAAATTAAACTGTCCGCATATGCTGATGATGTCCTTATTTATATGTCTAATCCTGTATCCTCCCTGCCCCCTTTTTTGAAGGAAATTGCAGCGTTCGCTAAGGTTTCAGGTTACAAACTGAACTTCTCTAAAACTGAGATTTTACCCTTAAATCCTTCATGTTACAGATATATGTTTGAATCGTCTAATTTCACTTGGTGTCCCCAGAAAATAAAATACCTTGGTACATGGTTTACCCCCACCATTCGTGATACACTGGTCCAGAATTTCTCTGCCTTAAAACTTAAAATTACTAATTTGTTGAATTTATGGTCTCCATTATTCCTTCTTTGGTGGGGCGGACTTGATACAATCAAAATGATGATTGTTCCTCAGATTTTGTTTATATTATCTATGTTACCCTTCAAAATTCCTAAATATTATTGTTCCCAGATTTATTCGCTATGCACAAAGTTTCTTTGGAATAACAAGCATGCACGTATTGCTCTAGCTAAATTGATTCGGCCTAAAAATGAAGGAGGTGTAAGATTCCCTGATTTTAATTTGTATCATAATGCATTTTTGATTCGTCAATTTTTTGCCTTGTCTAGGGATTATCAAGACTTGCCTAAGCCTGCGTGGGTTAATGTTGAATGCTCCTTGCTTAATGAATTTTCAATACGAGATGTTGTACACATGTCTAACTGTACTTTTATTTCTAAATACCCTATTTTGAAACATTCCCATATGTTGTTGCATACACTTTTCTTTAAGAACATGAATAACTATGAATCTTTTCTAGCGTCATCCCTTTGGTTTAATAAGTACATTAAATTTCGCCACAAGTCATTCTATTACAAACAATGGAAAGAAAAGGGCCTTCTTTTTGTACATCAGCTAATTGTCAACAATGTAATTCTCCCTTTCCATCAGCTACAAGTTACCTTCTATCTTCCTGATTCCTGTATTCTGCAATATGATATACTAGTCCTAATTTTGCAGGAGTGTCTACAGAAATTCTCTTCTCCTCCAACTCCTCTTTCCTCTCCTTCTGACTCTTCACTATTTCACACTTCTTTCGATACTACTCCTAGTGCCTCTTATATCTATAAATCTCTATCTACTTCTATCTGCACAAGGGTTAAATCCAAGGTGGAACTAGAATGGGAACATGACCTTTCCTTGACTCTATCAGTATCACATTGGGATAAGTTTTGGCTGAAACGTTTCAAAACCTCCAAAGCTGCAAATCTCACACAGTCCCTCTTTTTTATTTTTAATAGAGTCATCATTACTCCTCTTTTACTTCATAAATGTAATCACTCTGTCACGCCATCTTGTTGGTCTTGCTCCAATGCTGAAGGCTCATTAGTACATCTACTGTTTTACTGTCCTAAAGTTTATGCCTTTTGGAAGGAGATTTGGTCAAAGTGTACTCGGATCTTTTCTAATAATGTACAACTTAATATTCATAATGTATTTTTGGGCACTGTTTCACCAGATTTTGATCTAGTCACTCCCTCCTCTCCGTTGTTAGACTTATTCCTTGCTGTGGCCTTTAAAGTCATTCTCACTTGTTGGAAAGATAATTCTAAACTATCCTCTCTACATTGGTGGAACTATATTTGTGATGAACATAGAATTGCTTCTATCCCTCAATCTTCCATTCATGTACAAATTAAGTCCGACCTACTATGGTTACCCTTTACATCCTTCTTATCAGCATCATCATAGTTTCTATCTATTCTAACATCATGTTCTTCTCTCTTCTTTTTCTGTCCTCTCTCTTTCCTATACTTCTCTTTTCTCTCTCCTCCTATCCTTTTTCTTTTTCTCTCTTCTTCTCCCCTTTTTCATAAAAATGTTCACTCGCCTACTTAAGTTGTATATCTGCACTATTACGTTTTTTAGGAGTTTTATACATCTTGGTGTTTTATTATGCTGTACCTATTATTGATTATTCTTAGCCAATTGTTAAGTTTTTTCACTGTTTATATTACTTAAACTCTGTTTCCTCCCTCCGTAGTATTAGCTTATCGTATAGACATCCTCTATTTTTGCTGACATGTTTTACAATTTACTTACTCCTACTGGCTTAATTTGTATCGCTTATCTTGTGTGCTTTTATCTTCAATAAAAACTACTTAACTAAAAAAAAGAAAAGGAAGAGATTAAGAAAATGGAAGCAGTGGACAAAATTCAGCATGAAGGAATTACTATTCCATTAACAGGCAAACTGAAAAATAAATTGGATTCTCTAGTGAAGAATATTTCGAAAACAGCTGGATTAGAAAAAAATCTTTATGTTTGTATGAACTGTCGAGTATTTTTAAGAAGAAATTTGGATGTAGAAAAAGGTTTAGTGAATGGAGGTATGGGTAAAGTTGTGGGTTTTGTGAAATACCAGAAACAAGATGGAATTGAATTTTTAAAAATAAATTTGATCAGATTGAAGAGGTTAAAGACATTTGTCGTTGTTCAGTTCATTTCTTGCTTGTGAAAGACTTATATGTATGTAGGAAGCAGTTTCCATTTTCTCTAGCATATGCTGTAACTATTCACAAGTCTCAAGGATTAACTGTAGATAGTGCTTTTGTAAACATTGGTTCAACTGTGTTCAAAGAAGGTATGGCATATGTTGCTTTGTCACGAGTGAAAACATTATCTGGTCTATTCATGGTAGACTTTGATGACTCAAAAGTTAGTGCTGATGCAAACTGTGTAAAGGAATATAATAGATTAAGAAGAAGCTATGCTCCTCATTTAGGTCAGTATCATGTGTTTGAAAAACGTGTTGTTTGTCGGAAAAGGAGAATTGAGAATATCTGTATTGAGGATGTACAGAAGAGAAAACAAAAGGAGAGTGATGTGACTGCAAGCAAAAAGAAAAAGGACAGTGTTGAAGAGGTTGTTGGTTGTCATTTTGAAAATAGCTCTGGTGTCAACTGCTACGCTAATGTAGTGCTGAATGTTGTATTTTATCTTGAAAGTTTGCAAGAGCAGATAATACTAAATCATGAAAAAAGATTCTGTTCTCTGCTGAGTTTTCTTTTTGAGAAGCTGAGTAACGATAAAACTAAAATATAAAGTGCTTCTGATGTTAGAAAACTTTTAGATGTATGTTCAGGAAGTACACAGTTTACTCAAAATGTCCAGCAAGATGCACAGGAATTCTTGATGTATATTCTTATGGTACTGGAAGAAGAAGGTGTAGAAATTGAAAATATGTTTGGTCTATCTTATAAATGGGAACATAGTTGTGAAAACTGTTTCAACACATGCAGCTCTAATGTTGATTCTGAAAGGTTCATATATTTAACATTACCAGAGAGTCAATCAGTCACTTTTAGTAAATTAGTTAAAGATGCCAATCACAGCATGGAATGTTCTAAATGTAAATCAGACATGTTTTCAACGTTATTTTTAAAGAAATATGGACAGTATGTAATTTTAATGATGCAACGTTGTAGAGCTGATGGAACAAAATTGGACACTTCTATAAAGAAGTTTGTAGGAAAACAATTATCAATATCAGGAAAAACTTTTGTTGCAGTTGCAATAATTTTCCATGATGGACCTACGATACCTTCTGGTCATTACACAGTTTATCTTAAATGTGAAAAAGGCTGGACACTGTGTAATGATTCTCAATTGATTTTCAAGCAATGTTTGCCTGCAGAATTACCAAATTCGTATTTATTTTTTCGAAAACCAAAATTTTAGATACAAATTGCAACATCTGAACAAATCATTTTTTGCGATTTTATTGGATTACCATTGGATATTTCATCAAACAAGAATTTAAAAATTACCATTTGGCCTCATGGAAAGGTAGAAATTTCTCTTGTGGACTTCTTTGACAGATATTATTTGGGTGTATGAGCTTAAGCAACAAGATTTACAGACGTTATTTATTACAAATAGTTATTGTTGCTAGATGATATTTTTATTATATATATTATATTTCTATCAAGGTATGTTTTACTGAGAAGAGATTCAGGGCTTTTTTTAAACAATCTTTCAGATTGTTAATTTTTTTGCCCGCTGTTAAGTGATGAATGCAATTGGTTTCACAATTTGCAGTGAAATTCAATATATTCTGAAAACAGCAAAAAAGGGCAAAACATGTCTTTGTTAAATATGAAAATATGTGTAATGTATTGTAAAATGTATTCTTAAATATTAATACTTTTTTCTTTTGTTACAGATTGAGAAAGACATTTTATGAAAATTAATCCTTTTTTCTAGCAATTTAAAAAAACCATTTAATGAAAATTAAGTTGGTCATTTAAGTTTGAAATATCTGTATTTATCGCACATTTACTTTCGTAGTTCCTTGTTTTCAGTTCTCCTCACTCTGCTGTTGTCATTTCTCTTGTGGTCCCTGAAGTACATTGAAGGGTGTATTAAATATTTTTTTTTTACGTGCACGGTAACATTTAAAAAAAAAAAAACAGATGAAATAAATGTAAAAAAAAAATTGTGAGGTAGGGTGGCTCTTAAAAGAGCCCTTGTGTTAATACAGGGACAGAGGAAAAAAAGAATGGGAATATTAGAAGAAACCGCACTTGTGCTGCTCAATCTTAATATCTATTAGAGGAATACTAGATTCCCCCACAGCAATAAGAGAGTAACAAGCAATGCACCTTATTTGTACCCTCTGGAACCGAGGGTAGATGTCCAGAGGAGCAGAAGAGGGTGATGCTCCCACCGCAGAGGAAGTGCTCGGCTGAGCTGCCGAAGATGTACTCGGCTGAGCTTCTGCGGATGTGCTCGGGTGACTTACTGAAGGGTTTGCTTCAGTATGTCAAGCAAAAGTCCTGGGATGTACATCCCTAATGTGTCTCAACATAGTGTGATTACCAAAGGAATACTTCTTCCTTGGATTACCTCTAGATAACACACGCTCACAAAGTGAGCAGGTGACTAATGGAGCATTTACCTTTTTCTGCCCCTCAGGAAATGTGAAATACTCCCAAACAAAATAATTCTTCTGTTTCTTCCTTCTCTGTCTAATGATGCTGCTGCCCTGCTCACTCTCAGAAGAGGACTGCTGCTCTGCCATTGTATCCCAAAGACAATTCAGCTCCATCTCCTAAGGAATCACAAGCAGTAATGAGGGGAATGGGTGTGGTGTTGGAAGTTTCTGGAAATGAAACAAGTTTAAACCAATGAAAAGTGTTGTTTCTGGATCACATGACATACCGTGCGCGCTCCGTACGCTTACCGTACGCGCACGGTAAAAGTACGCATGCGCGTACGTAAGACGCACGCGCGCATGTGCATTAGAGGCACGCGCGCGCGTACGGCGGTTCCGCGTAACGTGCGCGCGCGCGTGCGCATAGGGAGCAAGCACTTACGCGTCGCAGGCGAATTACGGACACGTACGTAAATCGCGTACACATGCGCACACGGAGCATAAACATTACGTACGCACACCGTACATAAAACGTACCGTGCGTGTACGGTAAACTTACGTACGCGCACGGTAAAAAATCCTAAAAAAAAAAAAAGGTTTGTAGAAGATATTAACTATGTTATTCAACTATATCTAACAATTTTTAAAAAAAAGGTGAACCTTTCTATATTGCAGGATACAGTAAATCAATGATTATAAACATAGGTAGCATATTGTTTTAAAAAAAAAATCAAAAGAAAAAAGAAAAAGGAAAAAAAAGGATTTAAAAAACCTTACAAATTCACTTAAAAAACCATAGGTTTCACACACGTTATAGTTAGGAATTAGCATTTTAAAAACCTTTGAAATTCACTGAAAAAACCATAGGTTTCACACACGTTATAGTTAGGAATTAGTATTTTAAAAACCTTGCAAATTCAATGAAAAAACCATAGGTTTCACACATGTTATAGTTAGCTGGACATTTCACTCGCTCAAAACCATTGAAATTCCCCCGTTATAGTTAGTTCAGCTAACTATAACTCGCGCGCCCACAATCCACTGCTGATGACGTCACATATTACATCACTCATGACATGGTCAGTGACATCACTCATGACATCACTGATGACATCTCAAATGACATCACTGATGACATCACTGATGACATCATCCATGTGAAAAATTACCACATCTTCTCACACCCTAATATAACCTTTGATACACCGACTAAAAATTTAAGAGTTCCATTCTCAAAACCATATATACTGCAATACCAATCATTACATACCCACTTATTAACTCTTAGGTCCTCATATACCTTCACTCACTCACCTGTACAGTCACTCATACTTACAGTCACTCCGTACAAAACTATCATATACATTTATACACTTATATAGACACTCACACACTAACAACTATCCATAAAGCTACTCTTACACCTACTCAGTCATGCAAATAATCACACTCCCATTTACTCACCTATGCAGTTATACACACTCAAGTTCACTTACTCATAAAAATAGTATCACATTCTTACACTCTTATAGAATCATTGATACAAGCACACACTCATCCATACAGTCACTTTCACAATCACACACTCTCACATCTACTCACTTATATACTCTTACACGCACATATACTGCCTTTCACATATGTAGTTAGTTACAAATGTACCACTGAGATATACATTCAATCCCTAACACACCCATACATACACTCACTCAACCGTACAGTCCATCACAGATGCACTCTTAAAACCATGCACCCATAGAATCCCCCACTCACACATCTATGCATAGACTCACACACACCCTACCCACACAAACACTCAGACACCCATACAGATACTCAGACAACCAATCAATACCTTATATAGACACTCATATAGCTATTCACAAAACCATGCAGCCACTTATACACCAACATACAGACACATACAGACATTTACACAGTTTGGTCACTAGTCTGCAGTAAGATACATTTAATGGCTCACTTATAGAATCATGTTACGCACCACAGAAAATCATCCATTTACACACTTGTACACCAACTCATTCTTCAACAGGCCTTTCCCTATATATATCAAACATATTAACATTTTTCAGAAACACATACTCAATGGATGATGTCATCAGTGATGTCATCAGTGATGTCATTTGAGATGTCATCAGTGATGTCATGAGTGATGTCACTGACCATGTCATGAGTGATGTAATATGTGACGTCATCAGCAGTGGATTGCGGGCGCGCGAGTTATAGTTAGCTGAACTAACTATAACGGGGGAATTTCAATGGTTTTGTACGAGTGAAATGTCCAGCTAACTATAACATGTGTGAAACCTATGGTTTTTTCATTGAATATAGTTATAGTTAGGACCTAGTTTCCATAGGAAAAGCATTTTTTGATTTGCCAATATCTTTGGCGCTGTTTGCCGAACCTTTGCGAAACTTTCAAAACTAATGAGGTGCTCCGGTCAGCTCCTGTCTTGAAAGATTTGGGGTGATTCGTCAAGCGGGGGCTTGAGAAAAAATGGGGGGTCCAAAACAGGTTTTCTCCATGTTAATTTTCATTGGAAACTTTAGACAAAGCTACAGCCCGAATTGCTAAACAGAAATACACCAAATGTGTCTAAAAGGTAGCTCTTGGTTCAGAAAGCGTTCTTTATTTTTTAAATGGCGTAAATCAGTTCAGCAGTTCCAGAGATATTCAAAAATAAAAATATATGGATATCTGATGACCCTGGTGGATCCGCGACCACTCCCGAGCACGAGCATCACTCTGATTGGCTGCCAACACTTCAAACCAGGAAGTGTTGGCAGCCATCTTGTGACTCAGTTGAACCGAATCACAAGCAAACAGTAAAAAAATTAAAAAAAAGAGAAAAAGGGGCAGGGTAGAAACACCCTGACCCCCTAAGCTTTTTCACGGGGTCCCACAGGGACCCCCAGGGCCCAAAAAGCATTTTCCTAAAATCTTGGTGGTATTTGCGTATGGTACACGAATCCTGACGCAAAAAAACGAAGTGCGGTCTCCTGTGCTCTTGTTTTTTTAAGCCCCTGGGTGGGCCAGGTCCCAGGGGCAATATTGAATTATTATGCAGGGGCCCTCGCAGCCTCGGAGACCACCACCTCCCCGGCGCTTTATCAATGATTTGCAGGGGGCAAATGACCCCCCAACAGCCTTGGGGACTGCCACCTCCCCTGGGGTTATTTGTGAGAATACATGGGGGGGCTCCTGCCCCCCACATTTCCCCGGGGACAGCCACCTCCCCAGAGCATTTCTATATTATGTGTGGGGAGCCTTGCGGGCCCCCCAAGCCCAAGGTAAAAAAATAAATGTGGGGCGTCTCCAGCCCCTCCCCACACTGCCCCAGGGACCCCCACCTCATCTGGGCAAAATTAAATGAAATGCTGGGGTCTGTTGCAAACCCCCGGCCCGGGGTCCACCACCTCCCCAGGGCTTTAATCCAGTTGGAAGGTGGGCCCCGCAGACCCCCTCCAGGAGCCTTCGATGCCCTGGGGACCGCCACCCCCTAGGGCCGGCTCCAGCAATGTCCTGAGTTGCCAAATCCCGGGACATTGCAGTTTGCTAAAGTTTGCAGTATGCTATGGCTTCTATGAAGAGAAGCAGAATTCCTTTTGGGCAAAGGTAGCTGAATGTCAGCAGCTCTCTTTGCTCAAAAGCATGGCAGGAAGCCGGCTGGGACCGCAGTGGCATTAGGGCTCCCTCCATGCTCCCCAACAAATAGGCCATGCCCCAGGGAATGGGGTCCCTGGGGACAAATAGGGCTGGGAGTGGGGCCACTAGGCCCTCTCCTTAAAATATTAAAATTAAAAAGATTGGTCAAGCCCTGGGTATGGGGTCCTGGGGCCAAAAAAGGCCCAAGAAGGGGGCAACTCACCCCCCTCCTATTTTGATTTATCTATTTATTTTTTATAGACAAGACAAAGGCCGGGCCCTGAGGGATGAGGTCCCAGGGGCCAAAATTGGCCTCAGGGGGGCCACACGGCCCCCTCCAAAATATTATAAATAAAGGCAGGGCGGGCCCCGGGAATGGGGTCCACAGAGCCAAAAGTGGCCCAGGGAAGGGGGCCACTCGGCCTCCATTCCACAAAAAATGGTTTTGCTGGGCCAAATGGGATGAGGTCCCCTGTGTCAAAATCAGCCTCGGAAGGGGGACCATGCACCCCCCTCCCTTTGTAATACATCTTTTATTTTTAAAGGCCCAGGCCCCAGGGAAGGGGTCCTCAAAGAAAGGGGTTCCCATGGCACAATAGGTTCAAGGGAAAGGGGGCCACACAGCCCCCATTCATAAAAAAAAAGAAAGAAAAAAAGAAACCTGCAACTTCCCGGAGGCTCCACTCCCTCCTTGTATGACCCTGCTAACATGCCTCCTGGCGTGATCTTGGTTCGGGAATGAAGTTCCCGTCACTTCATAGGGTTCTTAGGGGCCAACTTGCCCACCATGTACCTCCAGTAATCCATACGCAGCTGGTTTGCTAGGAGTTGGTAGGAGGCCATGTCCCTTTTTACACCACTCTGCAAACGTGCCTCTTGGTCCACTGGTGTTGGGGTGATGAGGTCCCCTTCTTTCTTGATGACCTCAGGACTAAAGTGGAATTAATTCCTCAATATACTCTTTCAAACACCCACTCGAAAATACACACTACTATTCTCAAAAACATAGACACACCAATACTAGTTAGTACATACCCACTCAGGAAACCTCCGGGTAGCTGTGCACCTTATAAGATTATATTAATAATAATAATAATAATAATAATAATATTAATAATAGAGGTCTACACACATAGCCACCCACCCATACAGTCACTCATCAATAAAGCCACTGCTTTATGCGCTCATATACCCATACAGACACTCACACACCGCCACTCATCCATAGAGTTACTCACACACCTAGTCAGTCACCCAAAGACTCATTCACACTACCATTTACTCACCTATACAGTTATACGCACATCACCTCACTTATTCATACAGAAAGTAACACATACTTACTCTCTTCTACAATCACTGACACAAGCACACACTCACCCATATAGCCACTTTCATACATACAGTCACTTATATACTCCAACACGTACATATCGCATCGTCGGGCAGGCTGCTATCCATATCCTTGAGCATTGTGATTTGCTTTCTATTACTTTACACAACTCAGCACATCTTATACCCTTCCAACCATTCTTGCTAGTTTGTACTCACATATACTGCCTTTCACAAATGCAGTTACTCACCCATATACCATTGAGACATCCATACCCTCACCGACACAGCCATACGCACATTGACTCAACCATATCGTTCCTCACAGACGTATTCATGAACCCATACACCCAGTGATTCACCCAATCATACATCCATGCAGGGAGTCACACAGCCCCTCACCCACCCACATAGACACTCAGGCACCCATACAGGTACTCAGACAACTTATCATTAACCCTTATAGACACTCATGCACCTACTCCCCAACCCACGCAGCCAACTTCCAGACTGATGCACACATTTACACAGATTAGTCACTTACCCATACATTTACTAAGACGTGTTTAATCACTCACTCATATAGTCATTCACGCAGCCAAGAAATCATCCTTACAGACACTCATACACCCACTCAGTCTTCAAAGACACATAGACAAATTCATCACCTGCTCCACTACCCATGTAGTATACTGCCTGATATGCCCATGCGGGCTAAGATATATTAGCAGTACAATCAACAGTGTGAAGATGCGCATTTTAGAACACCAACGCGCAATCAATAAGAATGATACCAACTACCCGGTAGCCAGACATTTTGCTCTCAAACACCAGAGCAATAGGGAGCTTATGCAGTACTTTGGCCTGGACCAGGTGCCCGCGAACATCAGGGGGGGCGATAGGGTCCAGAAATTGCGGAGGTTAGAGTCCCACTATATTATTGACTTACACACAAAGTTCCCCCACGGTCTCAATAGTGGTGAGGAACTAAATGTACACCTGGGTAGATGAACTGGTAACACAATGTCTTGAATATATGATCAGGGTCATAGAAAGAGATTTGGCAGCTGCTGCACTATCAATATAAACTTTGTATGAATCTAGAACATCTATGATAGTCTGCAAGCTGGGCCATCATAGGTTTTGAGGAAGCTCTAGAAATCTATTGAATTTGAAATTTCTGTGACAATGTTGAAATTTGAAATTTGAAAATTCGGGAAATTCTCAACATGTCCCAACGCCTCTTTCTTTTTCTCTCTCTCACTCTTTTTCCCTTTCGTGTGTACGTCTTTTTTCTTTTTCCCTTTTTCCCTGTCTATTATAGATTGTACTATGTTATCAAATATATATATCTTTTCATGGGACACAGAGCCATGATTGAAACATGTCTTGCATATTGATGCATAGGGTGTGCCAATACATGGCGTTATGTCGGCTGTTTGCCATGCAGAACTAGAAATATTTACCGAGTCATGGGTACCTGCAGATCGATCGCCTCATATTTGGAGGCCACTGCCATAACATGGAATTTTGGATTTAATTAGTTGTACCCATCTATTGATTTTTGGCGTAAATCTGACACCTTTGGATTGTATAAACACTGGCAATCATTTCAGCCAGCATGGCTCCTTAAGGGTTATGATTTTTGATTTCAAACTGCATATTTATATACTTATGTGTGTTTGTGTATAAAGTACACCATTCAAAGATGGCCACCCCAATCACAATGAATTAATGTGGGTGTGTTGCCATCATTTGTTTTGATTATGTTGTCGCGTGTAACATGACGTAATTGTATTTAATGTTTGCGCGCGATCGCTGCGACAAGACACTGATGAAAAACATTTCGAAACGCGTCTGTCTTGCTGTCCGTCTTTTCTGCTGAATAAAGAAAAAAACGATACTTAACCCCTCCAGTGAGTGCTTGACTCTATCTGAAAAGTAAGGGAGTTTGGGAGCCGAATATTTACGTAGGGCACCGCCACGCTACAGCACCCGCCTGTGAGTGACCTGGTTTGCTGGTGCAAGTCTGGGAGTGTATATATATATATATATATATATATATATATATATATATATATATATATATTACCTACTGGCGGTCGCCAGTAGGTAGTTATAGTTAGGACCACGTTTCCATAGGAAAACCTCAACATTCTATTTTGAATAACTTTGGCGCCGGTCGACGAATCCTCGCGAATTTCTCAAAATAGGTGGGGCGCTACGCTCCGCTCCTACCCTGAAAGTCTCGGGGGGATCCGTCAAGCGGGGGCTGAGATAAAAGGGGGGTCCCAAAACGCGTTTTTCCCATGCATTTTTCCATAGGACCTTTAGAACGAGCTACAGCCCGAACGGCTGAACAGAATTACTCAAAATTTGGCAGAGAGGTAGTCCCTAGGTCAAGGAAGTGCCTTTTGTAGGTTTGGTGTAAATCTGTTCAGTAGATTCTGAGAAAATAGCCTTTAAATCAATATATATATCTGAGCCCGCTTACGGTACGCTTACCGTACGCTTACGGTAAGCGTACGGTGGCGTGCGCGAGCGCGATTCTGATTGGCTCTTAGATCTTAGTAAACATTCGAATCGGCCGAAACCAGGAAGCGGCGGCCGCCATTTTCTGTGTTTCACTCTGAAAAAAAAAGAGTGAAAACAAGAAAAGGGGGCAATGAGGAGAGTTACAGACCCCCTTACATTTGTGAGGGGGTCAAAGAAGGACTGTAAAGTACAAAACAAACATTTATTGATTTTTAAAAAAAATCACGGGGTACGCGTACGGTAAGCTTACGGTAAGCGTACGGAAGAAACATGGCGTGCGCGAAGGAGATTCTGATTGGCCCATAGATCTTAGTAAACATTCGAATCGGCCGAAACCAGGAAGCGGCGGCCGCCATTTTGTGTGTTTCACTCAGAAAAAAAACAGAGAAAACAAGGAAAGGGGGCAATGAGGAGAGTTACAGACCCCCTAACATTTGTAAGGGGGTCAAAGAAGGACAGAAAAGTACAAAAAAAACATTTATTGATTTTAAAAAAAATCACGGGGTACGCGTACCGTAAGCTTACGGTAAGCGTACGGTAAAAAAAATAAAAAAAAAAAAATGAAAAGCAGATTTAAGAGTTTGCTCTTCATATGTCCTCCATGTGCGCACGGTGCGCGAAGCGCATCGTGCGTTCATGGCCCATCTAGCGTAATGTGGGCACGCGGTGCGCGAAGCGCACCGCGTGCTCACTGTGCGCGCACGGTGCGCGAAGCGCACCGTGCGCGCATGGAACGAAATGCGTTAAGTGGGCGCGCACGCCACAAATGGCGTAAAGTAACTTAGCATTTAAAAAACCGTACAAATTCACTGAAAAAACCATAGGTTTCACACATGTTATAGTTAGCTGGACATTTTACTGATAAAAAACCAATGAAATTCCCCCGTTATAGTTACTGTAGGCAACTATAACTCACGCGACCGTAATCCTCTGCTGATGACATATGTGTCTTTATGAAAAAAAAATATTTGTAATATATGTATAGCTAAAATTTAATGGAAGAAGACATGGGCAAATAAGTGTCTAAATACAGTATTAGCATCAGCAGAGGATTACGGTCGCGTGAGTTATAGTTGCCTACAGTAACTATAACGGGGGAATTTCATTGGTTTTTTATCAGTAAAATGTCCAGCTAACTATAACATGTGTGAAACCTATGGTTTTTTCAGTGAATATATATATATATATATATATATGTATATATATATATGCCTAAGTGTATTTGAAGACTGAGTGGGTGTATGAGTGTCTGTAAGGACGATTTCTTGGGTGCGTGAATGACTATATATATATATATATATATATATATATATATATATATATATGATAGCCAAAATCCTGGAGCGATCCTTGATGGGATCCAAAAACAGGTACGGACCACAACGTGGAAGTTAAATTCTTTTTATTTGGTTTGCAGATTAAAGTGCATAGTGCATGAGGGTATCACGCAAGTGCTCAGCCTGACGCGTTTCGACTTCCCCACGGCAGTCTTGATCACATGACGCGCAGGACCAATCAGTGACTATATATAAGGTGACTAATCAAAGAACCGCTTAGAAAATTGCCAAAACAGTTTGCGATTGAACATAAACATAGGACTGTGATTTGAAAACACATACAAATACTTTCACAAGCAATTTTACATTTGTCAATCATTACATAAT
Organism: Triturus cristatus; assembly: GCF_964204655.1. Taxonomy (NCBI): domain Eukaryota; kingdom Metazoa; phylum Chordata; class Amphibia; order Caudata; family Salamandridae; genus Triturus; species Triturus cristatus. The sequence continues at coordinate 48,565,772 of NC_140581.1, read as the reverse complement.
GAATATAATATTTCACAATGATAGGCATGAAAGTCTGAATGTCCAATAAGAACATAGTGTTCCTATACGTTCTCTCATATTTAGAGCATCAACATTTAGCATTTGTCATACATTGCATTATTTTGTGTAAATAGTTGTGAAAATTTAAATAATCAATAAGAACATAATGTTTATTAACGATAATTCACAACTACAGAGCATCACATAATTAAGAACCACCCTATCAAGTGTCGATAATTATATATTCTAGCATGGTGCATCTTTGTTGAGATAAAATGACTGGCAGAATTGCTTTTATGCAAATTTAATTCTTTGATGTTATCTTATACACAAGTCCATTGAAATATTTGGCGTGTTCTACGGTTGTTCTAAGAGAAGTGCAAAATAGTGCAAATAAAGTGCTAATATTAAAGTGCATAATCATAATAGACTTATATATATAACAAAATAATAAGTGTAAAATACATAGCAGCTTATAATGGACGTTATAAGAGTTTTCCCATGTTTCAGTTAATTGGAGGTATGATGTTCATACAGATATACACGTCACCTTCTTCAAAACTGTTCTTGTTAATGGCATCTGATGAGACAAGGAAATCATATATTTTTAGTTAAGAGTTGAACGCAGACCTAAAATGTTTATAATTCTTTTCTGTCATACAATAACATATAGGTCTAAATAAAATCAATATTTAGCAGCCAACAAATCACACAATTGCACAAATTTGATAAAATGATGTCTAAAATAAGTAAAATCCAAGAGCCTAACCCCGACAATAAAATCCCACAAATACCAGATAAAATCTAGGGGCCCAGATAAAACCTGGAAAAAGTAGGGATAAAACGCCAGTCTAAAAGCAAACCAGGACTACACCAAACCATCAACATCACCATAAATATTGAGTTAAAGTAATTCATTATAAAAATTTTGCAAGTCTTCATTGTTATTAAGCCCATTTGGCATTTTAGTATCTAATAACATGATAAATTCAGACTCCACTTGTCTCAGCCTTTTTTCCCTATTTACCCCTCTGATGTTTTTGGGTATCGCACTGATGACATAGTAACTGAGGTCATTGAGGTTATTGTTGTGTACTAACTTTAGATGTCGCGCTACAGGATAAGTGGGATCAGAATTGACCACTGCTCTAAGATGTTGTAAAATACTGTTAAAAACTTGCAACTTAGTGCTGCCAACATATAGTAGCTGGCAAGTGCATTCCAAAATATAGATTGCATATTCAGTTCTGCAAGTAAAATGTCCTTTTATTTTAACTGGATTGGGACTGAAAGCTGTGACATATTCAGATACATTCTTCCCAAATTTACACGCGCGACAAGAGTTAAACTTAAAAAAACCATGTCTAGCTGTTAGCCATGTGTTGGAAGTCACCACCTCAGGACTGTATTTTACTAGAGCATCCCTCATTGAGGGGACCCTTCTAAATGTCAACAGAGGGAGTTCTGGCAGAATTTGCGACATAGTGATGTCTGTCCGAATTATTGGCCAATTTTTATATAAAATTCTGCAAATCTGTCTCTCTTGTGTACAATAGTTAGTTATCAGTCTGATGTTACTTATAGATTCCGAAATAGTGGAGTCGGTAACATTGGTACTCTGCCTTGATGGTTCTTGGGCCTCATGAGCAATGTGCTGTTGAGTAACCAGAGCAGTGCTATTTGCCTTGTCTCGAGCTATGTGCAAATCAGAAGCCTCATAACCCCTGTTTAAGAATTTTTCAAATGTTTCTTTTTGACAGGTTTTGAGATCGTCCTCATGGCTACAGATCCGTTTAATTCTTAAAAATTCCCCATAGGGGATACTACAAATAAGGTGGCGAGGGTGGGAACTCTTAGCATGTAGTACAGAGTTTCCAGCTGTTGCTTTTCTGTGCAATTTAGTGTGTAATGTGCCCTCCCTAATGAAAATTTCAACGTCCAGGAATTGTACTTTAGTGTCACTTATATCAAAAGTAAACTTAAGATTCAATGTATTTTTGTTGATTTCTTCCACAAAGTTATTGGCTGACTCGATGGTACCTTTCCAAATTAAACAAACATCATCGATAAATCTCCACCAATGGAGAACATGTTGTTCAAACATAACCTTGTGGGCGACCCTCAAAACATGCTCCTCCCACCAGCCCACGTGCAAACACGCGTAACTGGGGGAGAAGCATGCTCCCATGGCCACGCCACGAAGCTGTTGAAAAACTTCCTTATTGAATAAGAAATAGTTGTTAGTCAAACAAGTGGTAATCATTTTTACAATCATTTTGTTATGTTCATACATGTGTATACTTCTTTTGTCTAGAAAAAAGCGGACTGCATTTGTACCATCACTGTGGTTAATGCTGGTATACAGTGAACATAAGTCCATCACTATTACATAGCAGTCATTCTCCCATTTGACATTTTTCAATTTAGTAAAAAAATGTCCAGTATCCCTTATGTAAGAAGGCAGATTTTCCACAAATTCATGTAGAAAGTAGTCTACATATTTCGACATAGCTTCTAGTAGACTCTTTTGTGCTGATATAATAGGTCTGCCTGGAACTGGTGTTATATTCTTATGCACTTTAGGGATAAAGTATAAATTGGGAGTCATAGGATGATCATTCTTTAAAAAATTGTATTCGTTTTTAGTTAGTAGTTTTACTCGTTTCCATTGCAATAGTTCGGCAAATACATTCTCTTTAATTTGGCGCAATTCCTGGAAGCTAGCTTTCCTGTAACAACTGGCATCATTAAGATGATGCCAGGCTTCCTCCAAGTAGAGAGATCTGGGCCACAGGACAATGTTTCCGCCCTTGTCAGCTTTATTGATAATGACTTCCGTATGTTTCTGTAGTTTATGGATGAGTTTAGTGTATTGTAGCTCAGAATAACTATAGCGTCTTTTCTGTTTAAAAACATTGCAATTCAACTTTTTAAGGTCTTCAATCATGTAATCACTAAACACATCGATCGCATCCCGTGGCATCATGGGGATAAATGTAGAAGGAGGCTTGAATGGACTAATAGCTGGAATATTACACATAATACCCGTTTCACAAAGGTCTTCCTGTGTAGAATTCCCTGTAGGGTTGTTGTCATTTGCCAGAGAGTGCACTGCTAATATCGTGCCTACATCTGAAGCTTCCAGATTTGAATATAGTCCTTGCAGTGGTCTAGTCTGTGCTGCAATATTCGCTGCGTTTTTAAGTTGGAAATGTTTTTTCAACTTTAATTTGCGGATAAATTTGAATACATCCACTCTCGTTTGTGTGTATTTAAAAGGATTAGATGGACAAAATGACAAACCTAAAGCTAACAGTTGCTGTTCAGCAATTGATAAAGTTATTTCAGATAAATTAATCACAGTATTGTCCACAACATCATCATTTACCTTATTTATTTCCGGTTGCTGTTATTTTTCTTGCCTCTTCCTCTGTAGTTTGATTTTCCGCCTCTGTTTCCTCCGTTGGTTCTTTCTACTTCTTGACCCATTGTTTGGTTGCGTGGTCTCAGAGTTTGCCGGCGGTCTTCCACTAAAAAAGATAGCTCTTCCCCTGGTGCAAAATTGGTGGGTATTTGAGATGTTTTGCGACCCGTGTTGTCATCTGATCCAATGCTACTCTCCACACTACTTGATTCAACTGAGCAGATTGTCGTCAACTTGCATGGGAGAAGTCGATGCTCTAATGATATCACTTTCATCACTAATTAGTGCTCGACGTTTTATGTTGTCAAATTTTTTCGAGAAGTGAACACTCGTCCTGTCTCGTAGTCTTTTTTGTCCCTTGCAAATTTGTAGATTTTCCTTTCTTTTATAGTTTCCTCATGTTTATTCAGTCTGGATTGTATTTCTTCATGTCCTTTCTTTATTTGTTCTTTGTTTTCATTTTTTTCCAATTAAGCATTGACTTCCTCTATTTCTTTCAGTATTTTCTCTCTGTCCATTTCAGCGTATTTTATCAGAATTAATACCATATTCATAGAGGCATCTAGGTTATTTGTTGCCCACTCCTTCAACATCATTGGGTTAGGGTTTTCAAATGAGGGCGCAATCATTATTCTCAATCCTCGCGGCACTCTCCCAACCTCTTTGTATTTTTCCAATGATTTTCTTTCCCACCATTTAGTCATTTCGGTACGGTGGAGCTTTTCTAGCCTCTTCAGCATGGATTTGACATCATTACTGTGGCTAAGATTGGTGTCTTGAGTGGTGTGTGTATCTTCTACTCTTGAAACATTTGAAAACAGAGCATCTGCTGCTGTTTCACGGTCCTTCAGCGCGTGAAATATATATATATAGATATATATATATTACCTACTGGCGGTCGCCAGTAGGTAGTTATAGTTAGGACCTATTTTTCATAGGAAATCCGCAACATTCTATTTGGAATAACTGTGGCGCACGTTGACGCATCTTCGCGAAATTTTCAAAACTTTTGGCCAGCTCCAGTCCGCTCCTATCCAGAAAGTCTCAGGATGATTCGTGTAGCGGGGGCTGAGAAAAAAGGGGGTCCCAAAACGTGTTTTCCCCATGCAATTTCCCATAGGACCTTTAGCCGCAGCTACAGCCCGAACAGCTGAACGGAATTACACCAAATTTGGCAGAAAGGTAGACCTTGGTTCAGAGTCATGCCTTTTGCTTAAGTGGTGTAAATCCGTTCAGTAGTTCCTGAGAAAATCAATATCAAAATCACATATATATCTGGGCGGAGCCTAACCACACATCTCCTCATGAGATCTGATTGGCTGTCAGTACTTCATCCAAGAAGTGTTGGCAGCCATCTTGGGACCAATATACATGATAGCACCTCATTAAAAAGCATTGCAGTTAATAGAAGGTTTTAAGACTTTAGCTACATTATAAATCATTTGTTGATGGTACCATACTCGTTTTAGGAATTGTGATGTGTTCTAAGGTGATTTTACCATGTGAAAAAGCCTTCTGCTGTGATATCATGAGTCATGTTTGAGAGAAAACTATTTTCTCATGCTTTTCCCACAGAGGTTTGGAAGGTGATCTATAAGCTAAACTGAGAGCATATTTTCTGTAAATTCACATTATCTTTCTCAGTCATGTGAGAATGAAGTCTGACATTCTCAGTAAAACATGTACATCCAACAAGGGCAGAGACTGTCAGTTGATTCCCAGAGTGTTCTAAAGAAAAAACTAGAGCGCTAACAGTCCTACTTATGACAAACGTATTGCACACCTGAAGCCATCTTGTTTGGAATAAAATGGTAACTCTTAAAACATTTAGTTTAAAAAGGAACAAAATGAGGGGGGTTCATTTTGCCATAGAAAGTAGGATTAGTGCTGCAGAAAGAAAAGTTAGGGCACATTTTGAGTGACTTTTCAAATCCTCTTCTATTTCATAAAAAAATTCTGACATGCAGACTGAAAAATGCACTTTCAATACAAGCAGCAGACTTCCCTGGTGAGCAGTAGCTTCACTACAGTGATCTAATGAGCAACTAGAGTGCTAACATTCTAAATTTATGGCAAATTTGTGACACATCTGAATGCCTTCTTGATGGAATCAAAGTAAAAAACTGAAAGTATTTCCTACTGAGGAGACTGTAGTAAATGAGGAAATTAGGAAACTTCATAACAAAATGTCTCCCAAAATGGCCACCAGAGAAAAAAGAGCCCAAATGTAGCAAAAATATCACCCAGATGTAGCCCAAGTATAGCCCAATGACAAAATGTCCCAGAGTGTTCTACCGAACAACTAGAGCGCTAACAGTCTTATTTATGACAAAAGTATGACACACCTGAAGCCACCTTGATTAGAATAAAGTGGTAACACTAAAAACATTTAATTTGCAAAGGAACAAAATGAGGGGGTTCAGTTTGCAATAGAAATTATGATTAGTGCTGCAGAAAGAAAAATTAGGGCACATTTTGACTTCTCAAATCCTCTTCTATTTCATAAAAAAATTCTGACATGCAGAGTGAAACATGCACTTTGAATACCAGCAGCAGACTTCCCTAGTGAGCAGTAGCTTTACTACAGTGATCTAATGAGCAACTAGAGTGCTAACATTCAGAATTTATGACAAATGTGTGACACATCTTAATGCCTTCTTGATGGAACCAAAGTACAAAAACTGAAAGTATTTCCTACTGAGGAGACTGCAGTAAATGAGGAAATTAGGAAACTTCATAACAAATAAGTCTCCCAAAATGGCCACCAGAGACAAAACAGCCCAAATGTAGCCCAAATATCACCCAGATGTAGCCCAAGTATAGCCCAATGACAGAATGTCCCAGAGTATTCTTAAGAACAACTAGAGCGCTTACTGTCTTACTTATGACAAAAGTATGGCACACCTGAAGTCATCTTGATTGGAATAAACTGGTAACACTTAAAACATTTAATTTGAAAAGGAACACAATGAGGGGGTTCATTTTGCCATAGAAATTATGATTAGTGCTGAAGAAAGAAAAATTAGGGCACATTTTGAGTGACTTCTCAAATCCTCTTCTATTTCATAAAAAAATTCTGACATGCAGACTGAAACATGCACTGTTAATACCAGCAGCAAACTTCCGTGGTGAGCAGTAGCTTTACTACAGTGATCTAATGAGCACCTAGAGTGCTAACATTCAGAATTTATGACAAATGTGTGACATATCTGAATAACTTTTTGATGGAATCAAAGTAAAAAACTGAAAGCATTTCCTACTGAGGAGACTGCAGTAAATGAGGAAATTAGGAAACTTCATAACAAATAAATCTCCCAAGATGGCCACCAGACACAAAAGAGCCTAAATGCAGCAAAAATATCACCCAGATGTAGCCCACATGTAGCCCAATGACAGAAGTGTGCAAAACACTTATTTTTTGCGTTTTTGCAGTTTTATATAGTGCAGGCTTGTCAGGTATTGGAGTGCTTTACATGAGCATTGGTTACACCACACAAGATCAAATTCATTTTGGTTGTAGACATGGGGAGATTAAGTGATTTGACCAGAATCACAGAATGTTGAGCTGAAGCAGAAACTCCAACCTGGTTCCCCAGTTGCAAAGTCTGCAGCTCTGGAAGTAACACGACATCCTCTCCCCCAAGTGCAACATTTAATCAAGTGGTCAACTGGATACAAAAATCCTAAAGATAACAAATAATTTAAAAGTGCTTTGTCGCTATTTCAAAACTCAGAAAATATGTCCTCGTTTTAGTTATTTGGAGCACTAACCATAATTTTGATGCAAATAAGACCCTCTCATATATGTAATTTCTAAAGGAAATGCTCTAGGTATTACAGTTTTTATTACATCAAGATGACGTCAGGCGTTCCACACTTTTGCAATAAATATAGAATGTTAGCAATCTAGTTGTTCATTAGGATACTGTTGAGAGGCAGAGGCCAGGGGCACGGACTCTGAAAATTGAAGGCAGGTAGGAGGGTGCAGAGGCAACAATTTGACCACACTGGGCAGGCAGGAAGGGCAGTGTCAGCACAACAGACTATGGAGGGCAGCGGAAAGGGGGGCAGGGGCAACAAACCAACAATACAGGACTGGCAAGAGAAGCCGTGGCAATATAATAGACCATTGTGGGCAGAAGGAAGAGGCAGTTGTAGTACAACCATACATGCCAACAGACCCGATTCAGCCAGGAAACGTACAATGTTTTTAAGCTCAAATGGGCTTTATTTGATCTGTCTCCTGTCTACAATCTCCTCTTTTTCAATGTAACTCAAAGTGGAAAATCAATACCTCCCTCTTACCAAGTTCAAAATGTTCGCAAGTATGGTAGATTGGATCATGGAAGGCAGGAGGAATTGGGGTAGGGACATGGACTCAGGTAACAGAGGACAGGAGGGACATGGAGAGGTACACCAAACTGACCCTACAGGGCAGGCATCAGGGTTTGCAGCAGCACAATACACCACACAGGGCATGCGGGACAGGATTGCAGCAAAGCAATCCATAGCAAGCAATAGGGATGGGACAGGACCATACACATGGACAACAGAGAACAGAGGGGAAAGAGGAAATGGTAGCTAGCTGACCATAATGGACAGACAGGAGTGAAAGATGCAGCATAACAGACCATAAAGGGCAGGAGGGACGGATCAGGGGCATTACAATGGAACAGACAAGCCAGGAGGGAGGGAATAGGGGGCTGCACATGGAAACAGAGGGCTGGGGGCAAGGGGGCTGGGCAGGAGCAGCAATATGGGCACTAGAATGGGCAGGATGGGCACTAGAAACAAGACACACCATGGAGAGCAACAGTGAGTCTATGATGGCATACACACAGATCATGGAGGGAAGATGGGAGGGCGTGAGGGGCAGCTAGCTGACCACACAGGGAAGGTGGGAGGGGCTGTGGCAGCACAGAAGACCATGTATAGCAAGCGGGAGGGTTAATGGAAGCACAATGGCTATGATGGGCAAGAAGGAGGGTACAGGGGCATGCACAAAGGACCATGGAGGATAGAAGGGAGGGTCAGGACCTGGGGACAGACAAGAGAGGTCAGGGGAAGGGGCCTCACAACAGACTGCGCGGGGCAGGCAGGAGGAGCAGTTGCAGCACAACAGACCAGGGAGGGCAGAAGGGTGTGGCAGTAAAATGGACCATGGAGGACAGAAGGAAGGGGCATGGCATGTGGACAGGCAGGGTGGAGGTAGCAGGGACAGGTTACAGTCATCTGACAAATGCTAGGTAGTTGGGAGGGGAGTGGCAGCTCAACAGAACACTCAGAGTAGATAGGAGTGGCAGGTCCATGGAACATGGAGCAGGGGCATGCACAAAGACATCGGAGGGCAGGGGGAAGGAGAATAGGGGCAGCAAGCTAAGCACAGAGGCTAAGCAGGAGGTCAATGATGGGGCATAGAATTGGGCAATGGAGGGCAAGAGGAGTGGACTGGTACATCATGCTAAATGGAGGGCAGAGGCAGCACATCAGACCATGCATGGCTTGAGGGAGGAGACTAGTCCATGGATTCAGACAACAGAGGAAAGGGAGGAGGTGGATGGGGCAGCAAGCTAACTGTTCAGAGAAGGTGGGTATTAGGAACTTTATTGTTTTTAAAATGTGTGTCTGTGCGAACTACTTAAAATATGAACAAGTATGCAGCATAATTTCACTTTTATTCAGGAAGAAGAGGACGTTTGTGACTGTGACTCCGGGCTCACTTGGCAGAAACACCCCCTGACCCTCCACCCCCATCGCAAAATGTAATGCCCATGAAACGGGTAGGTGAACACAGTGTTATATAGAACATAGTCCTGAGAGCACGATTGAAAATGAAAACTAGATATAGTGTATGGTATAAACTATGCACCAAAAAGTGTGATATAAGATGAACCAGGGCGTGAAATATAATATGCAATACATTGTGCGCAATGACAGATTCATTGGAGAGCGCGAGATAGCACAGGCACAAGTGTGCTCTGAGATATGCGCCTTGGAGTGTAATATGCACAGGGCAGTGTTGTGTAACCTAACTAGTCTCTAAAGTTGTAATATAAAATATGTGCTGGGGAGTGTAACGTTGCATATGCACTGTGACTAAGATATGGATCCCAGATTGTAATATGTATGGCATAGCGCTGCGCGTTATAACATAGGCATCTGGGAAGGCATGTTAGATGGGGCAATATAACCTGAGCGAAGGCAAGTGTGGCATGACATATTCACGGGGTGGTGTCACAGTGCACATGGGCTAGAGAGTGTCATAGCATATGCACTAGCTGGTGGAATACAACACAGAGGTGTGTGGCACTCGACGGGCACTGGTGGGTGTAACACAGCATTGGGCTCAGCCATTAGCGCGCTGTGACTCTCAAGTGAGGTTCATCTCCTTTCCAGAGAGAAAAATAAAAAGTATTAAACATCCGGCGGTGGATGTGTGTTTTATTAACCGTGAGGGGGGTTTCTATCATAGTTTTGGTTGAATTTTTGTCAAATCCCCTTTGAATGGCTTGGTATGCGTGTGTATTAAATGTGCCCGTCAATAGCTACCCATGTTTGTATAAATAAATGACAAGGGTGTCTACTTGGAGAGTACCCACCGGCAGGGGTGCTGGGATTAGGCACGGTAGGGCGTCAGACACATCAGAGCTTCACTAGTGGTGTAAATACATTCCACGTGGATTTGTTGTATGCATAGTCACCTTTTAATGAATATCACGCAAATCGTCATGGTGATAGGTACATACGGTTTGTCCAGCATGTCCTAGGTGTTTCTATAAATATATTAAAAAAATAATAATATAAAACAAAGGCCGGCCCCTGGGGATGGCGTCCCTGAGGCTATAAGTGGCCTGAGGAGGGGGACAACTTTTCAAAAAAAAAAAATTAGGGGGCAGGCCCTCGGGGATGGGGTCCCCAGGGCCAATAAATTAGAAAAAGAAGGGGGGCCACACAGCCCTCCTTCTAAAAAAAAATAAAATAAATAAAAGACCGGCATCACGCCGGAGGCCACGCCCCCTCCTTGCAGAACTCTGCAAATGCACCCCCTGGCCAGTTGTAAGTTGGGGAATTAATTCCCCTTCAATACTGAGGGTCCCTGAGGGCCAACTAGCCCAACAGGTAGCTCCAGTATGCTCCAGGGAGCTGCGTTGCAGACAGGTGTTCTGAGGCCACGCCCCTTTTTGCACCTCTCTGCAATGCAGCTCTGTGGCACTTACTGGAGGTACCTAGTGGGCTAGTTTGACCCTAGGGACCTTTAGGATTCAAGCGGACTTAATCTCTCAACTTAGAATGGCCACAGGGCGTGTTTACACACTGGTGAAGGGAGGGGACGGGGCCTGAGGTGACGTATGCAAACATGCCCTGTGGCGCGTTTTAAGTTGGGGAAATAATTCCCTTTCAATCCTGAGGGACCTGGGGGCTAACTAGCCCACCAGGTGCTTCCAGTAAGCGCCACTGAGCTGCGTTGCAGAGAGGTGGTCCAGACCATGCCACTTTTTACACCTCTCTGCAACGCAGCTCTGTGGCGCTTACTGGAGGTACCTAGTGGGCTAGTTGGACCCTAGGGACCCTCAGGATTCAAATGAACGTAATCTCCCAACTAAAAATGACCAAAGGGCGTGTTTACACAGTGGTGAAGGGAGGGGACGGGGCCTGAGTTCACGTGTGCAATCTCGTCCTGTGGCACGTTTTAAGTTTGGGAAATAATTCACCTTCAATCCTGAGGGACCCTGGGGGCCAACTAGCCCACCAGGTGATTCCAGTAAGCGCCATTGCGCTGCGTTTCAGAGAGGTGGTCTAGGCTGTGCGCCGTTTTACATCTCTGCAACACAGCTCTGTGGCGCTTACTGGAGATATGTAGTGGTCTAGTTTGACCCTAGGGACCCTCAGGATTCAAGGGGACTTAATCTCCCAACTTAAAACGGCCACAGGGCGTGTTTACACAGTGGGGAAGGGAGGGGACAGGGCCTGAGGTGACATGTGCAAACACGCCGTGTGGCACATTTTAAAAGGTAGTTTTAATCCCCCTGCCCTATTATATATTAGGGGTTTACAGAGGAGTCCTAACTTTAGGACTCCTAAATGCCTTCTGTGAATACCGAAAGTCTTAAAATTAGGATTTTTCTCAATTTAGTAGAAGTAAAGTTAGGACTCCTAACTTTAGGACTCCTAAATGCCTTCTGTGAATACCGAAAGCCTTACAATTAGGATTTTTCTCAGTTTAGTAGTAGTAAAGTTAGGGGTCCTAACTTTAGGACTCCTAAACTGAGAAAAATCCTAATTTTAAGACTTTCGGTATTCACAGAAGGAATTTAGGAGTCCTCCCAACTTCTGTGAATACCGAAGTGAGTAAGTGTCTTCTGTGAATACCAAAATGAGTAAGTGCCTTCTGTGAATATGAAAATGGTAGTAAGTTTAGGATTTTGTCTTAAGTTAGTTCTGTGAATCGGGCCCCATAGGTTTCAAGGGCGTTATAGTTAGCTGGACTTTTTACTCGTACAAAACCATTGAAATTCCCCCGTTATGGTTAGTTCAGCTAACGATAACTCGCGCGCCCGCAATGCACTGCTGATGACGTCACATATTACCTCACTCATGACATGGTCAGTGACATCACTGATGACATCTCAAATGACATCACTGATGACATCACTGATGACATCATCCTTGTGATAAAGTGGCAGACCTCCTCTCATCCTAATATAACCTTTGATACACACATTCAAAAATAGAAACTAAAATTTTCCAAACAATGGACATACCAATACCAGTTACAACAACCTATTCTGTAATTCTAAGATCCACATACACATCCACTCATTCACCAACAGTCCTATACAGTCACTCATCATATGTACTCATACACCTATCCATCCTGTTACACAACGCCACTCATCCATGGAGTTACTCACACACATAGTCACTGCTAATAAAGAATCAAACATCCATTTACTTTAATATACAGTTATACACACACCACATCACTTACTTCTACAGAAACTTACACATACTTAGTCTTTTAAACAATCACTTATAGAAACACATACTTATTCATACAGGAACTCTTCCAATCTCTCACTCTCACATATACTCACTTATATACACCAATAGTCACATATACTAGTTTAAAACATATGTAGTTACTCATAAAGACACTATTGAGACAGTCATTCACTCACTAACACACCCATGCACACACTCATCCACCCATACAGTCCTGCACACATGCTGTCTTCAACACATGCAAACAGTGAGTCACTCATTCATGCACCTATGCACTACTTAATACCCCCCACCGAACCAAACAGACACTCAGACACTCATACTGATACTCAAAAAACCAACTAATAACCTATATAGACACCCATGTAGCTACTCACCAACCCATGCAGCCACTTATACACAAAGTGAGAGACTGATACAGATATTTACATATTTAAACATTACTCACTAACCCATGTATTCACTAAGATACACTTAATCAGTCAGTTATACAATCAATTTTTCAAAAACAAATCATCCATTTACACACTTATATACCCATTTATTCTTCCATCGACCGTGAGATATACATATATAAAACATATTTAATTTTCAGAAAAACACAGATTCACTGGATGATGTCATCAGTGATGTCATCAGTGATGTCATTTGAGATGTCATGAGTGATGTCATCAGTGATGTCACTGACCATGTCATGAGGGATGTAATATGTGATGTCATCAACAGTGCATTGCGGGCGCGCAAGTTATAGTTAGCTGAACTAACTATAACGGGGGAATTTCAATTGTTTTGTACGAGTGAAAAGTCCAGCTAACTATAACGCCCTTGAAACCTATATTTTTTTAGTGAATATATATATATTCACTGAAAAAAACATAGGTTTCAGGGACGTTATAGTTAAGAATTAGCATTTAAAAAAACATACGTTTCAGGGACGTTATTTTTAGTTGGACATTTGACTCATATAAAATCAGAGAAATTTGCCTTTTATAGTTAGTTGAGCTAACTATAACTCGCGCCCCTGCAATGCACTGTTGATGACGTCACATATTACATCACTCATGACATGGTCAGTGACATCACTCATGACATCACTGATAACATCTCAAATGAAATCACTGATTACATCACTCATGACATCATCCAGATGACAATCTGATGCACATGCTGATGCTCTAATATAAACTTTGGTACACCCATTGTAAAATGCTGACTACTATTTTTGAAACCATACACAGAAGAATGCCATATACTACATAGCACTCACTATTTCCTAGGTCTACACACACGTCCAGTCACCTATACATGTAGTTACTCATCAATAGAGGACTATACTATACACTCATACATCTATACATGCAGTCACACACTGCCACTCATCCATAGAGTTACTCACACACCTAGTCAGTAATACAAAGAAAGAATCACATACCCATTTAATCATGTATACAGTTATACACACCAATTTTGTTATTTTTAGACATACCACATCACTTATTTATACCGATACTTTTCTGTCTTATAAAATCACTGATAAAAGCAGGCACTTATTTATACACACACTCTTGAAATAACTTGGTCTCACGTATACTCATTTATATACTCCAACACTCACATATAGTGGCTTAAAACATATGTAGTTAGTCACAGATATGACACATTTATTCACTTACCAACACACCCATAGACACACACAGATGCACTTTTTAATCCATACAACCACTGAATCACCCACTCAGACATCTGTGCATAGACTCATACACCCACCGACTCACACAGGCACTCAGGGACCTATACAGATACTCACACAACAAATCAATAACCTATATAGACACTCATGTAAGTATTCAGCAACCCATGCAGTGCTTACACACCAATGGAGAGACTAATACAGACTTTTACACAGTTTAGTCACTAACCCATGTATTCACTAAGACATGTTCAATCACTCACTTATACAATCAGTCACACGCATACGAAATAATTCCATTAGGCACTTGTAAATGCATTCATTCTTCAATACACCTTGGCATATATATATAAAATATATTTACATTTTATAGAAACACACATTCACTGGATGATGTCATGAGTGATGTCATGAGTGATGTCATTTGAGATGTCATGAGTGATGTCATCGGTGATGTCACTGACCATGTCATGAGTGATGTAATATGTGATGTCATCAGTAGTGCATTGCAGGGGCGCGAGTTACAGTTAGCTCAACTAACTATAACAGGCAAATTTCACTGGTTTTATATGAGTCAAATGTCCAACTAACTATAACGTCCCTGAAACCTATGTTTTTTTCAGTGAATTTCTAACGTTTTTTTAAATGCTAACTCCTAACTATATTGTCCCTGAAACCTATGATTTTTTCAGTGAATTTCTAAGGTTTTTTAAATGCTAATTTCTAACTATAACGTGCCTAAAACCTATGTTTTTTCAGTGAATTTCAAAGGATTTTTAAATGCTAATTTCTATTTATAACGTTTATTAAACCTATCTTTTTTTCTATGTTTTTTAATTATCATCCCATTTTCAACTTTTTGAAAACTGCAAATCTCACCTCTCTTCCATCAATACCTTACACCAACAAATTGCCACAAGCAAGAGCCACATCTAACGCTAATGAAATGAACAGTAGGCGTTCCCGTGCAAAAAAACACGAAAACACTACTTTCACATATTTTCAACGACCAGCCAAATCTGCAATGCGATCCAAAAAGCAGGCGATAAGCCGAGTTAGCAGCAACAAATTAACTTCAAACTTTAACTGGTGTAAGGAGGTCGATTATCTACTTTGTTATTTCGACCCAACCCACAGCCACATCTAAAGACCAACACATGATACAGCTACTGATCATGCAACTCCGACACCCAACAACACCACAACACCAAGCCCCACCACCACCAAAACCTCCCCCCATCCACCCCTCCTACTACCACCAAGGCAGCACAAAACAGAACAATGGACCATCCCAAAACGCCATGCCCCTCAGCCACACAATAGCTGAATGTTAGGAGATGAGCAACCAACTATATATGAAGGAGGGAAGTCACCCATCACTGATAAAGCACACAATGCCAAGTGTAACGCTCATGTGCTGCACAGACCTCACTATGCAAAGCACAAACCTCCCCATGTGGAGATATACTATTGATACTTGTAGTGTAGTGCACATTGGACGCAACCATGTTACCTCAGGAAATGTGGAAGATCTCGGTCATGTAGCTGTATTGTCTTCCCACCTGGAAGCGGAAGCAGAGTGCGCTGCTCCAATGTATGCCACTCCAGCGTAGGAGTTTGAATTAATAGACCAGGCCCTAGGCGTAGCCTCCTCGACACAGGGCTCCTGCGAACCCAGCGGCACAGCATCGTAGACTTATGTCTGTACTGACTACTGCCTTTGATCTACACTACGGACAGCACGGCTCACAATTCAGATGCAGTGGCGATTGTAGATGTCGCAGTCCAGTCCGCAAGACACGTTGCTCCCAGTGCAGCCCGCACGGACCACGCATGATCACAGGCTGTGTACACGCTGTGTGCTTCAGGTGCTACTAACTCCCTGCACCATAAGTCATCCCCACGTGGCCTTATCAACGCAGACTTCATTAGACAAAGCACATTGCTCCCAGTGCAGCCCTGCCGGGACCATGTCTCATCGCAGGGTGCGCAGACGCTGAGTACTCCAGGTGCCACTAACTGTGCAGCTCAACTCAATGCCACGTGGCTGTGTGCCCATCATGACCGCTGCCTCCGCCCTACACTGGAGTTACATGGTTCACAATTCAACATTAGTAGCAACACACATTGTGTAAGAGACTATGATGGGTTAAGAAGACCAAATGCTCGCAATCTGTGCAGCTCAAGTCAACATCACCTGCCTGTGGGCCTTTGCTGACCGCTGCCTCTGGCCTACACTGTGGAAGACCGGCAACATGTGGTGCCAACTAACCCTGTTCAACACAAGCCGATCCCACATGTGTAACTGTGTCCTGAGTCCTCAATGGCAGCGACCACAGCACCAGACTCCCTTCGATCACCGAGGCGTATTTCCACATGGAAGACCGGTGACACGTCGTGCCACTGAACCTGTACTACGCAAGGTTTGTTTGGGTCACCAATGTGCACGTGGCTGTGAGCCCTAGCTCACCGCTACCTCTGCCCTACAATGTGGGCGACCGGCGACAAATGGTACCACTAACCATCTTCAACACAAGCCGATCCGACATGTGTAACTGTGTCCTGAAATCCTGAATGGCAGTGAGCCCAACTTCTTGCCAGCGACCACAGCACCAGACTCCCTTTGATTAGTTTGGCGTATTTGCATATCGAAGCCATCAATTTGGAAAGTATTGCAGACGAAAAAATAACGCAAAAGATTAATTTTACACAAACTGTCGATTTCCCTTTCCACGTCTAGTAATTTCCAAAGGAAGAGTGAACAGTTTAATGTCAGCAATGAGACATACCATCACTCGAAAATCACCCAAAAATACTTATAATTTAAAAAAGAACAGAAGCATTGAAGTACAATAATGATTACAATACGGCGATTTAGAAGATGTGAAATGCAAATATGAACATTCAATATGATGCACATAACTCAATTGCTGTTTTTCACTATGTCACGTCATATATTACCAACTCTGAGAAGACAGAATTGAAAGAAATGTGGGAAGAAATTTCACAGGAGAAGACATTTGAAAAATGTACAGCTTCAGTTTGAAGACACTTTCACATCAAGAAATTGAATCCTACCAATGTTCGATCGATAGACATCTGCAAGTTTATATTCAAAGTCAACAGAAACCATCTGGATAATTCTAGGTTTTCCTGCGGCACGAAATCGAGTTTTAATATAAATGTTATAAAACAAATTTGTGATGATATAGACTTACATTTCTTTGCTAGTCAAGAGAACTGTATAGAAAACAGTTGGATATGTCTAGGTGTTGATCAACAAATGGAAGATAATACTTTTCTGAAGTTTGAAAAAGAAATAACAAAGTTTAAAGTAGTTTCTGGTGAAAATCCCATCTATGTTTATATTTATTGCAGACGTACTCATTATAACATTCAAACTAGGAATGTAGATGTACTACCACTAACCCTGTTCAACACAAGTCTATCCCACAGGTGTAACTGTGTCCTGAGTCCAGAATGACAGTCACCCCAAGTCCGTGGCAGCGACCACAGCACCACACTCCCTTCGACCACTGAGGCATATTTCGATATGCAAGGCCAGCGACACTTAGTCCCACTAACCCTCTTTAACACAAGCCGATCCCACATGTGTAACTGTGTCGTGAGTCCTAAATGGCAGTGACCCCAACTCCGTACCACCACACTACCTTTGATCAGTGAGGGGTATTTCCATATGCAACTACAGACTCCAGTAGGCAAGTAAGTATCATAGTCCTACACCCTAAATACAATCCTTTTAGTATCCTTGCTTCAAGAACTTTTTTTTATATCAGTTATAGTTTTACTACAATGACCAAATTAATCTTCAAATGAAAACTAAAATGGAATACCAGTCTACACTGCAGGCAGTAAAGCTCGCAATTCCATTTTTAAATGCTAATTTCTACCAACAAGATTGTACTCAGAAAATACAACACTTCGTCAGTGTATTCTATAATTATTTCATCTTTTCATCATACGCCTACACTGCACTCACTAGGGCTCCCAATGCAAATTACTTCTTCATTCATTAACTACAGAGTCACTAGGCAAGTAACTATTACAGGCCTCAAATCTACATAATATCCTTTTAGTATACTTTCTTCGTGAACATTTTTTATATCAGTTATACCTTTAGTACAATCACCAAATTCATTTTCAAGTACAAACGAACACTCAGAAGTCTACACTGCGGGCAGCAGACCTCGCAATTTGAATTTTGGACACGTGGTGTCAACTAACACTGTCCAACACAAGCCGATCCCACATGTGTAACTGTGTCCTGAGTCCTGAATGGCAGTGACCCCAAATCAATGGCAGCGACCACAGCAGCAAACTCTCTTTGATCAGTTAGACATATTTCCATATGCAGTGACCCAAAACTTCATGGCAGCGACCACACCACCACACTCCCTTCAATTAGTGAGGAGTATTTTCATATTGAAGGCTGGCAACAAGTGGTGCCACTGAACCTGAACTACGCACGTCAGTGACGCCTCCAACGTATGCACTTGGGTGTGGGCCCTTGATCACCGCTCTCTCTGGCCTACGCTATGATCAGCAGGCCTCACAATTCAGATAGAGTTGTGATTCCACATGACGCAGTCCTATAGCCAAGACACATTGCTCCCAGTGCGGCCTGTCCACACCAAGCATCATCACAGGCTCATACACTCTCAATACTTCTAATGCCACTAACCCTCTTTAACAGAAGCCGATCCCACATGTGTAACTGTCCTGAGTCCGGAATGGCAGTGAGCCCAAGTCCGAAGCAGCAACCACACAACATACTCCCTTCAATTTGTGAGGCATATTTTGATATGCAAGGACGGCGACACCTACTCCCACTAACCCTCTTTATCACAAGCCAATCCCACATGTGTAACTGTGTCCTGAGTTCTGAATGGCAGTCACCCCAAGTCCGTGGCTGCGACCACAGCACCAGACTCCCTCTGATCAGTGAGGCATATTTCCATATGCAAGGACAACAGCACGTCGTGCCACAAACCCTCTTTAACACAAACCAATCCCACATTTGTAACTGTGTCCTGAATCCTGAATGGCAGTCACCCCAACTTTGTGTCAGCGACCACAGCACCAGACTCCCTTCACTCTTATTTGCTGTTCTTTTCTTTAAATACTTTTTTTATATGTAAATCTATACATGTCTAAGGCTCTTCTTTGTCCAACCGCATAGGGGCACTTCTGGGCCCAAGAAGGTTGTTGAGGGTATGATGGTAATGTGGGAAGAGGGTGCATTACATGCTGATGTGGGGAGAGGCAGTGTCAAAGGGGTATCTATCACAGAAAGAACTCCGATATGTTTTCACAAATACCTTGGACAAATGCCAGCTGACTGACTGAATCCCAAAATGATTTTTCAATACTTATGTCGTGTGAGTTATAAACAGTGCGCACCCAGGCTCACAGAGGGACAACTGTGGCCCGTCCACTCCACTCACAGACACAGTACTATGAGCCGTCCACGCCATTGTACCTGTCCCTGCCCTATTCCGTCGTATGCCACGCCAGCCATGCCATGCCACTCAGATGACGTTCCGACGATGGCCCCACATAGCTACCTGTCGCAGGCGTACTCGCTGGTGGTGTGCAGGCCAGTGGTCTAGTTATGCACATCCCCCACCCACTCCCTGAGGGCAGGTTTGCACACACCTCACACCCATCCAGCACATGCGCCACAGGCCATGTGACCACGCAAATATAATAGATCGACAATGTCACATCCTTTATTGCCGGTGCTGACTAGATGCCGGACGCTCCACGTGTCTCAACCATAAAGAGTCTTTCAAACCTTCCGCAGAAGGTTACTTGCACCCTAATCTGTATAGCCCTCATGGGCCTACCACCCCCTTGGCACAGACTTCAGATGCACATGTTTAGTGCCACCTGAAGCTCATAAGGCCATCAGGGGCCTACCACCACGTGGCACAAACTTAACTTCCACAGGCTTAGCGGCCCCAAAATCTGATGTGGTCTCCGCCATTGATGACTCAGGACTCAGCAACATTTGTGAGATCTGCCGGGCCGTGGAGAAGATGATGTGGTCTCCACCATTCATGACATAGGACTCAGCGACATCTGTGCAATCCGCCATGCACCTGAAGTGGTCTCCACCATTCATGGCTCCGGTGGCACCAGGTAATTATTTGCTCATGGATGCGCAGGGGCGGCGGTGTCTCTCTCTCTCTTTCTCTCTCTCTCTCTCTCCCCCTCTCTTTTTCTCTCTGGCTTTTTTTTCTTTCTCTTTTTCTCTATGTCTCTCTTCTTTGATATGCGCATTACACATGTCCTTATTTTGTGCTTTATTTTCCAGGCTCTGTCGTCCACATCCATGGTCCCCACAGCAGTGTTCCACCTTGTTATTTTGTATTTTCTTTATACATTTTGTTTATTACTTTATCGTTGCTATATGTTAATAAAAAATAAAGTTTGAAAAAATAAATTAATAAAGTTTCTGGTTGTTTTCTTAACTGCTGTGTAACTCTTTCTTGTTCTTATTACTGTTATTTGATGAAGTCTACCATGGTCTTAAATTTTGGAGGACTTATCGCGGGAATACTGGTGATGTCTGCAGTTTCCACCAACTTCTGAATATTGTGTTAGATTTATCTCAACTTTACTTCCATTAAAGTGCTGATAAGGAAATGCATACTAGCCGTTCCTGTGCAAAAAGACACGATGTGCACCTTTGCAATTTATTCTAAATACTAAAATCCTGTATTGAATCGCACTGACGTAGTGGCTGCACTCACAGTGTACACACAAAATCATTTACGAAACCTCATTGTATTTATATTGGTTGGGAATCGGGCGTCAGGTGCTGGATCTTGACGAGATACACTGCCCAGTTCGTATATTGTCCTGCACATGCAAAAAATCACAGCACACCTTTCACACCAACTGCAATGCGAAACAAATTCCAGCAATAAGCCACGTTAGCACCTGGGATTTTACACCTGCTTTCTGATGATGTTAAGCAGGACGACTACCTGCACCATGAAAGAGAACACAGCCAAGAGCCACACCAGAACACCCACAGGTGCCATAGAATAAATGAGCATGATACAGGGATACTTATGAGGGCCACAAGACTCTTCGGAACAACTCCGGAACGCCAACGCCCCCCAAACCGGGATCTGAGCAAGTGTGTCCCTCTGGTCATTGTGTTAGTATGCTAGGCACCAGCCCTTCAAACTTCACAGTGTGCTATCACCTCAGCATTGGCAGTGAACCTGGACATGTAGCTATGCACGCATCCTCCTGCATGTACAACCAGCGTGTGCTGGTCCGGAGTACACAGGTCAGCGAAGGGGTGTGCCTATCTGACAACGGGAACGGGGTGTCTCGGATATCTCTGTGTACAGGAAGTGCGGTAAGTGTGTCTCTGTGTTCTGGAGTGGCCAGCCACAAGGGCCACATCAGTTCATGTAGTAAAGTGACATGCACCACCTCCAAACGGCACTGTGATGGTGTAGTTGGAATGCAGCAGCACATGCGCAAATAGGCATTACTATGGTGTGCCGTACGAGTGCACGAGATACAACACCACACCGTAAAAAAGTGTGGGAGCTCATAGGAGGGAGGAGCAGCTGTTTGCAACGTAACAGACAGTGAACTTGCCCATGTGCCACATGCTGGGCATCTCATCCATGATGACCACGGTTGCAGACATCCCACAACACCAACGACCCGCCTTTGTACACATCCTCTATGAATGCAGCGTGGTTTTCACTTCTATGCTCGTTCACTGGTGTGATGTTGGCGAGTTGTGTGACTTGTGCTCCTTGTTGGTGTATTTCATTTTGGCCATTGTTTGTCTACACTTGTGCTATACTTAATTGTGCATCTCTGCCAATCTGCCCATCTCCCCCCGTCCTCCCACTCTCTGCTTCTTCCTCCTCCTGGTGCTGTTCTGCCTATATTATTGTTGCTCCACACATAAATACATGTAAAGAACAAATTAGAATAGTTCCTTGATTCTTTTAGGTTTCAAAACTTCTCTCTCTGGGTTTCCATATAAACAGTTTTTTTAATATTCAACAACACACAGAAGTCAGAAGTGCAACATATTCTATCAACACACTTTCTAGAACATTCTACAACACGTGGAGGTTAAAAGTTCATCGATCTTTTTAAACATAACCATATTTTTTTGACACATTTTCTCGAACATTTAACGGCACGTGCAGATTAAAAGTTCATGATTGTTTTAAATTCAAACAGTGCCTTCCAAATGCAAGTAGCTGGTGTGGTTGAGTTGACAACTTTTATCCTACGATATGT
Source organism: Triturus cristatus (assembly GCF_964204655.1). Lineage (NCBI taxonomy): Eukaryota > Metazoa > Chordata > Amphibia > Caudata > Salamandridae > Triturus > Triturus cristatus. The sequence continues at coordinate 48,543,348 of NC_140581.1, read as the reverse complement.
AGTCCACGTTGAAACTGCTTTTTCTTAACCAATCACAAAGATGATTTTCCACAAAACAAATGTGCACCCTACTTTTAAAAAAGAATACTTTTCATCTCCCAATCACGTATCATTTTGTATGGCAATAAAAAGTAGTTCCCCATCTTTAAACATATCTCTTATTCTACCAAGGAACTACGTGAGCTACAGACATATTTCCATACCTTCCAGCCATACCTTCAAAATACTAGTGCGGATTGTAGGACATAGCTATATTTTCTGGTGAAAGAGGTATGCAGAACAGAGACGTATTGACTTAAACCTAGGTTTACAAAATGTGGACATTAAATGGTTTGCACAGAGAGGATTGAAGTGGCACCAATTGTTGCCTTTGGTTAAAACCAGTTTGCATCTCCAACACCCTGACCTCATGATTGTGCACTGTGGCGGAAATTACCTAGGTACATTGAATGGGATAGGTTTGAAAATGCTTATGAAGGACACCTTTGGACAATTGATGTTACTTTTCCCTCAAACTGTCTTTGTATATTCCAATATATGCCTAAGACAGAAGTGGAAATGGTCAAAACAATTTTGTCCTCAGATTGAAAAATCTAGAAATAAACTCAACAAAGCTGTGTCTGCATACCTCAGAGACCACAAAAAGGGGTCCATCTACAACAACAACATACGTTTTGATATGGCTGATATCTACAGAAGTGATGGAGTACACTTCACAGATCACGGAAATCGAGTTTTCCTAAATAAATTGTAGCTGTGCATCCGCACTTATATGTAGCTCCAACTAATCAACACAATGGCTCTTTTTAGAGCCACCCTATAACTGATAACTTAGGCCCGCTATTTTAGGGCCAGGTAACGGCAACTCCCACACCTTCGCCAATATGTATTCTCCACACAGCTCTAACGCAGTGGCAAGACCATCTGACTTTGCAGCACAGAGCTCTCGCTTTGATCACCACCTCTACTCCCCCATGAGTACCACCACCTAAGCACCATATACAAGTTGGACAAGTGTGGCACAGCACCCAGAGCACATGACTTCACAGCATAGCAAACACAGGCTCACGGTTTCATACCCGAGTCCAGCAGCCGCTCAATTTAGCATTATGACGCTCTAGGCAATACCTCACTTAATTTCCGTACCCAGCACTTTCAGACTAGTAGGGGTCAGTTATTCACCAGCTTTACCCCGAGTCCGTCAGCAGCTCAGCTTACGCCCCCAGTGCCCTCAGACCCGTAGGAGTAAGTAGTTTGCACTTTACAAATACCAAAGTGATTTGATACGCGCAAATTTACCTTCTCACTCCCTCTACAAATTAAGGGTGGGCAAATTTATGTCTCTTTTTCTCACTCTCTTTTGAGCCTGTCTAAGCTGTCTAGGAAACAGCCATGAGACATTTAATTGGCTATTCAGTAATACTGTTTTAAAAATTGTTAGCATTAATAAAATGAATAAATATGTATGCTATGTTACTGCCCATCCTGTCTGATGAAATTATGAAAGGATAAGTAGTCTAGATTGCTGTTCCCTTAATTGACATTTAAGGGGAAACTATATGTTATTCTCATGCTACATACAGTTTTGAAAGGGCATTGCTAGTCTTTTATTAGTTAGTCTGTGTAATTGAGCTGACAGCCCTTATTAGAGCTGCTGAATAGGATTTTTTCCTTTGAAAATGATGTTGCATAGTACACATCGTGAAAAGTAGAATGTATAAGGTTTATAATGTATGGGAAGACGCCCATGTGATTCTCAGCAAACATTTTTGAAAAGAAAATATTGTTTTATAGGAGTTTGTTTGCTAAAACATGTATGTACCCACTACGTTGAGTTTTTTAGTTCTTCATGTGAAAAGAATCCCTGTTAAATTAGCAGTTTTAGATTTTCCCGCTGCGCCTATAATATGACAGCATGGTCCTAAGCGTACAATATAGGAGTCTTTATGTAAGAAAAATCATTTTAGAAGTGTCTGCAGTCCTGTACAAGTAGTGAAAGGTTATGATTTCTGAAACAAAAGATTATTGCTTGTTCTAAGCAGTGCTTAATTTGTAAAATATTAAGTGCAGGTGCTCACATTTTTTAAGGAGGCCACACCCACTCCCCCGGCTCCTCCCACTTCCTCCAGTGACTCCACCCACTTAATGTATTGGCTCCACCCATACCCATAAGCCTCAACACATCAGCGCTACCTCGGGGGCCTCATACCTACATACCTGCCCAAGCACCTGGATACCCTCTTGAGTGATTAGTTCACTATACAAATCAATATTACATAACATAATATAACAGATAGGAAGCCTATGACAACAACTTCAATTCAAATAATCTTTATTCGGATATAAAAATAGCCATAAAAGATACAACTTATATTCGGACCTTCTTCCGTTAAAAAGTTTTTAACACAATATACATATTACACATTAAAACAATGATAATAAAAAAGCCCAACAATGTGAGCATTAAAAACCAGGACAATTCTGTACAATACACTATTCATTTGACATAAAAGGTTTCCCCCATCACAAGGCAAAAGTTTTCTATGCCGTTCTAAATGTAAATCTTTCAATCCTTCCCCCTTTAATTGACACAACATAGTTAATCTTCGCCTCTTGTCTTTCTTAATTTAACTGCCAGTCGTAAGAAATGTACTGTGCTGAATAAGGTAAAAGGATCAGAAGCGAGTTTGAGAAATAGAAGTGCCACTTTGGCCTGTCTTATATTGGAACGTCTTAAAATTGTTTTTAAAAACAGAGACCTTGGGTGGGCATAGAAAGGGCAAATTAGGACGAAATGAAGGGTGTCTTGCGGAGATCTAAGATCGCAGCCGCAACATCCTTTTAGGCTTACATCATGTACAAAACCCGCTGGGACTGACAGGATATGATGCAAAAGATTCAGTCTAAACCTGGACATTAAAAATCTATCCTGCCTGTTATACATGTTGGAAAGATAAAATTCCATACCCGGGGTTGCTTTAGTAAGCTGATGTGCCCTTACAGTAATTTTCCACCCTTCTCTGTCCTGTCTCACCCTAGCTAAATGCTGCATAAAATCTGTCTTTATGACGCCCTTGTCACTGCTAACCAATGTACGTGGCTCATTAAAAAAGTTTTCGTGACCCAAAATAGTCAAGACGTCCCTTACATATTTAAGCCATAGTATTTGGTACCCCTTATCCCCTCTCATACAGTCCTCTTGAATTAGTCTACTTAGGCTTGCCTCCGGGTTTGTCCAAATTTTTATCCAACACATGATTGGTTTGAGGCCGGCCTTATCACTAAGATAAGCAATACCCAACTCCTCATGAGCGATGATGGAGGGTATACATTTTGGCACTCGCAAAAGCCTTTTTAAGAACTTATCTTCTTCCACTTGAATTTCTCTCACATCTGTAAAACCCCATACCTCACTCCCATACAGGGTCTTAGCACAGCATACCGAACTATATAATTGTACTATTTCATTCAGTGACCAACGGCCTAGTCTGGTCGCGTAATTCATGATCGAACCCACAGCGCTAGGATGTTGGCTACATTTATGCCTTACTAGTGGCTTGAAATTAAGATCTTTATCAAAGATAATCCCCAGATAATTAAAAATGTTTGCTTTTTCTAGTTTGTGGGCGCCTATTGTAAAATTACAGTTCTTAGATGGTGTTTTGCCCACCTCCATAATATATGATTTTGAGAGATTGGGCACTAAATCTAAATCCGCCACAAATCTGACAAAACCGCTAATGAGGGCCTGTAGACTCCTTCCTGTGCGCGCCAGGAGGAACGTGTCGTCTGCATATAGGAGGACTGGTGTGCTTCTCCTCCCAATGCAGGGGCAATCTGCCTCCAGTAGTCCCAGCGCCTTATCTAGCCCATTTATATAAAGTGTAAACAGAAAGGGTGCTAGGATACAGCCTTGCCGGACCCCACCCCGGCACCGGAAATCTTCTGTGAGGTCACCATCATCAGTGAATCTTACCCGTGCCGTTGTATTGCAATGTAGCATTTGCAGGACTTGAATCAGTCCTGGGTCGACACCTATAGTTCCCAGGATTTCCCACAACTTTTTTCTATTGACACAGTCAAAAGCTGCTGAGAGGTCCATAAATGCCATATACACGGTGCCTTCCCTAGCCAGAGTGTATTTGGCGGCCAAATGATAAAGATTAAGGCACTGGTCTGTGGTCGAGCGCCCATTTCGGAACCCATACTGGACATCAGTAATAATATTATGTTCCTCGGCCCAGTCCAATAAACGATTTAAAATGACTCTCCCCATGACTTTCGCCGTAACATCTATTAGGGATATTGGGCGATAACATTGTGGGTCATTTCTATTTCCCTTTTTAAAAATTGGAACAATAGCGGCCGTGGACCAAGATCTTGGCATACCCACCTCCCTGGCTGCGTTAAACACCCTGGTCAATATAGGGGCCCAGAGATCTGCTTGACTTTTGAATAAATCAGGGGGAATCCCATCGGGCCCTGGCGCCTTTCTCAATACCAGGCCATCAATTCCTAAATTTACTTCAGCCACCGTAAAAGGTATCCAGTCACCTTCCGAGGGTCCTATATCTTGGATATTCTGCATCTCTTGAGTGCCCCGGTTATAAAGGCTTGTGAAATGCGTAACCCATGCTTCTGGCAAAATATGAGACGCCACTTGTGGTTTGTTTGGAGCTTGAAAACACGGGTCATTTATTACCCTCCAGAAGCTGTTCAGATCGTGGCGCTCCGCAGCCTCTCTTAGTGAATCCCAGGCCTAGGATTGTAGGGAGATTTTCCGTGACTTAATCGCCTTTTTATATCGGCTCCTACAATCAACAATCATACCTCTATCCCTTGGGACTGTATTAAGTGCCTGCTTCAAGTTCCTATGCGCCCTGGAACATTCCTTATCGAACCATCTAGGGCCGAGGTTAACCTGCTTTTTAGTTTTATTCCTCAGAAGGCTATCAATATGCTGGGCAGCACCCTCAAATGCTACAATCAGATCGCTCCCCTCTACCGTAATGTCCAGACACCTTCAAGTCTGGCTGTCACTATTTACGAGGAGCTCTCTGTGAGTGCTACCCCATCGATCTTACTCCATTTAATTCTCCTGCCATGGTCCTTTGCCTTATATTGTCCCACAGTGTCCCTTTTATCCCCTTTAGTGGGAGAGTCAATAGCACTTATAGTCAGTTCCAACGGGTTATGGTCACTAAAAACGCTAGGAACTATCATAAAATGGCTAACCCTGCCAATTAATACATTAGAGATAAAGATATAATCGATGATAGAATCACATCTCTGTCCCTTAAAGGAGGGAGTTATTATGTTAGGTGTCCCACCGTCGATCAAATCCATCGTATGGGTCAAGGCAAACTTGCCCAAAATTGTGCCAAGTGCCATACCCTCTCTAGAGTGCTCTGTGTGCCATCCCTTAATAGAGGGACAAGCGTCCCAGATTCCTCCTTCCCATTTCAAAAAGGGGCACTGATGGCTGTTAAAATCCCCCATAAGAATCAACTGGGTACCTGGGTCCCCTGTTTCGTATAACCCCATCAGTCATCATCATCATAGTCTTTATTCGAATTAAAAAATAATTCATACAAGACACAAACATGTACATAAAACAGAATTATAAAAAATCCCATTCACTAGAAATATATAAAATCTTTCAATAAATAATTAGAATTTAAAATTTAAGAAAAGAATTAAACATTAAAGCAGACTTAAGATGAAATACAACACAGATACATGATAAAAACAATAAGTAGAGCAAAAATTTTTTTCAAATAACATCAGTAGTTGGGGCCCTACGAGTGTGCCTCCTCAATACCCCGGATGGCATTACGTCTTAGAGACCATGCCCAACCCAAGTATTTGGCTAAAGCAATTGAGTGGACAGGTAAAGTGCTTGTACGTAAGACTCTAATAGCTACAGCAGAGCTCCTTGTGCCCAGTAATTTACATAAAGGTGAAAGCCAGAATCGTCTGGGGTTAGCGTATACAGGGCAAACAAACAAGAAGTGGGCAATGGTTTCTTCTTTAACACCACAGACAGGGCAGGTACCTGCGCTTACACCAAACCACCCACTAGTTAGAGCCCTGAGTGGGAGGGAGCCTGCTCTGAGTTGAAAGTAGAGTTTCCTGTCTCTTGGTATGGTGATCAGATCCCAGTAAGGTTCGAAGAGAGGGGTGGCCTTTGCCTCTAAAAATCGACTGGTCATCGTGGGAGAAGTAGAGTCACTCCACACCCTATGATTTACCCGTTTCCAGTAGAGCGTTTTCAGGAGCTTTTTTGCGGGAAACACAGCAGCAACTGGGTCGTTCCATAGACCCTCCATTCCCAGGTCTTTCAAGGATTCACAGAGGTTCCTGAGCCACCCAATCTTGTGGAACTTATCGGCCTGCATTACATCCATGATGCCCATTGCGTAAGGCCGTAGTTCCGGTGTAATCCATAATCTCCTCCAGTATAAGACCGGACGAAGTTTGGCCAAGTCCTTAATGGGCTTTCTACCTAGGTCATAACGCAATGGGACCAGAGGCGTGCTTTGTGGGAGGCCAATTATGCCACGGAAAAATTTGTTTTCGACGGCTGTTAGGGGTGATAGTGCGTCAAAACCCCAAAGCTCTGCCCCATACAGGACTGAGCTTAGGGCCTTTGCCTCATATACTTGTAGGACAGGTTTAACCGGCTTAGTAAGGGATTTTTTGTGCTCGTTAACCAGCGTTCCCGTAATCTGGGTACGTTTCAACGTGGCCAGTTCCAGATGTCTGTTCCACTTATTATTTTGAGACACGTGTATGCCCAGATAGGCAAAGTTTTTTACCTTCTCGAGAATTTGGCCATTCATTATAAGCTTGCCTATTTTGTAACTTGGGTGCGGGTTGAATGTCATAAGTTTAGTCTTGGACACATTGACCTCCAAGCCATGGTCTTTACAAAAGACTTCAAAAATTGACAGAGCCCTTTGCATGCCACCCGGAGTTTTGGATACTATGAGAGTATCGTCGGCAAACATCAATATTGGAGTAGGAGCTCCGGCCAACTTGGGAGCATCAGTGTTGACTTGAAACATGTAATTAACTACTCCATTGATGTACAGGGAAAAAAGTGTGGGTGCCAAGACGCAGCCTTGGCGCACACCTCACTCAATAGGAAACTCGAGGGTTGTATCCCCCGTGCCTCCCCATTGTATTTTTGCAAAGTTAGGCTCGTGGAGCCTCCTAATTAAGGTCAATAGTTCCAAGGGAAGCCCAAGCTTTTCAAGGACCTTCCAAAGTTGCTCTCGGGGGATGAGGTCAAAGGCAGCTCTTAAATCCACAAAGGTGACATCGAGACTGCCTTTGCCTAACGTAACAACCTTCCAGAGCAATTGTTGAAAGCGAAACACCTGGTCCACAGTGCTGGTAAATTTGCGGAAACCAGCTTGGAAGCTAGAAAGGATCCGATTGTCTTCTATCCAAGTGAGTACCTCATTCAGTACCATCCTCCCAATGACTTTTTGGATTGTGTCAATTAGGCTGATGGGCCTGTAATTACCTGGGAGGGTTTTATCACCCTTTTTATATATTGGGATTATAATAGCACCCCCCCAGGATTTGGGCACTGGGGCTCCTGCAGCCACAGCGTTCGCTATTTGGGCGATATACTTGCTCCAGGAGGTCTTGTTATTAAGAAAAAGGTCGGATGGAACACCGTCAAAGCCTGGGGCCCGCCCAGCGGCTACACAGGCCAAGGCAGCTAGGACATCCTTGGGGCTAAAGGGACCAGACGAGTAAAAAACATATGTGGTTAGCCCCGAGTTTCTGTAAAGAGGGTCGCATGCATATTGGGGTTTGAAGTATCCCAGCCAATCTTCTTGGGTAACATGGTTGGAAGGATTTTCAGGCGAGCCACCTCTGTTCCACTTTATCACATTCCAGAACAGTCTAGTGTCCCGGGCATGGCAAGCCTCCTTCAAGTCAAGCCAGTGCGATTCATCCCATCTTTTTTTTGCTTGGGCGAGGCACTTCTTGTAAGAGGATCTGGCTAGTTGAATATATATCTTGTTCCCGCTAGAAAGGGCTTGTGCCAAAATTCCTCTAGCACGTTTACATTCTTTGTCGTACCACCTCAATCGCTTGCACGATGGCTTGCTACCATTTCTTGATTGTTTGAAAAAAAAGCCACGTAGACCCTCGAAGAAGGTCTCGTGTAATCTGGTTGCTTGGTCATTATTATCTTAAACCCTCAAAACTTCCTCCAGTCTCGCATTGATTACGGAGAGTTCAGTGTCAATGCTAGCCATTGCTGAGGCATTGGTCTTTGCTTGGGTCCACTTTAACCTCCGCATGTCGTTGGTTGGGACACAGCCAGTGGGAGCCAGTATTGGTTCCTCGCTCGCCGAGCGGGGTTTCCCCCACCAGCTGTGGGAGACACAGATAGGGTTGTGATCACTCTCTATTCTTGGCTCAACCACCATATCAAGAGGTTGGCGCCACAGCCCCAAGCAGCAAAGGACGTAGTCGATCATGCTTGCTGAGCGGCCATTGTCAAAGGTGGGTGCTCCCAGCTTATCACCTTTGGTTCTGCCATTCAAGGCCCTTAAGCCTCTATCGAAGCAAAGTGCATTTACCTGCACTGCTACCGTGGACCACCTTTTGATAGGGGAGAGTGAAAGGGCTGGTATGCCCCAATGTCGATCCTCTTCGGGGTCAAGGCCCCATTCTAAGTCCGGGTCTAGAAGGGGTTCAAATGTGACGTTAAAGTCACCAGCAACGATGAGGTCCCTATTGCACGATTTAGTTTCTATAAGACTGGTCAGGGTGTCCAATTCCCTTGACTTTTTCCCTTTTGTGCCATGGAGATATATGTTGTAAATATCCAATGAGCCCCTGTGATCGAGAGTTAATCTCACTAATTGGATATCCAGGGACCCCGTGTCAATCATGACAGCGCTCGAGAATAAGTCCTGACGAGCCCAGATGGTTAGTCCGCCCATTGGACGGCCTTTCGGGCCTTGGGTTGCTGGGACGTAAAAATTCAAGTATCCCGGCATGAACCGAGCCTCACAGGACCATGTTTCCTGTAGAAGGCAAACGTCGTAGTTATTTACAAAACTAACCCATTCAGGTGAATCAATTTTAGTCTTGATGCCAGCTAAATTCCAAGACAAAAGAGTGCCTGGATGGTTACTAGGCAAAGTAATATGATGCGCAATAATCTGGCTAGGTACATTTGCCCTCTCTCCCAACCTAGGCGGGGGCGACGGTAAGGCCCTGGGTATTATGTGCGACCCTGGCGAATCCAGGGGGGTGACAACATGACCAGCCATGAGTATACTGTCATTTGCCCTCGCTGACTTAGGAGGTGAGGCAGTTATCATACTGTAGGATTGTCAATAGCAGAAGCCTGGGGTGTAGAAAAAGTTTAAGTTATGGGCCTCTATCCCTGTTCTAGGCCCGTAGGGTGTATGATCAGTGATGAACCTTGGGAGGCGTGGATCTTCAAAATTGACAATAATGCAATCTCCCTGGATGTTTTTGGGTTGAGAGCCTACCCATTGTACTCTTCTGACAAATAGAATCCGCCCATTCAAGTAATTAGGGATTGGCCTATGCATGTTAAGCCAGTGGGTCGCTTTGTTTTTTAGTTGCTGAAAGGATTCAGTTTTATTAATGGGAAGTACAGGAACACCGGATAATACCACAACATAGGGGAGGGATTCAGGTGGTAAGTGTATTTGGATTGAGGATGACCTAGGTGCTTTGCCTGAGGGCTCTTTATCAGTAGCCATTCTCATACCCACTGATTTCTTGGTGTTAATGCCCAAGGGTGCATCACTTGGCCGACCCTCCCGCCCCAGTGACTGGTTAGTATTTAGCACTTCCTCCCGCCCTAGTGGCTGAAGCAAATTTGGCACTGGTATAGGTAAATCTATACCTGGGCCAATACCTATGTTGGTTGAAGCAGGGGGTATATCAGTTGGGGACGGTGCAACGAGCATAGGATTTGTGCCATAAGGGCAATTGGTTTTAGCAATATCCCTAGTAGACAGCTTAACGACATTCTTTAGCAAACAAAAATTGTCTAAAATAGTTTGTTCCAACTTGTCATCTTTTTCTACAACCATTTTAATCCTATCCAGTAGTGGTAAGATTAAAGAGCGAACCGTGTGTTCTAGCTGAGAGACCATGTTATTGTTATCTGGCGGGGAGGGGGTGTGTGTGCTAACATCTATCGTAGTAGGACAAGCTATAGGGCTTGGAGTATCGGGGAGTGCCATATTTTTAGATGACTTAGATATTTTCGCCAGCCTAGCGCCATCCATGGCCCCACCCCTTTTCCTTTTCTGGTTCGCTAATCTAGAGGATCTGGCCCCAGCCCTAGTCTGGAGGCGAGTGGCATTAGACTTAGGTGTGACCACAGCTTCCACCACTGGTACGATGTCCGTCATCACTGGGGATTCTGATAATCTCCCGGAGGGTGATGACAAAGTGTGTAGTATTTCAGACTCTATAAGCGAAGGTGCATCCCCCCGTGCGTGCTCTCTGCGTTTATTTGGTGAATTAACAAGAGCTAACGGGCCCAATGAAGAGCGTCTAACAAACGAGGGATCTATAGAGAGGCGTCTTTCGGTGATAGCGATTTCATGTTCGAGTACCGAGACAGCTCGGGTAATGAATTGATCCATGGTCCCGGTCACTGATGGAGGGGCCGTGATACGCTTCCCCTTCCCAGCCATTTGACACAGTGCAAGTGGGGACACAATATGTGAAATATGACAGGGTAACACAAAAGTCAATAGTCATATAACGTAGCCTGCTGCGACTTACTACGTGTGCTCGATGTAAAGAGGGATTTGCCCGGCCCGGCCTGGTCGGCCCCGGACGGCCACAGACGGTCCCGCCCTTGTCCCGGGCTTCTCCCGGCGCCGCCAGCGTGCGTCCCGCGACGCGGGAGTCTGCCCAAGATGTTATGCGCCTCCTGGCGCGCTGAACGGCGTCGGCGGCGGCTTCCGGCCGCTAGGATCTCTGGGGGATGTGGTCCGGTCTCCGCTCCGTGGCCGCTATGGATGTCAAGGCGGCGGCGGGAGACCGGACGAGCAGGGAGCCAGGCACAACACCACAAGCAAGGAGGAGAGTCACCAGCGTGATCCCTGGGTAGGTTACAAGGGCCCGCTCCGCCGAAGTCTGCCCAAGATCTTATGCGCCTCCTGGCGCGCTGAACGGCGTCGGCGGCGGCTTCCGGCCGCTAGGATCTCTGGGGGATGTGGTCCGGCCTCCGCTCCGTGGCCGCTATGGATGTCAAGGCGGCGGCGGGAGACCGGACGAGCAGGGAGCCAGGCACAACACCACAAGCAAGGAGGAGAGTCACCAGCGCGATCCCTGGGTAGGTTACAAGGGCCCCATCAGTCTCTCCTCCAACTCCGCCAAGTTTGACATGGATTGTCCTGCATTATAAAAATTTATTAAAATAACCTTTAGGCCCTTTGTGGTGAATCTTATGCCCTGAAGACAGCCCGAGTCCCACCCCAAGTCTTGCCAGCTCCCTAGCAGCGTCAGTGCCACATATGTTACTAAACCACCCTTGGCTCGGCCCATTGATGATTTACGGGCCGGGACGAAAAACAATTTATATCCCTCCAAGAATGACATGCTGTTATCCGTCTCCCAAGTTTCCTGGAGACAAATGACTTTATACCTTTTTATAAAAACTTGCCGTTCTTTGTTAGGAATTTAAGTTGCCAGTCCTGCAATATTCCAGGAAACCAGCCTCAACTCCGTGGTTGTAAGATCAAGTCCGCTGGTCCCCCCCCACGGAAATACCAACATTTAAATCCTGCTCATCTATTTCTGAAGGGATTATGTCTCCCGGCTTCCATTGGGTGTCTAGTACTCTCTCAACCTCCACGCTCCCCGTTCTCACCTGTCAATCTTGTTCATCTAGGGCTGAAATACTAGAGAGAGGTGCAAATCTATTTGGTGCTAAGCGCACAGTGTCCTCCCTTCCTAACTTAGTAATCAATGGCCATTGCGACCGCTGCCCAAACTCAGGGGCGCTATCCCTGTAAAAAAAAATACAATGGAAGCATCCTTATACATGACCCTCTCTCACCCTCCCCATGCCGGTTATCAAGTAGGTCTTTGACTAACTCCGGGTGTCTAAAATTTACAATGACACAGTCACCTTCAAATTTTTTCTCACTGCCCCCAATCCAAGCCACCCTCCTAGCCAAAAGAATGTGTCCGTGCTGGAATCTCCTCGCCGGTATGTTATTCTGAATCCAGTGCAAAGCCTTATTTATCAATGTGCTAACCGATTCTTCACTGGCATTCCTTATTCCTGGTACTCCTACTAACACAATTGAGTATGGACAGGAGGCCGGGGATGAATCTAATGTCTGGAGACCTGGCTTGCTATGTGTACAGTCCGTGGTGTTATTCTTCTTGGGGGCCTTCATGAGCTCCTTTTGTTCCGCGCAGCTAACCCTGGCAGCGTGTGGGATTCGTAAGTTGCACGATGCCTTACTGCAAAGGTCCTTATTACTGGTCCTTTCTGCCTCCAGGGTAGTCTCTCTATTCTCGCTCTGAGCATTATCCACGTTAGATACATCCTTTATCCTGCGATCAGCCTCTATGGACCCCTCGTCCCTCCCCTGGGGGATATTCCTGATTGGTTGTCCCCTATTGTTATCTGCTAGGCTACTTATAACCCCTTCTAATTTGGAAATTTTGGTCATTATTTCCCCCAAGTGTTGAAGGAAAAGCTGTTCCATTTTTTTTTCCAACAGCAAAAAGATTTCTTGGAGCCCATCCGTCCCTCTAGCACTATGACAGGTTGGACATTCTATATTCTCAGGGTTCTTACTAGTGCCTTTAGTGGGCTTTAACGTCCCTTTTCGGCTAGCTTTACTGGCACGAGTAGAACGTTGCAAGCCACCCAACTCTGAAGGCCCCACTAATGCTTGCGATCTTTTAGAGCGTGTAACTACTTCTCTACTGGGGCTCTGTAAGGGGTCGACATCCCTTGATACTGAGTGGGCACTAGACCCTCCCCCTTGGGTCGTCCCCTTGCGCTGTTCTCTGTTGGGTGATCAACTGAATGTCACCTGTGCTGTGCAGACCATTCACAGCATTTTGGTTACCAGTGGGCAATCCAGTATGGCCCACTAACGTGCAATCCCCCTGTCGACTTATATCGGCGGTTGTCAATACGTCAACGGTGTCAGGCTTAGTCTCTGGGGCTAGAGTGAGTTGGGTTAGATGCACCTCACCACAGGGCGTTAAGCAAGAGGCTAAATTTCCCACGGAGGATCGCTTCTTGGCTATTAAGGAATCCAATGAGAGTCTATGCTCAGTCAATTGTATCTCATGTGCTAGAAGTGATTCAGCTCTTAGGATAAAGGTGTCAAGAGTCCCTTTTACCCCTCCCTCCGCTCTCGAATGCGGAGTCTTGGTTTTAACCATGGTCTGGAAAATCGAAGCTAAGTCTCCCTTTCGTGTCCCCCGTCCTTTGCAATACACAGCTAATAGGAAAATTGCAGTGCAAAAAAGATAAGACTTTACACAAATTCCACAATTTTTAGGCAATTTTGCCCCAGTGCAATGTACACTATACCGGGGCAAACATATATACTGCTAGTTTCAGAGTCACCTGTATTCTCGGCACGGGGTATATGTCCGCTGATGTCCCGGGATAGACGTAGGAGTATTTAACAGACGACAGCGGGCCGTGAGCAGGTGAACGGGACGTGGCCCGGCCAGGCCTCCTTTGACCTCTGACGGCCACAGACGGCCCGCCCTTTGCCCGGGCTTAGCCCGGCACGTCCCGCGCGCGTCCCGCGGTGCGGAGTTCCGGCCTCCAAGTTATACACCTTGTGATTGTGGGAAGTGGCCGCAGCTGTTGATTATGCCCCGCAGAGTTCAGGGGCCTGTAGTCCTCGCTCTCCTTCCAACCGGCAAACAGGCAATTTGCTAGGTCCTCTGGTGTCTCTGGCGATGCGTCTCCCGCGAAGCGGGAGGCGCGAGCAGTGTAAGTAGCCCCCGGTGATTGCGGGAAGTGGCCGCAGCTGTTGATTATGCCCGCAGAGTTCTGGGGCCTGTAGTCCTCGCTCTACTTCCAACCGGCAAACAGGCAATTTGCTAGGTCCTCTGGTGTCTCTGGCGATGCGTCTCCCACGAAGCGGGAGGCGCGAGCAGTGTAAGTAGCCCCCGGTGATTGCGGGAAGTGGCCGCAGCTGTTGATTATGCCCCGCAGAGTTCTGGGGCCTGTAGTCCTCGCTCTCCTTCCAACCGGCAAACAGGCAATTTGCTAGGTCCTCTGGTGTCTCTGCCGATGCGTCTCCCGCGAAGCGGGAGGCGCGAGCAGTGTAAGTAGCCCCCGGTGATTGCGGGAAGTGGCCGCAGCTGTTGATTATGCCCCGCAGAGTTCTGGGGCCTGTAGTCATCGCTCTCCTTCCAACCGGCAAACAGGCAATTTGGTAGGTCCTCTGGTGTCTCTGGCGATGCGTCTCCCGTGAAGCGGGAGGCGCGAGCAGTGTAAGTAGCCCCCGGTGATTGCGGGAAGTGGCCGCAGCTGTTGATTATGCCCCGCAGAGTTCTGGGGCCTGTAGTCCTCGCTCTCCTTCCAACCGGCAAACAGGCAATTTGCTAGGTCCTCTGGTGTCTCTGGCGATGCGTCTCCCGCGAAGCGGGAGGCGCGAGCAGTGTAAGTAGCCGCCGGTGATTGTGGGAAGTGGCCGCAGCTGTTGATTATGCCCCACAGAGTTCTGGGGCCTGTAGTCCTCGCTCTCCTTCCAACCGGCAAACAGGCAATTTGCTAGGTCCTCTGGTGTCTCTGGCGATGCGTCTCCCGCGAAGCGGGAGGTGCGAGCAGTGTAAGTAGCCCCCGGTGATTGCGGGAAGTGGCAAACAGGCAATTTGCTAGGTCCTCTGGTGTCTCTGGCGATGCGTCTCCCGCGAAGCGGGAGGCGCGAGCAGTGTAAGTAGCCGCCGGTGATTGTGGGAAGTGGCCGCAGCTGTTGATTATTCCCCGCAGAGTTCTGGGGCCTGTAGTCCTCGCTCTCCTTCCAACTGGCAAACAGGCAATTTGCTAGGTCCTCTGGTGTCTCTGGCGATGCGTCTGCCAACAACAACTTAAAAATGAACTCAAATTAGAGAATGTGTGTAAATCTCAAAATGCAGCTTTAGGAAAGGTCATTTGAGTACTTGAAGCAGTTTTGCAAACTAAAGAGAATGTGCTTGCCCTGCGCTGTTCAAAAGAAGGGAAGGTGTGAAGGAAGGAATACATTAAAGAAGGAAGCACCAAATGCCGGCACGAAGGGGAGTACTGGAGCGAGGAAACAAATAAGTAATGGATGAAAGAAGGAGAAAATAAGAAAAGAAAGTGAAAGGAAGAAATTAAGCAATAGTGCGAGAAAAGAAGTGAACAATGTGTAATGGATAAATAGAAAGAAGAAAGGAAGAAGGAAGAAGAGCAGAAGGAAGGTTTGAGGATAAGAAAGGAAGAAATTAAAGAACGGGGTGAGGGAGGAGAAGGGAAAAAAAGAAAGTAAGGAATAAATGGAGGAAAGTGCACCAAGGGAGGAAGGATGGGGAATGAATGAGGATGTATGGAAGCAAGAATGGAAAGAAGAAAGGAGGTATGGCTGGAGGGGCGGAGAAAGAGAAAAAGGAAAAATATGGGACGAAGGAAAGAAAGGAGGTCCAGGGAATGTATGCGAGTTTGAAAGGTACCGGATGAAGCAGGGACAGAGGGAATAATGACAGTATAATATTGCAAAGAAATTGAAAAACAAAAGATTAAAATACATTTACGTGTCCTTAACACACCATGTATGTTTGTAAAGCACATATTCACCATAGCTGGCCTTGACACCAAATTCAAAATGTTGCTATCCAGCTCAATGGCACTCATTTTATCGACCCCAGAAAGATGAAAGACTGAGTGACCACACCAAGATTTAAATGTATGACCCTGAGATCAAACACAGATTCCTGGAGTGGATATAAAGATATGTACGAGAAGGAAAAACATAAAAGGGAAAGGGAGGAAGAAGGAGAGGTCTGAAGGCAAGGATAGATACAAAGATACAAAGGTAGACAAAGAATGTGAAAAGAAGTGGGGAAAGCAGGAGATTGGGAATGCAAGATTGGAGTGAAACATGATGAGAATGAAAAGTGGAAAGATTAAAAGGCAAGGGAAGAGGAGCAGACAGCGGGGATCGCATGAAAGGAGAGTGTAAATGAAAGATGGAAAGGTGTAAAATGAAAAGCAGTTAATGAGGGGAGGCGGCCATTAAGAGGAAACGTGGACGTAGGGCAGAAAGTGAAGGAAAAATGGAGAGAAGCAAAGGAGTGAGGTGTGACTGGGGGTAGAAAAGCAGATTCTGAGGGACAGCCCCTTCTTCCCCTGCCCCCTCCACAGTTCTGGTGTAGCTTTCCTGTGACTCTGCTCCGACCACTAGGAGAGGACTAAGGGGATATGGAGTTATGTGCTTCTCGCATTTTGGACTGAACCTTAAAGAAGGAGCTTAGAGAGGGGGTGATCTTTATACGTTCTGTTGATTCACTTACTCTCTTTCCTCCAGAAATCCCTAGATTTATAATTATCACCAGACTCATTGGGAGGGGGCAGTTACCAAACCCTGCAGGGTTTGAGATGGAATCGCTGTAAGCTTTCCTTTTCAGAGTTTGCCTTCCTCTGTTCCTCAAATGTTTTGAAAAGAAGGGTGGACCTGGGTTGGCTCTACCCAACTCGAGACCCTAGGCTTACTTGTGGGACACCTCCGGCACAAATTAAGCACTGGGAAGGATGCAAGTAAATTGTCAGTGCTCTTGGGAGGGGCAGACACAGGATGGACAAGGAAACCCTTTAAATAAGAAGCAGGCAAAAGAGAATGGCAGGAGATCCAATCAGTTGTAATCAATGGGAGGGCTCTAAGCTAATGTATGGTCTTAGAAACCCCAAAATATGCCTTACATCAGCGCATGCACTGTCTTGGAGGCTCTACCTACCACGACCAGGACATAGACCTGGAGGCATAGAAACATACAATGAGGCTGACGCATGGTCTGATAGATAAGAAGACAGGCTAACACATATACAGAGAGACCACTGGATGTACGGAGAGCTAATATGGGCCCTTAATGATTTATACGCTGGAATTTATTATTATAAAGCAAACTCTGAAAAAATGACTGGCCAGCCAACTTAGTAAGGAGTGTGGAGGAATTCAATTACAGATTTCTTAACCTCCAAACTATAAACTGTGATCCTTGTTCTGGCAGCCTCTGCTCTCCTTAATTAGGTGAAATGCGTTAATTTAGTGTTGCTCGCTGAATCTCTAAAAAGCGCATTCTCTCCGGCGTGCCACGCTAAAAAGTCATATGCAATTGCTGAGTGATGCTATACATTGCAGAGTAGTTAGTGAATACCCTTTAACATGCAAGTTTATGGGTGTGCACAGCCTCATGGGGCATTCCAAACCAGGAACTAGCGCTTCCCGCCTACTTCTAGTCCCTGTATGCAGTGCTGTGGAAAGATGGCAAAGTGAGAACCTTGCAAGAATCCAGACCCAGATATAACAGGAGCCACGGCATAATGAAAGAGGCTGTTAAACTGATATAATGGGAACGCTGCCCTAATCGGTCTACTCACTGCATGGCAGTAAAAGGGTAAAGTAATTTGGAAGCATCTTATTTCTTGCACAAGAAGATATTGTATACGACTCCCCATCCCTGAAACGTTTGGTTCAAAGTGGGAAGGGGGGTGGGGATAGTTTATTTTCCATCTGGTTACTGCCTTGGTTGGGCGGAATGTCTTCATCCTGGTATTCCTTGCTCAGTAACACCATGTTATTAATTAGTCAAAATATTATACTGAGTTAGACAGAACTCTGGGCAAACAAACACCAGGTCAGATATACATATGCCATAGAGTCACGGGTGTCAGTGCGCCCACAACAGCTCTAAATAGCGCAGAGCATCATAAAATACAAAATATTAGATGGAACACCTAACACACTTCCAGCACTGCACAGATGTACCACCTAGATGTATATTACTGTGCCCACAACAGGGCTTGCACACACCATCAGGACGCACCAACATACAACAGAATGTGTGTAAACAGAGCTCCTTAACTCCGCACAACACAGCCCACGAAAGGCATCAGTTGGCTATCCAAGTTCACAAACAGCACCCACAACATCAAGTTAATACACACATATGCAAACTTGTATGATAATAAACAAACCAGATCACCAGTTGGCCCATAAGCCTGGTAGATAGACCTCCGGTCACACCCAGGAAACAGACAACACATATCATTATCAACAATCAAACATTGTCACACTGACTGCACAAATCACTTGGCATGAGCATTGAAAGATCCAGTCTGCCATGAAATCCTTTAAAAGAAGGTGACAAGACACCGTTCGCAGTGGGGTTTATAAGGCAATACCCCTAATAGCCCGATGCCAAATAATTATAACATAAAATAACAAAACAGATCACTTGATTAAGGCGTATTTGGCATTTTAAAAAACAAAAATCGAACACAATACAAAAGTCTTTACACAAACAAATCTTATATTCCCAGATGATATTTACACATAAACTTTATCGAATCGATACATTAACAGTTAAATATAAATATGCGCGCATTCATACCTTTCCTCCGGCTCTGTCGCTGCCTGCCTCTTGCTTCCCCTGCCCCTTCTCTTCCTAGGTGTCTGTAGGTTTCTGTTCCATCTAGTGTTCTTTCTCTCTTTCCTCACACTCTCCCTCTCTGCGCTTCACCTTCCTCCGGTTTTCTTTGCGCTTCTTCTTTTCTATTCTCTTGTCCCCATTTTTCTCCTACTTTTCATTATCGTCTCCTCTCCCGCCACCTCTACTTCCCTTCCCTCCTCACACCCCGTCCCATCTTGGCAGGTCTCTGCACCTCACTCTGCTGTGCTAGCATGTCCCGTTACTCTGCCCTTCTCAAAGTTATGGCCTAGAAACGGGAACAAGTAAGATTTCCCAGCGACCTTCTCACCCCACTCCCTGTTACACAAACCCCAGCACACCCCCCCACACACAAACCGAGAGCACTGGGGACTGACACAGCCACGTCCTGCCCAGAGAGAGCCTAGGTGGAGGCTTGAGGGGAGGGGGGATCTTGCTCCTATTATCCTGGAGCACGGTGAGCGCTCGGAGTTTGTCTGAAGGAAAGTTTTGCATTTAAAGTATGCGAGGTGTCAGGGAGCGCAGGACCCCTGAGCTGTGTCAAGCATAGCCCTCCTTTTTGGCCGTGGTCTTGGATGGGGACAACCAACCAACCAGCTCCCGCGCTGCTAGGAGTGCCCTGGAAGCCGATTTTTGTGCTGAGACCTGCCTCTTCTGTTCGCACCAAGACCTGCCTGTTCAATTTGCGCTAAGGCCTGCCTGTCCCTGCAGAGCCTTGAAGGTGCCTCCGACCACAGCCCTGCTCACCACTTCACTCCTTTCTCTGCAGCTGACGGACCCCGATCAAGCCTCAACCAATGAAATAAACTCCACCCTGAAAAAGTCGGCACCTGCAACACACTCCTCTGGAGCATACCTATGCTCATAAATTCTATAGACCCGGCCCTGAGAAATAGGCGCCGGTGCTTAGCACCAGAAAGCACCGGCACAAATTAAGCATAGGTTCTAAGAATTTCCCTTTCTTGAGGTTCTTCAGATGAATAATATAGGAATATAGAAATATAAGGATTTAGAGAATGTCTGTATTGTTTTTCTCTTTACCTCAGAATTTAGTAAATGAACACAGACTTCCTTAGCTGCTTCAAATGGTGT
This sequence comes from Triturus cristatus, assembly GCF_964204655.1. Classification (NCBI taxonomy): domain Eukaryota; kingdom Metazoa; phylum Chordata; class Amphibia; order Caudata; family Salamandridae; genus Triturus; species Triturus cristatus. The sequence goes on along the minus strand of NC_140581.1, from coordinate 48,523,554 downwards.
AATAGGTTCAGGTTTTGTTTTTACTCTCAGATAGATGGTGTGGTTCTTAGGTGCCTTGCTAATGTATGGGACGCCTCAAGACTAAACGAAGTTTTCTGAAATAGAATATCCTCTCTGTTGATTGATTATTTCTGTGCCTTCCCTAAAGACCTTTTGTTCTGTCCACCAATAGAAATTTGCTGCCGTACAACCATTGCCAGAGGGGCCCGGAAATCCGATCTAGCCTGAGGAGTCAGCAACAGTCCAGCTTGAAGTCAAGGTGAAGGTAACCAGAACAGGCGTTGCTGGCAACTAGGACCTCAGTGAATGTAGAAGGCGGAAGCATTGGGATGTGAAGTGTGTACCCCTGCCACTGCCTTGGGAGAAAGACGGGGTCACAAATCAGAATGGAGAATTGATCCTTTGTGGATCCTGTTTTTGGTGCCCAGCTGAGAGAGTCACAGACGAACCAGGACGGAAGGAGGCTTTTGCTTGAGATGACCCCCTTTGAAATGAGGGTTGCTTCAGGGACTTCAGCATCACGCCCCTGAATCCTGGCTGTAAACTGAATGAGAGTTTACACCGTTGTTTGTTGATCAAGCGATAGATACCTGGGCACACTGGATACAATCTGTGGCCCCAACGAAAGAGCAGTGTGCCAGAGGAGCAATACAGGAGTTAGGGAAGGGCTTGAGTTCAGGGTACAGGTGCTGTGCCTTTGGAGCCTGTTAGATTAAAGTGTAGAAAACTGGTGTACTGCCTGAGACACTGGACAGGATCAGTGAGGGTACTTACCCCGGAAGGTGATTACCCTACCCTGAAAGAAAGACTTTTTCTTCTCAAATTGGGCCTTGACGTTTTTTCTTGAGTTGCGAGTTGTGAAGATCCACGGTGGGAACAACAAAAGCCTGCCTGTGAGGCTCAAATGGACACAGGGAGAGGACTCCCGTCTAGCTGGTTGTACAGCGGCTTCAATTTCATAAGGACTTCTTTGTTTTGTTAAAAATGTACCCCTTTGGTCGTCCCATTTTTGAGGAGGAGCAGCCCTTTGCGCCTCCTCGTCCTAATTCTCATGGCCCTGTGTGGTCCTCTTGGTCCCCTGCAGCCAGAATTATTTTTGTAATAATATGTCTGACTGCTTTAATATTTGAATTAGGAATAATGTTTATTCTGCAAGAGAAACATTCTTCTGAGCAGTTGACAAATGTTACTTTGCCCTCCTCCTAAAGTATATTGATTGATACTCTAGCCCTCATGAAAAGAACATTGAAAAAGTTTATTGAAAATGTTTTTTACATAGAATTGGAATAGATGGTTCTGGGATTTGCTTTCTGCTAAGGGTTGGAAAAATACTGATAGTTCTCTTTGTGATAATAGTCATTACTCTCTCCTGCTATCTGTATGACCCAATGCTCTGTTCCCTTTGTGCTTCTGTCTATACCTTATATATGCCCGCTTAACAATATTTAGAATGAGAAATGCCCACCTAGCGATGGATTAGAATATTGATGAATTTATGATAATAAATGTGCAAAATATTTTCTATGTTCCTTCTAGATCATAGGAATGTCTTTAGCTCATGCTAAAAGGACCGTCTGTTAACGATTGGAGGAATGGCTGTTAGCATGAGCTGAACGCCATTTTGTTCTTGGCAGCCATTTTAGTTAGCCATGTGCTCGCCATGTGCTTTCTCCCTCTTCCAGAGCCTTACACATGCTCAGAGAGACCTGTAGCTGCCAGAATGCACCTGCTCCTAGAATGTAACTGTTAGACTATTCTTACTGATGAAAGGAAAAATGTCTGCCTTCCCACTTTGTTGAGCAACTAAATTTTGTATACCCATATTATTCAATAAGCATGCTTGCATGTGTCAAGACCTCCCCTTAGTTTTATGCTGACTATGTAACCTATGCACCTCTGTACTCCTTAGAATGCCCCCTGCAGTGGCCTAAGGGTACTGTGTGATGCAATCTTCCTCATGTGAGATTAATCATTATTTCTCTTTGATATTACAGCTTCCGTGCCAATCTCTTCTTTGTTGGTTTTAAGGACCAGGTGTATCAGTGAACCCCTTAGAAGGTTTTTATTTCTACAACGCCACCACAAGCACGACCCCCTACACTGCCCGAACACCACTGCACTGCCGTAAACCCTAAAAAACAACCCCCAGCATGACCCCCTACACTGCCCGAACACCAATGCACTGCCTTGAACCCTAAAACACCACCCCCAGCACGACCCCCTACACTGCCCAAACAACACTGCACTGCCCTGATCCCTAAAACACCACCCCCAGCACGACACCCTACACTGCCCGAACACCACTGCTCTGCCCTAAACCCTAAAACACTACCCCCAGAACAACCCCCTACACCGCCCAAACAACACTGCACTGCCCTGAACCCTAAAACACCACCCTTTGCACGACCCCTACACTGCCCGAAGACCACTGCACTGCCCTAAACACTAAAACACAACCCACTGCACGACCCCCTACACTGCCCGAACACACCTGCACTGCCCTAAACCATAAAACACGACCCCAGCATGACCCCTACACTAGCCAAAGACCACTGCACTGCCCTAAACCCAAAAACAACAGAAACCTGCACGACCCCCTACACTGCGTGAACACCAGTGCACTGCGCTAAACCCTAAAACACCACCCCTTGCACCACCCCCTACACTGCCCGAACACCACTGCTCTGCCCTAAACCCTACATCACCACTCCCAGCACCACCCCTACACTGCCCGAACACCACTGCACTGCCCTAATCCCTAAAACAACACCCCCAGCACCACCCCCTATACTACCCGAACTCCAATGCACTGCTCTAAACCCTAAAACCCCACCCCCAGCATGACCCCCTACACTACCCAAACACAACTGCACTGCCCTAAACCCTAAAACACTACCTAGCATGACCCCTACACTACCCAAACTCCACTGCACTACCCTAAACCCTAAACAAATGACCCCCAGCACGACCCCTACACTACCCAAAGACTACTGCACTAACCTAAACCCTAAAAAACTACCCCCAGCACGACCCCTACACTACAAAAACACCACTGCACTGTCCTAAACCCTGAAACATAAGCCCCAGCACGACCACCTACTTTGCCAGAACACCACTGCTCTGCCCTAAACCCTGAAACACCACCCCCAGCACAAACCCTACACTGCCCGAACACCTCTGCACTGCCCTAAACCCTGAAACACCACCCTCAGCACAACCCCCTATACTGCCCAAACACCACTGCACTGCTCTAATCCCTGAAACACCACCATCAGCACGACCCCCTACACTGCCTGAACACCACTGCACTGCCCTAAACACTGAAACACCACCCCCAGCACAACCCCCTGCACTGCCCCAATACCACTGCACTGCCCTAAACCCTAAACACCACCCCCAGCGCGACCTCCTACTTTGCCAGAACAGCACTGCTCTATACTAAACACTGAAACACGACCCCCAGCACGACCCCTACACTGCCCGAACACTGCTGCTCTGCCCTAAACCCTGAAACACCACCCCCAGCAGGACCCCTACACTTCCCGAACACCACCGCCCTGCCCTAAACCCTGAAACACCACGCCCAGCACGACCACCTACACTGCCCGAACACCACTGCACTGCCCTAAACCCTGAAACACAAGCCACAGCACGACCCCCTACACTGTCTGAAAACCCCTGCACTGCCCTAAACCCTGAAACACCACCCCTGCATGACCCCCTACACTGCCTGAATACCACAGCACTGCCCTAAACCCTGAAACACCACCCCCGCACAAACCCCTATACTGCCTGAACACCACTGAACTGACCTAAACCCTGAAACACCGCCCCCAGCAAGACCCCCTACACTGCCTGAACACCACTGAACTGACCTAAACCCTGAAACACCGCCCCCAGCAAGACCCCCTACACTGCCCAAACACCACTGCACTGCCTTAAACCATAAAACTAAGCCCCCAGCACGACCTCCTATACTACCCGAACAACACTGCACTGCCCTAAACCCTTAAACACCAACCCCAGCACCACCCTCTATACTACACACACACCAATGCACTGCCCTAAACCCTAAAACACCACCCCCAGCACGACCTCCTTCACTACCCAAACACCACTGAACTCCCTAAACCCTAAAACACTACCCCCAGCACGACCCCTTCAATGCCCGAACACCACAGCACTGCCATAAACCTTGAAACACCACCCTGTTGCACCTGCCCTTCACTACCCAAACACCACTGCACTACCCTAAACCCTAAACCACTATCCCAGCATGACCCCCTACACTATCTAAAGACCACTGCACTAAATTAAACCCAAAAACTACACTACACAAACACCGCTGCACTACCCTAAACCCTAAAACACTACCCCAGCACGACCCCCTACACTACACAAACACCACTGCACTGCCCTAAACTGTAAAAACTACCCCCTACACTACAAATACACCACTGCACTACCCTAAACCCTAAACCACTACCACCAGCATGACACCCTACACTACCCAAACACCACTGCACTGCCCTAAACTCTAAAACACTACCTCCAGCAGTACCCCCTACACTACCCAAACACCACTACACCACCCTAAACCCTAAAACACTACCCCAGCAGTACCTCCTTGTTGGACTTGGCCCTTTTTGCAGGGTCATCCCTAAACGTTTTGCCTTCCTCCTGTATCTTCTCTGACCTGTTGTTGGCTGTTTTATGACTCTGGGCACCTTACCACTGCTGATCAGTGCTAAGGTGCATATGCTCTCCCTATGAAAAATGTATAGATTGATTGGTGTCCATGTTTGGCTTATTTGGTTTACTATCAGACCCTAGTAAAGTGCACCAGGAGTGCCAGGGCTTGTAAATACAAATGCTGCTGGTGGGCTTGCAGCACTGGTTGTGCCACCCACAGAAGCGGCCTAGTAAAATGTGTCTAAGGTCTGCCACTGCAGAACCTGCGTGCAGTCTGGTACTGTCACACTGACTGCGCAAGTGCACCCACTTGCCGGTCCCTAAACCTTCCCTTAGCTACATATTAGTCACCCCTCTGGTAGGCCCAAGGGCAGGGTGCATTGTAGGCATAAGGTAGGACATGCCCTGATGTGTGTGGCATGTCTTAATAGTGAATTACAGCCATTTTAGTTTTTCACTATTGAAGGCTACCTGCTCTCCATAGGCCAGAATGGGCTGCTGGAATTACTACACGCTGTAATCCCAGTGGACTCATAGAGCATGGTAGAAAGTCAAGTTTAGTATGCCTGAACTCAAAATAATAAAATACTTCTTTTAGTAAAGTTTATTTTAATATCCTGTGTTTGTAAATACTACTTTTAGAAAGTTAGTATTTACTGACCTGGCCATTTCAGTCCGCCTCTGCTGTGTGTGTGTGTGCTGCCTAGTTTCAGCGGGGAGCAGGGCTGGGGAATTCCAGGAGACAGGCTGGCTGCCAGGTGGTGGGTAGAGAGATTACACCAGGATGGGTGGGAGGAGTACACCTTGACTCTGAATAGACCTATGCTCTGCCACCACAATGCCAGCTCCGCCCCCTGTGGAGCGGCTGATGTCCCTGCCCTGCTGCTGAAAGGAAAGGGCAGAGTCACCAAAACAAAGTGCTCCAAAACCGAACTGAGCCAGGCCAAGGCCCCCTGGCGACAAAGAACAAAAGAATTGCTGTATAAAAGAAGGAGCCCTGCTCCTAAGAAATCAGATCCTGTTTGCGCCAAGAAGAAACTCTGCCTGAAGAGAAGGACCTGGAAAAGCTGCATGGAGGAGTACTGTCTCTAAGCCTGAGAGAGTGGCCTGTGGTGGGTGCCTTGCTGCTGGAAGGAGAGGAAAAGACTGAAGAAGAAACTTTTATTCAACTTGTGCTTTACAAACAATCTCCAAGGGCTTGCTTGTTAACTTGCCCCCTGAACTGCGCCCCAGGAACAGTGGGCGCTACCTTTCCCCTGGAAGAAGAGGAAGCTGCTGTGGGTGACCCTGCAACGCTGACCCCAGAGAACCTGTTTGCCCCATCTCACTGAGCACCGCGACTTCTGGCTGCCCGGGCTGCTGTGAGCACCGTGAAAACCAGCCCGCCTGGCCTGATCAAAGCAAGCATCTGCCCCCTCGAGCCGTAGCTCGCAACGTGAGGAGAGACGACTGGTGTCCAAGCGCCGAGCCTCTGCGACCCTGCGCCGCCGAGACCACTGTGAGGACCCAAAGCACCCGGTTCGCCGTCTGACCGAAGCCGACAGCGCTGCGCCGCTGAGGATTACCCCTGAGCTGCCCCTCCTGCTTCTGACCCCTTCGTTGTGTGCTGAGACGTCCCGAGCACCCCACGAAGCATCGCCGTCCGCTGAAGAGCCGGGACTGCAACGCGACGTGGGACGTCCTTTACGGGACTGCCGAGGCCGCCACGAACATTGCCCCCAAAGAACCAGGTACTGTGTGTTGAAGCGCCCCTGTACGAAGCTTCCTTCGCTTTGTACGGGCTTTGTACGGTGTCAGCGTCACGCTACGTCACTCACGTGTGAAGCATGAGCTTTGGTACGGTTCGTACCAGCTGTGCGAAGCGTCCCCACGAAGGTACGGTCCGTACCGGTGGAAATATATAGGCGTTACTCACGCGGGAAGCGTGAGGTTCGGCAAGAGGCGTACCGGACTTGTACGACGCGTACCTGCGAGGTTACGGTCCGTACGGCTTCAGTCCAGCGTACGCGTGCTCACGCGAGAAGCGTGAGAAACGGCACAACGCGTCTAAAACCCCGTACGAAGCATACCAAAGGTGCTACGAAGCGCACAGACCCCAAAAGAAGCATATTTTAACCTGAAAAGTGCCTTTTAAGAACTGTGGACTCTTCAAAAAGTATTACAAGTAACTGGAACCCCATTTGGAGTAAAGAACTGTATTTTTGAAAGCCTGCTTAAAGAAACCTTTTATATAAAGAGTATATTTTTACAAAAATACAGCCTTGTGTCTCTGTGTGGTGGGTTGGTGGTTATTGTGTGGGACATCTTGAATGCTTAACCTAATGCCCTCTGGAATCTAGCCTGACTGCTCGCGCCACGTTACCTAGAGGGTGAGCAGGGGTTATTTTCGCAGAGTAATCCTTCGCCCTGACTTAGACAAAAGGGTCCCTGCTTGTCGCAAGTGCATAACTGCGCCAACCAGAGACCCCGGATTATAACATTGGTGGCAGCAGTGAGGATTTACGGATTTGCATTCTTGGTGTCTGCGCAGTGATTACTAGCCATTGCACAGTGAGGACAGTCCAGTAGCTTGAGCCACAGAACTTTAAAATTTTTGCTTGCCAAGAAAGAAGATCCCTTGTGTTTGGAGTCATGCCTGGCCCAAACAGCATTGAGAAAACGACCCCTGAAACCTCTGAAGTAGGAGAGATGGAATGGGATGAGTCAAAACTGGATAGCTACAAGAAAACTGAGCTCAAGCACTTCTGCAGGAAGCTAAAGGTTCCACATGCAGGATGCAAGAACAAATCAGATCTCTACAAGGCGCTTAAAGCCTGGATTGAATCAAGGGGTGCAACTGAGGAAGTTACAACATTGAAACCAGCGGAAAGCGTTCACAGTTTTGGAAGAGGCCTGTCGCCAGAGGAGCTGGCAGACAGACAGGCCACCAGGGATCATGAATTGAAGTTGGCAGAGCTGGAAATAAATGGCCAATTGGAGCTAGAGAGCAAAAAAATGGCTCTTGAAGAAAGAAGAATGGAGCATGACTTCATAATGTGGAAATATGGTATGGAGCTTGAGAGGCTTGAGGCCATGAGTGTCTCAGCCCAGCAACAAGAAATGTGCGTAGCTCAGAGATTGAGCTTTTTTGAGTGGGAGGAGGAATCCAGCTCAGATGGTGGCAGCAATATTGAATTTTATAGTGCTGAGAGAGTAGTACGCACACCAAGAGATGTGACGCCTGACTTGAAGGAGGGGATTAACATACACCAGGAGGTTCAAGGGCATGAGGTAGCTCCAGTAGTGCACAGTATCCCTGAAGGGAATAGGGTAACTGGCGCAGGGGTTCATGGTCCTAGTGGTGGGAGGGACACTCTACTGACTCTAGATCAGAGGGGCAGGGAGAGGGGTTCCCCCAAAATTGAAGTCCTGGTGGGTGGGTGACTGTGAAGACCGCCCAGAAGAGTGTGGGTTGTGTGACAGAGACAGTCAGATACTGCCTTGCCAGTCTCAGGAGAGTGGTGTGGAGTACGTGTGCGAGGCACTGGATGGTGAGGTGAAGGATAATTTGGTTAACCCTGCTAGGGGGCTGTGTGATCCAATTGTGGGAGAGCATATTGTAAGTCCCTGTTTTCCAGAGCTATGCCAACACCTGTTGGAGAGTGAATTCTCTGACCGCAGGGAGCTCACATTGGAGGAAGACCTTTTGGTGGAGTTCAGAGGGTCTGGAAAGGCATTGGGGAGTGATCCCAAAGAGGAGTGGTTCAGGTATCTTCAAACCCAGTGTGGTGGAAGTGGCTCAGAGTAGCCCAACTAGGTCCTGTAGTAGTGAGAGGGGTGTAGTGCCTCACATCCTGTCTTTAAGGGGAAGGAGTGAGAAGGGGTTATGTCCCGGTAGTGCCCAGCATCAGTCTCAGAGCTTGGATGGTTCCTTAAGGGAACACCAGGTGGGGAGCCTGGTCTGTCCTGAGGGGCTGCCCGTGGTGCGGGATCCCCTAGTGTCTGGTGAACGGGGAGTGTCTGTAGGCAAGCCTCCCTCAGTTCTAGTGTCTGGCAGTACCGCTCCAGTTAGGAGGGTGCAGAGGTCCAGATTGAGGGGTGAGAGGAGGAAAGAGTCCCCAGTGGAAGAACCAGTGGGTCAGGGGCCAGCCAGAAGGGCTGCGTCACCAGTGAATGACCATGGTGACACCCCTTCTGTCCTGAGGGATCTTCATGCACTGTCAGATGGACAGGGGTCGGAAGATCTGCGCCAGGCAGACTGTCACATGACACATGAGTTATGTGTCACCCTCAGGGGGGGCATGCGTGCTCCCCGGGAAGTCCTGGTGCCCCAGGCGAGCGTTCAACCGCATGGGTTGGTCCCAGGGTTGGGAAGCCAGGTTCAGGTGTTGCCTGACCTGGAGGGTGGGACCACTGTAATCAGTGTCCTGACCCATGTTGCTTCTAGGGGTACCATGCCAGTTGGGAGTGGGCAGTACTCTGGAAGGGGGTGCAGAGGGCGGGATTCCTCGCCTCTGACCCCGGCTCAACTGAAGGGTTTAGACCCTAGGTTGGAGGGCCAGGTTCAGGGTGTCCCCTGACCTGGACGCCCAGTTGCAGGATAGAATCCCTGAACTGGTGGGCGAATTGCGCAGGACACCTGCCCCAGGTGCCCTGGCAATTCTGGAAGAGGGTACCACTCCAAGTGGGAGGGTACAGAGCCCCAAGGAGGAGAACCGGGTGTGGGCGAGGCCACCCCCGTCTTTGGTCCAGCCGCCGGATACAGTCCTGGGGCTGGTGGGTCAGTGCCAGGATGTCATACCTGACCTGACAGGAGGGAGAATGGACAAAGGGTGCTAAGCACCCGGGGCTACTGCCCCCCGCTCCCTGGCGCCACAGAGGTTTGAGAGCCCTGAGAGGCATACGGCCTGGGTCTCATCCCTGACTACTGTCAGTGGCCACTGTAGCATTTTGCTGTCTGTCTGTTGGGACACACCTGTGGGCCAGTTAAGGTTAGGTGCTGCACAGGTGGTGTCCACAGGTGAGGAGAAGGGTTCCCCATGGATTGGCTTGGTGGGCCCTGAGAGTATGGACAGAGGAAGTCCAATAGGTTCAGATTGGCATAGAACGGGAGTCTGCCCCTGCAGTTGCGGGCCAGGTCCTTGTTCTATCGCCCCAAGCAGGGAAGACCATCACATTGGTGATTGGTCTACCCTGCGTTTTGGCTGGAAGGGGGTTGTGTTGGACTTGGCCCTTTTTGCAGGGCCATCCCTAAACTTTTTGCCTTCCTCCTGGATTTTCTCTGACCTGTTGTTGGCTGTTTTATGACTCTGGGCACCTTACCACTGCTGATCAGTGCGAAGGTGCATATGCTCTCCCTATGAAAAATGTATACATTGATTGGTGTCCATGTTTGGCTTATTTGGTATACTATCAGACCCTAGTAAACTGCACCAGGGGTGCCCGGGCTTGTAAATACAAATGCTGCTGGTGGGCTTGCAGCACTGGTTGTGCCACCCACAGAAGCGGCCTAGTAAAATGTGTCTAAGGTCTGCCACTGCAGAACCTGCGTGCAGTCTGGTACTGTTGCACTGACTGCGCAAGTGCACCCACTTGCCAGTCCCTAAACCTTCCCTTAACTACATATTAGTCACCCCTCTGGTAGGCCCAAGGGGAGGGTGCATTGTAGGCATAAGGTAGGACATGCCCTGATGTGTGTGGCATGTCTTAATAGTGAATTACAGCCATTTTAGTTTTTCACTATTGAAGGATACCTGCTCTCCATAGGCCAGAATGGGCTGCTGGAATTACTACACGCTGTAATCCCAGTGGACTCATAGAGCATGGTAGAAAGTCAAGTTTAGTATGCCTGAACTCAAAATAATAAAATACTTCTTTTAGTAAAGTTTATTTTAATATCCTGTGTTTGTAAATACTACTTTTAGAAAGTTAGTATTTACTGACCTGGCCATTTCAGTCCGCCTCTGCTGTGTGTGTGTGTGCTGCCTAGTTTCAGTGGGGAGCAGCGCTGGGGAATTCCAGGAGACAGGCTGGCTGCCAGGTGGTGGGTAGAGAGATTACACCAGGATGGGTGGGAGGAGTACACCTGGACTCTGAATAGACCTATGCTCTGCCACCACAATGCCGGCTCCGCCCCCTGTGGAGCGGCTGATGTCACTGACCTGCTGCTGAAAGGAAAGGGCAGAGTCACCACAACAAAGTGCTCCAAAACCGGACTGAGCCAGGCCCAGGCCCCCTGTCGACAAAGAACAAAAGAATTGCTGTATAAAAGAAGGAGCCCTGCTCCTAAGAAATCAGATCCTGTTTTCGCCAAGAAGAAACTCTGCCTGAAGAGAAGGACCTGGAAAAGCTGCATGGAGGAGTACTGTCTCTAAGCCTGAGAGACTGGCCTGTGGTGGGTGCCTTGCTGCTGGAAGGAGAGGAAAAGACTGAAGAAGAAACTTTTATTCAACTTGTGCTTTACAAACAATCTCCAAGGGCTTGCTTGTGAACTTGCCCCCTGAACTGCGCCCCAGGAACAGTGGGCGCTACCTTTCCCCTGGAAGAAGAGGAAGCTGCTGTGGGTGACCCTGCAACGCTGACCCCAGAGAACCTGTGTGCCCCATCTCACTGAGCACCGCGACTTCTGGCTGCCCGGGCTGCTGTGAGCACCGTGAAAACCAGCCCGCCTGGTCTGATCAAAGCAAGCATCTGCCCCCTCGAGCCGTAGCTCGCAACATGAGGAGAGACGACTGGTGTCCAAGTGCCGAGCCTCTGTGACCCTGCGCCGCCGAGACCACTGTGAGGACCCAAAGCACCCTGTTCGCCGTCTGGCCGAAGCCAACAGCGCTGCGCCGCTGAGGATTACCCCTGAGCTGCCCCTCCTGCTTCTGACCCCTTCGTTGTGTGCTGAGACCTCCCCGAGCTCCCCACGAAGCATCGCCGTCCGCTGAAGAGCCAGGACTGCAACGCGACATGGGACGCCCTTTACGGGACTGCCAAGGCCGCCACCAACATTGTCCCCAAAGAACCAGGTACTGTGTGTTGAAGCGCCCCTGTACGAAGCTTCCTTCGCTTTGTATGGTGCCAGTGTCGCGCTACGTCACTCACGTTTGAAGCGTGAGCTTTGGTACGGTTTGTACCAGTGAAAATATATAGGCGTTGCTCACGCGGAAAGCGTGAGGCTCGGAAAGAGGTGTACCGGACTTGTACGACGCGTACCTGCGAGGGTACGGTCCGTACGGCTTCAGTCCAGCGTACGCGTGCTCACGCGAGAAGCGTGAGAAACGGCACAACGCGTCTAAAACCCCGTACGAAGCATACCAAAGGCGCTACGAAGCACACAGACCCCAAAAGAAGCATATTTTAACCTGAAAAGTGCCTTTTAAGAACTGTGGACTCTTCGAAAAGTATTGCAAGTAACTGGAACCCCATTTGGAGTAAAGAACTGTATTTTTGAAAGCCTGCTTAAAGAAACCTTTTATATAAAGAGTATATTTTTACAAAAATACAGCCTTGTGTCTCTGTGTGGTGGGTTGGTGGTTATTGTGTGGGACATCTTGAATGCTTAACCTAATGCCCTCTGGAATCTAGCCTGACTGCTCGCGCCACGTTACCTAGAAGGTGAGCAGGGGTTATTTTCGCAGAGTAATCCTTCGCCCTGACTTAGACGAAAGGGTCCCTGCTTGTCGCAAGTGCATACCTGCACCAACCAGAGACCCTGGATTCTAACACTCCTACACTACCCAAACACTACTGCACTACCCTAAACCCTAAACACTACCCAACGCAGTACCCCCTATACTACACAAACATCACTGCACTACCCTAAACCCTAAACCACCACCCCCAGCATGACCCTCTACACTACCCAAACACCACTGCACTACCCTAAACCCTAAAACAATATCCCCAGCACGACCCCCTACTCTACCCAAACACCACTGCACTACTATAAACCCTAAAACACTTCCCCCAGCAAGACTCCCTACACTACCCAAACACCATTGCACTATCCTAAACCCTAAATCTACCCCCAGCACAACCCCCTACACTACCCAAACACCAATGCACTATCCTAAACCCTAAATCTACACCCAGCACAACCCCTACACTACCCAAAAATCCCTGCCCTACCCTAAACCCTAAAACACTATCCCCAGTACGACCCCCTATACTACACCAACACCACTGAACTAGCCTAAACCCTAACACACTACCCCAGCAAGACCCCTACACTACCCAAACACATTTGCACAACCCTAAACCCTAAAAAACTACCCCTGCACAACCACCTACACTACATGAACACCACTGCACTGCCCTAAACCCTAAAACACTACCCCCAGCACGACCCCCATACAAGCCACAAACACCACTGCACTACCCCACACCCTAAATCAAACCCAAGCACGACCCCCTACACCACACAAACATCACTGCACTACCCTAAACCCTAAAACACTACCACCAGCACAACCCCTAAACTACACAAACACCACTGCACTGCCCTAAACCCTGAAACACAAGCACCAGCACGACACCCTACTTTGCCCGAACACCACTGCTCTGCCCTAAACCATAAACACCACCCCCAGATTGAACCCTACACTGCCCAAACACCACTGCACTGCCCTAAACCCTGAAACACCACCCCGCACAACCCCCTAAACTGCCCGAACACCACTGCCCTAAACCCTGAAACACCACCACCCTCGTGACCCCCTACACTGCCCGAACACCACTGCACTGCCCTAAACCCTGAAACACCACCCCGCGTGACACCCTACACTGCCCTAACACCACTGCCCTGCCCTAAACCCTGAAATACCATCCCCTCAGGAACCCGTACCCTACCCAAACACCACTGCCCTGCCCTAAACCCTAAAAAACCACAACCAGCATGACCCCCTACAATGCCCGATCACCACTGCCCTGCCCTAAAACCTGAAAAACCACCCCAAGCACGACCCCCTACACTGCCCAAATACCACTGCACTGCCCTAAACCTAAACACAACCGCAGCACAACCCCCTACTTTGCCTGAACACCACTGCTCTGCCATAAACCCAGAAACAACACCCCCAGCACAACCCCTACTTTGCCCAAACAACACTGCTCTGCCCTAAACCCTGAAACACCACCCACAGCATGAACCCTACACTGCCTGAACACCACTGCTCTGCCCTAAACCCTGAAACACCACCCCCACATGACCCCCTACACTGCGCAAACACCACTGCACTGCCCAAAACCCTGAAACACCACCCCGCATGACCCCCTACACTGCACGAACACCACTGCTCTGCCCTAAACCCTGGAACACCACCCCCGTGTGACCCCCTACACTGCCCGAACACCTCTGCCCTGCCCTAAACCCTGAAACACCACCCCCTACAGGACCCCCTACCCTGCCCGAACACCACTGCCCTGCCTTAAACACTAAAACTCCACCCCCAGCATGACCCCCTACACTGCCCGAACATCACTGCCCTGCCCTAAAACCTGAAAAACCACCACCAACATGACCCACTACTTTGCCAGAACACCACTGCTCTGCCCTAAACCCTGAAACACCACCCCTAGCACAATCCCTACACTGCACGAACACCACTGCTCTGCCCTAAACCCTGGAACACCACCCCGTGTGACCCCCTACACTGCCCGAACACCACTGCCCTGCAATAAACCCTGAAACACCACCCCCTACAGGACCCCCTACCCTGCCCGAACACCACTGCCCTGCCTTAAACACTAAAACTCCACCCCCAGCATGACCCCCTACACTGCCCGAACACCACTGCCCTGCCCTAAAACCTGAAAAACCACCACCAACATGACCCACTACATTGCCAGAACACCACTGCTCTGCCCTAAACCCTGAAACACCACCCCCCGCATGACCCACTACTTTGCCCGAACACCACTGCTCTGCCCTAAACCCTGAAACACCACCCCTAGCACAATCCCTACACTGCCCGAACACCACTGCTCTGCCATAAACCCTGAAACACCACCCCCAGCACGACCCTACATTGCCCGAACTCCACAGCACTGACCTAAACCCTGAAACACAAGCCCCAGCACGACCCCCTACACTGCCTGAACACCACTGCGATGCCCTAAACCCTCAAACACCACCCCCAGCATGAGCCCCTACACAGCCCGAACACCACTGCACTGCCCTAAACCCTGAAACAAAATGCCCCATCACGTCCCCTGCACTGCCTGAACACCACTGCTCTGCCCCGAACCCTGAAACACCACCCCAGCACAAACCCTACACTGCCCGAACACCACTGCACTGCCCTAAACCCTGAAACACCACCACCAGCACAACTCCCTATACTGCCCGAACACCACTGCACTGCCTTAAACCCTGAATTAAAAGCCCCAGCACGAACCCCTACACTGCCCGAACACCACTGCACCGCCCTAAACCCTTAAACACCACCTCCAGCACGACCCCCTACACTGCCTGAACACCACTGCACTGTCCTAATCCCTGAAACACCACCCTCAGCACAACCCCCTACACTGCCCGAACACCACAGCACTGCCATAAACCCTGAAACACCACACTGCTGCACCTCCCCCTTCACTACCCAAACACCACTGCACTACCCTAAACCCTAAAACACTACCCCAGCACGACCCCCTACACTACCTAAAGACCACTGCTCTACCCTAAACCCTAAAACTACACTACACAAACACCGCTGCACTACCCTAAACCCTAAAACACTACCCCCAGCACAACACCCTACACTACACAAACACCACTGCACTATCCTAAACTGTAAACACTACCCCCTACACTACACAAATACCACTGCACTACCCTAAACCAAAAAACACTACCACCAGCACAACTACCCAAAACTACCCAAACACCACTGCATAAAACTAAACTCTAAAACACTACCCCCAGCAGTACACCCTACACTACCCAAACACCACTGTACCACCCTAAACCCTAAAACACTACCCCCAGCAGTGCCTCCTACACTACCCAAACACTATTGCACTATCCTAAACACTAAACACTACCCTCAGCAGTATCCCCTACACTACTCAAACATCACTGCACTACTCTAAACCACTCCCCCAGCACGACCCTCTTCACTACCCAAACACCACTGCACTACCCTAAAACCTAAAACACTACCCCCAGCACGACCCCTACACTACCCAAACACCACTGCACTACCCTAAACCATAGAACACTTCCCCCAGCACGACTCCCTACACTACCCAAACGCCACTGCACTACCCTAAACCCTAAATCTACCCTCAGCACGACCCCCTACACTACCCAAACACCAATGCACTATCCTAAACCCTAAATCTACCCCAGCATGACCCCCTACACTACCCAAACATCACTACACTACCCTAAACCCTAACACACTATACCCAGCACGACCCTCTACACTACACCAACACCACTGCACTAGCCTAAACTCTAAAACACCACCCCAGCAAGACCCCTACACTACCCAAACACCACTGCACTACCCTAAACCCTAAAACACTACCCCAGCACGACCCCTACACTACACGAACACCACCGCACTGGCCTAAACCCTAAAACACTACCCACAGCATGACCCCCCACACTACACAAACATCACTGCACTACCCTAAACCCTAAACACTGCCACCAGCACAAACCCTACACTACACAAACACCATTGCACTGCCCTAAACTCTGAAACACACACCCCAGCACGACCCCCTACTTTGCCCAAACACCACTGCTCTGCCCTAAACCCTGAAACACCACCCCCAGCATGAACCCTACACTGCCCGAACACCACTGCTCTGCCCTAAACCCTGAAACACCACCCCGCATGACCCCCTACACTGCCCGAACACCACTGCACTGCCATAAACCCTGAAACACCAACCCAGCACGACCCCCTATTCTGCCCGATCACAACTGCACTGCCCTAAACCTGGAAACACCACCCCCGTGTGACACCCTGCACTGTCCGAACACCACTGCCCTGCCCTAAACCCTGAAAAACTACCCCAAGTACGACGCCCTACACTGCTCGAACACCACTGCACTGCCCTAAAACCTGAAACACAACCCCAAGCAAGACCCCCTACACTGACCGAACATCACTGCCCTAAACCCTGAAACACCACCCACGCACGACCCCCTATACTGCCCGAACACCACTGCCCTTCCCTAAACACTGAAACTCCACCCCAGCACTACCCCCTATACTGCCCGAACACCACTGCCCTGCCCTAAACCACAAAACACCACCCCACAGCAAGAACCCCTACACTGCCCGAACACCACTGCCCTGCCCTATCCCTGAAACAACACCCCCAGCACAACTCCCTACACTGCCCGAACAACAGTGCACTGCCCTAAACTCTAAAACACCACCCCTAGCATGATCCCCTAGACTACCCGAACTCCACTGCACTGCCCTAAACCCTAAAACACCACCCCAGCACATCCCCCTACACTACACAAACACCAATGCACTGCCCTAAACCCTAAAATACTTCCCCCAGCACGACCTCCTTCACTACCGAAACACCACTGAACTTCCCTAAACCCTAAAACACTACCCCCAGCAAAACCACCTACACTGACTAAACACTGCTGCACTGCCCTAAACCCTGAAACACCACCCCCCTGCATGACCCCCTACACTGCCCGAACACCACAGCACTGCCATAAACCCTGAAACACTACCCTGCTGCACCTCTCCCTTCATAACCCAAACACCACTGCACTACCCTAAACCCTAAGACACCATCCCCAGCACGTCCCCCTACACTACACAAACACCAATGCACTGCCCTAAACCCTAAAACACCACCCCCAGCACGACCTCCTTCACGACCCAAACACCACTGAACTTCCCTAAACCCTAAAACACTACCACCAGCACAACCACCTACACTGACTGAACACTACTGCACTGCCCTAAACCCTGAAACACCACCCCCTGCATGACCCCCTACACTGCCCGAACACCACAGCACTGACATAAACCCTGAAACTACACTACACAAACACCGCTGCACTACCCTAAAACACTACCCCAGCATGACCCCCTACACTACACAAATACCACTGTGCTACCCTAAACTGTAAGCACTACCCCCTACACTACACATACACCACTGCACTACCCTAAACCCTAAAACACTACCACCAGCACGACTCCCTACACTACCCAAACACCACTGCACTACCCTAAACTCTAAAACACTACCCCCAGCAGTACCCCCTACACTACCCAAACACCACTGCACCACCATAATCCCTAAAACACTGCCCCCAACAGTACCTCCTACACTACCCAAACACTATTGCACTACCCTAAACCCTAAACACTACCCCCAGCAGTACCCCCTACACTACCCAAACATCACTG